>NC_044596.1:1180000-3580000 GCF_901933205.1 Camarhynchus parvulus | reverse complement strand
AATGAAGCCTGGGGATGCTCAAAGTGACAACAAGGAATTGTCCAACTCCAGGGATTTTACCCCAAAGATTCCATGGATTCTGAAGTTTTGGGATGCTATAAGTGAAAAAATAAGGAATTGTCCAACCCCAGGGGTTTTATCCCTTCCTGACCTATTGCAAACCAGAGCTTGAATGTGCCAAAATCTGGCACTGAATCTGCCAAATGTGCCAAAATCTGGCACATTTTATCCCAAAGATTCCATGGATAATGAAGCCTGGGGATGCTCAAAGTGACAACAAGGAATTGTCCAACTCCAGGGGTTTTACCCCAAAGATTCCATGGATTCTGAAGTTTTGGGATGCTATAAGTGAAAAAATAAGGAATTGTCCAACCCCAGGGGTTTTATCCCTCCCTGACCTATTGCAAACAGAGCTTGAATGTGCCAAAATCTGGCACTGAATCTGCCAAATGTGCCAAAATCTGGCACATTTTATCCCAAAGATTCCATGGATAATGAAGCCTGGGGATGCTCCAAGAGAAAATAAGGAATTGTCCAACTCCAGGGATTTTATCCCAAAGATTCCATGGATAATGAAGCCTGGGGATGCTCCAAGAGAAAATAAGGAATTGTCCAACCTCAGGGATTTTATCGCTCCCTGACCTATTGCAAACAGAGCTTGAATGTGCCAAAATCTGGGCACAGGAATTGCATCCCCTGCTGAGGACAGGTCTGAAACAAAGCTCTAAACCTAAAGCTGCTGCTAAAAAAAAAAAACAACCCTAAAATTCCTCCATCACCCTCTTTTAACCAGGATCACCCTCCCAGGAATGACAGAACATCAAGGGCTCCATAACCATGGGACATTTTTCTGCTTCCATGAGCTGCTCCTGCCAGGAACCCTGGAAATCCAGGATCCCAAACAGAGGCAGGCAGCAGCAGCAGCAGCTCCCCACGGAAAAATAAACCAACAACAAAGAGATTTCCAGAAGCAAGACACGAGTTCAGCTTCCAGGATTCCCTAAATCCCACCAGTTTTTTTGAATCTTTGGGTTCCATGTGTGACCAGCATGAGGGGTTTATTCCCAAATCCAGGAGCTGGGGAAGGTGCTGGGTTCTTATCTCCTACCAAAATTCTTTGACCTTCCACATAACCCAAGCCAGCCAGGCACAAACTGATGCAAAAATCACCAAACATTCCACAAAACCAAAGCTACTCCAGCAACAGGAACCTAAGAAAAAAAGCTTCTGTAATGCTGCATTTTTTAAATTTTTTTTTTTTGCTTTTTTTTAAATCACCACGGTACAGAACTAAAACAGAACCTACTCTAACCCCACCTGCCTTAGGCTAAATTAAAAACAAATTGTGAGGAGCTGCACAAAAGTGCTCCTGAAGTGACCTAAAGAACCAGCAGGTGACAGAGGGAGCCTCTGTCAGGAATGTGACCCAGGAAAAGCTGGCAGCTCCCTTTGGAACGAGGAAATATTCCCTTCAGTGACCTGAAAACTGCAGTGGAGAAAAGGCAGCAAAAGCTGCTCCTCTCCCTTTTCCATCATCCTGTCCACACTGATTTTTTTCCTGCCTCATTTTTTTGGTTTTTTTTCCTGTTTTACCTGGTGGAAACTTTCCCATCCAGGCTGCATTTCCACAGGAAAACCTGGATCTCTGTGGCACAGCAATTTTGGGAAGCTTCTTGGAGAGGAGCAGGAGCCCACAAAGAACATTTATTTTTTTGGGCTTGACCCTCTGCCCAAAGCTATAAAAGCTCACAAAGAATTAAGTGCACAAATTTTCAACAGCTAAACTTGGCTTTTTTCCACAAGGGGAACAAGGGGGAAGGGAAGCAATTAAATTGCAAGTTTTTAGTGCTCATTCATGAATTTTCAATTAGAATCCCAGCCTGCAAATGTCAAAAGTCCAAGTATTTGGTAGGCATAAAATTGGCCAACCTGAACCAAGCAAAGTGCTGCTATTTATACATAGCTCTAGAAACTTCCCAGAGCAGGCTCCAAACTTGCAAACCAAAATAAAAAAAATTCCAGATGCCTGCTCTTCATGATCACCTGCAGCTTCGCTTCTGCATTTCAAAAATAAAAAATAAAATTGAAAAAAAAAAAAATAAAGGTCAATATTGCACATTCTAAGAGCTGCTGGTGCAGGAATTTCCTCCTGCATCTGCTGATGTCTGAATGTGAAGCATTTTTTGCCTCTGACAGGAGCCAACAGGAAGACAGGTCACTCCATGAGCTCACTCCCTGCTTCTCCACCTGAAAAAGGAATATTTTTTTTCTCCCACTTTTCCCCTGGGCAGGTGAACAATGCCCCAAAAAAAACCCAAAAATGTTCCACCCACCTGTCCCAGGTGTCACATCAGGAACGCACAAAAGTGGTTTGTTTTTTTCTCAATGTCAGGATATAGAAAGGGAACATCACTGCAGGAAAAGAAAAGTCCTGGGTGTTGTGGCTTTTAAAGGGAATTCCAAGCCTGCAAAAGTGGTAGAAGGAAAAAAACCAAAAAAACCTCTGGAAAAGTTTGAGTTCACCACTTCTCCACGGAATAGGTGCAGTATTTACAGCAAACTCTGTCAGCTCCTCGTGCTGGACAGGGGAAAATCTTCCTCTGCTCGTGGCAGCTCGGAGGATGCTGAAGCAAAGAGATGTCTCCATCTGTTTTCTGGGAATATTTTATGGGGAAGATCCTCTGCCAGCCCCAACTCAAAGGCAGAAGTTGCTGCCTGACATCAGATGCCCCGAATGTGGAAGGACACGGAGCCACAGCCCAACACACCCAGACTGAGGGGCTCAGAGAGCAGCAGCTCTCATTTTTTCACCCCTCAGTTTTCTTAAAAGGCCTCCTGAGGTGTAAAAAAAACCCACCTACAAATTCCATCTCGCCTCCAAACGGCTCTGGAAAACAATCCTGCATCATTAATCCAGGGCACCAAGGAGGTGAAAACAGATTTACCACGAGGTTAAACCCCATGGAACCCCTCAGCCTGGTTTGGGGCCAAAAAAAAAACCAAACCAAAATCAACAGCTCCACTGCAAAACTTGGGGTAAGAGCTGGCAAAAGAGGAGCTTTTCCACGTGGGGAAAAGCAGGAAACTTTTCCAGAACTGTGGGGAAAGAAGAGCAATACTAATGCTGGGATGTTGCTGGGCTCTGGAATTGCAGTCAGGCAGCAACCTCCCCTAAAAACCAAGGGGAAAATCCCCCAAAAACTCAGGGGAAATCCCCCAAAACTGCAGGAAAAACCCCCCAAAACTGCAGGGAAAATCCTCCCATCCTGCTGATCCAGCAGGGAGCTCCCAGGCTGTGGCACAAGAAATGTTTGGACTCCAGCATTGAAACTCTGTGAGAAATGAAAGGAGCTCATCCCACCGCTCATGGGAAGGGAAACATCCAAAATCCAGCCCCACCTCCTCTCCCAGGGGCTCCACGGAATTGTCCTGGATATAAACTTGGAATAAATCCTTGAAAAAAAAAATATTCTCCCTGCAAAAGAATAAAATAAAAATAGAGACAAGGGCAGCAGAAAAGCCCTGGTGCTTTTGTCGCTGCACAAGTTGTGGTGCCCCCAGGGCAGAGCTGGCAGCACACACCCCATTCCCAAGCTTTTCCTGGAATTCCAGCTTCCATCAGGATTCAGGGTTCTCCTTGCACAGGAAGCAGAAGAACAGAGGGGTTTTGTTTGTTTTTGTTTTTTCTCCAAGAGTCACAGAGAAAAGCCTCCTCTGGTGCTGTTTGCTGCAGTCAGTGCAGGGTCAGTTGCTGCAACATCACCCAAAATTCCTTTTGGACAACGAGGGAAAAAACCTTCCAAAGCGAGGAGGAGAAGAAACTGGAGCTGTAGCTCCTATTAAGGCGTTTGCATATACATTCCCAACCTGGGTTCTTCCAAAAAAAATGGGGAATTTCTGCTCAAAAAAGGCTTTTTTGTTTGTTTGTTTGTTTTTGGATTGGGGAATGGCAACAACTCCAACTCGGACTGTTGAGAATCTCTGTGGAATTACAAACTGCTCGTTTTACAAAAAGGTGGTTGAAGGGAGATGTCCCATCCTTGCCTTGCTGGCCGCTGTGTCCTTGTGCAGGAATTCCATGTGCTATGTCTTCTGCAGATCTGGGGAAAAGGGGCCGGGGGTGGAGGGTCCATCCAGTCCAGACAGGGTAAACGGGCCGTGACTGTTCAGCACGGATGGAAACTAAGAGATAAAACAAAAAAAAAACCACTTTAATTCAATGTTCCTCCCATATCTGTGCACAAAGAAAGGCAAAAAAAACCCCAAATGTAATAACAAACAAAGCAAAGCGTCCCAGATTTCAAGGATGCTCTTGGCTTCTCACTTTTAATTTATTTTTTAATGCCAAGCGGTGTCACAGTGACCCCATATCCTCATGAAAATGTGATTTTAATCCAGGTTCTGAGGAAAACAGTGTCTAAATTACCCCCCAGTTAATTAATTATCAGCTGTTTCCAAGCTGAAATAGCCATTGTCATTCCAGCCCTCCTTGTTTATTCTCTTTCCTCATGGTACAGATGAGGAACTTCCTTCATCTCCACGGAGACGACAGATCCCAACCCAGAAGATTTCATTGAATTCTTTAATTTCAAAGAAATTAAATAAAACTTTAATTAAATTGGTTAAATTCTACCCTTGGCCACAGCAAATTCAGGCAGCAAATGTGGTAATTCCAGTGCCAGAGTGGTAATTCCAGTGCCAGAGTGGAAGTGTGAGGGAAAAACATGAGAATTACAACTAAAAGAGGATTTTATTCTTAAATATAGTGGATTTTTTTCCTATATAGTAAAAAATACCCTGGCCTTGGACACTTCCAGGGACCCAGGAGCAGCCACAGCTTCCCTGGGCAATTTTACCACCCTCACAGGGGTGAATTTTATGGATTTCTTCCATAAAAATCATCAAAAACTGTGCCACACATCAGCACAGAGATCAAACACACACTATTCCTCCTCATTAGTTGTGAGATTAATTAATATTTTTAGTTGTGAGATTAAGTAATATTTTTCATCAGGAATGACTGGAGCAATGAATAGAGTGGAAAATTTCTAAAATTCAGGAAAATCTCAACCAAAAAAAAGTTACAGGGAGGAAATTTTTACAGGAAGAACAGACCTAAAAAAGAAAAATAATCTCTCTCTAAAGCAGCCTGTGCTGCAGTTAACTTCAACCATTCCTGAAACACCAACATTTACAATATCCTGAAATAAAACTGGGTAAAAAAATAAAATTAATGCTACAACAGGGGGTAGGAAACAACAATTCCTGGTTTATTTCTGCTGCAAATATTGGGAATAAATGATCCCTGCAGGTGCTGGGGCCCAGGAAATTCCTCTGGCTGCCCTGGGGGGCTCAGAGAGCTTGGCACAGAGCCCCAGACCCCCGTGCCTTTGATTTAGCCCTTGGAAAAAATTCCCAACCTTCTATGAAGATTTACAAGTCAAGAAAGTTTAAGTAGAATGACAGTGAATTTATCACAGGGTGAAAAATCGATTTTTTGAGGTTTTTAGAATGGGAGATGGAGGAATTTGAGTGTGCCTTGTCCTTTTTCTTCTTGGCCTCCATCTTCTGGGTGATGTTGGCATTTTTAGATTGGTTTAGAGTAGAAGCTCATTGTCTAACATAGGTGATAGGTACTGGGAAATTATGGTAAATAATAATAGGTATTGGGCAAATAATGCTAAATAATGATAGGTGACAGGTATTGGGAAGTTATTTTAAATATTGTACACATAGTTTTTAGTATAAAAAGATAACTGATCTGCCAGACAGATCTCAGCGGGTCAGAGAAAGAATTTGATAGATAAGAAATGATAAACAACCTTGAGAATGAGGACAGAAAAATCCTGATTCCTTCTTTGATTGCTGGGCTGGGAAAAAGAAGCTTGGAGGTATCTCAGGGTCACTGTGGGCAGCAGAGATTGCGAGAGGAAGGGAATGGGAATGCCTGGGAAAAATGGGAATCCCTGGGAGAATGGGAAACCCTGGGAAAGGGGAATCCCTGGAGAATCCCTGGAAAATGGGAATCCTTGGACAATGGGATCCACCTGGAAAATGGGACTCCCTGAGAAATGGGAATCCCTGGGGAAAATGGAATCCCTAGGGAATCCCTGGGGAATGGGAATCCCTGAAACATGGGCATGGGAATCACTTGGAAAATGGGACTCCCTGAGAAATGGGACTCACCTGGAAAATGGGACTCCCTGAGAAATGGGAATCCCTGGAAAAGGGGAATCCCTGGGAATCCCTGGAGAATGGGAATCCCTGGAGAATGGGAATCCCTGGAGAATCCCTGGGCATGGGACTCATCTGGAAAATGGGAATCCCTGGAACATGAGAATCCCTGGGAATCCCTGGACAATGGGAATCCCTGGGAAAGCCTGGAGAATGGGAAACCCTGGGAGAATGGGAATCCCTGGGAGAATGGGAATCCCTGGGAATCGGAATCCTGGGAATCCCTGGGAAATGGGAATCCCTGGGAAATGGGAATCCCTGGGGAAAATGGAATCCCTGGGGAAAATGGAATCCCTGAAACATGGGAATCCCTGGGAATCCCTGGAGAACGGGAATCCCTGGAGAATCCCTGGGAGAATGGGAATCCCTGGACAATGGGACTCACCTGGAAAATGGGACTCCCTGAGAAATGGGAATCCCTGGACAATGGGACTCACCTGGAAAATGGGAATCCCTGGAACATGAGAATCCCTGGGAATCCCTGGGAAAATGGGAATCCCTGGACAATGGGAATCCCTGGACAATGGGAATCCCTGGGAAATGGGAATCCCTGGACAATGGGAATCCCTGGGAATCCCTGGAAAAGGGGAATCCCTGGGAAATGGGAGTCCCTGGGAAATGGGAATCCCTGGGAAAAATGGAATCCCTGGAGAATGGGAACCCCTGAGAATCCCTGGAGAATGGGAATCCCTGGGAATTCCTGGAAAATGGGAATCCCTGGGAGAATGGGAATCCCTGGGAAATGGGACTCCCTGGGAAAAATGGAACCCCTGGGAATCCCTGGCCAATGGGAATCCCTGGACAACGGGAATCCCTGGGAGAATGGGAAACCCTGGGAAAGGAGAATCCCTGGGAATCCCTGGAGAATCCCTGGAAAAGGGGAATCCCCGGAAAAGGGGAATCCCTGGGAATCCCTGGAGAATGGGAATCCCTGGAGAATGGGACTCCCTGGAGAATGGGACTCCCTGGGAAAAATGGAATCTCTGGAAAAAGGGAATCCCTGGAGAATGGGAATCCCTGGGAATCCCTGGGCAATGTGACTCCCTGGCAATGGGCTCACCTGGAAGAGGGTGTTAGCACCTTGCAGGCGGGCAGGGCTCAGCGGCGCCACGGGGCTCAGGGTGCTCCAGAAGTGGATGCTGGAGAGCAGAGGGCTGGGAGTCAGCAGGATGGGAGTCTGCAAAGGGAGGAGAGAAACTGTCAGAGCCCTTCACAGGGAAATTCCAGCTTTTCACACTGAATTCCAGCCTTTCCACAAGGAATTCCAGCTTTTCCCATGGAATTCCAGCAGGGAAATTCCAGCCTCTCCCCAAGGAATTCCAGCCTTTCCCTAAGGAATTCCAGTATGGAAATTCCAGCCTTTCCCCTGGAATTTCAGGCCTTCCCACAGAATTACAGCCTTTCCCATGGAATTCCAGCAGGGAAATTCCAGCCTTTCCCCTGGAAATCCAGCCTTTCCTCTGGAATTCCAGGCTTCCCTGTGGAATCCCAGCCTTTCCCCCGGACAGGGAAATTCCAGCCTTTCCCCTGGAATTCCAAACTTTCCCTATGGAATTCCAGCCTTCCTCGTGGAAATCCAGTTTTTCCCATGGAATTTCAGCCCTTCCCCTGGAATTCCACCTTTTCCTCTAGAATTCCAGCCCTTGTCCATGGAATTCCAGCTTTTCCAGCCTCTCCTGTGGAATTCCAGCAGGGAAATTGTGGCCTTTCCCATAGAATTCCAGCCCTTCCCATGGAATTCCAGCAGGGAAATTCCAGCCTTTCCCCTGGAATTCCAGCCACAACACCCCCTCAGTACCAGAACTCCCATCCCCTCCTTCCTCCCGCTCCTCCTCCTCCCTGCCAGCCCCACCCAGCTCTCCCTCCCTCCCCTCACTGAGCAATCCAAGCCTTTTTATCCCCCCCAAATCCTGCTGGAAGCCACAGCAGAGCAGCTCCTCCTCCAATCCAGCACTCTGGAAAAGTGGGAATTCTGGATTTAAAAAGGGGAAAAAAAAAAAAACCAACAAAATAATGGGCACAAGGCTGGTGCCACTGACAATGCCAGCAACAACAAAAGGAGTTCCCATCCAGCTCCTGAATATTCCAGGCTCACCAGCCAAGCACTTCCCAGGGTGCTAAAAGAACAACTCCACTTGTATTTTGTTTTTTTTTTTTTTTTTCCCCCCAGTCTCCAGCCACTTCAGTTTTCAACCAGCAGCTCCCCCATGGTTTCGTTCTAATCCCAATTTATTGCAGGGGAGAGATCGCACAGATACAGAATGATTTAACAGCCCTGCCGAATTCAGTTCCCTTCCAAGTTTTCCATGAGACATGAAAGCTTTCCTTTCCCACACAAAGATAACAACCAAATTAAGCAGCTGCTCTTATTGCTGCTTGCTCACAAGACTTTGGCTTTAACTAAATGCTGGAAAAAAAAAGCTCAGCAGGCACCTCTGTGGGGCTGGTTTTGAAGGATTTTCAAGCCCAGCTGAAGGATTTAGGAATAATTCAGTATTCCCCTGGCAAGGTTTACAAAATCCTGCTGCAGCTGGTTTGGGTTCTGCCTCCACATGCCCAGCACCTGGGCACACTTTGGGGTGAATGAACACCAAACTTTTGTTCGATTAAAAAAAAACCAACCAAAAAACAACCAGGGAGTGACATCCTGAGTTTCAAACCTCTGCATACAATGAACTATTCATTTTCCACTTGCTGTTTTCAAGCATAACATCATCACTATTGTTAGTTTAAACAAAACAAAAAGAAACCAGGAAGGGAATTGAAGGAGATTTGATCACCTGAGAGAAAAGTGCTGGAGTAAGAGAAGCAGTTGGGAGAGAAGGACTCAGGATGCCCAGAGGACTCGGATCACTGCCTGTGATGACCAGAGTGGGAGCCAGCTCCAGCCCTTTGGGTTTTTTCGATCTGGACAGGTGATTGGCAAATTCCTTCTCCAGCCCAGCGGAATCCTGCTGCTCTTTGGGCTCTGGGGATTGGTGCTGGAGGCTCTGGGCCTGCTCCAGCTGCTGGGAAGTCACAGATTCGATGTCTGTGTCAATGTCCAGGTCGGGGTTGGAGCTCAGGGGCGGCGAGGGCGGCGTGGAGGGCACCTGGAGGCCGGGGGAAACTGAGGAAATGGGGGGGGTCGGGGTGTAGCTGGTGCTCAAGTTTGGCAAAGGTGCTGGAGGAGCTTCAGGGACGCTCAGCTTGGGCAGCACAAGAGTCTCCAGGGTCTGCAGAGTCTCCTCAGAGCCCAGGGGGAGCGAGGAGGACACGGCGGGGGTGGCAGGAGCCGTGGAGGTGACAGCCACAGCTGAAGTGGTGGAGACCAGGGGGGCAGAGGGCGGCTTTTTGGAGGGCATGGTGACAAACTTGATGACAGAAGGGGTGGGGTCCTGAGGTTTCTTCTCCGTCAGCTTCTCGGCCGGGTTCTCGATCTTGATGGACCTGAAGAGCTTCACGCTGGAGGAGTTGAGGGAGTTGAGGGTGAAGGAGGAGTACAGGCCTGAGTGGATGTAGTCATTACGGCTGGAGGACTTAGCACAGGACTGGGATTTCTCCTTGCCACAGTTCTCCACGTCCTTGGGGGCGCTGGTGACCTCCCCAAAGCCGGGCACTTCGGGGTCCCCCTCGATCCGGCCCACCACGAGGGGATCCATGTTCAGGATCTCCGGGTAGGACACGAATTTGTACACGAATTTCTTCCCATTCACCTTCTTAATGATATTCTGGGGGGGAGAAGAAGGCAAAAGTATATTTAGATCTTTCTTCAGATTAATTTTCTTCCTACAAACACTGCCTAAAATAGGCAGAGGAATTAAAGTCTGTAATCTTTCAGCCAAAAAAAAAAGAATGTTTCTTCTTTTCCTGTTTTAAAAACACCCTGAGTGTTCCAGTTCTGTTCTTGGAGCTGGCAGACAAAACACTGCAACAGGTGAGCTTAACCTGACATTAAACATACTAAAAACAGCCTAAAAACTGCCAAGAAATCCTATTTAACATCAAAAAATGCCCATTACCCCCAGCAAGGATCACTCAGCTGGGTACACAGGGGTAATTTAATAGAAGAACTTGCTAAAGGGTTTCTCCAGGACTGCAGAACTGAGAGCTTGCACTTCAAATCAAACCACCTTTATTCTTAATAAGATGATAATAAAGGAAAAGAAGCAGCTGAACTCGTCAGCAGAATGCAGGCTCATCAGTTATTTCAATACCACAGGACAGCATCTGTCAAACTTGTTTTGCTCCTCAGCGAAATGCCACACACACTCTGGACTTGGAATTATCCTTATTTTTCACTCCCTGATTGCTGCTGAGATCTCTCAGTACCAAAGCAGATTTGTGGCACCCAGTAATGAACACCAGCAGCCTCCCACCTGCTCCAGGCTGAGGCTCCTCAGAAACTGGGGGTTATTTTTATCTGCTCCACTCGCACACGAGCAGCAGCCGTGGGATAAAGGGAAACAAAGGTGAGACTCCAAGATGTTGGATAAACAAAAGCTTCTTACTCTGCTGGGCTGAAAACAATGGTCAGAGTGAAGGTGAAATACACAGAGAAAGTAAAAATAGTCAGGGGATGGAAAATGTTTATTTTGAAAGAAATAAATGTGAAGAGAAAGCTGCAAAAAGGTCTGGAAATGGTGCAATATTCACGCTCTCCATCATCATCCTCTCCCTGTGCTTTACCTGGATTTTAACCCTTGCAAGGCTGTGTATTTTTGGAAGGGGGATGAGAATCCAAAGGCAAATTTGTGTGAGCAAAGCCACCAAGCCACCAGAACCTCCCAAAACAAACCAGCGAGGAGGAAACAGCGCAGCGATAAATGAAATTAAAAACCAACCCAACACCTTTAACCAAAGCAGCTCAACTTCCTCCAACCTGGCAGAGGCACAGCAAGGAGGAGGAGGAGGAGGAGGAGGAAACAAAGCTCCTTAGCTCAGAGGGATAAGGATTGGAGCAGGATTTCCAGCCTACCTTCACGTAGTAGTAGCGCAGCGCCCGGCTGAGTTTATCATAGTTCATGCTGGGCTTGTTCTTACGGATCCCCCAGAGCCTGGCCACCTCCTCTGCCTGCAGCAGCTTGAATTCCCCGTCGTTGGAGGTCCAGCAGATGATGTTCTTGTTCTGGGGCTCTTGGAGCAGCTGGAGGAGGAACTGCCACAGGGTGATGGCACTGTCCATAGCAGAGAGCTGCAATTCACAAAGGGAGGTTAAGCCTGGAGCATTTCTCCCTCCACTCTCTCCCTACAAGGGGGTGAAAAAAATGGAGCGGGGATTGTTATTTCCAAAGGCAGCAAGAGTAAAAAATTATTAGTCACCAGTCGTGAAAGATGTTCCCTGCAGAACTGAGGGGCCGAGTGCCAACTCTGGCGTCTCCTCCCACATGTCAGTACTTTTCACATGGGTTATATTTAGCCTCATTTAACTAAATCAGGTCACTTTGGGTAAGTTGCAGTGAGTCACTACCCCCAAAAAAAAAAAAAAAAAAAGTTTCCAAGTTGTTCCATATTCACCCACTCTGGCTTGTGGTGCTTTGTGAGAAAGAGCTCAGGTACAGCCAGGTAGGGATCAAACCACCCCCTCACCTCCTCCTTCCCCTCCCGCCCCACCTCACAGGGAGCACAGCACAACCAGGAACCGCTCAGCTCCAGGAACACGCCAGAGCCAAAACAACTCAATCCCCCCTCACTTTTCAGTCTCCCAATCACCCCAATCTCCCTTCAAATCTTTCTTTTCCAGGTATCACCCTGGTTTTTTTAATGAGAGTAAACACCAAACTAAATTTAAATTATTCCAACAGGCCTTTGCTCCATTCCTGCCATGTCTTACCCACATCAATGATTTAGGCTGGGACGTTCTAGGACTGATATCAATGATTTAGGCTGGCACTTTCTAGGACTGATATCAGTGATTTAGGCTGAGACTTTCCAGAACTGATATCTGCCACTTGATTCCTGCTCTAAAGTTGTTGATGCATCAAGGATAGACCAGGCAAGTAACATTTTACCATTTCTGACTACACCAAACAGTATTTCCACAAATATTTCTCAGCAGAACACTCATCATTCTGGATAAGACACAGCGGGAATTAAACCAGGCAAAATATTAATTCAGCATCTCCTATAGATTCTCTTAGTCCAGAACTGTTTCATCAACACAAATTAAACTTCTTCCTGCAAAATAAAAACAGGAAAAATGCTCTGGGATAGTGAATAACACTGGATATATATAATATTGGATATACACTATATTTTTCCCTATTTTTTTTACCATTTCTGACTACACCAAACAGTATTTCCACAAATATTTTTCAGCAGAACGCTCATCATTCTGGATATTAATTCAGCACTTCCTGTAGATTCTCTTAGTCCAGAACTGTTTAATCAACACAGATTAAACTTCTTGCTGTGAAACAAAAACTGCAAAAATGCTCTGGGATAGTGAACAACACTGGATATACATAATATTGGATATTTTTCTACATTTTACTATATTTTTCCCCCTAGGAAAGGGGGTCCAGGGGATCCATCTGGGTGAGTCTGATATTCAAACACTAATCCCAAGATATTCAAACACCAACGCCAAGCTCCAAAGCAAAGGGAGCAGGAGCCAGGCTGGTGCTGGGTGATGTCCCTGGGATCCAGCCTGCCCTGCCAGCTCATCCCTGCTCCCAAAGCCTTTTATTCCAATCTCATTAGTGCCCAGCACTTAGCCAGCCCTATATAAGGAAGGGAACTGTGGCCAGAGCACTCAGGGAGCCCTGGCACAGGATTAGAGCTGACAGTTCACACAGGGCTCTGGGGAAAACGAGGTGCCCCGGGGCATGGCACCTTCTTGGGCACCTTTTTGGGCATTTCAGCCCTTGTGCAGAATCCCTGCCTCGTGGCACACTCTGCCTGATGTGACATTGATCCGGGCGGGTAAATTGCTGCAATTACAAGGAACAATCTCCACCTGAAGGCCACCCACACCCCCCGGTGAGGCTGGCCCGAGGTGCTCTCCCTGTTAATTACTGCACAACTCCCTGCTTGCCCAAATTAATTGCTCAGCACTCGAAGAAACTGGAGGCTGCGCTTCCAGACTCTTCCCACACCTCTCTGTGCTGGGCCAGCTGATCCAGACAGGATTTAGGGATCAGGAAAACACCTTAAAAACCCTTCCAGGACCTCCTGGTGCTGCCATTTCCCCCCAGGATCCCAGCCTGGGAATGCCAGGTGTGAGAAATGCATATTAGATGGCTCTACGCAGATATTTACCAAATGGATTTTGATGTATTGATTAGTAGTGCTGTATTAACATTTGAATAGTGAATGTTGTCTTGTAATTAGAAAGTAATTTTTTTAGTCACAATAAGAACTGGTTTAGTGTAGTTTGTTTTTCTTTTTTCTCTCTCTAAGAAATGAAGGAGACACTCTTATCAGATAAACAACCACCGAACACCTAAATCTTTCAGAGAAAAGAATTTATTGCTTTCCTAAAGAAGAAATGAGCTCCGTTCAGCCACTTTGGTGCTGTGGGGATTAGGTGAAAAAGTTGACACTGACCAGACAGGATCCTGTGTTTGAATGGAATTTATGCATCATGGATGAAGTGGATGAATATGCAACAGACCATTGCTCTTAAAGGATTACTCCTTTTGTTAGAACATGTCCTTTTTCCTGCTGCCTGGAAAAGGTACCCAGACATCCATGCTCTTTGTCTTTGTTGTCTCATATTGTCCTAAATCCTGATTATCCAAATTATCATTACTCTGACTGTATTACTATTTTTATAACCATTTTTATCACTATTAAAACGTTGAAAACAGGCGACTGGCGTTTTTCACACCAGGGCTGCGTTACCCAGGGGGATGATGCAGGCACACGTGGCGGAGCGCAGAGCACGAGGACTCGGCTCAGCAGAGCTGTCAGGAGCGCTGAGATGCGCTCAGAGAGAGCAGGCAAAGCAAGCTGAGCCATCTATTCCCACGCTGCCTTCATCTCCAGCGCTCTGCGAGCACTGCAGCAAACTGATGCAACGTGGAAATCAGATTAGCAACAGGATTTCACAGCGGCAAAGGCTTTTTTTTTTGGGGTTTTTTTTTTCATTTTTCCCCACCCCTCCTGCTAAAAATCTACACGTATTTAATCCCAGAATTGAGCTGGTGTTAGTTATTTCATGGGGCTGCTTCCCTTGAGGAAGTTCCACCTTGCTGTTAACTCCAAGCTGACCCAAGGGTTTTTTTTTAATTTTTCCCCATCCCTCCTGCTAAAAATCCACAGTTTCATCCCAAAATTGAAAGCTTTCATCCCAGAATTGAACTGGTGTTATTTCATGGGGCTGCTTCCCTTGTGGAAATTCCACCTTGCTGCTAATTCCAAGCTGACCCAACGGTTTTTTAAATATATTTTCACCCATCCTCCTGCAAAAATCCACACAGCTTTCACCCCAGCATTGAACTGGTGTTAGTTATTTCATGGGGCTGCTTCCCTTGAGGAAGTTCCACCTTGCTGTTAACTCCAAGCTGATCCAAGACTTCTTTTTATATTTTTCCCCATCCCTCCTGCTAAAAATCCACACAGCTTTCATCCCAAAATTGAACTGCTGTTATGCATCCCTTGAGGAATTTCCACCTTGCTCTTCATTCCAAGCTGACCCAAGGCTTTTTTTTAAATTTTTCCCCATCCCTCCTGCTAAAAATCCACACAGATTTCACCCCAAAACTGAACTGGCGTTATGCTTCCTTGAGGAAGTTCCACCTTGCTCTTAATTCCAAGCTGACCCAAGCCAAGCATTGCTGCCCAGGTCACAGCTGGTCTGGAATCCAGCTGGAGATGCACAGAATATTCTGTAAAATATTCTGTAAAACAATATTATTATTACAATCATTACTTTTTTATATAGATATGTCTTATATATATATATATATATATAATATTTTATTATATATAAAGCATATATATCAGATATAAAATATATAAAATATTATACATTATATTTAAAATATTATATATTATATATAATAAAATATAGAACATATTTGTCTTGGTTTAGAGCAATATATACTATAATATTTATATTTTATATATATAATATATACAATATTAATAATATATATTAATAATATATATAATATATATAATACATATATTATATATAATATATAATATATAACATTATACATTTTATATATAATAATATATATTAATTAATAACTAATATATTAATTAATATATTAATATTAATATTAATTAATATTGATATATTAATTAATAATTAATATATTAATAACATATATTAATTACTACTTATAATACTATTATTATAATTAAAATATTCTGTAAAACAGGACACAAAGAGTGGCCAAACTGATGGAAAATACTAAATATTAAAAAACAAACAGGAAAAAAACCCCAAACCACCTTTCCCAGAGATGAGCTAAGCTGTTCTGAGGAGCGTTCGCCAAAGTTAAGAGTTCAGGCTGCTCAAATCCTGCATTTTCCAGCGGGAAGGATGCTGAGCCAGGGGCAGAGTTACAGACTGCACTGGAGAGCAATTCTGATCAAGTTCCTCCTGATGTTTCTGGCATTTGCAGCTCCAGGCATGTCACGATTCTGTCCATCACTCACAGGACACATGGCACATCCCCAGCTTGGAAAAGTTTTGTCTAAAAACCATTGAAAAGGGTGGAGAGGCCTCAGTGATCCCCTGGCTGTCACAGAACAGGAGCAGAGAGAATTCTGGAATTGTTCATGGATGGGTTTTAGTGCATAAAATGGAATATTCCTCTTTATTAAATATTCACTGCATTCATCTCCAGGGAATGATGGAGATCCCACAGTGGAACCTCGTGGAAATTTCAAACAAATGGGGAATGTGGAGTTTTTCTGGAGGTTCCATCCAAAGGGAAGGCCAGAAAACAACCCTGGCCACAGCAATGGGATCCCAGGGGGATTTTGTCCCTTCAGAATCCAGGAGAAAGCAGTTACCTGGCAAAGCCCAATGGGCATCAGGACACAAAGCTGTGTCTCATTTACCTTTAGTATCAAAGCAGAAAAATACATTAAAAACCTCTTGTTTCTCCAGGAAAAAAAAGCAGACTATTAAAAAAAAAAAATCACACAAGATCTAAAATTAAAACCAGAACAGGTGAGCTAAATTACTAAATGTGAGGAAAAGGTTTTTCCTTCTCCAGCTGCTGCAGTTCCTGAGCACCAATAGGGAGGAGAAGTGGCTCAAAGAACCCCCTGCCCCAGTTTGTAAACAACTTCTGTATTTCAGCTTTTTAAATCCTTGTATTTTAAATTAAAATTGTATTTAAAATAAAAATTTAAAATACAACTTGTATTTCAACTTTTTAAATCCTCTCACAGCACAAAAACCCCTCCTAAACCCAACTGCTTTTCCTGCAGGATGAGCACACCAATAATTACCAACATCCCACTGCAAACCATCCTTTTGTGAAGGTTTTTTCCCTCCTAAGAGCCCATGGAGAAAAGGGATCACACAAAATGTAAAATTCAACCAGAACAGGTGAGCTGAGCATTACCAAATGTGAGGAAAAGGTTTTTCCTTCTGCAGCTGCTGCAGTTCCTGAGCACCAACAGGGATGAGAAGTGGCTCAAGAACCCCCCAGTTTGTAAACAGCATTTCAACTTTATAAATCCTCTCACAGCACAAAAACCCCTCCTAAACCCAACTGCTTTTCCTGCAGGATGAGCACACCAATAATTACCAACATCCCACTGCAAACCATCCTTTTGTGAAGGTTTTTTTCCCTCCTAAAAACCCGCGGAGAAAGGAAAAGTGAAAAGGGAATGAAGCTGAGAGCCTTTCCCTTCCCGCACCGTGTGAGCAGGAGGAAAAAATAGTTGCTGGAGGCAGAGGGCAGCTCTGCTTTGTAACGAGGAGCTAAAATAGAGCACTATTATTGTCTTGAGATCTTCTCCGACGCCTACGGGTGACCCTGGAGTTCAGCAGGAGCTGCCAGGCTTTGGCACAGAGCTCCCAAAAACCCTGAGCCTCCTCCCCTTGCTGCTGCTCAGCTCTGCTGGAGGCCTGGCTTTGCACGAGTTTATGCAGAAAATCCAAGATTTGTTGGGATTTGTAATCCCCTCTGTGGGATTATAGGGCCTGGAGGCTTGGATTTGCCTGGAAATGTGGCACAAAAAAATCCAAATATTCACCCTCTGCACCCCCTGGGAAAGGAGTAAAAGCAGGATTCAGGGGTTTAGGCCTGGCCTAACCCCTTCCTTCGAGGTCTTCTGGCAGATTTCCTGTGCTTTGACTCAACACCAAATAATCTCCAATAATCTTTCACCTGCATTTGTTGCAGCAGCCTCTGCTGAAGCATCTGCAGCCTGATGATTTCTGCAGATGGGCTGAATAAAAAAAAAATTCCTTGTCAGGCCCCCAAACAGGAAGAAAAGCCCAGAGGAAAATGGAATAGGGAAAGGAAAATGGAATAGGGAAAGGAAAAGGGAAAGGAAAAGGGAAAGGAATAGGGAAAGGAAAATGGAATAGGGAAAGGAAAATGGAATAGGGAAAGGAAAATGGAATAGGGAAAGGGAAAGGAATAGGGAAAGGAAAATGGAATAGGGAAAGGAAAAGGAATAGGGAAAGGAAAAGGGAAAGGAAAAGGGAAAGGAAAAGGGAAAGGAAAAGGGAAAGGAAAAGGGAATAGGGAAAAAAAGGAAAGGGAAAAGGGAAAGGAAAAGGGAAAGGAAAAGGGAAAGGAAAAGGGAATAGGGAAAGGGAATAGGGAAAGGGAATAGGGAAAGGAAAAGGAATAGGAAAAGGGAAAGGAAAAGGGAAAAGGAAAAGGGAAAGGAAAAGGGAAAAAAAAGGAAAGGAAAGGGAAAGGGAAAGGAAAAGGGAAAGGAAAAGGGAAAGGAAAAGGGAAAGGAAAAGGGAAAGGAAAAGGGAAAGGATGTGCCAGGCACAGAGCAAAAGCATCCCCAGCACGGTGACAGCTGTCCCTGTGTCACACCCCAAAAAGGGCCCTGGAGACACAGAAAGGGCTCCCAGCCCCAAAATAAAATTTGGAATAAAGGCAGCAACAGGTTTGGGGAAGCTCGTGGTGTAGGTGAGAAAATCAAGGTTTAAATTCTAGGAAATTATAGGGAAAATCCAGGAAAAATGCAGGAAAAATAATCCAGGAAAAATAAATCCAGGAAAAAATGCTGGGGGGAAAAATGCAGGGGGAAAAACATCCAAGAAAAAAAAATCCAGGAAAAAAAAAAAAAACAAGGAAAAAAAATATACAGGGAAAAAAATATCCAGGGGGAAAAAATTCCAGGGAAAAAAAATCCAGAAAATTCCAGGGAAAAATCTGGAAATTCCAGGAAAAATGCAGGAGAGCAGAGCTTGCAGTGATTGCACTTCCCAAAGGCATTCCCAGGGATTTTTTTGGCACTTTGGGAAGGGCACGGCGTGTGAGCAGCAGGAATTCTGCAGCCAATAATTCTCTTGTGCAATATTGCTGTGGACACAAGGCCTTGGTGCCTGTCCCAGGAAAACAAACAGAGGTGGCTGAAGGAGAAATTTGGAGGTCACAGGGCCAAATCCACATTGAAAACCTCAAAACCTGAGCAGGATTTCCCCCTCTCTCTCTTTGCTCAATTAAATAAATGAGTAATTATTAATTAAATACATGAATAATTATTAATTAAATCAATGAATAAATAAATGGTTGCCCCATCCCTGACGTGGCTGATGAAGTGTCCAATTAAAATGGATATCAAAATAAAACCAAGCAACAGTTTTAGCAGCAATATTCCATTCCTAAGAAACCTTTCCTAAAAGATTTTCCAGCTCTTGGGGCTGTGACTCACCTGAATTGGTACTTTGAGGATTTTATCAATTTTAATTCATTTTAGAAAGAGCCTATTGTCCAAAAAAAACCCCAAAAATCCATAAATCTTCTGTCCAAAACCTTTTCCAGAGCACACACACAGGTGAAATGCCAGGTAAAAGCCTCTTAAATGTGTAAAATAAAAGAATTGAACAAGGAATTCAAACCAAACATGCAGAATTCTACACTCCCTTCAAAAATCTCAACCCCTGGCAGCTTTCCAAGTAGCAAACCAATCAAATCATCTCTAAGAAATAACAAAAATCAAGGAAAAATAAGGAAAAAACCACCCCAAACTCCATGAAATTCTTGTTTTCTCTTTGCTTCTGGCATTCCCTGCACGGTTGTTCCCAATCCAGGCAGGAAAATCAGATTATTGTGAAGGAGAAGCCGTGGTTATCAAGGCAGGAAGTTCCTTGGAAGGAAATGCTGAAGGATGTCCTCATGATAAGAGCTGCTCCAGAGTTTTCATTGCCTAATCCCACTCCAAGCCTCTCTTTTATTTTTTTTTTTTTAAACTCAAAACAAATGTTGCAATACATTTTGTCTCCCTGGCTCAAAAATTGAGCTGCTTGAGAACAAATTTAGGTGTTTTAGCAAAAATTGAAGGGGTTAGGAACCAACTGTTTCTGCTTTCAACTCCTGAGAAATAAATTTTTTTTTTTTTGGATTTTCCAGTTTTCCCTCAGTGTTTTCTGGCCTTTCTGAATTAGCCAAGATGAGGAACAAACCATGAGGGACAAGAATGACATCAGGATTTCCATGGGGCTCAGGGTGGCAGCAGATTTCTTGGGGGTATTTTAATCCTGGCACTGAGACAAAAGAGCCCCTTTTATTTCAAATTAACCCACCTGATAATTTGATAATAAATTCATGTTTAACCTGATGGAAAACAGGGGGAAATGGGATTTTAAATAATATAAATAAATAAATCTGGAACAAACCATGAGGGACAAGAATGACATCAGGATTTCCATGGGGCTCAGGGTGGCAGCAGATTTCTGGGGGTATTTTAATCCTGGCACTGAGACAAAAGAGCCCCTTTTATTTCAAATTAACCCACCTGATAATTTGATCATAAATTCATGTTTAACCTGATGGAAAACAGGGGGGAATGGGATTTTAAATAATATAAATAAATAAATCAGGAACAAACCATGAGGGACAAGAATGACATCAGGATTTCCATGGGGCTCAGGGTGGCAGCAGATGAGCCCAGCAGATTTCTTGGGGGTATTTTAATCCTGACACTGACACAAAAGGGACCCTTTTATTTAAAATTATCACAGCTGATAATTTGATAATAAATTCATGTTTAACCTGATGGAAAACAGGGGGGAAATGGGATTTTAAAGCCCATTTTGTGTCATTCCTGCAGCTGCTACAATTCCTCTGCCCCTCCATCCCCGTCTAGGCACAACTGACACCACACCACTGATGATGAAATTATTAATTTCCCTGATTTTCCACACTTGGATCAGCATTATTCCTGCCCTAATTCCTTTATTTTTTAGGCTATAAGGGCCCAGGGAAGGTTTAGGACACGCAGAGGGGATGGGAAACTTCAAAACCCAAAAGCCTTTGATGGGTTTGTGACCCTGCTGGGATTGTTCCCCAGCGAGCCATAAAAAACCCTCAGATTTCCTGGAAGCTCCTAAGGAGATTACACTCACTTCCTCCTCATCTGGGCCCAGTGTTTACCAACAGCAGATGAAATTAAATTGCCTTGCACGGGCACAATCCCTCTGCTGGAAGGAAAAACATCCCCCAGGTTCAGAGCGGCAACCAAAAAAAAAAATAAATCCCAGGTTAAAATTCCTGCTGGATGGAGAAAAGGAAATGTGATTGAAGCTGGAAAAGCTCCCCTGGAACAATGTTTATGGTACACTCAGCGCCGTTGTCATGGTGATGGAACAACTATTCCCTGCAAACAGGCACAGGGACCCTAAAAATAAACAGGCCAGCCGAAATCCCCGTGGCAGGCACGGGGACAGAAATCCCAAATCCTCACCAACCTTTCCTAAAAGCTCTTCCAGCTCGCAGGGCTGTGACTCACCTCAATTGTACTTTCAGGATTTTATCATTTTTAATTAATTTGAGAAAGAGATTTTTTTTTTAGGAATTTTAGAAAGACAATTTTTACTGTCAAAAAAAACCCAAAAAATCCACAGACCTGCTGTCCAAAACACACACAGGTGAAACGCCAGGTAAAAGAGCAAAATAAAGGAATTAAAGAACAAATTCAAACTAAAGATGCAGAATTTTACACTCCCTTTAGAGTGGAGCCTCCAAAGCAAACCCCCTGCCTCGCTCAGGAGCTGCTCCTCAAAAACCCAGACAAAATATAAATTCAGCACTTAAAAATCCAGCACAGCTCTGGAGGTTGTCCAGCCCTGCTGGGGAATTTTTGGGGATGGAGAAAAAGGGAGGGAGCTGGAGTGGAATACAGGTATGGGATGTGTGTGGATGAGAGAACACCAAATAAAAAGCAGGATTTGCATACTTTATCCTCTGCCTCCCCTATTGATGTGGGCAGGAATCCACCCAGTTCAGACAGGGGAGTGAAAAAAAAAATAATAGTGGTGAGGAGTTAAAAAACAAAAAACCCCAGCAGCCATTGGAGCCAAATAAGCAAAGCCTGGATCCAAACAACGGCTGGGCTCAGCCTGCAAAGGCCTGCACCCAAAAATCTCCTGCTCCCAAAAATCTCCTGCATCCCAAAAATCTCCTCCATCCCACCAAGGAACCCCTGGATCCAAACAACCAATTCCTGCACCCAAAAATCTCCTGCACCCAAAGGTTCCCTGCGTCCCACCAAGGAATCTCTGGATCCAAACAGGCAATTCCTGCACCCAAAAACCTCCTGGATCTCACCAAGCAAGCCCTGGACCCAAACAAACTCCAGGATTGCACTGAGCAATCCCTGGATCCAAACAACTCCTGGACCCAAACAAGCGATTCCTGCACCCAAAAGTCTCCTGGATCTCGTCACTCAACCTCTGGATCCCAAAATCTCCAGGATCCCACCAGCAATCCTCTGACTCCAAACAGCTCCTGGACCCAAAAAACCGATTCCTGCACCCAAAAATCTCAAAGATCCCAAAATCTCCACGATCCTACCACTCAACCTCTGACTCAAAACAACCTCTAGACGCAAAAAACCAATTCCTGGATCCAAAAGTCTCCTGGATCTCACCAACCAACCTCTGGATCCCATAAATCTCCAGGATCCCAAAATCTCCAGGATCCCACCAACCAACCTCCAACTCCAAGCAACCCCGGCACCCCAAAAACCAATTCCAGCACCCAAAAATCTCCTGGATCCCAAAACCTCCACCATCCCACTCCCAGGACGGAACGAAGCCGCTCCAGCCCGGATCCAAGCCCAGCCCCGGCTCCCCCCAGCCCGGTACCGGCCCCGAGGGGCAGCGCCGGCGGCACCGCCCGCACCCCGCAGCCCGGCCCGCCGCTCCCCCCGAGCCCTCCGCCCCCGCTCACCGAGGAGGAGCCCCGCCGGTGCCCGGGTGCCGTCGGGTGCCGGTGCTGGGCGCGGCCCCCCGCCGTCCCTCATGCCCGGCGCGGCCGCCGGGGCCGCATCCCGGGCGGGCGGGCGGAGCCGGGCTGGCAGCGCGGGGCGGCCGCCTTCCACACGGCCGGGGGCGCGCGCGCGGGACGGACCCTCCGCGGCCGCCGTAGCGCCGCTTCCGCCCACGGGCCCGCGGAGCTCGCTGGGGGCGGCCAATCGGAGCGCGGCAGCGAGAGGGAGCGGGCCAATGGGAGGGCGCGCTGAGGGCGAGGGGCGGGGTTAGGGGCGGGGCCTGAGGCGCGGGCGGGACGCGCGGTCCCGGTGCCCGGGCTGGGCCATGTGCGCGGGCCCGGTCCCGAACCGGCCCCGAACCGGCTCCGAACGGGTCCCGAATGGCCCATAACAAGCCTCGAACGGCCCCGGACCGGCTCCGAACGGGCCTCGAAGGGCTCCGGAACCGATCTCGAATGTCCCCAAATGGGCCCCGAACCAACCCTAGACCATCCCCGAACGGGCCCCGAATGGTCCCGAACCGAGCCCGAGTGGCCCCGAACCGAGCCCGAATGGCCCCGAACGGCCCCGAACGAGCCGTAGACCAGCCCCGAACCATTCCCGAATGGCCCCGAACCGTTCCCGAATAGTCCCGAACGGACCCGAATGGCCCCGAACCGGACCCGAATGGCCCCGAACGGACCCGAATGGCCCCGAACGGCCCGAATGGCCCCGAAGCGGCCCGCGCTGCCCCCTCGGCTCCCCGGCTGCCCTCAGGGCGCTCGGGCAGAGCCCACGGGCCCTTCTCGCCCCTCACACACGAAGTGTTGAGGGAGGACGGCGCACAGCGTGTCAAAATGGTTCAAAATTTAAAAATAAACCTCTGTGTTTTACTAGGAAATACATGGTGCGAGCTCTCCTCACAGAGTGGGGAGACAAAACAATTCCTGCTCTAGCTGGGGACCAAGGACAAATGATCCAAATCTCAGGCCAAGAGCCTGTGATTCCATTGACGCCCAAATGACGTGGAATGAAGAGATAAAAACAAGGATGGGATTATATGGGCTGGAGATGTAATTAGACAATTAACTCCAATATGCAAATGGAGCAGAACTTATAAAAGTGAGAGACCCCGTGACTAGTTGTGCATTTTGTGACCATTTTGGGTCCATCTTGGGTCCATTTTGTGGCCATTTGAGTTCATGTTTGGTCCATTTTTTGCCCATTTGGGTTCATCTTGGAATCATTTTGTGACCGTTTGGGTCCATCTTGGGTTCATTTTTTGACCACTTGGGTCCATCTTTGATCCATTTTGTGACCATTTTGGGTTCATCTTGGAATCATTTTGTGACCATTTGGGTTCATGTTGGGTCCATTTTGTGACCATTTGGTCACCTTGAGTCCATTTTGTGACCATTTGGGTTCATTTTGTGACCATTTTGGGTTGTGCTGCCCAAGGTGAATCTTTGATGCCTCGTAACAAATCCCTGCTTTACCCTTTAGCTCTGTCCAGTCCCTGCTCCAGCTCAGCCTTCCCGAGGCCTCAGGAGAGCTGGGGATGCTGGAGCTCATTCCAGCTGCTCCTGGAAGGGTTTGGGGTCCCCAAAGACCCCCCCAGTGCCACCCCAGCACCTTCCACCACCCCAGGCTGCTCCAGGGATCCAGGGGCAGCCACGGCTTCTCTGGGAATCCCATCCCAGCCAGGAATTCCTTCTCAAAATCCCGTCCTCTGCCACTGGGATGCCATTCCCTGTGTCCTGGCACTCCAAAGCTCCTCTCCAGTTCTCCTTTATTTTCTCCTTTATTTTCTGCACCAAAAAAAGCAGAAAGGAGATAAAAACAAGGAAAGCCAGAGAATTTAGGATTTGACAAGGGACAGGGGTTTCCCCCCAGAGCACATTGTCACAGGGAGAGAGGAAGTTTTCAGCCAGGCTGACCATGAGTTATTCATTTACAGAAGTTAATTTTCTTCTAAAATGCAGCAGAGTTAAGAGGTTTTGTGTTTTTCCCAGCTCCAAAAACAACCAAAACCAACAAAAAAAAAACCCAAAAAAAAAATCCCAAAAATAACCAAAAACAAAACAAAACAAAAAAAAACAAAACAACAAAACAAAACAAAAAAAAAACAAAAAAAAAAAAACAAACCAAAACCTGAAAGGGACCAGGCACAAAAGAGAAAGAAAGGAGGAAAAGAAACAAAAATTCCTCCAGAATCAGCTTCTTTCAAAATAATTAAACCCCTCTGAAGCAAAAGCCTGGACATTTTCCCTTTTATTTTTCCCTGTGGAACGCATCAGGCAGCATTTCCACATTATCAGAGCTGCTTTTCCCAGGGGAATGCCCGAGCCAGGAACATCCAGAGCTCTGGATGAGGAGCCCCCCAGGCTTTTCCCCGTGCCCACCCCTCATTTCTGCCACCCCTCTTTACCCTGGAGTCCCTTTTCCCCCAGCAAACCCCAGAACAAAGAGGAAAATCCAGCAAAACCCTCCCGGGCTCCTCCTGTGGAGTCACAGGTGGGAGCTTTGCCAGCATCTCCAGCTCAATCCCAATTTTTGGGACAGCTCCAGCACCTGGCTGTGCTCAGCTCGCTCCCAAATCCAGCCAGGAGCTCCCGTGGGGATGGAAAAAAATCTCCTTTGGGAAAAATCTCCACCGCTCCACATCCTCCCCTGGATCTGCCTCCACTCCCCACCAGCACCCCCCAAAATTTTGGCACTTGGGAAAAAAATGCAGGAGCTGAACCGCGCCCCCCCCCCCAAAAAAAAGCAGCACAGAGAGGGGCAGCACCCAAAAATCAACCCCAAGCTCCTAAAGCTGCATCACGGGGGTGGCAGCAGTGACAATCAACCTTTTTTTAATTTTAGGGGGATAAGAAATTTCCTACTTCGTGCAACTCCCATTTTGTTCTGCTCCCACTGCCGGGTGTTTGCAATTCAACGTGGGCTTGTTCCTATCTTAGACAGCATCAGCCAGGGGGAAAAATATAGGACAGACAAGAGGGATGGAATAAAAATCAAGCAGGGGAATGAGGCAGGAAAAAAAAAGACAAAAAGCTCTTGTGCAAAGAGATTTTAGGAAAGCGGCTCCTGTGTAAACAGCTCCCATTTTAACGGGGAAGAGGCAGCAGAAAAGGGAAAATAAACATATTTAATTGGGGATTTCTGGTGAATGTTAATCAGGTGGCAGCCCTTGGAAAATGGATTTTGCAATTTCTGAGGCAAGGACAGAGTCGTGACGGGATACAGAGCCCCCGGTTCTGGGAAAACACAGGACAGCCCAGGCAGGGAGAGCAGAGAATCTCAAACTCATCCCAACCCTCCCTGCGTGGCTCTTGGCTGGAGAGGGGGCCAGGAGGGAATGGGAAGCACAGGGAGAAGCCAGAACATTCTGCAGCAGCTCATCCCAGCCCGCCAGGGCCCTGCTCCAGCACATGGAGCTGTGTCTTGGTTTGAACAGCCAGGTGTGTGCTAAGGAGGGCAGGAGCCTCCCCTGAAATGGAAAATGCAAACCTCCTTCCTCCTAATTCTTGTCATTTTGAAATTAAGGGGCTCTCAGGCAAAGATATGGGAGCAGGAATAACAGTTCTTTATTATCCTGAGCTGGAAGGGGATTTGTGGATGTCTTGGTTTGAACAGACAGGTTCTGCTCAGGAAGGCAGGAGCCTCCCCTGGAATGGAAAACGTAAACCCCCTCCCTCCTATTTGTTATAATTTTGAAATTAAGGGGGTCTCAGGCAAAGATATGAGAGCAGGAATAACAGTTCTTTATTAAGGGAAGAAAATAAAAATAAAATAATGCAGTAAAACAAACCAACCCTGCCAGAGTGAGAGCAGTCCCTGCCCCCGTGTGTGTCAGGGGGTGGCACAGCCCCATCCCATGGGGGCTCAGCCCTCCTGCAGTGCCAGCTGTGCTGCTGCTGCAGCAGGGATCCTGCACAAGGGGGGAGTTTTCCTCTGCAGCTCCAGGGCTGCTGCAGATGGGCCTGGGCTCCCTCTGGCAATGCAGGGCAGCAGAAAGCTGCTCCTCTGGCAATGCAGTGGGCAAAGGCTGCTGTGCTGTCCCAAAGCTCAGATTGGATCCAGGTAGGAATGCTTGGCTCCTCCCCTGGGCGCAGCATCTCCCCATGGGATGCTGGAATTGGATCAGCCCTGCAGGGACACTCACTGGCAATGGACAGCAGATAATTAATAATTAATAATTAATGGCCCGTTAACAGAAGATTTACACCTTTTGTCACCCAGGGCCAGGAGCTGGCCCAGCTGGTGGCTGGAGGAGCTCTCAGTTGTCCCTCTCTGATTTTCAGGTCCCATTCCCACAAAGGCCTTTCCCTGATCCTCTAGGAAAACTCAAATTGTCAAAAACTCTGATTTTCTCCCCGTTCAAGTGAAGTTCTGCTGCTGAACCACTGCGAGCAGCAGAAACTCCTCCAAGAACTGCATTTCCCCACAATAAAAATGAAACCTGGAAGGGAGGTTTAATATCATTAATAAAAATCCAGTTCTGACTTTATTAGGGAAAAAGAAAAAAATGAAAGGAAGAACGCCCTAATGCTGTGATCCATCTTAGGGCTGTATTTCCAAAGGGGGTTTAAAGCAGGATTTGCAGTGGCCCCTGGCTCATGCTGCAGGATGAGCAGCCAGCACGAGCTCCACGTGGGCAGCCCGGGGATGTCACCGCTGTCACTCGTGCTGCGGGGCGGCAGGGATGGCTCTGCTGCTCCTGCTTTCCCCACAGCCCCAGCTGCAAATTTAGCAACAGCGCCTGAGCTCCTCTGTGTGCTCTCCCACGTCCTGCCCCGCTCTGGCTCCGGCTGCCTGCGTGGAGTTCTTCAAAAGCTCTGCTTAGCAACCTGGCAGCCCTGGCTGCGGCGCCAGGCAGCCGCTCCTGCCACCCCAACTCCTGCAATGCCCTCCTGCCACCCCAACTCCTGCAATCCTGCTCCTGCCATTCCCTTCCTGCCATCCCAACTCCTGCCATCCCCTCCTGCCATTCCTGCTCCTGCCATCCCAACTCCTGCAATGCCCTCCTGCCATTCCTGCTCCTGCTGTTCCCTTCCTGCCATCCCAACTCCTGCCATTCCCTTCCTGCCATCCTGGTCCTGCCATCCCAAATCCTGCCATCCTGCTCCTACTCCTGCCATTCCCACTCCTTTCCATTCCCCTCCTGCTATTCCCACTTCTCCCATTCCCACTCCTGCCATTCCATCCCCACTCCTTCCCATTCCCACTCCTCCCATTCCCACTCCTTCCCATTTCCCTCCTGCCACTCCTGGCCCTGCCATTCCCACTCTTCCCATTCCCGATTCTGCCGTTCCCTTCCTGCTCCTGCTATCCTGGTCCTGCCATTCGTCCTGCCATTCTCCTCCTGCCATTCCAACTCCTTCCCATTCCTGGTCCTTCCATCCCCAATCCTTCCCATTCCCACTCTTCCCATTCCTCTCCTCCCATTCCCGCTCTTCTCATTCCCCCTCCTGCCATCCCAGTCCTGCCGATTCCCACTCTTCCCATTCCCCCTTCCTGCCTGCCACCGGGATCCCTGCAAATACACCAGAGAAGGGCCTTGGATTGAGGATGAACCCCAAACCTTCTCACCCCAGAACCTGGGAGCTCTGCCAGCCCCGCGCTGCCGGCGGCGGGGAGCGGAGGGAGGCAGGACAGGGCAGGCCCGGGAGGAGCAGGGAGAGCATCTGGAGCCAGGCAGGGCAGCAAAGGGGGCAGATAAAAGCACGAGACAGGCGTGAGTCAGGCTGGCACGGGGCCTGGGCACAGAGCCGTGCAGCAAAGGGGGCACAGGGACTGGGCACAGAGCCCCACGGCAAAGGGGGCACAGAGAGCTGAGCCAGGCTGGGCACAGGGACTGGGCACGGAGCCCCACGGCAAAGGGGGCACAGACAGAACTGAGCCAGGCTAGGCACAGAGCCCCACGGGAAAGGGGGCACAGAGAGCTGAGCTAAGCTGAGCACAGAGCCCCATGGCAAAGGGGGCACAGAGCGAGCTCTGAGCCAGGCTGGGCACACAGGGCCTGGGCACAGAGCCCCATGGCAAAGGGGGCACGGAGAGCTGAGCCAGGCTGGCACAGAGCCCCATGGCAAAGGGGGCACAGAGTGAGCTCCGAGCCAGGCAAAGCCTCTGGAACAACAGGCAGCCCAAAATAGGCCCGGGCAGAGCCGGGTGCTGGTCCTGCAGCATCACCCCCAGCTGGGCTGCGCTCCTCCTGGCACCTGGCACAGCTGGCACACCTGGTCACATCTGGCACACCTGGTCACACCTCTCCAACCTCTGCTGTCCCAACCTGTCCGGCCTCTGCTGTCCCAAGCTGCCCTCCAGAGGCCATGGAGAAGAGCTGAGCTGATTTCCTCGCCGTGCTTTGGGGACAACCCAGCTCCCCTCCGCAGAGCAGCTCAAGGGCAGCACGTGGTGCTGTGCCCTGCCAGGGCATCGGGGCATCAGCGGGAGGGCACGAGCCCAGCCCGGCTCAGAGCCTGCAGGCACGAGAAACCAGCCTGAGACAGGCTGGCACAGCCACGTGGAGAGGGCACTGGGCCCTGCTGCAGCTCCTGACGCTGAGCTGTGTTTGAACAAGCGCCTCCTTCCCTCCCAGATGTTTGCAGAAGCTCGGGGAGTTGGCACCGCAGCGGGAGCTGGACTTTAATTAACCCCAAGGCAAACAGGAGGAGGACGTCAGCAGCCCTGAGCTGCTCTGCTCCCCTGGCAGGAGCTCCCAGCTCCTCACGCGTCCGTGTATCCCCTTGGAAATGTCCTTCTGGGGTGGAAGGGGCTTGGCTGGTGCTGCTGGCTGTTCTCCTGGTGGCTTTGAGGCTCCACAAAATCCATCTGCTGTCCCTCTCACCTTGTCAAGCACCCAGAGGACACCACAGTGGCCAGGGCCCGCCAGGTGGGAAACCACCAGCACAAAAATAAAAGGAGATTTAGGGACAAAACAACCACGCTGGAAAGTGTCAATATCTGCTGCAGCCCCCACAGCTCAGAGCCCCATCTGTGGTGGTGTTCACAGGGGTCCCAGGACAAGGGAAGAGATGAGAATCTTGACTCCATGTTTCAGAAGGCTGATTTATTGTTTTATAATATATATTATATTAAAAGTAAATGATATATTAAAACCAAACCACTGCCAGAATGAGGGCAGGAGCTGTCCCCCTGTGTGTCAGGGGTGGCACAGCCCCATCCCATGGGGGCTCAGCCCTCCTGCAGTGCCAGCTGTGCTGCTGCTGCAGCAGGGATCCTGCACAAGGGGGAGTTTTCCTCTGCAGCTCCAGGGCTGCTGCAGATGGGCCTGGGCTCCCTCTGGCAATGCAGTGGGCAAAGGCTGTTCTGGTATCCCAAAATCTCAGATTGGATCCAGGTAGGAATGCTTGGCTCCTCCCCTGGGCGCAGCATCTCCCCATGGGATGCTGGAATTGGATCAGCCCTGCAGGGACACTCAGTGGCCATGGACAGCAGATAATTAATAATTAATGGCCCATTAACAGCAGATGCCTCCCTGAGGGAGGATTGGTTGTGGAAGAGATAAAAAACCTGCCCAGTGAGCAGCAGATAGCTGCCCACCTGTGACAGGTGACAATGGAACACACCGAGCGCTGGCCGTCAGGACGTGCTGCCCCCGCAGGGCTGGCCCCGGTGGATCCTCAGGTGCTTGCCCAGGTGGTCACTGCGGGCAAACTTCTTCTGACAGGCCGAGCACTGGTAGGGCTTGAGGCCGGAGTGGGAGCGCTTGTGGCGGGAGAGCTCGTCCGAGCGGGAGAACCTGCAGGAGGGGGAGAAATGCACATTGTGTGGTTGGCTCTCTGCACATATGAAAAGGAATACTGTATGCATTCTGTTGGAGAGTTGTGCTGTATTAATTTATAGTACTGTATTAATATTTTTTATGTTGTTAATTTTTCATTTATTTATTTAGATTTTTATTTATTATATATTTTATATTTATATTTTATATTTATATTTTATAATTATATATAATTTATTTTTCTATATTCATAATTTATATATATTTATACATAGTTATGTATTTATTTCTATTTATTTATTACATACTTATATATTTTTCTTTTTATATACTCATAATTAATATATATTCATATACATTGTATTTATTTTAATATAAATTTTTATATAATTAATTTTTATACATTAATAAACTAGATATTTTTCATAGATTTATTTTATTTTTAATTATTTATCTTTATATATGATATATTTATCTATTTATATACATGACTTATTTTTAGATTTATAATTTTTATATATTTTCATATATTTATCTTATTGACATTTCTTTATTTTTATATATTATATATTTATAGATTTATATACATAATTTTTATAGATTTATAACTTATATATATTTATTTGTATATATTTATATAGATTACATATTTATCTTATTTATAGATTATATATTTATGTATTTAAATACTTATTATATATATGTATAATTTATATATATTTATATATTTATTATTTTGCTTGATTGATTTAATGCTTTTTTATTTTTAAATTTTTTGCATTTTGTTGTAAATGTGCCCTCTGTACCCCCAGGGCACAGGAGAGTGCCCCCTCCCCGCTGTTTGGGGCTGGCCGGGTTCCCTCAGTGTCCCTCAGAGACACCGGAACATCCCTGCACACCCGGAGCTGTCACAGACACGTTTTGTGAAAAATCCTTTCCTTAGGATTTTTCCTCCTGAGAAGCTGAGAGGCCTCAGGAACAAAATGTGAACATTGATTATCTACTGCTGTGGAATGCAACAGGTGCATCTGTGATTGGTTGTTTCTAATTAATGGCCAATCACAGCCCAGCTGGCTCAGACTCTGTCCGAGACACAAACCTTTGTTATTATTCCTTCTTTTTCTATTCTTAGCCAGTCTTCTGATGAAACCATTTCTTCTATTCTTTTAGAATAGTTTTAATATAATATATATCATAAAATAATAAAACAGCCTTCTGAAGCATGGAGTCAGCTCCTCGTCTCTTCCCTCATCCTGGGACCCCTGTGAGCACGGTCACCCCGAGCCCGCGCTCACCTCCAGCCGCAGTCGGGCCAGGCACAGGTGTAGGGCTTCTCCCCGGTGTGCCGGCGGACATGAGCCTTCAGGTGGGAGCTCTTGGAATAAACCTTCCCGCAGCCCGGGTGCGAGCAGCGGTGCAGGCGGAGCAGGGCAGGGGGGCCCTGCTGGCCCCCGGGCACTGCCTCAGCCCCCCGCACGTGCCCCGGGCCCGTGGTGGCCGGCAGAGGGGCAATCCTGACGTATTTCTGGTCCACGATGGTGCCGGGGGGCTGCAGCTGAGGGAGGACGGGCAGGTTGGGGCTCTGCAGGCTGATCAGCAGCTGGGCCACACTGATACCCCCAGGGTGTGCTGGGGGCGTGATGCTGTCCATAGGGAGAGGATGGAGCTGCAGGACAACAGGGGTGCTGCCAGCAGCCAGTGCCTGGTCACCAGCGGCCACCACAGGGTCACCAATAGCTACCACAGGGTCACCAGCGGCCATCACCTGGTCACCAGTAACCACCTGGTCACCAGTAACCACCACATGGTCACCAGTAACCACCACATGGTCACCAGTAACTACCTGGTCACCAGTAACCACCACATGGTCACCAGGAACCACCACAGGGTCACCAGCAGCCAGCACAGGGTCACCACTAGCTACCACATGGTCACCAGTAACCACCTGGTCACCAGTGGTCACCACCTGGTCACCAATAGCTACCACATGGTCACCAGTAACCACCACCTGGTCACCAGTAACCACCACAGGGTCACCAGCGGCCATCACATGGTCATCAGTAACCACCACAGGGTCACCAGTAACCACCTGGTCACCAATAGCTACCACATGGTCACCAGTAACCACCACCTGGTCACCAGTGGTCACCACCTGGTCACCAGTGGCCACCACAGGGTCACCAGCAGCCACCACAGGGTCACCAGGAGCCACCACAGGGTCACCAGGAGCTACCACCTGGTCACCAGGAGCTACCACCTGGTCACCAGCTGTCCCCACAGCGTTTGGGACATGTCCTGCTCCTCCCTCGTGTGCTCTGGGGACGGGCTGTGCCCCAGAGCCGAGCTCAGCTTTGCTCTCCACCTTCCACCCCGTGGCGTGAGGCTCTCCTGCCCCGTCCCTGGGGAGCTCTGCCTTCTCCCTGAGGAACTCCTCGATCTCCTCCAGCGTGGGGATGAAGTCCTGCGAGGGGCTGAAGTCCGGCAGCCTGAGCTGAGCCTCGCTGAGCTGGGCTTTGTGGGGCTCCTCCTTGGCACCCTCTGGGTGTCCCCACGTCCCGTCACCGCCGTGTCCTGGCAGAAGGGACGGTGGCATCCTGCTCTGCAGGGCGCTGGCCAGGCTCTGGAGCAGGGGAGGGCTGGGCAGGGAGGGCAGCAGGTCCTGGCAGCTCACAGAGACCATTTGGTGCCTCCCCACACGCAGCTCTTGGCTCAGGAGCCGCTGGGAGAGCTCAGCTGGGGAATTCTTCGTTCATCTGCAAGGGAACAGCACCGAGGTTATTTCTGAGAGGAATGACAAATTTGTCTTTCCAAACAAGCTGTGGGGCTGCTGGTGGTGGATAAAACCAGCTCTGGGAGATAAAAGAAACAAGGGGAAGGATTCCACTGATTGATGAATGGGAAAACAGAGATTTGATTTTACAAATAAACTTTTTAGGTTTGCTGATAAATGAAATTAGACATTGAAAGATGGAAGAAGCAATGGGGAGGGAAAAACCCCTAAATTCTGTAAGAATTAAAAATGAAAAGGGAGGGTTGTACATTAGAGGGAAGTTTCTGGTATCAGGTGTTTTGGGAAGTCTGTAGCTCTCAATACCTCAGAAATGGGGAAAGAGAGAAGGGAAATGTGGGAAATTGGGATACAAAGGAGGCTGCGTCCTCCAAAAATTCGGGAGATCCCAGGGGAATGCCCCATGGCCTCTCCCTTTATTGGAATAAAGCCAAAAAGAACTCCTCTGTCTCCTTTTTGGCCATAAACCTCTGGTGATTGTGGATGAATTTTCCTAACATTTCCAAAGGAGAAAACAAACACGCAAAGCCTCAGCCCTTTTAACAAAGCCGGGCTGTGCACCGAAAAGAAAACAGCAGAACCTGGCAGGGCCTTTGTTTTTAAAGAGTCTGCTGCTGAAAAAACACGGCCTGACCGAGTTCCTGCAGCAAAGAGGCAGAGTCCCCCCAGGAGCAAACTTCTCTGGGGACTTTCTGGAGGTGCAAACACACAAAGAAACCCTTCACCCTTCTCCCCTCCCCATGCCACCCACGCCGGAGGGCGGCTCTGCGCTGGGCATGGATCCTGATTAGCCAGGAGTTAATTGTGATCTGTTGATTGAGAGGCTGCAGGTGTGGGCAGGAGCACGCCCTGACACACACAGGGCGCTGGGTCGGGGCTGCCCACCTGCACAGGTAACACGGAGCTGCTGCCAGCCCGCCCCGGGCAGCGCTGGGGATGCTCAGCCGTGCCCGGGGGCACCGCGGTGCCCGGACACGCCACAGCTCTGCCCAGACAGCTCTGCCAGCCCCGGGCACGGCTCAGAGAGGCCCCAGCCCGGCTGGAGCAAAGCAGGGCCTGAACAAAGGGAATCCTTTGATTCTCGCTCCAAACAGAGTCAGAATTACTTGTTAAAGCCGCACTGGAGGTGTCCCCAGACTCCTCCTGACGGTGCCCTTGGCCTGTGTGCTGCACTCACAACTTTTTTCCTTTCCCCTTTCCTTCCCCTTTCCCTTTCCTCTCCTCTCCCCTTTCCTTCTCCTTTCCCCTTTCCTTTCCCCTTTCCTTCTCCTTTCCTTTCCTTTCCTTTCCTTTCCTTCTCCTCTCCTCTCCTCTCCTTTCCTCTCCTTTCCTTTCCTTTCCTTTCCTCTCCTTTCCTTTCCTCTCCTTTTCCTCCCTTTCCTCTCCTTTCCTTTCCTTTCCTTTCCTTTCCTTTCCTTTCCTTTCCTTTCCTTTCCTTTCCTTTCCTTTCCTTTCCTTTCCTTTCCTTTCCTTTCCTTTCCTTTCCTTTCCTTTCCTTTCCTTTCCTTTCCTTTCCTTTCCTTTCCCCCCACGAGTCACCTCCAGGGCCCCTGAGGACACAAACCCCACATTTGCAAACAGCTGAGACAGAGCTCAGCGTGTCCAGGTGGGAGCTGTGTGTGCTCAGGAGGTCTCTGGTGACTGTCACAGACCCCCCAGGCCCTGCTGGGGCTCAGGGGCTGGGAGAGGGGTGCCCAAGGACCCCCAGAGCAGCCACACACTGTCCCTGTCCCGCTCTGGAGCACCAAACCACCCAGGGCACAGGGATCTGTTCGTATTTAATGCAGAAATGGAAACAAACCTTGGTCCAAATCCCTCCAGAACTTCTTCCATGAGCTTTCTGTGGAGCCGCAAACCAGTCGGGCCAGTCCTTGTTATCAGCGCTCCTCAGGGTCCTGAGAGCTGCGAGAGGGAATTTTGGAGCACTGTGGGTGCCACATAAATGCCCTTCTCCTTAGGAAATACCCCCACGTGGTGCCGAAGCTGCCAGGAACAAGAAGCAGGGGCACTCCCAGCTCTGTGACCAAGTCACAGTGAGCAGGGGCTGTCACTGTCACTGCTCACATGGAGGTGTTCAGGCCAATCTCAGCCTCCAGGCGTCACATTTCCATCACAGCCCAAATCTGTGCTCTGAACAACCTCTTCCAGGCAGCTCCACTCCAGTTTTAGGATCTTTTGTCCTCTCCATCTCCTCTTTTTGCAGGGAAAGCCTCCCGGCTCTGGCTACCAAAGGCTCCTGTTTACCTCTCCCAGAGTGTCCCAAAACCTGATTTTCCAGAGCAGCTTGGGGATCTCCATCCCTCCAGCACACCCTCAGGACATCTGAATTCAACTCTGAACTCCTCACTGAGCACAACCCTCCTGCTGAGCTGACAGCAGAATAAAGCATGACCAGAGGGCAGGAAGGAGCAGAGCTTGAGCTGCTGGCTCGGGGCTGGGGAGGTCTGAGCAGGGCAGCCCTGGGCGGGTTCTTGGAGTGCTCTGCTCCTTGTTTTCCTGTCCCATTTGGGGCACTTTTCCTGTCCCATCTCTCCAGGAATGCCCAGGTTCTCCTGTCCCATCCCTCCAGGAATGCCCAGGTTCTCCTGTCCCATCTCTCCAGGAATGCCCAGGTTCTCCTGTCCCATCCCTCCAGGAATGCCCAGGTTCTCCTGTCCCATCCCTCCAGGAATGCCCAGGTTTTGTATTGTGCCCAGGTTTTCCTGTCCCATCCCTCCAGGAATGCCCAGGTTCTCCTGTCCCATCCCTCCAGGCCGTTCTCCTGAGTTTGTTCTCCTGACCCATCCCCTCCAAGGTTACCCCAGCTGGCAGAGCAGCGCTGTGGGGGCAAGGTGGCACATTCCGTGCCAACAGGCACCTGGCACAGGTGTCACTGCCGTGTCAATCCACTTTGCAAAACGCCACCGGCGCTGTCACCCACCCCAAAGCCGCTGCAAGGAAACGATCCCGGGCTCTGTCCCTCGCTGCAAGGGCAGCTCCATTCCCGAACCTCCCTTTGCATTTGCGTCCCCGCAGCTTTTCCCAGCCCCAGAGAGCCTCGGGTTGTGCAGGGGAGCAGCACACGAGCAGCCCGGGCACACGGAGAGCGGCACCGGCCCAAGGTCAGGCACCGAGCAGCGGCAGCTGGGAACGCCAACAAACACCTGTAACCCCCGGGAACGGCCGGCACCGAGCTGAACCGGGGCTCGCCGAGCCTTTGGGGACAAACCCGCTATCCCAGCCGCTGCCGATCCCTCGGTGCAAAGCGATCCCGAGGACAAGCAAGGCTCCGGCTCCACCGCAGCCCCGGCGGGCACAGCGAGCCCGGTGCTGCCGGAGCCGGGCACACCGAGCCCGGTGCTGCCGGAGCCGGGCACAGCGAGCCCGGTGCTGCCGCTCACACCGCCCTGCCCTGGCTCTGGCAGCGCTGGCAGCGGCATCCCCGCGCCCCCCGCGCTCCTTACCCCGCTCCGCCGCCCGCGGCTCCCGCGGCTCCGCCGGGGGCGGCTCCGGGACCGCCCCACCCCGCCGAGGGCTCGGCAGCGGCCGCCGATGCCATTGGCACGGGAGGAGAGACCGGGAGGGGCACCGGGATGGCCCGGGATGGGCAACGGTATGGCTCGGGATGGCCCGGGATGGGCACCGGGAGGTGCATGAGATGGGCACCGGGATGGCCCGGGAGGGCCATGGGATGGGCACGGGATGGGCACCGGGAGGGGTACAGGGAGGGGCACGGGATGGCCCCAGAGGGGCACCGGGAGGGCCCAGCCGATCCCCGCTGGAGCAGCTCCCGCAGGGGATGCCGCCGCTGGCTCCCCGCGCTGCTCGGTGACGCTGGGAGCGATCCGGGGAGCTCCAGCACTCCAGGGAAAGGAGGAGAGACCCTGCAGGGAGCGGGTGCCGCTGGAGTCCGGGGGGAGCCAGCTGTGAGGGGGGTTTGGATGCAGGGGGATCCAGGGTGGGGATTTTAAATCCAGGAGGATCCAGGTTTGGGGGGTTTTGAACCCAAGTGGATCCAGGTGTGGGGGGCTTTGAATCCAGGGGAATCCAGGGTGGGGGTTTTAAATCCAGGAGGATCCAGGTGTGCAGAGGGTTTTAAACCCAGAGGGATCCAAAGCGGGGATTTTAAATCCAGGCGGATCTAGGTGTGCGAAGAGTTTTTTGTCCAGAGGGATCCAAGGTGTGCAGCAGAATTTAAATCCAGGCGGATCCAGGGTGGGGATTTTAAATCCACATGGATCCAGGGGTGTGGGGATTTGGATCCAGGTGGGGGGTTGGAACCCACGTGGATCCAGGTGTGGGGGGTTTTGAGATGGCCGTAGCCCTCAGATGCTGCTGGTGAGACAAGGAGTGAGGTGTGTCCTTGTCGTGGCTTTGGGCTGAGCCCCACCAAACCACACCGAGTTCCTCTGCTCCGGGAGAAACGTGAGATTTTGCGTCTGAACAAAACACCTGGGCCAGGGGAAGGCTTCAAATTTATAAAAACCAAAACAAAATGGAAAAAAACCCTGAAGGTGCTCAGAAAGGGTGACACAGGTGGCGCTGTCACTGTGTCCGTGGCCACGCCCTAATCCCGCCCCGATGACTCCTCCCCACTTAAAGCCCCACCCACACCCCACCCATTCATTGGCTCTGACCTTGCTCCCGCCTATCCCCATCCTAAAAGTGACATCCAGACCACGCCCCTCGGCCGCGCCCAGGCCCTCAACCCCTCCCCTCATTCATTGGCCACGCCCCAGCCACGTCCGTCATCAATTGGCCACGCCCCTAATCCCACCCCTCCATAATTGGCCTTGCCCCAACCCTGTCCGTCATTCTCTGGCCACGCCCCCACACCGCCAATCATTTTTGGCCACGCCCACATACACGTCATTCCTTGGTCACGCCCATGTGCTGTCAGTCATTCCTTGGCCACGCCCACGCGGTGTCAGTCATTCCTCGGCCACGCCCATGCTGTGTCAGTCATTCCTTCGCCACGCCCATGCGCTGTCAGTCATTCATTGGCCACGCCCACGCCTCTCCCCACGCGGTGGTGGCGCCCCCTCTCGGACAACTCAGGCATTTTTCCCTTTTTCCACACCTTTTTATTTTTTCCCCCCCTTTTTCCATAAAAATTTATAATAAAAGCCATAAAAGCCTTCCTCTCGCGCCGTATACAAAATATTCACTCTACCAAATAAATAAACCACAACGTCTCACGGGCAGGATGTGACCTCAAAAAGGAAAACCAGCATCCATCCATCCATCCATCCCCGCAATCCTTCCCTAGCCTAGGGAATTTACACAATTTATCCCTCCTCCACCTTCCAAATTCACCTGTGAGGAAAAAAAACTCCTGCTCGCCAGCTCTGAGCTGCTCATACCCAAACCTGTGGCCAGACGGACCAAATTCTGGAGGAATTCTGTGGTCACACAGGGAATATCAGTAACAGAAGTAAGGGATGCTCTTACCCAGACCAGAACATCCATTGCTGGTGTAATATGTGATCTGACACAGAAAGTTTCTTAGAAGAAGCCAAAAATGCCAATTTTGCGGAGATTTCCTCGTCCTCCTGCTCCCTCACCCTGACCTCCCATTATTAGCCCGGCCTCTGCCCCTCTCTTTATCTCTGCTTTATCACCCGGGGGTTTGAAATGAACAATTTGAGCCCTTTCCCATCACCTAAAATGATGAATTTGAGCCCTTTCTCACCACCTGAAATGAAGAATTTGAGGTCTTTCCCACCAAATCACCTGAAATGAAGAATTTGAGCCCTTTCCCACCAAAACCCTTGACGTGAACTGAAGAATTTTAAGCCTTTGCCACCAAAGCACCTGAAATGAAGTATTTGAGGTCTTTCCTACCAAACCCCTTCCCCTGAAATGAAGAACTTGAGCCCTTTCCCATCACCTGAAATGAACAATTTGAGCCCTTTCCCATCACCTGAAATGAAGAATTTGAGGTCTTTCCCACCAAATCACCTGAAATGAAGAATTTGAAGCCTTTGCCACCAAACCACCTGAAATGAAGAATTTGGGCCCTTTTCCACCAAACCACTTGAAATGAAGAATTTGAGGTCTTTCCTACCAAACCCCTTTTCCTGAAATGAAGAATTTGAGCCCTTTCTCACCAAACCACCTGAAATTAAGAATTTGAGCCCTTTCCCACCACCTGAAATGAACAATTTGAGCCCTTTCTCACCACCTGAAGCTCAGTGTGGAAGCACTTTAGGCACTTAAAATCATCAAAAGCATTTGAGCATCAGGGCAGCCTCTGTGCAGGGAAATTTCCTCACGTTTACATGAGAAATATTCCAAATAAAGGGCATTTTACCCTTGGGTCAGGAGGGAATTTATTCCAGGACACCCCAGCTCTGGCAAGAGGATTTTGTCTCAAATCCTTCCTGCTGCAGCCTGCAGAGCTCAGGGTAGGAAGTCCAGACCCCAAAAGTGTTTCTGGAAGTGGTTTAGGTAGCGCCAAATCTGTCCCCAGAGCAGCTGCAAGTCAGCACTGTGGGAAAGGGAGGCTGGCAGCCTTTAATTTGAGACAAAAATTAAAAACAAAAACGTTGACCCCTGACGGGAAAGGGACGATCCCAATGCTTTGAGGGCCCGGCTCAGACAGCAGGGGAGTCACCCAGCCAAGGAACAGGCTGACAAAACTCGGCCAAAATAGCAACAATTCACCCTCCAGCCCAACCTCACAAGTGCCTCTGGCTGCCCACACACCTCCACAAAATAAAAAATAATCCCAAACAGCTCGTTTAGGGCAGGCAGGGCTGGAGCTTGTGAGCTCCCAGCGCCAATCCAGCCTTTCCTCCTGCCTTGGGGCCATCCCTGACTTGGGCCAGCTCCGCCTGGAGGGGCAGGAAGCTGCCAGCAGCAGGTTTGTCCCAGCTGTGGGACAAAGCTGGGGACAGGGAATGGCTCTGGGCAGGGGGAGTTGGGCTCTGCTGCCAGCGGGAAGGGACTTGGAGATGGGAGCCAGAACAGCCTGGGCAGCCCTGGGGAGATGGGACTGGAAAAGAACCTGGAGATGGGTCAGGAGAACAGCCTGGGCAGCCCTGGGGAGATGGGACAGGAGAACAGGCTCAGGAACACATCCTGGGCATCTCTGGAGGGGTGGGACAGGAAAAAAACCTGGAAATGGGTCAGGAAAACAGCCAGGACAGCCCTGGAGAGATGGGACGGAAAAGAACCTGGAGATGGGTCAGGAGAACAGCCAGGACAGCCCTGGAGGGATGGGACGGAAAAGAACCTGGAGATGGGTCAGGAGAACAGCCAGGACAGCCCTGGAGGGATGGGACAGGAGAAGAACATGGAGATGGGTCAGGAAAATGTCCTGGACAGCCCTGGAGGGATGGGTCAGGAAAAGATCCTCAGGAGAACAACCTGGACATCCTTGGGGAGATGGGACAGGAGAAGAACATGGAGATGGGTCAGGAAAACAAGCTGGGCATCCCTGGAGAGATGGGACAGGAAAAGAACCTCAGGAGAACAACCTGGACATCCTGGAGGGATGGGTCAGGAGAAGAACCTGGAGATGGGTCAGGAGAAGAACCTGGACATCCTTGGGGAGATGGGACAGGAAAAGAGCCTGGACATCCCTGGAGGGGCCTTTGGCTCTGGGTCAGGGCAGCAGAGGAGCTTTGCCCCGCTCTGACAGAGCTTAGCTCTGCCCCTGTGACATCAGGGACTCCTGACTGGGAATACAAGACATTTGATAAAGCCCAAGGAGCCACGGGCAGTGAGCAGCTCCAGGTGTGAGTTTCACTCATCAGGAGAGCTCCTGCTGCTCTGCCCCACTGGCCCCGGGCTGAGAGCCCCTCTGGGGGCTGGGAGCCCCTCTGGGGGCTCAGAACCCCTCTGGGGGCTGGGAGCCCCTCTGGGGGCTCAGAACCCCTCTGGGGGCTCATTTCCCTGCAGAGTGGCTGCACCTTTTAGGGGCCACACGTGGAAGAGGCACAAGAGCCTGGATCCATGAAGGGAGAGAGCAAATGCAGGCACTGAGGTGAGACTGAGAACTGTGTGAAGAAAGGTAAGAACAATCATTAAAAACAAATAAAAAATAAAAAGTTCTCTCTGTCTGATGCAAGCCAGTACATAGGTAAAGGTTAAGTCACCTTTTGGAACTGGTCCTAATGGGATGTTCCTTGTTTTTCCCAAAACAAAGCACAGGAACTTTTCTCTTGGATGGTTTTGGATGGAGGTGGGGAGGGCAGGAATGTGGGGGTGCACCCGGGCACCCCCTCAGCCAAACCTTGGCCTCCACACTGCCTTTTCCTCCCCAGGAAATCTCCTCCAGTGCCCCACTGCTCAAAAATGGGGTAAAACTACAGCAAAGGAGGAGAGAAAAAGAAAAAAAAGAGAAGAAGGAAGGAGGAAGGAGGAAGGAGGGAAGGGAAGGGAAGGGAAGGGAAGGGAAGGGAAGGGAAGGGAAGGGAAGGGAAGGGAAGGGAAGGGAAGGGAAGGGAAGGGAAGGCAAGGCAAGGCAAGGCAAGGCAAGGCAAGGCAAGGGAAGGGAAGGGAAGGGAAGGGAAGGGAAGGGAAGGGAAGGGAAGGGAAGGGAAGGGAAGGGAAGGGAAGGGAAGGGAAGGGAAGGGAAGGGAAGGGAAGGGAAGGAAAGGAAAGGAAAAGGAAAGGAAAGGAAAAGGAAAGGAAAGGAAAGGAAAGGAAAGGAAAGGAAAGGAAAGGAAAGGAAAGGGAAAAGGAAAGGAAAGGAAAGGAAAGGAAAGGAAAGGAAAGGAAAGGAAAAGGAAAGGAAAAGGAAAGGAAAGGAAAAGGAAAAGGAAAGGAAAGGAAAGGAAAGGAAAGGAAAAGAAAAGAAAAGAAAAGAAAAGAAAAGAAAAGAAAAGAAAAGAAAAGAAAAGAAAAGAAAAGAAAAGAAAAGAAAAGAAAAGAAAAGAAAAGAAAAGAAAAGAAAAGAAAAGAAAAGAAAAAAGAAGCCAGTGGTTGATCCCCTGCCTGCGCTGCTCCTGCTCAGGAACACGACCCGTTATCACCTGAGGGAAACCCCAATTCCCTTTCCCCCCTGCAGGACCCTTTGGTGCTGCTGTGCCGTGCTTCCCTCTGCTAAAGGCACCTTTGGAAAGCACTCCAGGCCCTGAGCACAACGGCCCAAAGCCTCTTATTTACACCTGAGATTAACCCCAGAGCCACGCCCGGGGTGGCAGCACCAGCTGGGGACAGCCGGTGCCGCACGAGCGGCCCTGTGGGCACACACAGTGTCCTGTCACCCTGGGACACGCGCACACAGGGCTGGCTGTGCCACCCCGCTGTCACACGGGCTGCTTGGCCATGTCACCCTTGTCAAAGACAACTTTGGTAGCGAAGTAGATGGCGACGAGGCCGAGGGCAGCAGCTGACACCATGTAGGCAGTGACGGACTGGGTGAGCTGCACGATGGAGCCCATGAAGAGCGAGGGCACCACCTGGGACAGCAGGAAGGCGCTGTCCAGGATGGCCAGGTCCAGGCAGATCCCTCGGCCAGGAGCCCCCGGCTCCGGCTGCCCCACCACGATCCGCAGGGAGACGTCGCACGAGGAGCTGACGCACAGAGCAGAGCTGGGCACGGCCTGGGGGGAGGCTGGCGAGGGGGAGGAGGAGGAGGACGGCGAGGAAGAGGAGGAGAAGAGGCTCCCAGCGTGGCCGTTCTGGTAAGACAGCTTCTGGCTGGGGAGCAGCCCCTTGGAGAAGGAGGATTTCTTGTCCAGCAGAGCGGAGTCTTCCTCCTCTTTCCTCTTGTATTTATGGAGAAAAACCTGTGGGGAGCAGGGAGGTGAGTGAGGAGGGAGCTGGGACTGTGGGAGGTGAGTGAGGAAGGAGCTGAGAGTGTGAGAGGAAGGAGATGGGACTGAGAAAGGATTTGGGACTCTGGAAAGTGATGAGGAAGGAGCTGGCACTCAGAGGTGAGTGAGTAAGGAGCTGGGAGTGTGAGAGGTGAGTGAGGAAGAGCTGGGACTCAGGTGAGTGAGGAAGGAGTTTGGACTCTGGGATGTGAGTGAGGAAAGATTTGGGACTCTGGGAGGTCAGTGAGGAAGAGCTGGGACTCTGAGGTCAGTGAGGAAGGAGCTGGGAGTCTGGGATGTGAGTGAGGAAAGATTTGGGACTCTGGGAGGTCAGTGAGGAAGAGCTGGGACTCTGAGGTCAGTGAGGAAGGAGCTGGCAGTCTGGGATGTGAGTGAGGAAGGAGATGGGACTTTGAGAGGTGAGTGAGGAAGGATTTGGGACTCAGAGGTGAGTGAGGAAGAGCTGGGACTCTGAGAGGTGAGTGAGGAAGGAGATGGGAGTGTGGGAGGTGAGTGAGGAAGGAGATGGGACTCAGAGGTGAGTGAGAAAGGAGTTGGACTCTGGGAGGTGAGTGAGGAAGGATTTGGGAGCCTGACAAGTCAGTGAGGAAGGATTGGGACTCTGCAAGGTGAGTGAGGAAGGAGCTGGGAGACTGAGAGGTGTGTGAGGAAGGAGTTTGGACCCAGAGGTGTGTGAGGAAGGAGTTTGGACGCAAAGCTGAGTGAGGAAGGAGCTGGCACTCCAAGGGGGCCCTGTTTTTGTGCAGGAGAGCAAACCCCGAGCTCTGTGTGTGCTCAGGGCAGTGCCAGCCTGAGCCTGGCCCCCTGAGAAGGGCTCTGGGAGCCCCAGGCTGGCTGTGCCCCTGGCACAGGATCCAGAGCAGCCCTGACTCACAGGGGAGCCCAGCCAAGCCAGGCCTGGCTGTGCTCAGGCTCAGCAGCCAGCCTGGGGACACTTTGTGCTTTTGTCACCTCCTCACTGGGTGCCACAGGATGTTTTCGGGGTTTGTGCTGAGCCCACCCTGAGATCAGCTGGGGCAGGGCAGGGCCAGGGTCTGAGGGGGATATCAGACACCCAGGGCAGTGCAAACAGGAATAAACCAGGAATAAACCAGGAATAAACCAGGAATAAACCAGGAATGTTTGGGGTTTGTGGGGTGGGTGACTGGGAACCCAGACCCAGAGCCCAGCACGAGCAGCCACTTCTCATCTGGGACGTTTCAAAGTGCCACCAGCTGGGACACAGCAGCCCTGGGAACTCAGGGAAGGGCTCTTTTCTCAGCTCTGCACCAAACCTCAACCAAGCTGCTCCATCTGCCCGCCCAGACCCTCCTCACTCCAGCCAGGAAAAAAAAAAAGGGGGGCAGAGGGAACCAAGATCTTTCCCTTCTCACCCTTTTTTCGCTCGCTCTGCTCAAGCTGTGAGGTCTCTGGGGTGTTCCCACAGAGAATCTGTTCACACCAAGGGCAGGAGGGACCAGAGCCAGCTGTGCCCTCCCTGCCTTTGGGAATGTGGCCTTCCCCTCCCAGCCCGTGCAGTTTGGGTTCCATTCCATTGATAAAACATCCACGGGAGATGCTGCAGCTCCTGCCAAGCTGAGCATTCCCTCACCCCCTCGGTTCTGACAGGACTCCTGGTGCCAGCTGGGATGGGTTTGCTCAATGGGAAAATCTGGATGCCTGTGGTAACAACTCCTACTCCTTCCACAGCCCCAACCACTGCCCCTGGGATGAAAGAGCTGCTCTCAAACCACAAATTAATTCTGCATTTGCAGCACAAGAGGAACTCCCATGAATCCAGCGAGCAGCTCAGGAACCTCCTAGGACTTCTCCACAAGGATAACATCTGTGGGACACGGTTATGTGTCACAAGTTTCACGAGGTTTCTTTTTCTTGGAGCTTAGGGAATAGCTTGGGTTTTCATTTTCCTGATCCCGGTGCTGTGGATGAAAACTGGAAAGCTGTGAGGGCTGAAAATCCTTGGGTTTTGTAGCCCCTGAGGCTGGCAGAGCTGCAGAATTCACACGGGGACAACTAAACCAGACCAATTTCCCCTAAAACACAAGGAAAAAAACAGAAAAATCCGCAGGGCCAGGCTGCCCTGGAGCAATCCCCACCTGTTTGTCGTGGTGGTAGAGCGATGCCAGCGTGTAGGGCAGGATCTGGAGGGCAGAGAAGGTGAATCCAGTCAGGGCGGCGGAGATGGTGACCACGGTGACGCTGTGGGACACGCACATGACACAGGCTGCCCCGGGGAAGAACACCACGCTGGCCAGGTACACCGCCCGCGTGCCGAAGCGCTTCACCAGCCTGTCCATGATTGTCGAGAAGAAGATGGAGGTGATGCACTGCAGGAAGAGCCCCAGGCTGCCCATCCGGACACCTGAGGGGAGAGGGGATGGACACTGCCCTGGCTGCCCCGCATTCACACAGCCAGGCATGCTGCCCTCGGCCCCAAACCCAAAAAACATCCTTACCTTGGTCCCAAAGCCCCAAAACATCCTTCTCTTTGTCCCTAGCCCCCAAAGCATCCTTCTCTTAATCTCAAATCCCAAAAATATCCTTCCCTCTGTCCTAAAGCCCAAAACCATCCTTCCCTCTGTCCTAAACCCCCAAAACATCCTTCTCTCTGTCCCAGAACCCAGAAACATCCTTCTCTTGGTCCCAAACCCCAAAAGCATCTTTCTTTCAGTCCCAAACCCCAAAAGCATCCTTCTCTCAGCCCCAAACCCAAAAAACATCCTTCTCTCAATCTCAAACCCCAAAAATATCCTTCCCTCTGTCCTAAACCCCCAAAACATCCTTCTCTCTGTCCCAGAACCCAGAAATATCCTTCTCTTGGTCCCAAACCCCAAAAGCATCTTTCTTTCAGTCCCAAACCCCAAAACATCCTTCTCTTGGTCCCACACCCCAAAAACATCCTTCCCTCAGCCCCAAACCCCAAAAAAATCCTTTCCTCCACCCCAAACCCCAAAAACATCCTTCCCTCCACCCCAAACCCCAAAAACATCCTTCCCTCAGTCCCAGACCCCAGAAACATAGTTCTTTTGGTCTCAAACCCCAAAAACATCCTTCCCTCAGTCCCAAATCCCAAAAACATCCTTCTCTTGGTCCCAACCCCCAAAAAATATTCTTTCTTCTCTATCAGTCCTTAACCCCAAAACTATCCTTCTCTGTCAGTCTTAAACTCCAGAAACATCCCTCCCTCTCCATCAGTCCCAAACCCCAAAACATCATTCCCTTGGTCCCAAACCTCAAAACATCCTTCCTTCTCCATCAGTCCCAAACTCCAAAAACATGCTTCTCCCTCTGTCAGTCCCAAACTCCAGAAATATCCTTCCCTTGGTCCCAAACCCCAAAACATCCTTCTCTGTCAGTCCCAAACTCCAGAAACATCTTTGCCTGTCCCAAGCCCCACAAACATCCTTCTATTGGTCCCAAACCCCCAAAACATCCTTCTATTGGTCCCAAACTCCAAAAACATCCTTGCCTCTGTCCCAAACTCCAAAAACATCCTTCTGTTGGTCCCAAACCCCAAAACCATCCTTCTATTGGTCCCAAGCTCCAAAAATATCCTTTCCTCTCCATCAGTCCCAAACCCCCAAGACAGCCCTCCCTCTCCATCAGTCCCAAACCCCAAAAACATCCTTCCCTCCATCCCAAACCCCAAAAGGTCCCTCTTAAGTACTGTGTTAAATATAGTTTTAGGTTATAACAAAACGTTAAAATAGAAATTGTGCTATGTAGGATACTTTTTTTAAAGAAAGGACTCGCAGTAAGATAGCAGCCACAGGACATCTGAATCTTTCAGAGAAAAAGAATTTATTGCCCCATTATCAGAAAAATTAACTTCTTCCCACCTCGAAGGTGCTGTTAGGATTTGGAGGAAGAAGCTGACACTGCCCAGACAGAATCCTGTGTTTGAATGGAATTTATGCATCATGGACGAGGTGTATGAATATGCAACAGGCTGTTGCTTTTAAGGGTTAATCCTCTGTTAACGTGGCTCCTTTTTCGGGCTCGTGCTGCCCAGAAAGAGGTACCTGGACATCCATAACTCTTTGTTTTTATGGTCTCATATTGTCCAGATTATCATTACTCTAATTGTATTGCTATTTTTATAACCATTTTATTACTATTAAACTTTAAAAAAATTTAAAAGCAAGCGACTGGCGTTTTTCACACCTGGGATCCCAAATGCCACCCCTGCCTTTGGCACCCCCTGTTCGTCCCTTCCTCCCGCTCTGGCCCCAGGAGCTGTCACCTGCAGCTGACCCAGGATCCGTTGTTATCTGATGCCAGAGGCAGCAGCAGAACAAAGGCGAGGAGGAATTGCGCCGGAGCCAAGGTAAAGTACAGAACGTGCCCCAAACTGCTGCATCCGGTGGCAATCCCGGACCTTACCCCCCTCGACAAAGATCGCTCAGATTTCAGGGAATTAAAGCCATTAACCCTTTGGAGCAGGGATCATTACTCAACACATGTTTCTGTGACAGCCAGCACAATGCAGGGCTGACCTGCTGGCAGCTAAACAGTGCGAGTGTTAAATAATAATTAAGCTGCCTCGAAGTTAAACAGACACCCAGCACAAAGGGGCACTGTGCTGCAGGGCCGTCCGAGCTCAAACCTGCAGGAAGGTGCCTCCAGAATAAAATATTTGGATTAGGCAAACCAAAAGGGTGCTTAGGAAGGGATTGAAGGCTCTGGCACAAGGCAGCAGGAAAAACGGGACAGCAGGTGACACCTGTGGGCAGGTGAGGGCTGCTGGAGCAGGGTCCCAGCCTGGCATGTGGGACTGTGAGCAGCCCTAAAGCAGTGAGAGCTGCAAAGGTGCTGCAGCGCTCCCAGGAGCAGCTGGAGGTGGGAATCCCCCAGCAGCATGGAGGGAAGGAGCAGCAAATCCACCTCAGTGCCACAGAGCACCCCTGAATAAAAGACATTAAAGAATTAAAACATGGGAGAGCTGCAGCCATGATATTGTCTGAAAAATCCCTTTGCCAGGATTTTTCTCCTGAGAAGCTGAGAGGCCTCAGGAACGGAATGTAAACAATGGTTATCTGCTGCTGTGGAATGCAACAGGTGCATCTGTGATTGGTCTCATGTGGTTGTTTTTAATTAATGGCCAATCACAGTCCGGCTGTCTCAGACTCTCTGGTCAGTCACAAGATTTTATTGTCATTCCTTTCCTTTCCTTGCAAGCCTTCTGATGAAATCCTTTCTTCTATTCTTTTAGTATATATATACTAAAAATATATATATAAATATATATATTTAAAATATAGATATAAAAATATATATAAATATATATATTTATATTAATTCAAATATATATTAATATATATTTTAAATATATAGAAAATCTATATATAAATATAGATTTTTTAATTTAAATATATATTTATATATATATATTTCGTATACATATAATATATATAAAATATATATTATATATTCTTTAGTTTTAATAGATCATTTTCTTTTCATGTAATATATACCATAAAATAATAAATCAGCCTCCTGACGCACGGGAGTCAAGATTCTCATCTCTTCCCTCGTCCTGTGAGCACCAGCACCGAGGGCAGTGCCAGGGGCTCTCCGGCAGAGCCTGCAGACAGAGCCAGCTCCATCCTGCCAGACCCAGCAGCCCAGCCCCAGGCCAGGGCTGCCCTGCCAGATCCGCGCTGGGAAGAACCAGGAGGTGTTTCCCAACCTTGTGCCACGCTCTGGGAGCCATGGGAAAATGTTCTGTCCTGACCTATCTGCAGAAAGCCAAGTTTGCTTTGTAGGTTTTTTTGTTTTGTTTTGTTTTTTTTTTTAATTACCAACAGAGCTGAGCCCATCCCCAGCTCCCAGGAAACTTTTCTACCCCGGGGAATGTGGCAGCAGCTCTCTGGCCACAGAGAGAGGCACAGCTTTCCCAGGCATTGTCCTGGGGAGGGCTGTGAGAAGATCAGAGAAAAGAATGAGAAACAATTCTTATCTTGCTGCACCTGTTATTGTGAACAGGTAAAATGTGCTATGGAGATCTGTTTACCAAAGGGTGGTTGCTGAATTAGCCAATGGTGATGGTGTTTGGATTGGAGGATCAATTATATCCAGCTGTGTCTATAAAAGCAATGGGTTTTTTAATAGGAATAGAATAATATGATAAGAATAATAAAGTAATGGATCAGCCTACTGTGGATCATAGAGTCAATGCTGATTATTACCTGGTTGGGAGTCTGTGGTAACCACATATCCTCTGAACAGACAGAGACACAGCTCTCCCAGGAAAATCCTGGGAAGCTGTGGGAAACTTAGAGGAAAGAATTAAAACAATTATTATCTCCCTTTCTGTAACTGCTGTTTATAGGTATGGCTCTCCAGAGTGTGCTATTCACAGCTCACCAGTGGGGTGAGCGGTTTTCACTTTGACACCAATCAGGTCTCCGCTCAGCAAGTCCGGCTATAAAAGTTGCACCTTTTCCTAATAAACTGTTGTCCTGGATTGCCAAGGGAATTGGATTCTATTTGCCATCTGTATGGCAGCTGTCTCCTGTTCAGTGGGCAGTTTTGCTTATCTCTTCCACACCCACTCCTCCCTCCGGGAGGGATAATAATATTATATTATAATAATAATTATCTGCTGATATTATAATAATAATTATCTGCTGATAACAGCTATTGGATGTCACTGCATGGCTGATAAGAACTACAGCATCCCATTGGGAGATGTGAGCCCAGGGAGGAGCCAAGCATTCCTACCCGGATAGAATCTGGAGATTCTGGAACACCAGCACGGCTCCTGCACTGGATTGCCCAGAGGAACAGCAGCTGCCTCTTCCCTGGATCTCCAGAGGCAGAGACTGCACCTTTCTGCAGGATCCCTGCTCCAGCAGAACCACCCCCTGGCACTGCAGGAGGGCTGAGCCACAATTCCAATGGCACTGCTGCCAGCACCCTGACCCACAGGGTGTCAGGCTGGGTTCTGACTCTGGCAGTGTTGGTTTAGTTCACTGCATTGTTTATTTTATCTTTTTATTTTCTTCCCTAGTAAAGAACCTCTATCTCCAGAGAAAGTTTGGCCTCATTCAGATCCATAACACCCCCTACATCTCCTCACCTTCATCGTAGTGCCGCCTGGCCTCCGTGCCCGGCTTGGCCCTGGGCACGCCGTGGTACAGCCCCTCGCCAACAAAATCCGTGTAGAACAGCATGAAGGTCATCAGGGCCATCCAGCTGCACAGCTCGGCCACGAAGAGCCTCCGGATGACCCTGGGGATGCGGCAGTAGAGGCCGTGCAGCCGCGGCAGCAGCAGGCACAGCTTCCTCCCCGCCTGCAGCACCCGCCGGCCCTGCAGCAGGCACGGCCCTCGCGCCGCCCGCCAGCAGCAGCAGCAGCACCACAGGGACGCCTTCGGTGGCTTTGGTGGCTTTGGGGACACCTCCTTGAGCGCCGGCCCGTCCAGGAGATCCCCCTGCGTGGCCGCCTCCTCTGTCACAAACAGCGTGGCCAGCACACAGCCGAGGAAGATGAGGGCCAGCAGGGTGAAGAGGCAGCTCTGCTGGCTGCCCAGGTAGGGCGCCAGGAAGGCCCAGTCGATGGCGGGCAGCAGGTATCCAATGCAGCCCCCCAGGCTGACCATGAAGGCGTACATGGAGAAGGCCTGGCGGCAGTTGTCCGGCTCCTGGAAGAGGTCAGAGAGCAGGGCCTCCAGAGGGGTGAAGCACACCTGGCCGCAGAAATCCAGCAGGCCGATGCCCACGATGAGGAAGGCGATCTCCAGGGGCCGGGGGTTGAGGGCACACAGGCTGGCCAGGCTGCTGGCGTGGGGGATGACAAAAAGGCTGAGCAGCACGCCCAGGCACAGGGCCCAGATGAAAGGTCTCCTGCGGCCGTAGCTGCTGTGCCAGTGGTCGCTGGCCGAGCCGATGAGAGGCACAAAAAGCAGCCCAAGCACGGGGCCTATCCCTGGGAAAGAGACACGGGGTGTTACAGGGACACAGCTGCTCTGTGTGCACTCCTAAAAGGGGTGTTTTGTCGGTTTGGGAGGTTGCAGTGGGTCACAGCCCCTCTGCCTGCCCTCCAGACTGCAAGGTTCAACAAAAAAACCAGAAACATCCTTCCCTGTAGCCATTATATTTTCTGAAAAAGCCCTTTCCTTAGGATTTTTTTCTCCTGAGAAGCTGAGAGGCCTCAGGAACAAAATGTAAACAATGGTTATCTGTTGCTGTGGAATGCAACAGGTGGATCTGTGATTTGCCATTAATTAGAAACAACTACATTGGCCATTAATTAGAAACAACCGCATGAGACCAATCACGGATCTACCTGTTGCATTCTGTGATTGGCCATTAATTAGAAACAAACTGCATGAGACCGATAATTAGAAACAACTACATAAGACCAATCACAGATGCACCTGTTGCGTTCCACAGCAGCAAGTAAATCATTGCTTACATTTTGTTCCTCAGGCCTCTCAGCTTTTCAGGAGGAAAAATCCTAAAGAAAGGATTTTTCAGAAAACATCATGGCTACACTTCCCTCTGTCCCAAACCTCAAAATACCTTTTCCTCTCCACCAGCCTTACCCCCAAACCATCCCTCCCTCAGAGAGGCAACAAAATCTCCCTCAGAGAGGTGACAAAAGCTGCCTACCCAAAACCATGGTCATGAACTTCTCCTCCACGCCCACCTCCAGCAGCAGCGGCGGCACGTAGGTGATGCCAGCGGCCAGGCACACCTCCAGCCCGAAGGTGAGCGAGTTGACCAGCAGCAGCTGGGTCCTGCGGCTCTGCAAGGACATGCTGTCCCCAGCCCGGCCCCTCAGTGCCCCAGGGCTGTGTCCTGCCAGCTGCAGAGCTCCCAGGGATGCCCCCAGGCAAGGATTGGAGCTTCCCGTGCCGGGCTGCTGGGGAGATGCTGCTTCCCATTTTATCAACGGCGAAGGAACCGTCTCTTCCTCTTCTGGTGAGGGATCCACTGCAGGCTGCCCCTCCTGCTCACAGGCTGGGGTCTGTGGGGAGAGAGTTAAACACATCTCAGGTTTATCTCCAAGGGTTTGTGGGGTAAAACCATGGATGTGTCACTGCTGAAAGGGACAGTCCCCATCCCAACAGGCTGGGGAGGGCCCAGGGGAGGTGGAAGGATGAAAACTCCATCCCTGCCAGGTTTGTCCCCAAGGGTTTGTGGGGATGTGTCACCATTGAAAGGGACAGTCCCCATCCCAGCAGGCTGGGGAGGGCCCAGGAGAGGTAGAAGGATGAAAACTCCATCCCTGGAAGATGGAAAGCTCCATCTCAGGTTTATCTCCGAGGGTTTGTGGGGTAAAACCAGGGACCACACTGGTTATGTGTCACTGCTGAAAGGGACAGTCCCCATCCCAACAGGCTGGGGAGGGGCTGGGAGAGGTAGAAGGATGAAAACTCCATCCCTGCCAGGTTTATCTCCAAGGGTTTGTGGGGATGTGTCACCACTGAAAAGGGCAGTCCCCATCCCAGCAGGGTGAGGAGGGACTGGGAGAGGTGGAAGGATGAAAGCTCCATCCCTGGCAGGTTTGTCCCCAAGGGTTTGTGAGACAGGTGAGACAGAGTCTGGGAAAACCCAATCCTGCCCTGGAGGATCGATGACCTCTCTGTCCTGTCTGGGCACCTCGTGCAGATGGCAGAGACATAAAGGATTTGGGGTCTCCTCTCACAGGGAAATCACTCAAGAGCCCTCCAGGGATCAGGGAGTGCCTGCAGCCACACAGGGTCATCCCCAGAGGCCACCACAGCCCTGCCTGGTGACCAGGACACCCCTGTGCTGCTCCCAGGCTCCCATCTCCAAATCCACGGCTTTATTTTTAAAAAACCCAAATCATCTCCAAACCCACGGCTCTCTGATTTGTTTTTAAAGCTTCCAAACCCAATTTTTGCTGCCCTTTCCCTGCAGAGAAGCAGCAGATCAGCTCCCAGAGGCTGCCTCACCTGGCAGCCAGGTAGGGGGCGGGTCCAGGGCAGGAACAAAGCTTTGCTGGACAAAGGAGAGGCTGAAGCCAGGGGAAAAAACCAACTCCAAATCCCATCCCTGCCTGGTGACCAGGACACCCCTGTGCAGGTTCCAGGCTCTGAGAAAAGTGATTTCACCCAAATCCCATCCCTGCCTGGTGACCAGGACACCTCTGTGCTGCTCCCAGGCTCTGGGGGAGCTGATTTCACCCAAATCCCATCCCCAGCCCCAGGATGGGGCACAGAGAACATTCAGTGCCTCCGTGGAGTTTCACAAACAAACCTGACCCACTTTAGCCTCATCTAAGAGCAAACGGCAATTATCTTACTCATTAGACTGAGTCATTTATTTGCCCTGTAACTGCTCCCTTCTCTCCAGAGGGGAGAGGCCACGGGATGGGGACAGGGACAGAAACCCCCCAAGCTCCCCAGCACCCAGCCCAGCAAAATTTGCTAAAAACACCTCGGGGAGGTGAGGTCAGTGCTCCCCGAGCCCTCCAAAACCACACAGGTGTGCGCAGGCAGGTACACCAGGGAGAGTTCTGTCACTTTTCTCTCTCTCCTTGTGTCAGGGGAGGCTGGCAGCGTGGGGTGAGGCTCAGCCATCACTCCATCACTCTCTCTCTGTGGAGAAATGCCAATCCTGAGCTCAGGCTGCCAGTGCCACTCAATAAATAACAATTATTGTCCTCTGGGGACCGTTCACTCCCCTCAACTGTCACAGAGATCCCTCCTTTCAACACTGAAACGCCTTGCCCGAGGTCAAACAGCAAACAGAGGGGGAATGGTTTTGTTTTAATCACCAGAGGCAGCTTCAAAGGCAGCCCGGGCCGGGCTGAGCATCCCTCCAGCCCACCTTGCTCAGATGTGGCTCCACACAGGATGTGTCAGGGGGGAGCCCAGCTGCAGCCCAGCCCCACGATGAGGAATTTCAGCTCCAGCAGCTCCCAGAGTCACAAGGAAAAATGAACCGAGGCACTCAGACCTAAATGGGGATGTGATGCCCACTGCCTGCTGTGCTCTGGGTGTGGAGAGCTCGGACAGGGGGAGTTATCCCAAAAGAAACCCCAAACATCAAGTGAGAGATGCCTCACACCGATTAAAAATTGGGGTTTTTTTCCCTTTTGCTGCTGTGACAGAGCTCTGGGGAGGCAGCAGGGATCTGTCCACCTGCCTGAGAGTTCCAGTGTGGAGGCAGAGCTGGATTTCTTATCTGCAGGTAGGAACAGAGCTCTCCTCCCCCTCCACACCCTTCGAGGAGAAAACAAATCCCTGAAGCAACAATCACCAACAGCCAGAGATGAGAAATCCCAACTGCAGCACGTGATGAACTTCATCCCAACACCATTCATCCCTCTTTTAATTTTTTTTTTTTTAATTTTCCACAGAATAGAGACAGGGAAATGTGCTGGGTGGGGAAATCACCTGAATTGCTGATTTGGGAGGGCAGGGGCTGGGAAAAGGAGATTTGGGGGGCTCAGGGAGCCAGGACTCACCTGCAGGTGGTTGATTTGGGAGGACAGGGGCTGGGAAACGGAGATTTGGGAGGTTTGGGAGGCCCGGGGAGCCAGGACTCACCTGCAGGTGCTCCCTGCAGCCCAGCCCAGGCTCTCAGCAGAAGCTGCTGCAGTGCTGGCAGGGCAGCAGAGGTGGAACCCAGCACAGGTTTGGTTCCAGGGCCCTCCCTCTGCGCTGATAACAGCACTGTTATTGTCACCGTGCCACTCCTGTGCCCCAGCCCCTCGCTGAGGCTGAGCAAACACTGCTGGCAACCCCTCAAAGGTGCTGCCCTGAGGAAACCCCAGCTCTGGGCTCGCACCTGAATTTTGCCATTAAAAAAAAAAAAACAACACCTGAAATTCACATGTATCACCCTCCTTTGCTGATCTGCTGGTGTTTCAGCAGCGATTTAGGACGTGGGGTTGGTATTTTGTTTTTAAAGGCAGCAAGATGTCCCTGCAGCTTTGCTGGCCCTGCAGTGACAGCCCCAGCAGCAGCAAGACAAAACACCCTCTCCTCAAACCCCCAATCCAACCTTTCCCAGGGGAATTTGTGGACTTTGCAGCTGGAAGGAGTCAGGAAAATCCATCCCCAGCTGGGACACCCTGGTGGAACAGCAGCATTGCCCATCCCAGAGGGGATCTGGGGACCTTCCCCAGCCCCATGGGGACAGCTGGTGCAGTGGCAGTGGCACTTCTCGCCCTCCAGCCTCATTTCCCCAAATCCCCACAGCAGGAACAGGGTTTGTCCTTTCCTCCTCAAGGAGCACCTTGAGCAGTTCCCAAAAAGGGATTTTTTTGAGGTTTCCTGCACTTGGGAGCAGAAGGGAGCCACATGTGGGGCTGTCCCACAGCTGCTCGCAGAGCTGGCGTGCCTTGGGACAGACATCAGCTGCTGCTGCTCCTCTTCCCTCCCCTGGGACAGACAAACATCTCAAACTCGGGGTTTCTTCTAAAAAACCCCAAACATCTCCAAAGCCATGGCTTTCTTCTGAAAAACCCAAACCATCTCCAAACCCATGGCTTTCTTCTGAAAAACCCAAACCATCTCCAAAGCCATGGCTTTCTTTAAAAAACCCAAACCATCTCCAGACCCACAGCTCTCTTTTAAAAAATCCAAACATCTCCAAAGCCATGGCTCTCTGGTTTGCTTTTAAAAAACCCAAATAATCTCCAAAGCCATGGCTTTCTTCAAAAAACCCAAACCATCTCAAACTCATAGTTTTCTTTCAAAAAACCCAAACATCTCCAAAGCCATGGCTCTATTTTAAAAAACTCAAACCATCTCCAAAGCCATGGCTCTCTTTTAAAAAAGCCCAAAATCTCCAAAGCCATGGCTCTCTTTTAAAAAACTCAAACCATCTCCAAAGCCATGGCTCTCTTTTAAAAAGCCCAAACATCTCCAAAGCCATGGCTCTCTTTTAAAAACCCAAACCATCTCAAACCCACAGTTTTCTTTCAAAAAATCCAAACATCTCCAAACCTATGGCTCTCTTTTAAAAAACTCAAACCATCTCCAAACTCATAGCTTTCTTTTAAAAAACCCAAACCATCTCAAAGCCATGTTTCTCTTTTTAAAAACCCCAAAATCTCCAAACCCATGGCTCTCTGGTGTGCTTTTAAAGCTTCCAAACCCATTTTCCCCTGCCCTTTCCCTGCAGAGATCAGCAGATCAGCTGCCTCACCTGGCAGCCAGGTAGGAGGGCGGGTCCAGGGCAGGAGCAAAGCTTTGCTGGACAAAGGCAGAGAAGAAGATGAAGCCAGGGAAGATTTTAGGAAAAAAACCAACCCCAAACACCTGGAAAAGGTGGATGTGCTGGGCATTGATGGACACACACAAAAGAAACCTTTCCTCTGCCTAAATCTTCCCAACACAGGGAAATTACATCTCAGCAGAGCTTAGAGTGAAGAGTGATTTTAAAAATAAAATGTGGGTGTACTTACCTGGCAGAGAAAAACTCATTTATTCCTGGGAGAATCCATGTCCTGCTACTCCATAATCTCTGCTACTGGTGCAGAGGGACCAAGGGATGATGCTGGATGTGGCTTTGTAGGCTTTGATGTGCAGTGGTTGTGCAGCCCAACAAACAGCAGCGACCAGGCAGCAGGGAATTTGGTTCAGGGTGAGGATGCTGAGGCACTGGAACAGGTTTCCCAGAGAAAATGTGGCTGCTCCATTCCTGCAAGTGTCCAAGCCCAGTTTGCAGCAGCCAGGGATAGTGGAAGGTGTCCCTGCATGTGAACAAAATGAGATTTAAGATCCTTCCCAACCCCCAAACCATTTGATAATTTTGTTATTGTTGAAGATTGCAATGCAAGATGTTTTCAATTACCATCTGTATGCCAAGTGGGCAGTTTGCCTTATCTCTCTCTTTGAGTGACCACATTCACACCTCCCTCAGAAGGGGACACCTGCTGATAACAGACTATTGGATGTCACTGCATGGCTGATAAGAACTACAGCATCCCATTGGGAGATGTGAGCCCAGAGGGAGGAGCCAAGCATTGCTACCCGGATATAATCTGGAGATTCTGGAACACCAGCACGGCTTCTGCACTGGATTGCCCAGAGGAACAGCAGCTGCCTCTTGCCCTGGATCTCCAGAGGCAGAGACTGCACCTTTCTCCAGGATCCCTGCTCCAGCAGAACCACCCCTGACACTGCAGGAGGGCTGAGCCACAATTCCAATGGGACTGCTGCCAGCACCCTGATCCACAGGGTGTCAGCTTGGGTTCTGACTCTGCCAGTGTTGGTTTGGTTACTGCATTATTTATTTTATAATTTTTTTCCCTTTCCCTATTAAAGAACTGTTGTTTCCTGCTCCCACATTTTTGCCTAAGAGCCCCTTAATTTAAAATTTACAGCAATTCAGAGGGGTGGGGAGGGTTCACATTCTCCATTTCAGGGGAGCCTCCTGCCTTCCTTAGCAGACTCCTGTCTTTCCAAACCAAGACCATTATTAATTATTTCTGCCCTGTCCGGGCTGCTTTATTCCCATAGGAAAGGAAATCCCTTGGCTGAGGTGGGACTGCTCCAGCCCAGGTGATTCACTCCTCACCCTCCCTGCCCAGGTTTGGCACCCAGAGACAGGGGCAGGCAAACAGCTCCCACTCACAACCCCACCATTCCATTTCCAACCTCCTGAGGGGCTCTTTATGAATTCCCTGAAGCCCTTTGGAAGAAAGGGTGGCAGAGAGCTCCAGGGGGAGAGAGCTCAGGAGCAGCCAGGGCCTTTCACAGCTATCAGTGTCCATTCAGTGCTGCTGAATGGGAAATGCACCATGGAGAATAGCTCTGGCAGGCTCCTGGCATGGAATGGAACACTCACCTGACCTCTCCTGACCCCGTCCCCGGCCCTCCTCCCCTCCCAAATCTCCTTGACCCCATTCACAGCTCGGGGAGGGGATGGATTCGGGCTCTGGGAATTAACCCCGCGTTTCCTTTGAGCCCCGGGGCTCCATTCTTGGGGACAGAGCAGCAGCAGCAGCCTGGAAATCCCCTCCAGAGCAGGGTTTGGGATTCCCTCCCTTGTCTCCCAGGGCAGGGCCCGGCAGCCAGGATCCCTCAGGCCACGGGGGTCACAAAGGGCCATTCCTGGTGGCAGCTCCAGCCTCCCCAGGGACACCCCTGGATTTGGGGGACGGCTCCACTCTCCCGCCTCACTGGAACCTCTGCACCCCCACACAAGGGGATCCTGCTGCTTCCAGGGCTAAAACCCTGAGCCCTTTAGGGCACAGAGGGTTCCCTGGCACAGGCACACAGCTGAGGGCATCTCCCTTTGGGAATGCACAGCCCAGGGGGAATGCTGGCAGGCTGGAGGGAGCTCTGTCCTGCCCTTCACCCTCAGATCTCACACTTGAAGGATGTCCTAAGCTCATCCCAGAGCCTCTGTGCCTGCACCCTCCTGTGGCACAGGAACTGCTCCTGCCAGGAGCCTTCCTCCCAGCAAAGAGCAGCCAGCTCCAGCCAGGCCTCATCCTCCTCCTCATCCTCCTCCTCCTCCTTCAAACAGAGCCCTCTGAGCCTGAGGGGGTCACTGGCTCAGCAGAGGCCAGGCTGGCACTGCTGGAGCTCTCTGGGGCACAGACACGAGCCCAGGGCCACAGCAGGGCTGTGCCAGGGCCAGCAGCTCCCTGCTCCTGGCTGGGCTTTGCCCTTGGGCTGCATCCATGCCAGGGGCAGGGGCAGGAGATGGGCACAGCTGGAACTGGGAACAGCTGGAATGGGAACAGCTGGAGATGAGCACAGCTGGAACTGGGAATAATGGAGGTGGGAACAGCTGGAACTGGGAACAGCTTGAACTGGGCATAACTGGAGTGGGAACAACTGGAGTGGGAACAACTGGAGCTGGGAACAACTGGAGCTGGGCACTGTTGGAGCTGGGCACTGCTGGAGATGGGCACAGCTGGAGAACTGGAGATGGGCACTGCTGGAGATGGGCACAGCTGGAACTGAGCTGAACTGGAACTGGGAACAGCTGGAGCTGGGCACCCCGAGTCCTGCAGCCAGCAGGGCCAGGGCTGCTGGGATGAGCCTCAGCCTCACCTCATCCCACCTCATGAGGAGCTCCCCAAAGCTGAGTTCAGGTCAGGGCTGCTGGGCTGAAAAGCTTCAGTAAAGCCCAGCTCAGCTGCACAGGGATCTCCAGCCTGGGCTGGGATTTGTGCTGGTGCACAGCAGGGTCTGGCAGCATTGTACCCACTCAGGACTGGCATCTCCTCACCAAATCCATCAAGCAAAACCTCCCAGGCTCCTCGGCACCCCCAAAATCAGCAGCATTTCAGCTCTGAGAGGCTCAGCCCTCGTGGTCACGCTCCCCTGCGCCGGCGTCAGGGCTGCTGCAGCAGCTCCAGCCCTCAGACAAGCTTGGCTGACTGCACAGCAGAGCCCCAGCTTTGTTGTGCTGCTGCACGACCCCAGCTCTTGCTTTTATTCATGAGAGGAGCCCCCGTTCCGGAGCAGGAGGGGAAATGAGATGATCTCTGCTTCTGCTTTTCACTCATTTCTGCCGCTTAAAGACTGTGCCCATCACCCCTGGCACTTGATCCAAACCAACCTCTCCCCCCACAGGCCTTTCTTCTCTGCTTATTATGATTTTTTTTCTTTTTTTTTTTCAAGCAGAAGAATCAAAATGTAAATTAAACTGGAAAGGGGGAAAAAACCAGCCCCCTCCAGGTGCCCCCTTCTCCTCAGAGTGGGGACGGGCACAGATTATATCCAGCACCACATGACCAGGGCCTGTATTTATGTGTCAGAGTGTGAAACCCACCCTGCTGAGCTGCCTTTTCTCTGCCTGGGGCTGGGGGCTTCTGCTCTGCGTCTCCTCCAGCAGCCCCACAAAGGGGATTAAGGAGAGCCCCTCAGCCCTGCAGAGTAATCCATCAAATTATCCCTTGTTGGCGTTGCTGTCCTCTTCAGGGGAAAGAAAAAAAAAAAAGAAGAAGAAAAAGCCCTCCAAAAGCTTTTAAAAGCACTGAAATTACACTTGAGCCTGAAACACTCCACCCAGCTGCTGGAGCCCCCAGCACAATGGGCTGGTTGTGAAGGGGATCCAGGCAAGTGAGGAGCAAGGAAAAAGAGATGGACACTTAAAAAGGGCAGCGGCCTCCCCAGGGCTGCAACCCCAACAGGTGCCTCAGACCTCCCCTTCCCCAGAGCCCGCAGCTAAATATGAAATTTTTCATCTAAATATTTTAAACTGGGAGCTGCTCTGAGATCTCCTGGTGCCCCCAGCCATCTGCAGCTGATCCAGCCCTGCAAGGCTGGCTGGGCACCCCAGCAACCACTGAGAGGGAATTTGGGGTTTCAGACCCTGCAAGGCTGGCTGGGCACCCCAGCAACCACTGAGAGGGAATTTGGGGTGCTGGGATGGGTTTGCTGAGCCCTGATGGCCCCGTGGATGCAGCCTCAGAAGAGGTGAGCCCCCAACAAACTGGGGCTGGGATCACAAACTGGGATCACAAACTGGGATCACAAACTCAGATCCCAAATAGGGATCACAGAGTGCTTACCCCAACAAACTGGAGCTGGGATCACAAACTGGGATCACCACAACAGAATGGAGCTGGGAATCACAAACAGGGATCACAATCAAGGATCACAAACCGGGATCACAAACAGGGATCGCCCAGTGCTTCTTATCCCAACAAGCTGGAGCTGGGATCACAAACAGGGATCACAAACTCAGATCCCAAATAGGGGTCACAGAGTGCTTACCCCAACAAGCTGGAGCTGGGATCACAAACAGGGATCACAAACAGGGATCACAGAGTGCTTACCCCAACAAACTGGAACGGGGAATCACAAACTCAAGTCACAAACTCAGATCCCAAATAGGGGTCACAAGAGTGCTTACCCCAACAAGCTGGAGCTGGGATCACAAACAGGGATCAGAAACTGGGATCAAAAACAGGGATCACAAACTGGGGTCACAAACTGGGGCCACCCCAACAAACTGCAACTGGGATTAACAGGGGTCACCAAGTGCCTACCCCAACAAACTGGAGCTGGGATCACAAAGTGGGATCACAAACAGGGGTCACAGAGTGCTTACCCCAACAAGCTAGGCCAAGAGAAGAGCAGGGCTGGTGGCACTCAGAGCACCCCCGTGGCCCCAGGGGCCAGCTCAGCACCGAGCACCCCGACACAAAACCCCTGAGTTAAAAAACCGCCAGTGCTGAGTGAGACAGAAGCATTTCCCCATCTGCCACGGGGAGCAGCCAGCAGCCCTCAGTGCTCTGCTCTTGTGAGCCCTCCTGTCTGCTCACATGGCTGGGAAAATGGGAAGTGAAACTGGAACGTGGTGTTTGCAGCCGGAGCAGAAGTGCTGTGTGAGGGGACAGCTGACCCCTCTGCAGGCAGCTCTGGCTCCAGACAGCTCCAGGAGCTCTGCCACATCACTTCTGGCTTTATCTGGAAAATGACAGTCACAGGGCCAGCCAGAGCAGTCTCAGGAGTGGCTTTGGGGTGGGAAGGACAGTCCTGGTGTCTGAGCAAAACCCAGGGGGCTTTCGAGCAAAAACTGTCAGGGGAAGGACAGTTCTGGTGTCAGAGCAAAGCACACGAGGCTGCAAATCCAAGCCCTGAGCAGCTCAGGAGCAAATGGGGGAGTTTCAGGAGGGATGAGGGGTGTCCCTGACCCCAAACTGTGCCCACACAGGGGGTCAGACAAATTTCACCCCAGCAGGAGCCACCAGCACCCAAAACTGAACTCCAGCCATCCCATCCTGCTTTTGCCAGGAGCTTTTTCCTCAGGGAAAAAAGGAACAACCCAAACCCACACATGCTCCAGACACACACCTCCAGGAGCCACCAGCACCCAAAACTGAACTCCAAAACTGAACTCCAGCCATCCCATCCTGCTTTTGCCAGGAGCTTTTTTCCTCAGGAAAAAAAAGGGAATAACCCAAACTCCACACATGCTCCAGACACACACCTCCAGGAGCCACCAGCACCCAAAACTGAACTCCAAAACTGAACTCCAGCCATCCCATCCTGCTTTTGCCAGGAGCTTTTTTCCTCAGGAAAAAAAAAGGGAATAACCCAAACTCCACACATGCTCCAGGCACACATTTCCAGGGGCAACCAGCACCCAAAACTGAACTCCAACATCCCTGCTTTGAACTGAGTTTTTTCCTCAGGAAAAAGAACAATCCAAACTCCACACATGCTCCAGGCACACATTTCCAGGAGCCACCAGCACCCAACGACTCAACATCCCTGCTTTGAACTGAGTTTTTTCCTCAGGAAAAAGAACAATCCAAACTCCACACATGCTCCAGGCACACATTTCCAGGAGCCACCAGCACCCAAAACTGAACTCCAGCCATCCCTGCACCCGAACTCTCTCCATCCCATCCTGCTTTGGCCAGGAGCTTTTTAACTGAGGAGAAAAAAGGGAACAACCCAAACTCCACACATCTTCCAGAACCCCTCTGGCTGCAAATTTTGGGAGCCTGACCTCGTGCTCCTCCTCAAAAGAGGCACTTGGAGCCCAGGACACACAGCCAGGGCCCTTACAGGCTGCTCAGGCCATCTCCCCAGGGCAGTTTTGTGCCCCACAGCCCCAGTTATTTGTGTCCCTGCTAACAGATCCCTCAGGCGGCCCTCTGACCTCCCCTGGCAGGTTGGGGGGGTTTCTCCCTCTCTGTTTTCTGTCTGTAAAATGAGGTCGTGGCTTTGAGGCAGACAAAAGAGCCTTTGCAGGGTGAGGAACAGCCCCAGGACAGCTGGGAGAGCAGGGCCCTGAACAGCTCCCCCGGTGCCCCTGGCATGGCAATGGGCACAGGGAACGAAGCAAAACTCTCTAAATATTTCAAACTGGGAGTCGCTGTGAGATTTCCTTGTCCCCTCACTCATTTTCACCCTCCCAGTCACCCCTCTGGCCATGGAGAGGAGTTTTTATGCCAATGTCACATCAGAGGGGGAGGTGTGCAGGCAATAATGGGAATTTTCTGGGCTGTTTTAAGGGCAAAATCCACATCTCAGAGCTGTAAAAAAAAAAGCAGTTTCACGTGCCTGGCTCTGCCCAGGCCCTGCCTCCTGCCTGCAGCACATCATCAACCCCTGGGGGTTAATGAGGGGCCTCAGATCACTGGGAGACTTTTCCTTATCATGACAGAGCAGCCACCAGGGCCTGGGCCTGAAAACGGCAGATTCCACAATTTTTTTTTTTTTTTTGGCCTGATAATTGCAAAGATAAGGGGCAATCAGATTTTTATTTCCTGAGGCAGATAAGTTTCACTGGAAGGGCTTGATGGAGAACTTAAGAAGCTTTTGGCTTTCTCCCTTCTCACTATCAGTTTAATGTGCTACGGACTCACAACATGCAGGGGTTTGACATTCACCAGAATAAATAGAGCAGTGAGGAATATCTGGAAGGGAAATTTTCCACTTCAAAAAGAAAAAAAACCCAAAACCAAAACCAAATCTAAAAATAAAAATAAAAATAAAAATACCAAGGCTCGAAGCTGCCATTTCTCCAGGAGGTGGATGGAGTGAGGCATTTTTACCACCCCCTCACTCCCCACCCAAACAGGAGCCTCACTTGTATTTTGAGGCCTGGAAAGAACATCAGCCCTAAATAAATTATTAGCTTTTTTTACTAATTAGGCATGGGGTTCAAGTTCAAAGCTGCCTGGATTTTGCAGAGCTGCTGAGGGGTTCTGTGGCACAGGGCACGAGGGGGACAGGCAGGAAGGAGCTCCGAGAGCTGAAATTTCTCCCTGTTTGTTGTTAAAAACAGGAATGGAAGTTTGTGCAGCGAGCACTGAGCAGGAACAGGATTTTCTCTCCGTGCCAGGCTGCCTCTTGCCATTGTTTGCTGGGGTAGAGTTCAGAGAGCCACAAATGAGGCCCGGAGATCTCTGATATTCCTGCAGAGCGCCCTGGGCGCACGGCCAGGGCACCTGGGGCTGGCACCCAGCACCTTCCTGGGCCACGCTGGCTGTGCCAGCACAGGGACAGCCCAAAGGCTCCGCTCTGGGAAATGGGCTTGGGCAGAGCCCTTAGGGCCTGACAGAAGGCACACACAGCGTGAATCTGTGTGCAGGGAATGGCATCTGCAGCGTGGTGCGGCTAAAGCTGACAGGCCGAGAAATGCTTATGGGGTTTTGTGGTTAGGAAATAGTTAATTTCTGATTGTGATGGTGTGAATATATTATATTAATTATATTATATGATCTTATATTATATGATATTATATTATATGATCTGATATGATCTGATCTGATATGATATGATATGATCTATGATCTGATATTATATTATATTATATTATATTATATTATATTATATTATATTATATTATATTATATATTATATAGTATGTTATATTATATAGTATATAGTTTATTTTATAGTATATTTTATAGTATATTTTATAGTATATTTTATTATCTATTATATTATTATATACTAAATTATGCTATTATACACTACATTACTCTACGCTACATCACATTACCTTTTAATTATATTTTAATTATGTTCATATTATATTATATTATATTATATTATATTATATTATATTATATTATATTATATTATATTATATTATATTATATTATATTATATTATATTATATTATATTATATTATATTATATTATATTATACACCTGTATTGTCTCATCCTTCTCACAAGATGGAAAATGGAATAAAACTTTTTAAAACACCTCTCAGCTATCCCGTCTCTGGGTCAGGAAAGGGTTTAACCCAACACTCATGCTCTGCTCTCAGCCCTGGGATGGATGGGAGGCTCTGGGGGCAGCACAAGCCCAGGTTCTCCTGCTTGGAGGATCACAAATGAAGGAGGCCCTGTGGGATCATCATCCCAACAGCACATCCTCCAGCCTGAGTGGAGGCATCTCCAGCACTGAGGCTGCAGGAATTTCCCCTGAAACAATATCCATGGGCTAGGAAGATTTAATAGCTGGGAAGTGTCCGTCCTTCCTTCCCTCCCTCCCTGCAGCCATCCCCATGTCATTCCTGAGCTCTGCTTTGGATTTGCACACTCAGAGCCTCCCCAGCTCTGTCCTAGACCTGGCTCAGTCAGTCTCCATCCAAAGCCACCCCTGCAGGCCCAGCTCAGTCATTCCCCATGGACAGCCACCCCTGCAGGCCCATTAGCTGCTCACTCGGCCTTGGCCGGGGCACAGCAGCCTTTTGTTCCAGCTGCTCCAGCCAACCCTGGCGCACGAATCGTTTGTCACCAATGTTCCCAACAGGAATTGTTTGTGTCCAACACTCCCAACAGGAATTGTCACCCACATTCCCAAACGCTCAGGAATCGTTTGTCACCAATGTTCCCAACAGGAATTGTTTGTGTCCAACACTTCAAAATGTACAGGAATTGTTTGTCACCAACATTCCCAAATGTACAGGAATGGTTTGTCACTCACTAACATTCCCAACAGGAATCATTTGTCATCAATGTTCCCAAACACTCAGGAATCGTTTGTCACCAACACACACACAGAAATTTTTTGTCACCCACATTCCCAACAGGAATCATTTGTCACCTACATTCCTAACAGGAATTGTTTGTCACAAACATTCCCAAAGGCACAAAATGGTTTGTCACCCACATTCCCGACAGGAATGATTTGTCACCAACACTCCCAAATGCACAGGAATTGTTTGTGACCCACATTCCCATCAGGACTTTTTTGTCACCACCATTCTCGAACACTCAGGAATTGTTTGTCACCTACATTCCCAACAGAAATTGTTTGTCACCAACATTCCCAACAGGAACTGTTTGTCACCAATATTCCCAACAGGAATTGTCACCCACATTCCCAACAGGAATTGTCACCCACATTCCCATCAGGAATTGTCACCCACATTCCCAAAGGCACCTCTGGAGCCCAGCAGCGGCAGTGGCCACACAAAGCCCTCCCTGTCCCTTCTGCCGGTACCTGGCACCCCCGCCCGCTGTCCCTGTCCCCTCCCTGTCCCTTTGTGCTCCAGCTCGGGGTTTATGGGCCCTGCTGACCCCCAGGGAAGAGCTCACCCCGTGACCACAACAATCCCTTATTGTCTGTGCACAGTTCCAAGGCAGAGCACGGGAATTGTGCCAGAATCCACAGGGAGGTAGGCAGCGCTCCCAGGGAGAGCCAACAGGGTCAGCCCAGCTCCTGGAGGTGACCAAAACCCACTCTGGGTATCAACTCCCCGCACTGAGGTGACCCCACAGCCCTGGGAGAGGGGAAGGAACAGGAAAACACCCTGGAGCAAGGGCAGATGCAGCCCAACGTTCCCCAGAAAAGGCACAAAATCATCATCAGGGATGAAATCACTCACAGGGTCCAGCTAAAGTGGAGAGGTTTGGTCACAACCACTTCAAATCCCACACGAGAGCTCTGCTTATCAATCCTGAATTAAGAGCAGGGAATTGGGATGCAAAGGCACAAAATCACCATCAGGGATAAAATCACTCACAGGGTCCAGCTAAAGTGGAGAGGTTTGGTCACAACCACTTCAAATCCCACACAAGAGCCAGGTCTGCTCATTAATCCTAAATTAAGAGCAGGGAATTGGGATGCAAAGGCACAAAATCACTCACAAGGTCCAGTTAAATTGGACGAGTTTGTTCACACCCACTTCAAATCCCACCCAAAAACCAGCTCTGCCCATTAATCCTAAATTAAGAGCAGGGAATTGGGATGCAAATCAGCACCAGAGCTGAGGTCTGAGCCTCACCTCAGCCTCTTCCAGTCAGATCCCAGCAGGATTCACCGCTGATGTTTGGGAAGCAAAGTGCGGCCCAGGGATTTTCCTGCACGCCCCATTTCACCCAAAGTCTCCAGGCATAAATCTAAGGCAGGATTTCGGTGCTGCCCACAGCTCTGTGCACATTTTTCCTGGGGAGAACATTAATGTCTGCTGAGTGCTGACAACCTGCACGGATTTGAGTCACTGCACTCATTAGATTTCTGTTTTTCCTGAAGTCCCAGCTCCTGCAGACAAACCACCACTGAGAACTTCAGCTCCCAACAAAACAAAGGTGGGGGAAAAAAAAAAAAACAACCCCAAAACAGCTCCTCTGATTGAAGGGAAAAAACTTTCACACCTCACAAACCAACCCCAGCACCCAGCATTGTTTTATTTTCAAATAAACCTCAAACTTTGCCAGAGGGCATCCTTAAACCTCCTGAGCATTCCAGCCCTGGCCAGGATGAGAATTCATCTGCAAGCCACCCAAATCTGGCTCTGAAATCCCCAGAATTCATCTGCAAGCCACCCAAATCTGGCTCTGAAATCCCCAGAATTCATCTGCAAGCCACCCAAATCTGGCTCTGAAATCCCCAGATCAACAAGCCACGAGGTTTCTGGGCGAAGGACAGAGCCAATCCTTGGGATGTGGACTGAGAGCATTTTCTTTGAGCTCATGTGCAGCAACAGAGAGGAGGAAAAAATGGTTCAGAGCAGCAAATCAGGCACCTGCTCCTTGCTGCGTGCGTTCCACCCCCAGACAAAGGAGCCTTTGGGACCACATTCCTCCTTATTTTGCCAGACAATATTCACGGGGGTCTGCTTCTCCTCTTCTGCAGGCTGGCAAAATGTTAAGCAAATATTTGGGAAGGGCTGGAGGAACTGACATTTTCGGATATGAAAACAAGGAGGAAGGGCACCAGGCAGACAAACAGGAATGGAATGGTGGCCTCAGAGTCCCACTCTCAGCTTTGTTTTCTCAACAAGCAACCCCACAGCTCAGAGGGTTGGGCCCACCAGCAATTTCTGCAGCTCCACGAGGCAGGATCAGCCTCTTCCAGCAGTGCAGCACAAGGAACAGGACAGGTCTCACACCATCAGCCGGAGACAACCAAACACCGGCGCACAGAACCGCTAAATAATCCTGTATTTTGTATTATTTTTCCCTGTTCTTTTCTTTATGGTGAGCGCAAGATTGTGCTTGGCTGCCTTTCAGGGATGGTTTTAAAACCTCCCTCTGCTTCTGGAAAGCCAGGATTCCTCCCTGAGGGTCTCCATCCCCTTCCTCAGCCGGGCCGGGGGTCCCTGCCCTCACAGGGACAGCCTGGATGTGCGACACGGGACGATCAGAAACCCAGAAATCAGCACTGCGAAGAGCTGACAGCTGCTCACCAGCTTCTCATGGCTGCCTTGCTGCGCACTCAGCTTGGATCACGGCTTAAACGGGGCTGAGGGCTCACAACACTTGCCAGGGTGGCTCTCCAGGCTGGGTTTTAGCAGTCTGGGACGAGTTTTAGCACTTTGGGATGAGTTTTAGCAGTTTGGGGTGAGGTTTTAGCAGTTTGGGATGGGTTTTTAGCAGTTTGGGATGGGTTTTAGCAGTTTGGGGTGAGTTTTTAGCAGTTTGGGGTGAGTTTTTAGCAGTTTGGGATGGGTTTTAGCAGTTTGGGATGGGTTTTAGCAGTTTGGGATGAATTTTAGCTGCTTGGGATGGGTTTTTAGCTGCTTGGGATGGGTTTTAGCAGTTTGGAATTAGTTTTAGCCATTTGGGGTGAGTTTTTAGCAGTTTGGGATGGGTTTTAGCTGCTTGGGATGGGTTTTAGTTGCTTGGGATGAGTTTTTTGGCTGTTTGGGCTGGGTTTTAGCCGTTTGGGATGGGTTTTAGCTCTTTGGGATGGTTTTTTAGCTCTTTGGGATGGGTTTTAGCTGCTTGGGATGGTTTTTAGCTGCTTGGGCTGGGTTTCAGCTGCTTGGGATGGGTTTTTAGCAGTTTGGGATGGGTTTTTAGCAGTTTGGGATAGGGTTTTAGCCCTTTGGGATGGGTTTTAGCCACCAGGAGCTGTGCTAGGCTGGCTGCCCACCCCAGGAGCCACAGGGCACCATCACCGGATGGAATTATTTCCAAACAGAGGCAATCCAGCCCGTTTTGGGTTCCGTACCCACCCCTTCTGCCCTCCCTGCCCCTGACAAGGTTTTACACCGGCAATTCTGCCGAACCCGGGCAAGGGTAAATCACAGGAGGAAAACAGGCCCTGGGCACAGAATTAAAATGATTTTTAAAATTATTTTTAGGAGTCTGAACTCGAATTCCATCAAGAGGCACAAGGGCCCAGCCATCACCCTGAGCTCCGTGCTGAGGCTTTGGCTGAAGAGAAAAGAGATGAAACTCAGGGAGGAAAAGCCAAATTCACCCCTCCTCCCCTCCCCAGCGCTGCCACTTGAGTGCTGCAGCGAAATAAACAGTTTGGGGAAAAGGTTACCAAGAGTTTATGCTAAACATCATTTCCTAGGGACTCTGGCAAAGACAAAGTAGACCCAGGGTTGTATTTTTTAACCCAGGGATCAGCCCAGTGATTCCAGCCTCTCCCAGCACAGACATGGCCAAAAACCTGCCGATAAAAATGGGATTTTGCTCATTTTTGGTGCTGGTGGGGTTTGTTTGGAGCACGTGGAGGTTCCACCAGTGCTCACAGGGGATGGTGCTGGTTCTGCCCCTTCCAGCAGCCTCCTGGTGCTCACTGGGACCTGGAAAGGAGGACACAGCACCCACAGAATCACCACAGGATTTTTGGGAATATCCCCACAGCAGCCACAGCAAGGAGAATTCCCTCCCTAAATCCCAAAATCCGGGGATTTATATGCCCTGTGAAGCTCTCATTTAATTTGCTGTTAATTCTGGAGATTCTTGTTATCCATACCAAATTTCTAATATTTTTTTTTTTTTTCCCAAGTCCTATCGGCCAAGTGCTCTGTGGCAATAAAATCCAGAGTTTTACTTTTCTGTGGCAATAAAATTCAGAGTTTTGGGCACAGCCTGGAATCCCAGGGTTGGCAATCTGGCTCCAGTGCCACTCCCCACGAGGGGAAACAGTTCTGGATGATGCCAGAAAGTTTCAGGCAGCATCAAATATTTCAAAACAAAAAAAAAAAAAAAAAAAAAAAAAAAAAAAAAGAAAGAAATAAGAAAATTGCAGGCGGGGTGAATAATAGAAAAGGTTTCAAGGCTGGTACATGTTTTTCAGGAGTGTCTGCATGACTTCAGTGCCCAGGTCATTTGGGTACTTTTGAAGTTCTTACTCATGTTCTATTTCTATAAATTTGGAGATATTCTCATGTTACACACCGAGGCTGCTCCCCTGAATCACACCTAGAACCAGAACAGGGCAAAACTGGGATTTTGAGCCTGGCCACGTTCTCTGTGCTGCTCGTGAGTCTAACAGCTCCAGGTGAGCACCAGGAAAGCTTTTTCCCTCCCGATTTTATGTTTGTTTGTAACATAACAATGGAAATCGAGCATCTTGCCAGGTCTGGCCATCACCAGCATGAAATGAATAAATTTATTTTCGTGCTTCTCCCTTCCTCCTAAAGCTGTCATCCGTGGCAAGACAAACGAGCCGGGGAGTTTATCACAAACAACTCCAGCGTTTCACCACCAAAACCTCGAGCGCTGTCAAAGTCAGGAATCCCCGGAATGATCCCCATTATGGCATTTAGGGACAGCGTGGGGCAGCAGAGCTGGAGGGGAGGCACCAAACCCGAACAGAACCGGGGGGAACGAAAATGAGTTTTCATTACAGGGGGAGTAATGAAAATGAGTTTTTCATTACAGGGGGGCAATGCAAATGAGTTTTTCATTACAGGGGGGTAGTGAAAACTCCCTTTGCTCGGATTCTAAGGATTCACTGACCTGTCCCCGCAAGTCTTCAGGATTCCTGGGAGTCCATCCCGCCGCCCAAACTCTCTGCCCGCTCAGGAACCTTCGAGCCTTGCGGTGTGCCTGCAGGAATGAGGAGTTTGGGAAGAGCTCGGGGAGGCCAGGACACCCTCCCCAGTCCCTCCTGCTCCGTTTTTGGTTTTTTTTTTTTGTTTTCCCGCAGCAGCTCCAGCGCAGGAGCATCAGCCCCGGAGCGCCTCCTCCTCCTCTTCCTCCCGCGGGCAGCGCCGCCGTCCCGGCCGGAGCCGGCGGGCAGCGCTCGGTGCTGCAGCGGCTGCGGGAGCGGAGGGAGCCCCGAGAGCCCCGCGATGTGCCCGGAACCCCCGGGGAAGGCAGCGAGAGCCGCATCCCGGTACCAGGGGCGGCATCCCGGGGCAGCCACAGCCGCATCCCTGCCCGCGCATCCCCCCGGCCCGGCCCGGCTCGGTTCGGCCCAGCCCCGTGCCCAGCACACCCGCATGCCGTGCCCAGCCCCGTGCCCAGCCCCGTGCCCAGCCCCGTGCCCAGCCGTACCTCGGCGGCAGCCGGGGCTCAGCGCGGTGCCCGCGCCTCCGCCGCCGTTTAAAGCGCAGGTTGGGCGGGCACGGAGCATGCGCTGCCGCGGGCGGGGCCCCCCCGGCAACGGCACCCCCGCCCCGGGGCCGCGGGATCCGCCGGAGCAGCATCCCGCAACGCGGTGCCAGCAGCCCCGGGGGGAGAACGGCCCCGGTCCCGCAGCCCCGGTGGGAGAACAGCCCCGGTGCCTGCAATCCCGGTGGCAGAACAGCCCCATTCCCGCAGCCCCGATCCCGCAGCCCCGGTGGCAGAACAGCCCCGGTGCCTGCAATCCCGGTGGGAGAACAGCCCCGAGGGGACAACAGCCCCATTCCTGCAGCCCCGGTGGGAGAACAGCCCCGATCCCGTAACCCCGGTGGCAGAACAGCCCCGAGGGGAGAACAGCCCCATCCCCGCAGCCCCGGTGGGAGAACAGCCTCGGTTCCCGCAGTCACGGACCCCTCAGCCCCGGTGCCCGCAGTTCCGATCCCGCAGCCCCGCGGAAACAACGGCCCCTGTCGCGCAGTCCCCGCTGGAAGAACAGTCCCGATCCCGCAGCTCCGAGGGGACAACAGCCCCGTTCCCGCAGTCCCGTTCCCGCATTCCTGCAGGGACAAGACCCCAATCCCCGCAGTCCCATTCCCGCACCCTTCCCTGGGAGAACAGCCCCGTCCCCTCAGTCCCTATCCCGCAGCCCAGTCCCCGCTGTCCCGTTCCCGCAGCCCCGCGGGGACAACCGCCCCGGTCCCGCGCCCTTCGCCGGGATGCAGCCCCGTTCCCGCAGTCCCGATCCCGCATCCTCGTAGGGACAAAAACCCAATCCGCGCAGACCCGATCTCGCAGCCCTCGCTGAGAGAATACACCCGATCCCGCAGTCCTGATCCTGCACCTTTAGCAGGGACAAGAGCCCCGATCCCGAATCCCCGCAGGGACAAGACCCCAGTCCCCGCAGTCCCATTCCCGCACCTTTGGCTGGGGTAACAGCCCCATTGCCGCGGTCCTGATCCCGCATCCCTGAGGCCAAACCCCTCCGGTGGAGCAGCCCCGTTCCTGCATCCTCATCCCGCATCCTCATCCCTGTAGCCCCAAACTCCCGCAGCCCCCTGTGGAAGAGCAGCCCCGTTCCCGCATCCCCATCCCCACAGATCCGTCCCTGCAGCCCCTCCCGCAGCCCCCTGTGGAAGAGCAGCCCCGTTCCCGCATCCCCATCCCCACAGATCCGTCCCTGCAGCCCCGTTCCCCGCAGCCCCTTTCCCTCAGCCCCGTTCCCGCATCCCCATCCCCACAGATCCGTCCCTGCAGCCCCAAACTCTCACAGCCCACTCTGGCAGATCAGCTCCATTCCCTCAGCCCCATTCCCAAGCCCTCCCCGCTGCCACCAGCCCCATCCCACAGCACCATCCACCCCAAATTCCCGACCTTTCTTTAAAAAATTCCCTTTTTCCCCCTCCCCGCCGGAGTGTTGCCAGCAGCAGGAGCAGTTCCTGGGTTTGTTTGGGTTTTCTGAGCTGCTGGTTCCCTGCAATGGCCTGCAGTGGATGCAAACAGGGCCCCTGCTATGGGAAGTCTGTGACCTGGCCCTGGACATTATTCATGGTGGGTGAGTGCTTAAACCCACATGGCGTGCGAGGGAGAGGGACACAAAATATACACATTTATACAGAGAGAGATCTAGGCATTGTATCAGCACCTAACTCAAAAAAAAAAGGGGCTAAACAGAACCCTAAACTGAGGGAAAAATCAACGTTCCATTCATCCACACAGCCCTGGAGATGAGAACAGAGCAGCCTCCCCTGAACATCTGCAGCAGCAAATATCTTATTTTGTGTGTGTGTGTGTGTGTGTGTGCGTGAACAAAACGAGAGGAAAAATGAGACAAGAATGCAGTTGAGAAAACCAGCTGCTCCTAAATGAATGTTTGCAAATGCTGGGCCGAGTTCTTCAGCTGAGGACTTTAAAAAGTCATCAAAACCCTCGTGCTATTTAAAGCCTTGGCCCTTTGCTTTGGGATGAACTCGCTCAGCTCCAGGAGCTGCAGAAGCATTACAAAGCTTCGTTATTTTTAATCTTCACAGGGTCCCTCCTTTGGAGCAACTTCGTAGCTCTCAAGGTCAAAAATCCCATTTCCACGTCACATTTCAGCTTGGGTCAGCAGGATGGTGGTTTTTTTCTCTTTTTTTTTTTTTTTTTTTTCACTGGAAACAGCTGTTCCCTGCCCAAGTTTGCTGGAAGGACTCGCCCTGCGCAGAGAAAAGCAGAGGAGCACCTGCATTTGCTGTCACTTGAGCTGATGAGAACTCACTCACTGGGGTGGCTGATGAGGAGAAAAACCACGCTGCTGTTTCCTGGGGGGAAAAAAGGCATTTTTGGCAGTCCAGATGCTGATAGGAACTCGATAATAAAAAACTCCAAACCCAACAAAAAACGCTGGAGAGCTGGGCTGTGACTTCAGCTGGGAAAGGGCCAGAATCCAAATTTGGGTGGGGAGAGCTGCTCCTGTTTTTTAGTCAGAGAAGTTCACAGGCAATTAAATAGCTATATAGTGCTCTTTTTTTTTTTTTTTTTTTTTTTTTTTTTTTTTTTCTATTTTCCTCCCTCTTTAGCACTGGAGCAAATGAGTCTCCCAAACGTTGTGCCCACACAGATCTGGGCGCTGCAGGGCTCAGCGGTCAGAGGAGCAGAGTGAATTTCAATTTCCACTCTTCTATTCCGGGCTCTGAGTCACTGGGTGATGTTGGTTGAGGCAGCTTGGAAGCAGAAATTACAGCCTGGGCTCTCCTGGATGTCCCTGAGAGAAAAGTAGATTTTGGGGTTTTTGGTATGGGGGTTCAGGAGGCAAGATGGAGGGAACTGAGCCTGTCCAGCCTTTCTCCTTCTTCTTCTTGGCCTCCATCTTCTGCTGTGCTGTTGGCACTTTTGGATTGGTTTGGAGCAGAAGCTCACTATCTAACACAGGTGACAGGTATTGGGAAGTAATTGTAAATATTGTACACGTGGTTTTTAGTATAAAGACATAACACCACCCCAAGGGCTGGAAACAATTGCCAGCTTTGTGTGAGGAGTTACAAACCACAAGTGTTTGAGTAAAATTACGGTGAATTAATCGCAGGGTGAAAATGTAGAATTTTGGGGATTTAGAATGGCGGTTCAGGGAACAAGATGGAGGGATCTGGGCATGTCCAGCCTTTCTCCTTCTTCTTCTTCTTGGCCTCCATCTTCTGCTGTGATGTTGGCACTTTTAGATTGGTTTAGAGCAGAAACTCACTGTCTAACATAGGTGATGGGTATTGGGAAGTTATTGTAAATATTGTACACGTAGTTTTTATATAAAGACATAACACTGCCCTGGGGCAGGCAGTGTGCCTGGAACTGTCCTGCTGGATGGACCTCGGCAGGGCAGGAGAGAGAATTTTATAGATAAGGAACAATAAACAACCTTGAGACCAAGAAATGAAGAGCTCTGACTCCTTCTTCATCACTGGGCTGAGAAAAGAGACTTTCTAACTTTTCTTGGGGTCACTGTGACCCGCAAAAGATCCCAAGACTCCAGGACACCCCAGGGACAACCAGGGCACGGCAGGAGCAGCTCCTGTGCAGCAAGAACTGCCACAGCCCGAGGAGCTGGGCCAGGGGAGCTGCAGGCGTTGCAGTTTCCGTGGCAGGAGGAGCTCAGGGGGAGCTGGGGCAGCCCTCAGCTCCCTGGGTTCTGCGTTCCCCATGGAAGGTTCTGTTCCTGAAGGCCCCAAGGGTGGTTTCGGTGCCTCTCCAAGAGCAAAGCGGCTTCATCATCTCCTTCCTCATCATCCTCCCCAGGTGAGTGGTGTTCCCTGGATGAGGCTGCAGGGAGGACGCAGCCTCAGCACTCTGCTCGTTCTCTGTTGCATAATTTTAACTGCCCCAAAGTTTCGTAATATTTGAGTTCCAAGCGCTTGCAGTCATGGGTTCAACGAGGGTTTTCTCATTTAAAAAAAAAAAATTATTTTTCTTTTTAAAAATATCCATGTTTTGGTTGTGGAGGAAAGCTTTGGAACCACAACTGGCCATAAACTGCCAAAGCCAAGGAGCAATTTATTCATTTATTTCTTATCAACCAGGAGCCTCAAGACTTCAGCAGCTCCAGGATTCTGAGGTTTTGCAAAGCTTGTCTGGAGCAGGGTCTGGTTCTGAGAGATTTTCTGCTTTGCTGGGGTCACTCCCTGGGCTCCAAGGCCTTTGCCAAGCGAACGAAGCTCCAAAATCCAAAATCCTCATTGATCCTGGCCTGGCTCTGGGCGCTGCCAGCACCTGCACAGAGCAGGGAGCTCCCGGGGCTGGATCCGGGAAATCCTGAAATCCTGGAAATCCTGAAATCCTGGAAATCCTGGAATCTGCATTTCTGCTCCGTTTACAGAGAGCAGCACAAACATTGCAGCATCCCCCTGGGCTCCTGGGCTGTATTCCTGACCCTGCCTGTCCCCAGAGCCAGCTCCTCACCTGGGGAGGTGTCCCCAAAGCTGGGACTGACCCCGAGCTCTGAGAAGTGTCCCCAAAGCTGTCACTGACCCAGGGTTTGGAAAGTTGTTCCCAGAGCTCTGACAAGTGTCCCCAAACTGTGACTGTCACCTGTCCCAGCACAGCCTCATGTGCTCTGCTCCCCATCAGGGGCACCCAGAGTTTTGAGGTGTCCCTGAAGTTGTGGCTGTTCCAGAGCTTTGAGAGTTGTTCCCAGAGCTGTGGCTGACCCAGAACTCTGAAAGGTGTCCCCAGGGTTCTGGGAGGTGTCCCCAGAGCTATGCCTGACCCACGATTTGGAAAGTTGTCCCCAGAGCTCTGAGAATTGTCCCCAAAGCTGTGGCTGTCACTTGTCCCAGCACAGCCTCACAAGGGGAACCCAGAGTTCTGGGAGGTGTCCCCAGAGCAGTGTGTGAACCCCTCAGGGAGCGGTGGCCTTGCCACGTCTGCACGAGCAGGAACTGACAACCACAAAGCAGCAGGAACCCAAAGGGCCCCAGCCAGGGGAGGTTCAGAGCTCAGCCCTGTCCCCTCCCCGCCTGTGCTGCTTTTGTCACTGTCACCTCTGCTGTGCCCCGGAGTCCCGGGGGTGGCAGGGGAGCCCCAGCAGGGCAGGGCAGGGGGGGTGCAGCTCTCTGAACCCCCAGTGCCCCCACATCAGCCTGGGGAGCTCCTGAGCCCTCTGCATCCTAAGGGCAGCTTGGGGACACGCAGGGGACACTGGCACCATGCACAGAATTCACAGAATCACAGAATTCACAGAATTCACAGAATCACAGAATTCACAAGATGACCAGGTTGGAAGAGACCTTCAAGATCACTGAGTCCAACCCAGCCCCAGCCCCTCACCCAAACCCTGGCACCCAGTGCCACATCCAGGCTTTGTTAAACACAATTGCCAGATTATGCTCTTTTCTGACCCACAGATGGGGCAACTGAGAGCCATTTTAAACACTTTTATTCCATTTTCAGTCTCATGTGAAGGGTGAGACACCACAGATGTTATAATTCACACCATCATAATCAGAAGTTAACTATTTCCTAATTACATTATAAGTGTTTCTTGGCCTATCAGCTTTTGCCACACCATGCTGTAAATGCCTAATTCTCTACAAATTCATTTCCCACACTTTATCACCCTTTCTGTAAGAAACTTTTCCCTGATACCCAACCTGTATTTCCCTGGGTGCAGCTGGAGGCTGTGTGCTCTGGTTGTGTCAGTTCCTGCAGACAGAGCCCAGCCCCAGCTGAGCACAGGCGCCTTTCAGGAGCTGTGCAGAGCGATGGGGGCAGCCCTGAGTCTCCTTTGCTCCAGGCTGAGCACCCCCAGCTCCCTCAGGGGCTCCTCACAGGGTTTGTGTGTTCCCAGCCCCTCTGGATGTGCTCAGTGTCCCAATGTCCTTCCCAAGCTGAGGGGACAGAGCTGGACACGGCACTCCAGGTGTGACCCCAGCAGTGACAGGTACAGGGGCAGAGTGACCTCCCTGCTCCTCTGGCCACACCATTCCTGGCCCAGGCCAGGTGTCACTGGCCCTCTTGGCCACCAGGGCACTCTGCTGGTTCCTGTCCAGCTGTGTCCATCAGTCCTGCAGGTCCCTTTGTGCCTGGGCTCTGTGCAGCCCCTCTGTCCCCAGCCCAGAGCACTGCAGGGGCTGTTGTGCCCATGGGGTTTTTGTGCCCAGGTGCCAGCTCCCATTCAGCCTCCCCACTACTCACCAATGATGCTCCCCAGGAGCCATCAGGCCATTAAATATATAAATATATATTCTATTTTATATATCCTTTCCTTTCCTTTCCTTTCCTTTCCTTTCCTTTCCTTTCCTTTCCTTTCCTTTCCTTTCCTTTCCTTTCCTTTCCTTTCCTTTCCTTTCCTTTCCTTTCCTTTCCTTTCCTTTCCTTTCCTTTCCTTTCCTTTCCTTTCCTTTCCTTTCCTTTCCTTCCCCTTTTCCCCTTTTTCCCCCTTTTCCCCTCCCCACATCCCCCAGTGTCCCCCCACCCCTCTCCCTTTCCCAGCCACCCCTGTGCAGAATTTGGGGCCAATTTGATCAAACAGCCCCAATTCCCAAGGCAGCAAACCCCGAGCAGAAAAGAACAAATAAAACATTTCCAGTAACCAGCCCAGTCCCACCTGCAGGAAAAGGCATTTCTGGTCAAACCAGTCGATCAGGAACGATTCTCTGTGAAACTTCAGAGGATTAAAATGTTGCTTTTTCTTGGCTCTTTTATTCTGCTGTTTGCTGCAGGTAAACAGCACAGCCCTGTTTATGGGCCACAGTGCAAACACTTCCCTGCTGTTTATTCTGCAGGCAGGAAGTGATTGCAGAACAAGGACAGCCCAGCCCTGCTCCTTGCCAGAGGCTTGGGACATTAAAATAAAATAAAATAAAATAAAATAAAATAAAATAAAATAAAATAAAATAAAATAAAATAAAAAAATAAAATAAAAAATAAAATAAAATAAAAATAAAATAAAAAAATAAAATAAAATAAAATAAAATAAAATAAAATAAAATAAAATAAAATAAAATAAAAAATAAAATAAAATAAAATAAAATAAAATAAAATAAAATAAAATAAAATAAAATAAAATAAAATAAAATAAAATAAAATAAAATAAAGTAAAATAAAATAAAATAAATAAAATAAAATAAAATAAAAAAAAAATAAAATAAAGTAAAAATAAAGTAAAAAATATAAAATAAATTATAAAATATAAAAATATAATAAAATATAATAAAATATAAAATAAAATAAAGTAAAATAAAATAAAATATAAAATAAAATAAAATAAAGTAAAAATAAAGTAAAATAAAATATAAAATAAATTATAAAATATAAAATATAATAAAATATAATAAAATATAAAATAAAATAAAATAAAAAATTAAAATAAAATAAAATAAAAATATAAAATATAATAAAATAAAAAATAAAATAAAAATATAATATAAATAATTAAAATAAAATAAATTATAAAATAAAATAATTATTATGGAATAAAATCCATCAATTGGATAAAATCCCATCAGTTGGATTAAATCCCATCAGTTGGATAAAAGCTATCATCAATTAGATAAAATCCATTATCAGTTGGATAAAACCCATCAATTGGATAAAATCCATCATCAGTTGGATAAAACCCATCAATTGGATGAAATCCATCATCAGTTGGATAAAATCCGTATTTTTTTGAGGATGAATCGTGCCTTGGAGTGGCTGAGGTGCTGGAGGTGGAGGAGGATGAGGCCATGCACGTGTCTGCCCTGAGAGGGATCCTTTAGATCCTTCATTTTAGTTCATTAATTAAAATAAAGGCTCAGCAAAAGAATAATGAGAGTTTTCCATTAAATCTCACAGCGACAGAGCAGGGCAAAAATGATTTTAGGATTTTATGTCATTTGCTCATCCCAGGTTTCATCTCCCTAAATTTTATTTTCCTTCTTGTCACATCCCTTGGTGGTGTGGGGAAAAGGAGATTTGAGTGAGAACAAGGATTTGCACCCAAGGAAATTTTCTTTTTTCCTTCCTGCACCTTGCTGTCCAAAAGAAGGAAATGGGGAAAATGTTTTAAAGCCCCTGAAGTGGTTTAATTTAAAGGTGTAAAATCAGTTTAATGGGAATTAAAGAACTGAGGCACTTCCAAATGTGAGGTCTGCTCCGCCTCTGAGATTTTAATTAATTTATTAATTTAATGAGCTGAACTGTTTGGGGGAACAGAAGCTGCTTGAAATCCACAGCAGTGAAGTGAAATTAAGGGAAATAAAGAATAAAACAGGGCCAGTTTAGGGAAAAAGAAATGACAGCTTAGTGTGGTAAATTGGATTAGAGACAAATTTTTCCTTCACTCAGGAAGCGAAGCAGAAACACCACAATAATCTCACCTTCAGAAAACACTCAGAAAAGCATTTAGCTTTAAAAAAAACCACCAGAATTCCAAGAACAGACTTGAAAAAGAAAAAGAATTCAGTACTGGTTTGATGTTGAGAGGAGGAAAAGAGAAATTCTCAGGCTCAAACCACTGCAATTAATCAAAATTATCTGAGGGTTTTAACGAGCAAAACCAGCAGAGCCCTGTGGGCAGGACAGGCAGTTGTTGATAAGAAAACCCCAAAATCTTCTCCCAGGGCCAAGAGCTGAGCTGGAAATGCTGCAGGAAAGAAAAAGAGAGGGTGACGGAGGAGATGTGGCGCTGCTGGAGCTGTTATCTGCCCCCAACAGAAAGCTGAAAAAGAAGAGATAACGGAAATAAATAATCATTCGGATAATTCAAATAAAATCCCAGCTCCTCGTCAAGATTCAGCAGCCCCCAGTGAATGGGAACTCTCGGGAAGCAGAATTTAAGTTTTGGAGGGTAAATGAAATATTCCTGAGGAGGAGATGGGCAGGGTTTGCTCCCTCCACACAGGAGGGAGAACTGCAAAGAATATTTTGGGGCCAAGGGGTGATTGAGCTAAAAAATGAGCTAAAAGTGAGGTAAAAGTGAGCTAAAAATGAGCCAAAAGTGAGCTAAAAAATGAGCTAAAAGTGAGCTAAAAGTGAGGTAAAGGTGAGGTAAAAGTGAGCTAAAAGTGAAGTAAAAGTGAGGTAAAAGTGAGGTAAAAGTGAGGTAAAGGTGAGGTAAAGATGAGGTAAAAGTGAGGTAAAAGTGAGCTAAAAATGAGCCAAAAGTGAGCTAAAAGTGAGCTAAAAAATGAGCTAAAAGTGAGCTAAAAGTGAGCTAAAAAATGAGCTAAAAGTGAGGTAAAAACGAGGCTAAAAGTGAGCTAAAAATGAGCTAAAAGTGAGGTAAAAGTGAGCTAAAAATGAGCTAAAAGTGAGCTAAAAAATGAGCTAAAAGTGAGGTAAAAGTGAGCTAAAAATGAGTTAAAAATGGGGCAAACCCCCTCATGGCAGAGGTCCCAAGCAGTTTTCCCTGTTTTCCTTTGGAGCATCCCAGGAGCAGCTCCGGCCTCAGCCCAGCGAGCTCAGCACTGCCAGGGCTCAGCCCCGAGCCACAACTCCGAGTTTTACACAAACACAGAACGGAAATGAACCCCAGGACGTGGCACAGGAGATGCCCAGTGCCATTTGTGCGTGGGATTCCAGAGATTTTCACTCCATTCCAGGGATTTTTTTCTCCCATCCCAGAGGTTTTTATCCCATCCAGAGATTTTTTAATCCCATTTTCTGAGACTTTTTATCCCATCCAGAGATTTTTTAATCCCATTTTTCCCCACTTTCCCCCCGGTTTTTCTCCCCTTTAAGAGTTTTTTCCCACTCTAAGAGATTTTTTATCCCATCCAGAGATTTTTTAATCCCATTTTCTGAGACTTTTTATCCCATCCAGAGATTTTTTTAATCCCAAAAGATTTTGATGCCATTCCAGAGGTTTTCACCCCATTCCTGAGATTTTTCTCCCATTCCAGAGGTTTTTTATCCCACTCTAGAGATTTTTTAATCTCATCCTGAGGTTTTTTAATCCCATTTCTGAGATTTTTTTTATCCCATTCCAGAGGTTTTTACCCCATTCCAGAGGTTTTTAAATTCCATTCCTGAGATATTTTCCCATTCCAGAGGTTTTTATCCCATTCCTGAGATTTTTTATCCCATTCCAGAGATTTTTAAATCCCATTCCAGAGGTTTTCATCCCATTCCTGAGATCTTTTCCCATTCCAGAGGTTTTTTATCCCATTCTATAGATTTTTTAAATCCCATCCTGAGGTTTTTCTCCCATTCCAGAGATTTTATATTATTCCAGATGTTTTTTTCGCCCATTCCAGAGGTTCCACCTCGCCCTGCCAGCGCCCCCTGCTGGCACAGAGCGGGCACGGCCGAGCATCAAAACGAGCCAAAATCGGGAAAATCCAAAATCGGGAAAATCCAGAATCGGGAAAATCCAAAATCCAAAATCACACCTGGCCCAAAGCTTCACCTCCTCAGAGAATTCCAAGGAATTAATCCCAAAACTCTCAGAAATCCTGGAAGACAACATTCCAAGGGCTTTGTCCCTCCTCTCATCTCAGTTTTTGGACCTTAAAATCTCAATTTATAACTCCAAGAGCCTGGGGAAAGCAGGGATTATTTAATTCTCAAATTTTATTTAATTATTTAATTCTGGTTTATTTCATTCACCCCTTTCAGTTCCCAAAAATTACACCTGGCCCAAAGCAGCTTCACCTCCTCAGAGAATTCCAAGGATTTCACCCCAAAACTTCAGAAAATCTGGAAAATTACATCCCAAGGGCTTTGTCCCTCCTCTCATCTCAGTTTCTGGACCTTAAAATCTCAGTTTATAACTCCAAGAGCCTGGGGAAAACAGGGATTATTTAATTCTCCCCTTATTTATTTAATTAGTTATTTAATTTTTTAATTCTGGATTATTTAATTCTCCCCTTTTCAGTTCTCAAATAATGATGGCAAAGTCACACCTGGCCCAAAGCTTCACCTCCTCAAGAGAATTCCAAGGAATTCATCCCAAAACTTCAGAAAACCCGGAAAATTACATTCCAAGGGCTTTGTCCCTCCTCTCATCTCAGTTTCTGGACTTTAAAATCTCAGTTTATACCTCTGAGAGCCTGGGGAAAGCAGGGATTACTTAATTCTCAAATTTTATTTAATTTTTTAATTCTGGATTATTTCATTCTCCCCTTTCAGTTCCCAAAAATCACACCTGGCCCAAAGCGCTTCACCTCCTCAGAGAATTCCACGGATTTCACCCCAAAACTCTCCGAAATCCTGGAAATGAACAATTTTTTACCTCTCACAGGAAGATTCCCTCCCTTTGGAGCAGCAGAAAAATGACACCAGTCGTGCTCATGGGTTATAAAAGCCCTTTTATAAAGCCATTTTTAAACAAAACCAAAAAGTTTACAAAAGAAAATAAAAGATACAGAAGAATGAGTTGCTTAATATATTCCAAAAAGGAGAAAAATAAAAGAGGGGACACAATTCCAACATGCTGAACAATAAAGGGTTCGGTTTTTTTGTTTTTCCTCGTGGTTCTTTTTTTTAATACAAAATACAAGCGAAGGATACACATACTTAAAACAGAGCTCAGGAGCAGGTATGCAGTCCCAGGAACCCTTTTTCAATCAAAGCAAAGCAGGGTTTTTGTTATTATTATTATTATTATTATATTTTTTTTGTTTTTCTTTCTTTGCAGGTACATACAGAGACTGGGAATATGTCAAATTAATCAGCACAAAAAGACCATCACACAATTCTACCAATGAATGTTTTGCATCTAGAAATTCACGAACATGGTCAGCACTCATGTTCACTTCAACCCCTTTTTAAAACAAACAAAAAAACAAATAAAAAGGTGGTTTTGTTTTTTTTTTTAATTTTAAATAAAGCATTAATGTTACATTCAGACTTAACTCCTAGTACCATGCTAGATCTCAGTGTTGTCAAGAGTTCCCAACCCCACAGACTTGTTTGCAGCTGCCCCTTTTTTTTCCTGCTTTTAAAAAACAAAAAAAAAAAAAAAAATTATTAAGAAAAAAATTTTAAAAAGGACAGGGGAGGGGAACTGCAAAGAGCCTGATTTTTTTTTTTTTTTTAATATTTTTCTTTTTCTAAAAGCTCACCAGGGGATTGCAGATACTCAAGACAAAATATTCCTTTGCATACCAGAAAACGCTGCCAGTCTCCTCCTCCACCTTCACTCAAGGGTTTGCTGCGACACGATGGCGAAAACAACAACAGAAAAATTTTACGTAGCTCTTATTTACAATTCATTTTTTTTTGTAACAATTGCTTCTGCAGGAAGGGGAGGGGAGGGGGGAAACAAAAAAAAAAAAAAAGAAGAAAAAAGAAAATAAAACCTCACAAATGCTGAGAACACAAAGGGAATGGGATGGCAGACGCTCCCGCTCGCGCACTCACACACCGAAGATTTTGGGGTTTTTTTTGTTATTTTTGTTTTTTTTTTTTTACACACATTTAAGTCTGGCTTAAGCTGATTTTAGGATCTTCACCCTCCCTCCCTCCCTCCCCCTAATCCCAAAATATATATATAAAAAACCCTGGCCCCACTGTACAGAGCGTTCGCACACAGGCGCTTTGCAGTCACACTGAGCATGCTGGGGCTGGGCTGGGCTGGACCCCCCAAAAATCCCATGAGTTCCATGATAAACCATTCAGTGGGAAAGGTGGGACTGAACTGAGAGCTAAGCTGGGCCTTGGGGAGGTCTCTGAAAGGCTCAAAAAAGCCCCAAAAATTCCTCCAGGACAGCTTCTGTTCCATCAGCACTGGGATTTACCTCCTGAAACTGCAGCTCACAGCTCCATTTTGGTCAGATCACCACAGAACCGATCACTGGGAGGTGACGGATGTGACAGCAACCCCCTGCCCAAATCCACACATCCAAAATGCCACCGAGGTCCCTCCAAAACTGCTCCAGGTCCTCCCCCCCTTCCAAGAGGTGAATGAATTCTCCATCAAATATCCCAACTCCTGGGTCATTTGTAGCTTTTAGGAACCGTGTGTTCAACGCTAGGATCTGTTAGAAAAATAAACACTTCACAACCAAAAAGGACAGAAAAGCAAAGCACCAGTTTTTGTTGGGTTGTTTTGTTATTTTTTTTTTTTTCTCTACAGTTCCAGAAGCTTCCAGCGTGGTACAGATTCCTTCCCTCCCTCACCTGGCTGCCTCAGGGGCTCTTGTACCTTTGTGAGCATCGGTGGAGGGAATATTTCTTAAAAAAAGGGGGAAAAAAGGGAAAAAAAAGAAAAAAAAAACCACCCAGGAATTTCAGATTTTTGCACTGTGCCTCTCCCTCCGCCCTGAAAAATTTAAAATTGATTAAAAGCTCCTCAGCTGCCCCATTTCTGAGCTCCTCCTGACCCCCTAAACTCAGTTATCATTTTCCTGCTGACCCCCCTGGAACTGAACCAAACCACCTTCAGCACAGAATTGCAGATTTTGCCTGATTTTGACAAATCCAAAGCAGAAACCAGAGCTGGAGGTGCTGCTGTGGATTCAGGGACAGGATGGAAATCGTGGAATTTTAAAAGCAAGACCAGGGCAGGGTTGGAGACTGAGTGAATTTTGGAATAAATCAATTTTACCTCTCTGCAAAGGCTCCAGAACTACAGAGAATCTTTTCAAAGGCTCCTCCTCCTGGAAATGAAACTTTCTGCTCCATAAAAATCTCTTGGTGCTCCTAAAGAAAGGCATTTTTCCCAATTTTCCTTCCAGAATATTCAATATAAATTAATTCCAATGGGCATTTAAAAAGGTGAAGCCTGATGCTGCTGCAAAATGATGTATATTAAAATAAAAATATTCAAAATAATAGAAAGATTCACTTTGATAATTGGCTCCTGTCTGTAAAAATGGGAAATTTCTAACAGAGACCATCAGGGCTCAGAGTTTGTATCAATCAGCAAAACAGGTTTGGAAAAGTGACAAAATCTTTTCAAAGGCTCCTCCTCCTGTAAATGAAACTTTCTGCTCCATAAAAATCTCTTGGTGCTCCTAAAGAAAGGCATTTTTCCCAATTTTCCTTCCAGAATATTTAATACAAATTAATTCCAATTAAAGTGGCAATTAAAAAGGTGAAGTCTGCTGCAAAATTATGTATTTTAAAATAAAAATATTCAAAATAATAGAAATATTCACCTTGATAATTTGCACCTGTCTGTAAAAATGGGAAATTTCTAACAGAGACCATCAGGGCTCAGAGTTTGTACCAATCAGCAAAACAGGTTTGGAAAAGTGACAAAATCCTGAAAATCTGGGATTTTTATGGGGTTTGGGTTGTGAGACCAGAAATGAACGTGGGAGAGGCAGAACAGTTCTGTGAAATAAAGGGGAAAGGATAAAACAACCCAAAAACTGAACTGAAAGAACAGAAAATGGATTTTCACAGCTTTAACTTCTCTTAACCGTGTTAGGAAAAAAAATAAATGAAGCAACCAAAAAATAAATTTGAGGTGAAAACCACAAAATAAACTTGAGAAATTCAAAATTCACTTCAGAAAACATCAGGTGTGGCAGGTGAAGAACCAGATTCCCCTGGAACTCTCCCTGCACAGCTGAATTTAAAGAAAATCCTAAAAAACCCAATGCAGAAGAGCAGCTTGAAATATTTTGGGGAACAGCTCTGGGAACCAGAGATTTGCACAAATTTTTATTTTTTAAATTTGTGGCCAGAATTTCCCAGAATTACCCAAAAAGTTGAAGTAGCACAAATGTTTGCTACTCCCAAATTTTTTATTTTTTAAATTTGTGGTCAGAATTTCCCAAAAATTCCCTCAGAAAGTTGAGGGAATTTCTGCTCTCCCAGCAATCCAGCAGAGCTGTGGGAAAAGAGAAGGAATTAATATTTTCTTTTTCAAGACTGAGATTTCCCTGCAGCCTGATGCTGTTCTGGAAAAAAAAAATTAATAATGATAAAAAAAATCAAACTATTGTAAAAAAAATATAAAAATAGATTTATAATGAAACAACATCATCTTTATTGTAAGTGTAGTAGTTCCATGAGAGTCAAGAATGTTAGAGAAATTTGATTTTTATAAGAAAAAGGGATTTAACAGCCTCAATAAAACCCAGGGAATCTCACTGAGGTGCTGCAGGAATATTCCATTCCCCACCTGAACTGGATTCAGGGTCCTTCCTGATCATTTTTAGTTTATAACTCTAGGAAATGTCCAAAATCCCTAATAGGATTCAGAATCTGCTGCCGCCAGAAATCCCAAATTCCTGAATTAGCTGCCTTATGTCACCTTCCAGAGGCTGGTTAATAATGGGGAGTTCTGGGACAAAAAAATAAAAGGCAAACAAAACCCCAAGGAGGATGAAAAGCTGGAAGAGAAGGTGAGCGACAGACAGAAGCACAGAGGGTTTAAGGAAAAAAAATCAAAATAAAAATGGCAGGTCCAGTTTTTAATGTTTCCACCAATAAACGTGGCAGGAAAGAGTCTGAGGGTGTGAAAATTGAGGTTTGTGGAGTTTCGTGAAGTTCAGGGAATAAAAAATGACAGAAAAAATGACAGAAAGGATTTGGCTGTTTGGATAAAAGGAGATTCAAATGGCAGCACACACACGATGTCCTGCTGCGCCAGGGACAGCCCCACTGCAAAATATCCCTTAAAAATATCCCAAAAAAATAAAATACCCCAGCAAAAATATCCCTGCAGCTGCTGCAGCCCCGGCCTCAGACCCCCAGGGAGGGGGAGCTGATCCCACAGACCCCACAAATCCCACAGGAATGGTGGGAGCTGATCCCACAGGAACATGGGGGAGCTGACCCCACAGATCCCAGAGGATCCACAGTGAGGAGCTGACCCCACAGATCCCTCAGACCCCACAAGAAGGATGAGGAGCTGATCCTACAGGCAGAAGGGGAGCAGATCCCACAGGAAGGGTGAGGAGCTGATCCCTCAGATCCCACAGGAACCTGGGGGGAACTGATCCCACAGATGCCAGAAGCAGGGTGGGAGCAGACCCCATAGACAGGGGTGAGGAGAAAATCCCACAGGCAGGAGGGGAGCAGATCCCTCAGACCCCACAGGAAGGGTGGGGAGCTGATCCTACAAATCCCACAGGAAGGGTGGGGAGCTGATCCTACAGACCCCACAGGAAGGGTGAGGAGCTGATCCTACAGGCAAAAGGAGAGCTGATCTCACAGATCCTACAGGTATAAGGGGAGCTGATCCCACAGAGCCCACAGGCAGGAGGGAAACAGATCCCACAGGAAGGGTGGGGAGCTGATCCTACAGGCAAAAGGAGAGCTGATCTCACAGATCCTACAGGTATAAGGGGAGCAGATCCCACAGGCAGGGATGAGGAGCTGACCCCACAGACCCTACAGGAATGAGGGGAGCTGACCCCACAGAGCCCACAGGAGCAGGGTGGGCACAGGGAGTGCCCCGTGCCCGCTGTGCCCGGGATCCCTGGGGCTCTGTGAGGGCACAGGAGGGAAAGGAACACCCAGGGCTGGCTCAGGGCATCTCCAGTGACCAGAGCAACCCTCTGCTCATACCCCAAAAGGACATCCCTCACCCCAAAAGCTGAAGGATTTCATTTTACATTATCTGTTAATTTGTTTTTGGTTTGTTTTTTTTTTTCCTTGGAAAAAATCTGTAATAAAAACATTTCCCACGATACCCAATGGAAAGCAGGTTTAAAAATGATTTTGTCATTTCTCTCCCCTGTTCTGCCCCTCTAGAGAAGGAATAAAAGAAGGGTGAGTGGACGTGGGAAGGCTGTAAGTTGAAAATCTGAATTTCTCTGGAATGGGCTGCCATTTGCCTCCAGCAGAAGAGCTTTCTATCCAGCAGAGACAAAAGATCTCCCATCCTGACTGGAGGGTCTTTTTTTAAATCAGAGACACTGGAGCATCTCAGAGTTTCTTGATTGCTTTCCATGAAAAACGTGCCTGAATCCAAGAAACACAGGATTCCTCCCTGTGCTCCATCCTCTCCACTGGAATGAGCTCAACTACATTTTTGCTGAGAGTAAACTCATCTCAAAATCTGTTAAAGCAAAGCTTCATTATTTTTTTTTTCTCCATATATTCCAAATACAGAATAATAGTTTTAAACAGCTCTTACCAGCACTGGGAAAAAAATCTATTCTACTTAAGGATTTGTAAGTATGGTTTCCATAGATCAGTCTCAAACCTTATTGCTTCACAACTGCAGTATCCCTTGGAAAAAAAAATAAAAATCAAATATTGAATGGTTTGTTAATTTGTCTCAAATGGCTTTTCAGATTTGGCAGGGGAGGGAGAACGGAATGGCCAACAGAGAACACTGACTTGAAAATCTTACTGTAGAAGGGTTTCCTCTTATTAAAAAAGAATTACACTGTATTAAACAGCTGAAAGTAAAGACAGCATTCAAAGCCCATGAGTCAAGCCACAGCCAAAACCGTGTTCTACCCCTAAGTATTGTTTTCTTTTCCTTTTTCTTTTTTTTTTTCCTCTTTTTTTTTTTTAAACAAAGATTTTTTTTTTTCCTCAACTGCCATTTTAATCTTCACCAGAGGGTGCTTCATCTTCAGATCCCTCATCCCCTGACTTTTCTGGTGGAGGGCTGGCTGATTTTTTCTTTTCTGGGGGACTTTCAGGCTCTTCATCCTCTTCTTTTGGGGATGGGGTTTTTCCTTTTGTTGCCTTGGAAGCTGTGGGGCGACCTGCCTTCCCTTTGCCTTTCACTGGGCTGGGGGTCACTGGAAAAAGAAAAACTTTGTAAAACTCAGCAGCAGCAGAAAAGGCAGAAAAACTCCCAATAAATGGCATTTTCAAGTCATTCAGCAGCAGTTTGACCATACCCACAGTGGTTTTTAGCACTCCCAATCAGCAAAGCTGAAGTGAAGAGCAATTTAATGAGATTTAAAAGGTGTTTAATTGCAGGTCCTGGTTAATTGCTGGATGTGACATCATCAATGGACACAGCTCTTGTCCAAGCAGAGCACACATTGCTGTTATCATTTGAATTTCCTGCAGAAGTGCAGCCAGTTTTCCTCTGGTTCACATTTCACACAGTCCCCAAACAAAGCCACAAATTGTTGTTATTTGGCTGTGAGACACAAAAAGTCAGAATGCAGCCCCCTCAACAGGGAAAGTTTTCATACCATGAGTTTTTACAGATACCGAATCAACCCCTAAATGAAGAATTAAAGCCAGCTCATTATTCCATCCTGCTGCTTTCAATCATGGCATTTTGGCCTTTCCACCATTTTTGTGGACCCCAAGATTTCAACCAAACTTCTGCAGCAAAAAGAAAATTTGGATTTGAAACTGAGAAAACTGAGACTCACCTGTAGCCTTTAGCCTGGGCTTGGGCATTTTCTTTTCTTTCCTCTCTGGCTTGGATTTCTTGGAGACCTTCTTATTTTTCTTTTTTGAACTGCCATAGTCACTGTCATCATCATCTTCCATGAGGAAGTCTTCATCACTTCCTGAATCTGCTGGAAGCATAAGGAAATTTCAGTTTTTTTTGTGGAGGGAAAAAACCAAAAAGGAAGGAAAACACAGCTGAAATCTGCCAGTCAAATTGTGGACACAGATTCTGAGACTCTGTGGGCTTCCATTTATCTGCTCTGCTAAAATCTGAATGGGTTTTTACATCAGCAATGCCACAAAGACAGCAAAAAGCAGAAAAAAAAGCACTGAGAAGTTTACAATTAAACTTTAGGGCTGCTTACAAATAGATCTCTGGAAAACACACACTCACATCCCTGGGAAAAAAAAATTATCTGCAAGGAAAAGGCATCAAGATGAAGTTTATTGTCTCACAGATTCTTCCAGATTCATTGAGTGAACTCTTCAGTTATTTAAATTTTGACTTTATATCCTAAAATCTGTCATTGAACTTTAAAAATTTCTGACTGCAAAAATTCCACAGCACTTTTGAAGCACTGGTTTATCTCCTACCAACCAAGCTTGCAGGAGCAATAAATGGTGCAAATTCCTGACAGATTCCAACTTTCAAATCACACAAAGTTGCCACAGCCACATTTCTATAATTTAAGTACTTGGTGACTTCAATCTCATTCTGGATAAAAAAGCAGGAATGGGATTAACAGATTTACCCATTTCTGAAGATAAATTTTGTGGGACACACACACCAAAAAACCTTTGCTGCAAACCTGGAGCACAAATTGCAGCTGTGAAAACCCAACTTGGACAGATACACAATAAAAACGAGGAGCACAATTTCCATCCTCAGTGTCCCACCAAAAATCAAACTGTGTCTCCTCTGCTGTCCATTTTTCCAATCCCATTTACTCACTCTCCTGGAACTGTGCCTCATCATCCTCTTGCTCTTCCTCTTCGCTGCCCACATCATCCATGAGCATCTCCCTCTGTTTGGAGGCTGCTTTGGACGCCGCCTGCCGCTGCTGACGAACATTTTTGTGATCTTCCTTCTCATCCTCGCTGTCCTCTGCAGAAAAAGGCCCCAAACTGGGGTGAGTAAAGAGCAAAAAACTCCTGCCGTGAGGCAGCAAAATATTTTTAGGGCTTTTATCAGGGGGTTAAAACACTCACTGAGTTACTGTGAGGACAACTCAACCTCATCAATACCCACCCAACAAAGATCCTCAGCAAAATAACTTTTTTTTCCTTTTTTTTTTTTTTTCCTTTTTACCTGCAGGCCTTTTCCTGGATTTGGAGGCTGCTCTCTTGTTCTTGTCTGGTTTAGCCTTCTTTCCTTTTTTGCTTTTTTGGGAGCTCTCGTAGTCGCTGTCGGCTTTGCCGTCATCGGCTCCTACGTCATCGTCTTCACTGCCAAAATCTTCATCTGCAAGGAAAAGGCACCAAGGGGAAGTTTCTGGGATCATTCTGGATAAAAACTGCTGGGAAGGGATCAATCTATCCAAATTTTATAGGATCATCACATAACATCAAAAAAAACCTCATTATCCCAAACCAGGGTGGGAAGTAAGAGCAGCAGAGGCAACATATGACTTAAAATAAATCAGAATAATTTAATTTCTGTCTCAAATTCCTCTCCTGCAACTCTCCCAGGTGTGAAGAGACATGATTTAAAGATACACAATCAGTACAATGCTATCAGTTACCTGCTGAGTGTGAATCATCTTTCTTGGTCTTCACATCTTTGTCTTCTGAATCCTCACTGCAAATGACACAAGGATAAAGTCTGAGTGTTTGTCTCAGCTTTGATTTCAGCCACTCTGATGTGGAAAATAACAACTTTTAAAAGAGCAAATGATCTCCAGGCTGAGAATTTTCACTTTTCTTGGACAAAGTTCAGGATTACTCAGCTGTCTGTGGAGTTATCATGGTTGGGAAGATAAATTTCAAACTCTGAATCACAAAAAAACTTAAACCAGGCAGGAAATAATCAGATTGAGGTGAACCAACCCACATGGCTTCCAGTTTGGTTACAATTCTGATGGTTTATATGCAGTCTATAAATGAAATAAAGGTTTATCCTGAATAGATTTTAAGTCAGCACTTGTCTCTAGGTCATTGTTTAGATTCCATTCTGTGCATGTTGCTCTTAACTGGCACAAGTCTGGTCTAAGCTTTCTCAAATTATTTGATAATTTCATTCATTTGGAAAATAAAAGACATCTTGGGGTGATAGAACAAGAACCAACTGGCAGAACCTCAAGAACCTTCAGAACCAGCATTCCTGAAGCTGAAATTTGTCATAAAAACAAAAAAAATTATTTCAAAGGTCTAGTGGCAATCACTGGGAGACTGCAAAACGGAAATTCTACAGAAAATTTTCACTTTCAGCTCCCAAACCAAGTTCTGTGTTTATGGATTGCCCAAAATGAGGAACAAAGAGCCACAAAACTTCCAGATGTCCTCTGCCCTCAGTGCCACCCATCCCTGGCACCTCAGGGATGCCCTGAGAGGCTGCAGGAGCTGCACCTTGCCCTGACCCACCTGAGGATGCCAACCCTGGTGCCTAAATCCCATTTCCAACCTGCCTCTGGAGCTGCTGCAGCGATGCAGCACTGCTGACAGGAGTTTCACAGGTGATTTCTGTCTCACCTCAGTGTCTCAGCCCCCAGTCTCACTGAAATTTACAAGAGACAAAAGCTGTACTAAATTCCCCAGATCTCCCTTGGGAGATGAGCACCACAGGAAGCGCCCTGAGAGGCTGCAGGAGCTGCACCTTGCCCCAACTGAGGAGCCAAACCTGCTGTATTTTCTGCCACTCCAGCTGTGCTGATCCATCTAAAACCAAGTTTAAGTTGCCCTTCTGAGCATCTCAACTCTTATGGATACCCATGGGGAAAACAAACTTCGATGTCCCCGCCCTAGGCACCACAGGGATGCCCTGAGAGGCTGCAGGAGCTGCACCTTGCCCTGACCCACCTGAGGATGCCAACCCTGGTGCCTAAATCCCTTTCCCTGTCACTCCAGGTGCCTCTGGAGTGATGCAGCACTGCTGCCAAGAATTTCACAGGTGATTTCTGTCTCAGCCCCCAATCTCACTGGAATTCCACTCCCCACACACAGGAAATGTTACCAAGAGATAAAATCTGCTTTTTTTTACCTGTCCTCCTGAGAATTCTTCCCAGATCTCCTCTTGTTTTTGGCCTCTCGGGGAGATGAGCGGATTTTCTTGGATGGGGGACCTGAATCTCTTCCATAATCATCATCTGGACAGGACAGAGAGCACAACATGGGTTTGGCTCAAACTCACCCCCACCAAACTCAGCTCAAACTGAACATTTCATGCACAGCAAAAGGAAAAATTTCATAAAGCTTCAAAAAAACTTTGGTGGAAGCAAAGTCCTGCTTGAAATCACTGATTTGAGCTTTACTTTTGCCACAGCACCACGAAAATGTTCTGTACAGTCAGGTCTCCTAAAAAAACCTCACAAGAGGACACAGGATTCATTTTGCATTTATTTTATAAACCCATTAAAAATTAACACCCATGTGGATTTCTCTAACAGCACACACTGTTCACTGTGCTGGGAGGGGATAAAGGATGCCATGAAATAGGAGTTTACAGCAGAACTCCTCACAACTCTTACAAAATACCTGATTTTATGAATAAAACCACTGGAATTAACAATTATGCATATTTGTCCCATTTTAATTATCAGTGCAAACTTAGCATTGAGTTTATCTTCCAAGAACTCAAAACATTCCAGAAAATTTCTGTTAATTCACACAGATTAGATTGTTTTTAGAAATGGGTTTCAGAATTTTTATTCAGAGTTTACATTTTTACCAAATGTCATCCAGCACTATTTTGTTAATTCACACAGATTTTATTATTTTAGAAATGGGATCTAGAAATGTTAATTCACACAGATTATATTATTTTAGAAATGGGATTCAGCAATATTTTGTTAATTCACACAGATTATGTTATTTTACAAATGGTATTCAGAGTTTTAACTCAGAGATTACATTTTTCCAAATGTGATCCAGCAATATTTTGTTAATTCACACAGATTACATTACTTTAGAATGGGATCCAGAATTTTAATTCAGAGATTCAATTTTTTCCAAATGTGATCCAGCACTACTTTGTTAATTCACACACATTATATTATTTTAGCAATGGGATCTATGGATCCAGAATTTTAATTCAGAGATTCAATTTTTTATAAATATCATCCAGCAATATTTTGTTAATTCATACAGATTATATTATTTTCGAAATGGGATCCAGAAATGTTAATTCACACAGATTATATTCTTTTACAAATGGGTTTCAGAATTTTAATCCAGAAATTACATTTTTCCAAATGTGATCCAGCACTATTTTGTTAATTCACACAGATTATATTACTTCACAAATGGCATCCAGAAATGTTAATTCACACAGATTATATTATTTCACAAATGAGATGCAGAATTTTAACTCAGGGATTCAATTTTTTTGAATTTTTTCCAAACGTGATCCAGCACTATTTTGTTAATTCACGCAGATTATATTATTTATAAATGAGCTCCAGAATTTTAATTCACATTTTTTCCAAATGTGACCCGGCACTATTTTGTTAATTCACACACATGATATTTTTTGCCTGATGATGTGGGCTCAACTGGAGCCATAAAATAAATGAAAAACATCTTTTTCTGTGGAAAAAAGTGGCATCAAGGAGCCTCTGGCCCAGAAGAGACCACAGAGCAAGGAAGGCACTGCTGCCAACAGCCTGCAAGGCACTACAACAATCCCAGCACTAAATAATAAGATTTCTATCACCATTGTTTGTTTAACACAAACCATATGAAAAATAATTATATTTTCAAATACTCATTAACAGTTCAGGCTGTGAAGAACAGAAACTCCTTGGAGCTGGAGTTGAAGATGTGATTAGAAGCAGAACAATTAATATGCATGGCAATAACGAGGAGATTAAGGGAAAAAAAAATTCATTTACCAGCATCATCTGATTCCTGAAACTGGGAGTAATCCACCACCTTCCTGTTCCTGTTAAAAAAGCAGGAAAAATTAGGAATTCATCCCTTCAAGGCTACTAAAGCTGTAAGGAATAAGAAATGTCACATCCTTTTTACAGAGCTGCATTTGTAGCCCAAAAACATCCCAAAAAAACTTTGATAATTCAGCCACCTCCACCTCTGCAGTCAGAAGTGAACACAAAGGATATGAAAGCATAAACAGCATTTTCCTGAGGAGATTTTATGATAATCTGGATTGCAGTCTCAGAATGTGAATGCTCTTTTTGATAAATACACAAAGATTATGAATCAAGCATTTCTGAACTGCTCCTTTTGGAATTTCTGCTTCTCCTGCTGTCTCACCTTCTCCTCCAATTTTTATTTTCCCATTTGATCCCTTGTTTTTAAAGCATTTGAAGTTTCCACTGGGGCTTCCAGGAGCTTTCTGAATGAATTACACCAATCTGAAAGTCAACAAAATCAAATCTGCTTCTTGAACTTACTGCAACCTCCAAAATGGAATTGTTGGTGATTCGATCAGCACCTTGTCCATCAAATCCCAGCTGCTTTTATTGACAAGGTACAAAAATCCCAACTCTTTTTATTGACAAGGTACAAAAATCCCAACTCTTTTTATTGACAAGGTATAAAAATCCCAACTCTTTTTAATGATAAAGTATCAAATCCCAGCTGTTTTATTGACAAAATATCAAATCCCAACTCTTTTATTGACAGGGTATCAGGTCCCAGCTGTTTTATTGATAAGGTATCAAATCCCAACTCTTTTTATTGATAAAGTATCAAATCCCAGCTCTTTTTATTGACAAGGTATAAAAATCCCTACTTTTTATTGATAAAGTATCAAATCCCAGCTGCTTTACTGACAAAATATCAAATCCCAACTCTTTTTATTGACAAAGTATAAAAATCCCCACTCTTTTTACTGATAAAATATCAAATCCCAACTCTTATTGACAAGATATCAAATCTCAGCTGTTTTATCGATAAAGTATCAAATCCCAGCTGATTTATCAATAAAGTATCAAATCCCAATTCTTTTATTGACAAAATATCAAATCCCAGCTGTTTAACTGACAAGGTATAAAAATCCCTACTCTTTTTATTGATAAAGGATCAAACCCCAACTGCTTTATTGCCAAAATATCAAACCCCAGCTATTTTATTGACAAAATATCAAATCCCAGCTCTTTTATTGATAAAGTATAAAAATCCCCATTCTTTTTATTGACAAGCTATCAAATCCCAGCTGCTTTACTGACAAAATATTAAATCCCAGCTCTTTTATTGATAAAGTATCAAATCCCAGCTGTTTTACTGACAAAATATAAAAATCCCAACTCTTTTTACTGATAAAGATCAAAAATCCAATTCCCCTTTTTTAGTTTCCTACTTTAAATTGCATTGACAAGCAACAAATCCCAGCGTTTATTGGCAAAGTATAAAAATCCCAACTCTTTTTGACAAAATATCAATTTTTATCTATTCCCCACTTTAATTCAATCTTTTTTATTGACAAAATATCAAATCCCAGCTGTTTTATTGACAAGATATATCTACTCTTTTTACTGATAAAGTATCAAATCCCAACTCTTACTGACAAAATATCAAACCCAGCTATTTTATACAAAATATCAAATCCCAGATCTTTTATTGATAAAGTATCAAATCCCAGCAGTTTTATTGACAAGATATAAAAATCCCAACTCTTTTTACTGATAAAATATCAAATCCCAACTCTTACTGACAAGATATCAAATCTCAGCTGTTTTATTGATAAAGTATCAAATCCCAGCTGTTTAATTGACAAGATATCAAATCCCAACTCTTTTATTGATAAATTATCAAATCCCATCTTATTAATTGACAAGGTATCAAGTTCCAGCTGCTTTATTGAGAAATATCAAATCCCAACTCTTTTATTGACAAAATATCAAATCCCAACTCTTTTATTGATAAAATATCAATTTATTGACAAGATAACCGCCCTATAAACCAGCAACCAAAGGAAAGCAAGGCAGCCAATAATTCAATTAAATTCCAGCTGAGAATTCCTCAAATTCAGATTCCAAACCCCTCCTGGAAGGCCTGGGAGGAGCTGGGAGTACAGAGATTCCCAGAGTCCCTTTTTCCAGTTCTTTTGGCCCAAAACCAAGGAAAAATGGGATTTTGCTCAGTTCTTCAGCTGGAAACTCCATCCAGCACAAGGATCCTTCCTCATCCTCCTCCTCCTCTTCACTTCTGCTCTCAGCACAATTCCCACTGAGCTCCCCTAACTGAGCTGCATTCACTGTCAATTAATTAATTATCATTAATTAATTGCTGATAAACCCAGTCAGTTCAAAGACACCCCAAAGCCAGCAGTGCTGATCCAGCTAAAATCAAGTTTAAGTTGCCCTCCAGAAGGATGAAGGAGAAAAATTGGTTTTATTTCAACTCAAACTTCTTAAATTAAAAAAAAAAAAAAAAGAAGCCAATCCCTTAAAAAAACACCCAAAAAATACCAAAATACAAATGAAAGGATGACAAAATTTGTACAGGTAGATCAAGTTTGTCCTCCTGAGCATCTCTAACTCATGGCTTATAGAAGGATGAAGGAGCAAAATTGGTTTTGTTTCAACTCAAAGCTCTTAAAGAAACTAAAAAAGCAAAAAAAAATTGAAACCAATCCCTCAAAAATACATCTCAAAAATACCAAAAAGGCAAATGAAAGGAAGATTTGTACAGGTAAATCAAGTGTAAGTTTTTCTCCTGAGCATCTCTAACTCATGGCTTATAGAAGGATGAAGGAGCAAAACTGATTTTATTTCAACCCAAATATCTTTAAGACATTTAAAAACCAAAAACTGAAACCAATCCCTTAAAAAATGTCCCAAAAATACAAAAAATACAAATGAAAGGAAGATTTGTACAGGTAAATCAAGTTTGCCCTATGAGCACTTTGAACTCATGGCTTACAGAGGGATAAAGGAGCAAAATTGGTTTTATTTTTAATTTGAAATTTATTTTTTTAACCCAAACCTCTTAAAAGAAATTGAAAAACCACAAAAAATGAAACCAATCCCTCAAAAACACCCCAAAAATACCAAAAAGGCAAATGAAAGGAATATGTTGCTCTCCTGTACAAGCATCTCTAACTTGTGGCTTCTAGAAGGATGAAGGAGCAACATTGGTTTTATTTTAAAAAAAATGTCATTTTCATACCTCATCTTCAGTTTAGTCCCTAAACTCTCAGTTTTTAAATCAACATCAGCACAGCCCTAAAAATCATAAAAATTTGGGTTTTTCTTAAGAGAATGCACAGATGAAATGCAAAATGAACATGTCAAAGGATCAGTAAATGCCTGTAAAACTGAGAAAAAAATGTCATTTTCATACCTCATCTTCAGTGTAATCCCTAAACTCTCAGTTTTTAATTTAAATCAACATCAGCACAGCCCTAAAATCAGATAGAAAAATTTGGGAATTTTTTTTAATGGGAATGCACAGATGAAATGTAAAATCAACATGTCAAAGGATCAGTAAATACCCATAAAACTGAGAAAAATATGTCATTTTCATACCTCATCTTCAGTTTAGTCCCTAAACTCTCAGTTTTTAAATCAACATCAGCACAGCCCTAAAAATCAGAAAAATTTGGGGTTTTTTTAAGAGAATGCACAGATGAAATGCAAAATGAACATGTCAAAGGATCACTAAATTCCTATAAAATTGAGGAAAAAAATGTCATCCTCATCTTCAGTTTAGTCCCTAAACTCTCAATTTTTAAATAAACATCAGCATAGCCCTAAAATTAAATAAAAGTTTTGTGGTTTTTTTAAGGGAATGCAGATTCCCAGATATTTATACAGGTATTAAAATCCACATTTAAAAAAAAAAAATCCCACAATATATAATGTGGCAAAGCAATGCTAAAAGAACTCTTCAAAAATCCAGGCACTGAAGAGAAAGTTTAGGTCAAATAAAACCACCCAAAAGCAAGGAGATGAAATGGTTATCGAGGGTTTTTTTATGGGTTTTTTTTTCAGCACAGCCTTGATTTAATCAATGGAACCAAAACTCCTCAGGATTTGTGAGCAAAGCTCCTCCTGACCCTCAGCACTCAGGTTTCACTCTCAGAAAAAAAATGAGACCAATAGCAGCACCAAATATTGCCATTAAAAGCACTTTTTGGTGCGTTTTTTATGCACAAAAAACAGAAATTCCAGCCACAAGTGTTCCCTGCAGGGATTTTCAGAGCTGTGCAAAGCAAATCTGCAGTGCTGGGTTTGAGATTTCCATGAACATTGATTTAAAATCGTCACCAGGAGGTGGCACAGGGCACCTGGTGACAGCCAGGGACACAAACGTGGTCACTTTGGGGTTAATCTGGGTAAAAATTGGACTCAGGACTCAGCACTGAGACAGATTTGGGTCTGCAAATCTGGTTCTGCAGGGTTTTCAGGATTTTGAACTCCACAGAACAATTAAATGATTTCTGCAGCCAATAATTAAAGCAGATAAATAAAATAATAATGAAATAATAATTAAATTCCCATGAACATTGATTTAAAATCGCCACCAGGAGGTGGCACAGGGCACCTGGGGACAGTCAGGGACACAAACCTGGTCACTTTGGGGTTAATCTGGGTAAAAATTGGACTCAGGACTGAGACAGATTTGGGTCTGGGCTGACTCCCCACTCCAGGTTCTGAAAGGTTTTCAGGGATCCACACAACTCTCAATTCCACAGAACAATCAAGTTATTTCTGCAGCCATAATTAAAGCAGTTAAATGAAATAATAATGAAATAATAATGAATTTTGATTTAAAAGCACCACCAGGAGGTGGCACAGGGCACCTGGTGACAGCCAGGGACCCAGACCTGGTCACTTTGGGGTTAATCTGGGTAAAAATTGGACTCAGCACTGAGACAGATTTGGGTCTGGGCTGACTCCCCACTTCAAGTTCTGCAGAGATTTCAGGATTTCGAACTCCACAGAACAATGAAATGATTTCTGCAGCAATAATTAAAGCAGTTTTGTGCTCATTCTCTGTTTGATTTTAACCAGAATTGAGATTTTACTACAAAACTGATGCAGAGCAGGAGAGGAACCAAACCCAAACACTCAGCTCACTCCCCCTCATTGTATTTTGAATTTTCTTGTACCTCCACCTTCTCTCTGCTTTTCCTCAGACTGAAGGAGAGCAAAAATCAGCTTTTTACTCCTCAATCTCTGGGCCACACAGCATCACTCCATTTTATTAAGTGCCAATCCCCAAGGAGCTGCTGCTTGCCTGCAATCCCACAGAAACTTTTCCATAATCACAATTATTTCTACTTTACGTTTGTGACAACACTGGTACAAAAATATATATTTAATTTTTTTTTCTGCAAATAAAATTTCACCCTTTAACTGCAGGGCCAGCAGCAGGCTGGGATTCAAATCCAGAAAAATGAAAGATGGAAAGCTTTGAAGCACTGAGATAAATTCATAACTGGCTTTAAGGTTAAAATGAATGACCAAAAAAACCCTGGGATTTCCAGTCCTGCCCACAAGATCTCAATCTGCAAAGCCTGCAGGAGAAAACCAGCAAGTAAAAGTGACCAGTGAGAAAAAGCAGAAGGAAGCTGCAGCAGAAGTCAAAATTCTGATTTTAAACACATTAATTGATGCTGTATGTATATTAAAAAATAGTGGCTCCAAATATTTAATTTAATTTTATTTTTCCCTATAAACAGCCCCAGCTCTCTCTGCAGAACTTCAGCAGAGTTACAGAGGAGATGGAGAAATTCCATAATTTCAAGTTTCTTGATTTTTTACTCCTTGCCTTTTTCTAACACCACTGCAAACCCCATCATCACCCACCCAGGAGCAATGGAATTGTGCAGGGGTACCTGGCTCTCAGTGCCAGCCACATGAAGCCTGGAAATAGCCAGGACTTTATTACTACTGAATCTGAAATAACTGACATGAACAGCCAGACTCAGCCTCAGGTCAATTTTCTCAACAAGTGGAGTAAAAAACTTGGGATTGAGGATGGATTTTATGAAGTTCACTGCTTTAGGTGCACACAAATTCAACCACAAACCAGCAGAAAACACCAATTAATTCACTGATTAGAGGAAAACTCTTCATCGAAGAACTTTTCACCAGGCTTCCATTTTCCCAAAAATCAGCAAAGATAGGCAGAAAAAACTTCATTCCAGCATTAATTTATGAATGGGTTTCAATCTGTAGGCAGGGTTTTCTAGCTAACAGAGCAATATAAAGTAGCAGGCACTGAATATTTACCTTTTTTCCCTGGAAGGGTTATTAAATCCAGGAGATAAGGCACTGCTGCATCTGTCCTGCCCCATGCCAGGAGGTTTTGTGCTCCTGCTTCATTTTCCTGCAGAGCAGAGCCTGAGAGCAGGCAAACCGCTCACAACATTCCAGGATTGGACAGAGGTGGTTTAATTTAATTATTTTTTTGAAACTTTCACAAAAAATACTGAATTCCAGCAAGCTCAGAGGCTCTGCTTTTAAAGACAGCAGCTTTTCCTTACCTGGAGGAAATCTCCAGCACTGAAGTGTCCCCTCAGGCAGCAGAGTCACATCACCACTAATCTGGGAGCTCACCCATCCCTGAGCCACTCCCCTACTTAGCAAAGCACTCCTGGGTCCCATTTATATTTTAAATTCTGCATTATGAGAGATATCACTTAAATACAAATGCTGTCATCTCCTAATGTATAGATGCATCATTGTCACAATTAATTTGTACTTTTTAGTTAAGTTGGCCAAGACACCAAACATGCACAGCCCAGCCCAGGCTCGCTGGGAATAAAACTCCAACTGGGAATAAAACTCCAACCATTCACTTGAGAATGAGGAAATTCCAAAGCATGAGAAGAACACCGTGGGAAACTTCACACCTCTGCTATAAAGGCAATTTAAATCACGAGCTCACTCTTTTGCCACCTCCTTGGTAAAGCTTTGAGACACAAGGGAATCACAGAATGTCCTGAGATGGAAAAAACTCACAGGGATCATCCAGAGCAGCTCCTGGCTCTGCACAGACACCCCAAAATCCCATCCTGGGCATCCCTGGCAGCAATGTCCAAACTCTCCTGGAGCTCTGTGGTTGTGCCCACTCCCTGGGCAGTGCCCAGCACCCTCTAGGGGAAGAAATATCCCAAATACTTCCCCAAATACCCCCCCCCGACACAGCTCCAGCCCTTCCCTCAGGCACCCCCTCCCCAAATCCACCACGCTCCATCCCACCCGACACCCATCACTGTTCAAACTCTCCTGGAGCTCTGCAGCTGTGCCAGCTCCCTGGGCAGCCTGGGCAATGTCCAGCACCCTCTGAGGGCAGAAATATTCCAAATACGGAGGGAATATTTCTTCCCTCTGAGGGAAGAAATATTCCCTAAATACCCACGGTGACACAGCCCCATCCCACCCCACTGAGCCCATCCAAACCCTCCTGGACCTCTGAGGCTGTGCCCACTCCCTGGGGAGCTTGGACAGTGCCCAGCACTCTCTGACAGAAGAAATATCCCAAATACTTCCACAAATATCCACCCTGACACAGCTCCAGCCCTTCCCTCGGGCACCCCCTCCCCAAATCCACCACGCTCCATCCCACCCGACACCCATCACTGTTCAAATTCTCCTGGAGCTCTGCTGCTGTGCCAACTCCCTGGGCAGCCTGGGCAGTGCCCAGCACCCTCTGAGGAAAGAAGTATTCCCCAAATATCCACCGTGACACAGCTCCAGCCCTTCCCTCAGGCACCACCTCCAACACGCTTCATCCCAACCCACCGAGCCCACCCAAACTCTCCTGGAGCTCTGTGGCTGTGCCCATTCCCCTGAGGAACCTGGGCAGTGCCCAGCACCCTCTGAGGGAAGAAATACCCCAAATACTGAGAGAATATTTCTTCCAAATATTGCCCAAATACCCACCCTGACACAGCCCCAGCCCTTCCCCTCCCCGTGCCGCACATCCCCACATCCACCACGCTTCATCCCCCGCCACCAACACCCCTCAACCCCAGCCGCTCACCCCAGACCCACCTCGCCCAGCACAGCCCGGCTGCCAAAAGCTCGGAAATAAAAACAACAAGAAGGAAAACAGCGGCGGGAAGGCGATCGCGGAGCGCGCAGCCGGGCGGGCGGAGCAGGGCGTGAGGCAGCGGCGCTCGCACCGAGGGGGCGGCTCCTGGCGGCTCCTCCCCTACGCGTGGTTCCCCATGCACAGCCCCCGTGCCCCGGACCCTCGCCGGATGGCACCGCGTCCCCTCCCCCGGCAGCGTGCTCGGCCCGGCCCCGCCGCCCGGAGGGGGCCGCGGATGGCGGCCAGAGCGGCGCCCGCCCCGCGCCAAGTGGGTCACGGCGGCGGCGGCGATAAAAAAATTCGCTTTCCCCCCGTTACAAAATGTGGGACAGCGGCCGCGGGGCCGCCCCGGCGCGGCCCCCCGGGTGCGGGGAGCGGCGCGGGGCGAAATGCGGCGGGGATGGCGGTGGCCGTGCCAAGTTAGCGGGGGGGAAACAAGGGGAAATAGAGGAGAAACCCGCACGGCCTGCCCCGAGCGAGGCCTGCCCGCCCTGCCCTGCGCGGGGCCGGCCCGCCGGCACTCACCTGACGGGCCGCGACATCCTCCCGGTGCTTCGGGCCGCGCGGGGTTGGGCGCGGAGCTAACGGGGACGCTGAGGCCGCCGGGGCCGCTGAGGCCGCCCGGAGCGAGCGGGAGCGCTGGGCCCAGCGCCTCAGGCCGCGCCTGCGGAGCCGCCGCTCCCCCGTCAGGCGCCGCCGCCGCCCCCGGTGCCGCTCCCCGATGCCGGCCCCGGCGCCGATCGCGGTGTCGCTCCCCGATCCCGCTGGCGGCCCCGGTGTCGGTGCCGGTCCCGCTCCCGCCGCTCCCCCCCGCAAAATGGTCGCGCTCGCCCCGCCGAGAGGATGCGAGCGGGGGGGGCGGTGCCGCCGACCCCGGCGGCCACGCCCCCCTCGGTCACCGATTGGTCAGAGGCCTCAAGAGCTCGCACCCCATTGGCTCGTTCGAACCATCACGGCGCGCAGTACCCGCCCACTGTCCCCGCGGGGAGGGCGGGCAGCGCGGCCCGCACGCGGAACAGCCCCGGCGGCAGATTCGCCACGGGCTCTCGGTGTTACCGCGGCTCCTCCGCGCCCCTTCCCGCCCCTCCCGCCGCGCCCGCCGCGTCCTTCCGGCACCGCCGCCACGCTGGAATTTTTTCCCGTTTCTCCGGTAATTTTTCGGGGCGCTGCGGCGCCTCAAGGCCCGAGCCGCAGATTCGCCGCGCGGGCCCGGCGCGGTTTTGGAGGGAAAAGGCGGCCCCGGGCGCGGGTTCGGTGTCGTTAATTTTTATTATTAAAAAATGCAAAAATTCGGTGTCAGCGGCACCAGCACTGATGTCAACATCGCCATTTCTCCCTGTGCATCTCAGCAGTTACATACATGCACAGTTCATGCAAAGTCCAGTGAAGATTTTGGATTTTTTTGCACTTTAAACTCGCCAGAAATCCCAAAATTCCTCATTTTGGTTAGAAAAGGGGATGATTTAACCATGGAAAAATTAAAAATATTCCACAGTCATTAAAATGGCAGCTTGTCACTTTTGCTTTGCATTTTGGTCTTTGGTGGTTCATGCCTCCATTTTAATAAAAATACCATTTAAATCCTCTTTTTATACATTAAGTTCTGCATTTGATGATATAAACATGGTCAGATTTATAGGAAAAATTACAATTTTTTGGATAATTTCAGTTCATTTCATGCCCTGCTTGAGTTTCATTGGAATTCCTTTGGAATTCTGGCGGATTGTGGAATAAAGAGGCCCAAAATGAAGATCATGAATTAAAATTAAAATTAAAATTAAGAGGTGCTGAATTAAGGAGCCAGGGGAGGAAGGTGCAGAAACCACATCAAGGAATTCCTTGCTGGAAATATTGAATTAATTCATTCATATTCAATTCAACCCCACTGGGGCTGGCTCAGGTGCACAAATTTTGCATTTTTATGTCCCACGTGCAGCCCAATAAAAACACAACAATTGAGGATATTTCAGAGGAATTAATTTGGTTTTGGGGTTTTTTTTGTTTTGTTTGTTGGTTTCTTTGGGGGGTTTTGTTGGGTTTTTTTGGGTGTGTATTTGGGATTTTTTGGCTGTGGTTTTGGGTTTTTTATTTGGGTTTTTGGGGTGTGTATTTGGGTTTTTTATTTGGGTTTTTTGGATGTGTATTTGGGTTTGTTTGGGTGTGTATTTGGAATTTTTTGGGTAGGTATTTGGGTTTTTTATTTGGGGTGTTTGGGTGTGTATTTGGGATTTTTTGAGTGCACATTTGGGATTTTTTTGGGTGTGTATTTGGTGTGTATTTGGGTTTTTTATTTGGGTTTTTTTTTGGATGTGTATTTGGGGTTTTTTGGGGTGTGTATTTGGGATTTTTTGGGGTGTATATTTGGGTTTTTTATTTGGGGTTTTTGGATGTGTATTTGGGGTTTTTTTGAGTGTACATTTGCAGTTTTTTTGGGTGTGTATTTGGGTTTTTTATTTGGGGTTTTTGGGTGTGTATTTGGGATTTTTGGTGTGTATTTGGGATTTTCTTGGCTGTGTATTTGGGTTTTTTATTTGGGTTTTTTGGGCGTGTATTTGGGTTTTTTATTTGGGGTTTTTGGGTGTGTATTGGGATTTTTTTGAGTGTACATTTGGGGTTTTTTTGGGTGTGTATTTGGGTTACTTTGAGTGTGTATTTGGGGTTTTTATTTGGGTTTTCTGGGTGTGTATTTGGGGCTTTTTGGGTAGGTATTTGGGGTTTTTTTTGGGGTTTTGGGTGTGCATTTGCGATTTTTTTGGGTGTGTATTGGGGTTTTTTTGGGTGTGTATTTGGGTTTTTTATTTGGGTTTTTGGGGTGTGTATTTGGGGTTTTTTGGGGTTTTGGGCTGTGTATTTGGGTTCTTTTTTTTCCTTTTTGTTTTGGGGTTTTTTGGGTTGGTTTTTTTTTTTGTTGTTTGTTTGTTTTTTGGGGGGTTTTTATTTGGTTTTATGTGGGGTTTTTTGGTGTTTTTTTTTTTTGTTTGTTTGTTTTGGGAATTTTTTTCCTTTTTTTTCCCCCTTTGCTCTGTTTGTTTTTCTCGTGTTTTGTCGCCTCCATGTCCCGGTTAGGGCAGCGCCAGCCCGGGGCCGTTCCTGTCCCTCTGTCCCTTTGTCATGGAAGTGTCCCCACGGCCCCAATCCACACCCAACACATCAAACACCGAATTCCAGGCGATTTTCCCAATTATTTCCTCCTCCTGCACCCCAAACCTGCCTGGATTTCATGGCTGGATTTATTATTTTTATTTATTTCTAATAAATCTCCACAATTTCCTATTCTCACCACTTCTCACTGTGGGGTTTTATCACCCCTGAGGGCGGCGAACTTTTATTTTTATAATTTAATTTCATATTTTTAATTTTTATTCTTTTTTTATCATTCCTTTTATTTTTATCATTTAATTTTATTTATTTTATTTTTATCTTTAATTTTATCATTTCACCAGCAGATTTTTCTGCTTTCACCAGCACCACTTTCCCAATTATTTCCTCCTCCTGCACCCCAAACCTGCCTGGATTTCATGGTTGGATTTATTATTTTTATTTCATTTATTTTATAATACATATAATTATAATAATAAATATTTTATAATTAATTTAATTTATTTTATAATAAATCTCCACAATTTCCTATTCTCACCCCTTCTCACTGTGGGGTTTTATCACCCCTGAGGGCAGCGAACTTTTATTTTTATCATTTAATTTTATTTTAATTTTATTTTTATTTTACTTTTATTTTTCCATTTATTTTTATAATTTAATTTATTTTAATTTTATTTTTATCTTTAATTTTATCATTTCACCAGCAGATTTTTCTGCTTTCACCAGCACCACTTTCCCAATTATTTCCTCCTCCTGCACCCCAAACCTGCCTGGATTTTGTGGTTGGATTTATTATTTTTATTTCATTTATTTTATAATACATATAATAATAAATATTTTACAATAAATTTAATTTATTTTATAATAAATCTCCACAATTTCTCCACTTATTGCTGTGGGGTTTTATCACTTCTGAGGGCAGTGAACTTTTATAATTTAATTGAATTTGAATTTGAATTTGGAAGTTTTGCATGTTTTTGTAGCCCAATAAAACTGCAATAGCTGAGGATAATTATATGTAAATAATTATATAAAAATAATTGAGGATAATAATAAGCTGAGTTAATTTGGGTTTTAGTGGGGTTTGGGGTTTTTTTTGGTTTGTTTGGGGGATTTTGTTGGGTTTTTTTTGGGGGGTGTGTATTTGAGATTTTTTTGGGTGTATATTTGGGATTTTTTGGGGTGTGTATTTGGGATTTTTTGGGGTGTGTATTTGGGATTTTTTGGGGTGAGTATTTGGGATTTTTTGGGGGGGTGAGTATTTGGGATTTTTTGGGGTGAGTATTTGGGATTTTTTGGGTGTATATTTGGGGGTTTTGGGTATATATTTGGGATTTTTTGGGTATGTATTTGGGAATTTTTTGGATGTATATTTGGGTTTTTTGGGTGTGTATTTGGCATTTTATTTGCTTTTTTTTGGTTTGGGGTGTCTTGTTCTGGTTTTGTTTGTTTGGGTTTTGTTGGGTTTTGTTCGTTTGGTTGTTTTTTTCTTTGTTTGGTTTTTTTTGGGGGATATTTCAGAGGAATTTGTTTTCCTGGCAATGCAGGGCACTCCACACCACGTATTTTATACATTTTTTATTATTTTTATTCCTAATTTCAACTTGTAAACTCATTTCTTAGCACTGCTGAGACAGCAAAACAACAACCACCAGCCAGCAATGGCCAAGTTTTATTTCCAACCCTTGCAATGGATTAAAATCCACTTTTTTTTCCTTTTTACACAACCATAATACTGAATTTTACAATGCTCAGGACCCTGCCTTTAAAATACTTCAATGAAACAGCAAAAAAAAAAACCCAAATAAAAAGCTTTTAAGCTTTGAAACCTAAAAAAAAAAAGGCAATTAAAAAAAATAAAAGCTTTTAAGCTTTTTAAGCTTAAAAAAAAGGCAATTAAAAACTAAAAAATAAAAAAATTTAAACCAAAATAAAAGCTGAATTTTGATTTTTTTTTTACTTATTGAGGCTGCAGTAAAATTCTCCAAATTTTACTGGGAAGAAAGCAAGTGCAGCCACCAAGGCACAAAATTCGTGTGGTTTTGGGCCAAAAATTGAAATTTTAGGAAGGAGAAAGGAGAAGGAAATGGGAATAGTTGGCCCAGAGTGAAGAGGGAAAGGAAATTCCTTCACTTCCCAAAAAAATGCCCCAAAATCCTCATTCCTGATGAGGCCAGGAGTGGGAATCCTGAAGCAGAATAAAGATAATTTCTGATTCCTATTTGAAAGATTCAGGTTCTTACCCACCTACATGAACAGAAGTTAAATTAAACCATTATTTGGCTTTTCCCTTCCAGGGGAAATAATAATTTTAAAAATAATTTGGGGGTTTTAAAACTTTTAAATATAATAATTTTTCTCAATAATAATTTTAAAAAATAATTCTGGGTTTAAAAATTTTTAATATAATGATATTTATTTAAATATAATGTTAAAAATAATTCTGGGTTTAAAATTTTTAAAACATAGTAATTCTTAATAATAATTTTAAAATTATTCTGGGTTTAAAATTTTTAAAACATAGTAATTCTTAATAATAATTTTAAAATAATTCTGGGTTTTAAAATGTTGAAATAATTCTTTATAATAATTTAAAAACAATTCTGGGTTTAAAATTTTTGAAATATAATAATAATATTTTAATAATATTTTAATAATTCTGGGGTTTAACATTTTTAAAATATCATAATTTAAAAAAATAATTTTAAAAATAATTCTGGGGTTTGACATTTTTTAATATAATGGTAATTTTTTAAAAAATAATTTTTAATAATAATTTTTTAATACTAATTCTGGGTTTTAAAAACCTGAATTATTTCAGTTGGGCACCTCCCCTGCTCCTCCTGGAATTTGCTTTAATCCAGGGGCATTTTGGGGGTTTATTTGGATTTTTTTAAGCACAGGAGATCTCTGCAAACACCCCCAGGTGCCCAGGAAAATCGTTTTCCTGTCTGGTTGGGGTTCTCCCCCAGCTCAAGCAACGACTTTTCCTTTCGTGTGGTGATTTATTTTTATTTTTTCACATGTTACCCAACAGTAAATGTAGAAAAAAACCCTGCCCGAGGCACACCTGGGGACTGGAAACCAAAGGGCAGCACAGAAATGCTGTGAAATAAATTTTTAAAAATTAGATTTATTTTTTTAAAAATAGATTTTATCCAAAGAAATGTTCCAATTTTCTCCTGAATCCCTGAAAATGTGGGGGAACTTCTGAATTCCTTCCCAGCCCCATCCCGTAATTGATAATACAAATATGGTCAGATTTGTAGGAAAAATTACCCAAAAAAAAATTAGGATATTTCCTACAAATTTCCTACAAAAATTGTAGGAAAAATTACAAAAAATTACAAAAATTTCAGGATCATCTGAAGTCATGTCATGCTCTGCTTGAGCTCCATGGGATGGAGCAGGAATTGGGAATTCTCAGCTGCTCTGGGCAGGATTTTCCACCATTTCAAGCACAAAAATCAATAAATAACATCTGAATCTCAAAGGGGTTTTGTGACAGCTCCTTAAAAAAAATTTAAAAAATTAGCCACTTCTCTTGTGTTCTAAAAAGAAACAGAAATATTTATAGGATTAAGTATTTCTAGGATTAAAAGCCATTTTTAATTCTTTTTTTTGTTTTGTTTTGGGTTTTTTGTTGGTTTTTTCTTTTGTGTTTTTTTTTTTTTAAGACAAAGAAGTAAAATTCATCAAGGCACTTCCATTTTGTTGCCAACCACTCCTCCCTGTGTGCAAAAAAAAGGTATTTTTAAGCACCTCTAACCCCAAATTTGGCGATATTTGCACAGCCCAGGTATTTCAGCTTTGCATGAAAAAGTGCAGCACAAATAATTCTAAATTTCTTTAACCCAAACTGCTCAGTTTTAAATTCTTTTCAGCTCCAGAGAATGAAAACTCAGATTTTTTTAGTGAGGGTGATGAGTGCCTGTTTTACCAACTCCTCCCTTTATATAAAACAGAAAAAATAATTTACCTAATTCAGCAGGAACCAGGACAATTTCTAGTCCTGTTTCCCAGTTAAGGAGGTAAAAAAAAAAAAAAATTATTGAAGGCTTTTTCCTAAAATCCAAACCCAAAACATGACCAGGGTGATTGTGTTCCCTCAGAAAATTATGGAACAGCAAATCCAGAATGAAACACACAAAATTTCAGCTCTGGAGTGTGAATTTCCTATAAATTCTCCTCAATTAATATCAGTTTTTTGACCAGAAATCTCCACCACCAATATCTGGGGGAAAGTGGCACCAGAGGGAAATGGGGATTTCCTTTTATCCCATAAAATCTTTTTTTCTTCTTCCTCCTCTTCCTCAGCCGCACTAAAACTCAGATTTTTTAGTGAGGGTGATGAGTGCCTGTTTTACCAACTCCTCCCTTTATATAAAACAGAAAAAATAATTTACCTAATTCAGCAGGAACCAGGACAATTTCTAGTCCTGTTTCCCAGTTAAGGAGGTAAAAAAACTCCAATTATTGAAAGCTTTTTCCTAAAATCCAAACCCAAAACACAAGCAGGGTTATTGTGTTCCCTCAGAAAATCATGGAACAGCAAATCCAGAATGAAACACACAAAATTTCAGCTCTGAAGTGTGAATTTCCCATAAATTCTCCTCAATTTGTACAAATTTTTTGACCAGCACTGCTCTCCACCAGCAATAACGGGGAATGTGGCACCAGAGGGAAATGGGGATTTCCTTTTATCCCATAAAATCTTTTTTTCCTCCTCTTCCCCAGCCCCAGTAAAACAGCAGGGGGGTTTTTAGGGAGCTGTTTCCTCCCCAAATTCCCTCCTGGCTGCAGAAGGCTGGGAGGGCAATTGAGCAGCACTTGCCAAAAGCACTTTGGGATGTCCCAAAAAGGGCCCCAGTGGGGCCACAAAAAGGGGATTACAGCCCCTCCTCACCCTGCTCAGAGAGGGGCAGGAGAAAATAAATCCTGACCACATTTTGGGGTTTCTGTTCCACAGAGAGAACCCAGCTGGTCCAGGAAGAGCAGAAGAAAATCCTGACCAAATTTTGGAGTTTCTGCTCTACAGGGAGGACCCAGCAACTCCTGACCAAATTTTGGGGTTTCTGCTCCACAGAAAGAACCCAGGGGAGCGAGGTTTGTTGTAGTCCAGGAAGAGCAGAACAGTTCCTGACCCAATTTTGGGGTTTCTGCTCCACAGAGGAGTGAGGATTTTGCTGGTCCAGGAAGAGCAGAACAGTTCCTGACCAAATTTTGGGGTTTCTGCACTACAGGGAGGACCCAGCAACTCCTGACCAAATTTTGGGGTCTCTACTCACCAGGGAGAACCCAGCTGGGCCAGGGAGGGCAGGAGCAACTCCTGACCAAATTTTGGGGTCTTTGCTCCACAGGGGACTGAGGGTTGTGCTGCTCCCAGAAAGGCAGAGCAGTTCCTGACCAAATTTTGGGGTTTTTGCTTCACAGGAAGAACCCAAATAGTGAGGGTTGTGCTGCTCCAGGAAGGGCAGGAGAAAATCCTGACCAAATTTTGGGGTTTCTGCTCCACAGGGGAGTGAGGATTTTGCAGGTCCAGGAAGGGCAGGAGCAATTCCTGACCAAATTTTGGGGTTTCTGTTCCAAAGGGAGAACCCAAATAGAGAGGATTCTGCTGCATTCTGATTCTCCAGGAAGGGCAGGAGAAAATCCTGACCAAATTTTGGGGTTTCTGCACTACAGGGAGGACCCAGCAACTCCTGCCCAAATTTGGGGGTTTCTGCTCCACAGAGGAGTGAGGGTTGTGCTGGTCCAGGAGGAGCTCCTGACCAAATTTTGGGGTCGAGAACCCAAATAGTGAGGGTTGTGCTGGTCCAGGGAGGGCAGAGCAATTCTTGACCAAATTCTGGGGTCTTTGTTCCACAGGGGACTGAGGATTGTTCTGGTCCAGGGGCAGCAGAAGCAGCTCCTGCCCAAATTTTGGGGTTTCTGCTCTACAGGGCAGTGGGGATTGATCTGGTCCAGGAAGAGCAGGAGCAGCTCCTGATCAAATTCTGGGATCTCTGCTCCACAGGGAGAACCCAGCAACTCCTGACCAAATTTTGGGGTCTCTGCTCCAGGAAGAACCCAAATAGTGAGGATTGTTGTGGTCCAGGGAGAGCAGGAGCAATTCCTGACCAAATTTTGGGGTCTCTGCTCCACAGGAAGAACCCAGCTGGTCCAGGGAGAGCAGGAGCGATTCCTGACCAAATTTTGGGGTCTCTGCTCCACAGGTTGTGCTGCTCCAGGTCCCAGCTCACCCCCAGAATTGCACAGTGCTGAAGCACACCCAGCTCCTCATCCTCAGCAGCTCTGGGGCTCTGCTGGGATGTGCTGGTCCCAGGGAGGGAGGAAACTGCTGGAATGTCCCCAAAAGGGAGGGGGTAAAGGTGCAGAAAGTTAAAGAAAATCCCTCTGGCAGCCCAGGCCAGCACTGCCAGAGGGGGAAGTGCTCAAAATTAAAAAAAAAAAATTCAATATAATCCAAGGCACTGCTTGGACATGGATTGTGCTCCATGAGAGCAGCAGAAAAAATCAGGGATATTCCCAAATTAGCAATATTCCCAATGAGGAATATTCCCAATGAGGAATATTCCCAATGAGGAATATTTCCAGTGAGGAATATTCCCAAATCAGGAACAAACCCGAATGAGGAGCATTCAAAAAGAGGAACATTCCCAAATGAGGGATATTCCCAAATGAGGGACATTCCCAAATCAGGAACATTCCCAAATGAGGAACATTAAAAAAGAGGAATATTCCCAAATGAGGAATATTCCCAAATAAGGAACAATCCCAAATGAGGAATATTCAAAAAGAGGAATATTCCCAAATGAGGGATATTCCCAAATCAGGACATTCCCAAATCAGGAACAATCCCAAATGAGGAATATTCAAAAAGAGGAATATTCCCAAATGAGGGACATTCCCAAATCAGGGACATTCCCAAATCAGGAACACATTCCCACTCCTCTTCCTCCATCCCTCACTCCAAGGCACTGCAGCAGGGCTGTGCTGAGGAAACAGCCACTGAAAAGGTTCAAAATCACAGGAAAAAACCCCAAACCAGGGACAGTCCAGGGAAAGGTGACCATGACGATGACGATGATGATGATGATGAGGAGCCCAGGCACGGAGTGTCAGCGGCCTCAGCAGCAGGCCCAGCCTGGAGGGGAGGTCTCCTTGATGTTGATGTAATCCCCAGTGCCAGCAGAGCAGGAGCTGCCGTCTCCTGTAGATGAGGACATCATCTTCTCAATCAGAACCCTGGGGAAAAAAAAATTCCTGAGTTTGATTTGGGGCTTTTTCTGGTTGGGTTTTCTTTGTGTGGTTGGTTGGATTTTGTTTTTTTGTTTTTGTTTTTTTTTTTTTTTGAATCAGCAGCATTGGGCAATGCAGAAAAGAAATAAAAAATTAAAAAAGCAAACCTCAGAAGTGTGGGGAATGCATTTGTAGTTAGTGCAGAAAAGAAATAAAAATTAAAAAAGCAAAGCTCAGAAGGGTTGGAAATGGATTTTTGTACAGAGTAGGGCAGTGCAAAAAAGAAATAAAAAATTAAAAAAGCAAAGCTCAGAAATGTTGGAGATGTATTTGTAGAGAGTTGGGCAGTGCAGAAAATAAATAAAAATAAGAAGCAAGGCTCAGAAGCGTGTGAGATAGATTTGTAGAGAGTTGGGCAGCGCAGAAAAGAAACAAAAAATAAAAATCAAAGCAGTGTTTTGCCCCTCCCTTCCCTGTCACCATCATATTTTCTGAAAAATCCTCTTTGCCCAGGATCCCTGGGCACTGCCAGGGCTGCTCTGGGCAGGGAGTGACCTCTGGGACACTGTCACGGATATATTTTATGGAAAATCCTTTCGTTAGGATGTTTTCTCCTGAGAAGCTGAGAAGCTTCAGCTTCTCCATGTTTTGCTCCTTTCAAATGTCATTTAGAGAATTGTTTACCCAGCGTGTGAAATTGGTTTTACTTGGTGACCAATGACAGCCACCTGTGTCGAGGCTGTGAGCAGTGACAAGATTTTATTATCATTCTTTTCCTATTCCTTTCAAGCCTTCTGATGAAATCCTTTCCTCTCTATTCTTTTAGTGTAATTTTAGTATATAATTTTCTTATAATATAATATAATTTTCTCATAATATAATATAATTTTCATATAATAAATATAACATAATAAATATAACATAACATAACATAATAATAGTATAATATGATGTAATATGATATAATATAATATAAATAATATAATATAATATAATATAATATAATATAATATAATATAATATAATATAATATAATATAATATAATGTAATATAATGTAATATAATATATACTATAATATACTATAATATAATATACAAATTAATATAAATATAATATAATATAATATAATATAATTATTACAATACAATATAATACCAGCCTTCTGAACCATGGAGTCAAGGCTCTCATCTCTTCCCTCGTCCTGGGGACCCTCAAACACCAGCACAGGACACAGCACCAGGCACTGCTCCTACCTCATGGACTCGCTGATGTTTTTGTTTTCCTTCACAGACGTCTCCACCCACCCTGAAAATCCATTTTCTTTGCTGAACCGGTCGATTTCCTCCCTGGTCACTGCCCACGGGGAAAGGTCACACTGCAAGGCAGAAATGGGGCATTTTAGGGGCGCTCAATCCCACAATGGGTTTGGTTGGAGGAATTTTAATTTAATGTATAAATTTAATGTATAAATTTAATAAATTTAATTCCTCATTAAAATCATCCTGGGACATTTCCACTGTGCCGCTGCTCCAACCTGGCCTGGGACACCCCCAGGGATGGGGCAGCCATGGATTTTTTGGATCATCAGTGCCCCACCCTCTCAGGGGGGAATTTCTCCCCAATTTTGCAGCTGGGAGGGCCCTGGGAGGCAGCTCAGCCCTGCCAGCTCCCAAATCCCAGGGCAAGGCTCTCCCTGGCGTGTTGCAAGCAGAAATTTCTTTATCTGATATCTCAGGCACTGACACACCTCAGTCAGGAACGCCTGGAATGGAGATTCCAACTTTGTCCCTCATCCCAAATCTGCCTCCCCAACCTCGTCCCCCATCCCAAATCTGCCTCCCCAACCTCGTCCCCCATCCCAAATCTGCCTCCCCAACCTCGTCCCTCATCCCAAATCTGCCTCCCCAACCTCGTCCCCCATCCCAAATCTGCCTCCCCAACCTCGTCCCCCATCCCAAATCTGCCTCCTCAACCTTGTCCCTCATCCCAAATCTGCCTCCTCAACCTTGTCCCTCATCCCAAATCTGCCTCCTCAACCTTGTCCCTCATCCCAAATCTGCCTCCCCAACCTCGTCCCCCATCCCAAATCTGCCTCCTCAACCTTGTCCCTCATCCCAAATCTGCCCCCAGCTCGTCATCCCAAATTCCCCACTCGTCCATCCCAATCTGCTCCCAACCTCCCCCATCCCAATCTCTCCTCAACCTTGTCCTATCCCAAATCTGCTCTCCAACCTTCCCCCATCCCAAATCTGCCTCTCAACCTTGTCCCTATCCCAAATCTCCTCCCACCTCGTCTCATCCCAAATCTGTCCCCAACCTCGTCCCCCATCCCAAATCTGCTCCCCAGCCTCGTCCCCATCCCAAATCTGCCCCCAACCTTGTCCTATCCCAAATCTCCCCCAACCTCCCCCCCATCCCAAATCTGCCTCCCCCAACCTCGTCCCCCATCCCAAATCTGCCTCCTCAACCTTGTCCCTCATCCCAAATCTGCCTCCTCAACCTTGTCCCTCATCCCAAATCTGCCTCCTCAACACACAAACCCACAGAGAAACACACAAAACCACACACAGAAACAAACACGGAGAGAAACACACAAAAACCATACAAACCCACAGAGAAACACAAAAAACACACAGAGATACACACAAAACACACAAAACATACAGAGGAACACACAAACACAGAGAAACACACAAAAACATACAAAAAAGCCCACACAGAAACACACAAACACGGAGAGAAACACAAAAAACCCATACAAACCCACAGAGAAACAGAAAAAACACACAAAAAACCTTACAAACCCACAGAGAAACATACAAAAACTATAGAAACCCACAGAGAAACACACAAACCCACAGAGAAACACACAAACCCATAGAAACAAACAGAGAAACGCAGAAAAACCATACAAACCCACAGAGGAACACACGAAAAACATAGAAATCCACAGAGAAACACACAAAAAACCATAGAAATCCACAGAGAAACACACAAAAAACATAGAAACCCACAGAGAAACACACGAAAAACATACAAACCCATAGAGAACCATGCAAAAATCATACAAAACCCCACAGAGAACCACACAAAAATCATACAAACCCACAGGGAAACACACAAAAATCATAGAAAGACACAGAAAAACACACAAAAATCATACAAACCCACAGAGAACCACACAAAAACCATACAAACCCACAGGGAAACATACAAAATACACACGAATCCACCGAGAACCCCACAAAACGCCCCCAAAAGCCCAGCCCAGGCAGGCTGCCCACCTTGTTGGCCAGCAGCAGGCAGGGCACGGGGCTCCCATCTGGCAGCACCAGCTTGCTGTCCAGGTCCTGCTTCCACTTCTGGCTGTTGCTGAAGGTGCTGCTGTTGGTGACATCAAACATGATGACACAGGCCGAGGCCTCCCTGTAGTACAGGCGGGTCATGGACGTGAAACGCTCCTGCCCTTGGGTCAGAACCAGAGAAAAACCCAGCCAGAGTTGGTATTTTGGGCGGTTGTGCAGGGAGATTGTGTGTTTGTGGGGTGTTATCTAGGTAGATTGTGTGTTTGTGGGCTGTTATCTAGGCAGATTGTGTGTTTGTGGGGTGGATTTGGTGTGTTCATGTGGGGGGATTTGGGATGCGGCCTGGCTGGGAATCTCTGGGCTGGGCAGGGGTCAGGTCATGGAATCGTGGAAAACCCACGGAGAAACACACAAAAACCATACAAACACACAAAGAAACACATAAAAACAGAAAAAACCCCACACAGAAACACACAAACCCACAGAGAAACACACAAAACCCCACAGAGAAACACACAAACCCCACACAAAACCCCACACAGAAATCCACAGAGAAACACACAAAAACCATACAAAACCCATGGAGAAACAGACAAACACACAAAAACCATACAAAGCCACAAAAAACACAGACAAACATACAAAACTACACATAGAAACCACATGACCCTTTTGGGGTCAGAACCAGAGAAAAGCCCAGCCAGAGTTGGTATTTTGGGGGTTGTGCAGGGAGATTGTGTGTTTGTGGGGTGTTATCTAGGTAGATTGTGTGTTTGTGGGGTGTTATCTAGGGATTGTGTGTTGTGGTTTTGGTGTGTTTATGTGGGGGGATTTGGGATGCGGCCTAGCTGGGAATCTCTGGGCTGGGCAGGGGTCAGGTCACAGAATCGTGGAAAACTCACGGAGGAACACACAAAAACCATACAAACACACAAAGAAACACATAAAAACAGAAAAAACCCCACAGAGAAACACACAAACCCACAGAGAAACACACAAAACCCCACAGAGAAACACAGAGAAACACACAAACCCCACACAGAAACACACAAACCCCACACAGAAGCCCACACAGAAACCCACAGAGAAACGCACAAAAACCATACAAACCCATGGAGAAACAGACAAACACACAAAAACCATACAAAGCCACAAAAAACACAGACAAACATACAAAACCACACATAGAAACCACATGATCCTTTTGGGGTCAGAACCAGAGAAAAGCCCAGCCAGAGTTGGTATTTTGGGGGTTGTGCAGGGAGTTTGTGTGTTTGTGGGGTGTTATCTAGGTAGATTGTGTGTTTGTGGGGTGTTATCTAGGCAGATTGTGTGTTTGTGGGGTGGATTTGGTGTGTTCATGTGGGGGGATTTGGGATGCAGCCTGGCTGGGAATCTCTGGGCTGGGCAGGGGTCAGGTCATGGAATCGTGGAAAACCCACAGAGGAACACACAAAAACCATACAAACACACAAAGAAACACATAAAAACAGAAAAAAACCCACAGAGAAACACACAAACCCACAGAGAAACACACAAACCCACAGAGAAACACAGAGAAACACACAAACCCCACACAGAAACACACAAACCCCACACAAAACCCCACACAGAAGCCCACACAGAAACCCACAGAGAAACGCACAAAAACCATACAAAACCCATGGAGAAACAGACAAACACACAAAAACCATACAAAGCCACAAAAAACACAGACAAACATACAAAACTACACATAGAAACCACATGACCCTTTTGGGGTCAGAACCAGAGAAAAGCCCAGCCAGAGTTGGTATTTTGGGGGTTGTGCAGGGAGATTGTGTGTTTGTGGGGTGTTATCTAGGCAGATTGTGTGTTTGTGGGGTGGATTTGGTGTGTTTATGTGGGGGGATTTGGGATGCGGCCTGGCTGGGAATCTCTGGGCTGGGCAGGGGTCAGGTCACAGAATCGTGGAAAACTCACAGAGGAACACAGAAAAACCATAAAAACACACAGGGGAACACACAAAAACCATACAAACACGCAAAGAAACACACAAAAACACAAAAAACCCCACACAGAAACACACAAACCCTACACAGAAACACACAAACCCCACACAAAACCCCACACAGAAACCCACAGAGAAACACACAAAAACCATACAAACACACAAAGAAACACACAAAACCACAAAAAACCCCACACAGAAACACACAAAACCCCACAGATAAACACACAAAACCCCACAAAGAAACACAGAAGCGGCGGGGTTGGGTTTTTGGGGTTTTTTTGTTGTTTTTTTTTTTTTTTTTTTTTTTTTTTTTTTTTTTTTTTTTTTTTTTTTTTTTTCTTGTTTTTTTTTTTTTTTTGTTTTTTTTTGTTGTCTTTTGTTTTTTTTTTTTTTTTTGTTTTTTTTTTTTTTTTTTTGTGTGGTTTTGGGTTTTGGTCTGGCTTGGATTTTTTGGGCTGGGCGGGGGTCAGGTCACAGAGGAGAAACCACACAAACCCCACACAAAAAACCCACAGAGAAACACACACAAAACCATAAAACACACAAAGAAACACACAAAAACACACAAAACCCCACACAGAAACACAGAAAAACACACAAAACCCCACACAAACACACACAGAGAAACAAAAACCATACAAACCCACAGAGAAACACAGAAAAATCATAGAAACCCACGAAGAAACACAGAGAAACACACAAACCCCACACAAAAACCCACAGAGAAACACACAAAAACCATAAAAACACACAAAGAAACACACAAAAACACACAAAACCCCACACAGAAACACAGAAAAACACACAAACCCCACACAAACACACAGAGAAACAAAAACCATACAAACCCACAGAGAAACACAGAAAAATCATACAAACCCATGAAGAAACACAGAGAAACACACAAAAACCACACAAACAGAGAAACACAGAAAAACACACAAAACCCCATATAGAAACACACAAACACACGGAGAAACACACAAAAACCATACAAATCCACAGAGAAATACACACCAAGTTTGTCTGGGTTATCAGGGACCAAAGATCACCCAATGGACAGGGTGGGCTGGGACACCCCCAGGGATGGGGCACCCCAATATTTGCATTATTCCCATGTAACCTGGTGCCCCAATATTTGCATTATTCCCCTTAACCCAGTGCCCAGGGATGGGACACCCCAATATTTCCAATATTCCCCTGTAACCCAGTGCCCCAATATTTGCATTATTCCCATGGAACCCACGGATGGGACACCCCAATATTTGCATTATTCCCATATCACCCAGTGCCCTGAGGCCACCTGGGTGTCCCTGGGCACCCCAGGGGCACGGTGCCAGCTCTGCTTCCCCCACCTCCAACTCCTTTTTGGGGCCAAAACCGAAAGTTTCTTGCTGCACTGCTGACTCTGCCAACTTCTCCTTCCTGATGCCATTTTAAGGATTCGAGGCAGCCCAGGCAGAGGAAACCACAGCCCTGTTTTCCTCCCTGCTCCACATGCACAGGGCCCATTTTAGAGATGCTGCTGCCCAGAGCTCTCCTGGTGCCAGGGAATTTGGGAAATTCATTCCTCTGCCCCTCTCCAGCTCCTTGTTCCACTCCAGCTTTTATAATTCTGTCCCTCAGAGTGTGGCTCGTGCCAGAAATTTGTGTTTTAACCCAAAATTTGGAGCTGAGCAGTCTCATGTCCAGCCAGTTCCACATTTCCTCTGCTCTGGCACAGAGGGGAAAGGCTCAGCAGGAATTACTGTGGGCATTCCTTGCAGGTGGATTTTTAATTAAATATTTAAATTACTACAGCACGCTGGAGGCAGCAAAGCAGAGCAGCCCTGCCCCTGGAATCCACAGGCAGCTGGGATTTATTTTTGGAGAAGGAAAAGGAAGAAAAAAGAAGAGGAAAGGAAAGGAAAGGAAAGGAAAGGAAAGGAAAGGAAAGGAAAGGAAAGGAAAGGAAAGGAAAGGAAAGGAAAGGAAAGGAAAGGAAAGGAAAGGAAAGGAAAGGAAAGGAAAGGAAAGGAAAGGAAAGGAAAGGAAAGGAAAGGAAAGGAAAGGAAAGGAAAGGAAAGGAAAGGAAAGGAAAGGAAAGGAAAGGAAAGGAAAGGAAAGGAAAGGAGAAAGGGAAAGGAGAAAGGAAAGGGGAAAAGGGAAAGGGGAAAAGGGAAAGGGGAAAAGGGAAAGGGAAAAGGGAAAGGGAAAAGGAAAGGGAAAAGGGAAAGGGAAAAGAATAGGAAGGGGAAAAGAAGAGGAAAGGGAAAAGAGGAAAAAGAAGGCCAAAAGGGCCAAAACACTGAGAACATGAAAAAAACCTTGCAAATACCTGCAATGTCCCAGAGCTGCAGCCGAACGGTCTCCGACTCCGACCACTGAACCACCTTCAGAGCAAAATCCACTGGAGAATTCCCAAAAAGAGCAGGGAGGAAAGGAAAGCTGCTCGGGGCCATTCTGCAGCACGGGGCTGCACCTGCACAGCCCCTCCCTCTCTCCCAGAGCCCTCCCAAATCCTGCACCAGGGTCACCAGCCCAAGCACAATTCCAGGCTGGATGGGGCTTGGAGCAGCCTGGGACAGGGAAAGGTGTCCCTGTTTATGGGGTCAGAGGAGATGTGAGGTCCTTTCCGAGCTGAATCACCCCATAATAACCTGGGATGGGGAAAGGTGTCCCTGTTTATGGGGTCAGAGGAGATGTGAGGTCCTTTCCGAGCTGAATCACCCCATAATAACCTGGGACAGGGAAAGGTGTCCCTGTTTATGGGGTCAGAGGAGATGTGAGGTCCTTTCCAAGCTGAATCACCCCATAATAACCTGGGATGGGGAAAGGTGTCCCTGTTTATGGGGTCAGAGGAGATGTGAGGTCCTTTCCGAGCTGAATCACCCCATAATAACCTGGGACAGGGAAAGGTGTCCCTGTTTATGGGGTCAGAGGAGATGTGAGGTCCCTTTTGAGCTGAATCACCCCATAATAACCTGGGATGGGGAAAGGTGTCCCTGTTTATGGGGTCAGAGGTGCTCTAAGGTCCTTTCAGAGCTGAATCACCCCATCTTTGCTGTCACCAGTGAGTCAAAAGAGGAAGCCCTGTGCTGTTCTCAGATGTGTCAGGGTTTCAACCTGGCAGCCAGACCTAGCTGGGCTGGAACTGACCAAAACCAGGAAGAAAGCACAAAAAGAAAAGTCCCAGGAAGCAGCCTGCAGCATTTCCTGCTGGGAGAGAGCAGGGCCCAGCCCAGCTCTATGTCTCTCTGGATTTTGCACCTCTAATCCATCCCCTCTCAGCTCAGGAATAAGAAGTTTTAAACAGCTGTGCTCGATTTTGGGTCCTTGGGGAGATTTCCTGGGTAAACCCTTGGCAGCTCCTGCTCCTTCCAGGTTATTCATCCACACAAAGATTCCAAATCCTGCTCAGCCCCATTCCCTCCTCCCAGAGCTTCCCAAGAGCTGCTGACCCCTCAGCAGCCAGGCCAGGCTGTTTCACTAAAGCCAGACCAGCGCTGCTGCTGGTTTTACTGGGATGAGCTGAGCCTGGAACCTCAGCCTGTCCATCTTACAGCTCCTGGGGTGGTTATGCCAAGGGGTAGGGGCACCCCAAATGAGCCTGGCAGGAGGACAGAAGCTCCTGGAGGCTCAGGGCTGTTCAATTAACACCAAACCAGCCCTGCTGCTGGTTTTACTAGGATGAGCTAGTAAACTCAGCTCATAAACTCAGACTATCCAGTTTATAACTCCTGGGGTGGTTATGCCAAGGGGTAGGGGCACCCCAAGTGAACCGGGCAGAGGGACAGAATCACCGGGGGGCTCAGGGAAGAGGGTCAGGGAGTTAATATCCCATAAATCCCCGATGATACACGGCTGTTCCCACCCCAAACTCCCAAGCCCAGAGCCCGGGGAGGACGGGGGGAGAGGGGAGAGCTCTGCCGGGATGAGGGGCGCGGTGCGGGCAGGGGATGTGCAGCACGGTGGGCACGGTGCTGGACCCCGGGAATCCCCGGGAACCACAGGGAACCCCCGAGAACCCCCCAGTAACGCCCGAGAACCCCCCGGTAAACCCCGGGAATCCCAGTAGGGAACCCCTAGGAACCCCCCAGTAACCCCCAGAGAACCCCCGGTAACACCCGGAGACCCCCAGTAACCCCCCGCCGGACCCCCCTCGGTAACCCCAGAGAAGCTCCGGTAACCTCCGAGCACCCCCAGGGCACCCCCGGTAACCCCAGGTAACCCCCTATAACCCTAGAGACCCCCCAGAGCACCCCAGGTAACCCCCAAGGACCCCCCGGTAACCCCCGGTAACCCCTCGGTAACCCCCAAGGACCCCCCGGTAACCCCCGGCAACCACTCGGGAACGCCCAAAGACTCCTCAGTAACCCCAGAGAACCCCCGAGAAGAACCCCCCGGGAACCCCCCAAGAACCCCTGGTTACCCCCGATAACCCCCGGTACCCCCCCGGTAACCACTCGATAACCCCCCGGTACCCCCCGGTACCCCCGGTATCCCCGTTAAGCCGGTAGCCCCGGCGCGCTCACCGCCCACGGTGGATTTGTAGTGCCGGTTGAAGCTGTCGTTGGCGTAGCGCTGCACCAGCGAGGTCTTGCCCACCGTGGCGTCCCCCACCACCAGCACCTTGAACATCCGATCGCGCTGCCCCATCCCGGCCCGGCCCGGCCCGGCCCGGCCCCGCTCGCTCATGTGAGGCTCAGCTGGGGCAGCGCCGCGGCCGCCCGGGGCTGCCGGGATCTGTAGTTCGGTGCCTTCCGCCGGGGCCAGCGCCGGATGGAGCCCGGAACGTCCCCAGTGGCAGCAGATCTGCTCTGTGCGCCCCCAAATCTGCTCTGTGCACCCCCGTGACAGCAGATCCTGCTCTGTGCACCCCCAAATTTGCTCTGTGCGCCCCCAAATCTGCTCTGTGCACCCCCGTGACAGCAGATCCTGCTCTGTGCGCCCCCAAATTTGCTCTGTGCCCCCCGTGACAGCAGATCCTGCGCTGCACCCCAATTGCTTGTGCACCCCCAAATCTGCTCTGTGCATCCCCCGTGACAGCAGATCCTGCTCTGTGCAACCCCTTGCCCCCAAATCTAGCTCTGCGCATCCCCGTACAGCAGCGCTCTTTGCAACCCCCAGGCATCCCGCTCGTTGCACCCCCAGATCCCCTGCGTGCACCCCCAGACCCTGCTGTGTGCGCCCCCAGATCCTGCTCTGGGCGCCCCCAGACCCAGCCCTGCACATCCCCTGTATCTCCAGATCCAGCCCCCTGCATCCCCAGCCCTGTGCACCCCCAGATCCTGCTCTGTGCCCCATATCCTGCTGGGTGCATCCCCAGATCTGCTCTGTGCGCCCCCAGACCCAGCCCTGCACGTCCCCTGTATCCCCAGACCCAGCCCCCTGCACCCCCAGCCCTGTGCACCCCCAGATTCATCCCCACACAGCCCCAAACTCTGCCCTGCACATCCCCTGCACCCCTAGATCCAGGCCCCTGCACCCCCAGCCCTGTGCACCCCTAGATCCAGCCCTGCATCCCCCAATCCTGCCCCACACACCCCCAAACTCTGCCCTGCACATCCTCTGAATCCCCAGAGCCAGCCCTGTACACCCCAAGTTCCAGCTCTATGCACCCCTGCACCGCCAGCCCCATTCTCCCCTGCACCCCACAATGTGCTCAAACACCTCTCCTAACTGATTTTAATTTTTAAACAAAGTTCCCTTCTTGCTGGTGTTCCTCCAAGGTCGGAAAGCCCAGCTGCTTCTTTCTCCTTTCCCCAGTGAGGAAATGCCAACAGAACCCCCCAGCCCCAGAGAGCAGAGTTGCCCCAGCACCCCAAAATTCACCCCAATGGGTGAAGCCAGCAGGGTCTGGGGGGCTGCTCCCCAAACCCAAGGCTGTGCTTTGGGATTTGTCACTGTGATATTTTATGAAAAATCTCTTCTCCAGGATTTCTTCTCCTGGCAAGATGAGAAGCCTGAGCTTCTCCACATTTTGCTGCTTTAGAATGTGATTTAGAAAACTGTTCCCCCAGCATGTGAATTGTTTTAATTTACTGACCAATCACAGCTAGCTGTGTCAAACTCTCTGAGCCTGGCACAGGTTTTATTATTCATTCTTTTCTAGCTTTCTGATGTATCCTTTCTCTTTCTTTAGTATAGTTTTAGTATATAATTCCTTTTAATATAATATCATAACATATAAAATAAATATAATAATATATCATAAAATAAAAAATATAAAATATCATAAAATATAAAATCAATCAGCCTTCTGGAAACTTAAAATCATTAATTCTCATCTCTCACCTCATCCTAAAAACCTCACAACACCACAGGATTCTGCACCAAGACCCCGCTCTGGAGGCACAGCCCTGCAGGGAAACACCAATTTCTGCAACTCCAGGGGTTTTTCTGCACCCCAGAAGGGGCACAACCCTTATTTACCCTTTTATATTCCCTTTTATTCCACAAAATCAGCAGGAAAAGGCAAAGGCCACGTGGCAGGAGGGCCTGGATGCTGAACAAACACCTGAGTTCCTGCTGGGAGCCCCCAGGAGCTGCCAGGACCTGCCCAAGGTCACCTGGCACTCTCACTAATCCCAGTTTGCCTCATGCCCAGCACTTTATTTGATTTTCGTAACTCTCCTATCAAAAGAGAGCTCAAATAAGCCTCAAATTCAGCCTGAGCTCAAATAAACCTCAAAACTTGAGAGGGGCCTTCAACCTGATGGAAAAAAAAAACCCCACCAGAGTCCACATAAATAAATGTCATCTTTATTTAACCAAATATAATTTATCCATTAGGTTGACATCTGTCAGTTATAGGAACTATAAATAATTAAGAGAGTCTTTTTTTCCTTTAATAAAAGAGTAAACCAGGATTTTCATCTGCAGGCAGCTGTAGAGTAGGCATGCATTGGAGTGCAACCAGTGGGAAGAGGTTTGTTTTTGTTTTGTTTTTCCATCAATATTCCTCAGTTTTGAATTCAATTCTTCCCTGACCATTCCCCAAGCACACCTCTGACCATATTTAATGTACAGATTCCCCCCAGCCCCACCATGAGAGGCAAATTCCTCCTCTAGGGATTTTTTTTCCTGGGGGATTAAGTGGTGATGTGACACCAAAAAAGGCCAGCAGAGCTTCTCTTTTATATCCGTAAAAGCTGAAGTGTTAATGGAAGGAAATCTTGCATTTAATTCCTCAACATCAGGCAGAGAAATCAGGTGAGCAGCTGAGAATATTCCAGAAAATAATATTCCAGAAAAATAATATTCCAGGATTTCCTGGGCTGAGAGCTCAGGACAGCAGGGACAGGGTTTGTTTTGTGGGTTTGGGTTTTTTCCTTTGGACACAGCTTTGGCCAAAGGAGAGCTGAGAAATGTCACCAGAGGGGAGAGAGGAGGATCAGAGCTGCTCCCACACGGGACACGGAGCACAGGAGGAGGGAAACTGAGCCTGATGCTGGATTAGCAAGGGAAAAAAGGGGGAAATCACCTCAAAAATACAAGACCTGCTCAGGAGGAGCAGCCTGGAGCCCAGCCCTGCCTCCTGCTCACCTCCAGCAGCAGGGAAGGGTTTGCAGAGCTCCAGAGAGGGCCTGGAGCAGCCAGGAGCTCTGGTTTGGCTCCATCTGCTCCGTGGATTTCCAGAATTCCATCCTGACCCTGTTTTCCAACAATCCAGAACTCCTTCATCCTGACCCTCCTTTCCAAAAATCCAGAACTCCTTCATCCTGACCCTCCTTTCCATCAGCATCATCTGGAGCCAGGCCCAGCTCTGGCCTGGCACATTGAGCCTGGCCTAACTTTGGTCTTGGTTTTGCCCCTCTGGGTGCACTTGCTGTGGGTTTTTCCTGCCCTCCCAGCACGGCCTAAGGGGAAGAGCAGGAATTCCACAAAAAGCAGGAGGGGAAGCAGCAGAGGAGGGAACCCTGCCCTGCCAGGGCTCATCCAGGGGCTCCCAGCCGGGCCGAGCCCCAATAATTCCAGATTTTACACAGGGGCAGGGGGCTGGTTCCTGTTCCTGCTCCAAGGGCCAGGCCCCTGTGTGTGATCCTGCATCTCCAGCTGGCAGAGAAATCCCATGGACGTCCTTCCCTAACAGACACCAGCAGCAAAACGCTCCTGCCCAGCTGGGAGCAGCCCAGGCTCAGCTGGGGAGCTGCTGGGTGGCTTTTCCTGCTTGCAAGGAGCTCCTTCAGCAGCCCAAAAGGAAACCTGGGCACAAAACCCAGGAGCTGTTTGTCCATCCACCCCTCTGGGAAGGTCAGCCAGGGAAATGGAGCAGCACCAGGAGGGATCCCTGGCAGGGGGATGGTGATGGGTGGGGAGGGTCCCCAGCCCCTCTGGGCCAGGCTCAGAGCAGCTGAGCTCGGCTCACCAAGGCAGGGGCAGCGTGCTGCACTCTGGGGTGGGTGGCAAAAGGGAGCCTGAAGCTGCCAGCAGAGCCCAGCCAGTCCCAAACGAGCTCACTCACATTCCTGGGGTGAACACAGGAGCCTTCCTCATCATCCTCCTCATCCCCCTTCACAGACACTCCCCATTTCTGGGTGTGGGCCCAGGCTGGAGCTTCAGGGAGCCAAGGCAGGGGTACCCCGTGCCCTGGGCCGTGAGGTTGTGTTTGGCTGGAAGGTGCCAGCTCAGCTGAACACACCTGAGCTCCACCTGCAGGGTTTAAAAAACGCTTATGAAGCGAAAAAAAGCAGCCCTGCACCTCGAGGGAGGGGGCAGGGGGGGCTCCCTGCATGACCTGACAGAGCAGGAACTTCTCTGGAACCTCGGTTCAGACACAACTGCTACAAAAATTGCACTTAGTGATTGTCTCGTTACACTTTTTGTTTGTTTGTTTGTTTGTCTGTCCTTCCCAAAACTAGATAAGATTTTTCTTTTTTTTACAAACTCGGCTTGAAATATAAACCAGGTAAAATTCCCATTGAAAATAATGAGAATCCAGTATCAAAGGTGAAATCTTCCAGAGGGTGGGGTGGTGGCAGGAAGGGGAGAAGCAAAGAAACAACAAATGGAAGGAGGAGAGCTGTGGGAAGGGAGGAGCAGGGAGGTTTAATCCCCAACATCGGAGTCCCTGTCCCCGATGAGCCAGAGCACGTGGAAGCTGAGGGCCAGCAGCCCCGTCCCAATCAGGTCCCCCAGGGCTGTCAGGTACGGGATGGAGAAGTTGTCGGGGTCCAGGTGCCTGCCCCACATCCAGTGCACCATCCAGTCAGCGATGTAGAGCAGGATCAGCACCTGCAAGAGCCACGGCAGGCACAGCCCTGAGCTCCTGGGCAACAACCCCACAGCAGCCCTGCAAACCCCACAGGAGCCCTGCAAACCCCACAGGAGCCCTGCAAACCCCACTGGGGCCTTTTCGCAAACCCCACTGGGGCCTTGCAAACCCCACTGAGATCCTGCAAACCCCACTGAGATCTTGCAAACCCCACTGCAGCCCTGCAAACCCCACTGAGGCCTTGCAAACCCCACTGAGGCCCCGCAAACCCCACTGAGGCCCCGCAAACCCCACTGAGGCCTTGCCCCCACTGCGGCCCTGCCCAGAGGAGCACAACCCCATGGGTACAACCACCTCATAGGCCCCAATAACCCCACGGGCACAATTAATCCCACAGGCCACAATAACCCCATGGGCACCACAACCTCACGGGCCACAATAACCCCATCTGTCAGTTATAGGAACTATATGTTATATAGTGTATGTTATATAACTTCCCAGGGGCCACAACCACCCCATGGGAACAACAACCCCATGGCCACAAGTAACCCCATGGGCCACAACAACCCAATGGGCACAACCACCCTGTGGGCCACAATTAACCCCATAACAACCCCATGGCCACAATAACCCTGTGGGCACAACAACCTTGTGGGCCACAATTAACCCCATGGGCCACAACAAAACAACCCTGTGGCCACAACAACCCCATGGGCACAATTAACCCCATGGGCACAATTAACCCCATGGGCACAACAACCCCATGGGCACAATTAACCCCATGGGCACAACAACCCCACAAGAACCCCACAGCCACAATTAACCCCATAAGCCACAACAACCCTGTGGCCACAATAACCCCACGGGCACAACAACCCCACAACAACCCTGTGGCCAAACAACTCCATGGGTACAATGAACCCCACGGGCCACAACAACCCCACAGCCACAGTTAACCCCATGGGCCACAATTAACCCCCTGGTCATAATTAAACCCATGGCCACAATTAACCCCATGGGAACAATCAACCCCATGGCCACAAAAAAACCTGCGCTGGATCCTCTCAAGCCTTTGGTTCTGTGTGTCCCTCACAGCCCTGTGGGCTCCCCCAGCTCCAGGGAATGCCAGGGCAAAGGGCAGCACAGGGCACACATTCCTGCAAAATTTCACATCCTCTTTTCATCACCAGGCCTTTCCAAATTGCCAAATCACCCCCCAGGACAGATTAGGACACTTTGGCTGTCAAAAAGGCTTTAAAAACAGACAAAAGGCAGATTTTAAACTCCCCAGGAATGGCAGGATGGAAGAATTGTGCGCTCAGGTGTTCAGGAAGGAGCTCCTGAGGGATCCCTCTGCCCAGCACGGGATCTCTGGGCAGGGACAGGGACACCTGAGCAGGTGCCACCCGTGTCCCCTGAGCCAGCCCAGCCCCCAGGGCTCCCAGCTCACCTGGAGCAGTGCTGCTGTCATGTAGAAGACGATGAAGATGAGGGTGAGCGTGGTGTGTCCCCCCTGCATGGAGTGGATGGTGTACAGGAACACCAGGTGCCCGGGCACCACCAGCAGGAAAAGCACGCGGGCAGAGCGGGAGTTCACGTCTGCAAAGGGCACAGAAGGACACATTCAGACCCTGGAAGTGCCCAAGTGTTGCCCTGATTTTTTAAGATTTTTCTAAGCCTTCTGATGTTTACGTTCTTGCAGCGAAAATAACTCATTGTAAATAATTTTAAATTAATGTAACACCCACATTTCCCTGCCAGCAGAGCCCTGCATGGGGCAGGGCAGCCCCAGCCTGACCTGAGCAGGGCTGTGCACCCTTTGCTGTGCCCAGGGAGCCCAGCTGGCACCCAGACCTGCCCTCCAGGGCTGTACCTGAGCTGCAGAAGGTGCTGCAGGGGCTGGGGCACTTCCGAGGGGCTGTGCCAGGGCCTTCTCCAGGCTCCCCACTCATGTGCAGGTAGGTGGAGATGCGGCTGGCCTGCACTGCCACCAGGTTGCCACCCACACCTGCGGGAGAGGTGAATTTCTGTGAGCCAGAGAGAAGTTTGAGAAGAGGAATTCTCTCAGTGTTTAGCCCTGGAAGAACTTCCCAGCAAGGTTGTTGGCATAGAAACCGAGAAAGAAAGAATAGGGGAAAAAGAAAAGAAGGGGGGAAAAGAAAAGAAGAGGGGGGGGAAAGAAGGAAGGCAGGGAAAAAAAAGGAAGGGAGGGAAAAAAAAGGAAGGGAGGGAAAGAAAAGGAAGGGAGGGGGGAAAAGATCCATGTTGACCCCTGAAAGAATTTCCCACCAAGGTTGTTGAAATAGAAACCAAGAAAGAAAGAATAGGGGAAAAAGAAAAGAAGGGGGGGAAAGGAGGAAGGGGGGAAAAAGAGGAAGGGGGGAAAAGGAGGCACCCCAGAGGAGAACAAGTGTCCTGAAGCCCCAGACCACCCCAGTTTGCCAAGAGCTGCAGCCCAGGGCGGGCAGGACTCACCATTGATGACTGGGGTGAACACTGCCATGCCAGCAAAGTTGGGGTCCGACACCGTCCTGTCCAAAATGAGCCCCCCGACGCTGCAGGGGAGAGGGGGAGTCAGTGCTGGGCTCACCTGGGGGGCTCTGGGCACAGGGCCAGGGCCAGGCTCACCTGCTGATGGCCATGGCGATGATGACAGGCTCCCAGCCCGAGTAGAGCACCTCCCTGGTGGCAGAATTCCTCCTGGCAATGATGATCCAGATGGGCAGCAGGGACAGGAAGAAGGCGCACACCAAGGGGTTCACGTAGGCTCTGCTCTCTGGGCAGGGGGGAGAAGGAGAAAAAGAAGCAGAAAAATCAAGGCCACGTCGCTCAGGAGCTCCAGGAGAAGCAGGGAAAGCCCAGGGCAGCCTGGAGTCTGCAGGATGTGGTGGTTCCTTGTCACAGCTGTCCCTGTGAAACACTTGGATGTGTTCACCAGCAGATCTGAGTGAGATCCCTGCAATCCCAGCTCTCATCCCCACCTCCCACTCCTGGGCAGCATCTCCCAGTGCTGCTTCCTTCACCTCTGGATGAACCTGGCTGAGGCCCAGCCCCTGTCCCAGGGAAGGAAGGAGGAGGAGGAGGAAGGAGGAGGAGGGAGGAGGAGGAAGGAAGGAATGAGGAAGGAAGGAAGGAGGAAATTGGGAGTCTCCAGCTGCAGCCCTGCCCTGAGCATCCCCAGCCAGAGCTGACAGCTCAGCAGATGGAATCCACATCTGCCTTCCCCCACTGCTCCAGCCCCAGCCAAGCCCCTGGAAGGAGAGGAGGAGGAGGAGGAGTACAAGGCAGTGAGAGCTCCATCCCCTCCCCTAACCTGAACCAGGCCCAGCTGAGGGAGCTCCAGAGCAGGAACCCCACACACCCCAAGGAAGATCCCAGAGGAACAGGGTGAAGAAATGAGAGGGGGACACAGCACGGAGCAGGCAGAGCCTGAGCCTTTTGCTGCCCCTCACCCAGCTCCTTGTACAGGCCCCAGCTGATCCCTGAGAGCAGGGCCAGGGTGATGAGGTCCCCCAGGCTGGCAGCGATCGGCGTGGCCACGTTGTCAGGATTGATCCCCATCTTCTTGGAGCCAATGATCACCCCAATCATAATCATGCCTGCAGCCAGAAAGAGCCAAAAAAACCCCAAATTAGGCCAAGGGGAGGTTAATAATTCGGGAGGAGGGGCACAGCAGAGAGGGGACTCTCACCCAGCACTAGGGAAGCAATGAAGGCAGTGGCCACGCTGCTGGCACACAGCAGGACAGCGTGGTCCAGGCTGAAATGGCCATCTGGGATCCACCCAAACACCACGGCTGCAATCGAGGCCAGGAAGCCAACCACGGTGGCCTGGACCTGCAAATGGAAAGCACAGGGTCACCAGGACACCAAAACAGCCCCACCATGGTGGCCTGGACCTGGAAATGGAAGCACAGGGTCACCAGGACACCAGGAGAGTCCCAGGGGGCGGGGAGAGCTTGAGCATGTCCAGAGGAGGCAACGAGGCTGGTGATGGGTTTGGAACACAAACCCTGTGAGGAAGCCCTGAGGGAGCTGGGGGTGCTCAGCCTGGAGCAAAGGAGACTCAGGGCTGCCCCCATCGCTCTGCACAGCTCCTGAAAGGCGCCTGTGCTCAGCTGGGGCTGGGCTCTGTCTGCAGGAACTGACACAACCAGAGCACACAGCCTCCAGCTGCACCCAGGGAAATACAGGTTGGGTATCAGGGAAAAGTTTCTTACAGAAAGGGTGATAAAGTTCTGGAATGTTCTGCCCGGGGAGGTGGTGGAGTCACCATCCCTGGGGGTGTTTAACAAAGCCTGGATGTGGCACTGGGCGCCAGGGTTTGGGTGAGGGGCTGGGGCTGCGCTGGACTCGATGATCTTGAAGGTCTCTTCCAACCTGGTGATTGTGTGAATTCTGTGAGAGGGAGCCCACTGCAGCTGTGGCTGCCTCATCCCTGGAAGTGCCCATGGCCAGGCTGGAGCAGCCTGGGAGAGTGGAAGGTGTCACTGCCCATGGGAAATGGATGAGCTTTAAGGTCCCTTCCAACCCAAACCATTCCATGATTTCATTCCATGATTCCAAGAGGGAGACCCAGAATCCAGCATGGTGTCACCCAGTCCAACCTGCAGGGCCACCATCAGCCACAAACAGCAAATCCCAGGCATTTAAACCTCCCACACCTGCCAAGTTGGGCTTGTCCCAGCTGTGAATATTCCCCTTCCCTCTGCTTACCTGTATCAGAGCCATGTTCCCTGTAATCATCTTCCAGAGCTCTTTGTGTGAATCCATTTGGCCAATATTAGCCTGTAAGAGGAAATCAGACACCATTACAGCCTGGCAGCCCTTCACAGCTGCCAACAGCCAAATTCCTGCCTGCCAGGAGCAGGAGGGGACTCAAACCCTCGGGAGAACAATTCAGCAGAAAAGGGAGTGTGAAGGGGAATCGACACCAACCAAAAACCCAAAAATTTTGGTGTCACCAACCAAAAATCTGATGGGAATGCTGCAAAATCAACAAGATCTCTCTGTGCCCCTGTGTGGGGGTGTTCACAGGGGTCCCAGGAGGAGGGAAGAGATGAGAACCTTGACTCCATGTTTCAGAAGGCTGATATTATATTATATTATATTATATTATATTATATTATATTATATTATATTATATTATATTATATTATATTATATTATATTATATTATATTATATTATATTATATTATATTATATTATATTATATTATATTATATTATATTATATTATATTATATATACCATATATTATATAGTATATATTATATAGTATATATTATACTATATATATCATACATTATATATTATATATGTTATACATTATATATTATATATATTATATAATATATTATACATTATATTATATATAATATACAGTATATATTATATATTATATATTTTATATTATATATTTTATATTTTATATTATGTATTATATGAAAATGAGATACTAAAACTATACTAAAAGAATAGAAGAAAGGATTTCATCAGGAGGCTAGAAAGGAATAGAAAAGCAATGACAATAAAATCTTGTGACTGACCAGAGAGTCTGATACAGCTGGACTGTGACTGGCCATTAATTAAAAACATTTTTAATTAAAAACAACCCCATGAGACCAATCACAGATGCACCTGTTGCATTCCACGGCAGCAGATAATTATTGTTTACATTTCGTTCCTGAGGCTTCTCAGGAGAAAAGATGCTAGCAAAAGGATTTTTCATAAAACACATCCGTGACACCCCTGCAGCCACAAACTGCATTTCACCCTGCGGGCCCTGGCTGGGTCAGGCTGCCCCAGGTCAGCCCCCAGAGCAGCAGCACAGCCAGGGAAAAGCTCCTGGGACAAGCTGAGCAAACAAGGCTGGGGACACGTGGGGACACACAGAGGAACGGGCAGCCCTGGCACAGGGGGCACCTGGCACCGGGAGAGGCTGAGCAGGATGAGCAGGATTAAAAAATATCCCAGTAAATATCACTGTGGGGGAGACCAACCAGGACCAGGAGGTGGAAACTGCTTTAATTCCTGGTGAAGGATGCAAAATAAGGCAGAGGAATTGCTGCAGGGTATGAGCTCTGCTCCTCCCTGCCACCTCCAGGGTCTCCATGGGAAGAATGGGTAAATTTGTACCCAGTTGGTAAATTTATACCCAATTTGCATCATTAGAAGCTGGTGAACTCAGGAAACAAGGGAGAGGCTCAAACACTGGAAGTGGGAAATGCACGTTGGAGGTGCATTTTGAATTTTGAAGGAGTTAGAGATGTGACCTCTGACTTTTTTAGATGATGGGAATTATTTTCCTTATTTTTTACACAGGCAGGAAGGGTGAGTTCAGCTCACATCTTCACTACCTGGCTCAGAAGGTCTCAAGACCTCTAGTTACCAGACTTTTTAAGGATTTATTGACCAATAAAACACTGCCAACAAGGATATTTATGGTTTTGACCCAATCTTTAAACATTTCATCTTATGGCCTCATGCTTTCTTAGCTAATCATGCTATGACACACAAACCTACAGAACTGCATCCTAAACTTCTTCAAACTTGTGCACAACAGCAGCAATTTCCTCCTCTCAGTTGGAAAATAAAATAAGAAATCCAGAAATTGCTTAATTTGATTAATTAATTGATTAATTAACCCCCCTGCTCTCCTTGCTGGATGTGCTTTGCTGAGATGCTCCCATCTCTGGGGCAAATTCTGGGCACAGAGGAGGAAGGAATGGGGGAAAACCAACAAAAAGCCGAGTGGAGCAGCACATCCAGCACAGGAATTTGAGCTCCATGAGAAGCCTGACCTTAAAATTCCAGCCCCATGGCATTTAGGCTGGGATTAGCATAACCTCCCTTAATCCTTTAACTAATGGGGGAGTTTTGCCTCTTAATTGTGAAAGGAATTTCTGAGGTGCCTTAAGGCAGCACTAATTAGGAGCCCAAAGCCTGAGAAAGGACTCCAGGCTGTGGAGAGAGCTTGGGATTGTATTTGTGGGTGCCCAGATGAGGGAAGGAATGATAAATCTGACTCTTTTCAGAAGGCTAATTTATTATTTTAATATATTATATTAAAGAATGCTATACTAAACTATACTAAAGAATACAGAAAGGATACTTACAGAAGGTTAAAAACATAATAAAAAGTCATGACTCTCTTTCCAGAGTCCGACACAGCTCGGCCCTAATTGGCCAATAAGTCAAAACAATTCACATTAAACTAATTAAACAATCACCTGTCAGATAAACAAACTTCAAACACATCCCAAAGCAGCAAAACACTGAAAAAACAATGAAATAATCATTGTTTTCCTTTTTCTCTGAAGCTTCTTAGAAGAAAAATCTTGAAGAGATTTTTTGGAAAATATGAATGTAACACTTGTATTGTATTTGTGGGTGCCCAAATGAGGGAAGGAATGATAAATCTGACTCTTTTCAGAAGGCTAATTTATTATTTTAATATATTATATTAAAGAATACTATACTAAACTATCCTAAAGAATACAAAACCGATATTTACAGAAGGTTAAAAAAATAATAATAAAAACTTGTGACTCTCTTTCCAGAGTCCAACACAGCTCGGCCCTGATTGGCCAAAGAGTCAAAACAATTCAACTAATGAAACAATCACCTGTTGGTAAACGATCTCCAAACACATTCTAAAGCAGCAAAACACAGAAAAAGCAAAGAGGAGAGGGAGAGGATCCAGAGATCGCCCTGTGCAGCTCTGCTGCGCCTCCTCCTGCAGCAAGGGCAGGCTCAGGGAAAGGGAATGAGCCCAGCAGAATTTGGTTATGGGATTTGGCAGCCTCACAGCAATAACTGTCACAGCTGGGTACTGGCCACTGCTTGCCCACCAAACAGGCCACAAAGGGCTGTCTGGGCTACAAATTGTTCAACTTATGGTGTTGGAGCCTGTTGAGTTGGCTAAAGCAACCCACACATTGATTTTTGGTTGATCTACAGGCACATGTGCGTGGAAGGAAGTAAATGAAACCAACAAGTGCTAATAGATCATTGGATTCAACTCCATGTGATTCAACTCTATATTTGATTAAAGCCTGTATTTTATTCAATTCTATATTTGATTCAACCCCACATTTGATTAATCGCCATGGCCAGAGTGAATCCCAGCAGGACACAAGCCCAGCTGTGACCCCCATCCCTTGTCACCCCCCCTGCCCTGGGGACACTCCTGTGCCCAGCTCCTGCTGGAACAGCTGGATCCCAGCCCAGCACAGCACCATTAACCCTTCAAATCCCATCAGCCAGCAGGGTGTAAGCACCTCCCCAGCACAGCTGAACCCCGGGCTCTGGTGCCTGGGGTCACCCAGATGGGGAAATTTGGGGATTTTAGCTGCCCAGGCACCCCCCAGCACAGACACAACCCCTCCCCAAGCTCCTGGGCACTCACAGCTGTGGACAGGCGGGATGCCAGCGTCATCTCCAGGTTCCCCTTCAGCCCCAGCAGAGCAGGGACCAAGATGAACACCTCAGTGACCTGTTTGAAGACGTCCCAGTGCTGCAAGGTTAAAGCACACTCAATAAAACCAGGAAATCTCACCAAAGCACACCCAATAAAACCAGGAAATCTCACCAAAGCACACCCAATAAAACCAGAAAATTTCACCAAAGCACACTCAATAAAACCAGGAAATCTCACCAAAACACATTCAATAAAACCAGCAAAGGACATTCAATAAAACCAGTCAATCTCACCAAAATCAGTACATCTCACCAAAGCACATTGAAGCAAATCTCACCAAAGCACATTCCATAAATCCAGCAAATCTCTCACCAAAGCACAATCAATAAAACCAGGAAGTCTCACCAAAACCAGCAAATCTCACCAAAGTATATTCAATGAAACCAGCACATCTCTGACCAAAGCACATTCAATAAATCCAGCCAATCTCATCCAAGCACACTGAATAAAACCAGCAAAGGACATTCAATAAAACCAGCACATCTCACCAAAGCACATTCCATAAAACCAGAAAATCTCACCAAAACACACCCAATAAAACCAGCAAATCTCTGACCAAAGCCCTTTCAATAAAACCAGGAAATGCCACCAAAGCACATTCAATAAAACCAGCCCATCTCACCAAAGCACATTCAATAAACACAACTCCTCTCTGACCAAAGCACATTCAATAAAATGAGAACATCCCACCAAAGCACATTCAATAAAACGAGAACATCCCACCAAAGCATATTCAATAAAACTAGGACATCTCACCAAACACATCCAATAAAACCAGCCAATCTCATATTAAAGCACATTCAATAAAACCAACACATCTCATCCAAGCACATTCAATAAAACCAGGAAATCTCATCCAAGCACATTCAATAAAACCAGGAAATCTCATCCAAGCACATTCAATAAAACCAGGAAATCTCACCAAAGCACATTCGATAAATCCAGCCCATCTCACCAAAGCACATTCGATAAATCCAGCCCATCTCACCAAAGCACATTCAATAAAACCAGCCAATCTCACCAAAACCAGGAAATGTCACCAAAGCACAGTCACCAAACCCAGCCCATGTCACCCTGGCTGGTGCCAGCCCTGGCTCTGGGCTCAGTGCCACCCCCTCCCTGTCCCCTCTGGCACTTCCCTGAGCACCCCCAGTGTCCTCCCTGCTGCCACACGGGGATTTTCCCTCTGTGACATTTGCAGCAGAGGGCACAGCATTCCTGCTGGGCTGAGAAAACAGCTCTGAGCCAGCAACTTCCAGTGCAAATCCCCCAGAGAGTCCCCAGAGACAAAATGTTTACACACACAGAGGCCAGAACAGGGAAAGATGCAGAGGCTTTGCCCAATACTTGCAGTTTTTGGCAGATTTGAGTGCTGGAGTTTGGTCAGCTGAGAGCCTTTGATGTGTCTTGCAAATATATATATATAAACTTTATATATCTATATATAAAGTTTATATATATATATAAAAAGTTTATATATATATATAAAAATAATATATATTATATAGATTACAGATATATATAATATATAGATATATATCTATAATATATAGATATATATAATATAGATATATATCTATAATATATAGATATATATAATATAGATATATTAATTATAGATTTATATGTATTATAATAATAAAATAATTATATATTATAATAATAAAATAATATATTCATATAATACATTATATAGTATAATAAAATTTTATAAATATTAAAAAACATGTAAAATGTATATATATAATTCTATACATACAGAATTATATATATATCTTATAATAATAAAATACTATATTGATATAATAGCTATACAGTATAATAAAATTTTATAAATATATAAAAATTTTATATATAAAATTTTAAATGCATAATATAATTATACACCTTATAGAATTATATATAATATATATTCATATAATACAATAATTAAATAGTATAATAATGTAATATAATGTAATGTAATGTAATGTAATGTAATATAATATAATATAATATAATATAATATAAATATTTGCAAGACACAGCAAAGGCTCATAGCCTTTATTATATAATAATGAAATTTAAAAATAATATAATATATAATAACATAATAAAATAATAAAAATAATAAAATTTAAAATAAAACAAAATATAAAATATGAAATAAATAATAATAATCATCATCATCATCGTCATCCTTGAGACTCTGCCCAGGATCCCATGCAGCTCTGGAGGGGTGAGCTGGACCTGGGAGGTTCTGGAAAAATCCTCCATCCCCCTTCGCAGCCATGGTTTAATCCCAAGGCTAAAGGGAGCTGGACGTGCTGGCAGCACAGGCTGAGCTGCTGTGGGAATTCCACAGGAATTACAAAGTTTTCTTCCTAAAGGCCACAGGAATCAGGGCAGGAGAACACAGGGCTGAGCTGCTGTGGGAAGTACACAGGAATTACAAAGTTTTACTCCCAAAGGCCACAGGAATCAGAACACAGGGCTGAGCCAGAGCCTCCCAGCCCCTTCTACTGTAGCTCTCAAATTTCTGTTGTTCCTTCAAATCCTGATTTTCTAAAAGGCCATCCTGAAGGTGAACTTTTTATGAAGGAAAAGTTTAGTTGTGTCATTGACTGAATTGCAAATAGCTGCTGACAAAAACTGCCCAGAACACTGTGAAAGTGCTGAAGACTTCCGTGTAGTTTGGAGTATGAAAGATGAGAACTGACGTGATGAACACCATGTGTCAACACTGCCCACAAGGGCAGCGCCTGCTCCAGGAAAAACTTTAGCTTGGGCTCAAATCACTTTGGGGAACTTCCACAAGAGCCTTGTGAAGGGAAAACACGCTTGAAACGTCCTTTTTTTTTTTTTCAGAAAACGATTCCAGTAAAGCTGTCCCGGACTAATTTCCCCCGTCCAGCCTTTCCTGTTTGGAGTCACTTCCCAGCTGTCCCAGCAGGTCCCACCACGAGAGGATGAGCAGAGCTCGAAGGCACGCAGGGAAACTGCTGCCCTGGGCAGGACAGCACTGAGGAGTGGCTGCCTGAGCACCCACAAATCCCAAAACAACCCCTCTGACTTCCTGGCACAGGGGCTGACACCGGAGCCTCTCGCTGCCCACACCACCAGCGCTTGTTCACCCAGCCCAGCAGCTCCAAGCTGAGCAGCTTTTGGCTGCCCACAGCTCCCAAATGGCCGTGTCCCCATGTCAAAGCCCAGTTTTGTGCCCCAGGGATGGGAGGCTCTGCCCAGGAGAAGCTGATCTGCTGCCAGGCACGCTTGGGGGATGTGGTGGGAGCAGCTCAGTCTGCACAGGCAGCGTTCCCACATGCAAGCACTGCCAGGCTGGCACATTCCCACAGGGAACACCTCTGTTCTCATCCAGGGGCAGCTGCCAGCGCCCTGCTGGCCTTTCCTGAAAGTCACCAGCGCAGCCTGTCAGGGGGAGCTCTCCTGTCATCCCTGGGTGCCTCCAGGGCACAGGGAATGGGGCAGGAAGCTCTGGAACGAGCCTGGCACACACACAGGGAAGCATTAACCTGGCTGGCACAGCCTGGGCCAGCACAGCCAGCACCTGAGCGGGAAAGGGACAAAGGAGCCAGGCCCAGGGCTGGGGTGTCCCCAGGAAGCAGCAGGGAGGGGATTTGGCTCCAGCTGTCTCAGCTCCCATACCTTCTCCTCTGAGTGCCCTCCCCTCCTTTATTCCTCACTTCTCTTCCATCTCCTTCAATTACCTGAGCTGAATTTACAAAGCCAGGGCTGGGACAAGGAGCTGGAGGGCTCCCCCATCTCCCCCTCCCCACCCAGCACACCAGGGATAAACTCTTTCTTCCCCCTCCCTGTTGCCAAAGCAGCCTTGGCATTCCTTGGCTATTCCTTTATCCCACCCAGCCCTGCAGAGCGCCAGGGGAGCACCAGCCCTACCTGCAGGATGTCCAGCCCCATCCCAGCCCCACCTGCACCATCCCAGCCCTACCTGCACCATGTCCAGCCCCATCCCAGCCCCACCTGCACCATCCCAGCCCCATCCCAGCCATACCTGCACGATGTCCAGCACCATCCCAGCAGCCACCGTGCCAAAGCCAGCCAGCAGGAAGGGGAACAGCACCTGCAGCCCGATGGAAAACGAGGTCTCCTTGAGGGGCGAGGGGGGCTCAGGCCCCCGCTCCGTGCTGGTGTCATCGCTCTCGTTGCTCTGGCTGCCGTTTTCCAGCAGGGCATCCTCCTCCCTCACCCCTTTGGCGTTGGCACGGGACTCCAGCACCACCAGGTCCACGCCGGTGCCCTCGGGCCGCAGGAAATGCTCGGGCCCCGCGGGCTGCCCGCAGTCCCCGTTGGCCTGGGGGGAATCCTTGCGCTCCAGCGTGGATGTCATGCTGCAGGACACGCTCTCCTGACCCTTGGCTCGCTGGGCCTACAGCCAGCAGCTGCTCCAGGAGGGATCTTCTGCCAGCAGCTTATCCACACGGCCTTGCCAGCATCCAGGAGGGAGCTGTGCCAGCCCTGCTCGCCCGCCCGGGAGTGCGGAGCCTGCTCCTGCGGCAGAGATCCCCATCAAGCAGGGACACGGAGCACAGGAGACACGGCAGGAGCTGGGAATGGCTCAGTCCCCCCTGGCTCTGCTCCTCCCCAGCGCCCTGTGCTGCTGCAGCCGCCGAGGCACGACCCGAGCTCTCCTTCCCAAATGCGCGATGCCTTAGTGCATCTCCTCCCGGCTTTTTTCCAGCAGATGTGACGGGGCAGAGGGAAAAACAGATGAAGTAAAGGATGCAGAAGCTTAAAGGAACACTGAAGGAGAGGACTGGCTTTTAGACATGATCCCAGTCAGGCTCTTCTTGCCGCCAGGGCTCTGCCGCTTCCTCCAGCGGCACCGTCCCTCTGCAGGATTCCCCTCCGAAGGCTCCTGCGGGCTTTCTGCCAGAACAGCCAGCGATTCCAGCAGGCTCCGAGTGCCACTGCCGCCCTCCTCCTCCTCCCGCAGCAGGATTGCTCTCCCAGCAGCACGAGGCGAGCCCAGTTCCTGTTACTCGCAGTAACAGCAGCTCCCAGCGAGGGTTGGTTACTCACGGAGCTGGCCCGGCTGCAGGGTGGGGGCTGGCATTGGGGCAGCCTGGCATCCAACGCGCTTGTCCGAGAACCCGCCCGTCACCTGAAACACACGGGAGGAAAGCCGATATTCCGGGGGGTCCCGCACCAGCCGCTCCATCCGTTTCCTCCAACCTTCGCCGTACCCCCACCGCTCCCCCGGCTGCGCTCCCGCCCCCCCGGGCACCCTCAGCGGCTGAGCCGGGGGCACCGGGCACCAGGGAGGGACCCGCAGGGCGATCCCCGCGGCCGGGGCTCCTCCCGCCTCCCGCAGCCCCCCGCGAGCCGCCAGCTCCGGAGCGGATCCCCGCGGGGATGCGGAGCGGGGCTGCCGCCCGGCCGGTCCCCACGGTACCGCCGCCCGTGTCCCCGAGGTGCCGGTACCGTGTCCCCGCGGTGCGGGTACCGTGTCCCGCGGTGCCGGTACCGCCCGGTGCCGCTCGCTCCGCTCCCGCTGCGCACCCGCGGCTCCTCCGCCGCCCCGCGCTCTGCCCCGCCGGGCCCCGCCCCGCGCCGCCCTGACATCACCGCCGGCCAATGGCGGCCGCGCCTGCCCCGCCGTGCCGCGCTCTCATTGGTCCGACCCGCGTGGCGTCACGTCTGGGCCCGCCCCCGGCGCGGAGCGCGTCCCCGGTGCGGAGAGGCCACGCCCCTTTAGCGGTGCGGGGGGCGGGGCCTGTGGGTCACGTGCGGCTGAGTCCGCACCGGGCGGGAGCGGTCGGTCGGTCTGTGTGTCCGTCAGTCTGTCCGTCCTGCCGTCCTTCCATCCACTCTGCCGTCCATTCTTCCATCCATCCTGCTGTCCGTCCATCTGTCCATCAGTCCATCCATCCCTCCATCCATGGATCCATCCATTCATCCATCCATCCGTCCGTCCGTCCGTCCGTCCGTCCATCCATCCATCCATCCATCCATCCATCCATCCATCCATCATCCATCCATCATCCATCCATCCATCCGTCCATCCATCCGTCCATCCATCCGTCCGTCTGTCCATCCATCCATCCATCATCCATCCGCCCGTCCGTCTGTCCATCCATCATCCATCCATCATCCATCCATCATCCATCCATCCATCCATCCATCATCCCTCCATCCATCCATCCATCCATCCATCCATCCATCCATCCATCCATCCATCCATCCATCCATCCATCCATCACTCCATCCATCCATCCATCCATCCATCCATCCATCCATCCATCCATCATCCATCCATCCATCCATCCATCCCTCCATCCATCCATCCATCCATCCATCCATCCATCCATCCATCCATCATCCCTCCATCATCCATCCCTCCATCCATCCCTCCATCCATCCCTCCATCCATCCCCCATGGTTTCCCTGCTCTCACCTCTGTGGATCCCTCTCTGGGGAAGCCTCGTTGTGCCCCGCTGGGGACAGGGAGCTCACAGGTGGCACCTCCAGCAGTGCCACCCCCAGGGCTGCTTCCAGGGACCCCCTCCAGAGAACCACGGCTGGATCCAGGCCAAGGAGCACCAAGGTGCTCAATCCACTGGATTTCAGGTCTCTGCCAGGCTGAGGCAGCTCTAACAGAAGCTCAGCAATATTGTCACATACTCTGCCTCTATTTATGCCAAACTGTCCCACAACAAATAAATAAAGAGCATAAAAACTCCTGCTACAGAGGGCAGGTCCTTGTTGCTCTGTAGAGTTCTGTGTTCCTGAATGAACCAGCTCCTCTGATTCATGCTTTCCTTTTATTTCCCTTTTTTTTTTTTTTTTTCTTGCCATGAGTGGAAATTTTGAGCAGTTGTTTTTCCTTCCTGCCTTTCCTTTCCTCCCAGGAAACAGGCAGCAGCGAGTTATTGCTCAGGGTGATGATGTGAGCCCAGCTCCAGGCCTTGGAGACACGTTCTGGGCCAATGAGGGTGCCGGGGACACTGGAAGTGTGTGGGGGCAGGGGAGGGCACATTCCCACATGGACACAGGGACTCAGCCTGCCTGGAGCTGCTGACCTCACTCATTCCTCAAGGAAACAGCGGCAGTGCTGGGCAGGGATCCATTGTCACCCAAAGCTCTGGGATCTGCTGCTCCACTTCTGCCTGCTCCCATCGAAAACTGGGCACAGCGAGGTGTTCTCCTGCAAGATTTGGTGCTTTTGGAGAAGAGGATGAGAGGAAGCTGGGGAGCAGAACAGCACAGAGAGAGCAGCACTGAGAAGGGACTTTTTATAGGGCAGAGAGTAGCAGGGCAAGGGGAATGGATTCCCACTGCCAGAGGGCAGGTTAGATGGGATTTGGGAAGGAATTCCTTGCTGGAAGGTGCCCAGAGCAGCTGTGGCTGCCCCTGGATCCCTGGCAGTGCCCAAGGCCAGGCTGGAGAGGGCTTGGAGCAACCTGGGACAGTGGGAGGTGTCCCTGCCATGGCAGGGGTAGAATAGACCCTAGAAAGGGGTCTAGAAATAAAATACTCCTTCCCTAGAAAGGAAGGAGTGTAAAGTCCCTTCCAACCCAAACCATCCTGGGATTCTGGGATTTCAAGGGATGAGGAGCCTTTGGGGCCATTTCACTCATTCTCAGGACCTCCACCAGCAAAGAAACCTCATGGAAAACCTGAGACATCCACAGACACAACTCCAGCCACAGCAAACTTCCACGTTCCAGCTGGGACTGCAGCTCCAAACCCTGCCTCCATTCTCCTTTGTCCAAACAAACCTGGCTGCAAGGCTCTGCTTCCACCTTCATCTTTCCTTCCTGGCTCAGAAAATCCATCCCTCCCCCGGGATGGAGCCTCCAATTCTTCCCTCACCTCCCCAAAAACAACGTGCACCCAAATGTGACCTCGCTGCTCCCCAGCTGCAGGCTCAGGAAGTGGAAGTGTGGGGACAAAAGCTGCCTGAGACAAGAAAACAGAAATAGATAAAACCTCCCCCAGCGAGGAGGCTGAGATCAAAAAAAAGCAGAGGATGAAAGGGCAGGAAATTGGGTTTCCAATTGCAGGGAGCAGGTAGCAAAGGCAACAAAAGCGTTTGGAAAGGAAGGAGTTGAGCACTGAGCTGTGCTGGATCCTGGAATGTCTCCTGGAATGTGGTGCCCATGTGTTTTACAGCAGCCACGTGATGCTGGCACTGCTGAACTGCCCAGCTCTGGGCCAGCACTCAGGAATGGCCTCAGGGATTCACAGGAGAATCCAGCAGGATAAAAGGTTCGGCCAAAATCACTTAAAAACTCCTGATAGAGAAGTGTCAGTGCCCTGGGAGGGGTCTTTGCTCCCTGTCCTGGCTCCACCACTGCCTCTGTGGAGCCTCAGCAAGGATCCTGAGGGAACTTGTCGCTGTAGGACACGAAACAACACGAGCGCACACACTGCTGCTCTCAAGGTGAAGAAGAAAAGGGAAGTTTATTTTCTGACTCGAACATTTATAGTTTTCTAAAACTGACAGTGGATTGGAGGGTGACAGTGCCACCTTTCCAATGACACTGGACAAACCAACAGCCCATCAAATTTCTCTTCTTCTATAAAAGAATGCAAAACAATCAGTTATTTACAGAAAGGGTGTGAGGAAGTTTGTTACAAGAATGTGAACATCAGAAGGATTAGAAAATCTTAAAAAATCAGGGCGACAGGAACTGGCTTCTTAATTCCTTGCAAACAAGAATCTCAGCAGGAAAACAAACCTGAGCAGGTTATGGAGCAGGACTTGTCCCTTCAGATGTCACTGCAGGGCACGAGCAGCTCACGAGGACCGGGAACCACGTCAGCAGCTGGCCCTGAGCTGGGGCAGAAAGGCACATCCAGGAAGTCCTGTTTTGCCAGCCTGGAAGCAAACAAACCCATCTCCATCCTTTTTTCCAAGGTCCCAGCTGTGTTCCTGTGTCCCCCACGTGCTGGGCCTGCTGTGACAAACACGGGGCAGCCCCTGGCAGGTCCCTCCCTCCCTGGTGGCCACGTGAGAGCACCTGGCCTGGCTTTCCTGTGTTGCACGAGGTCAGCGGATCCGGTGGGGCAGCAGGGACAGGGACACCTGTCATGGAGCCACTGGGGATGTGCCTCACATGGCAGCTTTGTTCCACTAATGGGCTGGGAGGGAATTCATTTATAGTCAGAATCAGGCTGAAGAAAACACTGATACCATAAGGCTGGCTAGGCCAGAGACTGATGATAAAAAAAACCAACACAATAATCTCTTAATTCTCCCCTATTTCCTGCTCCATGAGGACACTCTCACTTCCCAAAATCCCAAAGAGGATTTTGGATTAACATGCTTACATCCAACAAGGCAGTCCTGCAGAACCAACATTTAAAAATCCAAGTGGAAAGACATCAGATCCAGAATATCTGAGCCAGGCCTCTCCATGGGATCATCTGTGCAGTGCAAGGCCAGGCACAGTGTTCAAGTGATCTGAGGATTTACAGGGCTGCAATAAACCCAAACCATTGTGTTGGGTTGAAAACATCAATTAAAAGAGGCATGAAAAGCACCCTGGGAAAAGCTGCATGGTTTGAATGTCACTTGTAAGACCCCCTGCCCTGTGAGCAACCCCCGAGTGCCAAAGAGCATTTTCCCTTTGTCCCCTGCCCCCTTGCTCTAACCACCCTTCCATGTGGTCATTTTCCTTCCTGCTGAGAAGTGACTGCAGCTTCCTCTGGGCCCCCCAGCACAGCTCTGAGCTCAGCTCTGCAATCAGCAGAGGGATCTGCAGGGAGCAGGGCCCTCCCTTCCCCAGCAGCCTGAGCCCTTTATCTCTGTGGGAGCGGGAAGCTGAGCCAAGCCCCTGCTCCAGCGTCACACAGCCCTCCCTGAGCTGCCCAGGAGGAAAATCATCCCCTGGGCAGCACTTCTGCACCACTGCAGGCCCTGAGATGGTGGCACAGAGCTGCCAGTGCTGCAGAGACCTCACAGCAGCACATCTGCAAAGGGTTGATTTCAAGAGCCCGAATTCAGGATTGAAGGGATAAAAATTCTGTAAAAATTCCAGAGCACCAGCAAGGAGTGAGGAGATTGGCAAGAATTTGTGCAGGGTTCAAGTAGCAGCATGAAGGGCACTGAAAATTAGAGAATTCAGGGCCACAGGTTGAGCTGCAGGTGAGGAATGCTCCTTTCTATCAGCACAGGGTGTGGCTGAGCAGCCTCCAGGTTCTCAGTGCGTGTCTGACTCCACAGCACTGAAACAGGGAAATGTTCACTGCACCTGCTGGAGAAAATGGATTTCAGCAGCTCCATGGAATAGCAAATGAAACAGCAAAAGAGGAGCCAAAAATGCAAGTGTCAAATGCAAAGCTGGAGGAAACAACTCTGTAAATACCTTGCTCCTGCAGCTCTGAGCCTGAACTCCCCACGGCCACTTGGGGCTGAAAATAAACCAAGTTCTGTTAAAGAGAGCCCAGCAACAGAGCTTTCTTTAGAAAATGCAGGTGTGGGATGTGACCTTTTCGCCAGGGTGCAGCTCAGCTGGCCCTCAGCAGTCTGACAACTGCACACAGCTCACTTGGAGCCAGTGCTGGCACAAGAACATCAGCTGTGTAGATTTGGGGAAAAACAGGGCAAAAATGAAGTTGTTATGGATGCACCACACGCTGGAATTGGGCTAACACAGCGCTCCAATCACATCTGTCAGTATGACTGAGTTACCTGAATTCAGAGCAGAAAATCAGGCTCTTCCTTCCTTCTCTGAGTCAGAGGTAATTGCTCTCCCTGCTCCAGGCACAGTGACTCACTGCAACACAAAAAGAATAGCTCCTGGAGTCATTCTCTGTGTTTTCATCATGTGCTTGGCACTCTCCAGTAACTGCTCACACCGTGCAAGCTTGGAGGTGATCTTAACAGAAAAGGCATCATTCATATTATTGTTGTTATTGATGGGAATTTCACACTCCACTTAGGAAAAGTGACATTTTCAGAAGCATCTCCTGGCCAGGGAAACGGGGTGGGAAGGGATCTGTGCAGACACCAAACACTGAGTGACTCCCTGGAACTGTGTCACACCACCACGGCCTGGCAGCAAATGTGATAAAACAAAGAGGCTTAAGAGCACAAAGGCAAAGCTGCCCCATGGAAAAAAAGCAGGGAAAATCATCAGAAGGGATGGGAAAATGGGTAAAGATGGGAATGTGCTGTTTCCCCGGTGGATCCTGCAGGACAGGGTGTGTTTAAAGCACTTTAGTGGCGCCTGAGGTCGCAGCAAAGCTGTGCTGAGCACGTCCCCAGTGCAGAGGCCCTGCAAGATCCCAGGCCTGGCTGATGAGCTGCACTTAATGAGCTCTGCAAGGAGCTGCCCCAGCCAAATCTCATGGCACACATTCACACAGGAGCTGCCAAACCCAGCCCTGCCTTCCCAGCACCCTCTGCCCTTCACTGCTCCTCCAGCAGCAAAATGAATTTTCTGCCTTTAAAGAAACAATCCTCGCCAGAGCAGAGCTGAGGGGGTTTGGGCTGGGGGAAGATTACAGACTATAAAGATGCTTTATGTCTTTAGGACACATTTGCTGGTACAACAGGCAAGAAATCCTTCCTTCCACACCTTAACAGTGTGACCCAGGTCAGGATTTTCACAACCTGTGCACTCTCTTCCATTTTCTCCCTGTTTTCCCATTTTTCCAGTCGCTCTGACTGGCAGCACAACCATCAGCTGTTAAACAATATTTCCCCCCTACAGCCACAGCCAAAGCAAAGGCTTTAAACTCAGTTTTACAGAGATTTGCCAGAGAAAAAAAACAACAACAAATCCCTCTGTGCACCATTCAGTGCTGTGCCCTGACACATCACTTTTGCTGTGCCTGCACGCAGGAGCTCACAGGAGCAGTGACACCTCCACAAAAGAGCCACAGACACGTGCCTGAACAAATCACAAAGTGCAGCAAACCAGAAAAGATGCAAACTATTTACTGCCCAACAATGCCTGGCCAGGGTGAGCTGACTTTGTGTAGAAAAGGCAGCAAAGATTAAAGCTGGCTGGAAAATAGGTGGGTTTGTTTTGATGGAAACTTTATAGATTGCTCAGGTGTGGAAATGACTTCACTGCAATTACACAGCTACATAAAAAGAAGAAATAATCATCAGAAAAGAATTCACATTCTTCATTTTATTAGATGAAACTGTCAGTTTTGTTTCAATTATTCAGTGATACAGTTGGAGCCCTCTGGCCACAGTGATAAGATCAGACCACAAATAAATAAGAGAACGGAAAGAATTGGAATCACAGTTCCATCAGTGTTTTTCAGGATACATTTCAGGGTATTTCCTGTACATTCCAGCACATTTCACAGTATGAATTCAGAGCAGAACATCCACCCATTCCAGTGCATTATTTAAGCTCTGAAAAACAGACACTGTGCAGCAGGAGGTGCTGCACTGGTCCCTGCAGCACAGGCACTGCCACTGTCACACCTTCAGGCTTTTCTTTGGCTAACATCACTTTGGTAGCTATTTATTGATAAAATTAATTTAATTTTAACGGATTAAATAAATTATTTGTCTAAATTAATACTAGTATTGTCTAAATTAATACTGGTAACCCCAACTGTCAAGGCCAAAGGAATGCTGAATCTTTTAGTGCTGTCATAGGTAGGTAAGAAGTGCAAGACGAAGCAGAGGCAACACCCATGGCCTGCCTTCCCCAGGATTCAGCCTTTTCTTTGGCTAACATCACTTTTATTGATAGAATTAATTTAATTAAATAAATTATTTGTCTAATTAATACTGGTAACCCCAACTGTCAAGGCCAAAAGAATGTTGAACCCTTTAGTGCTGTCATAGAAGAAGAAGTGCAAGATGAAGCAGAGTCAACACCCATGGCCTGCCTTCCCCAGGATTCCGCCTTTTCTTTGGCTAACAACACTTTGTTAACTATTTATTGATAAAATTAATTTAATTAAATAAATTATTAGTCTATTTAATACTGGTAACCCCAACTGTCAAGGCCAAAATAATGCTGAACCCTTCAGTGCTTTCATAGGTAGGCAAGAAGTGCAAGATGAAGCAGAGTCAACACCCATGGCCTGCCTTCCCCAGGATTCCCAAAAAACTGAGCAGGAAAGTGGAAATTGCTTGCACTGGCAGTGAAGGAAAAACCTCTGAGCCCTCTGAACTGGGAGAAACTGAAGGGCTTCACATCTTTCACAATCAAGTTCTCAGAAGAGCAAAGGAGAAGCACAAAGTGATTCAGTGAGAAAAGAGATCAGCAGACAACAGGGATTTAATTCCTTATGTAAAGCTGCAATCCCTTATTCTGGCATCCAGTTGCACAACACATCCTTAGCCAGGGAGGGAACAAAAATCATCACTAAAATGATGGACAGGAAAGTTTTCAGCACCTCCTCAGTTACAACAACGTGGAAGTTCTGGAGTACCTGGAAACAGAGTCAGGAATCAGTGCAGCCATGGGAATGAACACTGAACTGGCTCAGAGTGCCAGGATCATCCCTAGGAAGCAGCTTGGGAGAATCCCCTGGGAAAATCCCCTGGGAGAACGCCCTGGGAAGCAGCAGTGCCCAGCAGCAGTGCAAGACCCTCTCAGTGTGGCTGTACCAGGGACAGGAACCCTTTCACCACACCACAAACCCTCCCTGTGGGCTTCTGGCAGAGTCCTCACCTGAGAAAGATCCATTCACCATAAAAAAGGAGTTTGTCAGAAGCACACAGGGTGAGTCAGCTTCTAGTGTGAGTGACTGCTGATTACAGCTTAGATTTTTAGTGATTACCAATTTCAGAGGCTTAAAGTGCTGAAAAAAATTAGTGCCAGATTAATGGCTGCACACCAGACCACGGAGAGCAGAAATCAGGGTTATTTGTTGGGTTTGGCCACGTTCCTATCACACAACCAGCACTTTTCCCATCTGTATGTAAACCACAATATAAAAAAACCCAAATTCCAGCTGTAGCTCAATATACAAGACAAAATTCCATCTTCAGCCCCTGTCCCAGAGTCCACCTGCAGCTGCTCTTTCCAGAAGTGTCTCAGAGCTCGTGGGAGTTGGCATGGGGCTCTGGAAGTGTCTCAATGTCACAGTTCTTGATCAGCTGAAAGAGGAACTCCACCTGTTTCTCATAATTCTCAATGGAGATTCTCTCATTCAACCCATGGATCCTGAAAGAAAAAGGACATTTTTCAGGCCAGGGGGAATTCTGACCCAATTGTACAAACCCAGCACCCTGCTTGGCTGTTGGCTTGATAAACCAGTGCACAAGAGAAAAACACAGCAATATAGGCCAAAAACTGCACTGTAACCAACAGAAAAACACAGCAATATAGACCAAAACTGCACAGTAACCAACCCAAATGTACTGATTCAAAGGCTCAGAGCCCAAGAGCTGAATCTGGAAAAAATCTAAAAATCTAATCTTGAAAAAATCCTAAAGGCCCATTTCTTGGCCATTCCTGTACAGCCAGAACAATCCACTCCTGCATCATCTGCACCTCAATAAAATGAGAAATCTAAATAAGCAACCAATCCCTTGCATGGTGATGTTGTTATCACCTAACTTCAGGAATTTCAAATCAATTCAGAGTGTCCAAATATGTGGATAAATCTGCAGGACAAGGCCAACTACCAAACACCACCTCTCACACTGCTGCAGCACACAAAGGATGCAATCAGCACCAAAGAATCAAACACCTAAATGGGTCCTGCCTGAATTTGAAGGAATAAGGAGCCAGTTGACACGGTCCCAAGGTAATTTCCATCCCCAAATCTGCAGGAAATGGTGGCATGACAGCATGGGAGGTACACAAGGCTGGGTTTCCTTCTGCTCATGGATCTCCTCTGTGCCTGGGCCCACCCCACGTGCAGAGCTCAGTACCTGGGGAGATCATGCTGTTTCAGGAGCAGAGGGTTGAACCTGTAAATGGCCTTGGTGACGTTGGTGAAGTGCCTGCTGTCCGTGTTTCCAATGCACGTGCCTGGAAAACAAACCTCAGGTTTGGTCTGCAGGAGAGGAACAACTGAGCTTCAAAAAGTGCCCCACCTTTGCCCAGGAGAGAGGAAAAAAGCAAATGATAATAGTCCTGCACTGCCTGCACCAGAAGCATCACTGGAAACAGTGACTGGTACATGCTGGAGAACATTCTCTCCTTCAGCAGCTGAACACACAACTCAACCCAAGAACAGCTTGGAGACTCAGCCTCCCCAAAAATGCAAACTTCAAACTTCAATCCAACAACTGCAGAGCTGGGAAGGAGCTGCAAGAAAGGGAAGGGGCTGGGATCATAAGGAACAATACAGAAAAGCAGGAATGGCTTGGGCAGCTATGAAAACAATAAAAGAAGAACTCAAGCAAGAAGACCTCCTCCTCTCCCTCACAATCCCCTTCTTCCCTGAAGAGATTCCTTTGTATGTGCAGAGAGCCCAATTCAAGGCTCATTGTTTCTGTCAGCTTCCTGTTTGCTTTTTTACTTCCACTACTAAAAAACAACATTAAAACTTTTAAAGCATAAAGAGGGAAGGGAATGAAAAGAGGAAAAAACAGCTGTTTCCAGCAGTTAACAGCTGGGGTGGAGGAGTACACAGCAAATGGAAACAAGGCAGTGCTGGAGGAGGGAAAAGCAGAAGAGGAAACAATAATCATCATGTGCCTGCTGTCACCTGGGACTACACTGTCAACATCTGGGAAAGTGTCCAGGATGGTTCTTTGAAAAATATGGACTGCAAATGTCTGCTCATCCCAAGGACTGATGGGCAGGGGGTCAAAGGCCTCCACCACATCAATCTTCACTCTGTCATCAGCAATGGTGCTCCTGACTGCCTCCAGCACCTGTGGGTGAAACACAGAGACAAAAGGAGCACAAGAAATGAGAAAGCAGCCCTTAGAGACATCAGCAGATGTTCAGCTCTCCAGAAAACATCTGTCTGTGAACTGTCAGTTGTGGCTGCAAACACAGGCTGAAAGTGTGTGTCAGTTCCTCTTCTGAGTGCATGGCTGACACTTCAGCTCAATTTTTAAATCAGATGCACATTTCTGTCTCAAGGTACTCCTGAACTGCTTCAGCCCTGGAAGGCAGGAGCTCAGCCTGCTACTCTTGGGAATTATGGCATCCAAATAATCCAGAAAAAGCTTCCAGAGAGAGAAACTTCCAGCAAAGGCTTGGGGAGGGAAGAGGTTTTGTTTCCCAGCTGCTCTGGGCTGGAGAAGCCTGTCAGACCTCCTGAGGTGTGCAAGGTCCCCAAGCTGTGCCAGGTCACAAACCCATTCCATATCCCAGATGATCCAAGTGCTCTGGGGCACAAAGGCTGAGGAGATCTGCCCAGGGCTACCTCAGCAGCTGTCTCAGCTGAGTGGATCCTGAAGTTCACTGTGGCTCTTGCAGAGGAAGGGACGACATTGACCTGGAAAAAAGGAAGGGCCAAAGTTTAAAAGTGAAAATCAGGATAAAATGCCAGCTGCAAACTCAGAACTGCTCAAACAACTGCAGGCCTCAGGTGCTCCACTGTTTCCACCAAGTGTGATGTCTCTGACACCGTAAATTCTATCTAAAATGCAGATAAATACACACAGAAATGTTTGTCAAATGAACAGAAATGAAGTTATCTGTTACTTCTATAAAAGTTTTTATCTTGAGCTAAGCTCTCTCCCTTCAGAAAATTTATATTGAGAAATTCAGACACTCTGGATTTTTTTAAATTATATTTTTACCTCATTGTCACATTACATGCTTCCTATTTAGGTGAATGTAAGTTGCTTAACAACTGATTTTTATTGAACACAACTCTTCTAATCTACAGACTGAATATTTACAGCTTTGTTAAACAAAACCATGTGTAATCTTTAGGGAAAAACCCCAAGGAACCAGGGTGTCACTTCCCTCCTGGCCACTCCGTGTCACTGTTCAGCCACTGCACCTTTTCCTGTCCAGGGATGCTTTTCAGTCACAGATTTTTCAGGGACACACCAAACACAGCCTGTTTGTTTTCCAGGGCTCCAGGATTTTTGGACAGCTCCACCTCCTTAGCAGGGAAGGATCTGGCTGTTATCTCTCAGTCCAAGGTGCACATTTAACACACTTCAGGCAAACCCCAGACCTGTGCTGCAGATGTCTGAGTCAGGGAAGTGTTTGTGACTGTGACAGTTCCAAATATTGCCTTTGATACTTTGTAGGATTATGAAGAAACCACATTTTCTGGTCTATGCTGAAATATTAACAATTTTAACAGTGGTGGACAGAGATCAGATACTTCTGAAAGAGATTTTCAACTGTGATTTTCAAATCCAAGCCATATCTGAGGTAAGAATGAGACTGTGGCACCAGACAGGTCCCACACTGATCTTAGAACTGGATTTAAATAGGTGGAAATTAATTGTCCTAATTGTCTCACCATGATTACATGGAGAAAAGCCCAAATGAAAGTACCTTGATTCCTGCATTAAACAGGGTGACTGCAGTGGTTGTTCGGATCAAGGCATTGGTGGAAGGTTTCCAGGCAAGGACTCTATAAAAATAGAAACAAACAAACACAATTTTTCCAATAAGTTGAATATTGCTAAAAAATAAGCACCATAATTCCACAGGCAATAAGATGAATGATGGTTTATTCAATTAACAAAGTGGTTATTAACAGGAAACCACTGAAGTATCTAAACTATAAAACAACTGATTTCCTGGGAAGATTAGAAATGGCTTCATCTTTTAAGGGTGAGAGGCTGGGGATGTTTATCAAGGATCTCTCTTCTTACCTGCTGACAATAGGTGAGAACAGCCACAAATTGCTCATGATGATGTTGAGAGGAAACTTGAACTAAGGGGAAGAAACAAAACCACAAATCAGAAAATTTTCATTTATCAAGAGCGTGGTGGAGTCACTTGAATATGGACAAAACAACAATAATCTGGGAGGAAAACCAGCTTTTTTATCCTTTCTACATAACTAAATTCTTCACTGGGTTTCTTATGGAAATTTGGGAATGGAATCCTGGCTGTCTCCTCACCTCTGCTGCGAGGTGCTCCATGGTCAGGAGCTCTGGGCCGTGGCCAAACAGGTTGCGCAAGGGATTCTGCTCCAGCCTACAAAACAAATTGTTAATGTTTGCAACACTGAAAAGGTTAAAAAACAACTCTCTGGCTGTTGTTGCTCCAGAAGGATGTCAGGAATTTGATTTGTGAAATGTATCTCTGTTATTGGAGATGCAATCACACTCTGCTCTCCTGGTAAGTAACTGCGAGCACAGCTCCACAGATTTCTGGGCATTCCAGTCACGTGCAAAGATTTCCTTTGAGAAACAGAAGAAAAAAATCCCAAAGCCTGGCTGCTAGAAATACATGGAAATCCAGAAAAATAGCACACAAATCCCACCAGGTCTGGACAAACTCAGATTTTTCTAAAATATGTATTTGTTAGCCAGTTTGGTATCTCCACAGAGAAGTAGAGAGATGATTTCTGCAGTCACGTTATGACTCTGTTCCATGTTCATTGGCTTGAAGAATTCCCAGCTGAGGTAGGAACAAATTCCAGAGAAATCCTGCCACCCAAACAAAGGAATCTCTGTTGCTACAGAGGAAATTAGGGCAGACAGCACTTGTCTTGCTTTTAAAGAATTGGCTGACACTTGGAACAGCTGAAGTGCAAAGACTCTGCAGACACCTGGCAATTGTCCCTTGGCTGGGAGTTTCATTTCTGCCCTTCAAAGTGAGCTACAAACTGCAATTTCAAATATAGAACAGCAGTTTGAAAAAGACTCTAAACACAAATATTTAAAAAGTCACATATCAGTGATTCAGGAGGTTTTTTGACTGTTTTTGGCATTGGGTGATAGGGAAATTCTCACCTGGACATGGCTGCTGCCAAAATGCCAATACTTGTCTCCTTAGGGGGAAAGGATGAATGCCCTGGCTCTTTTTCCACTGTGAAGTTCAGTGTCATTGAACCTTTTTCTGTGACAGCAATCCTGGACAATGATAAATTCATCAATTAATTAACAAATAAATGACTAATGTAATTCCAAACACACACACACACACACAGACTGTAGATAAAAATAACTACTCTGCATAGTTTTAGTATGATAAAAACCACTCAAGCAGCAACAACAAATCATTAACACAGTGTTTAGATCTCTGCAGGACTGATGGCTGGGCTGCTTCTGCAGCAAGCAGAGCTCTCCAGCACAGAATTAAAATGCTCAGTGGAACATTGTGCCTCTGTCAGGATGACTGTGATGGACAGCAGGCAGAGGCTGAAGGTCCCTGCCTTGCACTCTGAGCCACTGCTGCAGCTCCTGCAGCACCAACGCTGCCACACGTCCTGAAAACATTCTCTAGTGATATCAACAATGTCATTTATCACTAATTAATGACTGAAAATTTATCACATTCTGGTGTGAATTAATGAATAAAATTAATCACAGCTCTTACATAGCCACTGGTTTCTTCACCCCTGCAATGATGCCATCCAGCACCGCGCTCCCCTCGTCCAGCAGGAAGGAGAGTTTCACTCCTCTGGCTTCCAGCAGAGCTGCAATTTTCTTTGCTCCCTTCAGCCCAGACACCTGTGCAATCCAGGCAGAGGAACTGATCAGATCCAGCCAAAACATTGGGAGGAAAACTGGAAAGCACCTTGCTGTTGGCTACAGCACAAAGAATGCATGAAATCCCCGGGGGAACAGCTCCAGAGCAACATAAAAGAATCTTCCAGGAAAATTAATTGGAGATTGTTAATGGCCTGATAGCAGATGAATTTATAGCCATGATGAGAAGTGCTCTTATTGATGAGTCGCTGACTGCTGCTTTCATTTTGATATCTGAGCTGTAAACTCACAGTTTAGCAACTGCAGATCTATTTATTTCAACTATTAATAATTCTTTGTCTTTATATTTTGACAGTGCCTAACCAAACCCACCTCCCCTGTCTCTCTGTACCACTGGAATTCATTTGCCACTTCTTCCTGAACATTTGGCACAACCACGTGAAACTCAACCCAGCTTTTCCTGTCTCCAAAATGGGATTCCTGCTGCACCTCCCTTGCAGAAAAGAATTTGAAGTGACACCCTCCAATGTTCTTTTCCCTTTGCTCATCACACCAAACCCTTTATGAATGTCACTCCAAGCCAAACAATCGATCCATAACTGTGACCTGGGGCCTGACACAGTACCTCCCCAGAGAACCAAGAAAAACAGGAAAGACCTTCCAGCTAAACAATGTTTCAAAATTAAGCCCTGTTACCTAGAGGAACAATGCAAACAGGTTGCTGGTGCAAGGAAAGGAAAGAAAATACCTCCTCACTGTGGCCAATGCCAACATAGAAGGAGTGGTGGGGTCTGGAATTCCAGAGAGGGCAGAGAATCATGCCCCTGAATAGCCAAATTATTTGTGTAGAGCACAAATAGTTTGCAATTTAGGCCTGCACTGCAATGTTGTCAGCTTTGGCCGCAAGCTTTGGCATTAGAATGAAAATGGAGATCCATTGAGGAAAGCAGAGCCACCCCTCCCAAAGCAGGCTCCAAGTGCAACATAACAAAATGAAATTAGGAGATGCTGGGTCCTGCCCCCAGAATGAGGGGTGCAAAGAGGGAAGACTGCACTGACCCAGGGGTCCCATCACAGGGAGAGGGGAAAATGTTACAGTCAAGGACCTGCAGCCCTTCAACAGGGAAGGAAGACACAGGAAAGGGAGTGGGAAACAGCCTCAGCTCAAAATTTCCTTAGGGCTTTCTAAGGAAAAAGCCACAGGAGTGTGTTGTTGCAAGGAAAGGAAAGAAAGTACCTCCTCATCGTGGCCAATGCCAATGTAGAAGGAGCGGCGGGGTCGGTAATTCCTCCTCAGCAGGAATTCCAGAGCTTGCAGAATGCCCTGCAGGAAAAGCAGAACTGCTGAACCATCCCTGGGTGGAAATCAGGAGAATAAATCAACAGAATGCAGGGTGCTGGAAGAGAATTGGGATGTTTTCACAGCCTTTGTGTGTAACAGACATCTTTTATGAAAAATCGTTTCTTTAGGATTTTTCCTCCTGAGAAGCTGAGAGGTCTCAGGAACAAAATGTAAACAATGGTTATCTGCTGCTGTGGGATGCAACAGATGGATCTGTGATTGGTCTCATGTGGTTGTTTCTAATTAATGGCCAATCACAGTCCAGCTGGTTCAGACTCTCTGTCCGAGCCACAAATCTTTGTTATCATTCCTTCTTATTCTATTCTTAGCTAGCCTTCTGATGAAATCCTTGCTTCTATTCTTTTAGTATAGTTTTAATATAATATATATCATAAAATAATAAATCAAGCCTTCTGAAACATGGAGTCAGATCCTCATCCCTTCCCTCATCCTGGGACCCCTGTGAACACGGTCACACTTGTGCTGTTCACAGCCAGGCTTTGATTCCTACAACTCCCACTGAGGATATTCCCATTCCTTGGAAAAGTCACTGCAGGGCTTTTGATCAATAATGCTGTGACAGGTGCCAGGGTAGGGACATGAAATACAGAGCAGCTGGTTCAGGGACAGACTGCACAGGGAGCCCCCAGAGCCAGAATTATCCAGGAATTCACTGTTCCCTTGCAGTGCCTGTCACACAGCCAGACTGGCTCTCTCTGCTGCTACCAAATCCAGGCAGTTTAAGGAGCTGCATGTTTTGTACAAGAAGTGCCAAGATGGCAGAAACAGAACAAGAAAATTAATCTGAAGAATGAGAGAAATAAAACAATCAAATCTACCATTTGCTGTCACAATTTATATATATAAAAACAATACATTTGCTCTATTATTCCTTCTCTCTTTTTCAATTCAAATTACTTAATTTTTCACATATCACCTTGATATTGTCAGCACCCATTTTTTGCCATGTTCACTGAAATTGTTTTGATTTTTTTTTGGCCATTTGTGGAGTTACTTGTGCAGTTCACAGCAGAATGAAGCACCAACCTAAACTTTTAAGTTTCAAGGCTCTGAAATTGATGATTAAACATCCTGAAACTTTCTAGGAGTGTGTCCTGTGTGACACTAAACATCTGTTCAAATTTAAATACAGGGCTGCCATGGAAGTCATCATCACAGGCACAAAGGGAAATTTTCCTTAGTAATTTTTCCATAATTTTTCCCCGTAAGAAATCTTTCCCAGATCAATCTTTTCTGAATCCATTCCTCCCAAATGTGTTTAGTACAACAGCTCTTTGTTCTGCCACAGGCTGGATAAAAGATGCAGGGTTGTTTGTCTATTTTATTATATCAAAATGTTTAATTTGAAACTCAAGCCTTTTCAAAGGGCCAGTTTTGGCTTAGAGTGCCTCTGTGACACCTGGGAAAAAGGACAAGGTTTCAAACACAGCATTTGACAGAGAATTATGGAATGATTTGGGGTTGGAAGGGATCTTAAAGCGCATCCAGTGCCACAAGAAGGGAAACTTCCACTATCCCAGGCTGGCCCAGCCTGGCCTTGGACACTCCCAGGGATGAGGCAGCCACAGATTCTCTGGCCTAAAACTTTAAACTGGCATTTAACCAAATACATCTGCATCTGTCAATATGATTCTCCTGATTCTTTGTGAGTTTTAACCCTATTTTCTCCAGTAACAGTGAAGAACGAGTGAAAACACTCCATCTTTAGGAAAAACTTGGAATTTATCCAAACTAGGAATTTATCCCTGGCAGAAAAAGGGGTGAGAAAGAGACACCACAGTGAATTCCAAGAGGATGGGCTGCTCCCCCCTGCCTTTGCCAGGCTGGATCTGTGTGGAAGGACATTACCAAGCACACGTACAATGGCAGAGTTTTTGTTATCCAGCGTTCCTCGTCCGTAGATGAAACCTTCGTGCTCTGCAGCTGAGAAAGGAGGAAAATCCCAGCCCTCGGGGGGAGCAGGCACCACATCCATGTGTGCCAGCAGCATATAGGGCAGCAGGCCAGGGGCAGAGCCCTGCACTGTAAACAGGTGGCTGTATTTGCCAACAATTTCATGTTGGATGAACTTTGAAGAAAATACAGCCGGGAAGACTGTTAAAAAAAAAAAAAATTAAAGACACGTGTGAAAGAAAAAATTAACAATAACGGCCGATTTTAGCATTATTGCATAGAGTTGTCAGCTAGGTAGCATCAGGGGGGGTGTAAATAAGGAACTGTAAATCATCAGGAACTGTAAATAATGGGCACAGCAGAGATTAGAAGTTCTCACACTTCTACCAATCTATCTCACTTGGGATTTGAAAGTCTCCTAAACAAAACCAGAATTCTTGTTCAGCAGTGCTGCAGCTCTTTTGCAGGGAGCAATGATGGAACTGCCAAAAAATTAGGTTGAAGCAGCAGCAGTCATCCTCTTTTAATTTTTTTATGGCATTTAACCATCTCAAGGACCAAAAACCATCATTACAAAAAGCCATCATTGAATCTTTTGGGGCCATTGATACCACTGCTACAGAGGGGACACATGTGACATTTCTGACAGGTCTTTCTTCAGGAAAAATATAAAAATCACTTATATTCAGGAATGATACGTGTTCTCTTCAATTTGTTTATAAAAATGAAAATAGGAGCAGCAGAAATTGCCAAGACTGAAAGTTCAGTACCCTTCTGAATGTAACTCCCAAATTCGGCCATGGCAGTTGTATTCAAATCCTCTGGAGACCAGGACACAGTTGGGATTTTAATGGCCCCTTCAAAGAAACACAGAACAGAAATCACTCAGCACCAAAACCAAACAAAGCTCCAACTGCACTTCCAAAGTGGAAGCACATTTATGTTCCTGAGTGTTTCTCCAGGCTTTAAACATTATTTCACAGCACAGCACGAAGCTGCCATGATCAAAAAGAGACTGATGTGCTTCAGCTGGGCCATGCACATGTAGCATTTCCTAACAGCTCAGCCAAGGCATCTCTCCAGACAATTTGACTCCACTTTTCATGCTGAAGTGTTGAATGATGTCCTTAGAAATGCTACTGTCCAGGAGCAGCTGCAATTTGCTTGGGTGATCTGATTCCCCAGAGCCACGGGCTCCTCTGGCAGCTGAGCTGGCAGTCCAAGGCTCTTTCTCAAGAGTTAAGCAGGTTGTGATGATTATTACACCTCCATACGGCTTTATAAATTAACCTACATAAACAGACAGGGCTTTTGTTGGCCCTTTTGGTCTGCCCTGTCATTTAAACAGGCTCTCCAACATCCAGTCCCTGTCCTGCAGAACATGGGAGTAACTCAGCCCCAGCTGCCTTTCCAAACAGCAGCTGCCAGCAGAGGTTATGGATTCTTTTGAGGTCGTGTGATTCATGAATTAACACAAAAATCTATTGTGAGCCTTCATTTTCCCATTAAAAAAGAATGTAAACACAATTTGCTAGGCAATAAATCCTACAAACCAGCAAGGTATGAGGTTAAAACACACAGGGTTTTATCACTAGGTGCCAGATTGTGGTTTCCTACACAGTGCCAGCCCTACTGAGAGCTAAACCCCTCAAATCTTCTACGTCAGACAGCACAAACAGCGCAGGACTGGGCACAGCAGTGGTGAGCAAGAACAAGAAAGGGAGAAAATCCCGACGGTGACTTATCCAGTGGACAAAGGGATGTCTGGAAACGCCTTCACGGGTGTCTGGCAAAATTCTGTGTGTACAAGCAGGAAACCGTGGAGAAAATCAACACAGGGCAAGAGTTGGCTCAGGAGAAGCACAGGATCGCTGAGGCTGGAAAATCCCTGTGGGATCATCGAGTCCCAGCTGTGCCCGATCCCCACCCTGAGCACTCAGTGCCACCTCCAGGTGCCACCTCCAGGGATGGGCGCTCCAAACCCCCCTGGGCAGCCCCTTCCAGCCCTTTCCATGAGGAAATTCCTGCTGATGTCCAACCTGAGCCTCCCCAGCCCAGCCTGAGGCCGTTCCCTCTCCTCCTGTCCCTGTTCCCTGGGATAAGATCCCAAATCCCCCCGGCTGTCCCCTCCTGGCAGGGAGTTGTGCAGAGCCAGAAATTCCCCCTGAGCCTCCTTTGCTCCAGGCTCAGCCCCTGCCCAGCTCCCTCAGGACTCTCCAAACCCTTCCCAGCTCCCTCAGGTTTCTCCCATTGCCCTCCCTGGACTCGCTCCAGCCCTTCCTGAACTGCAGCGCCCAGTACTGGACAGGGCGCTCGAGGCGGGGCCTGAGCAGCGCCCAGCACAGATTTTTCAACCACTTCCTTAGTCCTGCTGGCAGCCAACACCCGGTTCCTTCGAGGGAAAGCACCCGGGGAGCGGCCGCCTCCACACCCGCCCCCCGTGCCCTGGGTCCCCCCTCAGGAGGGGCGAGGGGGGCTCACAGCGCTCGGGCCCCCTCACCTCGCAGCGCCTCCTTGAGCTCCCGCCGCTCGCCGGCGCTGAGGGCGGCGGTGCCGGCGCTCCGTGCCCAGAGCCGCGGCACCCCGGCCGGGGCTCGCAGGACGAAGGCGCGGAGCAGAACGGCGGCCGCCAGCGCCAGCACCACCGAGCCCAGCGCCAGCAGCGCCGCCGTCACCGCCCGCCGCCCGCCCGCCATCACTGACTACCGCGCCCCCGCGGCTGATGGGCGTGACCGGGAGCCAATCGCGACCGGTGTCGTCAGCATGTTGACCAATGGGAGCGGAGCAGGGGCGGGATTAACCCGCTGCTCTCGCGGGGGCTGCTGGGAGATGTAGTTTGCAGCGCATGTGAGATCGGCCGAGGGGAGTGCGGGTTAGGGAATGCTTTGCGTTGGAAAGGATCTTAAATCCCATTTCATTCCACCCCTGCCATGTCAGAGACACTTTCCACTGTCCCTGGGTGCTCCAAGCCCGTTCCAACCTGGCCTTGGACAATTCCAGGGGTGGGGCAGCCACAGCTGCTCTGGGCACCCTGTGCCAGGGCCTGCTCACCCTCACAGGGAAGGATTTCTTCCCAGTATCTTGGGATGCTGCTATCAAAGGATGGGAATAAAAGGAATTCCTGTGGGGAATAACCACCCCCAGGCTCATTGGGGCCACAAGGGAGGCAGAAGGATGCCAAGGAGTCTCTGCGTTGTGCAGCCCCACTTCTGACAAACTTTAAATCCACCTGCTTTTCAAAATATGTCAATTCTTTCCTTGATTCTACCAGCTAGCACGATGTAATCCTTTTTATTCCCTTCTTTACAGCTGTTCTGAATGGAATGTGAAGATTTATCCCAGCTTCCCATGGCATGAACTGTCCCAGGATGCCAAAAACCAGATGGGAGCAGCCATGGTAATCGTGCCCCTGAGTCAGCAGAAGATGACAATGATTGTTCACACATTCTTTATTATAAAAAAAAAAAAAAAAAAAGAAGAAGAAGAACGAAACCAACATTAAATTAAATAAATTACAAACATTTCTGAGTTGGTTATACATCATGCATTTACCAAGTAAGGCTCCAGAGCCAAAACATATCAACCTCACTGTTACTTAAGAGCAAGAAAAAGAATATTTTACTGCAAGTGAAAATATTTCACCAGCATGGCTTTGAGCTCCCCTAATTCTCTGCCCAGGCACTTGGGAATTATGACTTTGGCCACATTGTGCCTCCAGCAGTGCCATTTACCTGCTGGTGTGACGTTTATTGCCAGAACTGACCCAGGATTTGGCTACAGAAATGGGATTTCCTTCTGCCTGGGTCATGATTTGCAGGAGAGCCACTGTTTCTCTTTCCGAGCCATTTCTCGTGACATCCCATCCCATTTTTGTAGGAAGTTCAGGAAATACAATCTGGTTTATGGCTCTGCTCTGAGGATTCCTGCATTTTCCTGTCAGACCCCAGGCTGAGAAATCAACCTCCTGTAAGGAATCCTGAATGTAGAGCTGGGAACTGGAACTTCCCTCTTTTAATTTGATGCCACCTCAGAGACCCCAAAATATTGATCAGGACAGTTTCTTGTTGCCCTGCACCAGTTTCTTCATTGCCTTTCTTTCCAAATTAGCACTTTTTAAAAGGAGCACTCAGGCAGTACAAAAGGCCATGAGGAATCCCCCTCAAAGATAATTTAAGAGACCTAATCTCTTGCTTTTACCTTGTAAAATAAGTTATACATGGAGATTTCTGGAGAAACCACTGTTGTCTAAGATTAAAAGAAGTAATAACCATCAGCTAGTGGGGTTTTCTGCCCTCCTTTGGTTTTGTTACTCTCCTGCACCACATAATCAGAAATTGAGGTAGAGAAATGGTGACTTGGTTATTGAGATGTTACATAAAACCAAACTGGCAGGCTGCTGCTGTTGTTTCCTTCGGTGACTGTCTAGCAAGGATGGTTCAGGAAACTATTTTCCTTAAAAATGAGACATCTGGGAGCTGCAGGAAAGCCCCAGGAAGCCTTCAGCAATCAGCTCAATAACGTCTGTGTACTTCCAAACCATACACTAAAGCTTGCTTACATTTGTAATATTTTAGAGTGTTAAAATAGAAATAGCATTTTAAAATAGAATCTGTTTTCAGATGTACTCAACCCACTGGGCAGGCAGGACAACGTGCACATAATTCTTATTTCTGAGTGCAAACCTGTCCTATTAGTAAGAAAAATATATATATATTTCAGAATTTAGCCCTGCTGCGAGAGTCCTGAGGTCTTTGGGGTGTCACTGGTCCGAGGCAGTGTTTTTTGGGATGCTGGGACACAGAAGAGGAGAGGCAGAGGCTGCAGAGACACGCAGGGGAATTCGGGGGGCTGCAGTGCCAGCCCCCGCCGGGGTCAGTGCACATCAGAGAGCAGCAGCAGCTGGCACAGCTGCCCTGCCACACCTCCTGAAAGGCTTTCAGTGTTTGCTTGTGTTTCACTTGGTGCGGGAAACAGCGAGGAGGGAAAGGCAAGGAGCAGGAGGACGGCCAGGGGATGCAATTCCAGTGGGGCAGAAGGATGGTGAGGGACAAAGGGGTGGCTGAACATCCCCTGAGCTCAGGCACCTGCCTGCAGCTGAGAACCCATCAGATGGCGTCTGCTGAGCTCCTGCTGCCCCAGCTGGCTCTGCCTGCTCAGAGTCCTCTGCTCTGAGTGCCACGAGCAGAGCAGGGAGGATCTGGCAGTTCTGGAGGGTGATGGCCTCGTTGCAAACCTGTTGTAACCCCAGGCAGAAGCACAGCTCTCCATGGAGAGGTGGGAGAGAGGATTCTTCTCTGGAGGGTTTGCCACGAGCAGAGCAGGGAGGAGAGAGGATCTGGCAGTTGATGATGATGATCTGAATCTCCTCTGAAGGGCGATGGCCTCATTGCAAACCTGTTGTATCCCCAGGAAGAAGCACAGATCTTCACAGAGGGGTGAGAGAGAGAAATCTCCTCTGGAGGGTCTGGAGGAGTCCCCTCTGGAGGGTCTGCCCGGTGCTCACTGTGCTCACAGAGCTGTCTGGGTCTCTGAGTGGAACATGCTCCCAAACATCTCCTAAAGGGCACAGAGGATGAGCAGGGTCAGGGCTGGTGACGCAGCTCGGTGTCATTGTCACACAAACACCCCCAGGAGCTCCAGCCCTTCTCCAGCATCCAGCTGGGCATGGGCAGCACAGGGAAGGGAGGGGAGCTCCTCCCAAGGCCTCCATGTGGGTGAAAATCACTGCAGCATCTACAAAGCCTGTGCTGAAAATCTTCATTTCTTTTGGGTGTGAACCAAACCTGGTTCTCTGAGTTCCCCCCAGTGTGTGGAGACCACAGATCTGGCTGAACCTGAGCTGTGTGGCCCAGAACGATTGAGGGACTCCTCTGTGGGGTGACCTACCTGCTCCTCATCCTGCTGCCTTCCAGAGCCCCTCAAGACAGGGATTTAAAATTCTATTTGCAATTAACTTCCTGAAGCACTGCAGTTACTTCCAGATGATTTCCCATCTAATCAATCCCAATTAGAAGTTTTGATTTCTGCCTCATACCCATGGCTGCAGTGACCCCTGGCACTACAACTCACCTCCTCCAGGTTCTTGTACTCTGCACTGCCCTCATCCACAGACTCATCATAGATGGAGAGCTCTGTCTGGGTCGGCCTCTGTGCAGGGAAGAGTTGATTCCACAAATTAGCAGAGTGCAGGGTCAAAAGGAGTGAAAACAGTGATTAAGCCAGGCCTAGAAGGTGACCCGTGCTCTGAGGGAAATGCCAGGAGAAGGAGCCCAGGAGGAGACCTGCTCCAGGTGTTTATCTGCATTTCCTATTGCTCTGCTTTGACAGGAGATACCTTAACTCCTCCTGGGGAGATAATGGGTGCCACTGGTGCCAACTCCAGCTGGCATACAATAAACCAACCCCTGTTTGGGGACAGAGCCTGTCTGGTGCTGTGCCACCAGCATGGGCCACATTCCTGCCTCACAATTCCTCCTGTTCTCCTCCCACCAGTGGACCACTCATGGATGCCAGGACTATTCCAGCTGCACAAGCTTTGCCTTCATTTCTTCATCACTGGGGGCTAAATTCTGCCTTTGCCTGTTCCAACCAGCACCAAACTGAGGGCACAGTGCTGGAACGGCTCTTCTGGCTCCTCCAGGCTGGCACAGCACTCATGGTTTGTGTAAAACAAATTGACACTAAAAAAATTGACACTTCTGAATTCCCATGGAAATCCATTCCATCACAAGGTGCTCGGCCCATACACAACTGGAATATTAAATATTTTGCTGATTTAGGCCTTTACCACTTGAGATAAACATGAAACTTCTTTAGGTAATAAAATGTTATTTTAGGTAATAAAATGGTATTTTTTTTCATTGTGCTGACACAGCCTGGAAGCCAAACAGGAGAATCTCGTGGGCTGGGGAGCAAATTTACCTCTTCCAAGATGGGTGGGTGGACAAACTCTCTGATACTGGCCAGTGCAAACAAAACAGCATCGTGGATGGTCAGGAAGATGTGACTTGGGTCCAGGCCTCCTTCCTCAAAGACTCCCCCTGTGCTGATGTCATCGTACACCTGGGCTGGAGAAAGGAGACAGCTGAACGAGGAGGAAAGCACAGGAGGAATTCTGGAGGTCTGTGTGGCTGCTGGGGTCCTCTGAGCTAAGGCAAGGCTCAGAAGAGGCAGCTTTGCAGCAGAAATGAGTGTGGGGATCTGTTTTCCTGCATGCTGAGTGTGGAGATGTTCCAGCTTTATCACTTCCCAAATGAAAGTACTGATTTCACACACAGAGAACAGTGATTTTCTTTCCTTTCTTCTGTTTTTTCCTTTTATCTGTTCTGGCCTGGTCCAGCAAAGGACTGACATGTCACAGTTTGAATAAAGAACAGAAAAGGGTTTGCTGTTTGTCAGCAGCTCAGAAATGGGAGGAGATCCAATGGAAATGTGTTCTTTGGGGATTCTTACCATGCACGTTTGCCAAGAACACTTTGATCCCAATCTTCTGGTAACTGGAGCACAACTGGAAGGGATGAGATGGGAGAGAGAGGATTAAAACCACTGCTGCTCCAGCTTTGTGTTTATGCATAAAGATTTTTATCAGCGCTGGGGCTGAAGGAGAAAATCAGAGGTGCAGAAGTGGAAAAGCCACACAATTGGAGCACAAGCCGTGTGGGAGAGCAACTGAGGGAGAAAGGGAGACTCAGGGCTGCCCCCATCGCTGTGCACAGCTCCTGAAAGGCGCCTGTGCTCAGCTGGGGCTGGGCTCTGTCTGCAGGAACTGACACAACCAGAGCACACAGCCTCAAGCTGCACCAAGGGAAATACAGGGTGGGTATCAGGGAAAAGTTTTTCACAGAAAGGGTGAGAAAGTTCTGGAATGGCTGCCTGGGGAGGTGCTGGAGTCACCATCCCTGGGGGTGTTCAACAAAGCCTGGATGTGGCACTGGGTGCCAGGGTTTAGCTGAGGTGTTGGGGCTGGGTTGGACTCCATGATCTTCAAGGTCTCTTCCAACCTGTTCATTCCGTGATTCTGTGAATTGGGGCACATAAACACCTTCGTGTGAGAGAGCAGAAGGTCCCTGCACAGAACTCACCTTGCTCAGAGCCTTTGTGCCCATCAGGTCCACAAAGCACACGCCACTCATGTCCAGGATGATGGTGTGGAAGCTGATGTAGGGCGGTGCTGCCAGCACAGGGTCGGTGTCTGCCGTGGGCAGCACGCTGAGGGGGCTGCCCTGCAGGGTTGGGGTCCTGCCCAGCTCCCCAGGGCTCTGGCCTGGCCCAGCCCCGGGGGCAGGAGGGTGGAATGTGATGTAGGAGATGCTGGCACCGTTGGCAGCAGTCTGGTTGTTGTTGGTGTCTGTTGGAGAGGCGCTCTCAAAGTCCTTCTGGAGCTCTTGCAAAGACAAGGTCTGAAGCAGAGCAGAGGTGCAGAGTCAGGGCAGGGCACAGGTGGGGTCCTGGCAGGTGACTGCACCTCTGCCCACTGATATGAAGGGGTTTAATCTGGACTAACTCCAGCCTGGCTGTCCCTTGGGGCTGGACTAAGGATAATTTACATGATTCATTTATTTCAAAACTGCTCAGCATTGCAAAGCAAATGGGGCTGGGGTGACTGAGAAATGGGCTTTGAAAGGGCTGAACTGCTGACACAGCCCCAGAGAAAGAGGCCAAAGCTGCCTGGTTTCTGTAGATTGTTCCCCATGTTCCCATTCCAGCCTCCTCCCCAGCCTCACAGCCTTTCCCACTTCTCCTGCACCTTCAGGTTTAGGGAGGAATGGAGATGTAGGTGGGGAGGAAAGGGGGTGAGAGGTGGGAAATGTGGCCAGGAAAACAGTGCAGGAAATCCCATGTCGAGAGGAGCTGTCTGATGGGGACTTGGGGTCGTACTCAGGGACACAGAGACCTTTTTGGGAGCTCAGAGCTGAGTTACCTTGTTCTCCTTCAGCAGGAATTTTGGGAGCTTTGCTGGTGCTTGTGCTGTGCCCTTCCCCTGCTGTTTCACAAATTTCCTCCTGGCCAAGTACACCTTGCCAGGATCCACCCCTGTCTGTGGGAAAGAGAGATTTTTTTCCCTTAAAAACTCTGTTCCAAGAGTCAGGAGCTGCTGCTCCTTCCCTGGCATTTCCCAGCCTGGGGCACCAGCTGGGCACTGGAGTGGGGTGATCCTGATGGCATCCAAACATCTCCTGGAACTCGGGGAACCTGCACATGCAGGGGGAGAACTGGAATAGCAGGATGCCCCTGTTTTGGCAGTGCTTGGAGGAGGAACCTGCCAGGATTTGGGCACAACCTCTAAAATGAGCTCTGCAAAAAGCCCTGATGATCAGGGAGAGGAGGATTGAGGAGTAGAGAGTGGATGTGACCATTGTCCATGATTATCCACAGCTTAATTACCCCCGTGTAGCAACACAGGAGAGAGCAGGGGCAGTTTGGGAATGGCTTCAGGCAGGGATTTGTTGAGGAATTGCTCACCTTGGCTATGATTTTCTCCCGGAATATCTCTGAGTTGGCAAAATACAGCGGCGAGCAGTAGGTGATGATTTTAATCCCATTAACTTCATGGACCTGCACCAGAGACAGGAGCTCAGAGCAAGCCTGGGCACCAGTGGCAAAGAGCAGCATTTTCTCTGAGGGTGTTTTGTCTGCAGCTCACCTTGTTGTAGGTTTTGGGGTTCTTGTAGATGTCAGTGGAAGTCACCTGGCCCAGGGCAGAGCCGTTGCGGCTGCAGAAAAGAAGGGAGCAGCATTAGGGGAAAGAAAACTGCTTCTGCTTCACATTCCACCCCAGGATTTGAACATTTGCTCTGTGAAAACTCTTGCATTTCACCCCTGCAGAGTCTACAGGGCAAAAATGATCACTATTTTGAGATGCCAGACTGGGAGCTATTAAGAAAGGGCTTTGATGGATTAAAAGTGGTGAGAACACCTCACACCAGGGCCCTGCACACAGACAGGACTTGTTGGGATCTTTTGCTGGTCAGAGTGACTCTGAGAAAAGTTAGAAAGTCCCTTTTCCCAGCCCAGTGCTGAAGAAGGAGTCAGAGCTCTTCATTTCTCGGTCTCAAAGTTGTTTATTGTTTCTTATCTATAAAAATTTTTCTCCTGCCCTGCCAAGGTCCATCCAGCAGGACAGTTCCAGGCACTCTGCCTGCTCCCAGGGCAGTGTTATGTCTTTATACTAAAAACTACGTGTACAATATTTACAATTCCTTCCCAATACCTATCACCCATGTCAGACAGTGAGCATCTACTCTAAACCAATCTAAAAGTGCCAACAGCACAGCAGAAGATGGAGGCCAAGAAGAAGAAGGAGAAGAAGGGCAGGACATGCCCAGATTCCTCTGCCTTGCCTCGTGAACCCCCATTCTAAATTCCCAAAATTCTACATTTTCACCCTGCGATTAATTCACTGTAATTTTACTCAAACACTTGTGGTTTGTAACTCCTCACACAAAGCTGGCAATTGTTTCCAGCCCTGGGGGCGGTGTTATATCTTTATACTAAAAACTACATGTACATTATTTACAATTAATTCCGAATACCTATCACCCATGTCAGACAGTGAGCTTCTACTCTAAACCAATCTGTAAGTGCCGACAGCACAGCAGAAGATGGAGGCCAAGAAGAAGAAGGAGAAAGGCTGGACATGCCCAGATCTCTCCATCTTGCCTCCTGAACCCCCATACCAAAAACCCCAAACTCTACTTTTCCACCCTGTGATAACTTCACTAATATTCTACCTAAACTGTTGTGGCTTGCAGATCTTCATACAAGGTTGGTAATTTGCTCCACGGGTCATAATCCAACCCAGAGGTGTTTTGAGCTCTGTGCCAGGGTCTCTGAGCCCCCTGGCAGGGGTTTTGGCCATTCTGGACAGCCAGAGGGATGTCCTGGGTTCCCACAAGGACTCACTCTTTTTGTGAGCTGGGAACTGTGTGGGGTGAAGCAAATCCCTTGAGGCTTCCCCTTGCCCTGGGATGTGCACGGGAGCGGGAATGCAGGCAGTAAATTGGCGCCTGCCATTCCTGTTTGCACATTCCGGGCAGGACACCTGCACTCCCCGGGGCTCCTGCCGCGCGTTCCGCGGGCCAGAGGTCGCTCCTAAAAAACCACCTGTCCCTCCTCCTGCCCCTGGCAGATCTGCCGTGGTCCTGGGGGCCGCGAGGTACTCACAACTGGGTGTGGAAAACCACCACGAGCACGGAGAATCCCACGCCCACCGCCACTCCGTAGGGCAGGCTCAGGAAGAAAGCGGAGAGGAAACTCACGAGCCAGACCAGCTGCAGGGAGAGGAGGGAGAGAGGAGATGAACCGTGGGGATGTGGAGGGAGATGGATGGGAAAATGGATGGGAAATGGGTGGGAAATGGAGGGGAAATGGGTGGGAAATGGAGGGGAAATGGGTGGGAAATGGAGGGGAAAGTGGAGGGGGGAAAGTGGAGGGGAAAAGTGGAGGGGAAAAGTGGAGGGGAGAAATGGATAAAAAAATAGGTGGAAAAATGGATGGGAAAACTGGATGGGAAAAATGAATGGGAAAATGAATGAGAAAAATGGATGGGAAAATAGGTGGAAAAATGCATGGGAAAACTGGATGGGAAGACTGGGTGGGAAAATGGATGGGAGAACTGGATAGGAAAACATGGATGGGAAAACATGGATGGGGAAAAATGGATGGGAAATGGCTCTGTGCTGCTATCCTGAGCTCTCGAACCCTCCCAGCTCAACATGAATAGGCCAAACCCTGAATTCTGCAGCTGTCCTAACGCTGCAGTTGCTGCATGTTTTAGAGTGAACCATCCTTGCTGGGCAGTTTGCCAGGAGCCCCAGTTCCTTTTCAGCCATAAAAGCAGCTGGGGTGTTTCTCCACGGCTGCTCGGGCGCCCACTCCGCTCATTCCACCCAAAAAGGATCAGCCTGGCTCTTCAGGAAGGGGCTCCTGCAGATCTCACATCTGCTGCTCCCTGCTCCAGCCCCGAGCAGCTCCTGCTGTCAGCCAGAGCAGTTCAGAAAAAGTCAGAAATCATCTGTCTGAAAACTGCCTGAGCACCTGCTGGAAATGATCTGAACACAGAGAGATTTGATGGCCAGGTGTGACAGAGGAGACCAAAACCTGCCCCACTCCAGCTCAGAGCTCTGCCATTTGTCATTTTTATGTGTTAGCACTCAAGCATCTCGCTCCATGTGAGATCAGTCCTGCCCTGCATTTAAACATCCCCTCTGAAAATCATTATCAGCTTCTTTTAAACCCATCCTCAAAATGAATAAAAACTAACTTTGACCTTGGATGAATAAGGGTAACTTTGATGACTTCACTATCTTAATTTATGTTAATTTTGTGCATAAATGGCAAGGAAGAGCTTCCCTCCATCCATCCATCCATCCATCCATCCATCCATGCATCCATCCATCCATCCATCCATCCATCCATCCATCCATCCATCCATCCATCCATCCATCCATCCATCCATCCATCCACCTATCCATGTATCCATCCACGCATCCATCATTAGAATTAGCTGGAATTAGCTGTCCTGAAACACAACCAGCATTGAGGTGATGAACACCAATGCTCTGACATCACCCAGGAATGGTGCTCCCCATTTTGGGCCAGGGCACTGAATCTGGTTCAAATTCCAAGGAGATTAAGGTCAGGGGAATCCCGTTCATTGGCATCTGCCAGGATGTTCCTCAGGCAGCACCATCCATGTCCTCTCAGTCCATGCTCAGGGCTCTGCCCAGGTTTTGGGGCCTGTCAACCCTGTGGGGTCCATCTGTGATCAGGTAAAGGGGCAGCAGCTGAGCTGCCAGAGCCCACAGAGCTCCCCTCTCACCCCACAGCAGCAGAACCCGTTCAGAGATGTGCCCAAATTGATAACCCAGCTCTTCCCCAGCACTTGTTTGAGCAGGATTTTGGGAAAGCTCTTCATGGCTCGGGCCAGCCCGTCTGGACTCCTCCTGATTGCCCTGATAAGGGGTTTTGTTGGGCCCTGACAGGATATTGGCTCCGTGTCCACACACGGCACTCAGCCGTGGGAGTCCTGTTCAAACACTCTCTTTTTATGTCAGACATTTCCAAATTCCGTTCTCACTCCCCCGCCACCCCCTGCCTGGGTTTATACATCAACCAGTGCCTGGAGTCCTTATCACTCTGAAGGGCTCTCCTCACCCTGGAGGGCCATTGTGTGAGTTTTTAAGTCATGACTCCCAGATATTGAGCAGGGCCGGTTTGGCTAGTTCTGGGCAAACAGGCTCCGCTCTTGATTGGCATTTAAACACAGCAGGTAAGAGTTCAGACCTCTCTGATATGTGCTCTGGGCAGCAGCATGCTCAGCTGGGCAGGACAGGCAGCACCATCTCCCCAAGAGAGCCAAACCCACCTCCTGCAAGGGACTCACACCCCCCAAAACCCCACTAAAGACTGTTTTGGGGTCTGCCCTGCTCATCCAGCCCTGGCCAGGTGATGCCTCCCAGCAGCCCAGGCACTCACGCAGTCCAGCTTGCTCTTCTTCCACAGGTAGAAGGGGTCAGCCAGCTGCTTGAGGGAGTTCTTCAGGTTCACAGCAATGAGGGCTCCCAGCACGGACTGTGGAGGACAGGGAATGGGGTCAGCCACACCTGGATGTGCCACGCTTGGCAGTGGATGCTTTCCTGCAGCATCTGCCTGCCTTGGGCCAGCCCCATCACAAGGGTGATGCTGACAAAGCTCCCACTTGGATCTGAGCAGGGTCATCTGGATGATTCTTTCAGTATAATTTACACTTATTATATATATTATATATTATATATTATCTATATAAATTACACTTATTTGCTCACTTATATTTGCCCCATCACAAGGGTGACACTCACAAAGCTCCTACTTGCATCTGAGCAGGGTTATTTAGATTATTATTTCACTATAATTTACAATTTACTCACTTATATTTACCCCATCACAAGGGTGATGCTGACAAAGATCTCACCTGAATCTAAGCAGAGTAATGTGGATGATTATTTCAATATAATTTACACTTATATTTGCTCACTTATATTTGCTCCATCACAAGGGTGATGCTCACAAAGATCTGACCTGGATCTGAGCTGGGTCATTTGCATGATTTCAGCGTAATTTACACTTATATTCACTCACTTATATTTACCCCATCACAAGGGTGATGCTGACAAAGATCTCACTTGCATCTGAGCAGGGTCATTTGGATGATTCTTTTCACTATAATTTACAATTTGCTCACTTATATTTGCCCCATCATAAGGGTGCAATGATGCTCTCAAAGCTCTCACCTGGATCTGAGCAGGGTCATTTGGATGATTATTTCTCCATAATTTAAATTTATATTTGCTCACTTATATTTGCCCCATCACAAGGGTGATGCTCACAAAGATCTCACCTGGATCTGAGCAGGGTCATTTGGATGATTCTTTCACCATAATTTACAATTTGCTCACTTATATTTGCCCCATCACAAGGGTGATGCTGACAAAGCTCTCCCCTGGATCTGAGCAGGGTCATTTGGATGATTCTTTCACCATAATTTACACTTATATTTGCTCAGAGAAGCTGTGCCTGCCCCATCTCTGCCCAAGGCCAGCTTGGACAGGGTTTGGAGCAGCCTGGGACAGTGAAAGGGGTCACTGCCCGTGGCAGGGATGAGGTTTAAGGTCCCTTCCAACCCAAACCAGCCTGGAATTGTGTGACTGTGTGACTGTGTGATTCTAGCCAGCCCTGCAGACAGGTCCCCAGGCCAGGAACAAACTGTCCCGTGCTTCTGTTTGCATCAGGGTTTTTTTGGAGCCAGGCTGTGCCCGTGTTTGGGTGTGGAGAGTGGGTGTTGCAATGGCTCTGCCTGCACAGATGTTTGTGTTACCTTTGGAAGAGGCTCGAGGTAGATTCCCAGGGACAGCATGGTCACCATGACCACTAGAGCCACAAAGAAACTTGCCACCTGCAAAGAGGGAAGAAAATCACTTCTGCAAACATCAGGGCTTCTCAAAGCTCCCCTGGGCGTGTAGTCAGGGGCACAACTGGGCACTGCAGCATTTTATGGGAGAGGATGTTTGCCTCTGAAAACAGGCAGGGGTTTGCAGATCTCACAGATAACCCCAAACTTCCCTCACTGCCCAGTCCAGAGTGGGATTGCAGATTAAGATCCCTCCTTCTGTGCCCAACCCAGAGAACTAAATCAGGGACCAAAATGGGCTTGGGGAGGGAGGAAATTCTGCTTTAACAGCAGCAGCCTGAAGCACTTGTGTGTGAAACTTCTCCAGAGCTGCACAGTCAGGCTGGCAACTACAGCGCTTTGTGATCCAGAGGGAATGGAAGGGGAGAGGAGGAGGAAGAGGAGGAAGAGGAACTAACTTGGGATTTCGCTCCTGCCCCATCCACGGCGAGGGTGACAGAGAGGGCGCAGCAGATCACGTGGATTTTGAAGAAGGATCCAAAGAAGTTGCTGCAGCCCAGGGCCAGCATTTCCTGTGGAGATGTGGAGAATGCCCATCAGAAAGGACAGCTACCCTTCCTACTGACACATGGCAAGAGAGCCGGGGCCTGAGGCTGGTTGATGTGGCCAGGGCAGGCTCTGGGTTCCCTGCAGTGCATCCCAGACTCTTTCCTTCCAGTAAGATCTGGGCTAGGCCCTGGTGTAGCAGGGAAACCTGGAAGCACAATTCCACATAAACACGTTGTCATCTGTTGACACACTCAGGGCAGGGCTCCATGTGGTATGTGTGGCTGCTGTTGAAAGCTGCCACTGTGCCAGGGATGACAAAAGAGGATTATTTAATGGCCTGCCTCTCAGAGTATCTAGATGACACACCAGGAATCCAGGTCTTTCTCTGCTCCCTGAGCAGTGCACGCACCTCAAGCTGCCAAAACACTGAGTCTGGAGGGGCAGCAAGGCACAGAGCCCAGCCTGAAGCTGCTTTCCCTCTTCCAGCCTCTCTCCAGCCCACAGGACGGGGCTCTGCCGTGTCCTTTTGCCCCCTACATGGCACAAAGCCACGGAGCCTCCTCGGGAGCAGCACGTCTGCTCCGAGCCTGGCACGTCTGAACGTCCTCCCTTCACGCTGTGAGCTCTTCCCTTCACGCCTGAGAGCAAAGGCAGCAGCCCCTGGCTGCCCCAGCCCCAGCCATACCTGGTTGGGGTCCACGTTGTAGCCATGCTTGGCTGCCAGGGTCCTCCCCATGGCCAGGTTGATCACGTAGCCCACGATGGCCAGAGAGAAAGCCGTGCCCACCATGTCCTTCCACTTGCTCACCAGGGGCAGGGTGGGCTCTGGGAACCTGCACTCAGAGCACAGGGGAGGAGTTGGGGCAGTGCTGGCTGGAGGGTTCAGGGATGGCACAATCCCTGCACAGGACGGGGGTGGTTGTGTCACGGGGCACGCTGGCACTCCTGGAAGGGGATTCTGGGGTTGCAGGGAAGAGTGAGGTGTTTTCCAGGCTGGAGGAGGAGGAGGAGGAAGGAAAACTGTCTGGAAGGTGAATCAGAGCTGCACAAGCTCTTACCCCATGCTGATTTTCCCCACTATTGGCATCCCATACTTGTCGGGCATGTTGAAGCTGCCGGAGATTGCGGTGGCCACGATCACCTGCAGGGACAGGGAGTAAAGAGCTGTGAGCAGGAAGAGCTGGGCTGGCTCAGGGCGTTCACCCTGCCACGCTCCCAGAGCTGACAGAATAAATCCAGCACCAAGTTTGGGCTGGGGAAGGCAAGGACAGTCCCAGCAGGGTTATTTTCTTCACCCTCAGCATCACCAGGATGCAGTGCAGGGATGAGCATGGGGCTGGCCCAGTTTCTGAGCCCAAACCATGTGGGGGCCGTGTCACACTCACTGTGTAGATGCTCTACATGGTGGCCCTGCTGAGAGCAGGGGCTGTGAGGCCAGGGGAGGCTCCAGGGACAGCCCGGGTGTCACTTACAATGATGATCTCCATCGGGATGGGCATCCGGATCTTCTTCATGTACTTCAGGTTGAGCTCCTTGACAACGATCAGGAGCACAGAGCTGACCAGGGCATAGACCAGGGAGGCCAGGTTGGTTTGGGGCAGACCTTTACAAATGTCAATGAACGTCTGAAGGGGAGAGAACAGGAGGAGGGGTCACAGCGAGACAGACACTCTGGACGACATGGACAGAACAACAGACAGCACTTGTTACCACAATCAACACCCTGAGATGTGAGCAGTGCTAAAAAGCCTCTGCTGAGGGGTCAGCCCCCAGCCCTGGGCCTGGGCTGGTGATTTAATGCAGTTCTGGCTGCATCAGCACAGGATGCACCCATGGAAGACACAGGAAATCCCAGGAATGGCCAAACCTGCTCAGAGGAAACATTCCTGCTGCTGACAACTCTGCAAGACTCCTGCTGCAAATCAACACATCTCATATCCCCCACGATCCCAGTCCCATTCCATCATTCCTCACTAAAACCACAGGCAGGGCTCAGATAATGCTGCTGGGGAACACAGAATTCACAGAATCACAGAACCACCAGTTTGGAAGACACCTTCAAGATCAAGTCCAACCCAGTCCCTGACACCTCAACTAAGCCCTGGCACCCAGTGCCACATCCAGGCTTTGTTAATCACTGAATCACCAGGTTGGAAGAGACCTTCACGATCATCCCAGCCCCAACACCTCAACTCAACCCTGGCACCCAGTGTCACATCCAGTCTGTTTTAAACACATCCAAGCTCGGATAATGCTGGCTGGGGAACGCAGAATCACAGAACCACCAGGTTGGAAGAGACCTTCACGATCATCCAGTCCAACCCAGCCCCAACACCTCAACCAAACCCTGGCACCCAGGCTTGTTCTAAACACCCCCAGGGATGGTGACTCCAGAACCATTCCAGAACTTTATCACCCTTTCTGTAAAAAACTTTCCCCTAACATCCAACCTACGCTGCTGGGGCAGGGATTCCCCTTTTCCCCCACCCTTTCCTGATCTCCTGGGCCCCATTTCCCAGGCAGGGGTGGTGCTGCTGCCGGGGTTGGGGGGAAGGTGGCTGTGCAGAGCCCCCACTTACGTAGACGATAGCTAAGGGCCCGGTGTAAGACGGGACCGTCAAGCCGAAGACGTACTTGAGCACGGAGATGAGGATCTGCAGCCCCGCCGCCGTCATGAAGCCCCTGATGAAGGACTCTGACAGGTATATGGCCACGAAGCCAAACTGCAGGAAGCCCAGGCACAGCTAGAGAGGCAGAGGAGTTCTGGTCAGAGCCTGCGTGGGGCAGGGGGATCATCTGGGAGAGCACACACAGCTCTCCGGCACACACAGGGGAGTCCCGGAGCAGGGGTGGGGACAGCAGGGATAAGAGTGACATTCTTGGATTGTCCACATGGAGAATTCCACCCCAAGATCAAAAATCTCTGTTTTGAGCCATCATCCACCCCCACTCAGGGCTGAGTGCCATTCTTGGATTGTCCACATGGAGAATTCCACCCCAAGATCAAAAATCTCTACTTTGAGGCATTATCCACCCCCACTCAGGGTTGAGTGCCATTCTTGGATCATCTACATAAAGAATTCCACCCCAAGACCAAAAATCTCTACTTGGAGGCACCATCTGCCCCCACTCAGGGATGAGAGTGACATTCTTGGATTGTCCACGTGGAGAATTCCACCCCAAGACCAAAAATTGTTTACTCTCACCCCTCCGGGTTGAGTGCCATTTGGATCCTACATAACACCCCAACCTACACTCAGGGCTGAGTGCCATTCTCGGAATCTCCATATGGAGAATTCCACCCCAAGACCAAAAATCTCTACTTGGAGGCATCATCCAACCTCATTCAGGGCTAAAAGTGCCATTCTTGGATTTTCCATATGGAGAATTCCACCCCAAGACCAAAAATCCCCAAAAACCTCCACTTTGAGCCATAATCCACCCCCACTCAGGGCTAATGGATTGTCCCCATAGAGAATTCCACCCCAAGAACAAAAATCCCCAAAAATCCCTATTTTGAGCCATCATCCACCTGCATTCAGGGCTGAGTGCCCTTCTTGGATTGTCCACAGGGAGAATCCCACCCCAAGACCAAAAACCCCCAAAAATCTCTATTTTGAGGCATCGCCACCCAGAAGTTTGTCCTCTTTGAGCACCTGCCACCACCATCCCCACCAGGGACAGCCTGGCTCCCAGGGCCACAGCAGGGCCCTCACCTGTATGATGGCTGTGAGGCAGGCCAGGGTGGCCGAGATCTCCAGCCTGGCTGCCTCCAGGGCCGTGGTGTTCACTCTGCTCTCGTTGCTGGTGTGGTTGAAGTACTGGAAGTCCGACTCTGGAGCCAGCTCGCTGCAGATGTTGCCGACGATGATGCTGATGACAGCAAAGGTCCCTGCAGGCAGCACGGGGAGGTCAGGAGCTCCCTCTGGGCACAGCCCTGTTCTGGAAGGCTCCTGGGCTCCACTCATCCCCTCCCCAGCCCCGTGGCAGAGTCAGGCTCATTGGGGTGACAGAATCAGCGACCCCACAAACCCCTGGAAGAACAAACATCCCAGCTCTGGGACACACCGGCATCCCCAGGCAGCATTTTCCTGTCCCGTGCAGGCAATTCCTCACCTGGCACCATCTGATGGATGCCCCCAAGGAAGAAGTAGGGGAGCAGGGGGAAGAAGGAGGAGTAGAGCCCGTTGACAGGAGGCAGATTGGCCAGGAGGGCGAAGGCCATCCCTGCAAAACACGAGGAAAATACAGGGAGCTCCAGGCTGGAGGCAGGGCTTGATGTCACCAGTGAAACACAAATCCCAATGGGCACCAGCATCACCTGCAGGGCTTTGCTGGAGCTGGCAAGGTGTTATTCCCTCCTGGACACCCAGAGAGGGACGCTGCTCACCTTGTGGCACTTGGATTGTCCCTGCGCTGAGCCCCCCAAGGACATCAGGCAGGATGTAGTCCTTGATTTTGTACTTGGGGAGCCACCCCAGAATGGGGAACAGGCGGAAGAGGGTGAGCTTGAACCTGGAAGCTGAACATCTAAAAGGGAGAGAAAAAATGAAAGCAAATTTGAAAGGTGGAGAATTTGAAACTGAAAGAAGGGAGGGAGCAAATGAGCTGGGAGTAAGGAAGGATCTTCCCAGGAATGTCTGAGCCTTTCTCCTTCACCAGATCCTGAGCCCTCTCTTTTCTCTATTGTTACCTTCCTTCTTCTGAGGAATGGAGATAGATTTCCAAGGAACTGATCAGCAGGGTTATTAACCTTTGCTGACATAATTCTTAGCCTTTCTTTAAGGTGGTATTGGTTTCAATCAGAAAGCTGAGAAAAGGAAATCTCAGCTGGAAAGCATTAAAAAAAAAAAGTCCACACATCCCTACATCACCAATTGTGCTTTTCCCACTATTGAAAAAACAGGGAAACCCCAAATCCCAAATGCACCCAGTGCAAACCATTCTGCTGAGAAAAGAGCCACCAATTTCCTTTTCTTCAGCCCAATTTGCATTTCTCCCACACCTTTCATCCATCAAACCCCTGAGGAGCACATTTTTATTCCCCAGGATAAAAATGTGATCTGGATTCCCGGGTCTGAATTATACCCCTCCAATTCCTGACTAAGTCTGAAATTGGAAATATTATTGGTATAATAATATAAGCACTCCCTGTTACCTGAAAAGGTTTCTCAGTTTCTCCCCGATGGGGTAGGCTCTGGTTTTCTTCTCAAACTCCTCGTCAAAGAGGCTGACAGAGTAGGCAGGACGTTCGATGGCATAGCGAGGCCTGGCCTGGCTCATCTCTGCATCATTTGGATTAAAAAAAAAAAAAAAAAAAAAAAAAAAAAATTAAATAAATAGAAAGAGCAAAGCCAAGAATGCGGCTGGAGTTGGCCCAGAGCGGACACCTCCAGCGTCTGGAGCCCTCCCCGAGCTCCTCCACCCTAAATAGTTTCCCCGTGGCAGAGAGGCAGGTCCTGGGAGTGGCTTCTCCCAGCTCCAGGGGCTGCTGCTGCTCCCCGGCCCCGCAGCTTTCCCAGCTCCTCGGAGGTGATGCTAATGAGCGATGCTAACGAGCGCTGTTAATGAGCGGTGCCGTGCCAAGGGACCCTGGGCCGCCCGGCAGGCGGGCAGGGTTAGGGTTAATCCCGGGTTAGGGTTAATCCCAGGTTAGGGTTAGGGGTGTTAATCCCAGCTCCGGGAGTGCCTTTTGCCTGGGGCGAGGCACTTGACCTTTCCCATGGCTCGGTTTCACCACCAAGGCTTTGCCAGGCTGGTTGATACTGGCACAGGGGATGATTGAGGGCTGGATCCCTTCCGAGGTGTTCCTGCCACGCTGCCCAGCATTCCAGAACCTTCCCAATGCTCCCGGCCGTGGGTGAGCGCCCGGGTTCCTCTAGGAAGTGATGCTCGGGGAGATAACTGTTGCTAACTCATGGGCAGTGATGAAGATGCCCAAACATCCCGGCAGACCAGTCCTGCCCGGTATCTGGGTCTGGGATGATGAACTTCAGATGTCCCTGATTTTACCGTGCCCACGAGAGGGGGAATCACCCCGGAGTGGCCGGGCTGGGAGGGGAGGAAGTGGTCAGATATAAACCCAGCATCTCGGTAATTATTTGTGTTTTGGTGTGAATCTAAATGGGTCATTGCCCAACACAGGAGGAGAAGAGGGGGTGGGAAAAGCTGGTGATTCAGGCAGGAGAATGCATCGAGAAGCAACATCCAGGTTGTTGAGAGCTTACAGAGCGATCTGGATGTGCCAGAGCTTCCCCTCCCCTCTCTGGGCGCTGCTGAAAGTCAGGGATGAGCGAAATATCCTTGCACAGCACAGGAGAGAGCCCTGGCTGTGCCCCGGAGTGGGGACAGGAGGGGATTGTAGGAGAGCAGGGCAGGAAGGAAAGGATGATGCAGGGAGCCGAAACTTTGGGGAGAATTTAGGTCAGCAGAATCATTATGCAAATAGCAGCTAATGGGTCTAGAAAGGGAGGTCATCAACCCTTTTAGAGATCACAGGGGCCATCAAGAGCGCTCTGCTGTAAAACTGCCCCGGCCGTGGGGTGTTTGAGATTCCAGCTCTGAGCTGCACCCACGGGGCTCGGGAGGGACCCCAGCCCACGGCTTCGGAGCAAAGGGGAAACCCGTCCCGGTGCCGGATCCAGTGCCCTCTGCAGGGCATCCCCGCTGCTCCTTTTCCCCTGGAGATTCCTCTCCAAGCGCAAGGACGAGCTCTGCCTTTGGAAAGCAGCTCTAACCAGGGCTCTTCCCAGTCCCTCATGCCAAAAGCCTGCCTGATAAATAATCGTGGTTTTCCCACGTTTTCAGTGATCCTGTGGCTGTTCCCAGCTTTCCTCCCAGCTCCACAGCTCTGCTCAGAATTTCCAGTTCTCCTTGGTGAATATTTTATAAATCCAGACTCAGCAACAGCTTCTGAGGACTGATAATCCCTGGTGGTCTCTCCGGTCTCCATCCCTTCTGCCACCAGACAGACCCAAGCAGCCAATTAAATCCCAGCTCTTTAATGAAATTCCCCCGCTGAGTGAAAGTGTTGGCAATCAGGAAAAAATAATCAACAGAGCAGGTACAGAGGGGAAAATATCCCCATGATTAAATTCCATCTTAAACAAACAGGCTCGTGATGTCAGCGTCCCGGACAGAGTCAAGTTCTTGACTTGGCTTATCGCAGCCTTGCCCAGATCAAACAGCAGCTGAAACCTCAGAGATTTGGGCAGTAAAGAGCACGAGGAGCTGCGTGGCTGCTCCTTGAACAAAAGGCAAATCCAGCTGGGCCTGGTGCTGCTGGGATGAGCCCAAGGCAAGCTGCAGAGCTGGTTTAAACCCTGCAGCTGGGGCAGGACCCTGGAGCAATTCCATGAGTGTGGAGGGGAGAGCGGAGTGCCAGACAGCTGTGCATTGCAGGGACCAGGTTTTTCAAGATCTCTCATCCAGTTTGAGCGTGGAAATAAAGGACAAGGGCTGGGAGAAGAGCTCCAAGAGCTCGCAAGTGTTCAGGCTGCCCATCCCTGCAGGGAGTGATGCTCAGAAATGTAAGATTTGACCTCATTGAGTACACAAATGGGACGTGATATCAGAGCAAACAACACATGAGAGCCGAGCTGCTCCAGCAACGTGATGTGGGTGACCAACACTGTCCCAACATGACATGGGTGTCCCCTCGGTCCAGACCTGGCCGATCCCAGCCCTGCCAGGCCCGGGCCAGGCTGTGCATGCCAGGCACAGACCTTTTCTCGCAGAGTTCATTCTGCAAACACACTCACTGAACTCTTATCTGCTGCCCCGTGCTGGTGATAGCTGTGCTTGGGAAGAGGAAAGTCACATTGAGGTTCCTGGCTGGTGTTGATAGGAGCCACTGGCACAAAGCCACTTTGCTGCACTGACGTAGGCACAGAGCAGCAGCTCCAGGCCAAGGAATGAGTCAAAATTTGGTGAGAGATCCATCTGATCCCTGCCTTAGGCGTGACACAAGGGCCCAAACTGACCCCAGTGCTGGACATGGACAAATGTCCCATTCAACCAGCTGCTTCTTAAAGATCAGTGCTCTGAAATAACACTTCCTCCTTTGCCTGCCCCCTCTCCATCCCCCCTCTCCTTGCACGAGGCACACCCAGCCCTCTGTGCTGTTTGCTTCAGGACTGGGTTCAGAGGTCCAACCTCTTCCCAAGCCCGTGTGAATCTCCATCCAAAACACCCCCTCCCGGCCTCATTGCCCAAGAAAGGGCCATAAAAGCAGCTCCCCCCTGTCGCCCAGACCAGCAGAACACAGGCACAGGTGCAAGGGTTTGGTTGCAACACCAGGACAAGGTCTTGACTCCCATGGCCCTGGTCTGGAGCCTTCAGGTGCCACAGGAGCCCTGGGGCAGCACGGTGAACGGGCCCCCAGGCCCTGCAGGGTCAGCAGGGGAAGCCTCAGCTCCTCCCTGAGACTTGCCTGGCACAGGGGTTGTGCTTTTGGTGCCAGATGTGGCAGTGCCAGCTGTGGCAGTTCCAGCTGTGCCAGTGCCAGATGTGCCAGTGCCAGGCTCTGCAGCGCCAGGTGCTCCCCCTGACTGAACTCTCCCCCACACCAGCTCCCCTGTGCCCGAGGAGGAGGAGGCTCCTGCTGGCACTCACTCAGCTCAGGTGTTTCAGGAGATGTTGTACAATTCACCTCTGCCATGGGCACTGGCAGATCCACCCCTGCACTCCCTGGTCACTCCCTGCAACCTCCTGGCACTGGGAACCTGCCAGAACCCAGTCCAACTGATGGACCTCACCAGGAACTGGCCACCCAGGGACCCCAGGGTCTGCAGCTGGGCCACCTGGGCACAAATTCTTTTTCACACTTAGAATTTGGTTGATTTAGTTCTGTTTTACCTTTGGCTCTGAATGGCACAGGCTTCACCTACAACAGAACTGATTCAGGAAGAAAATCTGGCAGTGATCTACAGTCCCACAATTCTGGCATGAGTATTTTGGGGAAAAAAAATCGTTCCCAGTAATCTGGGGAGGGGGAAGAAGCAGGGGTTGTATTCAGGGGGTTGATGCCATGCACTGGGCACACACTGGGGTTTAACCTTTTCTTAACCTTTACCCATTAGAAATAGAAGAGCAAAACACCAGGAGAGCATATAAATCAGTTATGAAAAACATCCATGCCTCAGAAAAGGCAGAATGCCAGAATCCATAAAGTTTAGTCAAAACTTTGCTGTTCCAGCCCATTTTCCAGGAGGAACCACAGCGATGGCTGTGGGTGGAAGAAGAGCCAGAGGGGGAAGGGGGTGCAAGGAGGTGCTAAAGGGCTCTGATGGATCTTGGGCAGGCAGGGAATGGGTCCCGTGCCACAGAGCAGGGCCAGGAGGAGACATCTCTGCTTCCCTCCAGCTCCCACCTCCCACCCCAGTGCCCCCCAGCATCCCCCAGCCCATTCCCCACTCCTGCACCTTCACCACGGAACAGCAGGCATTCCACCAACGCTTTCTTTCCTTTCAGATGCAATAATTGGAGTGTTCCAAGGTGATTTCCATGGGCAGATGGTCCTTTTCTGGTTGGGAGTGACCCAGCCCAGCTCAGGCAGCGGGCAGAGCTCTTGTGCTGCCGCTGCTGGGCCGGTGCCAATGTTTGATGTCCCACTTCACACGAGTTTCTGACCAAACTAGCTCTGTGCCTGGTAACCAGAATGATCAAATCTGCAGGCATCTGCCAGCTCCTGAGGGTGAAGCCAAGGTGTTTGTCTCGCAGGGTGTTTATTAAGAGACATGTTTATACACAGGAGCTCGGCTCCTGTGCTTTGCTGTCAGGGAGCAAAGTGTGGGCACTGACAGCAGGGCAGCAAAGCCCAGGTTGGACCCACTTTCCCTGGGATTTTTTTGTTTTGCCCACTTGTTCCAACCCCACCCCAGCTCTTGGTTGCTGTCAGAGTCACACCAGCTCCGTGGCTCTGGGAGGAAGGGCTGGGCTGGGGTCAGGCATTGAGCACATGGCCTGGGGTGCTGCTTTGGGGTGTCCATCCCAAAGTCTGTGTGTCTGTCTGGGCATCCCAAAAGCTTCCCTGCCCTGCTGTCCCCACCTTGGTGAGTGTGGCAGAGCAGTGCCTGACCCCAACAGCCTCTCAGCCCAATCCCTGGAAGTGCTGTTTCCATCCCCTTCCCGTGCAAAAGGCAGCTGGGGTGGGCAGGAGTGAACTGCAAAGGACATTTAGAGGACGGAGAAGTGAGACTTTGTTGTCCCTCAGTGCCACAGTCTCTGTTCTTCGCCTGTTTCTGACGCAGACCCTTGAAGAGCAGGTGGGCAACACAAATCTGAAGGAATTACAAAGTTTGCAGCGTTCCCGCAGCTCCTGCCAGCACTGATCTGGGATGCCTGCTGAGAGCTCACTCCTCCACATGCTCCCTCCCCTGTGGATCCACTCTGGGAGAAGGAAAAACACCCCTGGGGTCAGCCTGTCTGTCCTGTCCTGGAGATGGAGGATGGGACAGAATTTCTGTGCTGGGAATCTCTGAGCCGGGGCAGAAACACGGCGTGACCAGGACAAATGTCACTGCAGGGACTTATCTCTGAGGGAAAGGAGGACAGTCCCCAGCTCCAGGTTCCAGCCTGCTTACAAATAAGGTGTGGACAAATTTAATCAGGGCAGAGCAGAAAGCATCCCGGCTGTGGGAGCTGCAGTTTTCCACCATGGGGCAAGACTGAGGGGATATCTCCTCTTGTTTATATACAAGATCCTGCCCAAAGTGGAGCTAAACATCCCTTGGAAGGGCACTGGGAGGAGCTGGAGCCCCTGCAGGGGTCACACCTGTCAGTGTGACAGGTCTCAGTCTGGGAGCACTCCTCATTCCCAGCTTTATGATTCCCTCCTAACCTGGCTGTGAGCACAGGATGCCCTGTGCAGCCAAATCCCCTTTCCTGGGCTGATCCCTGTGCTTCCCAAGCCCTGCCTGCAGGCTCGGGGCTCCACATCCCTCCCCTCTATCCCGGGATGTACAACACCCAATTTGGGCTGCAGCATCCTCACTTCCCACAGTCTCATGCACAGAAAGTTCTGGTCACAACAAGGGCGCAGAAAGTGAACGTTTCTCATCAGTGTTGCCTGTCCTATATCAGACAAATCCCTCCACACATCTCAGCAGGATAAGGTGGCAGGATTTATTCTAGCAATAATTAATTCACATATTTGGCTCTTCCAGACTCTCTCTTCATAATAAATCAAGCTGCTGGATGGTTGGTGTTGCTAATTCCTGAGTAAATCTGCTGCTGTAAATCCCCTTGGCGAAAGAAGGGAGGAAAAGAGAAGGGGGGAAAAAGGAAAGGAAAAAAAAAGAGAAAAAAATAGAAGTACCAGTTCTCCAAAGAGTGCTTCTCACACCCAGTGGCTGTGCAAGCGGAGTGTAAATCCCCCACGCCCACCCAGACAAAGAGCCCGATTGTTGGCGTTACCTGCGCCTCGGGAGGGCGGCCGATGGCGCAGATGTGGCAGGAGAGGTGCCGCAGGAGCCGAGCAGAGGTCTGCGCTCAAAGCAGCCCGTGAGTCATTTATAAATCACCTCAGTCAAGGGGACCGAGGGCTGTGCTCGGCGCCTGATTGGCTTGAGGAGGTAATTGCGAGCAGGTACACCCAGGCTAAGCTCAGGAGATAGCCAGGGGAGATAAGGGGAGATCTGAAGAGGCAGAAGAGCTTTTTTGGATGTCCCCCCTCACCCCACCCCTTCCTCTCCGGCCTGGCTTGTTTGATCCCCTGCGCGGCTCCCTCGGTGCTCTGGGTGACAATAACCCATATTCACCTCCCTCGGCTAACACGGGCGGGGGGCAGCGGGAGATGCTTTGGTGGGGGCTGTGGGCAGCGTCTGCCCGGCCTTTGAGCTCCCGGGATGGACAATGGGGCGCTTTGTGCCCGCGGCCGACCCCGGCGGGGAGCGCTGGGCAGCGGGGAGCGGAGCCTCCGTCACTGCCCGGTTCAAAGGGATGGGAGCAGCGGGGAACAGAGGGGAAACTCGGGATTGTGGGAGCTCTCAGGGATGTACGAGAGCTGCGCTATCTGCCATCAGCCTGGCGGGCACCTGGCCGCGCTCAGGGTGTGACAGGTTCGTGTGATGCCCCTGGCGATGGGCAGCGGGGAGCGGAGCCTCCGTCGCTGCCCGGTTCAAAGGGATGGGAACAGCGGGGAACAGAGGGGAAACTCGGGATTGCGGCTCCTGGGAGCTCTCGGGGATGTGCGGGAGATATCTGCCATCAGCCTGGCAGGCACCTGGCCGCGCTCGGGGTGTGTGACAGTTCGTGTGACGCCCCTGGCGGGAGCAGCGATGGGCAGGGAGGGGCCGGAGCTGCAGCTCCGGAGCCACCCCTGAGGAGGTGCTGCTCGGTGTCCTGGCGTGGGAGCCGCCAGCGGTTTGGGAGAGGCAGCGTTTGAAAGTGGAAAAGCTCCTGGACAGGTCAGGGAGCAGGCAGCTCAGAGCAGGGGATGAGACCCGTCCCGTGCTGCCATCGTGTCCAACCCGTGGCAGCATCACCGTGCAGAGCTGGGGCCAGCACCCTGATGTCTTCTCCAGGATCCTGATCTCTCCTCTCCAGGATCTTGATCTCCTCTTTTCTCTAGGATCCTGATCTCCTCTCATGTCCAGGCTCCTGATCTCGTCCCCAGGATCCTGATCTCCTCTCCAGGATCCTGGATTCCTTTCCAGGATCCTGATCTCTCTTCTCCAGGGTCCTGGAATCCTCTCTTCTCCAGGCTCCCAGACTCCTCTCATGTCCAGGATCCTGATCTCTCTTCTCCAGGATCCTGATCTCCTCTCATGTCCAGGCTCCTGGACTCCTTTCCTCTCCAGGCTCCTGATCTCTTCTCCAGGTTCCTGGACTCCTCTCGTATCCAGAATCCTGATCTCTCTTCTCCAGGATCCTGACCTCCTCTTCTCTCCAGGATCCTGAAATCACTTCTTCAGGCTCCTGGACTCCTGTCTTCTCTAGGATCCTGATCTCCTCTCCAGGATCCTGATCTCCTCTCTTTCTTCTCCAGGCTCCTGGACTCCTCCTGACAGCGCAGGAGCCAGGTCCCAGCCAGGGTGCTGCAGGTGATGAGATGGACAGGGACATCAGCAGGGACATGTCCCCAAGGGAATTGGCCTCAGAAGGGATCTGCAGGGGTAATTGGCTGTGGAGGAATGGATCCCTCGTGTTCCCGTTGTCCCCAAGGGCAGCTTGGCGCGAGGTGTTCACGGGGATGATGTCACTGCACTATCACACATGACACACACACATGATCAGGGTCTAAGAAGAAAAAAGTTTTTTATTCTGCGTGTTCTCCAGCTTATATACTCTTAACATAGCGTGATCTAAGTCATTAACTACACCACAATAACTTATTATATTCATTGGTGCAAAGCAATTAACATCAATATAATTGGCAAAATTTTTACAGAAATTTAATAAGGCACGTATACACACCTACTTATGCACAGAGTCTAGCTTACAAAAGTTCTCATGGATTTTTTCTAATCTGTTTCCTTGCTGACAGCCTTGTCTTTTTCTTTGCTATGGATACACTTGAAAATCACCAATTGTTATTTCTTCTGTTAACTGAGCTTTGCTTGCAGGCCAGCTGTCAAGCCCTCCATAGGGTGGCTCTGGTGTCACCGGGATGTGCTGCCACCTCCGAGCGCCGCAGAACGACAGAACGACGGGAAAAGGGAGCGGACAGAGGGACAGACGGGAGGGGAATGCACGGTTGGGGCGACGGGAGTGGGGAAGGCAGCGGTGCGGGCTGGGCTCGCTCCCAGGGTAAAAATTCTCCTTTAAATTCCTAAACTCTCCTTTCAATTCTCCAAAAAATTCTCCTTTAGTTTGATATGAAATAAAATTCAACATAAAGTTTGATGTTCAGGCTTTTCAGAAAATAGCGAGTGCAAATAACTCCTGTCACTGTAATTTTTTTTTTAATAGAACCAAAAGTGTTAAATTACTTTTAAATTTTCTAAGTTTCCTAAGGACTTATGGATATCAATTGGTAGAGGCGGTGAGACTGAAGTATAATTAATAAGTATATTATATATTAATAAGTATTCTATATAATATATTACATAAATATATATTATATATATTTATATATACTTATTTATATATTATTTATATATAAATATAGTATATATATTTATATATAAATATAAACATAACGTATAAATAATAAAGTATATATATTTATATATACTTATTTATATATTTATTTATATATACTTATATATCTATATGCAAATATATAAATAAGTATAATTAATTATATATATTAAGTATAATTATTTATATATATAAATACAAATAATAAAGTATAAGTAATAAATATATATTTATATATACTTATTTATATATTTATTTATATATACTTATTTATATATCTATGCAAATATATAAATAAGTATAATTAATTATATATATTAAGTATAATTATTTATATATAAATATAAACAATAAAGTATATGTATTTATATTTATATATATATTTATTTATATATACTTATTTATATACTTATATGCAAATATATAAATAAGTATAATTAATTATATATATTAAGTATAATTATATATATAAAAATATAAATAATAAAGTATATATATATTTATATATACATATTTATATATTTATTTATATATACTTATTTATATATTTATATGCAAATATATAAATAAGTATAATTAATCTGAAAAGAGAATATCACTTAGGTACCTCAGTTGTGTACAAGTTTTTTACCAGACTTTTAAACAGACTTAGGACACAGCAGTTATCTCTGGGAATATTTTAGTATGTACAGCTCTGTTTTATAGTTAGGACTTACATTTTAAATTTCATTTGGAAAGAAATATTTGTGCACGCTCGAGGCATCGGCAGCTCCTGCCAGGAAAGCTCATGGTATGGAAATCAATCATCAGCGCTGCAGAGGAACACCCTGCCCGGGGTGCCCGGGGGAAGGGGGCTGATTCATTGCCATCTGACCCGCAGAGGTAATCATTGCCGAGCAGTTATCCTGTAAATATCATTAGTAACTCATAGCCAGTGGGGTTTTTTACAGGACAGGCTGATATGAGCAGAGCCCTGTGGGACAGGAACGTGGCACAGCAGCAGGAGTGGCCCACGGGTGTTCCAGAGGTTTCTGTCGCAGTGTGAAAAACGCCAATCGCTTGGTTTTAAAATTTTAAAAGTTTAATAGTAAGAAAATGGTTATAAAAATGGTAATATAATTAGAGTAATGATAATCTGGACAATTTGGATTAGGACAATATGAGATAACAGAAACAAAGAGTTACAAATGGTCCGGGTACATTTGGTGTGCAAAATAAGCCTGAAAAAGGACCCACGTTAACAGAGGATTAACCCTTAAAAACAACAGCCTGTTGCATATTCATACATCTCATCCATGATGCATAAATTCCATTCAAACACAGGATTCTGTCTGGGCAGTGTCAGCTTCTTCCTCTGAATCCTGACGGCATCATCTACCTGGGTGACGCAGAAAGAAGTTCATTTCTCCTGATAATGGGGCAATAAATTCTCTTTCCCTGAAAGATTCAGGTGTCCTGAGGTTGCTATCTCAGTGCGAGTCCTTTCTTGTAAAAAAGTATCTTATATAGCACAGTTTCTATTTTAATATTTTGTTATTACCTAAAACTATATTTAACACACTGCTTAAGAGAATTAACACAGCATCACTTTCTAACACAACACATATAATATTCATTTTAATATTTGTGAGAAACCAATCATAAAATACACATTTTTCACATACAGTATCATTTTCATATATAGTATTAGTGTAATACACATTGGTAAATATTCCAATATTGCATTTTTCACATTGGTAAATATTCCTATATATTTAACACACTACTTAGGAGAATTAATATAACATAACTTTCTAACACAACGCATATAATATTCATTTGAATATTTGTGAAAAACCAATCATAAAATACGCATTTTTCACTACAGCAAATCCCAGGAACACGGAGCTCCAGCATCCACAGGGATCCTACACCATGGAAAGAGGGGCAGCAGCCTCCTAGATGGTGCTAATTAACTTCCAGGGCTAATGTGCAGGGTTAATTAGCTGGAGCGTTCATGCCAAAAGGGAATTTTGCCAGCAGCAAAGGGCATTTTTTCCTAGAGAGGCTCCACCGGAGAAAGGCAAAAGGTGAAATTCCAGAGCTGGCTCCCAGCTGGTGCTGCTCATCCTCGGAGCTGCTTGGAGCATCAGGCACAGGGAGGGCCCAGCAAGGTCCGTGCCAGGCCCATGGAATGCCACCGACCCCTGGCACAGGCAGGAAAGGCTCTCTGGGCACACTGGGACACAAAACCACCCCAAAGGGCCTCAGTGATCAGATCTTTCTCTTCTGTTTATGTTGTTTATATCAACCTCTTGTCATATTTACATTTATAAAGCTCTGCTTCTTCACAGTTGCATGAGTTAAAAAAAATTAGCTTTATTTGTTTTTGGTTGCTGCACTTGCTGGGGTTTGGACTGGGATGCTGGCAGGGCTGGAGTCCAGCTGGTTGGATTTTTGTCCCCCCAGCACTCCCAAAACCCAGTGAAGTTCTCACCCATGTGTGAGGTGGTTTTTCCACAGGGAATGATTTACACCGGACTCTCCCTGTCCCTTCCCAGCCCTGGTGTCCCTCCTGCACAGATGGGTCCCCTTTTGTTTCCTGCTGCCTGTGGCAGGAGCTGCTATTCCAAAGTCCTGCTGGGTGTGATCAGGATAAAATGAGGTCTTGCCCTGCAGAGAACCCAGCCCTGTGCAGCCACCAATGGTCCTGGGGCATTTCTGCTGTGGGAGGCGCAGTCCTGGTCAAATTCCATTTTCAGTAATTATAAATACAACTAATTCTGCCTCTTTCTGCTCTCCCCACGCGTGGCCTGAGGATGTGACCACCACAGAGCATCCAGGCTGGTGTGCAACGCACGGATGAGTGTCTGGGGAGCGCAGGGAATCTGAGGAGCACTGGGGACATGGAACCCAGGGACTCCCCAGGTCAGCCTGGGCTGCACAGAGTGCTGAGCTGGTTATCTGCTGGGATGATAGCAGCATTCCACTTGCTGGAATGTGTGGATTTGTTTGCAGATGATTAATTTTAGCAGATATGTTGCACTTAACGGGGCAGTAATTCAGTGGTAATAATTCAGTGGTGATAATTCTGTGAGAGGCCGAGGCTGGGGGCAGCAGGGACAGGCAGCCATGCCCTGGGGCAGAGGGGTTGGTGCTCAGGTTATGATGGGACCTGAAAGGAGCCTTCCTCCCTACATCCTTCCCTCCCATCGCATCCCATCCCATCCCATCCCATCCCATCCCATCCCATCCCATCCCATCCCATCCCATCCCATCCCATCCCATCCCATGGACCCCATGCCATCCCATTGATCCCATCCATCCCATCCCACTGATCCCATCCATCCCATGGATCCCATCCCATCCATCCCATCCATCCCATTCCTATCCCATCCCATCCCATTCCCATCCCATCCATCCCATGGATCCCATCCATCCCATCCATCCCATCCCATCCCATTCCATTCCCATCCCATCCATCCCACTGATCCCATCCATCCCATGGATCCCATCCCATCCCATGGATCCCATCCCATCCCATCCCATGGATCCCATCCCATGGATCCCATCCCATCCCATTCCCATCCCAGCCCTGCAGCCGGAGCTGCTCCTCCCTTTTGGGGGGTTTTGCTGAGGAAATGGGGCTTGTGCAGGCACAGGTGTGGCAGGGAGGCAGGTTTGGGATGGAGACGCTGCAGGTGGAGCGGGGCAGCTTCTGAAGATTGAACTTGGGGCTTCCACGAGGATCTGGGAGGCGCCAAACAGGCTGGGAGATGTTGGGAGGTTGTTCCTCATGGCTGATGTGCTGCTCAGGCTGTGACACCTGCACAGGTGGGGTGTCCTGCTTCCCTGTCTGTCTGTCTGTCTGTCTGATCCCTGAGCCAGGTGGGAAAGCAGAGATCTGGGCTGCCAAATTCCCACAGGAATGAGGTGGCCGTTCCTGGAGCAGGGGATGGACGTGCCCAGAGCTGCAGGGAGGGTGGGCAGAGGTTGGCACTGCCGGTGCCACCACGGGCACCGCACAGAGCTCTGGTGTGAAAAACGCCGATCACTTGGTTTTAAAATTTTAAATATTTAATAGTAAGAAAATGGCTATAAAAATAGTCATACAATTAGAGTAATAATAATTTGGACAAATTGAATTAGGACAATATGAGACAATAGAGACAAAGAGTTATGGATGTCCAGGTACCTCTTTCTGGGCAGCACGAGCCTGAAAAAGGCCCCACGTTAACAGAGGATTAACCCTTAAAAGCAACAGCCTGTTGCATATTCATACACCTCATCCATGATGCATAAATTCCATTCAAACACAGGATTCTGTCTGGGCAGTGTCAGCTTCTTCCTCTGAATCCTGACGGCATCATCTACCTGGGTGACGCAGAAAGAAGTTCATTTCTCCTGATAATGGAGCAATAAATTCCCTTTCTCTGAAAGATTCAGGTGTCCTGTGGCTGCTATCTCAGTGTGAGTCCTTTCTTTAGGAAAAAAAAAAGTATCCTACATAGCACAGTTTCTATTTTAACATTTTGTTATAACCTAAAACTACATTTAACACAGCACTTAAGAGAATTACTACAGCATTACTTTCTAACACAACACATATAATATTCATTTGAATATTTGCAAAAAGCCAATCATAAAATACAAATTTTTCACATCTAAAACTATATTTAACACAGTACTTAAGAGAATTACTACAGCATTACTTTCTAACACAACACATATAATATTCATTTGAATATTTGCCAAAAGCCAATCATAAAATACACATTTTTCCACACCTGACATTCCCAGGGCTGGTTCTCAGCATTCCCTGCTCTCCCAGGAATGCAGAGCCCCGGCTGGCTGCCACCATCCCCCTGGCAGGGCAGGCCTGGTGGCTCCGTGGTGCCACCTGAAAGGCACCGCTGGCACTGCCGCCCTGCCCGGTGCCACCCGCTGGCACGGGGGGCTGATCCGGGCAGGAATGAGGAACACCCCGTCCCGGGGCAGGCTGCAGGGTTATTTACAGCCCCAAAATGAAGGCTGGAATGCAGGAAGGCTCCGGGAGGTTCCAGCTGCCCCCGCGGCCTTTGGGGCCCTGCAGCTCTCGGGGCTGGGAGAGGCTCTGGGGTTTTGGGGTTTATCTCAGGGGGAATGGATGGGGCACAATTCCCCAGCACAATTCCTGCTCAGGGCCTTTCCAGCCTGCCCCAGCCCTGTGGGGACATCTCCAGAGGCAAGGGAAGGGCCACCCTCCTGTGGGACCGTGTCCCCTGCTTGTGGCTGTGGGGTCAGCCCTGTCACTGCCCCTCCTCTTCACTGGCAGCTTGGGCACATCCCCACATTGAAGGATCTGTGGGGTGAGACACCCTGGACTGGGGAGCAGGGCATGTTGTGATAGTCAGAGCCAAGCCCACCAACCCAAATTCCTGCCTGGAGCACCACAAGGACCTGCAGAGGAATTGTCACCCCCAAAAACCCCACCCAGCCCGCAGAGAGCACCTGGCAGGGCTGTGTGTCCTCACCTGGGACTGGCCCATGCTCTCTGGACAGCCCTCAGGTCACCTTGAGCAAGGGCTCTTATCTTATTTGTAAAAGAGGTGTAAGATATCTGCCTCCAAATGTGCTCAGCAAGGTCTGCCCAAGGCCTGGGGACACCAGCAGCTCCTGGGGCTGGGTGGGAGCACCCAGAATTCCGGCCCTTGGAGCAGCCCTGAAGGTCTGGGGGCCATGTGGAGCATCCCATTCTCCTGGAATTCAGGCTGGGGGCTGCTCCAGGCACTGCCTCCCCCAGCCCTCAAGGCTTTCTGCCCACCCTGACCCAGCAGAGCCAACCCCAACCGAGGCTTTTTCGCTCAAAGCATTGAATTCCTGTGAAGGGAGGTTCCTCAGTCTGAGAAAAAAAAAAAAAAAAAAAAAAAAAAAAAGGAAAAAGAGAAAGAGGAATTTTCCCTCAAAAAAAAAAAAAAAAAGTGGGAAAGTGTGTGGAGGAGAACGTGTGGCCTTCCTTGGGGGAAAGTGATTGTGGTCCCATCACTGCTGCTCTGTGCCCTTGGGCAATGCATTAAGGCCCAAAGGCCTCGATGGGAGGGAGATAAGCCCTGAAATAAAGCTGAAATTGTTCAGGGCTCTGAGGTCAATGCCTGCAGAGGAGCTCAGGTGTTGGACGTGAGCAGCTGGAGCAGGAGGAGGCCCCGTCGCCCCTGGTCAGAGATGAGCAGGCAGATTTTAGATGAAAGCTCTGCCTGCTTTGCCTTTTTGAGGAGTTTCAGGAGTGTTGGTGCTGCAGCCGTGCCAGGAGGCCAGGGGCAGCTGAGCTGCCCTGAAAGAGTGGGTGGATAAAGGGATTAAAGTGAAATAAAGCGTTTGGTGTCCAGGCGGAACCTGGTGGGAGAGGGATTCACTGCCACGAGCCTCACCCAGGGCCTGAGGGAGGCTCTGCTGCTGCCCTGGTGACACCAAAAGGGGCCAGAATAATCTTTCTAACACAGTTTGAAGTATTTAATCTTTGAATCCTGATTCCAATCCCAATCCTGATCCTGACCCTGATTCCAATCCCAATCCTGATTCTGACCCTTATCCTGATCCTGATCTCAATCCTGATCCTGATCGTGACCTTGATCCTGATCCCAGTCCTGGTCCCAATCCTAATCCTGATCCCAATCCCAATCCTGACCCTGACCCTGATCCTGATCCAAATCCTGACCCTGATCCCGATCCCGATCCCAATCCCGACCGTGATCCCAATCCCGATCCCAATCCTGACCCTGCAGCTGGCTCCAGCTGTGGGGCGGCCACCCAAGGCTGGGGCTGCCTGCTGACCTCAGCATGTCCCAGCTCTGGCTCCGGGCTGGCCACAGCCCCCAGCCCACCCTGCGTGCTGCCCCTCAGCCCTGCCGTGTCCCCAAACCCCCCTGTCCCAGCCCCGGGGCCGGGCACAGCCCTGTGGCCCCACACAGCCCCACACGTGGTGTCCTCTGGGGTGGGACACGGGGACAGCTCCTCCCGCGGGCTGGGCTGGAGGAGAAGCACCACCATCTGCTGTGGTGGTGGGCACAGGGTGAGGGGATGGCTGTGCTGCAAAGCTGGGCTGCTTGGGTGTCGCTTTTGGGGACAGCTGTGACCGTGCTCACAGGGGTTTTTGGATTGGGGAAGAGACGAGGAGCTGACTCCATGTTTCAGAAGGCTTGATTTATTATTTTATGATATGATTATTTTATGATATTTTATTTTATGATTATTTTATGATATTACATTAAAACTATACTAAAAGAATAGAAGAAAGGATTTCATCAGAAGGCTAGCTAAGAATAGAATAAGAAGGAATGATAAGAAAGGTTTGTGGCTCGGACAGAGAGTCTGAACCAGCTGGACTGTGATTGGCCATTAATTAGAAACAACCACATGAGACCAATCACAGATGCACCCGTTGCATTCCACAGCAGCAGATAACCATTGTTTACATTTTGTTCCTGAGGCCTCTCAGCTTCTCAGGAGGGAAAAATCCTAAAGAAAGGATTTTTCCTAAAAGATGTCTGTGACAGACAGCCACCCCTTGTGGGGACAGCCACCCCTTGGGGGGACACTCACACCAACCCCATCAGTGCCACCCCCTCACTGGGGGGATATTGAGGAAAGAGTCAGCAATAATTCAGGTAATTCCCAGCAGCAGGAGCGTTCTTGGGAAGGAATCCCGGCGTGCCACAGTCCAGGCCACCACCCCAGCCGGGTGACAGCCACCAGGAGTGGCCGCGGTGCCCCGGGCTGTGCTGACGCCTCCGGAGGTGTTTACTGCCCTGCGGCCCGGTGGCACCACGGGGCACAGATAAAGCTTTGCGTGATGCCCTGGCTCTGTTTGTCACGTCTGACGCCTTTGAAAGGTCACCTGGAACTTTGAACCCCTGGCGTTTATCAGGTCGGCTTTGAAGTGGCTGAAGCCGCTGGGTTACCTCAGTCCCAGCTCCAGGTTAATGAGATTTCTGCTTCCAAACAGGAAAACTTGGTGGTTTTTAAATTATCTTTGCAGCTTTTTAAGGTATTTTCCAGTGCCTTTATTTAAATTCTCACATTTCAATAAAAGAATTTAATCCCACCTGGCTGCAGGTGCCACAGGCTGGGGAAGGTGGACATTCAGGACATCATTTCATGGTGGGCTTGATGATCTCAGAGGGCTTTTCCAACCTTAATTATCAATTCTGTGATTCTTGGGCACTGCTGCCTGTGCCTGGGATGTGTCTGAAGCCACTGGGTTACCTCAGTCCCAGCTCCAGGTTAATGGGGTTTCTGCCTCCAAACAGGAAAACTTGGTGGTTTTATATTATTTTCGCAGTTTTTAAAGGTATTTTCCAGTGCCTTTATTTAAATTCTCACATTTCAACAAAAGAATTTAATCCCACCCGGCTGCAGGTGCCACAGGCTGGGGTAGGTGGACGTTCAGGGGTAATTGAACCTCAGAACAACGAAGCAAACTGGGAGCTGGGGATTTAGGGTGAGTTTGAGGTGCTAATTCCTCAGATACTGAGGGCAGAACTTCTGCAAGAGGGTTGGGATGGTCCCCGTTTGGTGACCAGCATCAGGGGGGATTTTACTGATTTTGGTCGTTTCAATGGGTGGATGTAAACCTGTAGGGACAGCAGAGCAGCTGGGGAGTGTCTGGTTTTTAAACTGAGCAGGAGGGCTCAGTTTGGCTCCTCAGCAGTGGCCACAGGCCGGGGTGAGCTCAGGAACCCAGGCGGCTGCTCAGGAACTCACTGAGTCACACAAGGCAAATATTTTCCCCCTTTGATTTTCACCCTGAGAAAAATCTTGAGCTGACCTTGTTAATCCCACGTGTTGCAAACCTCCCCCTGTCCTTTATCGGGTTTCGGGATAGTGTTACCAGCTTAGCACCTCTGGCTGCTCCTGCCAGCATCCTGCCTGGCACCGTGCCGCCCTGCCCGCTCTCCTGGCCTTCCTGGCTGTGCCAGGGCTGCCCGGCCAGCAGGACACCCTGCGCAGAGGGATGGAGGGAGGAGAAAAGCTGGAGGTCTGTAGCTGGCTGCTGCACATCTGTGATGTGTGCCGGACAGGATTTTTGCATGGAGGTTATGCTACTGGAGATCCTGCCGGCTCCTGAGGCTGCAGCATCCTTCACAGCCCTGATCCCATGTCTGGAATGATGCACAAAGTGCTGGGGCACTGCTCAGCTGGAGCCCAGCAGCTCAGAGCCTGCCCAGGGCTCTGCAGAGAGCAAGGTCTGACCCCAGGGTGCTGCACACCTGTGATGTGTGCCGGACAGGATTTTTGCATGGAGGTTATGCTACTGGAGATCCGGCTCCTGAGGCTGCAGCATCCTTCACAGCCCTGATTTCTGCATCTGGAATGATGCACAAAGTGCTGGGGCACTGCTCAGCTGGAGCCCAGCAGCTCAGAGCCTGCCCAGGGCTCTGCAGAGAGCAAGGTCTGACCCCAGCCCTGCCTGTCCTGCCCAGAGCATCCAGCCGGACCCTGAGCCAAGCCTGCAGCTCCCACCTGGCTCCAGCTCCTGCTGCTCACAGGTTCCAGCCCCCACAGCAGCGCTGGGCCGTGCCAGAGGTGCCCAGCCCCACTCAGGGAGCTTCCCCTCCCCTGAGGGCGTTTGTGTGACCTGCTCAGCCCGGGGTGTCCAAATTGCTAAAACAGATCAGGTTTTTGTTTGCCAGCGCTGGGAGCTGCTGGGAGAAGGGTGTGATGAGAAACAACATCGCTGCTGGCACGGGCAGTGCCCAGCCCCGTGTCCCAACAGCCCCGGAGGGTGCCAGGGTGGGCTGGGGGGTGCTGGGTGTGAGGGGGGCTCCGGGCAGGCACGGGGTGGGGAAGGGGCGTCCAGAACGTGGGGAGGAAATAGTTAATGCCCCTCTACTCACAATAGGAAGGGACAAATCCTCTCGCCGGCCCGGTGCCCAAATAAACAGGCGGAGCGTTGCGTAAGGACGAGGGTGGGAACGGTCCGAGGGTGGGAATTGAACTGGCCGTTCTCTCCAGACGGGCGCCCCAGCCCCAGCTCCAGCTCGAGTTCCAGCCCCATATCCACCTCCACCTCCATCTCCATCTTCAGCCCCACCTCCATCTCCAGCCCCATCTCCATCATCTCAGCCCCATCTCCATCTCCAGTCCCAGCCCCATCTCCATCCCCAGCCCCATCTCCAGCCCCAGCCCCATCTCCATCTCCAGCTCCAGCCCCATTTCCATCTCCATCTCCAGCCCCATTTCCATCTCCATCTCCAGCCCCATTTCCATCTCCATCTCCAGCCCCATCTCCATCTCCAGCCCCATCTCCACAGCCCCAACTCCCCCCGTGCCCAGCCCTCGCTCAGGTTTTGCCCTTCCTGAGCCCACCTGCCGTGCCCTGCCCTGCCCCATGGGCAGCCCGGGTGATGCCAGGGCAGCCTCCGGGACTCTCTGTGGCACCACTGCAGTCACTGGGGGGGGATGGCGGAGGGCAGGAGGTTCCTGGTGACCTCCCTGGGGATCTGAGTCCGTCCAGCCCGGCCAGGGGGATGCTGCAGCCCCAGTGGAGCGGGGACAGGGGCGGGGAGGTGCCCGGGATGGTTCAGGAGGGAAGCGGGAGCCGCACTCGGCTCTGCTCCCAGCGGGCTCCCTCTGCCGACAGCTGCCCCGGCCACGCCACCTCTGCGCACCCACTCCGCACCTCCTCCTCCTCCTCCCCTGACCCAAAATTTACACTGGAAAATAAAATAAAATAAAATAAAATAAAATAAAATAAAATAAAATAAAATAAAATAAAAAAATATAAATAAAAAATAAAATAAAATAAAATAAAATCCAATTAAAATAAAATAAAATACAATAAAAGATCAAATAAAATAAAATAAAATAAAAATCATAATAAAGTAAAATAAAATAAAACAAAATAAAATATAAATTTTTTTAAAATAAAATAAACCAAAACAAAATATAAAATAAAATATTAAAAAATAAAATAAACCAAACCAAAATAAACCAAACCAAAATAAAACAAAATAAAATAAAGAAAAGAAAAGAAAAGAAAAGAAAAGAAAAGAAAAGAAAAGAAAAGAAAAGAAAAGAAAAGAAAAGAAAAGAAAAGAAAAGAAAAGAAAAGAAAAGAAAAGAAAAGAAAAGAAAAGAAAAGAAAAGAAAAGAAAAGAAAAGAAAAGAAAAGAAAAGAAAAGAAAAGAAAAGAAAAGAAAAACCCCAGACCCAAAATGCGTCCTCCAGCCCTAACAAGCTGAACAGACTCAGGGAGGGAAGCCTGCAGCCCTCACCCCAGCTTCCTGCTGCAGGACCTGGGGAGCATTTTACAACACATAAATATAAATAAAAATGAAATATTTAATTTCCTTTAAAAAAACAAAAAAGAGTACCCTTGACAAAGTGCTTTTTTGAGAATCCTCCCCAGTGAGGCAGGAGGGGGAAGGTGTTTGATGGGGGATATGCATGAGAGGAGGGGAAACTGAGGCACAGAACAGTTGTCTCTGCAGTGGCAGGTCCCTGTGCCGAGGCCACCAGCCCAACTGTCCCCTCAGGGCAGCCTGTACCACCCTGGGAGCCGGGGGGCCACCAGGCTGTGCCCTGGGGAGGGTCACCCGTGGTGCCAAGGACTCTGAGAGGCATCGGGAGCATCCCTGGCACCATCACCACAGGGACATCGAGGGGATGGGCACAGGGCCACCACCGTGACACTGAGGTGGTGGAGAGCAGCTCCAGAGCCGTGGCAAGCAGCAAATCCCGGCATGAGCAGGCAGCTGGCCCTGGTGTGCCCAGCCCTGGTGTGCCCAGCCCTGGTGTGCCCAGCCCTGGTGTGCCCTGGTGTGCCCAGCCCTGGTGTGCCCAGCCCAGGTGTGCCCAGCCCTGGCACGGCCCCAGTGTGCCCAGCCCTGGCACTGCCAGTCCCCATGGGCAGCTGGGGTGGGCAGCGGGCACCGACACCGGGCAGGGCTCCATCCAGCGGCCCCGAGGTCAGCAGCAGCTCTGCTTGGGCTTGTCATTGGGAGTGAGCTTGATGGAGTCGGTTAAATAACTCTCAAAAATCCCTTTGTACTGGAAAAGAAGCGGAGAAGGGAAAGGATGAGCGAGCGCAGCTCCGGGCCAGCCTGAGCGGCCCCGCTCAAGTTCAGCCCTGAGCTTGTGGCTACCGGCGAAATGCAGGCAAAAGCCACCTAGCGCAGGGCTTGGGGACACCAGTGTCGCCGTGGCACGGCCGCTAGAGGCCAGTGCTGGCGCGCTGTGGGTTCCCATCGCTGCGGGAAAGCACACGGCAATTCCTACTCCTGTTGATTTAGGACCAGGCATTGCTGCGTTTCTCATTCCCGGGGCCCTCCCTTGCAGCAGGAGCTGTTCCATATGGGAGGATCTGTCAGACTAATCCCGGTTTTACCCCAAATCCTCCCCCAGCGCAGCTCGGAGCTGGGGGGTGCTCACCGTGCTCAGCGCCTGCTTCGCCAGGGTCTCGAAAGCCTCGGCCACGTTGATGTTGTTCTTGGCACTGACCTCGAAATAGGGGATGTCCTTCTCCTTGCACCAGGCTGAGGCCGTCTCCTTGGGCACCTGAGGGATGGGAGGATGGAGCCACAGCTCAGGGAGGGGACAGGGGACCCTCCTCACCCATCCAGGCACTGCTGGGTGAGCTACAGCTCAGGGATGGACAGGGGACCTCCCTCACCCATCCAGGCACTGCTGGGATGGGAAGATGGAGTCACAGCTCAGGGAGGGGACCCTTCTCACCCATCCAGGCACTGCTGGGTGAGCCACAGCTCAGGGAGAGGACAGGGGACCCTCCTCACCATCCAGGCACTGCTGGGATGGGAAGGATGGAGCCACAGCTCAGGGAGAGGACAGGGGACCCTCCTCACCATCCAGGCACTGCTGGGTGAGGGGGGTGCTGGCAGGGCCTGAGGTTGTCATTCCTGCTGCCCCTGGTAGGGACAGTCTGTGCCCCAAAGAGCAGCAGGAGGATGTTGCTCATCCCCTCCCAGAGTGCTGGGGGAGGTGGCAGCTCCCTGCCTGGAGCTCTGGTTTGTGTGAGGACAGGGAAAAGGCTGGTTCTGAGGTGAAGGATCTGCCCTCAAAGCCATCAGGACCCTACAGCATCCCAATCATGGAATTGTTTAGGTTGGAAAAGACTCTTAAGACCATCAAATCCAGCACTAAACCATGTCCCCAAGTGCACAGCTGTACAAGTTTTAAATCCCTGCAGGGGTGGTGACCCCTGCTCTCCCTCCTCCACCCTTACCTGCCGGTCACTGAGGTCTATCTTGTTCCCCAGCACCACCATGGGGAAATCCTGCTCCCTGGGAATGACCTTCTCCAGGAAATCATCTCTCCAGTTGTCCAGGGCCTCAAAGGACTCCCTGTCTGTCACGTCGAAGGCCAGCATGCAGCCGTCTGAGCCTTTGTAGAAGGTCGACACCATGGACCGGAACCGCTCCTGTCCCCCCGTGTCCCAGATCTAGGGCAGAAGAGGGCACGTGACAGGGGCAGGGTGGGTGCTGCAGCCCACAGGAGCAGCTTTAGGGGGTGCTGAGCCCCCAGAGCTCCTGTGGGATTCCAGTGCAGTTCATGGATGCTGAAAATTGGGCTCTGAAAATCAGCTTGAAAATCAGGCTCGGAAAATCAGCTCTGAAATTTGGGCTCTGAAAATCAGCTTGAAAATCAGGCTCTGAAAATCAGGCTCTGAAAATCAGCTTGAAAATCGGCTCTGAAAATCAGGCTCTGAAATATGAGCTCTGAAATTTGGGCTCTGAAAATCAGCTTGAAAATCAGGCTCTGAAAATCAGGCTCAGAAAATCAGCTCTGAAATTTGGGCTCTGAAAATCGGCTTGGAAAATCGGGCTCTAAAGATCAGCTCTGAAAATGGGGCTCTGAAAATCACCTCTGAATATTGGGCTCTGAAAATCAGGCTCTGAAAAATTTGGCTCTGAAAATCAGCTCTGAAATTTGGGCTCTAAAGATCAGCTCTGAAAATGGGGCTCTGAAAATCACCTCTGAATATTGGGCTTTGAAAATCAGGCTCTGAAAAATCAGGCTCTGAAAATCAGCTCTGAAATCTGGGCTCTGAAAGCCAGCTTGAAAATCAGACTCCAAAAATCAGGCTCTGAAATTCAGCTCTGACAATCAGCTCTGACAATCAGGCTCTGCACCTCATGACCGTGGTGGCACTCGGGCCCAGCAGTCCAGGGTGGGACACACAGAGCTGGGATCAGGGTGGGCACCGCGGGCAGTGCCAGCTCACCCCGCTCACCTGCAGCTTCAGGGGGGTGCTGTCCACGGCCAGGACCTTGGTGAGGATGCTGGCGCCCAGCGTGGTGCGGTAATCCTCGTAGAACGTCTTGTGCACGTACTGGTGCAGCAGGGAGGTCTTGCCCACGCTGGGGACGAGGAAAGGGGCACTGGTGAGGCTTTGCCCAGCCCAGGGGTGGGCAGGGGACACCCAGCACATGCAGGGAGCTTCCCTGCCTCTCCAGCTCCTTACCCCAGAGCTCCGATGATGATGATCTTCAGATCCACCTTCTTGCTGGCATCCATGGACAGGCCCTGGGGGCGAGTGGGGCACACGGGGCTGCGGGGATGGCACCTGGGTGAGCCCTGGGGTCCTGTCCCTGCTGCCACCCCGGGATGTGCCCTCACCGTGCCAGCATCATGCCCGTGCCATGCCGGCACAGAAAAGCCCCCCCGTGCCAAGCCCGGCCCACGTCCCCGCCCGCTCCCGAGGAGCCGCAGCACGCCCAGACTCGCCGCTTCATCACCATTCAAAGCTGCCGGGGGCCACTTCCCTGCTTCTCCCACCCCCTCTCCAGCGCAGTCCCTCCCCCTAGGCCTGGCACGCACGCCTGGGGTCCTGCTGAAAATTAAATTTATTAAAGAAGAGCCCATCCAGAAGGAATTCCTTGGTGCCTCAAGCGCAGCCCAGGGAGCATCCCCGCCCAGGAGCACCCCGAAATGTCCCCCCAGGGTGTGTCCCCATTATGTCCCAGTGTCCCCACATGCTCTGAACCTGGCCAGGACCCCTGAAACCCCCTCCTCAGGTGGCACCAGCATCCCCCAGCAGCCGCAGCAGCCCCATCCCCACGGCAGCGCCAAGGCACGGATGGAAACGCTGGCAGCCTCATCCCTGCATTTTTCCCTGATGCGCTGGCCAGCCCTGCGCCATTGCCCCTTGGAACACCAGCGGGGATCTCCCAGCTCCAAAGCTCAGCTCTGAAATCAGGCTCTGAAACCAGGCTCTGAAACCAGGCTCTGAAACCAGGCTCCCCCCTGCCCCCTGTGCCCCCCGTGCCCAGCCGCGGGCAGCATCCTGGGCACAGGCACGGCCTCGTGTCTCAGCACACACAAACTTCCCGGTGCTTCCGCCAGCTTGTCGGGACTCCAGATGTTTCTAAACTCAAAATGGAGTTTCCCCTCGCTGCTGCTCCGCGGCTCTGCGCTGCCCCCAGGACTCACCTGCGGAGCACTCACCTGCCGGGCAGCCGCGGCTCCCGGCTCCGCTGCAGCCGGCCCGGGGAGGGGAGAGGAGAGGCGAGAGAGGAGGATCCGGGAAGGGGCGGCCGATGCCGGCCCTCCCGGGGAAGGCGGCTACGGGGCCCCGCTCCGTGACATCAGCAGAAAGGGGCCGAGATGCCGGCGGGGCTGGAGGAGCCGCGGGCGGGCGCTGGGGTGTCCATGGATTTGCCGAGTGTCCCCGGCTCGGGGTCCGGTGGGGAAGGTGAACAAGGTTCTGGAGTTTGGGATGGACTTTTGGCCTCTCTGGCTCAGAATCCCCTCGGTTCCTTTAAAAGGGTTTTCTGACCCTTTATCTGCGTCCCCGCTGGGGAATCGTTGAGTGATGAGGACAAAAGCCGGGCGGGGCTCTGGCAGCATCCCTGGAGCCGTGCCGGACTTTGCTACGATATCGTGGGATGGGATAAACGGATCTGGGAGCTGGGCACGGGCGAGGAGGGGCTGGGGTCCCTCTGAGGAGCTCTGTGTGGCTCCTTTTCCAGGCAGGAGAGGGGCAGGGTGGGGATCACGAGCATTTCCAGCCCCTCATGTCACATCCCTGCAGCCCCCAGCCCTCAGGGGTCCCACCCAGCGCCCACAGGCCCCCCAGAAACACCCCAAAAAGAGGGAACAGAGCTGGTGAGGTCTGCAGGACAGGGTGTTCAATCAGTACATGGGATTTTGGGGATCTCAGCTGCCCCCGTGGAGCAATCCCAGCACCAGGGCTCTTTGGAGTGGGAGAACCTGCTTGGCCACGGCTGCAAAGGCAGAGCTCTGCTTCCCAACGTGCCAGGGCAGGTCCTGTGCCTTTGCCAAGCATTCTGTAGTATTTGGCTTTGCAGTGGGAGCGGGGTGTCCCCCATCTGTGAACCCTCCCTCATCCTGAACCAGCAGCCCCCCAGCTGATGGTGGTCCCATGCCCAGGTTTTGGGGTCCCTCCAAGACCACTGGGTTTTGCTGTTCCACTTCCAGCACTTTTGTAGATTTTTTTCCCCCCTTGCAGACCCTGATGGGATGTCAGGGAGGATCACTGCACCCAGCAGGACAAACCTTCCTCCCCCTCTTCTCCAGGTGTAATTCTGGGACCTGTCTGGCCAGAAAAATCTGTTTTTCCCCCCAGAGGGCAGGCACTGGGAGGAGCTGGGCTGAGGCAGGAGAACCTGAGCCAATTCTCACCAGTGGTGGGTAAAAGGCTGACATTTCCCTGGAGCAGCTCTCTCCTAATCCCCGTTTTCAGCTCCTTTCCACCATCCTGCTTCACCTTTGCTCCTGCACAGAGAATTTCTTGTTCAACCTCCCCCCACAACAACTTCTGCCCTCGTTCCTCTTGCGTTTCCCTGGTGGGATGGGGGATTGCTCACCCTATCAGATGATCAAAGCCTCTCCATGCTGCTGGGGCTGGGGTTTGTGGTCAATCCCAAACTGCAGCTGATGCCCATGGCCACTTCTGCTTTTAGCCAGGGTGGCTGTACCCACCAGGGTGCATCAGCCCTATCTCTGGCTTTCGTTTGATTTCACAGGAAAAGGGATTTTCCCGAAGTCCCTGCTCTCCTAATGCCCCCTGGGCTGAGATTCTGCCTGGATGAAGGCAGTGGGAGCAGGGGTGGGGAGGAGGTGATGGCCAAGGCGCCACTCTGCAGCTCCAGTGACCACAGCTGCAGTCCTGTCCTGGCTGCTCCCCCCTGTCAGCAGTTCTGAGGAAAAGGCGTGGGTTTTGTGGCCTGTGACTGTGAGGGGGGTGATGAAACCCAGGCTGGGGCTGGCACAGCTGGGGGAAAGGCTGATGGGAACAAGGAGAGGATGGCCTGTGCCCTGCAGGGCCATGGGAGTGAGGGAAAGGGAAGGAAGCAAAGGGCATCCAAGTGTTCCCTGCACTGCTCAGCCTCCCTGGGGGACAGCAGGGTCACTCTTTATTGGGGTGCTCGCATTTGTTTGAGCAACTTCCCCCCCAAACCTGTCAAGAGAGCACAGAATGCCCTGAGATCCCAAAAACAAAGCAGCAGAGCAGTCCTGGGCAACTCCAGGCCAGACCAGCCCTCACTGCCAGCTGCTCTTTGGGGACACTGGGTGGCCCCTGTCATGCTGGGGGTGCCCGATGCTCCCCCCCAGCCCCTGGGCTCGTGCTCAGCAGCACCTTGGCATGCTAAGGGTTAAGGTGGAAGATGGACAGGAGACCTTTGTCCAGCAGCCCCAGCACCTTATCTGGGACTGCAGCAGGGGTAAAGTCAACACAGGAAACGTCACAGAGCCCACGCTGGTCAGTGGCACAATCAGTGCCTCTGGGTAAGGCAGATATCTCCTTTGATTGCAAACCACAAGGCTCAGCCGCAAAGTTTACAAGCAGATCTGAGTATTCCAGAGCTCCCAGACCCAGCCCTGAAGGCTGCTCTGCTCTGGGAAGGATGGAGCAGCCACCAAGCTGGGCTGGGACATGGACACGCCAGCAGCGCTTCAGGGTCACTGGGGAAAACAGAGCAAAGGCCTGGATAAAAATAACCTTTTTTGTGCTTCCCTTTCTCGCTGCCTCAGGGCGCATCACTCGTGAGCCACTGCCACTCCACTGTCACACTCTGTCAGCAAGTCACATGTGCCACGGTGACTCCTGGGGACCCCCATGGCCAGCAGCCCCCCACAGCCCCCCACTCTTTGAGCCAGCCCAGGGCTCAGCAGCTGCTTTGCCCTTTTTGCTTCAAGGACCCACCAAGCACAGTTTGTTGTGAGTTCCCCAAGGGAATCAAAGCGAAATTCACTGGAAATCACCGGTGGCTCTGGGAGTTTTGTGGCACAGAAAGAGCCCCAGGGTCTTTCCTGTCTCCTTGTTTCTTTCTTGTTTACCAGCCCCAGCTGAGGAAAGGTGCATTCCCAGCGCTCCCTCAGCCCCTGTCCTGCCCCTGGGATGGCCACAGCCACCTCCAGGGATTTCTGCTCTACCTGGGCAAAGCATCCCCTTCTTTCTGCCCCTGTGGAAATTCCAGTGCCATGGATCACCCAGGGAGGAGAGCAGGGCACGGGCAAGGAGGATTTAACCCTCAGCATAAACCTTTGAGATGTGCAGAATTTCTGCTGGGCTGCTGCTGACAGAAGCATGAAAAGTTTGGGTTTATTGACATTTTTATTGGCTCAGGATTCAAAAAGAGGAAATGTGCAGAGCAGATCACAGAGCTGCTCAAGACATGTTTATATCACAGTGTTCTGGTGCGGACTGAACCTCTGCTGGGCTCTTCACTGCATCCCTGGGGATGTCTTCATCCCCCTGGGGACACTGAGGAGGACAGGGTGACATCCACTGCCCTGCCAAGGTCCGTTCCTCTCCTGCCCCACAGAAGTCACAGCCCTAAGGGACAGCAGGGGCCAACCCCACCATGTTATTCCCACGGTCGAAGACGGAGTAGAACTGACGGATGAAAACATCTCCCAAAATCCAGAGGGGTCCTGTGGGAGGGGGGATGTCGCTGCCCTGGAAGCCACTGGTGCAGAAAGCCATGCCATCAGCATCCTCCTGGAGGAGGAGAAGTGGAAAGCTGGGGATGAAGCTGAGAGCCTCGTGCACATGGAAACAACCAGGAATGATGGCAAAGCAGAAACTGGCGAGGTTTGTCACCCTTGGGGACACACTGCCAGCTCCTGGCGTGGGGCTGGGCCACCTTTGCCACTGGAGCAGCTGGGATTTGGGGTTGAGGGAGTCACAGCCATACCACAAGGGTGTAAGCCTGGGCGCTGAGCGTGTAGGGCAGCCCGTTGATGGTGAAGGTCAGGTCAGGCATCACGCTGAGGTTGCTGCACTCCACGGCATACTGGAACAGAGCTGGGGGCTCAGGGGCTGCCCAGGGGGTCTCTTCCAGCAGGGAAGGGTCCCCAAGCTTTGTCCCCTCCTGTCCCCACCCTGGTTCTCACCTCTCCATCCACAGACACAGCCCCAATGAGGTTTTGCAGTTTTTTGATCTCCTTGGTAGGACCCACGATGAGCGACGTCCCGGTGTCCACGATGGCCTGGCAGCCATTGGCACAAAAGGTCGCTGTCCCACCCAACTGGATGCTGGAAGAGAAGGAGCAGGAGGGATTTGTTGTGCTCTGCCAGCCCTGCCCTGCCCTGCCCTCCCTCCCGCCCAGCACCACTCACTTGTCCAGCTGGATCTGCCAGTAGCCCTGCTGGGTGACTGGCACCCAGTTCAGGGTGCCCGTGAAGCGGGAGGTGTCATAGCCCCCAAAAAGCACCTCTCCTCCCTGGGGGGAGTCAGGGTTCCTGCAGGGAGGAGGAGGAGACATCAGGGAATTTTGCCCATTTAGTATGAATTTACCCCAGCTTTCTCCCCACACATGCTGCAAGGCCAGAGGTCTGCAATGCTCAATCTGGTACCAAATCCCTTTCATTATCTCAGTACAATATCTGTATTTTAGCACCCCCTCCTGCTCCCTGAAGCAATGCCAGGCTCCAAGCAGCATCCCAGAGCAAAGCCATGTCCGTACGAGCTCATGTAGATGAAGAAAATGGGCAGCTCCACCAAATTTTGGCAGGAGGAGGACACATGAGGGAATTTTGTTCATTTAGCATGAATTTACCCCAACTTTCTCCCCACACATGCTGCAAGGCCAGAGGTCTGCAATGCTCAATCTGGTACCAAATCCCTTTCATTATCTCAGTACAATATCTGTATTTTAGCAGCCCCTCCTGCTCCCTGAAGCAATGCCAGACTCCAAGCAGCATCCCAGAGAAAAGCCATGTCCGTACGAGCTCATGTAGACGGAGAAAAGGGGCAGCTCCACCAAATTTTGGGCCATCATGTTGTCGAAGACAGGGGTGACCCCATCCACGGCCAGGGAGGGATAAGCCAGCCCCAGGATCCCATCGAACTCAGCATCCAGGAAGGCTTTTCCCGGCTCACTGATGCTCTCTGCAAACTGCTGGTTGCTCACGGCCAGACCCTCGACCTGCAGGGAGGAGGGGGTTCCATGGGGGGGCTGAGTCCATGGGCAAGCCCCAGGCACATTGTCCAGAGCAGGACAACCCAAAGGTCACTCACGGCTACTTGGTCAGATCCGATGATCCCCGTCAGGCTCCCGGTGCCGTACTGGATGGAGAAGGGGGTCCCTATCACCTGGTAGGTGCTGGACTGGGTTGGTTGGAACCTGGTGTGCTCAGCTGGGGAAGGAAATGGGATCTGTCACCAGAAATGTCTTTTTTTTTTTTTTTTTTTGCATGGCCACAGCTGCCAGGAGCTCCCAGTGAGGTGAAATGATGGTGCAGCATGGTGTCACCAAAACTCCTGGTTATGGGAGTTCTGCTGAGGGACATGCTGGGGTTTTGAGGGGGGAGAAAACCTCTCCCATTTCAGTCTGATGAAGGGTGCAAGGGCTCTTAGGGAGAGCAGGATCAGCAGCATTTAATGAGTCCTGAGATGAGCACTGCTGTCCCTGGTTACAGCCAGCAGCAGCCTCACAGCACTGCGGGATCCAGTCCCATTCCCCAATGCCCTGCAGGATCCAGTCCCATTCCCCAATGCCCTGTGAGATCCAGTCCCATTCCCCAATTCCCTGCAGGATCCAGTCCCATTCCCCAATTCTCTGCAGGATCCAGTCCCATTCCCCAATTCCCTGCAGGATCCAGTCCCATTCCCCAATTCCCTGTGGGATCCAGTCCCATTCCCCAATTCCCTGCAGGATCCAGTCCCATTCCCAATTCCCACTGGGCTCGGCGGCAGCCCTGGGGCTGATTGGGGATGCTCTGGTCCCTCTGGGCTCTCTGGGGCTGGCTGATCTCTGACAGCCCCAAAAAACCACATTTGTCCCCTGCTGAGCTGTCACCCCATGCTTTCACCACTGGATTTCTGTCACTTTTAGGAGGGTCCCCATGGCCTCTCTGGGGTCAGGGGCTCCCCACTCACCACAGGCTTTGCTGACACAGTAGACAGAAGGCACCCAGAGGTTGGAGGAGCCCGTGTCGAACACCACGGTGAAATTCTGGGGTGGTGTCCCGATGGAGATCTGCCCAAAATACTCCATCTGCCAAAGAGGGGGGGCAGAGAGCACCGTGAGCCACCAGCACAGCCAGAAATGCCAGCAAAACAGAGCCTGGGGTGTCTGCAGGGCACAGATGGGGCTCAGTATTTGATCTGTGCCGTGCCAGGTGGAATAAAGGAGACAAATATTTAAGGAGCAGCAATGGGGACTGAGGACTAAAGGCAGCATGTTGGGTACAGGACTCTGCCTCTTCCTGGCAAGGCTGGGCCCTGAGGGGACCCTCATCACCAGGCAGGGCTTTGGGGACGGGGGAATTGGGGAATGGGATTGTCCTGGGGAGCTCCCTCCACCTCTGTGGGGGGCTCTGCCCTGAATAACTTGAATTTTGGAGTAAACCTGTCCCCAGGGGGGCGGGCAGAGCGCGGCAGGGAGGGAAGGGGCTGGCAGTGCCTGCCATGAATGCCCTCCCTTGTCCTCCTGCTGACATCCCCGGGACAAAGGGCCGGGCAGGCAGCGAGCCCTGGCACGCCGGGCACTGCCTGGAGCCGCGGGGTGTGTGGGCAGCGCTCGGGCACTGCTCGGGCAAACTGAGGGTGCTCCCAGCCCTGCTCACGTCCAGGTAGTTGATGAGGGGCTCGTTGGTCTCCGAGAAAGCGGCGCAGTCCTCGCTGCTCGCGTCCGGCGCGTCCCGGGCCCTCCAGAGGTGCGAGAGCTGCCCCCGCTCCCGCAGCAGCTTCCGCAGCGAGCGGCGCCGGCTCAGGGGCACCCTGCGGGAAGGGCCTGGTCACTGCCCTGGGTGCCCATCCTGAGGGTGCTGGGCACTGCCCTGAGGGTGCTGCGCCCTCCCTGAGGGTGCTGTGCCCTCCCTGAGGGTGATGTGCCCTCCCTGAGGGTGCTGTGCCCTCCCTGAGGGAGCTGCGCCCGCCCTGAGGGCGCCGTGACCACCCTGAGGGTGCTGTGCCCATCCTGAGGGTGCTGCGCCCACCCTGAGGGTGCTGGGCACTGCCCTGAGGGTGCCGTGAGCACCCTGAGGGTCCTGGGCACTCCTGTGGGTGCTGCCCATGTCCTGCGCCCACCCTGAAGGTCCTGGGCACTCCTGTGGGTGCTGCCCATGTCCTACGCCCACCCTGAGGGTGCTGGGCACTGCTGTGGGTGCTGCCCACATCCTGTGCCCACCCTGAAGGTCCCCCGCCACCCTGAAGGTCCTAGTCACTCAGAAAGGTGCTGCCCATGTCCTGTGCCCAGCCTGAGGGCTCTGGTCACTCCTGTGCCCCCCCTGAGGGTCCTGGTCACTCCTGTGGGTGCCGCCCATGTCCTGAGCCCACCCAGGTTCAGAGCCCACATCCCCTCCCTGCAACAATTTCCAGCCGAGGCACAGCAGAAGAGGGGCACTGGATGTGTTTTAGGGCACAGGAAATCAAGGCCAGAGCTGGCAGGAGAGCGTGCAGTTCCTGGCAGTGCCACCGAGGGGAAGGCCCTTGGGGCTGGGCAGGGCAAGCAGGACCAAGGGCAATCCAGGCTGCTTTTCTCTGCCCTCCCTGCTTGCACAAACCCCTTCACAGCCCCTCCTGCTGCTGCCGGGCTCTGCCCAGAGGGACGGAGCACCCACAAATCCCAGCACAGTGCCACCGCTCCGGCACAGCCTGAGCTCTGCCACCCATCACAGCCCTGGCAGTGACCCCCCGGACCCTGGCGACCCTGGGGACTCTGGGGACCCCCTTACCTCCTCAGGGCGCTGGCCAGGGCCAGGCAGAGCGCGGCGAGGAGCAGCAGACGCCTCATGGTGGGCATGGTGGCTGTGCCCGCCGTGGTGCCGCTCTTATAGCCACGGTGCCAAGCTCGATAAGGGCCCTGCCAGAGTCAACACCGGGCTCGGGCACCCACAATGAATCACTGGCCACAGCCCAGTCACTCCGGGGTCACGTTTGCTTTTCTGGGTGAGGACGGTGCTGGGGGGCCTGTGGGAGCTGAGCAGGGGAGGGTTTGGCTGATCGTGGGGCAGTGGAGATCCCACAGAGGGAGCAGAATGGGGTCCCCATCCCAGCACCGGTTCCCATCCCACCACCATTTTGGTGGAAACCCCCCAAAATGCTTTGGAGGAACATTTGCCTTCTCCTTCACCCCACAGCCCCTCCCCAGGGAGCTGCCCGTGGCCGTGGGGTGCCCCAAAGCCCGGCAGCTGCCGGGAGGTGCAGGAAAGGGATGTGTTTGTACCACCGACCTAATTTTAAAAGGCAAAGCCTAATTAGCAGTGATGAACAGCTCCGGGAATCCTCAACTTTCCCTTCCAAAGGCCGGGAAGGAGCAGCTTTCCACGGGAGACAGCTCCTGGTGCTCCGCAGGCGTTAATGGGCTCGTCCTCTGTGGGTTTTGTTTTATCCGGGTCTCATTAAAGCCTCAGCGAGTGCAAACAGAAATGCTGATGAACAAATAAAGCCTTCAGACGCGGGGAGAGTGAGTGGGGGCAGGCAGGGTTTTTCCTGCTGCCGCCATCTCCCAGGCCCTTATTTTGCACGCTGTCCTTATTTTCCATGGTTTTGGGTGCTAAAGGGGGTGTTCTGCTCAGCGAGCCCCATTCACGTGATTAACAGGCTTTAGCACGGTGCTAATCCATTTTTTGTTTGTCCCAGCGAGCCTGTTTTATCTAATTAAATTTTTTATCTAATTAAAGCCCTCGCCCAGGAAATTAAAGTCCTCATCTGTGAGGCACAGGTACCCGAGGGTGGCTGGGGACAGCTGAGTCACGTCCTGCTGTCACCGGGATCTTGTGTCCCCATCCCTGGAGATGCTGCCAGGCCTCTCCTCTTCCCAGCTTCGAGGGCAGATTAAGCTTTAAAAAAATCCATCAAATATTTCTCAATATGAGCAGGAAAACGTTGGGCACAGCACAGTTGATGCCGATGGCAAATGCAGCTGTTTTTATCAAAACAAATGAAAATTCCCTTCATTCCCGCACGCTGCAATATTTTTTTTAACAAGTGGCTTTTATACAAATTTATTCTCTATTTCCCCTTTTGAGATGCAGTTTAATGTACCAGCCTCCCTCCTTGCCCTAATCACATATTCATGGATTAGAAAGAAACTTCCTAAAACAAAAGCAGCTGCAGCAAGTGCCAGATAAGCTAAAAGCAGCAAGTGGATTGTTCCAGACATGGTTTATAACCTGAAAATCCTATCAGAAAACCCAGCCTGAAGGGTCACTGGGCTTTGGAGATAAACGTGAGGATGAGCAGCAGCACAGACACGCCAAACACTTTAAGTGAAATAGTTTATTTTGTGGAAAAGATCCCCCAATTGGATCATCATAATCTGCAAACTCCTGGCAGCGGATTCGGCATTAAAATGGGAAGATGAAAGTCGTAACAAGGCCTGAGCTTTCATTTAGAAATTTTTGCAGCTAAGCAAATCTATTTCGACTTTTGAGTTATTTTAGAAGCCATTTTAAAAGCTCAACTCTTAGGAGCACTTCAAAATTGTTATTTCAAGTAGAACAAAGTGGTAGAGGGTTTTTTTTCTCTATGTTTTGGGAGCAAGTGGGCTGGATTTGCACAGAAAATTGGGTCAAAAAGGCTTTGTTTCATACAAATTCCAGCTGTAGCTCAATGTGTGGAATGCAGAGGGAGGAGATGCCCAATTTCCAAGCCTTGGTGTCCCTCAGCTTGGCAGGGCCAGCCTGCTCTGGAGAAATTGAGGAAAGGTGACCCCAGCTCCTGCAACATCCCAGCCTGGTAAGAAAGGAATGGGCTCTGCCAGGCAGGGCCTGTCCCCAGCTGTGTCCCTCCCCTCCAGGGCCACACAGCCGGATCAGAAATGGGTTTTGCCCCCTTGGGTAGAAAAAATACCTCTCGCCAGCTCTGTATGAAGCACTTTCTTTGTTTAAAAAACCTGTTCTCAGGCTAAAAACATGTTATCTGTGTTCCTTCTTACACATTTCCTTTAGTGGAGCCACTGCCCTGGTTGATTCACACTGTGCCCCAGCAGTGTTGTGTAAAAAACCCTTTTTTTCCTGCCTTTATCAGACACTTCTCCCACCTGTTAATCTGTTTATCCACCACCGAGCGCTTGAAAGCGCCGCAGCAGCAAACTCTCACCTGAAAAAAAATCAACAAACACGCAAGTTTCAGTTAAATAAACCCCAAAATATTTACCTGGGGTGCAGCAGCTGTGAGGAGAGCAGGACCAACATCTGATGATGCAGCTGGTGGATGGTGGGAGCAGCCCCAGGGATGAAGGGGAATTTGGGAAGTGACTCCAACTTGTGATGCAGCTCCAGGGGTAGGTGATGCTTTTTGAAATCTTCTTTTTGCTTTTGGATAATCCAGGGGGATTCTTTGGGATGTTGTATCCCCAGGGCAGGATTGATGTGGGCTGGTGGAGATGTTGAAAGGCGAGCACACACCATCCCCATGAGTCAGGCACCTTGAAAAAAAAAAGTAATTTCTTGTTCCTTTCTGCCAGAGCACTTCCAGAGCTATAAACCCCACAGTTCCTAAGAACCAGCAGCCATCAATCCCCAAAACTCCTGGGAACTCTCAGGATGGGATCTGCCACGCTGCTGCTTGCACCCCGAAGCTTGCAGAACATTTTCCAGAGTGTGGGCAGGTGGAGGCCCAGCCATCCCCAGCAGCCATGGAGCCAGGTGGTGTAAAATGCTTCATCCCTGTGGAAAATGTTTGCTTGGAAGCACCCAGAGCTCGTTTTGGGTGGCAGCTGAGCTGAGCTGAGCTGGGCACAGCTCCCCCAGCACCGCTTGGTTCCAAGGAAGCTCAGCTCAATTTTGGGACAAAGCTGCTGGAAGACAGAGAATTGATGGAGGGGTGCAGCGGCAAAACAGCTGGAGAACAGCAGAGAAACACCCCAATATATTTAAATGAGGCTGCTGACAGAGGGGAGGTGTCATGGAACTCGTGTGGGCTCCTTGGTGCCTCTGACCTGGGGGTAGAGCGTGACCGCATCCGGCACCGCCGCGCTGCCAGACCCCGCTCTGCACCCAAATCCTGCTGAAACCGCCCCAAATCCTGCTGAAACAGCCCCAAATCCTGCTGAAACGGCCCCAAATCCTGCTGCCTGCAGGGCCCCAGCTGCCCCAAGCCGTGGGGAAGGGAAGGTGGGAAAGCTCTGAGCCCAGGTAAGGCCGCGTTGGGCGCCGCGCTCCAGGCGCGATGGCGCAGGAAGCAGAGGGTGCGACAGCGGGAGCAGAGCTGGGCTGGGAATCCCCCTGGGCACATTTTGGTGCCATCCTGAGCTCCAGTGAGCCAGCTGGGCCTGGCTCAAGTGGGATTAAAATAATTTGGGGCATTCTGGAGCTTTCACTCGTGTTTAGCCGAGCGCAGATGCCTCAGGTTGACCCTCGCTGCCCGGCCGAGGCGCAGCTCCTGCAAGCCTTGATTTCAGCATTTTCTTGAGAAAGGGTTGAAGTCTTGGAGGGGGTGCAGGCTCACAGAAGTTCCCTGAGGCCCCCAGAAAAGCACATTTGGTGCCAGGCTCTCACTGGCTGCTGCCTCAAATCAGATTTTTCGATACCCACCCGATATCGGTGCCTCCATCTCGCTGTACCCACCTCGGCACAGAAGCTGCTGATAGTTGGATTTGGGGCTTATTTTGCAATTTCCTTTCGAACAGCTCATTTTTCAGATCCTTATCTGCTGCTGCAGCAGCGTCTCCTGCCCCACAGTAGGAAATGAGCCTTTCAAGAGTGGCAGCCCTTTGAGAAGGATATTTGGGGACAGATTTATTCAGTAAGGGAGGGGGGAAATTTCTGCAAAAGATGAACTTTCAGCCTGGCAGTCATCAAACTGTTTGCATGAGTGGAATTTTGCAGGAGATTGGTGGTTATCAGGAAAGCTTTTGATGAATTAGGCTCAGAAATGTGTCATAGAGGAAATGATAGAATCTGCTCCACAGGATGGATAATGCCTTTGCTCTATCAATTTATCCATCAGCCTATCAATCAAATTATCATGGCTTCTTTAATCACTGTATCAAAGTCAGCTGAAGATCTCTCCCTATCAGCCATTTATAAATAGCAAGTGTGTAACACTGAGAGAGGATTTAAAGTGGTTTTTTTTGCAAGTGAAAGCTCACAAAAGGAACAGCCCACTGCTAGTTCTACAAAATGAACACCCCAATCTTTTATTATAAACCTCTTGACTGTTATGGCCAGAAGTCCCAGGCCAAGGGGCCCAGCCCAGGCATTGGTGTTTTCTGATTTTCTGCCTTAAACCCTCTTAACCTCAGCAGGATTGGAGCTCTCACAGAATTAAATCCGAGGTGTTTCAGACACTGAGGTGTTGGAGGGCCTCTGATATTTCTGTCTGGACCTTGACTGATGCAAGAGTCTCACACCAGCCCACGACCTTCCTTTGGTTACTTTTTCCATGGATTTTTTTCCTTCGTCTTGTAGTTTTCTTCCTTTTTTTTTTTTTTTTTTTTTTTTTTGTGGATTAAGAAGAGAAAAAGGAAAAAAAAAAGAAGCATGAGAGAGGATTAAAGCAAGAAGAACAAATTTCAATTCTGTTGCAGTGGAGTCCAGACAAGTCTCAGATATGAGCATGTATAAAGCCATTAATTCAGTGATAAGGGACAGCCTGTGGCTCTGTGAGGGTGTGAACCACAGGGATTCTCACAGGGGGAGGGCTGGGATGAAATAAAAACCCTTTATTTCACATCTGCAACATCCAACCACTGCTTCCAAGCGCTGAGCCTGATCTCCAGCTCGTGTGGAGCAGCCTGAGGCTCAATGGGACCATTTCTTTGGTTGCCACCAGGTCCTGCTGCCTGTCTGTGTCCCCCCAGGCCCTGGAGGCGCCTCAGCAGGAGGATGAGCCTCTGTGCATGGTGAGTGCAGCACCCTGGGGCACAGAGCCCTCCACAGCATCCCTGGGACCCCCCAGGCCAGGCTGGACGGGGCTCTGAGCAACCTGGTCTGGCTGAAAATGTCCCTGCTCATGGCAGGGGGTGACCTTCAAAGGTCCCAGTCCATTCCATCATTCCACAGTTCTATAATTCCATCATATCTGCCGTGTCTCTCTCCCCTCCAGCACCACATTCCCCCCCTGGGGGCTTCTGAAAATCCTTCTGGGGACAGGCCCCGAAAACGAGGGGCAAGGAACTAAAATCATTCTTGAAAACCAAGCCTCTCAAACCAAAAAGCAAAACTGAAAGCTACCAACAAACCTGAGCCTAAAATGTGCCTTGAAGCCATGGGGGGATTGAAAGAATTGGGTGATTTCATTGAGACTGAATGATTTTGTCTTGTTCAGCTGGATTCCTGCTGTCACCTCACTTGTCACCTTGATACTCTACCCTCTCCTCTTGCTGGCCCTTTACACCATGCTCAGCAGGAAAATTGGTAATTAACAAATGGCTTTCCCTGGTCATTTCCTGGTTTGGGGTGGGTGTGGGATGGGAAAGGGGCAGGGCAGGGTTGGGCTGGCTGTGGTGACATGGGTGACACGGCTGTACACATCAGTGAGACTTGTACAACCTCGTGTTGCTCCAAAACCATTTTCTTTTATTGCTTTTTTAGTAGGCTGTGCACATCAGTGAGGGTTGTACAACCTTGTGTTGCTTCAAAACCATTTTTGTCACTTTTTTAGATGGATATGAGCCTGCTCCAATCATTGTTTTGGGGTGGGCTGGTTTGAGCTGGGGGTGCTGGGGCAGGGTGGGCACAGCAGGGACATGGTTGTACACATCAGTGAGCGTTGTACAACCTTGTGTTGCTTCAAAACCATTTTCTTTTATTGCTTTTTTAGTAAAGTGCTGGGAAAATAGCTCACAGAGTATTAATTCAGATGAAGCTGCAATTTCTAGCAGGGAATTCTTTCACACCAACTGCTGCTCACATTTGCACAGAGCTCAGCTCTGCTTTGGGTCAAAATCATTCCAAACTTGCAAGAAGAGGCCCTGATGCTGATTTGTCACTGGAGCCTGTCCTGGTGGGAGAGCAGGGCCCTGGATCATCTCAGCAATTGAATTGATGGATATGAGCCTGCTCCAATCATTATTTTGGGGTGGGCTGGTTTGAACTGGGAGTGATGGAGCAGGGTGGGGTGTGCTGGGCACAACAGGCAGCAGGGCTCACTCTCCTCTTGCTCACAGCCCAGCATTCCTGCAGGATGCAGGTGAGCAGCAGCCCTGGGGAGCATCCCAGCCCTCAGCCCACCCCAGCTCCAGCCTCAGCACCGGGAGGGGACACGGCACAGAAACAACCTGGGGCACAGAAACAACCTGGGGCACAGAAACCACCCCCAGCCTATGCAGGTAAGGGGCTCTGCAGCATTGTCCTGGCACAGGGATGGAAGTTTTTGGGTGGCATTTGTGTGATGTCTCTTCCTTATGAGCCCTGGACACCCTGGGGTGGGAGAAGGGCCAAGTAGGAGCTGTCTCTTCTTCCCAGCTGGGCTCTCCCTGCCCTTTTCTCCCAGGGAAGTGAGGCTGGGAGGGATCAAACTGGTGCTTTGTGGATCAGAATTTTCACTTCTGAGCATGTTTGCTTTTTCTCTCTTGATCCTTTTTTCCCTTTAACCCTCTGGCAAGCGCTGGGCTGGTAAATGTTTTGTGTTTTTAAGGGAGCAGTGACACATCTTCAGACACCTCAGAGGACTCAGACAACCCTTCCTGCCCTCAGGTACCACGGGAAAATCATCTGGAGCAGCATCAGGAGGGGCAAATCCATCAAACCACATTGAAATTCCATAGATTAGGGCTCGGGTGGTTGTTGCCCCCTGTCACATGCAGTGTTCTAATGTTCTCCATTCAGAGGGAAGCAGCCCTGGGTGCTTTAGGAAAATTAGGAACCAAAATCTTCTCTCTGAGGGTGGGCAGGCCCCGGCACAGCTGTGGCTGCCCCTGGAGCCCTGGCAGTGCCCAAGCCAGGCTGGATGGGGCTTGGAGCAATCTGGGACAGTGGAAGGTGGAAGGAAGGATGGGATGGGCTTTAAAATCCCTTCCAACCCAGCCCATTCCATGATTCCCTGAACTGGTGCACGGGCTTGAGGGCAAAGGCTCCTGGGTGGGTGCTGGGGCCTGACCTGGGCTTCATTTTGCTCCTGCAGGGCCGTGGCTCAGAGGAAAACATCAATTACACATCCCTGGTGTTCCCAGGCCCCAAGCCACGCTCTGCCCAGGACTACGAGGACGTCAAGTCTGGGATGGATTATGTCAACGTGGACCCAAAGAAGAGGAAAACACATTTCTGGCCCTTCTCCAGCCCCAGGGCATCCAAGGCTGTGGAGTACACCGAGGTGAAGCTGTGACACTGCTGTGGAGCTGTGACATTGCTGTGGAGCTGTGACACTGATGTGGGGCTGTGACACCAGGCTGAAGCTGTGACACTGATGTGGGGCTGTGACACTGCTGTGGAGCTGTGACACTGCTGTGAGGCTGTGACACTGCTGTGGAGCTGTGACACTGCTGTGGGGCTGTGACACTGATGTGGGGCTGTGACACCAGGCTGAAGCTGTGACACCAGGGTGCTGCTGCCCAGAGGTGCCCAGAGCCCCCAGCAGCTGCACAGCTGGCACTGTCCCCTGCCCCTGGGGCACTGCCTGGCACGGGCTGCAGCACTTGTACCACCCCCACCGCAGCTTCCTTGGCTTTTCCTTAAAGGCTCCACTGTTCCTGAGGGCTGCAGGGTGGGGCAGGGGAAGGCTCCTCCCAGCCAGGCTGGAATCAGCTCTCCACTTCTGTGTCATGGCCCCTTTTCCCTCATTTAATGAAAGCAAAAGAAACATTTCCCCCTCGCCACTCAAAATGGGCAGTTCAGGGAGGGAGATGCAGTGATCCTCAAAGCTGCACCGAGCTCCTCTCAGTGATGTTGTTTTGCTCATCAGCCTCATAAAATCCTTTTAAATACAATTTTTCCACTGGCTTTTCCCTCTCCCTGTCTCCCACCTTTTGCTTTCTCTGCTTTGTCCCCCTCCAGGTGCTGGGGTTGGTCTCTCCCCCCTGCTCTTCACTCTGCATTTTGTTACTTCTGAATTTTCCAGAAATAAACTCCCAAAGTGCCTGGGAATGGGAATGGTGCCCCAGAGTGTGCTCTGGGAGGGGGATGGAGGGGCTGCCTCCCCTTCCTCAGGGCTGGAGCTGCCCCAAGTGTGTTTTAAATGGGCTCAGTAATGCTGTGATTTAATGAAAGGTTGTGAGACAATTGATTTGGGATTGATCAGTGGCAGGGGGAGCCAGGCACTCCTCCTTTCATGACCTTGTGGTGCAGATCTGGCCCAGCTTGAAGGGCACGAGAAGGAAAATGTTCCAAAATCCCCAACAATTCCCGGGTAACGTTGGAAAACCCAGGAGAGGTGTGATTATGGGACTGGAGGTGAGGCCAAAACCAGTGAGAGGAAGATTCTGAGAAATCTGATTCAAATGCCTGGCGATTAAAAAGTGAAAATATTGAAGATTTCAAAATATTTTCCTCTTAGTGTTTTATTTTTACAGCTTTAGCCTGTGATAGTGGAAGGAGTAATGCCCGTGGCTCGCAGGGAATTTGGGACCTTCACTGGCACACCTGTACATCACCCTCAGCGGCTTTTGAGCTAATGGACGCTCTTTCCTGCCTCATCCATGATTTATCCCTGCACAAAACAGCTGCTGGGAGCAGGGCAGGGGCCAGGCTGGGACTGCAGGGGAATCGAGTTCCCTGCTCCCCCAGCCCAGGGTGGTTTTGAGCCCCTGATCCTGCAAAATCAGCCAAAAGCAGCAGCAGCAGCAGCAGGGTGAGAGCAGATGTTGAGCACAGGATGGGGGTGGGAGCAGAGCTGATGGGAGAGGGCAGGGGGGAGCAGGATGTGCCCGGCTGAGCTGGAGCAGGGCCAGGGCTGCTGCCAGCAGCTCCTCGGGGGTTCCCGCGCCGCGTTTGGGGCGCTCCAGCGGGCACAGCGTGGGGCAGCACGGCTGTGCCCAGCACCAGGGGATGTGACAGCCCCGTCCCTGGCCCGGAGGAGGCGGCAGGGGGGCACTTCCAGGCCACAGGAGCTCTGCAGCCCCGCGGGGGCACAGCTCTGTCCCCGCTGCCTGCTCGGCTGCGAGAGGAGGCAGCGGCGGCGGCTCTGGAGCCGATGGAGCCGCTTTGCCGCCCGCCCGCCGTGCTCCGGCTGCTCTGCTGGCACCCGGGAACACAAAACTCGGGTACTTTGTGGGTGCAGCATCCCCTGTTCCCGAAGGGTGCAGGATCCCCTGATCCTGAAGGGTGTAGGATCTCTTGATCCCAAAGGATGCAGGATCCCCTGATCCTGAAGGGTGCAGGATGCCTCCCCAGAGTTTGCAGGATCCCCTGATCCCAAAGGATGCAGGATCCCCCTTGATGGTCCTTTTCCCGAAGGGTGCAGCTCCTCCCCGGAGGCTGAAATTCCCTGATCCAAGGTGCAGGATCCCTGATCTCAGAGTTTGCAGGATCCCTCCCCGGAGGTTCGATCCCGAGGATGCAGGTCCCTTCAGGAAACCTTTCCCTAAAAGCTGGGGCATGGCTCGCGTCCCCGGAGGCTTCCCCAAGCACACGCAGCGAGATTTCTGGGTGAAAATCCCATTCTCCCGGAGCCACCAGGGGGGAAGCGCTCTGCAGCCCACAAGCGGGAGTGCATGGCGGTTCCCTTGAGTGTCACACGGGGTCAGGTCCCACTCCCGGGGTTCACCCGGTCCCCGGAGGTACACATTGCGGTGTCCCCCCGGCAGGCGAGCATGTCACACCTGGCGGTTTCTACACACGGCTGGGCGTGCATGCTGCGGTGTCACGCAGCGGCCTGGAGGTGGCGTGTCACGCCACCTGGGGTTCGCACGGCAGCGACGGACATGGCGTGACGCGACGCGTTGTCACTGGCGGTGTACACATCCCGATTTCTGCAAAACGCGGTGTCACCCCGGTGTCACACCTGCGCGTCTGCAGCGTCACACAGCTGGCGGTGTCACACTTGGCGGTGTCACACTTGGCGGTGTCACACACCTGGCGGTGTCACACACCGCGGGTGTCACACACCTGGCGGTGTCACACACCTGGCGGTGTCACACACCTGGCGGTGTCACACTTGTGGTGTCACACACCTGGCGGTGTCACACCTGGCGGTGTCACACCTGGCGGTGTCACACACCCGGCGGTGTCACACACCTGGCGGTCACCTGGCGGTGTCGCAACGCGTGCCACACGCGGTACACACCTGCGGTGACACAGTGAATGGTTTGATCGGGACCGCCAGAGCGTGCCTGACTCTGTCACGGCCTCGTCGCAGGGCGGGTACAGCTCCCTGGCGCTGTCCCCGTGCAGGGGGACCCCGGCCTGGTGGCTGTGGCTCAGGATCGTGGTTTTCCTGCTGCACAGGCTCCCGGTGGAGTTGGGTCTGCGCAGCCCGGCCCGGCGGCGGCCCCAGCAGCCCCGGCAGTCCTGCAGGAGGTGCCCGCTGAAGAACAGGTAGATCCAGGGGTTGCAGCAGCTGCTGAGGCTGGCCAGCAGCATGGTGATGCTGAAAGCCACGTTGGTGGACTCTGGCGAGGCAAGAGAGAGAGATGGGACATCCCCAGGGGCTGGGCAGGGGTGGGGTGGGCAGTGGGAAGGAGCTGGGGGCTCTCCTGGCTCACATTCCTGTCCCACTGGCATTCCTGGGGGATGGAGAGGTGGCAGAGCCAGAACCCTCCATGTTCTGCAGAGCCAGAACCCTCCATGTTCTGCAGTGCCAGAACCCTCCATGTTCTGCAGAGCCAGAACCCTCCATGTTCTGCAGAGCCAGAACCCTCCAGGTTCTGCAGAGCCAGAACCAGAACCCTCCATGTTCTGCAGAGCCAGAACCCTCCATGTTCTGCAGAGCCAGAACCCTCCAGGTTCTGCAGAGCCAGAACCCTCCATGTTCTGCAGAGCCAGAACCCTCCATGTTCTGCAGAGCCAGAACCCTCCAGGTTCTGCAGAGCCAGAACCCTCCATGTTCTGCAGTGCCAGAACCCTCCATGTTCTGCAGTGCAGAACCCTCCATGTTCTGCAGCACATCCTCTGAGAGGTGAAACCCAGCAGCTTCTGGGCTTTCCTTCAGCCTCTCTGCTGCCCAAAGCATCTCCCAGAAGATTTTCAATCTTGGGTGAAGTCCCTTTTTCTAGTAGTAGTACTGCTTCAGTAGTTAGGAAAAAAAATTCAACATATGAACTCAGAAATCCACTTCTGAAACCTCTGAAAATTCCCGGAGGAGAGGAAAGACACACATGGCAAAGATGTCTTTGCACATCCCTATGGATGATGGCCAGGAATCATCAATTCTAAGTGGTTTTTTCTTCTGAAAGGAATGATCTGACTGAAAATTATATTTTATAGATTTACAGGGGAGGAAATCTGTATTGTATTTTATACATTTATAAGGAATTTTAGGAGGGAGGAAATTTTATGCATTACAGAGAAGGAAACCTGTAGCCTTTCCCATGATTTCTATCATGTAAAAATCTGTAAAATCCCTATGATTTTTACCATGTAAAAATCTATAGCCTTCCCCATAATTTTTATCATGTAAAAATCTGTAGCCTTCCCCATGATTTTTTTATAATTATTATATTTTTACATTTTTATATTTAAAAAAAAATCTGTAAAATCCCCATGATTTTTATCATGTAAAAATCTGTAAAATCCCCATGATTTTTATCATGTAAAAACCTGTAGCCTTCCCCATGATTTTTATAATTTTTATATTTTTATATTTTATTTTCATATTTTTGGGGTTTTTTTTTAATCTGTAAAATCCCCATGATTTTTATCATGTAAAAATCTGTAAAATCCCCATCATTTTGATCATGCAAAAACCTGTAGCCTCCCCATTTATTTTCAAATGCCAAGACGACATCCAGCTCTTCTTTGCTAAAAACCCAAGTGCATTCCTGGCACTCCCAGGGCTCTGTGCCCCGCTCCCCTCACCACTCACCATCATCAGGAGCATCCTGGTCCCACACTGACCACATCTGCACGCTGAAGAAGGGCGCCCAGCAGGTGACATAGGCGGCCACGATGACGAAGGTCATCTTCACCGTGCGGATCTTGGCGCGGGAGATGGTGCGCACGCTGCTCACCCTCGAGGGCTGCCCGCCCTTCCCCGCAGGGCTGGCACCACCAGGGGCACCCGCCACGGCTCCCCCCGTGCCAGGGCCGCCGCTCTGCGTCTTGCCCTTGAGGTTCTTGCAGATCTCGTGGCAGATGAGGCTGTAGCAGACGCTGAGGACGCCCACGGGCAGCGCGAAGATGCACAGCGTGGTCCAGGTGATGTAGGCGCGCGCTCCCCACGGGTACCCGAAATCCGCCCAGCAATCCAGCACCCCCGAGCCCGGGCGCACCTCCCGCAGGGAGAAGATGAACACCTGCGGCAGGCTGAGCAGGCAGCTGAGCAGCCAGGTGAGCCCGATCATGGTGTAAGCCTGGCGGCTGGGCTGCTGCAGCGACTGCAGCGGGTGGCACACGGCCAGATAGCGGTCCAGGGTCATCACCATCAGCATGTAGGTGGAGGCGAACATGCTGAGCACCTGCAGGTACTTGACGGCCCTGCAGAGGGGGTCGGGCCCCACGAAGCGGTAGGTGACCTTCCAGAGGAGCTGCGGCAGCACCTGGAACAGCGCCACGCCCAGGTCGCTCAGGCCCAGGTGCAGGATGAAGAGGTGCATGCGGCTCATCTTCCTCCTCAGCCGGTACATGGCCAGCAGCACGCCCAGGTTGCCCACGGTGGCCACGGCCAGGATGGTGCCCAGCACCCCCACCTCAGCCTTGGCCAGCTCCTCGTCCCGGGTGTGCAGCGCCGTCAGGTTGGGGTGCCCTGCCGGGCTCAGCAGCCCCTGGCCGTGCCCAGGTGGGCTCTGCTGGGAGCTGTTCCAGCCCCAGCCGAGCTCCATCCCTCTGGGAGGCTCTGCAGGAGCACAGAGCTCCACGGCTCCTCTCTGATGTCCTGCTGTCCCCTTCCCTGTTTCTCCTGAGCTCCAGCTCCTCTGCCCCTGGGCTGGGTTTTACCCCTGCTGGGTCCCTCCCGGTGTCCCCAGGCTGGGTTTTGTACCCTGGCAGGTCCCTCCCAGTGTCCCCAGGCTGGGTTTATTACCCTGGCAGGTCCCTCCCAGTGTCCCCGTATGTGAACACGGTCCCTGGGATGGGTTTCACACCTGGCAGGTCCCTCCCGATGTCCCCAGGCTGGGTTTTACCCCAGCAGGTCCCCCCGCCGGCTGGAGGGCTGGATGTGCCTCCTCCAGCAGTCCCCAACACCAGGGCAAGTTGTCCCGTGTCCCCTGTCACACTAACCCTGCGTTAGGCAGCTGCAATTCCCTCTCTGCCTGGGCTGAAAATATTCCTGTGGAGCAGAGACGCGCAAGAGCCTCTGGTTCAGCCCTTGGTACTTCTCTTGTCTGTACTGAGAATTCCCAAATCCCTGGCTCAGTCCCTGATAGTTCTCTGCACTGAGAATTCCCAAATTCCTGGTTCAGCCCTTGGTACTTCTCTGCACTGGGAATTCCCAAATCCCTGGTTCAGCCCTTGATATTCCTCTCATTTCCACAAAACCTTCCCAAATCCCTGCTTCTCCCTGCACTGCTCACCCTGAGCATCCCCTGTGCAGTTAAATCCGAGGGGAAAGAGAAATTCTCCTTAAAAGCAGCAAAAAACTCTACAGAGGCTGCATCCCTTCGGCTTTTCATCCCCAGGAGAGCAGCCAGGTGAGCGTGTCCCAACCCTGTCTCTCGGTGTCCCCAGGCTGGGGTTTATATCCCGGCAGGTCCCTCCCCGATGTCCCCGTGTGTGAGCTGTGTCACCGAGCTGGGTTTTGTACCCCAGCAGGTCCCTCCTCCATGTCCCCACGCTGGGTTTAACCCCTGCCAGGACCCTCCCGATGTCCCCAGGTTGGGTTTAACCCCTGCCAGGTCCTTTCCCCATGTCCTCATGTGTGAGCTCTGTCCCCGAGCTGGGTTTTACCCCTGCCAGGTCCCTCCCGATGTCCCCAAGTTGGGTTTAACCCCTGCCAGGTCCCTCCCGATGTCCCCAGGCTGGGTTTAACCCCTGCAGGACCCTCCCGATGTCCCCACGCTGGGTTTAACCCCTGCCAGGTCCCTCCCGATGTCCCCACGCTGGGTTTAACCCCTGCAGGACCCTCCCGATGTCCCCAGGCTGGATTTTACCCCTCCCCGATGTCCCCAGGTTGGGTTTAACCCCTGCCAGGTCCTTTCCCCGTGTCCCCGTGTGTGAGCCCCCGGGGGGGCCTGCACCCTCTGTCCCAGGCTGGATTTTACCCTCCCCGAGTTGGGTTTTACCCCTGCCAGGACCCTCCCGATGTCCCCAGAGCCTGGCGACAAGGCGTCCCCCTCAGCAGGAGCCAGACATCCCCCGGTCAGTGCAGCTGAGCTCAGCCCCGCAGCAAAGTGGCTGCAAACATCATTTATTGTCACCACCCTATAGGAATTTAATTTTTTCCCATTTTTTTCCAAAATCTGGGAAAAAAAATCTAGTTTTTTTCCATTTTTTCCCCCAAAACCTGGAAAAAAAATTCCTTGGAAAAGACAAAGCTGGTGGGAAAAAAGGAGCTGGAGATGTGCCAGGTTCTATGCAAGGCTGGCTGGGAGCTGAGGGAAAGGGGCTGGACAGTGGGATGAGGGCAAATGGAGTAAAAAGGTTGGATTATTTTTTTTTCCAATGGAGAAATGGGGAATTATTTTTTTTTTTCCAGTGGGGAAAATCCAGGTGAGTCTGGAGCTGAAAGACTCTTGGATTTCACCTTCCTGAGAATTTGGGCACCTTCCCTTCTGTCCACACAATTCCACTTCTGTTTGGCAACATCCAGCCTTTGTTTGCCCTGCTGGTTTCTAAATTATGGCAAGAAGTGGTGAAATTCATCTATTTTCAGCCCTTTTTTTTCTTTTCTCTGTGAGGGAAAGATGATCCAAAAATCACCTGGTGTGGGTTTTGTCCCACCTGGTGCGTGCTGGACGCGGCTCTGCCTCTCTGGCTGCTGCTATTCCATGGAAATTCCCTGTACAAAAAGCTGAATAAATTTGCAGATCACCTCTAATAACCCTAAATGAGCTCAGTTTGTGTCTAATTAAAAGACATTCATCCTTATGAGGCCCTGTGGATATAAAGTACCCATCAGAGAGTGCCTGGTGGAGGTGCTGTGCGTGGGAAGGGCTTTGGTGGATAATTTGATTTTCTGTGTTTGTGATCAGCTGTCTGATTTTCAGCAAGATTAATAGAGGGCAGTGTGAAAAAAAAACCCCAACCTTACAAAGCAGTGAAAACTGAGATGAAGGCAGAGATGGAAGAGCAGAGTCTGCAGAGAGAAAGAAACACTGAGAGGGTTTTGAGGGCAAAGTTGTTTTTTTACTGGCAGCATTTTGGTCTGGGAGCAATTCCCTTGCAGTCAGAGCTTTCACTCCAGATTTTCCTGAGTTTAGATACAAGGAGAATTCTTTTCCTTTAGTTACAAGGAGAATTCTTTTCTTCCTTTTCCAAGAGAAAAGGAAATTGAGCTAATTTTTTTGTTGTTTAGAGGAAAATGGAGCTAATTCCCAACTAAACCATCCCCTTGGAACCTGGAAATTCAATTTTCTTTAGAGGGAGAGATACCACCAAAGGAAAGATTTTTTTTTTCTTTTTGAGCAGATGGAATGGAAAATAAACTCATTTCCATTTGTGAGTTTGCTGAACATTTGGAGGCCCCAGCAGCACCTCCTGGGGTTCAGGAACACCAGGGCTGGGATTTCCAGCGTGGAATTCCTGCCTGAGGAATTGCTCCAGCCTGGGCAGCCCAGGTTGGGCTGTGCCCCCTTGGCAGCAGAGGCTGGAGGAGCTGTGGGACGAGGAAAATCCCCGCAGGTTTTGGGCAGGCTCAGGGACCCCAGCACTGCATTTCCAAGCTCCTAAATCTGGTTTATCAGGATAACGGTGTGTCACAATCTTATGTGCTGGAAAAATCTCTCGGCCAGGATTTCTTCTCCTGGGAAGATGAGAAGCCTCAGAGAGAAATGAAACCAATAATTTAATTATCTGATTTGCTTCTCCCGTGTTTTGCTGCTTTGGAATGTGGTCTGGAGATTGTTTACCAACTGGTCATAGTTTGATTGGTTTAATATGAATTGTTTTTAATTAATAACCAATCACAGCCAGCTGTGTCAGACTCTGAGGAGTCAGTCACGAGTTTTTCTTTATCTCCATTATTTTCCATTCCATTATTTTCATTCTTGTTAAACCTTCTGTCTGTATCCTTCTCTTTCTTTAGTATAATTTCAGTATAGCATATAATATAATGTAATATAATGTAATGTAATATAATGTAATGTAATATAATACAATGTAATGTAATGTAATATAATGTAATATAATATAATGTAATGTAATGTAATATAATGTAATATAATGTAATGTAATGTAATATAATGTAATATAATATAATATAATGTAATATAATATAATATAATATCATGTAATATAATATAATGTAATGTAATATATAATATAATATATAAAATAATATATAAAATAATATAAAATAAATAAAATAATATAAAATAATATATAATAATATATTATAAATGGAATAAAATAATGTAAAATGAAAATTAATATAAGATAAAAACAAAATAAATTTAAAATAAAATAAAAAATAGTATAAAATAAAAATATAAAATAAAAAATATATACTATAATAATAAATCAGCCTTCTAAGAACATGAAATCAAATTCTCATCTCTCACCTCATCCTGGGGACCCTCACAAACCCAACACCAGTGCGTTGCACTGCTCATTTTGGCAGCTCTAGGTCCCAGCACAGCAAATGCTGCTCCTGCTGCAGCTGGCACCCCGTGCCCATTGTGGGCAGCACAGGCAGGGGTTTTGTGCTTGCTAAATCACTTGGCACAGCACCTGGGGACTTTGTTTTGTGGGCAGCTTGCTGGTTAAATAAATAAAATGTGCTGGCTCGGGTTTATGTGCTGCTCTGGCCGCCTTCTCGACACAAATATTTCATTTGTGGTGTGTGTGATGCTGTTAAATTTTATAGCTGACAGAACGGAGAAGGCTTGGGCTGTCTTTAGCATTTAATCACTGAGATGTTTTCTGTGGTTCAGGTCAGGAAAAGCCAGATTTGGCCATTTTCTGCTGCTTCAGATGCCATAAAATTAATGGTGTTGCAACTATCCCGGAGTTGTCTCCTTGGAAGGGCTGAGGGCAGTAATGAGGGCTGGGAATTCCTGCTATCTCCTGTTCTATTAAATGCCAATTTCTGTCAAAATGAAGCCATGAATGGGCTCCCCCTCCACCTCCTGAAAAATAAACTCATAAACTGCTGAATCTTCAAAGCCCAACCTGCTCTTGCTGTTGACCTGCCTTTTGTCCTTTTCTTTTTCCCTCTCAAATTTGGACAATTTGGATGCTGAAATCTTGATGTAATCCTGATTTTTGTTTGTGGCTTGCAATGTTTGTGAAGTCAGGAAATCACTTCGTGGTGTCTGCCTGGGGAACAAATTTCATGGACCAGGGAAATGAGAGATTTGAGGGTCTAAAAGGATTCAAACCAGTCCTGGTCCATCCTAAAACCTCAGGAAATGCCCCAAAAATGTTAAATTACCTCTAAATGTTCACCTGGCAATGAAGAAGAGCTTCTAGCATGTAAAGCCAGAAGTGAAACCTTCTCCAGCCTCGCCTTTTCCAGCCTCACTCTGTTCCCTCATTCAGATTTGGGTTTTCTCCACTTAATTAAAACCCCTGCTCCTCATTAATATATTGGAGAGCATAAATAAATCTGCTGAGCACATGGGGAGTGCCCCAGAGCGGGGCCTGCTGGGCAGAAGGAGAATTTTCATGGAAAATCCATGGGAAGCTGTGAAAATTGGCAAGCAGAGCAACAAAAGCTGACAGGGGTTGTGCCAAAAATTGCATTTTAAAGGATGGGGGCCCAAAATGTTGCCTTGAACATCAGCTGAGCTGGAGGGGCTGTGTCCAGGCTGGGGGTTTAAAACATCCCTCCCTACATCCTGATGTTTGGGACAGTCCTGGCCACCCAAATCCCCCAAATCTCCCAAAATCATCCCCAAAATCAGAGATGAAACCCCACAGGGGCCAGTCCTGGCCCATTCAAACCAGTCCTGGCCCATTCAAACCCCCCCCCCCCCCCCCCCCCCCCCTCCCCCCACCCCTCCCCCCCCACACTCCCCCCCACACCCCCCCCCACACAACACACCCCCCACAAGGGCCAGTCCTGGTCCGTTTTAAAACCTCAAGAAATGAGTGATTGAAAACATCCCTCCCTACATCCTGATGTTTGGGACAGTCCTGGCCACCCAAATCCCCCAAATCTCCCCAAATCATCCCCAAAATCAGAGATGAAACCCCACAAAGGCCAGTCCTGGTGCATTCAAACCAGTCCTGGTCCATTCTAAACCCTCAGGAAATTAGGAATTTAAAACATCCCTCATACTGAATTTTGGGACAGCCTTGGCCACCCAAACACCCCCAAAATCTCCCCAGAATCTCCCCAAAATCACAGGTGAAACCCCACAAAGGCCAGTCCTGGCCCATTCTAAACCCCCAGGAAATGGGGAATTTAAATCATCCCTCCCCTCATACTGAATTTTAGGACAGCCTTGGCCACGCAAACACCCCAAAATCTCCCCAAATCACCCCCAAAATCACAGGTGAAACCCCACAAAGGCCAGTCCTGGTCCATTCTAAAACTTCAGGAAATGGGGAATTTAAAACATCCCTCCCCTCATCCTGAATTTTGGGGCAGCCCTGGCCACCCAAATCTCCCCAAATCATCCCCAAAATCTGAGGTGAAACCCCACAGGGGCCAGTCCTGGCCCCTTCAAACCAGTCCTGGCCCCTTCAAACCAGTCCTGGTGCATTCTAAAACCTAAGGAAATGGGGAATTTAAAACATCCCTCATCCTGAATTTTGGGACAGCCTTGGCCACCCAAACACCCCCAAAATCTCCCCAGATCACCCCCAAAATCACAGGTGAAACCCCACAAAGGCCAGTCCTGGCGCATTCTAAAACTTCAGGAAATGGGGAATTTAAAACATTCCTCATCCTGATGTTTGGGACAGCCTTGGCCACTGAAACTCCCAAAATCTCCCCAAATCATCCCCAAAATCAGAGGTGAAACCCACAGAGGCCAGTCCTGGGCTCTTCAAACCAGTCCTGGCCCATTCTAAAACCTCAGGAAATTAGGAATTTAAAACATCCCTCATCCTGAATTTTGGGACAGCCTTGGCCACTCAAACACCCCAAATCTCCCCAGATCACCCCCAAAATCACAGGTGAAACCCCACAGACCCCACAGCAGTGGGGTTTGGAGCCTTCTGTGCCTGGTACGGTCTGTGATGATCCAGAAAATGCTCCCAGGCTGGTAAAGAGAGCATCAGGATCTTCTTGTTGAATAAAACAAATCCAATCCCAGGCTGTTCTTGCAGCTGATAATACATAGAACTCAATAATAATAATAATAATAATAATAATAATAATAATAATAATAATAATAATAATAATAATAATAATAACAATAATAATAACAATAATAATAATAACAACAACAACAACAACAACAACAACTACTACTACTACTACTACTACTACTACTACTACTCCATCAGAGTTCACCTTTTCCTTCCTGTTTTGTTGGACATTTTCATTTTGACCCACACGAGTGGAAACCTGCCTAAAGAGAGGCAACTGCCAGAGGTAAAATTGAAGCTACAGGAGCTCAAGATAGCAAATTACTTGTTTATCATCCTTAAGCTCTCCCTGTTGGTTTCCTTGCGTAGCCAGGGATGTTTAAAGACTTTGGTGGCTGCGAAATGCTTCAATTTCCTCCCCTGCTCCCTCATGTCCTTCTGCTGTTACCGTCATTAGCATTTAAAAACCACACACGGCTTTACAACCTTAAAATCAATAATGAAAAAAAAGAGAGAGAGAGAGAGAGCAACAACCAAAATTACATTTCAAGGCTGGAAATAAATGGCTTTTTTTTTCCTGAATTCCCACCCAGGTGCAGTGGCCAGGCTGGAAAAGCTGGAACCTGGAAATTGCAGGTAAATACGAAGGGAAAGAGAAATTCTCCTTAAAAGCAGCAGAAACCTGCAAATCCCTTTGGCTTTTCATCCCCAGGAGAGCAGCCAGGTGAGCATGTCCCAGCCCTCACTGTATATTTTTATACCTGGCAGGTGTAAAAATATGCAGTGAAAATCTGATTTGTACACGAGATGTTCATTTTTAGTGAAAATTTGATTTGTACATGAGATTTTCAGTGAAAATCTGATTTGTGCACGAGATGTTCATTTTCAGTGAAAATCTGATTTGTGCATGAGATTTTCAGTGAAAATCTGATTTGTACACGAGATGTTCAGTTTCAGTGAAAATCTGATTTATACATCAGATTTGTCTTTCTGAACAAGCTGTGGGGCTGCTGGTAGATACAACCAGCACTGGAAGATAAAAGAAACAATGGGAAGGATTCCACTGATTGATGAATGGGAAAAGAGATTTGATTTTACAAATAAACTTTAGGTTTGCTGATAAATGAAATTGGACATTGAAAGATGAAAGAAACAACGGGGGGAAAAAAACCTTAAATTCCATAAGAATTAAAAATGAAAAGGGAGGGTTGTACATTAGAGGGGAAAATTTGGTATCAGGTGTTTTGGGAAGTCTGAACCTTTCAGGTACCTCAGAAATTGGGAAAGAGAGAAGGGAAATGTGGGAAATTGGGATAAAAAGGAGGTTGCATCTTCCAAAAACCTGAGACCCCAGAGGATGCCCCATGGCCTCTGCCTTTAATGGAATAAAGCCAAAGGACTCCTCTCTCCTTTTTGGACACAAACCTCTGGTGTTTGTGGATTGATTCTCCTGACACCACGACTCCAGATCTGCGCTGCCTCCCCTTCCCCTCCTTCCCTGATGGGAATTCCGTGGTTATTCCGACCCCATCGCCCTGCAGGCAGCAGAGGCATCAATCAGGGCTGGGAGAGGAGAGGAGCAGGGGATTGGGGATGGGGAATGGGGGGGAATGGGGATTGGGATAATGAACGGTGGGGAAATGGGGTTTGGGGATGGGAACAGTGAGGAAATGGGGATTGGGGATGGTGAATGGTGGGAAATGGGGATTGGTGACTCCTCTGCAGGAATCTGGGCTCACCCTGCCAGGCAAAGTTCAAGGCTCAGTGATGTGGGGCTCTTCTTGCCTCTTTGAGGCTCCAGCCCAGAGAAAACACAGCCAAACTGGAGAACCCCAAACTGGTGACCCCTCCCCAAAACCCCTCCCCTGCCCCCCCCAGCTGCTGTGCCAAGGTTTTGTTCGGAAATGGGCACCAGGAGTTAAACTCCAAATTATTGGATCGAAATTAAGGGCTCCAGGGGTTAAAATCCAAATTATTGGATCCAAATTAAGGGCACCAGGACTTAAAATCCAAATTATTGGATCCAATTAAGGGCTCCAGGGAGCCTTTCCCTGCTCCCATCCACCCCCCTGCCTGTCCCTGGGGAGAACAGAGGAGTTAATCCTCAATCTGCTCCCATCTGGGCTGCCTGGCCAGGGCAGTTAATGCTCCTTAATCCCCTGCCTGGCTGAGGTGTCTGAGCAGAAGGTGACAAAGTACAGAGGTGGCACAGAGAGTCCTGTGGGAGGGGCTGGGCCAGCTGGGGACAGGGACAGGAACGTGTGGGAGCAGCTCTGGGGAAAGAAAATGGGTTAGGAACATGTGGGACCAGGCCTGGGGAAAAGAAAGGGACAGGAACCTGTGGGGTTAAGGGGAGGAATTGTGTGGGACCAGCCATAGGGAAAGGAAAAGGGTTAGGAACGTGAGGGACCAGCTCTGGGGAAAGAAAAAGGGTTTGGAGCATGTGGGATCAGCCCCGGGGAAGGAAAGGGGTCAGGAAGCTGTGGGGTCAAGGGCAGGAATCTGTGGGACCAGCCCTGGGGAAAGAAAATGGGCTAGGAATGTGTGGGAGCAGCTCTGGGGAAAGAAAAGGGGTCAGGAACCTGTGGGAGCAGCTCTGGAGAAAGGGAAGAAAGGGAAAGGGTTTGGAGCATGTGGGACCAGCCCTGGGGAAGGAAAGGGGTCAGGAAGCTGTGGGGTCAAGGGCAGGAACGTGTGGGAGCAGCTCTGGGTAAGGGGTTAGGGACATATGGGATCAGTCACAGGGAAAGGGAGGGGTTAGGAACCTGTGGGGTCAATTCTGGCGAAAGGGAAGGGATCGGAACGTGCGGGCAGATCATAGACAGAGAGGATTCTTTTAGCCAGAGGCTGGATCAGGCTGTGGCAGCCGGTTTTGTGCCTCCGAAAAAATCGTTTAACACCGCCAGACAATGGCTTTGTCTGTGCTCGGCGTTAATTGCCGAGCATCTCTCGGAGCGATTTCCATGTTTCACAGCACATCTGAGAGGCAGCGGGATGTGTTTAGCACTGCTGCGAGATGGAATTGTGGCCCTGTGTGGCAGGAAAATGGCATTTTGGAGCCTGCACGGGTCTGTCACCTGTCGCTCAGCTGGGCTCACAGATCCCTGGGCTCCTCTGGTCACATATGGGGAACCTCGGGCTCAGCCCCGAGCCTGGGACAGCTCCTGGAGCTGCTGCCCTTCCTCACAGACAATTCCCAGACAATTCCCATCCATCCAGGGCATCAACTCCCATCCATCCAGGGCATCAAATCCCATCCATCCATCCATCCATCCATCCATCCATCCATCCATCCATCCATCCATCCATCCAGGGCATCAAATCCCATCCATCCAGGGCATCAAATCCCACCCATCCAGGGCATCAATTCCCACCCCAGGGTTTAATGAAGCTCTGTTGTTGTCACACCGAGGTGAGGGGCAGATTTACAGCTCAGTGTTGGATTAAGATGAGATGTGAAAATCGCTGCTAAACCCCAGGGAGGCTCCAGCAGCCCCGGTGTCCCCAACGCCAGGGACTGTGATTGTTGGCCTCGATGGGGACACTCAAAAATAATTAAATTAATTCTTAAATTCTCAAAAGCTAATTGGGCCAGGATTATCCCAGGAGGAAACCAGAGATGCTGGGGACAAGGGATCGTTCCCTGGAGTGACCTGTGCTGGGGGATGAGGCAGATGCTGTTTTCCCTCCTGGAAACAGGGATCCAGGCTGGGGGCTCCTCTTGGGAACCTCGGCCTCCAGACACCCTTGCCAGATGTGTCAGCCACAGCTGGAGGTGCAGAGCAGTTCTTTGGGGGGAATTAAAAGGAATTATTTGCCTTTTTAAAAAAGGAATTACATAATAATTATAATGTAAGATATATAATTTTTATATATTATAATATATAATTTATATATTATAATATACAATACGCAATATACAATATACAATATAATATATACAATATAATATATAATATATACTATATACTATATACTATATACTATATACTATATACTATATACTATATAATATATAATATATAATATATAATATATATTATATAATATATTATATTATAGATGTTATATAATATTATATCTTATAATATATGACAAAGTATAATTATTATAATTATAGAACTATATAATAAGTTATCATTATTATATAATAATTTTTATTTCATTTATAATAATTATAGAATGATTTTTAAATTATTAAAGGAATTAAAGCTCGCCCAGAGCAGCTGTGGCTGCCCCACCCCTGGAAGTGCCCAAGGCCAGGCTGGACAATCTGGGACAGTGGAAGGTGTCCCTGCCCTTGGCAGGGGGAGGAACTGGATGGGCTTTAAGGTCCCTTCCGACCCAAACCATCCTGGAATTCTGTGATTTTATAATGCTGGGGGTTTTCTGCTGAAATCTGTTGAAATCTGACCTAATCTGTGTGTAATTTTGCAAACGTGCATTTATCCAAGAGCTGGAGCAGCCCCTCTGCCTCTATCAGGAGCCAGCGCAGCCTTCTGCTCCTCCAGGGATGATTCCGCCGCTCCTGAGCCATTCCCTGCAGGGAGCCGCCGCTTCTCTTCCCGCCCACCCCACTTCAAAAGCCGCATCCAGAATATCAGAGCACCAGCATTTGCTTGGGAAGTCAAAGCTCCCCAGAGCCCCTCAGCAACCCCATCCAGTGTTAAACATCCCAACTTTTGACAACCAATATCCACCGTCCTGCCCCCAAACTAATTAATTTTCTGCATGATTGAGTTGAACACCATCGTTTAGCTCTGTCTGCTGGCAGAGGCTTTGAAGTGCAAACCTATTATGCAGGGAACAAGCTGGGAGCTGGTTAATAACTCCCAGCAAAGTGCGCGCTGCTGGGAGCCTGTGTTAGGCTCCGTGTAGGATTTTATTGTTGTTTTGTCTTGGACTTCAGCTTGGAGAGGAGGGGAGCAGAAGAGAGAGGGAGAGAGCAGCAATGGCACTGCTGGGAAATGTTTAAAGCTCCCTAAGTGTTAATGAACAGGAGCTGACTCTGCTGCTGCCTCTGAAAATCTCCTCCTTGCCCTCATTTGCCTGGTTTTGCCTCATTTCAGGGAGGGAATCAGAGGAATTCAGCTCAGTTCTGCCCTATGGGGCTGGCTGGAGTGCAGCCCATGAGGTCCTGAGGTCTCAGAGTGGTGCAGATTCAAATCCTGTTAAATTCTGAGTGCTGCTTTGGGGTGCTCCATCCCTGGTGCTCGTGATTGTCTCTGCCAAAGGTCCTTCCCCTGGGTGACCCCTCAGGAGCTGTTCCTTCTTTTTTTTTACAGAGCCAGGTAGGAAAGGAGCTCTTTAATTGCATTTAAATGGCCTTTCATTACTTTTTATCCCCTTCTGTAGGAAAACAGGCCTGCGAGCATCCACTGAGCTCCAGCACAAGTGCCAAGACCAAAGCCTTGCCAATGGGAATCCAAATTTCAGAGACTGGGTTCTCCAGGGCTTGTCTCAGTTTGGCAAGTGATGGACAGACAATGGCAGTTTTAGAGTATTTTAAATCTGTTTTGGTGAAGGATTTTCAACCACAAAGTTCAAACACAGCTGCAAAAAGCTTTGTTAAACTCGATGAAAATACCAACCAGAAAAGTTCAGCAAAGGATTTGAACGAAAATTTCTGGTGCTCTGCCGATTATTTTCCTCCTGATTTTCTAGTGAATGACCTCAGAAGGGCTCGAGCTGCAATTCAGGGAGAAAGGGAGGATGGAAATCCCAAACTGCCCTGACTGATGGGAGCAGCATCCCAGGCTGGCGCAGAGATTTGTGCAGAAATCCAACTGGAATGTGGGACGCGGCCCTGCTTGTACCACACCTCGTGGGAAAAAATACGAAACCCCCTAAAACCAAACAAAACCCGCCGGAAGGGAAGGGAAACAAAGGAAAAAGAAATAAAAAAGGAAAATCGAAGGCGGCTCCGAGGAGGCTGCGGTGCCCAGCACGGCCGGGAGGGGGCGCTGCGGGCCCGGCTGCGCTGGGCTGGGGACGGGGGACATGGGGGGACACGGAGGGGACAGGGAGAATTGGGGGGCACGAGGGAAAATCGAGGGACACGGGGACAGCTGGGAGGGACATGGGGACGATTGGGGGACACGGGGAGAACTGGGGGACACGGGGACAGCTCTGTAACCTGCTTCACTTTGGGGTTTTTTATTGAGTGAGCCATTCACAGCCTTTCGGGGGACACGGAGAACTGGGGGACACGGGGACAACTGGGGGACACAGGGACAATTGGGGACACAGGGAGAATTGGGAGGGACAGGGCAGCTGGGAGGGACATGGGGAGAATTTGGGGCACAGGGACAACTGGGGGACACAGGGAGAATTGGGGGGGACAGGGATAACTGGGGACACGGGGACAGCTGGGTGGGACATGGGGAGAATTGGGGGGCACGGGGAGAATGGGGGGGACAGGGACAGTTGGGGACATGGGGCAGAATTGGGGGGACACCCGGACAACTGGGGGGCATGGGGATAATTGGGGGACAGGGGGAGTATTGGGGGGGACATGGGGGGAATTGGGGGGACAGGGAGGACTGGAGGGGACAGGGACAATTGGGGGACACAGAGACAACTGGGGACACGGGGACAGCTCTGTAACCTGCTTCACTTTGGAGTTTTTTATTGAGTGAGCCATTCACAGCCTTCAGGGGAAAGGGGGACTGTTCCTCTTAGAAAAGGTGACATTTCCTCTTGGAAAAGGTGACATTTCCTCTTAGAAAAAGTGACATTTCCTCTTGGAAAAAGGTGACATTTCCTCTTGGGAAAAGGTGACATTTCCTGTTGGAAAAGGTGACATTTCCTTCTGGGAAAAGGTGACATTTCCTCTTAGAAAAGGTGACATTTCCTCTTAGAAAAAGTGACATTTCCTCTTGGAAAAAGGTGACATTTCCTCTTGGGAAAGGGTGACATTTCCTGTTGGAAAGGTGACATTTCCTCTTGGGAAAAGGTGACATTTCCTCTTAGAAAAGGTGACATTTCCTCCTGGGAAAAGGTGACATTTCCTCTTGGAAAAAGGTGACATTTCCTCTTGGGAAAAGGTGACATTTCCTTCCTGGGAAAAGGTGACATTTCCTCTTGGGAAAGGGTGACATTTCCTGTTGGAAAAGGTGACATTTCCTTCTGGGAAAAGGTGACATTTCCTCTTGGAAAAAGGTGACATTTCTTGGGAAAGGGTGACATTTCCTCTTGGGAAAAGGTGACATTTCCCTCTCTAGGACCACGAGCAGAGCTGTGCCCAGCCCTTGGCTCTGCCCCCAGCCCTGTCCCCATTGCTGCCAGCCCAGCTCCCAACCCCAGCCGTGTCTGATGCCCCCAGAGCGGGGATTTGGGGATAAATGGGGCTCACTGATGTCTCTGCTGGGGCTTTTCCCTGGCCAGACCCCCGTGACCGAGGTCTTTGTCCCCACCATTCCTGCCACAACATCCTTCTGGCCATGCAAAAACAGCAAAACATTTTGGAACTGGTTGGGAAATTTCCACCAGTTTAAAAATGAGGTTTTTACAACCTTTTTTTTTTTTTTTTGGTAGGGATGGTTTTATTCCTGACATGTGAAATGTCTGGATTTTTTTCCCCCTGTGTCTGGCAGGATTTCTGCACTTTGAGAATGTTCATGCACTGAATTGCTGCCTTTCCTCAAGCTGTTTTCATTCCTACCACCACTCTACCCATATATTGCTTTTCCCCCCACTCCCTGCTCAGACTAAAACAAGAATAATCTCTCCCATGCCCCAGACTATGAGCACGCTGGGTTGGTTTATTTTTGTGGCTGACTGGGCAAAATATGCAGATGCTGCCCTGATGTGTGCCCACGAGATGCCAGGTTGATTTTGGTTTTTTTCCCCCTTTTTTCTGAAGGTTCTGACAGAGCAAGGAGGAGCAGCAATGTGAGCATTATTTGGAGTTTCCAGCAGTGTTTAATGTGCTGTGTGCCTCAGGAGTGACTCCAGGCCCTGCAGAGCCCGTTTGGCACTGGGAGGGGAGCTGATGCCTTTTGGAACTTCTGATAAAAGCTGGCACATCTGATTTATTGTCTGACTCTGTTCCCAAGGAGACCACATATGGAGCAGCCTGAGATAAGCTGCTTATCACCTAAAGGTGAATGCCTTAAAATATCAGAGCCCCTTTCTCTGTCCCTGTTGAGCTCCTGCTTCTCCCCCTGCTATCTTTATTTCTCTGCTGGCAGGGAATGAAACCCTCTGTGCTCTACTGGGGAACCTTTCTGTCCTGAGCCTTGAAATCCAGCTGGGTTTCCTGTTATCATTCCTGGTGCAGATTCCTGGAGCACAATGTCTCTTATTCCCTGGCCTGGTTCAGCTCAGCTCTAGAAATGTTGGATTTTCACAGGTTTGGAAGAACCTGGGTTTGTTGTAGGTTTTTTAATGGATATTTGGCTAGGGGCTGCATCTTCCTGGTGACTCTTATTCCATGGTTCAGCTCTAGAAATGCTGGATCTGCCCAGGTTTGGATGAATCTGGGTTTATTTGTAGGTTTTTTATGGATATTTTTCTTGAGGCTGTATCCTCTTGCTGTCTCTTATTTCACGGTTCAGCTCAGCTCTAGAAATGTTGGATTTTCACAGGTTTGGAAGAACCTGGGTTTGTTGTAGGTTTTAATGGATATTTTGCTAGTTTTTTTTTTTTGTTTTTTTTTTTTTTTGTTTTTGTTTTAGAAATGTTGGTTTTGCCCAGGTTTGGAAGAACCTGGGTTTATTTGCAGGTTTTAATGGATATTTTGCTAGAGGCTGCATCCCGCTGGTGTCTCTCATTCCATGGTTCAGCTCTAGAAATGCTGGATCTGCACAGGTTTGGAAGAACCTGGGTTTGTTTGTAGATTTTTATGGATATTTTGCTTGAGGTTGTATCCTGCTGATGTCTCTCATTCTATGGTTCAGCTCTGGAAATCCTGGATCTGCACAGGTTTGGAAGAACCTCTGTTTCTTGTAGGTTTTAATGGATATTTTGCTAGAGGCTTTATCCTGCTGGTGTCTCTCATTCCATGGTTCAGCTCTATAAATGCTGGGTCTGCCCAGGTTTGGAAGAACCTGGGTTTATTTGCAGGTTTTAATGGATATTTTGCCAGAGGCTGCATCCCGCTGGTGTCTCTTATTTTGTGGCCTGGTTCAGCTCAGCTCTAGAAATCTGTGAATCTAGAAATCTCTAGATCCTGTGCTGGATCTGCCCAGGTTTGGAAGAACTTGGGTTTGTTTAAAGATTTTAATGGATATTTTGCTAGAGACTGTATCCTCCTGGTGTCTATTATTCCATGGCCTGGTTCAGCTCAGCTCCAGAAATGTTGGATTTTCACAGGTTTGGAAGAACCTGGGTTTGTTGTAGGTTTTTTGTGGATATTTTCCTAGAGGCTGCATCCCGCTGGTGTCTCTCATTCCATGGCCTGGTTCAGCTCAGCTCTAGAAATCTGTGAATCTAGAAATCTCTAGATCCTGTGCTGGATCTGCCCAGGTTTGGAAGAACCTGGGTTTGTTTTCAGGTTTTATGGATATTTTGCCAGAGGCTGCATCCCGCTGGTGTCTCTTATTCCATGGTTCAGCTCTATAAATGCTGGATCTGCCCAGGTTTGGAAGAACCTGGGTTTATTTGCAGGTTTTTATGGATATTTTGCCAGAGGCTGCATCCTGCTGGCGTCTCTCATTCCATGCCATCTCCTGGGCAGAGACCTGGAGCTGGGAGCTGCAGGACCCCCGTGCAATGTGCACAGGAGTGGGGGTCCTGCACCCCCCGCCCCTTTTTTGGGAGGCTTCCCCCTCCTCCTGCCTTGCCTAGGTGGAGGTGTCCTGCTCACAGACTGCTGCAGAACGGTTTTGGGTTGGAAAAGAGCTTAAAAATCATCTCATGGCAAAGGCACTCAATGAATGCCAAAGCCATCAGTGCCCGGGCAGGCAGGAGGAGGCTGTGGTGCTGCAGGAGGGGCTCTCACAGCACCTGATGCTCTCCAAAATCTGCTGCTCATGAAATCCCGTGGGTTTTGGGGCTGCCGTGCAGCTCAGCTTGCTGGGAAGGGTTTTGTGCTGTCAGGAAAGCAGCAATTCAGGCTCATGCATGTTTGTAACAAATCAAAATTTGATCCAGTTAATAAAGTAAAAAGGGTTCTTATCAAGGCCAGTGCCAGCTGCTTTTAAGCAGTTTTTAAATTTTGATTTCCCATAAGGACTGGAATTAAAAAATTGGACATATTCTGCTGAATAAAGACTTCCTGCCACTTAGGAATGCTGCCTTCTGCTAGCAGGAGAGAGGGGGAAAAAGATGTATTCATCTGAATTTTAAATTCTCAGCTACAAAGAAAGCAATTTGGGCTCTGGGTAAAATTTGAAGCAGGGTAAAATCCACTTCGCAGAGCAAAATTCACATCCAGCCTGGGCTCCAAGAAAGAATGGAGCAACACTGTGGAAAGTCTTGTGGTGGGCTTTGCACAAGAGCAGATTGCTTCATTTTTTCCCCCAACGTTTTAGGCTCTCATCAAACATGAGGCTGAATCTGCGGGAGCTTTCACAACCTCCCCTCAGCTGGGACTGTGCCATTCCATCTGCATTTTTAACCAAATCATTCTCTGATCCTGTCGCCTTTGGGGAGCACCCTGGGAGAATGAAATTTATTGCAGATTTTGTGTTGTGGGGGTCCAAAGCCCTCCACTGCTCTGTGCCCGCCTGCAGGAGAATCAACGAATTGCTCAAAGCTCTAAAGAGATTTAAAATTAAAATTTTAAATTTTTTAATAACTTTAATAATTTAAATCTGTAAAGAGATTTAAAAATAAAAATAATTTAATAAAAATGTAAGGATTTTGTGTTTAGCAGAGTAGCTGGACGTGCACTTTTGATTAAATGTAAAAGGTTTGGAGGTGCATCCTTAGCCCTGGTTTGGGAGTAGATCCCAAATACAGATCCTGTGCTGTCTCCAAGTGTTTTGGGGTGTTTTTTCTGCTGTTTTTAGCGTGCCCAAGGAGGGCTGGCACTGCTCACACCCAGGCAGCTTGTGGCACTCAGCTCTTCCCTGGCCAGAGGAGCTCTCTGGGTGCGTTCTGCAAGCGCAGCAGGAACCACAGAGCAGGCTCCAAGCCCCAGGATGAAACCTGGGCTTTTTAAAATGAAATAAATCGCTGCTGAAAGAGCAGCTCTGGTGAAACCCCCAAAACAAAAGGGGTGGTTTGGCCCTAAAACCCCTCTGCTGCCGGAGTGCGGTGTTGGCTCTGAGAGCAAGGCAGATGATGAGGCAAAATCAGGTGGATTTCATTAAAATTAACTCTCATTAGCTCTCATTCGTGTCAGGAGCTGTGGGATGTGCACAGCAGAACCAGGACCAGTTTTCTTTGGGGAAATGGGGGTGAGGGCCCCAGAACACCTGAATTGGTGCTCTCATCTCCCGTTCTAGTGGAAATTTCCCCTTCCAAAGCAGGCCATATGCTGCAGAGGGATGAACTCATCAGCTTCTGCCGCGGCCCAGCAGGGAGGGATCCCAGCGTGGACGGTTTTAATTAGCATTTCCCCCCAGGAAAGAAGGGCAGGCACAGAAATGCAGGAGATCAGAAAAATGCAAGCGATCAGGACTTTTAAAACTCAGCCTGGTGCCCTGTGAGGCTGCACAGAGCTGGGCCCAGGCTGCCATGCAGCTGGCAGGGCTGCAGAGTGCTCTGGGGCTCCTATTTGTTCCCTCTTGGGTTTTTGGGTTTTTTTTTTTTTTTTTTTGTTTGTTTGTTTGTTTGTTTTGGGGGTTTTTTGTTTGTTTTTTTTGGTTTTTTTTTTTGTTTGTTTGTTTCGTTTGTTCGTTTTTTGGGGTTTTTTTTTGGTTGGTTGGTTTTTTTCTTCCTCCTTGTCTTGTATTTGCAGGGTTCCCAGATGAAGGAAGGAATGATGAATCTGACTCCATGTTCTCGGAAGGCTAATTCACTATATATCATATCACATTATATTATATTATATCATATTATATTATATTATATCATATTATATTATATTATATTATATTATATTATATTATATTATATCATATTATATTATATTATATTATATTATATTATATTATATTATATTATATTATATTATATTATATTATATTATATTATATTATATTATATTATATTATATTATATTATATTATATTATATTATATCATATTATATTATATTATATTATATCATATTATATTATATTATATTATATTATATTATATTATATTATATTATATTATATTATATTATATTATATTATATTATATTATATTATATTATATTATATTATATTATATTATATTATATTATATTATATTATATTATATTATATTATATTATATTATATTATATTGTATTGTATTGTATCATATCATATCATATCATATCATATATCATATTATATCATATTACATTACATTATATTACATTATATTATATCACATTATATTACATTATATTATTACTGTGCTATACTAAACTATACTAAAGAAGAGAGAAAGAATACAGACAGAAGGCTAAAAAAATAATAATGAAAACTCATTACCCCTTCCAGAGTCCCAACACAGCTTGGTCCCAATTGGCCAATAAGTCAAAACAATTCACATGAAACCAATGAAACAATCACCTGTTGGATAAACAATCTCCAAACACAGCAGCACAACACAGGAGAAGCAAATGAGATAATTATTGTTTTCCTTTTTCTCCTCCTCCATAAAAGAATGCCAAACAATCAGTCATTTACATAAAGCATGTGAGAAAGTTCGTTACAAGAACGTAAACATCAGAAGGCTTAAAAGAACTTAAAATGATAATAAATAAAATAAATAATAAATAGATAAATAATAAATGAATAAACAGGGCGACAGGGTCTTTGGGGGATCATCTGTAGGATCTTTGGGGGATCTGTGGGGTCTTTGGGGGCTCTGTGGGCTCTGGTTGCTTTAGGACATGAAATAAATCCATGTGGACACTGGAATCTCCAAAGTAAAAAAGAAAGAGGTTTAATTTCTGACTCCAACATCAACAGATTGCCAAAAGTGACAGTGGATTGGAGGGTGACAGAGCCAACTGTCCAAACCAACAGCCCATCAGATTTCTCCTCCTCTATAAAAGAATGCCAAACAATCAGTTTGATACCAGAATGTAAACATCAGAAGGCTTAGAAAAACTTGAAAAAACCAGGGTGCCAATCTCTGGCAGTCCCTGGTGCCTCTCCTGCCCCCTTTGGCTGCTCTGTTTCCACAGCAGCTCCCCCGAGCCCCCAGGTCCCCGTGCTCAGCTCCTTGCACAAGAGCCGAGCTTGGCAGAGCTGGGCTGGCCTGGGGACGCTCCCAAAGCCCAGAACAGCACACAAAGGTTGTTTGCTCAGCAGCCAGGCTGCTCCCGGGGTCTGCTCCCAGCAGCCACACACCCTGCACACACAGCCAAACTCACTGCAAACCCAGGGGGTGTTTGGAGAAAATGGCATTTCACTTTGCTCTCCAAAGAGAGAGGGAGCAGAAAATCAAAGATAACTCAGGGATTTCTGTCTCTCGTTGTAGGGCTCCTCCTCAGATTGAAAGCCTGGTGCTGCAGGTTCTGTGCCAGGAGTGGGGACCCATCTGCCATCTGCTGGGAGGGGCTGAGCTGCATTCCAGGCTGGGGGAGAGGAGGGTGAACCCCCAGCCGAGCCTGGCTGGTGATCACACATGGAGATCACACTGAATTTCATCCCAGGGTGATCACCAGATCAGTAGAGACCACACTCGGAATTTCATCCCAGGGTGATCACTGAGGGGTTTGTGCTGGAGATCACACAGTGAGCTTCATCCCAGGATGATCATACATGGGTTTGTGGTGATGGAGATCACACTCTGAGCTTCTTCATCCCAGGGTGATCACTGAGGGGTTTGTGCTCATGGAGATCCCACCTTCTTCATCCCAGGGTGATCACTGAGGGGTTTGTGATGATTGATGGAGATGAAACTGTGAACTTCTTCATCCCAAGGTGATCACCAGATCAGTTTGTGCTCACCGAGATCACACTGTGAACTTCTCCATCCCAGGGTGATCACTGATGGGTTTGTGGTGATGGAGATCACACTGTGAACTTCATCCCAGGTGATCACACATGGGTTTGTGCTCATGGAGATCACACCCTGAATTTCATGCCAGGGTGATCACTGAGGGGTTTGTGATGATTGATGGAGATGAAACTGTGAACTTCTTCATCCCAGGATGATCACTGATGGGTTCGTGCTCATGGAGATCACACCTTCTTTCCCAGGGTACAGTCAGTTTGTGTCACGAGAACACGTGAATTCTCCTGGGTACGTGGTGTGGTGTGGAAATGGAGTATGGGGTCGGTTCGTGCTCATGGAGATCACACCTTCTTCATCCCAGGGTGATCACCAGATCAGTTTGTGCTCACAGAGAGCACACTGTGAACTTCTTCATCCCAGGGTGATCACAAATGGGTTTGTGCTGGTGGAGATCACTGTGAGCTTCACCCCAGGGTGATCAGTGATGGGTTTGTGCTCACAGAGATCACACTCTGAGCTTCACCCCAGGGTGATCAGAGATGGGTTTGTGCTGGTAGAGATCTGTCCTGGTTTGAAAAGGAAGTGAGTTTTTTGGGAGGTTGGTGGTCAAACACTCTGAACTTCATCCCAGGGTGATCACTGATGGATTTGTGCTGATTGATGGAGATCACACTCTGACCTTCATCCCAGGGTGATGAACTCCATCTCAGCCCTGCCTGGCCCCTCTCTGCCTGCTTGGCAGCTGCTCTGCAGCCTGTGCTTGGCTGCAGCTCAGTGGCAGGAGAATTCCTGGCTGCTTGTCACTGTAAAGCACTCTGGGATCAATGGTGGTACATAAATGTGAGGCTCTGATGAGGCTCTAGGCTGTGCTGGAATAAGGGAGAAGATTTAAATGGACTTCTCTCAGTAAGTTTTATTTAAGATGGAGGGGTGTCAATTTGTCACTGTCTGAGTTTCCCCCACCCCTCCAGCTGATTTTGTGCACTGCAGAGAGGAAAATGGTTGGCTATCAATAACAGTGATCACCCAGCTCCCTGTGACTCAAAAACCAAACTGAACTTGGTGATCATCAGTGACTTTTGCAATCCCAGCTCCAAATGTTCTCATCCAAACAAGTCTGTGACCCTGAGCCTACAAGTCTGCGTTGCACAAGATGTTCAGAACTGCTGGGTGAGCTCTGGGCTGGCCCGGGAGGCGTTTATTCCAAACACAGCTTTGGGTGGGGGGAAGGAGCTGGGAGTGTTTCTGCTCTGGTTTTGTGCCAGTTTGGGGTTAAATCTGTCCATCACCCTTGGGAGCAACCCCAAACTTTGGGGCTCTGGGAATGAGCTGCTGTGGCTTTAACACAAACTGCTCGGTCAGTTCTTTTTCTAATTTCAGGCAGAAAGGAGCAGCCCTGGGCATGATTGATTACCTGGGTGACATTCATGACAGCTGGGGCAATAGGAGATATTTGCATACTTTGTGTACAATACCTACAACTTCTTTATTGTCAACAATCAAGGCCTCAACTCCTTCAAAAGCTGCCTCATTCTTAATTTCCAGCTGATGAGGTGAGCTGCTGTAATTGCACAGGCCTGTTGGAGCGAGTTCATGGCAGAACTTCCAGTTCTGTGTGTACAGATGGGGAGCAAAAAAAAAAAAAAAAAAAAACCAGAATTATGGATTTGATGGGGAGGAATTCATCCTCTGCTTCCCTGTGGGAGAGGAGCTGCTGACTCAGAGTGGTGAAGGTTACAAATGACAAGTGCTGGAGAGGAGGCAACAGGCACAATTAGGTTTGAACTATTGTGGTGCTTATGCAAAAATAATCAAATTTATTTTTAGCTCATGAATTCTGCTGGAAAAAAAATTTTTTTTTGAGGTGTCACCTTGGCAGCTTGATGCTGTAGTGATCACAGAAAGCTGGAAAAAATTGGGATATGGAGTTCTAGAAGGGTTAACTGAGACTGAGAAACTGTCAGGTCTGTCAGCCTAAAGTGATTCTATTTTTGGGCTGTCTAAAACAAATTCATAACACTAAAACCCTAATTATTCTACTCTTTTAATCCAAGCTGCTATTTCATTGTTTTGATTATCTGATATCATTCCACATCCATATTTACGACAGTCCTGAAGACTCCAGAGTCCAAAGCTTTTATTTCCTGGGCAGACACAACACAGGAATTCAAAACAAGACACACACACATACAAATATACACAACATACATTTAAACAGTGCAGAAGAGGTAGTACCATTAATTAAGAAATGGATAATGAGCAGTAAAAATACTGAGACGATTCATTGCACCCCTTTCAAGTATCACAGGAGCCTACAGACAGATTTATTCAGCATCAATCCAAATTTAAAAGTGCTCTCTGTTCCCTGATATGATTTTATCTGGAATTTTTTATTGGTGGCCTTCAGGTGAGTAGCTGAAGGGGACAGGACTTAATTCAGAAATTAAACACCACGGTTTGTTAACAACTCAGAAAATGAGCTTTGAAATCATTACCTACAGGAACCAGATTGTCTGTGCACCTCAGGATGGAAAATTGGGCATGAACACCAAATATTTAACTTTTGTTTTTCTTGCTTTCTCTAAAAAGACCCAATTTCATGACTGAGTTTTGTTTTGGAGAGGAGAAAAAATACATATATATATATATATATATATATATATATATGAAAGTGGATGGGTTTTATTGCTGCCCTGAAGAAAAACTCCAGTGCAGCCTTGAAATTTTAGTAAGAAACTGCAGAATTTAGGTTTGAATGGGGAGAAAAACCATGAACTTGATCTCTGTGGAGACAGAACCCTGTTTATTATTATTATTATTATTATTATTATTATTATTATTATTATTATTATTATTATGTTGCTGCCATTGGTCCTGGGTGGTTTAAACCACAATAATAAAACATGGGTTTATTAATAATAATAAAAACCCATGGTTTTATTCTACTTTCCTTATGACTCTCAGCCACCCTTATATGGGAACTTTAAGAAGACACCCACATGAGTATCAAAATCCTCTTAAAATAGCCCAGAAAAGCAGAGTTTGGTGCTGAAACCCTGTAAGTATGGACAAATAAAGATGGAGATGCTCTAAGAGGCTTCCCAGTGCATACTTAGGAGCATCCTGAGGTGCAGAGAAGCTGCAAAGAGCAGGAGATCCCCGAGCCAGAGCAGAAAACTTTGAGTTCTGAGCTCTGCCAGACCTGGCTGATTATTCCTTCAATAAGGAATAATATTTATTATATTATTTATAAAAATTATTTATAATAATTATTCCTGAACATTCTTTTGAACGGAGAGCAGCTGAGAGGTTTTGCTCTGTGAAAAGTGCTCTGGGGAAGAAGAAAAGAAGGATTATCAGAGCTGTAGAGGGTTAAGAATAAAAAGCAAAATAGAGCTCAGTAAATGCACTTTGTGTTGGCTTTTCCAAGTGGATCTGCTCAGGCAGAGTCCAGGGAAAGAGCAAGAAAAATTCCATTTTTTGGCTTTTTTTTTCCAGATTTCCTGGTTGTTTTTTTCCCTGCTGTTTAAGCTCTGATGAGCCACCAGGTGAAATGAAATAAATCCAAAGCAAACAGCCAGGCCACCAGCGCAGGGAAGATGCTGCAGGTGGAATTTATCTGATGAACTCCTCCTCAGAGGCGCAGGACGTGTCTTCTTCTGTGCTTTCCTCCAGAGCTGGCAGGTTGCCCCACAGCAATACATTCACACCTGGTGGGAAGGAGACAAAGGAAGGGGAAAAAAAAAAGAGATATTTTTGGATTGTGACCTTATTTTTAAGTTGCACAACTGTCTATTTTGAGAGAAAATAATCCCTGCAAAACCTGGGAAGTCATGTTCATGGTGAATCAATCTATTTTCTATCTTCCTTCAAAGTGATTTGGGGAGCGTTGCTGTTTATTTTCACCCCAATTCAGAGGATAAATATTTATATATTTATATAAATATATTGTTATATTGTATATATATTATAAATTATATAAAACTAAATAACAGAATTATATAAAATTAATGTTAAAATAATTATATAAATAATATTATAAAATAATATAGCATTACATATAATTATATAGTATAATATACATAACATATAATTGTATTAACATATAAGACATAACATATATTATTAAATATATAACATATATTATTAAAATATAACATTAATATATAATTATATAGCATAATATATATAACATATATAATTGTATTAACATATAAAACATATAACATATATTATTAAAAATATAACATATATAATTATATAACAATTATATTAAAATAATATAACAGAAATATTAGTTCTGTTAAGTTAGCATGTTAAGAAGAAGAAAGTTTAAAGTTTTAGAGTTTAAGATACAGAGGAAATAAAAGTGAAAATAAAATAAAAGTGAAATTAAAAGGTAAACAACAAGCTTAGAATGTAGTACTGTAGGTTTGTGTGTTATAACATGATTAGCTAAGAAAACTTACACTGTGGCATAAGTCTATAAGACAAAATATTTATAAATTAAGTGAAAAACGTAAATAATTTTGTTAGCAGTGTGTTATTAGTTAATTAATCCTCCATTGTCTGAGAGAAAGGGAAGGTGTGCTCATCACCTCCATGGTGTGCAGGGAAGGGAATTTGTGCTCATCACCTCCCTGGTTTGAGAGGAAGGGAAGTTCTCCTCCTCCTCCTCTTCCTCCTCATCCAGAGGGGGCAACGAGGCTGGTGATGGGCTGGGAACACAAACCCTGTGAGGAAGCCCCTGAGGGAGCTGGGGGTGCTCAGCCTGGAGCAAAGGAGACTCAGGGCTGCCCCCATCGCTCTGCACAGCTCCTGAAAGGCGCCTGTGCTCAGCTGGGGCTGGGCTCTGTCTGCAGGAACTGACACAACCAGAGCACACAGCCTCCAGCTGCACCAAGGGAAATACAGGTTGGGCAGCAGGGAAAAGATTTTTACAGAAAGGGTGACAAAGTGTGGGAAATGAATTTGTAGAGAATTAGGCATTTACAGCATGGTGTGGCAAAAGCTGATTGGCCAAGAAACACTTAAAATGTATTGTAATTAGAAAATAGTTAACTTCTGATTGTGATGGTGTGAATTATAACATCTGTGGTGTCTCACCCTTCACACGAGACTGAAAATGGAATAAAAGTTTTAAAATGGCTCTCAGTTGCCCCATCTGTGGGTCAGAAAAGAGCATAATCCAAGAATCAAGTTCTGGAATGTTCTGCCCAGGGAGGTGGTGCAGTCCCCATCGCTGGGGGTGTTTAAAACAAGCCTGGATGTGGCACTGGGTGCCAGGGTTTAGTGAGGTGTTTGGGCTGGGTTGGATTTAATGATCTTGATGATCTCTTCCAACCTGGTCAACCTGTGAATTGTGTGATGGGGGATGAGGATTTCAGGGAAAGGGAAGGAAGCCAAGGGAAAGGGGATGAGGATTTTAAGGAAAGGGAAGGAAGCCAAGGGAAAGGGGATGAGGGTTTTAAGGGAAGGGAAGGAAGCCAAGGTGTCCCTCACCAGAAGGGTCCAGCCTGTTGATGCCAAACACGGCCTGGCTGTGGAACATCCAGAGGTGGCCGTTGTTGCAGGACTGCAGGCAGGGCTTGCAGGGACAGATGACGTGGTAGCCAACAACATTCCCACTGGAAAAGCAAGGGAAAGAGTCAGCCTGGGGAAAAGGTGGATCTTGGTGGCTTTTTCCAGCTCCAGTTAAACATTCCCAGTGCCAGGGCTTTATGTAGTGCTGGTGTTTTGATAGGGTTAAGGGAACGGGGTGAAACAAGTATCTGAAATATTTAGCGAACATCTGTTGGGAGTTACAGAATATCTGAGTTTTAGATCTTTGGCACACAGAGAAGCGTTTAGTAACCTAAATTGGGTAACCCAGATTAGTTTACATACCAACAAATGCTGGTGGGTTTGTTTTCCTGTGGAAGGGCAGTGATTCCAACCAGCAGAGAGGTTCCTCACACCCAAAATCCACCTGTACCCAAGGACCGTGCACAGGAGGCTGCCAGCAGCAGGAGTGATGAAACTGAGAATGATGGAATGGTTTGGCTTGGAAAGGACCTTAAATCTCATCCATTTCCACCTCCTGCCATGGGCAGGGACATCTTCCACCACCCCAGGGTGCTCCAACCTGGCCTTGGACACTTCAGGATGGGGATGGGGCAGCCACAGCTGCTCTGGGCCAGATTATTGACCTTTATCAACTCTCCTAGACTGAAACCATAACAACCATTTATCCATTTTCATGTGCTCCGATGAGATAGTTCTGCTCCTCTACTTCTATCTAAAAATCAAAATACTGTGTCCCTATCACAAGCCCCCAATTGTTGAAACCTGAAAAGGTAAAAATCTCCATCAGGGAGCTGAAAGAATTCTCTCAGAAAGAATTCTCTCTCCCTAGCACAACCCCCCAACTGTTCAAATCTGAAAAGGTAAAAATCTCCATCAGGGAGCTGAAAGAATTCTCTCAGAAAGAATTCTCTCTCCCTATCACAACCCCCCAGTTGTTTAAATTTGAAAAGGTAAAATCTCCATCGGGGAGCTGAAAGAATTCTCTCAGAAAGAATTCTCTCTCTGTACCACAACCCCCCAGTTGTTTAAATCTGAGAAAGGTAAAAAATCTCCATCAGGGAGCTGGAAGAATTCTCTCAGATAACTGTGAGCTACTTGAGAGTTGTTGTTTTCACCCTTAAATATCAGGCATTATTAAGGAGGAGAGAAGAACTCCAAGAACTTCAGCGACAGCATGTTCCATCTGCTCCCAACAACCCAATCTGCCAAGAGGATGCTCTATTAATTAGAGAATGAGTAACTGCTCCTTGCTGGGGCCTCATTCACAGAGAAATCTCAGTGCTGAGGCACACATTTCATCGGGCAGGTGGCACAGAAGCTTTCAGGAGACTCAGCCTCCTGAAAACGCTGCCACATTTCCACCGGGGACTCACAGAAATACCCTGGCAGGCTGAGTTTTCTCCCCAACAGCATTAAATTTGCGCTAAGGAAGGCAAGCTGTTCCTTCAGCCCATAACTCCTGAGCTGCAGGAGGTGACAGAGGAGGGGACACGGGGCTGGGACACGGCGGGGACGCCGGCGGGGTGGCTGTGAGCTCACCACTTCAAGCAGGCGATGTTCTTCACTTTGCACTGGCAGATCTCGGTGAAGTAGCAGCTCCCGATGAAATCGACAGTTCTGGGGGAAGGAAATGGACAAAAGTTTGGGGTTTGGGGCGGTCACAGCCTCAGGGTCACGGTGACACCGGGCTGAAGTCACCACGAAGCGATGCTGCCGTTGGTCCTGGGGTGGTTTAAACCACATTGTTCTACTTTCCTTCTGACTCTCAGCCCCACTCACGTGGAAATTTCAGTAACAGACTCACGTGACATTGCATGAGTATCAAAAATCCCCTTAAAATAGCCCAGAAAAAGCAGAGTTTGGTGCTGAAACCTTGAAAGTATTGAAAAATAAAGATGGAGATGCTCTAAGAGGCTTCCCAGAGCATATTTAGGAGCATCCTCAGGTGCAGAGAAGCTGCAAAGAGCAGGAGATCCCAGAGCCAGAGCAGAAAACTGAGTTCTGTGCTCTGCCAGACCTGGCTGATTAATATTATCATTATTATTATCATTATCATCATTATTATCATCATTATGCTGCCATTGGTCCTGGGTGGTTTAAACCACATGGTTTTATTATTTTCCTTCTGACTCTCAGCCCCACTTATATGGGAACTTTAATAAGAGACCCACGTGACATTGCATGAGTATCAAAAATCCTCTTAAAATTTAAATTAAAAGAGGCTTCCCAGTGCATACTTAGGAGCATCCTGAGGTGCAGAGAAGCTGCAAAGAGCAGGAGATCCCAGAGCCAGAGCAGAAAGCTTTGAGTTCTGAGCTCTGCCAGACCTGGCTGATTATTCCTGAACATTCTTTTGAACTGAGAAAAGCAGAGTTTGGTGCTGAAACCCTGAAAGTATTGAAAAATAAAGGTGGAAATGCTCCAAGAGGCTTCTCAGTGCATATTTAGAGGGGCAGAGAAGCTGCAAAGAGCAGGAGATCCCAGAGCCTTGGTGCTCAGGGGCTCAGTGTGGCACTGCCATCAGAACACTGATCAGGGACACTGCTGCCAACTCCCAGCTCAGAAACACAACAAAACCTCAGGGATGCCTAAACCCAAACCTTTGATTGCTTATCTCCTCTCCAACCCATACTTTCTGATTACCATGTCATTTCACAACCTCATTTCCTTACTATTCAAATCTGGCTATGGGAAAGCAGCGCCGAGCCCAGCCAGGGGAGAGCCCTGGCAGCAGTGACAGATCAGGTTTGTTCTGTTTGGGGATCTTTATTTCAAATTCTAATCCTCGCTTCGGGAACGAGCAGGAGGAGCTTCCTGTGCCTGCTGAGCCTGTGTCATCCCTAGGGATGGAGTAAATTCAAATTTGGGTTTGCCCTGCATGGCACAGCCTCGCTTTTTGCTGGGATGCAGGGATGGGGTGACCTGTGCTCTGCAGTGCCACAGACATGTTTTTATGAAAAATCCTTTTGCTAGGATCTTTTCTCCTGAGAAGCCTCAGAAATGAGATGTAAACAATAATTATCTGCTGCTGTGGAATGCAACAGGTGCATCTGTGATTGGTCTCATGTGGTTGTTTTTAATTAATGGCCAATCAGAGTCCGGCTGTCTTGGACTCTCTGGTCAGTCACAAGATTTTATTATCATTCCTTTCTATTCCTTTCAAGCTTTCTGATGAAATCCTTTCTTCTATTCTTTTAGCATAGTTTTAGTATATAATTTTTAATAATATAATTATATAATACGATATAATATGATACAATATAATATAATATAATACGATATAATATAATATAATATGATACGATACAATATAATACAATATAATATAATATTATATAATATAATATAATATGATATGATACAATATAATATGATACGATACAATATAATACGATATAATATAATACGATATAATATAATATGATATAATATAATATGATATAATACGATATAATATAATACGATATAATATAATATGATATAATATGATATAATATAATATGATATAATATAATATGATACGATACAATATAATACGATATAATATAATACGATATAATATAATATAATATATATTTTTCTTTTAATAGAATATATATAATAAAATAATAAATCAGCCTTCTGAAACATGGAGTCAAGATTCTCATCCCTTCCCTCGTCCCGGGACCCCTGTGAGCACCACCGCACTGCAGGGCCGTTCTCCCGGTGACAGCGGGTTCCGGAGCCGTGTCCCCGGGGCTGGCAGGACCCCGTGCCCCGGTGGGACCCACCCTTTGCCCCGTCCCGGCGCTTACCCCGAGGGCGGCATGTCGGTGGAGTAGAGGTCGGTGTCGGTGTCGGCCAGCAGCACGGCCTGCATGCCCCGCCAGCTCAGCACCTGCCGGCAGAACCGGCAGCACAGCACGGTCACGCACCGGTCCGCGAAGGTGCAGCCGCTGGAGGACATGGCGGCTGGGACCCGGTCCGGTCCCGGTCCGGTCCCGTTCCGGCACCAACGGCCACGCTCCCACCTGTCAGTTTGAATTCCCGACCGCGCCCTCCCATTGGGCGCCGCAGGCCACGCCCGCCCCATTGGAAAAAATCCGGTGGCACCACCCCCTCCGCCCGGCTATTGGTGGAAAGGCGCGCCGTGCGTCGCTGCTATTGGTTATATCTACTGTCACTCACACTCTCGTCCCGCCCCTGCGCCGCGCTCCGCCGGCTGGGCGGTGCCACGGGCGCCAAGCGGCGGGAAGAGGGGGCGGGCTCATCTTGGGCACGGCAATGTCTGATTGGTTATGAGGCCCGTCGCTCATACCCAACGCTCCGCGCCCATTGGCCGATGCGCTGGGCGGGGCGGGGCGGTGGCGGGCCGGTGCGGGGGACCGGGCGGCGGGCGCCAGCGGCCGGAGGACGCCCGGCTGCGGGAGGCGGCTCCCCAGCGCCCAGGTAATCGCCCCGCCCGGCCGCCCGACCCCCGGTCCTCCCGTGCCACCCCCCGGCAGGCCACGAGCAGCCCCCCGCTGCCGGCCCCGCCGCCTTCCCAGCGCCCCGAGCCGCGTCCCCCCAGTCCCGGCCCCCCGTCGGGACCCCCCCACGCTTCCTCTCCCCGCCGCCCGCATTGTTCTTCCCGGGCGGGATGCGGATCCGGCGGGTGCCGTGTTTATTTATTTCTTCCTCCCGTCCGCGCATCTCCCGCGGGGGCTGCGGCCGCGCGCCCGCCCTCCTCCCCACTCCTCCCAAAAAAAAAAAGAACGGGGAAGAAATCCAAATTGGAAAGAAAAGACGGGGGAAAAGTTGTGTCCCGCCCTGCACGGCGCAGCGGGCGCTGGAAGGAACCCTAAATCACCCCCCCCAAAAAAGAAACCCGAAAAGGGAGAAGCTGCGGGCGGAGCCGCCCGGCGGGGGCGCGCCCGGTGTGCCCGGGGCTGCCGGCGGCGGGGCCGAGCCCGCGGTCAGCGCGGGATGCTGCGGGACCGGGGGAGCCCCGCGGCCCAGGGAGCCCCCGCAGCCCCGGGGCCGCTCCCCAAATTCTCCCCTGGGACCTGCGCCCCAAATCAACCCCAAATTCTCTCCCGAGATGTGAACCTCAAATTCTCCCCCCGGATCTGCACCCCAAATCAATCCTAAATTCTGTCCTGGAACCTGCACCCCAAATGAACACCAGCTCCCACGGGACCTGCACCCCAAATCAAGCCCAAATTCTCCCCTGGGACCTGCACCCCAAATGAGCCCCAAATTCTCCCCCGGGAGCTGTTCCCCAAATGAACCCCAGCTCCCATGGCAGCCGCATCCCAAAGGAGCCCCATTCCCCTGGGAGCTGCTCCCCGAACAGCCCCGGGAGCTGCACCCCAAATTCTCTCCTGACACCTGCACCCCCAATCAATCCTAAATTTTCTCCCGGGACCTGCACCCCAAATGAGCCCCAAATTCTCTCCCGGGAGCTGCACCCGGAATCAACCCCGAATTCTCCCCTGGGACCTGCACCCCAAATCAACCCCACTGGAGCCACATCCCAAATGTGCTTCATCACCCCCAGGAGCCGCTCCCCAAATTCTCCTCTGGGACCTGCACCCCAAATCAACCCCAAATTCTCTCCCGGGATCTGCACCCCAAATGAACCCCAGGTCCCAAGGGGGCCACATCCCAAAGGATCCCTGCTCCCCAAACCATCCCCTGTTCCCCCGGGAGCCGCACCCCAAATTGTCCCCGGGGTATCCCGAAGGAGCCGCCGTGCCCCAGCCGTGCCCGCTCCCGGTGTAGGCGTGTTCCCTCGGTCACCTGGGGGCTGCAGCTGGAACCTCGCTGCTGCTGCTCAAAGGACGATTTGCAATGTCAGGCTGTCAGGGCAGCTTTGCTTCCCATCCCCAATTTGGGCTGCGAGCAGTAATTTTCTAAATATATATATATTTTTTTTTATTATTATTATTGTTATTTTTTTGTATTTGCAGGCAAGCAAACCAAGAGCTGCTTCTCCTCTGCTGCTGCTCTCGTTTGGGATTTGATTTGCATCATCTCCGTGCCCATTAAAAGAAATAAATAAAAAAAATAAAGAGAAGAGAAGAGAGGAAAAAAAAATAAAAAAAGGGCAAACCAAACCCACACAAAACATGTGCGGAAGGACTTCCACTCCCTGGCTGTGCTATTGAGGATCAGGAAGAGCCTTTGGGGCTGCAGGATCTCGCCAGGCTGATGCTGCTGCTCAAGGATTTGGTGCAGGGAGACAAAACTGCTGCCTCTTCCATCCGCTGATCTCAACATCTGCATTTTCCTGCTGCTGTGCTCCCTCTCACACCCTCTCTCCATGGACTGATTTTTTGATTTTTTTCCCTTTTTGCGGGGTGGGGGGGGGAAGGGAAGGACGAGCAGAAAGCCAAGGCATCGTGCTGAGAGGAGAGAAAAATTCCCTTTTATATCTCGTGTTCTGGTGGATCTCCTTCGAGGTTATTCAGCTTTTTGGACAAGAAAACATGACGTCGCCAGCAAAATTCAAAAAGGATAAGGAGATCATAGCTGAATATGACACTCAAGTTAAAGGTAAGGAATGGTTTTATTTCCATCCCTTCGCTGCAAGCCTGCCTGGCGATTGTAGGAGTTTGCAGTGGATGTTTGGGTGGGGAAGAGGGAAATCATTTGCAGATTGCCTGGAATTTGCAGGGTTTTTTTTGGGAATACAAAGCTGGGTCGGGTTTGCAGCACTGTCTGTCCCCATGGGGTAGTTCCTGCTTTGGTGCTGCCGTTTTTAAGGTTTTTTTTTACAGAATACCCACATTTTTGAGTTCGGGGAGATCCATCTTTTCCTGCCTGCCGTTCCCAGAGACGGCTTTGCATGTGAAATATGAGAGGCAGGGAATTGCTTTTTAATCCTCTGCCTGTCATGGGAATCTTGGAACAATCTGTGCAGTGTCACAGGAGCATATTTCCACTGCTGCTGATGGGGGACTGTGCTCCAGGGTCCCCGGGAAGCTGTTTGTGCTAGAAACTTCCATTATTCAGGATTTTCCTCGGGGTGAGTCCATCACGATTCCCTGCTTTTCCCTTGCCGTGCTGGAGTGTAACACCTCGAGGCTGCAGTGTGGGTGTGGGTGTACACACACACACACAGACACACAGAGGAAAAAAAAAAAAGAATAAATGAATAAAACTCGTGCAGCAGCGTTATTCCCATCATCACAGGGAATAATAAACAGATTTAAAAATGGGATTTGCAATGACCATGCAAGTCTCCTGCAGAATTCAGCTGGCCATCATGTGCCCTAGGTTAAAAAAAATATATATAAAAGATGGTGAAATTCCCCCCTGAGCTGCTTATTTTTGTGAAGTTTTCGGGATAAGACGTATTTAAAAGAATAATTAGGGCTTGTGCATGGCTTGATACGTCGCTGCTAGGAAGTTGTGAGATTCAGTGATTTATCTAATTGGCTGAAACTTGCTTGGTATGCTCAGAGCATGCAGGAAAGATGGCCTTCGGGCAGGGTTGATTGAGTTAAATCAATGCAATTCGAAAAAGAAAAAAAATTAAAAAAAAAGCCAGATTTAAATCTGAGGAGGAAACCTAGATTCAAATTGACAATTAAGATATTGTTTTGCAATTAGGTGCTCAGTTATTTTTCCTGCTGGGGAGGGGGTTTGCTTGTTGGCTGTAAATCATTAAAATGTGTTGTTCCTGTGTCCTACCCTGACCCCAGTGCCCTGCACCTAGAAGCAGTTTGGGTACTTATGTTGAAAAATGCTTATTTGAGCAAATATGAAGCTGTGTTGAGAGTTTATTTTGATTTTTTTCTTTTCCTTGAATATTGAGGTTCTTAAAGTTAGAAATGGAGAAGGGCGTGTTTCTCTTTTACTGGTTTAGTTTCTATTCCTGTTTTCTTGCTGTCTTTGGAAGTGGGAATTGCAGTCAGCATCAAATTAGAGGCTTGTAGGCTCTTTCATTATTTACCCCATCAAAATGTGCGTGCTAGATGCGAGCTGGCAGTCACAATATTTGGGAATAACACGCAAAGGAGGCTTTGGAATTAGCAAAGCACATCCTCTCACCTCTCAGCTCTTGCATAAATTAGAAATCCTTCTCTTCCTTTTCAAACAAGAGAGCAGGAAAATGGGAAGGAGCCTTCCTTGTTGCTGCCAGAGCTCAGCTCACCTCTGGGGCTGTCATTGACCTGGAAATGTGCTCCCAAAACTGGATTGCACTAGTGGCACATGGATTTTTTTTTTTTTTTTTTTTTTGGCCTTATAAAGCGTTGCAGGAGGTTAAGGAGGGCGGAAGGGATCTGGAGGAGCTGGGAGAGGGGAATTTCCTTCCTGAATTGGGGTGAGGGCAGGGATGCCTTCGCCTCGGGATGCTCTCCTGTCCCTCTCCCAGTGTGGCTCTGGGTCAGGAGGTGTGGAGGGACCAGCCCGCTCAGAACTGCACAGGGCAGTCCTGTAGCAGCCCTGTCCTACATCCCCTGGCTTATTTTAGAGCTTTTCCTTTCCCTTTTCCGCCCAGGAGCTGCTTTGACCGTGGGCATCGTTCTCTCCCTGCCTTTGGGTACCAGCTTTGGAGGGAGACTTTGGTCCTTTGCTTGTTTTGTGCTTTTCCATCCCTCCCCTAAATATCTCTCAGCTTTGGAGGAGACTTCCCCCCTTTCAAAGCACCACAAACCTTTGCTTGTTTTCTGCTTTTCCATCACTCCCCTAAATATCTCTCATGCAAAACCATGACAATCGCACAGAAATGCACAGGGCAGTCCTGTAGCAACCCTGTCCTACATCCCCTGGTTTATTTTAGAGCTTTTTCACCTTTTTCCACCCAGCCCTGACCTTTCAGGAGCTGCTTTGACCATGGGCATCCTTCTCTCCGTGCCTTTGGGGTACCAGCTTTGGAGGGAGACTTTCGTTCTTTGCTTGTTTTGTGCTTTTCCATCACTCCCCTAAATGCCTCTCGTGCAAATCCCACAGATAGCTCAGTCCTGAGCTGGACACTGCTGGGATTCCTTAGGGAACCTCTCAGCCCTAATTCCAGGCGTTCTAATTGCAGGTCTCTCCATCCCATGGCAGCATGAGATGATGCTGAACCCACTGAAACCCACAAATGTGGTGGTGCTGCCTCCTCACCGAGCACACCCAGGTTCCTGCAGGGTGATTTTGGTGTCCAGTTCTGCCCTCAGTTGTGGGAACAACATGGAAATGTTAACTCTGAAATCCTTTTCCTGGGCTGGGAAGGGGAGCAGGGGCTGTGGGGGTGAGATGAATCACGTGTTGTGAGGTGGCATCTGCTCCTCTGATGACAAAACTCAGATATTTTTTGCTGGCATTTAGAAACTTTCAGTGTTTTTTGTGCTTGGCTCTGTGCTGGGAGCCGTGTTTAGAGGCTTCCTTTAAAACCCTTAATCCACAAACACCTCCTTAAGCACTTTAAATGATTGCTAATGGAATGATGGAGCTTTGTTTAAAAATTTAATAGCCTTAAGTGGTTAATCAGAAACCATTTAAAGAATGGCTTGATTAATAGATCATCAAGAGGCAAAATTTTTGATTTTCTGTTGCTGAACGAGCCCGGTGGCTTTTATTGAAAGAGGGGCAGCAGGGCAAAGAATCATGGAATGGTTTGGATTGAGAGGGACCTTAAAATTCATCTCGTGGGCAGGGACATCTTCCACCATCCCAGGCTGCTCCAAGAGTTCAGGGACACGTCCAGGGATGGGGTGTGGATGAGTGACACTTTCTGTTCTCCTACACCCACGAGCTGTAGGGATTTTTTGTCTCCCCACAGCCATTTCTCTGCCTCTTCTGGGTTGGAGCTGGCTCTTCCCATGGTTTGTGTGTGTTGGGAGATAAACATTTGAATGAAATCAATTTCTGAACTCAAGATTTTTTAAAGCAAAGTTAGCATGCAGCAATCAGGGAGCATGGAGGGGGTGAGGAGCTCCTTCCTGGTGACCTGTCCACTCTGGTTGTGCATCTGTGGAGGTGGCTGGAACCACGCTGGACACCAGTCTGACCCTCTGACTGACCCCCAGAGGATGTGCTGGATTGCCCAGTGACCCCATGGGCTCCAACATCTGGATGTTCAGCTCCAACCCCACTCTTCTGCAGAAGGGAATTAACCCACACTTTGATTTTCCCCAACATCTGGATGTTCAGCTCCAACCCCACTCTTCTGCAGAAGGGAATTAACCCGCACTTTGATTTTCCCCAACACCTGCCTTGACCTCCAGCCTTCCTCCGTTGCTTCCATGCTTTGTCCTCTCTGCTCTTGGACTCCTTGGAGTGCTTTTTTTTGAGGAATCTCCAGCAGGAATCCTGTCAAGCAGTCAGGATTCTCCTGCCAGGATGACCCGGGGCCAGCAGGGGAGGGAAGAGCTGCTTTGATACCTCCCAGTGCCATGTGCTCACAAAGCCTGGGAGCCCTGTGAAGCTGCAAAGTGAGATTCCCCCACTCCATATGGAGCCTTTGATATCTCAAGCTCATCCCCTTGTCTGGATTGTCTCTCCCAATTCCTTTGTGCAAGTTGTGGTGAGGCAGAGATAATTAATTTATGCTGTTCCATGTGAGGTTGGGATGCTGCTGCCTCTCTGTGCCCGAGCGAGCACTGTCAGGGTGTTTTTTGGTTTAATATATTAAATTGGAGTGTACACTTGCTGAGGAAAGAAAAGCCAGTGATTTATCTCTTAATTCTCCTTTTCTTTCTCCTCGTGTCCCACGAGAGCCTTATATTTAATTAGTTTGTATAAAGCCTCAGTAAATAGCTCCATGGTTTGAGCTGCAGAAATTTAATACTGACATTTTTTTACACAGCGAGGGCTCATAAAACCACATCTGTCCTTGAGTAGTCGCTAGCAAAGGTTAAAATCTGCATCTCTTGCAGATCTTGCAGCCCAGCCCAAAAAGTGCTAAAAATATGACAAATGGATGAGGTAATTTACAGCAGGAGCAAGCAGAGCCCAGAGGTGGCTGCGTGGTTGCTGAGTTTGTCTTTGCTGAGGGAAGATTCCTGATAAGAACAACTTCAGGGCAACCTCCCAGCTGCCATCCTCACACTCAGGCTACTGAAATCTCTCAAAACTTTCCCTTAAACCTCCCCAAAATGGCTGATAAATTTTGGATAAATGCCTTTTCCCTCTCTGTGTTGAATGTCTGAGAGTGTGTCTGATGTGATTGTGATTTTTTTGCCTTAAATGCTGTGTGGAAATCTCATTTGTGTGGTCCGTCTTCCTGAGGGGTGCTGGGCAGTTTTTAATCCTGGTGAGCTGGTCCAGCCCTTCAGGGTGTAAAGATGACAGAAGTTGCTGTGATGGGGTCAGCAGCTGTAATTTGGGGGCTGGAAGGGAAATTTGATGCTTTTGGTGATGATTTGAACCAAAAATTGGCATTTTCTCTCAATGGTTGCAGGGGTTTTTTTTTACCTTCAGATTTTTAGATCAATGAGCTGAGATCACTGTCATTTATTTTGCTGCTGAACCCGTGCCCTTTGGGATTTTTCAGTGGTGCTGATGTTACACATAAATGTTGATTTCTCCGTTGTGTTCACCACCTGTTCAGGTCACCAGGCTGGTCACTGCACACCGTGACTGATCCTTGGGTGGGATTCCCAGAATTTTTCATACACCCTATAAAGAGACTTTCCAACCCCTCACCCCGGTGTGGTTGAGCGAAACAATCCCGAATTCTGATGTTTTAACTCTGCGCGTTGGATTAACGTTCCCATTTAAAATGTAAAACTACCTTTTAAGGGGTTTTTGCAGTTAATCAGGGCTCTGTGCCTGTAAGTGATTCCATTTGTTTGCAACAATGACTTGCTCCAAACTCGGGGCTCTGGAATTGCTGTGGAATCATCTGGTTTTCTGCAGTTCCTGATAGTGCTAATCCCTTGAGTTTTGGAGCTGCATTGGGCCAGCCAAGCAGCCTTGGTGCCAAAAAAAAAAAGGGGGAAGGGGGCGTTGGGAGGCTGCCTTGATCTTCCAGCAATAGTTTGTGTTTTTGTGTCCAACTCCTGCTAATGGATTATTAATGAGGATGGAAAGAGGTGAAGGAATGCAGAGTCTGCCTTCTTTCCTCTCCAGCTCCAAAATCCCTTTTTAAATTTTTTTTCAGTTTCATCAGGTGTTGGAAGGCTGGAGAGCAAAGCTGACCAAACCACTCCGTCCTCTTAAGTGCTGCAGTTCCCTCCAAAAGCAGAGGGAATTGCCAGTGTAACTCCAGTAGGATTCTATAAAAAGTTTACTGGTAATAGCCAGTTTTCCCTGACTCCCAGCTAAGGGACAGGACATTTTTCCTCAGCTCTAAATGATTTCCTTTCGTGGTGAGGTTACAAATTAGTATCTTTCCCTTTTCCTGTCAGTTAAAAGGCTCCACTCCTCTTTTATTCTTTTTTTAAAATCCTTACTAATTTTTTTTGGCCATTTTGGGGATTTACTTGGAAGAATCTCTTTGCCTGGTCAACTTTTTTTTCAGCTGTCGTTATGAAGAGTGAAAAATCTGAATCTTTGTTGAGATGGAAAGTATGTTCAAGCACATGCTCCCTTGAATGGCTTTCACTGTGCCATGCACAGTTGATATTCATTACCCACAACTTTATTTAGTTCATTTTTTGGGATGACTTTCACAGATTTCATGGTTTCTCTCTGAGAAATTCCTACATCATCACGGGTGTCCTGCTCTTGGAACGCTGTCAGTGCTTTGTAGGCAATGGAAACAAATGCAGTTGTGGGATTTATTGTGGGATAAAAGTGTGGAATAAAATGGGAGAAAGGGTCTTGACCTTGCAGTAATTCCATCAGTAGAGACCAGTCTCCATTTTTACTTTCTCTCTTCCCTTTTCTTCCCAAATTGCAGCACTCCAGTAGACAAAACAGGGCCTTCTTTCTGTGAAATCCCTGGATAATGCTCATTGAAACTCTGGATGTGTTTGAAGTCAGAAACCATATGGATATCATGTGAGGAAGCTCAACTGGTGGTTTTTTTTCCCCAAGAAGAAAATGGATTGGAACCATTTAAAACCTTGTAATTTTTTGCCATCAGAGTAACTATTTGCTGTTTTTTAAACTGGAAATATTCTGACCCAGTTGTTCTGCTTTCGAGTTTAGAGTTAATCACAGGTGTTGCTAAATGTGCTGCAGAAATTCTTAGGTCTTTAAGGGTTTCCAGCAATAATTCACATTGTTTTGAGTGAAATGGGCTGAATTAGGCCAGGGGAGCTGTCTTATGAGCAGCTCCTGCCTTTTTGACTCTTGAGAAGGAGCCAAATAACCAGATTAACTCCAAACCCAGTGTGGATTTCAATCTCCAACCCTCATCTGCTGCAGCAGGGTTGGTCCTGCTACATCTGACATTGGTTCTGTTGTTTTATTTTTATTTTTTTGTGAAATCATAGGACTTTCCAGGAAGAGCTTCTTGGCTTCTTGCAGTTGGGAAGGATTTTTGGTTTGGTTTTTGTACCGCTGTCATTGGAGGATGGTTTTCCTGCAGGGAGGAAACCAGGGAACGATGCAATTTATAGATGGGGAGTGCTTGCAAATCGAATTTACTTAAAATATCAACAGTTGCTGCCTGGGAATGAGTCCCTGAGTGTGTCCTGGGCCAGCAGGGCATGCTCTGAGTTTGTGAATTTAGGTGGGAAAATTGGGAAATTCCACAACATCCTCTTCTTGATGCAAGTTCACACTGGAGCAGGGCTCTTGCTATCCTACAGCAATAAAATAAAATGTGGTACTAAAACCACATTTTATGTGATTCTGCTGCTTCTAGGAAAAAAAAAATAGGGGTTATTCACGTTTCATTAGCACTATTTCTGGTAAAATACGGGGAATTTTTTGGGATAGGATTATGTATTCAAGAAACTTCCACTCATATCCAGCAGGTGTAATTCCTCAGTGTGGGCAGGGCTGAGGCCACCAGGGCTGTGACAATTCTCCTTTTTCCAGCCCAGTTCCCCTGGGAGGGGCTGCAGGAGCCTGTCTCAAGTGTTTTCCTGGGAAATGACAGCTGTGAGGAGTGAGCTGCTCCCGAGGCCATGGCTGGCACTGTGCACATCCATCCCTGAGTGGAGATGAAGCAAAGCTGATGCTCTCCCACCTTCCTGGGAAGCCGGAGCTGGATCAAGTGCCTGTAAAGCAGAATCAGGGAATTGTTTGGATGCGCCAAGATGCTGACATCCCTCCCCTCTGGCAGGGCTGGAGCATTGAGCAAATCCACTGTCAAAGTCCTATTTAGCTCCCTATTTGTCTATTTATTTATATTTTATTTTTTATATATCTCTATTAATTTATTATTAATAAACACATATATAATACATATAATATGTATTTATTAATAGATAGTAAATACATACATTTTATAATGATACATATATAATAATCATACATATCTAACATCATACTAATAATATATTATATAATATTATACAATAATATATAATAATAGTATAATAACATAATAATATATAATAATCAGTAATGTTAATTTATTAATAATAAATACATATATAATACATATAATAGGTATTTATTACTAGATAAATACATATATAATAATAAATTAAAATAATACAATATTGTAATTATATATAATAGAATGCATATATAATAATATATATAATGCATATATGATATAATAATAATATATGTATTATTTTGGTTATTGGCAAATGTCAATTCAGACCTGTGACCCATGAAGCAAATTATCATGGGTGTGTTTTGACAAGTCTGATGAGCCTGAAATGGATCAAAATCTGAGGACAGAAAAGCACATTAATAAGAAGCAGCCATTGTTGCTGTGAGGGGAAAAAAGTCTCATTTTTCCTTAATCTGTGCAGGGGATGAATGAGTGACAGTGACAAAGCAGAGTGTGGAGGTGCAGGCCCATGGAGGTTTTGCCCCAGTGTTCGATAAGCAGCCACTCAGAAATTTAATAAATGAACCTCCCTGTGAAGTGGTTTTGGAAAGGAGCCTGGCTTTGCTTTGGTCTCTTTCATGAATGGAACCCTTCCTGACTTTTCTGCCTTCTCTCCATCTGGGGAAGGAGGAAGAGGCTTCATCCCAGTTCCCCTTTCCAAAAGCACCAGTAACTCCCCAGTATTTGTGCTGCAGGGAGGGCTGGGGTCCCAGCCCCTCAGAGAGGAGCCAGAGCTGCAGAAAGATGCTGAACTAGGAACAAAAGGCTTTGCCTGTTAAGGACTTTAAAGTGTGCAGCTGGAAAAGGGAGGAGGGAAGGAGGGAGAAATGCAGCACTACAAAGGTCACAGGATACACTGGTGATGTTTGGATGGAAACTCAGCTTGCTATGAATGAAATTGTACTCTTGTGTTTTCCCCCTGGAGCTGAATGTCTAAAAACTCTGAATACTCCTTGTTCTGTTTCTTTTTTTTTTTATTTTTAACTTTTCTGTTTCTGGTGCTTGTAAGCTGTGCTGTAGAAATGAAAAAATAAAAAAAGGGAAAAAAGGGAGGATGGACAGCACCCACAGACAGGCTGGGAGAGACTTAAATAATCTGAGCTGTGCCAGGTTCATCAGAGCTGTGACATTCTGGGGTTCTGGTTATTTGCAAGGCAAAATTTTGTCTGTACTAAATGTGTGAGGTTCCTTAGCAGGGAGCTTGTGCTGGCAAAGATTTCAGCTCTGCAGACCAGGGTTGTTGGATAAACTCAGAACTGGGGCTCAGCACCCCTTGGAGCAGATTTCTGGACCCCTCAAGTGTTGATTTTATTTCCTGTGTGTGTGAAGGCTGGTTGCTAAATTGCCTTTTGTCCCTCCTTATGCCATCCAGATTGCTTGTGTTAGCTCTGAGGTTGGTTTGATCTTTTATCAATCCATATGCTGGTGTTACCTTCCATGAAATGATTAATTTCTGACTGTAATGATAAATTAATTCACACATAAGTGTAAGAGAAATCCTTCTATTTAGGCCAGTTGCCTAATGCCAAACACATTTATAACCATTGTCTTCATACTTAAGGAATTAATCTTAATTTAGGCTTTATGTCAGATTATTTCCCCCATCACAGTGAACTTCATAGAATAAAGCTGGGAAGGGCTCCTTGCATCCATTAATTTCCACTTTTCACACTTTCTCCCTGAAAATCTTGGCTAAAAACGCTCCCCACCAAACCTGTCCGTGGAAATTCAGGTGGCACTTTGGTTTCAGATTTAAATTGGGAAAAAATTCTGGCACTGCCCCCTCTGGAAAATCCCTGCAGGTACAGCTTTCCTTTATACCCTGAAAGCAGTGACAGCTTTTGGCAGTGAAAGAAGTGTTTTGGTTTGGTTTTGTTGGGGCTTTTTGTTTTATTTTGTTCTGGAACTCCCAGCTATTTTCTGGTGAACACCCTGGAACAGTTGGGCATTCTTGCTGTGATTTATCCATTTGCTGCCTGGCTGCTCCTGACTCCTGGATTTTCTTGTCCTTCCTGAAGTGGGAGCCTCAGAACTGGATCCAGATTCAAGGCTCCCATCAGAATTTTGGGGAGGGAAAAGACAAACCCCTGTAGAGGTTTGGGAAATTCCACCATAGCCAACATCCCATATGGAGGGATGAGAATGAATGTTGGTTTTGTGCTGCTGGAGGTTCCTTGAACTGTGAATTCCACACTAAACACTGGCTGGGAGCTGGAATAGCAGCTGTAATTTTCTCCCAGCTCCCTCACATGGTTTGCAGTGGTTTTAGGATCAGGCTTCATGCAAATAATTCCCATTGCACCCCACCCTGTCCCAAAGCCAGAGCAGCTCCACCAGCTGCTATGGTTGGGATGAAAGTGCTGCTAATTTGCTGTTACCTTTAATTTAAGGATTCTGCATCTTGGGGAAGGCCCTCTGTAAGAAGTTATTTATATGTTGACTGTTTAAACACATTTATCAGTCCCAAAAGATCGATGCCTCTCCTTGCAAGGAGGAGCTCGCTTTGAGATCCTGCATGGAAAGGTGTGTGCAGGGGATGAGAAGAGTAAGTAGATTTTTATTTGTTTATTATTTTATTTTTAATGAAAGCCATCAGCATGCAGCCAGCCCTGCCTGGGCTGTCTTGTGGGGAGGTTGTGCTGTGTTTGCAGAATGACTTTGAGGCTTGGAGAGCGATAGGGGGAACAAATCCAGCTCTGAGAAGCACAAGGAGAACAGGTTCCTTTTCCTTCCCACCTCCTTTTTTTTTTTTCATTGCTTCTTGTCTTGTGCCTCTCTAAAAGCTGATTTTGTCAATAAAGCACAGATCCCCCTGAAGTCTCCTTGCTTATGGCAATAACACCAAAGCCTGTTGACCATTCACTTTTTGAGAGCACAAATCCTCATTTCTCTTAAAGAGAATATTTTTTTTTTTTTTCAGATAATAGGAAAGCATTTTGGTTTTGTGATTGTATCAAAAAGTGTATGAAGTATGTATTTATCTGGCTTTGTTTGAATGTTCTTTTCAATACAATAAAGAGCTCTTCAGCTGTATCACAGATTTCTTGAAGTTTATATTTTATTACTGCATCACTTTCTAAATTTCGCTCAGCACCTTATCTCTGCTTAGATTTTGGTCTCCCTTTCTAAATTTCACTCAGCATCTTATCTCTGGATAGATTTTGGTCTCCCTTGCCTCTTAGTGTAAATGAGGGAGTTTATGAATCATACTATAATTATAATTGAGAATTCTTACATCTTTGATGCCTGAAAAACCCAAGGAACCCTAAATCCAGGGTTGTCTTTCAGAGAATTCTGATTCTGAAACTTCTGTGGCACATTTACATGTTATAAATGTTATTTCTCAGCTGCCTTAAAGCGAAATAATAAAATTATTCAATTTGATATTATTTATTATCAAATCAAATACACAACTGCATGTGTATTATAACATGCATGCAATAAAAATTGGTTTTTTTCGTTTAAAATTAAATATATTTTCATTTTGCAAAGATTATTTCTGATCATTGAAAGAGCATCCAGTTGAAACCAGGCTTTGTTTGTGGTGTGCTGGTGTCAGAGCTGTTCTTTGCCTTGGCTGAGGACAGGGATCCTGCTGCCCTTGATCCAGATCTGTTTTTGGGAGTCTGTGTTCCCTGGCTCCCTGAATTGGGCCTTTCAGCACATCTTGCTCAGCCATTGTGTTCCAAGCAGCCCAGAAGTAGGTGAGGAGATTAAATGGTAGTGAATTACTCGAAATGACCTAAATCAAGGTCTCTGGTGAGATTTATGGGATTCAGTTACACGTCTTGAAACATGTTGAGAGAACACTGAGCTTTTTTACATCTTGTTTTCTGTCTGGCAGTGCAGCCTGCGTGGCTGGACAGGATGTGCCTCTTCTTTTCAAGAAAATTACTTGGACAGAGGAGATAAGTGCACAGTGCTTTTACTTTGTGGTTCTTTTTCGTGTTCCTTTTTCAACTTTTGGAGGGGACAGAAGGACAAATCCCAGGGTGATGCTGAATGAGGTGTCTGTCTGTCCAGCCAAGGGTGCTCCCTGGATCTGCTGGAAACAGGGAGAGGGGGATGCAGCTCGTCCCTCAAATAAAACTGAGCTGCAAAGAACAATCAAAAAACAACTCCAGGCATGAGTCAGAACTTTGTAGAGTCTGGGATCAGATTGTCAGGAAGCTGAAATGTGTCTGCAGTTATCCCTTGCTTTCATTCCTTTCTCCCTTCCCTTTCTCCCTCTCTCTGGTTCCCGCTGTTTTGGGGATTAAGAAGGAAATAAACACTCCCCTGAAATCTCCCAACACAAACAATCAGGTTTGCTATTTTTAAGCGCCAGATTTTTTGTGATTCTCCCAAAGTTCTTTTTGCTCCGCTGGGATTGAGTTTGAATGGCTGTTTTCTTTAAGTTTTATTTTTAGGAGTGGGAGGCTTGTGTGAAGTTCAGTGCTGGCAGAGACACTGCTTTGCCAGTCCTGGATGGCAAATTTATATTTTAAAATCTTGAAATCTTTCAAGTTGCCAAGAAGAGAGGCCAGGTGAGAATGTGAAGGATGCTCATTTTGCCACCTCCTGTACTGGGATTGTGTTGCCATTTCCCCACATCTTTGAGGAGCCCTTAGTGTTGAAGCCAACCTTCCCTGTTCCCACTGAGCCTTGGGAAGCTTTTTTATTTAAACAGGAGGAAGTTTGGGAATGTTAAATGTATTTTTGAGGGGTAGAGAAAGCACAGCAAACTATTTGTGGGCTGATTCCTTGTCCTTTCCTTGCGTAGAACAAACTGTTTCCTCGGAGTGGGCTCCCTCATTGCTGGGATGGATTTTTGGGGTGTGTGTGGGGAAGAGGGGTTGGTGCCAGAGCAAACAGAAGATTCCCTGTGCTGCAGAGACCTTCTCCTTTTTTTCTCTAAATAAACCAGTACTTTTTAGTGCTCTGGTGCTGCCTCAGTGCTCCCACAGGCTGAAGGTGCTCACCTGGCCTTTGCTGCCATCCCACACAAGGAAAACACTGCACAGCAATCTTGGAGGAAGGGGAAGAATGTGTCAGGAGCAGAAAGAAATCTGCTTTGCCCTGGCAGTAATCAGGCTGGACTTCAAATTTCAGTGAGTGCCTGGTTCTGTGGTGATTTCATTTTCTGTGTTGAGGTCAGGCTGCTCATCCCAGCATTTTCTGCACACTGGGAGTTCTGTGCCGGTGGTGACACTGGGGATGGCTTCTTTTACTGATGGCAAATTGGTTAATAATGTGGTTACTCTAAATAAACTAAAACTGCATCCTGGCTGGCTTAATAGTTTTTCTACACCTACTATTAATTTGCTGGCGTGGGGATTTTATTTTTGGGTTGATTTTAGTTCTGTCGCTCAGCCAGATGCAGCTTTTTTTGAGCATGTAACCATCCATTCAAGCCTTTGGAGAGTTGTGACAGCAAGCAGTGGTTCTTCTCTAGAAAGGCTTAAAATGCCATTTAATACTCCAGGCTGATGGCTTGAACTCACCAAGCTGCTTGTTAATGGCTTAATTGCTGTCATTTTGATTTGGGCAGAGGTTATTTTCAGTTTTCTCCTGTTGGCAGGCTTGTTGTAGATGAAGTCAGAAGTCCAGTGAGCGCAGCAAGCAGAAGAGAATTGATCAGTGAGTTCATTTTTTGAGGCTGTTTTTTCCCTTTGCTTGCTAAGAGGTTCCTTGATTACATTTTCTTTAATTCACTGTTCATATACAGCAAAAAAGGGGGAAGAAGCAAAACCCGGTTTGGTGCACGAGAAGTTGGATGACTCAACCTTCATCTTTTATAGGTCCTGATTCAAATTCATTCCCTGTTTGTAGCAGTGGAAATGTCACCAAATGTTCCCGCTGTTGGGAGTGACTCCTGCCTTGGTGCTGGAGCGCTCCACGCTGCCAAAGGCGGTGGGCTCTGGCAGGAAAACGGGAGCCTGGATGCGCAGTGGAAGGATGAATCACTTTTCTGCTCCTTTTGGACCCAAACTGGAGCTGGAGAGGAGCTTTGGGCTCTGGAGAAATCCTGCCTTGGATTTGCAGATGTCTTAAGAACACTAAGGTGCTGATGGGGCTCCTGGGGCTTGAGTAACTTGGGGTTTTGTAAAGGCTGATATTTGTGTGACAATTACAAAGCACAGCAATTAATGTTTACAGGCATAGTCTGAGCCCGTGGCTTTATTTTTGTCAATGGGTATCACTCACAAAGAATTAAGGAGTCGTGCTGAGATGAGCGGCATCCCTGAACATTGGCATTTATTCCCAGCATGTGCCTGCGTTTTGATTTATTTGGATGTATTTGGATTTCCTTGCAAGTCACAGAGGTTAGCTGGTGTTGTTTTGTTCTTGGAAAGCAGAGTGGCTGCTGATTTCAGCTGCTGTGAAATTTGCTGTGTGGTTTTGTGATTCATGCAGTACCTGTTGTCTGTATCAGTGTAGGAATGATGCTGGATCAGTGGGATTTTAATAATTCCAGATAATTCAGGAAGTTCAATGGAAAATTGACCCCTCATTATTTCAAACCCCAGCAGCGTGCCAGAGGAGCACCTGAATGAGCTCTGGCCAGGTAATTCAATGGAAAATTCAGGCAATTCAGTGGAAAAATCACTGTGTTGTGGCTCAGTGCAGGCACACTTGGGATATATTTACTGTGAGAGGATAACTTCACTGTGCATCTCTGTCCTGTAAATCTCTGTGCCTTTATCTATCAGGGATTGTCGTTAAAACCTTACCCAGGCTGGAAATGGAGGAGTCCTGGGGGGAACAGCAGCCAGCTCCTGTTGGGCAGGTGGCACTTCATGGTCTGGGTGACACGGTGGGGATTGGTCACAGCTGTAGCCAGGATATTTTCTGAAAAATCTCTTTGCCAGGATTTTTCTCCTGAGAAGCTGAGAGGCCTCAGGAACAAAATGTAAACAAGGATTATCTGCTGCTCTGGAATGCAACAGGCGGATCTGTGATTGGTCTCATGTGGTTGTTGCTAATTAATGGCCAATCACAGTCCAGCTGTCTCGGACTCTCTGGTCAGTCACAAGATTTTATTGTCACTCCATTCCTTTCCTTTCAAGCCTTCTGATGAAAGAATTTCTTCTATTCTTACAGCATAGTTTTAATATATAATTTACTTTTAATGTAATATATATAATGAAATAATAATAAAATAATATATAATAAAATAATAAAACAATAAAAATAAAATAATATAATATATAATAAAATAATATATATGATAATATAATAAAATAATAAAATAATAAATCAAAAATAATATCATCATAAAATAATTTCACAACTCCATGTTCTGAAACATGGAGTCAAGGTTCTCATCTCTTCCCTCGTCCTGGGTCCCCACCACAGGCAGCCTGGACTCTGATCCTGGAGGTCTTTTCCAAGCTCTGTGATCCTGTGAGGGGCTGGCTCACGGATGTGCTGTTGTCCTCTGCAGCTCCTCACACCTGCCCTGCTGTTTTCCCTCAGCACCTTTTCCTCTCCTGTTGTTTTTAATCACAAAACTCCACCCCGCGCCCGGCGGGCAACGCTTCAAAATCCACAATCTCAAGACTGCCTTGGCTCTTACTTCCCAGCCAGAGCTGACATCTGAGGAGAAGCTGTTTTAGGCTTTAAATAGCTCTGGCAGGGAGGTGGACAGGAGCACACAATGTGGCCGTGGGGCTCTGGGCTATTCTTAGCGGACAATGGCCGGAATGAAAAGCTGCAGAACGTCGGGGCCATTGTGTGCTCTGATGTTTTTAATTCTGGGCCCTTCAGGACCTTCTCCTCTTATTGGACACCTCTCACTGGTTTTCTTTCCTGGGGAGAGTGGAGGTTTTGAAGGGAAATGAGAGGAGACCCCAGTGTGCCTCGTCTGTCGTTGACGCAGTTTTGAAAAGAGGGAACTGAAACTTCCCTGGGGAAAGAATTTTCTGTTTGTTCTATTTTGAGTGTGTTGTGAAATCAAGGAAAGGACAAGCTGATATTAAATGGAAATTGAGGTGGTTGTGGATGCTGCAGCCCTGATTAACTCCATTTTTCACTTGCTTGGTGCCACTCCACCAGCACAGTTCAGCCCCTACAAAACACCACTACAAATAAATAAAAATCCAAAATTCACAGAGTCACAGAAGCCCAGACTGGTTTGGGTTGGAAGGGACCTTAAAGCCCATCTTGTTCATGGGCAGGGGTTTATTTTAAATTGACATTTCAGATTTAAATTGGGGTTTCTCAAAGGCACTGGGACAGGAGGAAATTCAAGCACACATAACCCAGTGAGTGCCTCACTCTGAATGTGTGTGCTGGTGTGGGGAGCGTGTCCATCAGGCAGTTTGGGTTGGAGCCCTCCTCTTGGGGGATGATATCTGAAATCCTCTCTACAAAGGACAGGTGGGAGAAGCAGTTTCTCTTCCAACTTTATTTTTAAAGGCAAAGCTTTCTGCAAGGAAGCTGCCACATGCTTCTGCTTCCAGTGGCTGCCACAGGGGAAGCAGCTGCTGTCACCAGGCACCTCCAGTCCTTCCTCTGCAGAGTTTGAGGAAGATAATTTGCATTGCTGAGTGCTGTGGCTGATGCAAACTGCAAGTGTGGAGCTGTTTGTGTGAGCCCAGTCCTTCTGTCCATCATCTGCAAGGCTGCTCAGTGTCACCGTGGCTAAAAATGAAGATTTTCAAGTTGGGCTGAGGTGGGGAGCTGGGGAGGATCAGGCTGTCTTCAGACTGATTGGCTTGACTTCCTTCCCATGCAGTGGTTTCTTAGCTACACTTCAGGAGATTAAAAGCTGGACATCCTGTTCTAGGGAGGTTTTACCCCTCTGGCTTGCAGTCTGGGTTACTTGGATGCAGGAATGCTGCAAGGATGGATGCCTTGTGTTTATCTCATTAATTCCCAGTCCAGCCCAGAGCACACTTCCAGCCAGGCTGTGCCAAGTGTAACATCAGCAGTGTGCTCTGAAATGAAGGGCTTGCCTTCAAATCCATTTGAGTCTCCCCTGGCTGCTGCAGAGTGTGTAATTCAGGACTTCAAAGCTTGCACACCAACTGCAGGATGTGTAATTTAGGACTTTAAACCTTGCACACCAACTCTGTCTTGGTGCAGGGTGTGTAATTCAAGATTTTAAAGCTTGCACACCAACTCTGTCCTGCTGCAGAATGTGTAATTCAGGACTTTAAATCTTGCACACTGACTGTCTTGCTGCAGAATGTGTAATGCAGGACTTTAAAGCTTCCACACCAACTGCAGAGTGTGTAATTCAAGACTTTAAACCTTGCACACCACTTCTGTCTTGCTGCAGAGTGTGTAGTTCAGAACTTCAAAGCTTGCACACCGGCTCTGTCCTGCTTCAGAGCATCTGTACTTGCTGTGTAATCCATGTTCTTTGAGCAGATGACTGTGTCCAGGCTTTGTTGGTGTTTTGTTGGGGCTTTTTTTTAACCATAATTTTATTCCTTTTTAATTACAGCATCCTCTGCAGATATTGGAGTGTCATAAAAATGAAATGTGGAAACGAATGCAGAGTTGTCATGGCTTGCTCCAGATTCTGGGCAGTAATTAAGCTGTCGGGGAGTAGTGGAAAGTTTGTCTGCTTTATCTGTCTGTCCTTTGGCAAAATGACCTCTGGGCTTGTTAATGGGAAAGGCAAATGTGCAATGAGCTGGATGCAGTGCCTTGGCTGGATCAGCGTGTCTGCTCTGGCAGATAAAGGATAAAAACTACCCTGCATCATCAAATCCAAGATTTTGGGGGTTATTTCATAGCTGGAGCCATTGCTGATTGCTGTCGGGGCAAATTGAGGTAGAAATGAGCAAGAATACTGGGTATATAAATATACCATATATATTGGTGTATATATATATATTTTTATATATATATATATATATATCTCATATATTAGTGTATATACACCTATATATATTTATATATATATTTATATATATATATATATAAATATATATATGCACCTATATATATATGTATATATGCACCTATATATATAGGTATATATATTTATATACCAATACTGGGTATATAAATGGCAAAAATCTGGGTATTTTTCTGGTTGGTAGGAGGGAGCAGTGGCACGGTGTCAGTGCTGGGGGATTTCTGGTGTAACTGGGAAAAGCAGCTGGAGAAGGTGCAGAAGGGGCTGAAGGGGCACAGGAACAGCTCTCAGAGCTCCTTTGGTTCCTCTGGGGACACTGCAGGACTCGGGGCTGCCTGGAACCCCCAGTGAATGTGGGATTTCATAGCTGGAAAAGCTGGAAGGTAAAAAGATAAGCCATACATGGATCCCAGAAGGATCCACGTTTCCTCCCCTCTGTCTGCTTTTAAAGATTTTTCTGGCTGTCTCTAACACGTTCTGCAGATCATTTTGTGTAATCCTGTCTGGCAATTTGTTTCAAGATGTTGGGTTTTTATTTTTTTTTTTTTTAAAGCTCTTGTCTGAATGTTTTGTCCAGATGGTCTCAGTGTGAGTCAGACTGGAAGGTGCAGTGGCTTGCTTTGATAAGGTTGCTCTCTCTGTTTGGAGAGTTGATGGCTTTATAGGAGTGAAAAACCAGATCTCTCATGTTAATGGGAAATTAACCATTCAGGCTTTTAAAAAAACAAAAATAGGAGCAGAGCAGCTGAAGCTTTCACTGCTCATTTCCCTCTGTAAGTTATTCTGATGTTCCTGTGAAAGTGTTGGATTTTAAGTGGTGATAACAAATCCATCTGTGCTGGCTCTTCACAGGAATGTCTCCCACAGTAAAGGTCCACCACCATGAGAATTTACAAATGTCAGTCACAGCTTAATGGCATCAGTGATTTATAAACCTAACGAGCACTAAGAGCTAATGAAATCTTGTGTATTGATAATTCATAATTCAGCCATGCCAATAACTGGATTTCCTAAGTCATCTGAGATGTTGTCAGCATATAAATCAAATTTAAGTCAGTTTTATTGAAAGTTACACGTGTAACTTTATCAATTGAGGTTTTACTACACCATTTATTTGTGTGCTCAGTATTGTTAAGATAATATTTGTACAGACCTTCCTGACACAGGCTTTGGCTAAGCATAGATATTTCCGACAAAACCCCTAAACAAAATGTTGTATTCTTTTTGGTGTATTGATAAGATTGAGAAAGATGGATATTCCAGGGTGGGTTGGATTTCTGAAGGAAATTTCCTTTTTTTTTTTTTTTCTCAAGGAGAATGGAGAAGCTTCCCTCGCTAAGCTGCCCCTGACTTTGCCCAGGATCCATCCCTGTGATTTCTGCTCTCTCCCTGCCGGGTTCTGGGGCTGCTTGGCTTTTTTGGGTGTGTTGTTTTCAGTCCCTGCTCACTGAACCAGCACAAACATTCCCGGTGCCTGCAGAGGAGCCTGTGCTGCTGTTTGGTGTTGATTTTGGCTGCGTTTGTCCCCAGCTGGTTCAGGGGCTCCTGTGCCGCATGGCTGGGGCTTCCAGTGCTCAGGGTAAATAAGTCACACCCTTTGCACTCTCTGGGTTACGTGTGCTTCAATTTCCTCCTGTCCCAGTGGCTTTGAGAAACCCCAGTTTAAACCTGAAATGTCAATTTAAACCCCTGCCCATGAACAAGATGGGCTTTAAGGTCTCCCTTCCAACCCAAACCAGTCTGGGCTTCTGTGACTTTATGAATTTTGGATTTTTATTTATTTGCAGTGGTGTTTTGTAGAGGCTGAGCTGTGCTGGTGGAGTGGCACCAAGCAAGTGAAAAATGGAGTTAATCAGGGCTCAGGTCAAGCTTGAACTGTGCAGAGGAGACCCAGACCAGTGCCAGGCTCAGCTTGATTGGAAATGCATTATATGGTGCTTAATTTCAGGGAAAACTGTGTTAACTGTTATCCAGCTGATGCTGGGAAAATCCACATTAATGCCTGGATCTACCTCATACTCTGGCTTCAAATTATTCTAAGTTTTATCTGTACAAATATGTGTAAAATATGGGGATTTTTGTTCCCTTTCACACCTAGTGCATGGCTGCAGTTTGTATGGTGGGTTGCACCTGAGTTTCTTTGGAAAAAGCTTTTTTGGAAGCGAGGTGATTTTTCCTCAGGGGAAATATTATGTGATCAGAGAGGAAAAGAAAAAAAAATCAGATTTAGACTTTAAATTTATTGTACAAATTACTACTGTACAAAGACTGGGCAGAACCCTGTGTACCAGTGCATGTAGTAAAGTCCTTTATTGAACCTTGAGTCATTTATTGTAAATGCTGCAGCAATAGAAATGGTTTCTAAATGATAAAGCACACGTGTGTGTGTGTGTGTGTGTAAAAAGGAGAGCCTGAATTTTAATGTCAGTTCTCTGACAAAGGCTTATGAAAAATCAGCATCTCCTTGTTCTTGCTCTGCTCTAAGCTCTGCTGATTAATGGGTGTTGCTGTAGCTGACAATGAACTGATAGAAAAATGATGATTCACATAATTCGAGCTTTGCAGGCTCTGTCAAATATTCATTTCTTCCTTTACAAGAGGTGCTGTGGAGTAAAATGTGAGTTCTTTTTGAGACAGCAGTGCTGCACTTACCCAGCTGAATATTTATACCTGAAGGAATTAGATAGGAAAATCCTGCTTGGGACAGCTTTGCTTTCATTGAGTATTTCTGGTGTAAACTCCTTTTACAGACTCAGCCAGAGAGCGACAGGGAGACTGGAACACTATTTTTTAACATAATTGTGTTTTGTGGTTTTCAACTAGGCTCCTGTCTGGTTTTTAGGTGTGTTGCATCTGAATTAAAACAATGCTCCAATTTGATTTCTTAGGCAAACAGTTAAGACTGATTTATCAGGGACTCTCCTGCCGGCTGAAAGAGGCATTACTTTGATTTTATGGGGTGTTTTAATGGCAGGTGTTGGTGGGGAAAATGAGAGGCTGCTCTGGAGGAAACCAGCTGTCATCATTGTCCACTGGTACCCTGGGCAAACAACCTGGCCCTTTTTGATGTTGTTCAAGTCAGCTGTGAAGTGTCTGTAATGATGCTCATTATTCACCTCCCCTGGAATGCTCAGGGTTAATTAATAGCCCTGAAATCCTCCCAGAAACACACACAGGGCCAGGCAGGGAGGCTCTGTATATTTGACTCACCCTGTTGACTCCTGGGGACAGTCTCTGTCCTCCTCCTCCATGGGCTGAGAGCTTTTCCTGCTGCTCCGGAGGGAAGGAAGGCCAGGAGGAGCCCCAGGAGATCCTTCATGGTTCAGCTGTCCAGGGGCTGCTGGCCTGGCCCAGGCTGGGCTGCTCGGGACAGACCAGGTGGGTTCACCTGAGAGGGACCCAGGTGGCACCAGGGAAGGGGAGCAGTCCCAGGATTTCATTGCAGGATGCCTTGGAATGGTGGCACTGAGCTGGGCTGCCCCAGGCTGGGCTGCTCGGGACAGACCAGGTGGGTTTTACCTGGAAGGGACTCAGGGGTGTTCTGGTGGCACCAGGGAAAGGGATCATTCCCAGGATTTCATTGCAGGATGCCTCTGGAATGGTGGCACTATAACCCAAGATTATCATCCACTCTTCTATAATAACTGGATTTTCAAATGGTCCAGGGGCTGCTGGGCTGCTCAGGACCAATCAGGTCCTGGAAGGGACCCAGGTGGCACCAGGGAAGGGGATCATTCCCAGGATTTCATTGCAGGATGCCTCTGGAATGGTGGCACTATAACCCAAGGTTGTCTTGCCCTCTTACGTAATCACTGGATTTTAAAATGGTCCAGGGGCTGCTCAGGACAGACCAGGTGGGTTCACCTGAACAGGACTCAGGGAAGGGCTTCAATCCCAGGATTTCATCACAAGATGCCTCTGGAATAGTGGGACTAAACCGAGGTTATCCACTCTTTTATAATCACTGGATTTTCAAATGGTCCAGGGGCTGCTGGGCTGTTGAGGACCAACCAGGTCCTGGGAGGGACCCAGGTGGCACCAGGGAAAGGGCATCATTCCCAGGATTTCATTGCAGGATGCCTTGGAAAAAGGGGATTAACCCAAAGTTATCCACTCTTCTATAATTACTGGATTTTCAAATGGTCCAGGGACTGCTCAGGACAGACCAGGTGGGTTCACCTGAACAGGACTCCAGGAAGGGGCTTCAATTCCAGGATTTCATTGCAGGATGCCTTGGAATAGTGTGACTACCCCAAGGTTGTTTTCCCCTCTTATATAATAACTGGATTTTAAAATAGTCCAGGGGCTGCTGGGCTGTTGAGGACGAACCAGGTCCTGGGAGGGACCCAGGTGGCACCAGGGAAAGGGATCATTCCCAGGATTTCATTGCAGGATGCCTCTGGAATAGTGGGACTGCCCTAAGGGTATCATCCTCTCTTCTATAATAATTGGATTTTAAAGTAGTCTAGGGGCTGCTGGGCTGCCCCAGTTTGGGCTGCTCGGGACAGACCGGGTGGGTTCACCTGAACAGGACTCAGGGAAGGGGCTTCATTCCCAGGATTTCATTGCAGGATGCCTTGGAATGGTGGCACTAACACAAGATTATCATCCCCTCTTATATAATAACTGGATTTTAAAATGGTCCAGGGGCTGCTGGGCTGCTCAGGACCAGGTCCTGGAAGGGACCCAGGTGGCACCAGGGAAGGGGATCATTCCCAAGATTTCATTGCAGGATGCCTTGGAATGGTGGCACTATAACCAAAGGTTATTTTCCCCTCTTCTATATATAATAACTGGATTTTAAAATGGAGCCTCATCCTATGCTCCTTTTTTTTTTCCTGCATCTTTAGGAAATATTCCTAAAGAATAAATTGGTACATTTATTTTTCAATTGGTAATTTTAGTTTTCAATTGATAATTTTATTTTTCAACACCAGATAAGTTGGTGTTGGTTCTTTTTAGCACAAAGCAAGGGTGAAAATTGTCCGTGTGATTAAAAAACCAACCCCACGTGTGTCTGACTTTCCCCTCACTGCCTGAGACAGCCCTGGAATTTGGCAGCCTGCTGGAAGTGATTTTGAAATTGAGTTTGCTGTGCTGTGCTTGAGGAGTGTTTACATGTCCCCTTTTGTTCCTCTCTTCATTTCTTTCTCAATCATTTATTCATGTTAACGTGTTAGGTACCAGAGGGGAGAGGGAGGCAGAGAAATCCTGAGGTGAAACTCAATTAGACACCAGCATTAATCATTCTGTTTGTATCTCTAAATATCTGACATAATTCACCAAAGGATTTTCCTTTAATTGAAGAGATTAAGGCATGTAAGTTGTAAATTGCCACTTCTGTTCTGGCAATTTTATTCATTTGACAAATTTAGTTGATGTTACTTTGCATTAAATAATCGTGTGTAAGAGAGTAACTCTTCAGGTCTTGTGAATTGGGAAGAAAAAGTGATTTTTTTTTTTCATATTAATGCTGTTTCTGGGTTCTTGCATCCCAGATTCTTTAGCACTTCCAAACTTTGAGCACCCTTGACAGATAAATAAAAAATTAGAATATCAAATTAACGAAGTTTTTGCAGAGGCAGCTGGGAATTGGGTCTGGGGAATTTGATGCATCCCTGGACTGTTTTCCTGAAGAAATAATTAGGGCTGTGGAGGATTGAATCTGTGTGTGTGTGTGGGTGCTGTGTTCTCACCTCTGGATGTGTCTGGGTGTGCAGCACTGGAATGTGGCACTCTGGGGAGCTGAAACTGGGATTCCTGCAGTGAACTGAGAGCATATGGGAAATGCCAGAAATAATGAGCACATTTCACGTTTCTGATGAATAATTCACTTCAGTTTAGGGCTTGTTTCACCCTTAAAATAAACCCCTCACAATATTTGACGCAGCGCAGCTGAAACACTTGGAGGAGAAATTTTGGAAGGCGAAAGGAGCCCTTGTTTAACTTCTGTTTTAATCAGCAGCAGCAGAGGAAGTCTTAACACTTAGGAGGAAGACATTTGTAAGGTTTTAGGATGGAGTTGTGGCTACTAAACAGCTACTACACTGTGGAGCAGAGGGAGGGATGGGGAGGTGAAGGGCTGCAGGCAGAAACTCTCTCTAAAATAAGCCAGGAAAGCATAGCAGAAGCTGCCAGAAGCTGGAGTTGAGAGAAATGTGCCAGAATTGGTTTTAAAATAAAAAAGGATTTTTTTTCCTTTTTCTTAACCCTAAAATCCACCTTTCTGCAGCAGAGATTTGGGGTGAAACAAAATGACAACCAAATATTTCTGGGCTGTTTTGGAAAGAGTTTTGGCAGCCCTGGCTGGCTGCAGGGCTGTGTTTTGGGGAGAGGGAAATGCCTGAGCACCCTGTGGGGGAAGAACCTTTGTCTTGCTGCCGTCCAAACCCCCTGATCCTCCTGCAGATGCATCCAGCATCTCCTGCACAGAGCAGGATGCCTCTGGAATGGTGGCACTAACCCAAAGTTATCCACTATTCTACAATAACTGGATTTTGAAATGGTCCAGGGGCTGCTGGGCTGCTCAGCACCAACCCGGTGCAGCATCCTGAGAGGGAAGAACCTTGTCCTGCTGCCATCCAAACCCCCTGACCCTGCTGCAGGTGCACCCAGCAGCTCCTGCACAGAGCAGGATGCCTCTGGAATGGTGCCACTCTAACACTAACCCAAGGTTATCATCCAGTCTTCTACAAAACTGGATTTTAAAGTGGTCCAGAGGGTGCTGGGCTGCTCAGCACCAAGCAGGTGGAGCATCCTGTGGGGGAAGAACCTTGTCCTGCTGCCATCCAAACCCCCTGACCCTGTTGCAGATGCACCCAGCAGCTCCCCTGGGATGTTCCCAGCCGAGGAGCTGGAGTTTCACAGGGTCACCACCATCTTCACCCAGCTTTTGTCTCCTGGACCTGTTCTGCTGCCTCTTCCTGCTGGGTTTATTGTAGAACAAACAGATTTTTTTTCTCTGGAGAGCAAGTGCAGCCTCTCCCTGTGCAAAGGAACCTGAGGTGCTTTGTGAGCAGGGCAGCGCCACATTCTTCATTCAAATCTGCTCCTGTTGAGAGGGAAGAGCCTTGGCTGCCTCCCTCCCCACGCCCAGGCAGCTCATGGCTTGCAAAGGAATTATTCCCCTGGTTCCTGCAGGGTGTTTCTGTGCTTTTCCCACACTTTTGGGGCACTTGGATTCATTCTTGCACTCTGATGCTCCATGGCGTTGATCAGTGCTCAGGAACCTTCCCCAAACTGGAGAACTTTTTATTATTCCTTCATTAACTTTGGGTTTTTGGGGTTTTTTTTGGTGGTGTTTAGGGTATTCGAGTGGTGTCAGTGGGGTTGGAAGTGGAGGCTGGTGGGGCTGGTGGAGGAGCAGGATTAGTTCAACTTCCCTTCCTTGGAGTGTGACCCTTGTGCAAGAGCCGCTGGAAATCCCCACTCCAGCCCTCCCTGCCAGACAGGATCCAGAAACGTTTCGCATTTTTACATTTTAGTCATAACCAGCCTTGGTTTTGTGAGAAATCAGGAGGAATTTGATTGAAAATGTGTCCAGCACATGCTTAGCTTCACTCCTTGCTGTGTTGTTTTGAATAACTGGGAGCACATCTCCAGCTCCTTGCACTCATAACACCTTTTAATTCTTTTTTCTTTAATCTTTTTTTGTGGTTAACACAGGGTTTGAGGGAAGAATCTTTTCTTTCTGAGCAGTAGAAGAGTGTGATGGAAAATACCATTTGAGTTTGGTGCTTCAAGGAGACTTGGTTAGCCCTGGCCAGAAGCAGGAAAGGAACTAAAGCAGGAAAAAAACCCCTTTATATTAAAAATATTCACCAATTTTTTTGCCATCTATACAGTGTTGGCATTTTCACCCTGCAGGAGTGGAAATAACTATGACAAAGTTGTTTGGAGAAAATATTATTCCAGGTTGTTTAGTGGGCCCAAAGCAATTCCTGCCTCCCAGGGCCACACAACACTCAGGGTGCTCATTACAGCAGCAAAGAGTTGCAAAGAGTTTTTTAGTTCAGATTATTCTCTGAATATTGAAAATATGAACTGGAGGATGTGTGTGTGCATGTGTTGTCTTTGATTGCAATAATAGTCCATGTGTCAAAATGACTTTTAAATTGTTCATTCTGTAATTCCGTGCTGCAAAACAGTGATAAAATGTAGTTTTACTACTTGCCCGTGGTGTTTTTTCCAGCATTCAAAAATTGGGAAAGCATAAGCAAAGCTTTGCCTGAGGTTTTTTTCATTTTGGCTTGGTGTCAGTTGGGGGAAAACCTTTAACTGAGTACAGACAATCCTAAAATAGCTGTGAAACTTCCTGGAGAGGAGGAGCTGCAATGCTCCTGCTGTTTGCACGTGGGTATTTGAAATGTATTGATAAAACTTTTATTTCTTTTGAATAAACAGTTGTAAAACCTAAAAATAGATTATTATTACCTCATGTACTCAAACACATTCCCCTTATCAGGCTTGTTTGGAGGAGTTGCTCACGTTCTGCTGTTGGAATTAGGGCCATGAATCCCTGCCCAGGGGAATTTAATCTGAGTTCTGGTTTTAAACATCCTCCCCCAAAGTCAACAGCATGGGCTGTGTTTTGGTGATAGCAAAGGGGACCTTCATTAGACAGAAAAAAAATATTTAATTTGAGTACTGGATGGATTAAATACCTTGGCAACTTTGTCAGCGTGGTTAATTGCAGAATTTTGAGCATCTTTTAAAAGCTTTGCAGCTCTGAAGCCTCACCTCAAGTTTGCAGTCTGGGAATACCAGATGAGTGGTGTGTTTGGGGGTTTTTTAGTGTGGATATGGAAAACCAATGTCCAGGCTGGCTGTGGGATTTTTTAAAATGGAATTCCTGAAAGTTATAAATTTTCCAGGTGCCAGCCGTGCTAGGGGCATCACCCTGTTTTTTGGTGTGGACATGGAAAACCAGTGTTTAAGCTGGCTGTGGGATTTTTTAAAGTGGGATTTTTAAAATGGAATTCTTTAAAGTTATGAATTTTCCAGGTGCCAGCTGTTCTGGAGGCATCACCCAGGGCAGATGCAGCAGCTGCCACACTCCTGCAAGTGGCACTTGTGTGGTGCCTGGAAAAGCTGGGAGGGAGCCCCAGGTAATTAGTGATGCACATATATTAGGGTGTAGGTGAGGAAATAAAAGCCGAATGTCCTCAGTTCTTCCCTGAGACCGAGACCAGCCTTAATTTTTGCTTTTAAGCACGTCTGGCGTCCTTTCACTTCATTAATGCAAATCTCCCAGCGCTCGTCTTGCACCTCAAAACAATTTCATCAATCTCTGCTGGAAAGAATTTCAGCTCCCAACACCTCCAGCTCTGTTTATATATTTATAACTACAAAGGGATTCTTGTCAGTTTGTGTTACCCGTCGCTCTTATTTCTCAAATGGAATATCTGGCTGTAGAAGGAATATTTACCTTTTCCAGGGCTTACAGTGGTTGTGAACCTGAATCTCCCTCCTGGCTCTGCTCTTAAACAAAAGGCTGCATTTCCTCCTCTTATATCATTTTCACTTCAAAGCCAAGCTTTTAGATTACCAGGGAGATTTTTTTAAGGCTGTGATGATCAACAGCTTTTGGCTGGTGACACAGCTTGTTCCCTGGAATTCTGGCTGTTAATATAGAAAGGCTTTTCAAAGTCATTAAACCTCCCAGCCACATTGGGGTGGCTGGGCTGGGCCTGTCATTAGTCACAGCCCTGTTTGTAATCACGTACCAATAAAAATAGTCAGAAGTACCAAGTCCTTCACTCTTGGAGTACAGCCTCTCATATGTGATGGCAGGAGAAATGTGAATAATTTAGTGATGTGGTAAGAACATGTCAAAATATGTGATTCAGTGCATTCTCTGAAAGTTACTTGTATATTTAAACAGTTAGTGCTTTTACTCACAAGTTGTGTTGGATGGTTTTAACTTTTGGAAGCTGAATGGAGTGTTGGCTTTAAACTCAGCTGTAGTTTTTAGTTTGACCTACATGGTGTCTCCAAAAGCGGATGCCCAGACATCTCATTCCGATGTTCAGCACAAGACTGTGTGGCAGCTCCCAGGAGATGAGGACTGAAAAAGGACGAGGCACAAGATCTAAAATCCCAGCTCCAGCTTTGAAGTGGAGATTTAATTCATTTTGCCTTTTCTTGCCTTTCCTGTGCTGTGGGGAGCCTGAGAGATCAGCCTGTGTTAGGCTGGGTGTGCAGTTTAGGGTGGTTCCTTCTTAGTCAGGGCTACACAGCCCTGCTGGCTGCCACCTTCCCTGGGCTGTCCCCTGTCCCCTGTCCATGCTGAGGGTCCCATGGCTTGGGGACAGCTCAGGGCCACCAGGCACAGCTGGCTTTGGAGCTGGGCTCTGCCCGCTGCGGCACATCCGTGTGGGTGAGAGCCTTGCTCTTTCATCTGAGGCTTGGTGGTTCTGTTTTGCTGCCATCCCACTCCTTTCCCAAGCTTGTCATCTTTTTATGCAGCGTGGCACTCGGGCTGGGGCGGGGAAACCTTTCCCTTCCTTGGGAAAGCAGGGATGCAGGAGATGGGTGAGATACTGAGCCCTGCTCGTGCCTCCTCCTGGTGCCCTGTGCTGCCAGCCTGTGATTCACCCTGCTGCCATCCAGCCAGAGCAGTTCCAGCTTATCCCTGGCAAGAGCTGAAACCCTTCCTAGGGAGGGACATGAGCCCTTCCTTGGGTTTCAGATTCCTTCCCATGATCCTGCTCAGAGCAGGGATGTTGTTGGAGTCCGGGCTCTGAGGTTACCCTTTCTTAGGTCACTGTGTGACCTGTGGGAGAATAAATGAGTTGGTACAGATTTGGTTCCATATTCCAACGTTATAGGATGTTTAATCCTTAAAGAGTCAAGTTTGGGAAATTCTGTTTCAGAAGGTGGATGTTGGGTGCTGTAGCAGGGTGAGGTGCAGTCCCAGGCACTGTGGATATCCCCCTGCTCCAGGTGGAATTGTTTGATGAAAACACAAATTCCTGCCAGGAGCTCTGCAGAACTCTGCTGTGTTTGGTGGAGTTTGAGGATGCTGAGGATCATGGAATGCTTTGGGATGGAAGGGACCTTAAAGCTCATCTCATTCCCCTGTGCAAGGGCACCTTCCAGATTGCTCCAAGCTCCATCCAACCTGGCCTGGAACACTTCCAGGGATGGGGCAGCACAGCCTCTGGGTGGGGAATGGCAAATGGGAATAAAATACAGAAGGCAGAGGATCCTTCCTTACCCTCTGAATTTATTATAAACTGGACCTGTCTCCTGTGAGCTCCATGGAATATTGAAAAGGATCAAAGTCAAGTCATGCAACTGCCCAGCATTATACAACTGTCTGTCCCTTGGTGACCCAGGTGACTTCATGATCTGGTGATGGAAATAAATAAATGGTTTGTTTGAGGTGGATGGAGAACTTTCTGTGGCCACTGAGGATGTTTGCATTATGTAGCGTTGTCAGCCACGTGCGTTTGAAATACAGTAGACAGAATTCAGTGATACAGGGCAAGGCTTACAATAAGAATACCTGGTGTTTAATCCTAATTTTTCCACTGGCATCTTGACCTTGAATTCATTGTGTGCTTATTCACCTTCAGGCCCTTGAACAGAATCTTCAGGAGGTTGTTCCTTGTCTTCAACCATCACAGTGGGTGGGATTGCCAAGCTCTAAAGGAAAGGAGGGGGAAAGGCTTTTTTGGTGTTTAAAGTGGCTGTTAACCTAATAACCTGTGCAAATTAAAAGATGCAGAAGCAGTGGATTGGGGACTGGAGTGGTTGTTGTGACTGGAGACATGAAAAGGTCCCGTGTAATTCGGTGACCCTCGGGTTAGAGCACGCACGGCCCCGCCGCCGCCGGGGGATGTGCTCGGAGCAGGCCCGAAAAAAAAATCCCTTCTGCTTGTGTAAGCAGTGGGAAAACAAGCAGACACTTTATACTCTGGAAGGCCCAGTAAGCCTCAGGAAATTCCTGCATTCTTGATTTTATTTTGTGGCACAGGGCTGCGGGGTGTGTGTTTGAAAGATGAGCAAGGTCGCCTCGCTCGGGCCCAGCGCCGCGGCCTCGATAAGCCGGGGCTGAATGGCTCATTGTTCCCTGCGGGAGCCCGATCAGCTGTCACTGCTCCCCTCCAAAACACTGCCTTTATTTATAAGGAAAAGTGCTGAGATTGCCTTTCACACTGGAGGAGAAGCTGCTGGTTCTCTGTGCTGTTCAGTCAGAGAGCTGTGTGTGGAGTGTCCCACCTCGAGAGCCAAGAGCTTGAGCTGCCTTGGGATTTTCTAATTCAAACACTTGTGCTCCGATCTTCTTGTCTCTCAGAGCTGCTGGTTTTTTGGAAGTCGTCCTTTGTAGTCCTAATTTTGCTCCAGAAGATGGTTTTCCCATTGAGAACATCATGGGCACTGTCCAATTTGTTGCCCTCATAAAAATCCATCAATTGTGGCACCGAGGAGGGTGGGTGGTAATCTGCCATTCCATGACCTGCGTGAATCTTCTATTTGCCATCCCTACCCCAATCCTCTTCTCTAACAAGTTGTCTGCTGCTCATCCATGCTAAGAAGGTGGCTGACTTCCAAAAAGTTACAGAAATGCACAAATAAAAACATCACAGTCAAAATTTGCTGCATTTGAATCCTGACTCTCTTAATGTGCTTAGCAGAAAACACCAGCTCCGCTCAGGTGTTTTCTTTCAACGAATCCTCAATTTACTAAAATTAGTGTCTTTAGTCCAGTAGCTTCTGGAAAGGTCACAGAGTTGTTTCTGTGTTGGGGGCATCCCTTTTGGTGAGGAAAGGGTGGAGGAGAAAACCCAAAGGGAGGAAGAGCTTTCTAATGCTTCTTGTGTTGAAGGATGTTCCTTTTTGGGTGTCAGACCTGCAGGTGAGAGTCACGTTAAGGATCAGGAGAACTGGGTGATTGCAGCAAGGAAACACCACCTCCCTGGCAGTTTTGGTGCTGTTATCGCCTCCATGGCTTAAAAAAAGTCTAAATGGCAAAGCCTCAGGTGGGATGGGGGTGTCTGGTTTGCATTTCCCTGGTTAAACTGGCGCAGAGCCTTGCAAATCCTTGCAGGGGTTTGGGGCTGGGGCTCGAGCTGAGTGTGTGCAGCACATTTTGGGCATCAGCAGCAAAGTTTTACATGAGTGCTGCCAGGTGTGATGTGTGAGAGCATCCCAGTGGGCCTGCCAGTCCTGAAACACCAGCTGGGACGGGGAGGACAACAAAGGCAGCTCAAAAGCAAAGGGATCTCCAGCGCTGGGGTAAATAAATACAGCGTGCAGATTTCACCTGCTGTGGCTTGTGCTTCCCTGCACATCCAGGGTCGGGTTCCTCGTGGATTTGTCTCTTCCTGGGGTGACCCCACACTCTTCCCACCTGAGCTGGGGCATCCCTGAGCCCGGGGAAGCAGCAGAGCTGGAGTGGTTTTGGTTAAAGAAGTGCACAGGCAGCTCAGGTTGTTGTATTTGCCTGTAAGCTGTGTTTCCCGATGAAGAAACACAGGTTTTCTGGTTTTTAAGATTCTTTCCTGGAGGGAAAAAATAAACCTGACCAGCTTTGCCCCCACATTGCAGTGTTGACTCTTCCCTTTCAACAACCTTGCTGGCTGTATTTCCTCCTTGCAAAAGCCCCTGGGTACCACAGGCTGAGAAATTTGGAATGACCAAATTCAGTGCTAATCAAGGTCATCTTCAAGCTTGAAAACCCCACATTTGTTCAGATTAATTTTTTTTTTCTTTTTTTTTTTTTTCTTTTGGCAAGCCTGACTGGGAGCTATGTTTTCCTACATGTGGTTTGGGTTTTGGAGTCCCTAAAATAAAGATGCGGGGTTTTGTTCATGGCAAATCCCAAATTCCTTAAAACTGTTCCCGCAGATGTGAGCACAATCCGAGGCAACTGATCCTGGGAGTGCATGGCAGGAATGAAACCATGGAGGTCCAGATGTTTGTTTTTTTTCCTTTATTTCCTGGGCAAAGGGACAAACTCACTGAGGAGCCAAGCTGCTCTCTGTGATTTTCCGTATTTCAGGAATCAGCGGTGAAGTTGTTGATTTCTGAAAAAATTGAGTTTGGGAAATTTGCCCTCCTCTCCTTCCCTTGCAGTGATGGAGCTGTGGGCGCCTGCAGTCGCGGTGTGGAGGTGTGAGGGAAGCTGTGAAACCTGAAATTTTATTGAAACCTGAAATTTTATTGCTGGTGCTGGGTTCAGCCTGGAACAATGCATCTCGGAAAAGCTTTGGAGGGAGCAGCGCTCGCAGTCAGGCCGTGGCAAATCTCTGCAGTTTCACTGCTCAAAGACCTTTAGATGAAAGGGCATATTTTATTGATTTCATGTTGAGTTTATTGCCTGTGTAAAAGCCAAATAGCCTCTGCTGGCTGCATCACTGAATATTTCTGCATTTTTAGCCTGCGACTGACACACTTCTGCTGTGTTTTCTTGCCCTGTTTGACTGTGAGTGAGTCATTTTACTATTCTGTCCCTCAAATTCAGGATTAGTGGGATAAGGAGAACACGTGGCTAATGGGAGAAGCTTTTTCACGTTGGTAAAATGCTTGAAAACAGTTTGTAAAATGCTGTGTTAACATAGAGACATTCATAATAATTATGCAGTGATTATTATGAATGTGCATTAATAATTAATTATGATATTAACACCTATATCTGTGTGCTTTATGGTGTCCTTAGATGGAAATATGTTACTTGCAGATATTTTAAAAGGAAAAGGAGCCTTCCTGGAGATGGTTCCCTAATGGGAAGTGCTCTGGTGTTGGGTCTCCAGAGGGGTTTCTTCATCTCTTTCATGGCTTGGTTTATAATGAGCTGCACAGCTGGAGACTTAGGAACAAACTGAATAATCTGAATTTGGTGCCTTTAGGGAGTGCCCCAGAATGTGCAATGTCTTGTTTCTGCATCAGGAGTAGTTTGCAGAGGAATTTGATAGAAATTCCCTGAAGTGGTTTGCTGAGCTGACGTGGGGGATTGCAGCATTCAGTCCTTTTTCCAGACTGAGATTCAGTACATTTTTAGGCAGTGACCGCTGGTTCCCTTTGCCAAAAATGCACTTGACACTTGTAACTGATGCACTTTTCAGCAACAAAGCTTTGCTGTGCACCAGCCTGCAGGGTTTGGGATGGATTTCCTTGCAATTGCACCCCCAGTCATTTTCTGCCTGCGCATAATCACCACAAGGGAGCCTGGCTGACACCAATGAGGGAACCCATTTTTAAATGGTGTTTTTCTGGAGAATTGTGATGGTGTTTTCTGTGATGGGACTGTGTTTAATCTGCCGTGCTTTTATTTGTTGCAGAGATCCGTGCCCAGTTGGTAGAGCAGCTGAAATGCCTTGACCAGCAGTGTGAGCTTCGGGTCCAGTTACTGCAGGACTTGCAGGATTTCTTCCGCAAGAAGGCAGAGATTGAGATGGATTACTCCAGGAATTTGGAGAAGCTGGCTGAGAGATTCCTGGCTAAAACTAGGAGCACCAAAGACCAGCAATTCAAGTAGAGTATTTCCCTTTTGTTTCTGCTTTTTTTTTCCTCTGCTGTAGGTTTGATTGCAAGGACAGGAATGGAAAAGAGAGTTGTTAAGAGTGAATGTAGGCACCAGCACTGCTCTGAATTCCAGAGCCAAACATTCCCCAAGTTTGTGTTGGACACAGAAGCCATTCCCTGCTTCTGGGTGCTCATTGATGTCAGTAATTCCTCCTGGGTTGTGTGTTGTTAATGGGGAATGGGATGTAAGAACTGGAATGTGCAAAAAAGGAGTCATTTTTTGGGAAAGGTGGGCAAAGCTGTGTGCCAGATTTGATGGACAGGATTTCCTTCAGTGTCAATGGCTTTGGTTTTCTGAAGGGAAGTGTTCCCAATCTGTTCCCTGCTGTCAGTTCTCTGTTTTTGGGATCCCACACACGCTCTGTGTGGGAGTTGTGCTGCAGCTCTGCTACTATCACTTCAAACAGCAGGGAAATAAGGCCAGGAGCACTTCCAGAGAGAGCTGTGCCACTGTGGGTGGGGGAATCCCTGGGTACCGAGCTGGGGGGACTCAATTAAAACCTGAACATGTCCTTACTGACAATCTCTTGATCTGCTGCCTGAAACATCATTTACAGCTGGGTCTGGCTCTGCTGCTGGATGTTGGTTCTTCCCACTTCTCTGAGTTGCGGTGACTGATTGTGAAAAACGCCAGTCAGTTGTTTTTAAAAGTTTAAAAGTTTAATAATAAAATGGTTATAAAAATAGTAATACAGTTAGAGTAATAACAATTTGGACAATCTGAATTAGGACAATATGAGACAATAGAGACAAAGAGTTATGGATGTCCAGGTACCTCTTTCTGGGCAGCAGGAGCTCGAAAAAGGACCCACGTGAACAGAGGATTAACCCTTAAAAGCAACAGCCTGTTGCATATTCATACACCTCATCCATGATGCATAAATTCCATTCAAACACAGGATTCTGTGTGGGCAGTGTCAGCTTCTTCCTCTGAATCCTGACAGCACCTTCAAGGCAGGAAGAAGTTCGTTTCTTCTGATAAGAGGGCAATAAATTCTCTTTCTCTGAAAGATTCAGGTGTCCTGTGGCTGCTATCTCACTGCAAGTCCTTTCTTTTAAAAAAGTATCTTACATAGCACAGTTTCTATTTTAACATTTTTAAAACCTAAAACTACATTTAACACAGTACTTAAGAGAATTAATACAGCACTACTTTCCAACACAACACATACAATATTCATTTGAATATTTGCGAAAAGCCAATCATAAAATACATGTATTTTTCACACCGATGCAGATGGAACCTGGTTTTATGGGTTCACATCCTTTTGATTCTGCTTTTCCCAGGGGAAGGGGCTGCAGGAGGGGATGTGGGGGTGAGCCCAGCCTGTGCTCCCCGTGTGGGCAGTGCTCAGCCTTGTTGGGCTGTGTTGTCAGGGCAGCAGCTGAGGAAAACAAGGAGCAGCAGCAGCCTTGGGATCTGAATCATTTCTGAGATCTGAGAGGATCCATCTGGGCCCGCTCCCACCCCGAGTGCAGCGTCACTGTTCGCATTGTTTGGGTCGGGACGTTCTCGCTGTGTTTGTGCTCTGCTGTTGCTGTGTTTGGAGCAATGTGGGGACGCAGCAGCTTCCCGTTTCCAGCAGCAGCTCTCTCTGTGGGAGCCATTAAGGAGGCACCATTTTAGTTTCCTGTCTGCACAGCTTTGATGTCATTCACTTGGGTTGTCATGTAGAGCACACGTTGTGCTGTGTGCTCAGGAAAGCCTGGCTCCAGAGCAGAGCTGTGTGGGGAAGAAGTGTTCTGCAAATCCATGGATCTGTCAGAGTCTGAAGGGCCTTTCCTTTCCTTTCCTTTCCTTTCCTTTCCTTTCCTTTCCTTTCCTTTCCTTTCCTTTCCTTTCCTTTCCTTTCCTTTCCTTTCCTTTCCTTTCCTTTCCTTTCCTTTCCTTTCCTTTCCTTTCCTTTCCTTTCCTTTCCTTTCCTTTCCTTTCCTTTCCTTTCCTTTCCACCCCTTTCCTTTCCTTTCCACCCCTTTCCTTTCCTTTCCTTTCCTTTCCTTTCCTTTCCCCTTTCCTTTCCTTTCCACCCCTTTCCTTTCCTTTCCACCCCTTTCCTTTCCTTTCCACCCCTTTCCTTTCCTTTCCACCCCTTTCCTTTCCTTTCCACCCCTTTCCTTTCCTTTCCACCCCTTTCCTTTCCTTTCCACCCCTTTCCTTTCCTTTCCACCCCTTTCCTTTCCTTTCCACCTTTCCTTTCCTTTCCACCCCTTTCCTTTCCTTTCCCCCTTTCCTTTCCTTTCCACCCCTTTCCTTTCCTTTCCTTTCCTTTCCTTTCCTTTCCTTTCCTTTCCTTTCCTTTCCTTTCCTTTCCTTTCCTTTCCTTTCCTTTCCTTTCCTTTCCTTTCCTTTCCTTTCCTTTTCCTTTCCTTTCCTTTCCTTTCCTTTCCTTTCCTTTCCTTTCCTTTCCTTTCCTTTCCTTTCCTTTCCTTTCCTTTTTCCTTTCCTCCTCCCCTTCCCTTTTTTCCTTTTCTTTTTTTCTTTTTTTCTTCTTCCTTTTTCTTTTCGAGTGGAAGTGTTGTTACAACTATAAACTCTGCACATCCTGCAGGTGCCTTTAAGATGGCACTAAAGAGATGATGTCTAGATTACAATTTTCCTCTGCAGTATGATGGGCGTTTTCAGTTGATTTTGTTGTTGTTCCTGGTGAAAATTGAGGTGATTTTCTCGATATTGCACGATATGAAACAACCCATCAGAAACACTTCTGTATTCAGCTTGAGAAAGTGGCACAGAACTTCTACTTGGGGATTTGGAATGAATTTATGATGTGGAAGTTTTGACCAGAGTTGAACAGAACTCTGCAGGATTTGCAGGGAGAAGGGCTGGTGTTGCTTGGACTCCTGATTTCTCTTACTTCAGCAGCAGATTGCCAGAAATATGCCTTGCTCTTGGAATATGGTATCCCTGCAAGGTCTGAGTCATAAATACACAAATTAATTTGGTTGAGAATTGGAATGAGTGAAAAATACCACGATGTCTGAGGCTGCTGGGTGTGTGGGCAGTGTTGGTCAGCAGTGGCACAGGTCAGGCTGGCCATGCAGCACTCAGGACAGTGCCAGAATGCCACAGGGATCCTTAGGGGACAATTCCCTTTGTAACCACCTGTCCCCAGCGCTGCCCTGCCTGACTCACAGGGACTGTCCTGGCTGGCATCTCGTGTGGAGATGCTGGAGCTGGAATCCCATTGGGAGCCCCTGTTTGATCCAAACCAGCCATCAGCTCCCTGCTCCTCAGGATTACAGCCTGGGAGAGGAGCCTGCTCTGTAATTGCCCGGCTCTGACCCTATAAATACCCCGTAATAGCCTGCTCTCCCCAGAACTGGTAATTATGGCAGAAGGTACCGTGTCATTGCCTGCCTGCTCCCCGTGGCACATCCCCTTTTTAGATCTCCTGACACGGAAATCTGAAATCTGTCAGGCAGCCACCCTGTCATTTGCATTTTCCTGCTCTGCAGCTCTTGTGGGATTGCCCACTTGCTCCCACTGTGTTCCTGCAAGGGAATGCTCCCCAGGGCAGGGGGATTTGGGCTGAGCCCTGGAGTTGGAGTGTGTGGGTTCCTCCACGCTGGGCAGAGCACAGGCTTCAAGGAGAGAGCAGAGTGGGAGATGCAGGCTGCTCTGGGGCTTCCCAAAGCGCAGGGAGGTTTATTTAATTTTTATTTTATTTTATTTTATTTTATTTTATTTTATTTTATTTTATTTTATTTTATTTTATTTTATTTTAATTTTATTTCTATTTCTATTTTATTTTATTTTATTTTGTTTTATTTTATTTTATTTTATTTTATTTTATTTTTATTTTATTTCTATTTTATTTTATTTTATTTTTATTTTATTTCTATTTCTATTTTATTTTATTTTATTTTTATTTTATTTTTTTATTTTTATTTTTATTTTTACTTTTTATTTTATTTTTATTTTTTATTGTACTTTATTTTTTATTTATTTTTAAAATTTTATTTATTTTATTTATTTTATTTTTAAGTTTTTATTTTATTTTAATTTAATTTAATTTTAATTTCATTTCTATTTTCTTTTTATTTTTACTTTTTACTTTTTATTTTTACTTTTTATTTTATTTTATTTTTTAAAATTTTATTTATTTTATTTTTAAATTATTTTACTATATTTTATTTAATTTTTAAATTTTATTTTATTTTATTTTATTTTAATTTTTTTTTCCCCCCACTGTAGATTTGATTGCAAGGACAGGAATGGATAAGAGAGTTATTAGAATGATTGTAGGCACCAGCACTGCTCTGAATTCCAGAGCCAAACATTCCCCAGGTTTGTGTTGGACACAGAAGCCATTCCCTGTTTCTGGTGCTCACTGATGTCAGTAATTCCGGCTGGGTTGTGTGTTGTTAATGAGAAATGGGATGTAAGAACTGGAATGTGCAAAAGGATGCCCAGGTCTTGTAACTGGGGTTGCTACAGGAGCTTGTTTGTCCCACGTTTGGTACCTGAGGTGTAAATCAGAGCATCCATCTCTCAGGTGGCTCTTGGGTCTGGGGGTGACTTCCAGCCCCCAAAGAGGCTCTGTCCCTCTGCATTCACACCCCGGGACCTCCCACCCCAGCCTTCTCTTATTTCGTGTCATTTTTGTCCTGGAGGCATTTGCCTATTCAGATCATCAGTCAACAATATGAAAACCATGGCAAATCTAGAGTGATTGCTTTTGAGGGAGAAAATGGAAAAAAAAAAAAAAAAAGAAAAGACAATGCTATTTTAAGGCCACATTTTAAATCAAGATAATCTCTGGAAGCAGGATCCTGAGTAGCAATTGTCAGCTGGAGAGCTGAATGTCCAGGATATCCCAGCATGAAATTCAGATGCCTTTCTGGCAGCCTTTGCCTTGAAGTAGAAGATGAAGAATAAGTCTGGCAACCTTCAGGCTGAGCACTTGTAAACAACAGATGTTCATAACTGGAATCTTTTGGAAGAGAAGGGCAGGGAGCAGCATGGATGTCCATGCTTGTAATTCTCAAAATTTGCACTTAACACTGAGCTGTGTCAGGGAAAATCAGATGTGAGGTTGAATGAGCAGCTTGCAGGGAAGTTCAGCTTTAATTTTCCTAGAAGTAAAATGATTTCTGTAAAGCAGAGTTGATACAGGTTGTGAGGGAGGAATTGACAAAAGCATTTGGGTCATGTGGGCTTCACTTACATTATTATTATTATTATTATTATTATTATTATTATTATTATTATTATATAATAATAATAATAATAATAATAATAATAATAATAATAATAATAATAATAATAAACATTGTCATTTTTTGTGGTTCTTTTTGCTGAAACAGAGTCCTGCCCATTTTATTCTGAGCCTGTCAAATAACCCCATTTGGAAGCTTTTTGTAAGCATTAAACATTCATTGATTCAGTGACCTGTGTGACTGCCGAGAGCCAGGGATTCATGACCAGCAGGAATGGATGGAAAACCTCAGGGAGGATTTTTGTGCTGTTTTTCATCGTCTCAGTGATGCCAGTCTCACACCACATTGCTGTGATTGTGGCCTCTCTTGCCAGAGCACACTGCAGAGGGCAAAATTCAGAGAGGGCTGCAGGAATATTTAGAGGAACAATTAAATCTCTGCTCTCACCCTTGGCCTGGCTCCAGCCCTGGGCGTTTGCAGACTTGGCTGTCCTGGGATGCACCAGCCTGTGGGACACATCCGGGGAAAATCTGAATGTTTTGGGGAGATCAGGAGGTGGAACAGGAGACTTCAGGTGTTGTATTAAACATCTCACTCGCAGCAAGGATGGTCAGGGTTTTTCTGTTGCCATGGACAGTGGGATGTCCCTTGGATCCTTCAGCAGGACAGGACAGGAGTGATGGGTTCAAATGAGAGGGGAATTTAGGTGAGATGTTGGGAAGGAATTGGTCCCTGTGAGGGTAGGCAGGCCCTGGCACAGGGTGCCCAGAGCAGCTGTGGAAGAATCCAAGGCCAGGCTGGACAGGACCTTTCTCTTCTGTAATATTTTCATTCTCATCTAATTCTCCTCTGATTCATTCCTTCACCTTATGCTCCTTGTGGAAACACAGGGTTCCTATTCCTGGTTTGTGGGTGTGGGTCTAGGTTATTTTTTTATTTATTATTTATTTTAGTATTGGTTATTTCTTTATTTGGATCTGTTTTGTAAGATGACTTCTCTCCTGTTCCCTTGCAATGCCCAACTCAGTGTCTCTGGTGTTTGTCTCTCTACCCTGCTTGCCTTGAAGCAGATCAATCTTGGCTTGCCTGCAAGTCCCTTGTATGAATGAGTAATTTAATTAAGATACTTGAGACTCAATCTTCCCTTATGATCTTTTTGAGACCCAGCTGAGACCTTTGAAGTGGGAGTTGCACAGGACCTGATCGAGATAACACCCGAGGAACCACAGAGCTTCATCGTTTGTGGTTCCCTAAAAATCTGTGCACAGCTTCCTTTTCCTGCTCCCCCGTGGCTGTGAGCTGCTGGAATTCAGGCTGACCTAAATAAACTCTGCTCACTCACTATCACCACACCATCTTTACACCAGGAGAAACAGCGCTTGAAATAATCCTGCATCTTGGCATCTTCTTCTTCCTCCTCCTCCTCCTCCTCCTCCTCATGGGGGAGGTTTGAATCAAAAAGTTGTCGTCAGTGTGAAGGCACCAGCACTGTGGGAAAGTTCATATTCACATCCTAAATTTTTTGGGTTGATCTCATCAGTTTTACCTCTCCTGGGTGAAGGGGGACTCTGTCACTGTGCAGGATGTGTTACACCGCCAGCCCCCAGTGATATTTCCCTTTTCCATCCCTCCTCTGGGTGACATGGAGCTGGGAGCAGAGTGCCTTTGCAAGCTCCTTTGGGGGTTGAAATGGTTAATGGGAAACCCCAGTTTGCTCCCTGCCATCTGCTGTGGTGAGGATGAAGAGGTTTTTTTGTGAGCAGTTGTAGAATTCTGCTCCCTGTTGGGAAAACTGCACCCCCACCCCAGGGGAAGCTGCAGCTCCAGAGGTGCTTTAAAAGTTAAATGTGTGTGGAGTTTTAAAGGATGCTTGGGAGCTTTGAAGCAACTGTTTCCTTTCTGTTCCATTTCTGCCTTGCATTTCAGCTTTTTGCTGATAGCAAATAATCAAAGAGAGGTTTTGCCTCCGAAACGCTGGATCTGTACAAAAGCAAAGCACTGAAGGGGTTATTAAACAGCAACAACAGCAAGAAATTAAAAGAATTTGAAATGACAATCTGGTGTGTGTGGCTGGAGCATCCTGGAGGTGACAACCCCAGCTGTGCGCTGGGAGCTGTGGGGTTTGGGGTGACTTTTCCTGCAGGATGTGCAACCACAGGGAGCGTGTCAGCACCCATCTGGCGCCAGCCAGCACCAGGGCTTCCCTGCCAGCCTTTCCACAGGCTCCTGGCATTCCTGCTGTTTGTGTTTGGAGCAGCCAGGGCTGCTGTGGCTGGGACAGCTGGGCTGCAACTCCCACTTAACTCCTGCGGCTCTCCTGCTTCCCCTTCCTGACGGGGTCGCTGGTGTCGGGATGACCCCGAGGTGTTGGAAAATCTCTTTTTCCCAGTCCTGAGACTGAAGAAGAAGACAGGATTCCTTGGCTCTGCTTCTCTTTCTGTTATCTATTCCATTCTCTGACCTGCTCAGATCTGTCCAGCAGGCTGGTTCGAGGCACACTGACCACCTTTGGGGTGGTATTGGCTTTTTGTACTAAAAACTACCTCTACATTATTTACAATAATTTCCCAATACCTATCACCTATGTTAGACAGTCTGTCTCTGCTCTAAACCAATCCAGAAGTGTCACCATCCCAGCAGAAGATGGAGGCCAAGAAGGAGAAAGACAGAACACAGATTCCTCCATCTTGCCTCTTGAACCCCCATTCTAAAAACCCCAAAATTCTACATTTTCACCCTGTGACAAATTCACTATCATTCTACTCAAACTCCTGTGGCTTGTAAACCTTCACACAAAGTTGGTAATTGTTTCCATGGGTTAAAATCAAAGGCACAGGTGATTTTTGACTCTGTGCCAAGGTCTCAGCCCCTTGCCAAGGTCTTGAGTCCTCCAGGGCAGCCAGAGGAATTTCCTGGGTTCTGACATTTCCCTGGGGAATCAGAGCTCTCCTGCTGCTCCTGGCTCCTTCCCGTGGCTCCTGGCAGCCAGAACTGTCCCTGTTAGGTCAGACCTGACATACATACATGTGGTCAGGGTCCAAGAAGAAAAAAAATTATTATTCTGCATGTTTTCAGCTTATATACTCTTAACAAAGCGTGATCTTGAGTTGTTAACTACATCACAATAATTTATTTTTAGATAATATATTTTATATAATATATTGTATTTATACATTATATTAATATATTATATTAGTATATTTATATATTGTTTATTTACATATTATATTTATATATTATATTTGCAATTATACATTATATTTATACATATACATATAATTATATATTATATATTTATACTTTATATATACTTTATACTTTATATATGATATATTTTTATATTATATTTTTATATAATATATTTTATATATTTATTCGTTCAAAGCAATTACTGTCAATATAATTGGCAAAAGTTTTACAGAAATTTAATAAGGCACGTATACACACCTACTTATGCACGTAGTTTAGCTTACAAAAATTTTCATGGATCTTTTCTAATCTGTTTTCATGCTGATGGCCATGTCTTTTTCTTTGCTATGGATACACTCGGAAATCATCAGGTTTTATCTCTTCTATGAACTCAGCTTTGCTTGCAAACCAGCTGTCAAGCTGCTCTGTACAGAACTCCTGGTGCTAATGGGGCTCTGAAGGGTTTTGAGGCAGGATTTTGGTCAGCTGGTGGACAGTCTGGGCATTTTGTGTTGTTGTGTTTCATTCCCAAACTCTTCATGGTCGCTGGGTAATTTTCACTTGTAGCTCTGCCAGTTTTGGAGGGCAGAGATGGAGTCAGTGGGTGAAGCAGTCCAGATCACAAGCTGCAGTCAGTCCTGAGCTTTCCAATTTTATTATTTTTTTTTAAATCAAGATCAGCTGTTCTGAAATCCTTTATTTAAAATTATCCATATTGCACAAATCCAACTGCTGGTGTCACGAGAAGGGTAATGAAACTCTGCCCTGGGTCAGTTTTCCCATTTTCCCAGTGTTTCTTGCAGCAGAGATTGCTGTCCTTTCAAGTGCAGAATATTCCCTTTTTCAGTGGGAATTAAACTGCATTGCTTTTAGGAGGAAAGAAATCTGATAAGAGTCATGTACAATAATCAGGGCTTTGCACCACAGGTTTTACTCTTTTCTAGATAAATATTATAGTGAATGAAAGGTGTCCAGAGCTGCAGAGAAGGAAATGCTGTCTCATTAAAGCTCCACCTGGATCTGCTGCTGGAGCCCCCAGCTTTCATCTGGGGTGAAATGCTGCCCTGAGAGACAAATTATTCCTTCCAGTAAATGAAACGCTGACCCAAATAAACCAAAGTTCCTCTCCTCTCCCCTGCTGCCCTTTGCACTGCTCGTTTGCTGGGTGCTCCAGCTGAAGGAAGGTGGGGAAAGTTCAAAGATGAGAAAATGAAGCAGCTTTGGGACAGATAGAGAATCCTTCCCATAATGGGCTTTGCACAGGAGACACAGCATTTTGTTCCCTATGCAGATGCTGTTTGGCACACTGGGTGCTTGAAATCTTTTTTATTGTGGTTAGGACCCAAATGTTTGAGACAGGGCTGTGAAACCTCCTGTCAGACACTGGAGCCATCACCCTCTCTGCCTCAGGCTCTGATTTATGCACAAAATCCTGGATTCAAAGGGAGCAATTAAAGGCTGCACTTGGCACACTGCAGCTGGCATTTGCAGGATCCGTTTGTTGGGGACAAAAGCTCATGGGAATGTAGGGAAATAAAACTGAGGGTGTATTTTCTGTATCCTCCTCAGCATCCCACCCTCCCCACAGCTTCATTTACAGGTCCAGAGCTGTGGTAGAATCCTGTCCAGTCGTTCCTGTTCTGTGTCCTTGCAGGAAGGATCAGAACGTGCTGTCACCAGTGAACTGCTGGAACCTGCTGCTCAACCAGGTGAAGAGGGAGAGCAGGGACCACACCACCCTCAGTGACATTTATCTCAACAACATCATCCCACGCTTCGTGCAGGTCAGCGAGGACTCAGGACGCCTCTTCAAGAAGGTAACTGAGTGCTCCAGCACAGAATTTCACTTTGGTTCTTCTGTATATTTATTTATTTATTCATTTAGTCATTAATTAATTTATTTATTTATAAAAAATACCACTCCACCGATTACATGTGGAGTTATAGACATATACAAAAATATATATTATATAAATAATATATATATTGTATTTTATATATATAAATAAATATATATATTAAATATATATCTAAAATACTACTCCAGTTATTACTTGTGGAGTTATATATATATTAAAAATATTATATATATATTATATTCTATATATATAAATAATATATATATTTTATATATTTTATAATATATATTTTATATATTATTTATAAATAAATAATACATATTTTATAGAAATAATATATTTTATATGTATTATAGATATTTAATATAATTTTTATATAAAATATATAAATAATATATATTTTCTGTTCTAATAATATATTTTTATATATTTTATAATATATAGAATTTATATTTTTATGTATATTTAATATTTATATATTTGTATATATTTTATATGTTCTATATATTTTATAAATAATATATATTTTATATATTTCTATATTTTATATCTATATACTCCAGCTATTACTTGCCTGTTTCTTGAGTTTTTAATGGAAAATGAAAAATACATTCCACTTTCACATTCTGTTTCTCTTAGACTTCTTCTTTTTTCTAAGTCATTGCCTAAGCAGAGGAGGAATCTTCTCCTTTTCAAGTTATGTCACACTGAGGCCTTTTTGACCTTTTAAAACTTTCTGGTAATTACATTATGGTTGATTAGATACTTACATGGGATTACTGAATGGCAGTTACCCTTCAATTCCTCTAATCCCTCCAAAGGAGGAGTAATCTCCCTGTTGAATTTCAGCAAGGGCTGTGCTGCAGCAAGGTGGCCTGGAAAATGCCTTGGCAAAGCCTCACTTGGAAATTGATATTATCCCAGTTTGGCTGGAAATGGCAGCTTTATCTTCAGCCCCTCAGAAAGCAGGGCAAAGCCATGTTTACACTTTATTTTGGGCGGCAGGACAAGGAGAAAAACAAATAAATAACCAATTAACAGCAAAATACCATCTCTGGTTTGTTCCTCACAGGCCAAGGGCAAACTCCACATTAATTTGTGCAAACAAAAGGCGCTTGTTGTTAAATCCCAACTACTTCTGTGGCTGTTTGCCAGGAACACCAGCTTGGCTGAAGGCCAGATCAGGTGTTTGATTAGAACTCCACTTGTGCTGCGTGGTTCAAACCAAAAATTGCGTCCTCTGTTATCTGGTAGCAGCTGATAAACAGAGACATTTGGCTGATATGGACCTGTTTGTGCTTTTTCACTGGAGTCTCTTCCCTTCCTGAGCTGCAAGAAGCAGCTTGAATTGGTACGGCAGGCTAGGAAACAGATGAGGTGTGTGATTGAAATATTGCAAAGCAGCTTTGCAGTCTGTGGATTCAAAGAATTTTACCCGTTTATAACCCTCCTCAGTGGCACATTTGTAAAATATCCCAAAGCAGCACAGAGGATGGCAGAGTATCTCTGAACTTTAAGCAGAAAAAAGGGACTTTTCCCACCTTTTTACCTTTTCTTGGGTGAAAAACAGGGACAAGCTGCTGGCAAAGCCGGGCTGCCTTGCTGTAGGTGTTGATGGAGAATCTACCAACTGAAATTTGGGAACTATTTAAGTTAATGAATTAACTAAATCATTAATGATGATTAACTGAATCATTAACAGAGTTAATGATTTAGGTTGCAAATAATGCCATGAAATGTGGAGAGGATGGTGACACAGAAATCCTCATCTGCTGAGGGAAACGCAGATCCTGAGGCAGAAAATCCTTTCCTTGGATTTCTTTTTTCCTTGGTTGTTCTCAAATCAGTGCTTTGTGTCATGCTGGGATGGAGCAGGTGAGGTGGGGAGGACGGGCAGGGAAAAGAGGAGATGCTTGAGGTCCCTTTTGGCACTGAGCTCTTGAGCTGCTGCGTCTCTGAGGGTGTGGAGAGCTTTTCAAAGGACAGAGTGCAGCTGTGATCAGGGCTGGATGGGTGAGATAAGGGCTGTGGAGGAAAGGAAAGGAAAAAGGAAAGGGAAAGAAAAAGGTGATTTTAGTCAGCTGGGGCTGGGCTCTGTCTGCAGGAACTGACAGAACCAGAGCACACAGCCTCCAGCTGCACCAAGGGAAATTCAGGTTGGGTATCAGGGAAAAGTTTTTTCCTGAAAGAGTGACAAAGTGTGGGAAATGAATTTGTAGAGAATTAGGCATTTACAGCATGGTGTGGCAAAAGCTGATCGGCCAAGAAGCACTTATAATGTATTGTAATTAGGAAATAGTTAACTTCTGATTGTGATGGTGTGAATTATAACATCTGTGTTGTCTCACCCTTCACACGAGACTGAAAATGGAATAAAAGTGTTTAAAATGGCTCTCAGTTGCCCCATCTGTGGGTCAGAAAAGAGCATAATCTGGCAATAAAGTTCTGGAATGTTCTGCCAGGGGAGGTGGTGGAGTCACCATCCCTGGGGATGTTTAACAAAGCCTGGATGTGGCACTGGGTGCCAGGGTTGAGTTGAGGTGTTTGGGCTGGGTTGGATTTAATGATCTTGAAGGTCTCTTCTGAACGGGTGATTCTGTGACTGAAACGTGTCCCTGTGGCAGTGAGGAGGGGAAAGCAGAGAGAGCTGGGGCAGCAGAGAGCCTGATGTGGGGACAGCAGCTCCTTCAGCACCCAGAACATCACCAGGGGTGGTGGCAGTGTGGGTTTTGTCTCTTCAGGCTGGGGTGGAGAGTGCTCAGGGTGAGATTCTCACGTGGCCACTCTTGGACTCTGCAAAGGGCTGATGGTGGAGCAGGGATGGGTTCCTGTCAGACTGAAATCAGTGAATGCCAGCAGCCAGCGGGGCTGCCTGCCCTGCACAAGGGCTTTCAGAGGGGTTGTGGTGGCACTTTTTGGGTCCCAGCACCCTGGGAATCCTGGTCTGTGGCTGTGTGTCACAGTGTGCTGGGACGAGGAGATGCAGGTCCTGTCACAGACCCCACCCCAGGGCTGTGGGATGGAGGGACGGATGGATGGATGGATGGATGGATGGATGGATGGATGGATGGATGGATGGATGGATGGATGGATGATGGATGGATGGATGGATGGATGGATGGATGGATGGATGGATGGATGGATGGGTGATGGATGGATGGATGATGGATGGATGGATGATGAATGGATGGATGGATGATGGATGGATGGATGGATGATGAATGGATGGATGGATGGATGGATGGGTGGACGGATGGGTGGATGGATGGATGATGGATGGATGGATGGATGGATGGATGGATGGATGGATGGATGATGAATGGATGGATGATGGATGGATGGATGGGTGGATGGGAACCTGCCAGCCACTGCAGAGCTGTCTCTGCTGATAAGAGCAGCTGTGCTTTTTGCCCTGGCGTGCTGCTGGATGAACATGGTGTGTCAGCCCCTTTTCCCTGCCTCTGGGCTTTGTTTACTTCCCTGGGTCCCTTTTCCTGCAGAGCCCTGCCATGTCTGAGCTGTGTGCCCCAAAAGTGGCTTTGGATTGGAAGCTCCCAGCTGAGCTGCAGGAATTCTTGCAGCACTGTGCTTTTCCGTGCCCTTGTTTTGGTTTCTCCTGAGGAAACACTTTTAGGTGCTGGTGGGAGATGCTCCTGCTCAGGGTCTGGCTGCTCTGACAGTCCTGAAGATGAATCCTGGTGCTGTCAGTGGGAATCTGGGATTTGTCTGCCCCCAGGGGTGGTGTCAGTGCAATTCTGGGGAAGATAAATGGTGAAATAACCACATTTCCAGCAAATAAAACTGTGGAGGTGGGGGGATTGTCCTAGTGACAAATAGTTCCACCTTGGGGAGGAGATGATGTTTCCTTGTTTGGGCAGAGTTAATGATTTAGGGCTGGCTCTGGTACAGGGCTGCAGTTCCCAGCCCTGGTGCCACCAGCGTTGCTATTCTGGTCACCTCTGCCTCTCCTGGAAAATCATCCTGCTTTGATGTCTGCTCCTTTTCATTCCTTCATCTCCCTTTGATTTCCCCTGCTTGTCCTCCTTCAGCACAGCCCCTTTATTTATTTATTTATTTCTACATTTTTATATCTATGTATGTTTTTATATTTATATATCTGGGGTTTTTATGGTATATATGGGTTTTATATTTATATATGGGTTTTATATCTGGGTTTTTTTTCCCCAAAAAAATATTCTTCTGTTTGTGCTGATTCCCACTTTGATTTCCCCTTTTCCCTCCATCCCCCTGTAACCCTCTCTGGTTTTATATTTATATAGGTATTTTTTTTTCCACACAAAATATTCTTCTATTTGTGCTGATTCCCTGCTTTGATTTCCTTTTTTCCCTCTATCCCCCTGTCACCCTCTCTATTTAATGTGACCCTTCATTTCTCTGCATGGTTATCAGGTTTTCTTCCTGTTCCTTGCATGGTTATCAGGTTTTCTTGCCTCCAGACGTATCTTTTGAGTGGCATCCCTTGGGATTATTTATACATGTACAGACCTTTGAGCAGCAGCCTCTTTAATTTGGTCTCTTTAGTCACTCTTTCTGTGTTGTCTCTTTGAAATTTTCCTAGAAGCAGCCTGATAATCTTGTTCAAATTGAAGGAAAAAAAAAAAAAAAAAAGAAAATTACCTTTTTTAAAAGAACGGTTTGTGGAAGCCTCACTTTGAGCAGTGTCTGAACAAACTGATTCTTTTCAGTTTGGCAGATTTTTACCCATGGGTATTGTGGAGTGACTGGCAAATGTTAATGGGGAGAAAAGCAGATTTATTCTGTGGCAGAGGGGTCTGAGGACAGGCCAGGTAGCAGCTCAGCATCTGCCTGCCCTGCTGGGTTTAAAACCCATTTTCTGCCCTGATTTTAGCTGGGAGATTCCCTGTGCTGCTGGAGCAGGGACCTTTCCCTGCCATACCCACTTAATTGAGGATATTTATGGGGACAAACCCCTGTTTGGAATCGAGAAAACCAATCTGAGGATTTGAAATTCTCCTCCTATTTAGAACCTTTGATGGTGGGAAAACCCCCCCAGTTTATCTCCTGGTACACTGCAGGGTGTTTGATGTGAAATAAAAAATCCACAATGAGTTGGTTAAAAGCCTTGCAGTAATCAAGGAAAAGGAATTATTAATTCTCTGAAGGGGTCTGTCATGACCTACTTTATAGCTGCACTGTGCCTTTTGCTGCTCTGGTAGCAGAAAATGACGAAAATCTTAAAGCACCCCACACATGGAAAAGCCGCCACATGACACAAGTGTGATGGTTTAAAAGCTGGGCATTTGTACAAATATGTTCCCACCACGGTGTAAATTTGTAAATGTGCAAATGCCATGGGTAAAACGCTCAGTGAGGTGCAGAGTTGGTACCTCTGTGCCACATCCCTGCTCCCCTCCTGGCATCCTTACCCTCTCTCAAACAACATGGGAATATTTCATGTTTATTCACCACCTAGGCACATTTAATTATTGCTTTTAAAAAGATGCAGACACCTGATACTGTTCCAGAGCAGTTCCAGAATCAGCAGATTTGGGCTCCAGCTCCAGCTGTCACCCTCTGACACAATTTGAGGCAGCAAATTAGATAAAAATCTCTTATCTTGGTGTGTTGCACATTCACCCTCCGTGGCTTGAGCTGTGGTTGGGTTTATGGGGAAAGCACCTCAGGAAATGTTGATTTTGAAGCCCTCCCATCTTTCTGTCAGGCTTGGGAGGACCTTGCTGGGGCTGGAGAATGCTGACAGCATTCCTGAGCTCTCCTCTTTGTTATCCCCCCAAATATTTGGAAGCTGAAGTCGTTAATGTTGGGTGGAATGCGGAACAGCCCCGCAGTAGATCCCAAAAACATCTTGATTAAATTAGAGGGGAGGTGGAGGGGAGGAGGGCTGGAACAAAGAGGCTGTTGAGGAGCTGGCACAACCCCCCCTGTGCTGGGAATTTATGTTCCAGCCAGGGGTGGCAGAACCTCCAGCCCTGCACATGGTGCAGATACACCCTGGAGTAACAAAGGAGTAGTGTGTGTGTGTGTGTGTGTGCGTGTGTGTGTGCTCACAGCAGCTCCTGGGCTGGGGAAAACCTGCATCCCCTGCCTGGCCACATCCTGCTGGGCTTCCCTGGTGTGCAGGGGGAGGAAAAAGGTGTTCATCACCTGCAGGGTTTGAGGGGAAGGGAAGGGAAGGGAAGGGAAGGGAAGGGAAGGGAAGGGAAGGGAAGGGAAGGGAAGGGAAGGGAAGGGAAGGGAAGGGAAGGGAAGGGAAGGGAAGGGAAGGGAAGGGAAGGGAAGGGAAGGGAAGGGAAGGTGTGCTCATCACCTCCCTGGTTTGCAGGGAAGGAAAGGGAAGTGTTCATCATCTCCCTGGTTTGAGAGGAAAGGAAGGTGTGCTCATCACCTCCATGGTGTGCATGGAAGGGAAGTTCTCCTCCTCTTCCTCGTCCAGAGGAGGCAGCGAGGCTGGTGATGGGTTTGGAACACAAACCCTGTGAGGAAGCCCCTGAGGGAGCTGGGGGTGCTCAGCCTGGAGCAAAGGAGACTCAGGGCTGCCCCCATCGCTCTGCACAGCTCCTGAAAGGTGCCTGTGCTCAGCTGGGGCTGGGCTCTGTCTGCAGGAACTGACACAACCAGAGCACACAGCCTCCAGCTGCACCAAGGGAAATACAGGTTGGGTATCAGGGAAAAGTTTTTACAGAAAGAGTGACAAAGTGTGGGAAATGAATTTGTAGAGAATTAGGCATTTACAGCATGGTGTGGCAAAAGCTGATAGGCCAAGAAACACTTATAATGTATTGTAATTAGGAAATAGTTAACTTCTGATTGTGATGGTGTAAATTATAACATCTGTGTTGTCTCACCCTTCACATGAGACTGAAAGTGGAATAAAAGTGTTTAAAATGGCTCTCAGTTGCCCCATCTGTGGGTCAGAAAAGAGCATAATCTGACAATTGTGTTTAACAAAGCCTGGATGTGGCACTGGGTGCCAGGGTTGAGTTGAGGGGTTGAGGCTGGGTTGGATTTAATGATCTTGAAGGTCTCTCCCAGCCTGGTTCTGTGGAAGGTCTCTGTGAGCTCTCCCTGCCCAGCCCAGGTGTGCAGGGAGCTCCTGTGCCTGTCCCACAGATGCTCTTCCAGGCAGATCATCTCCAGATCTACAGGAAAAGGGTTTAACCTGCTCAGATAAGAAGGACAGACAGTTAATGGGCACACTCCCACCCCACACACACACCCAGCTCATTAGTGGAGCCAATTAATTAAGATTTTGTTGCACAAGCCCTTCCTTGTGTTAAGGGAGATTGACTTGGTTGCAGGTACAGCCAGGAGTAGATCACAGTAAAGCTGATCAGAATATCTTTTATTTGTTGCCTTGTTTACAAAATGAATTGTTCTGCCTTTGCAAAACACACAGAATAATAGAGAAAATACAGAACACTACAGAATTGGCTGCTGCAATAGTAATTGATACTGGGACATTCACAACTGCCAGGACCTTGTTGTCTTTCCTTGGCGTGGATTTTATTCATAATTCCATGGTATTTTCTGGCATGATGCTGGAATCTCTCGTTCCTGGATGGCAGTGGGATCAGCAGCCTTTAATCTGCACTTGGAATTCCTTGGGAATTCAGGGAAATTCTCTTTGGGCATCACCTCCACCTCCCTCCACTGCACCCGAGCAACAACTTTCTTTTTCCTGACATCCAATCCATTTTCCTCTGACTTTCCCAAGCAAACCCTTCTGCTTCCTCCAATGAATTTTCATTTATCAGGGGCAGCCAGCTCAGCTTTTTTTCTCCTAGAAATTTTTTTTTGGTGGAATCAGTGCAGGGAACAGTTTTACATTAATGGTGCTCATTGCACAGCTCTTGTTCTGATGTCCCCTGTGATCTGTTTTACCTTCATCCCTAATGGAAAGGTTTTTTCCAGCCCAGCAATGCAGCAGCTCCTTTCTTGAGAGCTCATTTGGAAGCACAGAGAGTTTTGTGTTTTGACAATTTGGCGTCATCTTTACCCCCTTCAACCCCAACCTGCATTAAAACGTTCATTTTAATCTGCCCTATAATTGACACTTCAGCAATTAGTGCAGCAAATGAGCAAGAAATGAGCAAAATGGGCTGGAAAGGGCAGGGGTGAGAGGCAGATGATGGGGCCAGGCCAGGCAGCACTGGGAGTGTGTGTGGAAAGCTCCTTCTGTATGAAAAGTTCAGTGCTCAGGGCACTGCAGGCAGTCCCTCCCACTGGTCACCTCCACAGGGAGGAAAAGGCGCTGTTTGGGTTTGGAAAGGCAGGTGTTTGCTAAGGAAGGCAGGAGCCTCCCCTGAAATGGAAAATGTAAACCCCCTCCCTCTGAATTGCTATAAATTTTAGATTAAGGGGCTCTCAGGCAAGAAATAAGGGAGCAGGAATAACAGTTCTTTACTAGGGAAGAAAATAAAAAGATAAAATAAACAATGCAGTAACCAAACCAACACTGGCAGAGTCAGAACCCAAGCTGACACCCTGTGGGTCAGGGTGCTGGCAGCAGCCCCATTGGAATTGTGGCTCAGCCCTCCTGCAGTGCCAGGGGTGGTTCTGCTGGAGCAGGGATCCTGGAGAAAGGTGCAGTCTCTGCCTCTGGAGATCCAGGGGAAGAGGCAGCTGCTGTTCCTCTGGGCAATCCAGTGCAGAAGCCGTGCTGGTGTTCCAGAATCTCCAGATTCTATCCGGGTAGGAATGCTTGGCTCCTCCCTCTGGGCTCACATCTCCCAATGGGATGCTGTAGTTCTTATCCGCCATGCAGTGACATCCAATAGCCTGTTATCAGCAGATAATTATTATTATAATATCAGCAGATAATTATTATTATAATATTATCATCCCTCCTGGAGGGAGGAGTGGGTGTGGAAGAGATAAGGAAAACTGCCCACTGAACAGGAGACAGCTGCCATACAGATGGCAAATAAAAAACAATTCCCTTGGCAATCCAGGGCAGGCAGCCAGAGCAGCCCAGATCTCAGCTCCTGCTGCTTCCAGAGGTGAAATCCTGTGGGTTTGTTCCTCAAACTCCCCTGGAGGTTGGGAATCACCAGCTCTGTGCTTTTCTCTAAATTAGAGCAGTGTCTGAACAAACTGATTCTTTTCAGTTTGGCAGATTTTTACCCATGGGTATTGTGGAGTGACTGGCAAATGTTAATGGGGAGAAAAGCAGATTTATTCTGTGGGCAGAGGGGCCTGAGGACAGGCCAGGTAGCAGCTCAGCATCTGCCTGCCCTGCTGAGTTTAAAACCCATTTTCTGCCCTGATTTTAGCTGGGAGATTCCCTGTGCTGCTGGAGCAGGGACCTTTCCCTGCCATACCCACTTAATTGAGGATATTTATGGGGACAAGACCCTGTTTGGAATCAAGAAAGTCTCTCTGAATTAGAGACTCCTCAGGAAAAGCTTTGCTTTGTCAGTGTTTGTGTCTGGTGCTCTTTTTTCCTGTAGCACCTGGGCAGCAGGGTGAGGAATATGGGATTGGAACATGTGGAAAATCCAAAGGATTGGGCACAGGATACCTGTGAATCCCATTGTGCTGCCAGCAGAGCAATTCCAGCCTGGTCTGAACCACAACACCCCAAAATAATAATAAAAAAAAAAGATCTCTAATAAAGCAATTTTTTAATCTCAGAAACTCCAAGCACTGCTGAGCTGGACAGGATGGAGCAAAGAATAATTTAAATTTCAATCACATAATCTTTCTCTTCTGGCTTTTCAATTTATCAGTGTGTTGTTGGGTTTTTTCCTCATGGCTTAGCACTATCTTGACTTCCTGGGCAGAAATGTTGGTTTAAGCATGGGTTTGGCTGCTCTGCCTCTTTATCTCTTTCTTTTCCTCAATGTTGAAGCATAAATTATCTTGAATTTATCAAATTTGCTTGCCCCAGTAGATATTAAACACTTGTAACGTGAGGCTTTGAGCACACAAATGCTGCCTTAGTGGGGAATGAATGAATAAAATCTATAAACTGAATTAAGTTATTCCTGTGATGTTGTGGTTTCCATATCCTGCTTTTCTTCTGCTTCCACACCAAGCTGTCCTGCATCCACAGTTTTCCTTGATCTCCTGAAAATGGAAAAATTCTGTATTTTCAGGCTTGAAAATTAAAAATTTCACATTCTCTGGAAATCTCCATCTCTGTCCCATCGAGCTTTCTTTCTTTTTTTTTCCTTTTTTACCTTTTTTCTTCCTTTTTTTCCCCCTTTTTTATTTTTTTATTTTTTCATTTTTTTTCACTTCTCCCCCTTTTTACCTTTTTTCCCATTTTTTCATTTTTTCCTTTTTTCCTTTTTTTCATTTTCTTTCCTTCTTTCCTCTTTTTTTCTTTCCCTTTTTCCTTTTTTTTCCCCTTTTTCCTTATTTTCCCTTTTCCTTTTTGTCCTTTTATTTTTCTTTCCCTTTTCCCCCCTTTTTTCCCCTTTTTCCTTTTTTTCCTTTTCTTCCTTTTCTTTCTTTTTTTCCTTTTTTCCCCCTTTTTCCTTTTTTTCCCTTTTCTTCCTTTTTTACTTTTATTTTTCTTTCCTTCCCCCTCCCCTTTTCCCCCTTTTTTCCCCTCTTTTTTCCCCTTTTTTTTCCCTTTTTTCTTCCTTTTTCCCCCTTTTGTTCTTTTCTTTTTTCTTTTTTTCCCCCCCTGACAGTGCCGATCTGAAATTTCACTTCATTAACACCCCGACTACACCATGCCTCTGCGCCGGGCACTGATTGGATTTACCAATGCTGCTTAATTGGGCCTCAAATTATTTGTGGATGCCCCTTGCCCACTTCCTCTTCAGCCTCTTCCTCAATTAACTTTCATTTCTCTGTTCTCTTGCAGAGCAAGGAAGTGGGACTGCAGCTCCAGGAGGACCTGATGAAGGTTTTGAATGAACTCTACACGGTAAATCAGACTCATTTCTGGGCATCTCCTCAGGCACAAGGGAGAAGTGTTTGACTTTGCCTGAGAAATGCTGCAATCCCTGCTCTAAAGCTCCATAAATCCCATTTTTTCCCCTCTCTGTTTTTGTGTTTTTTCAGCTCTCTGAGTGTTGTCTCCCCTCAGATCTCACCTTCACACACTTTGCCTCAGTGACGGTTTAAAAAAGAGCCAGAAATAGGAAAATTATTGAAATACACCCAAAATCTTGGGGTTTGTGGGGTGTGAGTTTATTTGTCCCTCACCCCTCAGCAGAACAGCTCCTTTTAGAGGGAGATTTTCCCATCTCTGCTTTTTATTTCTCACCAAATCCACTGGAGACCCCAAAGAGGAGCAGGAGGAGGGAGGATGTGTCCCCAAGGGCTCATGTGCTGCATGGGGATTTTTCTGATTTCTGCCTGAGAAATGCTGCAATCCCTGCTCTAAAGCTCCATAAATCCCATTTTTCCCCCTCTGTTTTTGTGTTGTTTCAGCTCTCTGAGTGTTTTCTCCCCTCAGATCTCACCTTCACACACTTTGCTGCAGTGACCGTTTAAAAAAGAGCCAAAAATAGGAAAATTATTGAAATACACCCAAAATCTTGGGGTTTGTGTGTTGTGGAGGGAGATTTTCCCATCTCTACTTTTTATTTCTCACCAAATCCACTGGAGACCCCAAAGAGGAGGAAGAGGAGGGAGGATGTTTCCCCATATTCTCATGTGCTGTGTGGGGATTTTTCTTCTCCTCACATTATTGAATGGAAAAACCTCTTGCTTGATGAAAATTTTGCTGTTGCTGAGCAAGTTCTCTTCCTCAAAAGCAGAACTCAGTGTTCAGTGGCTCAAAAAATGCCTTTTATTTTGTCCTTCCTCTGTGATTTGTTTGGTCATGACACTGAGATTTGTATTCTGGCCTTCCTCCTTCCAAAAAAGTGACTCAGGGTTGTTTCTCAGGCGGTGGCATATTGACCCTGTGGGGAAATTTGGGGTTAAAAAAATCAAATTTACAGAGTTTCAGGGGGTTCCCTGAAATTTCTTGTGTCTGTAAAATGTATAGAGGGAATTGTTTCATTACAATTTATTGCAATTAAGGCCTCAAAGCCAAATATTCAGGCAATCAGCACTCCAGAAATGGTTTTCTATTTCAGGGCATAATTGGCTCAATTTTTGACTCGTGTCATGGATGGGATCTAAGGAAGGGCATGGATCTGCTAAAAAATCAGATTTTAAGAACAATTTCTGATCTGGAGTGGAGTTTCATGGACTGGGGATAATTTCTGGGTGCCAGGCCCTGACAGGTCATTTTTTGAGCCAAATAATGAATTCTGCTAATTTCTCTACCCCTGGAAGGAAGAGCTTCCAGAATTTGCTAAACAAAGTGATGTGAGGTATTGATATTTTTAATGGCAGTGCTGGGAATTTGAAATCTTACTTATTTATTCATTCCTCCTGCTGCAGAGCTCTGAATTGTCCCTTCACCAGAAAAGCTTTTCCTTTGCAAAAAACCACTGTTGGTGGTGCTAAAAGATGCTTTTTTTGCTGGAATTAAAGCCATTAAAAACTCCCCAAAACTGGGATTTTTCCTGCTGTTTTTGCTCTTTATCAGAGTGGCAGAAAACCACTAAAACCCCATCAAAACTGGATTTTTCCTTCTGTTTTTGCTCTTTATCAGAGTGGCACAAAACCATTAAAACCCCATCAAAACTGGGATTTTTCCTTCTGTTTTTGCTCTTTTCCAGAGTGGCACAAAACCATTAAAAACCCACCAAAAATGGGATTTTTCCCTCTGCTTTTGCTCTCTACAAGAGTGGCAAAAAACAGTAAAAACCCATCAAAACTGGGATTTTTCCTTCTGTTTTTGCTCTCTATCAGAGTGGCACAAAAGCATTAAAAACCCACCAAAAATGGGATTTTTCCCTCTGCTTTTGCTCTCTACAAGAGTGGCACAAAACCACTAAAAACCCATCAAAACTGGGATTTTTCCTTCTGTTTTTGCTCTTTTCCAGAGTAGCACAAAACCATTAAAAACCCACCAAAAATGGGATTTTTCCTTCTGTTTTTGCTCTTTTCCACAGTGGCACAAAACCATTAAAAACCCACCAAAAATGGGATTTCTCCCTCTGTTTTTGCTCTTTTCCAGCTCTGCTCTGAGCAAGAGAGGAAAGGCAGCTCCTTTGCATCAATTATTATAATTATAAACTCCTGCTTTATAGTGTGAGCATCTGCAGGGGCTGGGAGGAGTGGGGTGTGTGAATTATTCAGGATGTTCTTCAGCACTGGCTGCAGTCACATTCCCTTTCATGTTTAAACCCAGAGTCTCTTTGAATCTGGGGCCTCTGCTGATCACTGCAGCCCACTTAGGTGAAATTGTGTTACGTTCTGCTGCAAAATAGCTGTAAACGGGTTTTCAGCTGAAATAAATCAGATTATTCACAAGTGGAGCCTTTATTGCTGCTGCTTCATGCAATTGTGCTTTTTTTTTTTTGCCCCCTGTGAGTGTTGTATCTTGTTTGTTTTGGTGAGGGATTCAAATTGCTTTGCATTTGTGGATAAAAAACTGGTTTAGACCTTGTGTCCTTTGGTTCTGTTTGCTTAACACAGATCTAGACATTAATATCACGTGAAACAAATGGGATTTTTGTCAGTGTGGGGGGGATATTTATCTATATTTACTAATAAAAAAGTGCTAGAATAGAAGGTGTCCATACAGCACAGAGTCCAGGTCTCCCTAAAGCCAAGAACCACACTTGTTTATTAATTTATTTTATTTATAATTTTATAAGTAATTTATAATTTTATTATATATATTTTTATATAATCTCTATGTATTTATATTTTTATTTTTATTATTTTAATATATTTTAAACCATATAGAATGATAATAAAAATATATATTTTATTATTATAAAATAATAATTAAATATATATTTTTATTTTTAGATAAAACAAATATATATTTATTTTTCTTTTATATAAATAAATATATATAAATATAAATATAAATATAAATATAAATAAATAAATAAATAAATAAATAAATAAATAAATAAATAAATATTTTTTTTTAATATAAGGTACCCAGAAGTGCTTTTATGCCCCAAATTTGATTTGAACAAGTGGCACCTGAGTGGCTCTTGCAGCCCCTGTGCTGAGGCTGGGTTTCCATGCTGAGCTGTTCAAAGCTCTCATTCACCCAGATGAAAGGCTGATAGGGCTCCCTTCAGAAACCTTACCTGCTGATGAAAAGCTCTCATTTTCCTGCCATGTCATTTCCTTTGAACAGGCAAGGAGGCTGGATTAGTCTGCAGCCTTTTTTTTTTGTTGTTTTTGTGCCTCCTTTGCTGCCTCGTGCAGGAAGGCACGCGCCAAAGCCAAACCAAGCAGCAGCTGCAGAACCAAATCTCCCACTTTGATTTCAGACCCATTTTGAGAGCCCCACTCTCTCAGGCACCTCCTGCCCTGTTCAGTTTGCAGACAACCCCAACAAGGGGAGAAATGAGTGAATTTGAGTCTATGTTCTTAGCAAGTTAATATTTTATTTCATTTCATTTCATTTCATTTCATTTCATTTCATTTCATTTTTTGGTGTGACATGATATTATATTGTACTATATTATATTATATTATGTTATATTACATTATATTACATTATATTATATTATATTATATTACATTATATTACATTATATTATATTATATATTATATTATATTATATTATGTTATATTACATTATATTACATTATATTATATATTATATTATATTATATTACATTACATTACATTACATTACATTACATTACATTACATTATATTACATTACATTACATTACATTATATTAATTATATCATATAATATCATATCATTATATATATAGTATATCTCACTAGATAAACTTTTCTGCAGCTTAGGGAGTTATTCTAGCCAAGCATTAATACACAGACCATTGTTCTATCTGTCCTTACTTTTCTACTTCTCATATAATTTTTCTGCTGACCAATCTCATGGCTCCTGCTTAGCTCCAGTCACAGTTCTGCTGTCTCTGAGGCTTTTTGCAGCTTTCCCAAACCCCTCTGATTTTTATGGATTCCCACAGGGCGCTGAGTGTTGGGTTTTGTTGTCTGCAGGTGATGAAAACCTACCACATGTACAACGCTGACAGCATCAGTGCCCAGAGCAAGCTGAAGGAGGCCGAGAAGCAGGAGGAGAAGCAGATTGGGAAGTCAGTGAAGCAGGAGGACAAACAGACACCACGCTCCCCTGACTCCACCTCCAACGTCAAGTTTGAGGAGAAACACGTCCGGAGGAGCTCCGTCAAAAAAATCGAGAAGATGAAGGAGAAGGTACTGGCAGGGTCCCTCCTCAGAGGCAAAGCTCACTCTTTGGGCAGGGTTTGTTAACAGCCAGCTCAAGGGAAGGCAAAACCAGCCTTCAGGACAGGCAGTTTGTGTTATCCCAGGGAATGGGATGTGCACAAAAATGGGATGTGTACAAAAATGGGGTGTGCACAAAAATGGGATGTGCACAAAAATGGGGTGTGCATAAAAATGGGATGGGCATAAAAATGGGATGTACATAAAAATGGGATGGGCATAAAAATGGGATATGCATAAAAATGGGATGTGCATAAAAATGGGATATGCACAAAAATGGGATGTATACAAAAGTGGGATATGCACATAAATGGGATATGCACATAAATGGGATAGGCACAGAAATGGGATAGGCACAGAAATGGGATAGGAACAAAAATAGTATATTCAAAAATGGGGTGTGCACAAAAATGGGGTGTGCACAAAAATGGGAGAGGCACAAAAATGGGATAGGCACAAAAATGGGAAGAACACAAAAATGGGATGTGCACAAAAGTGAGATGGATGGGCACAAAAATGAGATAGATGGGTGCAAAAGTGAGATAGGCACAACTCAAAAATGGGATGTGCATGGCACAAAAATGGGATGTGTATGGCACAAAAATGGGATGTGCACAAAAATGGGATCTGCATAAAAATGGGATAAGCACATAAATGGGATAGGCACAAGAACAGGATATGCATGGCATAGAAATGGGATAAGCACAAAAATGGGATGTACATGGCACAAAAAGCTGAAACCAGGTCAGAGCGGGAAAGCAGCAGTTGCCTGCTGGAATTCCTGGTTAATGGGGTTGTTTTTGTTGTCCGAGCACAAGCCCAGCAACCCCAGACTGGCTTTGAGGGCAGAACCAGTGGCCTCACTGGTGACTCCAGCAGTTCAGCTCCAAGGTTCAAGCCCATGCCAGGGAAGGGGTTATTTTTGGATGGATTTAGGCTCTGGAAGGAGCAAGTTCAGGCCTTGGAAGAGGTGGAGTGCCTGTAGCAACCCTCAGACCCTCCTGGGCTTCTCTGGTGGTGCTGGAGCTGGGCCATGTCCTCCTAAACCCCCTTGTCCCTTCATTCCTCCTTCAATCTTCCCCATCCCACAGCCTCAAGACTTTCAGTCCAGTGTAGCAATGCTTAAACACATCTAAATAATTCATCTGCAATCATTCATTCATTCATTCATTCCAGTTTTGCCAGCACTCCCAAGACTGGAAATGTGAATTGGAGTCCTGGCAAAACTGGAATTCAAAAGGGCAAAATCTGTGTGAGCAGAGTAAGGTTTGTTCAGTGTTCTCTGATGCTACTCACCTATTTTAATGTTACATTTGGGGTTTTTTAATGCTGTATTTTGGGGTTTTTAATGCTATATTTTGGGGTTTTTTTGTCTTTCTGGTGTTACCTATTTTAATGCTATATTTTGGGGGTTTTTTGTCTTTCTGGTGTTACTCACCTATTTTAATGCTATATTTTGGGGGTTTTTTGTCTTTCTGGTGTTACTCACCTATTTTAATGCTATATTTTGGGTTTTTTTTGTTTTTCAGCGCCAAGCAAAGTACACAGAGAACAGACTGAAGGCAATCAAGGCCAGGAATGAATATCTGCTGGCCCTGGAAGCCACCAATGCCTCAGTGTTCAAGTACTACATCCATGACCTGTCTGATCTCATTGATGTAAGTGCTGCTGCTGGGGCCAGGAGCCTCGCACTCCCTCCTCCCTCTGCACAGCCTCTGCACAGCTGGAATCCTCTGCACAGCTGGCCTGGGCAGTGGCCTGAGAATTCCCAAGAGCTTTCCTCAGGTGGCCACCTCTGTTCCACAGACCAGGAAATTTTCTCTCACTGGGAGGGGGAAAAGGAGGAGCTGCTTAGTGAAAGTGAAACCCAGCTTCAGTGTCGCCCTGCTGCCTGACATTTTCATTTTAGCAAAGCCACAAGGTTTTAACTCCACGTTGGAGGAAAAAAAAAGATTTTTAACTGTAGAAACGGTCGAAGGAATTTGGTAGAAGAGAGGGAGTTCAGAGGTGTTGCCTAAAGCTGCTTTTTTGGGAAAAGTCATTGAATTATGGAATATTCTGAGTTGGATCTCACAGGGATCGCCCAGTCCAGCTCCTGGGCCTGCCCAGACCCCCAAAATCCCACCCTGAGGGTGCTGTCCAAGCACTCCTGGAGCTCTGGAAGGTTTGGAGCAGTGCCCAGCACCCTCTGGGGGAAGAACCTTTCCCTGATCTCCATCCCTTCCCTCTGGTCCTCTCCCTGCCCACCAGGACATATTTCAGTCTCCCCACCATTCCATTCAAGGGGCAGCAGTTCTGCTTTTGGTAAAACCACTGCAAAAAAACCAAACCAAACCAAACAAAAAAAACCAAAAACAAAAAACAGACAAAAAAAAAAAAAAACAAAAAAAATTACACAAAAAACCCAAAAAAACCAAAAAAAACCACCCCGAAAAAACAACAAAAAACCAACCAAACAAAAAAAACCAAACAACAAAAAAAGCAGACCAAAAAAACCCCAAAAAAACCCACAAAAAACAAACTAAAAAAAACCCCAAAAATACAACCAACCAACCAACCAACAAACAAACAAACAAACAAAAAAAAGCCTGTGGGAATCTATAAAGTTAGAGGATAAATAAACAGCTCAAGACGCTTGTCACAGTAGCCCCGTTCCGTTCGTGTCTGTATATAAACTGCCGGCGTACAAAAACCCACAAAAAAACCCCAAAAAAACCCCAAAAAACCAAACTAAGAACAAAAAAAACCCAACAAAAACAAAAAAAAAATCCAAACAAAACAACCAACCAACCAAAAAAAAAAAAAAACAAAAAAACCCCCAAAATTCTGATTTTTGGAAACTCAGCAAAGCCAGTCAGGAGCCCCGAGGTTTTTGCCGCCCCTTCAGCCAGGAGATGCTGATGTGGGACAGTGGCTCTGGGGATCCTGCTCCTTTCCAAGGCCATCCCTGCTGGAGGGAGCTGCTGTGAGCAGCAGGGAGTGCTGAGCACAAGAGTCTCTAGACGCAGGCAATAAAGAGCACTCAGATCTCTATTAATTACCCAGCTATTAGAATAAGCAGCAGTCTGTAGGATACATTTATTCAGCTGATGATAAACTCTCCTGGAGTGCTCTTGTGCCAGGTGTTGATTTAAACCTGTCCTTTGGAGGTCAGGGCTGTCGCTGAGAGGGGGCTTGAAAAATGCTGTTATTTCCAAATGGCGTGGTTTGCAGGATTGCTGCACTGCAGAGGCCTGGTTTGTTTATTCCTGCTGCCTTTTTAGGAGCCCTGTTTTGGTTAGCATTTGCTCAACATTAATTGCGTGGGCCCTGGGTTTTTAACAAATTAGAACTCTCTGTACATAGTTCTATCAAAGCTACAAGATTGGGATTAATTTCACCAGCATCAGCCTGATTTAATTGTTTTAATTTTTTTTCATCCAAAGCCACGTCTCTCAAGTCTTCCCCCAAATGCTTGCTGGTTCAGTTGCCTGGTTTTGGTGTATTTTAATTAATCACAGGTAGCAAAGAATCCGTTTGGGTCTCACATCTCAGGATAGTTTGTAAGCACAGAGCTGTTTTCAGCAGGACAGGACAAATCTGGAAGGAAGGGCTGCTCTCCCTGGGCAGTCCCAGCTGTGTCTGGGGCATGGCAGAACAAGAACCCAAATTTCTGAATTTGGGAATTTCAGGAATTTGCCTGTTCCTAGAGAGGAGCCTGGTGGCTCTGGGTGAGTCCCTGCCCTTGGAACATTCAGTTTAACTCCACAAGTTCCCATCAACTTCAGAATAAAAGTGTTATCTGCTCTGTGTTCAGGCATGGAAAAATGTGGGGCTTGTCTGGGAGCGCAGGATGGAGTTCAGTTATCTCATTGTTAAGACACAGGGAAAATAGATTTATTAATGCCTTTGATCCTGAAGGATTGAAAATTAACAATTATAACCAGTGATGGTTATCTGAGCCATCTGACTCGAATAAAAATGTGATTTTTAAGCCAGGCTGTAATGCCTTCCCTCGATCTAATCATTTGGTGATATTGGATTTTGAAATATAATATAAAAGTAATCTTCAAAGTTACTTAAAGGAGATTGTGTTAGGCCAAACAGCATTAAACTTTATTTTTAATGTCATGTTTATCCAGCACATTGTTCCCTCTGCAGTGTGCAGGGAAGGATAACAGGGAGTTAATTCTTTGTTGAGAGTTAAGAGCAATAAATTGTTTCTGCCATAGCCCAGTAGTTTTGAATTTCCTGACTTTGGGGACTGAGACAGCTCTTTGATGCTAATGAAATATTACAGTAATGGGGAAGTTTGCATTAACTCATATTTATAAAAGGGTCACTAGGACAGGACTGGAAAAAGGGGAAAAAAAAGATGAAAATGTGTGTGTGAGTCCCTGAGCCTGCTTTGCTCCTCCAGGAGTAGGTGTTACTCATCCTTCCCCTTCCAAATGTGAATTGCATTTTAAAACAAAGGGCTTTTTCCCCTTCAGTCTTCCACTTCTGAGGCCTGTTTGAAAGCTAACTGGCAAAGGGTTAATCAGCTGTCATGTTGGGAAGTGAATTTGAATGAGTTATCATTAAATTCTTATAAAAAATTGATTTCCTTCGAGAATGGTTCCATCAAACATTTATATAACCCAGAAAAGGGATGTCGGGACTGGTGCATTTATAAACATGGAACACTGGACTGGAAAAAAAAAAAACCAACAACCTTTAAAGTGGGGGAAATGTTTTCTGTCAGTGGCTTCAATAGCAAAGAGCCAGCACATTCTGCCAGAGCCAGCTGGGGTGTGACACATGAACCCCCCTGCGGGTTCCCAGCCCTCCCAGTGCATTTCTGGGGACAAACTGGTCGCACTGGGAGGGTGCACAGGCACCTGTCCCACAGCAGGAATCGTGTCCAGTTCTGGGCTCTGCAGGTGAGGGATGGCCAGGAGATGCTGGGGAGGGTCCAGCAGAACCCACAAAGATGTTCTTGGGGTCTGGAGCAGCTCCCTGATGGGGAGAGACTCGGGGGGCTGGAGAAGGGAAGGCTGAGAGGGGGGTCCCATCAATCCATAAAATATCCCATCAATCCATATCAATCTCCCATCGATCCATAAAATATCCCATCAATCCATAAAATATCCCATCCATGCCAATCTCCCATCAGTCCATGCCAATATCCCATCAATCCATAAAATATCCCATCAATCCATATCAATCTCCCATCAGTCCATGCCAATATCCCATCAATCCATAAAATATCCCATCAATCCATAAAATATCCCATCCATGCCAATCTCCCATCAGTCCATGCCAATATCCCATCAATCCATAAAATATCCCATCAATCCATATCAAGCTCCCATCAATCCATAAAATATCCCATCAATCCATAAAAAATCCCATCAATCCATAAAATATCCCATCAATCCATGCCAATCTCCCATCAGTCCATGCCAATCTCCTGTCAATCTATAAAATATCCCATCAATCCAATACCAATCTCCCATCAATCCATTAAATATCCCATCAGTCCATACCAGTATCCCATCAATCCATAAAATCTCCCATCCATGCCAATCTCCCATCAATCCATTAAATACCCCAACTGTCCATGCCAATCTCCCATCAATCCATAAAATACCCCATCAATCCATAAAATCTCCCATCAGTCCATGCCAATATCCCATCAAACCATAAAATATCCCATCAATCCATTAAATATCCCATCAGTGCATAGAATCTCCCATCCATGCCAGTCTCCCATCAGTTCATACCAATCTCCCATTAATCCATAAAATATCCCATCAATCCATTGACTCTCCCATCAGTCCATGCCAATATCCCGTCAATCCATACCACTATCCCATCAGTCCATAAAATATCCCTTCAACCCATAAAATATCCCATCAATCCATAGGATCTCCCATCAATCCATATCAATATCCCATCGATCCATACCAGTCTCCCACTGATCCATAATCCATGCCAGTCTCCCATCAATCCATAAAATCTTCCACCAACCCATGCCAATCTCCCATCAATCCCTAAAATATCCATTCAATCCATGCCAATCTCCCACCAATCCATGCCAATCTCCCATCAATCCCTAAAATATCCATTCAATCCATGCCAATCTCCCACCAATCCATACCAATCTCCCCAAGGGATGTCAGGATGGTGCCAGGCTCTGTTCAGGACAAGGAGCAATAAACTCCCACACAAGAAATTCCACCTCAACACGGGGAAGAGCTGTCCAGGAGGATGCAGAGCCCTGGAACTGCTGCCAGGGAGGAGTTTCCCTCTCTGCAGCCACCCCAAACCCACCTGGACATGTCCCTGTGTCACCTCCAGGTGACCCTGCCATGGCCTGGGTGATCTCCAGATCACCCCAAAAACTGCAGCCCCAAAAATTCAGTGAAAAGGACCGAGGAAAATTCAGTTCTGCTGTTAAATCTGAGATTATCTGATGCTGATCCTGATCCTGATCCCAGTCCCATCTTTCCCCCTGCAGAGTGAGCTGTGAGTGCCTCTTGATCCAAGGCTGCCTCCACACGTGCACATTCTCAATCAAGCCTCTTTTGTTTTGCTTTTTGTTTTGCTTTTGGGTTGTTTTTTTTTGTTGGTTTTTTTTTTTTAAATTTTTTTTATTTTGCTTGGCTGGTTTTGTCCTTTTCTGATTGAATGTAAAATCCCTTAATTCTCTGCCTGCAGCCCAACCAGCAACTGCAGCTCTTTTTCCAAGGCTTCCCACCTGCCACAGCTTGTTTGGCACCAGAGCCAGGCTTGCAGCACTCGGCGGCAGGAATTCTGTGGGAGCAGGGAATGGTCCAGCAGCTTCTCCTCCCTCTCCCCCAACCCCTCCTCCTTTTTTCCCCCCCTTTTTTCCCCTCTGTGTTTGCACACAATGACAGTGATGAGACCCAAATGATGGGTGAGGAGGAGTTTTCATGTGAATTTTGCTTACAGAGCAGCACAGCAATCAGGCAGATGGTCTCTTTCTTTCCTTTTTGGATATTCTCCTAGTGGATGTAATCTTGCTTGTAATTCCAACAAGGTGGGCTCCTTCTTGCTCTCTTGATGAGATGGCTGAAAAATCCAGGCTGGTTCTGATCTCATGCTAATGAAAAGCTCCTTTTTTTCCCCCCCTCTTCTGAAACATGAAAACTTGGCTCTGCAGCCGTGGTGGAAATGAAGCTGCTTGATTGTCTCCCAGTGACATCATCCCAGTGTCAGCCACAGCCAGGAAATTCTTGACCATAAGCACTTCTTGCTTCAAAGTTTTTTTGCTCTTCTGTTTCACCCCAGCAATGAAATCATCCCAAGCGCTGGCTGCTGGCTTTTGGATGACTCTGTGTTCATGTCCAGGTCATGCTCCTCCTGCCTGAAGTGCATGGAATGGAGCAGTTTGCTGGAATTATGGAATTCTTTGGGTGCAGATTGGCCTTTATAAATGATCCAGATCCTGTGTCTTGTCTCTCCAGTAGCACTTCAGTGCCTTCCCTCTTCTTTGAATGATGTTATTTAAGGATTTTGGAGGGTTTTCATAGGAACAAGACCCCTAAAAGTCAGGGCACTCTGTTTTCATGTCCAGGTCATGCTCCTCCTGCCTAAAGTGCATGGAATGGAGCAGTTTGCTGGAATTATGGAATTATTTGGGTGCAGATTGGCCTTTATAAATGATCCAAATCCAAGTAGACTTCAATGCCTTGCTTTCCCCTTCCTTTGACTGATGTTATTTAAGGATTTTGGAATGTTTTCACAGGAACAAGACTCCTAAAAGTCAGGTTAGAATTCAGGGAAATCCACTGCCCTGCTGTTGAACTTCACCACTTCATTGTTGGATGAAATGAGTCTTTAGTACTCCATGAACAATGAATCTCCAAATCTCCAAGAAAACCCCACAAACTGTTACAATAATTTAAGCTTCTATTACAGCTTATGATTTAAACTATATAATTACAACCTGGTGATAAAATCTGCCTGGGGTTGAGGTGCTCTGTGCAGGCAGTGAGACCTCCCTGCCACCCAGCAGATGACAAAAACCCCACAGCTTGCCCCCCATTTACACAACTTTGGTTCAGATTCCCGCTCTGGGAGCTTCATTCATCTGGAATTGTGTGCATTCATCTGGAATGGTGTGTGTTTTTCCAGCAGTGCTGTGACCTGGGCTACCATGCCAGCCTCAACAGGGCCCTGAGGACGTTCCTGTCGGCGGAGCTGAACCTGGAGCAGTCCAAGCACGAAGGGCTGGATGCCATTGAGAATGCTGTGGAGAACCTGGATGCCAACAGTGACAAGCAGAGGCTGATGGAGATGTACAACAACGTTTTCTGCCCCCCCATGAAGTTTGAGTTCCAGCCACACATGGGGGACATGGTCAGTGTGGGTCCCTCCTGCAGCTCTGCCTGTTTGTCACCCTTGTTTTTGGTTAATTGATCCCCTCCAGGGCTGCCTGTTTGGCTCCTCTGGGAGATGATGTAAAGATTAAGCAGGTTCATGGCAGAGATGTCTAAATTTTGCTTTGTTGGCTGTCAAAGCTGGATGATCTCCAGAAATCCCTTGCAACCCCAAAGATTCTGGGGAAAGGAGCAAGTGCTGCTGTTAAATCCAAGCTGCACCTGATCCTTGGCCCTTCACTGGAGGTGAAAATGCTTAATTAGGTTTAATATTAAATAAGAGTAAGAGACCTACTAGGTTTCCTAAATATGAGTAGGAAACCTACTAGGTTTGCTAGGTAATAGGTTTGCTTCAACCTACAGGTAAATCCCCAAGACAACCTCTGAATTTTGAGATTCAAGGGCCAATATAAGAAACCTAAATGCTGGGATTTTTTGCAGCATCTGGGGGCACAAATGCTGCTTTTTGCCTCCTCCTTGTGAGCCAGGGCTCTCAGAGGACTCCTCATTTTTGGCAGGGCAAACCCCTCTCTTTGATGGCTTTATCAAGATGTGGTTGATAAAGATGTGGCTCAGCTGGGAGCTGCTGGAAGTCCCACAAGCTGAAGCTGCTTGTGGATGGGAGCACAGGCACAGTGTGACAATTTAGGTCAGTTGGTTGCATTTCCAGATGCACAGAATGCAGGATGGGCTCTTGCAGGCAGCCCCTTCTTTTGGGCTGGGAATTGCAGCCCCTGCTCCAGGCTCTTCTTTGTCTCTCTCATTTGAAGTGAAGCCTTCAGACTGCAAATGACCTTCCCTGGATTTTTCTGTGCTTCTGATGCTGTAAAATCGTGGGAAGAAAAGGAATTACCTGCAGAGTGTCATTCAGGAGCAGCTCCCATTCACTGAATCATTCATCTTGCTGCTTCTCAAGGCTGGAGGAGTGTTTAGAAATGCAGCTGATGGTGCAGCAGATTAAATCAGAATATGTGATCCTGTGTGTGCATGGGTGGGATAAAACTCCCCATTTCAATTCTGTCTCTGAAGAAACAGCCTCAGGCAGTGAGGTCAGTGTTTTCTTGTAGAAAACCCTCACAAAACCCAGAACAGAACCAAAGGGAAAAGCTGCCTCATGCTGTGGAGTGAGAGTTTTTCTGAGCAGCTCAGGGAACCTCGGTGTTCTGTGTCTGTGACAGGTCCCCACCCTGAGCTTTTTGATTTCAGCTGCCCTGGAATCATTCAGGAGTGACCTGAGCCTGTTGTTGTGCTGTGCAGGTGGCTCAGCTGAGCCATCCCAGCCCCTTGTGCCCCTACCCCAGGATGCCTGGCTGAAGCGCTGAACCAAATCCTTGATTTTTGATGTGATTTATCCAAATACGTGGCACAAAGCACCTCCAGACTTCCAAAGCACACTTTGAGCTGACACCACTGAAAGCAGCTGATGTTTTCTAGCTCTTCTGTGACGTTGCCAGCATGTGCTGGCTGTTACTCCTCTCAGGGAGGGAGCTGCACTTTGGCAGAACCTTCTCCTCGGCTTGAAATCCAGCTCTCAACCTGGACTTTAAAACTGAGTTCGGTTTTAAAGCTCAGCACTTCAGAGGATGTTTGTGTGTGGTAAATGCAGGAGCGATTGCCATGCTCTGCTGTGCTGTTTCTCCTGCAGGAGTCTCAGCTCTGTGCCCAGCAGCCCGTGCAGAGTGAGCTGGTGCAGAGGTGTCAGCAGCTGCAGTCCCGCCTGTCCACGCTGAAGATTGAAAATGAAGAGGTCAGTTCAAAACCAAGACTCAGCAACCCCCCTCAGCCCCTTCCAGTGGTTGTTGGGCACTGATTGTGGAATAATTTGGTTCTTGTGATCCTTTTGTATTAACATTTGTGGTAAAATTCAAGGCCAAAGCATTTTGTGCGTTAATTGCAGTGTGATCTCACAGGAAAGTTGGGTGTGTGGGGAGAATCCTTTAAAATCCTCCCCATATCTCTCTTCCCATCCTTCCCTTGATAAGACTGGCTGTGTTGCCAAGGTTGAATTTGGATAGCAAAGGGAAAAGGAAGAATTTAATGTTTTGAAGTGAGTTTGCATAACCTGAGTTAGTGATTTTTGTTTAATTGGCCATCCAAGATGAGAAGAAGACAGGAGTGGGGATCTGATCTCTGCACCTCTGTGTTCAGGAACTTTGGGGCAAAATTTGCAACCCCTTTTATGTCTAGAAAGTTGATTCTGGCCTTCAATTAAAATTGTTTGTAATTAACGTTTGATGCCCAGAAGATGCAGTTGCAAAGACAATTAGGGAATCTTGGTTCCAGCTTTCTTTGCTTTGAGGTTAAATTTCTTTCCATCTCCTCCTGAGATCACAACTGAGATGCTGGCAGGGAGTCCTGGCAGGCTGAGGGTGCTGCCAGCTCTGTGCTTGCATGGACTGTGCTGCTAATGAGCCAGCATTAATTACAGCACCCAGGGTGTGAAACCAGTAATATCTGTTTATTAGCAAAGTGCTCCAGGGCACTCCCCTACATCAAACCTGGAGGTTTTGAGTTCTCTCCTCCTTGCTGGGCAGGTGAAGAAGACGATGGAGGCCACGCTGCAGACGATCCAGGACATTGTCACCATCGAGGACTTTGATGTCTCTGACTGCTTCCAGTACAGCAACTCCATGGAGTCGGTGAAGTCCACGGTGTCAGAGACCTTCATGAGCAAACCCAGCATTGCCAAGAGAAGGGCAAACCAGCAGGAGACTGAGCAGTTCTACTTCACTGTAAGGGGCTGATTCTTAGGGATTTAAGAGGTTTTTGGTTTATTCCTTTGTTTTGGGAAATTTTCCCCTGTGAGGGTGGGGAGGCCCTGGTACAGCTGTGGCTGCTCCATCCCTGGAAGTGTCCAAGGCCAGGAGAGGCTTGAACCAGCCTGGGACAGTGAAAGTGTCCCTGCTCATCCCCTGGATGATCTTTAGGATCCTCCCCAACCCAGCCCATTCCACGATTCTGTAATTTTCAATGAGATCTACTCAGAATTATCCTCACAACAGAGTGCAAAGTGATGCTCTTGTCTAACAAAAACCACTTCTCTCATTGATTTTGGGCAAGCAGAGGAAGCGTGTTGGGGTTTAGAAATGTGTGCTCTCAATTATATGGAAATGTTTTGGGATATCTCTGTTGATTCCAATGTAGTCTGTGGGTAAATTGTGTCAAATTTGATTTCTTCTACATCTGAAAAAGAACTTAATAGCTTGTAAACATGAAATTTCAAAACTAGTGCAAACTGAAAGAATGTTGAGCTCTTTCATTTTAGCTCATCTCACAATTTCAGCCTGCTTAAGCTTTTCATTGAGTCGGTGTTTTTTACAAGATGCTTTTTGCTATTGAATTTCATGCCAGACTGGGTGTCTTTTTCCTTCATCAGATTGATGTTAAACCATTGAATGTGTTTCCAGTTTCAAAATATTTCAGAGTAGCAGATGAAAAATCATGGATCTTACCCTGGTTAATTTGTCATTCCTTTGGGCATCCTTCACCTTCTTCTTCCCAGAATGGTGTTGCTTGTTAAAAATCTGAATTTTCAGTGCAAATGGCACTAACTTGGCAGGGTGGGTCATTAGGCCATGGCTTAGAAAAATCCAAAATTGGATTGAAGGTGAATGTGGCTGTTGAGAGAAGTGGGTGGAGAAGCTGCTCCAGTTAAGGCAGGATTGACCACCCTGCCCAGGGTTATGGAGCTCGAAAAGGGATTTGTAATTGAACTCTGAGCATTTCCTCTCTGGAGAGAGCTGGTTTGAGTTCAAACAGGAGAAGGAGGAACCCAGGGCTCACTTTGGATGGATATTTCTCTGTTTCATGCTGTTGGTTTGGTGTTAGAGAGAGACCCTCTTTAAGCAGCCTGATCAGATGCTGGATTGATCTGCTATTGACCAGGCTTATAAACAGCCTTGATAAGGATTTCCAGCTCTGAATCTCCCAGGAGCAGCTTTTTCAGTGTCTCACAAACCCCTCTGATGGGTATTAATGAGGCTTGAGGGCAGAGCTTTGTGTAGGGGATAAAAAACAAAGCGCAGGGCAGAACTGAGATTAAATTCCCTTTTACCTCGTGATGTGCTGAGTGCTGGGGGATAGGAACTTTGAGAAAAATGATGATTTAAAAGAATATTCCATATTATTAATGTGACTCAAGGAGGAAATTCCATGTGCTGCATTCCTAGGCAGAGCTCTTGGGTGAATACAGGGATGGGAATTTAGTGGAAGGATTGCTCGCTGGAGTGAGCACCTTATTTTTATTATTCCAGTCTCCAGACTGGAATAATCTGTATTTCCACTGGAAGCACATCCCAGTGCTGATGGATCTCTTGTTGGGCCTTGAAGGGAGATGTGAATGCAGGGTAATTTAATTTGTATTCAGGCTAATTTCAACATCCCAGTGTGCAGGGGAGGATGGCCCCAGCCCTGAGCTGCTGCAGGTGGCTGAGGCAGGGAAGCAGCAGCGACCTCAGGGAGCCTAAATCCAGCTAAAATCCAGCCTAAATCCAGCCAAAATCAGCTAAAATGCAGCCAAAATGCAGGGATGTGCTGCTGCTGCCATGGTTACAGCCCTGCTTCCCCAGCCAGGGACCCTGGCACAGCTGCCCAGCAGGGCACAGCTGGCACCAGCCCCACCTGGGCACTGGGACAGGGGGGAATGGTTCCATTCTTCCACCTCCAAACCAGCATAATTTGAGTTCTTAGGCAGAAGATTGGGTTTTTATCTCTGGGAAGAGGAGGAAGAGAGCAATGCTGGGTGGGTGAAGTGCTTTAGGATTAATTGGGGTTTATTTTTGCCTTAAGTCGTGGGGAAATGGGGGATAAAATCCTGCTGCTCCCGAGTCCTGCAGCTGGCTGCTGATCCTGTGAATCTTGAATTGTCATTCAGCTGAATTCTTGGTTTGGAATTATTCTTGGAGGGGTGAGAGAGAGGAAAATCACTGTTTTCCTGGCTGGAGGATGTGGAGCAGGGGCAGAAAAGGTTTTTGTGTGTCCCAAACAGGGAGGAAGGCACGGTCTGGTTGGGTTCTGCTTCATCCCACGTGCAGCTGGTGCTGCCTGGGAATCCTGTAAGATTTGGGCTCAGAGATGCCAAATTTGCTGAGATTTGGGCTCAGAGATGCCCAACTTTCTGGGATTTGGTTCTACCTGGGAATCCGACAAGATTTGGGCTCAGAGATGCCCAACTTTCTGGGATTTGGTTTTGCCTGGGAATCCTGCAGGATTTGGGCTCAGAGATGCCCGACTTTCTGGGATTTGGTTCTACCTGGGAATCCAACAAGATTTGGGCTCAGAGATGCCCAGTTTTCTGGGGTCTGGGCTCAGAGATGCCAAATTTGCTGGGATCTGGGCTCAGAGATGCCCAACTTTCTGGGATTTGGTTTTGCCTGGGAATCCTGCAGGATTTGGGCTCAGAGATACCCACCTTGCTGGGATTTGGGCTCAGAGGTGCCCAATTTGCTGGGATTTGGGCTCAGAGATGCCAAATTTGCTGGGATTTGGTTCATTCTGGGAATCCTGCAGGATCTGGGCTCAGGGATGCCCAATTTTCTGGGATTTGGGCTCAGGGATGCCCACCTTGCTGGGATTTGGAGGTGTAAAATGCTCCTGGCTCTGCTTCCCAGCTGATCTTCACCTCTGAATTGTCCCCCTGCACAACTGAGGGCACTCAGAGCTGTTCCTGTGCTTTGTTCTGGCTGCCCTTAACTCCAGCTGTGCTGTGCCCCAAATGAAACCCTCAGGAGTTCTCCGGTAGTTTGCTGATTTTATTTTTTTTCCTTTGCCTGTTTTTATTACACCAAAAATCCAGGGTTAATGGATCTTTGTAATTCACTGAGAAAAGCCTGAAGCTTTATTTTGTAATTAATTTTTTTTTCGTCAGCATCCTTGCAAGAGGCAGGGAACAGAATGTTAGGCACGAGGAAATCGTAAAAAAAAATTAAATTCTGCAGTGGATGGGAACATTTTTTTTTCTCCTTTAAAGCAACCCCTGGTACCTGTTGATGTTTTTAATGACCTCAAAGCTGGAGCCTTGCAAGTCCCAGCGAGTGCCTCTGCCCTGCCCTGCCTGACCCACCTTAGGCTGGGCTTAAGTGTTTAGATCTGCTTCAAAGGGGAGCTTAACTCTGCCAGGAGGAGTTGATCTGCTGATCTTTAAGCTTCTGTTTGCAGCTGAGCCTTCCAAGCCTCAGACTGGTTATTCTTGTAGTTTTTTAACTATTATTATTATTATTATTATTATTATTATTATTATTATTATTACTATTATACTATTATTATTATCATCTCATCATCATGATTACCATTATTATTAATTTTATTAATTTTATTATTCTTATACATTTTATATTTTATTATTATAGTTTATATTTATATCGTTTGTATTACATTCGTATAGTTACATTATTTATGATAGTTTTATTTTATTATTTTTTATTTTCGTCGTATTTTCTTTTCCAAAAATTGAAGTGATTGAGCAGAATATAGTTAGGGCTTGGCAAACAAACTCTACAGGGAAATTCCCCCCCCCAAAAAAAAAGCAATTCCTTTTTTGAGGGCGTTTCCTGTTTTCTTCCAAAACAACCAAAAAAAAATTGAAATATTAATAAAGGAAGCAGGAAATGCTGAGAGTTTCCAAAGGGACTTAATTCTTGTGAAATGTTTCAGTGTTGTCAGGCGAGGGGACGTAAAGCACAGGATTTTGGCAGTTAATTAAAGCCATTTTTGTTTGTTGTGTCAGGGCTGGGGAGCCCTCAGGGCTTCCTGAGTTCCTGGAAGGTTTTCCCTCACCCTCACTACTGCCTCAGTGTGTACATTTCTCTATATATACGTTTAATTTATATTTATATATTTATATATATTTTTCTAGAATACATATAACATATTATTTAAAATAATAATATAACATATTATTTAATACAATAATATAGATTTATTTATCACAATCTATTTTATAATAGAATTTAATATTTTAATACTATTGTATAATATAATATAATATAATATAATATAATATAATATAATATAATATAATATAATATAATATAATATAATATAATATAATATAATATAATATAATATTATATTATATTATATTATATTATATTATATTATATTATATTATATTATATTATATTATATTATATTATTATACCATATTATATTATGTAATACCATATTATATTATATCATACCATATATATTATGTAATACCATATTATATTATATCTTCATAATATAATATAATATTTAATTATAGTATATATTAATATCATTACTGATATATTTTTATTTATATCTAGATATAATATATGTAATCTATAATATATTTAAATATAATATGAATATAATAGATATTTTATGTCTATGTATATATTTATATATTATTATTAATATATATTATATATATTTATATGTTTTTAATTTTTCTTTATTTATTTATGTATATATTTCTACTTGACTCTTTCCACCCTGCACAGCAGCTGCTCCTGCACAGGCCAAGCAGGGTCCAGGCTCTGCTGTTGTTAAAAATATCCATTTTTTAGGGATATTTTTATATAAGACTGCAAGGATTTGCGGTCTTACTGTGCAGATCAGACCTGAAGGGGAGTGGATTGAGCTGGGGAAAGCTGGAAGTGTCCGAGGCCAGGCTGGACAGGGCTTGGAGCACCCTGGGGTGCTGAGAAATGTCCCTGCCCACGGAACTGGATGAGCTTTGAGGTCCCTTCCCGGCTAAAACCATTTGAGGGGTTGATTCCAACAAGAACATTTCATTGTTAGATAAGAATCCTCTCTCTGTGCTCATCCTGCTGGGGGGATTCTTAAGATCTCTCAGGATTGCAAAGAGTGCTCTGTGATATTTGCAGAGTTTGTGGTTTTCAACGCGAGCGTCCCGTTTGTAGCGTGGACGTGCCCCTGTGCAGCAGAGCATTTCACATGCTGCAGCTCAGAGAGGATAAATAAAACTGCTCTGAGCTGCGAGATAAGAGATGAAAGAACTACAGAAAATAAATAAATAAATAAATAAATAAATAAATTAAATAATCAGCATTTGCAGGGTTGTGGAAAATCAGGGGGCAGTGAGAAAAACGCCAGTGTGGCTGTACAGTATTCCGGAGTAAATGTGAACTTGCATAATATCTTTATTTATTTTGTCCTGTGGATCATCCAGCACACAGGGTTTGACAAGTAAAGTGGGGTGAGAGAGGTTAAGTGAGAGAATAAGCACAGCAGCAGCATTTTAGTTGGTTCAGACAGGTTGCTCCTTGAGTGCATCCCACCCTGCCTGCCCAGGGATGGTGACAGCTCCTCTGATGGCTCCAAAAATGCCAAACACTCAGCTGATCCCACAGAGGAACAATGGAAATCGCCCTGCAGATGGAGAATAAACAGAATTTCAGAATTGTTAAGGTTGGAAAAGGCCTCTGAGAGCATTGATCCAAGCTTGGCTGGGCTCAAGTATGAGTGGCCTGAGCTTTAGACTTGCCCAGATATTTAAACCAGGACTTAGTTCGTGCTTTAACTGTGAATTTCAGATTTGTTGTCACTGTAAATTCAGTGTCACTCTGCAGCTGCAAATTCAGTGTCATTCTATAAGTGTAAATTTGGTGTAACTCTAACTGTAAATTCAGTGTCATTCTAACTGTAAATTCAGTGTCACACTAAATTGTGAAATTGTAACTGTAAATTCAGTGTCACACTAAATTCAGTGTCATTCTTTAACTGTAAATTCTGTGTCTGTCACTCTGTAAATTCAGTGTCACTGTAAATTCGGTGTCATTCTATAACTGTAAATTCAGTGTCACACTAAATTCAGTGTCATTCAGTAACTGTAAATTCTGTGCCTGTCGCTGTAACTGTAAATTCAGTGTCAGTCTGTAAATTCGGTGTCATTCTATAACTGTAAATTCAGTGTCACACTGTAAATTCGGTGTCATTCAGTAACTGCAAATTCAGTGCCACACTAAATTGTGTTGTTGTAACTGTAAATTCAGTGTCACACTAAATTCAGTGTCATTCTATAACTGTAAATTCAGTGTCACCTGTAAAGTCAGTGTCACACTAAATTCAGTGTCATTCTATAACTGAAAATTCAGTGTCACTCTGTAAATTTAGTGTCACACTAAATTCAGTGCCACACTAAATTCAGTGTTATTCTAACTGTAAATTCGGTGCCACACTAAATTCAGTGTCACTCTGCTAATTCAGTGTCACACTAAATTCAGTGTTATTCTAACTGTAAATTCAGTGTCACTCTAAACTGAGTGTCCCTGCCCTCATGTTCACAACCCAGCACCCCCAGCCCTTGATCAGAGAGGTGACTGTCCCCTCACCATCCTGTTTTCTCCACAGAAAATGAAGGAGTACCTGGAGGGCAGGAACCTGATCACCAAGCTCCAGGCCAAGCACGACCTCCTGCAGAAGACCCTGGGAGAAAGTGAGTGTGAGCTCCAGCCAGGCTGGGCATTTATGGAGCTCCTCAGCCCTGCATTAATCATGCAATGGCCATGCTGATGTTTTATTAATTAATCCCTCTGCTCTGCATGAGGGAGATGAGTGGTGAACACCAAAATGCTGAATTTTAAGGCATTAATGTGCGTTTGTGTGCTGCCCCCTCCTTCACACGCATCCTGGTGAGCCCTTCTTGGGCCAAACCTGCTGATTTACTCATCAATTCAGAATTTTTAGCCTTCATTTGTGTTCCCCTCCTTCACACCCATCCTGGTGAGCTCCTCATGATCTCTTTGGGGCCAAACCTGCTGATTTTACTCATCAATTCAGACTTTTTAGCCTTCATTTGTGTTCCCCTCCTTCATACCCATCCTGGTGAGCTCTTCTGGGGCCAAACCTGCTGATTTACCCATCAATTCAGAATTTTTAGCCTTCATTTGTGTTCCCTCCTTCACACCCATCCTTGTGAGCTCCTCATGATCTCTTTGGGGCCCAGCCTGCTGATTTACTGATCAGTTCAGAATTTTTAGCTTTCATTTGTGTTCCCCTTCCTGGTGAGCTCTTCATGATCTCTCCTGGGCCAAACCTGCTGATTTATTCATCAATTCAGAATTTTTAGCCTTCATTTGTGTCCCCTCCTTCATACCCATCCTGGTAGTTCCTCATGATTTCTCTGAGGCCAAACCTGCTGATTTACCCATCAATTCAGAATTTTTAGCCCTCATTTCTGTGGCAGTTTGGCTGCTCCTCACCTCTGTGGGTTCAGCCCAGTGTTGAGCCCAGGCTTTTGTCAGGAGAAGCACAAACAGATTTCAGAGCATGTGAAATATGTTGCCTGTCTAGAGGGCATCAGTCAGGGGGCAGCAGCCAGAACTGAATATTCATTTGCTGTTGGAGGCAGAACAAAGGCAGATTTCTTTTCCCTTCATGGTATGGGCAAATCCCGTTGGCCAAAAACGCTTCAACTATGCACCCAAGTTTCCATAGAAACCTCCCTGCCTTGTATTTGCAGAGGAGAAGGTTTGAGCAGTCCAAATGTCAGGTCAAAAAGTGGATTTTGACTGGCTCAGCTCAGTCCTGGGTTGTGTCTGGAGCAGGGCTGTGTGGCTGAGCTGAGCTCCCCACAAATCTGCTGGATGAAAACTCAGCCAGCATTCTTTTAAATATTTAAAAGAAATATTTAAGTTTTTCAGTGCGTTTTCAAACTTTGTTTCCAGTTTGAAAACGCGCTGAAAAACTTAAACACTTCTTGCTGTAATAATTAAAGAGTTTTGTGTTTATCAGAGACGAGGGGAGGATGTACCTCGGTTTGGGTTGCTCATCTCTTCAGCTCTCCCGTAAGAAAAGGCAAAGTTTTGTGTCCTCAGGGCATTTTTGTTGTGCCTCTGAAGATGTGTGAGTGGCAGAGTGCTGCCCCTGGGGCTGATGGCATCCCTGGGTCCTGCCTGACCTCTGCATTCCAGCCCTGCTTCCTCTGAACCTGCCTGCCCCCTGAGCCCAGCTCAAGCTGTGCTGGGGGGGGAAAGGAGAGGAGATTAAATGTGATTTCTGCCTTGCTGCGTGGATTTAAAGGCTGCTTCTGTTTTCTTCATTTGCTTTTTTGCAAACCAGAGCTTTGGTAGTGACTCTGTGAAGGGACCCAGTGAGTGTCAGGGTGAGCCCCCCCAAAAAACCTCCTCCTGTCACCTGTGAGATCAGGAGGAGCTGGGAAAGGGAGGAACTTCCCATTTCCCAACCCACAGGAGCAGGTTAATGCTTCAAACTGGGGACCATGCCTAGATTTATCCATAAAATGTCGCTTAATTGGGAAATGGGCAAATAAAATTCCCTCCACACGTCCCCAGAGCACGGTTAGGAGCTCTGCAGGAGAATGTGCCTCCAGCTGTGTGCCTTCAGTGCCTGGGAGCTTCAGGGGGTTGCTGGTTTTTATTCTCCTCCCTGCCCCATCCTCAGGTGACATTTTTCAGTCGTGGTGACGCAAATTGCCTTAATCTGAAGATGACAAGTTCCGGCAATAAAAGTAGCAGCAAGTCCTCCTCTCTGCAAGTAATTATGTCCCTGCCTCCTGTCCCCATTTGTCACCCTAATGCAGGAGCCCCTTGATGCTGCCACAGTAATTTCTCTGTATGAATATTCCACGGTGAAAAGAAGGGGACAGATGGCTGGAAATTCTGCTGCAGAATAACATTTTCATGTAAATTATGCACTGTTTTGGCTTTTACGTGGGGAGAGCAAAAGTGGCTATCAAGATGTGCTCAGCTAATTGTCAGCCATCAGCAATTAGCTGCTTCCCTCACTCCTCCTTCCACCTCCCCAGGAACAGGAAGACAACAGGAGGGAAGGTGGATTTTCAGCTGCTGGGAATCAGTGTGGTTTCACTGATTTTTATTTTTTTTTTTTTTTGCACTAAAAAAAATGTTCCTGTCCCGCTCCCAGCAGCACATCCTCCTCTCTGCTGCCTCTTCTGTTGTGATGTTTTAGGTGATGCTGAATTAGCAAGTCCCTGAGCTTGGCTGCCGCTTCCACCAAAACTCAGCACAAGTTAATGGAGTGTTTTTTATAAATATGTTTATAAAAATCACCACCGAACGTCTGTCTCTGAAAATAGCTCTGGTGCCAGCACGTTCAGGCTGTGGGCTGACAAATCTGGGAATGTTTGCACTCTTCCTCAGGGGCTGAGGGAAGTGGAATCTCTTGCCCCACCAGTTCCCCTGGGAGGAGGGAGGGAGGGACTGACAAGCCCAGTTGTTTTTTGGCAGAAGCCAACAATTAGAATGCTCGGGGAGGTAATTTCTATTTAAAACCGAGAATTCACGTGGATAGGAGTGCTTGGACAGCCTGAGCTGGCTCCTGGTTGTGTTTGGTGCAGCTGAGCTGGCAGGGATGGCTTTGGTGCTGTCCTTGGGTCTCTCCTCTGCTTCACTCCGTCTCCTTCCTAAATTCTCTGTACAGAAATATTGAAAGCATTTTCCCATTCCTCCCTCCTCACTCTGGATTTCTTTGTCTCCTCCACAGGTCAGCGGACAGACTGTGCCCTGGCCAGGTAGGTGTGGCTCAAGGAATTGTGGTTTTTAAGGAAAATCTGATGCAAATTGGTCATTCCAGATCAGTTACCAGCCCAGAAAATGTGTCTGTTAGAAAAATACACTGATTTTAGAGTCACAGAATGGAATCATGGAGTGGTTTGGGTGGGAAGGGACATTAAAGCTCATCCAGTGCCACCTTCCACTGTGCCAGATGCTCCAAATCCCATCCAGCCTGGCCTGGAACACTTTTAGTTTCTGAGACCTCTCAGCTTCTCAGGAGAAAAAATCCAAGCAAAAGTATTTTTCAGAAAATATATCTGTGACAGGCCACACCATTGTTTTCCAGTTGTTCAGTAACTAAAGTATCTCAGAGCTTGCTTTCATTTCAATCTCACCGATAGTTTCCAAATTCTAAAAATCTTTGGCCAAACAATCATATTTATAAAGCTTTCCTGTTTCATCTTCCCCAACATCTCTCCCATTTTGATGAACAGCTAAAATATTAGACACTTATTCTTTTTTTGCACAAACAGATATACAGAATATTGTACTAAAACTACAATTATTATATCACTGTTTCATCTTCCCCAAAACATACTCTCCCATTTTGATGAACAGCTTAAAATATTATACACTTTTTCATAACTTTCTCCCTTCTGCACAACTAAACTTACCATTCTTTGACACACTGAAACATGCAGAATACTGCTACTAAAACTACAATTATTACTATCAGAATAACCAAACCTACTTTACAAAGTTCCTTCAAAAAAAAAACCCCCCCCCAAAAAAAAAAAAAAAAACTCCTTTCCAAGTGATGGATTCGAGCTTTTTTCAATCAAAGTTTACTTTTTTCATCTCCCCAATCCCCTTCATAACAACTAAACTCACCCTAAGTTACATTTCCCTTTTTGCCGAAGCCCAACCACCAAACAAATTGTCTAAGCAAGAAATCCCCATGTCCAAGTGATGGATTCAGGAGCTTTCTTTCAGTTTCTATAGTCTCAAAATCTTTGGCCAAACAATCATATTTATAAAGCTTTCCTGTTTCATCTTCCCCAACATCTCTCCCATTCTGATGAACAACTAAACTTACCATTTTTTGCACACACTGAAACATGCAGAATACTGCTACTAAAACTACAATTATTACTATCAGAATAACCAAACCTACTTTACAAAGTTCCTTTAGCCAAAGTGCAAAGCTCCAACCACCAAACAAATTGTCTAAGCAAGAAACCCCCATGTCCAAAGTGATGGATTTTCAGTTTCTTAGTACAAATCTGGGGCCAAACATCAGCTCAGGCTCTGCATCCTCCCCTTGCACTAACTTACCTTCTTTAAAAAAAAAAAAAAAAAAAAAAAAAAAAAAAAACAAAAGCAAGGTGATTACCACCAGCGTGGACTCATTACTGCTGTTCCCATTCCTCACTGCAAAGCAAAACTGACAGCTCCTAATTAGCCCCTGACGTCTGTAATAATAAAATATTATTCATCATGAAACGATTTTAAATATCAAAGAATCGTGCTGGCTAACAGTTTAAAACCCACCTCATTGTCTGTGACAGCCCCTGGAATTGGATTTTTTAAAATTTTCTTTATTCTTCGTTCAGTGTTTTTGATTTTTTTTTTTTACAAAAGGAATTTCCTCCAAATTAACACATTGTACAGGCTTTTAAAAAAAATCACACTTCTAATCCCCTCATTTATAATTCAGCAGCCATCTGCCCTGGCAGGGCATTGGCTGCAATGATCCATTAGGGCCTCTCTGCCATTATCTCCCTTGCTTTCATTTTTACAAGAAACTAAAGGAATTTTAAACCCCAGCAATAAATTTTGAGGGGAAAACCCTGAACAGAGCAAAGCTTTTTTCCTATTTTTCTACCATTAATGTCTTAAAACACCGACAAATGAGAGCAGACAGACAAGGCTGCCGTGTGCTGCAGTTCCAGGGGGGGTTTAATGTTATTTATTTATTTGAAATAATATCAAAACCATCATAAAGACTCCACTGTGAACAGCACAGCCTGCTCCCAGCTACTCTTCCCTGTGCAATTTATATCAAACTTCATCTCCTGCAAGCAGCCCTGCATCCTGGGATTGTGTCTGGTCAAAATTAAAATATCTGCGGGAATTTTTTTTTTTGTCAGGGCTCCCTTGTGCCTTGTGCAGGTTTTGAGTGATTTAAAAAGTCACTTACAATTTTTCTGGAGGTCCATAACTGGAGTGAGGCTCTGAAATTATGATTGACTGGGATTTTTTTGCTCTGGAATTCTGGTTTACTGGGATTTCTGGCTCTGGAATTTTGGTTGACTGGGATTTCTGGCCCTGGAATTTTGGTTTACTGGGATTTCTGGCTCTGGAATTATGATTGGGATTTCTGGTTCTGGAATTGTGTTTTACTGGGATTTCTGACCCTGGAATTTTGGTTTACTGGGATTTCTGGCTCTGGAATGATGATTGACTGGGATTTCTGGCTCTGGAATTTTGGTGCACTAGGATTTTGGGCTCTGGGATTTTGGTTTACTGGGATTTCTGGCTCTGGAATTATGATTGGGTTTTCTGAATTATATCTTGTCTGGGAATTTGGTTTACTGAGATTTCTGACCCTTGAATTGTGTTTTACTGGAATTTTGGTTTACTGGGATTTTTGGCTCTGGAATTTTGGTTTACTGGGATTTCTGGCTCTGGAATTATGATTGACTGGGATTTCTGGCTCTGGAATTTTGGTTTAGTGGGATTTCTGGCTCTGGAATTATGATTGGGATTTCTGACCCTGGAATTTTGGTGCACTGGGATTCCTGGCTCTGGAATTATGATTGGGATTTCTGGTTCTGGAATTGTGTTTTACTGGGATTTCTGATCCTGGAATTTTGGTTTACTGGGATTTCTGGCTCTGGAGTTATGATTGACTGGGATTTCTGACTCTGGAATTTTGGTGCACTGGGATTTCTGGCTCTGGAATGATGATTGACTTGGATTCCTGGCTCTGGAATTTTGGTTTACTGGGATTTCTGACCCTGGAATTGTGTTTTACTGGAATTTTGGTTTACTGGGATTTCTGGCTCAGGAATTTTGGTGCACTGGGATTTCTGGCTCCTTCCCTGCTCCAGCACGTGGCCGGGAGCTCTGGAGGGATGAGCTGGTGATGGGGGAGGATTTTCCTGATTTTCTGTTCTTTTTTTCCCCCTCCTGCACCCCTGGACCAGTGGCAGGCGCAGCTCCACCGTGAGGAAGCAGGTAATTATTAAAACAATAATTAAAACAATTAACATTTCCCTCAGTAACGAGGCAGGGATGTGGTGCAGGAAGAGGAGGAACAGTGAAAAACAATTTTTTTATCTTTATCTCCCTGTCTTCCTTGGACCTTTTCAGTCTTGTTGGAGAAATCCCTCAAACTTGGATCCAGAACCTCGTTCATTTTCCGTGGCAAAATTAAGAATTGCTTTTACTTTGTGTTTTGACAGACCTGGAATAAAAAATGGAAAACTCATTCATTTTCCATGACAAAATTTAAAATTATTCTGTGTTTTGAGAGACCTGGAATCAAAAATCCAAAATCTCTTCATTTTCCATGGCAAAATTTAAAATTACCTGGAATCAAAATTCCAAAACCTTCTTTATTTCCCATGGCAAAATTTAAAATTGCTTTTATTCTGTGTTTTGACAGACCTGGAATCAAAAATCCAAAATCTCTTCATTTTCCATGGCAAAATTTAAAATTACCTGGAATCAAAAACCCAAAACCTTGCTCATTTTCCAAGACAAAATTTAAAAATTTAAAATTTCAAACTGCTCTCTTGTTGTGCCTTCCTGTAATAAAGATTTACAAAGCCTGGCTTTGTGTCCCTGGCCTTGGGGATAAAATGTTGGGTTTTGGTACCCAAGTGAGCTAAAATGTGGTTTTTTGAGATAGGGAGGACCCAAAAAAATCTCTTGTTGATACTTTAAGGATAAAGTTTGGGAATTCCAATTCAGTGTTGGGACTTTGGAGTTTTGGGATAAAGAGAGCAAGGTGTGATCTTGGTGTGCAGAGTCAAATCTTTCTCATTTTTATTATTTTTTATTTTTTTTCCCTCTTCATTCTGCTGCTCTTGCTGGGATTCCTCTCTGGGCAGGATTCCTCCCAAGCCATTCCCCTGGTGGTGGAGAGCTGCATCCGATTCATCAGCAGGCATGGTGAGTGTGTGCGGCATTCCTGGAAAATAAAATTAAAATAAAATATAAAATAAAATATAAAATATAATATAAAATAAAATACAAAATAAAATAAAATATAAAATCAAGTAAAATAAAATAAAATATCAAATAAAATAAAATAACCTATGGACGGTGAGTCTGTGGGACATTCCAATAAAGTAAAGTAAAATAATATAAAATAAAATAACCTATGCATGGTGAGTTTGTGGGACATTCCAATAAAATAAAATAAAAAATAAAATATAAAATAAAATAAAGTGAAGTAAAATAAAATAAAATAAAATTACATATGCACGTTGAGTTTGTGGGACATTCCAATAAAATAAAATAAAATATAAAATAAAATAAAATAACCTGTGCATGGTGGTTTTGTGGGACATTCCTACAAAATAAAATATAAAATAAAATATAAAATATAAAATAAAACATAAAATAAAATGTAAAATAAAAAAAAATAAAATAACCTATGGACGGTGAGTTTGTGGGACATTCCAATAAAATAAAATAAAAAATAAAATAAAATAAAGTGAAGTAAAATTAAATTAAATTAAATTACCTATGCATGGTGAGTTTGTGGGACATTCCAATAAAATAAAATAAAAAATTATAAAATAAAATAACCTATGCATGGTGAGTTTGGGGGACATTCCAATAAAATAAAATAAAATAAAATATAAAATAAAATAAAATAAAATAAAATAAAATAAAATAAAATAAAATAAAATAAAATAAAATAAAATAAAATAAAATAACCTGTGCATGGTGGTTTTGTGGGACGTTCCTACAAAATAAAATATAAAATATAAAATATAAAATATAACATAAAATAAAATGTAAAATAAAATAAAAAATAAAATAAAATAACCTATGCACAGTGAGTTTGGGGGACATTCCAATAAAATAAAATAAATAATATAAAATAACCTGTGCATGGTGAGTTTGTGGGACATTCCAATAAAATTAAAATTTAATGAAATAACATAACATAAAATAGTATAAAATAAAATAACCTATATTTTCTAGGTTAAACCTATAAAATAAACCTTAGCAGGGATGCTCAGAGCGGCTCAGGACCTGGTGCTTGTGCAGCAGCTGCCCCAGCAGGAAAGCGCTCTGGTTTCTGGCGTGGTGTGTGCAGTGACTGCTCCCAATCACTGACCTTGCCAACGTTGTTTTGCCAACAATATCCCTTTATTCCTTGCAGAATAAGCTGCCCATCCCTCCCCTGCTCTCACCTTCCTTTGAGCCCTGAAATGTGGCCTTCACCAGGAACAATCGTCCTCTTCATGAGGAGGAGGAGGAGGAGGAGGAGGAGGAGGAGGAGCGCTCAGGGTGTTTGAATGTAGGAGGTCAAGCAGTGAATGAATTGTTCACTTCGTGCCACAGACAGATGATTTATGCCTCTTTGGAAGGTTGACCTCTGCCAGCCTTGAATGCTGCACATTTATTGCAATTTGTTTTCGTTTTTAATTGATATCATTTGTTAGTAGTGTGTGAAGCAGCTGTTAATTACCACGTGGGGAAGGAGGTGGAATCCATCTTCATTAAGCAGGATGCGGGTCCTGCTTGTTTTCCTTGTTCCATTGCTGTTTTAGAAACCATAACCTGGAGTTCCATTCTCATCAGCACTCGGAATAACCAAGTTATAATTCTAGAATCTACCTAGAATCTTTCTTTAAGGCCATATTTGGATATTTGCTGGAAAAATCCTTGAAATCACATTGAAATGGGAACTGATGGGGGATAAATCCTTCAGGATGATGCTGATTCCAGCATCAGGAGATGCTGATTTCAGTCAGATTCCACAATTGGCTTTGATTTTTCAACAGACCCAACTGAATCCTTTTTAAACATTTTAAACATTTTCCTCCTTGCATTGGTCAAAATCTTTGAGACCACATTGGAATGGGAACTGATGGGGGATAAATCCTTCAGGGTGATGCAGATTTCACTCAGATTCTACAGTTGGTTATGATTTTTCCAACAGATTCAACTGAATCCTTTTTAAATGTTTGAAACATTTTTCTCCTGGCATTGGTCAAAATCCTTGAGACCACATTGAAATGGGAACTTGGGGATAAATCCTTCAGGATGATGCTGATTCCAGCATCAGGAGATGCTGATTTCAGTCAGATTCTACCATTGGCTTTGATTTTCCAACAGACCCAACGAATCCTTTTTAAACATTTTAAACATTTTCCTCCTGGCATTGGTCAAAATCTTTGAGACCACATTGGAATGGGAACTGATGGGGGATAAATCCTTCAGGGTGATGCAGATTTCACTCAGATTCTACAGTTGGTTATGATTTTTCCAACAGATTCAACTGAATCCTTTTTAAATCTTTGAAACATTTTCCTCCTGGCATTGGTCAAAATCCTTGAGACCACATTGAAATGGGAACTTGGGGATAAATCCTTCAGGATGATGCTGATTTCGGCGCCTGGAGATGCTGATTTCAGTCAGATTCTACAATTGGTTTTTATTTTCCATCAGACTCAACTGAATCCTTTTTAAATGTTTGAAACATTTTCCTCCTGGCATTGGTCAAAATCCTTGAAACCACATTGAAATGGGAACTAGGGGATAAATCCTTCAGGATGATGCTGATTCCAGCACCAGGAGATGCTGATTTCAGTCAGATTCCACAATTGGCTTTGATTTTCCAACAGACCCAACTGAATCCTTTTTAAACATTTTAAATGTTTTCCTCCTGGCATTGGTCGTATTTTACTCCTGGCTGCTCCACTGCTGGTTTATGACTTCCTCTGGGTTGTAAAATCCTCTGGGGATCCTCCAGGGTGAGAGATGACATGAATGGCTGTCAGAGCCCTGTTACTCCAGCAGTTTAGAAGGGTTAATAATTCTTCTGTCTGTGCTGAGCTCTGGTTTTTCATATTCTGGACATCTCAGGGAAAAGTGGCTTTTAAACAGCATCCTCTGCCTTTGTTCTTATTTCTCCTTTATCACAGGAGCTGGAGCTGCTGAAGGTGCCATCTTCCTTTATCTAATCCATCTTATCTTGTCATCAGCATCTCTTGTTTTCCTGCAGGTTTGCAGCATGAGGGGATTTTCCGAGTGTCTGGGTCCCAGGTTGAAGTGAATGACATCAAAAATGCATTTGAGAGAGGTAAGGAACAGCTCTTCCAGCAGCCCAGGAGTTATTGCCAAATGTGGGAATTTGTGTGAGCCCTCAGAACTGCCCTGAATGCAGCTCACTTCTTTTTTGTCCCTTTGATTTTTGTGTTTCCCGAGTGAGGCTCTCCCAAACACCTCCCTGGTGCTCATTAACCTTGGATTCTCACTTGTTTGCTGTTGTGCTTTGTACCCTGTGGAGTGTCTGTGTAATAAATATTCTGAAGCCAATCTCCTCTCATGTCTGATAGCTTATTGATTGTTTGCAGCACTAAAGGACGTGGAGGATTTCATTATGAGGTGTAACTGCAGTTTCCTCCCCTCTCCCCAGCTCTTTGTGTGCTGGAGGGTGAATTTCCACGGCTTTTTGCTCTCTTGTTGAGGCACAGCTTGGCTACATTTATTCAAAATACCAGCAAGGGAGAGAGAGAGGGAAATTTCAAGAGAGTGTTAATTTGGGGTAGCTTTTAATAGATTGGGTTTTTTTCTCTCTGGGAAGAGCCATTCCCTACAAAGGCAGGGAGCAGTTGGGAGCCTCCTGGCTCATCAGCTCCTTGCTGGGCTGTTCTCCCTGGCAGGGCAGGTTCAGAGGAGCTGCTCCTCAGGCGCTCCCTGCGTCACAACAGGGCTTCTGTTCATCCCTTGAATCTGTGCTCCCAAAGAACAGGATCGCTGGTTTTTCCCTGCTCGCTGCTGCTGCAGGACGAGGGCACGCGTTAATTAGCTTTATTTTCCTTTTGGGGGAGAGGGAATTTTAATGAGCAGCGTGTGGTGGGTGATGTCACCTGTCCCCAGCTGCATCTACCTGAGAGTGAAAGCCCTCAGCAGCAGAGGGGGCAGGAATGTGTGTCACAGTCAGGAGAAGCATCAGAATCAGATTTTTCTATAAAGAAATTTTTATATAAAGAAATACCAGTTTGGGGAAATACCCACTTTATCAGAATCAGATTTTTCTATAAAGAAATTTTTATATGAAGAAATACCAGCCTGGGGAAGTACCCATTTTATTAGAATCAGATTTTTCTATAAAGAAATTTTTATATAAAGAAATACCAGTTTGGGGAAGTACCCACTTTATCAGAATCAGATTTTTATATAAAGAATTTTTTATGTAAAGAAATACCAGTTTGGGGAAATACCCACTTAATTAGAATCAGATTTTTATATAAAGAAATATCAGTTTGGGGAAATACCCACTTTATCAGAATCACATTTTTATATTAAAAAGTTTTTATAAAAAGAAATACCAACTTGGGCAAATACCCACTTTATCAGAATCAGATTTTTCTATAAAAAAGTTTTTATATGAAGAAATACCAGCTTGGGGAAATACCCACTTTATCAGAATCAGATTTTTATATTAAAACATTTTCTATAAAGAAATACCAGCTTGGGGAAATACCCACTTTATCAGAATCGGATTTTTATATTAAAACATTTTCTATAAAGAAATACCAGCTTGGAGAAATACCCACTTTTTCAGGATCAGATTTTTATATAAAGAATTTTCTATATGAAGAAATACCAGTTTGGGGAAATACCCACTGGTTCCATGCAGAATAAAAAAGAGGATTTTTGGCCCCCTTAATCTCACTTGTCTCTGTAAAATCTGTGATGTAGAGGACTGCCAAAGCTAACCACAAGGTCCCTGCAGTTTATTACTTCATGCAGAGCCCTTGGTGGCAGTTAATATCAGGGATAGTGCTCAGGTTTGGAGTGGCCCATTTATTATCCTGTGTGTTATTAAGATAATAGGCAAGCTTTGGTAATTTCAGTCACATAATGGATACATATAGCTTCAATTTGAGGGTTGCCCCATCATTAAATCTAATTATGGCTGATAGGGAGTTTTCCCCAGGGAACAACTCCTTGAGTGAGCATCTTCCCTTTGGTAGTGCAGGCAAACCGTGGTGGATCTGCAGCAGCAAATTGTCCCAGAAACTTCCCCCACCTCATTCCCTGGGTCTGCACACACCTGGGCCAGGTGTGTGATGCTCAGTGTCCTCTCTGTTACCTGGGCAAGGTGTGTGATGTCTGTGTGTCCCCTGGGCCAGGTGTGTGATGTTTGTGTGTCCCCTGGGTCACCTGGGCCAGGTGTGTGATGCTCCGTGTCCCCTGTGTCACCTGGCCAGGTGTGTAATATCTGTGTGTCCCCTGGGTTACCTGGGCCAGGTGTGTGATGCTCCTGTGTCCCCTGTGTCACCTGGCCAGGTGTGTGATGTCTGTGTGTCCCCTGGGTTACCTGGGCCAGGTGTGTGATGCTCAGTGTCCCCTCTATCACTTGGGCCAGGTGTGTGATGTCTGTGTGTCCCCTGGGTCACCTGGGCCAGGTGTGTGATGCTCAGTGTCCCCTCTATCACTTGGGCCAGGTGTGTGATGTCTGTGTGTCCCCTGGGTCACCTGGGCCAGGTGTGTGATGTCTGTGTGTCCTCTGAGCCAGGTGTGTGATGCTCAGTGTCCCCTCTATCACTTGGGCCAGGTGTGTGATGTCTGTGTGTCCCCTGGGCCAGGTGTGTGATGCTCCTGTGTCCCCTGTGCCACCTGAGCTGCACTTTTGGGTCACCTAAATCCTCCTGTCAGGTGCTGGAGCTGTGATGTTCTCCCCTGCCCAGAACACCTGGAGTCTCTCTGCAGCAGGAGCACCACCACACGGTGACATTTGGGTGACATTTGGGTGACAGAGCTGGCCCAGGTGTTCTGGCATTCCTGGCAGAGCTTCCCACCTGGGGGTCCCTCTGTGCCTCACCCTTGCAGTGCCCCTGGGGTGGGTGGGATGAGCACAAATCCTTTCCTTCCAGTGATTTCCTCCAGTGTTCTGATTTTTCTCTCCTTGCTCCTAAGGGGAAGATCCCTTGGCTGGGGACCAGAATGACCACGACATGGATTCCATAGCAGGAGTCCTCAAGCTCTATTTCAGAGGCCTGGAGCACCCCCTGTTCCCCAAGGACATCTTCCATGACCTCATTGCCTGTGTCAGTAAGTACATGAAGAACTGCAAAGAAATGAGATTCATTTGCCTCATCCCCCCGCTTGCTTTCCCTCCCTTTCCCCTTTTTTTCCTGACTCCAGGGTGAGATTTTGGGGTTTCTCTGGCTGGGTTTGTGCTGCTGGGCTGCTCTCTGTTATCCAGTCACCTTTTCACAGCCATCCTTGCTCTGACATCAGTGAACAAGAAGATGGAAATTCACAGATTTTGTGTGATGGGGTTTTGTGAGCCAGTGCTCGGTGACAGGATTCTTTTAAAAGAGAATAAAGCAAAAAACCCTCTTTTGTGTAAAATAATCTTGAAGAGCTGTCATCAGAGGATGTCAGAAATGCCCTGTCTGAGGCAGGGATCACCAGCAGGGTGCCCTGGATATCTGCTTTCCCTGGATATCTACTGCTCCTGTGTGCTGGCCTCAGCTGACAAGGTAGTTTTTATTCATGCTCCTTTTAGCTTCATACCCACAAGGGACCATCCACTGCCTCCTGCTCCAGCATATCAATCATCAGGCCACTCACTGGTAACATTTCTCATGGTTACTGAAGGTGTTTCTGCCGGGCAGAGGGCTGTTTGTGGTTTCTGTGTTGTTTTTAAGTGGCCTGGCTCTTGCTACATCCCCCCAGAACTGAAGAATGATTCCATTGTCCAGGCTGAGAAATGGCCTTTGCAGGGGCAGCCCCTGAAGAGAGGCAGAAGATCACTGAGCAGACAGCTTCAGGAATGCCCTGTGCTTTTCTGCTCCTGATAAATGCATTTCCAGACTCGGATTTGTGTGATGTTGAGAAGCAAAATCCCCTTTCCCCCTAAGGAGCTCTCCCTTCTGAGCTGATTTATGCTGCCCACTTGTTTCTCAGCAGGCTGCCGCACACAGAGCCCTTTGCCTCAGCCTTTAGCTATGTTCATTTGAGTGTTCCAGCTCCTCCTTTTCAAACACCCACCTTTCCCAGCTGCCCTGAAGGAGCCCTTGTGCCAGGTGACATCCAGAGCTCCCACGCTCTCAGGATGGAGGAGCACAGGGGGTGGGATGGTCAGGACAGACGGACACGAGAGATCTCTGCAGCCAGGGCTTGGAATTTGTGATTTATTGCAAAGGGTGCAGGGCCCTGCTGGGAGCTGCCACAGAGAGAAGTAAAGAGAGAGGCAAAGAGGATGAGAGAGAGAGAGTGTGGTGGTGCTCACAGGGGTCCCAGGACGAGGGAAGAGATGAGAATCTTGACTCCATGTTTCAGAAGGCTGATTTGGTATTTGATGGTATATATTATATTCAAAGAAAATTATATATTAAAACTACACTAAAAGAATAGAAGAAAGGATTTCATCATAAGGCTTGAAAGGAAAGGAATGGAATGATAATAAAATCTTTTGACTGACCAGAGACTCTGAGACAGCTGGGCTGTGATTGGCCATTAATTAAAAACAACCACATGAGACCAATCACAGATGCACCTGTTACATTCCACAGCAGCAGATAATTCTTGTTTACATTTCATTTCTGAGGCATCTCAGCAGAAAAAATCCTAGCAAAAGTATTTTTCATAAAATATGTCCCTGACAAGAGAGGATGAGTGTGTAAGAGAGCGAGGTTCCCATTACAATACCATAAATCTTCTGTGCTGAATATTCTAATTTTCACTAATCAATTGAGTACAATATACAAATCCTACAGCATTTCCATACAGCCTATAAGAATCATTACATTACTATACTGTGTTACATTTTAAACCCTAAAAACTCCTCTTTGGGCCCCTTCTGCCAAGCTGTAGGGTCTGCTCTGACCCTTGGCCCTGTCTGCAGGCAGAGGGTGTTGTTCCATCAAAAGGGGATTACCTTCAGCTGGCCACACCATTGTTTTCCCGTTGTTTCATAATTAAGGTATCTCAAAACTTCATTTAATTTCAATCTTGCTCATAGTTTCCATATTCTCAAACTCTTTCACCAGACAATCATATTTATAAGGCTTTCCTGTTTCCTCTTCCCCAAAACCAGGGAGGTGTTTGGGGACCTTCTCTGGCAGGTTGTGCAGCCAAATCCCCTCCTGCTGGTCTCTGCTGGCTGCCCAGAGTGCAGGGCAGGGGTCCTGGTGGCCCTGGGGCTGTGGCACAGGGGTGACTCTCTCTGTGCTCTCTCTTTTCCAGCCATGGATAATTTGCAGGAGCGAGCGCTGCACGTCCGGAAGGTGCTGCTGAACCTGCCCAAGACCACCCTGATTGTCATGAGATACCTCTTTGCATTCCTCAATCAGTGAGTACCCCTGGGAGCACCTTCAGAGCCTTTGATTTGTAGCTGTGGAAGTTCTGGCGTGGTTTTACTTGGATGGTCTCAGTTGCAGAGGTGGGAAGCAGCATTCCCTCAAAATTGGGCATCCTCCTTTTTGAGCTGGCCTTGAGGAATGTGCTCACCTGTGCTGCCTCTCTGCTCCAGCAGCTGCCTGCAAACCCTCCCTGGCATCCCTGGCTCCCAGGGCTCTGCTGCAGGGTCTGGGATAAGCATGGAATTATTGAGGATGGACAGGGCAGGGACACCTTCCTCCATCCCAAGCTGCTCCAAGCCCCATCCAGCCTGGCCTTGGGCACTGCCAGGGATCCAGGGGCAGCCACAGCTGCTCTGGGCACCTGTGCCAGGGCCTCAGCACCCTCACAGGAAGGATTTCTTCCCAATATCTCATTTAGCCTCCTCTCTTTCAGTTTAAAGTCCATTCAGTTTTAATCCTGCTGTAACCCTGGTGTTGAGTTGGGCTGCAGGTGGGCTCTGAACAACAACAGAGAAGAAATAAAATCAAATATTAAAATCAGCACCCAGAGCTTTCAAACTCCCCTTGCAGTTTCTACTTCATTTCTTACCTGGATCCAGAATATTTGTGTCCCATGAAGCCCAAAACTGAGCTCAGCTGTGTTCTGAGCAGAGGATGGAGATGCTGTGTGGTATTTTCAGGGTCCCCAGGCCAAAGGAGGAATTGAGAATCTGATTCCATGTTCTTGAAGGCTATATTATATTATATTATATTATATTATATTATATTATATTATATTATGCTATACTAAAGAAAAGAGAAAGGATACAGACAGAAGGCTACAAAGAATGATAATGAAAACTCCTGACTCCTTCCAGAGTCCTGATATAGCTGGCTGTGATTGGTCATTAAGTTAAAACAATTCACATGAAACCAATCAAACATTCACTTGTTGGATAAACAATCTCCAAACATATTCCAAAGCAGCAAAACACAGGAGAAGCAAATGAGATAATTATTGTTTTCATTTTTTCTCTGAGGCTTCTCAGCTTCCCAGGAGAAGAATCCTGGCAAAGGGATTTTTCAGGAGATATGATAGTGACAATGGTGATGATGATTCTGCTGTTCACCCTCCTTCCCACCTCTGTTTTTTTTGCAGTTTATCTCAGTTCAGTGAAGAGAACATGATGGATCCCTACAACCTGGCCATCTGCTTTGGGCCCACGCTGATGTCTGTGCCCGAGGGCCACGACCAGGTCTCCTGCCAGGCTCACGTCAATGAACTGATCAAAACCATCATCATCCAACATGAGAACATCTTCCCAGGGCCCAGGGAGCTGGAGGGCCCAGTCTACAGCAGAGGTGGAAACACAGAGGATTACTGGTACGAGGGATGCTCTGACAGAGCCATGGCTGGATGTTTATCCATGGGTTAGGATGCTGCAGCAGTGTTGGCTCATTCAGGATTTGTTTTATGTATTTTTATATATACATAAATATATACACATATATATATATGTATATGTATATATATAAAAATAAAATTATAATATTATATATTATTATATATAATAATACATTATATATAATATTTTATAATATATAATAATATATATTATCTAATATATAATATTATATATTATATACATTTTATATAATATATAATATATAATATATTATATATTATATTATATATAATATATAATATATATTATCTATATTTTATATATTATATATATATTATATATATATTATATTATATATATATATTAAATCTGTTTTATAGCAGCAAAGATGGCTCTGGTCTCTCTGGAGAGTCATCAGCTTTAAAGAAATAAGCTGGTATAAAGTAGCTATTCAGTTGTCAAACCTCACTCACTTATCTTGAAGGGCAAGGCTGTGGAGGGATTTTCTTGGATGTTCTGGTTTGGTAGCTGCCAAAATCAGTCTCTTTTTGTTCTTTATTTTTTCCTTTTTTTTTTTTTTTTCTCTGCCTTTTGCCTTTTCTGGAGTTCCTTTGCTTCAGCCGCAGGGGTCACTTGCAGCTGAGCCTCCAAGGCTGTGGCACAGTCGAATTTCCAGGGCTGCAGGGGGGGAGGGAAGAGGCAGGAATGCAAAATCACCGTTTCCATGCAGCCTGGAGCTCCGGGGGCCTGGCCACGTGCTCAGGCTCAGAGCGCATCTGGAAGCAATTCAGGCAGAGCAGCTCCTGTCGTCTGGGCAGGGGGGAAAGGAGAAAGGAAAGGAAAGAGGAGAAAGGGGAAAGGAAAGAGGAGAGGAGAAAGGAAAGGGGAAAGGAAAGAGGAGAAGGGAAAGGGGAAAGGAAAGGGGAAAGGAAAGAGGAGAAGGGAAAGGGGAAAGGAAAGAGGAAAGGAAAGAGGAGAAGGGAAAGGGGAAAGGAGAAAGGGGAAGGAAAGGGAAGGAGAAAGGAAAGGGGGACGGAAAGGAGAAAGGAGAAAGAAAAGAGGAAAGGAAAAGGGAAAGGAAAGAATGGGGAAAGGAAAGAGGAGAGAGGAAAGGAAAGAGGAGAAGGGAAAGGGAAGGGAAGGAGAAAGGGAAGGAGAAAAGGAAAGGAAAGAGGAAAGGAAAGGAAGGGAAAGGGAAGAGGAAAGGAAAGAGGAAAGGAAAGGAAAGGAAAGGAAAGGAAAGGAAAGGAAAAGGGAAGGAGAAAGGGAAAGGAAAGGAAAGGGGAAAGGGGAAGGAAGGGAAAGGAGAGAGGGAAAGAAAAGGAAAGGAGGGCTCTGCTTCCCTCCTGCCTGAGCTGATCCCTCCCTCTGAGGATCAGCAATGTTCATTTGTGTCCCACTTCTCCCCCCCCACTGCTCCTGCTCTCCTTCAGCCTCACAGCAATGGGAATGGTTATTTTGGTGGCTAAAATAAATAGGTGTTTTAAATGCAGTCGCTGTGGGGACAGAGCAGGCCTTGTTTCCCTGGCTTGTCTCAGAGCTGTGGGATCGCTCCTCATTCAGAGGCTCCTCCGAGCTCGCTGCTGTGTGCACAGCAATTGCCAAAACCTTTTGGAAATTCTCTTAATTTCACCCCTCTCTCTGATGTTTTTAGCTGATGTTATATATGAAGGAATTGCAGGGGGGAAAAAAAAACCAACTTAATAATATTTATGGCCTTCAGGAAACACATTAATTTGGACAAGAGGTTTTGTGCCATGAGGTGAAGGGAATAAAAGTGTGGATGGGACCCCCAGGGATCATTGATCAGCCCCAGGGCCTGCCCAGACACCCCAAAATCCCACCCTGAGCATCCCTGGGAGTTTAGGTGGGAAATGCAGCAAGGATAGATTTTCTCCAATTTGAAAATTAAGAGGTTTTTTTTTTTAATGATGACCTAGGAAGTTTACCAAAATGTAACTTTAATGAAGTTCATTTGTTAAAATTATACTTATAAAGGACAGGATTTTAGGTGGAAAATGCAGCAAGGACAGGATTTTAGGTAGGAAATGCAGCAGGGAACAATTTTTTAGGTGGAAAATGCAGCAAGGACAGGTTTTCTCCAAATTGAAAATGAAGAGGTTTTTTTTTTTAGGTTCCATCAGTAATTTTATGATGATCTAGGAAGTTCTAGTACAAAATGTAACTTTATAATTTTAACAAATGAAATTCATTACTTATAAAGGACAGGATTTTAGGTGGAAAATGCAGCAAGGACAGGAGTTTAAGTAGAAAATTCAACAAGGACAATTTTTTAGTGGAAAATTCTACAAGGACAGGATTTTAGGTAGAAAATTCAACAAGGACAATTTCTTAGGTGGAAAATCCAACAAGGACAATTTCTTAGGTGGAAAATCCAACAAGGACAATTTTTTAGTTGGAAAATGCAGCAAGGACAGGATTTTAGGTGGGAAATTCAGCAAGGACAATTTTCTTAGGAGGAAATTGCTGCTTTTTTTAGGTGGAAATGCTGCTTTTTAGGAGGCATGGCTGGGAGAGGCACGTGGCCCCCGTGCAGGGTTTGGAGCTGCAGCTGTGCTCGACATGACTTCACAGTCTGGGTGAAACCTTAGCCCTCAGTGCTGCTTCCTCCTGGGGCCTCCAGCTGGCTTCAGAGGCTTCTGCAAACTTTATTAAAGAGCATAAAAGGCTTTGCAAAGCATGGGGAGGGTTGATGGCTGAGGTGCTGGCTCAGGAGATCTTGGGCAGCCTGGTGGATTAAGCAGAATAAGGAGCCAGAATTGTTCAGACATTTCAGCTCTTCTCATTATTTTTTTTTTCTGTTTTCCTCATATTTAGAAGAGCACAGGAGGTAGATGGGCAAAAATAAAATTATTTTAACCATTGCAGGGCCAAAATGAGGGATGAAGTTCCTCCTGTGTGATGGAGATTAAAAATCACCTTTAAGGAGTCACAGAAGGCAGCAAAGGAGTTTTCTGGTGTAAGATGGAGAGCCAGCACTGGTTTTTAGCCCTTTTTTTCCCTCCTGAGAGAGGCAGGCAGGGCTGCCAGCTGGCAGCAGCTCTGTGGAGCTGCTTGGGAGAGGCAATGGATCCTCTTCCAGTTTCCTTTCTGCTCCTGTCCAGAGGGAGCTGCTCTTACAAAAACATAACCTTTGCTTGCCACTTGTTGTCTGTTGATCCTTTCGAAGCTTTTCTTCTGTGCCAAACATAAATGAGTCCTCTTGGCAGTTTAGGTGCTCTGGAATCTTTATTTACAGGCAGCTAATTGGGCTGTGGGAGCTGTTGAGGGAAATGAATGGGACGTTGAAGGTGGCGATGAAAGGGATGGAGGGAGATGACAAACACAGACCTGGAAGTATCAGGTTATAAATCAAGGAGTGATTTCCCCCAGGAAGTTGCAGCTTTCTCATCAGCCATCTAATGAGCTAATTAGAGCAGTGGAGAATGCAGCCAGGGGAATCATCCTGGCAGGGCAGGGAGGAGCTGGACCCAGCCTGGCACTGCTGTGGGAGTGCTCAGCATCTCCAGGGCTCCAGGCTGTGAGATGTGAACTTGGGCTGTGCTGATGGCACTCAGAAAGGGTCACCAAGATGTTTGGTTTGGCTGATCACAAAGAATTCAGCTTGATTTTCACCCACAGCCGCTTCAGCAGATGCATCCACGAAGTGTCTGCGGCAGCAAAACCTAAATATTGACTCCTGCTGCTGGGGATTCCCAGTTCTGTCTGGTTGTTCTCCAGGATGTTCCCAGCTCTGTCTGATTGCTTTCCAGGATGTTCTGTCTGCCTGTTGGCCATGAGGGACCTCAATCCCCAGCAGTCACAGCTGTCCCTGTTTCCTTCTGTTGCAGTGAAAGCCCCCATGGAGAGAGAGCCCTGACAGAAGATTCAGTGCAGGATGTCACAGCTGAGCACCACACCAGTGATGATGGTATGGGAATTCTGCTCGTTACTGGGGAAACTGGTGCAGCCTGCCTTGGGGGAGGCTGGGCTTGTTTAAGGGTGCAAAGTGGAGTTTAAATCAGAATATTCACTGAAAGCATCACTTGGAGGCAGCGTTTGGTGGCAGGAGGTACAAAGGTGTAGGATCAGTGGGAATATCCAGAATTACCTAGCAATTTTGGACAATTTTGAACACGTCTCTGCTTCTCTGCTTCTCATGGGGTCTCAGCGGGAGGGTGGGTGTGTTTCAGTGTGCTCTCCCTGTCCCTGTGCCAGGCATTTCTGCTGTCAGTGGCTCAGGGAGGAGAATTGTGAGTGCTCAAAGCCCTTAAAGGGACAGCAAAACACCCCCAAACCTGCTTGTCTTCCTCTGAGAGCTGGGTTTTAGAGCAGGCAGTCCTGAGGGCCTCTCTCAGAGATCATTTGTGGATTTCCTTGAAGAAGCTCAGTTACATTTTGTGACCGTGTTCACAGGGGTTTTCACATTGGGGAAGAGATGAGGAGCTGACTCCGTGTTTCAGAAAGCTTGATTTATTATTTTATGATATATATTATATTAAAACTGTACTAAAAGAATAGAAGAAAGGATTTCATCAGAAGGCTGGCTGAGAATAGAATAGCAAAAAATGATAACAAAGGCTTGTGGCTCGGGCTCTGTGTCCGAGCCAGCTGGGCTGTGATTGGCCATTAATTAGAAACAACCACATGAGACCAATCACAGATGCACCTGTTGCATTCCACAGCAGCAGATAACCATTGTTGACATTTTGTTCCTGAGGCCTCTCAGCTTCTCAGGAGGAAAAATCCTAAGGAAAGGATTTTTCATAAAAGATGTCTGTGACAACATTGCTTGTCTTATCAGTGAAAAGAGGCACCAAGGCTGAGAATTCCAGGATATTTCCTAAGGAAAAGGTGGCACTGCAGCTGTGGGCATCCCAAAGGCTCCTCCTGGGATGGGGAACATCCTGTGAGCCCCCTCCAGAGCAGAGGAAGGATGAAGTGACTGATGTGCAATGATGATCCCTGCCTGTAGGACTGTGCTTGTCATTGATGGAGTGACAAAATTATCTTTTGTCTCTTTAAAAAGGAGAAAAGCCTAGAAGTTTCTCTCTTCTCTGTAAAGAGCTTTTGTTATTTTGCCTTTTATTAAAACTTTCTGTTTCCAACGCTGCCACAGAAGCCATCCTGCTGGGTTTTAGAGCAGCCAGTCCTGAGGGCATCTCAGATCTTAGCTCCTGTTGCTGCTTGCCCTCAGTCACTTGGGCTGGTGGGGCTTTTTGGGGGGAGATGCTTCTGCTCTGCTCCCTCAGCCTCCATCTGGCTCAGATGGATTCACACCATTGTTTTCTCCAGCCCTGCAACCTCCTTGCAGCCTAGAGGCAGCTCCAGACCCGGTTCTGGAGCTCCCAAGGAATAACTGGAAAAGCTGTGCCTTGTGTTTGGCCTCTGAGCCCATTTGAGTTTGTTCCTGTGGTGCAGAGATCTCTGTGTGGAGTGGCAGATCTCACTTGGATCAGGGCAGAGGAACCACAAATCTCTTTTCTCCAGGAAAGAACTCAATTTCCATGGATTGCTTGGCTGCATTAAAGCTCCTTTAAAGTAATTAGAGGGAGCCCACTGGGGCTGTGTGGTTGAGCTCATCTCCATTCCCCTGATCCCTGCCCACAACCAGGAGCTGCCTCAATACACATTTACACTCAAACACTGGCAGATTATTATTTTTTTTTTCAGAGCCTTAAAAATAATCCAGGGGAATTCCACATTGATTTTCCTGAGTGTCTTAAATGCCCTTATTGTGCCTCTGTATAATGTCAGAGTCCTGCAGGGAGCTGGATTAGTGGCAGGGCATGGCTGGAGCTGCTGTGTGAGCTCTGCAGGAGCGGGCACAGAGCATCTTCTGTGTCCTCACCCCTGCGCCAGGCCCAGCTCTGGAGGGACTGGATATTTTCCTTTGACACTTGGATGAAGAGCAGGGCCTCCCACCGTGCCAGAATTCCTCTCTCCTGGCTCAGGTGAGCCTCACAGGCAGCAGAAATTTCCTTCTGAATTGATGCTTTATTTCTGAAGCAGCCCGGAGTGAGAGGATGTTTCCCTCCCCTGCCTGCCCAGGGGATTCACTTCAGCTGCTTTTAAGGAAGAGAACCCTGGGGAGATTTTTGTCTGGAACAAACCTGATTGCTTCCCACCTCTGAAAGCCTGTTTATTTTAATGAAACACTAATTCTGCCCTTGCCGCTTATTGTTGGCTTGAATTGCTGTGAGGGGATTTAGGGCTTGGAAAACACAAATGTGCCCTCTGATTTCCAAAAGTGACCCTGGACTGGAGGGTGACAGTGCCACCTCTCCAATGACACTGGACAAACCAACAGCCCATCAAATTTCTCCTCCTCCATAAAAGAATGTCAAACAATGAATTATTTACATAAAGCACTTGAGAAAGTTCGTTACAAGAACGTAAACATCAGAAGGCTTAAAAGAACTTAAAAAGAAATAAAATAAATAATAAATAAATAATAAATAAATAATAAATAAATAAACAGGGTAACAGGGTCTTTGGGGGATCTGTGGGGTCTTTGGGGGCTCTGTGGGCTCTTGTTGCTTTAGGACATGAAATAAAACCACGTGGACACTGGAATCTCCAAGGTAAAAAAGAAAGAGGTTTAATTTCTGACTCCAGCATTTATAGATTTCCAGAAGTGACCCTGGATTGCAGGGTGACAGTGCCACCTCCCCAAACCAACAGTCCATCAAATTTCTTCTCCTCCATAAAAGAATGCAAAACAATCAGTTATTCACATGAAGTGTGTGAGAAAGTTCGCTACAAGAACATAAGCATCAGAAGGCTTAGAAAAACTTAAAAAATTAATAAATAAAATAAATAGTAAATATATAAATAATTAATAATCAGGTCGACAGGATCTTTGGGGGATCTGTGGGGTCTTTGGGGACTCTGTGGGCTCTTGCTTTAGGACGTGAAATAAAACCACGTGGACACTGGAATCTCCAAGGTAAAAAAGAAAGAGGTTTGATTTCTGACTCTTAGAGGGTGACAGTGCCACCTCTTCAATGACACTGGACAAACCAACAGTCCATCAAATTTCTCCTCCATAAAAGAATGCCGAACAATAATTTATTTACATAAACTGCATGACAAAGTTCGTTACCAGAACGTAAACAGCAGAAGGCTCAGAAAAACTTAAAAAATCAGGGCGACGCAGGTGCTCAGTGAAATGTTCCTTATTCCCTTCCAGAGTGTGAGCCCATAGAGGCCATAGCCAAGTTTGACTACGTGGGCAGGACGGCACGGGAGCTGTCCTTCAAGAAGGGAGCCTCTCTGCTGCTCTACCAGCGCGCCTCGGACGACTGGTGGGAGGGACGGCACAACGGCGTGGACGGCCTCATCCCCCACCAGTACATCGTGGTGCAGGACACGTAGGTGCCGCCCCCAGCGGGGGCAGGATGCTGATATCACACCGTACAATACTCATTATCGCCCTAATTACAATGCTAATTGTTACACCCCAGCTGTCTGGGTGTGGTCACCGATTGTTGCGGTGTTGGGAGGGTCCCCGGGATGAGGTGAGAGATGAGAATTGACTCCCAAATTCTCAGAAGGCTGATTTATTATGATAGGATATGATATTATATTAAAAGAAAATTATATACAAAAACTATACTAAAGGAAGACAAAGGGTACAGAGAGATGAGAATTGACTCCAAGTTCTCAGAAGGCTCATTTATTATTTTATGATATATGATATGATGTGATGTGATATTATATTATATCATATTATATTATATCATATTATATTATATCATATTATATTATATCATATTATATTATATTATATTATATCATATTATATTATATTATATTATATTATATTATATTATATTATATTATATTATATTATATTATATCATATCATATCATATCATATCATATCATATCATATCATATTATATTATATTATATTATATTATATTATATTATAATAAAATTATATTATCATATTATATAATCTAATATACTATATTATATTATATTATTAAGAAAATATATAAATAGAGAAAGGATATAGGGAGACGAGAATTGACTCCCAAGTTCTCTCAGAAGGCTGATTTAATATGATATGATATGATATTATATACTAAAACTATACTAAAGAGAAAGGATATAGAGAGATGAGAATTGACTCCAAGCTCTCAGAAGGCTAATTTGTTATTTTATGATAAATTATATTATATTATATTATATTATATTATATTATATTATAAGAAAATTATATACTAAAACTATATTAAAGAAAGAGAAAGGATACAGAGAGATGAGAATTTACTCTTAAGTTCTCAGGAGGCTGATTTATTATTTTATTATATGATATTATATGATATTATATGAGGATATATGATATGATATGATAATGATATACTAAAACTATCCTAAAGAAAGAGGAAGGATACAGAGAGATGAGAATTGACTCCCAAGTTCTCTCAGAAGGCTGGTTTGTTATTATATTATATTATATTATATTATATTATATTATATTATATTATATTATATTATATTATATTATATTAATAAGAAAATTATATACTAAAACTATACTAAAGAAAAGGAGAAAGGATACAGAGAGATGACAATTGACTCCAAGTTCTCAGAAGACTGGTTTGTTATTTTATGATATGATATTATATTATATTATATTATAATTATATATTATATTATAATAAAAGGATATACTTAAACTATACTAAAGAAAAGAGAAAGGATACATCAGAAGGCCAGCCAAGGGTGACAATAAAAACCCGTGACAGACTGAGAGAGGCTGTTGTGGTTGTGATACCCTCCCCTGCTCCTTCCTAGTGAGGATGGCATGTCGGAAAGGTCCAGCCCCAAGTCGGAGATAGAAATAAATTCTGAGCCACCGGAGGAGAAGGTGACAGCCAGAGCTGGTGCCAGCTGCCCGAGCGGGGGCCACGTCGCAGATATTTACCTTGCCAACATCAACAAGTAAGAGCAGCCTTGCATTGTTTCCCCTGCCTGTCAAGAGCTTGCTGATGAGTCTGGTGAAATGCTTCCTTCCCTGAAAATGATTCATTAACCAGCGCTGCCACCCTTTCTCTCTGCTTCCCTTCTCTTTTAACTCACTCACATTTTGCTGTCCCCTGTCTGTCACCGGCGTGGCCATCGCTCATTTGAAACCCCACTGGCTTCTCTTCCCTGTCTCCAAGGTGCCATCTGGTCCTGTTTTCCCAAATATGCCCTGTTTGAGCAGACAGAGGGAGGGAGGGGAGTGCTGGGCTGAGCTCTGGTGTCGTTGTCCCCGTCCCTCCTCGTGTTGTGTGATCTGTCACATCTCCTCCACGTTTGCCACGTCCTGTTTGATGGGCTGGGGGGACAGTTCCTGCAGGAAGCTGTGTCCCAGTTTGTGATAAATGCCATACCTGCAGTCCCAACCACCTGGCACTGCCTGGAGCACTCCTTGGTTTCTGCAGCACTCCTCACCTCGGGTTACTAACCATATGCTTGCAGTGGAACAGCACAACCCCCTGTTGCTCTAACCTTGCCTCCTCCACCAGAAATTGTTGCTTTAGCCAACACTCGACATAATAAAAAGCTGGAAAATCAAGCTAGCAGCAGACTAAATTCCATCATCTGTTAAATAGTTTTTCTAGACAGATTTATCCCCGGTATATTTCTGATTATTTCCTTTGTGTTAAAAGCCCCCACCTCTCTCCATTGTGCAGTGAAGGTTTTATGTGATAATTACAGTTTGATGGGAGGGGATGTTCTTAACCTTCAGCTAATTTAACACAATGTAGTCTATAAAGGCATTAGCACAAATGCATTCTTTTAAAAGGTTTGGACCCTGCTCATGGCCTAGAGAGCCTGGGCCTTCCTTATGGGATTCAGCAGAGCTCCAGTGATATCTGGAAAGCCGAGTTAATCTGCATCAGCTTGGGATCTGGGCTTTCTTTTATGATATTTGCTGTCTGAGCCACTGGAGTGGCCGTTCTGCCAGTTCTGGAGAGATTTGTGTAATAACAGACCTGTGCTGGAGCTTCACCATCTGCTGGCTTTGGTAGAGCTGTGTCTAGTGGTTTTTAGGAGCCTGGGGAATGTCCACCCTAGTTTTTGGGCCTTTTTTTTTCCCCCTTTACTAGGGAAATACCTGATATTTAGCAATAAGTAGCATAAGACTCATTTTGTTGTTTTTTCTTTAGGAATGAATCTTCTGACCTATGTGTGAACAGACTTGAGCAAAATTAAATCAGATGGTTTCGCAATGACAGTTGTGCCACCCACTGAATTATTATTTGGATGCCAAAATCCTACTGGAGTTAACACTTTCTTGCAGTTATTCATGGGGCTGGTGCTATATATATAAATGGATCCTTCCCTGTATAATGGATGCCAAGCTTCAGACCTATGGCATAAAGTATTCTGCTGCATTGGCCTTCCCATGATTTGAGTGGAATCGTGCTGTCAGACCTCATGGTGCTGGGGTAGAAACTAAATTCTTTGGACCAGTTCGTCCATTTGACATCATCCCTTTGGTTTATCTGTAGCCCATGCCTTGTGGTCCTGCCAAAGCCATGAAAAAGAACCATCTCCTACCACCAGCAAACATTGGAAATGATCATTAACCCCAAACTGGGGGTCTTTGCTTGCTGATCTCTGAAAATAATAACTTGATGCCTTGGGCCAGGAGCTTAGTAGACTTATACTGTGTCCTCCAGTCAAAGATTGTAGCTCTGCTCTTGGAATGTAATAAAAACACATCATCAAAACCTGTCGATGGCACAGAGGGTTTCTTTGGTATTTTTTTTGTTCCAGTATAAATTCTTCTCCTCTTGACCAAGTTAATCACCTTCCACCCAAGTTTTCTGGTTTTGCTCTGAATGTGCACAGCTGCCAGGACTCAGCCTTGTTGTTAGAAGCGTGAAACTGGAATGATTTATAATTTATAATTATTTCACTGTACCGCAATCACTCCTCAACCCCCTGGGTCCGTTTGTAATCTGGGTCACCTCTGTGTCTCTCCCCGTTGTCCTGTGTGTTGTTTTGGGGGGATATCTTCAAAATGACAGCCCTGTACCTGCTTGTATTGACTTGTTTTGCTTTTGTGACTGAAGGCAAAGAAAGAAACCAGAGTCAGGCAGCATCAGAAGAGCGTTCAGCCAAAGTGACGGCCACGGCCTAGGTAGTTCCCTGGCAGAACCAGCCTCCCCCGGGGCCATAGCCGGTTCCAGGCCCTCATCTCAGCCCATAATGAGCCAAAGCCTTCCCAAGGAGGTTCCAGACAAATGCTCCATCAGTGGCCACGGCAGCCTCAACTCCATCAGCCGGCACTCGTCGCTCAAGAGCAGGATGGAGAGCCCGCAGGTGCGCAAGGCGCTCGCCGCCGGCCGCTCCAAGAGCTTCAACAACCACCGGCCCATGGACCCCGAGGTCATCGCCCAGGTGAGCACCAGCATGGGGTTGTGGCAGGAAGGGAGTTGTGGAAACCCAGGACACACAGGGAATATTTCTCTGTCTGCTCTGGGGTGCCCTGAGCCCCAGGGGAGCACTGACTTTGACCCTCATCCATGGAGAAAGTTTCCTAGACTTCAACATAGACTGGAATCTTTCCTAAAGACTTCAAGATAGACTGGAATCCACAAAAGTGTGAAATAGATTATAGAGAGTAGTGTAGGTGTAGCACTTGGTGAGAAGGCTGAGAGGGGATCCCACAAATCCCCACAAATGTCCCCAGGGAGTGCCAGGATGGTGCCAGGCTCTGCTCAGCAGCAGCACAAGGAGCCATAGATTAAAATAAAAAGTTCAGCCTCAACATGAGGAGGAGTTTCTGTCCATGAGGGTGCAGAGCCCTGAGCTGCTGCCCAGGCAGGGAGTGGAGTCTCCCTCTCTGCAGACACCCCAAACCCACCTGGATGAGTTTCTGTGTCAGCTCCAGGTGACCCTGCATGGACAGTGGCTTGGACTCCTTCCAACCCCAGCATTCTGTGATTCTCTCAGTGCAAAATTAGCTCAGGACACAGCCCCAGCCTGGGCTTTCCTCCTCCCTGTGTGCAGGCACTGAGGCTGCTTTCCTGAGGGAAGATAAACAGCCAGGTCCTTCCTCCATGAAAACCTGGCCCTGTTGGTTACCCAGAATTTCATCCCAACACTAAAAACACCCATTTCAGAAAGTGACACAGATTCCAAAGGTGCCAGCAGGGAGTTAAGCAACCATAACTTCAAGACTTGAGAGAAATGAAGTATTTCTTGTGGATTTAACACTCTCCTGTCAGTGGTGCAGGCCTGCCTGTGGTGTGACATCTCTGTCTATACTTTCATCTGCTGTCTCTGTAAGATTCTCTGCAAATCTGTTTCCTCCTTCTCTCTCTTGTATGATAAAAACTTTTTTGATAGTTTTGCCTGTTATTTGTTGTACACACTGAAGCATGCAAGGTATTGTCATCACCAGTGTCAGCACTAAAACACTCGGCACATACAAACCCACAGCGTGGGAAGCACGTGGAGCAGCACAGCCCAAATAAAATCAGGCTGCTGACTGGTGCAGTGCTCCAGTGGCATCCTCATCTTCTTGCAGGGCTCAGAGTGTGATCAGCAGCCAGCTCTGAACACAACTCAGCTGGTTTTCGGGAGTTGGTTATTTACACAGGAGCACTGAATACAGTGGGGCTGGCTACAAAAATGTGAATTTACAGATTTCCCTCTTCCAGAGGGCTCTTCCTGGGTGGATGTGCCTGCGCTTGCGTCTGTCTGTACCCAGTGTTTGCAGGGTGGGATGGATGGCTCTGCCTGCGGCCAAGGAATGCTCCAGGCTCAGGTTACAAAGAGACCTGAGTGCTCTGCCTGCTGCCTCGGGGCTCTGCAGGTTCCCAAGGAGCTGGGGGGGAAATATGTGAGAAACCAATTGAATTTTTATTGACAAAACAGCTACTCCACATAGTAAACGAGGGGCACGTTAAAACTCAGTGGGTTTAATGCTGATGGGAATTTGTGTTTTGCAGTTTTGAGTACCTTAAGCCCATTTGTTGAAGTGGAAATGTGGTGTTCAGCTCCCGCTGTCTTTGTGCTTCCCTGTCCTTCTGAGGCTTTGGTTGATATAAATCAGATTCTTTGTTTTTTCAATTAGGCTCTGACTGAAGTTGTTCTGTCTCCTCTCCCTGCCAGAACCTTCACTCCATTGTTTCACTGGAGAAGAGTCTGGGGACAGAAAGGAAAGAGGAGGGGAAAATAAATATGAAAGAGAAGGGAGGAAAGCCCAAGCTGTGTTAAATCAGTGTTTTTCTCTGTAGTATCTGCTCAAGCACCACCCAATAACCATCTTACATATTTCCCCAACTTCATAACGAAAATCTGCCTGGCCTCAAGATAGAGTGGGAGGCGTCAGATTTCTGCCTCTGCTTTCTTCCACCATTCCTTGACTGATTTACCTTCCCCACCCCCTGAAAAAGCTCTGAGGAAGCTGCAAAGCTGCAGCCAAAAGTGTGAGTCACAGCCAGGCTGAGCTCTCCTGCTCCCCAGGGAGTTCTGTGCACCACTGGACTCTCCAGCAGACAACGTGTAGGTCCTGAGACAGAACCCCTTGGTTTTAGCTCAAAAGTTATTTATATTTATTTGTTAATAACTGTAATGGTTTTTAAGAGGAAGGAGAAGGGCCAGTTTTGGTTGCTACACGTGTTTCTGACATCTCCTGTGTTTTTAAAATTCTGAGTCCTGTGAAATGCATTTCTGGGAACAGCTCAGCAGGAAAAGCAGTGAGGCAGGAGCAGGAGCCCACGAGGATTTCAGCATTTGGTGTGTGGCCCAGTATCCAAGCCATGAGTGCTCCCTTCAGGAATTTACTCTCCTGAGCCTCACGTGCCAGATAAACTGCAAGAATGGGCACCAATGCTTTGGTTTCTGTTCCTTGCTGCCATTTGAGGCTTTACTTTGAAGTCTGGGCAGCATCAGGAGCAGTGAAGGGCCAGATTAGCATCAAGGCAGTGCTAGCAATTATTTTGCTCCCCATTGCTGGAAATTTTAGTGATTATTGGCTGCAGGATGCGGCGCTGCACGGTTTGGTCCTTGACGGCGAGGTTGGTGTTTAGAAAACAAAAACGTGCTCAAAACCTGCCTTTTGCCTGGTGATTTGTGTGTGTCTGGGCCTTGCCTTCACTGGGCTCCTCTGCTGTGCTTGCAGGACATCGAAGCCACCATGAACTCGGCCCTGAACGAGCTGCGGGAGCTGGAGAGGCAGAGCAGCGTCAAGCACGCGCCCGACGTCGTCCTGGACACCCTGGAGCCGCTGAAAACCTCGCCGGTGGTGGCCCCAACCTCGGAGCCCTCCAGCCCCCTGCACACCCAGCTCCTCAAGGACAACGAGCCCCCCTTCCAGCGCAGTGCCAGCACTGCTGGGGACATCCCCTGCACCTTCAGGCCCGTCAAGTCTGTCAAGGTGGCCTCGCAGGTGAAGCCGCCGGCCACGCGGCCCAAGCCGGCCGTGTTCCCCAAAACCAGCGCCAGCACCCCCGGCGTGGCCTCCTCTGCAGCCCAGCAGCCCCCCGACAAGTCCTGTACTGTCTGATGCACGCCCTGCTGCTCTCCGGGTACAATCCTGCTGTTCCACACGGCAAAGACGTTAAAATTGTTATTTAATGAATGCTTGGATTGAAAGGGAGATGCTGGGAGCTCCTGGGCAGCCACAGCCTCGTCCCACGTGCCCAGGACAGCTCCTGCCATGCTTGGGAAATCCACAATCCACTGTGAAGCTGAGCAGGAAAACACCAAGGGACGAGTTGGATTTTGGTTTCCATGCCTTGTTCAAGTGTTCGGCCGCTGGAAGGAACATATGGTGGTGTCCTGTTTTGGGATACTGGTGTAGTGACTTCTGTATTCTGTGTTTCATTTACCACAGGGAAACAATAGGATAGATTTTAGTCTATTGCATGTTTTGGTGCCACTGGTTACGTGGAGCTTGGACATGCCTGTTTCTTGTGCATTATTATTATTATAATTATTATTATTATTATTATTATTCCGTCGCCCGCTGGTGCCACGGTGGTTAAGGGTCTGTCTCGACTTCCATCACATCCTCTGGTTTTGTTTGTTTGCTCCCCATTCCTCCCCCTCAGGGCCAAAACCTTTGGCCATTCCAGCCTCATGCTTTATTTGTCATGGAAAAATCAGTTTACTCTGGAACACTCGTAGATTTTGTGGAGTTCTACGTAAGACGTGTCTGTGCAAATATAAACAAACATGTTTTCCTGAGCTCTGGGAGCACGAGAAAGAGCCCAGTCATTGCTTATGGGCAATCCTCACTGGTTTCCCCCTTGGCTCTCCCATATTTAAAAGCAGCTTTATTGTTTCCAGTGGCATTTTCAGCCCGTGGGCTCTGATGTGGTGTTTGCTCTCGGGGACTGAATGTAAAACAAAACAAAACAAAAAAAAAGAGATAATTTTGAAAACAAGCATCCTCTGCTGGGAGCCCACGCCCAAGACACACTCTGCTGGTTTGCCTGCTCCTCAGGACAGATCCTGACCCCCATCCCAGCGCCAAGCACTGTAAAAACTTCGCTCAGGAGTTCTCAGCTCCCTGCCTTGTCCCTCTCTGCTCTCATAGAGCAGTGCAGGGAACGCTGCTGGGGACAGGGATGTGACAGCAGTGGCTGCCCCCGTGCCCCCTGCTCCGTGCAGGGCTGACCTGTGAATGAATCCTTTGCTGTGGTTCGTATTTATCCACAGCCAGCAGCATCCACGGACTCTTTTTGTACTCCCCTGGGAATTCTCCACGGTGCCCACAGTTATTTAATTTAATAATTAAAAGGCTTGTGCCACTTAGCAGTGGAGATTGGCTGACCCTGAGCTCGCCTGGTTCCTCAGCTTTTCTGGGATTTCAAACAGGCTGCACATCTTCAGGCTTCCAAAATAATGGATTCAGGACAAGAGGAGAAAAGTCATTTTTCTCACCCATTTAAGCTGAGTTTCCTCGCAGTTTGTGAGATCCTGGTGACTGCAAATCTGTTTAATTGGCACTTAAACAAGAAGAAGCAAAGAAGAGTTGCTGAAATGTCCTTTTCTGATGCATCCAGGATGATACTTGGAAAAATGGAGCAGGGTCTTCCTGCATCCCTGTCCATCCCCACACGCACAACCCCCCTTTCTACAGAAGCAATCAACCTGTAATTAATGACTTTCCAAAAAGCCAGCTTCCTCTGGGCCCTGAACTGAGGGCGTGCAGGAGCTGGGAAGGTTTTGGTGAGAACTCTCCTCATTTCCCATTTCTCCTGAGCTGTCCTGGGGGAGCCCCACGGTACGAGTGTGACTGGCCCTGCCCCTCCAGGAGATGCCACCAGTGCCACCTTTGCTCTCAGGTTCTGATGGACTTCTACCACCAAGGAATCACTTGTTCTTTTTTGGGGAAAAATAAATAAATAAATAAATAGAATAATTAAACTTGTAATTTTTTGCTCAGGCAGAACTTTCTGGCATTTCCTTTTTAGCAACAATTTTTGGGTTTTTTGATTTTTTTTTTTTTTAATTTTGGTCTCAAATGACCAAAGTTTATCTGTGTCAAGAGCAGGATCTCTGTAAATTGACTTTGCCTCATTTTAATGCCTTATTTTCTTTTTTATATTTTTTATGCCTAGCATTCAATATTCCTAAGAATAAGTGTTCAGCCACGCACAGCACATTGGAGGAGCTGCTCTTTTCCAGCTTCAAGGTCTGAAGTGTGGAATTAGATGGAAAAAAAAAATAAATTAAAAAAAAAAAAAAGACTTCAGGTTACTGTAACAGCAACTGTCTGTATCTGAATTATTACTGTGCTCCTCTAGCATCCACAGCTCTGGGACAATCCTGCTGCCAAGGGCAAGGTGCTTGGCAGGATCACCTGGATATGGAGCAACTCAACTGGAATTCTGGTGTGCACTGTGATTGACACAAGCAATAGGACAGGCTGAAGCTCCTCCTTCCTCTTCCTCGGGCGGAAAAATCGCGCATGGGGAGGGGATGAAACAAGAAAACCGCACACAAAATCATGAAGGAGATTTTCAGCTTGTCCTCCCCACTCCGAACACACATGGCTGAGAGGACGTTTGCCACGAGTGTTTTGTGAGCAGAAATCATGGAAATCGTGGGAAAACAAGGAGATTTTCAGCTTGTCCTCCCCACTGAACACACAAGGCTGAGAGGATGTTTGCCACGAGTGTTTTATGAGCAGTGGCTGCCAGAAAGGTGGGAAGGAGGAACTGGAAATGTTCCCTCCCTGAGGACAGGTCTGACTCAGTGGTTTGCTTGGGGAGGTACCAATGTCACTCCACATCTTCATATCCCGGAGAAATTTCAGCTCTTCCAAGGAAATTCCTCTTTTTCATGACTTTTCCTGTAACGTTTGTGTGGAATATGAAGACAAAAGAAGTGTTTGATAACTGGAATGACGTCTGTCTGTTGGATAGTGCTTTGTATGAACCTTGTTCATCAGGTGTTGGATTGAAATAATCCAAAGCAAAAAACAAACAAACAAACAAACAAACAAACAAAAAACTTAAAAAAACTAAAAACTTTTAAAATTTAACACGGTTTTAGGTGATCAATCTGAATGGTTTCTGAAGCTCAGACCTTTTCTGGGTTATTTCCCTAGTTGGGAATGGAGCAGTGTGCTTTAACCATTGCTTAATTTCTGCCTCTCTGAGGTCGTCCAAAGTTTATGAAATGTAAATTTGTCCTTCATGTCCGAGCAGTGGGACACGATCAAAACCCTCTCATTTTATCTGTGCTGGGTATTTTATTGCAACAAAAATGAGTAAATAATTAGAGTGCACTGTGACAGCAGAACAAAACAAAACAAAAAAAAAAAGTTGTTGTATATGTCTGTATTTTGATACCTGTTCAAAAGGAGTCTTTGGGTTTCCTGTGCTGAATACCTCATGTGTTGGGTTTTGGGAGTTTTTGTTGATTTTTTTTTTTTCTTTTTAGTTTTTTTTTTTCCTTCTTCTTCTTTTTTAAGGCAAGATTGTTCTTGCACAAAAGTAGGTTAAGATAACCGAGTTCTCATAAATTTATTTACTGAATCAAAACACTTCAGCTTGGCAAGAAATCCCATCTGTTGTAGCTCCCCACCTTGCACTTGGCACGGGGCCGGCCCGGCGCACTCAGAAGAGCTCCAGCAATACTGGGACAGGAGAAGTTCGCTGCAGGTGGAGTTTGCTGCCTTATTTTCTCTTCTTCTCTCTGTCAAAAACCTCAGACCCGGTGGAGCATGGCGTAGGTTTGGGGATTTATGGAGCTTTTGGGAGACGTTCTCCTGCAAAAATCATCGTCAGCGCTTCAGATCCCTCCTGGGCGTGTGGGATCTGTGTGGAGGGGACACTTGCAGGAGGTGATGCTCTCAGTGAGCAGCCAGGAATGATGGAAAAATGCCCCAAAAATCCCCGTTGAGACAGCTGGATGGATTCCGTGAGAGGCTGAGCTCATCCCCTTGCCCAGCACGCCCATGAGCACAGCAGGGAGAGGAAGGAGGTGCCCCCTGTGCCCCCAGGTGAGGGGCACCTGTGCTTGGCAGGACCAAGCCCTGGGTGCAGAGGGATGTGCCCCAAAGTGCAAACACACTGAACTGCCCTGGGGAGGGAACTGCTTCGAAAACTGCTTCAAAACGCCCAGGAAAACGGGAGCACTGGGGCATTTCCATTGCTTATGGGCCTGAACAGAACAGGAAATTGAGTTTAACAAGCTGGGGATTTATTTATTTTGAGATTTTTAGCTTTCACAATAAAACCCAGCCCTTTTGTGGGTCTGTCTGGCCTTGGCTAATGCCCCACCAATGCAGCTGGGGACACAGAGCTGTTCCTGTAGTCCTGGTGGCACAAGAGGCGGAAAGGAGGGAACGTCCTTCCCCCAGCACCAGCTCTGGGCAGTCACCAAGCGCTTCATGGACTGAACTCTGGGGTTTGAGCTCCTTCCACATCGGCTCCCTGCGCGTCTCTGTGTCTGTGTGACAACCTGGTACTTGAAAATAAGAAATAAAAACAGAAATACTTGACCCTGTGCCTGCAGGGCTGGGACGGCCCCGGCTGCGTCGCGCACAAGCGGTTCCGCCGACCGCCCACCACAAGGCAGATGAATTCTTTTCCAGGCTGTTCTAGCAGCAAACCATCTATTTGGGTGGCTCTAGAGGTGCCAAAACAGCAGCTCAAAGCCTGGAAAACGCAAAGGGTTTTGTTGGTTTGGTTTTTGGTTTATTTTTTTTTTTTTCCTGTTAAATTTTGTGCTTCCTCTAACGTAGTTTGGGATGAAAGCGTTTCTCAACGATGGGCCAAAAAGAGGGGAAGGTGCAGAGGGAAGGCAGCTCCCTGCCGTGCTAATACTTGGTCTGCCAAGCTTCACACAGGGTAAATATTCAGCAGTTTGCAGTGGGAATCGTAGGTGGGCCTGTCCTTTTCGAGGCGCTGTAGTAACCTTACTCCTGACATGGACTTCACCAGCCTCTCCTCCAGGCACAGCCCTGAGGTGTGAAGAACAACCCAAGCCTGGGTTGGACTCTGAGTGTGCCAAACTGCTGGAGCAATACTTGTGAGCAGCAGCAGCTCCTCTGAAAGCCCAGCTCGATGTAGCTCAAGCAGGGCAACTGCTGAAATCCATCTCTGATTTCCAGCGGCCCTGCTGTAAAAGCAGGAAAATCGGGTTGCAAAGTGTAGGAATTGTGTTTTTTCTGTCCGAACCTGGGGTTGTCAGCAGCAGTTGTTTTCATGGTGGGATGGAATGTTCTTGCTAAAACAAGTTTCCACTGTTTCATGTCTTCTACACCAATATATATATGGTGTATATATTAAACTGTGTAAAATTGTACTTTGTACATAGAACTCTGTACAATATGGAGGTACAGCCTTTTTTTTTGTTTTGGTTTTTTTTCCCCCCCTCCCTTTTGGTACAGTCTTGTACAGTATTAGGAGTCGATGTGTTGGAAGTGTTAAATCCATCCTGGGGCAACAAAATGTATCCATTGTCATTAGCAATAGTTTTGGAGAAATAAATGTTTTGGGTATGGTGGAAACACTGACCTGAGGGTGCCGGTGTGTGATGTCCTGGGGTTGAGTGGGACAGAGGGAGAGCAGGGCCTGGGGGGCTCCTGGAATGCTCAGGGATGGTGCTGGAGGTGCTGGTGAGGGGGTGAGGGAGGATCTGCAGCAGCCAGGAGCTCCTGGTGCCATCCTGGGCATGGGGACGCTCGATGGCAGCGGGGCAGGAGCAGCGTGGTGGCACAGAGGTGGCACAGGGGACACTGAGGATGTTGGGACAGGACAGGGGAATGGCCTGAAGCTGAAGGAGAGAGGTTTAGGTGGGATATTGGGAAAGAATTTTTCACTAGGAGGGTGGGCAGGCCCTGGCACAGGTGCCCAGAGCAGCTGTGGCTGCCCCTGCATCCCTGGCATGTCCCTGGGGACGCTCGATGGCAGCGGGGCAGGGGCAGCGTGGTGGCACAGAGGTGGCACAGGGGACACTGAGGATGTGGTGATAGGACAGGGGAATGGCCTGAAGCTGAAGGAGAGAGGTTTAGGTGGGATATTGGGAGGGGGTGAGGAAGGATCTGCAGGAGCCAGGAGCTCCTGGTGCCATCCTGGGCATGGGGACGCTCGATGGCAGCGGGGCAGGGGCAACTGAGATGTGGTGACAGGACAGGGGAATGGTCTGAAGCTGAAGGAGAGCAGGTCTAGATGGGATATTGCAAAATAATTGTTCACTAGGAGGATGGGCAGGCCCTGGCACAGGTGCCCAGAGCAGCTGTGGCTGCCCCTGCATCCCTGGAGTGTCCCAGGCCAGGCTGGAGCCCCCTGGGATAGTGGAAAAGCAGGAAAATCCCTGCTGTGGAATGATAAGACTTTAAAGTTCTCTCCCAAGCCAATTCTTTCTGTGACCCCTCAGATTCCTGATCCCAGCCCCGAGCTCCCCCAGCCTGGGCTCGCACGCAGCCGCCACAGCAGGATGCCCCAGGGCAAACACTTCCCTGGCACTGACCTGATTTAAAAATGCTTAATCTTCATCGTTCTCCTGGGGAGGATGGACCCCCAACTGGCTCAGGAAAGAGGATTTAAGATTGGGATTATGGATTGGATCATTATTTTATCATTACCAGCTTTCCCCATCTCCGTTTTTCCACAGGCCTTTTTCAGAACGGGGCAGGGCTGTTCATTCTGGCTTCCTTTTGTTAAGATTTGAAGGAATTACTTTCAGTGAGGTTTGATGTTTAATTGAGGCATTTTGTCCCCCCACCCCGTCCCTGGGGTGAGCATCCCTGTTCTCCCTGTCCCACATCTCCTCTTGTAGGGATCAGCTGGAAATCCAGGATGTTTTTATCCCAAAAATCACAGCAGCCTCTGTGGCACCACCCCAGAGCCAGCTGGGCACGCTGCTGGTGGCTTTTTGTTTTTAAAACATGAAATAGGAGTCAGAAAGTCAGAGGCGTCAGGATGGGGTGGCACAGATAACAAGGGAATTTTGATTTTCCCCCGGTCACTGTCCAGCAGCAGATGCTGTGATTATTTCTTAAACCCTCATCGAACCTCAGGTGGGGCCAACCCTCCCTCACAAACCCCAAGGTTTTTAACAAAGAAACGGTGTTTTGGTGGTTTTTAACAAAGAAACACCTCGGGGAGTGCTGGGAGGGTTCAGCTCTCACTGACGTGTCCCAGGTTTGTCACAGTGACACCGAGGGGACAGCACCGGGCTCGTGGGATTCTCGGATTTTCTGACCCCAAGGACGAGGTCCCTGCTGCACACAGAGCTCGCTGCTTGTCCTTCATTCTTCGGGCTTTGCTGCCACCAGCTGGAACAATTAATTCTTGTCACAAGTCGCTTTCAAGGCCGGGTTTTTTTCTCTCCCAGCCTGTGCCAGAGGAGCTCTCCCACCACACCAGGGTTTATCCCGTGTCATCATTTATCACTTTATCATCCAGTCCTGGGGTTCAGATGGGACTGGGGAGGAAAATCCGGCTGATGGGGCAACCAGGGAGAGGAAATGAGCTGGGAATTTTAAAAGGACGGCAGAAGAAAGGATAAGGGGGCTGGAAGAAGCCAGGCAGGTGTTGGGGGTGAGTTCCCTGCACTCCCAGCCACGGGCTTGGGACAGACCGGTGATCTTGTTTCACGTGCATAGAAAATAAAACCAGACACAATTTCAAGAAGTCACCCCGGCCCTTTCTCTTCCTGTCAGCTGAGCTGCAGCAGAGTGACCTCACTCAAAGTGATTTCGGGTTTCGTGTGGTTAAACCGAGACTCTGCCACCCCTTCCCAGCCCCTGCATCGCCCCAGGGAAAGGGCCGGGCTGTGCCCTCTGCCCCCGCTGGACGCTGCTCCAGGCACTCACCCCTGGATGGGGAAATGAAGCTCAGCAGGAATTAAGGAATTAATTAGGGATGGGGTTTGTGTGCAGGCTGGTGAAGCGATGCCAATGTTTGGATGCCCCACACGCTGATGAACTCTCAGACCTTTGGAGGCTTTTTTGGTGAGGATGGAGCCTTTAGAGACATCCACACCAGCCTGGGATAATTCCTGACAGTGGGACCCCGATGCTGAGCTGGTCACAGTGAAAACAGAGTGAGCAGGGACAGGAGCAGCCCCACTCTGCCCAGTGCAGGCAGCAGAGTGCCCTGAATCCCACATCCTGCCCTGCATCCCACCCCACATCCTGAACCCCACATCCTGCATCCCACCCTGGCCCACATTACATATTCCATGCTGCATCCTGCATCCCATCCCACCCTGCATCCCACATCCTGCATCCCACATCCCACCCTGTCCTACAGTTCACCCTGAACCCTCCTCTGTGTCCTGCATCCCACATCCCACATCCCACCCTGTCCTGCATCCCACATCCCTGCTCTTCACCCTGCATGTCACCTGTATCCTGCATCCCACCCTGTCCTACACTTCACCCTGCACTCCCACCCTGCATCCCACATCCTGCTCTGCACCCTGTATGTCACCTGCATCCCACATCCCATCCTGTCCTAGATCCCACCCTGCATCCCACATCCTGCATCCCACCCTGTGCCACATCCCCAAGCAGCCCCAACAGTGCCAGCCTTGCCGGGCAATGCTGTGTCTGTGCCAGTGCTCGAGCACTGACCCCGTGCTGGCACAGATAACAAGGGCTGCACACGGACCCTGGGCACGGATCCTGATCCAGCTCTGCTTCCCAAATCCCCTCCCGATAGTGCCGATGGCAGCCGGAGCTCAGCACCTTCGGGAGCCACCGGAGCTGTCCCGGAGCAGCCCGGGGATGGCAGCCTGGGTTCTCCAGGGGATTACTGCCCGGTGTACCCGGGGATGGCTGCCCGGGTGCTCCGGGGGATGCTGCCCAGTGTACCCAGGGATGGCAGCCGAGGTGCCCTGGGGGATGGCAGCTCGGTGTACCCGAGGATGGCTGCCCGGGTGCCGGAGGATGGTAGCTCGGTGTACCCAGGGATGGCAGCCCGGGCATTGCTGCCCAGGTGCCCGGGCATGGCAGCTCGGCTGGGAAGTTTTCTCTCGAGCAGGAAGCTGAGGCGTTTCCTCCTGCAGCGTGGCCGTGCTCGCCGGGCGGGTTTTGCAATCCGCGGGTTTCAGTTCCCGGCCGGGGAGGCGCCTCTCGCCCCGCGCTGCTCCGCTCCGAGCTCCGGCATCTGCCGGGCTCTGCTGCCAGCCCCGACCCGGCTTCTGGGGCTTCTGGGGCTCCTGGGGCTCCTGGCACCGCTGGGGCTCGTCCATGCTCAGCCTCGGCCCCGTATCCTGCATCCCACCCTGCATCTCACCCTGCAGCGGCCGCGATTCCCGGAGGGGCTCGGTGGGATAAATCTCACCGGACATGCAGAGCACCCCCAACTACCTGTGGAGCACCGAGGACCTCCTGGGCCAGGGGGCCACGGCCTCTGTCTACAAAGCTCGCAACAAGGTGAGGGGGGCAGCTGGGGGGGGCAGGAACCCCAGAGTGCAGAGCCCCGGTGCCCCCATCCCTGCCCGAGCCCCGCTCCGTTCTCCCTCCCCGGAGATCCCTGCCTCTGGAGCAGCTCAGGCGCTGTTTGCGTTTTATTTTATTTTATTTATTTTATTTCTCCCTGTACGAAAGCAGGGATAAACCCATAAGGCGAGAAGACCCTGTGGAACTTCAAAACCAGCACACACCTTAAAACACATACCCACCCACCGGGTTCACTGACACATACGCTACTGGTCTGGGGTTTTCGGCTGGGGCGACCTTGGAGCCAAACAAAACCTCCAAAAATTAGACCATACCTCTAGACTGGGAGGCGCTGCTTTGCGTTTTATTTTCATTTTCCACGGGGCTCCTTCCCCTGCTCTGCGGGTCGGGGGCGGCTTTTGGGGCGCTCCCCGGCTCCCTTTGGCGGCTCCCGAGCGGCGCGGGGGGAAAGGAGCCGCTGCTTCCCGGGGAATGCCCAGAGGTTTTGAAAACCCCATCCTTGGCCATTTGCATACTTCATGCAAACACTTGCCGGGCTTGGAGCGGGCTCTCCTCCTCCTCAGCAGCCTTTGAAGTTTATTGAGCAAACTGCGGGAGCGGGCTGGGAACATCCCCATCCCTCGGGGAGCCGCCAGCCAGCCCGGGCTGCAGATGGGAACTTTTTGTGGGGCCGGATAAACAGAGCGACACTCAGCACGTGGGTGCCGGGACAGGAAGGGCAGGGAGGTGAATAACAGCGGTTTGTTTGTGCAGCCGAGCGGCGCAGAGGCATCATTTCATCATTTCATCATTTACATCCCCCCGGTGGAAGCCGGAACAGAGCTCCTGGAGCTGCTTTGCACGTGAATGGCATCACCTGGTGTTTTCGTTCCCTCTTTTTGCTCTTTTTTTCCCCAGAAATCGGGGGAGCTGGTCGCCGTGAAGGTGTTCAACAGTGCCAGCTACCTGCGGCCCCAGGAGGTGCAGATGAGAGAGTTCGAGATGCTGCGGAAGCTGAACCACAAAAACATTGTCAAATTATTCGCCGTGGAGGAGACGGTGAGCAGGAGCCCCTCTGGGAAACGCTGGGGCTCACCAGCCAAGGGAGGGGACCTGGGGGGGGACACGGGGCTGGCTGAGCCCTGCCCATCTCCCCCCGCAGGGCAGCAGCAAGCAGAAGGTGCTGGTGATGGAATATTGCTCCAGTGGCAGCCTGCTGAACGTGCTGGAAGACCCAGCCAATGCCTTTGGCCTGGCTGAGTCCGAGTTCCTCATCGTGCTGCAGTGTGTGGGTGAGTGTGGGGGTCAGGGACCACCAGCCGGGACTGAGACCCTCCAGCTGGGGACCCCACGATGCTGAGGGTCCCTGCAGGCACCAGCCCTGGGCAGTGGAGTGAGGGGTCAGGAATTGCAGCCCTGAACAGGGTGGGGATGAGCTCAGTGTTGAGGGATTCTCCTTGCTCTGGGAAGCTGCTGTGACAAGGAGCTGTGCCCTGCCATGTCCTCGTCCTCTCCATCCCCCAGTCACACTGATCCCCGTCTAAGTGCAGCCACCTCTCAGAGTTTAGTTGATAATTGCTGCCCCGAGATGTGCAGGATGTCTCTGCTTCGGCCCGCACGTCCGAAGAACGAGTCAGAGCTCTTCAGTTTTCAGTCTTGAAGTTGTTTATTAATCCTTATCTATAAAATTTTTCTTTCTGCCCAGCCGAGGTCTGCTCAGCAGGGCAGCCACAGGCACTCTGTTGTCCTTTTATACTACAAACTACATATAACATATTTACATTTAATTCCCAATACCTATCACCTGTGTTAGACAGTGAGCTTCTACTCTAAACCAATCCCAAAGTGCCAACATCACTGCAGAAAATGGAGAACAAGAAGAAGAAGAAGGAGAAAGGCTGGACACACCCAGATCCCTCCATCTTGTCCCCAAAACCCCCATTCTAGAAATCCTAAAATCTACCTTTTCACCCTGTGATAATTTTATTATTATACTGTTTAAACTTCTGTGACTTTCAGGTCCTCATACAAAGCTGGCAATTTGCTCCACGGGTCATAATCAAATCCGCAGGTGCTCTGGGATTATTGTGGAGAAACTGGACATGTTAGGAGGGCTTGTAAAAAGCTCAGTCTCGATGAGGCAATAGCCAGGGAACAAGAAGCCTTAGGGAGGGTTCTTAGAGGTGACAATTAGGGGTGTCAAGAGCTTTACACTTTAAGGGACCTGATGCAACATCTAGAGGAGCCCTTGGTGAACTTTGAACTGGGACCCCTAAATGAAGAATTTGAATTTTTGGTTGATACAGGAGCAGATAAGTCCTGTCTCAACAAAGTACCAGAAGGCATGGTAATTGGTAGAAAATTTTGTGAGGTATTAGGTGTTTTGTGAGGTGTTGTGCGTGCCAGGGTCTCTGAGCCCCCCGGCAGGGTCCTCGGCAACTCTGGACACCCAGAGGGCTGTACTGAGTTCCAACAACCACCGTGGCATTTACTCCCTCTCCAGCTCTTTTCTCATTCCTAAACTCAAACTGGCTCCTACACCTGAATTTCTGCCTCTCCCTTGCGCCAGTGGCAGGGATGAACCACCTCCGTGAGAACGGCGTCGTGCACAGGGACATCAAACCCGGCAACATCATGAGGCTGGTGGGGGAGGACGGGCAGAGCATCTACAAACTGACGGATTTCGGAGCCGCCCGAGAGCTGGAGGATGATGAGAAGTTTGTGTCCGTCTATGGCACAGAGGAGTACCTGGTGAGGAGGGCACGTGCCAGGCTGGTGGTGGCCCTGGGCGTCCTGGGGGAGGCTGGGCCCTGTCCCTCAGTCCTGCAGCTGAATCACCTGGAGAGCCTGATCTGTGTTTTTGGAAGGCGAGGGGCTCGGTGCTTTGTGGCAGGGTTGCAGGTGATGGTTTTTGAGAGGACCCAGAGCTCTGTTAGAAGTGATGATTTTTGGGAAGACTCAGCTGTGTTCCAGGTGATGGTTTTTGGGAAGATCCAGAGCTCTGTTAGAAGTGATTTTTTTGGGGAGAACCCAGAGCTCTGTTCCAGGTGATGGTTTTTGGGAAGACCCAGACCTCTGTTAGAGGTGATTTTTTTGGGGAGAACCCAGAGCTCTGTTCCAGGTGATGGTTTTTGAGAGGACCCAGAGCTCTCTTAAGAGGTTTTTTGGGAGGACCCAGAGCTCTGTTCCAGGTGATGGTTTCTGGGAGAACCCAGAGCTCTGTCAGAGATGATGGTTTTGGGGGAGGACACAGAACTGTGTTCCAGGTGATCTTTTATTTGGGAGGACCCAGAGCTCTGTTAGAGGTGCTGTTTTTCAGCCAGGACCCAGAGCTGTGTTAGAAGTTTTTGGGAGGATACAGAGCTGTTTTCCACTTGATGTTTTTACGTCAGGACCCAGAGCTCTGTTAGAAGTTTTTGAGAAGAACCAGACCTGTGTTCCAGTCGATATTTTTCAGCCAGGACCCAGAGCTCTGTTAGAGGTTTTTGGGAGGACCCAGATGTTTTCCAGTTGATATTTTTCAGCCGGGACCCAGATGTGTGTTCCAGGTGCTGATTTTTGGGGAGGATCTAGACCTCTGTTAGAAGTTTTCTGGGGAGGACCCAGAGCTCTGTTAGAAGTTTTTGGGAGGACCCAGATCTGTTTTCCAGCTGATATTTTTCAGCCAGGACCCAGCTCTGTGTTCCAGGTGCTGTTTTTCATTCAGGACCATGTCTCTGTGCCCCCCCAGCACCCTGACGTGTACGAACGGGCCGTGCTGCGCAAGCCGCAGCAGAAGGCCTTCGGTGTCACCGTGGACCTCTGGAGCATTGGTGTCACCTTCTACCACGCTGCCACCGGCAGCCTGCCCTTCGTGCCCTTCGGGGGACCCCGCAGGAACAAGGAGATCATGTGGGTACTGTGCCCAGCTGTGGTGGGGAGCGGGGGGTGGCTCACGCTGCTTTAGCCCCAAACCCAAGGGGCCTGTGGGGAGTGTGGGGAAGAATCCATGTCCCATTTGCCACGTTTTCCCTCCAAATGGGACGCTTGGGTGGGACACTGGCCTCCCTGCCCATGGCAGGGCGTTGGAACCAGGTGATCTTTAAGGTTCCTTCCCGTCACAGACGTATTTTCTGAAAAATCCTTCCACTAGGATTTTTTCTCCTGAGAAGCCTGAGAAAAGAAATGTAAACAATAATTATCTGATGGCTGTGGAATGTGGTCTGGAGATGGTTTACCAACCAAAGGTGCATCTTTGATTGGTCTCATGTGGATTGTTTTTAATTAATGGCCAATCACAGTCCAGCTGTGTCGGACTCTCTAGTCGGTCACAAGACTTTATTATGCATTCTTTTCCAGCCTTCTGATGTCTCCTTTCTCTTTCTTTAGTATAGTTTTAGTATATAATTTTCTTTTAGTATATTATATTTTCTTTTTCATATATATTTTAATATATTATATTATTATATATACACTAGATTATTATATATATTCTATTATTATAGATTATATTATTATAGATTATATTATTATATATACACTAGATTAATATTTATATTATTATATATTATATTATATATATCATGTTATTATCTATTATATATAATATATTATATTACTATGTATTTTTATATATTATATATTTTTATATATTATATTTTCTTTTTAGTATATAATTTTCTTTTAATATAATATATATCCTCAAATAACAAATAAGCCTTCTGAAACGCGGAGCCGAGATTCTCATCTCTTCCCTCGTCCTGGGGACCCTCAAACACCACCACCAGATAATTCTGGGATTCTGTAAAATGTATTCCCATGACCTCCTGGCTCACTTGGAAGGTGCTGACCGTTCCTTGCAGTATTTTCCCTCTGGGCACTTCCTTTTCCCTCAGTGAATTGTGTTTTTCCCGGCACATCCACGCTCTGCCCTTTCCCTCCGCCTGGGGAACGCAGTGCCCAAACAGAGCTCGCTTGGCTCGAGTCAGCAGCACACAATTCCCTCCGCACAGGTACAAAATCACCACGGAGAAGCCTCCTGGGGCCATTGCGGGGATCCAGAGGCAGGAGAACGGGAGCATCGAGTGGAGCTACGAGCTGCCCATCACCTGCCGCCTCTCCACGTGAGTGTCCCCTGCTGGGGCTGTGTGTCCTCAGTCAGCGCAGGAGGGGTTAACAAGGCTCTTAAACTTTTCATCTTCAGCTGTCACAGCTTTCAGAGCAGATCTCTGCTTTCCAAGGGTGCAAGGCAGTGTTTGTGACTCGGGGTTACACCAGCCCATGCGAACTTCTCTTCTGCCCTGTGGCATTCACATTTTCTGGAAAAATCCCTTTGCCCAGGATTTTTCTCCTGGGAAGCTGAGAAGCCTCAGAGAAAAATGAAAACAATAATTATCTGATTTGCTTCTCCTGTGTTTTGCTGCTCTGGAATGTGTTTGGAGATTGTTTACCCACAGGTGATTGGTTCATTGGTTTCATGTGAATTGTTTTGACTTTTTGGCCAATCAGGGCCAAGCTGTGTCAGGACTGGAAAGAGTCACAAGTTTTCATTATTATCTTTTCATTATTTCATTATTATCTTTTCATTATTTCATTATTAGCTTTTTAGCCTTCTGTCTGTGTCCTTTCTGTATTCTTTAGTATAGTTTAGTTTAGCATTCTTTAATATAATATAGTATCATAAAATAATAAATTAGCCTTCTGAGAGCATGGAGTCAGATTCATTCTTCCTGCCTTCATCTGGAGGCAACCCAAATACAAAACTTCCCTTGCTGCTGCAGGGGGCTGAAGGACCAGCTGATCCCCATCCTGGCGAATATCCTGGAGGTGGATCAGGAGAAATGCTGGGGATTCGACCAGTTTTTTGCAGGAACCAACGACATTTTGCACAGGATGGTTGTGGACGTGTTCTCCCTGCAGCAGGCGTCCTCCCACCGCATCTACATCCACTCCTACAACACGTAAGGCTGGGTCGCAGAGAAATTTGGGATTTGGGAATGGAGCTGTGAGTTCCCCTCACCTCAGCAGGGGAACCTGGGGGCACCACCGTGCCCTTTGCACTGCTCCCAGGCCAGGTTAAAACACACCAGGCTCAAATCAGCCTTTGCTGGGAGTGCACTAGCAGAGCTCTGCGCACACACAGAGATCCAGGGGGCTCTGCTGACCTTGTCTGATGTTTTGCTAAGGGAAAATATCAACATCTTGGTATTTTGAGGGCAGCAGGCTGCTAAAGGGATGGAAATCTGTGTGCTCGCCTCATTGCTTGTCCCCATCTTTTCCCTTCTTTCTCCATTCAGTACCACCAAGTTTTTAGACGCCGTCTTCAAACAGACAAACATAGTCCCTCACCATCAAGAATATTTTTTTGAAGGACACCTGTATGAGCTGGATCCCAACCTACAAGCTCATCATTTCTGCAAAACCACAGAGAGCAGCCCCCTGACTTTGCTGAGCACCTCAGAGCAGCCCGAGGACGTGGTGGGGGTCCGGTACCGAGACCGTGAGTGTGGCTGGTGGGAGATGTGTCCCAGCAGGAGAGAGAGTGGCTGCTGGAAGTTATTACAGTTATTACCAGTTATTACAGTTATTACCCAGTTATTACCCTAAGAGATTTCCCATTTCCTGCATGATCCCATCTACTGGGGGCTGGGCAGTGTTTGACCTGGATCCCAGTTCCCACTGGGGTTCCCAGTTCCCCAGACTGGTCGCTTTTCCCACTGCCAGGTTGTGCCAGTCCCCATCTCCAGCAGTGACCCCAGTTCCAGCAGCAGGAGTACTGGTTCCCAGTGCCAACTCCCAATCCTGATGCCAATTCCCAGTCCTGTTTCTGGTCCCTGCAGCAGGATCAGGGATTTCAGGGTCAGTTTTCCCCTGCCATGTGCTGCTGCTCCACGGCCACACACCATGCTGAGCTTTGGGAATTCCTGCCTTCATCCATGCTCCCAAAATGTCTTGGAGGGCCGCACTGAGCCTCCAACACTGAGGCTGAAATCCTGAGTGTCCCCAGGGTTTATTTGGTGGGTGGCAGCTGCCCGCTGCCCCCAGCTGGTGACAAACACCCCGACCCTGCCTGTCTTTGCAGCGGCGCTGGAATTCCCAAAGTTCGTGCCCAGGGTGGACGTGGTGGCCGACTGCAGTGCAGCCAAGGTGGGTGTGTGTGCCAGGGCAGTGTGCTGGCAGTGCCCTGTGCCTGGCACAGGCCCTGGCAGTGCCCTTTGCCTTGCAGAGTGCCGTGGGTGCTGCTCACCAGACCCTGCGCGTGGGGCAGGCGCTGCGGAGGGGCCGGGAGCTGCTGGCCAGGGGCCTGCACTGGGTGATGTGAGTGCCAGAGCCACTGCTGGGCAGGGCACAGGGGGCACACGGCCTGCCAGGCCTCTGGGTTTGCTGGGTTAAGGGGTTCCAGCCTGTTCCTGCCAGTGCTGACCAGTGGGGATGGTGGGGTGGGGTCCTGGGGGACTTGGAGGGAGCAGGGCAGGAGGGGCACTGTGTCCCCATGGGGCTGCTGTTGGGAGGATGCTCCTGTCCTCTTTTGTTCCTTTTGAGTCACTTTTTTCAGTTTAGGAGAGGATGAGGAAAAAAGCAGAATTATTATGTTTCTTTCTTTTCTTCCCTTCCTTCCTTCCTTCCTTCCTTCCTTCCTTCCTTCCTTCCTTCCTTCCTTCCTTCCTTCCTTCCTTCCTTCCTTCCTTCCTTCCTTCCTTCCTTCCTTCCTTCCTTCCTTCCTTCCTTCCTTCCTTCCTTCCTTCCTTCCTTCCTTCCTTCCTTCCTTCCTTCCTTCCTTCCTTCCTTCCTTCCTTCCTTCCTTTTTTTAATTATTATTATTCTTACTGTGTGCATCTATTGGAAGTGTTCCTCGCCAAGGCAGGGGAGGATTTGGAATTCCAGCTTTAAGGGTCCCTTCCAACCCAAACCATTCCATGATGAATTTCACTGCCCTACCCACCCCTTTTGGGGGAGGACAGGGGGTGACGGACCCTAAAAGCAGCAGCCACACCCAATTTTAGGTTCATCCAGCACCCCCAGTGTCTCAGAGCAGCCTGAGAGAAGCCACGAGCTCCATCTGCACCCCAGGATGGAGCTGTGGTTTCAGGGAGCACATCTTGGAGGGGCTGTTTTCTCTCTCGGCAGTGGGAACCTGAGGACAGAGTGCTGCAGGATTTTGGAGCAGAGGAGGGGAGCTCACTCCGTGCTCACCTGCCTGCAGCTCACCTTGGGGAAGACACACGAGCTGTAAGTGAGCTGGGCTGTGCCTGGGGAGATACGGGGCTGTCTTGGTTTGGAAAGCCAGGAGTCTGCTAAGGAAGGCAGAAGCCTCCCCTGAAATGGAGAATGTAAACCCTCCCCATCCCTCCAAATTGCTATAAATTTTAGATTAAGGGGCTCTCAGGCAAAAAATATGGGAGCAGGAATAACAGTTCTTTACCAGGGAAGAAAAAATAAAAGGATAAAATAAACAATGCAGTGAACCAAACCAACACTGGCAGAGTCAGAACCCAAGCTGACACCCTGTGGGTCAGGGTGCTGGCAGCAGTCCCATTGGAATTGTGGCTCAGCCCTCCTGCAGTGTCAGGGGTGGTTCTGCTGGAGCAGGGATCCTGGAGAAAGGTGCAGTCTCTGCCTCTGGAGATCCAGGGGAAGAGGCAGCTGCTGTTCCTCTGGGCAATCCAGTGCAGAAGCCGTGCTGGTGTTCCAGAATCTCCAGATTCTATCCGGGTAGGAATGCTTGGCTCCTCCCTCTGGGCTCACATCTCCCAGTGGGATGCTGTAGTTCTTATCAGCCATGCAGGGACATTCAATGGCTGTTATCAGCAGGTGTCCCCTCCGAGGGAGGAGTGATTGTGATCACTCAGAGAGAGAGATAAGGCAAACTGCCCACTTGACAAAAGACAGCTGCCATACAGATGGTAATAGAACACACCCTGCCTTGCAACCTGGAACAGGGGCTCTCAAAGGTCCTGGATAATCAGGAGTAAGGAAATAAGGAATCAGGAATAAGGAAAATGCCAGGAATGAGCTGATATTGTGGAGGCAGGAGGCTTTTTCGCTGTCTCGGAAATGAGCCACTCTGGCTGTTTCTCCCTGTGTGCTTCAGTTTTTAATGATTTCACAGGAGGTGGAGTTAGTCCTGACTGGATCCTGCTCTGGGGTTTTCTGAATGTTACAGCCCTCGAGCAGGAAGGAGCCAGCGCTGCTGCCAGCTCCAGGGAAAGGAAAACTGAGAAAATTGGGATAAAATAAAGAGCAGGGTGGCACCAGCTCCAGGGAAAGGAAAACTGAGAAAATTGGGATAAAATAAAGAGCAGGATGGCACCAGCTCCAGGACCCCTTGGGGGTCTGGCCCCTGTCACCAACCCTGCAGAGCTGGGCTGCATTCCCAGAGATCCAGCATCCCACCAGCCATGGGGAGAGATCCCATTTCCTTCCAAGAGCCTCCACTGAATTATGGAGAAACCTTGGGCTGCCCTCAGCCTTCCCCCTAACCCACACCCCCCTTCCCACCCAGCTACCCCGGGCCAAGCTGAACCCATTTTATCTCAAGCAACCCACGGATATTTTACTTTTCTGCTGCTTTTTTGTTGTAGTAGAAAATTCTTTGCCTCTGCGTTGCTGTTCTTTCATTCTTTGCCATTTAGCAAAGTCTCTTAATTTCCATTTCATCTGGAAAAAAAAAAAAAAATAGGGACACGTGGTTCCCATTGAGTGCAGCCCTCAGGGCTGGAGTGCCAAGAGCAGCAGAGCTGCAGCTGGGTGCTCTGGCTCTTCCAGCCCTTCCAGCTCTGCAGCAGGAACATTTCTGCTGACTTAGCCCCCGTGCCACGCTCAGCCTGGCACACAGACACCCTCCCAGCTGGCCTGAAGCCAGTGGGTGTAAAACCAACAATTTTGGAACAAATTGGACTCAACAGGGCGACTTTTTACCAGATCAGCAGTTTGCATCTCGTGGCTTCTCGGGTTGCTGCTGATAATTGCTGCCCCGAGATGTGCAGGATGTCTCTGTTTTGGCCAGTGCGTCCGAAGAGTGAGTCAGAGCTCTTCAGTTTTCGGTCTTGAGGTTGTTTATTAATTCTTATCTATAAAATTTTCTTTCTGCCCAGCAGAGATCTGCTCAGCAGGGCAGCCACAGGCGCTCTGTTGTCCTTTTATACTACAAACTACATATAACATATTTACACTTAATTCCCAACACCTATCACCTGTGTTAGACAGTGCGTTTCTATTCTAAACCAATCCCACAGTGCCAGCACCACAGCAGAAGATGGAGACCAAGAAGAAGAAGTAGAAAGGCTGGACACGCCCAAGTTCCTCCATCTTGTCCCCAAAACCCCCATACCAAAAATCCTAAAATCTACATTTTCACCCTGTGGTAATTTTATTATTATACTATTCACACCTGTGTGACCTTCACATCCTCATACAAAGCTGGCAACTTGCTCCAGGGGTCAAAATCAAACCCCTAGGTGTTCTGGGCTGTGTGCCAGGGTCTCTGAGCCCCCCGGTGGGGTCCTCGGTAGCTCTGGACACCCAGAGGGATGCACTGAGTCCCGACAGTGAAATCTGGGTTGCTGCCCAAGGAAATCACTTTGCAGCCCCCCAGGACCCCATCACGGGGCGGATTCCTGTGCCAAGTGTTTGCCAACAATACTCCTCCTTCAGGAATCTTCATTTTCTGCCTTCCCCCAGGTACGAGGCCGTTCCTGCAGGCAGCAGGGCCCCAGCTGGGCTGGATGTGGTGAGGACAAGGCTGCAGAGGGTGAGGAGCATGCCCAGCCCCAGGAGCGCCCAGAGCTCTCAGAGCAGCTGGTCCCAACCTCTGCCCCTCCCCTGCAGGTGGATGAGGAGCTCTCCCAGTGCTCCCACAGCATCTTTGACTTCCAGGGGGCCCTGGATGGGATTTTGGCCGAGCTGGTGAAGGACAGGCAGCAAGTGCACGAGGACAAGAGGTGTGTGGGGCAATCCCTGGTGCCACCTGGCTGTCCCCACCAGGAGCCCTGGGCTGGATTTACAAGTGGAGGGATTTTTAAGCTGGAAGTTTGATTGGGATGCTCAGAATTTCTCCAGGAGCTGAGGGCAGGGTCTGCCCTGTCCCTGTGCCCTCCTTGCCTTTTCCCTGCCCTATCCCAGTTTTTCCCCATCCTTCTCCCATTCCCATTCCCAGCTTGTCCCACCAGGGCTTTCCCTGCTGCCAACTCTCACCCAGAGGCTGGTTTCACTCTGAGGACAGGAACTGTGTCCTGCAGTCCCCTCATCACACCCAGGCAATGAAATCTCCCTCAGTTTCTGTGGGAATTCTCTCTGGGGTTGGGATTCCCCAATTCCTGGATGTGGAGCCCTTTAAGAGCCTGAATGAGAGATGTGGGACTCCAGGCAGCTCCCCAAAATGCAGTTTATTCCATCCAAGATGTCACAGCAGTCCAGGGTGGTGGGTGGCAGAGCTGTGCCTACAGCTGTCAGCTCCAGCTGCAGGCAGGCCTGGAGACCCTTTGGTTTTGGTTACAATGCATTATAAACTTTTCTTTTGGTTACAAATGCATTATAGACTTTTCTTTGCTGAGCATCTTAACACAGTAGAACCAATCTATACCTTAACTATTATCTATAACCTATCATAACTCCTATAATTACCATATTCATGTTACTCTTCTCCAATCACTAAAAGTTAGTGCATTACAGTTTAAGCTAGAAGTTGTTTTTCAGTTTTCTTGCAGTGGAAAATTCTGAGACCTTTTTTCTACTTGCAGCTTCGCTGACTTGTTTGCCTGTGCTATCTTTCTGCTTGGTAAAAACATCTTCTTGTTTGGGGTGGGTTTATCTTTTGCTCTAAGCCATACAAACCCCTTGTAACTAACAAACCCTTTGCCTCCTTGGTTATCCAGTAAGACTGGCTCAGCAATTCTTTCCTTCTAGATCAAAACTTGCTTCCATCTCTATTCCTTCATCAGACTCTACATTTAAAAATCTTATCTGTGAGACTTTCTTGTCAAACTTTCATCCTTCCCAACAGAGCCCCACAGAATGGAGCAGTTCCCCCGCCAGGGGTGCCACCCCCACCCCAAAGGGATAAGTTCACTCCAAAATGCTGATTTCAGCCCAAAATGCTGATTTCAGCCCAAATTGCTGATTTCAGCCCAGCCTCACCCCCTCCCCTGCCCCGTTGCAGCATCCAGCAGATGGAATGCTGCCTGGAGAAGATGCAGATGATCCACAAGCAGTTCAAGAAGGCCAGGACGTCTCTGAGTGAGTGCTGGGGCTGGGGGCACCGGGCAGGAATGTCCCTGCACTGTCCCCGTGGGAAAATGGATTATTTGGGATCAGCACTGACTTCATGGAACCTCGCAGAGCTTTTCTGTTTCTGTGTCCTGACAGTGCCCTGGGGGCTGAGCCAGGAGATGTGGTAGCAGCCCCCAGCTGGGTAATAATTATCGTTGTCTCTATGATGCAAAAGGTGTGAAAAGCCGCTTTATTATTAGAAATTTACAGTTCTTATAGAAACCATGGTGCACTTAAGACCTGATTGGTCTCAAAGTGAAAACCTCTCACACTATTGGTGAATTATCAATAGCACGCTCTGGAGAACCATATCTATAAACAATGGTGATAGAAAGAGAAATAATCATTGTTTGGATTCTCTCCTCTAAGATTCCCAGGCTCAGCCTGGGAGAAATTATCTCTATTCTTTCTTCAGCTGAACTGAAAATATCCACAAGGAAAATCCCCTTCAGCCTGTGCCCTGTGAAATTGCCCATTTCTTGGGCTGTCAGCAGCAAATGTGCGCTGACCTTGTTTTTCCTCCCCAGGGCTGAGCTACAACGAGGAACAAATCCACAAGCTGGACAAGTGAGTCCCACCCTGTCCCCTCCCCAGGACCTGCCCCTTGCTGGCTCTGGGTGGGTCCCAAAGGGTTAAAAATTGTCCCTGACGCTGTCAGAGAGCGCTGGAGGAGGCTCCTGTGCGGTTCCTCCTTGCAGGAGCTCTGCCAGGCAAGGTTTCAAGCCCTGAGCTCTTTCAGATGGAGCTGTGGGAGCAGAGGTGGGGACAGGGAGCAGTTTCGGGGTCACATCCCTGGTGCTGGTTGAGGGGACAAACCCATTCCAGGCTGGGCTTGCACAGGACCTGGTCTGTGTGAGCAACAGACCAAAAAAAAGGCAATTTTTTTTGCGCTGAGATGCTGATTTGGGAAGTGTCCCTGCTTCCCCATCTGCTCATGAAGTTCCTGATGGGTTTGGTGAGAATTTTCCTTTCAGAAATTCTTTTTCCTTTCAGAATTTTTTGAGAATTCTCCTTTCAGTTTCCACCCAAACCAGGGGAGTTCAGCACAGGCAAGAAATACAATTCCCACCCCAACCTGCAGCAGGGAGGGTGAAATCCCACAGACTCCTTTGTCTCACTCAATGCTCAGTCTAACCTTGAGCATTTGCCTTAAGCTCCAATGCAGAGACTTCTCAGCAGTGCCCTGGTGGGGGGACAGGGACTGAATCCCCCAAAATATCCCCCTCCAGGGGTATTTCGTCTTCTCTGTCGCTCATTTCTGAGCATCCAGGGCTTCCAAGTGCTCTCTGCTATGGATGGAGTGCGGAGATGGAAATGGGGATTTGGGGAAATGCTCTTTGTATTTTGTATTTTTGTATCACACGCTTTTTGAATCCCCCCTAAACCTCCAAAACCAAGATTCTCTTTGTATTTTGTATTTTTGTATTAAATGCTTTTTGCATCCCCCAAAACCCCCAAAAACCTCCAAAACCAAGATTCTCTTTGTATTTTGTATTTTTGTATCAAATGCTTTTTGTACCCCCCCGAACCCCCTAAACCTCCAAAACCCAAAATGCTCTTTTTTGTATTTTGCACCCCCCAAAACCTCCCTCTCCATCACAGCCAGGGTTTGTCTGCTCTATAATTCATTTCTGAGCATCCAGGGCTTCCAAGCGCTGTCTGCTTTATCAAGTGTGGAGATGGAAATGAGGATTTTGGGAAATGCTCTTTGTATTTGTATTTTTGTATCACATGCTTTTTTTGTATCCCCCAAAACCCCCAAAAACCTCCAAAACCAAGATTCTCTTTGTATTTTGTATTTTTGGATCAAATGCTTTTTGTATCCCCTCTAAACCTCCAAAATTAAAATGCTCTTTTTTATATTTTTGAATCCCCCAAAACCTCCCTCACCATCACAGCCAGGATTTGTTTTCCCTGTAGCTCCTTTCTTTCTCTGTTCAGGAGGCAGCTTTTGGCCTCCTGGGATGTTCCTTTTCACACCTTGAAGGAAATAATGCTGTTTTCGCTCTTGTTCCTGGGTTTAGGCTGAATTTGGGGAACCTGGCCAGGAGGGTTCTGTCCATTTTCCAGAATGACTGTGTCCAGCAGTACCAGGAGGCCCTGGCCCAGCACAGCAGCAGAATGAGGTACCAGCCCTCCCCAGGGATTTGGGACGGGCCACGTTGTAGTGGAAAGGAGCAAAATTATTATTATTATTATTATTATTATTATTATTATTATTATTATTATTATTATTACTATTACTATTACTATTACTATTACTATTACTATTATTATTTACAACATTATAATGTGTGTAATATTATATAAATTACACATATATACATTTCTATAATTTATAATTTACAATATATAATATATAAATATATAAATATATAATATATAAATATATAAATATATAAATATATAAATATATAAATATATAAATATATAAATATATAAATATATTATATTATATTATATTATATATTAAAATAATAATATTAATTTTATATTAAAATAATGTTCTATAATAAATTAATAATTTTATATTAAATTAGTATGGTTCTATTACATCTTTTATATTAAAATAATTTATATTAAAATTTATTTATATTAAAATAATTATTATGATTTTATATTGCAGCTGTTATTATTAATAATAATATTAATGTTAATATTAATATTAGTATTTACAATGTTATAATTTATGTATTATTATATAAATTAAACATATATAAATTTCTATAATTTATAATATATAATATATAAATATATAAATTATATTATATTATATTATATTATATTATATTATATTATATTATATTATATTATATTATATTATATTATATTATATTATATTATATTATATTATATATTAAAAGAATATTGACTTTATATTAAAATAATGTTCTATATTAATTTAATAAATTATATTAAATTAATATAGTCTTATTAAAATATTTTTATTCGAATAATAATTTATATTAAAAGTAATTAATATTTAAAAGAATTATTAAAAGTGTATATTGCATTAATAATAATAATAATAATGATAATAATAATAATAATAATAATAATAATAATAATAATAATAATAATAATAATAATAATAATAATGGGAATTTTGGGAATTGCTGAGGGACTGCACAGGGGTGACAAACCCTCCAGCAGCTCTGTGACCCCACTGGAAACCCCAGCTGGCTCCTACCCCATAGTTCTGCCCTGCAGTTTTAAGTTTATATTTTAAAAAGCCCCCAAATCCCCCAAACCTGCAGCTGCAGTTGAAGCAGCTCTGGCTGGGGGGAGAGGTTATTTTGGGTTCTTTTACTGGGACAGAAAGAAATTGAGACAGAGAGAAGTGGGAAGCATTTTCCCACTCCATGGGAAGGATTTTCTGCTGAGCAGTGCTTGGGGAATAACGCAAAGAGCAAATTACCCCGTGGCGATTGAGGGCAACCCACAGCCTGTGGCAGCAGGGGACAGAGGGTCTTGCAAAAATTGGATTTTCATGGCAAGGAGAGGAGCAGCCCCCCCTGGGCTGGAGGGAGGAGGAGTTTCTGGAATTCCTTACAATTAAACCCATTTTTTGATCCTCTTTCTGGTGGGGAGTAGCCCTGGGCTGGATTTACAAGTGGAGGGATTTTTAGGCTGGAAGTTTGATTGGGATGCTCAGAATTTCTGCAGGGGCTGAGGGCAGGGTCTGCCCTGTCCCTGTGCCCTCCTTTCTTTTTCCCTGCCCTATCCCAGTTTTTTTTCTTTTCCCTTTCCCCAGTTCTTTTTTCTTTCCCCAGTTCTTTTTCTTTTCTCATTTTTTTTCCCTGGTTTTTCCCCATCTTTTCCCATCCTTCTCCCATTCGCATCCCCAGCTTGTCCCACCAGGGCTGTCCCTGCTGCCAGCCCTCACCCCGAGGCAGATTTCACTCCAGGCACAGGAACTGTCCCCTCATCACACCCAGCAATGAAATCTCCCTCAGTTTCTGTGGGAATTCTCTCTTGGGTTGGGATTCCTCAATTCCTGGATGTGGAGCCCCACAGAATCCACGCAGTGCAGGACACTAAAGCACTAAAAGCACTAAAAAGGGTTTTACCTCTGCTCCCAGGGAGGAAAAATCCTTCCCCACGTTTTCCTGGGGTATTTTCGTACCTGTTTTCCTGTCCTTGTGGGGAAAGCACCAGGAGTCACAGCTGGATATTTTTAATTTCTCCTTACTTCAGTTTTAATTGTCCTGTTTTGTTTCCTGCCAGGGTTTGTGGGGTGGTGGTTGTTTTTCTGGGGACTTGAGGTGGATCATTCACCTGAAATATTCTTTCCTTTGTTTTTTTAAAACCAAAACAAACATTTTTATTTTTTTTTTTATGCAACTCCTGCTGTGCCTGCTGGGTGTGAGGAGCCTTTTTTGCGTAGGAACAAGAGGCCCAGCCTGTGCTGGGTGAACTGACAGGTCTGAGCTGCCTCATTTACAATCAACTTTCCCTGATTAATTAGCTCTTAGTGCTGTTTGGATAACCTGGCCTATGGTGGCTGCTGCAGCTGCAATTACAGCAAGCCCTGACTCATTTGCTTCCCTTCAGGATTTTGAATCCAGACAGCTCTGCAGAAAGCAGCGTGCAATTAAAACACAAATAAAATTAAACACAAACAAAATAAAATAAAATAAAATAAAATAAAATAAAATAAAATAAAATAAAATAAAATAAAATAAAATATAATATAATATAAAGAATAGAATAGAATAGATATATAAAAATTAAATTAAATTAAATTAAAAATAATATTAAATATAATATAAATAAAATAAATAAAATAAAATAAAATTAAAAATATAAAAGAAAATAAAATATAAAATAAAAAATAATATAAAATAAAAATAAAACATAAAATAAAATATATAAAATAAAATTAAATATAAAATATAAAATATAAAATAAAATAAAAATAAAATAAATAAAGTAAAATAAAATTAATGATGTCAAGCGTTGCCTGGGAGGTTTGACAGAATTTTCTCCTCTTTCCAGGAAAGTTTGTGAGATCAAGAAGCACCTGAAGAGGCTCAGCAACCGCATCAGTGCCTGCAGTGTGGAGATGATGGAGTGCCAGGACTGCCTGCAGGGCGTGGGTGTCCAGGGCTGCAGCTCCTCCTGCTCCTCCCCAGCAGCACCTGGGCTCCATCTCCATCTCCATTTCCATCTCCATCTCCATCTCCATTTCCATTTTCATCTCCATTTCCATTTTCATCTCCATTTCCATCTCCATCTCTATTTCCATTTTCATCTCCATTTCCATTTTCATCTCCATTTCCATCTCCATCTCCATCTCCATTTCCATTTTCATCTCCATTTCCATCTCCATCTCTATGTCCATTTTCATCTCCATTTCCATTTTCATCTCCATTTCCATCTCCATTTCCATCTATCGCCATCCCCATCTATTTCCATCTCCATCTCCATCTCCATCTCCATCTCCATCTTCCATCTCCATCTCCATCTCCATCTCCATCTCCATCTCCATCTCCATCTTCCATCTCCATCTCCATATATCTCCATCTCCATCTCCGTCTCCATCTCCATCTCCACAGGCTCTGGACAGGCTTCTCCAGGTGGAGCAATGGCATTTGTCCCTTCCTGTGCCTCCCCCTGTCCCCCTGAGCCAGGCCTGCCAGGAGATGGCTCTGAGGTGAGTCCTTGGTTTGGATAATACCTTTGTGTGACCCAGAGATGGGGAAGCTGAGAGTTAAAAACTTCTATTCCATTTTCAGTCTCGTGAGAAGGGTGAGACAATGCAGGTGCTATAATTCACACCATCACAATCAGAAGCTATTTCCTGATTACCAAACACCATAAGCATTTCTTAGCTTATTAACTTTTTGTCACACCGTGCTGTAAAGCCAGTCATCTAAAACTGCCCCTTGTGTGTCCCACTACAATACATCTTTCATGGTTCTATTTCTCCAAAGTATTTAGTCTTATTTGCAAGGCCATCTTTTGAAACCTTTTTCTAGCTCCATTTCTCTCTCAACAGTATCTATCTTATTCCATAACATTGCTAAATCAATATTTCTTATCTCAAAGTTGGCATGCAGATTCATACTGTGTGCTAAGAACTCTCTACAAATCCATTTCCCACCCTTGGGAACCAGGGTCTGGGGACAGCCCAGCTCCTCAGGGGGGGACAGAACCTCCTGCTGCTGATCCTTGGGAATGGGCTGAGGGTTCTGTGTCTGCAGGGCTGGGAAGGTGTGACCCTGCTCAGTGTGACCCTGCTGGGTGTGATCCCTGCTCCGTGTCCTGTGGGGCATCCCAGCCCTTCAGCAGGAGCTGCTCCCATGGGAAACAGGGGCTGAGCAGTGCACGAATGAGGGGCTGGATCTGCCCCTGCAGGAATTAGGGCTGGATGTGCCCCTAAAGGATGCAGGAATGAGGGCTGGATCTGCCCCTGTAGGATGCAAGAATTAGGGCTGGATTTACCCCCAAAGGATGCAGGAATTAGGGCTGGCTGTGTCCCTAAATGATGCAGGAATTGGGGCTGGATGTGCCCCTAAAGGATGCAGGAATTAGGGCTGCATCTCTCCCTAAAGGCTGCAGGAATTAAGGCTGGATCTGCCCCTACAAGGATGCAGGAATTAAGGCTGGCTGTGTCTCTGAAGGAATTAAGGCTGCATTTACCCCTGCAGGATGCAGGAATTGGGGCTGGATGTGCCCCTAAAGGATGCAGGAATTAAGGCTGGATTTGCCCCTAAAAGATGCAGGAATTAAGGCTGGATGTGCCCCTAAAAGATGCAGGAGTGAGGGCTGGAATGAGGGCTGGCTGTGTCCCTGCAGGAATTGGGGTTTGATTTGTCCCTGCAGGATGCAGCAATTAGGGCTGGAATTGAGGGCTGGCTGGGTCCCTGCGGGAATTAGGGCTGGATTTTCCCCTAAAGATGCAGGAATGAGGGCTGGCTGTGTCCCTGCAGGATGCAGGAGCTGCTGGAGCAGATGAGGTCGGTCGCCTGCGACCTGCAGCTCAACAACAGCATCATCGAGCGGTGAGTGAGTGACGGAGGGAGGGAGTGAGAGAGGGCACCCCGGGCTGCTGCTCCCAGCAGAATCCCTTCTCCTCATCCTGCTCTGAGCAGGATCCCAGCTCCTCACCTGCTCCTCACCTGCTCCCAGCAGGATCCCTTCTCCTCACCCTGCTCCGAGCAGGATCCCTGCTCCTCACCCTGCTCCTCACCCTGCTCCGATCAGGATCCCTGTTCCTCACCTGCTCCTCACCCTGCTCTGATCAGGATCCCTGTTCCTCACCCTGCTCCTCACCCTGCTCTGATCAGGATCCCTGTTCCTCACCCTGTTCCTCACCCTGCTCTGATCAGGATCCCTGCTCCTCACCCTGCTCCTCACCCTGCTCCTCACCCTGCTCTGATCAGGATGTCTGTTTCTTCCTCACCCCGCTCTGAGCAGGATCTCTGTTCCTCACCCTGTTCCTCACCCTGCTCCCAGCAGGATCCCTGTTCCTCCCCCGCTCTGATCAGGATCTCTGTTCCTCACCCTGTTCTCACATCTCCTGTTCTCACCCTTTACCCCGCTCTGAGCAGGATCTCTGTTCCTCACCCTGATTTTCACCCTGTTCCTCACCCCGCTCTGATCAGGATCTCTGTTCCTCACCCTGATTCCTCCCAGCCAGGCTGTGCTGGAGGCTCTGGGAGGGCTCCCTGGGACGCACCAGGCACAGCCACAGTCACTCTCCCATGGGGTTTTTAACTGCCCCCTGTTTGCATCATGGCCTGGCAGCAGCAGAATCTCTCTTGGAGTTTTAGCAAAGAATTTCTCCATCATTTCTTCCCCCTCCTTCCAGCCTTTTCCCTTTTCCCCAGCACTCCCTGCTGCTCGCTGCCCTGGAGAGCTAGATACAGATTTTTCTGTATGAAAACCTCTGCAAAACCCAGCATCTATAATTTGTTTTTCCCCCCTAATATCCAATTTAAACCTCTCCTGGTGCAACTTGAGGCCTCCTATCCTGTCACTTGTTACCTGGGAGAAGAGACCAGCTCCCCCCTCAGCACAGCCTCCTTCCAGGGAGCTGTGGGCAGCAATAAGGTTCCCCCTGAGCCTCCTTTTGTGGCATTCACATCCTCTGAACAGAGACAATGTAATTCTCTATCCCAGGATTTTTCCTGGGGAAGGCAGTGAGAAAGTTCAGAGAGAGAAGAGAAAACAATTCTTATTTCTATTCGAAAAAGTTGAGAGAGAAAAGAGAAAACAATTCTTATTTCTGTTTGCTTTCTCAGACAGACAAGAGAAAACAATTCTTATTTCTGTTTGATTTCTCACTGCCTTCCCCAGGAGAAATCCTGGGAGGGAGAATTCTCTCTCTCTGTTCAGAAAATGGGAATAGCACATCCTTTCCCCCATGGTAAACACCTCCAGCTCCTTCTGTTGCCCCTCACAGTTTTCCAGCCCCCAAATGAAAGAAAACCTCTGGGTTTGCAGACAGAAGAGGTGTTGGTGTGGCTTTAAACTCACAGAGGAGAGGTTTAGATGAGATATTGGGAAGGAAATGTCCATATTCCCAATGTCCATTTATTCAGGCTGAAAAAAGCTGGGAATCACCCCCCTGTGATTTTCCTCCTCTGCATCCTTTCCTTGAGGCTCTGAATGCAAAAGGACAATGGGAATATGTACAATTCCTTCCCAATATCTCATCGAAACCTCTCCTCTTTTACTTTAAAGCCATCCCCCTTGTCCTATCACTGAAAAGTCACTCTCCCCTCTTCTTTAAAGTCCTGGTTTTTATGGAGCTGTCTCCCGGGATGGTATTGGGAAAATGAAAGTCCAGAATGGTTTTAGGAGGTTCCCAGCCAGGTGCCAGCTAAACCTTCACCCTCAGAAATTTCCTTTATTGTGGGTAATTCCTGATGCAATGAACAGCTTGTGGAGGACATCCCTGGCCAAAATTAGGGGATAATTCTCTTTTACTTTAAAGCCATCCCCCTCGTCCTATCACTAAAAAGTCACTCTCCCTCTTCTTTAAAATCCTGATTTTCGTGTATCCAGGAGTTTTTAAAAGACAAAACCCCAGGAATTGGGAATCCAGCGCTGTTTTTAGGACCACCTCTGACCTAAACCCTTTTGTCCCTGCAGGTTGGGTGGGGCTGCTCCCGCTCCCAGCGTTTGAGGGACTCGGTGAAGGTGCGGCTGCTGAACCAAACCTTCCCAGCAGAGGGAATTCACAGCCCCTGGAGCCACAGAGCTGCTGGATTTCCCGTGCCCTGGGAGCTCTCCGTGTCCTACCTCTGTGCCCCAGCACTTTGCACCTTCTCCCCATCAGCCCCTGAGCCTCTGCAAGTTTGGCCAGAAAATCGAGTGGGGTTTTATATTTTTCTTTTTTTTTTTAAAAAAATAAAAATTGAAGGACTTGGTGTTTTCATGGTTTCTCTGCATCACTGTGTCAGATGAGGAAGAAGAAGAGCTTTAATCTTTCGTCCTCTTGCTTATTTTGGAATTATTCCTGCTTTTAACGTGCTGGAGTGGGGCAGGGGGTGCTGGTGGCTGTGGGAAGGCAATGCCAACCCTTCCCTGCTGCAGAGGAAGAGGAAGGAGGGGGAACACATCCCTGCCACCTTGCTGTCCCTCGGGAATCCCTCCCTGCTGGCCCAGCCCTTTGCTGGGGACAATGGTTCTGCTCCTTTCCCGGCTGCTTTGTGACCTGGGGGTTGATGAGGAGCTGCAACTCCCCCATGATCAGCCCGGGCAGGTGTGGGGCAGCGATAGGGATTGCCAGGAGCTGGGAGTGAGAGATGGGAGCGGGAGATGATTGTGGGAAGGCTCAGCCACCCCCCTGCCTCACCCCAGAGTGATTTATGGGCTGTCCCCGCATCCACAGCCCCATCCCAGGGAGCAGCAGGGTCACAAATCCCACCCTGCTGGGCCCATCCCCATCCCACGAGTAGCAGGGTGACAGATCCCACCCTGCTGGGCCCATCCCACATCCCTATCCCAGGGAGCAGCATCCAAAGTCGGGCAGGATGACCGATCCCACCCTGCTGGGCCCATCCCCATCCCACATCTCCATCCCAGCAAGGGACAATCATCCTGTTTTTCATCTCCATCAACAGGCAGTGACAAATACCTTCATACATTGCACATCCACAGAGGTAAATCACATTACATTCTACACTGACCCCCTCAGCCATCCTGGCACATCCCAGGAGCAGCAGGGTCACAAATCCCACCCTGCTGTGCCCTCCCCACCCATCCTGGCACATCCCATGCATCCCTCCCTGCCAAGGCAGCAGAATGCAGGAGGAGCAGCAGGAGCAGGGCTGTGCCCAGCCTGACTTTCTCGTAGGAACACGCCAAGGGTGCCCAGGAGCCTCCCCCGCCCAGGAAACCTTTCCCTGGTGGAATTTGGCACCAGAGCTCCCCATTCATTTTAATTATAAAAACCAACATCCTGAATGTCAAGCCCAACTGTTTGCTCTGCAGAGGTGGAGCTAATCCATCCCTTCAGAGCTTTTCTCCCAAGAGTTATTTTCTGGGATTTGCTGGGCGTTCTAAGGGACGTTATTTGGAATCCAGGCAGAATTTCCTGATATTCCCAAAGGAGCAGGGTCCCTGCTGCACCTCCTGGCACTCAGTGGAGCTGCACTGACTCGCACCAGCTGAGCATTTGACCTGGAACATGTTTGGCTTCAGCTAAAAGGGATTTATTTCTTGGCAAACAGAAAAAAGAACTTTTGCTAATAGCCCTTGTCATGCTTTAACTGCTGTAGCACAGCAGCTGCCAAGGGGACTTCTGGAATCCAAACGAAACAAGAATTTTCCTGCCAATGTTAATTACTTGGGGTTTTCTTTTTCCCCCCAAAAAAATTTTATCCTGTGGCCTAAAAAATATTTTAACCTGAATACCTGAAGGGACAGCTGGGAAGGATAATGACTGTCACAAGCCTCTTGGGGCTTGCTGTGGGGACAGAAAATATCACATTTATTTAGTATTTTTATGCCCTGAGGCTGCAGGACAGAGACTGGAGATGTCTCCTGGGATGGTATTGGGAAAATGAAAGTCCAGAATGGTTTTAGGAGGTTTTAGGAGGTTCCCAGCCAGGTGCCAGCTAAACCTTCATCCCTCAGAAATTTCCTTTATTGTAGGTGATTCCTGATAAAATTAACAGTTTGGATGACATAGGATAAACCACCAAACTTTTGTGGAACAATTTACTGAGGAATAAATCTGCCGCTGTTTTCAAGCAGAAGCAGAGGAGGTATGAAAGCAAATCCTGAACTGGGAAGGAAAAGACCTTCCAAAAAATTAATCCTGCTGCTTAGCACAGAACAAAACCCCAATTTTCCCAGCTGCATTATCCCTCCTTTGGTATGAACCTGTTATTAGGGGCTGCTTATGGCACTAGGCTGCTGTGATTCAGAGCCAGTGCTTTAATCCATCCTTCAAATTAGAATCCTTGAAAAGGATTTGGGTATTCTCAGCTCATCCTGTCCTCAGGAGCACACGGGAGACGTCAAATTCAGCTTCCCCTAAGCCTGGATTCACCCAGCCCAGCTCTGCCTCTCCCCTCCCTTCTCTCCCAAAAACCTGAATGCAAACGGACAGTGGGAATATGTAAAATTCCTTCCCAATACCTCATCCAAATCTTTTAGTTTAAAGCCACCCCTTGTCCTATCACTAAAAAGTCACTGTCCCTCTTCTTTAAAATCCTGATTTTTATGGAGCTGTCTCCCGGGATGGTATTGGGAAAATGAAAGTCCAGAATGGTGCAGAAGGGAGTTCTGGAATCCAAACGAAACAAGAATTTTCCTGCCAATGTTAATTACTTGGGGTTTTTTTTTCCCCAAAAAAATTTTATCCTGTGGCCTAAAAAATATTTTAACCTGAATACCTGAAGGGACAGCTGGGAAGGATAATGACTGTCACGAGCCTCTTGGGGCTTGCTGTGAGGACAGAAAATATTACATTTATTTAGTGTTTTTGTGCCCTGAGGCTGCAGGACAGAGACTGGAGATGTCTCCTGGGATGGTATTGGGAAAATGAAAGTCCAGAATGGTTTTAGGAGGTTTTAGGAGATTTCAGGAGGTTTTAGGAGGTTCCCAGCCAGGAGCCAGGTAGACCTTCACCCCTCAGAAATTTCCTTTATTGTGGGTGATTCCTGATGCAATGAACAGCTTGTGGAGGACATCCCTGGCCAAAATTTGGGGATAATTCTGTCGGAATGAACGTGTTTCAAAGCAGAAGGAGGGAGAGCAGCAGAGCAGGGCCGGGCTCAGGGCTGTGTCACCCTCCAGCCACACACACCAAAGCACCAATCGCCCTCAGGCCAGCAGGGAGGGGGGACAGGGACCTTCCCAGCCCTGTGACACCCCCGGCTGGAAGGAGGGACACTGGCACTGGCAGGGGACACGCGGGGCCAGGGGAACGTGTGGCAGCACACGCAGTGTCTGACTCCTGACAGATAACTCCTGACTCCTGACAGTTTTTCTACTGTTAACTCGACCTTTTTGCACTGGCTGCTCAAACTCTCGTGTCTGTCTGTACAGCTGCGGCAGGACTTGATGGGAGGGAAGGGAAGGAAGGAAGGAAGGGAAGGAAGGGAAGGAAGGGAAGGAAGGGAAGGAAGGAAGGAAGGGAAGGAAGGAAGGAAGGAAGGAAGGAAGAAGGGAAGGAAGGAAGGAAGGAAGGAAGGAAGGAAGGGAAGGAAAGGAAAGGAAAGGAAAGGAAAGGAAAGGAAAGGAAAGGAAAGGAAAGGAAAGGAAAGGAAGGAAAAGGAAGGAAGGAAGGAAGGAAGGAAGAGGAAGAAGGAAGGAAGGAAGGAAGAAGGAGAAAAGGAAGGAAGGAGGAAGGAAGGAAGGAAGGAAGGAAGGAAGGAAGGAAGGAAGGAAGGAAGGAAGGAAGGAAGGAAGGAAGGAAGGAAGGAAGGAAGGAAGGAAGGAAGGAAGGAAGGAAGGAAGGAAGGAAGGAAGGAAGGAAGGAAGGAAGGAAGGAAGGAAGGAAGGAAGGACACCTGCATGGAGCAGCCCGAGCTGCTGCGGTATTTTCCCTTTCACGTTTCGCACGAGAGCCTCAGCTGGGGGAGGGAATTCCTGCGTGTCGCAGCCCCGGAGGGGACAGGGGCTTTCCCAACGTGTCACCGCGGGGACAGAGCCGCGACAAAGCGCCGGGGACGCGGCTGCGCTGGGGAAAACCTCTGGCTGTGCTTTGTGGTGTCATACTGGTTTTTTAAGATTTTCTAAGCCTTCTGATGTTGACATTCTTGTAGTAAACTTTCTCACACACATTCGGTAAATAACTCATTGTTTTGCATTCCTTTATGGAAGAAGAAAGAGTTGATGGGCTGTTGGTTTGACCAGTGCCATTGGAGAGGTGGCACTGTCACCCTTCAATCCGCTGTCACTTTTGGAAAACTATAAATGTTGGAGTCAGAAAATAAACTTCCCTTTTTTTTCCTCACCTTGAGAACAGCAGTGTGTGCTTGTGTTCTTTCATGTCTTATAGTGACATCGTGGGACCCTCGGGGGGATGCAGGGACCCTTCCCCGGGGAACCCCAGCCCCACGGGGAGAGATCCCTGGGGATGCACAGATGCCCTCCCTGGGGAAGCCCAGCCCCATGAGGATGACTGTCGGGCGGCGAGAACCCCCAAGGGATGCACAGACCCCCCTGGGGAACCCCAGCTCCGGAGGGTGACTGTCCGATGGGGAGAACCCCCCGGGGAACCCCAATCCCAGCCCCGCGGGGGTGACTGTCCGGCAGGGAGGTTCCCCCCTCCCGGAGCGGGGATTCCCGGCGACAGAGCACGGGGACATTCCGGGCCGCGGCCGGGGAACGCCAGGGCGAGCAGCGCAAACACCGCGGGGGCAGCGAGCGCGGAGCGTCCCGACCCCGACCCTGGGGGGGTCCCCACGGGAGGGGCGCCCGCTCCCGGTGCCTCCCCCGCCCTCCCCGCCGTGTCTCCTCCCTCCGGCCGGGCCGAGCGCCTGCCCCGCCCCGCTGCCGCCGCTCCGAGCCCATGGCATCGCCGGCCGTGGGGCCGTGCCCCCCGCCCGCTGCCGCCCCCCCGTGCCCGGCTCCATGCGCCGCCGCCCGCCGGGCCCCGCCGCGACCCCCGCCCGGCCCGAGGGGAGCCCCGGCGGGGCCAGGGCTGCGCGGCGGCTGCGGCGGCGCGGGGGAGCCCCGCGGCTGCTGCCCGACGTGCGGAGCATCTTCGGGGCGCCGGGAGAGCCCCCCGAGCGCGGCCGCGGGCACCGCTTCGCCCCGCGCCTGCCGCGCCGGGGATGGTGCGACCTGTGCGGGGAGGCGGTGCGGGAGCGGGCCCTGCGCTGCGACTGTGAGTGCTGTCCCTCGATATCCCCTGCCTGTCCCCTGCCTGTCCCCTGCTTGCCCCACGCTGTCCCCTGCCAGCCCCTCTCTGTCTCCTCTCTGTCCCCCGCTGTCCCCTGCCTGTCCCTCGCTGTCCCGCACCCCTGCCCTCCCCGCACCCCTCACCCTGTCCGAGCTCTCCCCCGGCCCCTCTCCCTCCCCTAGCCCAGCTCTGCACCCCTGGGGTCCAGTTTGGGACGTGCCGGGAGAGACCGGGCCGGGCCGGGGTCCCCGGGGGTGGGCGCGGTGCCGCCGGGCGGGTTTGGAAATTCAGCTTTTCCAGGAAAGAGGAGATGATCCCTCCTGGGCGGGGTTGGCATCAGCGGTGAGCAGGGAGGGTTGGCCTGTGCAAAGCTTTCCAGCGAGGGGTAAAGTCCTCCAGGATTTGTGCCTGAGGCTCTGCCCGAACCCCGGGTGAGGGAATTTGTGCCAATGATGGCTTTGCCAGGGATGGCTTGTGCAAGGGGTGGCTTGTGCCAGTGACGGCTTGTGCCAGTGCTCCTGATGCTGCTGGTGCTCTGCAGGAGAGATTCATCCTCCCCCTGGCTGGGAAGGGGACCGAGGGGACACCCTCGCCCTGTCCCGGGTGCTGCTCCCCATCCCTGGTGAGGAGTGACCCGTGTTAGGGATGGCGGGAGGGGAAAAGAAGAGGTTTTAGCAAAGCTGTGTCGCTGATAACTTCGGGATCTGAGCCCTGCCGGCTGTGAAACCGCTCCTGCCCCGCTCGGTCGGGGAAACTCTTTTGGGATGCAGCTGCTGGGCCTTGAGGGACTTGAAGATTTCCTGGTGGGGGTCAGCTGAGCCTCTCGATTTTTGGCAAAATTTCCTGGTGGGGGTCAGCTGAGCCTCTCGATTTTTGGGAGGTTTTGATTTTTTTGAGAATGTGTCAGTGCTGATGCCATTCCCTGCAGCTTTGTGCCCACATCACCTGTACCTGTGAGGGTGCCCTCGGTGCGGGTGCGGAGGGCAGGGAGGCGGTGCCGGTGATAATTTGGGACTGACCCGTCCCACTGGGGTGGGGGAATGGTCGCTGCTCATTTTTGGGGTTGTTTAGGGGGGTTGTGCCTCAGCGGGGCAATCAGTGCCTGGCTCAGGCAGTCCTGGTGCCCAGCTTGGCTTTCCTTAGCTCACAAACCCATTCAATGATTTTGGGGGATTTGTGGGGCGGGCAGGGCTCTCTCCGGTGCCGTTTGGGATGAAGGGCGGTCGGGGGGAGGCAGCAGCACCATCTGGCCCTGCTGCAGGGAATTAGGGCTTAGCCCTAATGACTGCTGTTAATTAAATGTCACCCACAACGTGACGCGGGGACACGGCGGGGCTGGCACCCCGGTGGCAGGAGGGGGATGTAAATCTGATGTAAATCTGATTTCTGGGGTGCACCTCTGCTTTCTGTTGGCATTTCTAATACATTCCCTCAAAAGCTGCTGAGGGCCAGGAGATTCCCCGGGGCTGGGAGCTCCTGGCATGAATAAGTGTGCTTGAAGGAATATCGAGTTTAGCAGAAATAAGGATTATTTAAGGGGGGAAATCATTGTCGAGGCTTTTTAACCGGCCCCTGAAGCTGGGGGGAGGTGCGAGGTGAGGTTTTTGTGCTTGGAAATCCTGACTTGAAGTAGAAACTCACAGGATTCTGTGGTGTTGCGAAATGCTGCATAAATAGCTGTTCTGAGGGACTTCTCCTCTGGCAGGATGTTTTCCATACTTATATTGAAACAGATTTTAAATAACTCCATTTCCCTTTTCATTTCGGAGAATTATGCAGACTGTGGGAGTAGTTCTGCCTCAAAAACTCCCCAAACAACCGGGATGGGGGGGAGGGACACTCATATCTGCATTCCCTGTCATCCCAATGGTGATTCCCATTAAAAATGCCTGAGAGCTGCAGACGGGGCGTGCTCTCCCCCTTCGGTGAACATTTATTTTTTTTCTTTCTGATGCAGAGTTGCTGCTTGTTTGCTTTTGACTTGCAGCCTGAGGATACTCAGGTTTTTGTTTGTGCAGTTCTGGCCTATTTTTATTTACCTCAGATCTGGCTGTATTTAGTGATGGAAAAGTAATAGCAATATTAAATATATATGAACATTATTTTTATTATTAATAATTATTAAATCAATATATTGATATATTTATATCAATATATTAATATTAAAATTAATTTATTTAAAAATAATTAAAATTAATATAGTAATAATTTTATTTAAAATTAATTAATATTAATATATTCATATTAATATATTAATATTAATGTTAATATTGAATTGATGTGAATAGAATATATTGATATATTAATCTATTGAATTAATGTATTAATATTAAATATTAAATAGTAATATTAAAATGGGAAAGTGACATTTATTTATTTATTTATTGAAATTTATAGTTTGAGTTATTTATATAAATTTATAATTTTATTTATTTATTTATTTTTTTATTGTAATTGTTTACAGTTCACTCTGGAGAAAAGGAGTCTCAGGGGGACCCTCTCTGATTTTAAGCCAAGCCCTGTGGGTGCTGCACCTGGGGCTGGTGCAGATGTTGCCTGAGACATTTGGGAGCCTTTTTTTCCCCTGCTTTTACTTGGAATTTTCCAGGCTCTGTGCAGGACAGACATCCAGCATCCTGCTCCCACTGGTGTCAGCGTGAGAGGGTGGGGAGGTGGGAGCAAATCCCACTGGAATTCCCTGAAAAATCCTCATTTCCAGCCCTGGAGGGAATGCTTTGGGCAGGAGGAGTAGCTGTGCCTCGAATAGCTCCTGTCTAATGCGTGTGGCTTTGTGTTGCCAGCTCCCAGAGCTGTCTGTAGTGAAGTAAATCACCTCTGTGTGGGTGTGAACGTCTGTCCTGCTGCTGGGGGACAGACAGCTTTTCCTGCCAGCTTCTCCCAGCAGGGAGGAGCAGGGTGCAGAGGTGCTCTGGGCTGTTTGGGTGCAGTTCTTGGGTGTCCTGGTGACTCATGGCAGCTTCAAAGCCCTCTGTGTGTCCCACTGGCCTTTGGGACAGCGCAGAAAGCAGGCTGGGCTCGGAGCTGGGGCAGCTTCCTGCTGGGAAGGGTTGGCTGGGAATGGCTCAGGTGCTTCCCTTGGTGCCTCTGATAGCCAAAAATGAAGGATTTTGATATTTGTGTTGATAAAACAGCACGTGACTGGCTGAAGGGCGGTTTCTTTGCAAGGAAACCACCCCTGGCTGCTTCCCTGTGGGCAGGGCTGGCGTGGGGCAGCCCTGCAGGGAAACCTCAGAGCGTGCCCAGCACCTCTGCAGAGCTGGAGCCAGCCTTGATCTGCAGCTCTTGCCACACAGACACAGCTCAGCAAAGCTCCTCAGCATCCAAATGGGGTTTGTGCCTCTGCTCAGCAAAAATCTGAGCATCCAAATGGGGTTTGGGCCTCAGCTCAGCCCAACAAAGCTGAGACATCAGCATCCAAATGGGGTTTGTGCCTGTGCTCAGCAAAGCCCCTGAGCATCCAAATGGGGTTTGTGCCTCTGTTCAGCCCAGCAAAGCTCCTCAGCATCCAAATGGGTTTTGTGCTTGTGCTCAGCCCAGAAAAGCACCTCAATGGGGTTTGTGCCTCTGCCCTGGAGCCGCCCTGATCTCCCTGAGCAGCTCCTGCTGTGTTCAGGGCCCTGTGCTGAATGAACTCCTGTTTCCTCAAGCTGGTAAAACACCATTTCTCTTTCTGATTCGTAGAGCAAACTTCAGTTCTGAGGCTGCTGGTTCTCAGGAAGCCGTTTGTTTAAGATAACGAGCTCTTTACCGAGTCCTTTACCTGCACCAGGCTCTGCTCACCCTCTGCTGCTGCTCCTGCGGCTTTTGTGTCTCTCCTCCCACACTCAGCCTCACCCCTGTACACAACAATCGCCGACAGGACCCGCGGCACTTTGCATTTCTGTCCATTCAGCCCATCCGGGCCGATCCCTGCAGCTTTCCCTGCTGCCAGGTGGGGATGGCTGGGGAGAGGGTGGGGTCCGGGGGTGCCTCCCGCCCACTGCAGGCGGGGTGTGCTCCTCCCCGGGAGCAGATGGAGCTGTGGGCAGGGACAGGGACCTGCCCAGGGCTGTGGGACAGGCTCCTGGGGTGCCCGGCTCTCCCAGGGTGATGTTTCCTGCTGCGTTCCACCTGGGGGCCTTGGGAAGGGCTTATGGAGAGAGACGCCGGCCGAGGCTCCAGCTCCCACCTTGCAGGTTGGATTTTGGGTTTCAGGTTTGAGAGAGGCTCTCACCTCTCTCGGGTTGGTTTTTGGGCTTCTCCCTACTTTGTGGGTTGGTTTTTGGTTTCTCTCTCTTCTTTATCCCAGTGGAGTTTGCTGGGCTCCAGCTCCCACCTTGCAGGTTGGATTTTGGGTTTCTCTCTCTGTTTTATCCCAGTGGAGCTCAGTGGAGTTTGCTGGTCTCCAGCTCCCACCTTGCAGGTTGGTTTTTGGGCTTCTCCCTACTTTGCAGGTTGGTTTTTGGGTTTCTCTCTCTGCTCCATCCCAGTGGAGTTTGCTGGTCTCCAGCTCTCACCTCTCTCAGGTTGGTTTTTGGGTTTCAGGTTTGAGAGAGGCTCTCACCTCTCTCAGGCTGGTTTTTGGGCTTTTCCCTATTTTGCAGGTTGGTTTTTGGGCTTCTCTCTCTGCTTTATCCCAGTGGAGCTTGCTGGTCTCCAGCTCTCACCTTGCAGGTTGGTTTTTGGGCTTCTCCCTACTTTGCCGGTTGGTTTTTGGGTTTCTCTCTCTGCTCCATCCCAGTGGAGTTTGCTGGTCTCCAGCTCTCGCCTTGCAGATTGGTTTTTGGGTTTCTCCCTACTTTGCAGCCTGGTTTCTGGGTTTCTCTCTCTGCTCTATCCCAGTGGAGCTCAGTGGAGTTTGCTGGTGTGGCTCAGGGAAGGAGGGAGGTGACTGAGAAAGCCCCCTGAGAGAACTCAGTGCTTTTGCTGCTCAGGGTGGGGTTGGACTGGTTGAATTCCCCCTTTTTCACCCGCTGTGTGGTGCAGGGTGCTGTTTGTCCTGAGCAGGGAGGGCACGGGGACTGGGTACAAAGTGGCAGCTTTCAGGGGCACTGTTGAACTGGTGTTTGTGTCCCACCCCGTCACAGGACACCTGGTACGGCTGTAACTGATCCGCCATGGGATGGTTTGGGTGGGAAGGAGCTCAAAACTCATCCAGTCCCAGCCCTGCCATGGCAGGGATGCCTTCCACTGTGCCAGGCTGATCCCAGCCCTGTCCAGCCTGGCCTGGGACATTTCCAGGGACCCAGGGACAGCCACAGCTGTGCCAGGGCCTGCCCATCCTCACTGGGAACAATCCTTCCCAATATCTCATCTAAATCTCTTTTCTTTTAAAACCACCCTTCTTATCCTATCACTAAAAAGTCACTTAAAATCCTGATTTTCATGGATGCTATGAAAGGGTCTACAAGCCTCTCTTAACTATGTGCAGAGTTTAAATCAATATTATAAATATAATTAGTCTCGGTGTGTCCCTTTAACCTCCGATTAAACACTGGGGACTTTTTTATCACTCAAACATTAAAAGACTGGAAAAGCAGCCTTTAAAAGTGCTGAAAAGCCGCGCAGAGAGAAGGGAGGATGGGGGGAAGAGACCTCCCAGCACACGGCCGAGTCCTGCGCTTTCTCTCCCTAATCTCTTCCGTTGGGTTATTTTATCTTATCAAGCAAAAAGCCCCAGAAATAGAAAGTTTTCCATGGCTTACAGGAGATGCACGAGCCCTGAGCTGCTCAGGGAAAAAAAAAAAAAAAATAAATAACCCTTCAGATGGCAGCAGGTTGTAAATGGCCAATGTCAGGGCTTTATCTCCGTGGGGGAAAAGGCCTCTGGTGGGAGCAGACACAACAGGCGCTGGAGCAAGTTGTATCCCAGAGCATTTGGGGCTGGGACGTGCCTGGAGAGCTCCTGGAGGATGCCAGAGCGGGAGGAGGGAGCAGCCTCTTGTTTTGGGCTCCTAACAAAGAGAATCCGTCAAATCTTCAGGCATTTCCCCCGAGGCAAGCCCTGCTCCAGGGGACTGTGCCCGCCCAGGAGGCCCAGCAGGGAGGTGCTGCTGCTTCCAGGTAGGTGCTGCTGGGGTTTGGGGGTTTTTGGATCGGTTTGCTGCTGCTTTTTGGGGTGTGGGGTTTGCCTTGGCACTGCTGAGCCCAGCCTGGACGTGGGGATCTGTCGCAGACATCTTTTTATGAAAAATCCTTTCCTTAGGGTTTTTCCTCCTGGGAAGCTGAGAGGGCTCAGGAACAAAATGTAAGCAATGATTATCTGCTGCTGTGGAATGCAACAGGTGCATCTGTGATTGGTCTCCGTGGTTGTTTCTAATTAATGGCCAATCACAGCCCAGCTGGCTCGGGCTCTCTGAACCACAAACCCTTTGTTATCATTCCTTTCTATTCTTAGCTAGCCTTCTGATGAGATCTTTTTCTTCTATTCTTATAGTATAGTTTTAATGTAATATATATCACAAAGTAGTGAATCAAGCCTTCTGAAACATGGAGTCAGCTCCTCGTCTCTTCCCTCAACCTGAGACCCCTGTGAACACGGTCACAGGGACCCTGCCTGGGTGGGCACGGGGCTGGCACCACACCTGGGGCACCAGGTGGCTTCACCTTCTCCTCTGGCTCCTCAGGGCATGGCTGCTGTGCCAGCTGCCACCCCAAAGGGGAATTTGGGGTTGGGTAAATCATGCCAGCAGCGGGGGTGACAGCTCTGTCACTGCCAGAGTGTGACAATGACACAGGGACCTCACAGATTGTGTTGTATGGACCTGTCAGATCATTCTGAATCCATCCACAAAAGCATGCAAAAGCTAAACGGTTTGACAGCTCAAATTAAAGAAGATAGTAAGTCCTAGTTAAATGATTTGTTCCAAAAATGAAGCTTTGCACCTTAGCTAAAAAAACTTTGCAAGATAAGTCTCTACGTGTTGAGTGTTTTAGTAGTTTTATTAGTAGTAATACCCTGCATACTTCAGTGTGTGCAACAAATGAACAAAACTATCAAAGTTGTTATCATACAAGAGAGAGAAGTAAAAAATAAATTCAGAGAGTTCTTGACATCTCACAGAGATAATAGATGAAAGTATAGACAGAGAAGAAAGTTTTAAATTAAGACCTTAGAATCAACAAGACTTTTTCGAACAATCACTTGTAACTATTGCCTAACATAATTTATGCCCTTTGAACTAACTAGACTTTCACAGCATTAAGTTGCTGTGTTGTGATGTAGCAATGCTTAGTGCAAGCAAAAAAATGCTTTAAGTCAGTAACCAGCAGAAATACGACTATGCCCTTTGCTGACCCAGAGATGGGGCAGCTGAGAGGCGCTTTAAAAACTTTTATTCCATTTGCAGTCTCATGAGAAGGGTGAGACAATGCAGTTGTTATAATTCACGCCAGCACAATCATAAGGCATCTATTTCCTGATTGCAGAACACTATTAGCATTTCTTGGCCTGTGTGGCTGAACAGGAACATGTGTGTTAAAAGGGACGTGTGGCTGAACAGTGACGTGTTAAAAGGGACATGTGGCTGAATGGTGGCATATGTGTTAAAGGGGACGTGTGTGTCAAATGGGACATATGTGCCTGAACAGGGACCTGTGTTAAAGGGGACATGTGTGTTAAAAAGGACATGTGTTAAAAAGGACATGTGTTAAAGGGAATGTATTAAAAGGGACATGTGTGCCTGAACAGGGACACGTGCCTGAACAGGGACCTGTGTTAAAAGGGACATGTGTGTTGAAAAGGACATGTGTTAAAGGGGATGTGTTAAAAGGGACATGTGTGTTAAAAAGGACATGTGTTAAAGGGGGTGTGTTAAAAGGGACATGTGTGCCTGAACAAGGACCTGTGTTAAAAGGGACATGTGTGTTAAAGGGGACGTGTGTTAAAGCTACGAAACGCAAGTAACAAACAACACGATTCTGAAAGTTTCTTTTTAAGTCCAAACCATCTTTTAGGTTTAGACCTAAAAGTGCCAAGGTGAGACTGCAGTGATGGAGCTGCAGGGCTGGGGCTGGGGCAGTGTTTCAGGAGGATTGAGACCTTCCCTGGGCTTGTTCCGTGGGTGCCACAGGTCCTGCCCCATCCCTTCAGAGCCTGCCACTGTCCTGGTGCCACAGGGCCACATCCTGCTGCCACCCCTGAGGTCACCCCGGTGACATCAGGCACAGAGGAGCAGCTCAGCCTTGCAAAATCCAACCTGCCCGTGGAGCTGGGGGAGCCCCTGGAGGATTCCAGAGCTTGGGTGGAGGAAATTTCCATTCTGCCACGTTGTGCCAGCTCTCAGACACCTGTGGAGCCTCCTTCTCCTTCTGCCCCCATGCCCACCTGGGTCAGGTGGAGCTGGAAGGTGCCCTGTGGGGTCTGGGGGTGGCAGTGGGGGGATTGGGGTGGGAAAAATGGAGAAACTCTTCCCTGGGAGGATGGGACAGAGCAGCTGTGGCTGCCCCGTCCCTGGCAGAGTCTCAGGACCACCTGGGATAGGTGAAGGTTACCCTTGGCAGAGGAGCTTTAGGGTCCCTCCCCACCCAAACCATTCTGTGACTGCAGTGCTGTGTTTGGGCACCGAGGTGGGCATTTAATGGGCATTTGTATTGCCCATTTTACCCCCCTGAGTGCCTTTACCTGTGAAAAAAGGGAAATTCCCTTCAGCCACCACAGCTTTTTGAAGTATCACGATCTTTCTCTCTCTTTTTTTTTTTTTTTAAAAACCTCCATTTCCAAGTGTTCCATTGTTTGACTGGAATGGAAATTATCTCCAAGCCTAAGTGGAGGCATCCTGCTCCTCTTGGCAAACTGCTCACGTGGCTGCTTCCTAAAGCCGTGCAGGGTTTCTAAAATTAGTGTTCCCCACCGGATCCGCGGTGATTAGGGTCTGTTAATAGGTGACGGTGACTAAGGGGGTGTCACCCTTTAATCCCACAAAGAAATGCCACAATGGGGCCGATCCGGAGGAGGCGCCTGGCAATTGGCATTTCTGTGGTGCAAATTTCCTGTGTGACACCTTTGGCTGCCTTCGCCCCTCGTGCTGGAGCTGCCAAAATGTGAAAATCTTGTCCCAAGTGGGCACAGGGGACAGAGGGGACGTGGTGGTGGTGGCAGATGCTCAGGTGAAGCCACAGCTGGAGCATTCTCCAGCTGGCAGCTCCAGCAAAGACTTGGCCGATGTCCCCCATTGAAAAGCTGTTCCAGTTGCTGGAAAGGTCATGCATTAAATTACTGTGTAACTGCAGCTTATCTCTAATTAAAAAAAAAAAAATTAAAATTAAAAAGCCAAATCTCCCTGCTTTTCCCCCAGGCTTACTTGAGACAACTGGCTTGGAATAGGAGAATGACAGACAGCTCATGCCAGATGAATGTTAAATGATAAATGATTTCCCTGTTTCCCCTGGAGATTGATGTTCCCCCCCCCAGGCAGCAGCTCCCAGCACTGCTTCAGCTCCTCTCATTCATTCTCATCCTCAGGCACTGCAGAATTCACCACAGCTGAGCAGAAATCAGTTTCCAGAGCAAACATGGGATTTTCCTTTGCTTTTCCTGCAAGCCGCAGACATGCAAAACCAATGACCCAAATGCTAAAGGGGAAAAAAAAAGGGAAGAAAAAGAAAGAAGGTGTATATTTAAAATAAAAGTTCAGTGGCTCTTTGCAAGGTCTTTGTAGGGACAGGCACTCACATCCTCCTGTGGAATCAAATCTCTTGCCTTGTTTTTAGGATATAATTATTTTTTTTCCAGGTTGCTGACCGCTCTGGAATTTTGGGCAGTGTAGAAAGTAAATGTGAGGCTGTTTGTCCGGCAGTTAAAAATTAAAAGGCTCAGGTGGGCCATTAAAGTGGCAGCAGGTTGGTCACTGCAGTCAGGAGGGTTTGGGGGAGTTGGGGCTTGCAGGAGTGATGGCCACAAATTTGGGGTAACTGGAGCTGCCTGTGCCAAACGTGCCCCTCTGCGGCTGGGGGTGAGCAGGGCCCTGTGCCTGAAGGGGTTAAAGCTGCTCTGTGCAGAGCCCCCGGGCTTGAATGGGTTAATGTCTGCCATTGGGGCAGCGTCCAAAGAAAATCGGCCACAGAAATGCCTTGCAGCACCTGGGGGCAGGAGCTCAGCCCCTGCTGGGACCTGGGACATGGCCCTGCTCTCTGCTTTTGGTTTTTTTGGGGGGGTGGTGTTTTTTTTCTTTGAGGGTGATTTGGGGGGGTGGTTGAATGTCCTGCGAGGGTGATTTGGGGCCGTGGTGGCACCGTGTCCCTGTCCTCTCTGGGGCCATGGTGGCACCGTGTCCCTGGTCTCTGCAGGGTGATTTGGGGCCATGGTGGCACCGTGTCCCTGCCCTCTCTGGGGCCATGGTGGCACTGTGTCCCTGCCCTGTCCAGGGGTGATTTGGGGCCATGGTGGCACCGTGTCCCTGCCCTCTCTGGGGCCGTGGTGGCACCATGTCCCTGCCCTCTCCAGTTGGGGCTCTGGTGGCACCATGTCCCTGCCCTTCTCCAGGGTGCGATTTGGGGCTCTGGTGGCACTGTGTCCCTGCCCTGTCCAGGGTGCATTTGGGGCCATGGTGGCACCGTGTCCCTGCCCTCTGCAGGGGTGATTGATGAACATGTGCCTGAACATGTGTGTTAGAAAGGACATGTATATTAGAAGGAACATGTACCTGGACAGGGACATGTGTTAAAAGGGACATGTGGCTGGACAGGGACATGTGTTAAAAAAGGACATGTGTGTTAAATGGGACATATGTGCCTGAACAGGGACATGTGTTAAAGGGAACACATGTGTTAAAAGGGACATGTGGCTGAACAGGGACATGTGTTAAAAGGGACATACGTGCCTGAATAGGGACATGTGGCTGAACAGGGAAATGTGTGTTAAAGGGGACATGTGTGTTAAAAGGGACACATGCCTGAAAAGGAACATGTGTGTTAAAGGGACCTGTGCCTGACCAGTGCCCGCCCCAGCTCTGACCGTGCTGCAATCCCTCTGCCGCAGCCCATTCCCTCCCCGCTGTCCCCAGTGTCCCCAGCCCCAGGGCGGCCCGGGGTGCCTCACGCTGTCCCTTTGTCCCTGCAGACTGCAGGTACACGTGTCACCAGGAGTGCCGCAGCCTCATCCAGCTGGATTGTCGCCGGCCGGGCCAGTGCCAGAGCCAACTGTCCCCAGAGAGCACCCTCAGGGTGCCACCCTGCAGCCAGGTACGTGGGGAGGGGTCTCTGGGGGTCACCCCGGGGTGACCTGCACAGAGCTGATCTCCTGCTCACAAGGAGATTATAATTATATAATTATTATTATATAATTATTATAATTATACAATAATTATATTGATTATAATTATGATACTCTATTATATTAAAGAATATAATATTATATTAAAGACTACTAACCTAAATTATATTAAATTAAACTATACTAAACTATATTATATTAAAGAATACTAAACTATACTAAAGAATACAGGAAGGATATTTACAGAAGGCTAAAAGGTAATAATGAAAACTCATTACTCTTTCCAGAATACGAAACCAAAAATACTAAACTAAACTATACTAAAGAATACAGAAAGGATATTTACAGAAGGCTAAACGATAATAATGAAAACTCCTGACTCTTTCCAGAGTCCTGACACAGCTTGACCATAATTGGCCAATAAATCAAAACAATTTACATGAAACCAATCAAACAATCACTTGTTGGATAAACAATCTCCAAACACATTCCAAAGCAGCAAAACACAGGAGAAGCAAATCAGATAATTATTGTCTTCCTTTTTCTCTGAGGCTTCTCAGCTTCCCAGGAGAAGAATCCTGGGCAAAGGGATTTTTCTAGAAAACGTGACAGTGACACCAGTGCCTGTGAGAGAGGCTCAGTACTGGGATGGAGCTGGGGATGGATTGTTCCAGCACAGGGTGCACACATCAGCAGCAGAGATGCATTTCCCAGAGCAGGAGCGTGGATCTCCAAGGAATGCTGGCTGCCAGCCTTGTTTTGAGAGTTTCAGTCATCCTGGGGGATGGAGACTCTTCAGTCCCTGTTAGGACGCGCACTAATCCCAGGCTGACTCCGGAAGGCTCAGCTTGGCTTTAATCCTGCAGTGTCTGGGGCTGCTGCGTGGGTGGCACAGGCTGCGGGGCCAGGGAGCCTCTCACCAGGGAGGATGGGGTGGGAGAAGCTTCAGGAGACCAGCCTGCAGTGGATGTGGCTGGGATGGAGCCTTTGCAGGCTCTGTGTGCCTTTGGGGAATGTTTGGAGCAGCTCTGCGGGGACGTGGTGGAGTCACCAAGGCTTCAGAACATGAGTGGATGTGAATCTTTGAGACCTGGCTGGAGTCACTGTGCCTCCAAGGCTTCAGAACACGAGTGGATGTGAATCTTTGTGACCTGGCTTGGTGGCTGTGGTGGGATTCAGTCAAAAGTCTATTCCAGCCTTGATGAAGGTGTTCTCCTTCTCCTCCTCCTTCTTCATCTCTTGATGAAGGTGTTCTGTGTTCTGTCCTTCTACCCCCTGTTTTTACCCCCCTCTGTGTAGGCCCCTGTCTCTGTGGAGGACCCTGAAAAAAATTTTGTTTTGAGTGTGGGGGTTTGGTTTCATCCACTTTGCTGCAGAAAAATGGAGGATGGGAAATTTCAGGAAACAGCCTGGAGTGGTGTGGCTGAGGATTGCAGGTTTTTTTTGTTATTTTTCCATGTAGAGCTGAGCATCTTCAAAGAGCTTTCCTTCCTTTAAACTGTACTGTCGTCTGAGTAGCGCCACTTCTGAGTCACTATAGTTTTCTGTATCAAGAGGACATTTTGGCAAATTCCAGGTTTTAAACATAGATTTGTTCATGTGTGTAACCCTGGTAGCACTTTTAAAATCTTCGGGATAAAATTTAGAGCCCTTTTGCACAGAGAGAAGGAAAAGGTTGGGAAAGATGCAAGTCTAAAGATACCAATTTCAGCCTTATTTCACTTCTTAATTTTTTTTCAATTCTTATTTATTATCTTATCTCTTCTTAATTATTTCAATTCTTAATTTTTTTTCTGCACTCGTGCAGAAATGGAGATGGAAATTTGCACTTTTCTGAAGGCAATGTAGGGTTTCTGTTTGGTGTGTGGGGTTTGGTTTTCATCCATCAGAATAAAATGATCAGGAGGGATCTGAAGTGGGATGGGGTTGATATTCTTAAATAATGCATTACAAAAGGGCTCAGAGTGGGTTCTCCAGGTGTCTGAAGCTAAATTTGTGTGTGGTTCCACCTCCTTTGGATGTCACTGGGCTTCCCCCAGCAATGCTGGGCTCATGATAAAATGAGGAAGTCTCGTTTCATCCTCAGGGCCACCACCCCAGCCAGGGTTATTGATGGCCCTAATAACAAACAGGGAGCCTGTGCTCTGTGGCCATCCATCACCCTGCCAGGTGTCACCCTGGGGAGCGGGAGCCATCCTGGGCCAGGGAAACAAAAGTGGCTCTGCAGTTCCAGCAGCAGCAGCAGACAGAAATCCATCAGCCCATCCCAAAGGCCTGCCTGGGGATTGCACCTCGGAATCCTCAGGGCATCCTGGGGTCCCTGGCCTGTGGGGGCTGATTTGAGGGTTAATGAGGGTAAATGGCTGCGGTAAAACTCCATCATTCATCATGGATAATCAGGCAAAAATCATTGCCAGCTTTGCTGGATCTGAGCAGGCAGCCACGCTCCTGGAGGGTTTCTGTTGGTCAGGCAGGTTTTGCTGCTGGAAAGGAGGAGGATGGAGGGAAAATAATGTCAATATTCCAGTAGGAGACTAACAGGATGCCTGATTACACTGGCAGGAGGGGAAGAGGCCTGAAAACACATTAAAAAATTAAATAGCTGGCATAATTGGAAGTCATTAAATCATATTACCAAAATTAAGCAAAGTGGAAGCATCAGAGAAATAACTATTTTAATATCACCTATTTAAAGACTGTTACCAGGTAATATCTGGCATTAATAATTTGGGCTTTGATCCAGTTCAGTATTTAGGAGTGTTTTACATTTGGGGCCCTCCCAGGGTGACATCCAGACTCTGCTGAAGGTGCCAAAATCCTCTGCTGGTCTCCATCCCGGAGCTCCAGGGTCTGCTCTGTGGGTCTGGGGGGGCTGATGTGCAGGGAACCATTACATGGAGCTGCTGCTGAACAAAGGGGTCAAATGGGTTTATTTGGCTTTGTTGTATTTTTGATGGAGCTGATGTCCCAGGCAGGAGGACTGCAGGGAATAAATGAGGGATTCCTGGAGAATCCAGAGGTTTCACGCTGGTTCCACTGGGAAACTTTTGGGCTGAGGCTTCATAGAAGACCCCAGTGCTGCTGCTCCCAAGCCTCACTTTCTGCTGGTGTTGCACATGCTCAATTTAAGCCTCTTTCTCCTCTAAATTTATCCCTGTGGAGCAGAGGGGGCTGTGCTGCTGCAGGGACATGCTGCTGCCATAAGAACGTGGCTTATTTATTCCCTCTGTAAATAAGGCACTTGGATCCTTGCCTTCCTCTCCCTGAGGTGCAGATGTTGCCAGTCTTTCCATCCCCATTGGCATTCAGGGGATGCTGCTGGAGTGGGCACGGAGCTCTCAAAGCTTTGGAGCAATTGAAGTTCTTCAGCAGATGCAGCTGGAAGGGTTTGGAGCAACATCTGCAATCTGTCAGGAGGAGAGGTTTTGGTGCTGGGTGGGAAGCCAAAACCTTGCTCCTTCCCTGGCTTGTGGGAAGGTCTTGGAGCCCTGGTGGAGCAGGATGAGATGAGATATTGGGCAGGAATTCCTCCCTGTGAGGGTGGGCAGGCCCTGGCACAGCTGTGGCTGCCCCTGGGTCCCTGGCAGTGCCCAAGGCCAGGCTGGGCAGGGCTGGGAGCACCTGGGACAGTGAAGGTGTCCCTGTCTGTGACACCCTTCCCCTGCCCAGCCCTACAAACCCCTGTGATCTCCCCCAAGCAGGAAGGTCATGGCTGCTGTAAAAGCAGCACCCAGGGGCTGAAGCTTTTTCCTGGGCTGCAGTCAAAGCTGTCTCAGGCTGGGTGCTGAAATTTCTCCCGCTGTTCTGAAATCAGCTGCCCCTGGAGGAGCAGGATGAGATATTGGGCAGGAATTCCTCCCTGGGAGGGTGGGCACACCCTGGCACAGCTGTGGCTGCCCCTGGGTCCCTGGCAGTGCCCGAGGCCAGGCTGGGCAGGGCTGGGAGCACCTGGGACAGTGAAAGGTGTCCCTGCCATGGATCCTGTGGGGAGCAGAGCCCTTCCCCTGTGATCTCCACCAAGCAGGAAGGTCACGGCTGCTGTAAAAGCAGCACCCAGGGGCTGAAGCTTTTTCAAAGCTGCCTCGGGCTGGGTGCTGAAATTACTCCCGCTGCTCTGAAATCGGCTGCAGGATGGACAGACACCCACTTGTGATGGTCCTGGCACCCCGAGGGGCTCTGAGCTGCATCCCCACCACCCCGATGAGCACGGCAGCTCCCGGGGATGCTGTAGCAGGCACGGAGCCCCCCGTGGCACCGCGTTTTGCCTCTCCAAGGTGCTGCCAGGGCCAAAATTGCGAGCGGGGCCACAAAAAAAAAAATTCTGCAAGAGGAAGTGGCCGGGCTGCGGCAGTGCGAGGCGAGGGCAGGAAGGGGAGGCGATGCTGCCGCCGCTGCCGGTGCTGCGCGGGCACCCCGGGAGCGGCGAGAGGAACGAACCGAACCGAACCGAACCGGGAGCGAAGGGAAGCGAACCGGGAGCTCTGCCCCTTCCATGCTGCGCAGGGAGGCGGGTGCAGGAGGCGAGGCGAGGCGAGGGAAGGGTTCCCCGGCGAGCAGGAATAGCTGGGCAGGATGAGCAGAAGGAGCTGTCGCAGATGAGCGGCGAGCCGGGGATGTGAGCGCGGGGCTCGCACCGGTCCCCCGAGCCCCCCCGGCTCTGCCCGGCTCCCATGACCATGAGCAGCGGCTACTGCAGCTTGGATGAGGACCTCGAGGATTGCTTTTTCACGGCCAAAACCACCTTCTTCCGCAGCGCGAACAGCAAGGTCCCTGCCAAGGTAACGCGGGGATGCCGCACCAAGAATGAGCCGGGACAGGGGTCAGGGCAGAACTGCCGGCCCCGAGGGGGTTCTGCCCTCTCCTCTGCGGGTTTTTCAGCCTTTTCCAGGCCGGGTTTCCCCGTTCCCCGGGGATCCACGCTGCTCCCGGGGTGTTTTTTCATCTTTTTTAGGGATCCTGTGGTTTGGCCTTACAGAATCTGCACCGAGGGTGAAAATCGCACCTGTGGGGTGGATAGGAAAGTTCAGGGCGGGATTAATCTGTGAGCCGATCAGCGCGGCGGTGAATGTGGTTCTTCTCTGGGAGCTTGGGGCTGTGTGTGCCTGCCTTGGAGAAGGACAGAGGGTTTGGCTGGGCAGTGTTGCGCCCAGGATGAGATTTGTGTCGCGGCAATGTTCACAACGCTGCTTCACAGTTTTTAAATGTCTATTTGAAAAAAAAAGAATAAAATTAAAAATCCTTGCCGTGAACTTTGGGGCCCCAGCTAGAGCTGAGCATAAAAGGAGAAGGTGCTGCTGCAGAAGTGGGAGTTTCACACGGGAACGAGAGCCCTGCAGCAGCCAGAGATCAAATCTGGCCCAGGGAGAAGCTTTTGCACTTAAAATCCTCCTGCAAAGCACCAGCACTGACTGCTCCTGTCCAGCCTCTGCTGGATCTGCACCTGCAGAGCTGCAACCCCAGCAGGTGCTTTGGGGCTCCTGCAGCAGCTCCAAGGGCTCTGCTTGGGCAGGGGGGCTGCTCTGGAGGGGGAGCTCCAGTCAGCTGGGAATTTTATTGAATTTCTCTGCAGAAATGGTTTAAGACGGGATATTCCCCGCTAGCCAGCAGCTCCCTCTCGCTATGATTAACAGACACGTACTGCTGGTTTTTAAATGTCATTTGATGATTCATTTGTGGAGGAGATGGAGGAGATTGGGGTGCTGGTGCAGCCAGAGCTGCTCTGTTTGAGCCAGGGCACTGCAGATGCTGGGGGAGCTCTGGAAATCAGCCTGGGGCTGTTGCTGTTTGGGATTTCTCCCTCGCAGAGGGGTCAGGGGCTGCTGCAGCCCCTTGGTGCCCAGCTCCTCACCTGGATGTGAGCAGCGTGGGTGGCAGAGCTCAGGCTGCCAGAGAAGATGGAGCCTTTCAGGGCTTTGCTGGTGTGGGGAGGAAATGGTTCCTGTGCATGAAAAAAACAACCCCACACTGAGCTGAGCCCAGCTGGTGTTGTGTAATGGGGCTCTGTGAGGAGGTGGATTCTCACAGAGGTGGAAACCACGCTCAGGCCCTGCTGGAGGAAGATTTTGGGGGGGTTCATGGCTTGTTTGGGGTTGGTGGTGGAGCAGGTCCTGCAGGAGGAAGAGGTGGTGGTGGTTGACGTCTCTCTTGGGTTTTGGTTCACTCCCTGTCCTCTCTTTTCAACTTGGCACCTTTAATTATTGAATGTGGGACATTCCCACCCCTGCAAGAGCTGTGTGTGACAGCAGCTCTGCTTCTTGCCACCTGCTCCTGGCCACAGGGTGGAAACATCAGCTGAGACCCCAGAGTGAGTTTTCCTGGTGGATGTGTCTGGTGGAGTGGTGCTGATTGTCCATCCTGGGGTGCCAGGAGTGATTCCTGAGCCCAGGGCAGGGCTGGCAGTGGGGCAGGAGGAAGATAAATCTGGGTGAGTTAGGGACACGTGTCCTGAAAGACACAGGAAACATCGCTGGGGAGGAAATGAGGTGTGGGTGGCCAGGAGGGGACATCAGGCCACGGTGTGGCACTTAAGGGAGGGGGATTTGATCTGTAGGATTACAGAAACCATTTTTGTGATTGAAACAACTGTCTGAGTCTGAAGAGCCTCTTTCTAGGAATGCTGTAATTCCTTTTTATTTTCAGAACCATCAGCGGAATCACTCTTCATTAGCAGAGAGCTGGTTTAGATCTCAGATGTGACCCCATCCCTGCAGATCCATTGCTTTGCACTTTTGGGCCTCTCCAGCTGAATGGCTTCAGTGGCTTCTGCCTGAATCCTGATTGCTTAAAACTCTGCAAAATTCCTCCTGGAGCTCTGCATCAGTGGCTGATCAGAGAGAGGGAGGGGACGAGGGAAGCACAGGAGGGGCAGAACCCAAGCAAAGGTTGGATGAAGGGATCTCTGAGATCCCAGCCAGCCTTGCCCCACCATCCCAGAGCTGGCTGGTGCCCAGGGCAGGTTTGTGGGGTGCAGGGAGGCAGCTGGGGCTGGGTGGGCAGCCTGGGCATGGCCAGCCTGCTGCAATGCAGAGCAGCTCCAGCCTGGAGCCCCCCTGAGATGCAGCTCCCTGGGAGGACCTTGTCAGCTCTCAGTGCTGAGCTGAGATGTGGCAGGAAAATCGGTTTCTAAGTGAAATCTCCATGGCAATCAAAACACTGAGCCCATCTTCACTTGCTGTAACCTCTCTGAAATGCAGCAGCCACCCCTCTCCCCTGCCTGCTGCCTTTTCCTCTGAACCCCAAAGCAAACCACAGCACCTCATGGGAGGGAAATGTTGGGGGTATTTAAGGTTTTTTGGGGATTTTTTCAGTCCAGATCTCCTGTAAGATTCTCCCCCCAGCCTGTCTGTGCTGGAGCAGGGGATGCTTTTCCAATGTAGTGCTGTGAACCCTGCAGTGGGTGTTGAAGGGGAGGTGTTGTGTGTTGTGCAGGGCTGGAGAGCTCTGTGAGAGCAGAGATGTCCCAGCTCTGGTGACAGCCCTGTCCCCCGTGTCCCTGAGCTGCCACCACTCCCTGCTGCAGCTGGATTTACAGATCTGAGCTGTTGGTTCTCACATTTCTGACTCAAATCTGGAGCATTCACATTTATTTCCAGTGCTTGTGCTGGGCTGTGTTTGTGGTCACAGGTGATGCTGCTCTGAGCTGCAGCTCCACAGCCAGGGACACTCAGATGTGCTTCTCCAGCCTTTGTTTGCTGGTGCTTTAAGACAAATCTTTCCTTAATAAGCAGAAAAATTGAGGATTGATGGCTCAGCTCATAAAATCCCTTCAGAGGAGATCTCTGAACAAGGAGCCAAAGGGAGAGCTCGGGTTTGGGAATGCCTTGTCCCAGCCTGGCTGGTGGAAAGGAGGATGGAGCTGTGCCCAAGCACACCAGGGAGGACTTGGCCACCCCTGCCTGAGATCAGACTGCCAAGAATGTGGTGAGGCTGGGCCAGATCCATCCCCGGAGCTCTGCTTTGCAAATTCATTAATGAGAGAGCTGGGGAGGAGAACTGGCTGGGGGTGAAGGGCAGGGATGGTGGCTCTGGAGCTGCAGGGATGGTGGATCTAGTGATGCAGGGATGGTGTTCCTGGGGTGCAGGGATGGTGGTCCTGGGGTGCTCTGGGGGGGATGGTGGCTACGGGGGGGGGGGGGGGGGGCCGGCGGGGAGGCCTGGGGCTCCAGGGATGGTGGCCCTGGGGCTCCAGGGATGGTGGCCCTGGCTCCAGGGAGTGTCCACCACACTCGGAATTTCTGCCTCTGCTGCTTTCCCGTGCCTGGTTTGCTGGTGAAGCCCCAGTTCCTGAGCTGCTGGTCCTCCAGGCTGGGACCACACAGCAGCTCCTGGAGTGGGGCTGTGGTGGGACAGCTCCTGGGTCCCACCTGGAGCTGTTATTCCCAAAACCAGGAGCCCAGCGTGGTGCAGAGCAGCCTCAGCTGCTTTTAAAAGGTTTTTAAGTTGGGGGTTGACTTGGGAAGGTGAGAGGCTGTAGGCAGGGTGCTCTTTGAATGTGGGCTGTGTTTCTCCTGGCATCCCTGTAAATGGCAATATCTGCCACAGGAGGTTTCCTTGTTGCCTCTCTTGGCTTAGAACTCCTTTGAGAGCTGTCACATCATCTCGATGACCCCTGGGCTGTCCATAAAAGCCTGGCAGGAGTTTACAGCTCATTAGCTGAGTGCTGGCTCGCACAGAGGGGGCTGAGTGGTGAATCCTGCCCAGCCCCGGGCCATGGGCTTTGTGTGCCACGGTCCTGTCCCTGTCGCCTTTGTCCCGTGGAGCATTAGCCCGAGTGCCAGCTGCGGCTCCATCGCTCCTTACAACGGGGATTTCTTACAGCTGAGCAGCAGTGTGGGGTGTAGAGGGCAGGGGAGGGCACCGCAGGTCCTGTTCTGCGCTGGATCCCCTTTCCTCTGGCTGCCACACCAATGTCCTGTGTCCATCCTCTGCCACACCAATGTCCTGTGCCTGTTCTGGCTGTCACACCTATGTCCTGTGTCCATCCTCTACCACACCAATGTCCTGTGCCTGTTCTGGCTGTCACACCAATGTCCTGTGTGATCCTCTGTGCCAATGTCCTTTGTCTGTGCACACAATTGCCTTTCCTCTGGCTGCCACACCAATGTCCTGTGCCTGTTCTGGCTGTCACACCAACATCCTATGTCCATCCTCTGGCTGCCACACCAATGTCCTGTGTCTGTCCCTCTGGCTGCCACACCAATGTCCTGTCCCACTCTCTGCCACAGCAATGTCCTGTGCCCATTCTGGCTGCCACACTGATGTCCTGTGCTCATCCCTCTCTCTGCCACACCAGTGTCCTGTGTCCTTTCCTCTGGCTGCCACACCAGTGTCCTGTCCCTCTGGCTGCCACACCAGTGTCCTGTGCTGAGGCCACTGCCCAGGTGTCCCCAAGGCTGCCTGAGCTGGCCCATCCCTGTTTTCTGTGCAGGAGAGCTGCAGGCCCAGCAGTGCTGAGGTGCAGATCAGAGATGAGGTTTTGTTACCAGCTCGTTTCATCTCGTCCCTGTACAACAGGAAATGTGGCAACGGTTTATGGTTAAAAGCTTCTGTTTTTCTTCCTTTGGGCAGAATTGCAGATTCTGCAGCAGAGACTTTGCACAACCGGAGGTTGGGGGTGATTTGTGCGGAGCAACAAGTGGCTGATCTGGTCATGCACTGCAGTGCTTCTCTTCCCAGGCTCTGGCTGCTCTTCCCAGGGCTCCTGCACCACAGGACTGGTGCTGCTGGGCTGGTTTGGGTCTGGAAGCAGAAAAGCAGAATATTTATGTGTGCAGGACTGGGATGGAAGGGTGCTCCCTGCTTGGGGGGCTCAAGGTGTTGCCTGGCCTGAGCATCACCTGAGTGGCAAGCAGAAGTGAAGGGTTGAGCCCTCGGATCCCCAGTGCCCTTATGGGCTCCCCCATCCCTAAACAGCTCCTGGAGCTGGGCTGGCCCCACTCTGGATCCTCTGGGACAGCTGGCTGGGGTTTGCCTTCATTTTTCTGCCATGACTTCACTGTGTGTCCCCAGGTTTCATCAGGACACTGTGCCCATGGTGGGATGGATGCATGACAGAAATTACCAGAACTTTCTTTCCCTGGGTGGGGAGGAAGAGGAGCTGGCAGGGGGCTGGGCAGGCTGCAGGTACCCCTGGGCTGCCCAGGTGGGGAAGGCAGGATGGCACAGCTGGGCAGAGCTGGAGTGTGCGGTGACATTGGTGACATTGTGTGACACCAATGACGTGCTCCTGAGCCAGGCCCCCTCCTGCTGGGAGTGCTTTGGGTTTCTTGGCAGCCAAAGCCCTCCTGATGTGCTGTGTGCCCGCTGTGAGGCCCTGGGACTCTGCTGCCCTGCTGTGCCGTGTCCCTCCATGGAAACAGAGCTGCTCTGAGCTGCTGGCACTGTCCCTGGGCTGGGAATGTCACCAGGGGAGGGACCTGGGAGAGAAAAACTGCAGTGACAGGGACAGACAGAGCTGCTGGGCTTGCTTTTGCCATGGAGGGATGGATGGATGGATGGATGGATGGATGGATGGATGGATCGATGGATGGATGGATGATGGATGGATGGATCTATGGATGGATGGATGATGGATGGATGGATCTATGGATGGATGGATGGATGGATGGATGGATGGATGGATGGATGGATGGATGGATGGATGATGGATGGATCCGTGGATGGATGGATGGATGGATGGGGGATGGATGGACGGATGGATGGATGGGGGGATGGATGGATGGATGGGGTGGATGGATGGATGGGGGATGGATGGATGGATGGATGATGGATGGATGGATGGATGGATGATGGATGGATGGACGGATGGATGCTCTCTGTGCTGGGCTGTGTTTGTGCCATGGATGATGCTGTGGTGCCCTCAGCTCTGCAGCTCCAACTCTGTGTGTGTGTGCAGGGGGGGACAGTCCCAGTGTTCCCCTGCCCTCCCTCCCTGCGTGGTTGGGGTGGGGCAGCCCTGGTGGGGGGCAGCACAGCTGTGCCTGTCTCAGTGCTGTGACATGGGTGACATGAGGAAGTGCAGGCTTTCTGAGAGTCCATCTTCTGTTAACTTACAGGGAAGGGATGTGGGGTTTTTATTGCTTTTTTTTTTTTTTTTTTTCCATCATGCTACTTTCAAAATCTCAACCCTCAACATGGTTTCTAAAGATGATTTTTAAAGACTCCCCTGCCAGCCCAGCACCTGTGAGTGGCCAAGACTTGGTGCAGTGTGAACCAAAGGACTCTGACAGATTGGGGAGTTCTGATAAAGGGATACTTCACACAATTCACAGAATCACAGAATCGCTGGGTTGGAAGAGACCTTAGAGATCATCGAGTCCAACCCAGCCCCTGGCACCCAGAGCCACATCCAGGCTTTGTTAAACGCACCCAGGGATGGTGACTCCACCACCTCCCCGGGCAGAACATTCCAGAACTTTATCATCCTTCTGTGAAAAACTTTATGTGCAGTTCTCAAATAACCCACTGTCACTGCTGTCCCCTGGGGGTGTCCCAGAGGTCTCCAGCTGTTTGCTGCTCTGGGGTGGAAATGCAGAAATCCTGAGCTGTCACTGGGGATGGCCTCAGTGAACCCAGGGCTGCCCAGTCCCAGCAGTGCAGCCTTTACTGCCTTGCCAGATTGCAGCCCAGCTTTCAATTTGTCCTCTGCTTGATTCTCCTCCTGAAAGAAATACCAGGAGTAGCCTTGGGCAATATTGGCTTATTTACAGCTTGCTGTGTGCTTGTCCTGTGTGCTCTGGGGCTGCCTGGGAAGACACAAGCTCTGCTCCCCAAGATGCCTTTTTTTCCCTTTTTTTTTTTTCCCCTTTTTTCCCTTCTCAGAGGTTACAGGTTTCATTCTGAGCCTTCCCAGCCTTGATGGCACATCCCTTCACGCTTCCTGCTCCCTGCTAATGCCAGCTTCTGAGCAAGCCCACATAAAATCTGGGCAAAATGCATTTCCAGGCTGTCACCAGGGAAGGTGGTGAGTTCTGGGGAGGCAGCAGAGCTCTGAGCAGGGAGATCCAGCCCACTGAGCATTGCCCAAGACACACGGAGAGTTGTTTGCTGCAGATTGAGCAGATAAAGCAGGCAGACCTGCCCCGCTGGCTGGAGGGGAGCCAGGGGAGGTTTGGATTGGATAGGAGTGAAAATTTCTCCATGAAAGGAGGAAATGGTGGAATCACCATCCCTGGAAGTGTTCAAAAAGCTGTGAATGTGACACTTGGGGACACGGTTTCATGGTGCTGCGTTTGACAGCTGGGCTCGATCTCAGAGACCTTTTGTGACCTTAATGATTGTGTGATTATTCATTAGTGACATTTCCATGGCTGGCCTTCAGGCAGAGCCCACCTACAGGTCAGACCCGTTGGTTTTGGGGTCAGACCCGTTGGTTTTGGAGGAAATTCCCCCAAACCTGGGTGAGCAGCAGGATCTGTCCCCCTCTGGGGGGCCCAGGCAGACACTGAGCAGCTCCTGCCATGGGCTGGGATGCCTGGACTGCCTGATTTATCATCAGTCACACAGCCAGCCTGCTGCTCGTGTGTGCTTTTATTGCTCTGAGCTGTCATTTCCCAAGCTTTGGACAAGAGCAGTGAGAGATTTAACTGCAGGTTCTGCCTGGGTGAGCCCACTGGAAGCTGCTTGAGTTTTGAGGAGTCAGAGCTGTGAATACTGGAAATAGGATGGGATTTTTTTTTCTTGCATTACAAAAAGGAAATAAATGCTCACAGCTGGAAATGGCTTTGCTTTGAAAGTGGGTTTTAAAGGTTGGATTTTTTGCCCTGGTTTGTAGTGGGATGCTTTACTGCTCTGTGCCACCAGCTGGTGCATTTTGTGTTCCCTGCCACTGGTGTCAGAGGTGGTTTGGGGTTGGGATGTGGCATCCTGCCCATTTGGGGATAGTCCCCACCTGTCCCCACCTGCGTCATCAGTGCTCAGGATGTGAGCAGGATCTGCTCCTGCTTTCAGGAGCTGAACAGATGGAGCATTACCCAACACACAAAGCAGCTAAAGCCCCACTCTTCTGATTGCAGAATGTGACACAAACGGTAGAAGAAGAAAAACCTGAGCCTCCAACCGTCCAGGAGATCAAACAGAAGATTGAAAAGTACAATGCAAAGGTCACCAACTGCCTGCTGATGAAACTGGTACGTGCTGGGCTGGTTTCCCCTCGCACACACAGATTGGGGCTGGTTCCTGTGGGCTCTGCATGGGGAAGGTGTCACTGGGGTGAGGGTGGCTGGCAAGCTGCTTTCCTCCTGCTGGGCTTTCCAGTGTCACTGACACTCCAGGTGACGGCTGGCTCAGTCGGTAGAGCATGAGACCCTTAATCTCAGGGTCGTGGGTTCGAGCCCCACGTTGGGCGCCAGTATATTGGAATTAAATCCCAATATTGCCGGATGGAACGTGCCTCAGCCCGTCTGGCTCTTGCTGCTTGACCAAGCTGGCAGCTGTGGTGGTTTCACCTCAGAGACACCTTTGGCTGGCTGGATGCTGCAGCTGGGTGCTTGGGACAAGTCCAGGCAAGCAGGAGCTCAGGTTTACCTTTGGCAGAGAGGCTTTAGGTGAGGTGAAGGAAAGGAGTCGGTTCTGCTGGAGGGTTTAGATCCAGAGCTTTATTCTGGCCCACAGGCCTCTGAACCCAGCAACAGCTCCAACAGAACCACTGAACCCCCGTGGTTGCTGTTCCTTTTAACCCCAGGGAGAGGGGCAGGGAAGGGGTGGGGATCCCGCCAACCAGGTAAGGGGGGGGAAGTCTCAGGGGACAAATGACACCTGGATGGCCCAGTGTCCCCAGGGCTGAGAGGCATCTTTTGAACTTCGCCAATCACACCTTCCCTGCCTCCATCCCTTCCTGCTGGCACTGATCTCTGGCAAGGAGCTGCCACAGAGCCTTGTCCCACATGGATGAGCCCCAGTGGGGATGAGTCGTGGTGGAACCAGGGCTGGGAGCTGTTGGAAGTGGCTTTAGGAACACAAAACCTTTCTAGAGAGAGAAGCTCTGCCCTCACCACTGCCAGGCTTCCTGGGTGCACTGTGCAGAACCAGGCTCTTCTCCTGATTCCTGCATTTTTGTGGAGCTGAGGGTGGGAGCTATGGTGGGATCAGGGATGATTTGTTACATGGAGATGTGAGAATCTCTTAAATGGGGAATAAAACATAAGGAATAAATTTGGGAGATCCTGCTGAACCAGGGGTTTCAAATCCATATTAAGTGCAACTACAAATTCCATGCAGTGGAATTTCCATAACTGCATCGTAGCAGGGCTGGTTTGAAATAAAACAAGATCCCACAGGCGAGAGAGGAAGGGATGAGTCATTACCAAGAGAAAATCAGCAGTGACTGTCCTGAAATTACAGGGTACTTTTGACATGATTAATGAGAAACGCTGGAACTCGCGGAGCGGGGGCAGCTCCTGCTGTCACCCCACGCTGTTGTGGTGGGAAAGGGGCTGGAAACGCTTCCTGGAGCCTGATCCTTGTGTGCTTTGCCCCAGAACGATGATGGGACCTACACAGGGTTCATCAAGGTGCACCTGAAGCTGCGGCGGCCGGTGACGGTGCCAGCCGGGATCCGGCCCCCGTCCATCTACGATGCCCTCAAGGAGGTGAACCTGGCTGAGATGACAGACAAGAGGACCTCCTTCTACCTGCCCCTGGATGCCGTCAAGCAGCTGCACATCAGCAGCACCACCACGGTGAGCGAGGTGATCCAGGGGCTGCTGAAGAAGTTCATGGTGGTGGATAACCCCCAGAAGTTTGCACTTTTCAAGGAGATGAGGAAAGATGGGCAAGGTGAGTTCAGGGCCTGGCAGCTCTGCCTGGGGTTGGTGTGCTGTAGGGCTCACTGGAGTGTCAGGCAGGAAAAGCCTAAATCCAGGTGAATCAATGGCCAGACCTCCACAGGAGGTGAGGCTGCTTAGGTTAACAGGGAATTATGATTTCAGAAGGGGAGAAACCACCTGAGACCTTACAGGGATCGCTGTGAATCTGTGGTAGAGACAGCCCTGTGATCCTGAGCATCGTTTTCCATGCTCCAGCTGATCCTCTGAGCTTCCCTCTGCCCTGGCAGTCCTGATCTCACTGGGGGTGTCTGCTGTCCTTGCAGTGCTCTTCCAGAAGCTTCCTCTGACCGAGTACCCCCTGTACCTGCGGCTGCTGGCAGGCCCTGACACCGACACGCTGAGCTTTGTGCTGAAGGAAAACGAAACAGGGGAAGTTGAGGTACATTGGTGACTTTTCCTTGGTTTTCACGCAAATATGGAGCACATGGCAGGGCTGGGAGATGTGTGACAGAGGCAGCACAGAAAGGCCTGTTTCCCTCCAAGAGGTCTTTTATTGCTCCTGGATGATCTGGGTTTTTAAAACAATTCAAGCTTGAACTGGGTTTTTAAAACAATTCAAACTTGAGTCTTTTATTGCTCCTGAATGATCTGGGTTTTTGAAACAATTCAAACTTGAGCTGTGGAAATGCTGAGGCCAGTTTTGATGGCCACCCCATAATCTGTTTATGGAACCCGGCAGTGCCGCCCCAGGGTTAATCCTCTCTAATTAGATTAGCTGAGCACTGTTATAAGTAATCCACTAATTTAAGTAAAAGCCAGGGACACAGGTAATAAATTCACAGCCAGTTTTTTGGTTGAAATCTTGCTCCCCATCACAGCAAAGCAAATGCTGGGAGCTGCTGCATCCTGCAGGATTCTGCTTCCCATGTGGGGTGGGAGGATTGGGATGGTCCTTTATGCTGTAGCCCCTTATCCCATCCCTCTCACCACTCGAGGTTAAATCCCTGGAGATCAGATACATTTAAATGTATTTTATTGCTCCTCCTGCCAGATTCAGAGGTAAGAACGCACAAAGTCCAGCAGGTGTGTGCTCACTTTGCCTCTCTGCTGGTTTTGCAGTGGGACGCCTTCTCCATCCCGGAGCTGCAGAACTTCCTGATGATCCTGGACAAAGAGGAGAAGGACAAAATCCAGCAAGTGCACAAGAAGTATGAGAGGTTCAAACAGAGACTGCAACAGACCCTGAAAGAGGCCAGAGGCAAACCTGGATAACCTTCAGGAGGCACTGGGCATCAGACTAAGCTAGAGACTGTTTTAAATGAAAAGACTTCTCAGGACACCTTAATAGTCATTCTCCCTCTTCAACCTTCCATAATGACTGGCTCCCAGCACCCCTAAAATGATCCTATTGCTTTTCTTCTGAAACCTCTTCTCCCAGGACCAGAGCCAGTCCAAGAATGGGAAGCCTGTTTATAAAACAGCTTCAACAAAGCAAACACAGCTGCTGGGTGGATTTCCAGCCGTGCCATCCGCTGGAGAGGCTGCGTGGAAAATTTTCGGTGTGACACCCAACAGGACCCCTCTGCTGGCTGAAATTTGGAGCAGGGCAGCTCTGGCTGTTCCTGCTCCTCCCAGCGAGCTGCTCGTTCCTGTTTGGAGGTGCTGTGGCCCACAGTGCCCTCGTGGCCCAGTTCTGGTTTCGTAAGGAGAGCACAGGAAACAGCAGGAAAAGGGGAGGAGGTTGTTGCACCAAACCACGTGGGTGTTGCAGCTCTAGCCAAGCCCTGGACTTGTTCAGGGCTAAGGCAGCCAGGGAAATGCCAGGTTAGGACGCCAAGGCAGCTGCAACACCCTAACAGTCTGTTAGTAAATATTATTGCAACTTGGTAATAGTAATTCGCAGGAAAATCATTCATTTTGATTCTATTTGACTTCTAATTTTGGAAAGAGATGAATTACAGTAACAGTCCCTGATGCTTAGCCAAGTTAGCCAGGGTTTCACCAGTTCCCTACTCTGTAGGAATTGGGACCTTTGTTTCCAGAAATTCTGTTTAAAAAGTGTAAAGGTGATGGTTGGGGCACAGGCTGAGGGTTCAGCGTTGAAGGTTTAGCAATATGTGTCCATCAGAGGAACCCAGGAAAGCTCAAAACCCCTTCACAAATCAGATTTTGAGCTGTGAACGTGCCTGGCCCCGAGGGAGAGGAGCCCCATCCAGGGCTGGGGTGTGGAGGTGGCACCAAGGAAGGGAATTACTGTCCTTGGATGCTTTCTGCTCACCTCACCTGGGCTTCCTCCTGCTCCTGCTGTCCCTGTGCCCTGTTCTCCCTCCCCACTCTCAACTGGTGCTGTCCTGCCTGTCCAGGAGGCTTCCCAGGGTTTGCTCTCTCCGTGGAGCCAGGAGAGGACAGCAAGTCTCTCTCTGCCTGTCTCAGGGCTGCCACCACGCCATGCTGAGCATCCCTCAGCAAAGTCCTCGAGCTGCAGGCTGGGTCCCTGCCCTCGCTCCTGCTGCTGAGGCCGTGCAGGGATCACTGCCGGGCTGGAATGATCCTGGGGGAGAGGATGGGCCCCATGTTTACCCTCAGTGCTCCATTCTGAGCACACTGCACACAGCCAGGGCCAGCCCTCCCTCTGTTCACAGCCCAGGGAACAGGGAATGTCAGTGCTGGATCGGGATGGAGCAGGGACAGGGTTGGTGTGGGCTCATGGAGCTCACTGCGGCTGCTGGGATCCCACCTGCGCCCCGTGGGAGGGGAGGCAGCAGGTTATTGGGGAACAGGGATGAGTTCAAATTTACCTCAGTGCCTTTTTTTTCCCTTAAGTGTGAAAACTTTGCATTTGGGCTAAGGAGGAAGCTGTGCAGAGCCTTGTCCCTCCTGTCCCCACAGCACTGGTGTGACGAGGCCCTCGTGTCTGGGGAGGGATGAGGAACTGCTTTGTTTCTTTCTGGAAGGTGATTGCTTGGGATTTTTTTTTTTTTCCCAGATTTTGAGTATGTTTGTTTCTAAACCTTATGAGAGTAACTGCATTACTTGGTGTGAAAGCCACTTTCTGCCAAGCTCAGTTGCAGCTCCTGTTCTGGTCAGCAGTGAGGGTTTGCTCGCAGGGCTCTGGTGCAGAGGAGCCTCCAGCTGTACTGTACTCTACACCCAACGACCTTTAACAACTGCTGGCAGCCCCAGAGCAGCACTTGCCGTGCTCTGGGGCTGTTTGTCCAGCTACAAGCAGACTTAGCACTTCACTATTCACTTGTGGAGTCATTTAAATACCGTTTATCTGGTGCTTTGAGCCTTGACAGCACCGTATAAATACTTCAGTTCCACCGTGGGGAAGAGCGCTGTAAAAAACTGCCGGTGGCTCTCAGAGGGAAGAGCCATACGCTTGGTTTGAAATCCCTTTTCTTTCTGGCTGAAAAGTTGTGCAGGTTTCCTTGATTTCTATTTTTATTTTTGTTTTGGTGAGTGTCCCCTCTCCCTTCCTGGCCCCAGCATGTCTTTGACAGTTTGTAGAAGGCATGGCTTCGTATGCAATCACTGTGGATGCTGCTGAAAACCTCCTGCACCAGCAGGGCTCGTTCTTTTGTTGTTTTTTTTTCAATGTGAGGGGCATTTGAAGAGTTGGTGGGTGTTGAAACTCAAATTCTCAAGGGTCAGTTGAGCTGGTTTTAGAAGTATTTGCCCCTTCTTTAAGCGCAGATCCTGTTGGCAGTGCCTTTGGTTAGCAATTGTCGCGCCTAGGTCGTGTGTTTCTTTTCCATGGCTACTGTAAAACCTGTAAAATAATGTGTATAGGATGGAATAGTAGAGCTTCTATGGCAAAGTGAAATGCATTTTTGCAATGCTGTAATTTATTTTTACTACTCCCTAGTGATTCTATGGCATTTTTACAAAATGTCTCACTCTCAGCTTTTTTTGAAGGTTCTGGAACTATTTGTTCATATGCAGACAGTGTAACAGACAATGATAATAAAGCTGTCAGTAATTAAAGAAATCTCTTGACTTTCTTTTTCTGGTGCCCTCCTATGGAACTTCAATGGATTTAGTCTAAAGGGAAATACAGGAATCCTTCCCAGAAATGAATTTAAATTTCCTAACCCACTGTTAAAGAGCTAAAGAACATTCACACCTGTAAGACCTGACCAAAGTGTTCCATTAATTTAATCTTTCAGCTGGGGCTGACAGAACTGTTACCTGTGATAAATTACAGCTCACGTCATACATTAAAATGTATTTTTATATATAAAAATAATATAAACTACAGAAGTCCAGCTAATGCAGTTAATTCTCAGTGCTGAAATGTCTGAATTCAATACCTGGAAATGTTTTAAAAGATAAAATCTAAGCCAGAGGGGTTTTACTTCATGGCAGAACACACTGCACTGTCCCAGGATCGTGTTGGAATGTATTTTTCTCATATTTCAGAGGAGGTTTATTCCACATCCTTGATCAAAGATGCAAAGCAAGAATGTTAAACCACCCAAAAACCACTGTAGCATCCAGTACTTCAGTATCAATTTCCATTTAAAAAATCACAAGAGGATAATGCCAAGGGGTTTATTGAGCTTTTTATTTTTATGAAAAAGGAACACCTGGAGCACTATTATTATTTGGGCAAATTCCAGACCTTGTAAACATCCAGGACTCACTGTGGAATGAGCAGGGCCTGTGCATGATCCTTGATTTGCTGGCAGCAAACACTTCTATAAATAATGAAAATAATGAGAGCTGAGCAATCCTTACAGTTGATTTTTCTCCTACTTCTTGCGGCCAAGCTTTGGAGCCTTCTCCAGGCCTTGGATGTATTTCCGAGGTAGCTGATATTCTTCTGCAACACAACCAAGAGCTCACTTCAGCTAAGGAAGACTTAAAGAATTTAAAAATCTCAGTTTTGCTGCAACCAGCCCAGTTCCAGAATCTTCTTACCGAGCAGCATCTTGGCCAGATGATGGATTTGGTTGCCTTGGATCTGGACCTGGACTCTGTCCTTTGTTCCTGGTGCTGGGCTGATGGTGGCACTGGCTTGGACCTTCTGTTGGAGACTGTTGGCCACACACTGTGGGTCCAGACCATACAGCTCAAGGTTCTTGATAATTGTCACCTGTGGGGTTTAATAATGATTGGAAACATCACTGCTGAAGGGTTAAAAATGCTTGGAGACATCACTGCTGAAAGCTTTGAAATGATTGGAAACTAGTAAGGACTAGAAATATCACTGCTGTAGGGTTAAAAATGATTGGAAACATCACTGCTGAAGGGTTAAAAAATGATTAGAAACATCACTGCTGAAGGGTTAAATAATGATTAGAAACATTGCTGAGAGGTTATATAATAATTAGAAACATCACTGCCAAAGGGTTAAATAATAATTGGAAATATCACTGCTGAAGGGTTAAATAATTGGAAACATCGCTGCTGAAGGGTTAACAATGATTGGAAACATCACTGCTGAAGGGTTAAATAATGATTAGAAACTAGTAAGGACCAGTAAGGACTGGAAATATCACTGCTGAGGGTTTAATAATAATTAGAAATTAGTAAGGACTGGAAATATCACTGCTGAGGGTTTAATAATGATTGCCAAAGCTGCCCTCAGGATCTGGGATTTCATCTGCTCAACCCCCCTCATTTAATTGTGTTTTTTCACCTTCTTGTTTGATGATCTCTGTGCTATGCTGATGTCGATGGGCTCAATGTTTCCTTTCCTCACCATGGGTTCTTGTCCAGAAAATGTCACCTGGTGTAAGGGCTGCAGTCGTTCCAGGCACCTGGACAAAGCAATAATCTGTGTCATTCTGGGAAGGGACACTGAGAACAAGCACCTGCTCAAAAGGTTGTCCCATTTAAGGTGTGAGATCTCATCGTGTTCCTATTTATCTCCAGGAAATTACAATTCAGGCAGCTCCCAGCATGGGGTTTGAGTTGCAGGCAATAAATCTGTGCAGTTCTGGGAAGGGATATTGAGGGAACAATCACCTGCTCAAGAGTTCATCCCATTTAAGGTGTGAGATCTCATCCTGTTCTGATTTATCCAACAGGCAGTCACACAGAATGGCATTCACCTTTACAAAGCTGCAAAACAAAAGCACACAGAAGGAGCAAACCAGGTCACTTTTTTTCCTCTAATTTCAGCCTCTCCTGTGGAAGCAGGGGAGGAAAACTTCCACCTGTACTCACTTCTTGTTTGTTTCATCAACCAACTCATTACTCTTCACATAGTTAATGATGATGTTTCTCACCTCACTGCTTGAGAGGACGCTGCCTTTTCTGAGGACAAAGAGAATTTTTAACTCAAAGTATTTGGGAGTTGGGTTCTGGAAATAAGAGAGAAACAGCAACTGCAGTTTTGTTGGTCTCTCTCTTCATTTTTTTTTTTGTGCTTACCTGTGTCCAGATTCCTGAAAGAGTGGGATCATTTTTGTGGAGACCCCATAGAGTGGAATAATTTCAGGAGCATGGTACACTTGTTCTCTGTCTTCACTTTTGCTGTCTTGGGCAGCAGAGGCTGAGGAAAATCCTTCAGGCACTGCAAATGCTTTAACGCTGCCACAAGAATTGTTTGGTGTGAGTAAAAGGGACGGAAACAGAGCTGGAGGCAGCAGATTCCACTCCCTTCTTTCAGAGACTCCCAACTCCTTTAAGACTGTGATATTATTCTACGTACTCTGGGTGTTTCCAGTCCACGTCCACGATGCTCTCCACACCTTTGCTCAGCTCCTTCACTTGTAAGATCCTCTGGTGCTGCATGCATTGCAGGAATTTAGAGAACTGAAGGAAGCAACAATCAGAAATGTGGAGTCAAGCATTTTAAACTCCTGCTCTTGTGGTTTAAACTTTTTCTCTTCCTCTGTTACTTATTAAAATTAGTTTTTAAAACCCCACTCAAACCAACAGAAAAATCTCACCTTCTTATAGCTGGATTTCTTTATGTCCAGTTGTTTTCCAGCAGGGCTATAAATGGATTTTTTAAAAGTTCTTTAGTTATAAGTCACCCTTCATTTCTTCTTAAATCTTGCTACTTATGCTAGAAGTTTCTTAACAGCAGAAATACAAATCACACAAAGAACTACACCAAAGAAGCTGATAAATAGAATGTGATGAGTGAAATTAATGCTGATGCTCCTGTGGGCAGGCAAGCAGCCACTCAGGTGACTAAACCATGGTGAAACCAATGTCAGCCAAGTCAAGTTGGCTCCCAAGTGCAAATCCAGGTCTGGACAATCCTTACATGCAAGTATTTAATATAAGGATTGTATTTGATCAAAGTATTTGATGGCAGAATTGAGCATAACCTTATTTAAGAACTAGATTTTATTTTTTACCCAAAACCTTTTTCCTAAATATCCCACACAATCTCCACATTTTAAAGACCAAATCCTAGCATGCAAATCCCAATTCCATCTCCTTCCCACGTACCAGCAGGAGACCATGTGGCTGCCTAGAAATGTGCTGGTGAGCAGAGGGAGATCTGACTTCTTTACTCTGCATTTTAAGGCATGGAAAAAGCACTGATTAAACAATGCATCCATTTGCTCTGCAGGGACAAAAAAAGGACAGGTAGGCAATGAGTTGTCTGTGGGCTTCAGCAAACCAAAGGGGCATGGTTTGGTTTCACTGGGATCCAAAAATACCTTGTGGGGTCCTGCTGTCCTCAGCCTCCTGCTGGTCCCCTGTGCTGGCATCCTCAGCTGGTTCTGCAGCTCTGTTCTCATAGAGCTCCTCCTTCCCCAGCACTTCTGCACAAGTGTCTCTGTCCCTCAGGCTCAAATCCCTGATGTCCACGTGCTGCTCTGGCTCAGGGGAGCAGCTGCTGCCAGGCTCCTTCCCCTGCAGCTCCTCCTCATCTCCAGCATTTTCCATTGCATCAGAATCTGTTACCAAGGGAGCTAAGGCAGGAGGAGAAGATTTGTCACCATATTCCCTACAAAAGGAAGAAAAAGCAGAACACAGCTTTCCTTTTGCTGCTTTCAACCACAGGACAGTGAACAGATGTCACCCTGAATAAAGGAACTGGCACCTGCATGGGTCTTTTTCTGCAATCTCTGAACTGTAAAATTTACTTTGAACTCATCTTCCTCCACAAATTCTAAATAAAAGTCCTATCTAAGCTGTACCCAAATAACTACTAAATTGGCCTGACAGATTAGTCTCAAATTTGGATTTCAGTAAACACACGAGACCTGTTGCCCATTTTCCCCAAGGACTGGCAGTTACCCACCAGAGGTGATCCAGGTGGGTGTGCAGCACAGCAAAGCCCTTCCCTTTCATTCCAGCAGCCAGCATCTCCTCTGTGGACATGGTGGCAACTCCAACTGCCACGGGAGCTCTGGGAAAAGAAGGGAATGTTGGAGCAGGACAACACAAACACCCTGTGCTACTGCACACAGGCTGTGCTAATGTGTCAGACTGAATTTAGTTTACAACCTCCCTGCTCTTTACAAATTTTCAAGCATCTACATTTTTTCTGGTTATCCTTCTGATACGTAAGGTTTTCCAAAGAATCCTGAGCCTGGATGAAGTGAAGGTTGTGCAGTGACACATTCTTGCTTTTAATAAATTACAAGAAGCACATGCACTGCCAGAGGAGACCAGCAGTGAGAGAAAACCAATGGCTTTAGCACTCCCTCACTCAGCATTTCCACACAGACACAAAGACAATTGTGCAGAATACAATATTTTGTTAAAAACATTGGTCCAAAAGAACCAATTTATAAAGCTTCCCACTTCAGCTCAAACATTTCCTAACCCATAAAACTAAGAGTTTTTTTCCTGCTGTATCTTCCACTGCTGAGGCTCCTCGAAGACAACACTTCTGCTTTAATTTCCTCAAAACCCTTCACTTCATTTTTAGTTTCTGGACAAGTTCTGGATTGGAGAAAGCTCTGTACCTGTTTCCCAGCAGGGTGACAGCACAGAGCGTGCCCCGTGTCACTTGAGGGAGGCCGGAAGGTGGCACCACAACTCCTGGCAGCATCAGGTCTGCGGGAAGAATGAAGCGCATCCATTTCTCAATGAAACGCTCAGGCACCGCCTCCTCCGCCCCCCTCCCTCCCGTTACTCAGCAAAACCACGAGCTGAGCACACGCCAGGGAGAACAGGATTCTCTGTTTCTCCTCCTAAAGCACCACTTTTCCCCCGTGGAGCGCGGGATCCGATCCATACGGCTGCTGGGCACATCCCAAAAAACTGCAGAGGAGTGAAGCTTGCTCAGCCCTGTCAGACCTGAGGGACTGTTTTTAACGAGCTCCCAGCAAAGCTCTTCATTAATGGCATGGAAAGGGAAAGGAACAAGGAGAAGTACCAGGAATAACCCATTTACCCTTCCCAAGGGAAGGTTATCCTAGCAGCTTCTTCCCTAGAGAGAGAATTGCCTCAAAGTTGCCACTGCTGCCCCATCCTTCCCGAATGTGCCACATCAGCTGCAGCCAACTGGGAACTCTCGGGGAGCTGCCTCCTTGCTGTTTTGGACAAAAACCACAGCCCTGCTTCCTTCTGCTTCCCACACCTGGCAGGACCAGACTGGGATGAAAGCAAAGCAGAGCTTTCCATGCTGCAGGTGTGGCACGATGTCCTCACCAAAGGATGGGAACAGCAGCTGCTCTCCCTCACTGCAGCTCTCTGCAGACTCCTGAGCTGTTCCATGGCTTGGTTTTGCAGGCATCTCACTCACATTTTTCTCAGCATGCCTGATTTCATGTGGAGCCTGAGGAAGCCAAGATTCTTCCCCCTGTTCATTGTCACAAGTATTTTTATCAAGTCTAGAACAAATTCTGCAACTGCCACCAGAGCTCCACATGGCTGGGGACAGAAACCACATCAAGGCCTTAATGTGACCACATAAGCAGCATTAAATTATGCAAATTACCAGGGCAGACAGCAGGTATTTGAATTTATGGAAGAGATATCCCAAAACATGCTGCTTTTAGGAACTGAATCGCCTGCAGTGCTCCAGTCTGCAGCACTGGAGAGCCTGGTGCCTTTCCTCTCCCTTCTGAGGACCGGCTCTACCTCTCCCCTTGCCTTTGTGGCCATTGTCCCCTGGCCAGCTCCTTATCTTGGATCCTGCACAGAGGTAGCCTGGTTGCCAGGGGCGATGAATGACCCGCAGGCCTCTTTCATCAATGTCCTGCCCCATTAGCAAGTCTTTTTGCCCAGAAACTGGGGCATTACAAGTCAGCAGCGAGGCTCTCTCAGATGTCTATCACAGCACTTCATTTTCCCCAAAAGCAAACAAAGCAGAGAGACCTGAGTTCCACTTCGGATGCTGTGTAATGGAAAAAGACATCCCTTCCTACTTGAGCACTTCCAGGTAGAGATCAAGGCTGCGGCAGCTCAAATTTAATCTTTTCCTGCTTGAGCAGTTCAGCAATTTAAAGTTTATAATGGGCTGATTCTCCTGAGTCTGAACTGCATCCAAAGCAGGTTCCAGAAAACAGACTCCTTTCCTGTCAGTCTTGATCCATAATGAGGTGGTAGAGCCAGTAACCCAGGAACTCAGCTCCAACCCCACCTGCACAATCCACAGGCTGGCTGACAGTGATTGCATTGCAGCTTCCAAAATAAATTTCCTTCCTATCCACAGGATGAGCTTGTTCACCTGGGCACTGACAGGAAGCAGGGTGGCAGCAAAGGAGCTTTCAAAGAGGGACAGACCAATGGCACAGGCAGTTCTGTGTCCTAGTTCAGGGTGCTCATCACTCTGAGAAGGGATTTCCAAATCTCAGCCTCCCACACAGAGCAGGTTATCGCATTTAAACACCTTCACCTACTTTCCTTCGTTCACAAACTCTTTTTACAGCTAATTTAGTTCCTTTTTAGGACACCACCACCACAAATTATTTTTGAGTACTCATTCCTTCCACTTGTTCCAGGTACATTTTTGCCACTGTGAAGGAAAACACCTGAAAAGCCCTGAAGGCAACTCCTTTTTTCAGTGCAAAGGGACAAAGTTCTGGTGCTCTTACCTGCACCTCCTGCAAGTTTCTGTAGCACTGGGGGCCATGTTGCAAAGGCAGGGAGAAGGTCTGGGTAGACCCACAGAGTGTACACTGTCCCAAAACAGAAGCAAATTTAAAAAGGCATCATTAAGAACATTTCTAGATGCTGTTTCTTTTCATCTTTAAGACTAAACTCTCATTGGATAATCCAGGAGATTAAACTTAATTAGATAATAAAACACTTAACTGGATGATAAAGAAATGTGAAATCAAAACAATGCCACAACAATTAATTGGGAAGGTCAGCAAAGAGGGAGGATTACTCCAATCCCTTCCCCCTACCTGTTGGATACAGAACTTTCTCAACTTCAAACAGTATTGGGTTCCTGTGGTTCATGTAAACAGTGATGGCCTCCCCTTTGTGAGAGTATATTTTGATGACATTGAGCTCTTCCTTGTTTGGAACCAACTCAGCCACTTGTTCAGTGCTCAGGCTGGGAAAAGCTGCTGCCACATCACTTCGTAGCTTCCTCCTGCAATGAAAAAGCCCCAAATGTGTTACAAAGCTGCCCAGGCCATCCCTCAGACTAATTCCTACATCTGCTGTTACTGTTTTGTTGGCTGTTCCTGAGATTTCCACCTCTTCACAGGATATAATTTGGAGCATTTGTGTCTGGGTTTACAAACAATGTAAGAATACCATGAAAAGGCTGAATACACTTGCCCTGCTCCTATCTTCTTTAAACATCTGCTTTCAGGTTCTGTTTGCTGCCCATGCCTCTGTTTTGTGCTGTGATTTCACCCTGGGAGTGCCACACTGGCTCTGCCCAGCCTGTCACCCGCAGCTGGAGCAGGGGACAGCCAGATTTCCCTGTCCCCCAGTTGTGATTGAAGTTTAAAACCCCAGTGACCAGCACAGGGGGGTTTGTGGTCATTCACAGCAGTGTCCAGTGAACCTGAACAATCAGGAGTTCAGCCCAGCAGTGCTGCTCAGGAACTAAAGAATTAGAGAATTACAGATGGTTCGGGTTAAAGGAGACTTTCAATCCCATCCAGTCCCACCCCTGCCATGGCAGGGACACCTTCCATTGTCCCAGGCTGCTCCAAGCCCCGTCCAGCCTGGCCTTGGACACTTCCAGGGATCCAGGGGCAGCCACAGCTGCTCTGGGCACCCTGTGCCAGCACCTCCCCACCCTCACAGGAAAAAATTTCTTCCTAATATCCAATATAAACCTACTCTCTTCCAGTTTAAAGCCATTCCCCACCTAGTCCTGTCACTCCACGTCCTTATCCAAACCCCCTCTTCATCTCACAGCCCCATTAGACACTGAACGCTGCTATAAATAAGCATAGAAGGCCTCATCCAAGCCTCGACATAACGTTTCACTTAAACCTGGCTTAATTACGGCACCATCTTCCAGCGAAACGCACACTCCGTGCTCAGGCCGGGAGTGTATCACAAGCAGGGGGTGAAAGCAGCCACTCCCGGGGGCATCGCCGCCCGCGACCCCGGGGCCGAGCCCCGCGCGTCCCCCCGGCCCGGCGGGGGTCCCTGCGGGGTCCCGGCGCGGCACTCACCGGTCCGAGCCCTTGATGCTGGTGTTGGCCCTCACGCGGAACGCCCTGGCGAACATGGCGGGCCCGCGCCGTCCCCTCAGCCCGCGGCGGCCGCCATGGCGCCGTCCGCGCCCATAAAGCGTCCGGCTGGAAACGGCGCCCGGCCGCGCCGAGCCCCCGCGACCCCCGCCCCGCCGCCCTCAGGGCTCCTGGTCCCTCTCGCCCGCGTTGGGGACCCCTGCCCCAACTCCTTGAGGGGGTGTTGGTCTCCCCACCCCAGCTCCTTGAGGGGGTCCCTGTCCCCCCCACGCCAGTTCCCTGAGGAGTCCTGCTCACCCTGCCCCGGCTCCTTGAGGGGGTCCCGGTCACCATTGCCCGCACTGGAGACCCCCGCCCCAGCTCCTTGAGGGGGTCCCGCTCTCCCCACCCCGGCTCCTTGAGGGGGTCTTGGTCCCCCCAGCGCCGGTTCCCTGAGGAATCCTGCTCACCCTGTCCCGGCTCCTTGTCCCCCCAACGCTGGCTACCTGATGGGTCCCGGTCACCCTGCCCCGGCTCCTTGAGGGGGTCCCGGTCACCATCGCCCGCGTTGGAGAACCCCGCCCCAGCTCCTTGAGGGGGTCTCCATCTCCCCACACCAGTTCCTTGAGGGGGTCTCCATCTCCCCACCCCAGTTTCTTGAGGGGGTCCCGGTCACCATTGCCCATGTTGGAGACCCCTGTCCCAGCTCCCTGAGGGGGTCTCGGTCCCCCCGCCAGGCTCTGGGGTCCCCCCACGGCTCCCCCCAGGGCTCCTCCACATGAAGGGTTCTCAGAAATGTGGGGTTCTTTGGTGCTTAAACTTCTGAGCTGTTTTCTGGTTAATGTACCCTGGCAGCTGGGCATTCTTGCTGTGATTTATACATTTGCTTGTGTGTTCCTGATCGATTTCTAGGTGGAGATTGAGAAGTGTGGAATGGGTAGGAGTATTACAAGTGTTGTAGTAATTGGAGCCTTCCCAGTATCACAGAGTTATGGAGATTGGAAAATCCCTCCAGGATCATCGAGTCCAATCTGTGCCCAATGCCACGCTGTCCCCAGCCCAGAGCACTGAGTGCCACATCCATCCTTCCCTGGGCACCTCCAGGGATGGGCACTCCAAATCCCCCGGGCAGCCCCTTCCAGTCCTTTCCATGAGGAAATTCCTGCTGATGTCCAACCTGAGCCTCCCCAGCCCAGCCTGAGGCCATTCCCTCTCCTCCTGTCCCTGTTCCCTGGGAGAAGATACCCTGGCTGTCCTCTCCTGGCAGGGAGTTGTGCAGAGCCAGAAAGTCAGACTCCACTTGATTTTTATTTTCTTTATTAATTTAAGGGCAGTTTGTGGAAATAAATACGCCTCCTACATCTCATTAGAGAGCTCTCATGTTCCAAAACGCCACCGATGCCTCCAGCTCTGTAACTCCCTCTGTAACATGAAATCCATGGCTGCTCGTGGGGAGCTGAACATTGTCCTGGATATTTTACTCCAAAGCAATTCCTGCAGAGCGGCTGGCAGGGTCAGGCAGCCTATGCTGTCCCAGAGCCCCCTTAATGCAGCACTCAGCATTTTGCCTCCATCCACCTCTCCGCAGCCACGTTAGTACTGAGAGATCCTTCCACACCTCGGTGTGAGGAAGTTCCTTTCCTCCATGCCGAGCACTCCGCGGTGTGCGGGGGCCCCGCGGGCGCAGGTTTAGCTCAGGGGAGAAGCGAGGGAGCGCTGGAGCTCCGCAGACCCGGGCGCGGGGTTTGGCTGAGGGGAGAAGCGGAGCGAGAACTGGAGCTCCACAGCCCCGGGCGCGATCCCGCCCCGGCGGCCTCTTCTCCCTCAGGCCGAGCGAGCACTCTGTGGTGTGCGGAGGTGCCCCGGGGCAGGTTCTGCTGAGGGCAGAAACGAAGCGAGAGCTGCACCTCCGCAGCCCCGTACCTCCGCAGGGGTCCCGTAGGGCGGGTTTAGCTCAGAGGAGAAGCGAGGCAGCGCTGGAGCTCCGCAGCCCCGGGAGCGGGGGTCCTGCGGGGCGGGTTTAGCGAGAGCTCCGGGGGGGCCCGCGCAGCTCCGGGGAGAGCGCAGCCCCGGGAGCGGGGGTCCTGCGGGGCGGGTTTAGCTCAGGGGAGAAGCGCAGCCCCGGGAGCGGGGGTCCTGCGAGGCGGGTTTAGCTCAGAGGAGAAGCGCAGACCCGGGATCGGGGGTCCTGCGGGGCGGGTCTCCCTGAGGGGAGAAGCAAGGCGAGCGCAGCAGCTCCGCAGCCCCGGGCGCGATCCCGCCCCGGCGGCGCTGCGCAGGCGCGGGCAGGCGGGCGGCGGGCGGGGGCCGTTCCCGGGGCAACGGCCGGGCCGGGCCGGGGCCGAGCGGCCGCGCTGGGCAGCGGCGCCCGCCGGGAATGGGGCCCGCGCCGGGGCCCCCCCGACACGATGCTGCTCGGCAGGAAGCCGGACGGGCCTCTCGCAGCGGGTGAGGAGGAGCGGGCGGCCGGGGGTCCTGCGGGGTGGGGGAGAAAGGAGGGGATGCGGTTTGGGTCGGTGGCCGCCGAGCCCCCCGCGTGGTCCCAGCCCTCCGTCGGGTCTGTCGCGATAGGCGTCGCGATTTTAAGTTTTTGAGCAGTCGACAGCGAGAGACGCCGCCTTTTTTTTTCCCTTCCCCACGCTTTTGCAGCTGTAATTCTCACATCTCAATTTAAGGGATAACCTGCTTTAAAGGATAGTCCTATCAAGTGTTTAAGTATTTGCTCGTTTTTTGCTCGTTTGGGATTATCCTGATTAAGGGGAAGCGGGGAGAATGGTGGTCAGTGATTCTTAGGGATGTCTTTTTTTGCAGTGCAGAAGTTGATTAACAAAAAAGAACCTCTAAATTAAAAGTATCTCGAATTAAGATTTCCCAGAAGCGTCGCACTCCTGCGGTTTGAAAATTCAGTTAAATTCCAAAGATCATTTAATGAATGAAGGAGAATCGATGATTTTACAGAATAAAATGTGCACTTAAGCTTCTGGCTCTGTCTCTGTCGGTGTGAATTGTTGTGAATAACTGGTTTGTGTGTGGGACCGTTCCAGCCAGGATTGGAGATGGATTATACGATTCCTATATGAGGATAGATGAGTGTAGATACCCAGAGCCTACAAATGAAGAACGGAGCCCCTCGGGACTTCCTTCCCTTTCAAGACCTCATGTGAGTATTTTAAAGTCATCTGTGTCTTCACGTTGTGCTGTGTGGGAGTGAGAGCTGTGCGGGGGTCTGATACCTCCCTACAGAGAACAGATTTTAAAAGTGGGATTTTGCAGCTTTGTAGAGGTTTCTTAACATTATTGTTTCTTCTGAGCATGAAAATGATGTGCTGCGTTCAGTGCAGAACTTGCTGGCAGCCTCAGGAGTCCCATCTTACTGCCCTCAGCTCGTGTTTTAATAAAAAAAAAAAGTTACTTTACAAAGGCTTGAAGCGTTCTGCCGTGTCACCTTGTACTCTGATAAGTCAATCCACACATGCTTTGCTCTGCCTCCTCCTGCACGTTTCCATTTTAGTTTCCCTCATGAAAATTCTGACGGGTAAGTACATAGGAACAGCAGAAGGAGCAGTGTGAGCCAAACACCTCACAAAAGTATCTTTCTGCTCTGAAAACTTGGGCATTATCTGTCACTTCTTTTGCTACCAAAATAGTCCTTATGAACTGAAGGTGTTGCTGGGCTCTTTCATCAGGGCTCTGTTCCCTCAGCAGATGTGGAGCTGGAGATTTTTTTCCCCCTTTAATTGGCTCAGTAGTGCTCGTGTTCAGCTGTACTTTTGTACGCTGATCTGTCCTTTAGATGGGTTTTAAATGTGTTCTGGCTCTTGTTGAGTTCTGGCAGAAGGGAAGGAGCTTAAGCTTAAAAAAAACCTCTCACTTTCTAAAAAGTGAAAATAGACATTGCCCTGAGGAAGAAGCGTTTGAAAATCATCACCTTGTGGGATTTTGTTGTAACAAATTCGCTCTGTGCAAACTCAGGGGCATGAGTCTGGTTTTTTTTTCCCTTTTTGGAAATGTTGAGGGGGAACAGAAAGAATTTGGAGTTCTGTTGAGCAGTAGGGTTTGAAGTGTAGTGGGTTGGGGTTTTTTGTGTGTAGGGATATGGAAACATTTCAGCTGCAGTGTTTCAAGCTGTGGTGTGACTTCATTTGTTCATAACTGAATACAAGTCAGTAGAGTGGAACTATCCAATGAAATACAAATATAAACCAATGGATATTTTGTTTGATTTGTCTTCATCTGTGTTTTTTTCCTTAAAGCCTGTTGGCTTCTTAGGGCAAGATTAAGGATTTATAGCATGCCCAGTTTGTGTGGTGATGTATCAATAAAATCCAACCTCAGTGGTATCAGGCAAGCAGGAGCTGGGGCTGCAAGTGGTGGTGCTGAGTTTTAATGGGAAAATACCTGGAGTTTTAGTTTTCTTGCAAGATGTTTTGTTATTATGTAATGTTACATGAGAATTGAGGAGTCTTGGTGACTGCAGCTGCCCATTCCTTCATCTGAGCCTGCAAGAGAACACAGAGTCCCTCTGCTTTCAGAATACATGGGCTGGATTCAGTCTGTTTAATTCAGAGCATCTCTGCAAACCAGTTTGTGTAGGAATTGCAGTAACTGTTTCCTTGTCAGTGAAAATGAAGTTTTTTCAGGGACAGTTTTCAACAGGGTGCCACTGGTGTTGTCAGCCTCATTTCTCGCCTGCGCTTCAGCAATAAAGCCAAAAGCTTGTGGAGGCTGGGATTTGTAAAATAAAGCTGTTGAAAGAAAGCTGGTGTTACCCAGGAGTCATCTGAGTGCAGCTCTCCTGAGTTCAAGTGAAGATGGAGCTATATTTGTGTCTCACCATCATGTGGCAACTGATTTTGGGAGTCCTCTAAGAATGAAAATTGAGACCTTACTACCGTTGAGTCAGGTTTGAAATCCAAAGCCATAATTCCTTCATTAAGAAATCGTTCCAGGATAAATGGAATCATGAATTGCTGGTTTATTTAGGGATTCAAAGGTACAAAATGTTTGCTATAAACAGCAGCACAAGCAGAGCTGCTACTGCTCTTGGGTAGAGAATATTTAAACAAGTGTGACCCTAGTTCTGTGTTTATATATTCTGTTTATTTGTAAACTTTCTGTTTGGGTTTGCTAACTGAAGAGTCTTTGAGCCAGCTCTGAAAAAATGTCATTCTTATCTCGGAGGTTCAGGCAGGCTCCAAGAAAAAGGCGTTTATTCCGAGTTACCAGGGCTGGGCTCTGTTGTTTTTATTGCAGACTCTGGCTAGGCGTGTCCCTCCCAGTACACTGCATTTTGGGGTTGATAGGAGGAGTGGAGCTTGGTAGGATCTCTCCTGGTTGATGAGAGCTGACTTCTGCAGGGAAATGCCCATTTTTTGGGGCTTGTGAGCAAGAACTAACATTTCAGGGCAGCACCAACAAACAGAGTCTTTTATGAGCTGTGTGTAGTTGGCTTTGGGGAGAACATTCACTTCCCTTATTTGCTGACCCTGCTGAGATGTTGGACTGGATGTAACTAAAAAGGAATTTGGTTTTATTGCCGTAGGGCTGCACGTTTATTTATATTTTTTTGTTTGATTCCTGTGTAGTTATTTTGGTTTTCAGGGATTTGGTTTGGCATGTGTCTGAGATCTTTATTTTTAGATTAAAGGACAAAATGGAAAACAGATGTTGCTGCTTCAGTCAGGGCTTCTTCAATTCTGCCTGGATGGGACAACACCTCTGTGCTACCTCTCAGCAAGGAGTGCCAGCAAGCAGGAAAAGGAAAAACTGCAGGGCCAGTGGGGAACTGACCTCCGGGGTGTTCAGCATTTACTAAATAGTAAAATTGACAAGCCTGAAAAATTTCACAGTGTTTTTCTCACCTTCTATGGGTTTGTTTCAGATGTAAATATTTTAGCACATGGTGGTAAGAGGGAGTGCTTGCTTGGTAAGACTGCTCTCAGCTGAGTTGGAGTGGGAGTTGTTCCTGGTTATTCAAGTGTGTGTTAAGAGAGTTGTGCAGCTCTCTCTTCCCTCTGTGACAGTGCCAGGACCCAAGAGAATGGCTGGAGCTGTGTCAGGGAGGTTTAGGTTGGATAAAAGTTCTTCCCCCAGAGGTTGGTGGGGCACAGAACCGGCTGCCCTGGGCATGGGCACAGCCCCACGGCTGCCAGAGCTCCAGAACAGCGCTCTCAGGGGCTGGGAGGGATTTTGTTGGACTTGATGATTTTTGTGGGTCCCTTCCAGCTCAGGATATTCTATAATTCCACCATGATTTCAAAGAGAGCTGTGGATATGATGATGTTTTCCCCTTGAAATTAAAACCCCACAATGAATTTTTAGATTCTAAAGTATGGTTTACCTTGCCTTGCCCTGTCCTCCTCCTGTTCCTCCTGCAGCTGCCTCACACCAGCCATATGTCACCTGCTGCTGTTGCTTTGTGTTCCTTTGGCAGCCTGGCTGTGCAATCCTCCTGCCACTTCTCTGCACATCCACGTTCCGTTCCGTGCTCCAGACAGGTGCAAGTTGCATCTGTTGGTGGTTGTGCTGCTGCACCCACGTTTGAAGCTAAACATAGCTGTTCCCTGGCCGTGCACAGACTGGAGATAGGTATTTTGTGGTTGTTTGAGTCTTTGGCTGTCTAGGGTTTCCCTTTCTGGATTTAAAAGCACATGTGCTGTTTCAGGGAGTTGCTTTCTCTTTGTGTACCCTTCTATAACTATGCTTGTAACTTAATTTAGCCCAGCATTTTATATTTGTTCCTAATAAATGCCAAACTCATCCGTGTTACCAATTTTCTGTTGGTAGTGAGTTTATTTTTAATCTATGCTTTAAAAGATAAACTAAACTACTTTTTCCCTTGTAGGTTTCTATCAACAAATTTATAATGAAGGATCACCCTCTGGCTGCAAATCAGGTCAAAGTGGAGCAGTTATTTGAGGACTCTGGCAACAGAAGGAGCAGCACTCTTCACTCTGCAGGCCTTACTCCAGAAAGATCTCTGCCTTCCCTGACAAAAGAGAAAACCCTAGAGAGCCTGGGTGCTAGAGGCAATGGAAGCTCCTTGAAATCACATAAAGCTGTTTCCCAGGCTCCAGAGGAAGCTGTCAAACAGTTCAAACATCTGCTATCAGCTTATGAGCAGCAGGAGATCTTCAGTTTCTCCGAGATTTACTTTGTGGGGCCGTCTGCCAAAAAGAGGCAGGGGGTGATCGGCGGCCCCAACAACGGCGGCTACGACGACGACCAAGGCAGCTACATCCACGTGCCCCACGACCACCTGGCTTACAGGTATGAGGTGCTCAAAATCATTGGCAAGGGCAGTTTTGGACAAGTTGCTAAAGTCTATGATCACAAACTCCACCAACACCTGGCCTTAAAGATGGTTCGCAACGAGAAGAGGTTCCATCGCCAAGCTGCTGAGGAGATCAGGATCCTGGAGCACCTGAAGAAGCAGGATAAAACAGGCAGCATGAATGTGATCCACATGCTGGAAAGCTTCACCTTTCGGAATCACATCTGCATGACCTTTGAACTTTTGAGTATGAACCTGTATGAGCTAATTAAAAGGAATAAATTTCAGGGTTTCAGCCTCCAGCTGGTTCGGAAGTTCGCTCACTCCATCCTGCAGTGTTTGGATGCCCTTTATAGAAACAAAATCATCCACTGTGACTTGAAGCCAGAAAATATCCTCCTAAAACAACAAGGGAGGAGTGGAATCAAGGTTATAGATTTTGGGTCCAGCTGTTTTGAGCACCAAAGAGTCTACACCTACATCCAGTCCCGGTTTTATCGGGCGCCAGAGGTGATCCTGGGGAGCCGCTATGGGATGCCCATAGACATGTGGAGTTTTGGCTGTATTCTGGTGGAGCTTTTGACTGGCTACCCTCTTTTCCCTGGAGAGGACGAGGCAGACCAACTGGCCTGTATCATGGAGCTTCTTGGAATGCCGCCTCAGAAGCTTTTGGATCAATCCAAACGAGCCAAGAACTTCATCAACTCCAAGGGTCACCCCCGTTACTGCACGGTGCTGACGCAGCCGGACGGGAAGGTGACCCTGAGCGGGAGCCGCTCGCGCCGGGGCAAGGTCCGGGGTGCCCCAGGGAACAAGGACTGGGTGACAGCTCTGAAGGGCTGTGATGACCCCTTGTTCACTGGTTTCCTGAAGGACTGCCTCAGCTGGGATCCTTCCACACGCATGATTCCCAGCCAGGCCCTGCGGCACCCCTGGATCTGCAAACGGGTGCCCAAAGCAGCCGGCTTGGAGAAAAGCTCCGGCAGGAGGATTTCCAGCTATTCAGGTTCCTTCCAAGGAATTGCTAACAAGTTGCCTCCTGTGGCTGCAGTCCCCAGCAAGCTGAGGGCCAGTCTGGCCGCTGAGCCCAGTGGCAGCATCCCTCTGTGTACTGTGCTCCCCAAACTGGTCAGCTAGTGGGGAGCGGTGGGTTGCCAGGATACACCCCGTGTGTGTTCACTGTCTGTTCATGCCGTGGGAGGAAATTAAATGAGAGGGTTTTGATGGATTTACTTTGTGTTAGGGGCTCAGTCTGGAATATTGGAAGATCAGTCAGAAATGTGCACATTAAAGGGCTGATTTTATCCAGTTGCTTCACTCACACCTGGTGCATACCCCACTCAGCTGGGGAGTACAGAGACAGTTTGGCCGATGTGCTGTTTAAAAATGCTGGTTTAGAAACCATTTATCATGGTTCAACAGGTTCTTTTGCTTAAGGCAGGAAAGGAACTTGATTTAAACTTCATGTTTTCAGTTGTCTCCAGCTGAACTCTTTCTGTTCCAGGGGAAAGTTTTTAAATCTCTTGTCAAAAGCACAAATGCATTAATGTAATGCATTAGGAACTTGCAAATTGCTTAAGTTTGAAGAATTTTATTTCTCTGCATTGCTTTTCCCTTATCTATCCTGGGGTTTTAAAAACTGTGATGGGATGTAGACACCAAAGGAATTTGTCATTGGAAAAGGAAGTACTCTGATGATGAAATTTGAAAGCAGCCATGAAAAAATGAAATGCCATGAAACACAGGGTATGTCTAAATAAAACTAATAATTTCTGTAACACTTGCTATTTCCCCCTAAAAATCTATGGAAAGCTTGTAGGAGAATTTGGGATCAGGTCTGGTCCATCACAAGTGTGGGCCAGTTTGTTCAGGTAATGATTGAATTATCTGTTTCTTTGGAGCTCAGATTTCCATCATCAGTTCTGCCAGGTGTGTGTCTTTGCTTTTCCTGTGTTTCTAAAACAAAAATGTTGAACTTCAAGAGCTGGTTTATATCCATGTTTGAGATTCTGATAATTGCAAAAAATTATCTCTTTGTGTAGAGTGAATTCCACTGAATTACATGAAGCTCTTTTAATAAAAATGCAAACATGCCACCCCTGTCAGACAAGTAGAACTTTTTCAGGCCCAGGGCTGTGACTGGAAAATGAGGGAGGGGGGGAAACACACATTAATAATTGGGAGTGTGCTCTGAAATCTCAACAAAATCTCTGGAAACATAACCAGGAAAGACTGATAAGGTGCAAGAACTGGCTGATCCAAATGGAAATATTTTATTGGAAGAGCTGCTTTGTTTCTAATTGCCTTCCTTCAGGCCTTTGGGTGCCTACATTTTCTCATTCTTGAACTCCATGAGCTTGTATTTCCTCTTCCTTTATCTTCCCAGAACATGCCAGGGTGGTGTGACCTGTCACAACCACAGCACAGCTTGTTGGGGTTGTTCCTTCTTTCAGCCTCGTGGCCCGAGTCCATCTCCAGAGCCATCTGATCCCTTGCCAGGTGCCTGAACAGGACTTTAAATGCAGTTTAGAGCTTTCATGAGCAGAAGGTTTGAAATGTAATGACTTTCTCTGCAGCAGGTTTTGAATGCTGAAGGAAGGAGACTCTCACTATGCAAACAAAGCAGTCACCAGGGTGATTTTAAAGATAAGTGAGCAGATGTTCAGTAGGAGACCCTTCCCCTGAGGAGATGGGGCTGCTCTGGCCCCTCTGGGTCATTACAGCACTGGGTGGGGGCCTGCAAAAAACCTCAAAAAGACTCAGCCAGAGCTCCAAAGGACTTTAAACTGAGGTTCCCAGGAGCTGAAATGGAGGTTCTCATGTGTGGAGCTTTTCTGAGTTGTTTTGTTGAGCAAGTGTCAATTCAATGAGCTTGCTAATGATATTAAAATAACAGTCTGGCCCTTATCCGTGCAGCAGGCAGCATGGATGGGCTGGCCTGGGTCACTTACAACAACACATGGCTGGGATTTTTTATTTTGCTAGGCTGAGTGAAGTTTTATTTGAATGAAGAACCAGGGAAGTGCATTCTGGAGGGAAGTGGCAGAAGATGCCATTGATTTTAGTAGAATCTCTAATAGACCTGGCACGTTTTCAGAAGCCAGAAATCTTCTTCTTCCTTTTCTGCCCTTTACATTTCTTTATAACAAAACACACCAGGTGAGAGAGGAGAAGGGAACCTTTCAGGATGCATGGAAAAGGATTTTATAGAGAGGATAAGGTGGTGCTGGAGCCTGGCAGAAGGAGCAGTGGTGGTGTGCTGGGAGCTGCACAAACAGGGCTCAGGAACACATGGCAGGGTCCTGGTTCAAAACCATTCTGTCTATAAAAAGTGTAGAATAATATTGATGATTCTGTGACTTATGGGAAGAAGTGACTGTGAGGGAACTCCCCCTGTGGCAGCCCCTGGTGCACACTGAGTAATTTTGCTTAAGGCTGGGGCTGTGAAGCTGCAGATAAAGCAATTAACTGGCAAAACTGTGGCTTTCCATCTAGAAAATGTGTTCTGCATGCCCTGACTGCACATGGTGTTTGTTTAAGACTTGCTCTTACTTACTTGGTACTGCCATATTTGAAAATCAAATATGTTGTTATGTAGAATTGCTAATTTGGGTGAGAAGGAAAAGCAGCCTCAGCAGATATTTACTGGGCTGGAAACTTCTTCCTAACCCAGGAAACACAGCTGAGAATATTGGGGTCTTTTTTCCAATCACTAACCCCCAAATTTTTCATAAAACATTTGCTTTTGGTGAATTGTTTGATGCAGAATTCCCAAACTGGGAGAGCCAATAAATATCCTGTGAGGAATCATCCCTGCACACCCTGGAGTGGCTGAGCTCCCTGTGAAAGGGAGCAGGACTTGTCCAAGCCCCACGTGGGGGACCCTGGGCTGTGTCACTGTCATTTATCAGGGTTGGGCACAGTCTCAGTGCCTGTGCTCACCAGATAGGGCCAAACCTCAAAGTCACACTTGTTTTTGGGAAAGCCAAACCCTGGTGAGCTCTGAAATCACCAGAAACCATCCCATCATTAGCTGTAATGCTGCTGAGAATGTTAAAATTTACAATGTCTGAATAGATAAAGAGCGGGTTTTATTTTTGAGGGAGCTTTGCTTTATTGAGCTGCCAGCACTGGCACCTCAGTGGTGTTCTCCTCAGAAGTTAGCCCAGAACACATGCAAATCACTGGTGTTTACAGCAAATCAGGCACTGCTTTTATAAAAGTCACCCAGACCTGTTTTAAAATGCTCCTTAGAGTGTTTTACTGCCCTGTGAGAGGTGCAAATAACAAATGTTCTTTGGCTGCACTTCCAGCTGTTTGGCTCAGCAGTATTTTTATATAAATCAATGACAATGCATGAGCAGCACATCTGAAAGACCCAAACTTAAATGTAGAGGTTTTCTGGGTAGCACAGACACTCCTCACTGGTGTTTTTTATCCTCCCAGCCTGCTAGAATGGCAGTCCTGGTTTACCAGTGACCCAAGAATTCCCAGCAGATTAATGGGACAGATTTAATATAATGTTTGTGGAGGAGTGAGTGATTGCTTCAATCTTTTTTACCTCTTGCAGTTGAAAACTTTCTAAGCAGTTGCAGAACTTTGCAATGATGATCATCTTCATAACTACCTCTCAAAACAAACACAGGGTCCTTTCTAAAGGGCTGCTCACTGCAGCTCTCCTGGGTTTTTTACTTGTTTAATACCAAAAGCTGTCCTGGCTGTGGAACATATATATGATGATCTCAGCAATGTCTTGCTAATCCCAGGCACACAAGCAAAAGGCTGATGCTGCACCCAGAGATCTCTGCTGAAATGATACAAATCCCCTGCCTGCCAAAGTTTAATTCCGTTGTGGAAGTGGAGAGGCGAAATAATATGGAAAGATCTGTGGGACTTGTGTGCAGCACCAGCTGAGACTGAAAACAAACCGTGCTCAGAGATTTTAATGAAAAATTCTGGGGTTTCTGCATGTGCTGGGTGCTCAGAGCTGTGGGTACCTGGCAGCTTTGGTGTTGGGCAGTGTGATTTTTTTATATTTGGTGCTTCACAGGATCCTGGAATTGTGAGGCTGGAAAAGCCCTCCAGGATCATCAATTCCAACCTGTGCCTGATCCCCACCTTGTCACCCAGACCAGTGTCCAGTCACTGGGCACCTCCAGGGATGGGCGCTCCAAACCCCCCTGGGCAGCCCCTTCCAGTCCCTTTCCATGAGGAAATTCCTGCTGATGTCCAACCTGAGCCTCCCCAGCCCAGCCTGAGGCCGTTCCCTCTCCTCCTGTCCCTGTTCCCTGGGAGAAGATCCCAAATTTGGCTGTCCTCTCCTGGCAGGGAGTTGTGCAGAGCCAGAAAGTCAGACTCCACTTGATTTTTATTTTCTTTATTAATTTAAGGGCAGTTTGTGGAAATAAATACACCTCCTACATCTCATTAGAGAGCTCTCATGTTCCAAAACGCCACCGATGCCTCCAGCTCCGTAACTCCCTCTCTACCAGGAGAAATCTGATGGCTCCAGAACATTTTCCTGGATTTTAAAAATTCCAAATCAGAGGGGCTGGCAGGGTTGGGCAGCCTGTGCTGTCCCAGAGCCTCCCCACACACAGCACTCAGGGTTTTACCAGCCTCCCTCTGCCTCCCTGCAGCCACGTTCCTGCTCAGGGGCTCTTGCACATTGCAGATGTTCCAGCTAAATGTCAGCAGTGCTCAGAATCTGCAGCTTTGCCTTTTTATTAGAAATATTGTGATGAGGTGTGAGAGGGTGGGGAATGTGGAAAGCATTGGAGGTGCATGTGGATATATAACCGTGGAGGAACATTCTGGAAATCAGTCAAGTCTCAAAATATGTATCTAAATGTAATGAGCAGATTTCTTGAAGTTGTACTTTGGGTCATTTTTAAAAAGAAAATAAATGCATCATTTTCTTTAGCAATCGAGTGTGCAAATTCCTTAAAATCCTTGATTAAAATGAAAAAAAAGAAAATAATTCTTTCCAGATGGTGGAACTTACCTTGTGCTGGCAGACACCACCAAAGGAGAGAAAATTGTCACTGTGTGAGTGGGAGGTTTCTGTGTCTGTGCTAAACGTGATGAAGCTCTGGTCTGACAAATGTTCCCCTCATTAACAGTGCTGTAATTAGAACACACCAGAGTTTTGCCATGACATTCTTCACTTGTCACTTTCTTATTCAGCCCACTAGAGAGCTTTTTAAAGCCCAGAATCCTGCTTATCCCCAGGCTGAAAGGAGAAATCCAGTAATAGCCACTTAGGGAAGATTTGCTTTTATTAGAAACCTATAAATGGGTAACTTACTGTACACAAGTGGATATTGGGATGGTTTGAAGATGAAATCATGCTCCAATAAAAGGTCTCCAGCTACAACCTGGGTGATTAAACCATGTGTGTTACACACACACACAGTGTGCAGACAACACACTAGATTTTTACCTTGCGTTAATGTGGGTGAACAACAAATACCTGATTGTTAAAAAGTTTGCAAGCTGAAAACAGTAAAAAAATATATATGTAGATATTTAGATGTCTCTGTTTGTGGTATATAAATGTGTAGCTCTGTGTTCAGCCTGCCATGAGGCCACAGGAATCTGAGTGACATTTTCTCAAGCACAGCACCTCAGATTAAACAAATAAGCTTATCTGCCCTGCTGTAATGCCTGTTGATGTAACTTGATAAGGGATTGTCTCCCAGATTCTGCTGTCTGAGCTGCAGCAGGAGCTGCGAGGGGAAATAATGTTTGGTGCCAGTGGAGGGCTGGGGAGTCCAACACCAGAGCTGAGCCTGGCAAAATCCTGCTGAGGGGTGTTGGTAAAAACCTCAATCTGAATCCACAGAATCACTGGGTTGGAAGAGACCTTCAAGATCATCAAATCCATCTCAGCCCCAACACCTCAACTCAACCCTGGCACCCAGTGCCACATCCAGGCTTTGTTAAACACCCCCAGGGATGGTGACTCCACCATCTCCCCAGGCAGAACATTCCAGAACTTTATCACCCTTTCTGTAAAAAACTTTTCCCTGATACCCAACCTGTATTTCCCTTGGTGCAGCTGGAGGCTGTGTGCTCTGGTTGTGTCAGTTTCTGCAGACAGAGCCCAGCCCCAGCTGAGCACAGGCGCCTTTCAGGAGCTGTGCAGAGCGATGGGGGCAGCCCTGAGTCTCCTTTGCTCCAGGCTGAGCACCCCCAGCTCCCTCAGGGCTTCCTCACAGGGTTTGTGTTCCAAACCCCTCCTGATGGGGAGCAGAAGCCTGGAGTTTGTAACTCCTGTGGTGTATTCCAATTATTATTAATTATTGTAGTGACAGGACAGGAGGGAAGAGCTTCAAACTGGAAGGGAGAAGGGTTAGATTGGATATTAGGGGAAAAGTTCTTCACTGAGGGTGGGCAGGCCCTGGCGCAGCTGTGGCTGCCCCTGGGTCCCTGGAAGTGTCCAAGGCCAGGCTGGTGGGGCTTGGAGCCACCTGGGACAGTGGAAGGTGTCCCTGCCATGGCTGTGTGAGCCAAAGAGGAGAATTTTGCCCCTAATTATATTTTTTTTTAAGCATCAGTGATCAGGCTCAGAGTGCTGGTGCCCTGATTACAAAAATCTGATGGTTTCTGTAAGCTCAGTGGCACAGGCCAGGAGGGAGTGGTGGCAGCTCGGGGTTTGTTTTCTTTCCTCTTGTCAAATTACCCTAATGAGCTTTGCCAACACTTTTTGGGACAGCCACCTGCACAAATCCTCAGCAACACATTTCCCTTTGAAAACTGCTCTATTGACTTGGATTTTGGGTGTAAAACTCAGGAATAAACTCATATTCTTGTGTCACAGACATATTTTATGAAAAATCCTTTTGCTAGGATTTTTTCTCCTGAGAAGCTGAGAGGCCTCAGAAACAAAATGTAAACAAGAATTATCTGCTGCTGTGGAATGCAACAGGTGCAGCTTTGATTGGTCTCATGTGGTTGTTTTTAATTAATGGCCAATCACAGTCCGGCTGTCTCGAACTCTCTGGTCAGTCACAAGATTTTATTATCATTCCATTTCTTTTCTATTCCTTGCTAGCCTTCGGATGAAATATTTTCTTCTATTCTTTTAGTATGGTTTTAATATATCAATAGAATACAATAGAATACAATACAATAAAATAAAATACAATAGAATACAATACAGTATAATATAATACAATATAATACAGTACAATACAATATAATATAATACAATATAACATAATATAGTACAATACAATATAATACAGTATAAAAAAAAAAAAAAATAAATTATATAATATAATACAGTACAATATAATACAATATAATACAGTACAATACAATATAATGTAATGTAATGTAATATAATACAATATAATGTAATATAATATAATACAATATAATGTAATATAATATAATACAATATAATGTAATATAATATAATACAATATAATATAATATAATATAATATAATATAATATAATATAATATAATACAATACAATATAATATAATAATATAAATAATAAAATAATGAATCAGCCTTCTGAAACACGGAGTCAAGATTCTCATCTCTTCCCTCATCCCGGGACCCCTGTGAACACCACCACATTCTCGACTCATATTCCTGTGGTCCCGTCCCTCTCTCTGCAGCGTTTACAGGGGAATGATAAATGTGATTTCCCGGGTGCAAGATGCAGGCAGACACATCTGGGCAAAGCTGAACTTATAAGGAGTGGCAGGAGCGTTTGGGATTGCTGGCAGCAGCAGCTTTCCCCCGCCTGTCTCAGACAGGGGGATTGAAATAATCGCTCCTTAAGTGTGCTCGGCTCGTTCCCTTTGTCTGCGGGGATGGAATAGCTGCCCGAATTAAGTCTGCCCATTCTTCAACGCTGAGAGCTGAGCTTTCTAAAGCCGAGCGAGAGGCAGCCCCAGGCCTGGCAGAGGAGCAGAGCCATGTAAGGGTTCGCATTCCTCCCGCGGGCTCGGAAGCTCCGGAATTCGGCTCTGCAAGCGCAGCGCTATCCCGGGATGGATGTGCCGGGCTGGAGGTGGGAAGGCAGAGACCGGGATTGCGATAATTAAGTGTAATTAAGCATAGCCGAGAAGGGGTTGAGAGCAATAAAGCACGTGCCTGATTAGCCCGCAGAAAGGGCTGCTGGAGGTACGGAGTGGTGACACAATCTGGGCTGGATTTAATAGGTATTCAATAAATAAAATAAAAATGTGTTAATTATTTTTTAAAAACTTTTTAAAATGAAAAATCATTTTAAATTTAATTTTTTCATATTTAAAAATCCAAATTAATTAATTATTTTTAATTTTAAAATTTAAAATTTGTTGAAATTTAGAATTTAAAAAAATTTTTAATTAAAAAAATTTAATTAATTAATTACTTATTTTTAATTTTAAATATTTTAATTAAAAATTAAATCTACATTTTTAATATTAAAATTCAAATTAATTCTTTTTAATATTAAAATATAAAAATTTTTGAATTTAAACTTTTTAAATTTTTAAATTTTTTTAAAATTTTAAATTAATTAATTTTAATTTTTAAATTTAAATTTTTAATAAATTTTTAAAAAAAAGTTTTAAAATTTTAATTAATAATGAAAATTTTATTCCATTTTAATTGTGGCCACACCTCACCTGCACTATGTTGGGTAGGGGGGATGTGAGTGAGGGGCTCTCCAGATGAGAAATGACACAGCCAGGTCTTGCCCTGGGTGGTTTTTTTTTCCACAGCTGCTGAGGACATGGAAATGCAAGAACTCCTAACCAAGAAGCTGCTGGCAGAGTGGAGTTCAGCTGCCGTGGCCTTCAAGGGCTTTGTGGTGGGCACCCACGTGAGGATGAACTTGTAAAGCAGGGAAAAGAGTTGGGAAAATCATTTCCAGCCTGCCACACTCAGCAAGAGCCTCAGAGATCATTTAAAGTGGATGGAAAATGAGGAGAAGACAAAAGAAGGATTTAATTTAATCCTGTGCCGGGTCTGACCAGGAATGCCCGAGGTCCTTGGCCGTGTCCTGCCCTGCCCGCGGCTCTGCAGGGCAGTGCCACCTCCCTGTGACCCTGTCCCGTGTCCTGCCCCTGCCACAGCCCCTGTGACAGCAGCAGCAGCCCCAGGAGCTGCCAGGCTCTCCAGCAGGTGCTAATGATGGATGGCATACGTGGAATTATATGTGAGGTGTGAGCAGCCAGCTGTAAAGTCATCAAACAGGAAAGGTCGTGCAAGTAATTTACACCCGAGCTGCTCTGCTCCCAGAGCCACAAACACAGATAAATTCAGGCAGATAAGGAGAGAGGGATGGTTTTTTTTGGTCTGAAGCTGACTCTGAAACAGGAGCTGCAGATCCCCTGTAGATCCCCTGCACAATTCCCTTTATTGCTGTTTTAAATACAGGCAAGGAGAATGGGATGATTTTTTTTTTCTCTGAGGCTGGCTCTAAGACAGGAGCTGCAGATTCTCCTGGATCTCTTGCACAATTCCCTTCATTGCTGTTTTAAATTCAAGCATGCGAGGAGAGAGGGATGATTTTTTTTTTTTCTCTGAGGCTGACTCTGAGCTAAGAGCTGCAGATCCCCTTGGATCCCCTGCACAATTCCCTTGGTTGCTGTTTGCCTGTGTGGAGCTCAGCCCCTGGCGTGGTTTGGGCTGGATGCTGTCGAGTCCTGTCTGAGGCTGCAGCTGGGCAGCTCCTGCAGCTCCTCAGCCTCCTGGAGGAGCCTGGAGAAATGTGCTGCCCACCTTTTTATGCTCTGTTTGTTCTTTGGACGAGATAAAAGCGGAAACAATGAGGGTGGTGGTTCGAGATGATTTTCCTTCTTGCTGGACGTGCCCCACAGCACCTCACAACCACAGGACCCTGGGAGGGGGGAGCTGTGTTCTCCAGCACTTCTCAGACATTTGCAGCCTGGTGATCACCAGAAATTCCCATTTAACGCGGTCGCTGGTGGGGAGCAGGAGGCTGGACAGGCTGGCAGTGCCAGCTGATTGCTGGGGGGGTGTGTGGTCAGAGGGGGCGAGGAGAGGGAAGCTGCTGGTTATTTTGGGAGGTGCAGGAGCGGAGCGAACAGGCCAGCTTTCATTTTCCAGCCAGCTGGTGCTGATTCAGGAGGGTTTAGCAGTGCCAGCTGCGTGGAGCTGAGCTGACAAGGCCGTGGTGTCACAGCCTGGCCGCAGCGTGTCACCTCCCTGGCCACCTCATTCCTCATCAGGGGCACTGGCTGCGCTTCCAGGAGGAGAAAAAGGTGACAGGAGAGGTAAGAGAGAATCTCCAAGCTGCCTTTTTTTCTTCTTTTCCCCTGTCTAATCATCACATGCTTTGCTATAACTATTTCCAGGCCCCTCTTCAGCATTGGCAGGACTGAGCGTGGTCTTTGACACATCCCCATGTGATGGGAAATGCACCAGAGTGACACAAACCTTTCTAAATATTCTTTGATGATTTATTTTTCCCCTGTCAGACTAAACCCAGAGCTTCATGCATCCCCTGCACTGCTGGGTCTGGAGAATTTGGCCTTTATGAGCTGCTTGCTCAGGTTCTGGTCTCGTTCCACGGCCCTTTCTGGCAGTGTTACAGAAAGATCTTTTACCTTCCCATGGGGCCACAACAAATGCAGCTTTTGGTGGGCCCAATCTCAGTCCCTTCCCTGTTTCCCACCTCCCTGATGCCATTTGCAGAGCTCTTCCCACATGGCTCTGCCAGGGGATTAAGTGCCACCAGCAGCAGGGCTGGCAGGTGTGGGAGGTGGGAGCTTTGTCACTGCTCTGTCCCAGCCATGGGGTGACCTTGTGCTTCATCCTGTGCTTGCAGGAAGGATATTTTATATGGACACGTCAGTCAGGCCATCTTCCCTGTTTTCTGCCTGCTGACCTTGGAGCTTGCTCTGCCCTCCTGGGTTGTGCCCCTGCAGGGGCCTGTGGGCACAATCCTGGCTCCTGAGGGGCCCTTCTGAAACACCCAAATCATTCCTGACTCCCTTTGCCTGTCCACAAGGTGCAATAACAGCTGGGAAGGGACTAGAACACAGCAAGGTCAGTGGTGTCTCCCAAACATTGGGATACACCTGGTTCCAGCCTGTCCCTGCATCCTGCTGGCTCTGCTTTGTGCTGTACCCAGCGTTTCTCCATCCACCCCAGCATCCCAAAGCCTGTGGTACATAAAGGGCAGTGAGGATGCTGCTGGGAGCCCCAGGCCTCCATGGAGCCATCCTGCTGCCACTTGCAGCTCGTGGATGCTTTAGGGAGCTCACATCCCAAGCAAAAACCTCTTTACAACAAATCTCTCACACACAGAAAAAAAACCAACCAAAAAAACTCAAACACCCAAAAAAGAGATTTCATCTTGGTACATAAAGTGAGGATGCTGTTGGGAGCCCCAGACCGCCTTGGAACCATCCTGCTGCCACTTGCAGCATCTGGATGCTCCAGGGAGCTCACATCACAAGCAAAAACCTCTTTACAACAAATCTCTCCCACCTTAAAAAAGAAACCACCAAAAAACCCCCAAAAAAATACCCAAAAAAGTGGGTCCAATCTTGGTACATAAAGTGAGGATGCTGCAGGGAGCCCCGGATCTCCTTGGAACCATCCTGCTGCCACTTGCAGCCTATGGATGCTCCAGGGAGCTCACATCCCAAGCAAAAAACATTTTACAATAAATTGCTCTCACCCACCAAAAACCCCAAACAAACACCCAAAAAAGTGATTTCATCTTGGTACATAAAGTGAGGGTGCTGGAGGGAGCCCCAGATCTTCATGGAGCCATCCTGCTGCCACCTGCAGCATCTGGATGCTCTGAGGAGCTCGCATCCCAAGTAAAAACCTCTTCGCAACAAATCTCTCCCACCCAGAAAAAAAACCAACCAAAAAAACCCATGAACAAACACCCAAAAAAGAGAGTCCCATCTTGGTACATAAAGTGAGGATGCTGGAGGGAGCCCCAGATCTCCATGGAGCCATCCGGCTGCCACTTGCAACCTGTGGATGCTCTGGGGAGCTCACATCCCAAGCAAAAACCTCTTTACAACAAATCTCGCCCACCCAAAAAAGAAACCGCCCAAAAAAACCCCAAACAAACCCCCAGAGAAGAGCGTCCCAGCTGAGCTGGTGCCGTTGCTGTGTTTGCAGTTGCTACACACACAGGTTTATTTCTGGCGGCCCCGCATGCCAGCTCGGGGCTGTGCAATGCAATTCTGAGCACCGGGGCGGCTCCGGAGCTCCCAGCCCGGCCCCGCAGCTGCTCGCCCTGACCCGGCCCTTTCAGCCTCGCCTCGGTGGCCCGAGGGCTGTTCCAGCCTGGGCAGAAGCTGGACAAGGAGCCTGAGGTGCCGCCTCTCCCCTGGCTCACAGGTGTGAAATCCAAAGCTGTGTTCCGTGTCAGGTACATACAGGCAACGTGTGTATTTGTGATTGCGAGATGTGTGGAGACCGACACTAGGACAGTTGTGAATTCTAATAATAACTGAGGAAAATAAAGCATGGAAGAAGGGCTTTGAACCTATCTTCTGTTTGCAATTTACCTTGTTGATTTAGGAGCATTGGAATTAAAGCGTTAAGGATGTTGCTTTTTGCTTGTAGTTAATCCTTAAAGAGTTTTGCACTAATAACCTTTTGAAGTATAATTTTAGAATATTGCTTGTATCCTTGAAACTATAGCTTTGGAATATATATAAAGGAAACATGCTTATCTCACTCCTTAACAAAACAGAGAAAAGCAGCTTGAGAAAGAAAGATGAACATCAACTCAAGGATTTATAGTATTGACCAAGGGAAGCTGGACATCACTGTTATGAGATTTATAGTCCTTGCAATTAAAAGGTGGACCCACATCTGGGGAGCTGGACCCCACCAGGTGGGATTCGTCTTTCTTCTCTCGGAAACCAGACCCGCACCATCTGGGGATACTCCTTTTGAGACACATCCTGAGAAAAACTAAAATCACAGTAGTGTATAGAATTGTGACGTAAAAATTGGGAATAGAAACTGCTGATGAGTAAAAATTGGAATAGAAACTGCTGAGAAAGCTGATGAGTACCCCTATAAATACCTGTAAGCCTCAACTATTGATGTACAGTTGGAGGGAAAACTTCCCCCACTGTACCCAGCGCTGTATTGCTCATACTCTACCATATTAATTAATAAATTGATTGCTGCTTGAATATTGGCCTAGGCAAGCTTCTTATTCATAACAAAGGGAACCTTCCTGGTTCTCCCCACAGCACACATTCCTGAGGGAATGGGGTCAGAGGAGGGTTAGGCTGAACTTTCTGGACCTTCTGGATATCAGAAGGTTCTTCCCCAGAGGGTGTTGGGGGCCCACATCCACCCGCTGCCCTTCCCACTCACGCCACAGCTTTACACAGCAGAGGAAGAGCCACCATGTGGGGTCCAGCATGGGAAAAACCCCCCAGATTTTGCTCCCTTTTTTATCAAAAAACAAACAAACAAAAAACAACCCCCGCCCCCCAAAAAACCCCAACCAAAACCAAAAAGAAAACAACAAAAAAATCCCAAACAAACCAACTCAAAAAGCCCTCTATGAACACCAAACCCAGCAGCAGTGACCTCCAATTCTCAGCCAGGAGAAAAATCATCCAGATGAGAATGGAAACTGATTTTTCCCTGCTTTTACTCCCATTTCCACTGGGGAACAGTCACTGGCTGGCAGCAGGCTCAGCCTTTACATGACAGCAGTGGCTGATCCATGAACGTGCTCTCCATGGCAAGTAATAAACCAGATTGTTATTTGATTTTAGCAGAGCTGCCAGGAAAAAATACACCACGAAGATGAGGGTAATGATCATTAAGGCTCTGTGCATCCCGTTCTTCTCCCTGGGTGGATCTGTGGGAGCACGAGGCTGGTGAAAAGCTATCCCACCTAAAAAAATGATAATTCCTTTAAATAATCTTTTTAGGAGAGGGGTAATAGAGTTGAAAAGATGCTGTTAATCACCATCCCAACTATCAATGCCACCTGTAAAGCAGCGGAAGGACTGAAATAAGCACAGGAGGCAGCACAGGAGGTTGCACCGAGGTGTTTTTCCAGCTCAGCTCCCGGCAGCTGCTCCTCTCTCCCAGGAAGCCGCTGCATCCCAGTGCCTGGAAGTGATCCTCGTGCACGGCTTGCAAATCTATTTATAAATCACTGTGGGATCCTTCAGGATGAAAGGAGCTATTCTGACTCGCGTTTATTTCCCAAAAACGCAACCACAAACTTTCTCACGCTGCTCCGCCCAGGACGAGGCTGAGAAATGTCATTTTTATGGACACCCTCTGTCCCACCGGGGCACGGGGTGGGTCCGGCTGGCAGCACCAGCCCCTTGCCAGGGATATTTACCCCGGGCAGCACCGATCTGCGGCAGCAGGAGATGGAGCGATGCCCCTTGGCACCCGGTGGGAAGAGGCAGCAGCTCCAGGGCCGGGATTGCCGTCGGGGATTATCACCCGGCGGTGCTGGCATTCCCGGGCGGGGACGGCTCCCGGACCCTTCCCGCTGGGCATTCCCGGGCTGACACACAGAGCCCGTGATTGTGAGACGTGGCAGGGAATACTGCTCGGGATTAGAGCTGTCTGCCCGCTGCGGGTGAGGATTTTCCTGCCCCTTTCCCGGCCAGCCTGGTGCCTGGCACAGGGCAGGGGACACAGTGCTGTCCCTGGACTCAGCAAGACCTAAGGGACAAACCAGCGTGTCCTGGGTGTCCACCTCAATCAGTGACCCACATCCAGGGAGGGTTTAGCACAAGGTAGGAGAACACTAAAACCCCCCAGCACTGAGCCCTTACTCTGCTTTTCCCAACACAAGGATTTTTCCACCTGAAACTGGAAACTGGATTCACAGCCCACCAGATTATGCCAAATGTACTTCCCCGAGTCACAGTCACAAAAACCACCACTCACAAACACAGAAATGTCCAGGCCCCGAAATAATCGGCTTTTAAAGGGATGGAGCCCAGCTGCCAGGTGAAACCACAGATCCCACACCAGGAAAACCCAAGGCACAGGCTGGGGCAAAGGGACCTGGTTTTAAGGCCAGCACTGCTGTCCCTGGACTCAGCAAGACCTAAGGGACAAACCAGCGTGTCCTGGGTGTCCACCTCAATCAGTGACCCACATCCAGGGAGGGTTTAGCACAAGGCAGGAGAACATTAAAACCTCCCAGCACTGAGCCCTTACTCTGCTTTTCCCAACACAAGGATTTTTCCACCTGGAAACGATCCTGATTCATTGCCCACCAGATGATGTCAAATGTACTTCCCCGAGTCACAGTCACACAAACAAACACAGAAATGTCCAGGCCCTGAAATAATTGGCTTTTAAAGAGATGGAGCCCAGCTGCCAGGTGAAACCACAGATCCCACACCAGGAAAAACCCAAGGCTGGGGCAAAGGGTTTAAGGTCTGGTTTTAAGGCCAGCACTGCTGGCCCTGGCTGGCAGGTCACCCCCTGCCACAGAGGGGTGACAAGGTAAGGCCCTGGAGCAGGAGGAGGCTCTTCCCAGCAGCTGAACCCAGCCTGGCACAGCCCCTGAGCCCTGCATGTGCCACCTCCCAGAACCCTTCTCTCTGCTGGCATCCACACAGAACCCAAATCCCCCCCGCTCTGCCAGCAGAGAGGAGGCATCTGTGTGACAAGATTATGGAGATTAGCCCCATTAGCATAAGCAGCTCCTGGGCTGGCCCTAATCCAGAGGGACAGATGCAGCCCGTGCTGCTGCTGCTGCTGCTGCCCCCAAGGACCTGCGGCAGCTGGGGGACACCATTGTCACCCGTGTCCCCGTGTCAGGGGGGACACTGTGAGCCAGCAGGGAGCCACAGATCCTCCCAGCTCAGCCCAGCCCCTGCAGTGGGCTGGCCACACTGGGACAGGGGGCTGGGGACAATCTGAGGGGTGGCAGTGACCCTGCCGCAGCAGTGCAGCCCTGGGTGAGGGGACAATCTGAGGGGTGGCAGCGAGCACACCCCACCAGCACAGCCCTGTATGAGGGGTTGGGGACAATCCGAGGGGTGGCAGTGACCCCACCCCATCAGCACAGACCTGGGTGAGGGATCTGGGGACAATCCGAGGGGTGGCAGTGACCCTGCCCCACCAGCACAGCCCTGGATGAGGGGTTTGGGGACAATCTGAGTGGTGGCAGTGACCCTGTCCCACCAGCACAGCCCTGGATGAGGGGTTGGGGGCAATCGAGGGATGGCAGTGAGGGATTTGGGGACAATCAAGGGGTGGCAGTGACCGCATCCCGGCAGCGCAGCGCTCCTGCCCCGCACAGGAGCAGCGGGGCTGGCAGGGCTTTACCGGGGCTTTACCCGGTAATATTCATTTGAATATTTGCGAAAAGCCAATCACAAACTAGGCATTTTTTTCACACCAGCATCCGCGTTATTTCATTCCCGCGTCCTACAACGACACCGGAGCCCCCGCGCCGCTCCCGTCCCGCGGCCCCGGGCGCAGCGGGACCCGGCGGGACCCGGGGGCCACCTCGTGGCGGCTCCGGCGATGAGCTCCGAGCCGGGCAGGGAGCCCCCGACACCCGGAACGGGGATCTGGCACCCCTTTATCCCCTCTGTACGACAGATTCGATAATTTGGGGGAAATCCCTCTAATTCTGCATCACCGATGTTCCGCTGTTCATGTTTGCTGTAAGTGGCATAGAAATTAAATTTTTATTTAAATTAAATATTTATGGTCACACTGGGCCTTCCCCTGCCTGCCCCACCATGGTTATTTCTTTAATAAATTCTTTATTTCTTAATAAATTCACACTGAAGGGCTCATTGTTTCCCATTGGCCCCAGCAGAAGATTGCCATTGCAATTACCTTGTGAAAGGTGCAATGATGGACAGAAACATCTGTCCCCATGACTTGGATTTTATAGGAGAAAGCTTAAGTTTATCAACAAGCACGACTTGAAACAGAGCAAGGACAAACTCCCTGCAAGCATCAGATTTACTTCAGAAATTGAGGTAAATTAAAAGGTGCTGAAGAGGCTTGGTGATAGGACAAGGGGGAATGGTTTTAAATTAAAAGATGGGAAGTTTATATTGGGTATTGGGAAGAAATTCTTCGCTGTGAGGGTGGGGAGGCCCTGGCACAGAGCAGCTGTGCCTGCCCCATCCCTGGGAGCATCCAAGGCCAGCCTGGAGCCACCTGGGACAGTGGAAGCTGTCCCTGCCATGGCAGGGGTGGAACTGGACGAGCTTTAGAGTCATCCAACCCAAACCTTGCCACGATTCTGCGATTAATTGATGTGGTTTCCTGGCTCCCCCGAGCCTGCAGAGGGCAGAGGGAAGTGGGGCTGTGCTGCCCCAGCTCCAGGAGCCAGCCCAGCCCTGGCCTCGGGTGAGCAACCAAGGAGGAAACTCCATGGGAAAGCCAGGACCCGAGGCTCCCAAAGTGTGCCTCCTCTGGGCTGCTGTTTATCTTTGAAATAGCTGAAGGCTCGGGTTACAAAGCAAATATGAATGAAACGAAAGGAAACGGAGCAATGAAATGGGTCAGTCATTTTTCCTTTGGCCAGATTCCTCTGTGGAGAAAAAACTTGGCTTTTAAAAGGCTCCTTTCCCCAGACGTGCTGAAACCAGCCCGAGCAAGGGGACGCCAAAGCTGGGAAAACCCCACAGAGCAGCAGCTTTGATCTGTGCTTGCAGGGTCTGTAGGATTTAACTCCCACCCCCAAAACCCCCTTGTTGGCCGGGGTGAGGGGTGCAGCATCTGGGAGATGCTGCAAGGCCCAGAATGAATCCATTGTCCAAGTGGGAAATGTGGTGGTCCCAGGACGAGGGAAGAGACGAGAATCTTGACTCCATGTTCCAGAAGGCTGATTTATTATTTTATGACATATATTATATTAAAAGAAAATTACATGCTAAAACTATACTAAAAGAATAGAAGAAAGAATTTCATCAGAAGGGAACGATAATAAAATCTTGTCACTGCTCACAGCCTCGACACAGGTGGCTGTCATTGGTCACCAAGTAAAAACAATTTCACGTGCTGGGTAAACAATTCTCTAAATCACATTCCAAAGCAGCAAAACATGGAGGAGCTGAAGCTTCTCAGCTTCTCAAGAGAAAAGATCCTGGCAAAAGGATTTTTCATCAAATATATCTGTGACAGGGAAATCTCTCAGCCAACGCTCAGCCAGGAGCGGGGGAAGGCTCTGCTGCTCTCCAGGTTTCGCAGGGAAACTCAGGACTCAGTGAGAGGCACGGGGAGCTCGACAAGAGTTTTATTTATAAAGCTGCCAGCGCCTGGTGTAGGTTTACTCACTCTCCCATCTGGTGACTGTCACTGCCACCTCCTGACAGACGCTCAGTCTCTTGCTGCTAATGACGTACTTTGATTAGCTGGATGTGCTGCTTCGCCCCGCTATTGATCAGCCACTGCCCGTGTAAAACTGGGAGCAGTCCTGTTGGCTTGATTAAAAAGCCTGAGAGGATTTTATCGATCTCAGAAGGTGCTGAGGTGGCAGAGGTGGAGCAGATGGCTCCTGCTGCGGGGTGGCCTTGCCTGTGTGTGGGGACACTCAGAGGCCACAGTGTGCCCTCCCTGTCCTGCCCTTCACTGTCCTGTCCCTTTTTAGGACCTGGATTCTTCTTTCTGGTGGTGACAGCTGCTTGTGGAGGACACGGTGTAGATCCTGTGTACCATGATGTTCCTTCATGCCTTCCCCAGGGCACACTCCCTGCCTTTTGTGGGACAGCTGGGCAAGAGGGATGGATGTCAAAAAACACGTATGTCAAAAAACACATTCTTTACTTAGAAAACAGGGATTATCAGTGTGCCTTTTATATCCATAAATGAAATACCTTGATTTCCCGTGGCACTCTAACAGAAAGAATGCTCACTGGATTTTAGTGGATGTCAGGCAGTTCAAGGTTGCACCTCAGTGTGGATATCTTCTCTTTTAGCCTCATCTTTGTTGGATTCTGGGACGAACATGGACATAGGAGTTAATTTGTTATCATCAGGATGTGGCTGATGATATCAGGCCGACATCAGGCTTTTCTCTTTTTGGACTTGCTTCCCATCCCCTGATGCTCTCTGAGCTGTGGTGTTGGTTACACCTCTTGCCTTCCTGAGCAGAAGAAGTGGCTGTAGATGGAGCGATGGTGGATGAGGTGCTGGGCACCAGCAGTCACTCACCCTCAGAGCAGCCCTTTGTCACCTCAGGATGCTCTTGGGGCAGCGAGGAGAGGCCAGGCACGGGTGGGAAGCTGTTACTGGTTGAATCATACAATCACAGAATGGTTTGGGTCGGAGGGGAAAGATCATCTTATTCCACCCCTGCCACGGGCAGGGACACCTTCCACTGTCCCAGGCTGCTCCAACCTGGCCTGGGACACTTCCAGGGATGGGGCACCCACAGCTCCTCTGAGCACCCTGTGCCAGGGCCTGTCCAACCTCACAGGGAAGATTTTCTCCCTTAATATCCAGCCTAAACCTCCTCTCTTCCAACCTGAGCCCATTCCCCCCTCTCCTGTCCCTCCTTACTTTTCTCAACATTCTTTCCTGTTGTCACCGGAGGGAACACCGCGACCTGTTGCCGCCCCACCGCCGGCTCCAGGGCACCGGGGACACCGGCGGTGGCGGGGCCGGGGCTCTCCGGTACCCATGGGGGACGAACCTCCCCCGGCTCCCCTCGGGCAGCGGCGGGGCCGGGGCTCTCCGGTACCCATGGGGGACCAATCCCCCCCAGCTCCCCTCGGGCAGCGGCGGGGCCGGGGCTCTCCGGTACCCATGGGGGACCAATCCCCCCCGGCTCCCCTCGGGCAGCGGCGGGGCCGGTCCGGCGGGCGCAGGCTCAGCCCCGGGGCCGCCCCGCCCCGTCCCTCCCCCGGCGGCGGCCGGGGCGCTGACATCAGAGCCGGGCCGGCGGGAGGAGGAGGAGGAGGAGGACGACGAGGAGGAGGAGCCGCCGCCGCACCGGAGCCATCGCTCTTGTCGGGGCCGGGGCGCACCGGCGGGGGGCGGCGGCGGCGGCGGCGCTGCTGCTTCACCCCCCGCACCCCCGGCCCGTCCCGCACGGCCCGCGGGGCTCCTCCGCCCTCCCTCCCGCTCGGTGGAGCTTTCCCGGAGCCCTCCCCGAGCCCGCCCGGAGTCCGCCCGGTGCCCGCCATGCTCTCCGGGGCGCCGCCGCCGCCCGCCGGCTTCCCCAGCCCGGCCCCGCCGCCGCAGCCGCCGCCGCCGCCGCCGCCCGCCGCTCCCCCGCACGGGCCGCCGCCGTTCCCGGGCAAGGGCGGCCTGCAGATCCGGAAGAATGCCATCACGGACGACTACAAGGTCACCACGCAAGTGCTGGGGCTCGGCATCAACGGGAAAGTTTTGGAGATCTTCAGTAAGAAGAGCGGCGAGAAGTTCGCGCTCAAGGTGCGCGGGGAGCGGGCGCTGGGACCGAGGGGGACGCGGGGACGGCGCGGGCGCTCGGCCGGGAGGGGCCGGGCGGCGGCAGCGGCGCTGTGACAGTGATGGAAGGTGGCTGCTGCCGGGGGAAGGGGGTCCCGGCGAGGCCATCGGCCGCCCGGACAATGAGCTGCCGCCCGCCCCTCCGGCCGCGCTTTAATCTCGTTTTTTCCCCCCTCCTTTACGAGCAGCGAGACGCGGCTTTCCTGCTTTGTAGCTGGAAATGGCATCTTCGTAGCCTGAAGGGGGGTAGGAATGGAGAGGAGACCGTGGCCTGGCTGGGATCCCCCCAAGGGGATGCACATCTTGGGATGCATCCCCGAGGTGGGGGACACTCCGCGGAACGTGGCGTTCCCTGGGTGGTGTGTGGTGTGAGCATCCCCAGCTGCTCGCTGTCCCCGTTCCGTGTCCCCTCCCGGCTCTGACACCGAGCGCCTGTCGTGCCCCGCTTCCCACCGGGGATATTTCAGCGTTACGATGTTACCCCTTGTCCCTAACTTGCTTCTCTTTGGCAGGCGTGGATAAACAGTGGCTACAAGGTTTGTTAGAGCACGCTCTAGGTGATGGGGCCCTTGTCCTTGTTTTGAAACGAGGTTTTTGAGCAAAGAGGGGAGCGGGTCTCCCTGCCAGCCAGGCTTGGGGAAGTTTGGATGGCTCCTGGCACGCTGGGTGAGGCAGGAGCAAGGCTGGCTGCTGGTGGGAGCGCCGTGTTCTCCAGCATCCGTGCAATTTGCGCCCACACATGAGCTGTTCCAATCCTTGGCGTTACCCCGAGAACTGGGAAGGCTGAAAACACCCCACCTAAACCCATAACCCTCACCTAAACCTGTAACTCCCACCTAAACCTGTAACCCCACTTCTTTTGTGTTTAGAGTTGCCCCTTTGTTGGTGTTTGGGGTTCCTAACTTGAGCAAGGGAACAAAGGTGGGGCTTTGGGGGTACAAGTTGTGCTGCAGAGGTGGTGGAGTGGGCAAGGTATGGTGCTGAAAGTCTGTGGTTAAGGAATTAGGGTCAGTTAGGTGATAGAAATTTGGCTTTTCCTTCAGAAATGCCAAAGGCACTGCTCGTGAGCTGCCCTGTGTTGTACTCCGGGGTGACATTGTGTTGTCATCTCATTGGGTTGAAAATTAGCGAAATCCTCTTCTGTTTTGACAGACGGGCTCCTCCTCGCCTCTGAAGTTGAGTCATGTATTTAAAGCACAGATCCCTGCACTTCCCTCTCGCAGCCCTGAAAGAGGAAGGATGGAGGAGGAGGAGGAGGAGGCCGGAGCTTCCTCTGCCCGCCCTGCCTGGGGCACGGGACTGGCGCTGTCACCCTGCCCGTGCCAGAGCGAGGGGTCAGGCTTGGTGGCGCGTGTCACACGGGTCCCTTGGCTTGTTGAAAACCTCCTGGAGTGCAGGGCTGGGCAGTAGGAGGGTGACACAGTGTGGCTCATGCGGGGTGAGGAATATTCGACACTCAGTCTCTGGTAGGAAAGGGGATTGTCTTGCCTGTCCCCTGTCCTGGCCTCTGCTGGCGTCCCTGACGGGGAGGGACGAGTTCAGCTGAGTGGTTGGACGTGTCCCCGGCTTCTCAAAGAGCAGCACAGCTGCTACTGTAAGTGATTCCCTCCAGCACCTTCCAAACTGCTGCGCTGGGAGTTTGGGCTCTGGGATGGACCCAGGAGTGCCCGTCCGGCCCTCATGATGTGAGCTGCCCTGGTTTACTCCACTGGGATGTTTGGGCTGAGCTGCAGAGCCCAAACTTGGTGTGGGTGACTGCCCCAGACGTGATGTGTGCTGACTTCATTCCCTCCTCAGTACACAGCCGGGCTGACGTCTCTGCTAGAGACCTGTGGGGAGGTATTTGGGTCCAAATTACTCATGGGCTGCAGCAGAGTGGAAAGATGACCTAAAGCAGGATCCACAGAAGTGATTGCATCGAGTTGTCATGTTTCAGATGATGCTTAAAAGAATCCTGATGGCCCATGGCCAGGAGCCACAGCTGAAATCTGTCTGCTGCCTGCTTTGGTTGTGCAGTGAAACTTTCCATTTGGAGTGTCATTCTTTAGGTTTGCTGTTCCAAAATCTTGTATAACAATGCAATCCTTCACTGGAGGATGAGACACACTTATGTCCCTCCCTGATGTGAGCGGTGTCTTCTGGTCATGTTGTGCTTCCTCTTGGGTCACGAGCCACTGTTGTGTTGTTAAAGCTCTTCCTCCCAAATCAAGAGGTGCTTTTGGTAGGGGTTTTTCTGAGATACACTTTGCTGAAGAGAACTTTTCAGTGCCCCAGGAGAGTTTGAGCTTGGGGAAAGTGTTCTAGCAGCAGTGAAAACATAAGGGCCAATTTTCTTCTCCTTCCAGAGCCACAGTCCATGGCAGAGACACATCATTAAATAAAATGCTGCTGTGTGAGAGTTAATGGATGATAGTTCTGCTTGCTGTGTAGCACCTGGGTGAAAACAAGAGGTTCCTCTACTTTTCTTACAGATTCTTGTTCATCTTTCTGTTTCCCACCTCCAATTTTATTGTATTTTTTGGTACCTGAAGCGTGGCATCCCTGAATTACCTGGTGTGAAGCAGCCAGGGATGGTCCCAGTCACTCGTGCCCTGCCCCTTTTGAAGCAGGATGATCTCCTGCAGGCTGGGAACAGAAGGCCTGGGGAGAGGTGATGAATGGAGCTGACATGCCTGGTTCCTTACCCCTTTCTTCCTTGTGCCTTGGTGTGATTTATTAGTAGGCAAAATTAGGCTTGTAATTTCTGTGGAGGCTGCTGTATGTAGGTCACTGCTGGCCTGGCTTGGCAGGGTTGGCTGTGGTCAGGATGCAGTGGTGGGGCTGGGAGCGAGGGCTCTTTGCCTGCTGCAAATTCCACTTTTAAGACTAATCTTTGGGCTGGCTGCCTTAATTCCAGGAGGAAACAGCAGCTAAGCCAGGCTGGAGAGTGGGGACTGGTGTTTCAGGTGATGAGAGTTTTTCTCTGTTGTATGCATTGCTTGATGGAGCTCTTTGTGGAGCAGGTTTCCTTTAAAATAAATGAACAAACCTCGCTGCCGACTTCACCTTCAAAGCAGGAGATCCTCACCTGGGCTGGAGAGCTTTGGAAGGGCTGGAGGAGCTCAGGGCTGTGGAGGCTGCTGGTGGAATTTCTTCTGCAGCATCCTCAGTGCTTTGGGGCGTGTTTGCGAAACTCTGCCTGGCTCTTGCCCTCATCTGATAACCCGTGAGTGATGGTTCCCCTGATGGAGAAGGAGGAAGGAGGATGGTGCTTGTGGTTTGCTGTTCTGGGAAGGTGCCTGGCGTGGAATTAGGGCAGGCAGCTCGCAGCTGATGGCTGAGTGAGTGGATGAGTGAGTTGGTGTAGCCAGAGCGCCCCGTGTCCCTCCAAAAATCCATCTGGGAAAACAGCCCTGAAGTGAGGGAGTAAATGGAGATCCTGGGCTCGTGCTCGTGGCAAACAGCTTGCTGTGTCTGCTGTTCTTCTGCCCCTCTCTCAGTGATGTTTTTTTAATTAGCTCTGCCATGTATTTTATATAATCAGAAGTGTCTTCGCTGTGGCCTTCTGTGCGAGATGTGGTTGAAAAGCTGTGGAAACTGCAGTGACATCACTGGGACTTTTCCAAAGCTGTGGTTTATTATCTCATTGACCAAAGGAGTCTACTGGCTTGGGGTTGGAGTTTGTTTAAACGATTTAGGATTTGCCATAATCTCTGTTAAACACTTCACATGTTCTGAGCAGTCAGAACTAGGACTGTGATGGGCTGATAAGGCCCGGGAGCAGGGGTTTTCTCTTTGGTACGTGCTCAGGAAGTGGTGGGGCTCTTCCTCTCATTAATGATCTAATGCCATCAGCCATGGGTCTTGCAAAAGACGTTTCCCATGTTTGCAGGGGCGGGGAACTGAGGTGCAGTGATTTACTGAACGTCAGAGGTGGCACAGGGCTGGGGAGCTGAGCTGGATGAGAGCACAGCCGCTGCATGTGTGATTTAATAGCCAAATACCACCAGGTCAAACCATGATTTTGCCATTCACGCTGAGCCCTGCTGGCCTTTGGCAAGATTAGTGCTGGCTGTGCCATCACTTCCACACACAGAGCAGGAAAATCTCAGTTACAGGGCAGTGCTGGTTCGTGGGGCTGTGGAGGTGATGGCTGTGCCTTGAGCAGCGAGTGATGCAGAGCAGAGGCTGGGCTTTGCCATGCTCTGAAACAACCAAAACAATGTGTAAATAATAACTGAAATAATAGTGAAATAATACTAAATTAATTACTGAAATAATACTGAAATTATACTAAATTAATAATGGAAATAATACTGGAATAATACTAAATTAATTACTGAAATAATACTGAAATTATACTAAATTAATAACGGAAATAATACTGGAATAAGACTAAATTAATTACTGAAATAGTACTGAAATTATACTAAATTAATAACGGAAATAATACTGGAATAAGACTAAATTAATTACTGAAATAGTACTGAAATTATACTAAATTAATAACGGAAATAATACTGGAATAATACTAAATTAATAACGGAAATAATACGGAAATAATACTAAATTAATAACGGAAATAATACTAAATTAATAACGGAAATAATACTGAGATAATACTGAATTAATAACTGAAATAATACTGAAATAATACTGAAATAGTAACTGAAGCTGTGCAGCCTGAGAGCCAGGTGTCCTGTGCAGGTTTGGTGGGCACAGGTGATGAAAACTCCCGGAAGGTTCCTGCTGAGGGAACCTGAAGGATGGAGTTGGTGACTTCTCTCCTCACAGACAGCTCTGTGTTGTCTGATGAGATGGAGGAGCTCTTGCTGGGCTGCAGGGTGCTGCAGGTACGTGGGAGGCATCTGGAGGAGTGGCTGTAGGAGCAGCATCACTCCAGCTTTGTGATCTGCCATCCCCTCAGCCTTCCCGCTCTGCTCCTGTGCCCCGCACCAGGGTGCTTGGCTCTTTTCAAACCCATCCTTTCACTGTGGTGTTGCTGTCTCTGAGGAGCTGAGAGGGAGGAGCCCTCCTGCCTTCAGAAAGCCTTTGCTCCAGCCTCCCGACCTGCACACGGCCCTGGCTGCAGCACCCAGGCTCCTCTCCAAGCACAACTGGCCCCGCTCGTCTGGCCTCAAGTTGCAGCATTCAGGCAGCATGACCTCACCTCCTGGTTTCCCAGAATAACGTGCTGCCTCCCCTGGGCCCTGCTGGGGCTGCCTGCGGGGCCAGGGTGCCTGCCACAGCCTGGCATGGGCCAGCTCCAGGGCTCTGCCTTGTGCCAGGGTCCCAGGTATCCCTGTGCCCACCCCATGGCTCTGGTTTGTGCCAGGTGTCCCAGGTATCCCTGTGCCCACCCCAGGGCTCTGCCTTGTGCCAGGTGTCCCAGGTATCCCTGTGCCCACCCTGTGCCCACTCCATGGCTCTGCCTTGTGCCAGGTGTCCCAGGTATCCCTGTGCCCACCCTGTGCCTGCTCTATGGTTCTGGTTTGTGCCAGGTGTCCCAGGTAACCCCAGACCTGCTCCAGGGCTCTGCCTTGTGCCAGGTGTCCCAGGTAACCCTGTGCCCACCCCATGGCTCTGGTTTGTGCCAGGTGTCCCAGGTAGCCCTGTACCCACCCCAGCCCAGTCCCAGGGCTCTGCCTTGTGCCAGGTGTCCCAGGTAGCCCTGTGCCCACCCCATGGCTCTGCCTTGTGCCAGGTGTCCCAGGTAACCCTGTGCCCACCCCAGGGCTCTGCCTTGTGCCAGGTGTCCCAGGTAACCCTGTGCCCACCCCAGGGCTCTGCCTTGTGCCAGGTGTCCCAGGTAACCCTGTGCCCACCCCAGGGCTCTGCCTTGTGCCAGGTGTCCCAGGTAGCCCCGTGCCCACCCCAGGCTGCCCAGCTCCTGTGTGGGCTGCACAGGTGAGGCAGCAGCTGGGGGAGGCTCTTCAGGACCTGGCTGATTTTGGAGGAGGCAGAGTTTGAAGCAGGACCAGGGTGATCCCTCCACCAGCTGCAGAGGCTGGCAGGGCAGTGCAGCTTGGCCTGACCACTCCCCAAAAAACCAGTTTGGAGCCTGGGCAGCCACACTGAGTCAGCGCCGTGGTCATCTCTGGGGGTGACAGTGTGGAATTTAACACAACCCTGAGGTCTGTGTCCCACTGAAGGTGGGTCCCATCCTCGTTGCTGAAAGGTGAACAATACCAGCCAGGTCTGGTCTGTTTTGGAAGGAGATGACCCTCAAGGCCCCTTCCAACCAAACCATTTCATGATTCTCTTGCTCTCTGAAAATATGATATATAAAATGTCTTTTCCTTTCAGCTCTGCTAGAACAAGGGCTGTGAGTGTTTCTGGTGCCTTGGGGCTCATTTTGGGGAGAGCTCTCAGCTCTGTGCCCATTCCCCAAAGGAAATGGATGGGGAGCAGTGTGCAGGGGTTGGAGCAAGAGCAGGTCTGAATGCAGAGAGCTTTAACAGCCTTTTAAACTGTTCTGCCTTTGTACCCCGTGGCTGAGTCATTTCAAAGATTTCAGCCCTTTCAGATCCTACCAATGTGAGGTGGGGATTACAGAGGCTGGCAGGTTTAATGGCTGCATTAACTCCCTGCTCCTTTGTGGCCTGGGGAGGGGACTGAGGCACCCAGTCCCTGAGTGCTGCTGGACCTGAGATGACCTGAAACGAGAAAAGTTTTGCTGGAGGTGCTGCGAGCCACAAAAATGTCACGTGGAGAGCATCACTGGGAGGGGGACACAGGATCCACTCTGGGAGCTCCCCTGTGGCTCCATCTTCACTCTGGGGCTGCTGAGGAGGATTCACAGAATAACTGGGTTGGGAGAGACTTTCAAGAGTCCAACCCAGCCCCAACACCTCAGCTGAACCCTGGCACCCAGTGCCACATCCAGGCTTTGTTAAACACACCCAGGGATGGCGAGTTTTCTTTTTTCCTTTTTCCTTTTTCCTTTTTCCTTTTTCCTTTTTCCTTTTTCCTTTTTCCTTTTTCCTTTTTCCTTTTTCCTTTTTCCTTTTTCCTTTTTCCTTTTTCCTTTTTCTTTCTCCCAGGGATGGTGACTCCGCCACCTCCCCGGGCAGAACATTCCAGAACTTTCTCACCCTTTCTGTGAAAATCTTTTCCCTGATACCCAACCTGTGTTTCCCTTGGTGCAGCTGGAGGCTGTGTGCTCTGGTTGTGTCAGTTCCTGCAGACAGAGCCCAGCCCCAGCTGAGCACAGGCACCTTTCAGGAGCTGTGCAGAGCGATGGGGGCAGCCCTGAGTCTCCTTTGCTCCAGGCTGAGCACCCCCAGCTCCCTCAGGGCTTCCTCACAGGGTTTGTGTCCCCAGCCCCTCATGACGTGGAGCAGAAGCCTGGAGTTTGTAACTCCTGTGGTGTATTCCAATTGTTATTAATAATAATTGCCTCCACCTTACTGTATTATTTATTATTTACTATTATATATAATATTAAACATTGTCTATCATTATTATTATATATTATATTAAATAATATATTAAAATATACTTATATATAAATATATATTAAATATTATATAACGATAACGATAACAACAACAACAACAACAACAACAACAACAACAATAATAATAATAATAATAATAATAATAATAATAATAATAATAATAATAAAAATGCCTCCACCTGTAGTGACAGGACAGGATGGTGGCATCTCCCTGTGGGTAAGGGCCTTCCCTCAGTGCAGTGCCCAAGTGCCCTGTGCCATGGGGAGGGCAGGTGAGCTCTGTGGCTCAGGGCTGTGCAGCTGGCACAGCCTTGGCTCTCGTGTGTAATGAGATTATTCAGGCCCTTGGCGTCAGGGCCGCACGTGGTTCCTGCCCTGCGAGCTGCAGCCTAAACCAGAGATAAAGTCCAAAATCCAAACCCAGATCTGAATGTTCCTGGGGCTCCCAGCCAGCCTGGGGCTTTGCTGCTCTGCTCCTGGTGTCCTTATCCGGTTTGGCCTGGACTGGGGATCAGGGGAGGCATGGATTCATTTCCTTTGTCACCATAATTAAGTTTGCTGCTTTGTGCCCTTGGCTGCAGGTGGGTGCCTGTTTTGAGCTCAACCTTTCTGAGGTCAGTTCTGCTGGCCCCAGAATTTGGGGGTCAGGCAGGTTTGGGGTCATTGTGTGCCCCACACTAAGCCTGGGTCACAGCAGGCTGGGACTCCCAGAGTAGATCCTGTGTCCCCTTCCCAGTGATGCTTTCATGTCTTGGGTTTCTGTGGTTGAGATGACCCCCAGGTATTAGAAAATCTTTTTTTCCCAGCCCTGCGACTGAAGAAGTCGATATTTATCCGTTCTGCTTTTCAAGGTTATTTATTTTTTCTTATCTATCCTATTCTTTCTCTGACCTGCTCAGATCTGTCCAGCAGATTGGGTTGTGGCACAGTGACTGCCCTGGAGTGGTGTTAACTTTTTATACTACAAGCTACCTGTACTTTATTTACAATAATTTTCCAATACCTATCACCTATGTTAGACAGTCTGTCTCTACTCTAAACCAATCCAGAAGTGTCACCATCCCAGCAGAAGATGGAGGCCAAGAGGAAGGAGAAGGACAGGACATGCCCAGATTCCTCCATCTTGCTTCTTGAACCCCCATTCTGAAACCCCAAAATTCTACTTTTTCACCCTGTGACAAATTCACTATCATTCTATTCAAAGCCTTGTGGCTTGTAACTCCTCACACAAAGTTGGTAATTGTTTCCATGGGTTAAAATCCAAGGCACAGGTGATTTTTGACTCTGTGCCAAGGTCTCTGAGCCCCCTGCCAGGGTCTTGAGTCCTCCAGGGCAGCCAGAGGAATTTCCTGGGTTCCAACAGAATCCCGGCTATCTCGACAGGGCTGAGGCAAAAGCAGATGCAATCAGGTCCAAACAAACCCAAAAGTATGTGTGTTATGCTCAGCTTAGTCTAACAAGAGCAGTAAATAAGATCAGGAGCAGGGGAGGTGTGTGGTAGCAGGGATGGTTTTGAATTCCAGCAGCAATGAGCCTGCTGGCATCTCCCAGCTCAGAGTTAGGAACAGCTCAAACTTCTGTTCTATTCTATTCTATTCTATTCTATTCTATTCTATTCTATTCTATTCTATTCTATTCTATTCTATTCTATTCTATTCTATTCTATTCTATTCTATTCTATTCTATTCTATTCTATTCTATTCTATTCATTTTGTTCTCTTCTGTTCATTCTATTTAGTGAACCGACCGCTGTGGGTGTCACTGAGCTGTCACCTCAGCTCTGGGCCTCAATGTGGCTCCCAGAGCCGGGCTGAAGGAGCCACTGTCACCTGTGGCAGCCTCCTGCTGTCCCCTGGCGCTCTGGTGTGACTCCCTCATCCTCCTGGGCCGTTTCCCAACCTCTGTGTGCTGGGCAGGTTTGCTGGAGGAGCCCCGGGCAGGCGGTTCTTGCGCAAGAGGCTCTGGGAAGGGCGGGCTTGCCAGGAAGTTTAAACTCAGGTTATCTCCTGGAAGGCATCAGAGCTGTGAATTTGGCGTTTTGGGCTGGTTCCCTCCCGTGCCTCGGGCAGAGCAGTGCTGGCACGGGGACAGGGCTGTTCTGGGGAGCCTGGAGGTGTTCAGCCCTTGCTGGGTGCCTGCCCAGGCTCCTGGAGGCAACATCTGCCCCTTGCTGGCCCAGGAGCTTGGAAGAGGCTTGGGAAGCCTTTTGTTTTTGTCCTCAGTGTTTCCCACAAGGAACTGCCCCGCTGCAGGTGTGAGGGGCTGTGCAGCCCCATGCTGACATCTCCTCTCCATCCCCTCCCACCCTGCTCGTTCCACCTCAGAGCTCAGACTGCCAGTCTCTTGTCTCAGACATCTTTTATGGAAAATCCTTTCCTTAAGATTTTTCCTCCTGAGAAGCTGAGAGGCCTCAAGAACAAAATGTAAACAATGGTTATCTGCTGCTGTAGAATGCAAAAGGTGGATCTGTGATTAGCCCATGTTAGATGTTTGCAATTAATGGCCAATCACAGTCAGCTGGCTCGGACTCTGTCAGAGACACAAGCTTTTCTTATCATTCCTTCTTATTCTATTCTTAGCTAGCCTTCTGATGAAATCCTTGCTTCTATTCTTTTAGTATAGTTTTAATGTAATATATATCATAAAATAATAAATCAAGCCTTCTGAAACATGGAGTCAGCTCCTCATCTCTTCCCTCATTCTCAGACCCCTGTGAACACGGTCACAATCTCTTGTGGTGAGGAGGAGTTGCTGTAAAGAACAGCTCTGCCAGGACATGAGGTGTTCCCTGGGTGCTGGGATTCAGCTCCCTGGGAGTTTTTGAAGTGTCCTGGTGGTCCCAGCTGCTTCCTGCTGGAGGAGACAGCCAGTGATGCTGGGCTGAGGAAAGCTGGCTGAGGAAGATGAGGAGGTTCTGAATGGGTTGGGTGCTGCTGAGCAGCAGCTCGGGCTGGGTGGGAGCCAGAGCTGCTTTTTCCTGGGAGTTTTTGAAATCCCATTCCCCAGCTACCTGCTGCTGGAGGAGACAGCCAGCCCTGCGATGCTGGGCTGATGGAAGCTGGGTGAGGAAGATGACGAGGAGGTTCTGAATGGGTTAAAATGGGTTGGGTGGGAGCCAGAGCTGCTTTTTCCTGGGGACTGTGGAGCAGCTCTGAGGTTCTGCCTCTGCCACAGTCTGGCAGATGATGTTTGAGTGCCTCAGGGCACTGCTTTGGGGTGATACTCCCACTTCTGGGGGAGCTGCAGGTCAGGCATGGCCCTGTGGCTCCAGGTAATGACAGCAAGGAGAGGGTTTAGGAAGCTCAGGGATCCCATTAGCTCAGTTTTGCCAGGCTCTGGCAGCAAGGGCAGTGTGTTCTTAGCAGGTCAGGCACCTCTGGCTTTAACCAAAGCATTCCTTTCACGTTTCCTTCTCCTCAAAGACTGCCCTGAAACAAGCAGGCAAATGTCACTGCAGCAGGGCTGGCCTGGGCCATGCTGCTGATGCTTGCAGGGTTTTAGTGACTGAACTGCTGAACATCGCTGGGCAGCTGGATCTTGTACCCATATTGAGTGCAACCCTGGAAAAATAATCCACAGGATCGTTGGGTTGGAAGAGACCTTCAGGATCATCTGAGTCCAACCCAGCCCCAACCCCTCACCCAAACCCTGGCACCCAGTGCCACATCCAGGCTTTGTTAAACACCCCCAGGGATGGGGACTGCACCACCTCCCCGGGCAGAACATTCCAGAACTTGATTCTTGGATTATGCTCTTTTCTGACCCACAGATGGGGCAACTGAGAGCCATTTTAAAACTTTTATTCCGTTTTCAGTCTCGTGTGAAGGGTGAGACAACACAGATGTTATAATTCACACCATCACAATCAGAAGTTAACTATTTCCTAATTACAATACATTATAAGTGCTTCTTGGCCTATCAGCTTTTGCCACACCATGCTGTAAATGCCTAATTCTCTACAAATTCATTTCCCACACTTTGTCACTCTTTCAGGAAAAAACTTTCTCCTGATACCCAGCCTGTATTTCCCTTGGTGCAGCTGGAGGCTGTGTGCTCTGGTTGTGTCAGTTCCTGCAGACAGAGCCCAGCCCCAGCTGAGCACAGGCGCCTTGCCCTGTGTGAGAGCTGGGGGCAGTGCAGTGTGCGTGCCCTTCCCAGGGGCTCTTCAAGGCTTCATTTCTCTCTGAAATGAGGCTCTGCCGCCTCAGGGTGCTGCTGCAGGCTCTGTGGGGCTGTGCCAGCCCTGTGCCAGCCCCCTGCTCCCCCAGAGCCCCAGGCTCTGCTGCAGGGGCTGCCCAGCCCCGGGGTGGGCGGCAGAGCCGCACAAAGGCTGCCCTGTCTGCTCTTTGGCTTCCCCCAGCCCTGAGCTCTGCTGGTGAATAAGTGGGATTGAAAAAGCTTAAATGCACACAAAGCAGGGCCCAGGAGCCCCGGGCTGACCCCGAGGGAGCAGCTGCCCCCTGCTCACCCTGCCCTGGGGTCCTGGGTAACGCTGCCCTGGGCTTGAGGCTGGCTGAGGGGAGAAGTTTCCTTCTAAAATCTGGCTATGGGAATGCCCAAGGAGTCCAGGCTGTTTGCCAAGGGAGCAGCAATAGCTGCAGGAGGAGATTTTTCTGTTGGTTTGGTTAAATATCCGTGCCTTTATCCTTTTATCCCATCTCCCTTTTAATCGAGCAGGCAAAACGAGTGCAAACCACTTTGCTGCCTGTGGGATTTGGGAGGAAATCAAGGAGCCTGCTGGTAAACACTGTCAAGCAGTGGGGTGCTGAGCATCCGTGGGAGGATCAGTGGCTCTGTCCTGTGAGCTCTCCACACGTGGTTTTGCTGTATAATGAAAAAATAAAAGTACAAAACTGGCTCAGGTTTGATGGGGCTCTGAGCAGCCTGGTTTGGTGGAAGGTGTTTCTGCCCATGGCAAGAGTTGGGATGAGATGATCTTTGGGGTTCCTTTAACCCAAACCATGATTCAGTGACTCCTTTTAGGGTTCCTTTAACCCAAACCACTCCTTGATTCAGTGACTCCTTTTAGGGTTCCTTTTAGGGTTCCTTTTAACCCAAACCATGATTCAGTGAGTTCTTTTAGAGTTCCTTTTAAGCCAAACCATGATTCAGTAAGTTCTTTTAGGGTTCCTTTTAACCCAAACCACGTCTTTTTACCTTAACCCAACCTTCAGTAACTTCTTTTAGGGTTCCTTTTAACCCAAACACTAAAAGTACTCCTTTTTTTTTGGTTCCTTTTAACCCAAACCACGATTCAGTGACTCCTTTTAGGGTTCCTTTTAACCCAAACCACTCCACGATTCAGTGACTCCTTGCTCTGCCTTGAGCCCAGCCTCGGTAGCACCATCAGGGGGGAAATTTTCCCTCTGTTATTTTTGAATTCTGTGCACTTTGCAGTGAGTTTTGCACACTTGTTGGCCTGGTGTTTTGAGGTGATGGTGCTGACTGGGACCCTGCAGGTCCAGGCTCTGCCCCAGCCCCAGCAAAGCTCCCACACGGCTGCTGCTGCTGCCAACAGGTGCTGTGGAGGCTCCTGGGGCTGGAAAAGCCTGCAGGGAGCTGAGAATAGCCACTGTGTCCTGAGAGCTTTCATGTGGTGCCAGCAGGATGCAGAGAAGGGCTTTTTTTAAAAATAGAAACACAACTGTGTGTGTTTTCCTGCTGGCTGAAGGAGTCTCGGCGTGGCTGCTGGAGGAGGAGTGCCCTGCTTGGCTCCTGGGTTGGCAGGAGGCTCTCGGGTTCTCATTGCATCCAGGATTTCCCCTGAAATCCTGCCTGCTGTAGGTAAAGTGGAAGTGTACAGCCTTAGGTAGTGCTGGGTCTCGAGTCTGGGCTGTTGCTTGGCCCTTCAGCCATGTGGGTTGGTGACAAACGGGGGTTGGTGACAAACGGGGGTTGGTGACAAACAGGGGTTTCCACCAGCTCCTGCTGGCTGCTGGGGCTGTACAAGCTCACTGTGATGGGAGGAGGATGAGGAGGGAGCCCTGTGGGGCAGGGACAGCCTGGAGACTGCGCTGAGAGCTTTGGGGAGGTGGCAAAGGAGAGGCTGGTGCGGGCTGTGTGTCCCTGACCAGCTCTGGATCACTCAGTGGGGTACAGTCCCCTCTTGTCCCTCTGCCTTTTCACTGCCATCCCCTCTCCTGGCACACGTGGCTGCTCCTCTCCCTGCCCTGGGCATTGGGTGGTGACAGAAGTGTGTGACTGCTGTGCCAGGGGAGGGGAGCAGGAGCAGGAGGATGAGGATGAGGAGAGAGGCCTGGAGACTGCGCTGAGAGCTTTGGGGAGGTGGCAAAGGGGAGGCTGGTGGGGGCTGTGTGTCCCTGACCAGCTCTGAATTGTCCCCTCTTGTCCCTCTGCCTTTTCATCCCCTCTCCTGGCACACATGGCTGCCCCTCTCCCTGCCCTGGGCATCAGAGCTGGTGGTGACAGGGGTGTGTGAGGGGAGCAGGGGAGGAGGAGGAGGAGGAGGGCTGTTGGTGGCCCTGCCTCTCTGAGCACCTCCGCACACAAAGCCCTGTTATGAACCCCTGAGCTGCTCCTGGCCCAGCCTTTTGCTGCTCCCAGCGCCCTGGCAGCCTCCGGGCTGGCGTGGGCACGGTGCCCGCTGTGGGCACGGTGCCCGCTGTGGGTTCTGCGTGGCTCCAGCCCCTCTGGGTGCTGCCAGGGCGGCTCCCTGCAGCCGGGGGATGCTCTGCTCCGCATCCCCGCACAGCTGGCCTGCACTGACTGCCCTTATCTCAGCAAGGTGTTTGCTGTGCCCTGGTGCTGACAGAGCCCGTGGCAGGGGTGAAGCTGTGTTAAACAAACAGCTGGCGAGGACGGGCTGATGCAAAACGGGGCTGTCGTCACCGAGCTCGGCGGGTGCGTAAATGAAACCCTCCTGAGGCTTGGCACTGCTGGAGGAAACACATCCCAAGGCCATCCTGCCCCCAGTGCTAGGGGCCAGTGGCACTCCAGGAGGGGCTGGCCTTGATGCAGCTTTGTGTTTCAGTTTGGTTTTTTGCCTTTCTTTACATATACATGTATTTATTCATGCTGCACCAAGATCTGTGTTGAAAGTCCTCAGGCAGGATCCCCATGCTGGGAGGGTGGGTGGAAGCCTCAATTCTGTCCTGCCCATGGGCTGAACCCTGAGAAATTTCATTTTCAGGCAGAGTCAAGCCCAGGAGCTGCTGGGAAGCAGTGAGTGCTGTGGGGCTGCTTCTGGCAGGGCCTCATGGCTGCTGTGCTTGCAGGCGTGGTGGGTCTGGGCCTCTCCCCAAAATCACTGAAACCTTCAGGGAATGGGTGGACACGTCCAAAAATAAAAACAGTTCTGGGATGTAGGTGTGGGGCAGCCGGAGCTGTCCCTGGGGTCAGAGGCAGCAGGAAGGTCGGGCAGGGTTGTCCCCGGGGTTGGTGGAACCAGGACCCAAGAGATGCTCTGGGGTCCCTCTGGTGTGAGGGGGAGCCCCTGGCTGTGGGTACAGCGAGGCAGCACCGTGCAGTGCTGCTGATAAGGGGTTTTTTTCAAGCTCTGCCCGTGGGAGGGAAGCACAAAGGCCACAGGTCAGCCCTGAGTTAATGGTTTACATCAGTGTTTACTTCGGTATTAATCACACCTGCAAATATCAACCACTTCCTATCATAAAAGCCACATGCGTGCTTTTCCCTGCGTGCTGCTGTCAGCTCTGATAGCAAATCTGGCAAGGAGAGGGGTGGGGAGGAGGAGCTGACCCCAGCCCTCAGCCCTGCAGAGGGGGAAGGTGAAGGTGTTGTGTGTGGCTGGGAAGATCTCTGCCCTTCCCGTGGCTCCTTATTTCCCTTTCACTTTGTGCTGTGTGGATGGAAGGCCCTGGGATCAGAGGTTTGGTTTGCAGATCTGAGCATCCCTGCCCAGACTGGCTCCGTTCAGAGCTGGGTCAGGTTTTTTGCAGATTGAGCATCCCTGCCCAGACTGGCTCCGTTCACAGCTGGTCTGTGGCTTCTTCTGGCCCCAAGGCAATGGGTCCCTTCCCTGCTCAAGCTCAGTGCTGTCTCCGGGTGGGCAGTGACATCTGGGATGCCTTTAGACAGGGATGGGAAGGTGAAGGTGTTATGTGTAGCTGGGAAGATCTCTGCACTTCCCATGGCTCCTTATTTCCCTTTCACTTTGTGCTGTGTGGATGGAAGGCTCTGGCAGAGGCAGAAGAGCTGTGTGGGATCAGAGGTTTGGTTTGCAGATCTGAGCATCCCTGCCCAGACTGGCTCCATTCAGAGCTGGGATCAGGGGTTTGGTTTGCAGATCTGAGCATCCCTGCCCAGACTGGCTCCGTTCAGAGCTGGTCTGTGGCTTCTTCTGGCCCCAAGGCAATGGGTCCCTTCCCTGCTCAAGCCCAGTGGTGGCTCCTGCTGGGCAGTGACATCTGGGATGCCTTTAGACAGGGACGGAGCACTTTGGCCGTTGTGACCCCGTTTGTCCCTGTGGGGTTCATGGGCAGGTCCTGGCAGAGTGGTGGCTCTGTCACCCCAGTCAGATGTGGCCCAGCAGGACATGGGGACCTCGTGACCGTGGCTCGTGCCTGGGCTGCTCCTGCTCCTCACCCAGAGCCTCCTGGAGAGATGAGCATGGGGTGAGTCAGCTAAACCCAGCACCGGCTGCTGCCGAGGGCTGGAAGGAAGAGGAGGCTCCCAAAACAAAAACATGGCACTGAATAGGCCCCTAATTTTGTTTTTCTTCAGATAAATGAAGCCAACACTCTTTATTTGTCTCCTTTAAACACCAGCCCCAGCCTGTTGCTGGCTGTGAGTCAGCGGGGATGCTTCGTGCTGCTGCCTTGTTGCCATTTACCTGCTCTGACTTTTTCCTGTGAGTTTTACAGCCCCTTCCCACCCACCTCTGTCGCAGACATCTTTTTCACTAAAATCTTTTTTTTGAGATTTTTTCTTTCTGAGAAGCTGTGGCTTCAGAAACAAATGTAAGCAATAAGTTATCTGCTGCTGTAGAATGCAACAAGTCTGTCTGGATTGGCCCATCTCGGATGTTTAGAAATAATGGCCAATCCAGAGCTGAGAGCTCTCTCGGACTGTGCCGAGGGAGCGGGGTTTGTTATCATTCTTTACTTTTCTATTCTTAAGTTAGCAGCTTCTGAAAAGCTTTCCTGCTTTTCCTTTGTAGTATAGTATAATGTCGTATATATATATCATAAAATAATAAATCAAGCCTTCTGATCATAGAGTCAGATCTACGTCTCTTCCTTCATCCCAAGAATCCTTGTGACCACCGTCACACACCTCCATCTCCTCCCTCCAGCCTCATCCCCTCATCCCCATCCAGCAACTTCTTGCTCTGCCTTGAGCCCAGCCTTGGTAACACCAACAGGGGGGAAATTTCCCCCCTGGTAGTTTTGGAAGTTTGTGCACTGCCCCAAAGCCTCTGCCACGCTGAGACCCTTCCCTCAGCATCCAGGTGCTGCTCCTGGATCCCCACCTGGACATTTCATTTCCAGGACGTGCCAAGAACATTTCGGCTGCTGGGAAATGGGCTCTGCAGCACACGGGGGACACGGGCCCCTGGCAGGTGGCTCTTATTTAAACCCAGGCCTCTCTTCTGCTGCCCTCCTTTGTGTGCCTCGAGAGGCTTTTGTTGCTGCCTGAAAAGGCTGAATGGCTGCTGCATCTGTCACGGAGGGACAGAAATGCTCAGCAGATGCCCCGGGCAGGGGGGCTGTGGGGTGGGGGGTCCCAAGCATCACCCACCAGGCAGGGACCCCACGAGCAGCAAGCACAGGGGACCCGGGGCTTGTGCAATGCTGGGGGGAGTGAGGCTCCTTGTGAAAGCAGCGTGTGTGTAAGAGCTGTCTGTGTGTGTGTAAGAGCTGTCTGTGTGTGTGTAAGAGCTGTCTGTGTGTGTAAGAGCTGTCTGTGTGTGTGTAAGAGCTGTCTGTGTGTGTGTAAGAGCTGTCTCTGTGTGTGTAAGAGCTGTCTGTGTGTGTGTGTAAGAGCTGCCTCTGTGTGTGTGTAAGAGCTGTCTGTGTGTGTGTGTAAGAGCTGTCTGTGTGTGTAAGAGCTGCCTCTGTGTGTGTGTAAGAGCTGTCTGTCTGTGTGTGTAAGAGCTGCCTCTGTGTGTGTAAGAGCTGTCTGTGTGTGTGTAAGAGCTGTCTGTCTGTGTGTGTAAGAGCTGTCTGTGTGTGTAAGAGCCGTCTCTGTGTGTGTAAGAGCTGTCTGTCTGTGTGTGTAAGAGCTGTCTGTGTGTGTGTAAGAGCTGTCTGTGTGTGTAAGAGCTGTCTGTCTGTGTGTGTAAGAGCTGTCTGTGTGTGTGTAAGAGCTGTCTGTGTGTGTGTAAGAGCTGTCTCTGTGTGTGTAAGAGCTGTCTGTGTGTGTGTAAGAGCTGTCTGTCTGTGTGTGTAAGAGCTGTCTCTGTGTGTGTAAGAGCTGTCTGTGTGTGTAAGAGCTGTCTGTCTGTGTGTGTAAGAGCTGTCTCTGTGTGTGTGTAAGAGCTGTCTGTGTGTGTAAGAGCTGTCTGTCTGTGTGTGTAAGAGCTGTCTCTGTGTGTGTAAGAGCTGTCTGTGTGTGTAAGAGCTGCCTCTGTGTGTGTGTAAGAGCTGTCTGTGTGTGTGTAAGAGCTGTCTCTGTGTGTGTAAGAGCTGTCTGTGTGTGTGAAGAGCTGCCTCTGTGTGTGTGTAAGAGCTGCTTCTGTGTGTGTAAGAGCCGCCTCTTCCTCGGCCCCGCTCCATCCTCCGCCCCATTGCGACATCGCCCGCAGGAGCGGCACGGGCACGCTGTGACATCTGCCTCCCTCCTCTGCCTCCCTCCGTGACATCTGCCCCTTCTGCCACATCTGCCCCTTCTGCCACATCTGTCTCCTCTGCCACATCTGCCCCCTCAGTCACATCTGCCCCTTCTGCCACATCTGCCCCCTCCTCCACATCTGTCTCCTCTGCCGCATCTGTCCCCTCCGTGCTGCTCCCGGCAGGGTTTTTAGCTGTCCCCTCGCTGTCACAGCCCCTCCATGCCTGCCTGCCTGCTCGGCTCGGGCTGTGCACTCAGCAGGGAGGCTCTCCCAGCTGCTCGGGGTGTTCCTGGGAGCGCTGCGATCTTTCAGGCTGGGAGAATGCGGCCGAGCAGCTCCAGCGTGTGTGTGTCTGTGTATCTGTGTATGTTTGTGTGTGTGTGTGTGTGTGTGTGTGTCTGTGTGTCTCTTTGTGTGTGTGTATGTCTGTCTGTCTGTGTCTGTCTCTGTGTCAGCTCGCCTCTGCTCAGCCTCGCTTGCCTCTCCTTCATTGCTCTTTCCAATCTAAACAGCCCTCTCTCTCTCTGGGATCCTTTCTCCAGCCTTTCCATTCTCCCCGAGGAGGGAGAACCTGGAGGATGGAGCCGATTGTGCTCCTCTGGGTCGTTTCCTCAGTGTCCACCCAGCTCTGGTGGCACTGCCCCATCCCTCTGCAAGGTGGGCAGCTGATGCCTGCTGCTGTCCTGCCTGGCAAATCCCCTTGGATGAAGCCATGAGCAGAGCCAGCCCCCTGAGCAGCCATCCTGGGCTGGCAGGACGGGAGCTCGGGCAGGTGTGCGACACTCACACCACCCTGTCTCGGTTTGGGAAAAAAAGTGAGGATGAGGCTTTCACCTTTTGTTGGGGTTCAGATTTTCTGAGCACCAGGCTGTTGTAAACCCTGGATGAAGCCATGAGCAGAGAGCCCGAGCATTGTGGAAGTGGGAGGATGTAGCCAGTTACAGCTCTGGTGGATCCCACCTGCAAATTGTTGGGTGCTCGAAGATGAGCAGAGCCAGCCCCCTGAGCAGCCATCCTGGGCTGGCAGGACGGGGCACGCTGCGGGCAGGATGCTGCCGGACCCGCACACTCCTCCTCCAGACACGTCACCTCTGCTCTCTGGCTTTCCCCCGGGCAAAACAAACGTGAGGATGAGGCTTTCACCTCTTCTGTTGGGGCTTCAGACTCTTTCTGTGGCTCTTTGGGCGTGGGCAGAGCAGAAATGAAGCCCAGCTTGGGAAAGTCCCGTCACCAGGGCAGCAGGGCAGGTTGTGGTGGGTGGAAGCAGTGGGGATGGGGTTAATGTAAAGATTTATGTAAGAATAAATCCCCACGGTGATGTGGGGGAGGCTTCCTGAGCTGCACCTTTAATTGTTACTGCCTTGTGGTTCAACCATGAATTTCCCTCTGTTTGGTAACACAATTCCTCTCAGGGGCTCTGGGACTCGTGATTTTATTTCTCTTTTGTAGCTCATAAACAGCAAAAGCAGAACCGAGCTTTGCTGCTTCCGTGTCCTCCTGCTGCCCTCTCCCTCCCAGCCCTGTCTGGGGTGGCTTTGGGCTCATTACCTGTGGGCTCCCAAAATATTCTGGCATTACAGGCTCAGCTCAGTGCAGGGAGAGGTGGGAACAGCCTGTGCAGAGCTTCCAGCCCTGGCCCTACAAATGTGTAAAGCAGCTGACGCCAGTTGGCAGCGAGTTTGCAGGGGAAGATTAGAAGAGGAAAATCCTTTGAAGAGAAACCCTTTAGCTTTATTAGGAAAAAATGCTCCTTGCCCCGTGCTAGCCGGGTCAGGGGAATCCAAAGGCTGTGTGTGTGATCCAGGCTGGGGGCAAGCTCTGCTTTGCTTCCCTGCTGATAATTTGGGGGATGACAGCCTGCCTCTCTTCGCTGTAGGTTTATTCTTACTGCAACTCAAGAAGAGTTTCTTTTAACCCCTGTGGTGCAGACAGGTCCTGAGGGGAGCTCCTGGGGGTGGTCTGGGACCTGGGTACAACACCCTGTTGGAGGGGTGGGTGCTGTTCTGCTGGGGGCTGAGGAGGATCGGGTGGGATCAAAGTACACGTGGAAATAAAACCACCCTGCCTGCAAGAGCAGCTGGAGAGCCCGGGGTGAGCCTGGGGCAGCCCTGGAAAATGGACAGCTCAACAAACACCCCAGTGTGAGCCTGATCCTCACTTTCCATGGAAATTGCCCGTGGGAGGTGAGTTTTCCTTCTTGCCCATCTGAGTGTGCTTGGCTCGCCGAGGGGCAGCAGCGTTTGGGGCTGGGGTGTCACCCTCAGTGAGGAGGGACAGTGGGACAGGAGGGACAGTGGGACAGGAGGGACAGTGGGACAGCGTCCTCAGCGACCTCCTGCCGTGCCAGGGGAGGAGGGAGCTTCCTTTTCCAACCTGCCTGACTCATGGAGCATCATCCCAGGAGGGGGCGGCGAGACTGAATCAGTGGTGCCTGAGGACACGCTGGGAGAGGGAACGTGAGTGTGGGCAGCTCCAGCCCCTGCTTTGCTCCAGAGCTTTCCTGCCTTCCTTCCTTCCTCCTGCCCGCCCACCTGTGCTGTGCTTGTCCTCAGGTGATGGGGGGGAAATTCTGTTCTGTGTGGTGCTGAGGTCTTCTTGGAGCCGAAGCTGATTTTTGATGCCTGCAGGACCAGGCTGGAGCCTGGATTTGGGGTTGGGTTTGCTCAGGGGGTGCTGTTCCCCTGCAGAAGCCCTGATGAGCTGTTGTGTTTTCAGGAGCTGCTTCCAGGGTTTGTCTTTCCAAGGTGGGGAAGAGCCCAGAGGTGCTGCTGGAGCTTGTGAGGAGCCTTTGGTCCTGAGCACATCAGGCTGGGCTGTGCCGTCCTCTGATGGCAGCAGTGTGGGAGCTCTAATGAAGCTAATGAGGTGTTTAGTGGAACACAGAACTAATTTCTTTCGCAGCGTGGAAAGGCTCCTGGGGGAGCTGGGCTGAGCCAAGGCACAGGATGGCAGCAAACGCTGCCTGCCCAAATCTCAGAGGTGTCGGGCTGCGTGAGGGGAGCTGGAATGAGGCTGAAAGCTGGATTTCCTCCCTAATTGCCAGCAGGGTGGAGTGGCTCTTTCCCTGCTCTCCCTCCTTTCCTGCAGGGAGGTGCCCCGGTGGGAAGCAGAGATGGGATGGGGCAGAGCTCTGGGCTGGCACAGCTCCCCTGGCTGTCCCCTGTCCCCTGCCATGCTGAAGGGACACCGGGGTGCTCTGGGATGATGAGCTGATGTCTGGAGATGTGCAGTGTGTTGGAAAGGATGAAAGTTTGACAGGAAAGTCTCACAGATATGTGTGCTTAGCAGAAAGATTTTTGAATGTAGAGTCTGATGAAGGAATAGAGATGGAAGCAAGTTTTGATACAGAAGAAAAGAATTGCTGAGCCAGTCTTACTGGATAACCAAGGAGGCAAAGGGTTTGTTAGTTAGAAGGGGTTTTTAGGGCTTAGTGCAAAGGATAAACCCACCCCAAACAAGAAGATGTTTTTACCAAGCAGAAAGGTAGCACAGGCAAACAAGTCAGCAAAGCTGCAAGTAGAAAAAAGGTCTCAGAATTTTCCCCTGCAAGAAAACTGAAAAACAACTTCTAGCTTAAACTGTAATGTACTGACTTTTAGTGATTGGAGAATAGTAACATGAATATGGTAATTACAGTAGTTATGATAGTTATCTATATCTTTACAGGCTATAGATAATAGTTAAGGTATAGATTGGTTCTACTGTATTAAGATGCTCAGCAAAGAAAAGTCTATAATGCAATGTAACCAAAAGAAAAGTCTATAATGCATTGTAACCAAAACCAAAGGGTCTCCAGGCCTGCCTGCAGCTGGAGCTGACAGCTGTGGGCACAGCTCTGTCACCCACAACCCTGGACTGCTGTAATGTCCTGGATACAATAAACTGCATTTTGGAGAGCCCCACGGAGTCCTGCATCCCTCATTCAGGCTCTTACAGCAGTGGCTGCAGATCTGAACCCCTGGAGCACCCCACGAAGGGATGCAGCTCTGACTCCTGCCCGGCTTTGCTCGGAGCTTCCTCTGCAGCCAGCGCTGCCCTTGTGCCCTGCCCGGGGACACTTGTGTAACTCGGGGATCCGGTTACTGCCCTGGGGCTGCCGGAGCCCTCCTCTGCAGCAGGGGCAGGCAGGAAATGCAGCTTTTTCTGTCTGAAATAATGAACAGTTGGATCTCCGAGGAGCCCTTCTTTGGAAGTGCGAAAAACGCCCATCACTTGTTTTTAAAATTTTAAAAGTTTAATAGTAATAAAAATAGTAATATGTAAATATACAGCAGTAATATATAAATATAAATAGTAATATATAAATATGATAGTAATATATAAAATATAAATATAATAGTAATATATATAAAAGTAATAATACCATTAGAGTAATAATAATTTGGACAATTTGGATTAGGACAATATGAGACAATAGAAACAAAGAGTTATGGACAGTCCAGGTACCTTTTTCTGGGCAGAATAAGCTTGAAAAAGGCCCCACGTTAACAGAGGATTAACCCTTAAAAGCAACAGCCTGTTGCATATTCATACACCTCAAACATGATGCATAAATTCCATTCAAACACAGGATTCTGTCTGGGCAGTGTCAGCTTCTTCCTCTGAATCCTGACGGCATCATCTACCTGGGTGACGCAGAAAGAAGTTCATTTCTCCTGATAATGGGGCAATAAATTCTCTTTCTTGGAAAGATTCAGGTGTCCTGTGGCTGCTATCTCAGTGTGAGTCCTTTCTTTAGAAAAAAAGGATCCTACATAGCACAGTTTCTATTTTAACATTTTGTTATAACCTAAAACTATATTTAACACACTACTTAAGAGAATTAATACAGCATCACTTTCTAACACAACACATATAATATTCATTTGAATATTTGCAAAAAGCCAATCATAAAATACGCTTTTTTCACAGAAGGGGAACAGGAGGTAAGAGCTGGAAAAGCCGAACTGGGAGCAGCTGTTGGGAGTTCAGCAGCTTGGCCATCGAAGGGTTAACCCCGGTTGTGCTCCAGATTATTGGGTTGCAAAATCAGCTGGGGTGGGCTGGGGGCATTCATCCTTGCTGACCCTCAGGGGAAACACGAGGTGATTTTCCCATGGCAGCCTCCTTGTTGGGAGCCAAGAAACACAAACCCTGCTGCAGGCACAGCCTGCCCTGGGCACCAGAGCTGGGGCAGGGACAGGGGCAGGGCTGTCACACCCCACATACCTTGGATGTGGGCAGGACATCCCCCACCCCAGCTTTCTCTGCTGGCTGGGGAATGGGAGGGGAGGCTGGCAGCTCTGGGAGCTGCTGGCTCCCTCCTGAAAGGACAGGCTGGTGGCAGGGCTGCTCTTGCCCCAGGGCTGTGCCATGCTCAGCACGTTGCTGGCACCCAGGGCACAGGGATCCGGTGCCTGTGCTGAGGGCAGGAGGTTTGGGGTGCAGCTGGGGCTGTGGGCTGCCCCTGCCATTCTCAGGATCTTTTGCTGGTCACCATGACCCCGAGAAACGTTAGAAGTCTCTTTTCTCAGCCTGAGCACTTGAAGAAGGAGTCAGAGCTCTTAATTTCTCGGTCTCAAGGTTGCTTATTGTGTCTTATCTATAAAATTCTTTCTCCTGTCCAGCCAAGGTCCACTCAGCAAGACAGACAGAGGCACTCTGCCTGTCCCCAGGGCAGTGTTATCTTTTTATACTAAAAACTACGTGTACAATATTTACAATTACTTCCCAATACCTATCACCTATGTTAGACAGTGAGCATCTACTCTAAACCAATCTAAAAGTGCCAACAGCACAGCAGAAGATGGAGGCCAAGAAGAAGAAGGAGAAAGGCTGGACACACTCAGATCCCTCCATCTTGCCTCCTGAACCCCCATACCAAAAACCCCAAAATCTACTTTTCCACCCCATGATAACTTCACTATAATTCTACTTAAACTATTGTGGCTCGCTGATCTTCATCTAAGGTTGGTAACTTGCTCCATGGGTCATAATCAAACCCAGAGGTGTTTTGGGCTCTGTGCAGGGTCTCTGAGCCCCCTGGCAGGGGTCCTGGCCGTCCTGGACAGCCAGAGGGATGTTCTGAGTTCTGACATGCCATGCCTTGCCTGTTGGATTATGCTCTTTCCTGACCCGCAGATGGGGCAACTGAGAGGTGTTTTAAAAACTTTTATTCCATTTTCAGTCTCGTGTGAAGGGTGAGACAATGCACCCTTCATATACAATTCACACCATCACAATCAGAAGCCAATTACTTCCTAATTACAATACATTGTAATTGTTTCTTGGCCTATCAGCTTTTTTAATATCATAAAATATACTGAGAGTTCATTAAAATTGTAGAGGAAATATTTTTAATATCATAAAATATACTGAGAATTCATTAAAATCATAGAGGAAATATTCTTTATATCATAAAATATACTGAGAGTTCATTAAAATCATAGAGGAAATATGCTTGCCTGTTGGATTATGCTCTTTTCTGACCCACAGATGGGGCAACTGAGAGGTGTTTCAAAAACTTTTATTCCATTTTCAGTCTCATGTGAAGGGTGAGATGATACAGGTGTTATAATTCACACCATCACAATCAGAAGTTAACTATTTCCTAATTACAATACATTATAATTGTGTTTCTTGGCCTATCAGCTTTCTTAATATCATAAAATATACTGAGAGTTCATTAAAATAATAGAGGAAATATTCTTACAACCTGACAGTATTAGGTCATAAGAGTCAAATATGCTTTTCAATCCTTCCTGCAGCAGCAGTGGGGAGTGCATGTGGCCTTCAGCTCCCCCTCACACTGCTGCCACCAGGAACATTTCCTAAATTAACCAAACCATTGCCTTAATGAGGCCTAATCTGCTCCTCTGGAAGCCTCTCCATCACCTGTCCATGCAGAGCCAGCAGGGGATGGAGGGAGCAGCTGGATCACAGCTGGGTGTTCTGAGAGCACCAGGGCAGCTCTTTGCTCCCAGAGCTTGTCTGGGTACAAGAACAAACATCAGGGCTGTGCTGGTGCAGGTAATGGAGGCTGCTGCTGCCTCCTACTTCATTAGAAATCCAATTAACCTCCTATCAAAGCACTCAAGAGTGACCTCTAAAAACGGGATGTATTTTGCTGTACCTCTGCTGTTTGTCTTGTGCAGAATGATGTTAACTAGCTGCTTCCTGCTGCTCCATTTTCCTGGAGCGTAATTACAAATTGTTTTGTTTTTCTCTTTTCTCTTCAGCTTCCTGGCTCCCCAGGCCAGGCTCTTCTGAGTGGGGCTGCAAAAAATAGCCAGGCTTTTCTCCAGTGCCCTCTGCATGGCTCCTCAGGGGCTGGTGTCACTCTTGCTTATGGTTTTGGCTTCTGCAGGATGCAGTTTTAAGGGTAATTAAGCAATAGAGGAGCAAGGAGAGGGTGTCCAACCTCCTGCCCTGCCTTCCTTTGCCCCAAGGTTGTTGGTGTGAGTGATGTCAAGTTGTGCAAAGGTTGGCTTTGGCCACTTTGCTCCTTGCAGAGCTCCTGGGGGTTTGGTGCCAGCTGCCTCCCACAGGTTCCCACAGGTTCCCTTTGCCTGGGGAAGCAGGAGAGGAGGTGGGAGAGGTGTGACCAGAGCCTGGGATGGAGTTTTGGGTGGGTGGCTGAAGGGAGAGGTGTGACCAGAGCCTGGGATGGAGTTTTGGGTGGGTGGCTGAAGGGCACATCCTCTCTGTGCCTTTCCCCATGGCAAAGAATGACTGCTGCTCTAGGCCCGGTTACTCTGCCAGGGCAGCACCATCAGTGAGTGGAAATCATCTGGAAATGGGCACTGTGTGGATTTTGGTAGTTAATCCTCATTCCTGTGAGATCCCCACTGCGCTGAGAACCCCCTGGCTCCTGCAGAGCATCCCAGGGCTGATGCTCCTCTGCTCCTGGGGAGAGCTCAGAGGGGTAAAAGGACTTTTCTGTCTGAATCTTGGTAAAATGGCCAAACCTGCTGTTTCCTGCAGGGTGGGGGTGTGTGTCCACATCCCCCTGCTCACTCTGCTCCAAGGGGCAGAGCTGCTCCAGAGGCCCCAAAGGCTGCTGGAGACAGGAAGGAAAACGAGCTGTGCTCAGGATAGACACGTTTGTTGTTCTATATTTAGGAACACAATAATTAAGGCTGGCTGTTTATCCTGACAAACATCATAACTAATAGTTTATGGCAGACAAACAAATCCTTCCTGCACCTGGGAACTCTGAGTTGTCTCTGGGAAGGGCAGGGGGCTCATTAAAGAGCTGTAATTTAGGGAACATCTGGATGTTTGCTTTGTGCCCTCCCCAGGCACGGGTGCTGGTGGGCTCTGAATTTGTGGTGAGGGAGCTTTTGTGGGGCAGCTGATGGTTGGGAAATGATGGGGGACAGCTCAGCAAAGGTGAGGCTGAGGATGCTCGGTGGCACCCAGGGGTGCAGCAGTGGAGGTATCAGCGTGCAGAATGGCTCATAAATGCAGTAGATCTCGCTGGTGGGGCACTGGGAGGTGGCAGGGAGCCTGAATAAGCTTTTATGAACCTTGGGAGGAAGGGCAAGCTGAGGGCAAGCGGCTTCTCAGTGTTCCCACTAGATGGGGATGGAGGCATTGTGAGAGCTCGCTGCGCCCGCAGGGAGCACCCGGTGCTCGCCCCCGTGGCCACAGCGCCAGCCAGGGGTCATGGCCCTGCTGTCTGGGGGTGTCTCGGGGCTGACAGGGTGTCCCTTCTCCCGCAGATGCTGCAGGACTGCCCCAAGGCCCGCAGGGAGGTGGAGCTGCACTGGCGAGCGTCGCAGTGCGCGCACATCGTGCGCATCATGGACGTCTACGAGAACCTCTACCAGGGGAGGAAGTGTCTGCTCATCGTCATGGAGTGGTGAGCGCCCGGCCCGTGGGCACTGCAGGGTGCTGGGGGGCTGCCAAAAGGGGGGTGGAACCTTCCAGCCCTGGGGATGCAGCTGTGGGGACGGCAGCCCGGGCAGGGTGGCATTGGAGGGCTGGGGACAGCCAGGGCTGCTGGCTCTGAGTCATCCTGAAAACGCTCAGCTCAGGGCCTGTGGTTCTCACAGGTGGGTCAGAACCAAACTGCCTTTGGCCACCAAAAGCTGGGGGAGGCAGCAGGTTCCTGGCAGGCTGTGGTGGGGCAGTGCCCGAGCTGGCACCGCCTGCAGCAGCAGCAGCAGCAGCAGCAGCAGCAGCAGCTCTGCTTTGGGTAGGAGCTTGGTATCAACCTGGGGACGAGGAGGAGGGATGAAGGGGAAAGTATTGAAACCACATCCCAACCGCAGCTGTGATTTGCTGCAGCTTCCTTGCCAAAACCTCTCCTCTGGCAAGCTGGTAGATCGCCCGGGGGGGCAGCGGGTGCAGGAGCAGGGCCAGGGCACGTGGCACAGCAGCGCCCAGAGCAGCTCCTGGGGGGAAACAGGCACTGGAGAGGCACCCTGGCACTCTGGGCAGACAGGGATGGGGTAGGGGAGGCAGTGGGGAGAGAAAGAATGGCTGAGGGGTAGGAGGAGAGTCGCCAGGACTGTGTGTGTGAGCGAGGGATGCTCTGGGGTAATGTCCATCGCAAGGCAGGATTTGATTTCCAGCAGGAGCAGGCTCTGGATCCCTCCTGACAGGCTCTAGATCCATCCTCTCAGTCTCTGGATCCCTCCTGACTGCTCTGGATCCCTCCTGACTGCTCTGGATCCATCCTCCAAGGCTCTGGATCCATTCTCCCAGGTTCTGGACCCATCCTCTCAGGCTCTGGATCCCTCCTGACTGCTCTGGATCCCTCCTGACTGCTCTGGATCCCTCCTGACTGCTCTGGATCCCTCCTGACTGCTTTGGATCCCTTCTGACAGGCCGTGGATCCCTCCTGACTGCTCTGGGCCCATCCTGACTGCTCTGGATCCATCCTCTCAGGCTCTGGATCCCTCCTGACTGCTCTGGATCCCCCTGACTGCTCTGGATCCCTCCTGACAGGCTCTGGATCCCCCCTGACTGCTCTGGATCCACCCTGACTGCTCTGGATCCATTCTGCCAGGCTCTGGATCCCCCTGACTGCTCTGGATCCCTCCTGACAGGCTCTGTGCAGCAGAGGGTCCCAAGGGCTGCAGGCTATTGCTGCTGCAGATGTCACTGAATGTCAGGGAGATGCTATCAGCGCTGAGAAAGCCAAACTGTTCCTGCTTGAGGCAGATAAGGCAGGGCCAGGAAGTGCCATTAGCCCTGCTCTCATGGAGAACTCTCCCGTACCTCAGTCCTGATCTCTGTGGCAGCTGCATTTTCCCTGGGGGTGCCTGGGGAGGGAACCCACCCGTGGTTCTCCAGCAGCTCCCATGGGACCTGGCTGTGCTGCAGGGGGGTCCAGCCTCTGTGCCCGGCCTGGGGAGCCCTTTGTGACACTGCTGGTGTCTCACCCATGCCCTGAGCTTTGCTCAGCACTTCTGTGCTGGGTCATGGTGCTGCTGAGGCAGTTGGCTCGTGAGCAAAAGGAGGCCACGTGTGCTGGGAGTGCTCTCACCAATTTCAAGCCACATTTGCTGCCTTTACTGTAAATGTGTTTTTGTGGCTGCTGGGGCGGCCACAACCCGCCCAGCACGGAGCCTCTGCCCTGCTCCTTTCGGGAAGGAGGAGGCTCTGAAACGCCCCAGAACACCAACCCCAGGTCTTGGATGGAGAAGGGGATTGTTTCCTGCTCAGCAGGAGAGGGTGTGGTGGGAGACGGAGCCGCTGTCACGGATATTTTTTATGAAAAATCCTTTTGCTAGGATTTTTTCTCCTGAGAAGCTGAGAGGCCTCTGAAACAAAATGTAAGCAATAATTATCTGCTGCTGTGGAATGCAACAGGTGCAGCTTTGATTGGTCTCATGTGGTTGTTTTTAATTAATGGCCAATCACAGTCCAGCTGTCTCAGACTCTCTGGTCAGTCACAAGATCTTTTTCCTTCATTCTTTTCCTTTCCTTGCAAGCCTTCTGATGAAATCCTTTCTTCTTCTCTTTTAGGATAGTTTTAATATATAATTTTCTTTTAGTATGATATTTTATTAATATATTAATATATTATATATATAATATTATATATTTAATATGATATATTTTAATATGATATATCATAAAATAATAAATCAGCCTTCTGAAACATGGAGTCAAGATGAGAATCTTCGTGGAAGTTGCCTACAAATTCAACAAGGCAGCTGTTCTCTTGCAGCTTGGATGGTGGGGAGCTCTTCAGCCGCATCCAGGACAGGGGAGACCAGGCCTTCACAGAACGGGGTATGAGCCCACAGCCTGCTGGCCTTTCATCCCCTCCATCCCCTCAGTGTAACACCCTGGCCTTTGAGTCCCCTCCATCCCCTCAGTGTAACACCCTGCTGGCATTTCATCCCTCCATCCCCTCAGTGTAACACCCTGGCATTTCATCCCTCCATGCCCTCAGTGTAACATCCTGCTGGCATTTCATCCCTCCATCCCCTCAGTGTAACACCCTGGCCTTTGAGTCCCCTCCATCCCCTCAGTGTAACACCCTGCTGGCATTTCATCCCTCCATCCCCTCAGTGTAACACCCTGGCATTTCATCCCCTCCATCCCCTCAGTGTGACACCCTGGCCTTTCATCCTCTCCATCCCCTCAGTGTAACACCCTGGCCTTTCAGTCCCCTCCATCCCCTCAGTGTAACACCCTGCTGGCATTTCATCCCTCCATCCCCTCAGTGTGACACCCTGGCCTTTCATCCTCTCCATCCCCTCAGTGTAACACCCTGGCCTTTCAGTCCCCTCCATCCCCTCAGTGTAACACCCTGGCCTTTCAGTCCCCTCCATCCCCTCAGTGTAACACCCTGCTGGCATTTCATCCCTCCATCCCCTCAGTGTAACACCCTGGCCTTTCAGTCCCCTCCATCCCCTCAGTGTGACACCCTGGCCTTTCATCCTCTCCATCCCCTCAGTGTAACACCCTGGCCTTTCAGTCCCCTCCATCCCCTCAGTGTAACACCCTGCTGGCATTTCATCCCTCCATCCCCTCAGTGTAACACCCTGCTGGCATTTCATCCCTCCATCCCCTCAGTGTAACACCCTGCTGGCCTTTCATCCCCTCCATCCCCTCAGTGTAACACCCTGCTGGCATTTCATCCCTCCATGCCCTCAGTGTAACACCCTGCTGGCATTTCATCCCCTCCATCCCCTCAGTGTAACACCCTGGCCTTTCATCCCCTCCATCCCCTCAGTGTAACACCCTGGCCTTTCAGTCCCCTCCATCCCCTCAGTGTAACACCCTGGCATTTCATCCCCTCCATCCCCTCAGTGTGACACCCTGGCCTTTCATCCTCTCCATCCCCTCAGTGTAACACCCTGGCCTTTCAGTCCCCTCCATCCCCTCGGTGTAACACCCTGCTGGCATTTCATCCCCTCCATCCCCTCAGTGTAACACCCTGCTGGCATTTCATCCCTCCATCCCCTCAGTGTAACACCCTGCTGGCATTTCATCCCTCCATGCCCTCAGTGTAACACCCTGCTGGCATTTCATCCCCTCCATCCCCTCAGTGTAACACCCTGGCCTTTGAGTCCCCTCCATGCCCTCAGTGTAACACCCTGGCCTTTCATCCTCTCCATCCCCTCAGTGTAACACCCTGGCCTTTCATCCCCTCCATCCCCTCAGTGTAACACCCTGGCCTTTCATCCCCTCCATCCCCTCAGTGTAACACCCTGGCCTTTCATCCCCTCCATCCCCTCAGTGTGACACCCTGGCCTTTCATCCTCTCCATCCCCTCAGTGTAACACCCTGCTGGCATTTCATCCCCTCCATCCCCTCAGTGTAACACCCTGGCCTTTCATCCCCTCCATCCCCTCAGGGACTCTTCTGGATCCCCAGCAGAGTTCTGCACTCAGGGAATGAGGGATGTGGGTGCAAGGCGCCCTGCTTTTCATGTTTGCTTGAGAATAGGGTTGGGGAGTATTTTCTCAGCTGCTCCCACACTCTGTCCATCCCACTCCTGTCAGGAACACCCACCTCCCTCAAAAAATTAAGTCCATGGGCTGTGGTTCTCATAGGTCTCATTAATCTCATTCCCTCTACTCCTCTGGCCAGGAAAAGCAACCACACAACCCAAACTCTGAGCCCGTTGCCCCCTTGACTTCCCATCCTAAGGGGAAACCTTTCCCAGCTGCATTCCTTGCTGCTTAGGTGTCCTAAACAGTGCAAGCCCCTCCTTGGTGTGAGGGCCAGGGGCTGGACTCTGCCCCATCCCTTCCCCTGGAGTTTCTGGGAGCTGCAGGCTCCTTTCCCAGGGGTGGGGGGAGTGGCACAGACCCCACGGACAGGGGGACTTCAAGCAGAGCAAACCCCTTTGACCTCAGCCAGGTTCTTTGGCTGCTGGTTTGTAGAGCTCCCCAGGGAGCAGTGCCCTTTTAACTTGCTTCTGAAGGCTTCTGGTGGTTTCTTTGCTGCTTCAGAGGCTTCGGAGATCATGAAGAGCATTGGGGAAGCCATCCAGTACCTGCACTCGATCAACATCGCGCACCGGGACGTGAAGGTACCACCCTGAGCCCCCCTGGCAGTGCCAGGGCCCAGCCCTGCTGCTCCGTGTGGCATTCACATTCTCTGAACACAGATAATAATTCTCTCTCCCAGGATTTTTCCTGGGGAAGGCAGTGAGAGGAAAACAATTCTTATCTCTGCTTGCTGCTGCTGTTGTTTAGCACGTGTGGAATGTGTTATGGGGATTGTTTACTGAGGAAGAAGGGTGTTTAGACTGATTGACTGATTAGAAAAAAATACCTGTTTAGACTGATTGACTATTAGAAAAAAGCTGTGTTGTGACTGTCTGGAGACAGTCATGGGTTTTTCTGTAGTATCTCTTTAGTGTGGTATCTTTTTAGTATAGTGTGAAAAACGCCAATCGCTTTTAGAATTTTAAAAGTTTAATAGTAATAAAATGGTTAGAAAAATAGTAATATAATCAGAGTAATAAAAATTTGGACAATTAGGATTTAGTTCAATATGAGACAATAAGAACAAAGAGTTATGGACAATCTGGGTACCTCTTTCTTTTACCTTTTCTGTCTAAATCTAGGTAAAATAGCCAAACCTGCTGTTTCCTGCAGGGCGGGGGTGTGTGTCCACATCCCCCTGCTCACTCTGCTCCAAGGGGCAGAGCTGCTCCAGAGTTTTTATCTACCAGCAGCCCCACAGCTTGTTTGTAAAGACAAATCCACTGTTCCTCTCAATCCCATATCCCTGATTTCCTGTTGTGACCCAAGGTGGGTCCGAGAGGACCGGTGTCGCAGACATCTTTTATGAAAAATCCTTTCCTTAGGATTTTTTCTCCTGAGAAGCTGAGAGGCCTCAGGAACAAAATGTAAACAATGGTTATCTGCTGCTGTGGAATGCAACAAGTAGATCTGTGATTAGCCCATGTTAGTTGTTTCTAATTAATGGCCAATCACAGTCTGCTGGCTCAGACTCTCTGTCCGAGACACAAGCCTTTGTTATCATTCCTTCTTTTTCTATTCTTAGCTAGCCTTCTGATGAAATCCTTTCTTCTATTCTTCTAGTATAATTTTAATGTAATATATATCATAAAATAATAAATCCAGCATTCTGAAGCATGGAGGCAGATCCTTGTCTCTTCCCTCATCCTAAGACCCCTGTGAACACGATCACAGACCGGGTTCAACAGCAGAGCTCAGCACATTCCTAAGCCAAGGCACAGGTTTAACCCTATGGAGCAGTATCCTGGATACCTCAGGAGGAATATTCCCCAGGAAAGCTGTGTTGGGTGTTGGGGTCACCCTCTTTGATAGCTCACTCCTTGTCCCCTGCGTGTTCCCAGCCGGAGAACCTCCTGTACACCTCCAAGAGGCCCAACGCCGTGCTGAAACTCACCGACTTCGGCTTCGCCAAGGAAACCACCACGCACAACTCGCTGGCCACACCCTGCTACACGCCCTACTACGTGGGTGAGTGCAGGAACATCGGGGGTAGGATGGTTGGGATGGATGGAGATGCAGCCCCTCACCTCTGCATCCAGCCTGGAGCCTGCAGCAGGGAGCTGGGGACTGCTCCAGGCAGTGCTTCCCACAGTGGCTCTTGGTGTCTCCATGGGGTGTCAGAGCCCTCTCACCTGGTGCCGACACTCACATTTAGGATTTTCTTTCTGTTTTTGCCAGCCCCAGAAGTGCTGGGCCCAGAGAAGTACGACAAGTCCTGTGACATGTGGTCCCTGGGTGTCATCATGTATATTCTGTAAGTCTTGAGGGTTCCTGTCCCTCCTGCCGGGCTCAGCTCCTGCTCCTGGCACTGCCCTGTGCTCCTGGCGAGGTTTTTGGGGTGGCACATTGACTCTGTTCCCCCTCCTGGTGCAGGCTGTGCGGGTACCCCCCCTTCTACTCCAACCACGGGCTGGCCATCTCTCCTGGCATGAAGAAGAGGATCCGAATGGGCCAGTACGAGTTCCCCAACCCCGAGTGGTCCGAGGTGTCAGAGGAAGGTAAACGTGGTCCCTGTGGGGCCTGTCCCCAGGCTGAGGTCTCCTTCTGAGGGCTGGGAGGAGCTCAGACCCCTGGCTGGGTCAGGGGTCACCTCTCAGCAGCTGCACCTCTGCTGGAGAGGCTTGTGCTGAAGGGCTTGTGCAGGGTCAGGTGTGTGGCACAGGAGGGCACACAGGAGGGCACACAGGAGGGCACTCAGGGGTTTTGGGGCTGGGGCTGGAGCTCAGGAGAGCCCCTCAGCAGCTGCTGGCCCCTGACGCTGCCCCAACCCCTGCAGTGAAGCAGCTGATCCGAAACCTGCTGAAGACAGACCCGACCCAGCGCATGACGATAACGGAGTTCATGAACCACCCCTGGATCATGGTGAGATGGGATGGGATCATGGGATCATGGGATGGGATGGATGGAATCATGGGATGGGATAATGGGATAATGGGATATTGGGATGGGATGGGATGGGATGGGATGGGATGGGATGGGATGGGATGGGATGGGATGGGATGCATAGGATGGGATGGGATCATGGGATGGGATCATGGGATCATGGGATGGGATGGATGGGATCATGGGATGGGATGGGATCATGGGATCCATGGGATGTAATGGGATGGGATGGGATGGGATGGGATGGGATGGGATGGGATGGGATGGGATAGGATCCATGGGCTTAGGATGGGATGGGATCCATGGGATGGGTTAATGGGATGGGACGGGATGGGACGGGATGGGATCCATGGGATGGGATAGGATGGGATAGGATGGGATGGGATGGGATGGCATCCATGGGATGGGATGGGATGGGATCCATGGCATGAGTTAATGGGATGGGATGGGATGGGATGGGATAATGGGATGGGATGGGATCCATGGCATGGATGCCTGTGGGTCCCAGCTCACGCTCCTCCCCTCTCCTGGCAGCAATCCATGCAGGTGCCCCAGACCCCGCTGCACACCAGCCGTGTGCTGAAGGAGGAGAAGGACCTGTGGGAGGATGTGAAGGTAAAACCTCTCTCTGTCCCTGTCTGCAAAGCTCTGCACCCCTCTGTCATCTGGGGAATGTCCTCTCCTGGGTATTGCAGACCAGGCTCGTTCACTGTGCCTGGAAGTGTTCCAAAACTGTATAATGTGGCACTTGGGACATGATGTAGTGGTGGAACTGGGTTAACCATGGAATCCTAGAATGGTTTAGGTTGGAAGGGACCTCAAAAGCCAGGGCAGGGACACCTTCCACTGTCCCAGGCTGCTCCAAGCCAGCCTGGCCTTGGCACTGCCAGGGATGGGGGAGCCACAGCTGCTCTGGGAATGCCATCCCAGGCCATCCCCACCCTCACAGGGCAGAGCATGCTTGGCCTCAATCACCCTGGAGAGCTTTTCCAGCCTGAACAATCCCACAATTCCAGTTTGGTGTGGGCGTGCTGGCTCTAGGGCTGATCTGTGCTTGGGAGGGAGCTGGAAAATTTGGCATTGGGACACTCAGGCCTTGCTTTATTTTTTATTTTATTCCCAGCTGTTTATTCCCAGCTGCTCTGGGGACCCTGGTATAGGAATGTGCCCCTTGTTGACAGAGTGACAAAACTATCCTTTGTCTCCTCAAAAAGGAAAAAAGCCCAGAAGTTTCTCTCCTCAGTAAGGTGAAAATACACCTCATAGGACCTGGGGGACTTCACCTCAAACTTGAGGATGGCCAGTTGGACAGAAACCAAAAAGTTTTACATGAGCAATTTACTAGAGAAACAAGAGAACCAAGAAACTAATGGCTTTTGTGAGGTGTTGTGACCGTGTTCACAGGGGTCCCAGGATGAGGGAAGAGATGAAGATCTGACTCCATGTTTCAGAAGGCTGATTTATTATTTTATGATATATATTATATTAAAACTATACTAAAAGAATAGAAGAAAGGATTTCATCAGCCTAGCTAAGAATAGAATAGGAAAAGAATGATAACAAAAGCTTGTGGCTTGGGCAGCGAGTCTGAGCCAGCTGACTGTGATTGGCCATTAATTAGAAACAACCACATGAGACCAATCACAGATCCACCTGTTGCATTCCACAGCAGCAGATAACCATTGGTTACATTTTGTACCTGAGGCTTCTCAGCTTCTCAGGAGGAAATTTCCTAAGGAAAGGATTTTTCCTAAAAGATGTCTGCGACAAGGTGTTTTACCAGGAGCAAGAACTTCTTGCACCTTGCTCGGTTTTCCTTTGTAAAAAGCTTTGTTATTTTGCCTTTTATGAAAACTTTTTTGTTTCCAACACTACCACAGAAGCCATCCTGCTGATTTTTTGCCTTCTAAGGTAGCTGAGCTACCTTGGGTGTGAAATAGATCTCCAAGAGCTTAGAGACCTGGCTTGAGGAGACCCCTATTTCACCCTGGGGGGCTTTGCTGATGGCCCTGTGTCCCCTGCCCACAGGAGGAGATGACCAGTGCCCTGGCCACCATGAGAGTGGACTACGAACAAATCAAGATCAAGAAAATCGAGGATTCCTCGAACCCTCTGCTGATGAAGAGGAGGAAGAAAGCCAACCCCCCCGAGCCCACCACGCTGCCCCACTGAGGGCCCTGCCCACCAGCCCTCCAGAAAGCAATAACTATAAATATATATATATATATATTTTTTAAGGAAAAAAAAAGACAAAAAGAAACAGACTGTTCTATCGAGCGCATGGAATTCAGACATTTATACCAGACTAGTTATTTTTAGCTACTCACCTGTGTTTCTGACCTTTCTGGAGCAGGTGGTGAGATCCTCCCCCTCAGATCCACACCTGCACCCAGGGATTTTTTTTTGTCCTGTAGGTGAACGCCGCCAATAATTGGATTTTTATTTTTCTTTTGTGAAACAGTTTTGATTTATATATATATATTTTTTTTTTCTTTTCCTCCTCCTTCCTTCCAAAGACATGGAAACTCCTGTGGTGACCTTTTTAGGGTATATTACATATAAATATTTTTTAAAAACTACTGTAGAGCTGAAACCCAGACAGTGTGTTCCCTGTGTGGATGCTGGTTAGAGACAGGCTCCAGGGAAGGAGAGCTGCTCTCCCCCGTGTCCTGCTGCCCTGGGGGGGGTCCCAAATCAAGCACAGGAGCCACAAAGCAGCGCCCCAGCCCTCCCTGGGGGTTTACCTGGCAGCGCTGTCTGTCTGTCCGTGCGGGGTGTGTGTCTGTCCGTGGGCCTGCAGCTGCTCTGGCTGCCCCTGCGTGGCCTGGGATGCAGCTCTGACCTCAGGGGGGGCTCTGCTGTCCCCCCAGCTCTGCAGGGATGTGTGCCCCCCTCACCCTGTGCCCAGCATGGGGGGGTCCCTGGGGACAGCGGGTGCCAGGGCAGGGCTGGGGGTGGCACAGCTGGAGCCAGCTTGGCAGCACTGACCCCTCCCCTGGCTGGGAATGGGGGTGCTGCAGCCCCCCCAGTGTGGCTCCTGCAGCTGCTCTGAAGTCTTTAGTCCATGGATGATGATGATGACGACGATGATGATGATGATTATTATTATTATTATTTTGTCACGATGTTTCACTTCGTTACATGTGTTTGAATGGGGAAAAACGATTTTTTAAGGTTTAGTTTTTAGGTGATCTTTTTAGACACTGTATGGAATTTTAATTTGTTTTGAAAACTGGTTTTTATCCCCCCCCCTTTTTTTTTTTTAATTTTTTTTAATTGTTTTTGTCTGTTGGCTTATACTAATCTTCCCAGTCTGCTCTTCAGTCCTTTGGATTAAAGACACTTAAAGAGTCACCCAGTCTCTCCTGTTGCTTGTGTGGCTGTGAAGAACCCCCCTAGTGCTCCAGCTGCTCTCCCTGTGCCCTAAAATTGCTCTTTTTTCCACCAGAAAGACTGAGCTCCCCTGGATGTTCTCTGGGGACACAACAGCCCTTTGCTCGGGGACAGCTGCACAGCACGTGTCACCCCTGGGCTGGGGCTGTGGGGTGATGTGGAATGGGGTGGGGTGCTATGGGGTGATGTGGGGTGCTTTGGGAGGGTGTGGGGGGATGTGGGTTGATGGAGGATGATGAGGGGTGCTGTGGATGATGTGGATGATGATATGGGGTGATGTAGGATGCTTTGGGAGGGTATGGGGTGCTGTGGGTGCTGTGGACGCTGTGGGGTGATGTGGGTGCTGTGGGTGATATGGGATGCTTTGGGATAGTGTGGGATGCTGTGGATGAAGATGTGGGATGATGTGGGATGGGGTGGGGTGCTTTGGGATTGTATAGGATGATGCTGTGGGATGATGCTGTGGGGTGCTGTGGATGCTGTGGGATGCTATGGGGTACTATGGGATGGTGTGGGGTGCTATGGAATTTTATGAGATGATGCTGTGGGGTGCTGTGGATGATGGTGTGGGGTGCTTTGGGACAGTGTGGGATGGTGTGGGGTGATGTGGGTTGATGTAGGATGATGAGGGGTGCTGTGGGGTGCTTTGGGATGGTGTGGATGCTGTGGGATGGTGTGGGTGATGGTGTGGGTGATGGTGTGGATGCTGTGGATGATGCTATGGGTGATGCTGTGGCACACGGGGCCGCGGATGCCATGGCCGGGTGCCGGCAGGGGACAGACAGACAGACAGACAGACAGACACCGTGCCCGCCCGGAGTCGGGGCCGCTGGGGCTGTGCCCGGTCCCCGCTGGGGCTGTGCCCGGTCCCCGCTGTCCCCGCTGGGGCTGTGCCCTGTCCCCGCTGTCGCCACCAGTGTCAGGGCTGCGGGAGCTGCCGCTGCTGCAGGAGACGAGGAAGGGGCTTATTGTAAAACATCTGGAAAGAAATGATGCATCTGACTCCATGATATCAGAAGGCTAATTAATTAATTACTTTATTATACTGTATTATTCTATACTCTATTACACTACATCTACACTGAAACTGCACCAGCACTCTGGGCAGCACAAGCCCGAAAAAGGCCCCACGTTAACAGAGGATTAACCCTTAAAAGCAACAGCCTGCTGCATATTCAAACACCTCATCCATGATGCATAAATTCCATTCAAACACAGGATTCTGTCTGGGCAGTGTCAGCTTCTTCCTCTGAATCCTAAAGGCGTCGTCCTGCCCGAGCAAGACAGAAAGAAGTTCATTTCTCCTGATAACGGAGCAATAAATTCTCTTTCTCTGAAAGATTCAGGCGTCCTGTGGTTGCTATCTCAGTGTGAGTCCTTTCTTTAGAAAAAAAGTATCCTACATAGCACAGTTTCTATTTTAACATTTTGTTATAACCTAAAACTATATTTAACACACTACTTAAGAGAATTAATACAGCATCACTTTCTAACACAACACATATAATATTCATTTGAATATTTGCAAAAAGCCCAATCACAAAATACACATTTTTCACATTGGTAAACATTCCAATACCTCCATTTACCATTGGTAAATATTCCAATACATTTAACACACTACTTAAGAGAATTAATACAGCATTACTCTCTAACACAACACATATAATATTAATTTGAATATTTGTGAAAAACCAATCATAAAATACGTATTTTTCACATTGGTAAATATTCCAATACAGTAAATATTCCAATACAGTAAATATTCCAATACTATAAATATTCCAATACTGCATTTTTCACATTGCTAAATATTCCAATACCGCATTTTTCACATTGGTAAATATTCCAATACTGGTAAATATTCCAATACCCATTTTTCACATTGGAAAATATCCCAATACCGCGTTTTTCACATTGGTAAATATTCCAATACTGTGAATATTCAAATACAGCACTTTTCACATTGGTAAATATTCCAATATTGCATTTTTTCACATTGGTAAATATTCCAATACCGGTAAATATTCCAATACCGATTTTTCACATTGGTAAATATTCCAATACTTAAATATTCCAATACCGCATTTTTCACATTGGTAAATATTCCAATACCGGTAAATATTCCAATACCGATTTTTCACATTGGTAAATATTCCAATACTTAAATATTCCAATACCGCATTTTTCACATTGGTAAATATTCCAATACCCATTTTTCACACCGGTGAACATTCCAATCCCTCGGGCTGCCCAGCCGGGAGCTGGTCCCTGGCCCTGCCCGGGCTGTGCTCGGGTCCTGCTGCTGCTCCCCGTGGCTGCTGCAGCCCCAGAGGTGTCAGACTCAGCACGCAGAGGTGTGAAGGGTGTGAAGCACCGGCAGCAGTTTCCATCCCCCGAGGTCTCCAGGCTTGCGCAGGTTCCACGTTTTGGGGAAAAAAAAAAAAAGCCAAACCAAAAAAAGATTCTCTAAACAAACGCAAATCCTGGCAGGGAACCCCCAGCTTGCCTCGGATGGGGTGAGGTTTGGGTTTCTTGTGTTACAGAGATCCTGTTTTGGAAATTACGGCGCTCACTGACACAAATGTCAACCCCGGTGGGAAGATGCGTGGCTTGAAATGTTTTCTGTGTGTGTTTGGGCAGGGAAGAGCAGAGCGGGGCTCATTTCCCTCTCCATTCCCCTCAGCTGGGCACTGGATTGAAGCCAGCAGTGGAGAGCAGGTCTCCAGGATGGTCCTGGATCTTCCCATGGTGGTCATGAAGCTTCCCAGGGTGGTCCTGGAGCTTCCCATGGTGGCTCTGAAGTTTCCCAGGGTGGTTCTGGAGCTTCTCATGATGGTCCTGGACCTTCCCATCATGGCTCTGAAGCTTCCCAGGATGGTCCTGGAGCTTCCAAGGGTGGCTCTGAAGCTTCCAGGGTGGGTCTGAAGCTTCCCAGGATGGTCTTGGAGCTTCCCAAGATGGTCCTGGAGCTTTCCATGGTGGTCATTAAGTTTCCCATAGTGGTCCTGAAGCTTCCAGGATGGTCCTGGAGCTTCCTCTGATGGCTCTGAAGCTTCTCAGGATGATCCTGGAGCTGGCCATGAGGCTTCTCAGGATGGTCCTGAAGCATCCAGGATGGTGCTGGAACTTCCCAGGGTGGTGTTGAAGCTTCCAGGATGGTCCTGGAGCTTCCTGTGGTGGTCCTGGACCTTCCCATGGTGGTCATGAAGCTTCCCAGGGTGGTTCTGGAGCTTCCCATGGTGGTCCTGGAGCTTCCCAGGGTCACCATGAAACTTCTCAGGATGGTCCTGAAGCTTCCTAGGATGGTCCTGGAACTTCCCATGGTGACTCTGAAGTTTCCCAGGGTGGTTCTGGAGCTTCCCATGATGGTTCTGGAGCTTCCAAGGTGGTCCTGGAGCTTCCCATGGTGGTCCTGGAGCTTCCCATGATGGTCCTGGAGCTTCCAGGATTGTCCTGGAGCTTCCCAGGATGGACCTGGAGCTTCTCAGGATGGTTCTGGAGGTTCCCAGGGTCACCATGAAGCTTCTCGGGATGGTCCTGAAACTTCCTAGGATGGTCCTGGAATTTCCCATGGTGTCTCTGAAGCATCCAGGATGGTACTGGAGCTTCCCATGGTGGTCCTGGAGTCTCTCAGGGTGGTCCTGAAGCTTCCCAGGATGGTCCTGGAGTTTCCTATGGGGGCTCTGAAGCTTCCCATGGTGTCTCCGGAGCTTCCAGGATGGTCCAGGACGATTCTGGAGCTTCCCAGGCTTTCCTGAACATCCCAGCCCCTGGAGAAGAAGGCTGCCCACGGTGTCACCCCCTCCACAGTCCCCTGTCCCTCCCTGCCCAGCAGAACTGTCCCTCTGGAGGGGTTTTGGCCCCAGGCTCTCTCTTTCTGTCACCGCTTTCAGTGCCTGGGTGGATGAAACCCGGGGCTGTTTTCTGTGAAGCTGTTGGTGCTAAAAGGAATAGCTGGGGCAGTGTGGGTGGGGGTGAGAACAGACTTACTCACACGGGGCCATGTTTTTGGTGCTTTTAGGTTTGAAATGTGAATTTTGGGGCAGATCTGCTGACAGGGAGCTGTAAATAAATTGGCTGGAGAGCAGCAGAGAGGGAAGAGGAGAGGTGCTGGAATTCTGGGGGCTCTGGGAGCAGGTAAGGATGGGAAAAGCAGCAGGAAGGAATTCAATTTTGTGCTGGGGAAGGTGAGATGGATTCACACATCATGGCTGGAAGGAGATGAAATTCAAAGTCCCTTCCAGAATCATTCTGTGGTTCCATCACCTTTGGGAAAAACAACCCAAGGGTGGCCAGAATATAAAATCTTGGATTGAGGACCAAAATCTTGGATTGAGGACCAGAATCTTGGATTGAGGACCAGAATCTTGGATTGAGGACCAAAATCTTGGTCTGGGACCTGAGGGAGGTGATGGCCACAATGATTTGCAGGAGTCAGCTGCAGTGGGAGCAGAGCACGGAAACCTGGGGGGACCTGTGAGCTGCTGACTCCAGGGGAATTAGTGAACAATTCAGTGCAACATTTGAAATTTTTAGTAGTTAGTAAAAAAATAACCCCTCTCTCCTCACCCCACCTGCTTTATTTTTAGCAGCAAGCTTCCTGCTAAGGAGAAAAAAAGGTAAAAAAAAAAATAATTCTTGCTTTTGAGGTGATTTTGATCAAAAGTCTGGCTCTGCTCCAGGATGATCACTGGGGAGGGGATGAATCACGAAGATCTCTGTTCTTATCTGCGCACGCAACAAGTTTCTGCTGCTCTTGCAAGGATGGGGGCAAAGCCCCTTCCTCCAGCCGTGGTTTGCTCTGCTCCCATGGTGTTGGTCAACTCTGGACAGCCCCAGGAGCACAAAATGTCCTGTGGCTGGTGTGGATGTGCAGGAGGAAGGAGCGTTGTGCAACAGCACTGAGGAGCCCTCAGCTGGTTGCTGTTTCTCTCCTGCCCTTTGTTTTGTGATTATTTACTGTTTATTGCCCTGATTTACCACTGAGGGTGGTTGTTTGTCCATGCCTGGGCTCTCAGGACTGGCAGAGCTGCTCTGCAGCCACTGCCTCCTTCTCTTGGCCAAGGAGGTTGGCTTGGGTTGGTTTGTACCCTGGGATCACCTCCTGGTAAGCTGGACAGCTCAAAAAGGCAAAAATTCTGCGCAAAATCAGCTAATGGTTGTATTTTTCTTAAGGATTAGACCAGGCACATCAGGGCAATATCAGGATTTCCTGACACAAAGCTTGGCCTGCACATGGTTAAATTGATTAATGCTCAGAAAATGCTGGATTTCTGAAAATCCATTGGATCAGCCTGCTCAGACCTGGGGCTGCAGGGATCCTGCTGAGGGCTGGCTGTAAAAGGACAGCTGGTGATGCAAATCTGGCTGTGAAAGCAGAAGAAGGAGATGTGATTTTTGCTCAGAGTAAGGTTTTCTTCACAAATTGCTCCATCAAAGTGTAACAGGCCCACAGGAATCCTGCTCTAGGCTTTTGCAAAGCCTTTTCCAACCAGGAAAGGCAAAGCTCTGAAAATCAGCCCCAGCAGGTTGTGGAGAGGGTGTGTGAGATGTGCCAGCCACAGCAGCTGAGCCCAGCATTGCAAAAGAGTCAGGAAACCGAATTTCATCTCAGAAAAAAAGCAAATTTGGTGCTGCTGCCAGGAAAGGAACTTTGTAGTCCAGCTCTGGACTGGAGCAAAGGAGATGGTTTGGTTGCTTCAGGGTGTGATGAAATGGTGGAGAGACCCTGCCAAGAGGCCAAAGGCAACAGGTCACAAGGCAGAAAATGAGAACTGCTGGGGTTGAACCTCTAAATCAGCATCCCTGAGCATCTGCACTGCCCTCCAACAGCCCCAGGAGGGGCAGTGCCTGTCCCACAGCCAAGTGTGTCACTCGTTAATTAACGTCACACGTTAATTAATGTCGCACATGGATGCACTGCTGGCTGGGATGGCACTCAGGAATGTCACAGGGGGCCAGCTCTGGGCCCTCACCTTGTCCCTGCTGCTCTGTGGGCTTTTGGCACCTAAAGGGGCCTTTAATGAAGGTGGGGATGAACATCTCAGGGGAGTTGTTGTGACACGACGGGGGGGAATGGGTTTTAATTAAAATAGGGTAGATTTAGACTAGATATAAGGGAGAAACGTTTTAAAAGGAAGGTGGTAAAGCACTGAAATTGGCTGCTGGGAGAGGTGGTGGCTGCCCTGTCCCTGGAAACATTCAAGGCCAGGTTGGATGTGGCCTGGAACAACCTGGAATGGTGGAAGGTGTCCCAGCCCATGGCATGAGGTGGGAACAATATGATCAATAAATTCCCTTCCAACCCAAACCATTGTGTGATCAGGAGCCTCCCTGGGGTTCAGTTTTGGATCTGAGTCCTCTGCAGAGCCCAGGCTGCGTGAGGATGCAGCGACTCAGCACAGAGGGGACAGCGAGTGCTGCCTGCCCCTGTGGGTGCTGCCCCCGTGGGTGCTGCTTCTATGGGTGCTGCTCCTGTGAGTGCTGCTCTCCCAGCCTGCCCAGGCTCTTCTCCTCTCAGCCCTGAGTCATTGTGAAACCCCCAGCTCTGGGGCTGCTGGGGCTGCCAGAGGCTCGGCTGTGGCATGGCCCATCCACGTGCTGAGAACCTGCAGGGAACCTGCTGGGAACCTGGTGAGACCCTGCAGAGAACCTGCAGAGAACCTGCTGGGAACCTGGTGAGAACCTGCAGGGAACCTGCTGGGAACCTGCTGGGAACCTGCAGAGAACCTGCAGAGAACTGGCTGGGAACCTGGTGAGAACCTGCAGGGAACCTGAACCTTGCTGAGAACCTGCTGAGAACCTGCTGAGAACCTGCTGAGAACATGCACCTTGCTGAGAACATGGTGAGAACATGCACCTTGCTGAGAACATGCAGGGAACCTGCTGAGAACCTGGTGAGAACCTGCACCTTGCTGAGAACATGCAGGGAACCTGCTGAGAACCTGGTGAGAACCTGCACCTTGCTGAGAACCTGCAGGGAACCTGCTGAGAACATGCACCTTGCTGAGAACATGGTGAGAACATGCACCTTGCTGAGAACATGCAGGGAACCTGCTGAGAACCTGGTGAGAACCTGCACCTTGCTGAGAACATGGTGAGAACATGCACCTTGCTGAGCACCTGGTGAGAACCTGCTGAGAATCTGGTACCTTGCTGAGAACCTGGTGAGAACCTGCTGGGAACCTGCTGAGAACCTACAGGGAACCTGCACCTTGCTGAGAACCTGCAGGGAAGGTCCCCACCACTCCCACCAGCCCCACACAGCCCCTGCTCTGCCTGCGAGCCACCTGGAGGGTTGTGTGGCTTTGCTTGCCCCATAACCACCATTCATCTGCTCTTTTCCTGCTCTGAACAGATTCTGGAAGCAGCAGGCATGGGGCAAAGCTTCTGCCAGGTTGGTGTGGCAGGACTGAACCCCTTTCTTGGCCGGGATGAACCCTGGGGTTGTGGCCACATTTCTCCTCACAGAGAAAAGCAAGGCACATCCTCCCAAGGATGTTTTCTGGGAATTGCAGCGAGGAACCTCAGAGAAAGAAAAAACAGTTCTTATCTCAACTGCTGCTCCACATGTGGAATGTGTTCTGGAGATTGTTCACCCGAGGTGACCAATTGCATCCACGTGTGTGTGTCGGGACTGCCGGGAGATTTTGTGGAGTTGGGTGCTCGTGCAATTTCAGTTTAGATGTAGTGTAATATAGTGTAATATAGTGTAGTATAATATAGTATATTAAAGTCATCAATTAGCCTTCTGATATCATGGAGTCAGATGTAGCCATGATATTTTCTGAAAAAATCCCTTTGCCAGGATTTTTTTTCTCCTGAGAAGCTGAGAGGCCTCAGAGGAAAAGAAAAACAATAATTACCTGCTGCTGTGGAACGCAGCAGGTGCAGCAAGCGAGATAAGAATTGTGTTTTCCTTCTTCTCTGCTTGCCTCACAGCTTCTCTCTGTTCAGAGGGCATGTGAATACCACAGTCAGATGCATCATTCTTCCCTTGCTTTTACAATGTGGGGGTTTTGGAGCTGAGGAGCTCTGGGGGTGCAGTCCCTGAGGAGCTCTGGGAGCAGGAGAAAAAATCCTATGGAAAGGATTTTTCATAAAATGTGTCTGTGACAAGAATAAATGCTGAAATCACTTTTAGTACCCCTTGCTTTAGGCCTTTCTTTTTTTAGAATATGTGGTGGTGTTCACAGGGGTCCCAGGATGAGGGAAGAGATGAGGATCTGACTCCGTGTTTCAGCAGGCTTGATTTATTATTTTATGATATATATTACATTAAAACTATACTAAAAGAATAGAAGAAAGGATTTCATCAGAAGGCTTGCAAGTGAAGGAAAAAAAATGGAATTATAATAAAATCTTGTGATTGACCAGAGAGTCTGAGACAGCTGGACTGTGATTGGCCATTAATTAAAACAACCCCATGAGACCAATCAAGGATGCACCTGTTGCATTCCACAGCAGCAGATAACCATTGCTTACATTTCATTTCGGAGGCCTCTCAGCTTCTCAGGAGAACAAATCCTAAGGAAAGGATTTTTCATAAAACGTGTCTGTGACAAGAATAAATGCTGAAATCACTTCTAGTACCCATTGTTTTGGGCCTTTTTGTTATAATAAATGCTGAAATCACTTTAGTACCAGGAGTGTGGTCCCGTTTTCAGCACCCAGCTCTGGTAATTACTCAGCCTCTCACCGCCTGAGGGAAGGAATTGGCAGCTCTGCAAAGCCAGGGCTGTGCCCTCCATGACCTACGTGCCCAGCTGGGGCTCTCAGCCCTGTTTTTGTTGCTCCCCCTGGCCTCTTTAACGGCAAAGCCCCAATTTCAGTCACGTGCTGCCAAAATCTAGGGCACAGAGAGGCAGGAGCCGCGTGGGCCTGAGCGGTGCAGCCAGTTCGAGTTAAATAACAAGTGTTCAAACTACAACCACAACAAAATGAGGAAAGTTCCGAAAGCTTCTGCCGTTCAAATGGAGTCACAGCAGAGTTTGTTTTAATTTTACCCCTTTTTGTGCTTAAAGTCCCTCACATCACCTCAAGGCTTGTCCCTGGGCTTTGGGGCACCCAGGAGGAGGTGTTCATCTTCCTCGTGACATGAGACAAATTTTTTCCTGTCCCAAGAAAGAGGCCAGTGAGGATTGGTTCCTTAGTCCCAGCACATGACTGGCTGTCTGTCCTGCTGTGTTCAGGAGATGTCTGTCTGTCTGTCCTGCTGTGTTCAGGACACACACTTCCACCCTGGTGTTCAGCTGGGATTTGCCCTCCTCGCGTTGGCCAGCAGCAGTTGATGAAGAAAGTTAATTATTTTCCCTGGCAGCAAGTACAGCACCGGGTGCTCAGGGCTTTGAGGAAAGTTTCTAAAGAGAGAAAAAGCAAAAGCAGAAGGAGCAGCTCCCTCCAGGCAGCCCCAGGTGGAGATGCAGGATTTGGGCTGGGGGGAAGCTCAGCCCTGGGGCAGAGCGCCTGGGAGGTGATTTAGGCTCTCAGGACTAGGGCTGCTGAGCTGGCAGCTCTCTCAGGGGGAGGATACCCAGCAAGGAAACCCAACTTCTGTGGGATAACAAAACCAGAAACCACCACCTTTGATCTCTACCACGGCTTCGTGCTTTTACTGTAACACCCAGACTGCCACTGAGATTGGCAGGAACTACCTCAGCCCTGCTGGGGCTCTCAGCAGCTTTTGGGGAGCCAGGAGGAGCAAAAGGCTGGGGTTTATGGTGCTTTTTGTCTCCAAACACTGATATTTTGGGCTTAGCTGATGCTGGGAGCTGAGGGATCTGCAGAGCTGCTACCCACACCCAGCACAGGTCAGGGTGCAGCCTGGAGGGACACTGGGTGATGCTGGTGCCAGGATTCCAGCTGGAATTAGGTCACCTGTGTGTCGCAGACATCCTTTTCACTAAAATCCTTTCTTTAAGATTTTTTTTCCTTCTGGGAAGCTGAAGCCCCAGAAACAAAAAGTAAACAATAATTATCTGCTGCTGTGGAATGCAACAGCGTGACCCGTGATTAGTCTCGTGTGGATGTTTTAGTTCGGTGACCAGTCACAGCAGAGCTGGCTCTCGCAGTCTGTCAAGGCCAGCTTGTGTGTTATCATTCTTTACTTTCTGTTTTTAGGTAGCTTAGCAGCTTCTGGAAACTCTCCTTTCTTTTTCTTTTTAAATATATATATATAGAAAAATATATATTTATATGTATATTTATATAGTTATAATAGATGTATATATCATAAAATAATAAATCAAGCCTTCTGTAATGGAGTCAAAGATCTCGTCTCTCCTTCACCCCAAAAACCCTTGTGACCACCGTCACAACCTGTGATGGTGCCCCGGATTTCCCAGCTCTCCAAGCTGCCATTTTGGCTTTTTCCCTGTTTTTTTAGACCAGTGCATCCCGTGGACAGAGCTCCAGCACTGGGAAGATGCTGCTGGAGGATTGCACAATTCATGGGATTGCTCCTCCCATGGTGTTTCCCTGCTCTAAGGGATCAGTGCCAGGAATCTGGTGAGAAATTTGCTTTTAAATGTGACAGATCTCAGGTTTCCTCACTTCCCTGGTCGTTAACACAAGCAAAGGTGTCCCTGGGGGTCCTTCCCAGCTGGCTCTGTGCCCTCTGGGCTCTGTCCCAGCCCAGTGACCCTGGCACAGCATCCAGGCCTGGAGCTGATTTACAGCCCTGCTGAGAGCCCACAAGGACAGGACAGAGGCTGCCTTCATTAGAGAGTCTTTATTAGCAAAAATAAAGGATTTCTTGTCACATAATTTCAGATAAATAGGTGGGAGTTCACCCAGTGACAGAAGCCGCGCTGATGTTGTCCTTGGCTCCAGGGCTGTCCTTGCTTCTCCCATGACATCGAAGGTGTTTGGAGGGAAAGACAAGCTCAGAATCGGCTCAACAGGAGCTTAATGTGCTTTGTAAGAAGCTTAATTTAAGTTTTACAGTCTTTGGCTGCCCTTGAGCCTGAGCTTTCAGCAGGAGGAGTGACCCATGGAGCAGCATTCCTGCGCTGCTCTGGAACATCCAATTCCAGCAGGAAATCCCCTGCTGCCACCAGAAATGTCCACAAAGAATAAATCCCACATAAATAACCTCTCCTCAGCTGGGAACTCGCACAGCAAACACCAAACTGGCAGTGTTTCATCAGCTGGGGGCCTTTAAACTTCTAAATGTTAGAAGTAAAAGCCTCTCTTGGGGTTGTGGCATTTTCCTCTGGCTCAGGGTCCGCCGAGGTGAGGAGGAAGCTGAGCCCTAAAATCAGCCGCTTTTGGGGGCACTGAAGCTGCTCCCACTCGTGAGGATCGAAAATCCAATCCCAGCAGTGCTGGGAGCAGCCCCAAGGATTTGAATGCAAATTAACCGAGCCACCTTAAAATGGTGGTTAATTAAATATCCTCTAACTTGTAAAAGAAAATGACCAGCAGTGAAACAGTGAGGAAAACCCAATCAGAGACTGGAAACCAGTAAGGTTAACTTTGGAAAGTGCAGGGTGGCCAACCCAGCAGCTCTGGAAGGCAGATACTGAGCAATATTTAAGTCAAGTTCTATTAGAACCAAAGTTAATTACTTTTTCATCTTATTATTATTATTTTTTTAATTTAGTCTGGACTAATTTACAGGCTGAAATCTAAAGTGGAGTCAGCCAAGCTGTTGCTGTGGATTTTTCTCCTCCTAAACATAAAACCGCCTGATTGCATAAATAAATAGAGATATAGGATATGGGGAGAGGGTCATTTGCCTAAAATTAAATTTTGTTTAACTCAGAGTTAGTCTTGCTCCTAATTAACTCGGGATAAGCTCAGCTCATTGTCTGCCCTCCAGAAAAATGCTGCTTTGGATGTTTTTAAGCTATGAATAAAATAGCACTACGATAAACAATATTAAAATATTAAACAATAAATAGTAATTTACAAGCTCATCACTCCTTTCTTCAAAACACACTGTAAACATCAACACTGAGGTATTAGAAGTAATAAATAAAAAATTCAATTATTATAAAATTATTACAAAAATAGCTCTTAAATACAATATTAAGCTGGAAGTTATTGTAACTCTTAACCTGAACCTTGAGATAACTTAATTTGAGCTCTTGCAGCCTAAAGTGATTTTTAAAGAAGTAACAGGATTTGGTGTGGAAAATGTAGGCCCAGGGGTGCTCTCAGCTCCTTCTCTTCATCGTTAAATATCTTTCAATGTAGTTGATGAAGATGTCGAACTCTCCCATGGCCTTGTAGATTCCATTCCTCTTCATCTGCAGGGGAAAGCCAGGGGTGTCACAGGTATGTGATGTACAATGCCTGGACAAATTCTCCTTCCGTGGACACCTCCAGAATTCCCACCCTTACTCCAGAACTCCCACCCTGCTCCAGAATTCCCACACCTGCTCCAGAATTCCCATCCTTGCTCCAGAATTCCCATCCTTGCTCCAGAATTCCCACCCCTGCTCCAGAATTCCCATCCCTACTCCAGAATTCCCACCCCTTGCTCCAGAATTCCCACCCCTACTCCAGAATTCCCACCCCCGCTCCAGAATTCCCACCCTCACTCCAGGATTCCCACTCCTGCTCCAGAATTTCCACCAGATTCTCGCTCTCTGCTGCAAGAATTTATGTGATTCAAGACCTTTTTGGGTTCTGTTCCCCCTCTGAGCCCCCTGCCCTGCCGTGCCAGCAGGTTCCTCCTGTTCCTTACCCTGCTGTAGGCCTCCTTGACGTGCTCCATGCTCCTGCTCCTCTCCTCGCAGGTGAAGAACTTGTGCTGCAGAGGGACACCAGAGCACAGCCTCAGCCCCAGGGTCCCTCCCCAGGGCTCTGGTGGTGGCTGTCCCCTCCTCCTGTCCCCTGGCACTGCTGCTCCCCACCTTCCCCTTCCCTGTGTGCAAATTCCAGCAGGTTTGCACCGTGCCCTGCTGAAGGAGCCTGGAGAGACCCCAGCTTGTCCCCAGCCTGTCCCCAGCCCTGTGTCCCTGCTGCCAGTGCCTGGGGACACCAGAGACACAGGCTTTGTCCCATCTGACCCCAGGGATGGGCTCATGGCCACGCCAGGTGTGATTTCAGCAGCTCCAGCACCCAGGTAAGGGACAGATCTCCTCCTGCCCTCCCTTTGTGTCTGCAGCCAGGCTGGAGCAGGGCTGGCTGCACCAAGCACTCCTGCACCATCATTCCCGAACTGCTGTGGGCACAAACTCCACCCTGGAGCCCCAGATCCCACAAACCCCATCCTGAACCCCTGGATCCCACAAACCCTATTCTGGACCCCACAAACCCCATCCTGGACCCCACAAACCCTATTCTGGACCCCAAAAACCCCATCCTGGACCCCACGACTACTGCCTGCCTGGACCCCATCCCACCCCCAGACCTGCCCTGCTCCCGGGCAGTGTCCCCAAGCTGCTGCTCCCCACTCACACAGCGTCTCATCATGGCTCTGAGGTTCAGCAGGAGGTTGCCCAGGTCGCCCATGCTGTGCTGGTGCTGGCTGCTGCTCCTCATGGCCCTGGGCAGAACCTCCTCCAGGTAGAATTCCATCATCTCCGACACCGACTGGCAGCCCAGCCTCCCCTGGGGGACAGGAGGGAGAAACCTGATTGGGGATGGCCACCAGCACCAGGGGTGGGTGCAGCCAGGATATTTTCTGAAAAATCCTTTCCTTAGGGTTTTTTCTCCTGAGAAGCTGAGAAGCCTCGGGAACAAAATGTAACCAATGGTTATCTGCTGCTGTGGAATGCAACAGGTGGATCTGTGATTGGTCTCATGTGGTTGTTTTTAATTAATGGCCAATCACAGTCTGGCTGTCCAGACTCAGTCAGACACAAGCCTTTGTTATCTTTCTTTTTCTATTCTTAGCTAGCCTTCTGATGAAATCCCTTCTTCTATTATTTTAGTATAATTTTAATATAATATATCATAATATCATTTTATTATCTATTATATTACTTATGTTATGATAATATAAATAATAAATAATATAATATAATAAGTAATATAAATGTTAATAATAAATAATGATATAATATTTAAATTGTATTACATTACATTACATCATATTATATTATATTATATTATATTACATTACATTATATTATATTATATTATATTATATTATATTATATTATATTATATTATATTATATTATATTATATTTTTATATATCATTTAAATATAATACATATATTATGATAAATTAATAAATCAAGCCTTCTGAAACATGGAGTCAACATTCTCATCTCTTCCTTCATCCTAAGACCCCTGTGAACACCATCACAGGTGGGTTTGGACAAACCAGAGCTGGGCCAGGGCTTGTCCAAACCAGAACGGGGTGTGGGAGCCACCCTGGCCACGGGGCAGCCTCGTGCCAGCCCCACCACAGCCACACGTGTCCCTGCAGGGTGACAGCAGCACGTGGCCCAGTTTCCAGCTTCCCTTCTTGTGAAACGCCTGCCCAAGGAGGGGGAAGGAGGAGGAACCAGCGAGGGAATGAGATTCTTACCTTGATTTCCTCCAGCAGGTCGGAGCTGAGCAGTTGGATGCTGAGGTCATCATCTTTTGATTGCTGGGGGAGGATGGAATTGAAAAATGAATTGAAAAATGAGCTTTTCACTCTTTTCTTTTCCTAACAAATGATCCATCCCCTGTTTGCGTTTTGAGTCTCCCTGCAGCAGAGGCAAAGGCACCCAGTGCAGGTGTGGGCAGAGCACGGTGGCACCAGGCAGAGGGGTCACTCTGCTCCACAGCTGGCAGCACGAGGACTGCTGGGTCAGGCCAGCAGGAAAATGAAATCACAGCCTTTGGTGCCACTGAATTTGTGTTGGGTGAGCCCTGTAACCTCCTGTTGATGGGGAAATGGGAGTTTGTTCTCATGGTGCCCCTGTGGCACCAGCTGCAGTGGGGTGGGCGGGCACTACCCAAAGAATTAAAGCCTCTAAAGCTGTCCTGAGAGGTTCAAAATATTCCTTCCCAGCATCATCTGTGAGATTCACAGCCAGCTGAACATCTGAAATCTTGGCTGTGTTCGTTTGGTGACAAACACAAGCCATGACATGAGTTCGAGATTTGATCTGGAGAATTATCTCGTTTTATTGCTAAAACACATTGACGTGGACTAAAACAGCAACAGGGTTGTGACCAAGCACCTCTAGCAGCCATGGCAGATGCTCCGAGGGCATCATGAGCTGTTTGCTCAGCAGCCCTGAGATTCCTGAGATGCAGGGCAGGGACCTTGCACAGGCACCAGTGCAGGTGTTGTGCTCCTCCCGTCATAAAACACCCTGTGCAGATTTTGTGGTTCTTTCAAATTAAAAAAATCTGCAGCAAAAGATTTCCATTTTCACCTGGCACTGACTTCTGCAGGGCTGGACCTTGTTGCCCTGAAGAAAAAATTATTTCCTTCCTATTAATTCAGTGATTAACTTGGTTTGCAATATTTCGAGGGAAGCTTGGCTGGAAAGGTTTGCAGAGGTTCATTGTGAAACCTCGAGTTCATTGTTAATGAGAAAAATAGGAAGAAGAGCCTGACAGATTTTCTCTGAGTGAGCAACGAAACCGAGCTGCTCTTAACACAACACAGCCAAATCATTTCTGCAGGGAGGAAACTCTTCCCCCTCCTCCAGATCCCAGAACTTTGCAAGAAAGGTAAAAAAAAACAGAAGACAAAATAAAAATAATCCTTAATTTCCTCAAATTTGAGCCTCAGCTCTTTGAGCCATGGCTCTTTGACAGATTGTCTCTCAGTGAGCAACGAAACTGAGTTGCTCCTAACGCAGCCAAATCATTTCTGCAGGGAGAAAACTTCCCCCTCCTCCAGATCCCAGAACTTTGCAAGAAAGGTAAAGAACCACAAGACAAACTAATGATACTTACAAAATTATCCTTAATTTCCTCAAATTTGAGCCTCAGCTCTTTGAGCCACGGCTCTCTGACAGATTTTTTCTCAGTGAGCAACGAAACTGAGTTGCTCTTAACGCAACACAACCAAATCATTTCTGCTGGGAGGAAACTTCCCCCTCCTCCAGATCCAGAAAGGTAAAGAAACCAGAAGATAAAATAACAATACGTACAAAATAATCCTTAATTTCCTCAAATTTGAGCCTCAGCTCTTTACTCTTTGGCAGACTTTCAGTGAGCAACGAAACAGAGTTGCTCTTAACGCAACAGAACAAAATAATTTCTGCTGGAAGGAAACTTCCCCCTCCTCCAGATCCCAGAAGTTTGCAAGAAAGGTAAAAAAATCAGAAGACAAAATAAAAATAATCCTTAATTTCCTCAAATTTGAGCCTCAGCTCTTTGAGCCATGGCTCTTTGACAGATTGTCTCTCAGTGAGCAACAAAACCGAGCTGCTCTTAACGCAACACAACCAAATCATTTCTGCAGGGAGGAAACTTCCCCCTCCTCCAGATCCCAGAACTTTGCAAGAAAGGTAAAGAAACCAGAAGACAAAATAACGATACTTACAAAATAATCCTTGATTTCCTCAAACTTGAGCCTGAGCTCTTTGAGCTTGGCGGGCAGGAGCTCGGGGAAGCGCAGGCACGAGGGCTGGGCGCGGGCGGTGCCCAGCAGCAGCAGCAGCAGGAGCAGCAGGATGGGCACAGCTGTGCCCCTGGAGCAGGTCCTCATCCTGTTCTGCAGATTTCCCCTCTGCTGCAGCTCTCAGCTGGATTCCCCCTGGGAGGGTACAAAGCAGATCTGCAGCTTTCACCTTGATGGAGCCCCTAATTTATACATCACTCCATTTCCTCTCCCCATTTCCTGACGAGCAATATTGGGGTTTTAAGTCAGTATTAAGCCCAAATGTCACTTGGGTTTCCCGTCAACTTGGGTTTCCTGTCCTCTCCTCACACCCCATCAATTTTTTTGTGCTTAGACTCTGCATTTTTTTTTTACATTGCTTGTTTCTTGTAAATTTAGCCGTGGCTGTGGAGGAAAGCTGCAGAGACACACAAAGAAGCCAAGGTGCTGCGTGATGTTCATTTATTCTCACAGTTCCATCTTTTATTTTTAGATCAATGTTGTATTGTTAGGGGGAAAAAAAAGTGTTGCTACTTTTAAATCTCAGTGTCAAACCTCAGAGAGCATCACTCAGCAGAATTGCTTTTCATGAACTGTACAAATTCTCTGTCTCTTCCTTTGGTATTCTAATCTGCAAACACACATCATCAACTGAAGTATTAATTTTTAATTAATTTGGTTTTGATTTTTTTTTTTTCCAGTTAATGCACATGTCAGCTGAAGCCAGTGTGAATTTTCACTGCTCAGCAAGCTCAATTTCTGCTCCCAAATATCAACTGGATGCCAAGTGGATCCCAGGGGAGGATCCCAGCCCTGCTCTGGTCCTCGTGGATCCTTCAGGGCAGGATCAGGATTTGTGCCACTGCTTTGATGCTTGGTGCTAAAGCGTGTCAGCAGGTCATAAAAATTCTTTTCCAGGCTTTGAAATCTTATTTTGTTTCCTAGAAATGGGCAGCAGCCCCATCCAAGCAGCAGCATGTCCTGTCTTAGCTGGGACTTATTGTCCCAGCTGTGATAAAATTGTCCCTTCGGAGGCACAGAGAATTCCTGTGACGTCCCCCCATTTTCCGTTTCCCTCTCTTTTCTCCTCTCTTTCTGTATCTATTTTAGCCCACACCCCCTGCTTCCTTGGGATAAAGATTTCACTTACTTATTCAGGAATTTGGCATCCAAGAAAGTGAGAGCAGAGATAAATTTGGCTTTTATGAAATAAGGGGTTTTCTTTGAAATCCCTCATGTTATTTTAAAAGAGTTCATTCTTCCCAGTAGGGAAGCCTTCCTCCATTAGGGAACAAATCCCTTAGATTCTCATCTCCCTCATCACACTGATCGTCTTTGAAGTTGAATTTGTGAACCTCCGAGAAGGAATTTATCGCTGGATGAATGCTGGAAAAATGCAAAGTATTGTTTGTTCCTGCATACTGAGAGCTTTTCCACTTTATTTTTAGGAGCAGGAGAGAGGAATGGTTGGCATGCACACGTGTGAGAGCAAAGGGGATGAACCATCAGCAACTGGAGAGTCTGAGGCAGGGAAAGTGTGGGATTTTGTGATTTGTTTTCTTTTTTTCTGTTGGTGTTGCCTCTTCCACAGGTGATGGGGAAGCTGCTCCTGGGGAATCATTGCAGGGACATCAGTGCAGCTGAATCATGGCCTGGGTCATGGTTTTGGTGACCCATTTTTGTTCCCCTGTTCTAAATCAGCTGTGGGGTTTTTCCTCTTGACTGTCAGCAGAATCCATCTGAAAGGAGAAGGGCTGAAAGCTCGGACAAAATTAGTCTGAAACTCAATTCCCACAGGCAGGATCCCACCTTCCCCTGGGATCCCACACATGGTTTTGCTTCTTTTGCATTAATTTGAACCTGCCAGGGCTCAATAAATCTTCAGTGCCAAGACCTGGATGGTTGCTGAGGCTTCATCAGGGCGTGGAAGCTGATGTGTGAGGCTGGTTTATGTACTCCTGGATCCTCAGATCCTGGAGCTAATCCCAGTCCCTTCGGGGAAGGATGCAGCCCCAGGCTCTCCCCTGCAGTGGAAGGGCTGCTCAGCCTCAGCTGAGGGCTTAGGAACTGGTGTTTTTATGGGGTACAGGGAAGAGAAGGGAAAGAGAAGGGAAAGAGAAGGGAAAGAGGAAGAGAAGGGAAAGAGGAAGAGAAGAGAAGAGAAGAGAAGAGAAGAGAAGAGAAGAGAAGAGAAGAGAAGAGAAGAGAAGAGAAGAGAAGAGAAGAGAAGAGAAGAGAAGAGAAGAGAAGAGAAGCGAAGAGAAGCGAAGCGAAGCGAAGCAAAGAGAAGAGAAGAGAAGAGAAGAGAAGAGAAGAGAAGAGAAGAGAAGAGAAGAGAAGAGAAGAGAAGAGAAGAGAAGAGAAGAGAAGAGAAGAGAAGAGAAGAGAAGAGAAGAGAAGAGAGAAGAATGACCAGGTTGGAAGAGACCTTCAAGGTCATCGAGTCCAACCCAGCCGCAACACCTCAAGTAAACCCTGGCACCCAGCGCCACACCCAGTCTTTTTTAAACACATCCAGGGATGGTGACTGCACCACCTCCCCAAGCAGACCATTCCAGAACTTTATCACTCTTTCAATAAAAAACCTTTTTCCTAACATCCAACCTGGGCAGCCACAGGAGGTGGAGCAGCCCCACAGCTTTGGGATCTCCTTCCACCCTGCCCAGCAGCTGAGCGCTCATTTCCAACCTCCTCTTGTTTCGAGCCACCCTGCCTCTCTCTCCATGAAGTCACATGTGACATCCCCAGCGTGCTCTGGCTCTTGTGCAATTCCCCCCAGCCCGTGGTGGAAGCCTGGGCTGTGTTTTGGGGCTGGCAGCAGCGTCAGGCAGCCGTGCCCGTTCCGCAGAGGAAACTCTGGCGTGCGCAGGGCGATTCTCTGCTGTGTTTACCTGCGTTTCCTCTGCCTCGCCAGGGATCTTGACGGTGCAGTTTCGCTGTGACTCAGCCCTGCTGAGCGCTGTGGAAAGGCGGCGGCTGCACTACTACAGAGAGCTTCATGAATGAAGAAAACACCTTTTTTCCTAAAGAGTGTCCGGGGGCCGTGGGTGTAGCGCTGAACCTTTAGGAAATGGCTCTCGGCTTTGCCAAGAAAGATCGCTTCAGGAAGGAGAGCGTGTGTTCCTCAAAAGCCATTCTTGTGCTTTTACCCCACCTCCCACATGTGGGAACCCAGGACATCCCTCTGGCTGTCCAGGACAGCCAAGACCCCTGCCAGGGGGCTCAGAGACCCTGGCACGGAGCCCAACACATCTCTGGGTTAGATTATGACCCGTGGAGCAAATTACCAACCTTAGATGAAGATTTGCAAGCCACAACAGTTTAGGTAGAATAATAGTGAAGTTATCACGGGGTGGAAAAGTAGATTTTGGGGTTTTTGGTATGGGCGTTCAGGAGGCAAGATGGAGAGATCTGGGCATGTCCAGCCTTTCTCCTTCTTCTTCTTGGCCTCCATCTTCTGCTGTGCTGTCGGCACTTACAGATTGGTTTAGAGTAGAAGCTCACTGTCTGACATGGGTGATAGGTATTGGAAAGTAATTGTAAATATTGTTCATGTAGTTTTTTATATAAAGACATAACACTGCCCTGGGGGCAGGCAGAGTGCCTGGAGCTGTCCTGCTGGATGGACGTCGGCAGGGCAGGAGAAAAATTTTTATAGATAAGAAACAATAAACAACCTTGAGACTGAGAAATGAAGAGCTCTGACTCCTTCTTCAAGGGCCGGGCTGGGAAAAGAGAGTTTTGAACTTCTCTTGGGGTCACTCAGACCAGCTAAAGATCCCAACACCCACAAGCTTCTGACAGCAGTGAGCTCACCAGAAACAGTAGGGCAGCAAGTGCTGCTTCTGCGCTGAAACAGAGGCCCCTGGGCAAACGCGCTCTCCCACAATGTGCCATGGGGAAAGGTTGGTCCTGGACATGATCTGGGCAGGGTTTGGGCTTGGATGTCCTCAGGATCCACCACTGGAGCAGGGTGGCACATCACCCTGATAATTGAAGGGTCTTTTCTTATCTTAGCACGGTTTGATGTGACAAATTTTTACTTCTTTTTTTGCCTTCTTGGTCTCTACATTGCTTTCGGACAGAGGGACGTTGTGTAGCACCATCCCTGAAGGGTTTTCACTGTCCCTGGAAGGGTTTCTCCATCCCTGGAGGGGTTTCTCCATCCCTAGAGGGGTTTTGCCATCCCTGGAGGGGTTTTGTCATCCCTGGAAGGATATCAACATCCCTGGAGGGGTTTCATCATCCCTGGAGGGGTTTTGCCATCCCTGGAGGGGTTTTGCCATTCCTGGAAGGGTTTCACTGTCCCTGAAAGGGTTTCACTGTCCCTGGAGGGGTTTCACCATCCCTAGAGGGGTTTTGCCATCCCTGGAGTGGTTTTGTCATCCCTGGAGGGGTTTTGCCATCCCTGGAGGCATCCCTGGAGGCATTTCACCATCTCTGGAGGTGTCCAAGGAATGCCTGGACGTGGCATTCAGTGCTCTGGTCTGGTGACAAGGGGGGGATTAGTCACAGGTTGGACTCAATGATCTCAGAGGTCTTTTCCAGCCCCAGTGATTTGTGATTCTGTGATTTTCTGCACGATCTATTCCAGGCGTAACTTGGAGTATCCCCTCCATTTCCAGGCTGTCACGGTGGTGTTGTCCTTTCTCTCCTTTTTAGAAATTCCCCATTTCTCATCCCTCCAGATCTGGATGATCTGCTGCCAGTGACGCTCGTGGGGGAAGTAAGGACTTGGTGGCCTTTCCTTCACCCCGTGTTTGAAGCCATGGCACTGCTCTCTCAGCAGCCCAGTGCTGATGACTAACAGTTCCCCGTGAAGCACCAAGGGCTCTGCTTTGTGTTTTTTTCAAGGTTTTTTTCCTGCTGGCGAGGCGTGACGTCGGATAGTTCAAATGTGGAAACCTGGTCAGAACTCGTGGCGTGACTCACGTCGGCCTCAACAGGTAAATCCCAAATTGCTCTTTGGAAATTTAACCAATGTCACTGGTTTATCTTGTCCAGAAATGGGTTATTAATCATGAATTGGAGTCATTGGGCTTTGATGTGACTGATAATGTGACACAGAGAGAGCGTTACATAAGAAGTTCTTAGAAGGTCCAGAACTTCCATGTGATCTAAATTAAGCTGGAACTTTCTGGAATTGTCACATGAAAGAATCAAGTGATGGAGACTTTCTCCCCTCTGCAGATTCAGTTTTGGTGATAGACTTAACTGAGAAATAGTTGCACTTTTTAATGGCACATATAAACCTCCCAATATTTGCAATTCTGCTGCAGCCTAAGGCAGAGATCGAATAATATCCAAATTTAATATCCCCCCTGGAATTCCAGGGTGCCCTCTGCCAACCTAGAAGAGCGAGCTGTGCTTTATTCCCTATTTTCCATGGGTTTGCCATTTTAAGCCTTTCTCTGAGGTGTGTGAGGAGTCCTGGGTGAGGTCAGTGATGCTGCCACCATCCTCATGGGGCTTTTCACACGCCACAAAGCAAACAGAGGTGTTGTTCTATTTTTATCTCTTTTATTTCCCCTGAAATTAGCTGCTGACAGGAATTTTATGGTGCTCACAGCGCTGTCCTTAGAGAAAACAACAGGATCTTGGCACTGGAGTCTCAGGAGTGAGGACTGTGTGCTCCAAGTGAGGTTTCCTCAGATGAGTTTCTTTGCAGATAACTAAAAAGTGTGAAACGATGCAAAAAAAACCCCAGAATATATAATCCATTGGCCCAAATATCACTTGCACTGCCTTTTTTTTGTTGTTGATGTTGTTTTTTGTGCCTTCTACAGAAGCAATTTTGAGCAACTCTTGCCCTGAGCAGTTCATTGCACAAGTGCTGCTTTAAGGAGTTTCTTTTTTCTAGTTCTGGTATTGCTTGGGTGGGATCTTCTGGAGAATATTGACTTTGTAATGATTTATCACCACAACTCTGACCAATAACACAAACCCAGCCTATTTATAGTGCTGAGGGATCATAAGACAGAAACTCCTTATCATGGTTTGAGAAATCACATCAGCCCAAGCTGCTGCTCGGAAGCTCCAGGGTGAATTTCAGAGCCAGCTTCACTTTCCACAACAGCACCAGGCCCTGCAGCCCAAACTGGCCTGGCAGCCCCCACCCTGGGGTTTTGGGGTGGTTTTTGTGTGGTGATCACGGAGAGGGTTTGGAAATCCTGGGTTTTCTTTGTCGCCCCACAAAGTGCGGATCAGCCCTGGCTGGGGTGGGGATGGAGGCTCATCCTTGGAGCTCAAGGGATGCTGCAGCTTCCCCAGAGCTGCCAGGGGATTTTCCACCCGCTCCCACTGTGTCTTTCTGCTCCAAAAGCTTTGCTGTGGTTTTTTGATTAAAAAATGATGCACCAGATGAGCTTTTTGGAGGTTTCAGAGGCTTTTAAAAGTGTTTAAATCCTCCTGCTGTTTTCTCTTTTTTTTTACAGAGGGAACAGGTGATCCAACCTCCTTCTCCTGACAGATATCTTAACATGGAAATCCAAAGAAAATCATGGAATCATAGAGTGCTGTGAGTTGGAAAGGACTGTAAAGACAATTTCTTCCCAAGCCCCTGCTGTGGGGGCAGAAGCTGAGTTTTAAAAGCAGCAGAGTTCAATTGAAATCCTGCTGCTCCCCATGGGAGCTCGGGTGTCAGCTCCACTCCTGCTCAGAACTGCTCTCCTCGAGCTTCTTCAACAATTTCCCTGGGATTTATCTTTCTGAGGAAGATTTACTTCCTTAACAGCATCAGGCATTTATGTCTCTGTTTGGTTATTGCTCTCCCTGTGGCTTTTGAGGACTGTAACTAGGAAGTGGAAGATAGAGTTGAATGGTGGAAAACCCCTCTCACTGTTTAAAAATAAGAAGACCAAAAAAAAAAAAAAAAGAAGACAAAAACAAGATCTGAAGCAGACTTCCTCTGCTGTCGGGAAAGGAGGGAACTTCATTCCTGCCCCTCAGCAGTGTCTGCTGAAAATACAAAGTCAAATGAAGAGCCAAAATCCTCACAGTGCCCCTGATTTATGTTGATGGCTAAAAGGGGTTGTGCAGGGAGGAAATGCTCCAGATTTTCCAGAGTTTTCAGTGTCCTCCAAAGTTAGGGGACAGAAGGCCAAGCTGGTGCTCCCCATGTGTGCTAGGACCAGGCAGAGCTATCCAGGGGAATGGGAGAAGCTTCTGGAAAAATCCAGAAAAAATAAAGAAAAAAAGCAACCCAGAAAGATCCAAAAAACCTTGCACCAGGACTTGATTTTCCAGGAATTTACACCTAGAGGCAAACAAACAGTGCCCAATTTTTCTGTTTTTTTTTAATCAAATCAGGCAGGAATTGGCGGCTGTGATGTGCCAGCCTCCCCTGCTTGTCCCTGACTGCCCATCTGTGTGCCCTGGGGCCAGAGCTGGAGCAGAACTCCCCAGGCTCACGTGCATCCATCCTGAAACCAGCCTTGGCTCCTCGGGGTTGTGAAATTGAGAGGGGCAATATGAACCCAAAAGCGAAACCCGGCGCCGCGAGCCGCTTGCGTACAGAGCCAACAGCGAATTTACTGAAACACAGCTTTCAGTTTTGGTGAAAGCTGAACCTGGCTGGCTATTGGAGTGATTCATTTGCTCCCTGGATTGTTCAAAAAAGGACCTGATAGCAGCCAGCTCTCAGTTTCTCCTTTATTAGGTGTCATTTATTCCCTGCACTGTCAGCACATTTCACCCTTGGGGCAAACCCAGGGGCTGTGTGGGACTGTCACATCCATTGGCTGCTCCAGGAGGCCAAGCCTGGTTTTTCATCAAAAGATACTTTTGGGAATAAGCTTTAGGGGTGGTTATGGGGTTGATTGATGGACTAGGTGATCTGGAAAGCCTCCTCCAGCCTGGGTGATTCTGCATTTCTGTGAAGGGCCCTGTGCGACTTCTGCTGTCACAGCAGCTTTTGAATCTCCAGGAATAAGGATGGGAGGAAGAGGAGTGATGGGTTTGGGCAATAGAAGTGATGGGTTTGGGGAGCAGGAGTGATGGGTTTGGGCAGCAGGAGTGATGGGTTTGGGCAATAGGAATGATGGGTTTGGGGAATAGGAGTGATGAGTTTGGGTAATAGGAGTAATGGATGATGGGTTTGGGTAATAGGAGTGATGGGTTTGGTTAATAGGAGTGATGGGTGATGGGTTTGGGGAAGAGGAGAGGTGGTGATGGGTTTGGGGAATAGGAGAGCTGGTGGTGGGTTTGGGGAATAGGAGTGATGAGTTTGGGAAATAGGAGTGATGGGTGATGGGTTTGGGGAACAGGAGTGATGGGTTTGGGTAATAGGAGTGATGTGTGATGGGTTTGGGGAAAAGGAGTGATGGGTTTGGGTAGTAGGAGTGATGGGTGATGGGTTTGGGGAAGAGGAGAGCTGGTGATGGGTTTGGGTAATAGGAGTGATGGGTTTGGGAATCGCAGCAGAGCCTGACCCAGAGCCTGGCCCAGAGCCCAGTGCTGGTCCCAGTGGTGCTGGTGCTGCTGGCAGCCCCGCTCTTGGAATGTGATGGATGATTCCCTCTCGTTTTTGGGCAGCCCCTGAGCTGTTGCAGTTTTGGGATGAGAATTTCCCAAGGGTAATTTGACTGTCCCACAGCTGGTCCCTGAACTGGGCAGGGGTGAGCTGGGCTCCCATGGGCTGCTCCTTGGCATCACAGAGAGCATGAACAGCCTGGGTTTGGGCACAGGGGCACGTTGGGTGGACTCACACGGACGCAGAGGTGGCAGCTGAAACCCAGGTGCTGGATAGTTGAAAAAAACCAACTTTTTAATCTGAATTATTTAACCTTAAAACCTGAAATATGCATTTTCCTGTGGGGAAGATGCCATTTATGATAACCAAAATACGAGTTCACATTTTGCCAGAGCAAGGGAAACAATTATCTAACCTTCCACACCCCCCACCCTGGTGACTAAATGAATTTTCTGCAGAACAGCTGTTGATGCTCGAGATCCTCCACCACGCTTTTCCTCTTCCTCAAAGGTGATCTTAGAAGAGGAGGGGAAAAAAAAAAGAACATTTCCTTTTATTTTTTAATTGGTTTTGCAATTTCTTTCCGCTTTCAGGGTGCAATCCTGTCTCAGCAGCAGCAGCAGTGCCATCAGTGAGTCACAGGGCAAGTGTCACATCTGTGCTGGGCAGGAGGTGGCACAGGTGGTGGCATTGCTGGGACGTGTCCCTGACCTGGCCAAGGACACACAGCCAGGACAGGGGGAGCCCAGGGTCACCCCCAGCACTGGGGTGACGCTCCTTGGGGGACGTGGCACTGTCCCCTCCCTGCTGCACCTGGGGACACCCTGGGCTGGGCTGTTGGTGTCTGATGATGGCAGCAAGAGCCCCAGAGGGACAACCATGGGTGATGCCCAAAATCAGGAGGATAGGCATTGTCTTGGGGTGAGGGGCCCAAGGAGAGGCCAGTGTCCCTTAGCCCAAAACAATGTCCCTCACCCCAAAACAATGTCCTTGATGAGGGACATTGTTTTGGGGTGAGGGACATTGTCTTGCATGAGGGACATTGTTTTGAGATAAGGGACATTGTCCTGGATGAGGGACATTGTTTTGGGGTGAGAGACATTGTCTTGGGTGAGGGACATTGTTTTGGGGTGAGAGACATTGTTTTGGGATGGGAGACATTGTCTTGGGGTGAGGGACTTTTTCTTGGGGTGAGGGACTTTTTCTTGGGGTGAGGGACATTGTTTTGGGGTGAGGGACATTGTTTTGGGGTGAGGGACACTGTCTTGCATGAGGGACATGGTCTTGGGGTGAGGGACATGGTCTTGGGGTGAGGGACATTGTCCCAGGCTCTCCAAAGGTCCCTGAGCCCCCAGAGCTGGGCAAGGAGCTGCTCTGCCCATCCTAAAGCTGCTGAGGGTCCTGGGCAGTGTGAACCTCTCGGGAAGAACCCTGGAGAGCAGCTGAGCCTTTGCTCTGGGTGTGTCTTGGAGCTCGGTTGAATAAATCCACATTTCCCTGAGCCACGCTCAGCCTGCTTCTCACTACGAGGCAGCACCAGTGTTTGATTTTCAGAATTATTCAAAGGGTTGTGGCTCAAAACGTGACTGAGGAGAGGGAACATGATGTACCTCTCTGGCAGTACCTCCTCACTCAGTGTTTTCTGACTCATTTGTCGAGTTTACTGAGAAAAACAATTTTTTTTTTTTTTAACTTCTGTCAGCAGCACTGCAGAGCTGGGGCTGGGCAAGGGCAGGGCTGGAGCTGGCCTTGGTCAGGCTTTCTGCCCATAACGAGCTGCACTAATTAAGAGAGAGAAGAGCAGTCTGATCGTCAGGGCTGGCTGAGGGTGTTTCCATGACAGAGAGTGCCAGGGTCATGGAAAGAGTGACACCAGGGGTGGCACCTGTAGGGTGCTGCTGTCCCTGCCTGGCTCAGGAGGACAGTGCCACATTAGCACTCCTTGTGCTAATGTTTGGCTTTGGATTGGAGGGACGGGGATTTCTTGACAATTAAATACTGATTTTTAAGGAGCTGAGAACTGTGTTTCATCTTTCCGTTGACACCCAGCTACGCAGAGGGCAGGGCTGGCTCACAAATTACATCACTTCAGGTGTCAAAGAAATTACTCCAGTGCAGAAAAACCACATAAAAACATTTTCTTCTGCTGCTGAAAACAAAATTTGACTGGGGTTTTGGTGAGCTACAGCATTATCAGGGCAAGTGTAACACCCCATTTTTGTGTGTAACACTCACAATCATTTTTGTGTAACACTCACAATCATTTTTGTGAGTTGGTTTTTGCAGCTCTTTTCCTGAAGGAGATCAGGAAGGGTTCCTGAGCCCAGATATTGTTGCTGGATGCTGTTATTAAAGCTCAATTCTTCCTTCATGAAAATTTCTGGGAGCATTTCTCTCACTCACGTTCTCTGGCTCTGGGGACCTGAGAAAAACCATTATCAGGCTCATATCTGAAACGATGGTTTACCTAAAGCTGCTGTGAAATAGGAGCGATGACAAAGAATGTCAAACCAAAGCTGGGCTGTTGAGTGTTATCAGAACTTCTTAGAGCACAAAAAGCGCCTTGAAAGGCACTATTGAAACTGCCTTATCACGCCCAGACACTTTACTGGAAACCTGATGTTAAACTGGTCTGGGAGCAGCCCTTGAGAGCGGGGCGCCTGCGGATCACAACAGCTCATTGACAATTTCTTGAAGGAATTTTTTTTGGGGGGGATGAAATTAATGATTTGAAATGAATTATTCATTGTTGAAATGAATATTGAAATGAAATGAGGAGTGCAGTAACTCCCAGTAACACCAGTGGGATGACTCCCAGTGCACAGGGGATGGAGCAGGGCTGAGTTTCCCAATGTAACCAGCCAGGGGTGAGTCAGTGCCTTGTCCCCTCTGAGTGTCTTGTCCTTGTCACGCTCCAGGGCTCTCCAGGACCGTGTCCTGTGTTAGTCACTGCCCCAAGCCCTGTGTCTGCAGCAGCCTGGTGCTTTCAGCCACCCTGGAGATGTTTTGTCACCACAGCAGTGATGGTGACAGTGGGCTGAGCATCGTTCCTGCTGCGATAGATAAAACCAGCACTGAGAGATCAGCAATGGGAAGGATTCCACTGGTTGATGAATGGAAAAAGATATTTGATTTTACGAATAAACTTTAGGTTTGCTGATACATGAAACTGGATATTGAAAGATGAAAGAAACAATGGGGGAAAGCCCTAAATTCTGTAAGAATTAAAAATGAAAAGGGAGGGTTGTACACTAGAGGGAAGTCTCTGGTGTCAGGTGTTTTGGGAAGTCTGGGCCTCTCAAGTACCTCAGAAATGGGGAAAGAGAGAGGGAAATATGGCTGGGAAATTGGGATAAAAAGGAGGCTGCGTCCTCCAAAAATGTGAGAGACCCCAAGGGAATGCCCCATGGCCTCTCCCTTTATTGGAATAAAGCCAAAGGACTCCTCTGGCTCCTTTTTGGACACAAACCTCTGCTGTTTGTGGATTCATTCTCCTGACACAGCATTATTTTCCAGCTGCTCTGGGGATGCTCCCTCTGATCCCGACTCTGCCCCTTACGTGCCTGTGAGATGTGGGATGTGCTGCTCGCCACGGGCTTTGCATAAATGATTTCTCAGATGCGTTAATGGCACCCAGGGCTGAGTTTTAATTCCTGAGCACCGGGGCAGCTGGCTCACAACCCTCTCTGCTGCCTTTGCTTGTTATCTGGGCTGTCCCTACCATTGGAGTGCCCTGCCACAACGTGCCTGCCATGAAACCCCGAGGGAGGAGCCCTCTCTCGTTGGCTGGAAGTGCTCCTGGGGAGAGGAGAGGAGCCTTCCCTGCCCCATTCCCAGCCCTGAGTGCCCCCGAGGTTTAGCCATGCCCAGAGTGCCTGCGGGAGTCACTTCCCATTTTACTGAGCTCATCTGCAGCGTCACACCGCTGAGTTTCAGAAATCCCTGCTCCTTCTTTCCCTCTTCCTTCCCAGAGCAAAGGAGGGTGATTTACTGTTTTATTGAGGGTGTTTCCATGCTGCTGGAGCTCTAGGGTTGATGACAGGCTGGGGAGAGCCACGCTGGGGGGATTCGCTTCTATCTGGGTTTGGTCCAGCATGTGCTGATGGCTTCAAACTGCCAGAGGGCAGGGATGGATGGGATTTTGGGAAGAAATTCTGCCCTGTGAGGATGGGCAGGCCCTGGCACAGGGTGCCCAGAGCAGCTGTGGCTGCCCCTGGATCCCTGGAAGCGTCCAGGGCCAGGCTGGACAGGGCTTGGAGCACCCTGGGACAGCGGAAGGTGACCCTGCCATGGGACATGAGATGGTCTCTGAGGTCCCTCCCAACCCAAACCATTCTGGGAACCCTGCTGGTTCCCCCCACTCTGCTCTGAAATGAGAGGCTTTTGGACATCCCCCACGTCCAGCACTTGGGCTGCTCCACCACCACCATCTCACACCCAGTAAAACCCCAAAATGAAAATCTCTCTGGGCTGTTCCCCACCCCGGTGGGGTTTTCCTCCTCCTTGCCCTTGTGCTGAGGGTCCTGCTGTTTCTTTTGCTTTGCAGAAGGTCGGTGACAGGATAGAGAGGCTGAGGGACACATGCAGAGACTTGTACAAGGCCCTGGACCTCGATAATCCAACGTTTCCCTGCTGTTCCTGTATCACCCCAGCATTTCTCCTCCACCTCCCCCGCAGCCACGTCTCCTCCTTGCCTTCTGGCACTTGGCTGACCCATCCGGGGCGTCAGTTCGCTTACCAAAAGGAAAAAAAAAAAACCCGAAAAGAAAGAAATGCTTTCATGTCATCTGCCATTTACATAATGAAGTAAGAACTCACTGCCTCTTCCATTGTTTCCTCACCCGGGCTGGGTGTGCACCGGGCTCCCGGGAATGCTGCCACTTCCTCTGCTTCCAGCAAAACTTTCGCTGCAATTCCAGGCAGCAGCTGGGATTTGGGGGAGGATTAACCAGCCCAGATCCCTCCAACGCTTCAGCCAGGGCAAATCCAACCTGCTGCAGCCTGGGCCCTGCCGTCTGGCTGATTTCCAGCGGGTGAGGGAGGCACAGTGGGCACACCTGGGGCACTTCCAGCAACCCTATGTGCAACAGCCTGACTAGCCTGGGCAGAAAATCCATTTGCCTAGTGACAGATCACCGCTCAAGACTGAGCTTGGCGATCAATAAGTTAATTAGTCACCCAGCAGGACAGCCCTGGCCCACAGGCACAAGGTACATTGCAACAGGGACACGCTGGGGCTGCTGCTCCCTGCAGGAACCTGCTCCAGAGGCTGCCTCTAACGCCAGAGGGGTGACTTTGCCACCCCAGTGCCCTCCATGTCCAGCCGGCCATCCCTCCTGGTCCCAGAAACTGCAGGGAGTTGATTTAGCTGCACGTTTTTGTTTGTAGACTGAATGAAGCTCTCTCCAAGGGGCTGCAGGAGCATCCAAACCAACCTCGGAGCCAGCAGCACAGGGGCCTGGGGTTTGCACCAGCACTGCCACCTCTGTGTGACAGTGAGCCTCAGCTGACAAATCCTGGTTTCTTGGGGGCTGAAATGCTGGGAGGAGAACGTGTCTGCTCCTTTTGCTCAGCAGGGAGAGCTCGTGGTGAGATGGTCATGGGTGTCACTGTGCCACTGGGCTGGGGGCTTGGGAAGGTGGTGTTGGAATTTCTGTCCTTCTGCAGGGTGATCACCTAAATCCCCTCTGAGCCTGGAAACCACTTATTCTGCCAGCAGGGTGGGAGCAGTGTCCTCCAAAACCCCCAGCCTCGCGTTTCTGTGCATCTCCAACACCACGGACACAGGATGGAGAAGTGTCCAGGAACTGAGGAGATTTGGGACAGCATTCCCTGAGGCTGCTAGTAGGATTCCTTGAATTTTGGACCAGGATTACCTGAAAGTGGCAGGGGAAAGCCGGGACAATGATGGAGAAAACCCTGGACTGGAGTTTCACCAGTTCCACCAGGTCCATTGCTGTGGTGGTGTTCGCAGGGGTCCCAGGATGAGGGAAGAGATGAGAATCTTTACTCCATGTTTCAGAAGGCTGATTTATTATTTTATTATATATATTATATTATATTAAAAGACAATAATGTATTAAAACTATACTAAAAGAATAGAAGAAAGGATATAATCAGAAGGCTTGCAAGGAATGGAAATGGAATGATAATAAAATCTTGTGACTGACCAGAGTCCCGATCCAGCTGGACCTTTGATTGGTCATTAATTAGAAACAACCACATGAGACCAATCAAAGATGCACCTGTTGCATTCCACAGCAGCAGATAATTATTGTTTTTCTTTTCCTCTGAGGTTTCTCAGCTTCTCAGGCAAAAAATCCTAGCAAAAGTATTTTTCATAAAATATGTCCGTGACACATTGCCAGAAGTCCTGGAGTGCAGGGGAGTGATGCCCCTGAGCTTCCCACATCCCAACTGTGGGCAGCTGGGAATGGCCCCTCTCCAGGAGGGGATTGCCAACATTGCTCCATGTTTGAGATTTTGGGGATGTGACCCCAAGGATGGTCCCTAATTTTGGGATTTCACATCCCTCTTCCCAAAAGAAAACCCACGCAGTGATGCCAGAGTTCCCGCCTCCGTAGGTGAGGGAAACACCTGTGGGAGAGAGAGCTGGTCCCTTGCACTAGCTCATTAATTCAGCAAATTACAAAGGGAAATACGTGCTGGGAAAAGCAAGAAAAATCCCAAAAGTTAATCCAAGAGTTATTTCCTCCTGGTACCGGGATAAAAGCGCCTCCTTTGGAGCTCTCCAGGCCAGACGTAGGTGAGAGGTGAGCCCACACCGAAGAGCAAGGTAAGATACTGAGTTTATCCCTTTGCTCTATGTCCTTTTGGGTATTTCCTCGTGTTCCTATCTCTGAAATATTTTTTTTATTAATAACCTAAATTTTCAGTGCTAACAAAACTTGTGCTTGACTTATGCTATGCCAGAGGGAAACTGGTTTCTTTTGGGATAAGACTTTGGGATCTGTTACTTTCAGTCAGTTACCTCCTGTTGCTTCTGTGTCATCAGACTTAAAAATTTAATTTCACTGTATTTATTTTTCTGATAAGATCTTTTCAGAATAACTAATGTTATTAGTTATTACAGTCTAATGTTTATTTAGATGCATTTTAACTGATATTTTATTTATTTTTCCTTTTCTTTTTGAGCTCTTCAGTTAATTATTTGATTTTTTTTCTCTTGATCATGGGGAGCAAAGAAGAAATGGGTGAGAGATAGTAATGAGTACGGGGTTTTTAATACAGATGTACAAGTTTGGAATAAAATGTGTTTATTTTCACATGGATCACAGTTGTGTTATTTAGGAAAATAAGGAGGAATATTCTCTTCCTTGGGCAGGACTCCCAGGCAGCTGACATGAGAGGATCCCCCCTGTTCCTCTGCCTCTTCTCCGTGTCCTGCTGGATGAATTTGATGCCAACAGCTGGGGACAAAATCTTCCACTTTGGAGCCTGCAGGGTTTCCATGAGCATGACAGAGATCAGGGCTGGCTTCACAGCAATTAAAGCCAATATTGTGGGTATTTCCCAGGCTTTGGGGGGCTGGGGGAGCCCCTGGCAGCTCCTGGAGCCCCTCTGGAGCCAGCAGCTCCATGCCCATCTCCGTTTTCTCCGCAGCAATCCAGAGACCCCATCCGGACCCTGAGCATCCTGTCCCACCCTCACTCCCTGCACAAGGTCAAGGTAGGTGGTCCTGGCTGGGGAGCCCTCCTGGGATCCTAAAACAGGTGAATGTGACCTTGGGAAGTGCAATCTATGATGAATCAGTGATTTTTAGCTTTCTCACACCCCAAAGTCCGGGGCAGGAGCCGCTGTCCGGGTCTCAGCCTCTGATCCCCAGCTGCAGAATCAGCTGGTTTCATTTTGTGAGACTTGCTGAGGATGGATCTCCTGGAAAATCAGCCTAAAATGATTTCCCATCTATTTTATCAGCTTCAATCAAGTACCACTGAAGAAGCTTTCTCTGAATCAAACTGTCCTGCTGTGCTCAGCTACCACGAGCTTCCTGTCAGAGATGCTTTATCCTAGAGAGCAGCTGCAGGTCACACCCCTTTGGAAGAACTTTTAGTCATTAAATTAATTTTCTAAGTCTTCAGACAGGTGCTGCATCACTTATCAGCTCTTCACCTTCTACGTGGACAAGGTTTTCAAGCACTGCAGGACCGAGGACTCGTTTGTGAACAGGAAAATCAGCAGCATTGCCAACTCCTTCCTCAGCACGAGGAGGAAGCTCGGGCAGTGTGTAAGTCCTGGCTTCTGCTCCAGTGTGCATCCCTTAATATTTCATCTATAAACCAACCTGGGAGATTTATAAAGCTGCAAAGTCTCTGTTTATATAAATGTTTTTTGATGAGAATACAAAGCAGAGTGGTGTGAAGAGTGTTCTGTCCACTGGGAGATTTTTATATTTGCCCAATCACCAGCAAACTCCCCTTTTGGTCCTAAAGGCCAAAATTTATCCTGTCCTTGTGTCTGTCAAGTGAGTTAAAGCCTGATTTAGGCACCTGCAGCCTTTCCCACAGTTCCACAGTGTCTCAGTCTATGATGCCCAGCAAAATCAGAAACTGAAATCTTATTTTAAAAAATAAGATTTATGAATTTATCTTGTTTTTCCAGCGTGAGCAGAATAATTGCGTGTGTGGGGAGGAATCCACGGAGAAATTCAAGCAAATACTTGCAAACTATGAAGGGGTGAGTTGGTGACTGAGCCTGGTCACACACACATATTATTATATGTTATATATTATATGTAATATGTTATATATTATATATTATATTGTAATATGTTATGTGTTATATATTATATATTATATATTATATATTATATATTATATATTATATATTATATATCATATACTATATATTATATATTATAGGTTATATATTATAGGTTATATGTTATATAATATATAATATATATTTTATATTATTATATATATTATATATTATATGTTATATGTTATATGTTATATATTGTATTATTAACACAGATATTTACATTCTCTTTATGTTGGGTTGTAGTGATGGTGCCTGCTTACAGCTCATGCCTTTAAATATAATTTCAGCTGAATGTCACATCTGCAGCCATGAAATCCCTGGGGGAGCTGGACATCCTCCTGGACTGGATGGAGAAATCTCGTTAGCAGGAGGTGTTAATTACCCATGGGCTGGTGCTGAGGAGCTGCAGGGGCTTTGCAGAGATGAGAGGGACAATAAATCACTGTATCAGTGCAGCTCCCCAGCAGTTCCAGCTGCATTCAGGCAAACATGGGGAGCTTTGCCAGCCAGGGACATCAGCAGAGTCTTCATTAAGATGGAAATAACGAGTTTGATTAAATCAGCATCGCCAAGGATGCTCCCAGGGAAAAGCCACAAGGGTTTCTCTTGCTGGCAGATATAAGCTGTGATCATGTAATAAAATTATGGTTTAAATTACAGATATTTTGTCTAGGGAATGTGGGGCATGAGTGCTGAGAGCTGGCTGGTACAGCTGATATTGCATAAACCTGGGCTTGTTCTCAGGGCTGCTGCCACTGATGGATCTGGCTGAAATGAGAAGTACAGTGTGGGAAATGCTTCCAAGAACAGGTCCTAGCAGGTATGTCAGGCCTTAGAAATCTGTGTTTCCTTTTGAGATGATATTTTCTGCCTTATCAGTAAAAAAGTTTCTGTGCAAGATATGTGGTTGCTGAATAGAAAAATGTTTTGAGTGTATTGAGCAATTTACTGACACTCAGTAGTGAGTTTTGTGGAAATTGGTGGTGATGACCATAAATAAACCCAACTTGAAACTGTGCTGAGTCTGTTTGTCAAAGTTCTGAGGAATTATGTGATTCTTGCTGGTGAAACATTCTGAATTCTCTGTGGTGTCACTCCAGCATGCCAGGGCTGATGCATCCTTCCAGGCACACCAAAACCACCAAACTCAGACCTCAGTGTGGCTAAATCCCCTCCGTTTGTCCCCAGAACTGTGTGTTATTTACAGTTCTGGTCTGTTCTCTCCCATTTTGGGTGTTGCTGGTGCCCAGTGCGTGCCCTAAATCCCAGCTGGGGGACAGCACCAGCATTTCCCTGCGGCACAAGTGTCAGGCTGGGTGGTGCTCGGTGAATCACTTTCAAAGGAAAGATCTCTGACTGCTCGCTGTCCTCCCTCAGATATTTGCTGATGCCAAAGGAAAGCCTCTCAGGGCTTTGATTTTGTTAATTCACTTTCCCATGGGTTTCATTTGTCCAGGTGTCAGGGCATGAACAGGTGAACACATCTCGCCATGCTCTGGCAGTGCTCAGGAGAGCTGATTGTTCAGCTCCACCACTCTTTTAGGAATGACAGGTGTCTGGGACATTCCATGGTTCTCTGTTGAAGAACAACCCCTGGGGATGATGCTGGGATGCAGTGAGGTGCCACAGCTCGTCCCTGACCCCAGGAAATCAGCTGGCACCTGCTGAAGGAGCACGGGCTGCTTGGTGAGTTCCTCATGGATCTTTGTGGGCTCTGGATCACAGCTTGAGGGTTTTATTCCACACCTTCAGCTTCACAATCATTACAGCTCATCCCATCCATCACACCCTGTGTGCTGCACGCCTCAGCCCGTGCCTGCCTCAATGCTTTCACCTAAACCAGGGATTTCACACATCTGTCCCCACTGCAGGGCACAGCAGCAGCCCAGGGCCATCACCCCCTCAGGATGGATAAATATCAGACACCCAGGGCTCTATTCTTTGCTTCTAACAATATTCCTCCTCCGAAAACCATTTCAATTCCAAAATACTCCTCCAAAGCTGAGACTAGGCCCCTTGCTGTTGGTGTCAGCCTCTCCTGCTCCTTCCTGGGTTCATGTTTATTAAGCAAAGAAGTTCCCTGGAGCAAGATCTCTGAACTTGATCAGTTCTTCACCTGAAAAATTCTAACAATATTCCTCCCCTCAAAACCACTTCAATTCCAAAATACTTCTCCAAAGCTGAGACTAAGCCCCTTGCTGTTTTTGTCAGCCTCTCCTGCTCCTTCCTGGGTTCATGTTTATTAAGCAAAGAAGTTCTCTGGAGCAAGATCTCTGAACTTGATCAGTTCTTCACCTGAAAGGCGCCAGATGTTGCCTAAACTAAATGATGCTGCACATTGTAATAAGAATATTTAATTAAGTGCCAGCAGTGGGAAGGGGCAGGGGGCACAGCAGGCAGCTGAGGGCTGCAGGATGCTCAGCCCAGCCCTTCTGCCAGGCCCTGCTCCTCTGCCGGAGCTCAGCTCATCCCGAGGGCTCCCAGGGAAGCGAGGGAGGAGCGGAGCTGGGCAAAGATGCCGTGGGGCAGGAGGAAGAGGATTTACAAAGGGAGAGCGAAAGGGGTTTTCTGCTCTCAGAAATTTCCAAACCCGAGCGTTCTCCTGCCATGCTGCCCGCCGGGGATGCTTTCCAGGCTCACACCTTTCCTGCTGCACCTGAGTCAGGCATTCCCTCCCTTCCTGGCTCCGGGCGGTGCGGACCTGTCCCGGTCCCAGCACGGACCTGTCCCTGCCCCTTCCACAGACCTGTCACGGTCCCTTTCATGGATCTGTCCCGGTCCCTCATGGACTTGTCCCGGTCCCTTTCATGGATCTTTCCCAGTCCCCTTCACAGACATGTCCCTGTCCCAGCACGGATCTGTCCTGGCCCTTCACAGACCTGTCCCGATCCTTTCTCGGACCTGTCCTGGCCCCCTCACTGACATTTCCCAGTCCCCTCACAGACCTGTCCCGGTCCCAGCACGGACCTGTCCTGGTTCCATTTCATGAATCTGTCCTGGCCCCCTCATGGACCTGTCTCAGCCCTTTTACGGACCTGTCCCTGTCCCTCACGGACCTGTCCCAATCCTGTCTTGGACCTGTCCCGGCCCCTCACAGACCTGTCCCGGTCCCTTTCATGAATCTGTCCTGGCCCTTTCACGAACCTGTCCTGGCCCCTCATGGGCCTGTCCCGGCTCCTCACAGACCTGTCCCTGCCCCCCTCACAGACCTGTCCCGGCCCCTCACGAACCTGTCCCTGCCCCCCTCACAGACCTGTCCCGGCCCCTCACAGACCTGTCCCTGTCCCCCTCACGAACCTGTCCCCGCCCCTCACAGACCTGTCCTGGCCCCTCACGGCCCTGTCCCAGCCCTTTCATGGACCTGTCCCGGCCCCTCATGGACCTGTCCCTGTCCCCTTCACGGACCTGTCCCGGCCCCTCACGGACCTGTCCCTGTCCCCCTCACGGACCTGTCCCGGCCCCTCACGCCTTTCCCAAGACCCAAACCCCTTCCCACGGCACTGCTGAGGGGATGCAGCCCTGGGGATGCAGCAGGTGAGCCCTGACCTCCCTTTGAGGGCAGGCAGGAAGGCGCAGTGTGGATGTGAGAGCTGGTGAGCAGGAGGGAGATGCTGCCCTGCTCATCCCAGCACTGAAAATCCACAATTCGGGAATCATTTGTGTTTCATCCTCAGTGAAATTCTGGAATCCACAATTCAGAAATAATTTGTGTTTATACTCAGTGAAATTCAGTGTGGGCCAGATAACCCAGCCTGCCATTGTCACCTCTTCCTGCACTGCTTTATCCGTGGAATATTCAGCTTTTCCCACCCTTTCTGTGCCTCTCTGGGTGGGCTCTCCTGTGATATCCCACAGACGCTGAGTTCCCCAGTCTGCTGAAAGCCACTGGATTCTTTATTGCTCGTGCACACAAACACTCCAGACGTGTCTGCCCTGCAGGTGCTGCCCTCAGGTCAGGAAAGCTCAGAGGAATCAAAAGCATCAGATGCTATTCTAAAGGGTTTCCCAGCTGCCTTTAAAGGAAAATAGGATTTTTTTTTTTTTTTTTTTTTTTTTTCCCACAATGCTCCTTCTGGCGTGTGAGAGCCCAGTGTAGGAACTGGGGCTGCTGGTAGGATGAGTTCCTGCTGTTTCCCAGCCCAACCTCCTCACTCAGACCTGCACTTCCAGCCCCCCTTGCCATCGAACCACTCCTCCTAAATCACCACTCGAAGCTGAATTTAAGCAAAAAACAGGTCAAGCTATAGCAAATTGTGAGAGAAATGAACAGTGCTGTTTGCTGACATTGTGATCCTCAAGGCAGAGCCAGTCCCAGGCGCTGCCACCTCCCCTCAGACCCGGTCCTGGGGTGGGGACACGTCCGGGACAGCACTGTCCCCCCCAGAGCTGGCCTGGGCGATGCTGCTGGAGGTGACCAGGAAGGAGGAGTAGGCGAGGTCAGCTTCCTCCTTGGAGCTCTGGGAAGGACAGGAGGACATAGTCAGGGCATGGGGATGGGCAGCACTTTGTGGATATCCCAGGATAACACGGGGACACTGCAACAGTGGGACAATCCAGTGGCTCACACTGGTGCCGATGTGAGCATCGACCCCAAAAGCTTTTCGGTTTGGAATTCCTTGGCAAGCCTGTCTCTGGGTGTTGGCATCCAGCCCCCCTGTCCTAAAGCTGCTGGGCTTTACTGATGTCCTGACAGTTCCCTTGATTGCTCCAGTTCAGCTCCTGGCACTTCCAACACCCACACCTCTCCTGTTGGTAGGGACTTTGAAAAGCACAGGCTTGAACGTGGCACCTGCAGCCACTCCCAAATGGGGCCACTGCGCCACAGTCTTACCTAAGGGGAGGGAAGGGGAGGGGAGGCACAGAAAATTGGGGAAAGGCAGAGATCACAGCAAATCTCAGCCCTTACAACGGCAGAGCCCCCCCCGCCTCCCTGTGCCACTGAGAAGTGGGATGTGATGGTTTCCAGCCATCTGCTTATCCCAGTGATTCATATTTCTGGTAACAAACCCAACCTTCCTGACGCTGCCTGGGGCTGCCTTGGTTTATTTCTTGAAGCAAAGTGGCTGCTGCTAATGTCTCTGCTAAAACAGGGAGTGAGGACAGGGGTGAGATCTCCCCCCCTCCACCCACAGGGGCTGGATCTGGGTAAAATGGAGAGCACCTGGGTATAAATAAAGCCCCTGGGAGGTGACAGCCCCCCTGGGACAGAGTGCAGGGCTGTGGCCACATCTCCCAGGTCAGTGGCCTCTCTCCTGCCTCCCCTTACCCTTTTTGCCTTCGTTGTGTTGGCAGCACTGTCCGGAGTGTCCGTGGTGGTGATGAACTCTGCAGGCAGAGAAAGGAAGGTGTTGGGGAGGGGGCAGAGGCTGGCAGGTGTTTCTGTGGCTTTTGTGGGGTATTTCAGCAAGGAAGGGCTGCCCCTGGCCCCGGGGCTGGGTTGGGGTCAGTCACTCACCATCCCCTCCCATGGGGGTCTCATGGGTCTCCTTCACGCTGTTGCTGGCACTGAAGTCCCTCATGCTCTCAAAGTCTGACATGCTGATGTTGGTCCTGTAGCTCCCCACGGACACCAGGTCTGGTGGGAGGGAGGAGGAAAATCCCTCAGGTCTCGCTCAGAGTGGGTGGTGAGCACGTTAAGAGCCAAACCCTCCGTGCTGTGGCACAATGGGCAAAGCACAGGGAGGGCTGGGCTCTGTCTCAGCCTGGACACTCTGGGGCTTGGAGCTCTCTGGATGGGTCAGTGTGAGGAGCAGGGGCTTGGAGCTCTCTGGATGGGTCAGAGCAGGGGGTTGGAGCTCTCTGGATGGGTCAGAGCAGGGCCTTGGAGCTCTCTGGATGGGTCAGTGTGCGGAGCAAGGGGTTGGAGCTCTCTGGATGGGTCACAGGAGGAGCAGGGACCTCCCTGCCCATCCTGGTATGGTAGCAGGAGAGCAGCAAAGCCCAGCACCTTTAACTCAATGCTGCTGCTCTTTCTCGAGAGCCTCGAGAGGCAGGGACTCACCAGATCTCTTCAGCTGCCTGTATTTGACAATGGCAAAAGCTGTCACAACAATGAGGATCAGGCCAGCAAGAGGGCCCAGCACTAAGGCCAGAGTGTTGGAGCCATGGCTTTCATCAGAGCTGGAACAGAGGGAAAGAGATCTCACTGAGAATGATGCGTGTGAAAATCCAGCAGGCTAAATTTGGGTAGGATGGTAATTCTGAGTGAGCATGGTGCAATTCAATCAATGAACTGGATTCTAGCACACAGAATAAAACAAAACCCAAATAAAAATATAGGCTTGAGGTCAGGCTGAAACAGCTACATCAGCAGCTGGGTTATAAATAAGTGAAGGAAAATTCTCTAATATTAACAGAAGTACTTTGTACCTGGAATTTCTAATAATTTCCTTCTGATACTATTTTCTTGAATTGGAGATTAATTGTGAGTCATCTTGCCCTTTGCTGTCACTTTTTAACTTCTCTGACATTTAGAGCAAAGTTCTTTGGGGACAGGATTTTTTTTGTGTGTTGCTAAACAACGCACACAGGGTGTACAAACACAAGGGGTTTTACTTAAACCCCACAAAAAAGATAAATGGCAGGGGATGGAGAGAACCAACCTTTCTGGGGCGGCTCCTTTTCGCACCTCAGCATCGCTGTGGGCTCCTCCTGGGGGAACAGCTCCAGGATCATGGCTGGAATCAACATCCAGGAACTCTGGGCTGAGCTTGGCATCTCTCTCTGTATGTCCCAAGGAAGGAGAGGGGTTAGAGAGCAGCAGCACGAGAGCTGGACACAAAAACTGCTGGGATGTGTTTGGACATGGAGCTGCTGTTGGGAGTTTCCATGAGAGGCTCTTCAAAAGGGGGGTTGGAGGCCTGAAATGCTCTCACACCAAATAATTTACTGTGAAAATCTCAAGTAGAATCTCTCTGCCAGTGAACTTTTGAAAAAGTCTTGCATTTCTAAGTTCTGCCTCTAATATTTCCAGGTCAAATTTTACCTCCTTGCTTTGCTTTTATTCCTGGCTCTTTGCCCACCAAAAGCAATGAAATGGGGCTGTGTTACCCTGATTTCACTTTGGCCATCACCCACTCAGGATGGGTAAATATCAGATACCCAGGGCTCTATTTTTTCTCTGTTTCTAACAATATTCCTCCCCCCAAAACCACTTCAATTCCAAAATACTCCTCCAAAGCTGAGACTAAGCCCCTTGCTGTTTTTGTCAGCCTCTCCTGCTCCTCCCTGGGTTCATGTTTATTAAGCAAAGAAGTTCCCTGGAGCAAGAACTCTGAACTTGATCAGTTCTTCACCTGAAAGGTGCCAGATGTTGCCTAAACTAAACTATATAAATATATTATAAAATAAATAAAATACTATTATGACATATTATAATATTATATCATTAGAAAATAATAATAGCAATAATTATTAAAAAGAACATAATAATACTTATTATAATTAAATATAAAAGTAAGTAATATATTATAAAATAAATAAAATATTATTATAAATTATCATAATATATAATATTATTATTAAATAATAACAACAATATTAAGTAATAACACAATAACACATATATTTAAATATAAAACCAAATAAATATATTATAAAATAAATAGAATATTACTATAAATTATTAAAATAATATAGAATATAGTAAAATAATATCAATTATTATTATTTAACAATAACTTATAATATAATTAATTATATAATTATTATATAATTATATAATATTATGTAATTATAATTAATATATAATTTATGTATTATGTATTATATATAATTCTAACTAATTATATAATTATTATGTTATTATAATAACATATAGAATTAATTATAAAATTATAATTATAATTTTTATAATTAATTCGATAATAATAAATTTGTATAATATAATTAATATAGTAATGTAATTATTACATCTAATTATAGATAATAATATAATATTATTTATTAAAAATAACAATAGAAATTTATAAAATAAAATATTACATTGTAAAAAGAACAATTAATCAGCATGGTGTTAAGAGTAAAATTGCTGTAAAAAGAGGTCAGTTTTAGATTGAAATAAATGTTTTACGACTGGGAAGCCAAAACTGAGAGACAAAACCCCCGAAGGCAACCTGTGCAAAGCAGAGCGCTGCTGGGTGGGAGGCTGCGGGTTGCGCTTTGAGCTGCTGCAGCCTAGCGGCGATGGAGAGCCCTGCTCGGCACAGGGACCAGCAGGGACAGCCAGCCCTGCCCGGAGCTCACCTGCGCTCACCCGCAGCTCCACGGCCATGGTTTCCCCGAAGACCCCGTTGCGCTTCACCCCGCACCAGTACCAGCCTTCATCTTCCTCGGCCACCGGGTCCAGGCTCAGCACCACCGTCCTGGCGTTTGGGTCACAGGCGTCCCCCGGCTGTGACAGCCCCTGCTGCAGCGCTGGCAGCATGGCACAGCCCGTGTTGTTCCACCTGCACCAGTACTTCTCGTAGGTGTAATACTTGCAGGGGTAACAGCAGGTTAAATTCACCCGCGAGCCCGCCTGTGCCTCCACCGCCTTCTTTCCCGTCAGTGCAGGTTCTCCTGCGAAGGCAAACAGGACATCAGGGCTGGGGGAGAGGTTTCAGGGCTGGGAGAGGCACTCAGCTGGTGGTGCTGCTGCTGGGGATAAATAAAGCCCCTGGGAGGACACAGCCTTGGGACCCTTGCCCCTTGAGACAGCCTTGCCCCCTTGGGACAGAGTGCAGTGGCCACATCTCCCAGGCCAGTGGCCTCTCTCCTGCCTCCTTACTTACCCTTTTTGCCTTCCTTGTGTTGGCAGCACTTTCCAGCTTGGAAGGAAAGTGTTCCTTGTGTTGCTAAATTAACATTAAAGGTGCTGTTTATGGTTCTCTTTGTAATAGATGATGTGTATAAATTCGTGCTGAGGCTACAGTAATCTCAGCTGATGAAAATCCTGGCATACCAAAGGAGGGTTCTGGGAAATTCCCTCTGATGAGATTACAGCGATATGCACCAAGATCCTAGCCTGAATATTCATCTCCAGAAATGTTGATTCCAGAGGATTATTCCTCTGACCAAAACCCATCCATAAGATAAATACGTGTCTCCTAGAATTTATATTGCAGGAGATTTTCCTCTTACAGTTTGGGAAACTCTCAGCAAGAAAGGAAAAACTACGTGAATATGCTAAAAGGATAAAATCAACAATAAGAAAGCAAGAAACCCTTCCCAGCAACACTTGGAGCTTAGAAATGTATAAAAAGACTTTGTGAGAGCTGTGTCTTTGTGATGTCCAGAGGAGAGGAGCCAGAATGCCCTCCCTGTCTCACCCAACCTGGTTCAGCGCCGATCTGATCTTTGCTCGTGGCCTTTTTACAATTGTATTTTAATGATGGAATAAATTCTCCTTATTAATCAAATTGGCTAGTTCACTTATAACATCTTCTTGTAAGGCTTAAGAAATATTTCATGAGAATTTTCTGCGAACGCATTCCCACAAAACTGAACCTTTCTGTCTCAGTTTTAAAGCTGCTGGGGTGAGTTCAGGCTTGGAGTTCACAGCCCCTTCCCAAAAAGCCAGATTGCCCCCTTGGGGTGGTTCTGTACCTCCTGAGCAGGCAGAGAACTGCCAATGCACGGCCCTTACCTGGTACAACTGTTAGTTCTGTTGATGACTGCTGCTCCCTCAGTTGATTTGACATGCACCAGTAAGTGCCTTTGTCCTTCTCCTGCAGCTGGTTCAGGATGATGGTGAGAGTTTTATTTTCGGGGTTCTCGAACATGGCCACTCTTCCTTCATATTTGTCCTCCACACGCCCAGTGTTGTCTATGATTATGTCACCACATCGCCTGCCTTTCTGCTTGCACCAGAACCTCGTGGAGGAATTTAGTAGAGGGTCATAGAGGCACTCGAAGCTTGCTGAACCTCCAATTTTTGCAGTTATGTTGGTCTTGAAGTGAGGGAAATTTTTGTCTGTTGGTAAGAATGAAATCAGTTACAAGAGTCTCACTTGTGTCCATTGGGCATCCTCCCAAGGAAATCAACATTATCAGATCAAAAAAGGTGCTGTGGTTAAGGGAAGGCCAGGCAAAGCTCAGGGGTGCAAAAACCAGGAGATTGTCATGGCACTGGTGGGAATTCATCCTAAAGGGTCAGTCAGGCCTTGCTTTCTCCCAAATTCACTGGGTATTGTTGGCTTTGTGGACAGATATTCCAAAGCTTTGTTCCCTTTGCTAGAGGGACCATCTGCATCTGTCAGTTTGAGATTTAAGGAGCTGGGGGCCTGAGGAGACAGCTTGCTTGCCTCAGACGAGGGGGGTGGAATTTGTCTCCTGGAATTTTGGGCTGGGGTACAGAGCTATCCACTTCTGGGAAGGTGAAGTCTGGATACAAGCTTCATTTAGTGATGGTTTAGTACATTACAGGTGGTTAAATGAATAGAAATAACTATATGGATCAGAGAATAGGGTAATAGCAAAGAGAAATTCAAGTTCTTGCTAAATAAAGTGACAGTGCAGCTGATGCTTCCAAAAAGCAGGAAGAGAGGAAGGGGAAAACATCTGGAGAACAGCTCACCCTCATAGATAAACACATCCAGCTCCTTCTTTGTGTCGTCCTTCTCATATTCACCGGCCCCACAGTAGTACACGCCTGCATCTTCCCAGTCCATCTGAGTCATGGTGACACGGAACGAGCCTGGAGGGCTCTCAAAAGTCAGCTGAAGTCCCCCTGGGACATCTGTGTCCTGATAGCTGTTAATGATGTTTCTGCAGCCATCCTTCTCCTTCTTGCACAGGTATTTCCTCAGCTCGGCCGTCTCCTTCCCAAATCCACAGGTCACGGTCCAGGTGCTGCGCAGCTTCACGTAGAAGAGCTCAGCATCCTCAGGAACGGGTGGGGCTGTGCACAGAGACACTCAGGGCGTGAAATGAACCCTCCCTGAAAGCACCTGCAGCTCTCACACAGCGGGCAGGCCAGAGATGGAGCCTTCTTTAAGAGGGAGACGGGGAAAACTCAAAGAAAATGGTATTTTATGGAGCGCCAATATTTGTAAAATACCAAGAAAATGGTATTTGAGGGAGTCCTAATATTGGCAAAATTACCAATTGGTAAAATACCAAGAAAATGGTATATTACCAAGAAAATGGTATTTTCGGGAGTCTTAATATTGGTAAAATACAAAAAAAAAAATTCAAAGAAAATTATATTTGAGGGAGTCCTAATATTGGTAAAATACCAAGAAAATGGTACTTTAGGGAGTCCTAATATTGGTAAAATTACCAATTGGTAAATTACCAATTGGTAAAATACCAAGAAAATGGTATTTGAGGGAGTCCTAGTATTGGTAAAAGACCAAGAAAATGGTACTTGAGGGAGTCCCAAGGTTGTACTTATGTTTAAGAGGGAGAGGGGGAAAAACTCAAAGAAAATGGCATTTGAGGGAGTCCTAATATTGGCAAAATACCAAGAAAATGGTATTTTAGGGAGTCTTAATATTGGTAAAATACCATTGAGGGAGTCCTAATATTGGTAAAATCCCAAGAAAATGGTATTTGAGGGAGTCCCAGGGGTGTAATTACCTTCAGCAACGCTGAGGGTGACTCTGAAGGAGAGCCCTCTGCCATTGATGCCCACGCCACACTGGTAGGTGCCGGCATCGCCCAGCTCCAGCGCTGTGATGTTGATCAGGAAATGTTCTTCCTGGGGCTGGTCAGTGAGGGTGACCCTGCCCCGGTAGGCAGCAGCCACGAAGTCGGAGGACACCACGGTGAGGCAGCCGGAGCCCTTCTGCCTGCACCAGTATTTCCTGTCGTGCTTGTTCATCGGCGTGGGGGGGTAGAAGCATTTCACGGTGACCGAGCCACCCCGCACGCCGTGCACCTCCCTGGGGCCGAACACGGGGCTGGAGACTGCGGGAGAACAGGCTGGGGTCAGCGCCCTGTGTGCCCCGGGGCTGTGTGTGCCACCATGTCAGTGCCCTGTGTGCCCCCAGGGCTGTGTGTGCCACTGTGTGTGCCACCAGATCAGTGCCCTGTGTGCCACCAGGGCTGTGTGTGCCACCCTGTGTGCCCCGGGGCTGTGTGTGCCACTGTGTGTGCCACCAGATCAGTGCCCTGTGTGCCCCAGGGCTGTGTGTGCCACTGTGTGTGCCCCGGGGCTGTGTGTGCCACTGTGTGTGCCACCAGATCAGTGCCCTGTGTGCCCCAGGGCTGTGTGTGCCACTGTGTGTGCCCCGGGGCTGTGTGTGCCCCAGGGCTGTGTGTACCACTGTGTGTGCCACCTTGTCAGTGCCCTGTGTGCCCCCAGGGCTGTGTATGCCACCAGATCAGTGCCCTGTGTGCCCCCAGGGCTGTGTATGCCACCAGATCAGTGCCCTGTGTGCCCCCAGGGCTGTGTGTGCCACCAGATCAGTGCCCTGTGTGCCACCAGGGCTGTGTGTGCTACCAGGGCTGTGCCCTGTGTGCCCCAGGGCTGTGTGTGCCACTGTGTGTGCCCCGGGGCTGTGTGTGCCACCAGGGCAGTGCCCTGTGTGCCCCGGGGCTGTGTGTGCCCCCAAATCAGGGCTGTGTGTGCCCCAGGGCTGTGTGTGCCACTGTGTGTGCCACCTTGTCAGTGCCCTGTGTGCCCCCAGGGCTGTGTGTGCTACCAGGGCTGTGCCCTGTGTGCCCCAGGGCTGTGTGTGCCACCAGATCAGTGCCCTGTGTGCCCCCAGGGCTGTGTGTGCCACCAAGGGCCCATGAGCTCCCATGGCAGTGATGGGCACCTGTGAGGTAAAGGTGCTCCCCATGATGCCTTCAGATTTTAGCTTTTGTATTTTTCAGGTCCTGTGCTGCACTGGTGTAGAACCCTGAGCTGCATTTAGTGTCAGAAGGTGTCTTCACATTTTGGTCACACTAGACAATCCTTCCAGGCCTGCAGCTCAAGGACACCCTCTGCCTCAGGCCCCAAAAGTATTAACAAAAGTGAATTTTGGGGGAGCAAACTGGGAGTATCTGCCTTCATTACCTGAAGCTGGAATTGCAGAATGTGCAAATGGACCAAAATTATTTCAGTCTGAGAAACTCATGACCATCATCCATTTGGGGTGTAGCCTCGTGGGAGGCTTCATCCGCCCTTAATGTACCTGAGGGCCCTTCATTAAATACATCCACTTTTATCTTTTTAACTTTTTGTTTGGCCTCTGTTTTGAGAAACTCTAAAAACTGTTTTCAAGAAACGTTGTCTATTTTGGGTGTAGCCTCCCAGGAGGCTTCGTGTGCCCTCAATGTACCTGAAGGCCCTTCATTAAATACATCCACTTTTATAATTTTAACCTTTTTTTTGGCCTCTGTTTTGAGAAACTAAATAAACTGTTTTTGAGATACATTGTCCATTTCAGGTGTAGCCTCATAGGAGGCTTCATCTGCCCTCAATGTATCTGAAGGCCCTTCATTAAACACATCCATTTTTATCCTTTTAACTTTTTATCTGGCCTCTGTTTCAAGAAACTCAAAAAACTGTTTTTGAGAAGCATTGTCCATTTTGGGTGTAGCCTCACAGGAGGCTTTATCTGCCCTTAATGTACCTGAAGGCCCTGCATGATATACATCCACTTTTCTCTTTTTAACTTTATATTTTTCTCTTTTTAAACCTGTTGGAGGCATCACCCAAACCCTCCTCCTCCCTTCCCAGTGCCCCCCCTGGTCCTTGGCCACCCCAAAACCTGTGCCCCACGCAGGTGACACTCACTGGATGCCTTGGGGGGGTGTCTGCTCCTTACACACCCAGCTGGGACCAAGGTGAGCAGGAAGAGGAATGCCAGTAAAGCCATTTTTCTTGCATTCCCTGGAAAAGACGTGGAAGATATTGAATAATCACATTTGCAAAATGTTAATCATCTAATAATATTTATGCTTGGAGGATCTGAGGGTTGTGGCTACGTGAAGTAGAGAGAAATATGGTTTTTAATTGCTCCTGTTGAGGAATTGGATGGGGAAAAGGGAGTTAATCATATTTCTGTCCTTGCCTGGGTTTCTGCACAGGAACAGGACTGCCTGTGGATCTCATCCCAGCACCCCAATTCCCTCTGTCACAGAATTCCTGACTGGAGCCTCTATTTAGTGACTCTTTGTTTCCCTGGTCTCTCCAAGGATACACAAAGGAGAATAAGGATGATATTTTCACCTCTACTTTTTAATTCTTTCCTCAGCTGCTGAGGAATTGAGTGAGCTGTAGGGATTTACCTCCAAAAAATCAGATTTTATATGCATTTCTTGAGCACACCTCTTGATCCACCTGCCTGTTCCAACTTCATAGAAGGGACCTACAGGAGCTGATGAGAGGTGCCAAGGAAAACCCTTACAAACAATCAGAGCAATTTGATTTCAGGGCATCAAGTGACACGATTTTATTGAGGGTAATTCCCAGCAGAAGAAAAAAAGCTTTTATTTCCCTGTTAAGATGAAAGGTGTTCTGTTGTGCCTCTTCCTTGTATTGTGATTTCTCCTGGCTCAATGGCCACTTGTCCATGGGTAATAATTAACTCACCGAGCATGAAAAATTCTCTTCAAACACATCCCAGAAGTGGCCAGCAAGGCAAACATAACAAATTCTGCACAAAGCAAACAACGTGGCACAAAGAGGGCCTTGGTGTTTGCCCCTGGCTGCCAGCAGCTCCTCTGCCTGATGGTCACCTCACCAGCCTGTGGTGCAAGCAGGACCCAGCTCAGCCTTGCCCAGCTGGGCAAAGTCAAAATAATCTCTTTTTCTAATTTCTTCTAAAAGTTCAGCTGGTTTTGGGGTACAGCCCACGTTGTTCTGCCAGGTCTGGAAGGGTTACCAAGATCTGAGCCCACCCAAACCAGTGGTTCCTGTGCTCTTGCACCACCAACACCAACAGCTCTGAGCTGTCCCCAGCCCTGTTTTCTCAGATGCTCTTAAAATGTAAATGGAAAAATTATGATGACAACATAATGACCTTTCCTCTTGCTTTCCAACTCAGAACAGATAATTTTTGTTGTTGTTGTTGTTGACTTCATGTAGTGCTGAGAAGGAATAACACTGTTGTTTATCTGTTTGGTGCTGGACTCTAAACCTCACTGCAGCTCCACTGGGTGACAAGGACATTTTACACATTTTGTGTGTAAAGCCCAGGGGAGGGCAGACCCCCCTCAGCCAGTCCCTCTTTAGAGATGTGTTTTTAGTGTCTTTACCCTTAAAACGGATGGTCATTTCCAGGACACTTCTCTGGATGTGGATTGGGACCATCACCTTCCTCTCCAGTGCTATTTTATTCCTAAATGTTGATATTTTCCAGGTTTCCAGCAGCAGTGTTCTCTGGCCAGGCTGGCTCTTCCAAATCTCCCTTATTACAAGACTTTCCCCATGTTTCTGTTGTGCTTTTGGGATTCTGTCAGTCCTGGGGAGAATTATCTTCAGATTTATGATGGTTTGGGAGAGACCAGGACCTGACCCCCAAGTTGTGCAAACCTGAGCCTGCAGCTGCTCTCTCTGGGTATGGAACACCAGAGTCCAATTCCCAAATTCTGCTGAATTCCTGCTGCAGGGATTGCCAGGGATCAGCCCAGTCCAGCCCATTAGATATTAACTAGTGCTCCTGACAATGACCAGTGTCAAGGCCGTGCCATGGCATTGACAAAACATGAAGGTTTAATTGTGACATTTGTCACTCCAGCCTGGGATCCCTTCTGGCTTTCTGTGGAATGTTTGCTGCTGTTCAAATAGTTGAGAAATAATAACAGAGATGTAATATATTGCATATATTCTATATATTTTATATATATGCAATATTTTGCCCCTCAAATCCTTTTGACCCATGGGGAAACTGTGCAGATACAAATTGTTGTAGAGAGAGTTGTGCTGTGAGGAGGTGCTGGAGGCTTCTGTGCCCAGAAAATGTGCACAGCAACAAATTTCATCCTGGATTATTCACATCTTCAACTGCCCGTCAAGGTCACTGCTGATCTCGCCTTGCCATGGGTTTTATTTGCTGCAGTGGAATGGGGAAAAGCCACCAACCCACCCCATTTCCATGGGGTTAAGGATGAACAATCAGCTTCCAGATAAAAGATCAAGCTGACCAAACGTGCAGAAAAGAAACTTTTCCAGTTCCAAGCAGATGCCTCCTTTACAATATTGAGAGAATAAATAAGAGGGGCTCGTTTGGTGATGCACTGAGCAGAAACGGTCAGGCAGAACTTGCTGAAGATTATCAGGATTTACCAAGAAATCAGCATTTTTTAGGAATGCCTGCAGTGCTTGGGACCCTCTGAACTAAGCATGTTTGTGTCAGTTCAACATGTGAGCAACTTATTTCAGAAAAGAAATGAATAGAATAGAATAGAATAGAATAGAATAGAATAGAATAGAATAGAATAGAATAGAATAGAATAGAATAGAATAGAATAGAATAGAATAGAATAGAATAGAATAGAATAAGCAGGCAGCTCTCATGGCAGTGACTGCAATCCCAGCTGAGGTTGTGCTGCTGGCCCAATTTTATGTTCCATTCAGCTGTTGGATCCACTCTACACTAATCTGAGACCTGATTTTATGTTCCTTTCAGATCCTCCATGCACCCACTTGTTGCTTTTCACATCACACCTTCATGGTTCATTTGTGTTTTGGGCTGGAAAGTGAAACCAACTTCGGCACTATTAAATTATTTTAGTTTAATTCTCCTCTGCCTGCGAGGAGCAGGAACACCCCATGGCCCAAGAGCACAGGTTCACCTCAGTCTGAAGGGATGGATGGTGCCACTGTGCAATTCATTAACAATTGCAATTAGGTGATGTTTATTTATACCTCAGAAATTTATTACATCTATAGGAATGCTCCCTTTGCAGAGTAGGGATTCAGGTGTGTAGGACCCACACCTTCATGGGTCTGAGTGGGACAGGGCTCTGCCTGATTTCACTTTAAGGACACCGCAATTGACATCCAGTCAATTAATTTAAGCTTCAGGTTCTACTTATCCTCCTGTGACTGTACAAACTTTTCAGGGAGCTTCCAAAGCAGCTGCTTTAGGACACAACTGCAACAATTATCTTCTAAAATTTCAAAATCTGCCTGTTGGGGTTCAAAAGCCAGTAATGATCTCAGGCTGAGTTGCGAAATTTAGATTCCTACAGTAATAATTACTGACTTTTCTTTCCTGTGTTAAAACTTAATGCAAATATTGTAATGATAATTTATGTTGGCTTTTTTTTTTCAGAAATTTAATATTAAAAATCTGCTGGAGAGAAGAAACCACAACTGCCACAAGCCTGTTTCTATGGTTCTTCCAGAAGAAATCAGCCTCCCACCAGTGAGCTCTGAACACGAAATGGCTCCAAACCGCTGCTTCCCTTCTGTGTGAGGAAGGCTCCTCAAAAGTGGCTCAAGATTTGTGTTCTTCTCCTTCCCCATCCCAGCACGGCCCTACAAAACGTTGTGCATTCCCAAAGATGCCAAAGCAGCATTACTTACACTCCAGGCTCTTCCTGGCACTTCTCTCTTTCCCTCTCAGGCTGACCCTGGGAGCTCTGTGAGTGTCCTGTGTCCTGTGTCCCCGTGGGCTGTGGCAGTGCCAGCCTGCTTTAAATACTCCCTGCACCTTCAGCCCTGCCTTTCCACCTGTTGTGCCTTAAAGGAACAACATCCAGCAGCGCTGCCAGGTGAGCTCTGCCCACTTGGGGCTGGGAGCCAGAGCCCAGCCAGAGCCCAGCCAATGCCCAGAGACTGCCCAGAGACTGTCCAACCAAAGCCCAGCCAGAGCCCAGCCAATGCCCAGACACTGTCCAACCAAAGCCCAGCCAATGCCCAGACACTGTCCAACCAAAGCCCAGCCAGAGCCCAGCCAATGCCCAGACACTGTCCAACCAAAGCCCAGCCCGTGCCCAGCCAGAGCCCAGCCAGAGCTCAGCCCATGCCCAGCTAAAGCCCAGTCCATGCCCAGCCCATGCCCAGCCACTGTCCAACCCATGCCCAGCCAAAGCTCAGCCAAAGCCCAGCCAATGTCCAGCTCCTGTCCAGCCAAATCCCAGCCATTGTCCAGCCCATGCCCAGCCCGTGCCCAGCCAATGCCCAGCCACTGTCCAGCCCATGCCCAGCCAAAGCCCTGCCAACTGCCCACCAAAGCCCAGCCAATGTCAAGCTCCTGTCCAGCCAAATCCCAGCCACTGTCCAGCCCATGCCCAGCCAAATCCCAGCCCATGCCCAGCCAAAGCCCAGCCCATGCCCAGCCAAAGCCCAGCCAAAGCCCAGCCCATGCCTTGCCCATGCCCAGCCCAGCTCTGCTGTCCCTCCAGGGTGTCCCCTCCTGATCACAGCCACCCCAGGGCTGAGGGGCTCCTGGAAAGCTCCAGGGCTCCTCCTCCTCCTCCTCCTTTGGTGTCTCTGTGGGGTCAAGTGCAGGGAGAGTCTTTTGGGTACCGCTGTGCCAGCTTTTGCCTGGGCAGGACCCGAGCAGCCAGGGCAGCTGCGATTCCTTGCTCTGCCTCATTTTAATGATGCAAAAAGCAGGAATTCCTTCTGACTGGGGGGGTCACATGGAGCTTTTCTCACCCCCTCAGTGAAAACTGATGTGTTTGAACAGGATGGCAGCTCCTGCAGTGCCTGGGAGCAGCAAGAGCCTGACCCAGAACTGGGATCTTCAACAGATTTATCAGATCCTACAGCCAGCCTTGGAAGTACCTTTCATTTAGCTGAGGGTGTTGAGCTCCATTTTTGCTATGAATGTGCAGCTTCCAGTGCAAGGAAGGAGATCTTGGGGTAAGGAAGGAGCTGTTGGGCTGAAGAAGGAGCTCTTGGGGTGAAGAAGGATCTTTTGGGGTGAGGAAGAATCTCTTGGGGCGAGGAAGGAGATCTTGGGGTGAAAAGGGATCTTTTGAGGTAAGGAAGGATCTTTGGGGGTGAGGAAGGCGCTCTTGGGGTGAGAAAGGATCTTTTGGGGTGAGGAAGGAGATCTTGGGGCAAGGAAAGAGCTCTTGGGGTGAGGAAGGGTCTTTTGGGGTGAGGAAGGAGATCTTGGGGTGAAAAAGGATCTTTTGGGATAGGGAAGGAGCTTTTGGAGTGAGGAAGAATCTTTTGGGGTGAGGAAGGAACTCTTGGGGTGAGGAAGGAGCTCCTGGCTGTCTCTGTGCTTGGTGGGGATCTTGGACTGAGGGAGCAGCCACCACCACCTCTCCTGGATGGGAACAAACCCCGATCCCCTCCAAGCCTCCCACCAGAGCTGCTTCCCTGGGCATTCCAAACATTCCCCAGGTCATGCTGGCAGGGCTTCTTTGGTCTCGTGGCCACCACTTGTGCTGGCTGGACCATGGTGGCCACAGCTGTGTTTGCTCTCCTGGAGCTCCCACTCTCCCAGGCACGGATCCCAAGGGATCAGCTTCCCTGCTGGACCCTGCAGAGGGATGGAAATGAGCTTTTAACTCCTTGCAGAGGAAGGTGGCATGGCCTTGAGCAGAACAAAACCTACAGAAATATGGGAACCTCTACCTGCTGGTGAAATCTCAAAGAGCAAAAATTAACCCAAGGTGAATGAAGAGGGTTTTTTTTAAACCAAACCCCCCTTTTCACCCTCAAGGTTTCCAGTAAAGCCTCATGCAAATATATTTGAAATGTATTTCCTTGCTTTAGCCCACGAGGAAGCGTTTCCCTGCCAAGTCCCAGGTTCCAAAGCATTTTGGCATCTCCAGAAAACAAACAACCTTCGGATTGCTTTTATTTGGGGAGTGCAGATTGCAGCACGAGCCCTGATCTGAGCGTGGAACCAACGCTGCTGCTCGGGGCTGGGCTGTGCCTGGGCTGAATTTCAGCTGCTTCTGAAGCTGTGGAGGTCCCTGCAGGAGAGGGGAAGGAAAAACAGCACTTTGGGAACGTGCATGTCTGAGAAACTGAAATGAGATGTGCTTTATGTGGCTCCACGGATCAGGATTTTTAAACAAACACAAAAAAATCCTCATTTTTTGAGCAGCCGGATTCTTTCCAGTTCTGTGATTCAGTTCATATCAGTCTGATATGAGTAACCCTGAAGCCAGGAGAGGTGAAGGAAAAATATCACTTTGGAAATGTGGGTGCCTGAGAAACTGATACGTGGTTTATGTGTTGGAAAATTACTCCATGGATCAGGATTTAAAAAGAAAAACACAGAAAATCCTTATTTTTTGAGCAGCCCGATCCTTTCCAATTCTGTGATTCTCTGATATGAGCAACCCTGAAGCCAGGAGAGGTGAAGGAAAAATATCACTTTGGGAATGTGGGTGTCTGAGAAACTGAAACGAGACATGGTTTATGTGTTGGAAAATTATTGCATGGACCTGGATTAAAAAAAAACAAACAAAACACAGAAAATCCTTAATTTTTGAGCAGCCTGATCCTTTCCAGTTCTGTGATTCTCTGATATGAGAAACCCTGAAGCCACAAAAGTCCTTCCTCCCCCCCCCTCCCCAGTTTTATCTTTCCTTCAGAGAAACAACCCACAAATAATTGGTTTCAGGGGCATTATTTTATTCTCTTTTCTGCAAAACAGGGAGCAATTTGGGCAGTGTGGGGTTTCAGCTCTCAGCAAAGGGGATTTGGGTTCTGAGGAGTGCAGGGGGAGGTGCTGGGGGCTTGGCTTCCCACAGAGAAAATTCCCAGCTCAGGTGCCCAGGGGCTTTCACAGAAGGTTCTGGCTCAAGTCTTCATCAGGCACCTTGAAGAGTAATTTTTCCCCATAAGGTAACTGTAAAATAATGAAACAGAAGAGAAGCTGTGATCTGGCATTGCCCCTCTCTGGTATTTGTAGAAGTAATTTCATAGGTATTTCTGGGTTTATGCCAAAAATTATTATTTAAAATGATATTTTAAGGAGTTTTGATAACAGAAAGGTGGAAAAACCCCAGGTCAGAGGGGACTTCTGGAGTCAAGCTCCTGCTGGGTTTGGAGAATTATTCCAGGCTTTACCTGGGAAGAAAAGGCACAAATAATTTTTGGGTTTCATTCCCCCTTTTAGGAGGTTTTTCACAGAATGTTGATAGATTAGTTGATTTTCAAGGTTTATGGGGAAGTATAATTTTTCTTTCTATTATTTATATTTAGGACCAGAAGACCCCTGTTGGCTCTGAGTGCATTGGAGTGAGAACATGAAATCACCAAATTTCTGAGCCACTATTCCACTAATTTTTTTTCAGTGGAGTCCTCACTGATACAAATTCCTCCAGATTAGACATATTTAAATTATAATAATAATATCTAAAATATTTTCTGAGATGATTGTTACAGGAGCTTTTCTCTAAAAAGCATCAACAATCTGAGACTCTTACATAGAAGCTGTTCATCCTGATATTTCCAAGGATGGCAGAGATTGTCCTGCACAACAGAACAAAAGAGAATGACATGGTTACAACACTGTGAACAAGAATTACTTTTGTGTAATGCTGAGAAAGGAGATAAGAAATCAGAATTTACTGAAAGAGGCAGGAAGACAGATAACAGCTTTACTGCTTGCAATCAAAAATTATAATTGACCCTACAATAAATATATAAACTTGATGCAGGATTTAATCCAAGTCTTATGAAATCCATGCCTTAAGGATTCTTGGGGAGGACTAAAGGCAGGAGTTTGGCAGCAGAATGTGATTCTTGGGCTCTGGGTTGTGATTCCTGGACTGCACACCTGGTTTTCCTCACTAAGCCACAAATCCCCTGCTTAAAATGCCAGTTTATTCTCTTTCATCAATGGAGAGGACACCTGCAGTGTTTCAGCAAGCACCCACCTACATTTGCCAGAGCCCATCCTGAATTCCTGCTCCCCCCCTGGGCTTGGGTTCTCCTCCATCCTCTCCTCCTTCCCAGGGCTCAGCCCAGCTGGTTCCAGGCTTCCCGTGCTGCTCCTTCCTCCTCCTGTAAAACAAAACGCACGGATGCACTGCAGGGAACACCCCCACTAGCACCTCTTGAAGTAATCCAGCGTGTCAGACACCAAATTAGGCCATTATTAGGCCATTATTTCACAGTTTCTTTCTTGTGAATTGCGCGTTTCCCCTCACCGCTGTCATCCCCAAAGGTTCTCTGTCCGTAAATTTATTTTTATGGATATAACACGGTCTGGATTGAGATAGATGCACCTGACTTTGCAAATCAGTTCTTAGAAAGGATTTTTTGGGCCTGTCTTTGTCAGCTTTGCACGGAATGAGCTGGATTTGGCCCCAGAAGCTGCCCAGGGTGAAGCCGCTCACACCACACAGGTCTCTCCCTCCAGGGTTTTCTATCACCCACGGAGCCACAAATCCTCCACACACAAAAACCCAGATTTCCATTTCCTTCATCTGCTTTGCTTTTCAGCACATTTCCAACAAAACCAAACAACTTCTCAAGGACTCTGCTTTCAGGTCCAGTCACGTTCTGGGGCTGCAGGACAGACACGTGTCTGGGAGATGGAAATGTTCCATGGGTCAGACTCCAGCCCTTGGAAATCACAAGCAAAGCCCTTGCAAAACATCCACTGCAGCCCCAAAAATTAGTTGCCCGACTAATCTACCTGTCTGCTTTTGAAGCTTGATTTTGGCCAGGGTGAGGATGATGACGGTGATGCAAATCAGCAAAAGCAGAGCTGATAACACGACTGGGAGCAGCTGTGGTTCATCTGAGGAGCTGGGAAGATGAAAAACCAGGATTGAATGAGGTTTGGAGTCACCTTTGTGGTTCATACGGGTTGTTGCTTTCATGCTAAAGAGTACCAAGGAACTGTAAACTCTGAATCAAAGCAAAGTCAACAGAGTCAAGGAGAGTCACAATCATTTGATCTGGAGTTTGGCTTATGAGGAAGTGATTTCCTCAGCTGCTGTGTGGGGTTTGTGCTGCCAGCTGAATCAGCCCCTCCAAAGGGAGAACGAGCTGTTTACACAACATAAATTCACAAGCACAGTATGAATTCACAAGCAATCCATCCTCGTGGTGGGTTGTTACAACCCTCACACTTTTGGAAGCTGTCTTCCCTCTTTCTGCCAGGATGATGTGGCTTGGGGGAAGCTGGGGATGGGGAGGATGGGGTGGATGAAGATCCCAGGTGCCCATCTTGGTACCTGGATGAGGATCCCAGGTGTCCATCTTGGTACTGAAGTGGATTTGGGGACTTTGCCCAGCTGGGTTCTGGCTGACCCTGCAATTCCTGGAGCAGCTGCAGGATCCCTCCAGCAGGGCTGGCTGGTGGCCACAGCTGGTGCAGAAGTTGGAGCTGCTCACAGGAGGGAAATCCACTGGGAACAGCTTGCACTGGGGTGAGACACAGGAACTGGTGTGGAAAACAACCAGGGAATAATTCCTGCCCAAAAGCCTGACAGCCTTTGGATGAACCTGAAAGCCCAAAGCTCACTCCTGGTTCAACAGCAAGCTCCCAGCACTGCCCATGGGCTCCTGGTGTGATATTCACATTCTCTGAACAGAGAGAGACATAATTCTCTCTCCCAGGATTTTCCTGGGAAGCTGTGAAAGTCTGTGAGAAAGCTCAGAGAAAGAAGAACATAATTCTCATCTCTATTTGCTACTCCTGTTGTTTAGCACATGTGGAATGTGTTGTAGAAATTGTTTACCAAGGAGTGATTTCTTAATTGGCCGCCAGTGATAGTTGTTTTAGATTGATAAACTAATTAAGCCAAAGCTGTGTCGTGACTGTGTAAAAGGAGTTTTTCTTTAATATTATATAGGTTTAGTATAGTATGATATAATATAATGCTTTATTAAGCTCTTAGTATAGCTTAATAAAGCATTAATATATAATATAATATAATAAATATAATATATAATATATAATATAATAAATAGAATAGAATAGAATATATAATATATAATATAATAAATATAATATAATAAATATAATATAATATAATATAATATAATATAATATAATATAATATAATATAATATAATATAATATAATATAATATAATATAATATAATATAATATAAGCTTTGTTAAGCCCTAAGTATAGCTTAATAAAGCATTGATATATAATATAATATTATAATATTATATAATGTAATGTAATCTAAGACATGCTTATGATAATATAATATTTACTATTAATATAATATTATTTATAATATTATATATGTTTATTAAGCTCTTAGTATAGCTTAAAAAAGCATTTCTTCAACCTTCTGAAATCATAGAGTCATTACACATTATTCCCTAAGAGTCACCCTGTTCCTACCACACTCCTGGCTGCTGCAGGGCTCAGGAGGGCTGCCCTGGGCTGAGCAGCAGCCCCACATTCACCAGGGCTATTGCTCAAAGCCCAGCAACGTCCCCAAGGTCCTGGCAGAGTCCTGGGCACAGGGAAGCAGGCAGGAGCACGGCTGTTGACTCTGGCATCTGCTCCAGGGCAGCAGCCAGCACCAGCAGGGTCAGAGACAACTTCAAAGTGTGCACGGACATGAGGTGGCCTCGTGTGGCATTCACATTCCCTGGAAAAATCCCTTCGCGCAGGATTTTTCTCCTGGGAAGCTGAGAAGCCTCAGAGAAAAGGGAAACAATTCCTATCTCATTTGCTTCTCCTGTGTTTTGCTCATGTGGAATGTGTTTGGAGATTGTTTACCCACAGGTGATTGTTTCATTGGATTTTGGTGTGAATTGTTTTGACTCATTGGCCAATCGGGGCCAAGCTGTGTCAAGACTCTTTCTAGAGTCACGAGTTTTCATTATTATCTTTTTAATCTTCTGTAATTATCCTTTCTCTATTCTTTAGTGTAGTTGAGCATAGCATTCTTTAATATAATAGAGTATCATAAAATAAATTAGCCTTCTGAGAACATGGAGTCAGATTCATCATTCCTTCCTTCATTGGGGCACCCCACAAATACAATAACCTCGCTGCCTTCTCTCCCTTCTGGTGTCCCTGGAGGTACTTTCAGCTGTGCACAACTTCCACAGGGCCCTGGGATGGGGCAGACAGGCTGGAAAACACCAGGGATGTGGCTGTGGACTCACCTCTCCTGAAAGGTGTCGCCTGGGGAGGCTGCAGAGGCGCCAGGCATGGCAGTGGGCAGCAGGGAGATGGTGCCACAGGTGACAGTGCCCATCGTGGTGCCCTGGGTGACAGTGCCCATCCTGGTGTCCTTGGGGACAGTGGCCATGGTGGTGCTGTGAGGGACAGTGCCCATCTTGGTGTCCTTGGAGACAGTGCCCATGGTGGTGCCATAGGTGACAGGGCCCATGGAGGTGTCCTTGGGGACAGTGCCCATCCCGCGTGCCCTGCTGCTGTGCCTGGCTGTGCTGTGGCCAGCAGGATGTGGTGCTGTGGCTCTCTCAGGAGTGGCTGTTCCTGGGTCCCATGAGGAGCAGGTTTCTACAGAGAAAGGCTTTATTATTGACTTATTATTTATTCATTATTTTAATATTTATTTATCATTTATTTATAATTTATTATATTTTATTTGTTTGTCATTATTAATTAATTAATTATTAATCATTATTAATTAATTAATTAATAGTATTTTGTTTTTTATTTGGAGGCTTTAGTACCCAGCCTTTGGCAGGGGCAATATGTTTGTTAGTTTTACCACAGATTTACACATTTCACCCGTCATCTCGTGTGAAAAACCACCAGACTCGGGTATTCCTGGGAGTGCTGTAAAAGCACTGATGAACACCTGGATACCTGGCAAACATTCCTGCCTTAACCCCCCTCGTTGTGCCTTTGCCAGAGGAGCAGTTCCATGGATCTGTCTATTTACCCTCTGCAGTTTCTCAAACTGCAAAATAACCTTCAGCTCCTCTTCAGAGCCAAACACCTCCCTGTGCTGCACTTGCCAGGACCAGGATGTCAAATCCCAGGGGTTTGCATCATCACTAATCAATAACACCACCCAAACCTATTCCGTTTCTTTGGAAAGCTCAGCTCTCCCACCCCTGAAAACCTTCACCATCACCTCAGCTGCTTGCTAATAATGAAAGGAAAATGTAGAATGGTTTGGGGACTGTTGTATTTATGGGGTGCCTCGTGGCAGGGAGGAATGATGAATCTGACTACATGTTCTTAGAAGACTAATTTATTATTTTATGATATTATATTAAAGAATACTAAATTAAACTATACTAAAGAATACAGAAAGGATACTTACAGAAGGCTAAAAAGATAATAATGAAAACTCGTGACTCTGGAAAGAGTCCCAACATAGCTTGGCCCTGATTGGCCAATGAGTCAAAACAATTCACATGAAACTGATGCAATGAAAATGAAACAATCTCCAAACACATTCCAAAGCAGCAAAACACAGGAGAAGCAAATCAGATAATTATTGTTTCCCTTTTCTCTGAAGCTTCTCAGCTTCCCAGGAGTAAAATCCTGGGCGAAGGGATTTTTCCAGAAAATATGAATACCACAGGGGACCACCCAGGCCATGCCACCCACCATGCCACCTACCCTTGTGGATGAGCAGCTTCAGGGGGGCTGTGAGCTCAGTGTGCCCACTCCTGGCCCCACACCAGTACCAGCCTGCATCCTCCTCCCTCAGCTGTCCCAGCAGCACCGTGGAGCTGCTGGACATCTGTGCCCGCCCTCGGTGGGACTCCAGCACGAACCCCTCGGTGTCCAGCAGCACCTGGCAGCTCCCTGCCCTCCACCTGCACAGGTATTTCCTCTCGTAGGTCCCCTGGGGGTCGTGGTGGCACCGGAAGGACACTGAGCCCCCCACTGTGCCGCTGAGGAATTTGGGTCTCCTGGGAAGGGTGGAGGCTGCAGGAGAGGGCACAGAGTTAGAATTTCATATCCTTCACCCAGCACTGAGCCCCCCATGTGTGGGAATCCATAAAATCAGAGGGTTTTGGGAAAGCTGCAAAAGGCCTCAGAGACAGCAGAGCTGTGACTGGAGCTAAGCAGCAGCCATGAGATTGGTCAGCAGAAAAATTAAAAAAAAAAAGTAGAAAATTAAGGACAAATAGAACAATGATCTGTGTATTAATGCTTGGCTAGAATAACTCCCTAAGCTGCAGAAAAGTATATCTAGTGAGATATACCATATTAATAGAATAGAATAGAATATATTAGAATATATAATATATAATATATAATATATAATATATAATATATAATATATAATATATAATATATAATATATAATATATAATATATAATATAATATCTAGGGAGCTCTAAGCTTAATAATGGAGCTCTGTGCATTGTGTTTTAAGGCTGACAAGCAGGTATTGTATTCAAAATAAGCAAACATTGTTTTAACCAAAGGTACGTGTGCTTATAGCGGTTGGATAGAACTACTGTCAATATAGAATATATACTATACACATATAAATACTGTCAATATGCTTTTGCTTTGTGTGATTGGTCAAAAAACTTTTAAAGTAAGTTGTAACATTGAGTTCTTTGTCTGCTGCCTGGGATGTGAGCTGGTGGCATCTTCCCATTGCCATAACCATGTAATGAGACTGGTGCTGGAAAATAAAACAGCTCAAGGCACGTTCCCAGCAGTCCTGTCCTGTTTGTGATTTGGACGTAGCGACAGCGAGCCCCCATCTGTGCCACTGAGGAATTTGGGTCTCCTGGGAAGGGTGGAGGCTGCAGGGAGGGCACAGAGTTAGAATTTCACGCCCCTCACCCAGCACTGAGCCCTCCATGCCCTGTCCTACCTGTGGCCACCTGCAGAAGCACCTCCTGTGGGCTGTCCTGACCCTTCAATCCTTTTGTCCCACACAGATACAGCCCCGAATCCTCCTCCTTTAAGTCATTGATCAGGACTTTGAAAGCTCCAGAGCTCTCCTGGGGGGTGATAACGATGCGTCCTTGGTACCTCCTGCCCACAAAGCCGTCGGAGCTGGCGATGGGAGTGCAGCTGCTTCTGCCCACTTTGCACCAGAACCTCTTCTGGTCACTCTGGGTGTCCCCAGAGGGGCACAGTACTGTGACAGAGCCGTGGAGCTGCCCCTGGATGAGCTGGGTTGGCTTTGGCACCGTGGCATCTGTAGGGAGAGAGCAGGACAGGGACTGTCAGCACACAGAGCCCCCCAAACCTGCCCCATCCTTTTGGCTCTACCACTTATCTCAGGCCATGCTGCTGAGCTCTGCTCTAGGATAACAAATATTCATCTCTTTAGCTTAAAATATCTCAAAAAATATCCACACACAGTTCACACCCTGTAGGTCCAGCAGTTATTTCCTTTACCTCCCCAAAAGCCATTCACTCAGACACTTCCCCTGTGCCCCTTCCCCAGAGCCTCCAAACCTGTGTTTCCAACAGGCAGCAGAAGGAGAATCCTTTCACATTTCTGAACAGCTGATTTGACTAAATCTGGGTGCTTTTACACCCCAAAATTATAAAAGTTATAGAATAACTTTATATAAAAATATATTATAAAACTCTATTATCTGGCTTGTCACCGTCATATTTTGTGGAAAAATCCCTTTGCCAGGATTTCTCTCCTGGGAAGCTGAGAAGCCTCAGAGAAAAGGAAAACAATAATTATCTCATTTGCTTCTCCCATGTTTTGCTGCTTTGGAATGTGTTTGGAGATTGTTTACTAACAGGTGATTGTTTCATTGGGTTTCTGCCGTGAATTATTTTGATTTATTGGCCAATCAGCAGCCAAGCTGTGTTGGACTCTGGAAAGAGTCCTGAGTTTTTCATTGCTATCTTTTTAGCCTTCTGTCTGTATCCTTTCTGTATTCTTTAGTATAGTTTAGTTTATTATTCTTTAATATAATATAGTGTCACGGACCTATTTTGTGAAAAATACTTTTGCTAAGATTTTTCTCTTGAGAAGCCGAGAGGCCTCAGAAATGAAATGTGAACAATAATTATCTGCTGCTGTGGAATGCAACAGGTGCATCTTTAATTGGTCTCATGTGGTTGTTACTAATTCATGGTCAATCACAGTCCAGCTGTCTCGGACTCTCTGGTCAGTCACAAGATTTAATATCATTCAATTTCTTTTCTTTTGCTAGCCTTCTGATGAAATCCTTTCTCTTTCTTTAGTGTAATTTTAATATATAATTTTCATATAACATACATCATAAAATAATAAATCAGCCTTCTGAAACATGGAGTCAAGATTCTCATCTCTTCCCTCGTCCTAGGACCACTGCGAACACCACCACAATTTAGACCATAAAATAATAAATCATCCTTCTGAGAACATGGAGTCAGATTCATCATTCCTTTGTCCGGGCACCCCACAAATACAAGACTGGCTAACAGCAAAAAGCTGAAGCACCTGACCCCAAAGCTCTCCCAGGAGCCCAGACAAAACCCTACCTGCCCAAACAGCCAGGGTGAGGCTGGTGTAGAGCCCTCGGTTTGTGCTGCCAATGCCACACCTGTAGGTGCCCGAGTCGCTGCTCCTCAGCCCTGTCATTGTCACTGTGAAGGTGCCATTCTGGGGGACATCCCTCAGGGCCACCCTGCCCTGGTAGTGGCTGGAGGTGAAGCTGCTGGAGATGATGGTGGAGCAGGGCCCGTTGGCTGATATTTTACACCAATATTTCCGCTGGTGTTGGTTGGCTGGCGTGGGAGTGTAGAAGCACTGGTGGGTGATGGAGCCTCCAAGGCTTCCTGCCAAAACCCTGGAGCTGTGCAGGCTGCTGGCCACGGGCCCTGGGGGACAGACAGACAGACAGACAGACGAGGGTTGGGTTACTGCCAGCCAGCCAGCAGAGCCCAGCACGGCTCCTTCCAGGCAGGGCTGGGGTTCTGAGGGCCAGCAGGGCACTCAGGGATCAGGAAATCTATTCTGGATGTGGTGTTTCCTCTCCCTAAGTGCCCCTGGTATCACAAAAAATCTATTTTGGACGTGGTGTTTCCTCTCCCTGAGTGCCCCTGGTGTTACAGTCTCACTACTGTGAGTTCTGCAGCTTTTCATCAGTAAGGCACAAAATGGCCAACAATCTCTTGGTACAAGGTCTTTTAAGCCTAAACGATCTAATTAAGAAATGCCACTTAGATTATTTTCCCTTTTAACTCAATAACTGATCTCTCAAAGCCCTCAATGCAGAATTTTCTGCCCAATTACAAAACATCCCTCAAACTTATGAAGAAGAAGGAAGAAGAAGGTGAAGAAGAAGGAAGAATAAGGTAAAGAAGAACAACTTGATTTTACCCTAAAACCTCCATCTTGCTTCATATTTATTTCTATATTCTAAAACCCCAAACTTTAAAGTTTTCCACCCTGTGACATTACACACTTCTAACCAACTCCACATCCATAATCCCAGTGCTATTAATAAATTTTGGAAACCTTCTCCACAGCCTCAGGTCAATTGTGGTGTTCTCTGGTGAGTCTGTGCCTTTCAGCATAATAATAATAATTAAAAAAAATTAAATTTAAAATTCTGAGCATCCAGGATTCCAACCCAGGTGGAGGTGTTGGGTGTCCAGGGGAGGATCCAGCCTGGTCCCCAGGTCCAGCTTGACCTGTTCCTGTCAGGGGCTGCCACTCGTGCCTTGCTGACTCTTACCTGGCAGCAGAGCTGCTAGAAGGAGGAGAAGCACCATGTCCAGCCCTCCTGAGTGTTCCCCTGGGCAATCCTCACCGTGGGGAGGGGATTTTGCTGATTTCTGTGTTATCAAGCAGAAGAGAGAGATTGTGGCAGCCTCTGCAGTGCTCTGGTGGCCACTCAGGGCAGGGCTCTGCCTCCCTGCTGAACCGAGGCTCTGACCTGTCTTGGGCCAAAAATAAGGGAATTTTAAGAGGAAAAAAAGAGTTAATGGTGCTCTGCAGATCTCACACTCCTGCTCTGAACCCTGGTTTGTGCTGGTTTGGGGCACAGCTCCAGTTTCCCCAGTTTGTGCTGGTTTGGGGTTTGGGGCACAGCTCCAGTGCCCCCAGTTTGTGCTGGTTTGGGGTTTGGGGCACAGCTCCAGTTTCCCCAGTTTGTGCTGGTTTGGGGTTTGGGGCACAGCTCCAGTGCCCCCAGTTTGTGCTGGTTTGGGGTTTGGGGCACAGCTCCAGTGCCCCCAGTTTGTGCTGGTTTGGGGTTTGGGGCACAGCTCCAGTGCCCCCAGTTTGTGCTGGTTTGGGGTTTGGGGCACAGCTCCAGTGCCCCCAGTTTGTGCTGGTTTGGGGTTTGGGGCACAGCTCCAGTCCCCCCAGCTCTCCTCACTCATGGCAGAGCCTCAGCAATTCCCTCACTGCAGCCAACAGAGACAGAATTTGTAAAAAATGGGGATTTTCACTCAAAGTCATAATTCCCACCAGTCTGGAGGACTTGAAGCAATGAGACCTAATAAAAATTACCTGTAAAGAGATGAATGGCTTTTTTTTTTTTAATCAAAAAATCAGTAAAAATGTAATTCCTATGCTTATTTAATTTTTTCTGATGTCCAGCAGTACAATCCCTCTTTTCCTTATTTCTGCTCTGCAGGACAGAACCCTCAGCTCCATTTTAATCTCATTTAATGTTAGTTTTTAGGCAAGGAGTTGTTTTTTAATGCTAACCCACAAACAGGCATTAAATATAAAGCAGAAAGAGACAAGAGCTAGAGAAATCCCAGGAGCAAACCATGAATGGTTGGGGTTTTCCTGTCTTTATTTCAGCCTTATATTGTGAAAATGTTTTTAGGATCCATTTTTTGCACCATCCAGAACTGGGGTGCATTTTACCCCATCCATATAATTTTTGGTTTTGGTTGTTCTTGGCCAAAAAGGGCAGTAATTTAATTTATAGCTTTAAAAGGAAAAAAAAAATAAGGGCACAGTGGGGAGAAAAATCATCCTAAGTCACTACCTTTATTTTTATAGGAATAATTATGTTGAATTTCAGAACTGGTACATCCTGTAGGTGAAATCTTTCTCCTACAATCACTCTACAACAGCACAGTTCTCAAAAAAAATAGTATTTTAAGGGCAAATTGAGATTCACCTACCTTAAAATGTGATGGTTCTGCTGGCTGGAAATTTTCTCTTCCTCCACCTCCAGCTCGGATTTTGTTTAATAAAGTTGTTTTTGCAGCTTGCAGCTCAGTTAGTCTTTGCTTTCCTCTTGATGTTTAATTCTTTTTTTCATATATCGATGTGTAAATTTTAAAATGGGTGCACTAAAAATCTTCTGAGGTCTTGGATTGATGAGCAAAGTGGAGATGGTCAAAATGCTCAGAGGAGTGGCAGAGATGTCATCAAAAAGACCCCAAAATGGTCTTTTTAGCTACCTAGGGATGTGATGACACCATGGAAGGGGAAAAAAAAGGTGAAGAGGCCAGGAGCAGAAATTGCAGAGTTTGAGAGGAATTCCCCTGCCCTACAGACAAAATGCTTTAATATAAAACACGCAGTATGTCACAAAATGGTGTTTGCTGTGAGCCACTTCCAGGCAGAACTTCCCACCAAGAACTTTGTGAAAGGTTCCTCAGACCCCTGTGGTTTGATTGGCCCTTCCCTGAGCTCATGTCTGTGTTTTGATCCTGTTTTGGGGTCAAAAAGCTGATTTCTGCTTCCATTTTTGCCCTGAACCAGTCCCTGAAATGTGAACAGGGTGGGTTCAGACCGTGGGGTGTGAAGAACAAACTCAGGGCAGTTTGTTCCATAAACACAATTCCTCTTTTGCACCAACCAAAGGATTGAGAGGAGTTTATTTGTTATTTATTGATTCATTTAGAGATAGCTCCAAAGCTACAGAGGCATTTCAGTCACTGCCAGGGACTTGGGGCTGCTTTGCCTTTCATTAAAAATGATGGATTAAAAATTAAAAATTCCCACCTGTGGCATCTCTGAGAGGCCCTGGGCTGGCTCCAGCACCCTGAGTGTGCCCAGGACGTGCAGGACAGCATTCCCTGGGTTACTCCTGAGCTCTCAGAGGAGCCCATCCCACCCGAGATAGCTCTGATACTTCAAAAAGCATAAAATCAGCAGGATGGCTCCTGAAGTAGTGCTGGAAACATAAAAAGGTTTAATAAAAGGTAAAATAACAAAGCTCTTCTAGAGAAAAACCGACCTAGGGATAAGGAGGTCCTTGCTCATGCTAAAACACCCCACAAAATTATTTTCTTTATTATTATTATTTCCTTTATTCTCTTCTTTTTCTAGTGAATTATCTAGGCTGGACCTCTTGGCCTCTGTCCAATGGGCAGCCCCAGGTCTGAGGTGAAATCCCCCAGGTCCTATGAGGTGTCTTTGTACCAAATGAAGGAGAAAAACTTCTGGGCTTTGTCACAGACATATTTTATGAAAAATCCTTTCCTTAGGATCTTTTCTCCTGAGAAGCTGAGAGGCCTCAGAAATGAGATGTAAACAATGGTTATCTGCTGCTGTAGAATGCAACAGGTGCATCTGTGATTGGTCTCATGTTGGTTGTTTTTAATTAATGGCCAATCACAGTCCAGCTGTCTCGGACTCTCTGGTCAGTCACAAGATTTTATTATCATTCTTTTCTATTCCTTTCAAGCCTTCTGATGAAATCCTTTCTTCTATTCTTTTAGTATGGTTTGAATATATAATTTTCTTTTAATATATATCATAAAATAAAAAAACAGCCTTCTGAAGCATGGAGTCATGATTTTCATCTCTTCCCTTGTCCTGGGAACCCTGTGAACACCACCACAGGGCTTTTTACCTTTTTAAGCAGACCAAAAATAATAACAAAATTTGGTCACTCCATCAACAGGGAGCACATTCCTACCCCTGGGTGAGGAGTGGGAAGGGTTCAGGGGGAGATTTAGAGATTTTCTCAGTCCTGTGGGCTCCAGGGCCTTGATCTTCCCCTCTGTTTTCTGTGTGAGACAATCCCTGAAGCACTTTGGAATCTCCCTGGCTGGGGATAAATCTCCACTGAGCCGTTTTGTGCTGTTAATGGCGATATGATTAATCCTGGATTGCAGTAATTGTTGTGTTTTGTACCAAACCCAGGCCATAAATTCCCCACTCTTGGCTGGGCTCCAGCAGAACTGAGGGCATTTATTGCCCTGGGAGCAGCAAAGCACCAGGATTGGCTTTGTAGGAGCAATAAAATGGGATAAAAGTGCCGGTGGGAACCCCCTGGGAATAATCAGTGTTATTTCAGAGAACCATAAAATCATGGAATTCCAGGAGACCTTCCTGGGGCAGCACCACTGCCTCGCACCTTACACTGCTAAAGGAGAGTTAAATTTAATTAACGTAAAGTTTAAAAAGTTTTTAAGTGACATTTAATTGAAAAAAACTTAAGTTTAAATTTAAATTAATTCAGGTAATTAAAAGAGAGTTAAATTCTTCTGGGCTGTGCTTGTAAAGGAAATTCCTCTTCCTTCCTCTGACAAAGGTGCTGGAGAGGGAATCTCCTCCCTGGAGCAGCACCAGGACAGGCAGAGGCTCCATCCCACCAATTCCATCCCTGTGCAGATGTGGAGGTCACTGCCAGCGCCTCAGCCCAGCCTGTCTGTGCTCAGAACTGCAATTAATTAATGAGAATAACCCCTGGCTGCTCCTCAGTGCCCAGTTAATGATTAAACCCCTGCTTGGAGCCAGCCAGGGCTGGCTTGGTGCACATAAACCCCTCTGCAAGGAACAACACCGCCCCTGTCTGTCTCCTGTGTTGGGAAGAAAAGAGCTGAGCCCTTGGGGAGCTGGAGACCTGCAGGGTGATCCCAAACCCACCAGGATTTAACAGCAGGAACTCCAGCTCTAGCTCTGCTTTAAGATATTCTCAGGTAAATTTGCATCACTGGCAAATGGAGGAAAGCAAACCCCAAAGCAATAAAATCTGGCTGCTCTAACACAGCAGTGGGAGGCTGCAATGGCCCTGGTGGGGCTGCTCTTTGCAGGGTGTTGGTCCTGTGGGGCCAAGCACGGCTTGGGTGGGAGCTGCAGTGACGAGCTTGGGCCTTTTTCCATTTACAGTTCCATTAGGAACAAAGAACAGGGCCAAAAAGAGAAAAAAAGGATAATGGATGCTGCTGAACCAAGCTGGGGAACAGCAAACCTGGGCTCCAGGATCCAGCTGGGATCAGTGCAGGATCCAGTTGGGATCACCCCAGGATCCAGTTGGGCTCTCCAGGATCCAGCTGGGATCTCTCCAGGACCGATCTGGGCTCTCCAGGACTGATCTGGGCTCTCTCCAGCCCTGTGGGAGATGCTGGAGGTGTCTGAGGCTTTTTAACCCCATTCCAGCACAGTTTGGGCAACAACCAGGAGCTGGGGCTCTGCCCTTTCACAAGGAGACAAGAAGAACCTTCTCCAACCCCACCATGCTCCTCTTCATTATCCTTTTTTTTCTCTTTTTGGCCCTGTTCTTTGTTCCTAATGGAACTGTAAATGGAAAAAGGCCCAAGCTCATCACTGCAGCTCCCACCCAAGCCCCACAGAACCAACACCCTGCAAAGAGCAGCCCCACCAGGGCCATTGCAGCCTCTCACTGCTGTGTTAGAGCAGCCAGATTTTATTGGTTTGGTGTTTGCTTTCCTCCATTTGCCAGTGATGCAAATTTACCTGAGAATATCTTAAAGCAGAGCTAGAGCTGGAGTTCCTGCTGTTAAATCCTGGTGGGTTTGGGATCACCCTGCAGGGCAGGGTGAGGGTCTCCACCTCAGTCTCAGCCCCAAGGCTCCCCTGATGCAGCCCTGGAGGGGCTGTAATTAACTGCAATTAACACAAATTATTTCTGGGTGCAGCTGCTGCTCCCTGACACTGCCAGAGTCCCACCAGCCACTGCTCCTGAGTTTGATCTTTGTAATGAAAGATGTGCACAAGGATGTTTTTAATTGGGACAGGAGGTCTTGACAGGCTCATGTAGACATGGAAATGACAGGTCTGAGCCAGGGTGGGACTGATGGTTAGGAATTAGATGAATATTCTGTGCAAAATGCAAAGCTGGGTGTTTTCTTTGTTGTTTTTGACATTGTTAACTCATAAACTCAGTCTGGATATTCTGCCTGGAGACACTGAGGGTACATTTACCAACCCTTCTGAGACTTGTTCCTTCTGCAAGGCTGTCATCTCTCTTCCTGGCTGTTTTGTGTCTGGGCCCTGCTGGGATTTTGCCTTTCAGGCACAAATCAAGTTAAGTATGCCCAGAATTCAATTCAGAGAATCACAGAATGGTTTGGGTTGGAAGGGACATTAAAGCTCATCTCATTCCACCCCCTGCCAGAGTATGAAGCCTGATTTTGATTTCAGGGGTCCCAAACAAGACCCCAGGAGTTCTGCTGGGCTCTGCCTGAACCTGGGGGTGGATTTTGTTTGTGTTGCCCCCACCCAGCCTTGGAGCAAGCTGGGATAGGGAAAGGGGGATGGAACTGGAGGAGCTTTGATGTCCCTTCCAACCCAAACCTTTCCATGATTTTATGGTGATGACAAACCAAGAGCCTCTGTTCCTTACAGGCAATTTAATTTCCAAACTAATGCAGGCTTTCTTTGGAGAGAGGGGCTGACCCGTGGAGGCAATTACACTGAACAATTAACTGATGTTAATGAACTGCTTGCAGCACCGAGCTGCACTCAGTGCTTGCCATCCCTGACCTTGCAGCAGCAGCAGCAGCACCTTTCCAGGACAGGCTGGGGATACCCAACAGGCTCAGGCTGGCACAGCCCACACCAGGCTTTGAATCCCTCTGGAAGCATCCCTGGAGCTGCAGGGCATCCTCCTCAAGAGCTGCATCACCCCAAAGGTGTGCACAAGGTGCTGACCCTCAGAAAGAGTCCAAGGAATGTGAGGCAGGCAAAGGAGCAGGGTTTGTAGCTGAGCAATGAATTGAATTATTCTGGGGCTGTCCCAGTCCTCAGCCAGGCTTTAAATCTCTCTGCAAACATCCCTGGGGCTGCTGAGCATGGAGAGAAGGGCAGGGCATCCTCTAAAGAGCTGCCCACACCAAAGGTATGCACAAGATGCTGACCCTCAGAATCCAAGGAATGTGAGGCATTGAGGCAGGGAAATGCTGGTTTGTAGCTGAGCCATGAATCCAGTCATTCAGGGACTGGCCAGGCTGATGCCAACCCCTGCAGCAGCAGGAGAAAAGTTCCCAGCAGCAGCAGCAGCAGGCACAGGGAGCAGCAGGAAGGCGCCTGCAGGAGCTCCAGGTGGAGCTGAGGTGGCCTCGATCCTGCAGGAGCAGGACTAGGAGAAGGAGTAGGGCAGGAGCAGGAACAGGAGCAGGAGCAGGGTCAGGATCCCTCCAGAAGGAGAAGGAGAAGGAGAAGGAGAAGGAGAAGGAGAAGGAGAAGGAGAAGGAGAAGGAGAAGGAGAAGGAGAAGGAGAAGGAGAAGGAGAGGAGGAGGAGGAGGAGGAGGAGGAGAAGGAGAAGGAGAAGGAGAAGGAGAAGGAGGAGGAGGAGGAGGAGGAGGAGGAGGAGGAGAAGGAGAAGGAGAAGAGAAGGAGGAGAAGGAGAAGGAGGAGGAGGAGGAGGAGGAGGAGGAGGAGGAGGAGGAGGAGGAGGAGGAGGAGGAGGACCTGTGAGGAGGAGGAGGAGGAGGACTGGGAGGAGGAGGAGGAGAAGGAGAAGGAGAAGGAGAAGGAGAAGGAGAAGGAGAAGGAGAAGGAGAAGGAGAAGGAGAAGGAGAAGGAGAAGGAGAAGGAGAAGGAGAAGGAGAAGGAGAAGGAGAAGGAGAAGGAGAAGGAGAAGGAGAAGGATCCCTCTGCCAGGAGCAGGAACAGGAGCAGGATCCCTGTGCCAGGAGCAGGAACAGGAGCAGGATCCCTGTGCCAGGAATAGGAACAGGAGCAGGATCCCTGTGCCAGGAATAGGAACAGGAGCAGGATCCCTGTGCCAGGAATAGGAACAGGAGCAGGATCCCTGTGCCAGGAATAGGAACAGGAGCAGGATCCCTGTGCCAGGAATAGGAACAGGAGCAGGATCCCTGTGCCAGGAATAGGAACAGGAGCAGGATCCCTGTGCCAGGATCAGGAGCAGGAACAGGAGCAGGATCCCTGTGCCAGCAGCAGGGCTCGGCTCTGGGTGGCACCAGGCACAGTCATGGGCTGCTCTTGCATCAGGCCCCAGCCCTGGGGCATAAACAGCTCCGTTTCTAAGGGCTACAAACACATCCAGGAGGTAAAATTCCATATTCCCCTGGCAGGAATAAACAGCTGGAGGAATGGGGCTTGCCTGTGGTGAGTGATTCAGCCCAGAGCATCCAGCAGCTCCAGGAAAGGCACAGAAACGTGGAGTTCATGCCCAGAGGAATGACCCTGCTGCTCCCTGGCTGTTGTTTTAATTTGTTCTCTTTTGTTCCCACTTCATACCAGCTCCTGTTTGTGAGCATCCCCACGTCACAGAGTGATAAGGGATCTTTGGGAGTGACATTTCTCCTTGGAAATCTGAACAAAACTCAGCCTTCATGACACCAGCACACAATGGCTCTGACTCAAGCCAAGGATTGGAAGAGAAGCCTTTTGTTTCCAAAACAACCTGGTTTTAAGAAATGTTTAGGTTCTGTTTCAGGGCAAAAATGCTTTGAGAGAGTCCTTAATGCTCTCCTCCTTTCTCATTAGATGAACAAGGTGAGATTTCCCTTGGGACTTGCACCATGCAGTTGCTGAGCAGTCAGAGCAGAAAAAAGAATGGTCAGAGGGGAGGAGCACAGGGATGAAAACACAACTTTCACCCAGGCAGGAGCCTGGCTGACCCTTTTATCTCCCCCTCCTCTCCTCACAGTGCTCTTGCTGCCTTTGAAGTCAAACATTTGCAGGTGGAAGTGCCCAGCCCGAGCTGATGGGGATGGGGGGAGCCCCTGGGGCTGGCTCAGGCCTGGCAGCAAACACAGGAGCAGCAGGAATTCCACATTCCCTCTTTGTGCCTGCAGGGAGAGCTGGCAGTTACAGAACCATGGAACAGTCTGGGTGGAAGGGACCTCAAAGCTCTCCTTGTTCCTCCCCTTGTCACAGGCAGGGCCACCTTCCACCATCCCAGGCTGCTCCATGGAAGATTTTGCTTGTGCTGATCAAATAATTCAATTTTCTAGGTGGGACAGACCAGACCTGGCTCATCCTTTCACTCAGAACTCTTTGTTTTAAACCCCTTTTGTTTTTCGGTTTTTAAATATTTAGGGGGCATTTATTATTTACCTGACTGGGACATAAATCTGTACCACATGGCACCTTCTGATCACACACAGGTTTATTAGGGACATCAGCCACCTCTGCTCCCCAGGGTGAGCAGCAAGGTGTTGGCAGCATCAGAGGTGCCAGGACAGCTCAGAAGGGAGGAGCTGGAGCTGTCCCAGCCTTGCATCTGCCCCATTTTGGGCAGCACTTCTGGATCTGACACCAGCACAGCCTCTGCCTTCCTCAGCCGTGTTTTCCTGCAGTTCAGGCCTCTTCCAGGTGCTGGATGCAGGTGGTCAGGGCTGGGTGGGAGAGCAGGGTGTGCCAGGGAGGCAGTGGCATGTCTGGGCAGCCCTCCAGCCCACCCAGCAGGCAGTGATGGTTTTGCAAGGCACTTTCACATGGCAGGTGAGTGCTCAGCTCTCAGAGGCTGTGATAAAATTAATAAAAAAAAAAAAACCCAAAAAAGTCCTAAAGGAGCAGCAAAGTCCAGCAGTTCTTCCCAGAGATGCTTTATCCACAGGCAACCCTTTTGAAAACAAGCCAAACCCCGAATTCCATGGCTTCCCTGATTTGATGGATCCCCAAATGCAGTAAAGCCCTTACAGGAGAACACACCCCATCCACGCAGAGAGCTGCTTTGTATAAATATCCCATGTACACCTGCTATATACAAAATATCCTGTACACGCCGCCTTCCTTTATTCCGTGTGAAGCTCCCAGCACCTCTGGGAGCAGATGCCCGTGCCCCAGGCAGTGCAGGCAGTTGGATTTGGGGTGAAAAAATCCCCTTTTCCACCAGCCCCACCAGCCGCTACTCCTTGAGCAGCCCCAACTTCTTGAGCGCCTCGCGCCGGTTCTCATCAGCCGCGCCTTTGGGCGAGATCTTCACGCTGACAGCGGAGCGTGGCGGCCTGGGGAAGCTGGGCAGAGGGTGGGATCTCCTCTTGCTGCTCTTGTCCTTCTCCTCCTGCTCCTTGAGGCCCCCGAAGTCCTTCCCTGCCCCGAGGGAGGCGGGCCGGGGGCGGCTGCGGAGGAAGCTGGGCGCCAGGCGCTCGATGAAGGACATCTTGCCCAGGGAGCTGCTGCTGCTGTGCCCGTTCTGCTCCTTGGCGCTGCCCATGGAGCTGCCCAGCCCCACCCCAGAGCGCTCCAGGGTGTTGGATTTGAAGGGGATCTGCCGGATCCCCGGCGCGGAGCCCTCCCCAGGCTGCGGTGTCTCCCTGGGGTGGGGATGGAGGTGGGCGCTGGGCTCCCTCCTGTCCTGGGACAGTCCCAGCTTCTCCAGGGCCTCCCTTCGGGCTTTCTCCTTCTCCTTAGGGTCGAGGTGGCCTGAATTCCCCTTCTCAGCAGTGCTGTCGCTGGCAGGGCTGGCCTGGGAGGCGGCTGAGGGTGGAGGGGCTGGTTTTACCTTCTGGTTGTGCTCCGGCACGGGGCTGCTCCTGCTGGTTTTCAGGATGATGTTTGGTGGCAATTTCCGCGGTTTGGGGGCAGTTGGAGGCCCACGCTTGGCATCGGGGTCCTGAGGGGCCTCCTCCAGCGTGGATTTCCCCAGGTGGCCCCACGAAGTCCACGTCTTGGTCTCCTTGGGTGCCTCTCCCTTGGCATCTGAGCGCTGGCTGCGTGACCACTCCAGCTCATCCTGGAAGGGGTCTGGAGGTTGGATAATCACGGACTTGGTGTGGCTTCCCAGGTCCAGCCTGCCCTCCCTGGGCACCTCCTGGGCAGGTTTTCCTGCTGGCACTATGGGGACACCTCCTTTGCTGCCAGAAGCTCCATTTGCTGCAGGGATGTTCCTGGGAAGGCTGGAACAACCTGGGCCTGGAGCAGCTGCTGGGGCTGAGCTGGATGGGGCAGAGATGATTTTACCACTCCTCTGTTCAGCCCCACGCTGCTGAGCTCTGCTTGCAGGGGGAGTCCCGTTCCCCAAATCTGGGAAGAGAGGGAGTTGGAGTCATGCTCTGGACACAGAACACCCCTCACCCCTTCTGGGTCAGCACAGGCACCCAGGAATCCCCTGGCTCCTCTGATGTGGAAACCCAGGGCACACAGGGAATATTTCTCTGTCTGCTCTGGGGTGCCCTGAGCCCCAGGGGAGCACTGACTTTGACCCTCATCCATGGAGAAAGTTTCCTGGACTTCAGCATAGACTGGAATCTTTCCTAAAGACTTCAAGATAGACTGGAATCCACAAAAGTGTGAAATAGATTATAGAGAGCAGTGTAGGTGTAGCACTTGGTGAGAAATTGAGGTTTTGGGATTTTTAGTGTGCAAGATGGAGGGCACAGGGTGTTGTCCTGGGTTTCTTCTTCTTCCTTATTCTCCATGGGTTTGGGTGGCATTTTGTAATTGGGCAGAAAAGTTGGCATTGAAGGCTCTTTGGGATCAGTTATTGGGTTAAAAGGGAAAAGAATCTAGGTGTCAGTTCTTAATTGCATGGTTTAGTTTTAAAAGACCTTGTAACAAGAGATTGTTGGCCATTTTGTGCCTTCTAATGAAAAGCTGCCAAACTCCCAGTAGTGAGACTGTTTTAGTGATAAAAAATAATGAATATCTGAGTCAGAACATGAACTGTCATCTCAAGTGCCTTCAATCCAGACCCAGAGAAACCCAGAACTGGTACCCCCACACTCTGATCCATCACTGCTGGGGAAATTGGATCTTTTGGGCCTGACAAAACCTCATTAATTACTGTCATTACTGACACTAAGCAGGATCCCTGCAAGGTATTTATATATTGTAGAATTTCAAAGCCATTGAGTATCAGAAAATTTTGTAAAATATTCATGTCTAGAAAGGATGTGTATTGTACACATCTGTGCTTGAGAACAAGGCCTGTATGAAACTATTTTGGGGAAAGAAAGAAATAGATTTTTATATTTTATACTAAAATCTTATCTGCAGAAGGGTTTCCAGCTCACCCCAGGGCACAGGGCCTTTCCTGGGCTTGGAGGGCTCCCCGTAGTCGGTGTCATCCGTGGACACCCCACTGTCCCCCTCTGCATCCAGGGAGCCAATGGTTTCCTCCAGGAACATCAAACACTCCTTTTCTTCCACAGATAAATAGTCATAGCTGTTGTCACTCTGGAAAAAAAGAAGATAGAGCAGAGCAGATAAGAAAAAAGATGTTTACTTTATACTACATATATATAGTGTGTATATATAGTATATAGAAATATAAATATATATGTATGTATTTATTATATAAAATATATAAATGTCTATGTATATATTTAATATATGTGATATGTATATATTTATAATATGTATGTGTATAAATAGATATAAATATATATAAGAAAGAGATGCTTACTTTATACTACATATATATACAAAAAATATATATACATATATAAATATATATGTAGTGTGCATCTATAGTATATAGAAATACAAATATATATGTATATACTTATTATATATACATATAAAATATATAAATATATATGTATATATTTATAAAATATATTTATGTATATATTTATAATATATGTGTATATAAATATATAAAAATATATAAGAGAGGTTTACTTTATACTACATATTTATGTAAATATAAAAATATATGCAGTATATATAGTAAATATAAATATATATCTCTATTTATCATATATATAAGAAATATATTTACTTTATACTACATATATATCATATCTATACATATATAAATATATATGAGTATATATTTATAATATATATATAATATATATGTGTATATAAATATATATAAATATATATATAAGAAAGAGGTTTACTTTATACTACATATATATGAGAGGTTACATTATACTACACACTCATATAACTTCATATATAACTTTATATATATTAATATTATATATTTTTTAATATATAATATATTATTATAATATTTTATATATTTATATTTAACAGGTAGTTTAGAGAGCCTCTGACAGCTGCTTGGCCAGTGGCTGTTCAATAATGAGTATTTACAGATCCAGAAAACTTGCCAAGCTCCTCTAAAAATAAGAAATATATATAAACTTAAAGCCTTTTTTATATTACCCTCCTTTGTGGGTCAGAAGATGGATTATTCTGAACTTGGGAACTTGGCCTCTAATTTCTTTAAATTGACATGTGAGCAGATGTAGGTACAGACACCTGTACTGCTCAGCAATGCTCAATCTTAGAAAACACCACCAACACTGCAGGGCTCTGTGCAGGGGATGAACTCTCCTTGTTCTCCCATTCATTCCTGAGCCAGAATTGTTTAATTTTTGTTTTATTTTGAGCACCAGGAGATGTTATTGCAGTATCAGATATCAAGGTGATTCCTGCAACCTGTCATGAACAAAATGAGGCTTGGGACAGGATGGAATGTGCATCAGATCAACAAGCACAGGGCAGGAATTATCCCAGGTGGAGTTGTTTTGCAGAGACACCTTATCCAAATCTTTTACCATGCAGTATCACAACCAGTTCTTCCATCCCCATTAAACTCAGAGGGTTTGGTTCTGGTTTGCAATACATCAAATGGAAAAGCTGCCAGGACTCAGCTGCTCTCACACGTATCAATTATGCTCCAAGACAGCCAGGATGTAATTAGCCCATCAATCTTGGGATCAGTGTTGGGACACAAACAAGCTTTAATGGACAGATAGTGAAAAATTACACATCTACACCCATGGTCCAAACTCATCCCTGCCTTAACTGGGGAATTCATCTGGTGCCAGGCAGGAGGAGCTCAGCTCGCTGCCTCTGCAGGTGTTGTCACTGCTTGGAGCCAGCGTGACCCAGTTACACAACTGGTCTGATCCCTGCACCCCTGGCAGCACAGGAGCCTCCCCAGGGGCAGGAGCCCCTCTCCAGGGGCAGGATCTCCTCCCCTCTCCAGAGAGAGGATCTCCTCTCCAGGGACAGAATAATCCCCTCTCCAGGGATCCCTTCTCTAGGGACAGGATCCCCTCTCCAGGGCTCATCTCTCCAGGGATCCCCTTCTCCAGGGACAGAATCACCTCTCCAGGGGATGGATTCCCTCTCCACAGATCCCCTCTCCAGGTCTCCCCTCTCCAGGGACAGGATCTCGTCTCCAGGCATTTCTTCTCCAGAAACAGGATCCCCTCTCCAAGGACAGGATTCCCACTCCAGGGACAGGATCCCCTCTCTAGGGATGGGATCCCCTCTCCCGGTCTTCCCTTTCTAGGCTCCCCTCTCCAAGGATCCCCTCTCCAAGGACAGCATCCCCTCTCCAGGGATTCCCTCTCCAGGGATGGGATCCCCTCCCCAGGGCTCTGTCCTGCCCCAGAGCAGCCCCTGCAGCACCGAGGGCTCCCCACACACCTGGCAGGATGGGAAGGCTGGGAGTGCTCTGGGGCAGGAATTCAGGAATCCACCTGGTCCTGCTGCTGTCTCAGCTGCCTCCAAAGCACCGACAGAGAGCAGATTTGGGCTGAGATCTGCCCAAAATCCTTCCCCAGCCCAGAGGGGCGAGCTGGGCTGGGCACCCCAGGGTTACTCACCCGCTGGGAGTGGTTGGAGGCCGTGCTGACCATGCTGTCACAGCTGCCAGAGTTGCAGCCAGCCATCCCCAGCTCCTTCCTAGGCATAGCCTGGGCTGCCCTGGAGGCTGGCACAGCGGGAATACCCTGGCTGGAGCAGGAAAAAGGAGAAAAATTACGTTGTGAGGTTCCCCCAGGGGTGACTCAAGCATGCTGGGAGGGAGACAGGCTGGCTCTGCTGGATGGAGGAACTGTGCTCCATCTTCAGCTGCTGGATGGAGGAATTGTGCTCCATCTTCAGCTGCTGTCTCCAGGAGAAGGCACAGCTGGGCTTTTAAAAATCATCCTTGAAGTTTTCCTCAAAATAATTGGGAATAGGGAAATCTCAGCACAGCCAGCTCGTGTTGGTGGCTCTCTGCTCACCTCACAGGGGTGGATAAAGCACAAGAAAAGCTGTAACCCTGGCTCAGGAATCCCAGCACAGCCCCAGCCCCGACCCATGGGATCTCTTTCCTCTGCCACACCCCGTGCCAGCCCTGCAGCTTGAACTTGTGAACGTGCTGGCCCAAAACGCTGCTGGTTACTCACATCCTTGCGCTGTCAGGAGCTTCCTCCTGGCAAGGAGCTGCCTCTGCCACCCTTCCTTGGGGGCCCTGCGGAGGTGTCCCCAGGGAGGTGGCCCCAGGGAGGTGTCCCTGGGCCTTTGGGGCACGCCTGGGTGTGTTTGGGCACACGGCTGGCACAGCCTGTGGGGAGCAGGGCAGGCTGGGGGGGTTCAAGCAGCACTCCAGGGTCCCCTCTGCTCACAGCAGATGCAGCCCAGACCTCCCATCACCAGTGGGACCCCAGCGTGGCAGCAGCTGCCTGACAAACACCCTGGATTTGGGTTTCTCACACTGGGGCAGGGTGCTAGGGGGCAGAGGGCACGGTTATCTTTGCCCAGAGCTCTGCTGAGCACCCACAGAAGGTGCCATTAATGAGGCATGCAAAGCACTGAGCTTCCAAAATTCCCTGGCACCATCAACGGCACCACAGAAGGTGCCATTACTGATGGATGCAAAGCACTGAGCTTCCAAAAATTCCTGGCAGCACCAATGAGTCTCCTCCACAGGCACCACCCTGTTCTTGGGGAGGGATTTGGGTTTCCCCCCAGCCAGGGGGCAGAGGGCACAGTTATCCCTGCCCACAGCTCTGCTGAGCACCCACAGAAGGCGCCATTACTGATGGATGCAAAGCACTGGGCTTCCAAAATTCCCTGGCACCACCAATGAGTCTCCTCCACATGCACCACCCTGTTCTTGGGGAGGGAACTGGGCTGTGGGGGCGAGAGGGAGCAGCAAAACCAACACCAACAGCCCCTGCACGACACACGGACCCACGCGAGAGGATTTGCTCCTCGGGAGACACAGGAGCCCTTTGTGCTCTAACCTGCAGGCAGGAACACACTGCTGCTTGTTTTTTTTTTTTTCCTGGTAGCAGGATCAGGGAATTAGATGCAGAGATAAAGTGAGCAGAACTGGCTGCTTGTTCAGAGTGTTAGACCCTGAAAGAATTCCTTTGTAATTGGAATACGCCGCAAAAATCAGATTTCGACACCCACGCCCTGACAGGTCTAATCCTTCCACGCAGGAGGAGTTTAATATTTGAGGCTCAGCTTTGCATTATTTACTGCTTAAGTGACGTTGAAGTAAGTGGTGGCTTTGGAACAGCAATTCCCTGGATTCTTTGAATTCAGATCTCTTCACAGCCAGGGATTTGAGCTGTGAGGAAGCAGAGCTGAGCTTGGGGACTTCAGGCCTCTGCAGGGTTTTGCTGTGCACTGGAGCATGCACAAAATTTAGATTTATATCGAAACTAGAGATACAGATTTCTAGATTTACATCGACCCCTCGGTAGCAGGGGGCTTGGCCATGGTTGTTGGGCTGCTCCTGGCTGCCTCCCTCCCAAATTTCAGGCAGCAAAACCCCCCTGGGGAAGTGAAAGCTTTGCTGGAACTTGAGTGTGCAGCTGCTTGGGGCCAGCAGGGAGGCGTTTTCTCCACGAGGATCCCCCTCACCACTAAAGAAATAATTTCCTCTCATTCAAAACCAGCATTTGAGGGACCTCAAGCAGCTGCCAAGGCTTTGGCACCCACTGAGCCCCAGCTCATGGGAGGCAAAGTCCAGCCCGAGCTCGCCAGGCACTGCAGAGGATCTGCACCGAAACAAGAAGTTCCTTTTCCTACCCATTAGTTCTCTGATGTGATTACAGCTCCAGCACACTCATCCAGCTTGGGAAAGGGGAAAAAAATCAGTGTTGAAACCCTCAGTTTTAATGATTCAGAAGGATTTTAGTTCCTTCTTTGCCACAACAGTAACAGCCACAAACTAAAAACGTGACTGAGCGTTTCATTTAAAAGACACAGGACCCAAAAAGCTGGTTTATAGCTGGGTTTCAGTGGTGTAGCTCTCTTCCCCAGCTGAAAACATATTTGGAAGAAGCTATTTTTTATCAAAACCCATAGGCCAGGTCCCTCAGCTCTTGCGGCCATTGCCATAACTGTCCTTTAAAAGCCCACGGAGCCATCAAAGAGGTGCCGGGTAGCAATTAATGCTAATTGCTTTAGAGAAGAGGCTACTTTCTTTCAGCCAGCACCACTCCAAGTTCTTCATCCCGGGTTAGCACACCTCGGTTTTGCTGGCTGGGGCACAGCAACCAGACCCCTCCTGCCTGGGAAAGGCCGTGCTGGCCGGCCCCAAACACAACCCAAAGCAAACCCCCCTGTGCAGGCACCGTCCCAGCTCTGAGCAGCCCAGGGGATGGATCCCAGCCCAGGGGATGGATCCCAGCTCAGGGAATGGATCCCAGCTCAGTTCCAGCTCTGGGCAGCCCAGGGGATGGATCCCAGCCCAGGGGATGGATCCCAGCCCAGGATGGATCCCAGCCTGGGCAATGGATCCCAGCCCAGGGGATGGATCCCAGCTCAGGGGATGGATCCCAGCCCAGGGGCAAAAGGGTCAAGGGCAGATCTGAATTTCCTTCTATCTCAACAGGTAAATGAAGCACCCCAGCAGCTGCCTGAGCTGTTTGCTGTCCCGAGCACAGCTTTCCCCAGCTTTCCTCCCACCACCATCACCTCCAAACCACAAACCTCATCCAGCTTTGCTGGTGAATCCCCCACCACATTTCACCCTTGCAAAGCAGAGCCCTGCAGGTACCCAGAGCCCCCCAGCCCCTCACCCTCAGCCCATCCAGCAGGAGAAGCACAGAGAGCAAAGCACAAGCAGGAACAGAAATTATTATTAATCCGTTTTGCAGTTTTACCAGGCTGTCCGTCGTTCCGTGCTGCCCAATTCCTTGTCCCGGCCGTGCCTATCCCAGGACTTCTTTGCTTTTCTGGGCTAACCAAACACAGCCGGGTTACACATTAACTCCGCTCCGCCGCAGATAAGGTGGAGTGCTCGGCAGGTACGTCCTGACAGGCGATCCCTGGCCCCTCACCTGCACCCAGGCCGGCTGCAATTCATCCTGCAGCCCTGCCAGGCGCTTTTCCTGCTGTTCCAGCCTGGATCCCAGCGTGGCTGAACCCCCAAACCCGTCCGTGCTGGGTGTGAGCTGGGGCAGCTCTGCTGGTGCCACCCAGCTCCTCCACTTCCCTGCTGTCCCCTGCTGTCCTGGCACGGCTCTGGCCGATAGGAGACTCCTTAATCCGACATCCTGTTCTGCAGCATAGCTGCTGGCTGACAGCGGAGCCCCGAGCCCAGCCTTGCCCTGGGTAATTGCCGGGTTCTGCTCTCCGGGATGCCGCAGCTCAGCTCTGCAAACAGCCTGGCCCGGGACAGGTCGCTACTTGCATTTCACCACAGCTTCCCAGAGGCCAAAAGTTTGCTGCTTGCAGAGGGAGGAGGTTGTAAAGACAGGCGGGAAGTGTTTTGGGGAGGGAAGATTCGGCACGGATTGATTTACTTGCCCAGGTCTGCGCAGCTCCCCGGCTCCTGCTGCCTGTCCCGACCTGCAGCTGCTTTTGCCCCAGTGGGCACCGTGCCCTGTGGGCACCAGAACCTTCCCCGTGCTGGGGACTCCTTCCCCAGGCAGCTCCTGCAGCTCTGGTGAAAGCTGAAGCCCCCTGAGATGCCCATCAGGCTCGTCCTCACACTGACACTGTCTCAGAACCTCTGCTGGGGCATTTCTCCAGCAGCATCTCCTGCCCTGAGCCCCTGGTGCCACCTCCAAAGAGGGCCCCAGGTGTCCCCACCCTGTGCAGGGTGACACCGACCCCCAGGGGCAGGCAGAGAGCAGCAGAGCTCCTTCTTACCCCGACTTTGGGCTCTGTTATTAAAATTGGAGCTTTTCCTGCTGATTAGCAATGCTTTGGCCATCCCCCACACACAGCATGGATTTGTACCTGCTTGACAAGGTGCTGCTCACTGCAAATCTACAAACACCCTGCAGGAAATTTCCAGGGCTGACACAGCTGCTGGATTCATTCATATTTCCACGCTCCAATGATTTTTTTTTTTAAACTGGTATTTTTAGCAAAAGGATTTGTTAGCACACATGTTCCCTGCTCCACAGAACAGGGAAGTGGAAACATCAGCTAATTAAAGCCAGGGGAAGATGGAAGGAGAGCAGATGAGCCAGAGGCTCCCACTGGCAATGCTGAGCCAAGTGCTGCTCCAGAAGGGAACATGTGCTGCAGAGCAAATCAACAAAGCTGAGAGCCCCAGCCAGCCCCAGCCCTTCCTGCTGTCCCACACTGGCCTGGTGAGGGATGGGGATGCAGCCAGAGCTGCTGGGGCATTGTCAAAACCAGGGATTGAGGGCAGGGTTGGTGCCAGGGCTTCAGGAGCTGTGAGTTTAAACATGGTATTAATTAATGAAGTGGGTTTGGTTGATGCACCCCAGCAGCTGCCTGAGCTGTTTGCTGTCCCAAGCACAGGTTTCCCCAGCTTTTAATGAATTCATTTTAATTTGAAGTGGAAGCTTTAGAGCTGCATGGGTTTCGTCGAGTTGTGCCCGGTGCTGAGGCTGCTCCGAGAAGGGAGGGAAGCAAAGCTGGGGTGATTTTGTTTTGCAGTGCCAGCAGGGTGTGAGTGAGCAGCAGCACAGGGCAGGGGTGTCTGAGAGCAGCAGGGCTCCAGTCTGGGCAGCCCAACAGGCAGAGCTGGCAGGAAAGTGTCAGGATCCATTAGGGGAAATCTGGAGCCTCTCTGAATCAGAAACCCAGAAAAAACCTGTTCTTTTTCCACATTCCTCTCCTTCAAATAAATATAAATATAAATTATAACTATAAATATAAATATAAATATAAATATAAATATAAATATAAATATAAATATAAAATTATATATAAATATATATAAATATAAATAGCTGTAACCCAAAATTTCAATGAATTCATTTTAATTTGAAGTGGAAGCTTTAGAGCTGCATGGGTTTCGTCGAGTTGTGCCCGGTGCTGAGGCTGCTCCGAGAAGGGAGGGAAGCAAAGCTGGGGTGATTTTGTTTTGCAGTGCCAGCAGGGTGTGAGTGAGCAGCAGCACAGGGCAGGGGTGTCTGAGAGCAGCAGGGCTCCAGTCTGGGCAGCCCAACAGGCAGAGCTGGCAGGAAAGTGTCAGGATCCATTAGGGGAAATCTGGAGCCTCTCTGAATCAGAAACCCAGAAAAAACCTGTTCTTTTTCCACATTCCTCTCCTTCAAATAAATATAAATATAAATATAAATATAAATATAAATATAAATATAAATATAAATATAAATATAAATATAAATATAAATATAAATATAAAATTATATATAAATATATATAAATATAAATAGCTGTAACCCAAAATTTCAATGAATTCATTTTAATTTGAAGTGGAAGCTTTAGAGCTGCATGGGTTTCGTCGAGTTGTGCCCGGTGCTGAGGCTGCTCCGAGAAGGGAGGGAAGCAAAGCTGGGGTGATTTTGTTCTTGCAGTGCCAGCAGGGTGTGAGTGAGCAGCAGCACAGGGCAGGGGTGTCTGAGAGCAGCAGGGCTCCAGTCTGGGCAGCCCAACAGGCAGAGCTGGCAGGAAAGTGTCAGGATCCATTAGGGGAAATCTGGAGCCTCTCTGAATCAGGAACCCAGAAAGAACCTGTTCTTTTTCCACATTCCTCTCCCTCCAACAAATACAAATAGCTGCAACCCAAAATAAGGTGTGATTTCACACAGATGGCATGAAGGATATGCCAGGAGTCAAATGATGCAGAGAAAACTTCCCAGTGCCCTGGAAGGACTTTGGCAGCTTCGCAGCCCTGCTGAGCCTCACCCTGTTCCTAAACACCAGGGCACAAGTGACTCAGGCCTGGCCCTGAAGGAAAAGCATCCACAGGCGTCACTGATAAGATTCCTGTCAAGGTAAGGAGGTTTTTGTGACTCTGTGGGACTCTCGGGCACTTTCCTGCACCCAAATTGCAGGCACAGCCCGTGTGCTGACAAATCAGTTATGGCAAATTGCACATAGTTAATGCCTCCTGTTGTATAGCACTCATCAAACCTTCCTATGGCCAAGGAAGGTTTTATCTATTTATTAAATAAATATTTATTATATAAACATTATTTATATAATATTTATATAAACATTATTTATATAATATTTATTTTCTCTGTTTCACAAAAAGGAGCTGGAGAATGTAGTTAATGCCTTCTGTTGCACAGCACTCATCAAACCTTCCTATGGCCAAAGAAGGTTTTATTTATTTCTTATATAAATATTGTTTATATAATGTTTATTTTTTATCTCTGTTTCACAGAAAGGAGCTGGAGAAGGGAGCTGAAGTGTTCCCATAGCTTGCTTACCTTTAACACCAGAAGGGAGAAAGCTCTCAAGCTTTAATAGTTCCCCAACATTTTCCTCAAGACTTTAATTAAAAATAATAAACAAGGGCACTGTGGTCCTGGACAACCTGATTTTGTTAACTCCTCTGTTTTATTCCTGTTTCATTTATACTACATATATATAATATATATATATACATATAAAAATAGATATGTAGTATATATATTATATATAAATATATATATATGTGTATATAAATATAAGAAAGAGAGAATATATAAATATATATAATATATAATATATTAAAATATATAATACATGACTATATATTAATATATAATATGTAAATATATATATTTATACATATTTATATATATATATAATACCTATAAAAATATATAAATATATATAAGAAAGAGAGAATGAGAAACAGCAGGAGTGATTTCACCCAGTTTGAAGGAATTTTATTTGGAACAAACCTGACAAGCAGTTTTAGAGCTGGATGCAAAGTTTGATTTAAAATGCAGGCAGACATTTAATTGCATGGCAGCTGCAATTTTGCAAACAGCAAGCTGGCTGACAACTTTTAGTTCCTCTTCTGGAGAGTTTCCTTGGCAGGGAGAGGCTGCCAGGGCTGGCCCATGGGCGGGTTCTGCAGTGAAATCAGGCACACACAGATGATTCAGCACTCAGTCTGTGTCAGTCTGATTGCTCAGAACCTCCAGCAGCAGCAGAGAATTTCTGCTCTCCTCATTCAGCCCCTCCCCAGAGAAGGGCAAACCCAACACTGTGGGGTCAGAGAGGCTCCAGCTGCCCCAGAACAGATCCCAGTTCCAGAGCTGGGATATTCTCCAGGAGAGCAGGATGGGCACAGGACACTGTCCCCAAAGTGTCACAACGGCCCCCTGTGACAGTGCTCAGGGAAAGGGACAATTGAGATGTGCCATGGAACAGGATGTTCCTTTTCTCAGTGCTCTTTTGATAGGAGTTTGCTCAGAACTTCAGAATTTTGGTTTGTCCTTCAGAAATTCCAGTTATTACTGATTTTTCTCCCCAGACTGCTCTTTCAGTCTATTGCATCCACAGAGTGTTCTGTGTAATACTGGACACAAACATATGTGAAGTTGGTTTAATAATTTGTATCTAAGATTCTGGAGGGATGTAAAACTCTCTTTACACCTGAGTCCTGCTATCTCAGGTACCATATTTCATAGAATCCCAAAGTGGTTTGGTGTGGAAATCCCATCTCATCCCATTCTGATATTCAGAGTTCATCCCACCACTAGAAGGATGCCATTTTTGGGACAATTCCCTGGCTGTGTCATTAAGAGCAGGAAAATCCTAGCTAAAACATACTAAAAAACACTCTAGTAAGAATTTTTAAAAAGAAAAAGAGTTGTACTTTAAATCTATCCAGACTTTATGTTTGAAATAATGGAGATACTTTTTGTTTGGGAAAGTTTAGGAGAGTAAGGAGAAATTTTTCTTGCAGTCAAGGATTTGTTCTTTATCAGCCTGTAACAATACCAACTTTTACAACCACGAATTACAGGTATATCTTTTTTAACCAAAGAGATTTTATTTTTCTAGGCAACAAAAGAGAACATCCAAGCAGTGATAGTGACACGTCTCCCTCCAAGGGAACTGATTCTCTGGTAGCAGATTCCCAATGCAAACATGATCTAGCAAAGCTCAACACTCTGGATTAAATAAAGCTCATTTTTCAAATACTGCAACTGAGAAATACCAGGGAAAAAAAAAAAAGGTTTCACACACTTAGAGAAATCCATCCAGGACACAAAGCTAAAATCTAAGGGTTGCTCCCCAAAGTCAAGGCAGACAATAAATATGGATCTTCCACTTGTGTTTCAAAGCCACCTGGTGCACCTCTCTGAGGTAGGTATTGTGTCTGTGTGACAGATGGCAAAGGGGGACGATCAGCTCCTTGTCCCAGGCGTGTCCCTGCTCCCCTGGCACAGCTCAGAGCACACCTGGGGCTTGCCAGTCCCTTGGTCTCGTTCCTAGCCAGGATTTCAGCTCAAGTAGTTATAACACAGTGTCATCTTCAAGTTCCTTTGAACTGTCAGGGATTTCTGGAGGTTTTTAAGCATCAGCTTCTACAGGGCTGGGTTTAATGTTGGGTTTTGGGGGGGGTTATCTTCTTCTCCTAATGACAGGCTAAAAGCAGAGTGGGGTTTAACACTGGAAGCTAAGTGGCTTTCTATAGGGAACTCCCAACAGTGCTAATGTGTGTTTTAATACTGAATTAAAAACAAACCCAGGTCCACAGTGCTCTGGGTGATCCTAGAGCTGTTTAATTATTCATGCCTTAATTCAGCAAAGCACTTAAGTAATTATGTTCTTTCTTCAGTAAAACCCTCCTGTATTTCAAGATCCAACTGGGAGCCTCTGCTGAGAACCAGAAATAGGATTTTAGCAGAAAAGGTGGTGTGGCTGCACCAGTTTGGTCGGGTGCCTGAGGGAACAGAGCCCTCTCAAACTGGGTTTTAGGTTAAACCCACGTGGGTTTATTTCTGCCTCAGTCTGAGGATGCTCCTTCTTGTTCCCCAGTCTAAAAGTGCAAGGAAGGTCACTCAAAACAGTAACAGAAGAATGGCAGGCAAAGGATATTTTAAAATTCAAGAAATAAGGATGTGTCGCAGGCATTTCAAAGAAAACAAAAAAACAAAACAACATAAATCCCCTTCAGTAATATGCACCTTTACAGCACCTTTTAAAAGCCCTCCAAAGCACTTGCTGTTAAGCTTCACAACCCCACTGTGAGGTAAAATAATTCCAATTAAACCAATTTCACCTTCCCTGATTCTGAACAGTCCAAGGAGTGGGGTACTTTCCCCAGCTTATTTTCATCTGAATATTCAGCTGTGATATTTCATTATCACAATGAAAGTCTTGCTACTCCACAGTCAGTGGTGACAAATCAAACACATTAAGGCAGAAAGCAGATGGAATTTCAAGCCTCCCTTCAGGCTCTGGCCTTCAGAGGGCAAAACTTTTTACCAGCAAAGAGTGAGAACTCAACCTTAAAGTGCTCATTCACAGTATTTGGAAACTGGAACAGCTTAGTAACACCATGGCCTTAATTGGCTCTACTCAAGTAAAATATTCAATGCATTTCACAGATGCAAATTAAGTCACTTCCCTAACTACTCACTTCCCTCTTGCAGGAATTTCCAATGCTATTATGAAGAAGAATCCCAAGTATTCCAGGAAACATGCTTATGCTCTGATACAGTGTAAACACCAGGGGGTTGAGAGTTATTTTTCAAGCAACTAAAAACTACCTACGGAGGATTAATAAGTTTTATTCAACACTTATCCATCTACTCATTAATTTAAAGGCTACCTTAAAGCTTAGAGGCCATTGCTTTCCCTAAAGTTCTCTGCACACAAACTACACAGTCTATTCCTGATGGCATAGGGCAGCTCAGAGCTCCTTTTTCCACTACAAATTGTATTTTTGATACTGTACTTGGTATTTCCATTATAAATCATGCACCACACGAGCAGTTTCCCCTCTGAGAGCTTTTCATATGTGCAGAGCCCAACTCTCAGTGTGAGTGATGCTGATATGTGTGTTTCCCAAAGCCTCAGATTAACTGAATTCCCCTGAAAATGTACATTCAGCACCTCAGAGGTGGATTTTACACAGGCCTGGCTGTGTCTGGCTGCTCAGATCACACATTCAGCACCTCAGAGGTGGATTTTACACCAGTGTTGGTGTAAAATCCTGGCTGAGGATTTTTCAGCAGTGTTGGACAAGCCTGGCTGTGCCTGTCTGCTCACACACACACACACACACACACACACAGAAGCTGATGCAATCAAGGTGTGGCTGCCACTGTCCACCACCAGCCCAAGTGCCATCCCTACTCCCAATCCCCTATTCCCCAACCTGCGCGTTGGCCACCATGAAGTTAATTTAGTTAATTAGTTAATAAGCTTTTCAAGCTCTGTGAACGGAATTTTATGATTACAAACAGCTTATCTGGGACTCCAGAATCTGATTCCAGAGCGCTGAGGTAGTCGATGGCACCCTCCTCGTGCTGCTGAGAGCTCACACCTCCCCGAAGTTGGTGTGTCCAGTCTCCCTGGCGTGCTCCCTGGCCTCCAGCTGCCCCGTCAGTCCCTTCTGGCACACCATGCAGCGCAGGGCGAAGCGATTCACATCCGTGAACTGCCTCTTCCTGCGCGCTTCATCCGCCAGCTCCAGAGCCTGGGCCAGCACCACATCATCGCTGCTGGGGAAGATGGTCTGGGGAGGAAGGTCCGAGGAGGGCAGGCGGCGCTCCAGCGGGTCGTAGTGGATGCCATCGTAGATGAGCAGCACGCGCTTGCTGTAGCCGGCGTCCTCGCCGAAGCGGTCGATGCGCACGGTCTGCGTGTCCACCACGCAGATCTCGCACTGGTAGAACTTGGAGAGGATGGACACCTCGATGGCTCCTCCCCAGGTGTCCTCCCTGCGGATCCAGTCACAGTATTCCCTGTTGGTTTTGCCCAGCACGGCCTCGCAGTACGACTCGGGGTCGCTGGCCACGATCTGGGCGATGAGGTTGCGCATCTCCGGGGCGCAGCCGGGGTCGTACACGCCGCCCTCCACCACGTAGAACACGCTGGTGAACAGGCAGGAATTGTCTGCTGGCACCACCCTCCTGACCAGCACGGGCACGGCTTCCCTCACAGGCTGGGACATCGCTTTTTTGGCCACCACTGGCGAGCCGGGCTCGGGTTTGGATGTGTCCTCTTCCACTATCAGAGTGTCACCTGCCACACAGGAGGAGGGACATAAAGGGGGGAATTAAAGCTGCTGCTGCTCCTCCAACACAACAACACGGCCGTGCTGGCATTGCTGAGGGTCACAGAAGGGAATCACGGAATGGTTTGGGGCCTTAAACATCACCCAGTCCCACCCCTGGCAGGGGCAGGGACACCTTGCACCAGCCCAGGCTGCTCCAAGCCCCGTCCAGCCCGGCCTCGGCCCCCTCGCCCGTTTCCCCCAGCTCGGTATCCCGCCGGGAAACAGCCTCGCCCAACAGCCGCCGGCACCACAACGGTCCCCGCGGGACTCACCTGGCCTGGCCCGGACCCCGTCCCCTCCAGCCCCGCGCGCTTCTCCCTCCGGAGCCCCGGGACGCAGCCAAAGCACCGGCGGCGCTCGCAGCGAGCAGGAAGCGCTGCCGAGCCGGGCGCTGACGCCTCCCCTGGCAGCAGGAACCGGCCCGACCGCCGGTTGATGAGGGGCGTGTGTGCCACGGCCTCTTTAATTAACGTAATTGCAGCCGGCGGGGCGGCAGAGCCCTCAGAGCGCCGCCCGCCTCCCCCGTCCCCGCGGGGCCCTCACCCGAGTGGATGCCGAGCTCGCCCAGCCGCCGCTCGCCGTCGCTGAGGTCGAGGCTGCGCGGCGGGAAGCCGAGCAGGAGGCGCTGCGCGGGCGCGGGCACTCCGGTGAGCGCGGCGAGCGCGGCCTGCATGTCGCGGAGGCGGGAGTGCGGCGACAGCCCCGGCAGCGCGTGCGAGCCGCTCCGGGCCTTGCAGCGCAGCCGCAGCATCCTCGGGGCCGCCGCCGCACCGGCCGCCGCCGCTTCCGCTTCCGGCCCGTGCCGCCCCCGCTCTCGCGAGAGCACGCCAAGTCCCACCCCCCAACCCCAACAAGCGGCCAATCAGAGCGCGCGCGTGGCGCCCGTTCATTTGCATAGCACGCGGCTCATTTGCATAGAGCCCGTCTCGTCGATACGGCACGCGGGGCGTCTGATTTGCATACAGGAGGTGACACCGCCCACTTAATTTGCATGGAGTCGGACACCGCCTTGCCATCTCATTCGCGTAACGCGAGGTGTCGCCGTGATTTGCTGTCCCCTCCCTTCCGCGATGATTACCTCCGGTTTGATTTGCATAGCCCGCCTGAATTTGCATAGAGGCGCGAGCTCCACTCCCCTTTCATCACCGCCCATCTCATTTGCATGGCGCGCGTGCTCCGCTTCCCCTCTCGCCCCGCCCACCGCCCTTTCGGTCCTATTTCCATACAGCGCGCGGCTGCCCCGCCCTCCAGATCTTATTTACATACAGCGCGCGGCTGCCCCGCCCTCCAGATCTTATTTGCATACGGCGTGCGGCTCTCCCGGCCCCATTTGCATACAGCGCGCGCCCCCGCGCGCGTGACGCGGGCCGCTTTTCCCGCCCAGCCGCGCCCCTTTTCCCGCGTGTGCCGTGCCCGGTTTCCGTTCCCCAGCTCCGCCGTGCGCGAGCCCCGCCGCTCATTTGCATGCGATTTGCATGCGGCGGAGCGGCGGCGCGGAGCCATGTCGGCGGCGCCGCGGGGCTGCGGCGGGGCCCCGCGGGGCAGGGCCGGCGAGAAGCAGTGCTGTGAGTAACCCCGGGGCCACAGAGGAGCGGAACCGGTACCGGGAGGGGGATAGGGCTGCGCGTTCGTCCCGAGCCTCGCGCCCCTCCCGCGGGGGTCCCTGTCCCTGACTGTCCCCTCCCGCTCGGATCCCCATCCTGCTGCCTGTCCTGGCTGTGCCCTCCCGTGTTCCCCTGTCCCCAACCTGCTGGATGCTGCATCCATCCCCGTCCCGAGCTTTTCGCCCCAAATCCGCCTCTCCGCAGCCGTTCTGGGAGCTTGCTCGGGCTGTTCCCCGAGAGAACGTGACCGTTTTGTTAAGAACATCTTTGGTTCGCCCTTGACGGCGCTGCCCGGGCGGTGAATGCTGTTAACACTGAAAGCCCCATTAGGCAGCGGTGCTGCCTCATTAACAAACACCTGGAGACCGCAGAGCGGTCACAGCAGCTCATTAACGACAAGGACACACGGCGAGCCCGTCCTGGGATGCTCGGAGGTGCTTTAACCACCGGGAGATGGGATAACGCCGTGCTGAGTCTCACTTTATGCTCTCCAGCGCCCCTGACGCTGTTTTGGGGTGGTTTGGGGTTTTTTGTTTTTCTTTTGCAGCATGGGCTTCCTACATGACCAACTCCCCGACGCTGATTGTGATGATCGGGCTGCCTGCCAGGGGCAAGACCTACATGTCCAAAAAGCTCACCCGCTACCTCAACTGGATCGGGGTGCCCACCAAAGGTGGGTGGGTGTGTGGGGGGACATCCCTGCCTTGTGCTGGGGACATCCCTGCCAGAGGAATGCCCTCACCCTCCCCTCTCCCGTGTGTGAAGTGTTTAATTTAGGGGTGTATCGGCGTGAAGCAGTGAAGTCCTACAAGTCCTACGACTTCTTCAGGCACGACAACAAAGAGGCCATGGAAATCCGCAAGTGAGTCGCTGTCGGGGCTGGGGGCACTGGAGTTTTGGCAGGCTGTGGGTGTGAGGAGCAGAAAATAACCCAGAGTCCCTGGGGAAGGGAAAAGGAACAGCACAGCCTGCGCAGGGATCCTGCCAGGGATGGGCGTGGGGGTTTGGGGTGGCACAAAGCTCAGGTCACAGTGGAGGTGCCCCGAGATTTTTGGGGCTCTTAGGACGGTGCAGGGCTGTGAGGGAGGTGTTTGAATCCCTCCCTGCTGGCTCAGAAGCTTTGCTGTGGGCATGCTTTCCATCAGCTGTGACCATCCCTATTTCTGTCCTGCAGACGCTGTGCCCTCGTGGCTCTGGAAGATGTGAAGTCTTATCTCTTGGAGGAGTGTGGGCAAATAGCTGTAAGATCCTCTGCACTAAAAATAGTTTTACATCAGGGCAGTTCAAAGCTGCCTGGAGTGTTCAGGCGCCTGATTTGGGGTCTAAAAGTCTTAAGATAAACTTGCTCAGTGCTCCTTCCTCATTTTCTGCCAGGTGTTTGATGCGACCAACACGACTCGGGAGCGCCGGGACCTGATCTTAAACTTTGCTAAGGAAAATGCTTTCAAGGTTGTGCTTTTATTGTGTGTGTGATTAATTGTGATTTAATGTGCAGTCACTGTGGCTCCCTGGCACAGGAGCTCTGGAGTTTTGGCTCTGAAATGTGCTCCCTTACCTTTTCCCTAGGTGTTTTTCGTGGAGTCTGTCTGTGATGATCCAGAGGTCATCGCTGCCAATATCCTGGTGGGTGCTGCCCTGCCCAGTTTGGGTGCTCAGTGCAAGGTCACAGGCTCAGGGAGCTCCTGGGGATCTCTGCAAACGCCTCCCTCTTGCCTTTCACCTGCCCACTAAGCAGCTGGGATTTGCAGGTTTATTAAAAGCCAGAGATGCCGTTATGTGAGAATGTGGAAATCAAGTGGAATGGGTGACCTTGAAGCTGTGCTGGCGAGGGAGGGAGGGCACAGCTCTGAGCCAGGGTGTCTGTCAGGGCCAACCACTTCAGTGCCTTAAGAGTCGCCCTTTGTTTCCTCTCCAGGAGCAGGTTTTTCCTCGGGGCACCGTTCAACAATGTGGATTTGTTTCAAAAGGGGGGAATGTTACTCATCTTTTGTTCCCTCTTGAGTTTGCTTAACTCACAGCTGTCTGTTGGGCAGGAGGTGAAAGTTTCCAGTCCTGACTACCCGGAGAGGCACAGGGAGAATGTGATGGACGATTTCCTGAAGAGGATTGAGTGCTACAAGGTCACCTACCAGCCTCTGGACCCGGATGAATATGACAAGTAAGCAAATCCCTTGGCACATCCCTTTGTCCTTGGGCACGGGAGCTGCTTTGCTGTCAGGATGCTCCAGCACTTCTGCTCTCCCCAGGTGTGGCTGTGTGCAGCTGAATCACAGGTCCCAAGTGAGATTTGAAGGGATTTTTCTCTGTGTGCTGCAGAATCACAGGATGGTTTGGGTTGGAAGGGATCTCAAAGCCCATCTCTAAGAGCCATGGGCAGGGACAGTTCCCACTGTCCCAGGCTGCTCCAAATCCTGTCCAACCTGGCCCTGGGCGCTTCAGGGATCCAGGGGCGCCCACCCAGGGCAGGATTTTTAAGCCCAGCAGTTCAGAGCCTTTCCTAGAGAAGCAGTAGCTGGGTGACACCAGGTGCTCGTGCCTCATTTTTCAAACCACCCATGTGTGTGTTTTTATTTTATATCCACTCCAGAGATCTCTCCTTCATTAAAGTGATCAACGTGGGGCAGTGGTTCCTGGTGAACCGAGTGCAGGACTGTCACAGACGTGTTGTATGAAAAATCCTTTCCTTAGGATTTTTCCTCCTGAGAAGCTGAGAGGCCTCGGGAACAAAATATAAACAATGATTATCTGCTGCTGTGGAATGCAACAGGTGCATCTGTGATTGGTCTCATGTGGTTGTTACTAATTAATGGCCAATCACAGCCCAGCTGGCTCGGACAGAGAGTCCGAGCCACAAACCTTTGTTATCATTCCTTCTTTTTCTATTCTTAGCTAGCCTTCTGATGAAATCCTTTCTTCTATTCTTTTAGTATAGTTTTAATATAATATATATCATAAAATAATAAATCAAGCCTTCTGAAACATGGAGTCAGATCCTCGTCTCTTCCCTCATCCTGGGACCCCTGTGAGCACGGTCACACAGGGCTACATCCAGAGTAAAATTGTCTATTACTTCAAACAAACGACCATGTGGGTGTTTTTATTTTATATCCACTGCAGAGATCTCTCCTTCATTAAAGTGATCAACGTGGGCCAGCGGTTCCTGGTGAACCGAGTGCAGGACTACATCCAGAGTAAAATTGTCTATTACCTGATGAACATCCACGTCCAGCCACGCACCATCTACCTGTGCCGCCACGGGGAGAGCGAGTACAACCTCCTGGGCAGGATTGGAGGGGACTCTGGGCTGTCACCCCGGGGCAAGCAGGTATGTGGGAGTCAGGGCTGATGCCTTGGAGTGGTTACCCTTAAGTTTTAGCTTTTGGGTTTCTTAGATTCTGTGCTGGCTCAGTGTGGGACTCTGAGCTTTGTGTGAAGTGTTGTCTCACAGACGTCTTTTATGAAAAATCCTTTCCTTAGGATATTTTCTCCTGAGAAGCTGAGAGGCCTCAGGAAGAAAATTTAAACAATGATTATCTGCTGCTGTGGAATGCAACAGGTGCAGCTGTGATTGGTCTCATGTGGTTGTTGCTAATTAATGGCCAATCACAGTCCAGCTGTGTCTCTCTCTGGTCAGACAGGAATTTTTTATTCATTCCATTCTTTTCCTTTGTTTGCAAGCCTTCTGATGAAATCCTTTCTTCTATTCTTTTAGTATAGTTTTAATATAATATCATAAAATAATGAATCAAGCCTTCTGAAACATGGAGGCAGATCCTCGTCTCTTCCCTCTTCCTGAGACCCCTGTGAACAGCACCATAAAGTGTTAGTAAGTTCTCTTCATAGAATCACGGAATCACCAGGTTGGAAGAGACCTTTAAGATCATTGAGTCCAACCCAGCCCTAACCATGGCACCCAGTGCCACATCCAGTCTTTTTTTGAACACCCAGGGATGGTGACTCCACCACCTCCCCAGGCAGCCCATTCCAGAACTTTATCACTCTTTCTGTAAAAAACTTTTTCCTGACATCCAACCTAAATTTCCCTTGGTGCAGCTTAAGAGTGTGTCCTCTTGTTCTCTCAGTGCTGCCTGACATATTCAATTCCTTTAGAATTCCTGACCTTTTCTCAACACTTTTATCATCTATCCTTTCCTCTCTACAGCAGTATCTCCTTCATATTCTGTCCTAATCACTGCAGAATCATCTGCATTGGATTTCACTATGTATGCATCACGTTTTCAGTCTTTAAAATTATTGCAGCAAATTTCCTCTTCCTTGGCCAGGCTGATCCCCCAACATTCCTTTCTGAAGCCTTACATAACTTACACTTTCAAAATAAGACTCAACTGAAAAATGCAGTCCAGTAGAATCAGAAAATGCTTCAAAGTACAGTTGAAAAAGGAAAATAGAAATGTTGGAAATAATAACACTAGAACATAAGCAATACCTTATTGAAAATGTATTCTGATATAAACTGTATCTGGTTTTCAAACAGGGTAGTTAGACAAAAGAATCCTTTTCCAGCTGGAGAATCAAAAAGCATAAACAATGGTGAATTGAGGGGAGCAGACCAGGAGGATGGGATTTGATGACCTGAAGCTGTAATTGGACAATTAACCCAATATGGAAATGGACCAAAACTTATAAAAGTGTAAAAACTCATGACTGGGATCCATCCTGGGTGTAGCCCTGGCCAGGCTCTTGTACTGCCCAAGGTGTATCCTTTAAAGGCTTTTCAATAAATTTTATTCTTTTAACTTTATTCTTTTGACTCTGTTCCAGATCAGCCTCTCTAAGCATCACAGGGGCTGGACAAGACTAAGAGAATAAGAGTAGGTATTTATTAAAGGCCTAAACAGATACACCTTGGGCAGTCAGAAGCCTCCCAGAGGCTGCACCAAGATGAAATTATGGCCATGAGTTTTTCAGACTGAAATAAGTTGGGTCCATTTGCGTATCAGGGGTTAATTCTGCAATTACAGCTCCAGGTAATGAAGTCAGATACCCCCAGTTCACTTTTGTTTATACTTTTCTCCTTGAGTTCCAAGCCCAGAGGGATTGTTTTGCCTGACCAAAATGTGAGGATGGTAGTTAACCTCCTTTATACAGAGTTTAGTTAGGCACAAAGGCAGTACAGGATTTGAAAATTATAAAAGTTAAAATAAATCATAAAGGTTAAAATCTGAAGGCATCAGGGCTCCACATCCCCCAAGGATGCTCTGAGCAGCTTCAGTTCCCCTGTCCCCTCAATGCCTTAGGATTTTAGCTTTTTTGTATTTAATATATTTGTAATCCTGCAGTTCTTTAGTGCATAACTCCAAACTCCACACACAGTGGGAGCTGCTGCTTCCCCATTTTGGGCAGACACAACAATTCCTCTCCAGGCCTGGCAGTGAAGGACGCCTCACTGCCTCAGGGCCAAGAGATGTGAACAAAAGTGAGTTGTGGGGAGCAAACTTCATTAAATTACTTCATTATCTGAGGATAAGTTACTTGAAGCTGTAATTAGAGGATTAACCCCCAACATGCAAATAGACTAAATTTATAAAAGTGTGAAAACCTGTGGCCTATAGTCCATTTTTGGGTGTATCCCTTGGGGGACTTTTTCTGCCCTAAATACACCTGAATATTTATCTCCAATAAATATACCTGCTTTTTATTCCCTTAATTTAGTCTGGCCTGTGTTTTTAGGGAGCCCAAAAAGGCATCACCCTCCTCCTAACCTCCCTGGGGCTTTTCTCCCCAGTTTTCCCAGGCTCTGAAGAAGTTCATTGAGGAGCAGGAGATCGTGGACCTGAAGGTGTGGACGAGCCAGCTGAAGAGGACAATCCAGACAGCAGAGTGCCTGGGGGTGCTCTACGAGCAGTGGAAGATCCTCAACGAGATTGATGCTGTGAGTGAGAGGCTGCTTAAAAACCTCAGCTTTTCTACGTGGGGAATAATGTTTAAAGCCAAATCAGTCACCATAAACCCAGTTGATTTGTGTTGGAACCATGGATGGTGAGAATTTTCAGTTTTCTGTGCAGAGCACTGCATTTGACCTGTGGAGAAGGTTTCCAAAATTCATTAACAGCACTGGGATTATGGGTGTGGAGTTGGTTAGAAGTGTGGAATGTCAGAGTAGAAAACTTAAAGTTTTAAAACTTAAAGTTTTAGTACTTTAAAATTTAAAGTACTAAACTTAAAGTTCAGTAATAAATATGAAGGAAGATGGAGGTTTTAGGGCAGAGACAGGTTGTTATTTACCTTCTTCCTTCTTCTTCATGGGTTTGAGTGGGGAATAATGTTTAAAACCAAATTAATCACCATAAACACAGCTGATTTATGTTGGAACTCTGGATGCTGAGAATTTTTAATTTTCTGTGCAGAGCACTGCATTTGATCTGTGGAGAAGGTTTCCAAAATTGATAAACAGCACTGGGATTATGGGTGTGGAGTTGTTTAGAAGTGTGTAATGTTACAGGGTGGAAAACTTAGAGTTTGGGGTTTTAGAATATAATAATAAATATGAAGCAAGATGGAGGTTTTTAGGGCAGAGACAGGTTGTTGTTCTTCACCTTCTTCTTCACCTTCTTCTCCATGGGTTTGGGTGGTGTTTTATAATTAAACAGGAAAGTCCACACTGTGGGCTTTGAGAGGTCAGTTCTTTGGTTAAAAAGTAAAATCATCTAGGTATCATTTCTTAATTAAATAATTTAGCCTTAAAAAACCTTAGAACAAAAAATAATTTACCATTTTATACCTTCCTAATAAAAGACTACAGAACTCATGGCTGTGAGGCTGTAGCACTAATAAGAAACAATAAACACCTAAGTCTAAACATCTCAGGTGCCTTCAATCTTAACCCCAACAAAAGCAGAAAAAACAAACAAAACCCCCACAATTTCTGTTGATTTACAGCCATGTTTTTGTATCACAGATTTCACCCTTCCAGGATGGGGTTTGGGGTGGTTTTTAGAGGGCTGAGGGTGTTGAGAGCTGCCAGGTCTTGCTGGGGACATTCCAGGTGGTGTGGAGGAGGAAAAGAACACTGAACATCCCAGACATCTGTCACACCCTCCTGCCTGGCCAAAGGTTGCTGCTCCCACTCTGATTCTCTCAGCAAATTGCAGGGTGGTTGCTGGGGAAGTGAGGGCTCATTTTTCATCCCTGGCAAACACCAGGGGTGTAATCTTTTTTTTTGGTTTTGAGATAAAACCAAAGCCCAGCCTCTTCAAACCAGCCTGGCACCCGCGCAGGGGGCAGGGCTGGGTCACTTGCAACACCTAAAATTTCCATGCCAAAAAAGGATCTCGACCTCAGCCTCTGCTTTTCCTTCCCTCCCTGTTGGCCCTCTGATGAAAGGAGGTTTGTGCTAAGCAGTTTTTCCTTCCCTCAGGGGGTCTGTGAAGAAATGACCTATGCAGAGATCGAAGCCAAGTATCCAGAGGAGTTTGCCATGAGGGATCAGGAGAAATATCTTTATCGTTACCCTGGAGGGGAGGTGAGGACCCTAAAAAACAACAACAACACACAGTGCAGTGAAACAAACGTTTATGTGGGGGGTTGGGCTTAAAACTGACTCAATTTGAAGTTATTCTGCCAAGATTTGTATGCGAAATTGCAAATTTTCATCCTAATGAAAACGTTTGGATCCCAGTTGTCTTTTGGGGGAAATATTTCTTGATTTCCCCCATTGGGGTGGGCAGATGATGCTTTTCAATCCATTCATTTGGCCACTTGCTGGGTGCTGCCCTCAGACACCACCAAGGGGTTCTGCATCCCAGAATTGTCACTGAGAAACCACCTGGGAAACAAAATTATCCTGGGTGTGGCCTGGAGTCATTTCTGGCTTTACTTCACAACCTGTTTAAATGAATCATTTGCTATTTTATTTGGATTTTTCCCTGACTGCACTCATTGAGTTCCCAGTAATCTGAACCCTCCCACGGTCTGAGGCTTCTGACACTGAATTTCACTTTCTGCTGTTGCCTTTTTTTGGCTTTTTTTTACTATTTTTACCACACCACCCGTAACCTCCTTGAACTTTCTGCTGCTTTAACTGATATTTCCCTGAATGTGACTGTGTTAATTGCCACCTCTGTTTAACCCTGTGTTTACACAACCCCTTGACCAATTCCTGTTTGGTTTTCCAGTCCTACCAGGACTTGGTGCAGCGCCTGGAGCCAGTAATTATGGAGCTGGAAAGGCAAGGAAATGTCCTGGTTATCTCCCACCAGGCAGTTATGAGGTGCCTCCTGGCTTATTTTCTTGACAAGAGTGCAGGTACAAAAATAAAGGGATGGTTCCTCTCCCTGCTTCCCCTCATGGGGTTTTTGGGAGGGTGGTTTGGAATGACTGGGTGGATTTTTATTTTATTTTATTTTTTATTTTTTATTTTATTTTTATTTTTATTTAATTTTAATTTTATTTTTATTTTATTTAATTTTAATTTTATTTTTATTTTATTTTGTTTTATTTTTATTTTTTGTTTTATTTTTATTTTTTATTTAATTTTAATTTTATTTTTATTTTAATTTTAATTTTTATTTTTTATTTGTTTTATTTTTATTTTTTATTTAATTTTAATTTAATTTTAATTTTTTATTTATGTTAGTTTTATTTTTATTTAATTTTAATTTTATTTTTATTTTATTTTTATTTTATTTCTATTTTATTTTTATTTTATTTCTATTTTATTTTTATTTTTTATTTAATTTTAATTTAATTTTAATTTTTTATTTATGTTAGTTTTATTTTTATTTAATTTTAATTTTATTTTATTTTTTTTTATTTTATTTCTATTTTATTTTTATTTTATTTCTATTTTATTTTTATTTTATTTCTATTTTATTTTGTTTTTATTTTAACAAGGTGGGGTTTTTTAACAAGCTGTTTAAATAAGGAGGAAAGGAAGTGTTTCAGCAGTGCTTTAACCCCTGAATTGCAGCAGTGCAAGGAGCTCCCCAGGGATGTGCTGCTGTTTTGCTGCCCAGATGTTGTTTCTGGAGCTGTTTTAGCAGTGCTTTACAGAATGTATAAAGGACTGGTTTTTAATGTAAAGAAAAATTAAAATTCATCATTTTCTGATGAATTAAAGAGCCTCAGTGGCCTGGAAGGGGTGGCAGGAGTGCTCCATCCCAGGGAAATGCTGATTTCTTGCACAGCACACACACCTGGAAGGTTCCAGTCTCCTGCAAGCTCCAGTGAGTGGCACTAGAGCTTCATAAAACTTTTAATGACGTTAATAAACTTGTAAAAAACTTGATAAACTTCCAAATACAGCTCTGAATAAATCTCCTGTGGGCCCATGGTGGCTGAGGTGCTTTCCCAGCCGTGTGCCACTGGAGAGGTTTCCTCTGGCTGGTTCTGTGCGCTGGAAATGGAATTATGGAATTATTTGGGTTGGAAAAGCCCCTTTAGAGGGTGGGATCCAACCCCTGAGCCAGCAGGCCCAGCCAGCCTGGCCTCCACTCTCATTCCCAGCTCCTGTATTTGATTTTCTGTGTGTCACTGCTGTCCTGAGTGACTGTCTGGGTGCCATCCACAGGCTCCCGCTCCCAGCACAATTCCCATTCAATCCCGGAATGGTTTGGGTTAAAAAGACCCTTGAAAGGGTTTAATCTGTGTGCCATCCACAGGTTCCCATTCCCAGCACAATTCCCATTAAACCCCAGAATGGTTTGGGTTAAAAAGACCCTTAAAAGGGTTTAATCTGGGTGCCATCCACAGGCTCTCACTCACAGGACAATTCCCATTCAATCTTGGAATTATTTGGGTTAAAAAGACCCTTGAAAGGGTTTAATCTGGGTGCCATGCACAGGCTCATTCCCAGCACAATTCCCATTCAATCCTGGAATGGTTTGGGTTAAAAAGACCCTTAAAATGGTTTAATCTGGGTGCCATCCACAGGCTCCCACTCCCAGCACAATTCCCATTCAATCCCGGAATGGTTTGGGTTAAAAAGACCCTTGAAAGGGTTTAATCTGTGTGCCATCCACAGGTTCCCATTCCCAGCACAATTCCCATTAAACCCCAGAATGGTTTGGGTTAAAAAGACCCTTAAAAGGGTTTAATCTGGGTGCCATCCACAGGCTCTCACTCACAGGACAATTCCCATTCAATCTTGGAATTATTTGGGTTAAAAAGACCCTTGAAAGGGTTTAATCTGGGTGCCATGCACAGGCTCATTCCCAGCACAATTCCCATTCAATCCTGGAATGGTTTGGGTTAAAAAGACCCTTAAAATGGTTTAATCTGGGTGCCATCCACAGGCTCCCACTCCCAGCACAATTCCCATTCAATCCTGGAATGATTTGGGTTAAAAAGACCCTTGAAAGGGTTTAATCTGTGTGCCATCCACAGGCTCATTCCCAGGACAATTCCCATTAAACCCCAGAATGGTTTAGGTTAAAAAGACCCTTAAAAGGGTTTAATCTGGGTGCCATCCACAGGCTCTCACTCCCAGCACAATTCCCATTCAATCCTGGAATGGTTTGGGTTAAAAAGACCCTTGAAAGGGTTTAATCTGTGTGCCATCCACAGGTTCCCATTCCCAGACAATTCCCATTCTATCCCAGAATGATTTGGGTTAAAAAGACCCTTAAAATAGTTTAATCTGTGTGCCATCCACAGGTTCCCATTCCCAGCACAATTCCCATTCTATCCCAGAATGGTTTGGGTTAAAAAGACCCTTAAAAGGGTTTAGTTTGACCCCTCTGTGGTGGGCAGGGACATCCCAGTGCTGCTGTGGGGCTGGGGAGGGGACAGGGAGGCTGTGGCATCCCAGGTGACCCCAGAACATCTTTTTGTGCCCTAGATGAGCTGCCCTACCTGCGCTGCCCCCTCCACACCATTTTCAAGCTCACACCTGTTGCCTATGGTAAATAACTGCTTTATTTTCAGTTTTAATTTGAATTCCTCTCCTGGTTTGTGTGTGGGGATGTTATGGGCAGGTTTGGGTCTAAGTGTGGCAGCACCTGGCCATGCTCTAAAAGCTTTGGTAATACATAAAGAGGTTATTTCCTGGTTAATATACAAAAAGTTAACATAGAAAAGGGTTCTGGAGGGGTGGGGAGCAGATGTGGAGGTGCAGGGTCTTCTCCCCTGGCCTCTCTTTTAAACAATTGGATTTTCCCTGTGGCTGAGGAAGGCTGTGCCTCCAAACTTGGGGTGCAGTCAGTTAAAATTGGCTTTTCTGTGCAGCCCAAACAACTCAGGGCTGTGCTCTCACACTTTTTAAAAACCACCAAGTGTGAAGTTCTGTTCGTGGGCTGGACTGTGGATTTATGAGCTGGGGTATTTTTATAAAGAAAGAGATTTATTCCTATTCATTTTCCCTGCTGTTTTTTAAATAAATTACTCACATAAACCTCTCTTTCTCTTGGGTGAAGGCTGCAAAGTGGAGACAATTACCATGGATGTGGAAGCAGTGAACACCCACCGGGAAAAGCCCTCCCTGAACTCAGTAAGTTTTGCTGCACCCCTCTGGCTCCACCTTTTCCAAAATAAGTCACAAACCCTCTTAAACACTTGCTCAAGCTGCCTGGTGCCATTCAGTGAGCAGAAGGATTCTCTTCAGAAATAACCCCCAAAAGCAGAATTAATTTTAAGGTGCATTGGTGCTTCCCAGGCCAGGGGGTTATTTTTCAGAGCTGTTATAGGGAGCAGAAATGAGCAAATTTAGGGCATAGATTTTAAACTCCAGGTTTTGTTCTCAGTTTTCAATGCAGTGTTTGTTGCTGATGCTTACTGGTAATTTCAAAAAGACTTGGCAAAAGGGTTAAAGTGGATTTTTCTCTTTGTCTTGATGAGTTTTCTCTTTCCGAAATCCTCTCTCTGCCATTGTTTAAATTACTGCTGCCGTTGTTTAAATTGCTATTTAAATCCACCTTGTAACCACCTCAAAAATCTGGGGGAGATCTCTGAGGGCCTTGATTTTGCAAACCCCGTTTTCCAAAGGGACTGTAGGGAAAGCCTCAGTGATTGCCTCTAATTAATTCCCCCAATTAGAGAGCACAAACCAGCTCTGCTGGCTCACAGGAACTCTGAATGCGTCTGATTTTAGGTTTTATCCATTCAGGCTTTTTGTTGTAGTTTATGAAGATCCCTTGGGCTGGGACCTGGTTATTCTTTTGTGCTGAGGGACTGGGGAAATTGGGAACCTGCAGCTGTGCCTGGAGGCTCTGTGGAGCTGTCAAATGCCAAACTGAGGACATGGGGCATGATTTGTGTGGATCCTCGTGGTTTCCAGCATGTCCCTGCTCACAAGGGGTTGGATTAATGATGTTTAAAGGTTCTTCCAACCCCAGCCACTCTGGGATTTATCACTTTTCCAACTTCTCTGTGACCCCTGCATGGAAATCATTGCTGCCCACTTGGAGGCTGCTTCTGTTCTTTGCTTTGCTTTGGGGCAGAACAAACAGGAAGAAGGGAGAGTTTTCCATTTGCTTATTTTTTTTCACTTAAATTCTTCGTGCAGAGAGAAAGAAAAACAAACAAAAAAAAAAACCAAGAAAAAAACCCCAGCACCCAAACAGAGCCACCTAAGCAAAACAAAAGTCCCAAAGGGAAGTAAAACTGCTGAAAAATCACTTTCCAGTTGTCCCCAGGATGGATGAAGTTGTTTCCCAAGCTGCTGCAGAGCTGGGGAAGGCCCAGCCCGGTGCGGGGTCCCTCAGGGTGGGCTGCTGGAGGTGTGTGACGTGGCTTTAAACTCTGGTTCCCCCTTTTCATTCCTGGTGATTCCCTCTGTGTGGGATCAGCACGACCTCCCCAGCAGGCAGAGCCCTGTGAGGATGAGGAGGAACAGCTTTACCCCGCGGGCCGGCGCCGACACCGTAAAGCGCCCGCGGCACCACAGCCTGGGCAGCAAACCCCTCCACCTGCTGGGGCCTCTCCCATCCCTGGAAGCTCGAGGGCCTCTCCCATCTCTGGAAGGTCAAGAAGGGGCTGAGCAGCCACAGCTGGAAGGCACTGTCCAGGTGGTACCATCCCTCTGCTTCCCCTCCCCACCATTGCCCGAAATCCAGACCCAGGATCTTGAGCAGGGTCTCTGTTTCTGCATTGAAATTATCCAGCCTGAATTGAATTAAGGAAAAAAAAAAAACAAACTGAAAAACCCGTTCAAAACCAACCCCAAAACATCAAAATTCCCCTATCCAACTGGAATTGCTGAGCAGCCACAGCTTGAAGTCACTGTCCAGGTGGTACCATCCCTCTGCTCCCCCTCCCCAACATCACCCGGGGTCCTCTGTTGAATTTGCAGGCAGCCCCAGCAAGGGAAGAGATGAGAATCTTGACTCCATGTTTCAGAAGGCTTATTTATTATTTTATATTATATATAAATATATATATTATATTATTTTATATTTTATATATAATATATATTTATTAAAAGAAAATTATATGCTAAAACTACACAAAAGAATAGAAGAAAGGATTTCATCAGAAGGCTTGCAAGGAAAGGAAAAAGAATTATAACAAAATCCTGTGACTGACCAGAGAGTCTGAGACAACCAGACTGTGATTGGCCATTAATTAAAAACAACCACATGAGACCAATCACAGATGCACCTGTTGCATTCCACAGCAGCAGATAATCATTGTTTACATTTCGCTTCTGAGGCCTCTCAGCTTCTCAGGAGAAAAGATCCTAGCAAAAGGATAAAATATTCATAAAACATGTCTGTGACAGTCCTCTCTGAAATCCAGACCCTGCCCAGGATCTTGAGCAGGTTTCTGTTTCTGCATGGAAATTATCCAGCCTGAATTAAATTAAGGAAAAAAAACAACTGAAAAACCCCTTCAAAACCAACCCCAAAGAGTCAAATCCCCCCATCCAACTGGAATTGTGGTGCCAGTCTTTCAGAGTGGGGCTCCACGCAGGCAGGTTTCCATCAGTGCCACGGGGTTTTGGCAGCGGGGTTAATTCTGGATAGGATTTTGCTTCTGGGCTAAAACCTGATTGGAAAAGTTACAAATACCCTCTTTGTCCCAGTTTTTTATGCAGCCAAGTGCTGTCCCTGCCTCCTGCTGCAACACAACCCTGCCCTGGGCTCACAGGAAATGTTGGGGCTGCTTCACTCCTCCCTCATGTGCTTTGCTGCTTTTCCTATTTCAGTCTCTCTAAGATGCACTATGAGCCCTGCTGTGCTTCTCTGTTTCCTTTGCAGCCTCCAGAGGGAAATGCTTGCCTCTGAGTACCACTGCAAGCAGCTTGGGTGTGCTCTCTTTGGGGTTAGTAAGTTGGATTTCTCTTGATTCCCGTTGCATGGAAACCACTCTGGGCAAAGACAGACCCATGGAGCAGAAGGAATCTTGTGCTGGATAAAACCTGAGATTTTTGGGGGGACCTCAGTGGGGGCTGAGCCTGCTGATCCAGGGGCTCCAACTGGGCTTGTGCTGGCTGCTGGAAATTGTGGTTTTAGCCCAGCTTGCTCCATCCCTGGAGCAGGACATGGGGTGGCTCCTGGTGCTGAGCAGGGCAGGGTCCCCAGGACAGGGTGTGGTGACATTGCTGCTCTCAGGGATTTTGTAGGAGTCACTGGATCGTGGATTTACCTTTGATTTTCACTGTCTGAGTGTGTTCCTGGTGTCTGTTGGGCCCTGAGTGAGGCAGAGGAAGGAGGTTTATCAAAGCTCTAAGTATTTATTGTGGTTAATTTGCAAGGTGGTCACCGTGATGGTTCTTGGGTGGTTCTGGCAGTGGGATTCCCCATGGAGAAGGTAAATTAAAGTGAGCAAGCCTGAGTAACCAACCTGCCTCCTTCCTCCTGAGCTTCCCCACCTCTCTGAGCTGTGTGGGCTCAGGCTGAGGTGGGAAAACCCTTCAGGGTTTGGCAGGAGGCTGGATTGTCACTGTAGGACACAAAACAACACGAGCACACACACTGCTGCTCTCAAGGTGAAGAAAAGGGACGTTTATTTTTCTGACTCCAACATTTATAGATTTCCAAAAGTGCCCCTGGATTGGAGGGTGGCAGTGCCACCTCTCCAATGACACTGGACAAACCAACAGCCCATCAAATTTCTCCTCCTCCATAAAAGAATGTAAAACAATCAGTTATTTACAGAAAGTGTGTGAGAAAGCTCGTTACAAGAATGTAAACATCAGAAGGCTTAAAAGAACTTAAAATAACAATAAATAAAATAATAAATATATAAATAATAACTAAATAGGGCAACAGGGTCTTTGGAGGATCTCTGGGGTCTTTGAAGGATCTGTGGGCTCTTGTTGCTTTAGGACATGAAATAAAACCACGTGGACACTGGAATCTCCAAGGTAAAAAAGAAAGAGGTTTAATTTCTGACTCAACATTTATAGATTTCCAAAAGTGACTCTGGATTGGAGGGTGACAGTGCCACCTCCCAAACCAACAGCCCATCAGATTTCTCCTCCTCCATAAAAGGAATGCCAAACAATCAGTTATTTACGGAAAGTGTGTGAGAAAGCTTGCTACAAGAATGTCAACATCAGAAGGCTTAGAAAATCTTAAAAACTCAGGGTGACACTGAAGGGTGATGTAAAGAATGAAACAGGTCTTTGTGTGTCAGACAATACCTTTTCCTGACCTAGAGATGAGGCAGCTGAGAGGTGTTTAAAAACTTTTATTCCATTTGCAGTCTCATTTGAAGAATTCACACCATCACAATCAGGAGCCAATTATTTCCTAATTACAATACGCTGTAAGCATTTCTTGGCCTATCAGCTTTTTGCCACACCATGCTGTAGATGCCTTAAAGCCAAAAATCTAAAACTACCCCTCGTGGGTCCCACTACACACATTTCCCACATTTGTGTGCTTGGATGGAAGGGATGAAGCAAATCCTCAGGTGGTTCCTGCCTTGGGCAGCAGCTCCATGGAGCTGGACTCACCTCTCCATGAGCTGAGCTGCCTCCTGCTTTACCCCCTCCTGCCTTCCTTGCTGTGACCTCTCCTGTTTCTCTTTTCCCTGCAGAAAATGGCCACTTTAGGAGTGTAGGAGCTCCTGCTTTCCCCTTGGATCCAGCTGGGAATTCCAGCACCAGGAGGAGCCGGGACTGGAGCATCCCTGGGGCATCGTGAGCCACCCTGGCCAGTACTTGCCTTGAACTGTGATTTTTGAGCCTGTCTGCGTCTTTTTCTTTCCAAATGCTGCAATGTCTCTCCATGGGGCTGGAGAAGATTTCCTGTGGAGATTTTCCAAGCTGCTTTTAGTGCTCCTAAGCCAACGCATCCCCGGGTGTTGAAATCGTGTCCCACGCCTTTCCTCCTGGCCAGGTGCCAAAATTAACCACAGTGGGAGGACAAAATAATCATGTTTTCACTCGCTGAGGCAGCTTTTCTTTGGAAAAGGCATTTCCAGGCCGAATCCCCGAGGTTTTATTTCTCCATTTCCAAGTTATTTCCAAGTTCAGACTCAATTTTTTTCTGGTTTTCAGCCGTCCAGGGAGCTCCTGGTAGGGTTTGACTTTCCCTCCTTGAGTGCTGGTGTGAATCCCCCAGTCTGAGCCAGTTTCTGCTTGGATGTTTGTTCCAGGTTTTTGCTTGGATCTGACACTCAGGTCAGCACATCCATCCCATGGGAGGGACAGATGGGATAAACCCTCCTGCCCCTCTCTGGGAGCAGCACAGCTCCCAGTGCTTTAAATCCCACCTCAAGCCCTATTTTAGCTTCTCCTCCCTACCTAAACTCCATCCTCTCGCTCATTTTTCCTGCATTTTTGGGGTGTTTTTATGCATTTACCCCAGAAAATGGGAGCGTGGCTGGGACCAGCAGGGCTCCTGGGCAGGGTTTGCAGGAAGCACAAGGTTTTTTTTACCAGTTTCCTTTATTTTACGCCAAATTTTTAGGCCCACAACAAGCTTTTAACTTGCCTCTGAATAAGCTGTGAATGTTCCCAATGCTGCCTTTCATAGTTTTAAGCTGTTGTAGAGTTTGGAGCATAGGTGGTGCAGCTCTATGTGCCCATGTCTTGACTTAAATCCTTCTTTAAATCCCCACCAAAGCCCAAATTTTCAGTTCTCTCCCACCAGTCTTGACTTGCATTTTGCCAAACTCCGTTTTACCCCACTCCAGCTGTTCTTGCAATAAGGGCAGGACCCTCAGGTTGGGTGAAGAAAGGAACATTTGGGTCCAGAGCAGGAGGCTGTTCTGGACCTGCTGTTCTCAGGTGACTCCAGGATTTATCTGAGCAATTCTGGGCCTCAGGAATTGCTTATTTTAAACGTGTAAATAAATGTTGGATGTACCCACAGCAGGGAAAATAAGCCCTGGTTGTGGAGGAGCTCAGCAACCCCAGAGCTTGAGGCTTAACCTGGGCGTTTTGAGCTCAAACTTGGTTGTTTTAAACACTCCCAGAGTTGTAATTTGATAAAACTGTGATAGAGAGGACCAAGGCACAAATCTGGACCCCTCAGGATTTCTGAGGAGCAGAAAAATGTGTTGATCTAAAGCAGTTGTGCCACAGAGGGGTGAAGTTTGCTGGTGAGAAATTGAGTTTTTATTCGTTTTTCTCCTCAGGGTTTTCCCCTCCAGGTCTGGTTTTGGGTTTTAAATGTTTTTATGCTTAGAAATAAACCAGAAAAAGGAAAAAAAAAAAAAAAAAAAATGTTGAAGGAAGAGATTTAGAGCCTGTCCATGGCGGCAGTCCTGACTGTCACACTCCAAAGTGCTGTGAACGCACAAACCCGTCCTTGTCAGGCTGGCTGCTCTGACCAAACCCCTCCTGCTCTGGAAAAAGGAGTGGAAAATGTACTGTAGGATGTTTACACACAAAAATGCTGGGATAACTTGCTGAAGAGTTCAGGATGTTCATATCACTGAGCAGTAAATGATTGTAAGGAGACAAAAAAAGAAAAAATCTATATTTTTACCTGCTGGGATTTGTGAATGTCGCTGTTGATTTGTTGTTGGTGGTCGTGACTTTTTTTTTGTTAATCACTGCTGAAAATCTGGTGTTCTGCAGTTTGGGTCAGTGGCTCCTTTTGGGGCTGTGGGGTGGAATTTCATCTTTCTCTGCAGTGTTTGTGCCTCAGTGCTTTCATTAAAGCTTTTTCCTCCTGCGTTCTTAGCCTTGAAATGGTTTAAAGCAAACATACCTGGAGCAGAGCAGCAGATCTGGGAGCAGATCATTGCCCTGAGGGGCTGCAGGGCTGGGGTGATGCCATGGGCATCTCCTGGCAGCTCCCTGTGCCAAGGATTTCCTTGAAACCACCTGATTCCCTTGGCACTGGGCCTGCAAACACCCCAGAACAAACAGAGCTTGCACAACGAGGCTTTTTTTTGAGATGTTTTTTGGTGGAACAGCTCAGCAGCAGCTCGTGCTGTCAGTGGGGTCAGTGCTGCGGGCTGGGTGGGTTTGGAGGTAAATTTGTAAAAAAATGTAAATTTGGAGGTGTGGAGGTGAGCCTGGCACCTTCCTGAGCATTCCCCCAGGACCGGGGGGTTTTGTGACCCCCTGATTTTCTGTGCCTCTGTTTCAAGCAGCACAGGTGGAGCTGGCTGCTGTCACCTTCAGTGGGACCTGCCTGCCCTTCTGTGTGTCACTGCAGAGAAAAAGGAGCACAGGGGCTAAAAAACTGCTCTTATCTCTGGGAAAAACTGCAAAATGGGGGAAAAGAGTTCAAGCCAGCCTGGCTGGCTGCTCTGTGTGCACTGGCTGTGAGCTCAGAGCTGTCACCTCTGCCAGGTGTCCCCTCCCCGGCAGCTCGGGTGGGTGACACTGAAACCCAGCCTGGCCTGGCTGCCAAGGGGCAGCTGAGGGAGGAGAGGCACCAGCACCAGCCTGGCCAGGGCCACCTGCCCTGGGGGTGTCCCCAAGGCTCTCCCTGTGCCCCTCTGAGGGTGAGCAGTGCCAGTGCCACCCCTGCTGTCCCCGTGCTGTCCCCGTGCTCTGTTTGCACTGCAGCTCTGCCTGGAGTGTTTGGTCAGAGGGATCTCACCCAGCTGCTTGTGAACTTTACTGTTCTGCTGCCTTCTAAGTGGTTTGGTTTTTTTTTTTTTTAGGTTTAAAAGCTGCAGTGTCTGTCAGCTCGTGCTGTGCGTTGTGTGCTCTGTGCACTTGAGCATAAATATCTGTCAGTGTTTATTTACAATAAAGAGACTTAAAAAAACACAGATAATGTCGTCTGTTCTTTTCCATTGTTTGCTCTAACTCTCCACTGGGTGCTGGTTTTCTCAGGAGCTCAGGGAGTCTCTGGGATGTGTTTGGAGGAAGAGAGGCTGCAGGGGTGGGCAGGTGTCCTCTGGTTTGGGAATCTGAGTTCAAAATGGGGGCTCTTAAACCCTACTGCTGTTCCCCTTCTCTCCTCACCTTGAAGGGTGTTTTTCCTGGAGGTCAGGATCTCAGGGTCTCCATGGAACTGAGCTTTAAAAGGTCCTTTCCAAGCAAACCATTCTGGAATTCTCTATGTGTTCAGCTCTGAGTGATGCTCCCGGTGCCCTCCTGTGCTGCTGAGTTCCAGCTGGAGCTGCTCCATGGCACTGGGTGGGGGTGGATGGAGAAACCCCTTTGGAATGCTCTCTGAACCCCCTTTGGAATGCTCTCTGAACCCCCTTTGGAATGCTCTCTGAACCCCCTTTGGAATGCTCTCTGAACCCCCTTTGGATTGCTCTCTGAACCCCCTTTGGATTGCTCTCTGAACCCCCTTTGGAATGCTCTCTGAACCCCCTTTGGAATGCTCTCTGAACCCCCTTTTGGAATGCTCTCTGAACCCCTTTTGGCCATGGCTTCCTGAGATCTGAGGGTGTCAGAACAGGACATTCCTCTGGATGGCTCAAGACCCTGGCAAGGTGCTCAGAGACCTTGGCACGGAGTAAAAACACCTGTGCCTTTGATTTTAAACCGTGGAAACGATTACCAACTTTGTGTGAGGAGTTACAAGCCGCAAGGGTTTGGATAGAATGATAGTGAATTTGTCACAGGGTGGAAAAGTGGAATTTTGGGGTTTTTAGAATGGGGATTCAAGAGGCAAGATGGAGGAATCTGGGCATGTTCTGTCTTTCTCCTTCTTCTTCTTGTCCTCCATCTTCTGCTGTAATGGTGACACTTTTGGATTGGTTTAGAGTAGAGACAGACTGTCTAACATAGGTGATAGGTATTGGAAAATTATTGTAAATAATGTACATGTAGTTTTTAGTATAAAAAGCCAATACCACCCCAGAGGTGGTCAGTGTGCCTCGAACCAACCTGCTGGGCAGATCTCAGCAGGTCAGAGAAAGAATGGAATAGATAAAAGAAAATAAACAACCTTGAGAACCAGAGCAGAGGAATCTTGACTTCTTCAGTCTTGGGGCTGGGAAAAAAGACTTTTTAATACCTCAGGAGCCATTCCAGCAACACAAAACCTGAGAAGAGGGGATGGACTCAGGGTGGCCTTGCCCTGGGGTGAAGCAGCTCCCCTGGCACCCCTCAGTGCACCCGAGGTCCCAGTGGAGCAGCTCAGCAAGGATTATTTCAGAGACTTGGCACCTCCGCACATAAAAACCAAACAATTTCAACATCTGCTCGGGTTGCATTCAGTTTTGTCGGGTTTTGTTCTGTGGGAGGAATAAACTCTTTCCTTCTTGCTCGGGAGGAGTTAATGATTTATGGGTCAGCGGACCAGCTCTGATTTCTGCAGCACTGAAGTTTCTCTCTGTGGGGCCAGATCTAAGCATGTGGGCACTATAAAACTCCTCCTTTGCCTGGGGAGCTGGAAGAGAGCAGACCCTGTTCCATCCTGTGTGTGCTGAACACACCAGGGCTCTCCATCTCCTGCCTCCACAGCCCCAGGTAAGACAAAACCCAGCCTGGCAGCTCCAAGGGCTGCTCCTGGGAGCTGGGCTGCAGCTCCTGTGCAGCTCCAGCAGGCACCCAGGCCAGGAAATTAAATCAGATTAATCCAGGAGGGGAGGCAAGGGCTGAAAGAAAGGCAGAGGAGTGAAGCAGGCATGGGAGGTGTTGGGTTTAGGACAGGGAGCAGTGAGGGGGATGCTCATTCCCAGGAGGGAAGCAGGCACTGGGAGATTCTGGAACTTTGGGAGGCCTCAGGCTCATGAATGACCCTGGATAACACAGAGAGGGCTCTTCCAGCTCCCTAGGGGTGTCAGGTGAGTGCAAAGTGCACTTCAATTCCATTTTGTAAAGCAGTTTGGTGTGATTGACCTGTGAGCCTTATAGCTTGAAATATTCACTTTACTCAGGGAATATTTGCACAGATTGATGGATCTTTTTGCTTGGATAGTTCTCTCCCTGAGGGTGATTCATTGTTAGGGAGCTCTTCTGGTGACCCCAGCAGGATTTGTCCTGACTAGGAATTTATTTCCTTCCAAAGAGATTTATTACTACGAATAAAGTATTTTACTCCTAAATTTCCAGAAAAAAAATTCAGCTCCTCTTCCTTCTGCTCCTCTCGTGTGACTGTAGGAACTGCTCAGGGGTGGAGAAATCAGACCTGTGCATATAGCTGAGTATAAACACCCCCAAATACCCCTCTGCTCCCTTCACAGGTACTGGGCCAGGAGGGGAATGTAGTGACATCTGTGGGACCTGCAGGCAGGAATAAACATGTCAGCTTTGGAGCTGGGGAGGCAGAGGAGCTGTGCAGCTGTGCTTGGGTCGCTCCTCACTGCTGCTCTCATTGTCACTGTCCACAGTAAGTGAATGAGTCCACCAGGATGGAACGAGACCCCTGGAGGAAAACCTTCTCCTGGGTTCTACAAGACTTGAATCCTTCTCTTTTCCTCATTGCTTGTGCACTTCAAGGGCTCTGTAAATCTTTGTGATCAGCTCTTCCTTTGCCTTTTTTTTTTTTTCTTCTTTCTGCGGGAAGCAGGTACAAAACTATCTTAGCTGAGAAAGTGCAATAATTTATGCTAAGTGGGGAGAAGAAATGCTTCATCTGGACTTTGAGATGCAAGGAGTGGGCCTGGAGGGGTCAGATCCCTGCCAGCCACAGGCTGCTCTTCTCTTTGCTTTGGGGCACTGAGGGGGTCCTCAGAGGAACAAACCAGAACAATCTGTGACATGGGCTTGTGGTGTTTGTGAGGTCCCCAGGACGAGGTGAGAGATGAGAATCTGACTCCATGTTCTCAGACGGCTGATATATTATATTATATTAATTATATTATATTATATTATATTATATTATATTATATTATATTATATTATATTATATTATATTACATTACATTACATTACATTACATTACATTACATTACATTACATTACATTACATTACATTATATTATATTACATTACATTATATTATATTATATTACATTACATTACATTACATTACATTACATTACATTACATTACATTATATTATATTATATTACATTATATTATATTATATTATATTACATTACATTACATTACATTACATTACATTACATTACATTACATTACATTATATTACATTACATTATATTATATTATATTACATTACATTACATTACATTACATTACATTACATTATATTACATTATATTATATTACATTACATTACATTACATTATATTACATTACATTATATTATATTATATTACATTACATTACATTACATTATATTACATTACATTATATTACATTATATTATATTACATTACATTACATTACATTATATTACATTACATTATATTATATTATATTACATTACATTACATTACATTATATTACATTACATTATATTACATTATATTATATTACATTATATTATATTACATTACATTATATTATATTATATTACATTACATTACATTACATTACATTACATTACATTATATTACATTATATTATATTACATTACATTACATTATATTATATTACATTACATTATATTATATTATATTACATTACATTACATTATATTACATTACATTACATTATATTACATTATATTATATTACATTATATTATATTACATTACATTACATTATATTATATTACATTACATTATATTATATTATATTATATTATATTACATTATATTATATTACATTACATTACATCACATCACATCACATCACATCACATCACATCACATCACATCACATCACATTACATTACATTATATTACATTACATTACATTACATTACATTATATTACATTACATTATATTACATTACATTATATTACATTACATTACATTATATTACATTATATTATATTACATTACATTATATTACATTACATTATATTATATTACATTATATTACATTACATTATATTATATTACATTACATTATATTATATTACATTACATCATATTATATTACATCATATTACATTATATTATATTATATTATATTATATTATATTATATTATATTATATTATATTATATTATATTATATTATATTATATTATATTATATTATATTATATTATATTATATTATATTATATTATATTATATTATATTATATTATTATATTACATTATATTATATTATATTACATTATATTATTATATATTACATTACACTACATTATATTTATTATCTTATACTATACTAAAACTGTACTAAAGAAAGGAAAGGATACATCAGAGGGCTTCACAAGAATGATAATGAAAGCTCGTGACTGACTCCTCAGAGTCTGACACAGCTGCCTGTGATTGGTCATTAATTAAAAACAATCCACGTGGAACCAATCAAACATTCACCTTGTGAAAAAAACGCCAATCACTTGTTTTTAGAATTTTAAAAGTTTAATAGTAATAAAATGGTTATAAAAATAGCAATATAATTAGAGTAATAATAATTTGGACAATTTGGATTAGGACAATATGAGAAAGAGTTACAGACAGTCTGGGTAGCTTTTCTGGGCAACATAAGCCCGAAAAAGGACCCATGTTAACAGAGGATTAACCCTTAAAAACAACAGCCTGTTGCATATTCATACACCTCATCCATGATGCATAAATTCCATTCAAACACAGGATTCTGTCTGATCAGTGTCAATTTCTTCCTCTGAATCTTCAGGGCTGAGTGAGGTGGGAAGAAGTTCATTTCTTCTGATACAAGAGCAATAAATTCCCTTTCTCTGAAAGATTTAGGTGTCCTGTGGCTGCTGTCTGGTGCGAGTACCTCATTCCTTTCTTAAAAAAATATCTCACATACATGGTTTCTATTTTATCATTATGTTATAACCTAAAACAATATTTAACACACTACTTAAAAAAATTAATACAGCATAACTTTCTAACATAACACATATAATATTCATTTGAATGTTTGCAAAAAGCCAGTCATAAAATACCCATTTTTCACACACCTCTTGGTAAACGATGTCCAAGCCACGTTCCAAAGCAGCAAAACACAAGAGCAGCAATCAGATAATTATTGTTTTCATTCCTCTCTGAGGCTTCTCAGCTTCCCAGGAGAAAATCCTGGGCAAAGAGGATTTTTCAGAAGATGTCATGGTGACAGGGCTCTGTGTCCCCAGGTCGCTGTCTCCCTCCACCACGATCACCATCAGCAGAGCCCAAGCGGCGGCTGGAGGGCATCGAGCACTTCCCCTATGGCTACAGGGTTGAGTTTGTCTGCAGGCCAGGCTACGTGAGAAATGCTCGCGTTTCCAACGTCCTCACCTGCGGAGTGAACGGGGTGTGGCGTGGATCGAGTGACATCTGCATTCGTGAGTGTGTCTGGGGTGTCCCTGCCCGTGGGTGTGGGAGTTTCGGGGTCCCCGGATGGAAGACGAAGGAATGAATCTGACTCCATGTTCCCAGAAGGCTGATTTATTATTTTATGATATTAAAAAATACTATACTAAAACTATACTAAAAGTGTCAGAACATGCACCTGTTGGTAAACAATGTCCAAATCACATTCCAAAGCAGCAAAACACAAGAGAAGCAAATCGGATCATTATTGTTTTCATTTTTCTCTGAGGCTTCTCAGCTTCCCAGAAGAAGAATTCTGGGCAAAGAGATTTTCCAGAAAATATGACAGTGACACTTAGGTTGGTACAAGATCATCTCTAGGGTCCCTCCCCAACCATTCTGGGATTCTGTGGCTTTTGGTTTTGATTGCTGATGCAGCCAGCTCCTTCTGTTGGAGCAGAACCCAAAGTGAGCCCTGGGGATGGTGGCAATGAGTGACCCGAAGGGAAGCACTGGGTTTGTTCCTGTGGGTGCTGGCAGGGAGGGCAGGAGCTGAAATCACCTCTGGTGCTGGCTGTGCTTCACTGCTGACTCAAAGGATGTCCTTCTGCTCAGGCATTTTGAGCCCCTGTGTCTAGAAAAGCATTTGAGCTGCAGAGGGAGGGTGTTTTAGCTGGGCAGAGATGGTGCCACAGATCTCTGCAAACCCCAGCTCATGGGGCAGGTCTGGCCAGCACTGGGAATAACTTTGGGTTGGAGGGAACTCTGCTCCATCCCCTGGCTCAGAACTGGGCAACTCTTTGGCTTTCCTGCCAAGAAACTGAGCTGGGAGCTGACTGGAGCCCTGTTGTCCCCAGCCAAGGCGTGCAGCTACCCCGGGGAGCTGGCCAATGGCAGACTGGTCATGCCTGGAGCGTTCACCTTTGGTTCCAAAGTGAACTTCACCTGCAACACTGGGTAAGCCACGAGCACCTGGGCCACAGGGCTTCTTCCTCTCCAGCCAGTTTTCCAAAGCTTTTCCCCCCTTTGCTGTCAGAGCCTCCTCCATGTAGGTAATTACAGACCCTGACTGGAATACCTTTTAAGTTTTCTTTTGGGAGCTTTAAGACTGACTGTGAGTGTCTTAATCTCCTGCTTTGAGGCAGCTCTTCCCAAACTCTGGTTCACCCTCTTGGCTCTTTTCAAACCATTCCAAATGTTTCAGGGTCCTTTTGAAGGAAAGATGTGAATACTGAGCTCGGAGCTGTAAGTAGTTGACAAAGTTTATGCATTTCCTTAGAAACATGTCATTTTTTAAATTAAAAAGATGTTTTTGTCAAAAGCCAGTGTGTCCTTGAGAAAGTGACACTTTCTGACCAATTTCTGATCTCTGGAATTCTGACAAAGGAGCCCAAACCTTGCTGCTGGTGATGTGGGTGACACATCAGGACTGAGTCTGTGGGACAATTCCCTCTCCCCTGTCTCACACAGGTACAGACTGATTGGAGACTCTGAGATAGAATGTGTGCTCAGAAATGAGGTTCTTACATGGGACAGAGATATTCCCACCTGTCAGGGTAAGCAGAGTTCCTTAATTATCTATTCTTTAATTATCTGGGATGTGGCTGGGGCTGGATAAAGAGGCTGTTGTGTTGCTCTGCTGAGGATTTTGGTATCTCAGTGGCATCTGCTCAGGATTTTGGCATGGTGAAGCCTAGAAAGACGTTTTTAATCTGTGTTTCCCTTCCTGCAGAAATGTTCTTTCACTCTCTGGGACTGATGCAGCTGCATTTGAGCCTGGGATATCCCAAACCCTCTCAGTGCCCAGCCAGAGCTTGGGGCTGGTGCAGTTCCTCAAGACCTGCCTTTGATTTCTGACCCTTCTGCTACCGCCTGTTTCCACCTTTTTCTGGCCAGATCTTTGGTTTAAAACTTATTAAATTCTTTTTTTCCCTCTTCTTCTCATTCCCATGATGATCTTCCCCTTCTTCCACAGCGATTCCCTGTGCACCCCCTCCAGAAATAGCAAATGGGCAGCACAATGGGATGGACAAGGACCATTTTCAGTATGGGGACTCTGTCACCTACCAGTGCCACAGGACCAGGAAGGGAGAGAGACCTTTCTCCCTGCTGGGAGAGGCCTCCATTTTCTGCACAAGCAAGGACAACCTGAACGGTGTGTGGAGCAGCCCAGCTCCAGAATGCAAAGGTGAGCTGCTCCCACATCCCAGCACCAGCCCCTGCACTGCTGCCTGCTCCTGCTCTGCTGTTTCCTCCCTTGGAACCTCCTCTCCCCTCCATCCTGCTGGAATGGAATCACCTCTTGCAGATGGGGCCCTCCGAGTGTGGCAGCTGTGACAGGAATTGGGGTCGCCCCTCACGGCCACGGAGTCAGCAGGGAGGTGGGAGTGGGATTTTACTGTGCTCACAGGGCAGGGGATCCCTCTCGCCTGCTGTGAAACAGAACAGCTGCAAAGAATTCCCAAACCTGTTCCCCTGGGTTCCTTTTATGCTTTGCCTTAAAAACCTGTGCTGTAACATAGGGTAAGATGTACAAAACCACCGCGTCACTCTGCTGCTGTCCTGGCCGTTTTCAGCCCTTCTGCAAAAAGGTGATGGGGGCTTTTTCAAAACCCTCATATCCCATATATCCCATGTATCTGTCTCAGTTTGGAAAGACAGGTGTCTGCTAAGGAAGGCAGGAGCCTCCCCTGAAATGGAAAATGTAAACCCCCTCCCTCCAAACTGTTATAAATTTGAAATTAAGGGGATCTCAGGCAAGAAATAAGGGAGCAGGAATAACAGTTCTTTAATAGGGAAGAAAATAAAAGGATAAAATAAACAATGCAGTGAACTAAACCAACACTGCCAGAGTCAGAACCCAAGCTGACACCCTGTGGGTCAGGGTGCTGGCAGCAGTCCCATTGGAATTGTGGCTCAGCCCTCCTGCAGTGTCAGGGGTGGTTCTGCTGGAGCAGGGATCCTGCAGAAAGGTGCAGTCTCTGCCTCTGGAGATCCAGGGGAAGAGGCAGCTGCTGTTCCTCTGGGCAATCCAGTGCAGAAGCCATGCTGGTGTTCCAGAATCTCCAGATTCTATCCAGGTAGGAATGCTTGGCTCCTCCCTCTGGGCTCACATCTCCCAATGGGATGCTGTAGCTCTTATCAGCCATGCAGGGACATTCAATGGCCTCTTATCAGCAGATGTCTCCCCAGAAGGAGGAGTGATTGTGGAAGAGATAAAGAAAAACTGCCCAATTACGAGAAGATAACTGCCACACCTCTAACAGATGGCAACAGAATACACCTTGCCTTGCAATCTGGGACAATATCATAAACCTCACATCTCCTGTCTGGAGCCTAACTGCTGCTTCCCTGTGTGCTTCCCCTGGCCCAGTGGTGACCTGCGAGCAGCCAAGAGTGGAGAATGGGAAGCTGCTGAGTGGATACCAGCCTGACTACAGCTTTGGGGACACGGTGGTGTTCGACTGCAACCTGCGCTACAGCCTGAGCGGCAGCGAGGCCTCCACCTGCAGGGACAACGGCCTCTGGGAGCCCCCCCTGCCCCTCTGCCAGCGCAGTGAGTCTGCAGGGACAGTGCTGTACTGCACTAAATAGTTTATTTAGTTGTTGTTTTGCACTGGGTGATTGGAGATTTGCACTGAGTCGTCTTTATATTGCACTGAACAGTTTATATCACATGGTTTGTTCTTCCCCTCTCTTATCACAGGCTTTTTCCCTCTTAAAACCCCCTGAGCTGGCCTCTTTCCCACCTTGGAAATACACGTAGTATGCTGGTGTCCATGTGGAGAATTTCTGGTCTTTTGCCTCTGTCCATGTAAGATCGTGTGGGCTGGGGTCCATAGCTGCTGGATTGGACCTGAACAGCCCACCCAGACACGGATTCTTACACTGGTGCCCAACGTTTGTTGGGGATTCCTACAGTTGGTGCCCAATGTGGGTTGGGGATTCTTCCAGGACAGCACCCCTGGGACTCCCCCCTGCTCAGGGAGTATCAGCTTGATTGGAAATTACAGATTGTTGTAACAGTGAAAATCATTGTGTGGTACAAAATCATAGTCCTGGAATGGTTGGGGTTGGGAGAGACCTAAAAGCCCATCTCATCCACCTCCTGCCATGGTCAGGGACAACTTTCACTAGCCCAGGCTGCTCCAAGCCCTGTCCAACCTCTCCTTGGACACTTCTAGGGTTGGGGCAGCCACAGCTTCTCTGAGCATCACCCTCATAGGGAAGAATTTCTTCCCAATATCTGATCTAAACCCATCCTCCTTCATCTTAAAGCCTTTCCCCTTTGTCCTGTCACCCCATGCCCTTGTGAAAAGTCTCTCTTCAGGGGGAAAAAAATCTGTATATCTTCATTTGTTTCCTTTGCATTCCCTCTTTCCTCTTCCTGAACCTGGATGATTCAATGCATCTCAGAATGAACAAATGAACAATGTGAGCCTGTGGTTTTCACCCGAATTCCCTCCATGCCAGGCTCTGTGGTGCAGCACTGTCCCTAAACTGCTGTCTCACCCCCAGGCAGCTGTGATGACCCCCCAGATGTGAGGAATGCTCTGAAAACCAGGCTGGCTGGCAACCTGTTCCCTGTGGACACCGTGGTCACCTACGAGTGCCAGCAGGGCCACCACTTCAGAGCAGGGCTAACCACCTGGAACATCAGCTGCCTGCAGGACTTTGTGTGGAGTGAAGCCCCACCTCCGTGTGAAAGTGAGTGCCTGGGGCTTTTGTGACTGCCAGAGTGTGTGAAGGAGCTGCACGTGGGGTGGTGACAGCCTGGGGGACAGGGGGATGCTCCAGGGCCCAGTGTGGTCTTTGCTGACTCTGGAATTCCTTTGATTTATTCCCCAGCTGCAGAGTTGGCTTTGCTTTATTTGCCAGCTCCTTGAACCTCTGGAAAATACCCATTGTGCTCTTGAGGGTGCACCACCAACATTCCACATCCCAGGAACGCCCAGGGATACTTTTGGGGCAGATTTAATATCATGATGTGTCTGTCCGTCCATCCTTGTGTTCACAACAAATTTCCCGTCACCCGCTTGGCTTTACCGTGGTTTCACCCTCGCTGATGTTTGGCATTTCCCAGGAGTTCCTTGCCCAGATCCAGACATCCCAAATGGAAGGCCCTTGCACCCATGGCAAGTGAAAGAGGTTTATGAGAGCGGGGACAGGCTGGAGGTGGCGTGCAGTGAAGGATTTGCTTTCAAAGGCCGCGGCAGCAGCATCACCCTCCTCTGTGGCAGCGATGGTGAATGGGATCCGGCAGTGCCAGAGTGCATTCCAGGTGGGACAGAGTGGTGAGATGAGCATGACAGAAGCCATGGAGAATTTTCCCCCCACTCCAGGTGGCCCCAGGTGTACTTCTCCTGGGTTAATGTGGAAGATACAGGCAGCAAAAGGTCCAGATGGGCCCTGTGGAAAAAGGGCAGGGTTCTGGCAGGGCTGAGCTGGTGTCTGGAGGGGTGCAAGGCTGGTGGGTTGGAAGCTTCTAGAGGCTTGGGAGGTTCCTGAGGAACCCAGGGAGACACTTACCCCGCTGGAAGGGGATGTGGTTTGTGTTTGGGGCTGCTTTGCTGACATGAGGCTGGGGAGCAGAATATGTTCCCAAGGCATTTCCCCTGTCAGGAGAAAATGAGTAAATAACTGATACTGCTCCAACTCCTGACCCAGCACCACAGCAATATCTTGAAAAACTCAGGAAAACCTTGCCAGGAGGGAAAAACCTGCTCCACCTCCCAGGGCAGGCAGATTAGAGCATGGACAATTCCCTGTGCTGACCCTTCAGGGTTAGAGAGGCAGCCTGAGACCTGCACCTGGGGCATGGTCACTTTTCTGCCATGGTTCAGATTTGTTGGTAGCTCTTCTTCATAGAAAACATGACTGGAGTTCTTTTTGGAAACACACAACATCCTTTCTTTCCCATTGTTTCTAGAACCACATTGCCCAAAGCCAGACATCCCTCATGGAAAGGAGGTTTATAAAAGCAGCAGTGACTACACAGTGGGGACCCAGGTGAGGCTGGCCTGTGAGGAGGGCTTTGTCCTCAGGGGCTCTGAGTCCATCACCTGTGGGGCTGATCTGAGCTGGGAGCCCGAGGTGCCCTTCTGTGACAAAGGTACGTGTGACACGCAGGGAACAAGAGATCTCCTGCCACCAGTGGGTGATCTGCCTGCAGCTCCTGCTCCTGGGGACACGACCTCAGCCAAGTGTCCCCTCCCCAGAGCTGCAATTAGAATCATTGAAGTTGGAAAATACCTCCAACATCATCAGGTCCAGGCTTTGAGTGAATCCCACTGTGCCACATCCACGTGTTTCTTGAACACTTCAGGAGTGGGGAGGCCACCACTGGAAATATCCTGATATTTCTGGGGTGCTCTAAGAGGCCAGAATCCAGGCAGCAGCTCCCTGTGAATTTGCCTCACACCAACCACAAAATGAACTTTGTGCTGATTTCACAGAAATGTTTTTGGTTCTCACCTGAAGGTGCTAACTGCACTGCACGTGTCTTTCTTTCTCAATTCCGTTTTTTTACACAGTCTGTGGGCCCCCTCCCCAGATTGCCTTTGGGCAGCACTCTGGCAGAGGTGGCAGGGAGTTCTCTTATGGCTCCAAGGTGACCTACAGCTGTGCAGAGGGGCTGTCCCTGGTGGGGGACGAGTCCCTCTACTGCACCTCGGACGATGGCAAGAGCCTGGCGTGGAGTGGACCTGCCCCGGAGTGCAGGGGTGAGTGGTTTTGGTAGTAAAAGATTTTAAAATCATAGAAAATTCGGGGAGTTAGAAAGAAAGTTTGGCTTAGTAGGCCCTGGGAAAATATTGAAGGTAAGCCCTGGGAAATAATTAATGTGGAGGAGACACAAACAAGGCCTTGTGTTTGCTAGAATATGTGAAACAGCGTCTGTGTAGTCAGTATATGATAAATGATAGATTGTTAGATGTGATTTGATATAATTATTGTTTAAAGAATCATGAGAAACTATGTTAGGGGTTTGAGGGGGATCATGAGAAATCCATCCATGCTTGGATGAAATCAATGTTTACAATAGAACAATGTAAGTTTAATAATTAATATGTAAGTTATATAACGGTAGAATATAAAAAATGTATATAATATAAAATATAAAATATAACTACAAAATATAAAAGATAAAATAATCATAAAATAGAAATATATGAAATATAACATATAAATATATACATATAAAATATACTTACATATAAATATATTTATACATTTATACATTTATATACATTTATATATTTATATAGAAATATAGAAATATAGAAATATAGAAATATAGAAATATAGAGATATATAATATGTTCAGCTCAAAACCATGTTGGGTCAGATTTGAGTCTGAGCAGCCCTGACACCCAGAGCTCTTCAATAAAAGCACCTGCATGTAATCATTCTGTGATTCTGTGCTCCTGAACGCTGACAGTTTGGGGTCACTGTGGGATCAGGGCATGGCAGTGCCAGCACTCAGAACAACGGGGTTAAAGTGAGCAGGGCTGCCTGCAGATGCTGCTTCCTCCACAGGAGGGGGGATGATCCTTCTCGAAGAGGCAGACTGTAAGAGCCGAAATGAGTGTGGGATTCCAGGCAGCTCTCCAAAATGCAGTTTATTGTATCCAAGGTGTCACAGCAGTCCAGGGTGGTGGGTGACAGAGCTGTGCCTACAGCTGTCAGCTCCACCTGCAGGCAGGCCTGGAGACCCTTTGGTTTTGGGTACAATGCATTATACATTTTTCTTTTGGTTACATTGCATTATATACATTTTCTTTGCTGAGCATCTTCATACCAATGAAGTAGAACCAATCTATACCTTAACTATTATCTATAGCCTATCATAACTACTATAATTACCATATTCATGTTACTGTTCTCCAATCACTAAAAGTTAGTGCATTACAGTTTAAGCTAGAAGTTGTTTTTCAGTTTTCTTGCAGTGGAAAATTCTGAGACCTTTTTTCTACTTGCAGCTTCGCTGACTTGTTTGCCTGTGCTACCTTTCTGCTTGGTAAAAACATCTTCTTGTTTGGGGTGGGTTTATCTTTTGCTCTAAGCCCTAAAAACCCCTTCTAACTAACAAACCCTTTGCCTCCTTGGTTATCCAGTAAGACTGGCTCAGCAATTCTTTTCTTCTCTATCAAAACTTGCTTCCATCTCTATTCCTTCTTCAGATTCTACATTCAAAAATCTTTCTGGCAAGCCCACATATCTGTGTGACTTCCTTGTCAAATTTTCATCCTTCCCAACATCAGACCCTGGTTCTCCTCACCGGGGGCCATCAGAGCTCAGGAGGAGCAGCCCTGCCCGGTCTCTGCTGTGCCCAGAGCCCAGTGCCAGCTCTGCTCTGTCCCACAGCGGTTCGGTGCCCCAAGCCCGTGGTGGAGAGGGGAAGGATGACCCCACAGATGTTCACCTTTCCCTACGGGCTGCTCCTGCACTTCTCCTGTGAGGAAGGCTTCGGGCTGCGTGGTGCTGCCCAGAGCCAGTGCCTGGCTGATGGCACCTGGGACCCGCCCGTGCCCACCTGCCAGCCAGGTGAGTGCCAGCCCTGCCCTGCACGGCCCAGGGGCTGCTCTGCTGGGTCACAGGGAGATTTTTCTCCTCCATCTCCTCCCACTATTGGGTTTTTTGTGTGTGTTTCCCCCTCAGTTCAGTGCCCCAGGCTCCCCAGGCAGGACGATGTTGTGGTGAACTTCAACAAGATGTGGTATGAGGTGAATGAAACTGTGACCTTCTACTGCAGACGTGATGGGCGCTTAGTGGCACCTTCCAAAACCACCTGTTCAGCTGATGGCACCTGGACACCACCACCCACGTGTGTAAGTCCCACCAGCTGCCCCGTTCTTCCTGTTTCTTGCCCCATTTGTAGCTTTGGTCCAGCTTCATGAGAGTGGTTGCTTTGTCACCCCGCACTGGAGTCTCACTCTGCCTTTGTTTTGGTTCTTTTTAAGAGGAAAAGTGAGGTGTGTGAGAGGGTTCTTCGAAACAAAGCAGCTTTCCAGTGTGGAATGCCTCTGTCAGAACTGAAAACCCAGCTGGAAGTCCAAAAGCTCTTCCTGGAGATCCAGAAACTTGAAAAGGAGCTAAGAATCACCACCTACAGCTGACTGGTGGCACTGGGATTGTAAGAATCATCCTCTCTGTGTTGGATCATGACGCTGACTGAGGATTTTTATGACTTTGTAATTTGTGCTAATGCTGAAGTAGCCAGGACAAAATTTAACAATTGGCCACAGATTTGGTCACATGAGGAGTCAATGACTTGTGAGTCAATGATTTGTGAGTCAATTTTTAGAGCTCACCTGGTTCAGTTTGTAGATCACTTTATGCCTTTCAAAGCTTCACATTTAGATCTGTTTGCTACACTGGCAGTGCACAGTTAGGAAGGAACTGAGAGGAAAGTGAATTTTGGTGGTAGAAACAGGCATGAACACGGTGAGAGCCACTCACCTGCAGCTGCTGCACCTCTCCAGTCTATCCCAGTGCTGCCCAGTTCACACACTGCACTCATTAGTGGGAACAGCCCCTTCACTGCCTAATTACTTTTCTCATCACCAAGAAAACCTCAAAGCCTCTGTCCTAGCAAAGCAAAAATGCCAGGTATTCTTCCCAAGCAGGATGGAAGTGCCAGATCTCTGCGTGTTCCCCAAGGACAAATAACAGTGTACAGAAAGAAATGAATGGTTTTGATTTTTTTTTTTCCTGCACCATCCAGTGAAGGGGAAGCACTGTGTGGGCCACGTGTCTTGTGATGGGACCAGAGATTAAAATAAACCTGAAATTGTACAAACAGCTCTGTCTGGGTTTTAATAATCTCTAGTAAAGGGAAGAATTTCTGTAATACATATGAAGTACATATGAAGTGCTAGTCCTATCTCTAGTAAAGGGAAGTATTTCTTTAATACATATGAAGTACAGATAATACATAAAATGTGTATAACAAATAGGTTTATTTAAATTGTATGCAAATAAACAGCTCAATTAGGTGCTGTTCCACGAATGCAGGGATGTGGGGGGTGTTTCCACAGCAGCCTGACCCCCCACCCCACCTGCCCTGGGTGTAAACCTGCTCCAGACACGAGGCCAGGCTGCTGCAGAGCACTTTGAGCTGTGAACCCCCCTCACTCCCTCTGTGCCCAGAGCAGCCTCCCCTGCCTTGCACATCCCAGGGCTGGGGGTGGTGTCAGTGGCGTCTTTAGCCTGTCCCCAACTTCCCACTGCTGCTTCCCCTTCCCTGGCAGGCTCTCAGGGCAGAGGATCTCTCCTTGCCAGGGCAGCTCCCACCCCTCACCATGCCAGGGCAGCTCCTGGCAGTGCTGGTTCTGCTGCTGCTGCCCATGGGGACTCAGGGTGAGTGTCCTCCCCTCCCTCCCTCCTCGAGGTCTGGGCTTCTGGGGCTCTGCTTTCCTTCCACAGGGGCTTTGGGAAGAGCTGATAGAGCCTTGCAGTGCCTGAAGGGGCTCCAGGAAGGCTGGAGAGGGGCTTTGCACCAGGAATGGCCTGGCAGGGAAAGGGGAGTGGGTTTAGGGTGAATAAGGGCAGGGTTAGATTGGGTGTTAGGAAGGAATTGTTCCCTGTGAGGGTGGGCAGGCCCTGGCACAGGGTGCCCAGAGCAGCTGTGGCTGCCCCTGGATCCCTGGCAGTGCCCAAGGCCAGGTTGGACGGGGCTTGGAGCAGCCTGGGACAGTGGGAGGTGTCCCTGCCCAGGATGGGGTTTAATGTCCCTTCCATTCCAAGGTTTATGTCCCTTCCATAATGTCCCTTCCCTGATTCTCTGACTGGTTCTGTGATGCCTCAGCCCTGGGGCAGCCCCCAGAGCTGCCCAAGGCGGCTGGGCCATGGGCAGGCATCCCCCAGGCTGACCTCAGAACTGCAGAAGTGCAAATCTGCTGAGCACTGAATGTCTCTGGGAAGGGGAATAAGCAGCAGTTTCTATCTGGAAGTTGGGGGTTCAGTTAAACCCAAACCTTTCCAGAAACTTCTCCGGGGTGCACAGCCCTGCACCAGCACTGCCTGTGCACTCTGCTTTTATTGTTGATATTTATTGCTTTTACTTCCTGATGCTTCTCAGCCCATTTCCCAAAGCCAAACATTGCTAATGAGGTGCCAATAATTAATGTGGAGGAGACACAAACAAGATCCTTTCCAAGATATTTTCCATGGGGATGGCACCAAAGGCAGCATGGGTGGCACTGCCCTGTCACAGTGCAGGTGTGGGATGCTGCAGCACCTGGATGAGGACCAGGATGTTCTGACAAGTTCTTAACTCTGTCTTGGTGACCTGCCAGCACTGCCTGGCATGAAGAAACCCCAGTGAGAGCTGCTGGAGTTTTATTTTCTCTGTTATTTGTGATAAGCCCCCAAATATTTCTCATGGGAGACATGGAAAGAGGACTTTTTGTTGGGACATCAGAGATGTGCAGGTGTGACAGAGGCCATGCAGTTGTTGTAGAGCCTCTTTTTTTTGTCAGGCTGGAGGGAGCTGCTGACCTGAGCTGAGTCATTTGTGCCCTGTCTGAGCAAGGGCTCCAAGGGAAGGGCAGGGAAGATTTTGATTGTGTGGAAAGAAAACCCTACAGGTTTGGGGTCCTGCTGATGGCTCAGGATGTTTATTAACCCCCAAACCCCTGCCTCAGTCGCTGCAGTCATTACACAGCTTTGCCTCTGTGGATATTGACAGTCTGGCCAGAGAAAGCCAGATAAACTTCCCCAGGAAATGTTTTGGGGAGTTTTGAGAAGGCTGAGAGAAAGAACTAAAACAATCTTGCAGCTGGTGTTTTGAGCAGTTGTTTTCTCATAAGATGTTTACCAAAGGGGGTTTCCTTAATTAGCCAGTGGTGATGGTGTGTTGATTAAATGACCAATCAGGTCCACCTGTATCAGACCAGTGTATAAAAAGGAATGGCTTTCTAACAAAGAGATAAAGTGTATATAACAAATAGGTTCATTTATAGCATATGCAAATAAACAGCTCAATTAAATGCTGTTCCATGAGTGCAGGTGTGGGAACCCAGCACATCCCTCTGGCTGTCCTGGATGGCCAGGACCCCTGCCAGGGGGCTCAGAGACCCTGCACAGAGCCCAAAACACCTCTGGGTTGGATTATGACCCATGGAGTAAATTACCGACCTTAGATGAAGATCAGCAGCCACAACAGTTTAGGTAGGAAGTTATCGTGAAGTTATCACAGGGTGGAAAAGTAGATTTTGGGGTTTTTGGTATGGGGGTTCAGGAGGCAAGATGGAGGGATCTGGGTATGTCCAGCCTTTCTCCTTCTTCTTCTTGGCCTCCATCTTCTGCTGTGATGTTGGCACTTTTAGATTGGTTTAGAGCAGAAGCTCACTGTCTAACATAGGTGACAGGTATTGGGAATTAATTGTAAATATTGTACACGTAGTTTTTAGTATAAAGACATAACACTGCCCTGGGGGCAGGCAGAGTGCCTGGAACTGTCCTGCTGGACGGACCTCGGCAGGGCAAGAGAAAATTTTTATAGATGAGATGAAATAAACAACCTTGAGACTGAGAAATGAAGAGCCCTGACCCCTTCTTCAAGCACCCAGGCTGGGAAAAGAGACTTTTAACAATCTCGGGGTCACAGTCACCCAGAAAGGCCCCGGGATGCAGGGATGTGGGGGGTGCTTCCACAGCAGCTGAAGAGTTATTGTTATTAACCTGCTGAAGAGAGTTTGTGTCACCTTCACTTCTGTTCCTGACCCAACAGTGCCACATCTCCTCTCCTCCCCAGCCAGAGCTGCCATGACACTTGCTCACCATGATGCCATTATGCAACAACACCCCTGAAAACCCCTTTTTTTATTCTTTTGATGCTCCACAGAGGCTCAATGTCCCATCCCTTCCATCGCACACGGGCAGCTGAGCTCTGCAGAGAACTTCACCTTTGGCAGCACAGCCACGCTGCAGTGTGACCCTGGCTTCGTGGGCACTGCCAGTACTGCACGCTGCACATCCAGCGGCAGGTGGTACCCACGGGTGCCCTCCTGCGTCCCAGGTGAGCTCACACCCCCTGCTGGCCTCTGCCAGCTGCAATCGGCTGCTCCCGTTTCCCCAAAAGCACTTGGAGGGGGGTTGGAGGGTGGGCATCGCCAGGAGCGCTGCTGGCTGGTAGGATTCAAGCTGCACCAAGGGAAATTTAGGTTGGATTTCAGGAAAAAGTTTTTTACAGAAAGGGTGATAAAGTTCTGGAATGGCTGCCCAGGGAGGTGGTGGAGTCACCATCCCTGGGGGTGTTTAACAAAGCCTGGATGTGGCACTGGGTGCCAGGGTTCAGTTGAGGTGTTGGGGCTGGGTTGGACTCGATGATCTTGAAGGTCTCTTCCAACCTGGTCATTCTGTGAATTCTGGGAATTCCCTCTGGGATTACCCTGGGGAGCGTGACAGGGCTCTCCCTTCCTGCAGGGGACACCCACAAGGTACCAAAGCACACAAGAATAAAGATTCTCACCCAGTTCACATTCTCTGGTGAATTTTCCCCACTGGTTTTCCCTTTCTCTTCACCCCACAGCCAAGCTGAGGGGTCCTGCTGTCCTTCACTGATTTTTGGGGTCTTCCACCAAAGAAAAGCTCCCAGTGCTGAGGTTCTGTGCTGTCCCCTGCTCTGTGCTGTCCCTGATGTCCCCAGGGCAGTGATAAGTTTCTGTGCTGTCCCCAGGGCAGTGTCGCCACCCTCCCTCTGTGGAGTTCGCCGATTTCCAGCCCCGGCGGGATTTCCCTGTTGGCACCACGCTGTCCTACTCGTGCCGAGCCGGCTTCTCCCTGATCCCCGGGGTATCCCCAACCATCACCTGTCTCCAGAACTTCTCGTGGTCCGCGGTGCCCAAGCTGTGCCAGAGTGAGTACATCAGTGCTGTACTCTGTCATACTTTCTGAAAAATCCCTTCGCCAGGATTTCTTCTCCTGGGAAGTTGGGAAACTTCAGCTTCTCCATGGTTTGCTCCTCTGGAATGTGGAGAATTTTTTACCCAGCATATGAATTGTTTTAACTTAACGACCAATCCCAGTCCAGCTGTGTCGGGCTCTCTGAGTCTGTCACGGGTTCTTATTATTCATTCTTTTCTAGCCTTCTGATGTCTCCTTCCTTTTTCTTTAGTGCAGTTTTAGTATATAATTTTCTTAATATAATAATATAATATATATTATACATATTATACATATTACATTATATTATATTATATTATAATAATATAATATACTTAATATAATAGAATTAATATAATTTAATATCTATTAGAATAAATAATATAATATAATATAATATAATATAATATAATATAATATAATATAATATAATATAATATAATATAATATAATATAATATAATTAATATAATATAATGAATTCAGAATAAAAGGATCAGTTTCTGCCAGCATGTTCTGCCATCATGCTCCGCCAGCACATCACCCATGGGGTGACACCGCTGTCACGCCTCGTCCTGGCTTCCCGCAGCACCCCCGGCTCTCCCTGGCAGTAATTTCGCTGCTCAAAAGGTGGCGTGCCTGGATAGGAAAAGCTGCAGCTCCCCCTGGTTATTTAGAGGCTCCAGCAAGGATTCAGGGATGCAGCCAGTGAGGAGCCATCCATCCCCCAGTGCGATTTCCAGCTGATCACAGGCTCTCACATGTAGCCCCACATTTCTCTTCACAGAGAAAAGCGAGGCACAATTCTTCCCAAGAATATTCTTGTCTCATTTGCTGTGCCTGTGTTTGTGCAAAAGTAGAATGCAACGTGGAGATTGTTTACCCACAGTGATGGTGTTTTGTTTCCTTGGCCTGTCAGGGCCAGGTGTGTGTGTTTGTGTCAGGACTGTTGGGTGACAATCACGAGATGAGTGCAGTTGTGCGCAGGGTTGAGTGCTTGGCAGATTCAATTTAGATGTAATGTAATATAGTGTCATATAATATAGAATAATAATATACTATATAGTATAATAATATACTATATTATATATATATATATATACTATATAGTGTATATATATACTATATTAAATAAATAAATATAGTATAATAATATACTATATAGTAATATAGTATTATATTATATTATTATATTATCATCTTTATTAGTATAATTACATTATTAATATATTTATTGATAATATATAATATTTGATAATATATAATAGTAATACTATTATATTAGTAATATATTAATTACATACCATATATTATATATGATATATGATATATAATATATGATATATTATATATGATATATGATATACCATATATCATATATCATATATCATATATCATATATTATATATTATATATTATATATTATATATTATATATTATATATTATATATTATATATTATATATTATTAATATATTAATTATATTATTATATTTAATATTATATGATGTATAGTATTTAATAATATACAGTTATTATATTTATATATATGATTAATATTTATTATAGTATTATTGTGTTATTATTATGCTATATTATTATATTATTATACTATATTATATTGTTAATATAATATAGTAATTAATTAGCCTCCTGATATCAATAGACTCCTCCTCATCATTTTTCCCCCTCGTTGGGGTTGCCTGTGAATACAATACTCACATCCTTCTGCCTTCCAAGAGCAGCTCGTGTTATCCTGTAATTGCCATCCCTGAGCCTGCCAGCTCTGCTTCGAGGTGCCTGGCAGGGCTGCCTGGCAGCTTGGCTGGGAATGGCTCTGTGCAAACCTCTCCTCTGTGCTGCTGCTGTCCCCCAGAGGTGCAGTGTCCCAGCCCAGCCATCCCCCACGGGACAGAGACCAGCCCCAGCAGAGCCGAGTACACCTTTGGGCAGCTGGTGGAGTTCCAGTGTGACCATGGCTTCATGCTCCGGGGCAGTGACAGGGTGCAGTGCTCCTCTGATGGGATTTGGAGACCCCCCGTGCCTTACTGTGACAGGGGTGAGTGGGGACAGGGCTGGGGATTCTATCCGTGGGGAGGTGTCACATTCATATTTTCTGAAAAATCCCTTTGCCCAGGATTTTGCTCCTGGGAAGCTGAGAAGCCTCAGAGAAAAGAGGAAAACAATAATTATCTGATTTGCTTCTCCTGTGTTTTGCTCCTTTGGAATGTATTTGGAGATTGTTTGCCAACAGGTGATAGTTTCATTGGTTTCAAGTGAATTATTTTGACTCTTTGGCCAATCAGGGCCAAGCTGTGTCAGGACTCTGGAAGGAGTCACGAGTTTTCATTATTATTTTTTAGCATTCTGTTAAGTATCCTTTCTGTATTCTTTAGTATGGTTTAGTTTAGTATTCTTTAATATAATATAGTATCATAAAATAATAAATTAGCCTTCTGAGAACATGGAGTCAGATTTATCATTCCTTCCTGCCATGGAGCACCCTGCAAATACAACAGGGAGGGACAGCAGGGAGAAAACTGAGTGAGGTGTGAGGAGAAGGTGCCCAAGCCACAGCAGTGCAGGGCTTTGGCATTTCCATCTACCAAAACTGTGACTGGTGAAATGCGCTGGTTAATGGGATTTGCAGCCATTTCTGAAAGGATTTTTCAAGGGGTTTATGATGTTTACCATTTCCTGGCCTTGCTTAGGAGCAGGATGGAAAAGAGAGAGGATGAGGAAGGGGAAGGGGCTGAAGGGGAGGGGACAGAGGCTGCAGTGCTGGGGCTGTGCTGAGGGTGGGTTTCTCTGCTGGGTCAGCCTGGGAGCACTGGCACAGCCATAGCCAGAGCTGGCCAGGGGCAGGGAGGACAGTGAGGAGAGCAACACATGCCAAGGACACAGAGAACCAGCCTCTCCTCTTACCTCCCTCCCTGCATTGTGCCTCCCTAATGGAATGAGGAAAAGCTGACTTTTCCCTTTACTCTCACGCAGTCTGTGGTCCCCCTCCCAAAATCACCAACGGGCAGCACTCCGGCATGGGCTTCACACGGTTCACCTACGGCTCTGAAGTGAAGTACAGCTGTGCAGAGGGGCTGTCCCTCATCGGGGACAAATCCCTCTACTGCACCTCCGAGGATGGGGAGAACCTGACCTGGAGTGGGCCTGCCCCGGAGTGCAGGGGTGAGTGGTTTGGGGTCACTGTGGGATCAGGGCATGGCACCAGCCTGAGCCAGGCCCTGGGGGCAGTGCCAGCACTCACAACAAACCGGGCAGGGCTGCCTGCAGATGCTGCTTCCTCCACAGGAGGGGGGATGATCCCTCTGGAAGTGACAGACCCTGGTTCTCCTCACCGGGGGCCATCAGAGCTCAGGAGGAGCAGCCCTGCCCGGTCTCTGCTGTGCCCAGAGCCCAGTGCCAGCTCTGCTCTGTCCCACAGCGGTTCGGTGCCCCAAACCCGTGGTGGAGAGGGGAAGGATGACCCCACAGATGTTCACCTTTCCCTACGGGCTGCTCCTGCACTTCTCCTGTGAGGAAGGCTTCGGCTGCGTGGTGCTGCCCAGAGCCAGTGCCTGGCTGATGGCACCTGGGACCCGCCCGTGCCCACCTGCCAGCCAGGTGAGTGAGCATTTTCTCCTCCACCTCCTGCTCCTGGATTTTTAATGTGCATTTTCCTTTCAGTTCAGTGTCCCAAACCCCCGCAGCAGGAGGATGTAGTGATTCACTAATAAGCTGTGGTATGGGGTGAATGAAACTGTGCCCTTGTAGAAGGGCTTCCAAAATCTCCTGCTCAGCCCATGGCCCCTGGCGCAGGGCAGAGGGCTTGGGGTGCAGGATTGCCTGGCTCTGTCCTTGGGGCTTCCTGAGTCCTTCTCCTCTTTGCAGAAGAAACAACTCTCCCAAAGCTGGCGTTTTCCAGGTAATAGTTGAGTTTTTATTGAGAGCTGTGTGCAAAGGAGTCTAAGACAGGTCAGGAGTTCACTGACTTTCCCTTCCCCTATTGCCAAATGTCCACCCCCACCGTTGGGATGCCTGGATTGAGACACTGCCAGAAACAGCAAATCCATAAGGAATTCACAGCCCCTTGCAGGGGCTGCTCTGACCTTCACCCTCTTCTTGAAGAGAAGTATTTTTGATTTCACAGCTCCACAATTTTAAGTTCCTCTGCACTTCCCAAACTCCTTCCTGACCTCTGGCTGAGCTGCCTTCTGCCCTGGGTTTTCCTTTCAGTCCTGTGTCCAGAACCACGAGTGCCCTTTGGAAGGCTGAAAAGCCCTTTGGGTGAGCAACGGTGGTACCAGACCAACGAGACTGTCACCTTGGAGTGCCTTCCTGGCTACCAGTTTCCAGAAGATGGAATGACAGAAAATGCCTGGACAGCCACATGCTTGCCTGATGGCAGCTGGACACCACTGCCCAAGTGTGTGAGTACCACAAAATTACAGAATGGTTGGGTTGGGGGGAGCTTTAAAGATCATCCAGGTTCACTCTGCTATGGTTGAACCTTCCCAGGTGCTCAGAGCCTCAGGTTGCTGAGCCTGGCTGAGTCCCTGGGTGGGTGCTGCCTGATTTCTGACACAAAAACTGCTTAAACTTCTCAAAAGAGTTTCATTTCTGGTCCTGAGGATGATGCAGCCCCTGTTGGGACAGCGCAGCCTCACAGCTGCTGTTGCTCTGCCTCAGTCCATCCTCACAGGCTTTTCTGGTCTTTGTTTTCCTGTTTAACAGATGAAAGAAGGCGATGCTGATGTGTGTCAAGAGGTTCATTACATTAAATCGACCTTTGAATGTGGTGTGCCTGTGGAAAAAGTGAAAAGTCTGCTGGAAATCCAGAAACTGTTCCTGGAGATTAAAAAACTAGAGATGGAACTAGAAGAGTGAAAAGAAACTGGACCCTTGTAGTGCTCACCTTTCCTTTGGTGAACTCACAGTTTGTGCAGTCCCAGCATCTCTAAGAAGGTTCTGGGTGTTTTAAGGTTTATGTCTGCATGCCGAGAGCCAGAAAAATAATCAGCAGTGCATGGGAGGCTGCTTTTGCTGCACTGGATGCCAGAGCAGGGAGTGGGTTTTGCTCTAACCTACAAGCTTGATTTGCTCTTTAACTAATAAGTTGTTTCATGTTTCATATTAGGAAGAATAGAAAGAAATTAAATTTAGCTTTTTAAAATCACTGTCTTAACTGTGGTAAGCTGAGGCAAAAGGGAGTGAAGTCCAGAAAAGCTGAGATGAGTCCAGAGTTGGCTCTGAAGGTGCTTTTGCTGCCATGGTTTGGGTACATTTGGGTACATGGTTTCTGCTGCTGAGGTTTGGGTACATTTGCACCCTGCTGGAAACAGTGGTGGCAATAAGTGTTAAACCTGATTTCTGTCCATCCAGCTCCTGATTTCTGTGTGTCTGGGTAAAGGCAGCTCACAAGAAGTGAATTGTAAAAGCTGCCTCACCTCATCCCTGGGTTCAAACAGGTTCTTGGCCATGCCAAATATCCGAGCTGGTGTCATCTTCCACATCCCAACTTTTGGTGGGCAAATGCTAACAATAATTGTTGGCCAGTGCTCACTGCCAGCCTCAGCACAAAATAAGAGCAAAGCAACACAAATAACAGCTGCCTGGATCCCCTGGCTGCTCTGGGGCTGGGCTGGGGATGCCACCTCCCAAGCCTGGGGTTGAGCCGTTGCTTGATGCTGTCACAGATCCAGCCCTGGCTGATGCTTTCCTGCAGGGGAACCCTGGGCCATCCCGAGCACCCTCCTGGAGCAGGGAAGGAACCAGAGAAGGGGCTCCTCACCCGGGGAGGTGTTCTCCTGCTGCAGGTGACTGAGGGTCCCCTCGTGCCATGGCCCACTCCAGGCCCTCCAGCAGCTCCAGCAGCTTCCTGGTGGGATCCAGGGTGACACAGGATCCCGGGGCTGCCGGACACCGAGGAGTGCCTGCCCGGGGACATCTGCTCCAGGCTGCCCGAGCCCTAAATACCCTCCTTTGTATCTGAAACACAGCCCCAGGCTAGCATCCCTGTCCCTCCTGCTGGCTGGCACTGTCCCTGCCCATGGGACAAACCCTCTGTGCTGGCAGTGTCCCTGTCCCCAAGGGACAAACCTGCTTGGCTGGCACTGTCCCTGTCCCAGGGGACAAACCCACTGGGCTGGCAGTGTCCCTGTCCCCAAGGGACAAACCCACTGAGCTGGCACTGTCCCTGTCCAGGCGACAAACCCGCTGGGCTGGCACTGTCCCTGTCCAGGGGACAAACCCGCTGGGCTAGCACTGTCCCTGTCCCAAGGGACAAACCTGCCGTGCTGGCAGTGTCCCTGTCCAGGGGACATCCCTGTCCCCAGACCTGGGCATGGCCAAGGCTCAGGTTGGCCGCTGGCTTTGGGCACTTCTGCGGACAAGAAGCCAGGGCTGTCCCCTGGCTGTCCCCAAAGTAGGGCTCATGAGGACGTGTCCTGTCGCTCGGGGCTCCTGCAGCTCTCCCCGCGCCCCAAACTCCTGTCCCCAGCCCGTCCCCAGTCTCCTGCCCCATCACCACGGCTCAGGGGCAGCGCGCTGCCTGGGGCACGAAGGGGTTAAAGCGCCCGGGGCTGGTCTGCGGGGAAGGAGCAGCCTCCCCTTCCCTCCCTGTGCACATCTGGATGCAATAAGGGCTGGGGAGGCCGGAGCATTCCTGAGCACTGAGCTGGAGGCTGCTGCGCTGCCGGCCATGGGGCCCTGGCGCTGCCTGCTGCTGCTGCTGCCGCTGCTCGCCCCGGCCCTGCGCGCCCAGCAGCAGCAGTTCATGGAGTACGTGGAGCGCCGCATCACCCTCCTGGAGGTACAGCCCCGCACCCCGAATCGCCCCGGGACAGGGAGCCCAACCCTTCTTCAGGGAGGCCATGGGGCTGGGAGCGGGGCTGGGTGAGCAGGAGCTGGGGTCGGGATGGAGCAGGGGGTGGGGAGCCCTGGCAGCTCCTGCTGGGGTTCTGCACAGCCCAGCTGCGATACACCGGGGCAAGATGGGTGTGGGAGCGCTGGGGGATGGGGTTCGGGGAGCAGGGGCATTGTGGGTGTGGGAGAGCTGTGGGGACATCACGGGAATGGGAACATCACAGGAGAAAGGGCTTTGTGCGTCTGGGAGAACTATGGAGATATCACAGGAATGGGAACATCACGGGAGAGCAAGGACATTGTGGGTCTGGAAGAGCCATGGGGACATCACAGGAATGGGGACATCACAGGAGAAGGGGCATTGCAGGTCCAGGAGAACCATGGGGACATCACAGGAATGGGGACATCACAGGAATTGCAACATCACAAGAGAAGGGGCGTTACAGGTCCAGGAGAACCACAGGAGCGGGAACAGGGTGGGATGGGACCCAGAGCCACGAGCCCCATGTGGCTCCGGGGGCTCCCCCAGCCTGCGCAGGCTGGGACAGCTGCCATGGTGGGCTGTGAGGCTTGGAGACCTCAGTGTCCCCTGGGCCACCGCAGGAGAGGATCTCCCAGTGGCACGACCAGAGTAGCCGCTACTCCACGGAGCTGCGGGACTTCAAGAACCAGGTGCTGGGGATGCTGGAGGCAGCCGAGAAGGAGCGGGAGGCGCTGCGGGCAGAGGCCGAGGGCGCGGCTGTGCGTGTGGACCGGCTGGAGAGGGAGGTGGACTACCTGGAGACACAGAACCCCGCCCCGCCCTGCGTGGAGGTGGATGAGACACTGATGGACAAGCAGGTGGCCACAGCCAAGCAGAGGAAGAACGAGAAGTACACCAAGCTCACAGGTGAGGGGTTGCCGTGGCTCCCTGGGGGATTGGATATTTTGCAAATCCCTTATAATTCAAATTAAATTTGTACCTGGTGTTGTAGAATGGAGTTTAAATGTTAACCAAGCTCTTAGGCAAAGGTTTAAATCTCGGAGGCACTATAGAAAGAGCTAATATTTCCCACAAAGTTGGAATTGCCAAAAGCTGTGTCACGGTGACTTGGATATGAATTGGATACTGCCCTTGATGGTTGGGTTCAGGGAGACCCAGGAGCTCAAACTCGCAAAGTGCTCAGCAACCTGCATCCCCCTGCACGGCAGATGAAACCACCCCAGGGGTTGGAATGACTCCTGTCTGAGGGTTACCCTGACCCTTCCCGGCCCACCCCAGTCCAGGTGTCCCCCAGCCACAGGCCAGGGCATTGTGTCCCAGCAGGGCATCTCAGATGTCTCTGGCACAAGCTCCTGCATCACCCCTGGCCTGGGATCTGCATCCAAGCCCTGGGCTGGAGCCCTGTGCATCCCCAAAGCCTCTGGGGCAGGGCTGGGGTGAGGGTGGCTCCCCTGCCTGTGGCATGGGTGCACTAGAGGACTTCCCAATGCCACCAGGGATGCACCTAAACACCTTCAGTGAATTTCCAAGGGGTTTGGGTGGGACAGGGTGAGAACCCAGCACAGAGCAGCAGCAGTGCTGCAGGGCTGGGCTGTTCCCAGGCTCTCACAGCCACCCCTCTCTCACAGACTGCAGTGACACCATCGCCAGTGTCCGAGCCATGAAGATCCTGAAGCGTTTCGGCAGCGCCTCAGGGCTCTGGACCAAGGACGCTGCAGGGAGCTCGGAGAAGATCTACGTGTTTGATGGCACCGCCAACGACACAGTTTATGTCTTCCCCCGCATGCGGGAGTTCACCCTCTTCTCTGCCACCCGCAAGGCCGCCCGCATCAAGCTGCCCTACCCCTGGGTGGGCACCGGGCACCTCGTCTACGATGGCCACCTCTACTACATCCGCCAGCAGGGCCTGTCCTTCCAGGTGATCAAGTTCAACCTGGCCAACAAGACGGTGGTGGACAGCTCGGTGTTCCCGGCTGAGGAGCAGATCCCCGTCTTCGGCCTCTCCCCTTCCACCTACATTGAGGTGTCGGCGGACGAGGAAGGCCTCTGGGCCATCTACGCCACCAAGGAGGATGAGAAGAACATGTGCCTGGCCAAGCTGGACCCCGCCTCGCTGGACATCGAGCAGATGTGGGACACGCCGTGCCCGCGGGAGAACGCCGAGGGCGCCTTCGTGGTGTGCGGGGCGCTGCACGTGGTGTACAACACGCGCCTGCCCAGCCGCGCCCGCGTCCAGTGCGTCTTCGACGTCAGCGGCACGCTGGCCCCCGAGGACGCCTCCCTGGTCTATTTCCCCAAGCGCTACGGCTCCCACGCCAGCCTCAAGTACAACCCCCGGGAGAGGCAGATCTACGCCTGGGATGACGGCTACCAGATCATTTACCGCATGGAGATGAAGAAGAAGCTGGAGGTCTGAGGGTGCGGCCTAACCCGGCCCAACCCGGCCCGCAGGACGGCATCTCTGTCCCTTCTACCATCACTGTGAAATGAGGAAATGCTGGATCCCCACCTCAGCCACCCCCCGGCGCTGGTGTCCCCACCTGGGAGCAGCCAGCAGAGTCCTGGACTAATTTAATGAGGTTTTCTTTTCTGATATAATGAATAAATAGTACGCAGCGAAGTGCGGCCGCCTGCCTGGGGGAGTGTGGGGCGCTGGGCAGGGCTGTCAGAGCCCCGAGCTCCACCTTGCCCCTGAGACACCCCAAAAAACACTTCCCAAGGGTGGGGTGTCCTTGCAGAGCTCGGAGCAGAGAGCACAGACAGACCTTGGCTGGGTTCCTGGGCAGGGGTTTGTGTTTGGTGAGGGTTTTGGGAGGGCTTAGGGCAGAGATGGAACACGAGGCTTTGGGCAGGCTGCTGCTCAGGGCCAGCTCGTTTTACATGTACAAAACTGTGAGCAAACAGCAAAATCCTTTAATCCGGGAGGACAACAGGAGATTTCCCTCCCCTGCTGGGGCGGTGCTCCAGCCAGCAGGCCCCAGATGTTGCTGATTTACTGAGTTTGTCTGTAATGAAGCTCAGGCCGCCTCCCCCTGCAGCCGTAGAATCTCCACCTTATGTAAGGCCCCGGGTTGCCCCATCCCCTTCCCTTCCCTCTTCCCCGGCACAGAGCAGCCCCAGAGGGGATGGGGCAGGACAGGGCAGGTGCTGGGAGCCCCTCAGGGGCTGGGGACAGCCCCAGTTGTCCCCACACCGTGTCTGTCCTTCCTGCCCCAGCAGAGACTGTCTGCCGTGCTCTCCCTCACCCACACCCCTGCAGGGCGCAGGATTTGCCCCATTTCTGTCCCTAGAAACCCAGGATTGCTGTGGTTTGTTCCCATCGCAACATCCTGAGAGCACAGAGGATGGATTAGGAGGTGTTTCAGTGCCATGAGTGTCCCTTTTTCCCCAATTCTGGGGACAAGCAGTGAGGCCATGGGCCAGGCTGGCTGGGTCCTGCTGGTGCCAGTGCCAAGCTGCTTTTTTGAACACCCCGGGGAGGTGCCAGCCCTGTGGGGAGCACCTGAGGGGGGTCACCTGCTCTCCCAGGGCTGTGCAGTGGCCATGCCATCCCCCTGCCACCCTAAATCCCATCCAGCTGTGCCCAGCTCAAGCCAAACTGTTCTGCCACACGGAGGGCACTTGGTATTTGCCTCAAGTTCTTTGGTATTATAATCAAATTTGTTGCATAAGAAAAATCTTCAAATACCCACTTTGAATGACTGTAATTGGCTGGTGCTGAAAGTTCAACACACAGTGCAAGTCAAGCAGAGAAATTATTCAAGTGTGAAGGACTCTGTGAACTGTCAAGTTAATTTATGGCCCTTTTCAAGATCAATAAGGGCAGAAACAGAAATATAATTTTCAGAAATCTCACAGTAGTAAATAATTACACCCATGATTTCTCCAGCCTGAATTAAAATTGATGGGGCAGTAATGATTGTGCACCAGCAACATCTTGTAGCTTGGAACATGTTCTGTGCACTTCCCTGTGACACCTGGAGCCTTCTCTGCTCCAGGTGAGCACCCCCAGCTCTCCCAGTGTAGGATAGATGGGGGTAGCACACTTGGGATGGATGGAGACGAGAAATCTCTGCAGCCAGGTCGTGGAATTTGTGGGTTATTGCAAAGGGCCTGGGTGCAGGGCCCTGCTGGGAGCTGCCAGCCACAGCTGGAGCAGGACTGAGAGAGGAGAGGGGTAGAGAGTAAAAGCATAAGAGAGTAAAAGGGGTAAGACTATAGAAAAGTAAGAGCTAAGAGACAAGAGGTAAGAGTTAAGACAGCGAGGTTCCCGTTCCAATACAATAAATCATCTTCTGTGTTGAATATTCTGATTCTCACTAACCAATTGAGTACAATATACAAATCCTACAGCATTTCCATACAGCCTATAAGAATCATTACATTACCACACTGTGTTACATTTTAAACCCTAAAAACTCCTCTTTGGGCCCTTCTGCCAAGCCAGCAGGGTCTGCTCTGACCCTTGGAGCTGTCTGCAAGCAGAGGGTGTTGTTCCATCAAAAGGGGATCACCTTCAGCTGGCCACACCATTGTTTTCCAGTTGTTCAGTAACTGAGGGATCTCAAAGCTTGCTTTCATTTCAATCTTGCTTATAGTTTCTATATTCTCAAAATCTTTTGCCAGGCAATCATATTTATAAGGCTTTCCTGTTTCATCTTCCCCACCATCCCAGCCTGGCTCCAGAGGGGCTCCAGACCTGGAGCAGCCCTGTGGCTCCTCTGGAATCTCTGCAGAGCACATGGGCAGAGGTGCCACTCACTAAACCAGGTCAGCCAGAGCCCCACGAGCTCCTGTGAGATTTGTTTTTGTGCAAACTCCTTGGGAATGAGGAGGAAAAGGAACAAAATTATTGCAGCACCCGATGGGCTCCTAGAGCACAGCACTTATCTCACACTCCACATCTTCAAAGTACTTCAGGAAACGTCAACTAATTAATCCTTGGAATAACTCCCGTCAAGCAGAGCAGCCTGATCTCCATCTGCTGGCAAACAAGAGACAAACCCCACGTGTCTGATCAGCAGGGGTGGCTCAGCTCTGAGCTGGAGGCTCGTTGTGACACCGGGTGGGGACCAGGGCTCTTCAAGCTCTGGGTGCTGCCAGCTCCTGGAATCAGGAGTGTCCTGAGCTGGAAGGGACCGACAAGGATCAAATTCATCCCCTGGCCCTGCACAGACAGCCCAAATCCCACCCTGGGCATCCCTGGCAGTGCTGTCCAAACTCTCCTGGAGCTCTGCAGCTGTGCCCATTCCCTGGGGAGCCTGGGCAGTGCCCAGCATCCTCTGGGGGAAGAAACTTCCCTGAGATCCAACCCAAACCTCTTGACACAGCTCCAGCTGCTCCCTTGGGTCCTGTCCCTGCTCACAGAGAGCAGAGATTGTCCCCAGGCTGCCTCCAGGATGGAATCACCCTCCTCATCCCGCCAGAGCTGAGTCCCTGCCATCCTCCAGTGCCACAGAGGAGTGTGAGGGACCTCAGAGAGACCTGTGTGAGTGACCCTGCTGGGAGACAGGAGCAGCAGGGCCACAGGTTCCTGCTTGCCATGGCATGGACACCCCCAGCCCCATGGAGCTCTGCAGGCACCAAACTCCTCATCTCCTGCTGGGGTCATCAATTCCTTGTTTTACTTGTTTAAGTATTTATTGGCCCCATGAGGAGAAAGCAAAGGTTGCACCACAGCTGGGGGAGTTGCTGTCAGAGCTCTTGGTGCCCTCAGGGGTGTGGATTGTCCCCACCAGCCACCCTGGCACTGCCCAGGCCCAGCCAGGAGCCCCAGTGGGAGCAGCAGCACCTCCATGGGACCCAGGGATCCCTGGTGGGATGCAGGGACCCCAGAAGGATGCAGGGACTTCCAGCAGGTTCCAGGGACCCCAGAAGGATGCAGGGACCCCAGAAGGATGCAGGGACTTCCAGCAGGTTCCAGGGACCCCAGAAGGATGCAGGGACCCCAGAAGGATGCAGGGACTTCCAGCAGATTCCAGGGACCCTCGTGGGGTGCAGGGACCATGGCAGGATGCCAGGAGCCCTGGTGGGATGCAGGGATCCAAATGGGATGCAGGGACCCCTGGCAGGGCTGCCTCAGTTCTCTCTGTCCTGTGTGGAAATGGATTTTTGTGGCTGCTCCCAGCTGCCTCTGCCCTCCCAGCCATTCCTGCTGCACTGAGAGATTCTCAGGAAAACTCAGCCTTGACTCAGGGTCTCCAGTGGCAGAGAGTGCCTGGTGCTGTGCAGGTCACCTGGGGCTGGCATGGGCAGCCTCTTCCCCACAGAAGGTTGTGGAAAACCTTCATTCCTTCATTCCTTCATTCCTTCATTCCTTCATTCCTTCATTCCTTCATTCCATCATTCCCCTGCCCTCGGTCCTGTTCAGCCCCAAATGGGATCAGCTCTAGGGCCAGCATTGCTCCTGTCCCCCCTCCCGGGGCTGCAGCAGGAGGTGGCCCCACAGCCAGCTCAGGGGCACTGGGATCATCCTTTCCCAAAGGATGGTTAGTGGGAAAGATGCTAATGGGGCTGCTCCAGCCTTCCCCCGAGCCTGCAGCTCCCTGGGCTTTAATTGCCAAATACTTTATCTCTTTAGAGAAGAGCCTCTGTAAGTAATAATCCCTTTCATCTCTGCTCCTCTTGAAAAATGCTCCTCTTTGCAAGGCAATCTGGGCAAGTAAATTGAGAAGTTGTGTTATCAGTGGGAAAGAGAAACTCAGATCTTTGGGCTAATTTTTTTCTCCTTTGTCTCATTCTCAAGGATATTGACTTTATTCCTCTCCCTGACTCTTTTCCAGCTCACAGGAGCTATTGATAAAGTGAAATGGTGGCTCAGTGTGTCCTGTTGGAAACGGGGGAACTAAAATTAAAACCAGGCAACTGAAACAAGTGCATTATGAAGCTCCCATTGTATTGAAACAGGAAGAGGGGGATAATTCTCCATTTAATACTTCCTTAATGGCTGGTTGGCAACTCTAATCACTGGCTTTTCACTTCAAATAGGTTCTCCTGCCCACGGAACATCTGGCTGAGGTGTAACTCATCACACAGCAGCAGCAAAGGGAGGCAGCAAATCCCCCCCCCAGGGGTTCCCAGCAGGGCTGGGAGGACACCAGGGCTTGGGGACACGCCAGGAGGGACACAGAGAGGCAGCCAGCCCTCAGCATCTCCTTATGGAAGTGCAGAAGAAGCAAAAGCAGATTCACCCAAAACGCTTCCTGCCATGGGCATCGTCCCTGTGCCAGGGGGATCTGTGGTGGGGCGCAGGGGTTTGGGGTGTGTGCTCCAGCCCAGCTCTGATATTTCTCATTTTGGCGCTGTCAGTGAGCCCAGGGACCTGCAGAGCACTTTGTGGGACACTTTGTGTCCCTCCTTTGGGGATAGGAGGGCCCTGGGGCTCCTGTGGGTGCCAGAGGAGGTGGCAGATGTGCCCCTCACCTGGAGCTGGCCTGGCCCCAGCAGAGCCCTGGGCCCCCTCACCCACAGCCTGGTGGAGATCCTGGTGCCCTGTTGACATCTGAGGATGGGCACACTAGGCCCCTGTCACCCTGATTTTTTAAGATTTTCTAAGCCTTTTGATGTTTGCATTCTTGTAGCAAACTTTCTCACACACTTTTTGTAAATAACTGATTGTTTTGCATTCTTTTATGAAAGAGAAGAAATTTAATAAGCTGTTGGTTTGTCCAGTGTCATTGGAGAGGTGGCACTGTCACCCTCCAATCCACTGTCTCTTTTGGAAAACTATAAATGTTGGAGTCAGAAATTAAACTTCCCTTTCCTTCACCTTGAGAGCAGCAGTGTGTGTGCTCGTGTTGTGTCCTACAGTGACATGCCCCAGCTGGGTCCAGCCCATCCCCACCTCCCCCTGCCCCAATTCTCCTCCTCAGACCCCAAAACAGCTCCTGCAAATCCTCCATGGCAGGATTGACCCCTTCAATACCAACATCAGTGTCAGCTGCCACCTCCTCTCACTGCTGACCTGGCCTTGCCTGGGAAATTGAAATGTTCACCTTGTTAGAGAATAAATGAAGAAAGAAATAGAATTTAATCAAGAGACATCAGTAAAATAAATGCCATGAAATTTTGCACAGCTGGGGTGTCATCATCAGCTCCCCTGCTCCCTCCTCAGCCCCCAAACCCTCCAGAGACCTCACACCCACTCTTGCAGAGATGTTCTTCACCTTCCCAAAGGAAGGAACACAACTGAAATTTATTTTTAAAAGGTGAATTTTGCAGAATGACAGGGCCCCTGCAGATCTGGATCCCTGCTGTCCCAGCCAGCCTGGGGATGCCCAGGCTCCTCTCATTCATCCTTCCCAATGCTGTCTGCTCCTTCCTTCCCTCTGGAAAGGAGCAATAAAAATAAACCCTTCAAACAGGGAGCTCACAGCCCTGTCAGAGGAGCGCTGGCTTGTGACACACCAAGTTTCAAGATTTTCTGGACAGTTGCATTTACTAACAGATTTTTCTGCTATTTTGGTTCTTTGATCAAGATGGATTATTCTCCCTGAGCTGCTCCCATTGGTGGTAATGTGTCTCCATCCCCTCCAGGAAGGATTTTGCTGACACAAGGGAGACCCACACCCCATCCCAGGGATTTCACACATCCTGCAGGCTCTACATGATTTCACCAGGATTTTCTTTGGGGTGTTATTATTACTAATGCTGTTATATCAAAGTTGTTTCCTGAGGACAGAAAAATACCAGCTCAGCTATTCAGCTAAGCAGTTCTTTAATTTCTTGCCTCTCAAAATCAGCTCCCCAGTGCCTTTTTTGGAATGGATCTGAATTTTCTGCTTTAATCCCTCTTCCTGAGGCAAAAGTGCTGAGGGGTGAAGCGACTCTCCCTGGGAAAGGAGGGCTGGGGTCTCTTTCCCAGTGCTGCAGCTCAGGGATTGTGAGTGAGCTCCCAGAAATATCAGTGGAGATTTTTGATCTCTTTGGCCCTAAATCCCTCATCCCCAGCTGGGAGGCAGCGGCAAACTTGGGGTTCCCAGCCCTCCTGATTTCCCTCCCATCTGCTGGCTGGGGAAGGGGGAGTGGTGCAGGCAGGGCAGGGGAGGATGGAGCGGCACAGGGAGGCAGAATTTGGGGGGCTGGAGCAGTTTCCCCCCAGCACAGCAGCCCTGGCTCTGCTGTGTCCTCCTGCTGCAGGTGGCCAAGGTCCTGGAGGGAGATATAACAAGATATAACCATGGTAACTGGGATTATCCAGGAAAATTGCTGCCATTGCTGCAGAGGTAGGGTCAAAACAAACAGAAATTATCAATTTTTCCCTTTCTAATAAAATGCAGAAGTGTGTTATTGACATGCTAATTGCTCAGCTAAACGGATTTCTCCTAAATTACCTCCTAACCCTTGTAAATGAAAATGGTGCAAAGATTAGCACTTCCATGGATTTGCTCAGGGGACCAAAAATGAAAGGTCTGGTTCCCTGCCCATGGCAGGGGGGCTGGAACTGGATAATCTTTACAGTCCCTTCCAGCCCAAGCCATTCCATGATTCTATGATTCCCTTTTAACCTAAAATTGCTCCAAGCTTTGCAACCTGGGGGATTCTTGGCACCACACAGGCCATGGAGCCACACTCGGCTTTGTGAGCAGCTCCTGCAGGAGATTGCAGCTCTCAGCTTCAGCTCTGAATTGTCAATTCTCCCCTGAGTGCAGGTTTTCAGGAAATCAGAGGTTTCAATGAGAAGTATTCCTCTCCAACTGAGCCCCCTCCAATATCAGTGTCAGCTGCCACCTCCTCCCGTTCCTGACCTGGGCTTGCCTGGGAAATTGAAATGTTCAGCTTGTTAGAGGATAAATGAAGAAAGAAGTATAATTTAATCAAGAGACATCAGTACCAATAAATGCCATGAAATTTTGCACAGCTGGGGTGTAGTGTCATCATCCCCTGGGATGCTCAGCTGTGTGTTGGCAAACCAGGCAGCCCTGAGCCTGCTCCTCCATTCTCCTCTTCACTGCAAGAGCCACTTCCAGAGGCTTGCAGGGCCATGCAGGTTTAGGAAATAATTATTTTAATTGTGTCATCAGCTCCATTCCTGCTGCCAGGCACTTTTGTTTGCATCCAAGAGAAGCCCAGGGCAGCACAGCCTTCACGAGTGGCATTGTCCTGGAGGGAAGAGCTTGGCAAGGTCCTGATCCACGGCAGCACCACCCCTTTAGTCTGGAGATGAAATGATCTGTGATCCCAATGAGCAGCCAGAGGAGGAGAATTCCCCACATCCCTGTGGGATCCTGGGGAAGCACTCAGGAGCAGGTGGAGCATCCCTGCAGAGGCAGCAGCTCCCTGGGAGCCGGCAGAGCAGCAATTAGAGGTCATTAGGCAAAGCCCAGGTCATGCAACAGGCAGGAAGGTGCTCCTGCAACCATCACATCCCAGAAAAACCCCATTAAATCATCTCTGGGAGGTGGGAGCCGCTACTGGTGCAGCTGCCTTTGGAGCAGAGGTGCTCAGGGGGTTTCACCTCTCAGGATTTGTGCTGGTCAGAGCGACCCCGAGATACCTACAAGTCTCTTTTGCCAGCCTGGCAGTCGAAGGAGGAGTCAGGATTCCTCTCTTCTCGTTCTCAAGGTTGTTTATTATTTCTTATCTATAAAATTCTTTCTCTGGCCTGCCAAGGTCTGTCCAGCAGGTCAGATAGAGGCACACTGACCATCCTCTGAGGTGGTGTTGTCTTTTATACTAAAAACTATGTGTACAATATTTACAATAACTTCCCAATACCTATCACCTATGTTAGACAGTGAGCTTCTACCTTAAACAAACCCAAAAGTGCCAGCATCACCCAGAAGATGGACGTTAGGAAGAAGAAAGAAGAAGGACAGGGCAAACCCAAATTCCTCCATCTTAGGACCCCGAGCCCCCATTCTAAAACCCCAAAATTTTACTTTTCACCCCGTGACAAACTAACTATTATTCTACTTAAATTCTCCTGACTTGTAATTCTCCATATAAAGGTGGTAATTTCCTCCATGGGTCAAGATCAAAGTCACAGGTGTCTGGGGCTCTGTGCCAAGGTCTCTGAGCCCCCTGGCAGGGGTTTGAGCCATCCAAGACAGGCAGAGGGATGTCCTGGCTTTGACATGACCCTGCCCAGGACTGGAATTTTGGCATCAGGGTCCCCCTGGGCTGCTGCAAAGCAGAACCAGGACAGGGACACTTGGTGGGCATCCCTGGAGGGGTGGGCATGGAGGTCTCCAGGAAATCAGCAGCAAAATCCTCGCTCGTTTCTCTCAGACATCCGAGAGGAGCGCCGGCAAAGCGACTTAATTTAAAAATTACCAAAATTACCGCTCCTCCACTCAGTCCCTGCCGACAGCCACAAAGCCTCAAGCACGGCAATTTGAAATGGAGAGGGATGTGCAGCTGCTAATGGGAGATTAGGAGAAATCTTCCACTTCAGAAGCAATTAACGAGCCAGAAGAAGTATTTGCATGTGTGAATTGCATGGCTGGGTCGCTGCTCCCATCCTCCGCCTGGCTCTGGGGTGGTTCCCTGCTGATGCCCAGTGCCCAAATCCCTTCCAGGCTGCCCCGAGCCCTGTCCAACCTGGCCTTGGGCACTTCCAGGGATCCAGGGCCTGCCCACCCTCCCAGGGAGGAATTCCTTCCCAATATCCAGCCAGGGTGATATTCTCCACTATTGGCTTCCCACTGATCACATCATTGTGCGATGAGGTTTCTTTCATCCATCAGCAACACATTTGTTTGGCAAAGCGAAGAATCTTGTCATGACAGTTTATATTTAGCCTCCAAATGTGGCCTTTAATTGCTAATTACAGAATGCTACTCCCAGGTTGGCAAATCACACACACCAAAAAGAAAAGAAAACAGTTAGGAAGAAAACAATTGGGGGTTTCAAAGGGTTTAACAGATAAACAAACATGGATCGGTGATATTTTTGCCCGACATCCAGGAGGAATGATGAGGAGGACTCCATGGATATCAGAATGCTAATTAATTACTTTATTATACTATATTATTTTATGCTATATTACATTACATCTAAACTGAACCTGCACAAGCACACAACTGCACTCCACTGCCCAGAATCTCATGACTGTCAGCCAACAGTCCTGACACACACACACGTGGATCCAATTGGTCAGTGAATCAAAAAACTCACACCAGAATCCAATTACTAAACCCTTCAGGTAAACAATCTTCCACAATGCATTCCGCTTGTTCCAAAACACAGGAGCAGTAAATGAGATAAGAACTGGTTTTTCTTTCTCTGAGGTTCAGAGAATGTGAATCCTAGAAATATTCTTGGGAAGTTGTGCCTTGCTTTTCTCTGTGAAGAGAAATGTGGCTACAAACGTGGTCTTTCATTATCTTAGGGGGAAAAACAGCAGCTAAGAAATAAATGTAACTCCAATATTGATGTTGCATTCCTGTGGGGCTCCAGCACTGGGATGGCCACTCCACCACTCCCAACAGCTCCTCCAGCCCTGGGAGATGGGATCTGGCCCAGATGTGCCACATCAGGCACGACAGCCAGGAAAAGGCCACTGGGACCGGGACTGGTTCTGTCCCCAGTCACATTTTCAGCCAGGAAAAGGTCCCTGGGATTGGGGTTGGGGCTGGTTCTGTGTCAGGAACCAGAAAATTCCTCTGCCTGTCCTGGAGGACTTGAGACCCTGGCAGGGGGCTCGGAGACCTTGGCACACGAGTCAAAAACACCTGTGCCTTTGATTTTAACCCATGGAAACAATTACCAACTTTGTGTGAGGAGTTACAAGCCACAAGAGTTTGAGTAGAATGACAGTGAATTTATCACAGGGCGAAAATGTAGAATTTTGGGGTTTTCAGAATGGGGGTTCAAGAGGCAAGATGGAGGAATCTGTGTGTGTTCTGTCTTTCTTCTTGTTCTTCTTGTCCTCCATCTTCTGCTGGGATGGTGACACTTCTGGATTGGTTTAGAGTAGAGACAGACTGTCTAACATAGGTGATAGGTATTGGGAAATTATTGTAAATAAAGTACAGGTAATTTTTAGTATAAAAAGATAACACTTTCCCAAGGGTGGTCAGTGTGCCACAACCCAACCTGCCAGACAGATCTGAGCAGGTCAGAGAAAGAATGGAACCGATAAAAGAAAACAAACAACCTTGAGAACCAGAGCCGAGGAATCTCGACTTCTTCGAGCACGGGGCTGGGAAAAAAGACTTTTTAATACCTCGGGAGCCATTTCAACAACTCAGAGCCCAAGAGTTCTGTCCCCAGTCACATTTTCAGCCAGGAAAAGGCCGCTGGGGATGGGGCTGGGGCTGGTTCTGTCCCCAGTCACATTTTCCCCGGTATTTCGGGTGCTCTTGGCTGTTCCCACGGCAACAGAGCAGGCTCTGTTTGTCCTGGCCCATCCAGGTACTTCATTAGCTTTAACCAGCTGCATTTTTAATAGAAGCCTATACTGGATTTTTTAAATGTACATGCTTTAAATACCATGTTTTTAATTAAAATGACACGGGAATGTAAAATATATAATTATATTTGCATGACTAACGCACTGTCTTTTATATATATATATATATAAGCTGTAAAATATAATTACAAATTATCTTTGGGAAAAGTCCAGGAAAAAAAAAGACATTTCTTGTACATTTGATGATGAAGGCTGCAGGGTTTGAGAGCCAGGCTGGGCTCCTGGGATGCCTCTGGCTCTTGGACAGAAATCCAGAATATCCAAGCCTGTGCATCTGCAAAGAGGAGACAAATTCCACTTCACCTGCAGCTCTGGCTTCTTGTCAAATTGGATTTTGGAGTGATGCTCACCCCAGCAAAGGAGCAAACTGCATCACTTCTCATTGCCAAATGAATCACAAAATCACAGGATGGTTTGGGTTGGAAGGGACCTTAAAGCTCATCCAGCTTCAACCCTGACACCTCCCACTGTCCCAGGTTGCTCCAAGCCCCATCCAGCCTGGCCTTGGACACTCCCAGGGATCCAGGGGCAGCCACAGCTTCTCTGGGCACCTGTGCCAGGGCCTGCCCACCCTGCCAGGGTGTAATTCCTTCCTAATATCTAAATTAATCCCCCCTCCTTTAGTTTAAAACCATTCCCCTTTGTCCTAACCCAGCTGGCATCTCCCTCAGCGTGCAGAGACAGCCCAGCTCTCCTGGGATATCCAATGCAAGGAACATCCCATCCCCTGTGCCCCCTGGGCTTGTTCAGGCAGGAGCTGAGACTCCCTGGAAATGGCAGCCAGGCTTTGCAGGCCCGGGGAGAGCATCCTGGAGTGAGGAACTCGCAGCAGAGATGAGATCCTGACCTGGCATTTAAATAAGTGCACACCTGTACTGATGGATAATCTTAATGGCAGGGAGAACAATGAGGCCCCTGGGGGAGAAAACCTCTGGCAAAATGAGATTGAGAAGTCTGGGGTTGCCTAATTGGAGACGCAATTAGGAGGGCAAATAACAGAAGTAGTAAAAGTGAAGAACAAACAGAGGACTGAGATCAGGATCTCGAGGATCAGGGCTGTAATTTTCTCCAATGAGCTATATATAATTTTCTGTCTAATTTATTATCTTGCAAGCAAAGATAAAATTATCTGGGCTGACATTGCTTGAACTGAAGACTGAAGGAGGACTGGGATGTGTTGGGGACTGAGCCCATTGACTGAATGCTCTTTACAGGCTAATCAAGGCTTATGTGTAAATAAAAGGTTTGTGAAGAAATAAAATGAAATAGAAATCAAAGCACTCAAAGCTGCTCCTGCCAGAGAGCCCAGGGAGGTGCCCACACAGCCCTGTCTGTCCCCCTGGGTCACCCTTGGGGGTGGTGGGATCCGAGTGTCCCTGCACTGCCCTCTCTGCTGCTCCCAGCATCCCAAAGCTGGGTTTGTGACCCAGAGTCCCAGAACCCCCATCTGTCTGTCCCTGTCTGCAGCTCCTGCCATCCAGGTGGGCTTTGCCACTCTTGTTCCCAGAAGGTTCCTGCAGAATTAGTGATTCCCAGCCCTGGGGACAGCCTTGCTGTGGCAGCTGTGACACACCCCCCTTCAACATCAATATTGAAGTTACATTTATTTCTCAGCTGCTATTTTTATCCCTAAGATAATTAAAGACCACGTTTGTTTATTTCTTAAGCCCTTATAAACCCCCAATTGTTTCCTTCCTCACTGGCTTTTTCTTCTTGGCGTGTGTGATATGCCAACCTGTGAGTAGCATTCTGTAATTAGCAATTAAAGGCCACATTTGGAGGCTAAATATAAATTGTTATGACAAGATTCTTCACTTTGCCAAACAAATGTGATGCTGATGTATGAAAGAAACCTCATCGCACAATGATGTGATCAGTGGGAAGCCAATAGTGGAGAATATCACCCTGGCTGGATATTGGGAAGGAATTCCTCCCTGGGAGGGTGGGCAGGCCCTGGCACAGCTGTGCCTGCCCCTGGATTCCTGGAAGTACCCAAGGCCAGGCTGGACAGGGCTAGGGTCACCCTGGGACAGTAGAAGGTGTCCCTGCCACGGCAGGGGTGGAATGAGAGAGGTTTTTATGTCCCTTCCAACCCAAACCATTCTGGAATTCCATGTCTGGAGCTCACTTCCCACTGGATGTTTTCCACCTTTTTTTTTTTCTCAGATACAACTTATTTTGTTGTCCAGTTGGTGGGAAGGAGCAAGGCTGGGACAGTTCCCAGCCCTCTGAGCCCTTGCAATGAGCTGGGCCCGTGGGATTTCCCTTGTCCCTGAGTCCCCACATGAAACCATCCCTGGCCACCCTCCCTGCAGTGTCCCCTCCCCTCCCTTCAGCCAGTCGTAGATGAAAATGGAGACTGTGAGACTAAAACTGAAGAGAAAGGAGGGGGAAAAAATGAAAGGAAGGTCTGGGAATGCTCCGTGTGTTTATTTTGCTTGCACTACTCAATAAAACAGACTATTCATTTGTGGCTGCTTGCAGCAGCATCCTCCCCTTTGCAGGGACTTTGAAAGGAGCCCCAGCATGGCCAAGCCTCCCGTGGGACATGGCCCTGGGGTGACCCTCCTTATTTTGCTTGGAAATAATTGAAATGTCTCTATGAGTTGCTATTACAGGGTCAAGAGCAGCAAGTGAGGAGCAGGAAAACAACTCAACAAATCTTGGCATGGCACTTGTGCTGGGCTCAGCTCCTTCCCAGGGCTCTGATTCCCCCCTGGATGGAAAGGAAGTGTTTGCTCTGGCGTGTGGAGCTGGTCCCCACAAGTGTGACCAATCCCCCCAATGACAAACACACAATGGGCTGATTATCCCCTGGCTGAGGGATGTGGCAAAATCTCAGCATTTAAAATATAAATGAAGGGGGGTGTTGAGCCAAGCAGGCGTGGGTGTTATTCACTAACGTGAGATCCAGTTTTCCAGCAATGCAAGTGACAGCCAGTATTGAGTGGAAATTGATTATCTGTGTGAAGCAAGGATTAAAAATAGCAGCTTTGTGTCAAACCCCACGTATGTTTTGACTAAATCCTCGATAACAAGGAGAATGGATAAAAGATGGAGATTATACAGAGAAAGCCAAAACCCAAAAAGCCTGGATTAGAGAAGAAAAGGATTTGAGTGGGTTGCTGCAATTAATGATTGTCAAGTGCCACCAGCTGGGACTGCTGTGGCTTCTTCTGGGGACGTCTTGTCCTTTGGTTTGCCAACCTGCCAGAGGCACAGCCAGCTCATTGCCCTGCTCCCCTGAGGCTCCTCCAGCTCGGGCAAAGGTCCAGGGGCTCGTGGGCAGTGTTTGACCCACCCAGGCAATCAGTTTTAATGGCCAGAAACTCATCCCCTTAATTAAACACAGAAAGGATGATGGTCTCAGGAAGGTTGTCCTCCCCTTGCTCCCCAGCAGAAGCTCTCAGAACACTCTGTGCTGGGAAACCAATGCAGTTTTACCACTTTTTTTTGTGGCAGTGTGCTTGGAATACATTTTTTGCTGCTGCAGGGGCTGTCCCTGGGATGGTGTGGCTGTCCCAGCCCAGGCAGGAGCTGCAGAGCCAAGGTCTGCTCCAAATGCCACCATGTGCCCCTGCCCAGCCCCACACCGTGCCAGGCTCTGCCATTGTCACGTTTTATGGCACCCACTGTGATCATTGCACCCATCCAAAACCACAACACGGGAGGAAATATTCCACCAGACAGGGCAGCACTTACAAATCAAATAATTTTATTGAGTTTCTGCTCCTACAGCATGTGGCACATAAAGAGAATTAAGACACAAGGTGTGATGAGGAATGATGCATTTACCCTTCACTGAACAAAGGATTCATCTCACCCAGGAGCAATGCAAACAGCCCTCTGTGCCAGCCCTGATGTGCAGCCAGGGGTGACGTGGTGACATTTGGGAAAATGGGAACTGAAGCTGACCTGAGGATTGGGGCTGATGAACACAGTCCTGCTAACCTGAGGCTGCCTCGCTCGCAAATTCTACCTCCAAACTAAAATATTTGCTTTTGCCTAATTTAATTAGAGTGGAATAAACAGCACTAACACACTTAACTCAGAGAAAAATCCAGCATGAGGAAGTGTCCAAAATCCACAGCTGGCTGATAAAGATCAGCTGATTTAGCTGTAAAGCCAGTGCTTGGGATATTCTAAATTCATTCTTGGCCTCTGCAGCCAAGGAACCAGCAAAGCTTTGGGTTTTTTATTTCCCAGAACTTGACCTGCCTTCAGGGCTTGGGCTGAGAAACTTTATTCCTTAAGAAAGTGCTGACAGTCTTTAGGAAAAAAGTTTGAAAGCTTTTTTTAGCATCAGTCATGTTTCTGTAATTCCCTTTGCCCCTTGGGTCGCCCTTTATTACTTGGATGAGATAAGAAACAGAGACCCCGTGGTCATGCAGGGCTGTCACCCATTTCTGTAACATTTTCCCCCTTTTTTTGCTGAATCCCATCTGTGGCCACACCGTTCCCTCCACTCCAGATAACGTGGGGATGTCCTGGGGGATGAGCAGCAGCTACAAAGGGGGCTGAAGAAACTGTTCATGCAGGTAGCTCTGGGGAGATTTCAGATACAGGGGAAAAAACCCAGGGTTCCCCTCCTGAGGAATCAACAGCATTTTTTAAATATATGACAAAAGGAATTAAGGGGTACACACTGCACAAACTTCTAAGAGCTCATGGACACCTCTACATGAACAGGAAACCCGGGGACACTCTGCAGGGCTGGGGCTGACCACGAGGATGGAGCTGCTGGTGGCTTGGAAGAGTCTCTCCCATCTTCTGCCACGGCTTTCCAGTGGCCACTGTCCCCTGTCCCCTGTCCTGGCCACCTCTGCTCTCTGCAGACACCTCCTGGCCCCTTTCCAGCCTTTTCACACACTAAAAACTATTTTACACATTATTTTACAAACCAAACTCCCAGCACATGTCTCAGTCCACCTTCTCCCTCTAGAAACAGACCCGTACAGCAAAAGCCACAAAAATAACATCACCTTGGGAGACATATTAGACAAAAACATATTTGACCACAAAACGGGTTTCTACCTTTACTTACGCAGGAACAACTACCCGGAAAGTCCCGCTGCTGCCACCGCCCCTCAGCAACCACTGAGACTGAAGGCCAAGTGCAAAAATTACTTGGTTTAGTCCCATTTTGCTGTCCCTGCTCCAGATCATGGTGTGGGGGGTGGTTTGGGGGAGGGACAGGAGCCCTGGCTGTCGAAGCTCGCTGCCCGGCCGTGCCACTGGGGACAGAGGAGAAATCAAGTTAATCAAACAGGAGAGGTTGGCTGGGGTTATTCCCAATCCTGCATCGTGCTGTCCATCTCCTCTTCCTCAGTATTCCCATCCATCCCATCCCATGGGTCTCATCCCATCCCATCCCATCCCATGGATCCCATCCCATGGATCCCATCCCATGGATCCCATCCCATCCCATCCCATCCCATCCCATCCCATCCCATCCCATCCCTGCTGTGCTCTCTTCTGCTCTACAAGTTCCATTTTATGCAATGCCCGTGTTTAACCACTCAGGAGGAATTGCTGAACAATTTACTTTATTGCTTTGTAAATCAATTCTCGACTGTGAGGATTCCTCACCAAAAAAAAAAAAAAAAAAAAAGGAAAATAAACAGTGTCTGTGTGTGCTGTGAAGACAAAGTGCTCTCAGCTTTTCCCTGCTTTATTGCTGTTGTCTTTTTGGTTTAAAAATACTGTCTAAGCTCAGGAGTACTTGAGTCTTTCCAGTCTGGTAATTTTTACTCCACAGCAGCTCTGTCCACAGCACCAGAGACATTTCTCAAAGGGAAAATCAGATCAGAGACTCGGTGGATGGAGCAAATTTTTCTTTTTTTTGCCATACTTAGGGGATCATAAATTATTTGTCATCTGCCTTGGGGGCTATTATCATAATTCAAACCCATTATTCCTGAAGCTTTTGAGCACTTGCCCATCTCACCATCTTGTTATATTAAATTCCAGTGACAAATGATAGACATCTCCCAGAGACAACGGGAGGCAGGATTTCCACTGCCTGGATCAATTCCCTCCCCTCCCACATCAGCAGAAACTCTTTGCTGGCTGATATTAATGTTTAAGCATGTATGAATTTCATTTCTCTGGGTGAAAACTCACTTGGGCAATCAGACCTCACCCTTGCCTTGGCAAAACCACCTTGAATGAAAATGAGAACAGCAGCCTGGTGCTCACAGGGAGGCTGAGCAGGGCAAGCAGGCCCTTGCAGATGCTCCATGGGTTTGGAATGGTCAAAAATTTGGCCAATTTGGCCAATTTCCTTCCCCAAAGAGACCAGTCAGTGTAAAGTAACTCACTGCACAGGTTTGCATTGAACAGCCTCTATTTCATCAGGGCTGAGCAGAAATTAATGAATGAAGAAGATGAGAAGCTCATCCTGCCAAACAGCTGCCTTAAGGTAAGGAAACACTTTCCTCTATGTTTCTCATGTCAAAAAAATTGCCTAAAATCCCTGAGGAATTGATAATACAGGTACAACCTCCCCATGAGAATTGCCAGGGAACAGATTGCAGAAATTACAACAAAAATGGGCTTTTGGCAGAGCCTTCCCCATGCTCTTTGCCTCGTGCTGTCTGCATGACAATGACAGCATTGCTACTCCAGAAGTGTGATGAAAACTCTTCCAAGGACAGGTCCAAACGACCACAGAGAAACCTGGAGATACTTTTCCTTCATTTAATTAGAAAAGGTGGGCTCTGCATTGTGTAGCCAACAGTCAGAAACTGGGAACAGTTCAAGCAAAATAAACAGGCTCAGAAGTCTGGAAGGGCTTATCTTTAAAGACAATTATTCTTCGTTATGGGCATGACTTGGCTCTCAGGAGAGTTACCAGTTTTTATCTGGAGCAATGTTTTAAACAAATAAATGTTGAATGTCTGAGGCGCTTGGCAGCATCAAAGACCCGTTTTACATCGCGCTGATGACACAACCCCGCGGTTCTGGGGTTTGTCTTTCACAGATCACAGGGAAAATCTCCATTTTCAGAAGTTCCCTTCAAATCCTGGAAGAGTGGAGTGTAATTTCTATTTTCCTTTGTGCACACAGCCCTGAACCTGGCTGATGGGTGGAGGAATGCAGAAGGAACATGGATGGGGTGGCTGAAGGACCCGGGGAGGGAGCAGCTGCCAGCGGGGCCTTGGGGCTGAGCACTGGGAACAGCTTGTGCTGAGGGGAAGAATTGACAGTCAGAACAACCCCACAAAGAGGGATTCTCCCTTTCTGCTCAGAAACTCGCCTTCTGAACATCTGTGTGAGGAGGATAGCGCTTAAAAGCCTGTAATTAATGATTCATTTGCATATGTTCTCCATGTTCCCTCTGTAATGATGATGGTCATTAGACAAGTGCAGTCATTATGGTTTGTTATTCACTGTTGATAAATATGGAGCAACCAAAGACATGATGTGCATCCGAAGTGTTTCCCTTTTCACTGGAGCCTTTTCCAGCAGTGACAGCAAAGAGGGAGCGGCACCAGCTCATGGAGGAAGGGCCCAAGTGGCTGCTGGCACAGAAATGAGGGGTTGGGCCATGTTAATCCAGCACTGGGGCTGCTGGGACAGGCTGGAGCTGCCCAGGCCCTCATGGTGGACAAAGAATCATGGCCCAACACTGGAGGAGGCTGTTGGTCCAACACCATGGACACAACCATCCATCCATCCATCCATCCATCCATCCATCCATCCATCCATCCATCCATCCATCCATCCCTGCTGTGGTAGGGTAAGGGGGTCAGGGCTGGGCCATCCTCTTGAAGCAGCACAGCTCTGGTGATATTTTCCTGGTAAATTCACCAGAAATTGTGACTCTGAGCTGTACTCAAAATATGGTGGGAGCTCCTTCTCCTGGCCAAAGCTTTTCCAAGGCACACCAGGCAAGGGGTTGGTTAGCAAAGAAATTCCATGTTCCCATACTTTTCTCCCCCCTGAGGGGTGGGGAGGGGAGTGGGACCCCAACCACAGCGAGGGGAGATGGCAGTGCCGGGAGCAGCTCCAGTCACCATCCCTCCATTTAGACATCAAAGGGACAATTCAATCCTGGCTCCCTCGCCTTGGTTTGAGGTCAAGCACTCAATCTGGGAAGATCTGGATGGAGCCAGAGGCTGTTACTGATGGTCAGAGCACACACAGACCATCACGAGGATCAATTGGGAAGCAAATGCTCCATTTGCTGCTGCCAAGCACGAACAGAGAGGAAGGAGACAAAGAGGAAGGAGACAAAGAGGAAGGAGACAAAGAGGAAGATGGAAATGATGGCTCATGATGCCAGCACAGCCCGAGGTCACCCTCGCAAAGGTGAGGAAGGCATGAAGGGCCAGCAGTTCTCCCCCAGCATGCTCAGGACAGATGGACAGACAGACAGCAGCAGGGTAGAGCAGCTGCACAGAGACCCAGAGCTGGGATTACAGGACCAAACCCCCAAATTTCTTTTCAAAGATACCCAAACACAACATGGAAAAGGTGATACAATGTCTTGTATACCAATAAATACCATTTCCCATTATTTCTCCCCAGGAGCCTGTGCCTTTTCTGTTTGGTTTTTTCTTTTAGGCTGCACTGGGGATTTGCAGACAGCGGTGCTAAAACCTAAAAGGGCAAATAAACACAGGGACCATTTGCTTGCTGGCTCTCTGCACCAGTTTGTGGCAGAAATACCAGAGCAGATGATCAGAGGGCTTTTTCTTTCCTTTTAAGCAGAGCTCCTGACCTGTGCATTGAGGGGTGAAATGATTCACTCAGGTTTTTTTCCAGTCTTGGGGGCTCAGCCATGGTTTTCAAAGTATATTTTAGAAGGTGAGTCATCTTCCATGTCTTCCTTGGTTTCTCTGTGTTTCATCATAACAATAATGCCTTATTTTTTACTTTTTTCTTAGTGATTTTAAAAAACTTTACAGGAGTTTTTCTTTCAAAACCCCATCTGCATCTGAAAAATAGTGCAGTAAAGCCATAAAAAATTGCAACCTGGAGAAGGAACTCCTGCCCCTGGGTCAGCCATGGCAGCTGGTGTCACACTGTGAGGTGCTGCAGATGCTAAGAGATCAAATGAGAGATCGGTTCCATTTCTGCTGAAACCTTGTGGCTGCTGGTCCCCAGCTCCCCGTGGCAGTGGGAGGTGACACTCAGAGCCTGCCCAGATGTGGCTCCTGCCCGGGCCAGCAGGGGAAGGGGAGTGAAGTCCTGAAGCTGCTCAGCACCCAGAGGTAGAGCTGGCACTGCACACAAAGTGCACAAGGGTTTAATTCTGCTCTGACTCACCCCAGCCCCGCACAGCTGAGCCCTGTGCTGATTCAAGGTGAGCTCACAGATCACCTCAAATGAGGGAGGGTGAATTTTCAGGTGTCCATTGTCTAATATATCCACCTCCACCGTGTCTTAAGCTAAAATAGCAACTGCCAGGTTTTCCTTTGTGTGTAACCAAGCTGGGCTGGGACAGAGGGCACTGAGCACAAACTGATTTGTTAGTCATGCAATGGTTTGTGTTGGGAAGAAACTTAAATCATGTTCCAACCCCCTGGATCATCCAGTTCCACCCCCCTGCCATGGGCAGGGACATTTTCCACTGTCCCAGTATCCACTACCCCAAGCCCTGTCCAGCCTGGCCTTGGGCACTTCCAGGGATGGGGCAGCCAGAGCTGCTCTGGGCACCCTGTGCCATGGCCTCCCCACCCCTTCTTGTTGGAGGAAAGAGCAGATTTCAAAGAAAGACAGGGTTTATATACTAATTCTCATTACTGTGGAGTCTCAGCAAGCCCAGTGTCTGCCTTTCAGCGCAGCTCAGCACTCAACTTCAAGGGGAAAATGAGATGATTTTTGTTAAGTACTTATTCTGTGGCTTTGAGGGAAAATACCTCCTCAGCCCCAGATACAGTGGGAGGCTTTATTGCCTTTATTATCGTATCACTGGCCTCAAATGTTGGTGCTTTGTTCTCATACTTGAAGTGTCAAAGGCGTGTGTGCCCTTTTCCACATCTCTGTCCTCCAGAAATTATGACCTAAATCAGGCAAAGCCAAAGAGCTCCACAGAAGCGTGAGAAATTGGAGTGCAAAGGGGAAGAAAATGCCAGAGGTGGTCGAAATGGTACCCAGGCATTTCAGCCCTATTTTATCATCTGGGGCTGCATCGAGTCAATCTCTTTCTCTGGAGATGCTTAGAGCAATTACATTTGTTCTATTTATTCTCCCTCAAAGGCTCGGAGATGAGTCAACAGAAAAATCTTTTAGGATGAAAAATTGAAACTTGAAATAGGCAATATCCCTGGACAATTTGTTCTGCAATCAGAGCAGCATTCTCTTTCCTTACTGCTCTCAATTTCTAATTTAAAAAGGAAAAGTAAAAAAAAAAAAAGAAAAAGAAAAGAAAAACCCAAAATGTAACAGTCACATCTGTAAATACAGTTCTTCTCAGTCTTGCTTGCGAGCTCAAGGAGCTATTTTGAGGCAATACAGAAGTGCTTGTTTTCTAGAGTTCATTTCTGGTGAGAAAATTCCCTCAGCTCTGCTCAGAAAATCCCAGGCGAGAGCAGGAGCTCTCTGAAAGCCTGGAGCCAGCCCAGTCCCGCCCAGCCCAGCCCTGGAAGGGAAGGACACCCCCACACACCTCTTTGAAGGATTTCTTCACCTCCACCAGCGGGTGCCAGTGGGCGATGGGCTTGCGGGGGTAGGCCAGCATCTCGTTCCAGTGGTCTCTGCCCAGCCCCTCGGCATTGACGCCCACGCGGCAAACCCCGATGATCTCGTTGTGGCCCACCCTGAGGAACAGCAGAGAAGGAGCACCATCACCATCCACGGGTCCATCCATGCACCATCCATCACCATCCATCCATCCATCCATCCATCCATCCATCCATCCATCCATCCATCCATCCCCCATCCATCCATCCATCCATCCATCCATCCATCCATCCATCCATCCATCCATCCATCCATCCATCCTCCATCCCTCCCTTCCTTCCTTCCTCCCTCCCTTCATCCACCCATCCATCTGTCCACCCAATGAAAGAGTGCAGGGATACACACACCTATTCCTGAAGTCCATCCATCCATCCATCCATCCATCCATCCATCCATCCATCCATCCATCATCCATCATCCATCCATCCATCCATCCATCCATCCATCCATCCATCCATCCATCATCCATCCCCCATCCATCCCATCCATCCACCCATCTATCCATCCACCCATCCATCCATCCATCATCCATCCATCCATCCATCCATCCATCCATCCATCCATCCATCATCCATCCATCCATCCATCCATCCATCCATCCATCCATCCATCATCCATCATCCATCCCCCATCCATCCCATCCATCCACCCATCTATCCATCCACCCATCCATCCATCCATCATCCATCCATCCATCCATCCATCCATCCATCCATCCATCCATCCATCCATCCATCCATCATCCATCCATCCCTCTGGCTGCCCACACCTGGCCAGGCAGAGCCTGGACCCTGCTGCTGGTGAGCCTGGGCTGTGGTGTCTGCCCCAGCCCTGCCATCACCACAGGTAATTACAGCAGGTTTTTAATTATTTCTGCAGGTCAGTCCAGACACAGAGGTGTGAGCAGTGCTCTACAGGAAGAATAACCCCAGCTTCATTAATACATAATTCATACACCCAGAGCTGCTTGGGCTCACACTATTTGCTTTCTAAAATGGGTTGCAGGACAGTAAATAACCAAGGGGAACGTGGCACTTGCTCAAGGAAATGCCATAAAGCAAGTAGCAGCCTTGCCAAACTCGTTATTTTTCCATAACCATAAATATCAATGTCACTGTAGCAATATATCATCAGAGACAGGTGGATACCACTGAGCTCTGCCATGAGGAGAACACTGTGGAAAACACTGTGGAAAATTGCATTTGAGCTGGAAAATCTGCACCCAATGGGATGCTCTCCCCTCCAGCTCTCCAGAGCCTCCCACCTACCGATCATAATCCATGACAGAGATAAGGAGGCTGACTTGATCCATGTTCTCGGGGGGAATGTCAAAGATTATTGCTTCATTGTAGGTGGGATTAAGTGTGTTTTTCTTTATGGTGGTTTTCTTCTTCTTCAGTCTTCGCCCGTCACAGAGCAAAGACACTTTGACATACGGATCTAGGGAGGAAGAGATAGAAGACCTTTTGTTGATGAAAATGTGTTTTGTTACTTTTGCAATATAGAAAGAGCTTTATCAGAGGATGGGCTGTGAGTTCCCATGAGCCAAAGGTGCTCTTCAAATGGACTTTTAGAAAAAGGTTTATTTGCAGACCAGTAAAGTCCTCCATTTCTCATACTGGTGTGGGTGGTGACCTGAACTTCAGGCACCAGAGAACCAGCACTACATGATTATTGTTGCAGAAAGGCTGAGCTGGCTTCACCTGAAGTCTCAATTCTCAGACATTTCATATGGCATTAAGCTCCAGCTGAGCAGAAACATTTTTTGCAAAGGTCTCTGTTGTTACTGCTTTTTGTACAATGAAATTCAAATATTCTGAAGTCGATGTCTGGAAAAGAAATTGGATTTTATGATGAAAACCAGAATTTGTGCATGCTAAATTTGCAAGTCAGCTCTTTGAAACTGCAAATGCAAACAGTCTATAGGTGGCTGTGATCCTCAGGTTTGATTACTGACTACTGCACAGGGGAATGCACATTCCAGTGGGATTTATCCAGGTGGGCCATGATCCTTTCCTGATTTGGGGTGAAAGAGTTGATTCTGGCTAGAAAGGGTTACAAGAGATCTCAGTGTCCAAGCCAAGAGATGGATCAGAGCTCCGGCCCTACAAACTTTCCCGTGGAATGGGAAAAAAGTGACAAATTGTCTACTTTAAAAATTTTGTTTGCACTTGAAACACAGATAAAGCTTTCTCAGATATTCACCCACCATCTACTGAGGGCACAGCGAGGGAAGAGGAGGAAATGTGGCTGCAAGGGAATCCTCCTCAGCCACCAAACACCCACCTGAGTAACCAGTGATGTCCATAGCTTTGAGATTCCTGCATTTAATGACTGTTAAGGTGAGGCGACCTGCAGTTGGCAAATAACAAAGGGAAAACATGATCTCGCCCAGGTCCACGCTTTCCTTCAATAAAGCAGAGAACAGATTTTATTGGAAACGTGCAGAACCAGCCAGGTGCCTCCTCCTCCACCCCAGCATTTCCTCTGCTCTGCCATTTGTAGCAAAGGGTACTTTACTTTATCTGAGTGCACCCCAACACGATTTGGCTAAAAATGAATAGAGAGAATGTGAAAAATAGGTTACACCTCCACATCTTAGTTAAGGACAATCTTCCTCTGCCTCAGTGGAGTCTGTGCTTCCTATTGCACCCTCCCAGCTGTGCACAGCTAATGCACAGCACTCCTGCTCCACTGCTCACACAGAGGAGGTGGGAGATCTCACACCAAATCAATGCAGTGAGGAAATCAAATTAGTATCAAGCCTTGTTTGAATGTACTGTACATGTCTCTGGTGCCTGGTTCCTCCAGGAATGTGACAAACACAGAGAGGTGACAGAAAGATGAGCTCCTGACACGCAGCGGTGCCGTGTTCTCCAGCTGTGCACTGCAGAAATCTCCTCAGAAACTTTCTGTGACAGCCAGTGCCATCAGTTCATAACATCACAGACTGGTTTGGGTTGGAAGAGACCTTGAATATATTCTAGTTCCAACCCCCTGCCGTGGGTGGAGATGAATTCAGTAAAGAAGGTTTGGGACTGACAGTGCCCAACATTTCTGCATAAATTGAAAATGTCTTTCAGTAACACAGTGGTTTTCTCTGAAGGTGAGCGTGAGTTTTTGGGCAATTACCAACTGGGGTGTAAAACTTTAGCCAGAAGACAGGCAGGAAAGTTCTGTTGAGCTTTTAGTTTGTGACATGTCCACATTTGGACCACCAAGCCCTTTGAGATGCCCTCCAGGAGCAGGCACAGCGTGGGGCTGTGTGTTTGTGTGTATAAATGGGGAATTAACCAGCAGATGGCACTCAGAAATGGCTGATACTTTAGGATTACACGGAAGCCAACACAATTTACTCTTTTAGTGCCCCATCAAATAACTTTTATCCATGGCTCTTAGCACTTTTTGTACCTGCAGCTTCATCGACTGCACCTCCTAAAAGCCCTTTCCATCATTGCCTTGCCCATGGGAAGTCAAGGAAAAATAAACAAACCAAATGTCTGATTTAAACTAGAAAGCATCATCGTCTGAAGTCAGCAGAAAGATTTCCAAACACCTTCTAAAAATGGATTTTAAAAAAAATCTTATTTTTCTACATACAGATCCCACATCTGTAGAGCAAACAGCCAGTTTATTTTGGGAAACAGTGTGTTTGATTCCTTTCAATGTGATATAATGATCTGCTGAAGAGAAATTGTGGCTGTTAGGAGTAGAGTGATGGAACTAGAAAGACAAGTAAATGCACTTAAAGCTTTGCTAAGTGTTAGGGGAATAGATCTTGTTGATGGATGAGGTTTTTGCCAAATTATTTCCTGCTCATTCTCAGGTAAGGCAAAGATTAAATCTTTATTCCACTTAGATGTGCAGAATACTAATGAATATTATATAAAATTTTGATTGGGTCTGTTCTTTCATGCATTCTTTGTTCTCAGTTGGTGTGGGAGGCACGAGGGCAGGAGACCTTGGACAAGATGTCAGCAGAGAGCAGCCCTGTGTGAGATGGTGAGAGCACCCTCTGGACACTATCTCATCTTCTATTCCTCTCCTTGCACTGAGAGGACCCGTTCAGGGTATAAAATGAACATAATTTATTCTTTGACCTCATTGTATCAGGTCAAGAGATTTTTCTTTGCAACCATAAATACAAGAGAGCAAAGTGTGTCCTGTGGGTACATTATTTTCTTGCAGATTATAGACATTGGGACATTTCCAAAATTCATATCAGTACCTTTTAGGAAATAATGGAAGCTCTGAATCAATAGACTTGAAACCAAAGATGTTTCCCTGATTCACGAGCTGTACAGTCATTAATTAAGTAGCTGAGTGCTGGCTACTTGTCCAGATCAGTTCTTAAGTGTGTTCCTACCCTCTTACCCACACCATTGATCTCATGCATTATTAGGCACCCAGAGCTTTCTTGGGGTTTTGTTCAAACTGTATTTACCCTTCTCAATTTTGATTAAACAGAAATGTCATTGGGTGTGCTACAGCTGGCTGAGATGTTCCAGGAGCAGCACATTCCTTAAGAATGGCACAGAGAGGATGAGGGGATGGAGCCAAACGCGGTGCTGGACGTTTCTGTGGCAGCTCTGCTGGGCTCCTGCTCAACACACCTTGGGGATGGGGCTGGCTCTGCTCCTCTCACACCTTCTCTGGAGGCTTTTCCCTCAACAGCCCTTCTGCTGGTGTATCTCCACTGGCTTCTGTGGGGTTTTTCCCCATTAAATGAGATAATTTAGCCAGGAAAACATCCACTATTGCTTGCAGAACCAGCAGGCAGGTTCCTCCAGGAGGCATCAGCACATCAGGGGCACTTTTCTCCCCTTCCAGCAGCCCCTCTTGGGGTGAAGGATGTGCCTGCTGCCTGCTTGCCTCCCTGCCAGCATTTCTGCTCTCATTACCACCCATCAATCACAACAGCCGTGGCTGTTTGCAGGTTGGAAGCCAAGAGCTGCGAGCACCCTGCTAACTCAAACTGTTGCTTTCCTCATGGCTGATCCTATGCCTCCTTCCCACGGCCCTCCCAGGCAAGATGCTCAAAAGGCAGCACAGCAGCAGCTCCCAGCACTGCCCCAGCATGCCTGGCAGGCACCACCTCCACCCCTGTCCTCAGGCTGGCAGGGCCAAAGCTCTCTGTGCCCTCCCAGGACAGCTCCAGCCCCTGAGCTCCTTCCAGGGTGGGTGATGTGCTGTGTGACCCCTGAGTGCCCTGGGACCCCGTTGGGCACAGCAGCACAGGGCTGTGCAGACCTGCTGGGCTTCACAGAGCTGTCAGAAGGTTCTGGACACCCTGCAGCAGGAGAATGAGCACTGGTGGCAGTCACCAAGAGGTTCAGCTGGTGGATGGAACACGGTGCTGAGAGAAAAAGCACCCGAGTTACAAAGCAAATGTCCTGTGGCACTGCCGGCCACAGTAAATGTTTGTGTTTGACAGTTCCCTCCTCACACAGAAAGCAGGGGAGCAAAAGGTATGAGATGAGCTATGAGGGAAGCTGCAGGACAGATTTTTGCAAGTTGTGGCATTCTGCCAGTCACCAGGAAAGATGTGACAGGGCCCACGCTTCCAGCCACAGGGGTGGGGATGTCTCATCTTTCAGTCTCAGGAATAACAATGTGACGTGACAATGACAATGGCTGATTTAGTGTCCAGCTGCAGAGCAGTTCAATCATTCACTCGCCCTGAGGACCAGCCAGATCCTCCTGGGAGGGCAGTGGAGGAGCAGACAGCTATTATGGAGAGGTTAATGTCACTGCTCTGCACTCACTGATCAATGTGAGCACTTGGCTTCTCCTGCCAGCTCCGTGTGACACGGAAAGGGCTGGGACTTTTCCTTTCTGAGGCTTGGTTTCTCTTCCAGAGGGAATTCAACAGAACTATTAAAAGACCCAAATCCAGCTCTGGAAGAATTGCCAGCAGCACATCCAGCACCTCTCAGCACCAAGGGGCTGGTACTGGCCTGCAGAGTTCTTCCTTACTGTGATCATGTGGTGCCTTAAGTTTTTAGCTTTTATATTCTCAGATCCTGTACTGCACTAGAGTAGAACTCTGAACTCTATATAGAGTGTTAGTAAGCTCTCTTCACATTTTTCTCAGGCAAAACAATCCTTCCAGGCCTGAGAACCAAGGTCACCCTCTGCCTTGGGTGACCAAGTATAAAAAGTATAAACAAAAGTGAATGGGGGGGGCTGGAAGCAAACCAGGGGAATATTACTTTGCTACCTGAAGCTATAACTGGACAATTAACCCCTGATATGCAAACAGATCAAACTTTTATCTGTCTGAGAAGCTTGTGACCATTGTCCACAATGGGTGTAGTCTCTGCAAGGCTTTTGACTGCCCAAGGTGCATCTATTGAAGGCCTTTTATAAATATCCACTTTATTCTCTTAACTCTGTCTAGCCTCTGTTCTAGGTATCCCTCCAAGGCATCCCATGTGCACATGGCAGAGAGCTGGGCCATGGCTGTGGCTCCCTGGGCTAACAGGAGGTGAGGAACCATCAGCTGGGAGCTGTGAAGGATTGATTTACCCCTGTGGAGAAGCCCCACCATGCCCAGCAGACACTCACCGTCGTGGCGTACTGAATGTCCCTCCAGATGGAAGTCTCCCGCGAGAGGTCCGAGTCCTCGAACAGGTTCTCCAAGATAACTTCTCCAATCATGTCGTGCCTGGAGAACCTGTCAAAGTCAAAGACGCTCAGGTGGAGCTTCCTGCTCGCCAGCTCCTCGTGGGGCACGGGGAAGTGGAAGGACTCGTCGAAGGTGGGGTTCAGAGTCTTCCTGTGCACGCGCGTCTGGAACTTGCGCTTGCGGTCGGGCAGGAGGTAGATCTTCACGTAGGGATCCGAGCTGCCGCAGAAATCTTTGGCTGGCAAGTCAAAAGCCCTGAGAATCCGGACAGTCAGCGTCTCGTTCTCGTAGTCGTACTTGAGAGTGAAGTTGATTTTCCCACAGGTTTTCTCTGCCTCTTTCTTGGGGTCCTCGGTGTCCACGGTCTTCTGTTTGTAGAGCTCGGGCTTGATGCGGCCGATGCTGGTGGGCTGCTCGGCCACGGCCGGCACCTCCAGCCCGTAGTCCATGCTGGACACGTGCATCTGCCGGGGCAGGTGCCTCTTGAAGGAGATGTGCCTGCACGAGGGAGACACCAACAGCTCTGTGGGTTTCCAAGGACACAGCTTTCGTGTCCTTTTTCGCTCCTGGACTCAAAAATCAGCACAGAACGAGCTCCATAGGTGCTCCTGAGCTCTGCACTGAAACCAGGTATGTTAGGGAGGGAACACCTCCAAAAACCTTCAAGGAACCAATCCAGCAAATTTCTTAAATTCCAGAGCAATTGCCACAAGCTGTGTTTTCTCACCTGTGGCACAAGTCACAGCCCACAGCTGAACAGACGGGTCCCAACAACTCCTTACCCAAATCACAGACAGCACCATGTGGAGACTTTCCCTACCTCGGTCCTTCACTTCCAAGATACTGGCACTAACCTCTCCCAGATAAAAAAAAAAAAACAAACACTTTTTTTGGTTTTTTTTTGTTTGTTTGTTTGTTTGTTTGTTTGATTTTTTTGTGAGAGAACCACAACCACTTCAGAAGGTGAGGCTTTCTTCATAGAACCACAGAATGATTTGGGTTCAGAGTGTTTTAAAGCTCATCTCATTGCATGCCCTGCCACAGGCAGGGACACCTTCCCCTAGATCAGTTTGCTTCAAGCCTTGTCCAGCCTGGATTTGCTGGGTATTGCTGCTTCCAGACTTTTCCAACAGACTCATCAGACACTGATAGATAATTGTTGACAGGGAGGGAGGCACAGCCTCGTCAGGAAGAGTCTCTTGCCTTGAGCTCTCCTCCAGCACAAGCTGTATGTAAGCGAAGCTTTATCTGAACAAAGCATAAAAGCTTTCTGTGGACTGAGGGCATTATTTCAGATTATCTGGTGTTTACAAGAGCAGTTTATAGAGTTATTTAACCAAACTAAAAACTCTACACCCAGAGCATTAGCCTTCAGTGATACGTGGTGCTTGGAGACCTTGGCAGGCTCCTCAGAGGTATTTTGGACAGAGTTAGGCTGGGCTGTGAATCAGAGGAACCTGCCAAGGAGAAAGTGTGTTTGAAACCTGCCCACGTACAGCTAAGTCCCACTTTGTTTGTCCTAATTCAGACTGGCTGAGGGTTTTTTCCTCCTCTGTTGGAAAGGTGTAATAAAAGCAGAAGGAGAGTGTGCATGCAGAGAGGGAATCAGCTGTCCAAAAAGCAGTGTGGATAAATAAAAGAGTGTGGCTCACAAATGCAGGTGGCACCATGCTGATCTACCTCAGCTCCTTCAAACAGGGGGCTGCCATCAGTGCCTCACTAATCCTGCAAAAGTGCAGCCAATTTTCTGAGCAGAGCCTGATTTCCCTGTCACACTCCTGTGCACATCCCAGGCTCGGCCAGCGAGGCAAACAGAAGTGCTGGGGCGCAGCCAGGACCCTGTGATCCCTCTTTCCTGTCCCTGTTTCACCTCCTTCTGTGTCAAGGAGACATGCTGCATTTCACAGAATGGTTTGTGTTGGAAAAGAGCCTCAAAGCTCAGCTCATTCCACCCCCTGCCATGGGCAGGGGCACCTTCCACTATCCCAGGTTGCTCCAGCCTGGCCTTGGGACACTTCCAGGGATGGGGCAGCCACAGCTTCCCTGGGCACTCTGTGCCAGGGCCTCACCCCACTCTGAGTAAAGATCCCCTTTCTAACATCTAATCTAAATCTCTCCTCATGTCCAAGATGAGAGGGAGATTCACACAGCCTTTCCCTGACTTCCTGAGGATGATGTTGATGTCTCTGTCCCCATCTGAGCACAAGCACCGAGCACAGCTGGTTCAGGGCTTGTGCAGCGAGCGATCCATCAATTGTGCTGATCTAATTGTTTCTGCCAGGAGCCACAACAGAGAGAGAGAGCCAAAAGGTCTAATTCTGTCTGACAGGGTACATCATTGATACTTCAGCCTGCCTCTCATATTGGAACAAAATTAAAGTGGCCAAAGCTTGTGGGTGACTTGACACAATGAGGTCAAGTCGCAGTAACAGGACTTGAATCTCTGATTTTTTAAAAGAGCCACAGTCTTAACACATTCATTGGTTAATGGCCAAGCTTTGGACAGTAATCTGCTGTGTAGGTGCTCTCTTTAGTCTCCCTGATGGTCTCTGAACCTCTGGCTCCATCCAACAATCCTCCCACCTCTGCAGCTGCTCGCAGAGCAGTGTCCCTGCTGAGCACCTCAGCCCCACCCAGCAGAATCATGGAATATCCTGAGCTGGAGGGCACCCACAAGGATCACCAAGTCCAGCTCTTATCCCTGCACAGACACCCCAACAATCCTCCCTGTGCATCCCTGGGAGTGCTGTCCAAATGCTCCTGGAGCTCTGAGGGCCTCAGGGCTGTGCCCATTCCCTGGGGAGCCTGGGCAGTGCCCAACACCCTCTGGGGGAAGAACCTTTCCCTGATACCCACCCTAAACACCCCTGACCCACCTCCAGCCATTCCCTGGGTCCTGTCGCTGTCACAGAGACCAGAGCTGCCCCTCAGGAGGAGCTGCAGCTCCCATCTGCAGAACCCATCCCATCCCATGGATCCCATCCCATCCCATCCCATCCCATCCCATCCCATTCCATCCCATCCCATGCCATCCCATCCCATGGATCCCATCCCATGGATCCCATCCCATCCCATCCCATGGATCCCATCCCATCCCATCCCATGGAACCCATATCACAGATCCCATCCCATCCCATGGAACCCATCCCATGGATTCCATCCCATCTCGTCCCATGGATCCCATAGATCCCATCTCATCCCACCCCACCCCATGGATCCCACCCCATCCCTCACCTGGTGGAAGAGGCTGGCTCCGTGGTTTGCCTCTGGATCCGCGTGCGCCTCATGATGTGATCCTTCATGGACATCTGGACCTCTGCAGGGATGTCTGGAGAGGTGTGGCTGATCTTCACAGCTGCCTCCAGGAAGCTGATGGCCCCCGTGTCCTTGAGCTTGTCTGCCATGCTGTCCTTGTGGCCTGCCTCGCTCCTCAGCACGGCCAGGTGGGAGGAAAGGGCCTTGTTCCTCCAGGGAACCCAGCACAGCTTCCAAAAGAGAAACACAAACACTGCCACCAGGGCCAGGCCACACACAATGACTATCACTGCAAGGAGGCTGACGGAGAGCTCTGAGGGAGACAAGGACAGTGACAGGGAGGGATGGGAAAGAAGAAAAGAAGAGACAGATGGTGAGAAGATCGTAAGTAAAAGGAAGGAATGGTCCAAACTGACTTAAATCACAACTAATGGAGAGCTCTCAGCTCAGAGCCAAGGCCAAGTGAGCACCCCTGGCAGGCTCAGGACACACCTGGGGAGAAAATGGGTGTCTCCATATGGACAGGGCTGTGAAGTTTTACACCCTGATGCTTAAACTGGCTATAAAATCCCATCCTTGGTTTGTTCTGCAGCATCAGCAAACTGCTGAGTCTGAAATCAAGAAGATGTGTACAATTCCATGATAGAAACAAGCTCGGTGCTGCATGCCTTTTTGCTTCGTGTCACAGCTGCTCAGGCACAGGAATGAAAAAATCCATTTACTAAGGTCCTGGAAGTGAATTGTTATTGTACTGTCAGCACCCACATCTTGTCCAGATGCGCCCATAGGGAATACAAAATAAATACCAACACCAAGGAAAAAATAATCACAAGCTGCTGATGCAGAGAAACCAAACATAGCAGGAGTTTGTACAGGAAGTGCTACACAGTCTCCCTCACTCTGAGCAGCACAGGAGCTGTGTGTGTGCTCTGATGCTCTGAGACACTTTTACCTCATGTGTGCTGAATTTCAGTCTTTTTCTGGAAAGAGCTTCCATACGTGTGGCTGACGAATCAGGAAAAATGGAAAATGAAGATATATATATATATATATGTGTGTGTGTATATAAATATATATATATACACACACACATCATCTAGGCTGTGAAATGATTCACAGCACTGCACAAAGAGAAAACATTGGCTATTTTTGCTTCCTTTCCTACAGTGTATTAATTCCCAGATCCTCATCCAGAGCAAAACTTTGAGAGCTCAGGATTCCAAGGAATACCAGTCCCTGATGGTGGAGGCAGGATTTGTTCTGGAGGCAATTCTGCAGCATCAGGACTGTGGAGAAATCCATCATGGAATGGGGGTCAGGGACAATTCCTTGATGGCTGTGTTATTTGTAGTGCCCAGTAAAGCCACACTCCTTTAACTACCCAAGTGCAGGTCAGGACAGAAAGACAAACAAAAAAATCACCAAAACCTGCAAAAGTTTATATGAAACAAGCACTACCTCTTATCCATCCTATTTATGTCTATTCCTGGACTATAAGTGTTTTGTGTGAGTTTGAATTCCCCACCTGAGCCCCAAGGAATGGGGTGGGTGCCCTGAGCATTTCTGAACTGGGGAACTCCTCTCTGGGCTGCATCACAGCTGCTCTGAGTGTAAATCCTGATGCGCTTTACCTTAAACAGGAGCCATAAAACACCTCCTGTTCCCTTTGATCACGCAGTTTAGTTTGTAAAGCTGTAATAAGACATTTAATCATAGAATCACAGGATGGTTTGGGCTGGAAGGAACCTTGTAAATCATCTCATTCCACCCCCTGCCATGGGCAGGGACACCTTCCACCAGACCTGGTTGCCTAGACCCCCATCTAACCTTGCCTTGATGTTAAGGCTGAGAAAAATCTGTGAAATATGAGGAAAGATTTGGGTTTTAATCTTGAATAAATAGCTGAATGTAAAAATTAAGGAAAAAAACCCCCACAATCACAACAAAACAACAAACCCCCCACCCACCACTGGTGAACCATGACAGCAAAGTGCTCAGGAGCACATTTGTACCATCAAATTTTGCTCAGGTCTCTCAGGGAGTGCATCAGCCACTGCAAATTTGGGATAAGTGAAATCTCCAGGCAGCACCAGACACAAAATGTGACATCCACACCCGAAGAAGCCAGCCCTGCACAGTGCCTGGGAGCCATCTGTTGTTCCTGATATCCTGGAGGATTTTGTTTTTCCACAAAATTACTGAGCCCAGCAAATCCAGCAGGAGCTCCAGGCAAAGCTCCCTGGCTGCCTGTGGGTTTTTGACTCAAAAGGGAAGGGCTGGAAGGGATGGGATGGGAAGGATAAACATCACCCAGAGGTTTTTTCAACTTTTTTTTCCCTTCCCAGCCTCCTGTACAGGTCATTTATTTCCTGTTGTAGCTCTGAGGTGGAAACACAGATCGCTGCTGGGGGGAATAAACATATCCCATCTTACTCAATAATAAATAAGGTTGTACCAGCAGCAGAGCTTCCTCGGAGATTTGCCTAAATGTATTCTCACCAAAGCTGAGAGCACAGAGGTTCCACTTCACTATCCTTTGACTTAAATCTTGGAATTGTGCCCAGGAAACTCAGTGTCAAACATTCATAAGAAAACTCAAGAACCTGGACTTTTTGCAAATACCTCTGTGTTGGTACAAAGGAAATCATTGCAATGCAGAATCTCTCACTGCTGGGAATTGCTGCGTGACAGGGAAGATTTTTTAAAGATATTTCCACCCATTCCAAGGAGTTTTATAGGCTGCATGTCTCTGCCAGCACACCAGGCTCATTAATGGGAACCATCAGAAATAATCAATTATCCTTTCAGAAAACCTGTTGCCAGCTTGAGAAAGATCCTGGCTCCTGTCACTCCTCTCAGGGCTGGCATTCATAATGCATCTGACAGGATTCACAGATACTTTAATGCATGACCTCCTACTCCTTCCTCTGACAGCTGACACAGAGCACGAGTGGAAGGGATCAGGATTTTACAGACAGTTTTAAATCATCTGCCTGCTCAGAATATTGGGTTGTTTGAAGATGACACTGAATTCTCCAAGACTTTTTTTGTGACTTATTAAACTTAAATATCAATTGGACAGAGTTGACCTTCATTGATTTAATGAGCTTTCTCTTATGGATTTGAAAATACCTGTTGCTTTCTAAAAAATACCTGGTATTGAAAAGGCTACGCTTTAAATGTCCTTTAACTTACAAGAAACTGTAAAAACAAGATCATTCCTCACCTAACAGAAAATGCCCTGGAGCCAGAGGCTGCTTTGGTTTTCCTGGAATGAGTGGAGGTAAGGCCCGTTCCCCAAAAGAACACCTGAGCCCAGGGGAAGAATGAGCTCCTTGGTTGATATTATTCTCCCTTTTTCAAGGTTTGGATCCAAGATTTGGGGAAGAGAGGGAAAAGAGGGAAAAGAGGGATGTGCCTGCATCCAGCAGTGAGGAAGGGCTCTGTCTAATGCAGGAACAGCTCAGATCCCAACTGCTCACAAGGGAGACACACATCATCATTCTGAGCAATGTCCCACCTGGGGAAAAACACGACAAGAAATATGGTTTTGTTCTGTTTCCCTCTTAAAAATTCACAGTTATTTGCCACTTTGTTATCAGGTAAGTGCTGTGGTACAAGCGCAGAGCAGCGCCAGCCATTCCTCACCCCAGTCCTATAGAACTCAGTGCTGCTCCCTCATCCTCAACCAGTTCCCACGGGAGACATGGGAGAAACTGGAAAATTGGTCTTATTACAGCTTGTAATTGAAAAGATAAAGCTTAAAAGAAGGAGGTTGCAAACACAAATTAACATGGCTGTTTTACAACCTGGCTCCCTCTGGGAGCAAGCGCTGCTTCCCGAGGAGCCTTCGGCTGGAAAATGCTTTTGGCTGCAGGGCAGCAGTGACAGAGCTCCCTCAGAGCAACGAGGAGCAGGGCAGGGATGGACATGGACACTGACAGGATCCACCCCTGGAAGTGCTCAAAGCCAGGCCAAGACTTTGAGCAACTTTGTCTAGTGGGAGGTGTCCCTACTCATGGCAGGGATTTGGGGCCAGATGACCTTTAAGGTTCATTCCAACCCCTCAATGTTCCATGATTCTGTGATTCTGTGATCTGCCTTCTTGAGCTGGTATGTTTAGGATAAGCCATTGAGTTTTTGTATTTATTATATACGTATTTTATAGGTATATTGTTACTTGGTACTTGTATAGGTACTTGTTACCAAAACACCACATAAAAAGTCCTGAAGCTGACAGCAATGGGGACACCAAGAGCACAAACAAGACTGGATTCCCTCAACGTCACCCAAAACTGATCCCATTTCTCCTTTGACTTGACTTCTTGGTTTATGTTTTTACTGATTTTGTAACACCCAAACCCCTTGCTACTGAAGCACACCAAAAAGCTCAAAACTGCAACATTTCCAAGGTCACTACTTCCTACTGCCTTTAAATCAAAGACAACAGCCCAGGGCAGGACAAAGAATCAATGGTTTACAGTTTAAAACTGTGAAGCTAAAAGAAAACTGAGGAAAGGGCAAACGCTCCTTGGTTAGTCCAGCCCTTCCCACCATGGTATCCATGGATCACAGAGCAGCTCCTCAGCACAGCCCCCGTTTTGTTTCATCCTGGATGGGAGCTAATGAAGAGATATGGTCCAACTGCCTTTCAGCTTGATGTCCCTGCTGACTTCCTAATGCCTAAACTGAGTTACCAAAGGGGATAATTAGCAAAAGTCCAACCCAAAAGCGATTAATAATATGACAAAGTCATGATTAGAGCAGTCTATTAACTGCAAGACAATAGTGGTCTAATTGTGGCAACATTGACTTTTACTGCTGTGAAGTAGCTTGTGCTGTCATTAAAGAGATTCATGGATAACTCCGAGTTTAATGTGCAGAGTTATATTTAATATCCCAAGATGTAATTTAGCTTTCCTTCCACCCACTCCCCACAGAGAAAACACAACATGTTTGATGGCTCTCTCAGCACTCCAGCAGCCATTAGTCATTCCAGCTACCTGTTGCATTTAAACAAAGTTGGAATGGCACGAGTGGAAGTTGGAGAGGCTGGAAATTCTCTGTGAGGTGCAGGGTGGGACCAGGGTGATGCCACCAGCCCCCAGGACCTGGCTGTCCCCTTCCTCTCTTGTCACCTGTGAGGGCACAGACATTTCCTCAGGCCCTGGAGCCCCTCACCAAGGCAGTGGTGACACTGACCTGACCTTCTGCCACCTTCTGCCAGACACAGCCACCAGCCTGACCCTGCCAAGGGCCAAGGGACATCTTCCTTGTCAGAGGTTCTTCCTCCTAAGCTCTCTGGTGGTTCACGGAAAATCTGGGCATCAGGGAGAGCTTGGGATCGCTTCAGCTGTAAAAGCAGCTCCTGGCTGTTCTGAGCTGCAGCCTGGGGCATGGAACACCCTCCCACAGCCAATGCCCCTGGAAGGGCAGCTCTGGGAGGTGGCAGAGCCCAGAGCAGGGTGATGGTGATCACCTCACTCACTCTGGCTGGGTGAGTGCCTCCCCACACAGCAAGCATCACTCACACCAGCCCAGCAGATACTTGCAGGCTTCTCTGTCCATTTTCTGCTAGTTTTTTCTCTTGCAGGAGTGTTTGTGAGGATATATTGTTCTGTTTCTGCAGGGCTTTGCAGGGAGCACACACTCAAGTGACGGATTGGTACAAGAGGTGCTGCTGGAGGAGAGCAGCAGCTCTGGGGCTACAAGAGACACGTGAGGCTCCCACCAACTGCTGATCTCATTTTCTCTCGATTGAGGAGCATCAGAAATGTAAGCCTGATTAGCTGAGGGCTGGAAATTGGGCACGGGGGGCTGTGGTGGGTCTCAGAGGTGAGGGCAGGGGGGAGCACAGGGCAGCAGCTGCGGAGGAGGAGGAAGGGTTCCATTAAACCCCAGCCACAGAGATGTTTATTTAGCAAAGCTGCTCAGCTTTGGAGGAAGGAACGGGGACTGGATGGAACAGAAATCAAATATTAGAACCCCACAGCAGCATCCAGCAGCACCACAGAGACAAGAGGGAATGTCCCCTTTGGGGACACAGCACGGAGCAAACCCTGAGGGGCAGCAGGGAGGGCAACAGCAAGCAAAGCCCTTTGCACCAGGGATTCTGGAAAGGCAACTCACTGGCTGATAAATCCTGGGATGCTGCACTGGGGGAGAGGTGAGCTGCAGTGCAGCAGTCCTCAGCCAGCTCCTCATCCCCCTCCAAGCCTGCCATGGCCTCGGGAATGGTAGCAGAGCAAATGGTTCAGATCAGACTGTCCCTGTCACCCCCACAGCCCCAGCTCCTGCAGCAGCAGGCTCTGTGTCCCCAGAGCTCACAGGGGGAGCTCAGGGCATGGCAGTGACAGGGAAGCACTGCAAGCCCACTCTCTGATTGCCCCTCTTTGCTGGGGTTGTGTCCAGTGTGCCAGTCCCCTACTGATGGCTTTGTTGTCACATTTCAGGCCCCCTCACTGCCATTTGGCCGCCATTTGAAACTTCATCAAGTTCTTGATTTGCTGGTGGTGTTCTCCAGGCAGGCAGGCAGGCAGGCAGGCAGGCAGGCAGGAGCTACAGGAATATGCCTTGAAATATTCCTGAGCTAGACGAGTCATTAGGAGCTGTCACTTCAAAGTCTGGCTGCCGTCAATTGGCTCTTCACAGGCAGCCTGGCAGCAGGAGCTGCTGCTCCAACAGCACAGAGCTGGGTCCTGGAGAGGGGGAAATATTCCACCAGCTTCCCAGCAGATGTTAAAGGGCCAGGTCGGGACACAATTCTGGGTGAGGCAGAGCTCCTGCTGCCCCTCAGATGTTCTCTCATGCTGTGGGAGGTGGGGAGGGCTGCAGAGCCCCCTGCAGCAGCACACCCCAGCCCGTGGATCACTGTGGGTCCCAGGGTCACAAACATGGCTTTTTTAGGCCCTCAGAGCTTCTGTGTGCAGAGACTGGTGGCAGCAGTGGGAGCAGGTGACAGCTGTGGACACCCTCAGGGCAGCCAGAGCCCTGGTGCTGCTCAGGCTCCCTCAGGGCCCACGGCCCAGCCGAGGGCAGCGCTGCACCCAGAGTCTGGGGGAGAGGGAAGGGAAATCGCAGCCGTGCTTGGCACTGTGACCAATCCAGAACAAAGCACAGAATCACAGAATTACAGAATTACAGAATATCCTGAGCTGGAAGGGACCCACAAGGATCATCCAGTCCATACCCTGCCCTGCACAGACACCCCCAAATCCCACCCTGGGCATCTCTGGCAGTGATGTCCAAACACTCCTGGAGCTCTGGCAGCCTCGAGGCTGTGCCCATTCCCTGGGGAGCCTGGGCAGTGCCCAGCACGCTCTGGAGGAAGAACCTTCCCTGATTTCCAACCCTGGCACAGCTCCAGCCCTTCCCTCAGGTCCTGTCCCTGCTCACAAACCAGGTTGTTTTATTCTCTTGGTAGTGAAAGTATGAAACCACTGATTGTTCCTCTCATTTGGCACAATGGTATGAAGCATCCAGGGAGACCCTGACAGACCCCCCCCTCACTCTGTGCACACTCCCAGCACCACAGGACAGGTTTCTTCAGGTGAAGGCAGCCAGTCCCAGCTGCTCTGGACATGGCCAAGCCTTGTTTTGTTATTCCATACCAACCACAAGGAATTCTACAGAAGACAGCACAGGGAATGGGATTGAGAACAAGTTCTCACAGTTTGCTGAGCACTTTCACACTCAGCTCATCACACAGAGCTCAGTGGCAAAGGCCCCTCTCAAAGCAGAGGGCTGGGAATGCTCAGGAGGGGGATGTTCTGAGAGGAGACATCCAGAGAATTGTGGAATCGTGGAATGGTTTGGGTTGGAAGGGACTTTAAAGCTCATCTCCTTCCACCTCCTGCCATGGGCAGGAACACCTTCCACCTTCCAGGTTTCTCCCAGCCCCATCCAGCCAGAGTCTCCCTGAAAGCTAAAATGAGATTTTTCCTGTTGCTTCCCCAGTCCTTGGACACTGAGTCCTGCACTATCAGCTCCCACCAGCTTCCTCCTGCCAGCACAGGCTCCCCAGGAATCCTGAGAGAGCCTCCTCATCTCCTGCACACACCCAGCCATGAAATGGATCCTGGGAAGGTCAGGACAGGAATGCTCCAAGTGGCTGTGCCAAAGTTTCAGTTAGACAGCAAAAAACTTCTTAAAAATTAATTTGCTGCTACCACAGGGTTCCTGCCATGCAAGAGCTTATCAGAATGCAAACTATAAGCTTCAAAGGGGAGGATGAATCAGAAGCTATTTTGAGAGTAATTATATAAGACTATAAAACTCAAACCATCTCATTATTGCACGTTGAGGATGGAGACAACCCTTCATATGGAGACCTCGCAGGGATCCAAGTGTTTCCAGTGGCTGATCCATGGCCAGGAGCAAACAGCAGCCTCATCCCTCCCAGGCAGGCAGAACTTGCTTCACTGAGCAAGGCCAGGGCTTTCCTCACCATTGGCTGTGATTCTTGTGGGGATTTGATTCTGCAGCTGGGAAATGAGCTGGAACAGGAGACAACTTCATCCAAAGTGTTTTACTTTAACTGATGTATAATTTAGAATATCCTGAGTTGGAAGGGATCCACAAGGATCATCCAGTCCATCTCCTGCCCTGCACAGACACCCCCAAATCCCACCCTGTGCATCCCTGGAGTGATGTCCAAACTCTCCTGGAGCTCTGGCAGCCTCAGGGCTATGCCCATCACCTGGGGATCCTGGGCAGTGCCCAGCACCCTCTGGGAAAAGAACTTTTCCCAAAATCCAGCCTAAGCTCCCTGGCAGCACTCCAGCCCTTCCCTGGGGTGCTGTCAGTGGTCACAGAGAGCAGAGATTTCTCTGACAATTCGCTGTCCTGGATAGGAGCTCTCAGCTCGTTACTGCAAATACTTGCAAATTCCCCAATTTTATAAACTCCAAGTCATAATGAAGGAGAAAATGCTTAGACCATAAATCTGCACATGGAATAAAGTTCTCTTCCAGCATCCCCAGCCATAGCCTCGAGGCTTTCCCATGTCAGCCTGGAGCCTGGGGCACCTCAGGCTGGGAGAGGATGAGCTCCTGGGACACCCCCGAGCTGTCACCTGCATTGTGCCCTGCCTGCAAGCAGCAGAGAGAGTTGTTTTATCCTTGTCTACATATCCAGGCTGCAGCTGAAGCTCCTGCTGTGTGCTATAGATACATATTATAATATTGGCTTTTTTGCAAATATTAAAATGGATTTTATATGTGTAATGTTGAAGTAATTTTGTTATAAAGATGTAGTTTTTATTTCTGTTGTTAATTAAGCTCAGTGAAATAGCTGATGTAAGTGTGCTTGTGTTAAAATGCCTGCTTGGATGGGATAACACCCAATGAACACAGGAGGAGGACCCCTGTACTGATCTGCCAATTATCAGCACTCAATGTCTGAAGCCAGTGAGGACCAAGGCCCAAAAACTGGAGGTGATAAGAACGGACTAAAACCACAACCAAAAAATACACATGCTCTAAAAAGGCAGAACCAAAGAAGAGATATGCTAAACAATTTTTGGAGCATGTCAATTAGTTTAGGGAAAAGTTCACTATGCAGAAGGGCCTATGAATATGCAACAGGCTGATGTAAGGGAGAAGGTATTTAAGGGGTGTCCCCAAAGATAACGGGGTGCTCTTGGCTGAGTGCCAACCCTAATAACCTTTGCTCTATGGTCTTCATTTCCTATTGTCCTTTATTAAACTTTTTACGTTTTCACAGGAGAGTGAAGGTGTTTTCTATGTGTGTCTTGGCCCAGGGTGATGCCAGTGCTGTCCCCATTCCCTCTGCACCCCATCCCTGGGTGGGGACTGTCACACCTCATGGGTTGATTAAAGGAGTGCATTAAACAGAGAAAAGACACTGTCACACCCTTTGTCACCTGGGGCTCTTCAGTTCATGGTTTGGTTCTTCCTTCACCAGGGAACAGACAGCAAATGCTCTCAGACATGGGAGTGGGAGCTGCTCCAGGCCCCAGGGGAGTTTAAAAACCAGAGGGAAATCTGAACAGAATAATTCAGAGGGACACATCAAAGGTGATTTTCAAATGCAGAGTCAACTGTGAGGCACTTCATGTCCCTATGTGAATATGTAACAAAACAAAGGGGAAAAAAATCAACACTTACAAATCACAGAATCCCTAAGGTTGGAAAATGCCTCTAAGATCATTGAGTCCAACCAAATGGAAGTGCAGAATACACCAAAGAAAGGGATGTGAGGTCAGATGAGAGTTTAGTGGCCTGGACCGTGTGCTTTTCCCACTGAAACAGAACGAAGAGTTAATTGCCCAAAAAGAAGGCAAAAATCCTGGATAGCTGAGGAGCACTGCATGGCTCTCCAGGCAGGAGGAGCCTCCAGTGTAGCAGCCAGAACAGAGCTCTGAACCCCACAGAAGCCGCATCTCTGCAGGGCTGCAGCTCCAAATCTGAGTATCCAATATCCCAAATTCCCTCCTGAACCCTGTCTCTGCCCACAGACAGCCTTCAGCCCATCCTCAGCTTCATCTCCCCAGATGGACCTGGAGACAAAACTCCCCTCTCCCACCACCAGCCACAAACCCCACTGGTGACTGTGGGCTTCACACAGTGCTGAGAGACACCAGGGACAAGAACTGACTCTCAGTGAAGTTGCTGGGCTGGAGGAGACCCATCACAGGCTCCTGAAGACCAAAAATGTTGGTTTTCAGCCATTATTGACCGATTTGGGCTTTCCCTCCAGGCTGCGGATTTGTCACTGAAACTTCTGCTGGCATGTGCAACCCAAAGGGGAACTTTGTGCTGTCAGAAACGCAGCATTTCTGTTATCAAAAGTGACAAAAAAAGAGAAAAAAAAACTTTTCCAAGCCGAAGGAAACATTCCCTGGTGATTTATGTCACTTTGTGACTTAATCAGCTGCTCTCTAGAGCATTATAAATGTGATAGGAAGAGTTGTCATTGCTTTCTGCCTAACTGATGACAAGCTAATGAACTATTATAAGCCACAGTGAATGCAATTATGGCACAAGGCTGTGTGCTAATCCCATGACATTTTATCACAATATGCTGTAGCAACATCTGTAAACAACCCGGTGGTGCTGAACACACACAGTGGCCAGGGCTGGGGTTAAATCCCTGCTGAGCATCCTCATCCCCCAGGCTGTGACCCTGTGTGCCAGGGCAGCCTGGCTGAGGCTGCTCAGCACAGGGAAAGCCTCTGATCCAGAGCTGGAGCTGAGCAGAGCCAGGCAGAGAGGAAACCACGGGAATCCAGACACTTCTGGGATGCAGAAATCCAACTGCGTTTCAGGATGCAAAACGGAACGAGTAAAAGCTTTTCACTCTCTCTCCCTCTCCCTAGAGCAACCAAAAAACCCTGGAACTTGAAATTTCCTTTTAAAAACTTGATCAAAGCAGTGTCTGCTGTGAGACTCCAGGCTCAGCAGTGCCTCTGTGCCCAGACTCTCCACCCTGGAGCTGCCACCTCGCTGCCCCTCACTTCCTGCAGTGGGATCCAATTCTGGGGAAAGGCTCCCCTGTGTCTCCCTCTCACACCCCATTTTGGCTCAAAACCCCACTAAAACCAGGCTGCCTTGAAAAGATCTCAGGGTAAAGCTTGGCAGGGAGCAGAACTGGGGTCTCTCCTCATCCCAGTGCTGGAAGTCTCCCAGGCTCCACAAGAGGACACAGTCTGCGGAGCCCAAAATCCTCGGCCAGGGTGGGCAGAAGACCCCAAGCATGGGACAAGGCAGCCCTGAAAAGCTTCCCAGAGCTTTCCTGAGTGCCCCCTGCCCAGGACACAGAGCCCCTCCAGCACCGGAGGCTCCTTGAGCTCCTGAGACATTCTGGATGCATTTATTGCCTGGACCTGCCCCATGGGACACCCAAAACCAGAGGTGCAGGATCCTTCCAGAACTGCCCTGGCTCCAGGTGCTGCACAGGCTGGGTGATGCCCAGCCTGGTGCCCTGCAGCTGCCAGCTGGAGCCACCTAAACCCAAAACAGCCACACAAACCCACAGCAGTCCCTCCTCCTCTGTGCCTCTCCAGCAGCACAGAACGGGCAGAGCAGCACTGGCACACCCAGAGCTGGGCTCAGATGGAGCAGCCAGGAAGGACTGACCTGCCTGGAGCCCCCACAGCGTACAGGGACCCTGCAGAGGTTTGGAACAGAGCATTTCTTTGTTCAAGCTGCCCTGAGTGAGGAGGGAACTTCCTCCCCATGGCTCTGCTCCTGCCATCAGCAGCTGCTGCTGCTGTTTCCATTAGCTTGGAGCAAAGACAGGGGTCTTGAACCCCTCCAATGCGCTGCAGTGAGCAGGCTGGGCTGCCTGATCCTACTCATTGATTAAATGGATTCTGAGATGCCCTTTTCCAACAGCTCCTACCACTCCATACCATGCAGCTCACAATTCTTTCAGCACAAGCATTTTGACCAGAGCTCAGATTCAGAGCTGGGATCAAACAACTCCAAGTAAACGCTCACCAGCATCCAGGAGATGAAGTGCTGCATCTGGAGAGAGAAACTGAGGAGTGAATGGCACAGAAAATCAGATTATTACAACACCAAGGGCTAGAACTCCTGGGCAATCATTATTCCAAATGGTCCAGGGCCGTGTGCCTCAAGGATGGTTTGGAGAGGGCTGGTGTGAAGGGAGCTCCTGGCATGCTGCCTTCAGGCTTCGCTGCACAGTTTGCTGTGATGTTGTCAAACATGAACCTGCTACAGCACAACAAACTGAACTAAACAGAGAGACACCCTCAGTCAGCAGCTGCGGCTCCGCCGCGCGCAGGGCTCCCCGCAGGAGAACTTTCTTTTTTCCCCCAGGCAGGGAAAATGTACATTTAATAGCCAATCACTCCAAAAATCTCCTCCCTGACCCTCCAGGATGCCATTTTGCAAGGTACAAATATAATTAAAGACAATACATGGCAGAGGGACTTAATTGCATCTCTCCCCAACAACTGCCAGGGCGACTGCTCTGTCAGGGAGTCCGCTGGATGGAAACATTTCACAGACAAGATCTCTGATTTTCCAACACACAGATGGGAAGGGGAAATATAGATTGTCATCTTTGAAAGAGAAACAGCAAATATTAAAGGTAGAAAATGCTGCCTAACCAAGATGAGATGGAAACCTGGGGTCCTGAGAAAGAATATTTGATTGTAGCTGGAAATGTGAGCAGTGAGAAGAAACAATTATGAAAAACAAGGGTAGCTGAGGCTATAGTTAAATAAAACAATTGGATCAGACATGAGCCCCGTTCTGGGTCTGGTTTATCCCTGCACAACGAACACACACATGGGAGAGGTTCTGGCTGCCAGGAGCACACACAGCGAGTGCAGCAACTCCAGCACAGCCAGGATGCCAAGCGACAAACACCTGCAAACCCAGAAACACCAAACACCTTCCCGGAGTCATCCCAAAAAACCGCGGGGAAGCTCGGGCTGTGCCCTGGTTTGAACCAGCTCAAAGCACACGCTGCCCCTCCGTGCAATGCCGGGAGAATTCTGAGAGCAGGGGGAAAATGTTTCAACAGCAAAGGCGTTTTGCTGAAATTATTTTCATTTAAATTATGAAAACACGCTTCATATTATGGAAAGAAAAAGCAAAGAATGATTAAAGTAACTTGAGAAATGTGGACTCACCAGAGCGGCGGCAGCTCCTCAGCGCGGTCCCTGCTCGCGCATCAATTAGCGGCGGCAGCGATCCCGCTGCTGTTTCTATGGAGTTGGGGATGCTGAGCCCTGACTATGCATGAGGCTGCTGCAGCTGCATGGGAGCAGCTCCGGGTCCGCACGCACCACAAACAGCAGCAGCCTCCCTGCTCTGCCTCGGCAATGAAGCGAGCAGCGGCAATTAGGCGGCTGCAAAGCTGCGCCTATGCAGAGAGGGGCTCGCGGAACACGCACACTCCACTCAGCTCCAGAGGGGCATTTTATTTGCCAGGACCATCACAGAGCATAGCCAGAGGCAGCTGGAGAGCCACGGATCCGCACACAATACACGAGCAGAGACACATGTCTGGAGACAGGCGATTTAATCCGTTTTTTCCTCGATTTTCTCAGCCGGTTTCAACCTTATTTCAACACAGTTTTACAAACCTTTCTTTGGCAGCAAGGTTTGAATCTGATACCTCCAAGATCCCAGCCTGGTTTAGTTGGGCTAAAGAGCAAATTTGCTGCACGTAGCTCTGGCTGGCTCTTTTCTAGGAGGAAAGGCAAGATCCATTTTGCAAGTGCATTACTCTGTGAGAAAAAAGATATTTGCCCCAAGGAGCTGCTCCTCACATGCTGGGCCTCTGGAAACTCAAGCTTCAGTGATTAATATTAGCTTTGCCTGGGTGGCTTGGAGCATGTTTACTGTTATATTGACTTAAAATACACTTGAATGGCGATTCAGAAAAGTGTGTTATTGTGCCTAGTGAGTAAATTCAAGACATGCCCATATTTCACAGGTAGTGGCTGAAGGCATCCCATAACCATGAATGAGGGTGTCATCAGTTCTCCCATTAGTCAAGCTAATCTATCAGGGGTCAGGTGGTTTTTCTTTCCCCAGAAAATACTCCAGAACCAATTTCTCAATAAAAAAAAAGATCTTTCTGCACCAACCTTCCTGCGATGAAAAATCCTTTATTGCCCAGAAATTCCCCCCTTTTTCCTGCCTGCAGCAAGAACACTTCTGTGCTTGGTTTAACATTTTAATAGTCTTTGCCAAGTGCCAGGAGGGTGTTCAGCGCTGTACAAGCTGTACTGCCTGCACCAGGACCTTCAAAAAGAGCAGTTCACACAAGGGGCAAAGCAGTAAATGTGCTCGGAATTACTGGGGGTTGGACACAGGCGAGCTGACACCATGTGCTGGGATTATCAGGAGGTCTCTCTGACTCTGTGCCTTCCCCAGCTGTCCTGTTCCCTCCTCTCACTCCAGTGTTCTCCTCCTGCATCAGGAAAGCACAGGAGCATTTTGCTGGGGTGGATCAGTGTGTGAAGGAGGGTTTGAGGAGGGGTCTTACCACGCTGAGATGAGCAGGGTCTGCTGGGGACAACCTGCAGCCCCTCTGTACATCAGCCTCTGCCTCCTGCCCTGGTTCCACTAGGGCAGCAACGCTTTGAACAAATGGATCATTAAGGCAAAATAAAAACCAACCTAGGTTGTTTAAAGAGAGTCTCAGCACAGAAGTGCTGAAGGTAGAAATCAAACCCAGAGGCTTTCTCCTGGATGTGCTTTGATCCCAGGATAAATTCCTTCCTGTACCCAAGCACCATCCTTTAAATCAACATCACCAGATGCTGGCTCCAGTCACAGAATCATGGAATCCCAAACTGGTTTGGGTGGGAAGGAGCTTGAAGATCATCCAGTGACACCCCTGCCATGTCAGGGACACCTTCCACTGTCCAGGCTGCTCCAAACCCCATCTAGCCTGGCCTTGGGCACTGCCAGGGATCCAGGGGCAGCCACAGCTGCTCTGGGCAGTGCCAGAGCCTCACCACCCTCACAGGGAAGAAATCTTTCCCAATATCCCATCAAAACTCACTCTCTTCAGTAACTCTCATCAGCCCTGCAGGATCATTTCAGAAGGAGTCAAGCTCCCCCTTTTCCCCACAGGATCTCCTGGGACGGGCTGGCAGCCTCTGTCCCAGGCAGGCTCTGTGAACCAGGGGGAGCAGGACCCAGCTCAGGGGGGCTCAGAGCAGGCTGTGGGGAACCACAGAACCTCCTGAGCTGGGAGGGACCCAGCAGGACCACTGAAGCCCTGTGTCAGCACCCTGTGTCCCAAAGAACCTGCTGCAGCTCCACTCCCATGGGCAGAGAGGATGGGAAGAGGGGACACATCACTGTCCCCACAGTCCTGTGGGGTCCTGACTCCCCTGCTCCACAGCCAAGTACAGCTGCACCACAAACCCTCTCAGCTACACCCAAGAGCTCCCACTGCTCCACCAGGGCACAGAAGGGATGAGCCCATCCCCTTAAGGGCCATCACCTGAGGCAAATGCTGTCCCCACAGCCCGGGTGACACTGCCAGCTGAGGCCTGGCAGGGAAGAGAGCGATCAGATGGAGGCAGCTCCGGGGGAGGACTGGAGACAGGCACAACAAAGGGATGCTGCAGCTCGCTCCATCTCGGGCCAGCCAGGAGCTCAGCTCTATTCCTGGCACTGCCACGGGCCCAACTGCAGGGAGAGCTCCCCCTCACAGCCCCCTGACAGCAGCACCAAAACCTTCCCCAGACAAACTCCTCATTTTTCTGACGGGTTTGGCTGCAGGCGAGGCAGCAGCCTGCAATCCTCCCTCCTCTGTTGGGTGTGCACAGAGAAATGCTGCAGCTCGGCTGCTCTTGTTGGCTGTGAGGAGGAGATTCAGCTGTTACATAACCAGGGAGTAGAGGTGCATCCACTCCATCCACAGCAGCCCTTTCAGCCACTCAGTCCAGAATGGTTTAAAAAAAAAATTAAATCACCGCACAAAAACTTACTCTTACATAAACTATACAGTAATATTTTTATATTCACAGGTTTTTTCCACTCTTGGACACAGCTCAAGAAGGCTGATGATACCTGGCTCCACACATTCCCTGAGGATACTGCTCCCCATCCACACATGAAACAGCAGAAAAGACCAAGCTGCCCCTGTGCTGAGCTGTGCAGGAGCAGCCTGGCTCCAGCTTTGGCAGTGCTTCCTTCAACCTGAACTCCAGCAGGACACTCCACAAGCCAAACTGATCCAGCCAGCAGTTAATAGATTTATCCAGGAGGCAACAAACTGCCTGAGAAGCCAGAGACTCCACGTGAAGATGACAAATAAGGCCAGTTTGACTCCAGCAAATTTGGTGTTTGGCTGCTGGGGCTGTGCTGCCTGCATGGGGACGCTCCAGCAGGAGCCAGGGCTCCTCTGCCCTGCTCCTGACACAGCACCTGCCTGGGGCCATCTGCTCACCTGCACACAGCCCCAGCTTCCCCTGCCTGCCTTTGTGAGGACAGGTTTGCTGGGTCTGAACATGGGACCGCAGCCAGCCCAGAGCAAATCTGCTCCACGTGAGACTTCGGGATAAAATGGACAAGGCATCAGTGCAGATAATTAGATAAACATCCAGACACTGATGGGGAAGGCATGGTACCTCTGTGACTGTGTTAGTAAACACTTGATGCAAACAGATTTTCCCCCTTGCTGGAGCAGCTTTACAGCCAGGAACTGAGAAATATTGGTACTTGTCAGGCCCAAACTGTGTCCTCTGTGCTGTCTAGACATAAAAATGGGCCCAGTCGTGCAGAGCAGAGACAACAGCCCTGGCTGCTCGTGCAGCCAGCCCAGCACAACTCGCCTGGGGCACTGGGGCTGAGCACAGCTCAGAGCACACAGACATTCCCCCTGCTAAAGGCAGATGATGATGATGTTGTGATCCTGACATGAACACGAGGTCCTGGACAGGCTGCACAAACAAATGCAGATCTGTCATATCAGGGTGGACAGAACAAGAACAGCATGGAGTATTTCTGCTGCAGAGTCAGGAAAATGTTAATTTTGGTGCAAGGTAAAGAATTCCAAATTGATGCAATAAGTTTGCAAGCTGTTTGCTCTATTTGCAAGAGCTGCACAGGATGTGATGTTTAAGGACACAACCAGCCATGGTAAGAGGCCTCCAGAACAGGCAGGTATAAAACAAACTCATTTAAAGAGGAGAATTAAGTTCCAGACAAAGTGGGATGTGGAAGGAGGCTGTTTGCCTGGAGCTGTCAGCAAAGCAGTGCTGGAAGCACCACTGCAAACCAAGGGCTGGCAGAACCCTGGTGCCCTGTGCCCCGGGGGTACCAGCTGCACCCCAGCATGAGATCCTGGCACAGAGGGGCAGGAGAAAGGAAGGGAAGGTGACACAGAAAGCCTGGGACAGGGATTGATGGGCAGCTGTGCTGCACAGTGTGCTCAGCAGAGGAGAAGAGTTTGTGAAAACTCATGGTGTAAAAAACACTGTGAAATCCACTGGGTTTACAGATCATTGCCTGCAGGAACCTCAGAAGAAGCCCTCTATGAAAATGTTGGACTATACAAATAAACAACTTTGAGCAGGTTAGCAATAATTCTAAAAGCTTTGAGATTTGAGGTTTTGTTCCTCAGCACATGAGCCTGGGTTCCAACTGCTCCTGCCAATGTCTTCTGAAGTGACAGCAGGAGATCTCTGGGGTGAGCAGCTGTGAGAGCAGGTGTAGGGAAAATTCCCCACTTTGCAAACAGAGCTGCCCCTTTGCTCCTAGAGCAGAATTCCTGCTCCTGACTCATCCCTGGCACACCAGAGTCCCTCCCTGGCTCTACAGCCTGACCAGGACCAGCCTGACCTCAGGCAATTCTCAGGGAAGGTAGAGCACACATGAAAGCACACCAAGATCCCTTACTGGTGAACAGAAATCCATGCAATCCATGGGATTCCCTCCATTTCTCAAGCATCAATCAGTTCCTGCTGTCCCAGTGGCTTCAGTAGGCTCTTTACTGCTTTTTGTTGGTTTGGTTTTGTTTCATATAGGACAGGAGTCTGTGTTTTTGAAAAAGGAACTTTATCTTGGCAACTTTATCCCGGCTGTCCCCCCGTGCAACCACCCTGTTCCACATCAACAGGTGAGGCAGGACTTGAGCCAAAACTTCACCATGGAACATGTGGAAAGGGAAGGAACCCTCCCAGAGGGGTGCCAGGACCAGCCCCTGAGTCCAACACGGAGCTCCCAAACATTTTCCTCCCCTGTAGGGGATGGATGTCCCTCCTGCCTTCCACAAGCACCCTCCAGCAGACGGGAGCAGGGCCGTACCTGGCTCGGAGATAATCAGGCTCTGGTCAGAAGGCAGCAGGAGGAACTCCCTGCAGGTGTCCAGGTCCAAGCTGGGCAGGCTTTTCTTCTGGCACAGCTCGGTGAGGATGCTGATGGCCCTGCGACAGCGGCCATCCTCCCTGGGAGCGCTCATCGCCCCGTCCGCATCCTCCGCTCCCTCTGCTCTCTAGGAAACTCTCAGCAGGAGCAGAGGCTGGGCTCGGGGCTCAGCACAGGAGCAGCTTCACTCGAGTTCCATCCTCTGCCGGGGCAGCACCTGCTGGGACACGCGGAGCTGCCCCAGGGCCGCTGCTCGGAGCCGGAGCCCGCAGCCCCCGGCGCTCCCGGTGCCTCATCGCCTCTGAGATCACAGCTCTGTTTACTGCCAAGGCTGCTCCAGACAAAGAACCTCCTACCAAACTCAGTTTCGTGCCCTCCACACGAGACGCATTAAAGCTGCAGCCCAGATAATTCCTTTTAACCCTTTCGCTGCTGCCCTCTCTCCAGGTGCGGAGTTTGGCGTCCCAACCTTGGATTTTGCAAATAAAAATGAGTGTTGGAACCTCCTGGCTGAGGACAGCACATCAGCAGAGAGGAGGTACCAGAGTGCTCCCACAAACACTGCACAAACTACTCACAACTGCCAAAGGCAGCAGAAGAAAAGCTGCAGGTTTTATTGATTTGTTTGTGCTGTCCTAACACACCAGGCTGCAGGTGGCAATAGAGATTGAGAACGCCGTTCTAGTTCATAATTAGATTTTTTTCCTTTTACTTTCTGCAGTATTTTTTTATTCCTGTTGCAATTTAGCAGGCAGGTCATGCCACACGACAGAGCATATATTTGACAGGCAATTGTGGAGCAGGCAATTAAAATTATGTACAGCAGGATGACTTCTTGCAGCTTGTACAAACCTAATGAGCATTGTGGAGAGCCAGGGTTGAGGCTGCACAGGTCCCTCAGCCCCACAGCGCAGCAGGGCATGCTCAGATGGTGTTTGTGGTTCTGTTAATGACCTGCTGGAGCACTGGGAGCTGTCACAGCAGAGTGGCGCAGGGGTGGCACCAGCACCCAGGACAGCACAGGCTGCCTTGGGCACAGAACCTGCTCCACACCCCATTCCCAGGCTGGACAATTCCTCCAGCTCTTGAGCTGGTGTGACACAGAGGGTGTGGGTGGCACTTGAGGAGCACAAAGGCATTGTGCCCAATACCCCTGGAAAGCTGCATCAGGGCCCTTTTGGCCACCCTGGTCCCTCCTTGGCCACACCAAGGTTTTTTGGACACGTCACCAGAACATCCCTGCTGTCCCCACGTGGCACCTGTGTCTGGCAGAGCCAAGCTCTGCTTCTCCCAAAAACTTCTGTTGCCAGGACGACGTGAGTGAAACCTTTTATTTAATCCAGTAACTGGTCACAAAGGGAGACTTTTAATTAGAGACCAGCCTGGCCAGTGCTCCATGAGCTGCTGCTGTGGACAGGCTGAGGCACAAGTGCACCCTGACAACTCCTCCTGAAGGTGTTTGTCACCTGTCACCTGCAGCCAGCACCAGCAGCCCCAGAGGTCTGTGTTTACTGGGGAGAGGTTCAGACACTGGGAGCTAAACCAGAAATTTCCCAGAGGTGAAGCTCAGGTAGAGTTTGCTTTACATTTAGATGACAAACTCCCGAAAGCCACTCACCCACTTATTTTTTTAAGAAACTTGAGGCTCAAATGACGCCTCAAACCTGAGATTTGGATCCATACAACATCTGCTTGGTTGGGGAGGGAACAGCTCCTCTTCTCTGCTCCTCCTTTCACTGCCTGCCCTGGGGCATTTGTGTCCCAGAGTCCCAAAACCAAAGGATTTGTACCCAGGGGGATGCAATGAGCCCCAGGCATCACGTCATGTCTCCAGCACAGCAACAGTTTCTGCCTGAGCCACCAAAACTGGCACCAAGAGAGGAGTTCCTGGAATATATCAGTCAAGTCTTGCATCTGAAATTTGAATTTATCTTGAAGGGATTTCAGCAGACAAAAAAACACCGCAGCTAAACCCTTTGAAAAAGGTTAATGCCCAATTGAGAGCTTGTAACACAGAAATCAATAATAAAATTCAATTATTTGGGGGGAAAAAGGGTAATTTTATTACAAAGGTAATACCAAGAACTTTTACTTTTAAATTTAAAGTCACCTTGGGTCAAATATTCACCTTGATTTACATATCAGAGGATTCCAGGCTCACTGGATACTAATAACAGAAGATCCTGCATCCATACTGTCAACAAATATTCCTTCAGAACAAAAACCAGATTTTTTTACACCTTGTACCTTTGAATTTATGTCATACACACTCTTTAGTGTCCAGCACAGAAGGCTGGGAAAGAGCCAGGTGGGAGCTGAAAATCCAAGCACTGCTTTTCCCAAGCAGGAGCTCTGCTTCCCAATTTTCCTCTCCCACATCCACACACACCCAGCAGCAGGGGCACAGATTTTCCCTCTCATGTCCTGCTGAGAAACTCCCACTTTGCCCCATGGAGCAGCCCTGGAGAAGTCAGATTCCATCCCCAGACCCTGCAGCTCCCTCCACCCCTCCGGGCAGCTCCTGGTCTGGCCAGAAATTCCTTTTTCCAGCTGCCTCAGACTGAGCTGGCACTTGGAGACCCAACTGTTCCCCAAGCTGTGTTTCCACCTCCCAGTGTGAGAAGAAGAGACAATTCCCGAAATCCCAAGGAGCTGGCAGAGCTGATCCTCTGCAGGGGCTCAGTGGTGTTGTCTCATCCACATCCCCCCTGGCATTTTGGGTTTCCTGTGCCTGGCAGAGCTTTCCCTGCAGCTGCCTGCCCTTGGCACGAAGGGAAGTGTGGATGCCTCTCCCCCACAGGGCAGCATTTATCTCCCCCCTGATCCTGTCCAGTGTCTGGGGTCACACTTGGAGAGGCAGAGCCAACAGCTAAACACAGCAGCTCTACCCCAGAAGGGCTGGGAGTGGAGTAAACTTTGGGAGAAAGTGGCTCAACAGACTCGACAAAGAAATGAGTTCCAGGCAACACAGCAGCTCTTGAATTACCTCTGAAACAACCCCTGAGGACAGGAGCACAAAATGAATGAAAACTGCAAGGAAAGAAGGAAAACTGCAGCTTGTGGCTGCTCGAGGCTGCTCAGTGAGCAAGGCTGGGAGTGGGAAAATTCCTAAAATCTGAGAGGCACGAAAGAGCATCATTTTTCCCTGCAGAAAAAGCAGAAGCCAAGCACCAGAGACAGCATTGCACAAGCATTTGAGGAACTGGGAGGTTTTACAGCGTGCTGCAATTGGATTAATGAGGGTGGTGTGCTCCAGACATATCCACTGGAAGGGATTTTTATTTATTTCAGGGCTGGAACAACCTGGGCTAGGGGGAGGTGTCCCTGCCCATGGCTGGAAGGGGATGGGCTCTGAGATCCAACCAAAACCATTCCATGATTCCATGAATGTGCCACTAAGTTGGAATCCCAGATATATTTGTCCAGCTGAGACAGAACATGCTGTTCATTTAATCCGCATTAGGATCTATTTGAAGCTGATATTTTTATTTCTTAATAATAACCAAGTCTGGAGAGGGAGCAGCAGCATTTATTTGTGCCAGCTCTATCTAATAGCATGCCATTGTTTACTTTCCCAGTTAATATAATAATTGGAAACAGCTCACAAAGGATCCAGACCTTCTTGCCAGGAAAAATGACGTGGATCTGGATCCTTTGGCAACGGCGCCGAGTCATCTGTGGATAAACACAACATTTGGGATTGCTGTGCCCCTCCACACACTTCTCCAGGGTGGTGGAGCTGTGTGAACAGAGAGAAACCCAAAATCTTCACCTCATTCCTGCCTGCACAGAGGAGGAGAGCACCTTATCCTACAGAGACAGCGAGGGAGATTTAGTTGAAGTCCAATACAATTAGTTTAAAAAACAATTACTTTGTGCTAAGTATCAAATCTGCAGCACAGAGCAACAGCAGAAATATAAAGGAAATATCAAGATTCCCTCCTTGTGTGTTCTGAGTCTCTTCTGGCTGTTCATTCCCTGTGGAAATTTGGGGGTTGGGAGGAGTTATTTGATTAGAGACACTCCACTCCTTGAATATCCAGGAAGGAAGGAAGGAAGGAAGGAATGAAGGAAGGAAGGAAGGAAGGAAGGAAGGAAGGAAGGAAGGAAGGAAGGAAGGAAGGAAGGAAGGAAGGATCATGCTGAAATTGTAGCCTAAAATGAAAATCCCTGGACTGCAGCACGAGCACTCTCTGAGATGAGGAGTTTAAAGATAAATAACACATTTCCCTCCTGGGCACAGCCTGGGAGGAAACTGCTCAGCCCAAAGGCCACAGAGGCAGGGGGTGGCAGTCCCTGCTGCCAGCTCCTGTCCTGCAGTGCCAGCGAGGCATTCTGGGCAGGGCTGGCTTCATTGGATTCAGGGCAAGGAAATGTGGCTCTGTGTCCTGAAAAGCTCTGATTCCAAGAGGCATCTTGGAATATGCTGTGTTGCACACAAAGCTGGAGCCAGGGCCTGGGGGATTTGGAGCTGTGTGCATCCAGGCAGGAAGAGTTCCAGAGGCAGGACTACCACCAAAAGCTCTTTCCTGGTGGTGAGACTACTGAAATACATTTTATTGACCTGGAATCTTTGCATATCCTCAAGGTTAAGAGTCAGAGCCTGACTTGGCAGGGCTGGAAGCTCTAAAAAGCCATTTCTGCTCCAGCAGCATCAGATGGCTGATGGTATCAGCTGAGCTGGGCCCAGGAGGCACAGGATGAGCTGTGCTCAAAGCCATTGTCCAGAGAGCTCAGGGAGCTCTGACCTTCCACAGCTGCCTTTAACAGCCTCAATAAAATGAATGAAGAGAAAGCCTGGCCTGGCTGAAGGACCCAGGGATGGGCTGGAGCTGTGCCAGGGCAGGTTTGGGTTGGATTTTGGGAAAGGTTCATTCCCCAGAGGGTGCTGAGCACTGCCCAGGCTCCCCAGGGAGCTGCCAGAGCTCCAGGAGTGTTTGGACAGTGCTGCCAGGGATGCTCAGGGTGGGATTTGGGGGTGTCTGTGCAGGGTCAGGGGCTGGGCTGGATGGTCCTGGTGGATCCTTCCAGCTCAGGGCGCTCCATGGTTCCACGACTTGGCAGCCTGGTGCCACCCTGTCACCAGCCTCTGTCAGCCTGGCAAGCTGGGCTGATTTAGGACATAAATTTCAGGAAGATTATGGCAGCAAATCCCTGGAATGAGCGTTAGGCTGGGATTAGACCCATTTCAGTTCCTCACCCTGGCTCAAACAGTTAATCCTACCTCCCCAGGTCAGAGTGGCTGCTGTTGGTCCAGGGCTGTCAGAAGGCTCAAGCTGGCCCTTGCCTAAATGTTAATGATCAATATTAACACATCCTTTCTCTGAGAGCAGATGAAAAACTGCTCCTTTTAGGGTCTCATTTCAGCCTTCTGTGCCACGGACACCTCTATCAGTATCACTGCATAATTTATTTTTAAAAGACTGCACCTTCTTTGAAGGCCAATAAAATGCTGGTGTCAGAACCCAGAAGAGAGATTAAAATTTGTCCTTGGTTATAAAGTGCTAAAGATTCCTGGGAAGCCTTTGCTGTCACATCCTGCTCAGCCACTGCAGCTGAGGGGAGCAGGAGGAGCCCTCTGACATTTAATCCCAGCAGGCTCCAGGTGGCATCCAGGGTTTCCAGAGCAGGACAAGGCTTTGGCCTTCAATTCCGAGCTCCAGCAGCCCTGAAATGAGGGATTTTTAGGTTTGAAATGTCCCCAGTCCACACAGCATATGGCTTTATCTCAGCACCATTTCCAGCAGGAAAGAAGAGGGCATTGGATAAAAGGCCCTGGATAAATTCCATGTGTCTGCACAGTCAGAGATTGAACACATCCATCTGCAGCCACCTTCCAGTAACACCTGGCAGGGAGGGCAGGAGGTCCCAAGCCCCACATTCCTTGGAATTAACCCAGGCTTTAAACCATGAGTGTTTTCATGGAAACCAAAAAGCAAAGCAGGATATCCTTAATCTCAACCCTCTGGAAGAACCACTCTAAGTTGCTGTTTGTAATGAGAAATAAGGAGTTATAAGCTGGTTTGTTTTTTTCCCCCAGTGTGCTAACAAATTATTTGCTGTATTCTGGTTATTTTTATCTCTCCCAGTGGAAATACAAGTAATAAAAATAGCAGTATTTTATAACAGGGAAAACAAAACCTATGGTGCACAATTGTGCCTCGGAGAGAAAACGCTGTAATGTTTTTATTTCAGGAGAACATTAACATGTGAAAAGAAACCTGAGAGCTCCTTGATTAACCTGCTCCAGCAGCCTCCAGAGAGGAGCATGGATGCGCAGGAGCTGCTTTTCCTGGGCTGCTGCTTCCCACCAACACTTTCAAGGAGCCAAGTCTCTGACCAAGCCTCCTTACCCCTGGCTCTCCTGCTCTCCCAGGCACCTTCCAGCCCTTGGGAGTGGTGTGGGTCACAGCCATTCCCAGCTCATCCCACCCAACCATCCCAAACCTCTTTCACAGACCCACAGCCAGCAATCCCAGTGTTTTTTCCTGGTTAGAGGCGTGTGGATGTGTGTGGAGGAGCTGTTTACACATCCAGCTCACCCTCAGAGCCACCTCTGCAGGAAGCTCCCCTGGGAGCCCAGAGCAGCATTTGCAATACTCCTATTAATAAAAAGAAAAAAGAGAAAGCCCTTGTCAATCACTTCACTACTTAATAATCTCCTTCCACAGGTGACAACAGACAGAATCCTAAATGACAGATGTGCTGGCAATCATGTCCCCAAGGACCCTCGTGGAGAAATAACCGGGTTCAGCTGAGCCATGCAGCACGTGGGCCTTTCCCAGCTTTGGTTGCTGCTGCATCTGCTTTCCCAGAGCTCCATACCCCCCAAAAGAGGGGCACCAGTCTGGAATGAGGCTGTCCTTGCCAGCTGCCCATGGGCAGAGCAGGAGAGCCCACAGCAGTGGGATGGTTTGGGAGGGAAGGGCCCTTAAAGCTCAACCAGTGCCCCCCCTGCCACGGCAGGGACACCTTCTTCTATCCCAGGGTGCCCAAGCCCTGTCCAGCCTGGCCTGGGGCACTCCCAGAGGAAAATTTACAGACTGCCTTTCCAAACACAAAGGTTCTTACCCTGGAGAGAGGCTGGGAGGGTGGGCAAGGTGATGGTGCAAGAAGAATTCTCTGTGGGGTGTTGGCTGCTCCTGCCAGCATCAGATCCCAGGGCCAAAAGAGTTCACTGGGATTTTTTTTTTTTTGTTTAAGTGTCTTTTCTTACTGATAAAGTTATTTCCCAAGGCTCTAAATGACAAGAGACATGGGCACCCTGCTGTTAGCTTTGGCAGAGAGTTGTGTGCTGAGTTCATCTGCTGTCTGACAGTCAGACATCCTCCCAGCACTGCCTCAGAGCCCAGCACCAGGGCAGGGCTGCAATGGGATGGACTCTAAGGTCCCTTCAACCCACACCACTCTGTGATTCTGTGACTCTCAGGACTCAGGAGCAAACAGGAAAGAACATTGTTGAGTCAAAAGGAAGAAGTAACTCATCAGGGAACTGAGGATACAGGTCTTGATTTGGATGAAGCTCTGCCATCTTACAAATGTGGCCCCAATAAATCACATTTCAGCCATGATTCTGCAGCCAGAAATCCTTCCTGTGAAGCCACTTGCTGTGCCCATCACCCAGGAAAGGCAAGAAGGAGAGAGATCCTTGGAACCACAGGGCAGGACAGAGTCTCCAGACCCACCAGCATAACTGAATTACTTTCCACAGAATTCAGTTTTCAACAGCCAGCAGCAAATAAGGTGGCCTGGCACACTGATGTTCTGCTCAGCCACTAGAAGGACCCTGGGTCTGTATCAGCAGGAGAATTAGGTTGATTATAACTGGGCAGGAGATTAAACTGGTTTGACATGTCCACAGTCACCCCCTGAACCAGCAGCACCAGATCTCCTGCTGGGAAAGGGAACTGGGAAGTGGAGGAGTTAACAAAGAGCAGGCTGAGGTTTTTCTGGACACCTAACTGGAAAAGAGAACTCTCAGACAGCACAGCAGAGGATTGAATGCTGACCACACACTCTGATTAATCAGGCTTTCCAGAGGGCAGGAGAGCATGGCACAAGGCTGGAAAAACCAGGAACAAGCTGCAACTTCATCAGGAGACCCGGACCACACACAGGAACCCACAGCCCCATCAGCTCTGCCAGTGAGTAAGGAAGGAAGAGCCAAAATGTCTCAGTTCCCAGCCATTCCCTGGGCCACACTGGGGTGATTTCTGGGGTCGTCCCACAGGTACTCTCAGCAGGGCCTTGTGAGGGGGGCAGATGGAGCAGGGCAGAGCCCTTTACTCCAAGTGAATCTCTGTTTCAAAGCTCCTTCCCAGCCATTCTATGGGTCACACTAGGGGATCTCTGGGGTCACCAGGTCAGCAGGGCCTTGTGAGGGGGGCAGATGGAGCAGGACAGAGCCCTTCATTCTGAGTGAATCTCCTTTTCCAAAGCTCCTTCCTGGCCATTCCCTGGGCCACACTGGGGGATCTCTGGGGTCACCCCACAGGTTCCCTCAGCAGGGCCCTATGAGGGGGGCAGATGAAGCAGGGCTGAGCTCTTCACTCTGAGAATCTCCCTTTCCAAAGCTCCTTTTCCTTCCCAGCCATTCCAAGGACCACACTGGGGGGGGATCTCTGGGGGTCACCAGCTCAGCAGGGTCCTGTGAGGGGGGCAGATGGAGCAGGGCCGAGCTCTTCACTCTGAGTGAATTTCTCTCTCCAAAGCTCCTTCCCACCCATTCCGTGGGCCACACTGAGGGATCTCTGGGGGTCATCCCACAGGTCCCCTCAGAGCCCTGTGAGGGGAACATATGGAGCAGGGCACAGCCCTTCACTCTCTTTCCAAAGCTCCTTCACAGCCATTTCCTGGGCCGCACTGGGGGTGATCTCTGGGGGTCCCCCCACAGGTTCCCTCAGCAGGGCCCTATGAGGGGGGCAGATGGGGCAGGGTTGAGCTCTTCACTCTGAGAATCTCTCTTTCCAAAGCTCCCTTTCCTTCCCAGCCATTCCCTGGGCCGCACTGGGGTGATCTCTGGGGGTCACCTCACAGGTTCCCTCAGAGCCCTGTGGGGGGGCGGCAGATGGAGCAGGCCCAAGCTCTTCACTCCGAGTCAACCTCCCTTTCCAAAGCTCCTTTTCCTTCCCAGCCATTCCCTGGGCCACACTGGAGGATCTCTGGGGTCACCCCACAGGTCCCCTCAGAGCCCTGTGAGGGGTTCAGATGGAGCAGGCCCGAGCCCTTCACTCTGAGATTCTCTCTTTCCAAAGCTCCCTTTCCAGCCATTACATGGGCCATATTGGGGGATCTCTGGGGTCACCCCACGGGTGCCCTCAGCAGGGCTCTCCCCACCTGCAGACCCAAAACCGAGAGTTTCTGCCCCAGAACGGCTCCTGCTCCCCCGGAGCCCGGCGTGCAGAGCGCTGTGCTCACAGCACCATCTGCTGCCGCCATCCGGGCAGCAGATTTTAAGGAATGAGCAGTTAATTTGGGGATTCTTGGCAAGATGGTGCATGAATTACACACCGTGGTCCCTGCCTTCATGGTTATCCAGAGCTCTCCGTGCTTCCCACCCCATCTCTGAAGCAGCAGCACATTCCCTGAGCTCCTGAGCTGACCCAACCCCAGGCTAGCTCCAAATCTGACTTCAAATCTGGCTCCAAATCTCTGATTGAGGAAGCAGAATTCACCCTGAGCCTGGGCCCTGCTGGTTGCAACATGTCCTTCCTCTGGAAGCATTTAGTGCAAATAGAGAAGATGAAGAATTTACATTTGGGACTGCCTGGAGACACAAACTCAGAGAGGAAACAAGACTCAGTTTGGAATTTTGCACCTCGTTTTGCAGTCAGCAGCAAACCCCTGTCAGATCCAGGGCATAGACCATGTTGCTGTGCCTGGTGGCAGCTGCAGAACTGCACCAAACACGGCTCCAAAAGAAAATTCCAAATGAGTGGGGGTTCCAGGCACCTTCAGAGCTCTCTCTTTCCTGACAGGAAGGAAATCTGAAACAGATGCAAGCTGCAATGCCGATCCCATTGTCCACAGCCCAGCCAAAAGGTGTATCCCAGCCCCATATTCCCACAGTGGTGGAAATCTTCAAAATATGAGACTTCCAAACAGTTCAGAGCATTTCTTCCACCACAAAGTCTTTTGGGTTTGTCTCTGATATACAAGATAAAAAAATTAAGATACTCTGAGCTGGGCAGCTGCTGGACAGGTTTAGTTAGGGTGGCTCATCCTGCCCAGCCCCAGAGGTTGTGTTTGAGGGAGGGCAGGGGCTGAGCTGCACAAACAGCAGCAAGTTCTGCCCCTGGGCAGTGCTGGGGGTGCAAAAAGGGCCAGTCAGCAGATCAAAGAATCCTAAAATAGTTTGGTTTTTAAGGAACCTTAAAGCTCATCCCATTCCTGCCATGGTCAGGGACATCTTCCACTATCCCAGGCTGCTCCAAGCCCTTTCTAGCCTGGCCTTGGGCACTCCCAGGGATGGAAGATGAACATCAGTGCCAGGATGAAGCAGCAGATACAGCCCGGCACACTCTGCCTGCCCCTTGGTGAGGGGTCCCCCAGCACCCCCAGCCGCTGTCACCCAGCCTTGTGCCATCTGCTCACTGAGGTTCTGTGCTGAACGTGCTCATCTGATGTGTCAATGAGAGGAGCAGGAGTTTATATCTCTGGTTTTAAACCCTGCTAATTTAGCAGACATTATCCTGGTTCCTAAGCATTAACCCAGGTGGAGATCAGCCAGCGCTGTGCTGCAGCCCATGGGAAGCAGTGGAAGGTAATTTGGCCAAGAGCTGTTTGCTCAGCCTTAAGTGCTTTGTTCTGCTCCATCTGCTCCACCAACACTGAGCAAAGGACACAGGAACAGTCAGGAGTGCAGTTCAGCCCCTGTGAGTCTGTTTAGGCGCTGGAGTGATCCAGAGCTCACATGGGGAGGGAGATAAATCAGGGGAAGGAAGGCCAGTGCTCTGGAGGAGATCCAGACTCATCATCTCAACCCTCAGACAGCAGTAACTCCAAAATCATCTGTGTCTACAGAGATATCCACACCCTGGAAGTGTCCCAGGCCAGGCTGGACAGGGCTTGGAGCAAGATGGGACAGTGGGAGGTGTCCCTGCCATGGCAGGGTAGAACTGGATGAGTTTAAAGCCTTTTCCAACCCAAACCATTGTGGGATTCTGTAACAGATGTGAATTCTACAATAGCAGCAAGGGGTTGAACAGTTTAGCAGCCGTTTCTAATCCTTGGTAGGATTTTGGGATGGGATTTTTCACCCTGGGTTGAAATGAAAATTGGCAACTGTATGATGGGGTGAACTGCTCAGTGTCACTGGAGCAAGCCAGGAGAATTAATTAAAGCCAGGAGAACTAAACCCAGGGCATTAAGAGACAGAAAATCCAAGCAAGCCTGAGCGGAGTCAAACAGAGGAGCTGCAAATGCCAGATGCCAGCCCAGCCACAAAGGCCAACTGCAGCCACCCAAAGAGCTGCAGCAGATGGGCTGGCAGGGCTGCAGCAGATGGGCTGGTGGAGCTGGGAGTGCTCTGGACACAGCCAGGCAGCACCTGGCAAAGAGAAACAAACCCCCTCCTGAGACCTTGATGCCTCGGGTTTAGCTCTGTGCTGCTTTAGTGTGTGGGTCTGGGCTTCACACAAGAGGATGGCGAGCTCTGTGCACAGAGCAAGAAGGCAAAACAATTCCTTCTCTAGCTGGGGACCAAGGACAAATGATCCAAATCTCAGGCCCAAGAGCACAAACAACGTGGGCTGGAGAGAGAAAAACAAGGATGGGACTTCATGGGCTGGAGCTGTAATTGGACAGTTAACTTCAATATGCAAATGGAGCAGAACTTATAAAAGTGTGAGACCCCGTGACTGGTCATGGATTTTGTGACCATTTAGGTTCATCTTGGGTTCATTTTTGTGACCATTTGGGTTCATCCTGGGTTCATTTTGTGACCATTTTCGTTCATCCTGGGCTCATTTTGTGACCATTTTGGTTCACCTTGGGTGTAGTCCTGGCTGGGCTCTGGTGCTGCCCAAGGTGGATCCATTGAGGAAATCCTTTTAATAAATCCCTGCTTTATTCTTTAGCTCTGTCCAGTCTCCTTTCTAACTCAGTCTTCACAAGGCATCAGGATCCTCACTGCTGCTCTGGCAGCTCCAGGGAGGCTGAGCAGGGCACTCCCACCCCTCATGCCCATGCAGAGCCAGTACCAGCTGTGCTGCCAGGGTTTGGCCTGAAAGTGCCACGGTTCAGGTGCAAACCAATGGGTCTGCAAAGAGACAGGAGCAGTTGTTGGTTGGTGTAAAGTTGTTTATTGCAGGAATACATCAGCCTCGAAGGCGAGGAGTTCAGATTATTAAATCTGGGCTAAAAAAACCTAAGTTTTCTGCCATAGAGCCCTGATGTTCTGAGCAGAAGCAGCAGAAGCTGCTACCACCTTTTATTTTTTACCCCAATACAGGGGGATTTTATTCATAAATCATCCATTCAGCTAAAAACGTGATTCTACAACATTCTTCTTACACCTATCTGAGCTTAATTCCAATGTGAGAAAGCAGTGTCTGTTCTTAGCCAAAATGTATACAAATAGTTCTATCTGTTCATTCAAATGGTTCTATCTGTTCATTCAAATCGTTCTATCTGTTCATTCAAGTGGTTCTATCTGTTCTATCTAGAAATGCAAGCAATGTTCTGCTATGTTTTTGTTATGTCTGGAGCTAAGTTAATTTTGTGAAGGGTAACATTACTGAACTTTAGGGCTTTTACTGTCTACCACAGTATCTTAAGGCACTTAAGATATATTCCTACTTATTTAAAACTAAAACTTACACTCCTGCTTCATGTCTGTGTGGCTTGATATATTTCAGTTTCTCTGAAGGTTCCATTTCATTCCTTTCTCTCTCTGAGGGACTCCGAAGGTTTTCATTTGATGCATTCCCCTGGGCAGGGAGCAGAGCCCAGCAGGTGCAGCAGAGAATGCAGGTGTGCTTTGTTTCAGCAAGAACAGAAGCTCCAGTGAAGCTCACTGAACCTTTTCCTGGAACACAGCTCTCATCAAGGAGCCCCTGTGACACTCAGCCACCTCAGGCACTCCAAGAATAAACACAGAGTGAGAGAAAAATTGGAGTTGGTTATGAGCCTGAAGGGAGCTACTGGTACATAACAGACCTGCCTGGATCAGAGCCTTCAGCTGGGTTTGGAAGTTCAGACCCACCCCCAGGCTGGGAGGCATTCCAGGGTACCAGAGCTCTTCCTCACTGGCTGAAGAGAAATTATTCCAAGGGAACTTTAGCTGAGGTGTGTGAAAAATGGCCAGATAATGTTGGCTCTCACATTTATGTATTAGATTTTGCATGTTGTTAGTGATTATAAATATTTAGAAATAGTACCAGTTAAAAATAATATATAATATGATGTGATATGGTATGATATGATATGGTATGATATGATATGGTATGATATGATATGGTATGATATAATATAATATAATGTGATATAATATAATATAATATAATATAATATAATTAATATAATATAATATAATATAATATAATATAATATAATATAATATAATATATTTCAGCTTAAGTATGCACTGTGTTGCTCATAGAAATAGTAGTGTAATGAATATAATATCTAAGTATTGCTTATGGAAATAATAGTGTGATGAGTGTATTGTATTTCAGACCTTAGCAAAATATAAGATTTTATAAAAAAGGCTTTTGTGAAACTAAAACCAGTGTAAGGCCATCCACTGACCAACCTGTCCAAGTGGTAACTGTGACACAAAGCAGAGCACTGGAGGACAATTAGAGAATACCAAGTTAAATTTGAGGACAATTTGAGAATACCACATTCAAATTAAGGAGGACACACTGAATCCTTAGCAGAGGATGTGAAACAGCAGGATGCAGGCACAAGAAGAAATAAAATATATTGACCTGACACCCAGGACGTCATTCAGTGTGAAGAAGTCAAACAAAGGAGTTCCCAAAACATCAGAAAGTTCACAAGAATGTTTGAAATTCAAACAATAATGCATGAAACACATGAATCTGCATGTGATGTTATAAGGATAACACTGTCTGTATGTACCTGTGTGTTCTTTGGCTGTTGGAAGTGGATTTGTAGAAAATTTTTGAAACTTGTTTCCAGCTCCATTTCTCTCTCGATAATGTCTGTATCGTTCCATGGCATTTCTAAGCCAGCATTTCTTATCTCAGTGTTTGCATACAGATGCACTCTGTGTCAGCCTTCTGTCAGGTTTGGAGAATTTTCTACAAATCCATTTGCCACATTTCCCCCTCTCTCTTGAACAGAAAAAACTTCTTTGATGGTTTAGAAGACTAAAAATAGAATAAAAGTTTTTTAAAACACCTCTCAGCTGGGGTCAGAAAAGGATATAATTCAACACTGGATTTTTGTCCCTTATTTTATCCATTATTAAACTTTACAAAAATTCTTTATCCTGTTTTTCACAGGTGTAAACTCAGTCCCCTTCCTCCTGGCAGGTCTGTGCTCAGTGCAGGAGCTGCAATCATTCCTGGCTCCTGGCACAGCAGTCCCTGCTCCAGCTGCTGAGCTGAGCCCAGCCCAGCCCAAGACCTGCAAAGCTCAGTTCTAGCTCTGGTTCAGAGCAGGAAGTCAGGACACGGCTCCAGTAGCAACATCCACACAAAAATTGGGATTTACCAGCAGTGGGAGCAGCTCAAGGCGCATCCAGCAGCTCCAGGTGAGAGAACACAGCAGAATTCCATTTGTGCAGCTTTTCACTGCATGCAAAAGCTCCAGAGACCTCCCAGCCCTTGTGTCCCATGCCCAGGTGTAGATAAATGTGACAAATCACAAATGTGACATTTATGACAAATGTGATAAATGTGACATTTTTTGCAGCCTCAGCCTAGCTCACCTAGGCTCCTGCAGCCCAAATTTCCCCCTATTTCCACACTGCAGGTGTTGTCAGGAAAGTCTTGTGCCAGGTGTGGATCCGTGTCTGATGATGTGCAAGAAAGAAACTCAAATTGAAAGAATGATTTTTCTAATTTAATAGAAATAACCAACCAAAATGGGTTCCAAACAATGCTTTAAACTGAGCTAATACAACTTCTACAGCACATTCCAGAGCACTTAACAAGAAATATTTACAGGCAGCTAAAGTATTAAATAACCAGGGAAAGAAAAATTTGATTTTAATTACACACCAGCAAAAAACACAGGAACAGAACAATTTGAAACAATAACTCTTTTTTTAAAAAAAGAAAAAGTTAAATAGGATGATTCAGATAATACAATATCACAGAAACAGCACTTGGTTTTTTTTTTTTGAAGAATCATATTAAAAGATGAGGCAAGTTTATTATGTGCAAAATGAGCCAGCTCCAGTACTGGAAGCAGGAAATAATTGAAGAATCAAAGAATGCCATGATTTAACCCTTCCAGGAGAATGTTTACATGTACAACAAGCTTTGCACTGCACAAATCTGTATAGGATTATTTACAGGTGTCCTGGTGTTCTGAGCCTAAAAATCCCCCAGTGCAGATGAGCACAGATGTGCAGGGGAGCTCACTCCAGACTGAATCCTGCCCAAGTCCAGCTTACAAAATATTCCAGTACCTCTCTTTGTAGAAATCCCATTCATTCTCAAGCCAGCAGCCTCCAGCTGTGATTTCACCCCACAGAAAAGGCCCAAACTGCATTTCATACATCTCACAGTCCACTTATAATAAAGGTTCCCAAATTAACTGCGATTTTGGAAAGCTGCTTCAATCCTGGTGCATCAGAAAGCACAGAAAAAAGGATCCCCATAAGCCAAGTGGAAGTAGATGGAAGAGTTACTGCACACACACTTTGAGAAGACAAAATAAATCACCATACCCAAAGATACAATCCATATGTGCCATCTGTGTAAACTGTGGCATTTACATTTTTATTTTAAAAAAGTACCTCCATTATTTGCTCAAACAGCTACTTCTTAAAAAAATATGAAACTTTCCCCAGCTTTTTAAAATAAAATGCCACACTCTATATTGTCAGGAACTGCTGCAGACTTTGTTTTTAAAAGCTAGGCTTTGTAATTTGCATACAAACTTCCCTATAAAATCGTTATCCTAAGGAAAGGATTCCTGTCATGCTGGCAGGCAAATGACAAAGCAGTTTTATTGCTTTTTTCTGAGGAAGAGAGAAAAACAAGGAAAAGCCAACTGGGAAAAGCTAATTCCCAGTACACTACACAAACAGATTTAAAATACTGCTGCAATAACCTAAACTTTTCCAGGTGATAAACCAGAAATTTGGGCTCATTTTAGGGAGTTTTCCAGTCACTTGAAATGTTTGATTCAGCATGAAGAGTGTCACAGCAAAGTGCCACAGTGACATTCCCCACTGAGGAACAACCTCTCCACACTTAACTGAGCATTTTTGTTCGCAGAAGTTGGGGAAATCCCCTTTTTTGAATAATAGCTCTGCTTTATTGTGATCTAGGCCATTTAATTCCAGGGCACAGCTGAATAACAGCCCTGAGCCCATTTAGCTGTTGAATTCCCTCTCATCACCAGGAATCCATGGCAGGACAGCTGGGCACTTTGCACTCTCATTTCAAATTGCCTTTTCCTTCTTTGGATTAACTTAAAACTTCAGGGACAACAAAAATTCTCAGCCAAAATGAAGACAAAAAATTTTGGGAGTATTTTAAAAGAGAGCAGAGTTGCACCAAGTGTCAGATTCCTCCTGCCACCCCAATTTTACAGATTTCCTGATGTAATAATCTGTGCTCTGATTTCCCCAGGTAAAGCCACTGACACACTGCACACCCAGCAGCTGGCATGGAGAAGATGCCCAGAGAATTAATGTGGCTCATTAATACAAACCCACTAATGAGTTACACCAAAAATTGTTTCCACTGAGCAAACCCTTCCCAGCTCTGTGATGAACACCCAGACTACAGGATCAGGGAAGGGATTAGCAGACCTTATCTAACCTTTCAAACAATTTCAAACAGAACTTTGCTGCTTTCAAAACAATCACTGAATTGCTGCTTTGGGAGTTCAAAAATGAAGGGGAAGAAGAAGGGAATGTTTTGTTTCCTTGTATAAAAGAAACACTTGAGATTTCTTGCACACGTTCAAGATTCCACATAATCCTATGAGCACTGAGGAGCAGTTCTGGAGGGCCACTGGGGTCTGTGCAAGGGAAGAACTCAGGCTCAGCAAGGTCCAGCTCAGCTGCACTCCTGGTGTGCAGATGATGCTGAGCACGAGCTGGCCAATTCTCCACTTGCAGTGAAGTGTTGGAGAGGCCACCTCAAAGGAAAGGCTGTCCCAAAACACTGGGAACTGCTCTGGGGTCTGGGTGGGGAGCAGAGAGTCCTGGTCCTGCAGCAGCCGGGGGACACGAGCTTCTCTGGAGGGTTTGGGGTGAGTCCTTCCCACTGGGCTCCACCTGGGATCCCCTGAGCTCTGCTGGGATCCCCTGAACTCCACCTGGGATCTCCTGAACTCCATCTGGGGATCCCCCTGTCCTATGCTGGGCTCCCCTGAGCTCTGCTGGGATCCTCCTGTCCTCTGCTGGGCTCCCCTGAGCTCCATCTGGGATCCCCCATGTCCATCCCACACTCTGGCTCATCCCCAAGGTCTCTGCAGGATCCAATTCCCAGCTGCTGCTCAGGGAAGAGCTCAAAAGGTGAGGCCTGAAGGTACCAAAGTGCCACAAAAACAAGAGGCCCGAGTGAAGAGAGTTCACAGAATCTTATTTTCATGATAATTTTAATAATATTCCTTTTGCAAAATGAAGCTGAGAAACTAGAAATGCATAAATAGGCAATACACAGAGCCATGAAATGATCCCTTGTCACTACCAGTGTCCTATTCACACATCAGCTTTTCCACAGGCAAAGTTGTTGCTCTTTGTCAATTTAATATGTTGAAGTGAAATTCCTTTTCCTTTCACATACAAACTGGTAAAAAATAAACTTAAAACAGCACTGTTCATGTCTAAGAAATTTAATGAAACAACCAGTTTGAGTTTGAAGTGTAACATTTGAGTGAAGAAGTGGGCTGGAAGTGAAAAACATCTTCAGTCCTCTCATTTATTGCAAGAGGGAGAATCCCAAGGTACACAGACCTGGTTCTTATAAAAGAAACCAAATCTGCAGTGATTTGCATAAAAACTGCTGAGAGCATTTCTCAATTTGATATTGTGCTAACATATTTCTCTTTACCATGATGGTAAAGCGTGGACAATGTCACAGGAATTGTTGTGCTGAGCACACCAAACCCCCAGGGATCTCCCACAGAATTGCTGGATCCACACAAACCATGGCAAACTCAGAGTCTGCCATCTCGAGCTCATTGGTTCCATGAATTCTTCAACTTCCTTTAACAAGATCAATATGAAGGCCAGAAATTGTATTTATTTCTAGTACTGACTTGTGTCAGTAAAAAAAAACAACTTCTGGAGCTGTAACTCCTTGTGATTCCATGATTTCTAACCAGGAATGCTGGGATGGAGGCAGTGCAAGAGAAGGCACTACAGAGGTGCCCCGGGGGTTACTGAGGGAATTGGGAAATTGTTCTGTTCTCACTCTTTGACCAAAAACCACTCAAGGCCAAACCCTGTGCAAGTGCTTTGTTCAATGGATGGACAGGCAACCCAAACTCAGACTGATTCCAATCTTCCTGCACATTCCCCTCACAAGCTGCTTCTGAAGAAAGTTCTGAGAAATACTCTAAGAAAAATAAGACAGAACCTCAAAATGAATGCAATGTTAGAAATAGCATATATTACAAATCTTTTCTTGATAGGAACAATCAATAAGAATACATATTAGCTTAAAAACAGTTCAGCAAATGTTGCTGACCTGCAAGAAATCTCAATTCACTATTTACAAATAAGACAAAGTGAATACAGGAAATTTTACACATTTGGTAGTTAATAGGTTATTGTTTGCCGAGTGGTCTATTAGAAACTGATATTTAGGAAGACTGGAAAAACACCCCAACCAGTTATTACCTCTTCAGTCTATATTTTAAGTACAGAAAAGTAGAGAATGAACACTGGAGAGAACATTCTGCCTCGTCAGGGGGTCAGGGACAGATGACAACGCTGAGACTTCTGCCATGGATGCCATTAAAATGTTCTGGGTACAGGAGTTTAATAAATACACCTTGTCCTACTGAAAGGGGTTGGAGCCACCAGCTTAGCCTTTCATCTGCCTCCCATTCCTGCACTCGCCCATTCAGAACAGTTTAATGATTTTTCTTTCTTCTTCCTTTTGCTATACATGAAATGGAGTAAAGAAAGCAAAATGTCAACAGTTGGATGGACACAGAAGATTCAGTTATTCACAGTCCTGCTTCAATGAGATGATCAAAGCAACGACCAACACACACTTGAGTGGACACAGAGGGGATTTCAGGAGCTCTGCTCACAGTTTACACTGCAGTGGAATGCAAGACACAGTCACTGAGCGGGTCCAGTCCTGCAGGTCGTGTCACTACAGTCTTATCTGTACATGGAACATCTCCTATCAAATCTGCTTCTCTTCAACATTCCTCCACCTCTGTCTGTGAGACCAGCATGAGTGTGTCCCCTCCATCAGGAAAAGAAAAAATATAGCAAGTAATCAAGGAAAAAAAAATACAAACCACCAAAAATTTACAATACAGGTTTTTTTCCCCTTTTGATGCGAATGTTTTTCTGTACAAGTGTTTTTTGTTATCTAATACTGTTTAAAAAGCTATCAGCTTCTGCAAGATGGCCACTGTAGGCATGATAATATTCCAGGAACACTTAAATAACAGTTTTTACAATAAATTTTAGGTCCATATCATTAGATTACTTTATATGCACTGGTCTCTCATCTGATTTTAGGCGTTTTCTACGTGGTTGTATAAAATCTTCATCGGAGTCCTCAGTTATTTCACCATCATCCTCTTCCTGCTCAAATTCAGGCAAAGGCTGGAAGGTCCTGTCTGAGTAGATCTCTGTAAGTTTATCTTCAAAGTACAATGCAACTGCCTTCCCTGCCTGTGCTACTTCTGAATCAGCCTGTGGACAAAAGAAGACAGGAATATTCACCTGTTGGAAATGCACATCCCTTCACCAAGTGTGCATGGTCTGAAACGCTTACCTTCAAATTAATCTCTTGTGTTTCTGCATAAACTTGAACAACTTTCATCATCTAAAAAGGATACCAGAGTCAAAAAAAATGAAATTATAATCCTTTCTAAAGTTACGAGATCGCACAGGATTGGATGACTAAAGTCAGCCATAACAACGACACAGTTTGTTATGGTTTGTTAGCTTTAGTTCCCAAACTTAGGCAGCAGGTTTAAAACAGTCTTAGGAGGTAAATAAACCTTCAACAGAACACACAACTTTTGTACAAGTGGCTCCCAGCCATTTTCTACTCATGACTGCTTTCCTCACAATAAACTGGAAATGCCTGGACGTGATTGTGGGGAATTCTCCTTTGGAGGGAGGAGCTCCAGGAGATTTCCTGGGGATTACCCCACTGGGATTTCTGCTTTGGAAAAGCATTTGGCTTAGAGGCACTCGACATGATGCTGCTGTGAGAGGTCAGAGTGACTCAACTTTTGCCATGAGCCAGGAAAGCTGAAACACATTTTTTTTCTTTTTTAAAAAAGTTTAAAAATCACCACAACCTTCAGTCCTTCCTCCCTTGTTGTACTCTGCTCTCTAAGAGCTGCAGCATGTTTTCCTCTAGAGTGGATGCTTCATTAATTCCCCTGATTGAGAAGTTCACATAATTAAATTACCTCATGAACCTCCTCTAATGCAGGGACATAAAGGAGTCAGGGCTGTCAAAATCCCAAATGCTTGTGAGCAGTTCCAGCATCACATCATTGACCCTGATTTTTCCCAGGGAGGTTTTAATTGCAGCTTTGTGCAGTTCCTTCAGTTTCCTTCTGCACAGGGCCAGAAATGCAGCCCAAACACTGCAAGTCCAGGTTACATTTTGCAGAGAAATAAAAATATTGGCTGCTTTCTGCATTTTAAGGTCAGAAGAAAGCCATTCCCTGTGATGCCTTTTGTCATTCTTGCTTTAAAGCATCTCAAAGATTAGGAACCCCCTTAGCTCCTGCTCAGTTTCAGCACAATATCACCTTTGTTTTTTTTAAATATATTCAGATTCTTTTTTCCATTGCTAACTAGCAGTAACATTCAGGTCATTTATCTCCCCAAGTCACATTTCAGGTGTAAGGGATATTTCATTATGAGATGGGATCATTGCAAAATTAGTAAAAAATATGACCCCATACCCAAGTTATCCACTGAAAACTGATTTTTATGAGAGCCCAACTACCAAGGGGTTCAAGCAGGAAGGTTAATAAAAGCCATAATGGCCACAAAGTTTTGTTGGATCCATTTGTGTGAGGTACTAAAACCAGAACAACTTCAGAAAGGCAGATTTCTCCTCAGTAGAGGAAGTTTCTCAACAGATTCCACCTGTTCCACGAGTGTAAACCAATTACCTGGGCAGCTTGAGACACTTTTAAGGACTCTTTGGTTGTCTTTATGGCACTTCCTAAGCACTTCTAAAATCAATCTGATGCACAGTAACCAGGTCACCCTGCTCCTCACTCACAGAGACCACTGAATGCATTTTAATAGTTCCCTCTGCTCTCCCAATTTAATTAAAAATGAGAAGTTATTCTGCAATTGCCTTGAGTTTGGTCGGGTTTTTAAGTATCTGATTCAGCATCTGCTCCAAAAGCAGCAGTTACAGCTGGAAGCAGAGCTTTTCATGGGAGAAGCTGCACAACCAGGTTGAAATAAATCTTCATTGAAAGGACAGATGGTGCTCAGATTGGAAGTTAACATACTTCATTAAACCTTTCACAGTTCTTGAAGATCAGCCGGACGTCGGCCACGAAGTCCTCGGGGGTCTGGTAGTGTTGGGAATGTTTCTTCTGCAGTTTCTTCTTCACCGTGGATAAATCCATGGGTTTCTTTATGATTTTATAATAGTTTGGTATCTGTAAAAAAAACAACAGTGATTTAGCACTGAATGGCTACAGAGCTCACAGCTGAATTTCCACACTGAAGGTGTCAATCCCTTATCTCATTTCAGGCACCTTCAGCAAAGCAGAAAAATTTCCTTTCCTCAATCTGAACTTTCAGTAAAGTTCTTTGTAAGAGTATGGAGTGACAGGACAAGGGGGATTGGTTTTAAATTGAAGGGGGGTAGATTTAGGTTGGATATTGGGCAGAAATCCTTCCCTTTGAGGGTGGGCAGGCCCTGGCACAGCTGTGGCTGCCCTTGGAGCCCTGGCAGTGCCCAAGGCCAGGCTGGATGGGGCTTGGAACAACCTGGGACAGTGAAAAATGTCCCTGCCCCTGGTAGGGGTGGGACTGGATGGGATTTAAGGTCCTTTCCAACCCAAACCACTCTGGGATTCTTTCTAACCTTCAGTGTCTCTCACAGCACCACAAAAGCTTTTCATTACTTCTTTTACAGCTGAAAACACAAGAGTCAAAGCAGTTTATTCCCTCCTCTCATTCACAAGTTTGTCCAAAAAGAGACAAAAAACCCTCCTAAAGCATTTTGAGTTTCATGGGTAGCCTGAGACATCTTGTTCCAATTCAATAACTGCTAATTGGAAGTATTTTTAAATATCTAGGTTTGATACTGGGAGTGAAGCATCTGCCTGGAGCAGCTCCAGAATCAGCTGCTCTCCCTCTCAGCCCCATGAAATGCTGGATGATTGCCAGAATTTTCAGACTGATCCTGGTGAAAGCAGTCAGTTCCTTCCCAAATTCAGCTCCACACTCTCAGGGCTGTTACACCACACAGAAATCCCCAAGGTTTTTTTCAGGACACTCACCGAGGCTGGGACTGGCTCTTGGAACTCAATGCTCAGCTCGTGGCAGTACAGGTAAAGCAGGAGGCGTTCACATTTCTTAGAAAGAAACAAACAGGGTCAGATTAATATTCTTAATTTATCCCTAGACCAGAAATTCATACCTCCACACTTTAAATAGGCTTGTACTTTAACAGCTTAGTACTAAAAAAATTAAATGCAATCCCCTCAAATTGATTAAAATAGGTAAAGTTCTTAGGAGGGCAGAATTGAGACCCATTTACTGTTCACAAATTTCCTCTTTGTTTTCTCCCTCCTAACCAAAAGCTTAGGGCTGAAGTCAAGCATGGAGAGACATGCTAATATACTGCAAATTAAAAAATAAAATACCAACTACAACCACTTTTACAGCTTTTGTCCAATCACAACCACAGGTAACAGGAAAGGACTGAGCTGCAGACATTTCCCCACAAGACAAAACTGAACAAAGTGAAAGCAGAGCCAGTGTTTCTATAAAGTCCTTGTTGAAATATTTTTCCTTGCTTTGCTTGTAATTCCTTTAAAGGAATTTGATTTGATGATACTCCTAACACTACACAGAGGCTGACTGATGAAGCTAAAAATAATTCTGATTGTCAAGATCATTAAAATTCCCTAAGAATGCACCTGAACACTCCCAGCACCTCTCACAGAATGCACTTCAACACACCAAGCTCCCAGAAATATTTTATGAAGATGACACCAATGCTAAATGCAAAGGACTTTTAATCAAGTGCATGTTAAATGATGCATTTAAATACAGAATTTGTGTTCATGCTGAATTTTAGCTCCTCAGTGATTACAGTCCCAGGGCACTGGGGCACTCCCACAGTCACCAACACCTGGAGATGTGGCCACAGCAGGAAAAATCTCATTTGGGTTGCTTTGCAAAACCATAACTACATTTAATTTGCTTCAGCCAAAGCAAAACCATCTCCAGTCAGTGAGGGGCAGCTGATGTGAGAATGCTTTCTCCTGGGAAGCAGATTCCTGCAGGTTTGACACCCACCCTTTGGTCCACAGGACTCAGGCCTTGTGCTGTCTTGCCTTTCTTGCTGTGCTGGGAATTGTCACAATCATATTCCACTTCAGGTTTGCTCAGGTCTCTGCAAAATGTACATATCCACTCTCCACTAAAGAGAAAAACACAATTATTCCAGACATCCAGGGATAAATTCTCATCAGTGATGACTACAAATAGTTTTTACTCACTCAAAGATTCACATTCTACTGCAGTAAAGACTTGGATACCCAAATCTAAGGAATGACCCTTAAGGCTCACAATAATTCTGCCAGTCAAGGCCATTTTTCCTGCCCTCATATGATACTTTAATACTTTATAAAGTATTATTTTATAGCACACCCTTCTCACCTTGCCTTAAAATGAACTTTACACAACAGAATTGCATTGTGAGACTTTACACAAACAGATAAACAGAACAGGATTCTGTTACCAGATAAACACTGATCAGCTGTCAGGGTCTCTAGCAGGTCAGTGACCCTGATATAAGTTAGAAAGTCTCTTTCCCCAGCCTGGCGCTTCAAGAAAGAGTCAGGGCTCTTCATTTCTCAGTCTCAAGGTTGTTTATTGTATCTTATCTATAAAATTCTTTCTCCTGTCCAGCTGAGGTCCTTCCAGCAGGACAGTTCCAGGCACTCTGCCTGCCCCCAGGGAAGTGTTATCTTTTTATACTAAAAACTACATGTACAATGTTTACAATAACTTTCCAATACCAATCACCTGTGTTAGACAGTGAGCTCCTACTCTAAACCAATCCATGAGTGCCAACATCACCCAGAAGATGGAGGCCAAGAAAAAGAAGGAGAAAGGCTGGACATGCCCAGATCCCTTCATCTTGCCCCTTGAACCCCCATTCTAGAAACCCCAAAATCTACTTTTTCACTTTGTGGTAAATTCACAATCATTCTACTTAATTTGTCATGGCTTGCAGATCTTCATCTAAGGTTGGTAATTTGCTCCATGGGTCATAATCAAACCCACAGGTGTTTTGGGCTCTGAGCCCCCTGGCAGGGGTCTTGGCTGCTCAGGACAGCCAGAGGGATGTCCTGGTTCCTGACAATCAGCTACACATAAATAACTCAGGCAAGGCCTTGGAAATATCGTATTTTTGTAGTATAAGAATATAATATTTTTGCAGTATAAGAAACCAGCCAGAACAAGCTGATTTTGGAGGAAACACCACTTTGGGTTCTGTGCCCAACCTCAGCCCACCCCTGCAACGCTGCTGGGGGTACCTGGGGAAGCTGAGGAGCGTGGGGACGTGGCAGGTGAGGTGGAACACCTTGGGGCACTTCTCACAGCACAGCAGGTCCCCCCCATTCTGGCACACAGCACACCAGTCCTCGTTGGGGTCGTCATCCTTGTTGTTGCCCTCTCCTGCCACCCGGGCCGAGCGGTGCATGAGGCTGCGCACGGGCGATTTCCCGTTCACCAGGCTGTGCCCAGACTGCTTGCAGCTCTCACTCAGATCTGCTGGCTCTGTCTTCACGTGGTTTTCCAGGCTTCCCAAAGCTTCCAGTTCACTCTCCAGGTGTAGGTTAGTGGATAGTGGTGGTGTCAAGCTGCTCTCGGGGCTGCTGAGCTGGAATGAAAGCAGCACATGGGAAATCAGTTGATTTTCCAGCAGGATCTTCAAAATCCTCCCACCATTCAAAGGCACCATGCTCACATCCCAAAAACCATGAGGAAGAGCTGAGTTGCACACAGTACTGAAAAGTGCTTTTCCACAAGTCCTTTCTTTGTAGAACACTCTCATTTCTTCTGATACATAACAAGAGAAATGATGTAACAAGCCAAACACACTAAGTCATTAAAAGCTGTTAATGACAACTTGATTGTCATTAGGAAAAATCCTCAACTCCACTATCCTGCTCCCTGTACACAATCCTGTTCAATCAAGCATAGCTGGGAAACACTGAAAAATATTCATTTGCTAATTATTTGATTTATACTTTGGTCTAAGAACTTTTGACTGACTGGAGGTTTCCTGAATGCAATTACCTATGTGGGAAGGTCTACAATCAATGGGTGACTCACAGTTTTTAACAATTAGGGATTAAAAGCAGCAAATACACTCTATTACACTTAATTTCAATCATTAATGATAAAATTTACATTAGAGGCCACTCTGTGCCTGGCAGAGCATTATCAGGGAGAAAATACCTCTTAGAATGAAGCTTCAGAGTAAAAATGCTTTTTTTTTTTTTCTTTCCTTTCTAAATTCTTAAACATGCTGCCAGGAAAACACTGAGCATAAACTAACTTTACCATGCAAGCACTCCTTCTGCCATCCTCTGTTTTTTCCTGCTTTACTGTTCCTGAGAAGCTGCAGATCTCTTCCTCTGTGCCTGGCTCTTGCTTTACTTTCACCTGGTCAGCCTTGAAGCCAATGCCAGTTTTGTCAGCAGTCCTGCCTGAGGAGCCACAGCTGCAGAGATATCAGCACATCATGAGATAAATATGAGGATAAATCAACAGGGCAAAGAAATTCAGGTAACTGTTTCCCAAAAGAAAGGCAAACGGTGTCAGCACATTTACAACAGTTTACAAGACACAGGAGAATCATAGTACAGGAAAAAAAATAAAAATATAAATCTTCATGTAAGCATTCTTCCATTCCTCAGTCACAGTTATGATAAAGCACAATTTGCCAATTGCCAATTCTTTTCTGGAATTATTCATGTCTGATTTTTTTAGCCTGACAGTGTTCATGTGACACTCACCTTCCTCTGCTGCCTGTGCTGGAGGTGCTGGGGGGCCTCACAGGAGTGTGGGAGTTGGATAAACCTGCAAAGAAGCAGCACAGAAGGTGATCTGGCACAAGTTTACATTCACTGACTAATCCTGAGGAACCCCAGAAATGCTGCAGGAATATCCCAATTTACCAAGTCACCTAAGCCAGCTGTTCTCTCAGTCTTGTGATCACAACAAATCCAGCACATCACATTAAATAAAAAGTGACAACACACAGTTCTTAGAGTCTCAATAATTACTTCACCTAATCCAAACAGTGCTAAAGCCTTCAGACCATTACACCCTCAAATTTTATGCACTGAGAGCCACCAATAAAGTCAAAAAGCAGCCTCTGCATGGTTTGCATGCAGGTCTGGAGAAACACAGGAAGCCAAACTGCTGCACCCATTCATTGAAAGGATCTTACAAGTCTTGTAGAGAAAACCAAGAGAAACATCAAATCCCAGAATGGTTTGGGTTGGAAAGGACCTTAAATGCCATCCAGTGCCACCACTGCTATGGCAGGAACACCTTCCACTGTCCCAGGCTGCTCCAAGCACCATCCAGCCTGGCCTTGGGCACTGCCAGGGATCCAGGGGCAGCCACAGCTGCTCTGGGCACTCTGTGCCAGGGCCTGCCAGAAATTCCAGGGAAGGATTTCTTCTTATTGACTGAAATAATTTTCTTACTTATAAAAATGGTCATTTTCAATGTTCAACTACCTCAGCATTAGGTACTGGTGACTTAATTTGTTCATGTGCATAAGAAAAGCTCTACCATTAATTAATTTTACTCAGAATGACCCTGACAAGTGTCTCTATATGGATATATATATAAATATACACATATATATATCTCTGGAATAGTGCATCCATGTGCTGGCAGTTTGTTACTATAAAGACATCTCTAAAGGAGGGTAAAATTTAAATTTCTGGAAGAATCTATTTCTGAGCAAAACAAATTTTAAATAGAACATTGCTTCCCTTCTGGCAGGAAATGCTAAGCAATTATTTTCAACCTAAACACCAGAAATACATATCACATTCTGGAATAACTAGAAAAACCCATCAGATTTACCTGATGACCCTGGAGACAGAGCTGAAGGTCCTGGGGAGGGATTCATGGTGCTGGTAGGCTGTGGGGGGAGGTGGCTGCCTGTGATGTACCTACTTAGCAGATTATCTAAACTACTGGAACCAGCATCTTCCAGCTAAGGAGAAAAACCAAAAAAACCTGAATTAGAGAGGTCTCATTCACACCTTTAAACTGTGATCACTATCTTTACTGGAATTGTTCCCTCTCCCTTCAAGGATTCAAGAAATCAGCAAATATTTTTATCACTTTCATGCAGAAATCAAGCTTTCAAACAAGTAACATTTTTCAAAAGCTCCTAAATTTGAGGTTTTTACCAGTATGATCCTGGGCTGCACTTACACAGGGTCACTGCAAACTTTCTGCTTCCCAGCTGCTCAGTGTGTCAGTCACACACATGGTGCTGTGTTAGTCATGAAATACCAGATTTCTGAGGCTGCAGAAGTTATTCCATAATTGAGATATTAAGGGAGGCCATAACCTTGTCCTTCCTTAACATGATGGGAAATCTCCCACTCACTTTCCAAACAGATTTTAGTACTTGTTAAACCCAAGGAAACAGGGACCCTGTTGCTGTAACTGCTTAAATGTGTTAAATGCAATAATGTGTTTGAAACACACTGCATTCCAAGTGGGTTTTAATGACTGTGCCAGCAGTTTGAAGGACTAACACCTCCTATCCACTAAACCCAACTAAAATCCATAACAGCTATTACATGAACAGGTATAAAAAGAAGAGTATCTCAGCAGAATTCTGTATTTTCAGTGCACCTGCAAGTTGCATGGTAATGTTTTGTTCTAAAGCCTCAGCACTGCAGGCTGCTCACAGTGAGATGGGATTCCTCCTTCCCCACCATTCTCACATTAAAAATGACCTGCAGCCTCCTGAGGACACTGAACACACCAGCCCTGAACATTTAAGAGCTGCAAAGTTGCAGCTGGCATTTCAGCAGACTATCTTGGATCAAACTGATTTTGTTTCCTGTATGGTGACCAAATCTCCTGGGTTTTACAGGGGCATTTCAATGCAAAGGTCCTGTTCTCAGATGAAGACATCATCCTCCTCCCCTCCCTGCAGAAAACACATTACTTTTATTTTATTTGCCTCCACATGTACATTACATTGTGCTTTTCACCTCTCCAAATGAACTTCAAAATCTACCTCAGCTTGTGTCCCCTCTCTGTGGGACAATGGGACATGTCCTCTCTGTGCCTCCTTCTAGGAACATCCAAGAGAAACTCCAGGCAGCTTTAACCCTGAATAAATCACCATTCAGGGCACTCAAAATACATCACCATTAATTATTCTAGCTTCCCACAAGATGGTCTTGTGGAAGAAAGGAAGTGAACACAGATCTGGGATTAATTAAAGTGTAAATTTTACTACAGGACACATTAAAAAATGGTTAATCTAAAGGTTATCAGGTGGAGCAGGTCAGCCCTACATGAATGCCTAAGAGAAAGGCTGAAGATTTTAATTCTACAACTTTAAATGCTAATTACACCATTCCATGACCAAATCCTGGCACCTAACCACAAAAGCAGAGAAGGAGGAGCAGCACTGACCTGGATGAGAACCTGGGCAGGTTCTCAGAGTTGGTGATGGAGAACTTTTTACAATATTTTAGAGGTTAAATGAGTTTGGATTCTACAACTTTAAATGCTAATTACACCATTCCATAACCAAATCCTGGTACCCAACTACAGAACCAGAGAAGGAGAAGCAGCACTGACCTGGATGGGGGGGGGGATGTTCAGGAGGGAACACAGGTTCTCCGGGTTGGTGATGGAGAACTTTTTGCAATATTTTAGAGGTGAAATAAGTTTCAATTCTACAACTTTAACTACACCATTCCATGACCAAATCCTGGCATCTAATCACAAAAGCAGAGCAGGAGGAGCAGCGCTGACCTGGATGGGGGGGATGTCCTGCAGGGAGGGCAGGTTCTCAGAGTTGGTGACGAAGAACTCTTTGCAATATTTTAGAGGTGAAATGAGTTTGAATTCTACAACTTTACACCATTCCATGACCAAATCCTGGTACCTAAGCACAGAAGCAGAGCAGGAGGAGCAGCACTGACCTGGATGGGGGGGATGTCTGGCAGCGAGGGCAGGTTCTCCGGGTTGGTGACGGACGGGATGAGCTCGATGGCCGACACGGACGGGCTGGTGGGGCCGCGGTTGGCGCTGGCCATGGTGGCCGTGGTGGGGCTGGTGGGGTTGATGGTGGTGTTGTGCACTGAGACCACCGGGAAGGGCCCGGCGTGGCCGGGGTTGGAGTGCTGGGGAGACACAGACACCGCGCTGGGCACGGGGCCATGGCAGCTCCCACTGCCCTGAGAGAGACCTGAACCCAAGCACAGCCAGCACAGCACTGAGGGCAGAGCAGCTGCTCCTCCTCCTCACTTGGAGAGGAAAAACTACTTGATGTGGCTCCATTTTAAACAGACAGCACTTCTTCCACCAAGTATATATAGGGGTATTTTCTTAAAGCAATTACTTCCTCCCAAGACAGCTTTAGAGTTCACATCTAATTTTTTCTTTAACTGTTTCAAGTAATATAAAGTCACTTTTGGTATTTCAGTCACATTAACATGCATTGTCAAGCATTTTTATTCTTAATGGCATGCAGAGCTCTGCATCAATGCTTCAGGTGTGAATTTAAAACCACTTCAGCAGCTGATTTAATCAAAACCCCTCAACTACATCACTTTGAACTTCACTACTCCTCACTATTCTCTAATAAACCTCTGAATGCTCTTTTCAGCTGAATGCCACTGAAAAGTGCAAAAGGAAACGTTTTACTTCCCAGAACTAAACTGCAACACAAACATTTCATTTCATTTCACTTCCACCCCTAAGGTTTGAATTTCCTTACGTTCAGCAAAACTGTCACAGCACAGTAATGCAACATGGAAAAGAAGCATACAAATGTGTGTAGCTGTGAGCTACAGGGGGACAGATAAACACATTTACAGCTGGAGGCACCATCTACTGGAATGAAAGGCTGGCACAATGGCACAATGAAGCATGTACACAGGATATACTTGTCTTTGAAGGTGAGGTTGCATCATGGAGTACTGAGGTCCATTGTGGCGTGGGATTCCTGGAATACGAGCAGCATTCTGAGCCATTCTCATCTGATGTGCTTGGAAAGCCCCACAGTTCATGTTACCCCTCTGCATGGTCTGCATGCTGATCAACCTGGGAGGCTGCAAGGGTTTGGGTTTTTTAAAATTTGTGCTTTTAACATGGAGAAAAGAAGCCCATCTCTTTCCACAGCAGTAGTAACACAACATCAGGCAAAGCCAAGAGCTGTCACATCAAAATATCTCAGATCTCTAAAGATTTTAGTCTATAAATTGCTTTGTAAGTTTAGATCTGACAGGGTGATTTTAAATCTCAGTGTTATGGTGAAATAAAGTGAAAGAAGGTATAGTAAGAACACTTAAAGGACTCACCTGCTGCTGCAGGACTTGGGGGCTGCTCTGCCTGGGCACAGAGGCAGAGGATGGCTGGGCCATCCTCATCTGCTGCAGCTGCTGGTGCTTTTGGGCATACACCTGCTGCTGCATGTGCTGCAGTCGAAGCTGGGCCAGATTGATTTGTCCTGGAGCTTTGTTGACGTGGTTTGTTCCTGGAGGAGTTTGCCCAACCACTACATTGGGAGTGTAACTAGGGGTTGGTTTATTTTCAATGACCAGGTTACCTATAAAAAGCCAAAGAAGCAATCAACATCATCCTCCAAAGGCTGACACATGTAGAATATTCTGATGTTTCTAATGCAGTTTTCTCAGAGCAATTTAAGCTTGAAAGCTTGAAAATTTAAATTGAAAATTTAAATGTAATTTTTTAAAATTAAAGTTTAAGCTCTTTGTGTCTTCAATAACCAGACATGATAAAAGCAAAAAGAGAACTCAGACTACAACAACTAAGTGCAAAATTAAAAACATGATCTGTGAGGGAAGAGTGAAAGAACTGGAACTGCACAGCCTAAAAGCCACAACAGACAGAAATGACTTCTCTGCTTTCACAAGAAATGGACAAGATGAGAAATAAAACAGAAAACAAACATTTTGAACATAAGGTTTCTCTGTCTAAAGAAGCAAAGCATGGGAAGAGATATTTGAGTGTCCCACTGCTGAGAGACTTCAAACAGGTTCTACAAACACAACACCACACACTGCTACAAGCAAGCCCTGTCTGGCTCCAATGTCATGGACCATGCTGCCTGTCCAGGTAACTCCTGTCCTATTTTTACATGGAAAGGCAAAATGATGATTTTTTGATCAGTTTGTGAATGTGCACTCAGTAGAATCTGCATGTCCCTTTTTATTAAGGTTGACAGTTTCCTTTCTGCCCTAGAGAATAAATACTCTTGACTGAAGACAGGAACACCCCAACCTGGATGTTGGACTCAGAGCAAGGAGTGAGTACACACAAAAACTGGTATTTTGATCAGATTTTCTATGAGATTTTTATCTAACAGAGAAGTTCACAAGCAGGTGCTAACAGGTATCACTGTGCTCTGCCCTCTTCTCTCATTCCAAACTTGTACTTTGCAAACTCTAAGTGGAAATGGCACAGGTCCAGTGTCCAATCCAGAGAAACTGTGGCTGCCCCATCCCTGGAAGTGTCCAGGGCTGGACAGGGCTTGGAGCAGCCTGGGACAGTGGAAGGTGTCCCTGCCATGCAAGGGGGTGCAATGAGATGACTTTTAAGGTCCTTTTCAACCCAAACCACTCTGTGATTCTGTGATTAGGGCCATTCCTAGAACCATTCCCACTATTTAGAGAAAGCTCTGCTAATAGAAAGAACAGAGCAGATAAGGAGGATAATCAGGGCTGGATGGGTTATGAGAGTTTATGGTCAACAGAGTTTTTGCCTCCTGCATGAAGAGACACTGCACTCACTCCTGTTGGATGAATACCCCCAATTCAAGAGAGTTTTCCCAGTATCACAGATTAAACAAGCAGGGGTTTCTCACCCAAATTGACCACATTCTTGGCCCAGAAGGTGGGGTCACAGTGGAAGCGGATGGCGCCGTTGGCAGCAGGGACGGGGTCACAGCGAGCCTTCAGGATGTGCCTCAGCTGGAACGTTATCTGAGAGAAAACAAAAATACTGCTGCTGACAGAGAACCAAAGAATGAGAAACAAGTGTGTGTTTAGGCCATGGAACACCAACAAGGACTGGCAGCAGCAAGTTTGGTTCGTAGCCTGGGAAATTCTCAATTCATCAGGAAAATCCCACTTTGTACAACTTCTTTACTCTGAGGATGCAGAGCAGCACTGTTACACCACAATATTATTGAAATGAGTCCAGGGAAACACTGAGGTACCTTCAGAGAGCTGACCCCATTCCTTCTACACCAACACTCCCTAAACCCTTCTGGTAAAGACTGAATTGTTGCACAATTGCTTGGCTCTGCTCTAAGATCTGAAGATAGGGTGCCATGATGGACCCACAAGGCAGAACTGGGTGTATCCTTTGGATTACCAACATTTGACCTCATTTGTGTCTTAATCTCACTCTGGATATATTTGATTCCCCTGTCCCTCTGTGTTTGTGGCTCAGCACATGTTCCCAGACTGGGAAAGTAGGTGGCAGAGTGATGGTGAGCACACCCCTGGGCTTGCAGGTGCAGAACTGGGCGTATTCATGTCTTCAAAAGTGAATTATCCTGTTGGTTACCAACACTTGACTCTGTGTTTTATCTCAGTCCAGGTCTATTGGAACTTTTGCCCTCTGTGGGCACAGGGACTGGGACTGAACTGCACAGCCTGGTCTGGGCAGTCACACAACGAATGGCTGAGGGCACTTTGTTCTGCTGGAGAAGAGGAGCCTGAGGAATTCCTGGCCTGGAATTCTTATCAGAGAATGTTTTGTGACATTTCTTGAGCTCTCAGTTTAATTATTACCTATGTGACTGTCTCTTCAAGTGTGTAACATTTTGAGGCTTCACAATGGTGTTGTGTTCTGGGAGCCTCACTGGGGGCTGCAGCTTCTTCCTCAAAGGGACAGCTCTGATCTCTGTGAGCAGGGACAGGACCTGAGGGAAGGGCTGGAGCTGTGCCAGGGAGTTTAGGTTGGATCTCAGGAAAGGTTCCTACCCTAGAGGGTGCTGGGCACTGCCCCAAGGCTGCCAGAGCTCCAGGAGCATTTGAACAACACTCCAGGGATGCCCAGGGTGGGATTTTGGGGTGTCTGTGCAGGGCAGGGGCTCTACTGGCTGATCCCTGTGGTAATCACACATCCTCTGCACAGAGAGAGACATAACTCTCTCCCAGGATTTTCCTGGGAAGCTGTGAGAAAGCTCAGAGAAAAGAATGAGAAACAATTCTTATCTCCACTTGCTCCACCTGCTGTTGTGCACATGTGGAATGTGTGATGGAGATTTGTTTACCAAATTTCTTAATTGGACGCTGGATGGTGTTTGGATTGATTGACCAATTAAGTCAAAGCTGTATTGCACTGTCTGGAAGGGGATGAGCTTCTTGAGAAGTATAGTATAATACAGTACAATGTAGTACAATAAAGTGATTGATCAGCCTTCTGTAATCATGGAGTCAATTATTATATGACAATAATAATGGAATTCCCTGATTGTGGAAACCCAGGACACACCTGGAATATTCCTCTGTCTGCTCTGGGGTGCCCTGAGCCCAGGGCAGCACTGACTTTGACCCTCATCCATGGAGAAAGTTTCCTAGACTTCAAGATAGACTGGAATCCACAAAAGTGTGAAATAGATTATAGGGAGCAGTGTAGGTGTAGCACTTGGTGAGAAATTGAGGTTTTGGGATTTTTAGTGTGCAAGATGGAGGGCACAGGGCGTTGTCCTGGGTTTCTTCTTCTTCCTTATTCTCCATGGGTTTGGGTGGCATTTTGTAATTGGGCAGAAAAGTCGGCATTGGGGGCTCTGTGGGATCAGTTATTGGGTTAAAAGGGGAAATAATCCAGGTGTCAGCTCTTAATTGGATAGTTTAGCTTTAAAAGACCTTGTACCAAGAGACTGTTGGCCATTTTGTGCCTTCTAATGAAAAGTTGCCCAACTCACAGTAGTGAGACTGTTTTAGTGATAAAAAATAATGAACATCTGAGACAGAACATGAACTGTCATCTCAAGTGCCTTCAATCAGACCCAGAGAAACCCAGAACTGGTAGCCCCACAGCTGATCAGTGCTTGCTGCTCCCATGAGTCCCTCACCAGGCGTTTGCTGTAGAGCAGGGCAGTGCTGCTGCCACTGGCAATGGCCCAATTAGTGAAGTTCATCACGTGCTTCACTTGTCGTGACAGCCCAGTGATGTCATTCTGCTGCTGGAGCAACTTCATCTGCCTCTCCTTGGTCACGTTCTGCAAAGAAACAGAGGGTTTATTACAAGAACTTAACTGTAAATTGTAAATTGTAAAGTAATTTGTTACAATGGGGCTTTCAGATGTAGGAGGAAAATGCAAACTGCTGGTAGGTTTTGGATCAAAAGGGAAATGTCCCAAGGAAATTTTAATTAATCCTAGGTAAATAAGAAAAGCCAAAGTACATGTAATTTTGCATTATTTCTTTTATTAATGATCAAGTTACTCTATTCTTCCAGGAACATTCAATTTCCTTGCCAAATTATTGTTCCTTAACCAGGAAAAATCTATTGTGATTCATCTGATTTTAAATTTTTCATGGCAGGCTGGCCATATGCACTGAACCAATTTCTTACAAGGGATTTCCTCTATTCAGATAAAATGTTCATGGATTTTAATAAAAGTCAGGATGCAATTATTCAAAATATGCCATCTGGAAAGGATGCTTGAACTCATGGTCTCTAAAGTTGTATTATACAACTTTAAATACCAGCATTACATCTTCATGTACAAATACTGCTCTGACTGCTCTTACACGAACATTGAAAAGCTATTTGAGGGAATTATTAAATCATACACACCTTAGCATTATGTTACAATACAGAAATATGGCAAACAGAACATGAAAAGGGGATTTTCAGGGACTTCACTCCTGTACAATGAGCCCAATTTTGAATATGAGGCACAGAAACAAAACTGAAGGAGCTCTGATGAGAGGAGAAACAAGAGATTTAACTCCAGCACATCCCACAGAGGCAGTTTCAGTGCTGCAACAGCTGCAGTCACACCAAACAAACCATTTTCAAATATTTCCCCTCAACAGGGGACTGGAAACTCAACACCACCATTGCTTTTTATTTCAAGTGTACCTCAAGGTGCTGTAGGAGAGATTTTCCCTTTTTATTGATTTCATTGATGAGGGTGAATATAGCCACTTTGATTTCCTGTTCTACTCGTTTGTTGGTTTCATTTACTTCTTTTATCCTAAAAAACAACAAAAAAAGAGCAAAGGATTATCAGTCACTTTACACTTCACTGCCAAATACAAATTCACAAGTTGTTTTACTTCAAATAATATGAAAGTCCTTGAAGTTTACACACTTTACAGAGAAATAACCAGCCACAACCACATGTATATGGACATTTATAAATTTGTATCAAAAATTATATACAAATTGTGTCACTATGAAAAATTTATATCTGACGCTTTAAATTTTTAAGATAATTTATATTAACCAGAAATCAACCCTGAATTTCAAATTAATTCCTCCCTTGTAACAAAAAAAATTATTACAGACCTGTAATTAATAAAGAGATAAACATTTCACTAATGATGTGCCTGATATTAGTGTAGATTATTCTCTTGTGCTTTAATACTACTGGCTGCCAGATTTTTATACCTCTTCATCACAGCCATTTTTCCTCAGTTTTAATGCATTAACAGCTTCTTCAGATTCAAGCAAATCATCCTGAGTTCTGTCCACAGAATTTGAAATACAGCATTTCTTAAACTCATGGAAATTCTGCATTTATTTGATCTTACACTGCCTTAATCTAACAAGATCACATTGCAGCAGAATTCTTTGCCATGAGCCAATGTGAAGAGTTAAATTGTCTTTTTTTAAAGAGTTTTTTTTGCTGCCAGATCAAGGATCTGATGTCACTCAGCCACAGGACCAACACTCACTGCTGATGAACTCTGCTGGAGTCAGAGCCCTTTAAGGCACCTGGGACACACGTGGTTTTTGTGACAACACAACCTGGTCTCCTACTCCAAAAAACACCCAACCAACCCTTCATTAAGTCCATGGCATCCACCCTTGGCTTTGGCACCCAACAATTATTCCAGCAGAGCTGTTTCTTCAACACTTTCATGCTCCACCACCACAGATGATGGTGATTTTGTGCCAACACCGACAACAAAATTGTAATACTTTCATTTTTCCCATTCCCTGAAGTTTTTAGGTTGATGGATTTTGTGTCCTACACACCAGCAAAGCAGTGGAATGAGTTGTCTCACCTGCACCAGCCACTTGGCTCAGCAGAAAATTGAGATCTTGACACAATCCCAGCTGCAGAAATTCACTGAAGCCAGAAACTCTTGGGCAAAAAACCCCCCACCATAACAATGTGTTAATTGCATCACCCATTCCTGGCCTGGAATTCCTATCAGAGAATGTTTTGTGACATTTCTTGAGCTCCCAGTTTAATTATTGCCTATGTGACTGTCTCTTCAAGTGTGTAACATTTCCATGCTTCACAATGGTTCTGTGTTTTGGGACCTTTCAAAGACTTCCATGGAAAATCAGCACATAAAATACCAATTTTCACTGCTTCTTTCTTCCCACATTTGCCTCTATCATGCTGCATGTTCTTCCTCCCTTACACTGCTTTTTTTTTTTTTTTTAAATACAGATGACACCGCAAAGAGTTAAAAATTTACATCAGAAACTTCTCTTTCTATCTTGGTGCACATCCTCCTCCTGCCCTCGTACTTTCCACCCCCAGCTGATGTGTCATTGTGCAAATGACCTCAAAGCTGCAGAAGGCTCAGCAAACCACAGAGACTCAGGGTGGAATTCCCTGAGCTGCAGCAGCAGCCCAGGGGGAGCAGAGCCAGCGGGGATCACGTGCTCCCTCTGCCTCTGATTTGGTGTTTAATGTGACGTTGAATTTCAGATAACCCTGGAAATCTTAAGTGAAGCTACCTAAAAAAAAACCCCAATCAAAACCCCACAACCAACCACGATTTCCTATTCAAATTCACACTAAGTTTTTGTTACACAGTTATCAGAGGCCTTCATATGAAACATCAAAATATTTTAATATTTCAACTGTTACAGTTGAATATTAAAAAATATTTTAGTATTTCAACTGTTACAGTTGAATATTAAAAAATATTTTAGTATTTCAACTGCTACAGTTGAATATTAAAAATATTTTAATATTTCAACTGTTACAGTGAATATTAAAAAATATTTTAATGTTTCAACTTGTTACACAGTTATCAGAGGTCTGACTATGAAATGTAAAAATATTTTATTATTTCAACTGTTACAGTTGAATATTAAAAAATATTTTAGTATTTCAACTGCTACAGTTGAATATTAAAAATATTTTAATATTTCAACTGTTACAGTTGAATATTAAAAAATATTTTAATATTTCAACTTGTTACACAGTTATCAGAGGTCTGACTATGAAATGTAAAAATATTTTATTATTTCAACTGTTACAGTTGAATATTAAAAAATATTTTAGTATTTCAACTGTTACAGTTGAATATTAAAAAATATTTTAGTATTTCAACTGTTACAGTTGAATATTAAAAAATATTTTAGTATTTCAACTGTTACAGTTGAATATTAAAAAATATTTTAATGTTTCAACTTGTTACACAGTTATCAGAGGTCTGACTATGAAATGTAAAAGTATTTTATTATTTCAACTGTTACAGTTGAATATTAAAAAATATTTTAGTATTTCAACTGTTACAGTTGAATATTAAAAAATATTTTAATGTTTCAACTTGTTACACAGTTATCAGAGGTCTGACTATGAAATGTAAAAGTATTTTATTATTTCAACTGTTACAGTTGAATATTAAAAAATATTTTAGTATTTCAACTGTTACAGTTGAATATTAAAAAATATTTTAATGTTTCAACTTGTTACACAGTTATCAGAGGTCTGATTATGAAAGGTAAAAATACTTTAATATTTCAACTGTTATAGTTGAAAATTTTAATATTGAATATAGAAATCTATTAAAAATATTGAATATTAAAAATATTTTAATATTCCAACTGTTACAGTTGAAATTTTTAATATTGAATATTAAAATCTATTAAAGATATTGAATATTAAAAATATTTTAATATTTCAACTTGTTACACAGTTATCAGAGGTCTGACTATGAAACGTAAAAATATTTTAATATTTCAACTGTTACAGTTGAAAATTTTAACACTGAATATTAAAATCCATTTAAAATATTGAATATTAAAATATTTTAATATTTCAACTGTTACAGTTTAAATTTTTAATACTGAATATTAAAATCCATTAAAAATATTGAATATTAAAATATTTTAATATTTCAACTTGTTACACAGTTATCAGAGGCCTTACTATAACACATAAAAATATTTTAATATTTCAACTGTTCTCTCACCTAAAGCTAACTTAAAAGAAATTACAGGATGGGTTTTCTTGCCTTTTTCATTCCTTTTTTTCTCCTCCATCCCCAAAGTGTAATGAATGTGTCACACCTTTGGTTCTATTCAAAGTTGTCACAAAAAACATAATCTTTAACATTTCTTGTAAGAACTTCCAAGAGATGCAGAGTCTTGTTCATAAAAATTATGAAAAGCAATTAAGATACAGAATTAACTCCATTGTGTTACTCCAGTCCCACCATTCATCTTACTGTGAGACTCATTAAAAAGGCAATGTAACAGCTGATCATTTTGGGGAAAACTCACCTATTTTGAACTTGGGCAGCTGCAAAATTTACATAATTCTTCTTCTCAAGAAGTTTGGCCAAGAGGTTCTCAATTGCACCCTTCTGGTTCTGAAAAGCTTCTTCCAGGAACTGGTACCTTTTCAACAGGCAAGAGAAGACACTGATTACCAAGGGACAGTGGGCTGCAACTCAGGTGCAAAGCCATGAAAGTTTGAAAAAATATGACTGAGAAAGAAAAAAAAACACTGAGAAAGAAACCACTGAGAAAGAAAACACTGAGGAAAAATCAGACTCTGAATCAGTGTGCAAAATGTTGAAACAAGTCCTTTGGTACTGGCCAGGAGACTGAACCTCTGTGGGAAATGATCAATTCCAACCACACAGGAATGCGGTGCCTCCTTTCCCAGGATCCTCAGAATTTGATAAAGAAAGTGCACCAAAAGCTTAAACACAATTAAAGGATACCAAAAACAACCTCCTAAATTATCCCAAATTCCCCCAGTTTTTCAGCTCATGTTTGACTGCATTAGTTTAATCTGAAGAAAATTTCCCTAGTAAAAAAACGTCAAGTTTTTCCACCTCTGCTGCTTCCAAGTGAAGAATTTTCCCTTCCAAGCTCTTCAACTGAACAGCTGCTATCAAAGGTACTTTCCATTACTTCATCTGAAAAGAGGGTAAGCACCAACATTGAGGGAAAATAACAGGATTAGGTGCCTTTTCCTAAAATATTGCAATTAAGAATGCCACAGAAGCAAAATGCCTCGGCTGAAAAATGGCCAAGTGGAATTAAAATTAAAGCAGCTCCATGAATTTCTGATCAACTGCTCAAAATCCAGGATTCCTAGCAGTCACTTGCTAAGTCTTGTCTTGGCAATAAATAAACTTCCTGCTTCTGAAATGTAATTTGTTAACAATAGGGAAAACTTAATGTCCCAGAACACCTTGGCAATGTTTTCCCAATATTCAAATTGGCAGAAAATTGCTGCAATTAATGAAGCATTTTATAAGGTGCATTAAAAACAATTTACAGCATCTTCCAAAGAAAATGAAGAAGAAATTAGTGTTGTCTTCTGTCACAGTGTAGAACATTACAATCCAAAGGAAAAGACTGTCTGGATTGTCAGCAAACTCACAGCAAGGCAGTTTTTATTTAAATAACTTACAACCATGATAACAGGGATTCAGACAAAGAACATCATTCACAACAAAAACAACTCCACTCCTGTTAATTCAGTTTGTACCAGCAACAGACAAATCTGGACCCCAAGATTTGAGATTCTTCATTCTCAGTGGTGGAATTTTGCTTTTTCTAAGAACAGTCTAAAGTTCTTGCAGACAGACAGCAGCACAAGATTTTAGATAGTACAATACCAAAAAAAAGGAGCATTGTTAAAGCCCAAAGACAGCAAAATTTGAAATGTTTGGGAGCTGCTGATTTTCTGAAATTATTTTCATAAAGTTGAAAATTATATTTCCACTAGAAGAAGTGAAAAATCTACGTGCAGCTTGTACTGCTAAAATTTTACTGTAGCTCTTGCTACAGCCAAAATCCTTTTCTTTTTCCAGTATTGCACTTCCAGATTCCCAAGTGTGTGGACTGGAAACAACCCAAATTAAGGAATCTCACAGCATCAGGCTGCTCAGAGAATTGTCAGCTTTCTACAGAATCCCCAGCAATCCCTGCCCTGACAGGGGTGGAACTGGATGATCTTTAAGGTCCCTCCCAACCCCAAACCATTCTGGAATTCTAAAATTGAGATTCTGATCACTGGACCATGGAGGTACAGAAATGGTGATTCACCCTCCTTTGGGGTAAAATATTAGGATTTCAGGTAAGAAGAAAACAGGGGATTAAAATCAATTTTTTTTTCCACTTGGCACGACTCTCCACAAAATCTCAGCTGTACTTCAGGCAGACAAAGCAGTGCCTTAACCATCTGTAATTCACACCTGCACTCAGAACCACATGGAAAGAGTATTTTGGAAAAAAAAATCGTATTAATAACAACAAATTCTCCTTCTGGAAGAGCACAGGTAAGTAGGACAAGATCCACCTGTTAATCCATCAGCAACATGCACAGAACAGATGCAAAGAAATCAACTGGACCAAGTTAGTGAATATATCCCAGGAGAGCACCCCTTGTGACAAAGGAGTCATCCAGGGTATTTATGATCAAATCTATGAAAGAACAGAGCAGGAATATTTGAGGGTGTTAATATTTTAATAATAATAATAATTTCAAAAGTAAAAGTTTTCCACAGGCTGCTGTAGCAGTCTGAGAATAATCACTATTCTGAGAAAAACAGGAAAACAAGAAAAACAGAATACTAAATTCAGTATTACACCTTTAGAGAGAAGACTTAAGGAAAAGCAGTGGTGCAGTAGTTGATAAATATGTATTATCCCCAGATTCTCTATTGTAACACTGCAAAATATTTGTTCAGACATTCAAACAGCTACATGACAGAGCTGCTAAAGAGCAGAAGTTGGAATGTTTCTTAAAGGGATTCCAACTCCTTTCCTAGCAGAGGCAAACCCAGCATTTCCTTTTACCTGGAATGAGGCAACTTTTAACCAACTAAACCCAAACCATTTTTCCCCTCTGCACAAGAAGAATATACTAATGTAAAAGGCAAAATTTAGACTTTCCTTTACAAAATTCTCCTAAAGACTGTTACACAACCAAAAATGCCCTTTCAGAAAATTCATTACCTCAGCCGTGACTCACTCTATCACTTTTGCTTCTTTTACAGCACCAGGTGTTCAGGGCTGCAGGAATTTCCAATCAAGTCCTGACCACAGTGATAGCACTGGGAACTGCCAGGCAAATGAACACCTGAATCACACCCAACCTCCTCAGCCCATCTTGGTTTAAATTTCATATTAGGGGACTTGACAAAACTCAACCAACTGACCAAGTCTCCATCACTCCACAGGTTCTCTGTCACCACCACATTTTTTGAAAAATCTCTTTGCCCAGGATTTTTCTCCTGGGAAGCTGAAAAACCTCAGAGAAAAATGAAAACAATAATTATCTGATTTGCTTCTCCTTTGGACATTGTTTACCAGCAGGTGGTTGTTTGATTGGTTTCATGTGAATTGTTTTGATTTATTGGCCAATTATGATCAAGCTGTGTTGGGACTCTGGAAGGAGTCACAAGTTTTTCATTATTATCTTTTAGCCTTCTGTCTATATCCTTTCTATATTCTTTAGTATAGTTTATTATAATATTCTTTAATATATTATAGATCATAAAATAATACATTAGCCTTCTAAGAACACAGAGTCAAATTCATCATTCCTCCCAAAAACTACCACAATTCTCTGCAAGGGATGGCTTCAGTCCAACCAGGGGTAAATGCAGCAGAATTTCCAACACAAGCAGCTCCCATCAATGCCACTTCATCCTCAGAGACAGCACAGCACAGGAGTTAAGAAATATTTCGAATATTTGTATATTTGTACCTGTGTTCTTTGTGCTCCAGTAACTGACAGTCTCTGCATGTCAGCCTGTCACAGGTTTCACAGAAAAGTTTTAACTGCTCTTGTTTGTGGACAGGGCAGAAAACAGGACGTTGACCAGATGCTCCCACGGCCTCTGTTTTTAAAAATAAACCATTTGTGCATTTTAAAATAAAATTGAAACAATCTGAAGAGCAAAACAACCTAACTAACTTCCAGCAACAACCAAGAACTTGCAAAGGCACCTCCAGATGTGCTCTCAGGCTGAGGTTACTGTGAGCACATCAGGTCAGTGGCTGGATTCGATGATCTCAGAGCTCTTTCCCAACCTCCATGACTCTGGGATTTACAGTGCCAGTGCTTTAGAGCTGTTTTCATTCTTTATATTAATTCATTTTGCTTTATTCATCTTTTCTCATGAGCACCCTGTAAGCTGCACACAAACACCAGCCCGGTGTACATGTGTTTATAAAGATTTAATTCCATACAATTTCACCTCTGACACACTGAAGGATGGCTCAAACCTTTCAAACCTTTTTAACCTTTTTTAAAGATTTTTTTAAAACCCTTTTTACCCCATGGGTTTTCCAGCTTATCCCTTCAAATACCTCATTTAGTCTCACAACTGAAGTAGGAACTGCAAAGCAAATGTTGCCTGTGTTAAAAGTTACCTAAACCCCCAAATAATGGCAAAAAATAGCTCTGGGTTTACTAGAAAAATTCTGTACAGTGTTCTGAAGATATTTTGAGCTTAGCAAAGAGGAAAGCAGCCTTTGGAAGGTACAGCAGGTAGGGTTTAAATTAATTTCCCTCACTCTCCAACGTTTCTGAAGCTGGTTATATCATGCAAGTTATTGTAAAGAAAGAGCTGATGAACCTACAGCTGCCACTCACTGAGAGAAATTTAAAGCCTCCAGGGCACATCTTTGAGTCTAAGAGGAAAAAAAACCAATGACCAGCCCTTCCCCACAATCACAATAAATTACATTTCTGATGGAAAGTTTATTTTACAAACTTCATTTTATACACTTTATATTTAAAATATTTTTATATTTTATATTATAATACAAAATATTTTTATATTTTAAATATTTTAAAAATTTAGTTTAAACATAAAAAATATTTAGTTAGTTTAACTAACTAGTTAGCTAACTAACTAGTTAGTTAACTAACTAGTTAGTTTAATAATAGTTTATTTTATAAACTTTATAAACTTCCTGGTTTTGGAAATCACTTTTCAGCCCCTTCCCAGCAGGTATCAAAGGGAAAGCTGAGCTGTAATATCACATTGAAAATCCCAATCTAGCATTCCTTGTAAAAACATCAATAATTCTTTCTTGGGTCCTATAATTTGATTGAATTTAAGGGTTTTTCATCTGTGAGGCTTAATACATTGAATCTTAAATGGATAATATTTCTTATTAAAAATATTCATTGAGACATAAAGAGAAGCCTCTCCAAAATGAGGTTTATTTGACAGAGCAAATGAAATAAAATCCCTGTCTATAAGGACTAAGCTCAACAGCAAACTTTTTAACTATTAAACAATTTTTAGAAAGAAAAGTAATGTTTGTTCCTTTGAAAGGATACAACAAGACAACTATGGAGATCTTAATTAATTTTAAATTAATTTAAATGAAGAGAGCAAAGTGTTGAGATCTTTCTTCTTCAATGTGATCATTTTCAGACACATCCAGATTGTGGAGAACCTACAAGTCTTTAAATCAGAACTTTTAACCCATCTACAAATAGAATTTTCTAATCTAAAATCCAGATACCCCAGACCTGTTTGGAGAACATTTTCCACATTACCTCAACAGGCTATAAATGATAAAATCCAGACAGCCTGGACCTGTTCTGAGATGATTTTCCACATTACCTCAATAGGCTACAAATGATATATGATCAAAGAACAGGTCAAGAATTTACTTCTAATAAGGCTGCACACCTGAACAAACCCTACACACACTTCACATATTAAATCTTGCTCACTGACAGATTAAACCTGAAATAAAATTCCACATTTACTCAGCAATATCAATACAAAGTAACACCATATATTGAAGGTAACTATATAAAATATATAGTTATAACTATTTAACTATATAAACTATATAACTATTTAACTATATAAACTATATAACTATTTAACTATATAAAATATATAGTTATAACTATTTAACTATATAAATTATGTAACTATATAACTATATAAAATATATAACTATATAAAATATATTGCTATAACTACTAAACTCTATAGATTATATAACTATATAAACTTATATATACATTTCTACAGGGAGAACTATAATTGCTTCTCATAACAAAATACAACAAAATGGGTAATTTAATTTCCTTGGACAATGGATAAGATTATCAATATGCCACTGCTCTCCAGGTTCCAGTCCCTCCATTTAGTTACTTGTTCTATTAAACAATCTAATTCTACTAATTTACTAATCTAGCATTCTACTAATCTAGAATTCTACTAATCTAGCAAGATTATTAAGAATGGATCTAAATCCTTTCCAAATGCATTGGACATCAACTGCACAAAGTATCATTGTTATAAATTTAATTCTTCCTCTATTTTTACAGCTACTAATTTTGCACTGGTAACTTTTTACTGCACTTTTCCCAAATTCTGTGGGGGAAACACGCAGAGCTGGTTGTTACCCCCATCATTTTTTTAACATAAAAAGAGAAAAGGCTTTTGGAACAGGCAGGACAAAGTGACACCCAACACTCACCTGAGGACACATCCTCTTTTTTCCTGATCATGTGGTCCTTAGTGAACTTCACTCGCTGGTGAGCCTCGATGCAGGTCTTACACAGCCACTCCCCACACTCCACACAGAAGCCCACAGCACTGGCATTGTCCTCACAGCTGGTGCACACCTGGGGGGGAACAGAAACCAGAATTGTGCTGGGAGCCTCAGGGAGCAGAAAGGGTTGGGGGGAAAATGCACCAGGATTGTTCTAGGGAGAGCTGACAGACCCAGAATTCAGAGAAGGGGTGGGGAAAAATGCACCAGGATTGTTCTGGGGAGAGCTGACAGGACCAGAGAGCAGAAAGGGGTGGTGAAAAGGCACCAGAATTGTTCTAGGGAGAGCTGTCAGACCCAGAATTCAGAGGAGAGATGGGAAAAAGTGCCAGAATCATCCTGGTGAGCACTGACAGCCCCAGAGAGCAGAAAGGGTTGGGAGGAAAATGTACCAGCATCATCCTGGGGAGAACACTGACAACCCCAGAAATCAGAGCAGGGGTGGGGAAAAAGCACCAGAATCATCCTGGGGAGCACTGACAGTCCCAGAGAGCAGAGGAGGGGTGGGGAAAAGGCACCAGGATTGTTCTGGGGAGAGCTGACAGGACCAGAGAGCAGAAAGGATTGGGGAAAAAGGCACCAGAATTGTTCTAGAGAGCACTGACAGGAGCAGAGAGCAGAGGAGGGGTGGGGAAAAGGCACCAGAATTGCTCTAGGGAGCACTGACAGACCCAGAGAGCAGAAAGGGTTAGGGGGAAAAGGCCCCAGCATCATCCTGGGGAGCACTGACAGTCCCAGAGAGCAGAAGAGGGGTGAGGAAAAGGCACCAGAATTGTCCTGGGGAGCACTGACAGGACCAGAGAGCAGAAAGGGTTGGGGGCAAAAGGTACCAAAATTTTCCTGGGGTGCAATGGCAGACCCAGAGAGCAGGAAGAGGAGGGGAAAAAGCACCAGAGTCATCCTGGGGAGCAGTGACAGCCCCAGAAATCAGAGCAGGGTTGGGGAAAAGCCACCAGCATTGTCCTGGGGAGCACTGACAGGACCAGGAATCAGAGGAGGGGTGAGGAAAAGCCACCAGCATCATCCTGGTGAGCACTGATGTCCCAGAAATCAGAGCAGGGTTGGGGAAAAACCACCAGAATCACCCTGGGGAGCTCTGAGAGCCCCAGAGAGTGGAGGAGGAGTGGGGAAAAGCCACCAGCATTGTCCTGGGGAGCACTGACAGGACCAGGAATCAGAGGAGGGGTGAGGAAAAGGCACTTAAGGAGAAGTGGCAGCCCCAGAGCAGAGGCTGGGGCAGGCAGGAAGGTTCCTTACCTGCTCTGACTTCTCATCAGAGCTGCTGGGGCTCTCCGAGGTGTCCTTCACAAAGTAATTGTCCACCAGGTCGATCTGCCGGCACTCCTGGCGACAGATGGGGCACCTGATCACCCCCACTGCAAAACACAGCACAAAACAGGCTCTCAGGGCAGCAAAACACAGCACAAAACAGGCTCTCAGGGCAGCAAAACACAGCACAACACAGGCTCTCAGGGCAGCAAAACACAGCACCCCACTGTAGTCCCACATTTCACAGAGAAAAGCAAGGCACAATTCTTCTCAAGAATATTTCTAGGTTTCACGTTCTCTGGACATCAGAGAAAGAAAACACAATTCTTATCATTTGCTGTGCCTGTGTTTGTGCAAAAGTAGAATGCAATATGGAGATTGTTTACCCAAAGATGGTGTTTTGTTTCCTTGGCCTGTCAGGGCCAGGTGTGTGTGTGTGTGTCAGGACTGAGGGTAACAATCACGAGATTCTGGGCAGTGTGCAGAGTTGAGTGCTTGGCAGATTCAGTTTTAGATTTACAGAATACTATAGTATAATAAAGTAATTAATTAGCCTAGAATAATATAGTATAATAAAGTAATTAATTAGCCTTCTGATATCCATGGAGTCAGATGCATCATTTTCTCTCCCCTTTGTCAGGACACTCAGCACTGCAATCCCCACAGGCTCTCAGGGCAGCAAAACTCACAGAAAACCTGCCCAGAAGCACCAAACACAAAGCAAACTCCTCCTCTCACCTGGGTAAAGGATTCCAGGTTGGCATTGTCATTAAAAACCAGCCATTACAGGTGTGGAACAGGTGTCACCCCCTCAACCAATCCCAAAATACCCCACAGACCTCTACAGAAAAGGATGCCCCACCTAGCTGGGGATTTCCCTAATTTCCCCATCATGCTCAGTTTTTACTACTTATTTCTTCCCAAAAAAATCCTATCTTTTCAGCAAAGTAATTTGTTGTCCCTAAACAAATATTTAATTTTTTTCCTTGCTGATTTTAGATAACAAAACTCAAGATATTTGGTTTTTTTAGATTATTTTTCAGAACAGTCTATGGTCCAGCCTGTCCCAAGACAAGCATTAAAAGGGCTGTGCCCAGATAGGTGGGGTCACTTCAGGGATGCTCCTGAAAATGCCACAGTGTGTCTCAGTGCTCTCCCAGGTAGATTTCAAATATAATCTATTTCCATGAGGTCAGGGAGGCAGATGAAGCAATAAAACACCAGGATCCTGCTTTGTTATCCTTTGTAATCACTAAATTAGTTTTAAATCCTCAGCAGAACTGCAAAGGAGTTACTACACGAAGCAAATTGACATTTGAAGGTGTCTATGAACAGCCCCCATAAAGGTTTGAAAACCTATTTATAACTTAGGTAGTGGCTCACACTTCACTGTAGTGTCATTGGATCTTAAATCAAATTTCTATACAATTTATTGAGAATATAATCTTCAAGAAGCTTTCCAAGCCATTGGGTATTTTTACACACTAAAACAACGTTGAGAAGTGTAATTAAATGATGCTCAGCTCCTTTGTGGATATTCAATTAGGACAGCAGGACTTATTTCAGGGAGATTAATTACATTAGTAGTGGAGTAGCATTAATTTTTTCAAGTGCTAAAATTAATGATGGCTTCAGAACACAGGAGATTCACTGCAGAGCAACAATAATCCAACTAAAAATTCTCTGTCTCATCAAACCAAACACATCTCAAAAGCAGGATATGAAAAATAACCAGTACTGCAGCAGCTGCACATCCAAGAGCTTTCACACACAGTGAAACCTTCCCCATATGCAGAACTTTGAGGTTTTCTGACAACTGAGAGACAAAATTCTGTAGGGAATGCCACTGAAAGCCATCCAGCAGCTGATGTGTATAGACTACAGAACAAAAATTTCAGATATTTACCATTAAAACTACTCCATCCAAACCAAACCAAACCTAAACTTCATTTTTAGTGTTGCCTTGGGTCAAACAAACAAAATATTTCAGGAAAACAACAAAACAGGAGAAGCTCAAGATCTGTAATCTCTAGACATCAGAAAAGTCAAATTCTACAGATGAAAACCCCTTCCTGTAAGGCAAATTTGGGTTGCTTTTTAAGTAACCAAACCAATGAAAGCTTGAATGAAATCAAGCCTTTTGATCCAAGTGGCTGGATTCTGGCCAGGGGTAATCCAACACCCAATTTTTGCACCTCCACATTCAAATAAAACCCTGCAAACAAAGAGCCCCCAGTGTTCTGCACAAACCTCAAGAGATCCAAACTCAAATTCAAGGCTTTGCCATTCTCATTTAGCACATTACACTCCTTTTTCACATCTCAACACCCTTTATTTCCAACAGCAGCTTTCCAATAATGTATGAGCCACTAAACATCTCATATCCTGGTCTTTTAATCTAATAAAAACCAAATTACTGCAGCAGCATTTGTACTAGAAACAAATGTATTGAAAAGATACGGATGTGGCTAATTTTGTAAGGCAGGAGGGAAAAGTGGAGAAAATCACACTGAAATAGCATTTACATAGAAAAAAAGATTCTTAGCTGTCAAAACTTGAGATAATTTGTGAGCTAATAAAGTTTATTGCAAAAAGTTTATTGAGAATGTATTTTAGGACAAACTAAAATTCAAATGTTTATATAACCTCTGTGAAAAAAAAAAAGCTTTCATTGTCAGTTTCAATTTTAAAAAAACTTACTTAAAAAACAGAAGTAAATACAGAAGTATCATCCTATTTATACTCTAGCAGAATTTACTACGTTGTTTTTCTGCATCAAACAAATCAAACACATTGGTCTTGGTACAAACATTCCCACTGTAACTCTGCTTTCCCAAAGCATTAGCACAGAGTAAAAACTACTGTTTAAAGATCAATTTTATTTTTCCAATCACAAGTGAATTTAAGTAAGACATATTCATACAAATTCTGAAGGTCAGACTGGTTTATGACCTCCTTCAATCCTAATTATTACCCTCGAGATTTCCAATGTCCTCAGAGATGGCTTCATATGATTTTTGAGCTGTAAATTGTTGCTGCAGAGGTCAAGAGCAGCACTGAAGCAAAGAACTGAGAAAAGGGGAAGTTTCTTTCAGGAAGTTCTGACCACACCACGTGAAACCCTGCACAGGGGCTGAAACCCTTTGTGCAGCAGTTCCTTTGTGCCTTACAGAACTGTCACCAACAGCCTGCCCTCAGCATTAACTGCAGCAACACAGTTCTGCTCCAGGTCCCCAAAACAGAACAATTCAGCACCCTGCAGACTTCACCAGCCACCCCCAGGTGCTGCTGTGGATATCACACTTGCATGAAGAAATTCAGGGAGAATCATCCTTTGGACCTAAAAGGCCACAGGAATTTATGAACTATTTTACAGGAGCTGCAGATAATGGGAATGGGCTTTCAAGCTTCTTTAGTTGTACTTTAGAGGACCAATATTGCTCATTTTTCCATTTGTTTCTATAACAAGACCTGTAATAACCATGAGTTCCAACCAAAAATAACATTAATAATAATATTACTAACAACTAAAAATACTCATTACCCCTCTTCCAGAACTCTCTGCACCACATTTCCCCTTCCTTTATGCCCTATTCCCAATTATTATATCCTATTCCCAATTAATGATGCAGTTCAGATCAGATTCTGCTTTTGGTCCCACATTTCTGCAGAACAGCACCCTACAAACTTCACCAGCCACCCCCAAGGTGCTGCTGTGGATATCAGCACTTGCATGAAGAAATTCAGGGAGAATCATGCTTTGGACCTAAAAGGCCACAGGAATTTATGAACTATTTTACAGGAGCTGCAGATAACAGGAGTGGCATCCAAACTTCTTTAGTTGTACTTTAGAGGACCAATACTGCTCATTTTTCCACTTGTTTCTATCACACACCTCAAGACCTGTAACAACCATGAGCTCCAACCAAAAATAATTAATAATAATAAAATAAAAATAAAAATAATAAATTAATAGTAATAAATTAGTAATAATAAATAATAGGTAAGAATAACACTAACAACCAAAAATACTCATTACCCTTCTTCCACAACTCTCTGCACCACATTTCCCCTTCTCTTATACCCTATTCCCAATTAATGATGCAGTTCAGATCAGATTCTGCTTTTGGTCCCACACTTTTTTGCAGAACAGCCAAAATATTTCCAATCACACACATTCCCTGTCCCCCATGTGCTGCCACACACAGCACTCAGCCCAAGTGGAGTTTGGTTTTTCCTTTCACCCTGCCTAAAGGGAGAAGCAGGAATAGTTTCCTATCCAGTTTTTGGGGTTTTTTTCCAGTTTTCCTATCTGGAAAATTGGATTGCCAGTCTCCAGTGGGGCAGGCAGGAAAAGCCTGGCACTGCCAGCCCTGCTCAAAGGGAGATGGGTTTCACCTGCTCACCTGAGCCATCCCTCCCTGCCAGGACCTGTGATTGAGGAAGAAAGAGGAGACTCCCATGGGGTCTCCTGAGCCTTTCAGGAGCTGAGGAGCAGCACAAAGCACTGAGAGAAACCCAGGAATGTGCTCAGGGATGGATGTGTAGGAGCTCCAGGAACCTGCCCCTGGGAGCAGCACGTTGCTGGGAGCTGGAGCAGAGCCCACACTGCTGGAAATGGGAATTTTGGGACATCCCAGGAATGCTCCTTGTCCTGGGAAGGGCTGCTCCTGCCCAGTGGGAGCCCAGGTCACTGCAAGGCAGCAGCAATGGGAATTTTGGGCACATCCCAGGAATGCTCCCTGTCCTGGGAAGGGCTGCTCCTGCCCCACTGGGAGCCCCTCCTGCAAGGCAGGAGCAAGGGTGAAACCAGTAACACAAAAGAACCTTCCTGGAGCTCCAGGACCTGCCCTGCCCACCAAAGGAGCCCAGGAGAAGGTTCTGTCCCAGCAGCACACAGATTTCACTGTCAAGTTACACAACTGCAGGCACATCTCCTTAAACTGCAAATTAGATCTCCTGATTTGCCCAAGACTTTAAGAACACTAATGAGAGCAGCATCTCTGTAATCCTTTTAACTGCTTATGGTGGAGATAAAGCACACTGAGCCAGACCACAGACATCAAAGCATGTCAGAAAGCACCAAACTGAAGTAAACTCAGGAGGAAAGTTGATTTTGTTTTCCTAAAAACAGAAAGATTGCTAAAAACCCTGCTAAAAATCCAGCAGCAAATCACTATGGAACACTGCAAAAACCTTCACATTTCAAGTGGAAGCTGCTTTTAATCTACCACTCCCAACTCACACCTAAAGCTGCAACACAAGTATTTTTCTTAATTGTAACTCAGAACTCTCCTAATATCTTTTATATATTTATACCTTTTTATATATTTAAGTTTAACACTTCCCAAGGGTAACTATGTTCCTCTGAACACATCTCAAAACAGGTAATTTTTTCAACAGGTTTCATCTTGAATTAGTTTCAATAAGACAAGTATTAAAAACCTGGTTAGAATTGCTTTCTCCAGGCTGACATATCAATACCAACAACACTAAAACACTGCCAAATTTCAAGGATGGTTGATTTCTCTGTATTTCCAGTCCTGTAGGATTAAAACAGAGAGATTCATGTCAACTTTTTGCCTACTGTCCCCACTCCAGCTTGATATTCAGGAATCAGTGTGTGTTCAATCATACCCATTGATTTAGCACCAGAAAAAAACTGGAATTTTCTGAATCTCCTTTGCTCCCTACCCACCCTTCTGGGCATTTCCTTCTGGAATTCCCTCAGATGTTTGAGAGACCAGCTGTACAACAACAAGGTTCCCTGAGCCAGTAAGAATTAACCTGTTTCCCCACCAAACCCACCTACAGCCATCCTCTTGATCTGGTTTTTTAGTTTTTGTTTACAAACATTACAGAAGCCTCCAGCCCTGAGAGAGAAGAGGGAGGTGGGGTGAAAGGAAAGGGAACACACACAAGGAGCCAAGGAAATTCATCTATTGCCTAAACCCACCACAGCAGCCAAGGCAAAATAAGGAACTTTTATAAGAAGCACCACACTGAGGGCTCCACATTCACTTGCTGGCTTCAAGTCCAAGCTGACTTAAAATCAACACATCACAGCCCAACCCAACCCCACTGAAATCTCACAAAGATTTCAAAGAGAAAGAGATTTCAAGAGAACAAAAAGCAATAATGGAATAATTAAGAGAGTTATTGATCTGAATGAGGATGGCATGGATCTGATGAGATCATGGACATGAACAAGGAAGGGCAGATCATGCACAAGATGTATGAGATCCAAAAATCCCTTTGCACCTCAGCAGCACCAATGGATCCTCTCCATCACTGGGACATCACAGTGAGTCTTTCCAGCAGTTCAAATTAATAAATTCAAAGTTTGAATGACCCCAAACATTCGTGTTCCTAAACACCTCTGTTTACATAATAGAATTCCTATTTCTGTAAGATTCAGCTCTGATGTGTACCACAAAAATCTTTATCAATTTCTTAGATGCTTCATAACATTTCGAGTACTGAAACTATAAAAAAAAAAAAAAAAGAGAATAAATAAGTAAGTTTGACCTCAATACCCTAAAATAAAATGTTTGAAGTGTGTTACGGACAACAAGTTGAACAGGAGCCAACAGCAGATCTTTCAAAAGACAGCAATGTGTTGCAGGACAAGGACAGCCATCCCTCCTTGTGGGAATCAAATACAGAAATTTCCACAGACACTGAAGGGTTTGATCTGCAGCCTTGAGAGAAGCTTAGATTGATGTAAAAATACAACACAGAGATATTTAGCAGAAAAATCATAAACTTATGTTTCTATAGTTGTAAGTAAGACTGTGCCTCAAGTATGTGAGAAACTGTATTGATAAGAGGGTGAAGGGTTTATAATGTAGGGGTGGGGTTGTACAGAATAAGGTGAGAGTTCAGAAGTTATAATAGAAACATAGGTGGGCCTGTGAGTAAAAAGCCCATTAGATAAAAATATCTGCAGAGCAGTACAAGTAAGTAAAGGTGATAGGTCAGAAAAGCAAAATAAACCCAGCAACAACTGTCTGTTGGGTTAGAAAGTTCTGTATTACCTTATAACAAAAAGTCTTATGACTGCTCTTGAGCTATGGCTGAATGCTTGCTCCTCTAAAATCTCACAGCCTCTGAGACTGATGTTCACTGAGCAATAAACTGTTTTAGCTTGAAAATAGTTCCATCCCTTCATTACTAGCAGTGACAATGATACCTCCTCCTGCTCAGCACTTCAGGAGACCACACTGGGCCAGTACAGGGCTCCCAGTACAGGACAGCTCCCAAACTGGGCAAACCCAGCAGTGGTGAGCCAAGGCCCCAGGGCTGGAGCTCACAGGGGTGAGGAGAGAACTGAGCACTGCCTGTGGGGCAGGGCAGAGCCCAGGGTGCACAGCAAGGGACAGACAGTATCACTGTCACTGCTAAAAATGAAGGGATGGGACTATTTTCAAGCTAAAATGATTTATTGCTCACATAAACATCAGTCTCAGAGGCTGTGAGATTTTAGAAGAGCAAGCAGTCAGCCATAACTCAAGAGTAATCACAAGTTTCTTTGTTACAGCCCAATATAGAACTTTCTAAACCAATGGACAGTTGTTATAGGGTTTATTTTGCTTTTCTGACCTATCACTTTTTCTTACTACTGGTGCACTAAGGATACTTTTTTGTCCAGTGGCTTCTGTCTCACTTGCACACAGATGCTTCTATTATAACTTCCAAACTCTCAGCTTATTCTGTGCAACCACACCGCTATGTTATAAACCCTTCACCATGTTATCAATACAGTTTCTCACTTGAGGCATATTCTTAATTACAGATATAGAAACATAAGTTTATTATTTTTCTGCTAAATGTCTGTGTGTTGTATTTTTACATCAATCCAAGCTTCTTCTAAGGCTGCAGATCAAACCCTTCAGTGTCTGTGGAAGTTTCTGATTCCCCCAGGAGAGTGCCAGCAGGACCAAAGGGATTTCTGCTCCCCAGGGTCCAAGGAGGATGGTCCAGCACTGCTCACCCCAGCACAGCTGGAGCAGGCTGCAGGAACCTCCTGTCACTGCTGTCACCAGAGCAGCTCTGGCTGGGCTGGGCACACCTGGCCCTGCCACCCCACCCCTGCCCACTCCAACCAGTTTGGGCCAAAGAATGGCTTCAAATTCTGCTGATACACGGGAGACAGCAATGAGCACAAGCCTGAAACCATCACATCATCCCCTGACAATCAACCTCCCAAAACCCAATTTCTGTTGAGCAAGCAGCACCATTTGAGACATCTGGTTCCACACACAGCCCTGGGCTGGGGGCAGGACCACACTGATTCCCCCACAGAAATACTGAGTGACTGCAGATAATTAAAATCCTCTCAGATGTTTACACTGTTACAAATGATGGCTCAGGTTTAGCTTTTCTATTTTTCAGGTTCTGTGCTGCTTTAGTGTGTGGGTCTGGGCTTCATATTAGGGGATGGTGAGCTCTGTGCACAGAGCAGGGAGACAAAACAATTCCTCCTCTAGCTGGGGACCAAGGACAAATGATCCAAATCTCAGGCCCAAGAGCACAAACAGCGTGGGCTGAAGAGAGAAAAAGAAGAAGGATGGGACTTCATGGAGTAAAGCTGTAATTGGACAATTAACTGCAATATGCAAATGGACTAAAACTTATAAAAGTGAGAGACTCTGCGACCGTTTGTGCACTTTGTGGCCATTTGGGTTCATCTTGGGTTCATTTCCTGACCATTTGGTTCATCTTGGGTGTAGCCCAGGCTGGGCTCTGGTGCTGCCCAAGGTGGATCCATTGAGGCTTTTAATAAATCCCTGCTTTATTCTGTAACTCTGTCTGGTCTCTGGTCTAGCTCAGCCTTCTCAAGGCATCACAATGACAACGAAACTTCCCAATTCAGGAAATATTTGCAAGCACTTGTGCAATCCAGTAACTCCAGCTTCCCTTCTGGGCTCAGGTTTGGCAGGGAATCAGCCCCCTCAGGAATGAATCTCTGCCAGGTCCCATTGATTGGGTAACAGCTCCAATAGTAGTTACTCCACAATATTGTCCATAATATTTATTTCTCTTAGCACTGCAACGGTTCAAGCATGTTTCTGCACAGCCATACATCAAAACCCTGCTCTAATTTCAGTGATTAGACCTTGAAACAAACGCTCACAGGTCAAGGGAGTGATACAATCAGATTGAAATCTGTCAGAATAAAAATACATTTTAAAAAATTACCTTCATTCAAGGTCTACTCCTAGCTCAGCTTTTTGGTTTTTGAACAATCCTTGACTATATTGCAATTATCACACACTGAACTGACAATACTTTATATTTAATAAGAAAAAAAAATTTACAGCTGCCACAGATATTAATTCTTACAAAAATAACACACACCTTAATGTTGTCTGATGGAAATATTTTACAATACACTATTAATTTAAACTGAAATTTAAGTTTCACAGCAAGATTTTTAGTAAGTCCAGAATGTGAACTGAACATTTTCCAGGACTCAGCATATATTCCTGAGCCTCACTTATGAGCACAGGAGAAAAGTAAAGAATCAAAAGAGTTCAGGTGATGTCTACTCACATCCAGTTTAATAAAACTTAAGGTGCTGCATTTACACAGCTTAAGGAGCCTTATTTGATGCAGGAATTTTCATTCTTCTAGACTGAAAATACAGTAACTACCACCAAACTCAGTGTAAGGGACATGTCACATCCTCATACACATCAGACCTTTTATATTCTCCTTTCACAGCAAATTTAAAAAGCAAAAAACTTCAAGTGTGATTAATACAAAACAGCAACACTGGGTACAGGAGCTGAATATCAAACCCATTTCTGGTACCACACATCACAGCTCTGGGTAGTAAATGTGTTGTTCCTCAGTTTACACACACAACCAACTGTGGAGGTTTTTCAGCTCATTTGGTTTTTCAGCCTAATTGGAATTGTGACATTCCCAAGGAGCTGGGAGAGCCCCAAGCTCTCTCTACTGAGATAATCCTCTTTAGAGAGATTGGAAATATCTCATCCAGGCAGTGAAACCACAAAATAACCTCACCTCCAGGAGCAGGGGCAGCAGGGGGTGCAGGAGAAGTTGTTTTACAGTTTCTGTTACAGTCTGAAATCAGGGATTTTTTCAGAATACTGTGATACAAATGCAGGAATTTCCTTAAGTAAACTAAACCTGAAAAGAGGAGTCCAGTTGGACAGCTGAAACATCACTACAAAACCATCCATCCACCAAATAAAATGCACATTCCCATAACCAATTTAGAAATTAAACTGAATATATGATACTTTTCATGTTAAACAAATGCGTATGTTTTAAATATATAAAACAAGAATCTTCTATTTTTTCCCTACAAAAATGTAATCAAACAGCAAAATAAACCTTTTTCACCAGCAAAACAGGTATGACCCACCAAGAACTTGTTTTTAATACAGCAAACCACAACTTCAGCTAATTCTTTTAGGCTTTAGTCAGGGGTTCTCTAACTTTTAGAAGTTGAGATGATTCTTCTGCCTTCTTTAGCAGTGGCTCTGCAGGGAGTGGGAGCCTGGCAGGAGCAGAGATGCTGATCCAGACCCAACTCTCCAGAAGGGCAGGGGAGGTGCTGTCACTCAGAGAATTGCTCTGGGGCATCAACCTCACACTCCATTTCCACAGTTTTTACCCAATAAATACACTTATCTACTGTTTTAAGTCCTGACAGCTCTCATTGAGCAAACCCTCAAACTAATTAAGAAAGCAACCAGGAAAATATCACGTGTACTTTTGTGGTTTATGTGAAGAGATGCTGAAATATAGCAGGGACACAATCCAGCAGTGAGAGCCTGCAGCAAAGTGTAACCTGCCTCAGGTACAGCTACAGGTGCCACTTCTCTTTAATTCTTCCTTCATGAAAAAGCACCTGCTCGTCATGAAGGAGACTTGAGCATCAGCAGAAGTGGAAGTAACACTTCACACTTTGTGACTACCAGAAGAGGGAAGGAACCTGTGTGACTAAGCACTGTGGTGCCTCTCAGGAGGCTCAGAATGTCCATTTTCTGTCTGATTTACTGGTAACCATCTCCTGTGCCACCCAACTGATTCCACCCTCAAGGCGCAGAGAGCTGCCCACAAAATGCTTCTGCAGGTCCATGGCCCATCCTCAGCTGAGGATGAGCCAATCCTGCCATATTTCAGAGTGTACTTTTAATCCCAACTGGAAAAGTACCAAATATAAAAGAAACAAATTAGTTCTTGAGGAGATTCCCTCTAGAAATTGGAAATATTTGCATCCAGCCAAATTTTGGCCCAAGAGCATTTCCTACTTTCCTAAGGAAACAGAGATTAAACACCCAGAGACACCAGGATATAGGTGCCAGTTCCTGTACTGGTGCAGGCTGGGGTGGCACCACAGCTGGATCCACAGCCCTACAGGACAATCCCACAACAGCACCTCTGTTGGAAGGCATCTCTGCAGATCACCCAGTCACCTGGAGCAGGTGACTCAGGAATGTGTCCAGGTGGGTTTGGAATGTGTCCAGAAAAGGAGACTCCACCCCTTCCCTGGGCAGCTGCTCCAGGGTTCTGCCACCCTCCACAGCAAGAATTTCTTTCTCATTCAGGTGGAACTCCTTGTGTTATAACTTATGGCCATTGCTTCTTGGCCTGCCCTGGGCACCACTGAAAAGAGCCTGACACCATCCTCTGAGCCAGCCTGGAAATATTCCTACAGATCGATGGGATCCCCTCTCAGACTTCCCTTCTCCAGACTAACCAGGCCCAGCCCTGCAGTCTCTCCTCACATCAAAGACTCTCCAGTCCCCTGCACCTTGCTCACATCACCTAAAACTTTTTATTGCAACAGCCTAAACACAAACTCTTTCTACACCAAAGCACACCAGCAAGAATTCTTAAAATGTGTACAACAAGAAGTGATATTCCAGTTTGTACTCAGTGGTTCCCACACTGTATTTAATACATCATCTTTTTAACACCAATGAACTTCCTAAGATCACATCCTAGATGGACTTCTGAACAGTCTGGATGAAAAAATCTCTGCCAAGCCAGATTAATTCCTTCTCTGGGGAACACAGGAAGGGCTTGAGTGCAAAGATGTCACCAAACGAGGTCTCCCTGACCAGAGAGCCCATTTAGGACCTGCAAAACCACTTACCAGGGCCCTACTTTGCTCTGTACACACAGCCCGTGAGTCACCCCATCTAAAGCTCCTGAAGCTTTTCAGTTCCATCCTTTGAACACATATTAGAAAAGAAAAATCAAACCCGGGCTGTGGTTCTGCTAAGAGCAGGTGGAAGGAGCAGCGTACTCCTGTTCCCTGGTACAAGCTCTGTAGAGGCAGAGCTGACAAACAGCAGTGCAAAGTTTTATCTGCTCTCAGCAAAGCAGGGGCAGTGCACACAGCGTTCCCACCCGGGCAGGTAACACTGCAACAAGAGTGAATCTCAATTGAACCAGACACGTTTTACCCCAGCGCTGGAGAAGCCAGCAGCTGCCCACCCCCGCTGTGTCACCGCTGAGAGCCAACACAAAACACACAGGAGGAGAGAATGACAGAAGATTTGGGGTTGGAAAGGGCCTTTAAAGGGCATTAGTGCAACCCCCCTGTCACGGGCAGGGACATCTGAGATTCGAGCAGGTTGCTCGGAACCTGGTCCAGCCTGACACTGAAATGTTTCCACCACCTCCCTGAGCAATTTGTTCCGATGTTTTAACACCCTCATGGTAAACATTTCTTCCTTACACTTCACCTAAACCGATCCTGCTCCAGTTTAAAACCATCACCCCCAGTCCTATCGCAACAGGTGCCACTAAAAAACTCTGTCCTTATTTTTATCACCGACTCCCTTTAGGCACCGAAAGGGGCTTTGGGATCCCAAAGGTTAGGGTTAGGGCCAAAAAAGAGAGCTTCTCTTCTCCAGAACATCCCAATCCCCTCAGAGCTGAGCTGCTCCACCCCTCCGACCAACTCTGCCCGCTCCAACAGGTCCGTCCTTCCCGGGACGGAAAGCCCCGGCCGCGATCCGCGCTCCCGATCCCAAGAGCTGCCGATCCCCGCCGGCCCTGCCCTCCCGCAGCCCCCCGATCGCAGCCCCCCGATCGCAGCCCCCCGATCGCAGCGCCCCGGAGCCCCCCGCGCTCCCGGACGGGCCCGGGGATCCCCGCGCTGTGGGCGGGATGTCCCGGAGGAGCCCCGCGCCCGCCGCGCTCACCTTGCTGCACGTCGCCGTTGGCGCCGCCGGGCACGGGCACGGTGAGCTGGCGCTCGGGCTCGGGCAGGCAGCGGCGGCAGAAGGAGTGCAGGCAGGGCAGCAGCTTGGGCTCGGCCTCCCGCCGGCTCTGCAGGCTCTGCGCGCACACCGCGCACGTGTCCAGCAGCGAGAACGGCCCCGGCGCCGCGGGCGTCAGCGGCGGCACCGGGCTGGGGCCGGGCCCCGCCGCCGCACCGGGCCCCGCCGCCGCCTCGGCCTCGGCCTCGCCGCCGCCGCGCTCCGCCGCCGCCGCCCCGGGGCTCTCGCGCTCCTCGGGCGGCGCGGCGGCGGACGGCGAGCCGGCGGGAGGCTCCAGACAGCCGCCGCCGCCCGGCGCGGCCTCGGCGGCCGCGTCCCCGCCGCCGCCGCCTCCTTTGTTTTCCGCCATGTTTCCTCCTTTGAACCCGACCCCGCTCCGCGCACGCTCCGCGTCACCGCGTCACCGGGCGGGACCGGGCGGGACCGGCGCCGCGCACGCGCGCGCGCTCCCGCGGCAACGGCGCGGCCGGGAGGGCGGAGTGTGACGTCATGGGGAGGCGGGGCTCTGGGCCCAGGAACGAGAGCCTATTGGGCGATGGCGGCGGCAGGGGCGTGGCCACGCCCCTTCGGGAACGCCCCCGGGAACGGATCACCGGGAATAGGGAATAACGCACCGGGAATAAGGAACAGGGCACCGGGAATAGAGAATAACGTACCGGGAATAGGGAACAGGGCACTGGCAATAGGGAATACCACACCGGGATTAGCACACTGGGCGGGGAATAACGCACTGGGCTGGGGAATACCGCGCCGAGAACACCGCACCAGGCTGGGGAATAACGCACTGGGCTGCGGAATGCCTCATCGGGAGGGGGAATACCACACCGAGGTGGGGAATAACCCTGCCGGACGGAAAATGACACACACAGGCTGGGAAATAACCTACGGGGGAGGGGAATAACCCACAGGGGACGGGGAATAACGCGTGAAGATGGGGAATACCCATCCGGGGTGGGGAATACCCATTGGGAGGGGGAATAATGCCCCAGGAATAACCCGTGAGGACGGGGAATATCCATCAGCATGGGGAATACCCATTGGGATGGGGAATAACCCACCGGGAAGGGGAATAACGTCCCAGGAAGGGGAATAACCCACCGGGGAATAATGCACTGGGGTGGGGGAATGGGGCACCAGGACAGGGAATAACCCATTGGGATAGGGAACAAAGCACTGGGATGCAAAACATCCATGGGGAAGGGGAATAGGACACCAGGATGGGGAATAATGGACTGGGATGGGGATGATGGAACAGGATGGGGAATAATGGACCAGGATGGAGAACAGGGCACCAGGAACAGGAAATAGCAGACCTGGGATGGGGAATACTCATGGGGAAGGGGTACAGGGCACTGGGATGGGGGATAACGGACCAGGATGGAGAACAGGGCACCAGGACAGGAAATAGCAGACGTGGATTGGGCATATCCCACTAGGACGGAGAACAGAGCAGCAGGATGGGGAATGGCACACCAGCATAGGGAAAAGGGCACTGGGACACAGAGCAGTGCATTGGGATGGGAGTCAGAGATGAGGACAGGGAACAGGGCAGTGCGAGCAGGAAGATCAGGAATTATGCCCTGGGATGAGGAACAGGGCAGGAGGTGGCACGTGGCAGCAGCTCTCTGGCCACAGAGAGCAACACACAACTTTCCCAGGCTTTTCTGGGGAAGGCTGTGACGAGATCAGAGAAAAGAATGAGAAACAATTCTTATCTTCACTTACTGCACCTGGTATTGTGAACATCTGAGATTTATTTACCAAAGGGTGGTTTCCTAATTAGCCAATGGTGATGGTGTTTGGACAGGAGGACCAATTAGGTCAACCTGTATTGTAAATATATATTTGTATATTATATTTGTATATTATCTGTCTATAAAAGCAATGGGTTTCTTAATAATTATATGATATAATAAAGAGATTGATCAGCCTTCTTTTAATCATGGAGTCAATGCTAATTATTACCCAGCTGGGGCCTGCTGCAGTGACAGTGGCACTGGAGTCTCCTCTGTGGGCACTGCACGGCCCCAGTGCTGCAGAGAGACTTCCCCACCCCAAATTCCAGGTTCCCCCTAGTTCCCCTGCAGGGGATTCTCAGGGTCCACCTGGCCCAGCCACCTTCTCCACAGCTCTGGGCTTTGGACATGAAGCAGAAACCAAAGAAATAGCAAAACAGGATTTATTAAAGATGTAGGGGAAAACACAACAACACGAGCTCCTGCTTTAAGAGTATAAAAAGTGAAACAATTCACAGTACATTTAGTGGTGGCTGTGATACATTTAAACAGGATGTCTAGAGTCCACCCTACCTCCTCCTAGAATTTAAAACAAGGAAAAGAAAGGATGGAAATACCCTTTTACCACCTCACACAACTGCAGCTAGAGGTGTCTACAGACACAGCATCTCCAAGGTGTCTGGTTTGCAGTTTTTAACACATGCAGCACTAAGACAAGTCAGGATTAATTCACTGGAAGTCTTGCTGGATATTCTCCTTGTTTGCTTCCCCATGTTGCTGCTTGATTTGTGAAATTTCATTTTCCAGCTGCACAATGGTTCGTTCAATCTCATAATTTTTACTGACAAGAGAGACCCACCTGGAAGGGAAAAGGAAATAAAAAAAGCCTTTAGGTGTTATGCAATAGTCCTCTGGTTAAAAATCAAAGACAACCATTGCTCCAAAGCAAGCAGAAACACCAAATAAAGCAGTATTCTTCCTAACACATGATAATCCTTAGCTGACATCAATGGTCATTGGAACAACCAAAGTGGCAATGAGTAATTTTTAATTCTGTTAAACCTGAAAACACAAAAAAAATCATTACTAGACTCATCCACCAACTGCCAATATTGAGATAAAGAAGAGTTTAAGACAATTTAGGAAATTTGAAGCAGCTAATAAATATACCCTCTTCCCACTTGTTGATTCACTCAACCTCAGTAATTATAATATTGAGGCAAACTACAAATACTTTAAAACACTTCCTCCAAAGCAACAGTATCCTACAGCAGCACCAAAGCATCACTGAATTTCAACTGGAAGAAGAATTTCAAGTGAATTTCAAGCAATGGAGAAACTGTGGAAGGGTTAACAGAAAAATGTCAATACTCACGTGGATTCCATCTCTCTCAGCTTAGCCCCAGCTGTGAGCTGCATGTTCTTCCTCTGCCAGTTCAGGTCTTGAATGTTTTTCCTGGGGAGAAAAAGATGTATTTTTATTTCCTCATTTCTTTGGCATCTGCAGTACCTGTTGCTAATTTCCAAGTACACTCAATTCCTAGAAGTACTGCCAGAAAATATTTGTGTACAGCCAGGACTGTAATGACAACATCCAGATGGACAAATCTCAGTACAGGGTTGACAGAGAACCCTGAGATAAATAAAAGGTCAAACCCAACATCAGGGAAGATGTTCTTACAGAGACTGCACATTAAATTATCAGTAGTAAAATGAAATTTTACTACTGGTAACTTCAGGGAGGATTCCACAAATCCAGAGCAGAGATTCAAACAAACCAAACACAGAATTTTGAGTAGAACAGACATGATGAATGTAACTGTTTAGGGAGAGCAGGGTCACATTTCTTAATTATTGTTTTTACTGGGTCTTTTTCCTTGTGACCATGGCAGCAGCCAGCACATACACCTTCCTCTGTATAGCATGGAGGGGAGAGAAAGGTTCACTTCAAATTTCAGTACAAAAATGTAAGTAAGAATGACCCACCTCAATTTCTGAAGCTCTTTCTGGGCTTGTTCTATCATATGAACCAAGTGCCTAATGACAGAATGCAAGCAAAGCATCAAAAACACACAAATGGTAAACCAGCCCTATTTCACCTGACATTTAACTTCCCAGAGTTAAGGATCCAACAAGTCCCTGCAGCACCTTGGCCCAGCCAGCAGATCCTTTACCTGCTTCCCTTCTCCTGAGCTCAGGAACCCTCTGCCTTCTCTCAGTTTGGAATTCCTTTGGCCTACTCTTTTATCTAAGGCTCAGCCAACCCTTCTCAAAAGTGGGCATCAAAATTTTCTGTCTGAAATAGCCCCAGTGCTTCCTGCAGCCACACTCTACAACCTCTTCTTGGCTTTTGCAGCAGCTTTATTTCAGCTCCACGCTAAGCCCAGGATCTGTAGTAACTCATCTTCATTTCTACTACTGAGTTATTCCTTCACAGGCTATCACTGGCCTTAATTACCACCCACTACCACCAACAATAACCCACCACATTCAAGACAGGGATATATTAAAACACACGCTCTTTCTTGGTCATAGAGACAGCTTTGAGATCAGCCTCTTCTTTCTCTTACAGGGGTTCATCTATTCCAGACTACATTCTAAAGACCCCCACTGGATTTACACCCAATAAATACACAGAAATTCACCACACAACTTGTTGCTCAGCAGAGCAGCTGAGGCCTTACTCATTGTACACCTTCCAGGCGTTGCAGCCGTGCTGGGACATGAGCTCCAGGTTCTCGATGCGCACGGCCTGGTGCTCCAGCTGTGCCATGGAATTGTTCACACACTCCTGCCACGCCGTGATGTCGTTCTTCTGCCCGGAGGAGGGGGCGGGCAGCTCGTACCTGCAAAGGGCAGGGGCGCTCACCCGGGGCACGGCTCACCCCGGGGCACGGCTCACAGCTCATCCCGGGGCACCGGGCACTGCCCTGCCGGTCCCACTCACCTCTTCATACTGAGCAGCTCCAGGGGCTGCCGGGCCGCCAGGCGCTCGAACTCGTTCCGCATGATCTCGGTCTGTGGGGAAGGCAGCGGTGAGGGACGGGGCCCACACAAGAGGGGTATGGTGGGGAGGACGGGGATAGGACACAAACGGTAACGGGGGAGAGACACAGGAGGGGTACGGGGTGGGCACACGATGGGGACACGGGGGAAGGACGGGGACAGGCAGGGTCTGTCTCAGCCCAGGTTACCGAGTGGGGACAAGGGCGCTATGGGGGTACGGGGAGCTCTGGAGCCGCCTCAGCGCACCTCGAAGGCGCTGTAGTCGTGCGCGGGCAGGTAGCTCAGGTAGTTCTTGGTCGGCCGGTACCGCCGCGTCTCCTCCTCCACCAGAGCCGCGGCCTAACGCACACGGAGCGTCAGGCAGGCGGGCAGCCCGCCCGCCGCCCCGGCCCCTTCCCGGCCCCGGCCCCGCACGCACCGCCTCCCGCACGCCCGGCGCCTCGTAGCCCTGGTCGAAGTAGGGCAGCGCGTCCACCACGACATCGCCGGCCACCAGCCCCGGGCCCGACATCTTGGCCGCGGCCGCGCGCACTGCGCGTGCGCACTCACGTCACGTCCGGTGGGACCGCGCACGGCTCGGGCCCAAACCCCGCCCCCAAGGATCAAACCCCGCCCCTTCGGGACCAAACCCCGCCCCTTCCCGGCCCGCCCCTCAACCCAGGCCCCGCCCCTCCCGGTTGACTCCAGCCCCGGTCCCGCCGCTCCCGGAGCGTTTCCAGCCCTGCCCCGCCCCTACCGGTGTAATTCCCACCCTGGCCCTGCGCCTCCCTGCCCGGTCCCGCCTCTCCCGGAGCGACTCCACCCCTGGCTCCGCCCGTCCCGGCCACGCCCCCTTAAGGACTGAGACACGTGAAGGGTTGGATCGATGAGCTGTTATTGATCCATGGAACTGCTTATCGGTCTATGGAACTGGTTATCAATCCATAAGCTGTTATCAGTCCATGAAACTCGTTATTGACCCGTGAGCTGTTATTGATCCATGTGCTGTTATCAATCCATGGAACTGGTTATCGATCCATGGGCTGTTATCAATCCACGAGCTGTTATAGATCCATGGGCTGTTATCGGTCCCCGTGCCGGTTGTTCCTGCAGCACACCCGGAGCCCCCAGCCCAGCCCGGCCCTCCTGGGGCCCAGCTCAGTCCAGGCCAGGCAGGGTCTGTGGTTCCCCCTCCGCCGCTGTCCCGCAGCAGCGCCCGGTCACTTCTTCTGCAGGAATTTCATTTTACTGCCTGCAGAGAAAAAACAGCATTAAGAGATTTAGGTGAGGGTGGGGAAGCCCTGATACAGATGCCCAGAGCAGCTGTGGCTGCCCCTGGATCCCTGGCAGTGTCCAAGGCCAGGCTGGGCAGGGCTTGGAGCAGCCTGGGACAGTGGGAGGTGTCCCTGCCATGGCAGAACTGGTCCCTTCCCACCCAAATCATTGTTGGATTCTGTGAGCTGGAGCCACTCCAGGACTCATCAGGCTGAGGAGCTTAAGGTGGAAAGCCACACATGGGCACCTCTGCCAGCAGACACAACTTCTGTCCCCTGGGCATGTCCCCAGACAGGACCTAAGTTAAGGAACAAGCACTCAGAACAGCAACTCCCCAAAATTTTATCTAAAGATACAAAAGCTTAAAAAGAAAAGAAAAATCTTACACAGTGTCCAGTGTCCCCTGAAGGAGTAAATGTTAACAAGGGAACACTTTCCTTTACAAAGGAAATGTAAACAATGGGAAACACTTTGCAGAAGTCAAAGCAGCCTTTCTCTCCTTCATAACAAATTAATTATTCAATAGCTACAATTAATAAAAATAAATAATGAACAAAAAGCAAGGGTGTTCCTTTACCAAGACTGCGAAGGATTTTGTTCATTCCAGTTCGTTCCGTCTCCGGAATACGCTCCAAATACTCCAAGGCACGGACCTCAAAAAGGCCTAAAGAGAAAAAAAAATTAAAAATTAAAAATCACTCACCCAATGAGTTACTCCACCTTTTAGCATGTGGCATCACAAAAGGAAATCCTGTAGGTAGTGTGTGTAAGCTGCAGGATGAAGGAGAAAGGAGAGAGATGCAGAAATTCTTTGCTTTATAAACTGAATTATTTTGAGTAATTACAGGGGCATGTGACATTCTCACTAACCATCTAGTCCAAGATACAAATCCTATAGCATTTCCATCCAGCCTATAAGAATCATTACATTACCACACTGTGTTACATTTTAAACCCTAAAAACTCCTCTTTGGGCCCCTTCTGCCAAGCTGTGGGGTCTGCTCTGACCCTTGGAGCTGTCTGCAAGCAGAGGGTGATGTTCCATCAAAAGGGGATCACCTTCAGCTGGCCACACCATTGTTTTCCAGTTGTTCAGTAACTGAGGTATCTCAAAGCTTGCTTTCATTTCAATCTCACTGATAGTTTCCATATTCTCCAAAATCTTTTGCCAGGCCATCATATTTATAAGGCTTTCCTGTTTCATCTTCCCCAACATCAGGAAAACCCTGGGGGAGAGCTGTCTCTCTCTGTTCCGAGGATATGTGGTTACCACATCTAGCCTCTGTTCTAGGCGATGCTTTGTAGCAGGCCCAGGTCCTGCAATGCCTCTGTGGTGCTCAGCAGCCTAAGATAGGAAATGCCAAGTCATGGTGAATGGGCTAGAAGCCCCTCTCTTCTGCCTTTGGACTCCTGCTCATCTCTCTGTAAATCTACAGGTCACTTCCCTTTAACCCTTGCTATTGGACAATTTCTGATCTCCCTGTACCCCATATAAAGAGCGGCTTTTGCCCAGTTTGGCAGAAGAGGTGTCACTGGGAACCTTCACAGAAGAATCAATAAAGATGCTCCTGTGGAACCTCACACAGCCTTCTCCTCTCTCTCCCTGTGTCTGTCTAAGGCACCTAGAAAGCTGAAGGGCTGAAATCACAATGTGCAGTGGGGAGACATTCTCTCATGTCTCCCAGGGTACTGAGGGCAGCTGGGCTGGTCACCTTTGCAGCAGAAGAGACGCCAGAGACATTGGGAGAAGATAAAAGGGGCGACTCTTAGCAGGGGTTAATCCAAGGTTTTATTCTAGGAGTCCCAAAGGAGCCCCTACACCTCAGGGGGCTCCTGCTGAGAGCCCCAGGAGATGTGCCAAGGTTACATTTAAAGGGAGGTGGAAACCTAAAGTAGATAACATTTTACTGACCAATAAGTGACCCTGAGGGATGGGAACTGGGGGATTGACATTTAGGACAGCATATGGGGCACGGCTTGGGGGGCTGACCCCTGGCCTCTGGCTAATCACTCGACATCCTGGACTGAAACTTCTAGATGGAGGGGATGGGATGCTGAGTGATTGACAGAGAGCCAGGGTGGGGATTTGGGGATGATCTCAGCAAGGGAAAGGGATTACACAGGTAAATGGAGGGGGGTACCATCTGGGATGAACCATTTGGGAAAATACGGGGATACAAAACCAAAACTGTTACAAAGTATTACAAAGAATAAAAACACACTACAACAACAATGAGCTGATAATCACTAAAGAGCCCCCCTTCCAGCCCCATATGCTCCTTCCACCATCCCAAACTGGAAAATCCCCCGGGATTGGGATGTTCTGTGCGGGCAGTGCTGCTTTTCAGTGTGGATTTGGTTTGATTTTGATTTGATTCAGCACAGGGAGTCCTTCCAGGGCCTGTCCAGAGCTCGTCCAGAGCTCCAGAGCCAGGGGAGTAAAAAAGGGCCGCGGGCAGCGGTGAGTGGCTCTGACGTGCAGGGAATTAAGCTGGATGGTGGCAGGGAGTGAGGGAAAAGGCTCCTGGAGTGGCAGGGTGAGGCGGCTGGGAATACTGGAGGTGGCTACTGACATGCAGGGAATGAGGCTGGATGGTGGCAGGAGGAGGTGTGGAAGGGGTGGAGAGGTAGAAGGTTGCCTGTGGCTGAGAACTGCTTGGGAGCTCGGACAGCCTGTCCCAAACAGGACTGCGCTACCCAGGACCCTGCAGCCTGCTGGGGACACCCCCAAACCCAGCAAAAAGCCACAAGAAGGCTCCACAAGGCATCACCTTTGGCCAGGCTCTTGCTGAGCTCGCGGTCCTGGATGAAGCCGGCGAACATCTGGGTCTCCATGAAGCAGTGCAGGAAGTGGCGCACGGTGCGCGAGCCGTGGCTCTTGCGGAAGGGCTCGCGCTGGAACACGCGCTGGCCCTGCTCCGTCACGCTCATGTGCAGAGAGTAGTGCCCCACGATCTCCACGAAGAACTGCACAAAAGCCTCCGAGACCAGGGAGTTCAGGCTCGTGTCACCTGTGAGTAGGACATTTGGCACTTTGGTCATTCCTCTCTGTCCCAGATTGCCAGGCAAGATGTCAAGATGGATTCTATTTGCCATCTGTATTGCAGTTGTCTTTTATCAAGTGGGCAGTTTGCCTTATCTCTTCCACAATCACTCATCCATCCGGGGAGATGCTGCTGATAACAGCTATTGGATGTCACTGCATGGCTGATAAGAACTACAGCATCCCATTGGGAGATGTGAGCCCAGAGGGAGGAGCCAAGCATTCCTACCCGGATAGAATCTGGAGATTCTGGAACACCAGCACGGCTCCTGCACTGGATTGCCCAGAGGAACAGCAGCTGCCTCTTCCCCTGGATCTCCAGAGGCAGAGACTGCACCTTTCTCCAGGATCCCTGCTCCAGCAGAACCACCCCTGACACTGCAGGAGGGCTGAGCCACAATTCCAATGGGGCTGCTGCCAGCACCCTGACCCACAGGGTGTCAGGTTGGGTTCTGACTCTGTCAGTGTTGGTTTAGTTTACTGCATTGTTTATTTTATCTTTTTATTTTCTTCCCTATTAAAGAACTGTTATTCCTGCTCCCATATTTTTTGCCTGAGAGCCCCTTAATCTAAAATTTATAGCAATTCAGAGGGAGGGGGTTCACATTCTCCCTTTCAGGGGAGGCTCCTGCCTTCCTTAGCAGGCACCTGTCTTTCCAAACCAAGACACTCTCTATCAGCTTCCCTGGGTCTGGATTGAAGGCACTTGAGATGACAGTTCATGTTTGGGCTCAGGTGTTCATTATTTCTTATCAGTAAAACAGTCTCACTACTGTGAGCTCGGCAGTTTTTCATTAGCAAAGCACAAAATGGCCAACAATCTCTTGTTACCAGGTCTTTTAAGGCTGAATTATCCAATTAAGAAATAACACCTAAATAATTTTCCCTTTTAAACCCAATTAGTGATCCCAAAGAACCTGCAGTGTGGACTTTTCTGTCCAATTACAAAATACCTCCCAAACCCGTGGAGAAGAAGGAAGAAAGAGGTGAAGAAGAACAACCTGTCTCTGCCCTAAAACCCCCATCTTGCTTCATATTTGTTACTATATTCTAAAACCCCAAACTCTAAATTTTCCACCCTGTGACATTACACACTTCTAACCATCTCCACACCCATAATCCCAGTGCTATTAATCAATTTTGGAAGCCTTCTCCACAGCCTCAGGTCAAATGTTCTCTGGTGAGTCTGTGCCTTTCAGCATAGAAAGTTTAAAATTCTCAGCACCCAGGGTTCAACTGGATACAACAAAATTCAAAGCACAAAGGAACTGATGCTGTTGGCCTAAAGGAAACTACAGTTCTGCACACACTAAATGTAAAAAGAGGAACTGTCAGCAAACCAAACTTCTCACACATTCACAGGATATTCTCAGCATGACCACGGAGAAACAGCTAAAATGTCACTTCTTAGCATTAAGTTCAATTTGCTCATTTTTATCAACTCCATGGTAGATGTTTAGTAATGGAAAAACATTTTTCCACAGAAATTTTCCCACAGAAAGTACCTTGTGTGTCATTCTGCTCGTGTGACAGGATTTCACTTCGTTCTTCCAGGATTTGTACAAGTGCAGCCTGCAGTTTGTGGGGCAGGATCTCATCCTCATCTGATACCTACGGACACAAACAGTCAAGGAAGGACTTCTGTGTTATTCCCATCAGCAGGAGAACCAGGGGGTGGATTAGAAATATTCATATCATGCCTAAAGCAGTTAGAGAGGAGTTATTCTGTGATATATCTTAAGGGAGACAATATATTTATCTTGCAGCCACAGAAATTAAACACATTTGCTCAGCATGCCCCAAGATTTTATTAGAATCACACACACAACTGGCCACCACACAGACTCAGGCTTATTTCACCAGTAAATCACACAAAGCCAATAAAAGTCCGTTGAGAAAACACAACAGGTCTCAATAATATAGTTTTAAAAATCCCCCATTCCTTTAATACCTTTCTCCAGTTGCAGGCTGCAATGCAAAACAGAACAGTGAGGCAAGGAAAAGGAGAAGCAAATATCCTGAGCTAGTAATGAAACCCCCAGCGTTTTTATAGCTACTTGTCTGGGGATGCAGAAGCACTTTTGGGGAAGTTCAGCAGAGAAGCCCAAGTGAACTGTGATAATTTGTTCCCTAGACTGTCACTCCTGGGGAAAACAAGAACCCAAACCAACAAACACCCCCCAGCTGGAGGAGAGAGGAAGAAGTGCTGTACAGAACAGGGAGAGAGACAAAAAGCAGCACAGAATTTTAAGGATCCCCTTCACATAAGAAACCAAGTAACAGTTTTTAAACTCAGCTCAGATAAGCAGAATCTTTGGCTTTGCAGAGCTCTCCACCTCATGCAACCTCAACCTTGCAACAAGGATTTGTGAGCCTGTTCCCTTCTCTGTCAGTTCAAAAGGATTACAAGGTACTTCTTCAGCCACTGGAATCTCCATATGAACACCAGCTTCTCCTGATTTCTTTTTATTATTTTTTTTTTCATCAGTGCCTTTTCCTGGCATAAACTCAGAAGTTACTGGTACTGTTATTTCACTCACCTCTTGCAAGAACTTGTCAGCACAAAGATCAACAATCAGAACCTGGGGAGACAGAAAACACACTGACTCATAACCAGGTATGTTGCTGTATAGAAAAAAAAACAGGTTTTAATTTGTTTTTTTTTAGATGTGGGATGTTTTTTAAATAGGGCTGTCACACACAAAACCCAAGTTTTGCATGGGTGCAGCCTGTCTCTGAGAACTGTGAATATTATTTATTTTTGACAATGCTGGAACATCCTGGCATTTATCTGGCAAATTCACCAAGCAGCTCAGAGAACTTTGAGAGTTTATACTCAGACAGAATCCAGAGATTATTCCAGAGAGGTCAGCCTCATCCCACTGGCCCTGACTGTGTCTCACATATCCTCACCTCCTCTATGGGCAGGTCCCAGAGCTGTGGCAGGGAGCAGGAGAGGATGCCAATGAGGAATGGGGTCGGAGAGCACACGATGTCGATCATGGAAGCTGGCAGGACGGGGATGTAGGTGTGCTGCCAGGTGAAGGGGTAAAGTGTTGCCACTGCAGCGTGCCCACATTTAGACAGAGTGCTGGAGAGGTGGGAGAAGCACAGGGAGGGTGGTCAGTGTCTCCTTCAGGGCAGGCGTCACTTGTGTACAGCCTGTGCATCAGCAGAGGCCCCATGCACCCACTTCTGAACTCAGTTATGGGGAGCTAAACCCACCATCAAGCCAAGCTAAAGAGGCAAAAAGGAGACATTCCCTTATCTCCTCTTGTGTAAACAGCATAATTCAAATTCTAGGCATGCACATGCTGTGTGGGGAGTGCAGAAGGTTTTCAAATGGAACTGCAAAACTAGACAAGCTTGGACATGGGACAGACAGGTCCAAACACAGAAGAAACAATAACATCCAGTGACAGCCTCCCTCAGCAAGAGCTACTCAGACTCATCTTTACCTTAAGTTGTCAGCCACAAAGATGACTCTCCTTTCCAGCAGGAGAGAGGCAAACACCCGGATGGTGTGGGACACACTCAGACACTGCAAGAGGCACTCAAAGTCCACGTGCTCCAGCCTGGAGTCCAAGGGGCGGCACAGCTCCATCACCTGGGAGCACACAGAGACAGGGAGAGCTGGGGAGCAGCCCAGAGCAGGGACCTCAGCCTCCTCCTGAGGGGCAGGACCAGGGACAGGACCCAGGGAAGGGCTGGAGTTGGGCCAGAGCAGATTTAGGTTGGATTTTGGGAAAGGTTCTTCCCCCAGAGGGTGCTGGGCACTGCCCAGGCTCCCCATGGAATGGGCACAGCCCTGAGGCTGCCAGAGCTCCCAGGAGTGTCTGGACATCACTCTCAGGAATGCACAGGGTGGGATTTTGAGGTGCCAGGAGTTGGACTCAATGATCCTTGTGGGTCCCTTCAAGCTCAGGATTTCCTCTGAATCCATGATTTTACAGAGAACCCCATGACCCAGACAGCTGGGGCAGCACAGAAGAGTGCCCCAGAAGCTCTTCATTAAGAAGCAGGGAATCACTTCCATAGCAGATGATCCCACAGCAAACACATCTCTGGGGCAGCCTCCCTTCCAACTCCAGGATCTTTTCTTCACACTAATTATTTCCAGGCACCACTGTGCAGTTTGCCAAGAGCCTCTGTGCCCCAGAGAGAGTAGGCAGCTCAGCCTGACCTGTGTTACCTCATCTCCTGCTCCTGGCAGGAAGCTCCTGACGGTGATGGTGCGGCCCGGGGCGGGGAACGGCGCCTCCATCACGCTGCGCATGAAGGGGTGCACCAGGGCTGGGGACATCTCCCTCCTCTTCTCCACCTCATCCAGGATCTGCAGGGAAACACACAGAGCCTTGGGTCACTGCTGCTGCTTGTGGCATTCACGTTCTCTGAAAAAAATCCCTTCGCCCAGGATTTTAATCCTGGGAAGCTGAGAAGCCTCAGAGAAAAGGAAAACAATTCTTATCTCATTTGCTTCTCCTGTGCTGTGCTTGTCTGGAATGTGTTTGGAGATTGTTTACCCACAGGTGATTGTTTCATTGGATTCTGGTGTGAGTTGTTTTCACTCTTTGGCCAATCAGGACAGACAATCTCCAGAAAATCAGGAGATTTAGTTACTACAAGAAAGTGGACCAGGATTACGTGAGGTGCAGTGCAAAGGACCAAAACATGCCAAAACTAACCCCACAGATGTTGCAAAAGCGGGGGAAAAAATCAAGGAGGAAGACACAACTTTGAGGGGAAGATATGAGGGACATGGCATGGATACTCTAAAAAGAAAAAAAATCTTTGCCAAAGTGAAAGCCATCAAAAGGCATTGCATGCCATCAAGTGCAGGGACCAAAGCTTGCCCAATTGATCCTCACTGAAATCCAAGATTTCGTTTCCCTTCCCAAAAGGAAATAACATTTCTAAGCTGTGTCAAGACTCTGGAAAGAGTCACGAGTTTTCATTATTATCTTTTTAGCATTCTGCAAGTACCCTTTCAGTATTCTTTAGTATAGTATAATATTCTCTAATAGAAAACAGTATTATAAAGTAATAAGTGAGCCTTCTGAGAACATGGAGTCAGATTCATCATTTCTGCCTTCGTCAGGGCATTCCCAGCAAATACAACAGCTGCTGAGCAGAGGGGAGAATCCATCAGAGCATTCCCATGGAGAAGGCTCCAGCACAGACCCACTGCCCTCTCCCACCTTGCTTGGGACCCCTGTGAAATTCATCTCAAACGTCTGAACAGTCAAACAGGAACAGCTTCCTGTGAGCACAACTCTCTAGTCTCCTGCCACTGGAAGGAAATGTCTTGTATGTAGTAATCAAATTCTCATTATTTCAAGGAGTTAGGAGGAGCAACACCCATCCCCCTCACCACGAAACCTCCCTGAAATGCTGTTCTAGAAACTCTGTGCTTCAAAAACCAGAACCATCTTTCATCAAAGCTCGTCCCAGTACTCTGCTGCAATAACTGTCCTTTGTCTGCAGCAGCTTTCCCCAGTCCTCACCCCCTTATCTCCCCTCCTCATGGTGCTACAAAAACCAGGGGAGATCCAACCCCATCCCAAACTGATTTTCCCTTTCCAAGTCACAGAAGAAGAGGATGAAGAGGCACCCTCAGTAACACCAGGTATTAGAAGGCCCTTCCTGGCAGTAATTGCTGAAGGATTTGTGCATTGGCTGACAAGCTCAGCACCAGGATTTTATTTCCCTGCTCAAAGCAAAGACAGAGAGGAAGCACCACTCTCCTGGGATCAGCTGCAATCACTAAGCCTGACAGAAGCACCCAGTCACTCTGTGGAGCCTGCAGGCTGTCAGGGCTCAAGGAACAGGCTGTGCCAGCTCACCTTGGAGAAGAGGTTGAAGCAGCCCAGGCGGCTCACGATGCAGTACACCTCGGGCAGGCGCTTCCCTTTCCCTTCTGGCTGAAAGGCAACAGCAACAGCTCTGCTGAGAACAGGGGGGCAAGGAACAACCCAGCACCCACACTGCAGCTGATCTGCAGAACTCCTTCTGCTGCAGCCCCCCCTACACTTATGACTATGAACATTCTCAAGGAACACCGAGTTCCAGGAGCTGGTTCATGCCCAGAGCCCATTTTGCTATTTCTGGGCACCATTGTGACCCTTCCCTCTGCATCCCAAGGGTTGGCACCACCACAGCAGCACAGGATGGGCAACCCACGTGGGAAAGCAGCCCTGAGTCATGTCCTGACAGCACTCCCTGTACCCCCAGCCCTCCCAGAGATGCTCACCAGGAGCTTCCTGCAGTACCCGAACCAGCGGCTGCCGTCCTCCCCCGTCAGCACGAAGGAAAAGGTTTCACTGGGGAACAAGGCAGAGTCAGGGTTAAATTCACCACACAGCCCAGGGGACAGACTGACAAAGCACAGAGACTCCTTCTGGTCATGCTGACAAGGGCCAAGGCACGATTACAAGGAGTTTGGGATCTGTTCAGGGTAAAAAATTGCACGCCATGAGCTTTTCCATCTCTCCTTCCCAGCTCCTCTCACTGAGCGTTTTCCATCCCTCCTCCTTCCCAGCTCCTCTCACTGAGCTTTTCCAGCTCTCCTCCTTCCCAGCTGCTTCCCCATTCAGCCAAGGAGCAGCAGAAGCATTTCCAGCCCCAGCAGCTGGCCTTGGACAGATTTTTCCTCCTTACAGGAAAGGCAGCAGCTGCTCTCTAGCCCAGCTCCACACTTCATCCTCCCTCCTACCACAGGGATTTCCTGGATCCTTTCCCCTTTTCCCCTGCTCTGGCTTCAGCTCCTCTGGCACAGTCCAAATCTTTCAGCACTGCCTGCCTCAGTCACAAGTATTCAAAACCAAATCTTTACCTTTTAAGGTCTGATGAAGGGAACCAGTCTTTGGGATCTGGAAAGCAGAATTTGGGAATGACCTTTAGCCTCTCTTCAGTATCCTTTGATGGTCTGAAGGGATGTTCAGGCTGGAGGGGTAACAGATGCATTTGAAGTCACTGAAGTTGGTGCATAGCTGCAGCATTTAAAATACAGAAAGCATCTTCCTGACACTTCCAAAAGCTGATCCATCACATAGCTAATGCACAGGTACAGGAGACTATTAGCAGATTCCCAGTTCCCTCTTGCATCTTTCCAGCTGATTGGACCCTTGTAAAATGGCCCAGCTTGGTAAGGATGGATCCTTGGTAGGATCCTTGGTAAGATCCTTGGTAAGGATCTATAAGCAGGGCTAAGTTTATTGGAAAATGAATGTAGAAATGAGCCCCCAAATGATGGCTGGATCAGCCTGCCTTGGTTCTACCTCTGGGAGATTTGAAAACACTCAAATAGGAACAGGAATGTGTTCAGCTTTTGATGTGCAGATCACTCATAACTGAAATGCAAAAACTGTCCCTGAATCACGTGTTCCAGCCACACCACATATGGGTTCAAATCAAACCCCTCAAGGACTCCAGGACACTTTCAATGATCAAAACTGGCCAGAAAGGGCAAAAGAAAGGTGTTCAGATAAGAGGCTCCACAAGAAATGTAAGGAACTTTTACACATTTAAATAGGAAATGCCCCTGACAAGTGGAAAGTTTACTGCATGAAGTTGATTTTAAGCACTCAGCATATCCAGGCTATTCCAGTGTCCCAACTGTGACAGCACAAAGTGTTAGGAAAACAGAACAGCATTTTGACAGAGTAACAGTTGTACAAAAGCTTAGATGTCCCTGGGCACACAGCCCAAAGCAGAGGGTGACAGCAGATTACTTGGAAGCAAAGCTAATATTAGAATGGAGACACCCCATCTGACCCACTGTCCCATCTAAGCCACTCACCAAAACACTTTCCCTTGAGCAGAAGATAAATAAATCTGAGAAAAGAACTTTTTGTGTCAGTGCCTTTACAAAAGCCACTAGAGAGCAGGAGGGAAACCCTGCAGTGCCCTTCCCAAAGGCAATGGACAGACTGAGAGGCTGCACCAGGGAAAAGCCAAATCTGCTGCACTCCTTTCTTCCTCCCAACACCCCAAAGTTTGCACTTTTAGCAGGTATTATTTGGGTGTGTTCAGTTTTACCCACTAAATTAACACCGTGCACTCTTTCTGGCTCTACTTCCTTATTCATCTTGTGAACCCAAGGCATTTACACACTTAAGACACCGGAGTTATTTGCACACAAATCCTTTAGGCAGCAGGAACTGGGACACTGTGCGACCTGCTGGGGTCACACACAACCTCCCTGAGTGGATCTGACATCTCCTCTGTGTGGATGACATGCAGATTCCTCAATCATCCCTGGCTTTCTGAAGGCACAGCCAGAATTGCTGGCTCTGTTCTGTTTTCAGTGGAAGGCAGCAGGTATGAGCCCAGACACTGACAACTGAATATTCATCTCAATCTGGTACCACAGAAACACCAAGGCTCCACCTCAGCTTCCCAACTTAGTTCACTGAGCTATAATTCAGTCACACACTGGTTTTGTCACCCTTTTGGGCTGAACAGCTTATTTCAAAGGGCTTGGTTTGGCCTCAACTTCCACAGCTCTCCTGGTTTTGGGGGCTTCTACAAACAGCTTTGCCATTTTTTTATTATTCTTTTTCAAAACAATATAAATAAGCATAAAAGCCCTGGATTCCAATTCTTGTGCAGCATCAGTGCCTCACTCCTTGTTTGCAAAGGACAGACTGCCAGGATGAGGTTCCTGCCAGCTTTGGGACAGAGCTCTGCACTCCTTCCTCTCCTTCAGCTGGTATCAAATACCCCTTGGCTTCATGAAATTTGAATTAAGTAGGAAAAAAGTAGCTCAAAAAAACCCCAATAAACTCATTATCAAGACACATATTCAACAAGGTCCTGACACCACATATCAGGTGTGTAACAGAGCAAGGTGCCTCACATCCCAAACCCAGACCCTGACCAGTGCAGCTCAGCAGGGGAAACAGAGCTGAGCAGTTCCCTGGGCAGGTTCCCACACAGCTCCTACCTTGCTGGGGAACTGCTGGATGATGTGTGGTGTGTAGGTGACCTCAGATGCCTTCTTGTGCAGGGACACCACCACGAAGAGCTCGAAGAGCCTCTGCTCCTGGAGCTCGATGAGATCCCTCTCCAAGGTCTGGTAGTGCGGGTTCCTCTTGGAGGGCGAGCGCCTCAGGCACCTGTGGCGACCTGGGGAGAGCAAGAAACCCCAAAGCAGCCTGAGCTGGCACTGCCACACACCTACAGGGCACAGGAGAGGACTCGGCAGTGCCATCAGGGGGGAAAGTGATGGGTGGATTTGCCCAACATCCAAATGCTCCCTGTGGGATATGAAACCTGTGTCAGCTCCTCGTGCACAGAGCTGATCTTCCCCCAGGCAGGAAGGAAATAACCTCAGATTCCACTGGAGGAGGTTTAGATTGGATATTAGGGACAATTTCTTCACTGGAATTGTTGTTATCATTGGAGCAAGCTGGCCAGGGCAGTGGTGAAGTCACCATCCCTGGAGGTGTTTAAAAAATGTGTGGATGTAGTGTCACAGACATCTTTTCTGAAAAATCCTTTCCTTAAGATTTTTTCTCCTAAGAAGCTACGAGACCTCAAAACCAAAATGTAAACAATAAGCAGTTATCTGCTGCTGTAAAATACAACAAGTAAATCTGTGATTGGTCTCATGTGATTGTTTCTAATTAATGGCCAATCACAGTCAGCTGGCTCAGACTCTCTGTCCGAGCCACAAGCCTTTGTTATTCATTCCTTCTTTTTCTATTCTTAGCTAGCCTTCTGATGAAATCCTTTCTTCTATTCTTTTAGTATAGTTTTAATGTAATATATATCATAAAATAATAAATCAGCCTTCTGAAACATGGAGTCAGATCCTCATCTCTTCCCTCATCCTCAGACCCCTGTGAGCACGGTCACAATGGGGCACTTGAGGATGTGGTTTAGTGGTGAGCATGGTGGTGCTGCCGGGTTGATGACTGCACTTGATGACCTTAGAGGTCTTTCCCAACCTTAACAATTCCAGGATTCTGTGATTCAGACAGGAAGCACTGGCCTGCAAATCCAAAATCCTGCAAATGTGCAGCTCTGCAAATCCCCCCTGACAGACACCGAAATTTCTCCTGCTGCCCTGATGTTCTTACACATCTCAGAGTGTACAACAGGGTACCAGGGAGTGAAGGCCACCTGCACCAGGTCAGGAGCTCAGGGAGCCACTCCAAACACCAGGGGCACTCAGGAGAGGCAGAGGCACCCCCAGGCTGGGCTGTCCTGACAGGCAGCACAGGCTCACAAGCACAGGCACAGCCCTCTCATGTCAGGAATTCCTGTGGCCCAGGCACTGTGACACATTCTAGACACTCTCAAACAACTCTTCCATCAGGCAGTGACTCAATCTTTCTGAAGAAATCTCAGTATTTCTGCTGAGATCCTTCGCTGTCCACTACTCTCATTAACATAAAGAAATGGAATTTCACTTTTCATTCTAAGTTAAAGCCTTTTGAATGTTTCCCTCCAAGTAAATGAAACACCTAAAATAAAATCATAGAATAGAATCATAGAATTCATAGAATCCTTGAATGGTTTGGGTTGAAGGGACCTCAAAGCTGATCCAGTGCCACCCCCTGCCATGGGACACCTTCCACTGTCCCAGGCTGCTCCAAACCCTGTCCAGCCTGGCCTTGGGCACTGCCAGGGATCCAGGGGCAGCCACAGCTGCTCTGGGCACCCTGAGCCAGATCCTTCTGTTTAATCTGTCTTCACATGGAAGCTAAAAGCACCTAAAACCAAGTAGGTGTTTCAGGTTTGGAGTTTGGATCTATGATCCAGCTCAGGACATTGGAACCAGACAAATACCCTGGTGAGTTCTCCCCAGAGGAAAGGACATTTCACAGCATTACATAAAACAGAACCAAGGGAAGGAATCAGGAGGGAAATAATCTCAAGCAGCAGCAGCAAAGGTGATGAGGAACAACCTCCTACCAGCCCAAAAATGACTCTGCTTCTGCTGACTGGCAGATTAATGGCATTAAACCTCAAGGGCTCAGGGGAAAGGGCAGAAACAGAGGTTGGTTTGTCACAGCAGCAGCTGCCAGACTTGGCCATGTGGCCTCTGAGAGGCTCCCTGGCCCTGTCTCAGCAGATTCCACACGTCAGCTCATCCCACCAGGGCCTCAGCCAAGGGTGCAGTGCTGTGGGACAGGACCAGCCCTGTGATTCACTCACTTTTGGGCTGATTTTCCGTATCGCTTTCGTTCCCGCTGGTTTCACCTGAAACACACACAGTTTTCACTTATTAACCATGCAGAAGGAAGATGGGCAACACCCAAAGTTGGGAAAGAGACACAACCTGAGACTCATCACATCAACATCCCTCAGGGCTGCCCACCAATCCTGCCCAAAGCACCAGCCAAGGGCAGCTGGAAAATGTGTTATCACAGCAAACTGCAAAAAGCAGAGCTGATATCAAGGCAGTGGTGCCAGTGAGTGACCTGCAGGTCAGCTGAACATGGGCAGAGAACACAAACCAGGCTGGCTGAGGCTGCTATAAAACTTAACAGAGCTGCTGAACAGAATAACTATAAATAAAACCCCTATAACTATAAATAAAGACCCTGCTATAAATATAAATAAAGATTCTACACAATCAGAACAAGGTACACAGATAATGAGAGCAGGAGTCACTGGTAGCTCTCATGCCAAGTGGTTTTCTGCAGAATTTTTGCTTCAATCTGCTTTTTTGAAAAAGCACTTTTAACCCAGGCTCAGAATCCTCCTCTTGTGGCAGTGTTAAATTTGGGTTAGGCAGGTGTCCCTTGAGCTGACAGCTCAATTCCAGCCACAAGCATGGGGTTTGCACTGCTGTGTCAGCATGAGGTGGTGGTGCCAGGCCAGGGCAGAGGAATTGTGCCCCTCAAGGTGTTTAGAGCACAGACAGTGGTGTTGGAGACCCCAATACCTTTCACTGGAGCTGCTTCTCTCCCAGCAGGACTGAGCAGCTTCACCTTCTTCTTTCCACGCTTGGAATCAAAGATCTCCTGTATTTTCAGTACCAGCTGAAATCCAAAACAGAAGCAGAGGTTAATGTGGGGGTCCAGAGAAGGCTCCAGGTGCCAAAAGGAGGGCAGCCCAAGAGCCACCACCCAGCACTTGGGGGAAGCTGCCCAAACCCTGCAGGAACCCTGGCTCAGAGGTTCCTTCTAGCCCAGCTCACTGCATAAAGAATGAGCACAGATTTCTGCTGCAAGAGAGAGATCCCTGTCAGCACAGCTCAAAGCTGACACCAGACTGTACAGGCACTCTGGAAACTGTCACACTTGCCTTCCTAAATAGAAGTGACAAGCTGTCTGGCATCAGATCTCCATTTTCTATGCAAAGGCACTTGCAAGAACATCTCAAACCCTGCAGCACAGAGGACTCAGAATATGCTCCCCAGCACCCCAACTCCTTCCAAGCCCAGAAAAAGCAGAGCTCTCTCGCTGTAGCTTGGGGGTTGGTTTTTGGGTTTGCTGCTGTAGTTGATGTCAGCTCAAGTCTCCTGAAGCACAAGGGAAGATGCTCCAAGCACAGGCTCTGCCCCAGGTGTTTGCTGGAATGAGAGGATGATGGACTCAGAGTACCTGCTCCACTGGAAGTGTCCATGGCCATGGCAGGGGGTGGAATGAGGAGCAATTTAAGGGCCTTTCCACCCAAATCATCCTGTGATTTTGCACAAATGAAGACAGACAGTGGGACAGAACAGTGGCTCTGTGCTGCAGGACCACACACCTGGTCCAGTGGAAGAAAAAACCTGGGTAAAAGCCCAGCCCAGTGCAGAGTAAGCACAGACATGAAAGAAGGGTCAGCTCTTTGACACTCTGCATTGGTGCTGGCAATCCTCCTTCCACTGGTCACAACAGCCTGAAAGCCAAAGTCCTGGCACTTTCTGTGTCCCTGTCACAGCCTGCTCTGTGCTTTCCCCTCACCTGCCAGTGCCCCAGGGGCTCCTGACTCCCCACATCAAAGGCGGCTTCATGGCAAGAGGGATTTACCCTAAATGCAGGGAGCAGGTCAAGTTCATTCCTGCCTCAAGAATTCATTAAACTGAACACTGGAGGGTGGGGCCCAGCCATTTGTCATCACAAATACAGCATAAAAAGAAATATATTAAAGAGAACCTGTTTGTTCAGCTCAAGTGTTTAATCCCCAGATCAGCAATCCAGGCTCAGGCTCTCCTTTTCCAATGGATTTCTCCCCATTTTCTGCCTCAGCACTGAGGGAACAAACAGCCCACTGCAGAGAGCAGTGCTCCTCCTGCCAAACCTGCCTTCTTTCCCTTTTTACCCAGCCTTACCTAGGAGAACTTAATTTCTGCCCTGATTTTTGTGCAGCTGAGTCACCACCCTGGGTGTGTTTAAGGCAGCCATGTGTTTCTTAGGCAAAAGGTTTTGTCTTTTTTGACCCCAGTCCTTTTCTCAACCTCTCAAGCAATCTTGGCTCAATTCCTCATGAGCAAAGAGAGTAAAGTGCTCTTCCTGCATGTAAATTGTTACCAGATTTTTGGAATAGGTTTGCTTTTGGAGAACATTTTATTTTCCCCTCTCCAAATGAGAGATACTCTCCATCACAGCATTTTTATAATCTTGCCATCTCCTTCCTGATTTTCCAGACCCAGAATTTGTTTAAAAACACAGACAGAAGTTACTTGATACTCCAAAGCACTTTAAAGGTTTGAAAAGTCCTTTGCAGTCCAACTCTACCTCACAGTCTTGTGCAATCTGAGCAAATACATGTGATTTTCAGATGAAATAAAAATCTGCTGAAGTGAAATGATTTTACCACAGCAAAAATAAATCCTTCTCACTACCACAACTGGAATTTGAGTCCCATGCACCAAGTGCCACCACAGTGGCAGCTGCAGCTGCCCTTGTACAGCATGTGGTGCCTTTTGTCACAGAGGGATGTGAGCTGGTAACCAACAGGAGGATCTAGAAACCTTCCCAAGGCACCAAACCAAACAGTTCTCTGTGTGAAGATGGATTAAAAAGCCTTCCTCACCCCTCTAGCCTCAGCAGCATAATTGTCTTTGCAGCCAGGCAGGAAGGAGAGGCCAGGAGGGACAGCTGGATGAAGGTTTTGTGAAATGCTCTTATCCCTGAGAGCTCCTCTGCATCCCTTAAACTGTGAAACAGCTGTTCTTGGTGCCAGTCCAGAACTCCTGGCCAACATTCCAAGTAACCAAGGGCCCCACAGCTATCCCACAGCTCAGGGCCTGCAGTGAACACCAGGATTAGCCTGGGAAGGCACTGGGAGCAGGGACACGTGCACACAGCGTTACAGAGCTGCCCCTGGAGCTCTCCAAGAGCACAAACCCAGCACCAACACTCCACGGAAACACTGGGAACGAGGCTGAGGTGACAAAGCACGAGGAAGGGCTTGTGCTCACACACAGCCCTGACCTCCAGGCCAACACTGAGCACTTTGTCTGCCCACAAAAACACCACTGTGATTCCTGACCAACAAAACCAGCACTGTCCCAGCCAGAACTGGCACTCAGATGCCCAAACACCAGCCCTGCCACTTGGAGAGGGAATGGCTGGAGCAGCAGTGCCAAGCAGCAATCACCTGCCTGGCCCACAGCTCCGTGGCCACTCACAAAGCACTTGCAAAGCAGCAAGAGCTTGAAATGCCAGGCAAGAAGTGAAGTTTTACATTTGAATCTCACCCAGGGCAGGCTCTTTCTCCTGCTGGCAGCCTCCACTGCTCGGAACAGCTTCCACTCAGACAGAGTGACAGGCAGGGAGGTTTCCTTCCCCACCTTCCCTTGGAAATTTGTCTGGGAGGGCTTCAGCTCCAGTGACTTACGGCTGAGGAAGGGAGGTTTTGGGGGAGGCTGGAAAACAGAAGACATAGTTAAGCATGAGATCCAGCTTTGGTCCAAGGTCACAGGCAGAGGAGTCAGATTACAGCTGGTAAATCTGCTCTACCAAGTCTCCATCCCACCTCCCCACTCAAGCATCTCATCAAATCTCTCTTGTTCCTACTCTTTTGCTCCTTAGCAGCTTAATCAGCTGCCATGGCTGATCATTACTTACATTATGTATTATTTACATTAATACCAACCAATAAAACAATACAGCAAACCAATGACTTGCAGTGTGGAATGTGAGGCTGAGCACAAACGAGGGCCCTTGTGGGAATGGTTCTGCAAACATCTGACCCTTTAATCCCCCACCCTACCTTGGGAGCCCTGCTGATGCTCCGGGGAGGGGGCAGCTTCCAGACAGATGGGACCTTCCACAGGGGCAAGGGCAGTGCTCTGATATCTTCATAAGGATGTTCTTTTGTAGGACCTGGAAAAAGCATTGGATGGGGGTTTATGAAAGGAGATAAAGCCCTGTAATTTTTGCCAGGGATATAAGTGGGGAGAGCGTGCCAATAACAGAGTCTGAGAGACCTGTTTGAAGTTGGATGAGGTTCCCACCACATCCTTTTAACCCACTGCCATCAATTTGGCAAACTGTACATGGACTCAGCAGAACAGAACACTTCTTCCCCTGCAGAGCAAGCAGCTGTATTGCAAAGCAGCTCATTTTGGCAGTGTTCACACTGATCTCTGTGCAACACTCAAGCAAAGCATTCCAAGAGCTAATAAAGAAATCAGTTTAGCACAGACCAACTCCAGTGACCTCCCATGACATCTGAAATCAGGCTGTTCACGTGCAGATGTCACCAACACCAACAAAGAATCCCAGATGGGGAAGACCTTAAAAATCCCAGAGCCAGAAAGGGCCTCAATGCATCCTCACCTTCCCTCCTCCCTCCCCAGCACAACTTCCACCCTTACCCACGGTGAGAGCACCCCCAGAAGCCCAGGCACATACAGATAATGTCCTCGTAGATGTTGTCTTGAGACTGAGTGCAGAGCAGCCTGGATCCTGCAGTGCCATTGCTCTCCTCCCGGGGTCTGCGGGAGCCACCGCCCGCCGGCCGCTTGCGGAAGCCCTGGATGTCCTCGAACTCAAAAGATTTCCTAGAGGAAAATCAGGGTGATTTCTTCTAAAGGCACCTGCTGGAGTTGCTGTCTGCAGTCCAAACACAGTGTGGCCCTCCCTGGGACCATCCAGCACACAGATGCTCCATCTGGGCTCACATTTCCAGGGGTTGAGGTCTGACCCCAGGCAGCAGCTCAGGTCCTCACTCCCAGCCCATGGGATGGGGGAGAGAATCAGAGGGTAAAGAGAGGAAATACGTGCATGGGTCGAGATAAAGACAGCTTGGAAGGTAAAGCAAAAGCTGCACAAGCAAGAAAAGCAAAACAAGGGATTCATTCCCTATTTCCCTTGGTGTTCGGCCATGTCCAGGGGCTCTGTCATGTTTAACAGTGACTTGGGAACACAAACTCCCAAATTTCCCCCCTTTCTGCTTCTTCCCCAATTTATAATGCTGAGCAGAACATCACAGGGTCTGGAACATCCTTGGGGTCAGCTGTCCCTGCTGTGTCCCCTCCCAGCTCTGCGTGAGCTCACACAGCTCACACACTGCTGTGTAACCAATATTGTCATCACAACCCCAAAACACAGCAGCACACAAGATGCCAAGAAGAAAATTATCCCAGTGAAAGCCAGCACACCAAGTGAGTCCTGGTCACTTACTCTGGGAGATTTATTAAGTAAGAAAAGGAGCTGGAGGCTCCATGGCCAAGCACACTCCAAGCAGGCATGGCCAGCCCCATCCTGCCAGAGGCAAGAACCCAAACCATGTTTTGCAGACTTGCAGCAGCTCAGAACCAGGGCACTGCTTCCTACTGGCCTCTCCTACTCGTGCTCAAGGTGCTCATGCATTTGTGGGTTGGCATTTCCATCCACTAGGCCACTATTTTGAAATTAGGGCACTGAGGTCACAGAAGAGCTGGCAGGGATTTAGCCCATCATCATCGTAAAATCTGGGTTGTTGCTGCACATTTTGCCACAGTGGAAGGTTTCAGAACCTCAAGCCACATCTCTGCACACCAGTCTAGCACAGGCAGCTCACCTGTGAGCAGGATCTGCATCAAGCCATCTCAGAAGGGTATGAGAAAGAGGGAAAACCAGCCAAACCTACTGCAAAAGCAGTACCCCCAGCCTCCAGCCTTAAGCAACAACTTCACTCCCAGAAAAGCCAAACACTCAGCAGCTACAGTGCCCCAAGAAAAAGCTACTCTGCCATCCCCAAATTGCAGCTGAGGGCAAGCAGCAGGCAGGGAGCAGGCAGGTCTCTCCCTGGGGTCACTCCACTCTGTTCTAAGGTGTGGGCTGACTTCTGCTTGGAACCTGGAGCCTTCTTTGCAAGATTGTCAGCAGCAAAAGCCAGGAACACCCCTTCCCCATGAAAAGAGGCATCATCACTAGCAGCACTCCACAAGGACATCATGCCAAGCAAGCTGCTTTAAACCCACCTAGAAAGTGATTTAAAGAAATACTTCAGACATGAGAGATGGATTATGTACCTCTGGGCTCTGCCTCTGATCCTCCTGCTGGCTATTTTCTTCTCAGGGTTGTTGGAGGATGACACCAAGTCCCTTCCACACTGTTTTTGCAGAGGAGCTTCCCTGGTGGCACTGGCAGCTCTACGACCCCCAGCACCCTTCTCGGCCAGGTAGCGGAAAGTCCTGCGTGGTTTGGGTGGTGGATCAGGAACTGCCTCCTCCTCTTGCCCCTCAACCTCAGAGTAAATGTTCCTCAAGCTCCTCTCTGCCCTGCAGAGATTGTCCACTCCTTTGATTTGCAGTTCTCTTTCCGTGGAGCCAGAGCTGCCTTGCTTCCTCTGGAGGTCCAAGGCAACGGGAGAGGTTCTGCCAGGCAGGGGGGGATCTGCTCTCCTCCACAGAGCTTGTGAGGTGTAGAAGTTCCCCGGGGGCAGTGTCACCCCTGGGGTCAGGAAGCCTGTTTGCCCCTCTCCTTTCTCCTTGGCTGGGGAAGCTGGGCCACCACAGCCCCCGGTGTGCCAGCATCTCCGTGCATCTTCCCTGAAATCCAACCCCAGGCTCTTGGGATCTTTACACCCAGCCCTTCTGCCATTCTCAGTGCATTCTGCCTTCACTTTGGGTAGTGCATTGCAGCTGGGATCATACTTTACTCCAAAGTCCTTGGGCTGCTGCCTGTCCTTGCTGGGGCAGCCCCGTGTCCTGCCCTCCCACTGCGAGATCTTCTGCCTGATGTTGCGGCAGTGGCTGCGGGACAGGGTCTGGCTCTGCACGGCCCCGCGGGTGAAGCTGCTGTCCCCGGCCCCCACGGGGTGCATGGCAGTGCCAGGGGGCTCACACACAGCCCATGCCCAGCCCTGGCCACGTCCTGCTGCGTCCTGCACGCATCAAAGCTGGCACCACGCTCCCAAGTGCCCGGCGGTGTCACAGAGTCCGGGCTGGCTGCTCCGACCTGCGGGCGAAAACAAGAGCCATCAGCTGCACTCTGTGGTAATCACAAAATTTGGGAAAAAACGGTGAAAATTTGGGAAAAAACGGTGAAAAAATGGTGAAAATTGCGGGGGGGAATGGAGAAAAACAGCGAAAAATGGGGAAAATCGGGGGAAAATGGAGAAAAACGGTGAAAATTGGGGGAAATTGGAGAAAATTGTGAAAATTGGGGGAAAATTGAGAAAATGGTGAAAATTGGGGGGAAATGGAGAAAAAGGGTGAAAAATGGGGAAAATCGGGGAAAAAATGGAGAAAAACAGTGAAAATGGTGAAAATTGGGGGAAAATTGAGAAAATTGTGAAAATTGGGGGAAAATTGAGAAAATGGTGAAAAATGGGGGGAAATGGAGAAAAAGAGTGAAAAATGGGGAAAATCGGGGAAAAAATGGAGAAAAACAGTGAAAATGGTGAAAATTGGGGGAAAATGGGGAAAATTGTGAAAATTGGGGGGAAATTGAGAAAATGGTGAAAATTGGGGGGAAATGGAGAAAAAGAGTGAAAAATGGGGAAAATCGGGGAAAAAATGGAGAAAAACAGTGAAAATGGTGAAAATTGGGGGAAAATGGGGAAAATTGTGAAAATTGGGGGGGAAAATGGAGAAAATGGTGAAAATTGGGGGGAAATGGAGAAAAAGAGTGAAAAATGGGGAAAATCGGGGAAAAAATGGAGAAAAACAGTGAAAATGGTGAAAATTGGGGGAAAATGGGGAAAATTGTGAAAATTGGGGGGAAAATGGAGAAAATGGTGAAAATTGGGGGGAAATGGAGAAAAAGAGTGAAAAATGGGGAAAATCGGGGAAAAAATGGAGAAAAACAGTGAAAATGGTGAAAATTGGGGGAAAATTGAGAAAATTGTGAAAATTGGGGGAAAATTGAGAAAATGGTGAAAATTGGGGGAAATGGAGAAAAAGAGTGAAAAATGGTGAAAATTAGAGGAAAATTTGAGAAAAACAGTGGAAAATGGTGAAAATTGGAGGAAAATTTGAGAAAAACGGAGAAAAATTGTGAAAATTTGGGGGGAAATGGAGAAAATGGTGAAAACTGGGGGAAATGGAGAAAAACAGCAAAAAATTATGAAAATTGGGGGAAAATTTGAGAAAAAAGTGAAAATTTGTGAAAATTTGGGGGAAATGGAGAAAAACAGTGAAAAATGGTGAAAACTGGGGGGGAATTTGAGAAAAACAGTGAAAAATGGTGAAAATTGGGGAAAAAATTGAGAAAAATGGTGAAAAATTGTGAAAATTGGGGAAAATGGAGAAAATTGGTGAAGAAATGGTCTAAAATGGAGAAAATGGGGTTAGAAATGGGGAAAATGGACCCCAAACCTAGTTCTTTCACATTCACCGTGTAGATGTTACTTCCTGGGGAGAAAAATCACAAAAATGGGAAAAAATGGGGAAAATCGGGTTAAAAATAGTGAAAAAATGAGAAAAATCGGATTAGAAATGACCCAAAATTGATCCCAAACCCAACCTGAGCCCAGCTCCTCAACCTTTACCATGTAGATGTCACTTCCTGGGGAGAAAAATCACAAAAATTGGAAAAAATGTTGAAAACATCCTCTGAACAGAGAGAGACAGAGTTCTCCCAGGATTTTCCTGGGAAGCTGTGAGAAAGCTCAGAGAAAGAATTCAAACAATTATTATCTCAATCTCTGCACCCGGCAGGCAATCTCTGTTTGTCAAAGAAGTTTACAAGAAGGAGTTGTCCCTTCTTGACCAATAGGTGAGAGAAGATTCCCAAAGGTCAATCAGGTTGTAGGTCCACCACTGTTTCTGTAAGAACTGTGGATTTCTAATAATAAATTGCTTTTTCATTCCTTTCTGATGGTGGAGTCTCTGTATCACCTTTGTCTGTCCCTGATACCCCTTCCAGGAGCTCTGTGCATCTTCCCTGAAATCCAACCCCAGGCTCTTTGGGGTTGGATTTTAGGGAAGATGCACAGCACCCCAGCCATGCTCCCCACCCCAAAGTTCCAGCAGCTCCCTGGCAATTGCTGCAGAACATTCCTCCCCAAATCACATCCACCACGTGCTCAGGACAGGCTTCCAGAGCTCTCTCCCCACAGGGGCTGTTTGTGCACACGTGGAAAGGGAGCTGAGGCTTCACCGGCTTCAAAAACAAACCCAGCAGGCACAAAACACCCTGAGGGATCCCAGGCATGCAAACTCAAGGAAATTATTTAATGGCAGAGGAACACAGCAGTGTGGATCTCAGCCAGCCCTTCTGCAGGAGTGCAGCTCCTCCTGATGCTCAGGCAGTAGAGATAAATCCCTTGTGGCACCTGAGCTCCCCACTCAGCAGAGACACAGCAGGACACAAGGCACCAGGAAAAAGGAACCACATCTGCCTCTCCAGAGAGGAGCTGCTGCTTCACACAGGATGAGAAGAGCTGTGGTGGCTGGGGAAGAGTGCATCCTCCTCCCAGAAGTGCTCTCTTGCTCCACAACACAAGTGAAAACCTGCCTGGTGCTCTGTTTGCCAACACCTGACATAAATTTGCCATCCAAGAGACTGGAGGGCAGTGGTGCTCGGCCTGTGGGGTTTCAAAATGCAGAAGAAACAAGTGAGTTTTCATCTTCAAGTGAAAAATCACCCCATGTTTAGATCAGCAGAGAAGGAATGCTAAAGAAACACTCTGGCTTCTCCTAGCCAAGCAGAGCCTGCACAAACAGGAGTTGTGCTCTTTGAGACTTCCCACACACAGAATCCAGGGGATACAGCACACATCCTCCAGAAAATCCAGCAAGGAATGCAGGGGAAGCCACCAGGGAGAACTGGGGTGGCTGCACAGAGCCAGCACCTGCAGGTCCAGCAGGGCCTCAGTACAGACATTTCATGTGTGGAATCCTCAGCTGTAGCCATGATATTTTCTGAAAAATCCTTTCCTTAAGATATTTTCTCCTGAGAAGCTGAGAGGCCTCAAGAATAAAATGTAAACAATGGTTATCTGCTGCTGTGGAATGCAACAGGTGATCTCTGATTAGCCCATGTTAGTTGTTTCTAATTAATGGCCAATCACAGTCAGCTGGCTCGGACTCTGTCAGAGACACAAGCCTTTGTTATCATTCTTTCCTTTTCTATTTTAGTATAGTTTTAGTATAATATATATCATAAAATAATAAATCAAGCCTTCTGAAACATGGAGTCAGATCCTCATCTCTTCCCTCTTCCTCGGACCCCTGTGAACATGGTCACACTCAGCCTTGGAGCCCTTTTGCCAGCAGAGGTGCAAACTCATCCCAGACAGAAGACAGCAGCCCATAGGCTCTAACAAGCCCCATTCCTCCCTTTCTCTGGGCAATTATCCCATTTCAGAAGTTCCAACCCTCCAGCTGTATTTAACAACCTCCCTTTGCAGTAGGAGACAAGTGCTCAGCTCAGGCCAGGGGCCACTCTGCCTCTGGTAACATTCCCCTGGCACCAGGAAGGGATGCAAGGGCAGCGAAACAGCAGAATTCCACACATGCCCAAAAGCAGAGGATCCCTGCAGAAAGCAGCCAGACCTGCTCCAGGTGGGACCAGGGGCCAGAGCGACACCAAACCTCTGCTCCAGCTGCCACTGCCACCCTGGGCACATGTCCTCCACAGCCAGTGCCACCACACCCGGCCAGCACTGAGTCACCACAGCCTGGCAGAGTGGGCAGAGCCAGGGATGGGCAGCAAACCACGCTGGGAGACACAGGAGCTTCAACCTGCCCGGCAAGGGGTCATGTCCCACTCTCCAGGCTGGGTGTGGAGAGCCCCCAGCACAGCAGACCCACACCCTGCCCGCTGCTGGGACCACACCTCAAATTCCAGGCTCAGGGATACCCCTGGAGCTGCTGATCTGCTTGGCAGAGGCATCTGCAGTGCAATTAAAAGCAGAGCACTGGCCTTGGCAGATCTTCTTGATAGCACTAGTGAGAAAGCTCACTGCTCAAGGACATCCCAGGGCTCCCAGGCAGCTCAGGGATGGTTTGGGCACACACGGCACCAAGCCTTGGCTTTGCTGCACTCTGCCAAAGCTGCACAGCTGCTGTGGGAAGCAGCTCCCTGTCTCCACAGTGTGGGCTCCTGCAGGCTGGAATGGCTGAGCCCATTGTCCCAGACAGCTGCTGGTATCTCTCCCACTCAGCAGTGAATGGGATAAACTTGGACAATCTGGGTAAGCCCCAAGCTGGGGATATTTGCTCCATCATCAGCCCTCTGTCCCTCATCAGCATTCCAGCCTGTCCTCAGTGCTTCTGCAGCCACTGGAGACCCTCTTCCCACAGCAGCAAGGGGCCCCTGCCCTCTCCTATAAATAGGCATTGTTGCCAAAACATCCTGAGCCAGAGCAGAGCCATCCTTCCTCCACGTGTGTCTGCACAGCCCTGATTAGCAGACAGGAAAGCAGCTTTCCCTCTGCTGTGCCACTCAACTGCTGCAGCTCCAGGGCACTCTCAGGACCCAGGCAAAGGGTCCTGAGCAAAGGACAGACTCTGCTGGGGACAGCCGGGGGGACAGGGCTCAAACAGCCTCCCCAGCAGCCCAGCTTCACACCAGGATCCTCCAGGGCCTGCCAAACCTTCAAACCCAGCATTGCTGGAAGCAGGAGTGGCACAGGGAGCAGAACCTGAAGGGTCCCATGGTGTGGAGCAGGGGTTTATCCCAGCACTGACCCAGTCCAGCACCTGCACTCACAGCCCATGCCCACAGCTGCTCTGGTTCCAACAGCACTGGCTGCTTTCTCCTAAGTGCTCCAGCTGGGAGCTCCTCTGGGAGCAGCCTGGCAGAGAATCACAGAACACACTTGGAAGGGAACCACAAGGATCATCCTGTCCAACTCCTCCTGGCCCTGCACAGGACACTCCTGCAGCTCTGGACATCCACTGGGGAGCCTGGGCAGTGCTCAGCACCCTCTGGGGGAAGAACCTTTCCCTGACACCCTCCACCATCCATGAAGACAAATGACTGCTCAGAGGAGGCTGAGTAGCCCTGCACAGCTTCCCAGGTGGGTCCACCCTTGCTGTGCCCAAGCTGGGCAGCTCTGCTGGCTGCCAGCCCACGCCACATCCTTCCTGCCATGGCTCACGTTGGGAGGGCTGCAACAAAAACTGCCAGTGCTGCAGCTTCCTCAGACACATAGACAGACACACAGACAGACAGACAGATCCATTTGTGCTTCCTCATCTCAAGCCATGGCTGAAGTCAAGGCCTGATGCTCCTGCTCTCTCCCACTGCCCAGCTCCCTGCTCCCATGGTAGGACACAACCAGGAACTGAGAAACGTGGAGGAGCAGCTCAGCCTTGGCCAGCACATGGAACCCCAGAATCCCAGAAAGGGTTGGGTTGGATTGGAAGGAACCTCAAAGCTCATCTCCTTCCACTCCCTGCCATGGCAGGGACACCTTCCCCAGACTGCTCCAAGCCCCATCCTGTCACAGACATCTTTTATGAAAAATCCTTTCATTAGGATTTTTCCTCTTGAAAAGCTGAGAAGCCTCAAGAACAAAATGTAAACAATGGTTATTTGCTGCTGTGGAATGCAACAGGTAAATCTTTGATTAGCCCATGTTAGTTATTTCTCATTAATGGCCAATCACAGCCCAGCTGGCTCAGACTCTCTGTCCGAGCCACAAGCCTTTGTTATCATTCTTTCCTATTCCATTCTTAGCTAGCCTTCTGATGAAATCCTTTCTTCTATTCTTTTAGTATAGTTTTAATGTAATATATATCATAAGATAATAAATCAAGCCTTCTGAAACATGGAGTCAGATCCTCATCTCTTCCCTCATCCTGGGACCCCTGTGAACATGGTCACACCATCCAACCTGGCTTTGGACATGCAGCAATGGGATCCACAGACAGCTGAGCACAAGCCTAAAGTTCTCCCTGCTCAGTGCTGCTCCCTTGGACTGTCTCTTCCAAAATATCCATCCAAGGAAGGGAGGAATGCAGCTTTTCACCTGCCCAGGCTTGCTATCAAGAACCAGGCATTTGATCTCAGCTCATCACGTGAGCCCAGGCAAGGGTAGAGACAGATCTTTGGTGAAGAAAGAGCACACTGGGGTGGTGTGATCCAAGTTAAGTAACTCCTAAATGTAGTCCAGGACAGGCTAAAGCACAGTTCAAGGACAGAGCTGGCAGAGACCACCTGGGTCAGGCAGCCAGCACTTGTATCAAGCCCTGTACAAATCATTCCTGTCACAGAATAACCAGGCTTGTGACTGCTTCCATCCTGACCTCCCCTTCCAAATTCCTTCAGTGGCCCCAGTGTGCTTCCCAGTATTTCCAGAGAAGCCAAATTTATCACCCTTACTGCAGCAGGACTTAGAGGAGATCAGTGTAGTTAAGAATACTGAATTATTTCACCGGAAGCAGCAGTTTGGGAGAAAATTACATAATTTCTAGACAAAACACCACCCATTTCTGCCAAAAGACTGCCTCTCTGATCCACACTGTTTGGAAGCTCCCAAAGCAGAAGAATAAGGCACGTTCCCAGCACATGACAGGTAGCCCTGACTCTTTTTCCAGCCCTGAAATCCAGAGAGCACACTACACATTTTCCATGCAAAGCCTTGAGACAATCCCATTTCCTGAAACCACATTCCCAAGGAGAGAAAGCTGCCAGTTCTGCTGTTCCAGAATAAATCCCTGCCTAGTGCTGAGGTCAGCCCCCCCCCCAGCTGTGCTGCTGGAACCCCCAGCACCCCGAGCACCCTGCAGCAGAGGCACTGACACAGCACCTTACCTTGTCCTGCTCCTGGGAACACAAGCACTGCCTGGACCAGCTCGTGCAGCTCTGAGGCAATCTCAGTCCTTTTGTGAAAGCTGTGCAGTCTTAAACCACCCCAAGCCCTTGTCACCAAGCCTCCTGTGTTAGCAGCCAAATAAAAAGCAGTTTCTGGTCTTGTGGAACCTAGGGAAGCTGGCAGCTCGTTCCTGGAGGGAAGGGACCCCTTCCAGAGCTCTCAGCTACTCCCATCCTGCTCCTCTCCAGAAGAACTCTGATGCTCCTCTGAACAACTCTGCCATGCTGATGCCTCCAAGAGATGGGCAGTAGCAAAGAAGCAGACTTTATATCAAAATAAGTAACTCTCCAGGAATGCAGAGCGCTTAGTCATTTCCACCTCGATACAAAGCTACTCTAACCACGAGGTATTAACTCCTTCCATGCTGCTGCAGCTCCTGCTGAGGAGCAGTTCTGCCTCATTAGATCCATGGCCACAGCCCCTGGACACAGAAAATGTGCTGCTAATGCCAATTACACAGCAAAAGGAAGTTAAGTCTGAGCCTCACAGGTCCTAAAACTTTTCTACTGACTGTCCTTCTCTAAAGTGATGAAATTCGACTTCCTGAAAGCAAGTTTTTCCTCAAGATATAAAAATACCCCAACCAGACCACTTCCAGCATGTAAGCCCTGAAGGCTGCTACACCAGGGTGCACATGGACAGAACCCACAATGTACTATTTTTAAAGTCGTGGGGTTTTGACCTGACTCACAGGATCTGAATGCCCAGGGTAGCAATACTGACAACAGCAGTTGACTCAGCCCCTACACCCCGGGCAGGCTGCCAGCCCCAGGAATGCTGCAGCTGCACACCAGAAACGAGGCACAAGCTGGGCATGGAGTTAAAAATCAATCACAACTTATCCAGGAGCACTTCCTCGGTGCCACCAGCAGAGGTGAGGTTCCAAAGGAAAGCCACAAAGCCTGTGTGGCTTTACATGGGCCACGCCAGACAGGCTGTGTGGGGCCACAACCAACCACTCATTCCTTTGGGAATGTCTCAGCAGCACCCAGGCAGCTGCCCCAGGAGGTTCAAAGGGTGCAGACTAAGGCAGCACTAGAAAACCTCTCAGACACCATTCAGATAATGTGTTCCAGAGCTGCCCACTGAGTCATATCCATATTAGATTATTACAACTGGAAGACTGAGATAAAAACTTTGCCAAGCAGCAATGGACAGCACTAGGACACAAGGTCACATCCAGGTCAGATCCTCCAGCCACCAGTGCTCAAATACACATTTCCAGGGGATGGTTTTCCTGCAACTTCTCTTCTACTTTCCTTCCATCACTGGCTGATGCCAGTCCCAGCTGCGAGGGGGAATTGCTCCAGCAGTGCTGGGCTCTGTCACAGCCAGGAACCCTCCCAGCCAGGCTGTGTCACTGGAACAGAGGGCTGTGTGTATGCAGCGAGCTGGGGAAGGCAAAGGGAGACTGATCCAGCGTGCCCAAGGAGCTCTGTACCCACCCAGCCCCTCAGTGCAACAAAGCACAAATACCCAGCGAGCCCTAACCCAGCACAGCCCAGCAGCACGCACAGCTCTGTAGAGAATAACAGAATGGGGCGGTGGGAGAGACCCTCTGCAGGTGTGACAGGCAGCCCTGACTCTTTTTCCAGCCCTGAAATCCAGAGAGCACACTGCCCATTTTCCATGCAAAGCCTCGAGACAATCCCATTTCCTGAAACCACATTCCCAAGGAGAGAAAGCTGCCAGTTCTGCTGTCGGTGCTCTGCTCACACAGGGGCACCTAGAGCACGATGGTTTTGGCCATCCCCGCGGGCAGACAGCTCCGGGCAGCCCGCGCTCCATCGCCCTCACGGGAGAAGCGCTCCCCGACGGCCAGCGGGGCCCGCCCGCCTGTGCCCACCACCGGGCAGCCCCACTCCGGCACCCTCCCCTCAGGCATCTGCACGAGCTGGGGAGACGAACCCACCCCAAGCCCGGCTCCCCCGGCGAGCTGCGTCTCCTCCGGGCAGCTGGAGCAGCACCTGCTTCCTCCGGCCCGTCACGGGCAAGATGCTGCACCAGCCGCTGCCCGCCTGTCCGTAGCCAGGACGCGGGGACCCCTCGGGGCCCGCAGCCCCGAGCCCGGCCGCGACTGTGGGAAGCCCCAACCTCCGGGCCACCCTCTCGCCCTCCCGGTGTGGCCCCCGCCCCGTCCCGCCGCCCCCCGCCCCGTCTCACCGCGGCCTCGGCCCGCTCCCGGTCCCGCTCCCGCAGGACGCTCCCGGCGCGCACGGAACCACCTCCCATTGGCTGATGTAGCCATCACTCAAGTGGTGATCCCGCCTCCTCCCCGCCCCAGAGAGCCCGGAGCCATTTTTCATTGGTTGAAGTGGCCGTCACTCAGAAGGAGACCCCGCCCCAGCCGCGCCCCGTCCCGTCTCTCGGCGGCCTCGGCCCGCTCCCGCAGGACGCACCCGGCGCTCACGGAGCCGCCGTCCATTGGTTACTTTGGCTGTCACTCAGATCGAGATCCCACCCTCGCCCCGCCCCAGCGCGCACAATTCCATTGCCCATTGGCTGGCGTGACTGTCACTCAGCCCACGGTCCCGCCCCCTTTCCCTCAGGCGCTCGGATCCGCTTCAGAGACGGGGTTTTACTGCGCTGCTGCCCCGGGGCCCCGCAGTCCGGCACGGTCCTGGCCTGACCCCCCCCTCACAGTCCAGGACGGCCCCGGTCCCGGCCCCCCTCACAGTCCGGCACGGCCCCGGCCCCGCGGTCCGGCCCCCGCCTATTCGTTCTTCAGCCCCTCGGCGATGAGGTTGAGCTCGTAGCACCAGGTCTCGTAGCGATACGCAACGCGGATCTGGGCCACGTTCGTCTTCCGAATGTCATTGCCATCGGGCCCGTCTTCCTGGTAGTTTTCACCCAGGAACTTCACTTTCTCCTGCCAGAGGCAAAGACAGCTGTACCGACCTCAGAAGCTCCGCTGGCAGCGCCTGAGGGAAGCCCTGAGCCCACGAGCGGAGCTGGTGCCATTCTCAGGCTCTGGGCAGGACCACGCCAATAGGACACACACCTCGTGGAACAGGACACACTGCAGGACACCACTGCATGCAACAGGACACACCTCATGGGTGTATGAGACACTGCAGAAGACTCAGCTTGTGAGACAGGACACACTGCAGGACACACCCCTCATGGGACAGGACACCCCTCATGGGGCAGGACACCCTTCATGGGGCAGGACACACTGCAGGACACACCCCCCAGGGGACAGGACACACCTCATGGGACAGGACACACCTCATGGGACAGGACACACCTCCCAGAGGACAGGACACCCACCTCGTGGGACAGGCCACACTGCAGGACGCTGTTCCTGGCGATCTCACACATGTCACAGGTGCTGAGCTTGAACACCTGGGCAGCGATGGCGTACTCCTCCATGAGGGGCTCCTGCAGCACAGGGTTAGGGGTCAGCAGCCTCTGCCAGCACAGCCCATGCTCTGCAGGGGCTGTCCCACAGCTCACTGAATCATTGAGGCTGAAAAAGTTCTCCAGGATCAAGTCCAACCTTCAGCCAACACCCCCATGCCCACTAAACCATATCACAAAGAGCCACATGTTCTCATTTTTTGAAAACTTCCAGGCACCACTGCCCTGGGCAGCCTGTTCAGATGCTTGACCCCTGTTTCAGTGAAGAAATTTTTTCCTAATATCCTACCTGGACATCTGCTGGTGGAGGGAGAGATGGCCCAGCACATGCTGGACCCTCTGCAAGTGCCACTGGCTTCCAAAAAAACCAAGGCCCACACAGTGCCAGCCCCACAGTGCCAGCCCCAGTGCTCAGCTCACACTGTACCTTGGTGTAGTGGAACTGCATGGGGTCATCTGTAGAAAGGGACACCATGAGCCCTTTCTGGTGGAAGTCGAGCAAGGGATTCTTGGCGTACTCCAGGAAGAGGCTGTTGTTGCTGAGTGGGGACATGGCAATGGGAATTCGGGCAAGGAAGTACAGGTACTGCAGCACCGGGCTCTGCAGAGAGGAGCAGAGGTACCACGTTAGGGATAAAGTTCTGCACCTTCAACCTCTCCAGGGTCACTCAGATCAGGCTGATCCCAGACAGGGAATTATGTGCAAGGAGAGAGATGGGCCAGCCAGCAATCAGTGCTTCAGGCTAAGGAGCACAAGAGGCCAAGTGTCACAGACGTGTTTTATGAAAAATCCTTTCCTTGGGATTTTTTTCTCCTGAGAAGCTGAGAGGTCTCAGGAACAAAATGTGAACAATAATTATCTGCTGCTGTGGAATGCAACAGGTGCATCTTTGATGGGTCTCATGTGGTTGTTTTTAATTAATGGCCAATCACAGTCAGCTGTCTCAGATTCTCTGGTCAGTCACAAGATTTTATTATCATTCCATTTCTTTTCTATTCCTTGCTAGCCTTCTGATTAAATATATTTTCTTCTATTCTTTTAGTATAGTTTTAATTTATATCATAAAATAATAAATCAGGCCTTCTGAAACATGGAGTAAGATCCTCATCTCTCATCCTGGGACCCTTGCAAACACCACCACAGCCAAGGAGCTGTCTGATATCAAACTCAGCTGGCTCCAGTGATAACAATCATATTCTGTGATGGATCTGTGAGGCTAAACCCCCAAAATCTAATACACTGCTCAGCCACATCCCCAAACCTGCCTGGAGAAGCGCAGAGAACCATTTAACATCAGCCTGAAGCCAGGCTGTGCCAGCGTAAAGCAGAGGCACAGGTAACTGCCAGCTACCTGAGGCAGCTGTGAGCCCTTCTCCCGCTCTGCCATGCCTGGGCTGCTCCTGGCAGCCTGCCCCACGTACCTTCTTGAGGTTGAGCCCATGGGAGATGTTATCAGCTGTCATGAAGGCTGCCAGCAGGTGTGTGATGGCCCCGGCCTCGCCGCAGTGCGGGCGGAACAGGAACGTGTTCATGCCACGCTGCCTGGGCACAGGGAAGGAGCCCTCAGAGCAGGCAAACAGAGGGTTGGGTGCCTGGACCCAACTTCAGGCCCAGCAAACAGCAGGGTTGGGTGCCTGGACCCAGCTTCAGGCGCAGCTCTGCCCCTACCATAAGTCCCCAAGAATCCAGCTTGACCTAGGAGCACATTACTCCTTCTCTTTTCTCCTCTGTGTGTGCAATAGATGCACCTCTGCAACCCCTGAACTTTCTCCCCAGTTCATCACCCCTCCTACCCAGGGAGGTCTGGATTGCTCTGGGACGTGATGCTCCAAATACAGAGTGAGGAGAGCCCCACTTCTTCCACACCAACAATCAAAGAACTGAGGCAAGGCACGAGGCAGCCCCTTGGCAGGTCCCAGGCCTCACCTGCGCAGGTTGTTCAGCACCAGGATGTTGGCATACATGTAGTAGATGTAGTAGGTGTAGGATGGGTTCTTTGGGGAAGTCCACTCCTCTGGCTTGGGGCTTTTAGTGCTGAACATGTGTCCACTGTGCTTGGATTCATCATCCACACTGTCAAAGCCCGTGATCTGGTTGGCAAAAGGAACAAAAAAGGTGCATCTCACACTCCCCACCTCGTCACTCCCAGGTGGGCTCACTCTGTCCCACCACAGCTCACCAGAGCCTGGCTCTGCCCCTGTGCCCCACAAGGGCAGGGTCAGACAAGGCTGCAGACCTTGCTCTGTATTTATAAGGATTATCACACCCCCCCAGCACTGTCCAGGACCAGGAATAAAGCTCACACCTCCCCAGGAGATGGGTGCACAGCGATTCCCAGCCCCACAGCAGCCAGCCCAAGCAGTCTGACCCCTCCTGCCCTTCTGGCCACATCCCCCTTCCCTGGAATGAGGCAGAGCCCCCTGGCCCACTGATGCCATTTTCCCTGTCAGGGCCAGTGCCCCATTTCTGGTGCACAAACAGGAATGTGAGCTCTCCCCACACCTGACAACATCCCCAGCTGATACTCACGTGGCGTAGAAAGACACTCAGCTCTTTGTGGGCTTGGGGATTGATAGTTGCCTCAAACACAGGAACAAAGATATATTCCAGCATTTTCCCAAAGTGGGGAAGGAAATTCTTAGACCTGAACACATCACTGTGGACAAAGGGATTAATTGCTACCAGAGGGACAACACAGTCCACTGTCCCCACAGCCCTTTCAGGGATGAGGGACCTATAGGGCTCAGTGCTCCCTCAGCCCCACAGCACATACTAAATCCTGGGCACTTGGATCATCCACTTCATGTTGGGGGAATAGACCCTGTGGGTGTTGAACCAGCTGGCCAGCCTGGCCCACTCCTCAGGCGACCGCCCGTAGATGGAGAGCCGGGGCTCCGTGTGCTGGTACTTGGCATCCTCCAGGTCAGAGCCAACCTCCTGCAAACCACAGCACACCATGGCAAGGGAAGCCAGAGCAGCAGCACAGCTTCACCCTGTTCTCCTCCCCTCTCTCCATACCTTGATGATGGTAGCAAAATACTCGCCGTTGATGGCGTTCTCTGTCTTCAGGTAGAGGTCCCTGAGCTCGCTGGCCCCCACGGGGTTGTACTTGTCATTGAACTTGTCAAAGCGCTGGAATGTCTGCCGGCCCTGCAGCAGGGAGCTCAGGCTCAAACACTGCCCTCACAGCTTGGCAGGGAGCAGGGACTGAGCCAAACCACCCAAAATGGCATCACCAGGAGCTGCTGCACCCTGACACAAATATTGATGCACGCGGCAAGTGTGGCTGCACAGGGAAGGCAAAAGCCATGGGGGGAAGAGTGGCCCAAGAGTAATCTTACATTAAATATCCTACCACTTACAGCATGGACATCCAGGGAATCCACTGTCAGGTCGTAGGGGTGCAGTTTGAGCTGCTGGAAAAGCTGTTTCATGGTGAGCTGTTTGCCCTTGGCGTTATAGACCACGCGGTCAGCATCCACATGGTAGGATTTCTTGATGAAACGCAGAAGGTGCTTCTGGTTCATGCAGGCTGCAGCATGGATGTGCGTGTCCACCTGGGAAAACAGGGACAGCTTCAGGCTGAGGTGCTTGGGTACCATCCCAGGGGTTGAACAAACCCCTCAGGCGAGCACATTGTGTGTGAGCAGGGCTCAGCCCAGCAGGTGAACACAGCCAGAGGGCACAGCTTTGCCAAGAGCATCAAAGGCAGCAGATTCCCACTCACAGGAGCAATGCTGCTGCTACAGACATGGACTCTAACATCCAGCTCCCAGGGAGAGGCAGGCACCATGACAGCTCCTCTCCAGGGTCCCTGGAGCTCTAAGCCTTGTCTTTTACCTTCCTGCAGTTGTAGAAGTCACGGTGGGGGTTGTTCTTCAGCTCCTTCATCTCCTCCATCTCATTGAGCATTTCATGCACTTGGAACTTGGATGAGAGGAACTTGAGGCGCCGGTGAGTGTAGGTCTTCCTGGTGAGAGCAAAGGGCAGAACAGTCACTGGGCTCCGCACCCCTCAGCATGGGGACACAGATTCCACCTGGCCTGGAGGAGCTCATGCTGGCCAGCCCTGCTCCCCTGAGATGCCTCCCCTGGCTCTATCACAGAACTCTGAAGGAAGGCTGGCCAGCTGGGAGCCTACCTATAGATCCTGTCTCCAGCCCCTGAGTGCTGCTTTGCTTAAGACCCAAGCCAAGAGGGCTGATAAGCACTGAGGACATCTGTGCAGCCAGGTGTGTCACCAGCAGGTTTCTCCCTCTTCCCAGGAAGGGGAGTGGGCTGCCCTGACCTCCCTCTGCCCTCTGAGGCAGGATTTGGTGGGCTGTGCACTTACACAGGCCCCTGTGCAATCAGGACCAAGAGGAAGTTCATGTCATCAATGAAATTCTTGAGGCTGGGGTAGGGCAGGTCCTTTGGCTCATTTCTCTCAGCCGCTGTCTTGTCTGCATAGACATAAACCACCCCATCCTTCATCTGCACGTGGTATCCCAGGTCCTCAGGGAGGTTCCCACTGTCCAGAGGATCCTGTCCATCCTTCACTGGTGGGGTGAACACTGCAGCAAAAGGAGAATTCCATCAGGTTGCCAGCCCGAACCTCCCAGGCCCACCTTGCTCCCCCACCCCACGCAGCAGGCAGGGACACCCCACCACTGTGTCACCAAGGAGGGGACCTGGACATGTGCCTGAGCCCTGCCCCGTGCTGAAGGCAGCCCCTGGGGTGCCTGGATGTACCTGGGCCAGCGTCACTGGGTTTCCAGGGCTCTCCCTCAATGGCACGCAGGTAGTGAGAGGGCGTCTTGGGGAACCTCTGCAGCGACTGCTGCATGTTCTTCTCCCGGATGCACAGCGCCCGGTACAGGCCCCTGCACACCACCTCAAAGTCTTCCACTGTCACCTGCAGGGGAGGTGATGCTGAAGGCAACCACACAGCTGGAACAGGACACACCAGGGTGTGTCCAAGAAACACACCCTGGCGCACCCAGGTGCAGGGAGATTTTGGTCATGGGAAGATAAATGTCGAAAAATGGTTTGGGCTGGAAGGGATCCTAAATCTTATATTGTTCTAGCCCCTGCTGTGGGCAGGGACACATTCCACTGTCCCAGGGGCCTCCAAGCCCCATCCAACCTGGCATTGGACCCTTCCAGGAATGGAGCAGCCACAGCTTCTCTGGGCAACTTGTGCCAGGGCATCCTCACAGGGAACAATTCCTTCCCAATATCCCATCTAACCCTGCCTCTGGCAGTGGAAGCCATTCCCCCTTGTCCTGTCCCTACATGGTATTGTAAAAAGTCCCTCTCCAAATTTCTTGTCATGCCAAATAATCATATCATATAATATAATCATATATCTCATCATATCATATATCAGATCATATCATATCAATGTCCCTCTGCTCTGCCTGAGCAGGGTGAGGAAGGGATGAGAGGCAGAGACCCAGGCATGACAAAGGGAAGCTCCTGGCTGCAGAACCAGGCAATTCTGATGTCACCCCCTCTTACATTCCTCACTGCAATCAGTAATGGACCCTGAAATGGAAGCCAGGCCTGGGCAAAACATTAAAGCTATTTTTGGAGCCCAGGCTGAAACTGAAGCAGGAACAACAAGATGCACTAACCCCGACTGTCAGTGATTTTTGATTTACTGCACAAACAAGTGTTTTGGGCAGTCAGGAGAAACTGGAGTGGAGTAGGTCAGGAAACCAACACTCCCAGCTAGGACAGTCATTGCAGGGGGAATGTGCTTAGTGTAGGGAGGGATTTCCAGATCCCCTCTGCTGGGCAGCTCCAGGCTGAGTAACCTCCCAGCAGGATCTTAGAGGCAGCACAAATGTAATAAGAGGCTGAGGAGGAGAGGGAGGCAGGATTAGCACGGGATGTGATAACAGTCCTGGTCAAATGGCTCTAAGTGACCCTGCCTGTACCAGGGGCTCGGTGACTTCCCTCAGCTGTTCTGGGATCCCTGGGTGTGCACAGACCTCAGACAGAGCTGTGTGCAAGCAGAGAGGATGTGACAGAGTGAGCACAGCCCGTTCTGCCAGGCCTTCCCTTGAGAATCCCGTGGGAATATTCAGCACCCCACAGCTCCTGCTAAGGAATTCAGCCCTGGATCCCCAGGGATGCAGCAGGGCACTCCCAGATGCTTGTGAGGCACAGGGGGAGACACCCTCCCCACTGCAGCTGGTTCAGACAAGTGTAATTGACCCCGAAACTGGGCACTGGGCACTGCTGAGGGACGGGCAGAGAGCAGAGGGGTGGCCAGTGTGGAGAGGGAGCAGCCATGGCAGTACCTACCCCAGAGGCATAATCCCCAGTGATCTGCACCCGTTGGAAGTGGGGCACGGTCTGGTACTGGGGGCTGGTGGAGCTGGCCTCCTCGGTGACAGACAGGCTGGGGACAGCCCCCGGGGCCACGGGAGGTGCCAGCACTGTCGTCTGCATGCGGATCAGCTTCTTCCTGCTGCGAGGAAAGGCTCAGGCAAACAGCCCCGTTCCATGGTCACACACAGCTGCAGGGCCAGGGGCACTTCCCCCAGCTGTGTTCCAGCTGTGCACACCGTGCTGCAGCTCACTGGTGGTTTCTGAGCACCTCAAACAGGCACTGCCAGAAGCACAGGCCACAGCACACAAAGTAGCCACAGGCTTTGGAAGTTGCATCTTTCCAGAGTCCCCAGGTCTCCCTCCCCAGCAGCTCTGTGGCCGTGGCTGTGCTGGCACCCAGGGAATTGGCCAAGGGCGTCTTTCTGTCCAACACTGGAAGCAGTTGGAGAGAAAATCCTGGAGTACCTGACAGATGCCCTGGGATTATCAAGGATTTATTCCACAGGTGTGGTGAGCTGTGCCCAAGGGCCTGATTTACATCCCCCCTGTTTGCTGTGGCCAGGAGGTGCAGGCTGTGCTCCTCTCCTTGCTCCTCCCCTGGGAACTCACCGCTTTTCCACCGTGGAGCTGGCCTCCTGCAGCATCATGTGCACTGTCATTTCCTGCCGGGAGATGGGGCAGCTTTCTTCCACATCAAAATGAGAGATTTCCCCCCGGACCTCCTCATCCTTCACCTCGGAGGCAAAGACCTTCTCGGCGAAGGAGCGCAGGGACTCGTCCATCTCTGCAAAGAGGAGTTCAGTGTCCCACAGGGAGGAGATTCCCAGCAGGTGCCCCTTGCAGGCAGCTCCGTGCTCAGCTGCCCTTTCCCTCGTGGCCCCCACACTCTGGAGAAGACTCTGAGCCACCTCCCAAATTTGCAGCAAGGCTGGGCCACTCCTGGTGGGCTGGAGACACACCTTGATACCCCCAGTACAGCAGGAAAAGTAAACACAGTCCAGGAATGCTGCCAAAAGGCCCAGAGAGAAGCAGGTCCTTGGGAAGGGCAGCTATGGGAGCATGCACTGGGAGAAGGGGGGAAAGTTGGCAGAGCCCTTAGAGCTCCAGGGAGCCCAAAATCCACTTGCTGCAGCAGTCAGGGGGAGACAGAGGCATGGATGGGGCAGAGCTGGCAGCCCAAGCACTCAGCTCCACCACCCCAGGGCATTCCCAGCTGGGCACTCCCAGCCCACCACGTGCATCTGCTGCAGAGGTGCCAGGGCCACCATTGCCACAGGGCTGGCTGGAGCTTTATGGAGGAGGAGAAGGAAGGGTAAAAGGCCTTCCTCTGCCAACAGAACACCATAAAACGAGAACCCAAGGGTTCTGCTGGCAGCAGCTCCCAGAAGCAGATGTTTGCATGGCAGCACAGGGGCACTGACAGCGGGTTTTGGCAGCTGGACATGAAGCAAGGTGAGGATCAGTGCCCAAGGATGGACCCCACCATCGAGTGTCACACAGGACATGGTCACAGGTGAGCACCAAAGCAGAGCAGACAGAAGGTTTCTCAACAGCACTCAGGGTGCAGAATGATATTTAATAAATTGCATCTTTTGGTGCTGTATCAAAGGACCAAAAGGTGGGACCATTCTGTGTAACACCGATGGGCAGAGCTGGCACTGCCAGGAAAGAGCATTTCCCAGCTGCTGAAGGATCACCATGATCATGATCTTCATATCTTCATGATCTCCATGATCTACATGATCATGTAACTGCTGCGTGGTTCCAGAGATCATGTCTAGGCAGTAACACAGCAGAGCAGAGAGAAGCCCAGCAATACTCACGTTTGTGTTCTGCTGTTTGAGATAAAAAAGAGACGAAATAAAAGCTGTTGTGATCAGCCCCTCAAAATCTGAGCCTTTTTGCCTTGTCACCTCATCAGTCTTTAAAAAGGAATTAGCAAATACAAGTTTAGCCAAATCCTTCCACTTATAAAAGAATCATAGAATCCTAGAATGGTTTGGGTAGGAGAGACCTTAAAACTCATCTGATGTGCAGGGACACCTTCCATTGTCCCAGGCTGCTCCAAGCCCTGTCCAGCCTGGCCTTGGGCACTGCCAGGGATCCAGGGGCAGCCACAGCTGCTCTGGGCACCCTGTGCCAGGGCCTGCCCACCCTCACAGGGGGAATTCCTTCCCAATATCCCATCTAAACCCACCCCCCTTTGGCTTAAAACCATTCTCCCTTGTCCTGTGATTTGTGAGAAGTCCCTCCAGCCTTCTTGTAGCCCCTTCGGGTACTGGAAAGAAAAGGCAGAGCAGAAATTGTCACTTGGAGGAGCACAGAGGGACGTTGTGCATTGCCTGTCCCACGGCGGAGCCTCGGTGATGCCTCAGTGTGGAACCAAACCCCACTGCAGGTCCCACCTTCCACCCAGCCCAGCATGGCTCTGGCACAGCTTCTGCCTGGCACAGCCCCTGCTTTCCCTGCAGTGCCCAAGGTGGAGCATCCCCTGGAACCCAGATCTTCTCACTCCACACCTGGCAGGCAGCAGTCCTGTGCTGAGCCAAGCTGGCCTGGAAGGGCTCTCCTGCACCTGCAGGGACACAGGGAGGGCAGCACAGCCTTCTGCTGACCAGGCAAGCAGATATTCCAGACTCAGAGCACCAGGCTTTGCTATTTTTTCCCTTGACTGCCCTCCTCTGTGGCCCCCAGCACGGGTGGTCATTTCAGAGATGCCGAGTTCCATCCCCCTGTGCTCACAGCTCCCCAGCAGGATCAGACAGCTGGGACCCTGCAGTCCCACAGAGCCTCTCTGCTGCTCAGGCAGGGTGGCAGCAGCACTCTGAGGCTCAGCCCCTGCCCTTTTTCTCTGACCCAGCAGTTCAGGCTGCAGCTCTGGCGTCACAGCTGCTGAGTGCCCAAAGCCCAAGACACGCTCCAGAATCCTGACTCCACATATTCATCTGCCTACAAAGCATCCCAGAAATGTTTAGTTTGAGCTTTCATCTCTTTAGTGGATGGAAATTACACTCAGGAAGGTTCACAACCTCTCCCTGATGGTGCAGGGCAAGGTTTTAACACCAGCTTCATGTGCTGGGACAGCGTCTCTGACACCACAGCCCTGCAATTCCAAACATGCTCCTATCAGGGCTGTTTGGGGCTGTTATCACTCAGGGCTCTGCAGTCACCTGCCACATGTCCCTCTGCACTGCCCTGCAGAGCCTGGCTGGCCCTGCTCCTGCTCCCATCCCCTTGGGGCTGCAGCTCCCCACAGCTGAGCTTCACCAGGGTGCCTAGACATTCCTGAAATCCCTCTGAGCCCTTCCACAGGGATTTAATGATGTCATTTCAGGACACATTACACCCAGGAGAGACAATATTTGCCTTCAGTACAAGCAGAGGAAGGTTTAAACAATAACACAGTTTCTTCACTGCACTATCCAAAACCATCTCCAAGCAGGAAGAAAAATGCCCAAAGGCCCCAGTGAGGTCCCCTGGACACCACACATCCAAATCTCTGAGGCTGTGGGGCTGGGAGCTGCCCTGTGGGCCCTTGGCTCACACTTGGCTTTCAGACCTACCTGGAATTCTCACCCGAGACATCTCAGCAGCGTTTGCAGAGCCTCAATAACACCCCAGAGTCCCCGGGCACAAGGGGCCAAGTGACTGCCTGGCAGCTCAACACTAATTTTACTGCTTTCCCTTCCCTGTAATCAGACTCTCCCACTCTAAAAGGAGAGTGGAGATCAACTGTGGGACTATTTAAAGTGCAGCTACAAGCACTCGCACTGTAACAGGTGAAAGCAGGGCTCAAATTTAATTAAATTTTATTTAATTAATCAAATTTAATTAATCTTTTTCTTTAAGTCTGGTTTGCATTTTTCATTTTGTGAAGTGTCACCTGGTGTCTGGCCAGATTTCTGATTTCCAGGGCTCCTTTCTAATGTGGCCTGTAGAATTCAGTCTTTTAAGAGAGACTAAAAGAGAGACTAAGAGAGACTAAGAGACAAAACCTGATGTCTTCTATGCTGAACCAAAGGTTTAAAGGAAATTCCCAATCAGAACAGGGGCTGTGGATAGGTACAAACCATGTGCTCTCACCTGAGCTGTTCAGAGGTTTTTCCTGAGGGAGGGATCACTTTGAAAACCTGGATTTTACCCACAGGGCTGCCCAGATGTCCTCACTTCTTCACAGCTGAAGCCAACAAATAAAAAGAAGGTGCTAGGAGCCACAGTTTGTTCCTGAGCTTGTCAGGAACTGCCTTTTCCAAGCTTTGTGTCATAATGTTGATCTGATAATCAGGACATGGTGAGCCACAGCTGAGGTGTATCTGACAGGGAACAGCTCTCAGTCAAGCCCAAGGTGGGTCAGGGAGCTCCTGCCTTAGCCTGGGTCTGGCTCAGCAGCTTGGGAGGCACCTCCTGGCTTCATCTGAAGCAGTTTGTTTCCAGCAAATTGGCTCTGAGGGCTGTACCCTCCTTCAGGGTGTCCTCAAACCTTCTTCAGATCTCACCTGCAGCTGGAAATCGCCTCCTGTGTGAAGAGCAAGGCCAGAATTTGTTGTGTCCTTCCTGTTGCCAGGATAACTCTGAGCTCCTGATTCAGATTCCTGGTGGGAAGTGGTGAAGCTGAGCAGGTCAGGAGGATAAAAGAGTTTTGAGGTGAAGAAGATTCTCTCCCTTTTTGTTTGTGCTTCTATTCTTGATGGCATTGAAAAGCTGCCCTGGAATAGGACAAAGCATTTGGGCTCTGGTTTAAAGGGTGGCTTTGGGCAGAGCATTGAAGGGAACAGAAAAACCACCTGGAACAGAACCATTATTTGGAATTCTATGTGCATCCAGGGGATTCCTGTGCCACGTTTTGCAGGAGCAGCTATGGAAAGCTCTTGTCCGAGAAGAAAGCTGGAATAGGTGAGAGAGTCACCTGCACAAATAAAATAAAATAAAATAAAATAAAATAAAATAAAATAAAATAAAATACAGAGCTGGAAATAACAAGCCATGGATTTTGTCCTTAGGAGCACAGGAATCCAGTGAGGTGAGACCTGGAGCAGCTTCTACAGCTGAGATCATTTCCACAGCATCCAGGAACTCTCTGGAAGAGATGTTCCCATTATTTGATGGGCACAACTTCAAAACAAGCTGAGTAACAATTGAGAAATCCTCCAGAATTTAGGGAATTTTACCCCCCCTTCCCTGTTATTCCCCCAAAACATAAATTTCCCTCCCTCCAACTGCAGAGGTGCAGCACCAGGGCAAAGCTGGGATGATGGTACAAGTTTGGTCTCCCTCTCATGCTGACAAAATTTTCAGGTTCTGAATTCTTCTGGCTCTCACCCATCCCCAAGTTTGAGAGTCTTCACACCACATTGTTGTTTAACTGTTTCATTCAAGGCCCCTAAAATCTTTCTCCTCTTGTTTTCTCTCCCACATGGACTAAATCAGCCCTTAACTCTCCTTGGGATTCACATCTGAAACCAAAAATGACCTTTAGGATACAGAGGTCATCTTCCTCAGGAGAATCTTGGTCTTTTGATCCCTCAGCTTTTTTAATCACAGGGTGAGCTTGGGTGGGCTCATGGTGGAAATCTGAGTAAAGCCTGGGCATGCTGTGCTAAAGTTAGATCCAGGGCCTGTGCAAACTCAAGGACTGACACAAACAGCCTCTCTTCCCACTCTTTTTCAGCTGGAAAGTGAGGGATTCACACCCAGAGGCTCTGGAGTGCCTCTAAACCCCCTCACTTTTACCTCTGAGCTGCCCTGGTTCCACCCAGGGAGGATGGTTGGAGCAGAAATTTGGGTTCCTGAGCAGGATCTTCCTCCAGCTTGCACCCACAGAGGCCATGGGGGAAGCTTTGCTAGAAAATGGTTTAAATTCCTGAAGAGGAGAAGTCTGAACAGGAGGGGGTAAGGTGGATCTCACCAGGGCATCCTGGCTGTGCTGGGCCTTTGATCAACCCTCAGCAGGTTCTCCTCTCCCCACCCTGTGGTAATCACAAATCCTCTGAACAGAGAGAGACAGAGCTGGCCCAGGATTTTCCTGGGAAGCTGTGAGAAAGCTCAGAGAAAGAATTCAAACAATTATTATCTCAATCTCTGCACCTGGCAGGCAATCTCTGTTTGTCAAAGAAGTTTACAAGAAGGAGTTGTCCCTTCTTGACCAATAGGTGAGAGAACATTCCAAAAGGTCAATCAGGTCGTAGGTCCACCATTGTTTCTGTAAGAACTGTGGATTTCTAATAATAAAATGCTTTTCGTGCCTTCTGATGATGGAGTCTCTGTATCACCTTTGTCCCCAACACCCCTTTGGTGACAATTGTATTTGTGGGGTGCCCCATGGCAGGGAGGAATGATAAATCTGACTCCATGTTCTCAGAAGGCTCATTTATTACTTTATGATACTATATTATATTAAAGAATACTAAACTAAACTATACTGAAGAATATAGAAAGGATACTTACAGAAGGCTAAAAAATAATAATGAAAACTCCTGACTCTGGAAAGAGTCCTGACTCAGCTTGGCCCTGATTGGCCAAAGAGTTAAAATAATTCACACCAGAATCCAATGGAACAATCACCTGTGGGTAAACAATCTCCAACCACATTCCACATGAGCACAACACAGGAGAAGCAAATCAGATAAGAATTGTTTCCCTTTTCTCTGAGGATTCTCAGCTTCCCAGGAGAAAAATCCTGGGCAAAGGGATTTTTCCAGGGAATGTGAATGCCCCAGGTGACACCACCTCAGCCATCCCCTGCACAGACCCCCAGGCTGCTGCAATCTGTTCCAGGGCACAACCAAAACCAGTTCCTATGCAATGAGCTCCTTTGTAGGAACAAACCCATTGCAGAGGAACCTTTCCACAAGCCCAGAAACCCCGGGGTTTTCAGCGCCCACCCCAGCCCAGGGTGGGAATGCTCTGGGCACAGGCTGGACCTGCAGTGGCAGGAACTCTGTGTCTCTGTTCCTGGGGGTCTGCTTTTAAATTCCCGGCATAAAACCCAGGTTGGACTCCAGGTTTCAGATGCCTGACACGAGGTCTGAGGAGAAATAATCCTTGAAGCACATTTACTGACTGTGTGCTCTGACAAAAATTTGCCTTCTTGCAGGAGGAACAGCAACAGGGAAGTATTTTAGAAGACTGAGTCAAGCAATTTAAAAGTCTAACAGAACATGATTTGGGCACAGCAGTAATTTAATAGCTGATTTTGCTATTGGAGTATCAAGTAAAGAATTTATTTACTTTTTTTTAATGTAAATCAACATGAGGGACCTCATTGCAAACAGAGATTCAGCAGCAGCAAGATTAAAACTGGACTGGACCAACCTGTGGCAGTCACAAGGTCCCTCTCACTGCTCATTGATGCTCCAGGGCACATCTGGGATAGAGCTGGGCCTGCCCCAGGACAGAATGGAGCAAATCCCACCCCACAGACAAAGCAGAGGGCACTGAGATAAACCTCCTGTAACTCCTGGATCTTGTACCCAGAACCCAAAGAAAACAATCAAAGAATTCAAAGTTTATTCTTTAAAAAAGTTATTTAAGAAGCAAAATAATTTACTTCAATCCAAACCAAAAGAGATGCATTATTGAAAGCAAATAATTAAACAAAGTAACAACAAATTAGCCCTTGGGTTAAAAGTCCAGATCCCAACATTTCCTGACCATCCTGAGGGTTACCACAGGCACACACTCAAGGTTTGGGGCTTTTGAGGAGCACAGACAGGTCAGAATGTGACTCCCCACAGGCCTGAGGCTGCTTGAGATCCAATTCTAAGGCTGAGCTGGACTAAAAATGATGGCAGCTTAAAGATCCTGGTTAAAATCCAAAGTCCCAACAGGGACAGGGACAGAATCTGAGCAGTTTGAGCAAGAACATGGAGTGAGGACACAGAGGAACAGCCCCAGGACTCCACTGGCTCCACTGAGCTGAGCTCAGCCACAGCAACAGAAACATTTGCTCCAGTCATTGGCACTTGGGGAGTTCTGAACAAGAGTTTTACCCTTTTTTAGTATTTTAATATTTTTAATATTTTACCTCAGAAGTTGTTCATGTCTGTTCTGCCCAGTCAGGGCAGTGAGATCAGCTTGGCACTAGTGCAGAGTTGTGCTGTTGTAAATAACAATATTGGGACCAAATCTACTAAACCACCTTTTCCAGGGAGCAGTCTTGTGCAAAACCTTCTGTGCTTATCTTCTGAATAATTTCCCCCAAAGTTCAAAGGGTTTTGTCCTTCCAGTTCTTGGCTGCCACCAAACCCAGGGTTCTCTGTGAGGCAGCTGGAAACAAATTACAACCATTCAGTTCACTCTTGATGAGCACAACACCCTGATTTTGTATTTTTTGCTGGATTTGGAACTACACTGATGGACTTGGGAGTATCACCTGTGCAGGTCAGCTCTGCAACACCCTAAAAACTGAAAAAATCCTAAAAACCATTCTAAAGGTTCCAAAGGTGACATAAATACAGACCCACCCTCACCAGGGCTTCTTCCCTTTTATGAAGCCCAAGAGAAAGGGAACAGCAAAGAGCAGCAGATGCATTTTCCAGTCAATTCCCACACATTGCTGAGAATTCCCAGCCTTTGGAGCTACAGCTGGTACATTTTAATGCCCCAGCATGCTGAGCAGCATGGGGCACTGCTATGATGAATCTCCACCCAAATAATTCTCCAGGTTGACCACACACCCTTCAAACATCAAATGCCAGAGGCTTCCCATGGCCACAGGCAGCTGAGCCCTGGCCAGGAAACAAATTCCTGCATTTCCCAAGAAATCAAACCCCATCCATGATGGCAGGATGTCACCATTCAGTGTCCTCACAAACCCCACACTGCCCTTCCTGCTGGTTCTATGTGTATCCCAAAAGCTTCTCCTCATTTCCCAGGGGTGTTTTTGATTAACTGGCTGCCCTTGTGCCCCACAGCTCTTCAGGAGCAGCCCCACAGGGAAGGTTTTCACAGAAAATCTTCCTGACAAAGCGTTCTCAGCCCTGGCTGTGCAGGGTGGCAGCTCTGCCAGGTTTAACCTGCACTCATGGGATGGTCTGGGCTGGAAGGGGCCTTCAAGCTCATCCCATGGGCAGGGACACCTTCCACTGTCCCAGGCTGCTCCATCCTGGCCTTGGACACTTCCAGGGATGGGGCAGCCACAGCTGCTCTGGGAAACATCAAACAAACTGAACTCGAGGCAATGGTCCCCATAATTCTGCCCACCATTGTGTGTCTGTTGCTGGAAAATAATATTTTATGTTCAATTTTTTGTGGATTTAATTCTTATCAGTCACATCAGTCAAAGTTAAAAAAAATTGAAAAAAGTATTTATAAGGATTATCACAGATAAAGCAAATGTGATGCAGATTGATCCTCTTCATTCCAAGAAGAGAATTAAGACTGTAATTAGTGAAGGAAGCAACATTAAAAGGCAAAAATTCTTCTCTCTCTGTTTACTATTTTCCAATGTCCATTTGAAATTGAGCACTCCAAATTAAGATGTGTGACTGACACCAACAACCTGAAACTGAGCCTCCTGCCACTGCCCTGCCGGCCTGGCACTGACCAAACGCTCCCTCTGTTGGCTGAGAGCTCCTTCCTCCTCCTCCTCCTCCTCCTCAGAGCTGAACTCAGGGCAGAACCAGCCCAGCAGCACAGGGACAGGGTGAGCACAGCTGGGCACCAGCTAACCAGGGCACGGTGTTCTGGTCTGTTCTGGGGAGAAGTTCCCTCAGCTGGAGGGAAGGGTTCACAATTCCCTCGCTCACAGTGAGCCCTGAATTCACCAGTCTGTCCCCCACCTCCTGTGGAGCCATCCCTGAGCTCGTTTCCTTCCTCATTTTGCAGGGATGCTGCAATCAGAAGCTGGCTCAGGTGCCTGTGGCAGCTCTCAGCCTTCTCCCCTCCAGCACAGAAGCCCAGGATGGTTTGGGCTGGGAAGGACCTCAAAGCTCATCCCATCCAGCCCTGCCATGGCAGGGACACCTTCAGTGCCCCAGGCTGCTCCAACCTGGCCCTGGGCACTGCCAGGGATGGAGCAGCCACCTCCAGCACCCCTGACAGAGTCAACCCCAACCCTCCACACTCCTTCCCTGCCAAGGAAACTCCAATTTTACAGCCTAGAGACATTTTGAAGAGACTCTTTACAGTCTGTGGTAAGAAAATAATTCAGAATAAAACAATTTGCAAGTTACAGAGAGAGCTGAATAGCAGCTGTCCAAAGCAACCTCCAGTTACCAGATTAATTAGTGAGAAGCTGCCCAGAAATGTTGGCAGTTCATGTTAAAAATGAACAGCTGACAGGTTTGGTCCAACTTAGAAAGATCTGAATGCTGCAGGAAAACAATACAGAATATAAACTGTTCCACCCACAAAGAAAGTAAAACACAGATGCAGTGTGTCCCCTCCCTTGTCCAAGAGTCTCTGAAGTGCCTGCTGGACCTTCCAAATTCCTCCAAATTCCAGCTGGAGGATCCTGCCAGGCCCAGATCACCCACAGCACACTTGCCTGCTTGGCACAATGAGCTCCCAAGAAATTCCAGTCCTTGGGGGTTTTCCTCAACCCAAGGGACAACTTCAAATCTTCTTAGCAAACAGGCACTTAGTTAGGAAAGGTTTTCCTTTTTATTACAGAAATGGAGGATCAGGTAGGTGGCACTCCTGGCACTGGAGATGTTGCACTTTTGCTGTACAGGTGCACAGAGAGCAGACACCCAGCTGGGAGGGGACAGGGTGGCACAACCCCGTGTGACACCAGCTGTGCCACTCCTGTGACAGCACTGCACCGATTCCAACAGACAGGGGACACACAGCACTTCTAGCTTTTACTCTAGAGGTAAAGTGTCATCTTTTTCACAGCATTTAGTCTCTATAGTTCACTTTTGGGACTGGTTTTCTTCTGGAACAAAGCCAGGTGACAGTGAGAGAAGAATCCCAGCACATCCCGAGGTGCTGCTGCTCCGTGAGCTGAGCAGGGAGGTAGATGCCATGGATGTTCTCTTCAGATGGAGCACAGAAAAGGACCTTGTGCTAATTAACTCTGGTGCCCAGAGTCTGTCACTGGCACCCAAACACTGCAGGGAGCAGCAGGAGAGGCAGCACAGACCGAGGCTTGTCCAGCAGCTGCACCTGAACCACGTTTTCTTGGCATCTGGAACAGAAAGGCAGCTCCAATTAGCACTAATTAACTCTGGGGTGGATGTGCAGGGCAGCAGTGCAAGTGCTGAGCAGCTTCTGGCTGTTTTCATAGTCATGAGCAACATTTTCAGGGAATGGTTGAAAGGAATTTCCCTCAGTTGGGAACTCAGATTTCATTATTTTATTTGGTTAATGGGGAAAAATATGGAAATAATGAGAAAAAATCTGGGAATAAATGGGAAAAATGCATGAAAAAAATTGGAAAAAATGGGGGAATAAATGGGAAAAAATCAGGGAATAAAATGGGAATAAATGGGGGAAAATGGGAATAAATGGGAAAAAATGGGAATAAATGGGAAAAAATGGGGGAAAATGGGGAAAAATGGGAATAAATGGGGGAAAATGGGAAAAATCCTGTGGGAGTAAATTGGTAATTGGTTATTTCACCATTTTATTTGGTTAATCCTGGAATCAGCACATTCCAGAGGAACATAGCTCATGGGGAGATGTGCAGGAGTCAATCACTCAGCTGTGCACACCTCTCTTTCAAAGTGTTTCCTCAGAAATTAAACCTTCTCCAAACAGTCCAAATGGTTTCCCAAAAGAAGGAGACAGAAAGGAATGGCAGAGCAAATCACACCATTGGAATTGGTGGAAATCATGGAATGTTTTGGGTTGGAAGCAACCTTAAAGATCATCTTGTTCCATCCACCCATCAGCCAAAGGAGTGATGTGAATGAAAATTCCTTTTCTCAAGCTCTGCCACCAACTTAGAGGGGAATTTTTCTTTTTTGAGCATTAAAACATTGTAGGATCCAATTGCAGGATCCATTGTAGGATCCATTGTGGAATCCAATTCTCTGGGAATCAATATGTGTCACAGACATATTTTATGAAAAATCCTTTTGCTAGGATTTTTTCTCCTGAGAAGCTGAGAGGCCTCAGAAATGAAATGTAAACAATAATTATCTGCTGCTGTGGAATGCAACAGGTGAATCTGTGATTGGTCTCATGTGGTTGTTTTTAATTCATGGCCAATCACAGTCCAGCTGCCTCGGACTCTCTAGTCAGTCACAAGATTTTATTATCATTCCATTCTATTCCTTTCAAGCCTTCTGATGAAATCCTTTCTTCTATTCTTTTAGTATAATTTTAATATATAATTTTCTTTTAATATAAGATATATCATAAAATAATAAATCATCTCTTCCCTCCTCTTGGGACCCCTGCAGACACCACCACCTTTGGTGACCCCGAGTGAGGAACATTCCCACAAATATGTTCTATAAAAGGGGAAAACCCCACCTAGAGCAGGCAGCATTTCTAAGGCACACTTAGGAGCTGCTGGAAGGCAGAGGAGGCAGTGCACAGTGAGGTTCCAGCTCACCTTCTCACATGACAAGGCAGGACAGTCCCATGCAGCCCTGGTTCCCATCCTCGCTGCTGTTCAGCTTCTTCATCCGGTACTGCCGGATCTCCCTCACCAGCGTGTAAAAAGCATCTTCCACACCCTGAATGCAAACACAAGGTCAGGGATTTTCTTCCCTCAAGCTTTTGAAATCACTCATCTGTCCATCCCAGAACCCCTTAGTGGATTTGAAAGTCACAATTTTGCAGAAGAGCAGCATCCAACTGATCCTGTGGTTCCTAAGAGGAGGAATCCCATATGGATGTCCCAGCCTGACTCCTCCTGGGGTATCAACCACTAAAATAAACATGGAAAACTGTATCTCAGGAAGGCTCCATGCAGGAAACCAGCTGCTCCTTGACTAATTTTAGAATTCTTAGAATTCAGCTGTTCAGGATTTTCTGGCTGCTGCTCAATAATTGCACCTTCCCTGCTCTGCTCCCCTGCTCCAGGGCTGGCTGGACAGGCCCACGTGGCCAAGGAGGCTTTGGAGAAGCCCATTAGTCCAGTCTGGGGAATTCTGTCTGCAATCATAATCTGCTAATTGGCTTTCATTAATGAGCCAAGAGAACCCAGCAGGTCTGGGGTGAGCGAGCTCAGCCCCTGACACTCCCCAGGGAGAGCAACTGAAACTCTGCTGCTCCTCCTGCCAACACTGCAGGTGCTGAAATTGGCTGCAATCAGAATTTTAACATCATTTGAAGCAGTAGAAAGTAGCTGGGTTTCTTTTTCTTCTGTGTGTTTTGTGAGATTTTATAATAAGGTATTTATTTATTCTAGTTAAAATGCGGCTTTTATTTAAGATATAAGTATTATTTTTTAGGAATTATTTTGCAGCCATTTGTTTCTTATTGGGAGTTTTTTATGGTTTTGGAGGTCTACTAAGAGGGATTTTGGGGGTTGCATTTGAATGTTTTGATAATAAAGGCAAATTTTAACATTTTTTTGGGCATGTGTTATTTTTTCTTGTTATGTAATTTTCCACAAAACCACTGTAGGTCTCTTTATCTCTACATTTACTGGTATCAGTTATGTTTATCATTTTGAGTATTTTTTTTTCCTAGTTAGTTTTTAAGTTTTATTAAGTAACTTCAGGGGAATTGCAATTTTTGTATTCTCTGTTATTTATCAACTTGACCCACTTGAAAGGAAGTCAGGGTCAGTCTGAAGTGACTCCTGTACTGGCCCAGCCCAGAACTCCTTCAAGAGTGAGTGGGGAAATAAAAGCTAAAAATGTAAAGGGATTGAAAAAATGCTTCTCCTGTAAATAAGGCAAAAGCACAAGGGAAAATGTCCTTGCTGCATTTCCCAGGAAGAAGTCAGGCCCTGGGGGAGCCCCTCACCTGTCTCGTTTTTGCAGAGGTCTCTATGAAGGGGATTCCGTAGCTTTTTGCCAATTCTTGGGCCTGTTTTGTGTCCACTGTTCTCGTGGGCAGATCACACTTGTTCCCCACCAGCACCATGGGCACGTCATCTGAGTCCTTCACTCTCTTGATCTGTTCTCTTTAGGAAGACAAATTATATAAAAAAAAATAAACTTAGGAAGCATTTTCTAAATAGAAAAACTGGTTTAGTTCAGTATTCAAACAACCTTGTGCCACAAAAACACATTAAAGGTGAGCAGGGCCTCAGGGGTCAGCAGCATGGCCAAGCACTTTGTACACTTCATCTTCTGTCCATGGATAACTCCGCTCTGGATTTCTCACCCATTTCCTTTGAGATGACATTCTGTAGCTGCAAATGGCATCTGATTCACAGAATCCCAGAACTGCTGGGCTTGGAAGGGCCCTCTGGAGATCACCCAGCCCAAGCCCTGTGCCAAGGCAAGATCACCTGGAACAGGTGACCACATCCTGGAGGGTTTGGAATGTGTCCAGACAGGGAGACCCCACAACTCCCTGGCAGCTGCTCCAGGGCTCTGCCACCCTCATAGAAAGAAGTTTTTCCTCACGTTGAGGTGGAATTTCTTGAGGTTTAGTTTATGGCCACTGCTCCTTGTCCTGTCCCTGGGCATCATGGAAAAGAGCCTGACGCTGTTCTTGTGGCACTCCTTGGAGATATTTATATGGGTTGATTAAAAAAATAACAGAAGTGGATAAAAATCATTCCAGCCTAAACTGACTAAAGGTGGTGCTGAGGCCCTGGCACAGAGTGCCCAGAGCAGCTGTGGATCCCTGGGAGTGCCCAAGCCAGGCTGGACAGGCTTGGAGCAACCTGGGATGGAGGATGGTGTCTCTGCCATGGCCAGGGGTGGAACTGAATGAGCTTTAAAGTCTCTTCCAACCCACTCCTGTCTGTGATTCCATGCACTGGCACAGAACAGTGACAAAACTTCCTGAAAGAAGTGGGAGATTCAACATTCGTCCATTCCTGAGCTTTCACTGAGGCACTCCAGTGCTCCACTCAGCCAGTGTCCCCGCCCTGTCCCCCTGGCCCTGGGGCAGCCCAGCTGTACCTGTAGAGGTTGATGTCAGCGAAGGATTTGCTGTTGTTGATGGCGAAGACGCAGAGGAAGCCCTCGCCTGTCCTCATGTACTGGTCCCTCATGGCGCTGTACTCCTCCTGCCCCGCCGTGTCCAGGATGTCCAGCAGACACGTCTCACCATCGATCACCACCTGCTTGCGGTACGAGTCCTGCAACACACGGCCACTGTGAGCCCTGCACTGCTCCTGCCACCCCAGGGGCACGGGGGAAACGTAAAAATCATCATGAAAACGCAGGAGGAGCTTTGCCAGCTGTTCTGCAGAAGATGTGGCTGCCTCTGGATTCCTGGAAGTGTCCAAGGCCAGGTTGGACAGGGCTCTGAGCAGCCTGGGACAGTGGAAGGTGTCAGGGTTGAAACTGGATGAGCTTTAAGGTCCCTTCCAACCCAAAGCAGTCTGGATTTTGTAATTTTCATCCATTTGTGATTCTCATCCGTCTCTGACAAAAAACTACCACTATCTAAAACTACAGTATTTTAAATATTACCCACACGATCACATTTTAAATCATGCCCAAACGACCCCATTTTAAATGAGACTCTAAACCCTCTCATCCTTTGTTACAAAACACAGAACTCGTGTTGCCTTAAAGAAATTCCTCCACAGCAGAACGAAAATACAGAACAATCACAAACACCCTCCCTGCGAGCAGACCCCCCGCCCTGCCCAGCCCCGTGCCGGCCTCTCTGGCTGCCTGTGGCTGCTTTAGGAAGCCCGAGGGGAACGAACAGAGCAGGAACGGCTCGCAGAGCCCCGGGCCGGGCTGCGGGGAGCGGCGGCGGATCCGCTCCCGGCGCGGCGCGGGCGGCGCCCCCCGGCCCGGCGGAGCCTCCCCCCGCGCTCCCGTCCCGCGGCCCCGAGCCCGCACCGGCTCCGCGGCCCCGCGCACCTCGATGGTGGGGTCGTACTCGTCCACGAAGTGGTTCTGGATGAGCTGGATGGTCAGCGCGCTCTTGCCCACGCCGCCCGCGCCCACCACCACCAGCTTGTACTCGGTCATGGCCCCGCGGCCTCGCCGGGCCCGGCCCGGCCCCGCCGCCGCCGCCGCCGCCCCGCGATCGCCCCGCGCCGCTTCCGCCTCCCGCCCGCGCGTCACCGCCCGCGCCGCTTCCGCACACGCGACACGGGCGCGACACGGGCGGGACACGGCGGGACACGGGAGAGACGGCGGGACACGGGAGAGATACGGGCGGGACACGGGCGAGATACGGGCGGGACACGGGAGGGACACAGAGGGACACGGGAGAAACACAGGACACGGTCGGGACACGGGACACCGCGCGACACGGCGGGACATAGCGGGACACGGGAGGAACACAGGACACGGCGGGACACGGGAGGGACACAGAGGGACACGGGAGAAACACGGGACACGGCGGCACCGGCACCGCGGCTCCGAAGCGGCACCCGGGGCTTTAAATGGCACCGACCCCGCATCGCGGAGCTTTCAAGGGGGAACAGCACCGGGCCCGCGGCCCCGAGCGGGGAACGGCACCGGCCCCGCATCCCGGGGCTTTAGAGAGGAAACAGCACCGAACCCAGACCCTGTGGTTCTTAAACTGGGAATGGCAGCGAGCTCTCGGGATTTGAAAAGGGAATAAAGTGAAGCTTTGTGCTTTTTCTAAGTTGTTGATGAACAGCTGGAGCTGGGCAGCTCTGGGTACGGGACTGCAGTGGGAGCATCCCGCACTCGGATCGTTTTTTGTTTTATGTGACCACAATGCCAAGGAAGGGTCTGGCTCAGACCCTGGGAGGGAGCAGGAACCCCGGGGAAAGGGAATTGCAGCAGGGGGAGCACAGCTCTGACCCTGCTGCCAGCAGCCCCGCCAAGGAACAGAACTGAGCCGGGCACGGATGAACAGGGCGGAGCTCATAGATGGGGTTGGGCACTAATTAGAAGTGATGTAATTTGTAACCAATGAATGCTGCTGTTGTTATAATGTATAAATGGTGTAGGGTTGATGATGGGGCCTTTCAGATTGGAAATAAAACACAGAAATCCCTCAGGGTGGTGTGAGAATTGGAGGCACCAGGACGGGGTCTGTGATGGGGACAACACAGGTCTAACACAGCCCCCCTGAGGAAAGAAGAGACTGAGCACAGCAAGGCTTTTTTCAAAATCAGTAAAACTTTATTCTATTTCCATTCTTTGCCATTAACAGAAAAAAAATTGGAGAAAGCAATGTTTTGTTTTACAAAGATAATGCATCTCCCAGAGAAGAAAACCCTAAATTGAGAATAGAGGTAACATGAAAAAAAAAAAAAAAAAAAAAAAAAAAAAAAAAAACCAAACAAAAAAAAATTTAACCAAAATAAAAATAAAATAAAAAGAACCAAAACAAAACAAACCCAAACCAAACCACAGTACTGCCCTCTATTCCAAAAAGTAACTCCTGATCTTTTTGGTTAAAGTAATACTTAGACCAATCATTCCGTTTTCTTGCTTGATAAAGTGTGACTGGGGAAATGGAGGGAGGGGGGCAGGGGAGGGGAAAAAAAACCAAAACAAAAAGAAAAAAAATAAACCAAAATAAAACAAAAAACAAAACAAAACAAAAAAACAAAAAAAAAAAAAAGCACACAGACATCAACTAGTCACCTTGATGAAAGTCTCAATACAGCTATGGAAAGCCTAAGTATTTATTCTCTTACAGTACACTGGGTGCCGGCTGCAAAAAGAACAAAAAAAATGTATCCACTTCAGGCACAACTTCTTTCTTTTTAAATTTAAATCAGTAAAAGAAACTGGGTTTAGAAGCTGCAGTGTTCTAAGCAGCAGCAGATTTGTGCATTGTTTTAAATATATTTAAATTACCACACTGATGGCACACCTCAGCCTTATGAAATTCTGCACTGTCTGTTCTAGAACACTACAAAATCCATCGACCCTGGGAGAGACTTGCACTGAGCTCTAAGGACTGGCTAAAGGAGTCAAGTTAAATGAACTAGGAAAACACTGTAACATTTGGCCATCAACTCAAGGTATCTGAATGTTTGTGGAGATCTGACAGAAACAGAACTTATTCCACCCTCACACGTTCCTCAAAATTTGAGCAGAGTGAGCTGAAGTGAGTCTTCCCTTCCACTTGGGAAGGAAGATAATGCAACTGAGCACTAAGGCATAATAAACCTTGGCCAAAAACAAGGATAAAGCATAATAACTGTAGTGCAGAATTCCACAAGGTCTGCCCGAGCAGAGCTGTCTATGTTTACTCACAGAGGCAATGGAGATTGCAGTTACCAGTTGCGTTAAATGCACCATTCAAAACAAGCTTCTAAAATGTGATACTATAAGGCGCCACCTTAAAGTTCTCCAGAATGCAACTGTGCAGAAATTTAAAATGGTTTCGTAAATTTAATTTTAAACATAACATGAGAAGGTGTTAAAACTGGTGGAATAGCTTCTGAGAATTTGGAGGAAGGGGTGAACAGGGAGATATTCAGTACCCTTCGGCAGCCCCACCGCACGGCCCAACGCCGCCGTGGGGTTGGGATCAGTCTATAACACCAGCCTGGCGGATCTTTCTCTCTGCACCAAATCCCTGCAAGGAAAACAGAACACACTTTTAGCTCCAGCATCACACAATCATGAAATCATTTAGGCTGGAAAATTGTCACGGATATGTTTTATGAAAAATCCTTTCGTTAGGATCTTTTCTCCTGAGAAGCCTCAGCTTCTCCATGTTTTGCTGCTTTGGAATGTGATCTGGAGAATTGTTTACCCAGCACGTGAAATTGGTTTTACTTGGTGACCAATGACAGCCACCTGTGTCGAGGCTGTGAGCAGCCACAAGATTTTATTGTAATTCCTTCCTATTCATTTCAAGCCTTCTGATGAAATCCTTTCTTCTATTCTTTTAGTATAGTTTTAGTATATAATTTTCTTTTAATATAATATATGTCATAAAATAATAAATCAGCCTTCTGAAACATGAAGTCAAGATTCTCATCTCTTCCCTCGTCCTGGGACCCCTGTGAACACCACCACAGAAAATGACATAAGGGTCTCCTCAAGCCAGGTCTCATAAGCTCTTGGAGATCTGTATCACACCCAAGATAGATCAGCTACCTTAGAAGGCATAAAATCAGCAGGATGGCTTCTGTGGTAGTGCTGGAAACAAAAAAAGTTTTCATAAAAGGCAAAGTAACAAAACTCTTCACAGAGAAAAACCGAGCCAGATGCAAGAAGTTCTTACTCCTGGTAAAACACCTCACAGAAGTGATTAATTTCTTTGTTCTCTTCCTTTTCTAGTAAATTGCTTAGGCAAAACTTTCTGGCTTCTGTCCAACTGGCTATCCCTAAGTTCGAGGTGAAGTCCCCCAGGTCCTATGAAGTGTCTTTTTTGCAAATTGAAAAAAGAAACTTCTGGGCTTTTTCCCTTTTTAAGGAGACAAAGGATGGTTTTGTCACTCCATCAACAGGAAGCACATTCCTATAGGAAAAGGGCTTTAAAAATCATCAAGTCCAGCCAGGAACCTGGCACTGCCACTGGGCTTTGAGGCAGAGCCTGGTCTGTTCCACCCAAACAGTTCCCTTCTAATTAGTCATGTTTGTCTTCAGAAACAGAGACAGCAACAAAACAGGCTGTCTGGGGTGTTCTTTGTAGTCCAAAACACAACAGAGATTCCAAACACTTTTCTCTGCTTATCAAGAAGTGCCAGTGCGTTGTGTGAAAGCCACGTCTAGGTAAATAGACATCATAGGTAAATGGACTTCACTTGCTACCTCTGAGGTTTATAAATGAAGAACAAACTACAACAGCCAAGACAAACCATGACAGAAAGGCTCCAACAGGCAGCAGTGGGTTGCTTCTCTCTCATGTGCTCTTCTGAAAGCAGCAGTGACACAGGGCACAGCAGTGACACAGGACAGTGTGGCAGTGTTTGCAGGGGTCTTAGGATGAGGAAAGAGATGAGGATCTGACTCCATGTTTCAGAAGGCTTGATTTATTATTTTATGATATATATTATATGAAAACTATACCAAGAGAATAGAAGAAAGGATTTCATCAGAAGGCTAGCTAAGAATAGAAAAGGAAAGAATGAATAACAAAAGCTTGTGTCTCGGACAGAGAGTGCGAGCCAGCTGACTGTGATTGGCCATTAATTAGAGACAACCACATGAGACCAATCACAGATGCACCTGTTGCATTCCACAGCAGCAGATAATCATTGTTTATATTTTGTTCCTGAGGCCTCTCAGCTTCTCAGGAGAAAAAATCCTAAGGAAAGGATTTTTCATAAAATGTGTATGTGACAGACACAGATCACACAGAGCACACAGAGCACACAGAGCACACAGAGCACACAGAGCACACAGAGCACACAGAGCACACAGAGCACAGCACTCAGCACAGACAGAACCCACCCTCACACAGCTCAGCTCTCTACAGAACAGCAGCAGCCACAGCTCAGACCCCTGACAGAGGCAGCAGTGTGTGTTTCCCTGCACAGGCAGGCCCTGCAGGGCACTGCCCTGTGTGTGTCTGTACCTTTGAGTTGTCGGGGCCCCGGGGCTGGCGGAGCACCGTGAGCCGCGGGGCGTTGGCATCGTCCAGGTTGATGCTCTTTAGACGGTTCACGAGTCTATCGGGACGCGGAGCAGCCACGGCCTTGGCGCCTTCGCTGCAAGAGAGCACACACAGGGCAGGGTCACCCCGAGCTGGGCAGGGCACCCCAGGTTTCACAGGCCTTGGGCACAGTCATTTATTGTACAGGACTGATGCTGTGTGACAGCAGACCCGGATGATGGGCTGGCCCTGCCCCAAACCCTGTTGTCCACACTGCACTCTGCACTAGAGGAGCTCAGTGCTCTCCAGAGGGTGTTCTTAAGGGAGCAGAGGTCTTGTATTTACTCTCATGCACACCTAACCAGTGTTTACTACATTTCTATTGCCCAGAGAAGCTGTGGCTGCCCCATCCCTGGAAATCTCCAAGGCCAGGCTGGATGGGGCTTAAGAGCAACCTAGGATAGTGGCAGGCATCCACGGCAGGGGTGGAATTGAGATGGTTTTTTAGGTTCCCTTCCAACTCAACCCATTCTGTGATTAAACTGCAATAATAAAGGCTTGCAAGTTGCCAGCATATCATGGCAGAGCATTAACATCTCTGAAGATGATGAGAACACATCATTTTGAGACAAAAATATTAGCTTTCTGTTATTACTGAGGTGCTATCTCAAGCTTAAATGAAATACAAATTATGCAGTCTTCAAGTGTATATATAAAAAACCCCAAACCCATCACTTGTAAGAAATGCCACGCCAAAAAGAGTCTCTAAAACATGAATTTTCTATTTAAAAATTAAAGCTGCTCTTCAAGAAAGAGATGGCAGCACTGCGGAGTGCGCTGGCCAGAGGCCAGCATCCACACAGGAGAGCCATCACTTTCCTTATCATTAACTTCCACTTACAGCCTGTATCCAAATTCCTGCTACAGGGGGTGTTTAAGAATAGGTTAAAAAGGGAACAAGCCCTCTGTAATTAGGAGGAGCTGGGAGTGCTGCTGCTGCTTGCACTGGAAAAGCTGGGAGTTCTCAGGTGGGGCTCTCCCTGGAGGCAGCTGGAACCCAGAGCTCCTGCTGCAGGAACATCCAGCTCAGGCAGACCCAGGCTGCACGGCTCTGCTGGGATGCAGACACTGTTCAGGGTCACTCCCTTCCATCCCAGAGCCTCACCAGACACGCCACACGTTACAGGCACTGCATTTTCCTGTGCGCTGGTTCAGGATTACGGAGAACTCCACTTCATCCCCAGCCTGGAGCTCCACACCATCCTGGACTTCTTTGACATGGAAGAAGAGCTTTTTGCTGTCACCAACTTCATAGTTAATGAAACCAAACTGAAAAGCAACACATCACAAGGTTATTGATTTGTTCTGCATCCAGACAAATGCAGTAACTTACTTATCACTGTAGTTTAACTGCTTTTAAATAAAACTTCAAATCTGTGGTGCCTACTAGAAGTGGAAATGCAATTTCTGCAGTGATCAGAACATTCCCTCTGGAAAGAACACTCTGGAAATCCAGGCACTCTCTCTGGCACTGTAAAGTCACATTTAAATCCTGAAGTCTATAGAAAAAGTTCTGAAAACTGCCCTCAAGTCCTGGCAGTATTAACCTGGCAGACCTATGTATTAAACAGAGAAGAGCAGTGCCCCAAGCTCTGAGACTCCACCCTGAAGTTACACAGTAGCAATCACTCAATTTTTGGCCTGTCACTGGGACAAGAAGGTATTTACTTCTGTTTTCCATTCTACTCATGTACAAGCCAGGAATACTCATCCAGCCTCTCCATAAATGACTGGAGATTAGTGCTGCATGGTATCTGTAAAAACAGACAGCATTTGCAGCATTTAACTTTTTAATCATTCCAAGATGCAACGAGGGTAAAGATCAGCCTTTGCATTTCAGGTGAGCTGTAATCACTGACTGCTTACTGCTGTGAAGAAGCTTCTTCCAGAAGCAATGTACGTGCATGTTTTGTTTGTTTTTCTGAACACTTTTTAAACACTCTATGCAGCAGAAACCAGTTAGAGCAATTTCTAGGACATCTCAAAGCCAAATCTTCAGAATTATCTGCTGCCCAACAGTTCTCATGTTTCAGCACCACACCAGGTTCTGAGCACACCTTCACACCAGGGTCTGGCATAACCTGGGTTACCACATCAGACTCTAGAGCTGGAGTCCTGAGCAATCTGTTTGGGCACAGCTCCCTGAGTTCCAGTGCTGAAGTGGTTCTGAGCTGCTCTGTGCCAGCTGGAGCAGTGATTTCCCATCCCCATGCCCGGGTGCCAGGGTCACTCACCTGGTCCTTGACGCACTCCACGGTGGCCCTGCGGAAGGGGGTGATGTTCACAGCCATCGTCTGCCCGTTCTGACCCAGCACACACAGCTGGAACTTTACTGTCTCCCCCTTCTGCAGACAGTCACCTTTGTTTGCCATGCCAACAATTCCAAAGGGATAGACCTCTCCTTTCATCTCACCTAGGGGGAAAAAGTATGAGACAGAACTGAGAGGCCTTTGCCACTTGATATCAGATTTCAAATATTACAAATCACCTTAGCTGTGTGGATACAGTTTGTAGTGTGAATAAAATCCTCAACAGCTCTTTTTACAGTGCATTCAACTTGTGCATTTGTGGAAAGCACACTTATTTAAAAGGAACCAATCTTACCATCCTCCATGACTTCAATCATGCCCTGGTACTCTGTCTGTGTGGGATCTACACTCCTCAAGGGACGAATTACTTTACCAGAGTAAACAGTTGGATCAGCTTCTTCAGTGATACCATTCACTGAAAAGAGAGAGAGAATACAGGAATAGGATGTTTTAATCATAGTTTATTTTAAAACTAATTTAAATAAGTGATTCAGATTGACCAGGAGTCAACATTTTACACTACATGACAATGAATCAAAATCATACTGATATACCATATATGGAAGCAGAAAAATTTTTCTCAAGAAACTTAAGGTCAGAAAGCTAGAAAAGCAAACCAAAGTGTCTCCTTCCTTTCTCTTCCACGTTCCCTACTCATGTTAATCATCCAATAATCTTGAAGAATGCATTTCCCCCCACCCCCAGGTCCTTAATACCCTCCCCCATCTGCCCTGCTCCTGCAATCTTTTCCCCTGTGAGAAACAGCACAATTAGTGCAGGTACTGATCTGGCCAATTCTGCCATCCAGCCTCTCCTTATAACCCCCAAATGAGGAGGGCTGAGGACACTAAAGGTCCACAGAATTGCTACTGTGCACAGAACTGTTGGCCTGTGCCTGTCTGTTCTCTGCAAACACAGGCAGCAGCTTTCAGGGAACCAAAGACCACCCCACACTGAGCATCTTTCTTGCTCTCACTCCAATTGTAAATGGATCATTAACAAACTTCACCCCCCAGCATGTGCCAAGAGCCCAGCAGACAGAAAACACCAGGTACAGCCTTACCTGCATGTGTTTTGTTTACTTTCTCTGCACTAACTTTGTTTCCTTTGCCTTTTGACAAGCTGTATTCCACAGTGTCTCCAAGTTCCAGGCTATCAATATCACCACAATATTCACTACAGGAACAGAATGAGAAACAGTTTTCCTTTATTTACATGACAATAGTAATGCCCACCCAACATCCACCTCAGTTATCAGAAATTATTTAAATCCCTCATCAGTTCACAAGGAACTTCCATTCAGAAAAATAAACCATTTCAAATACATAACACAACTGGACTTCTTGGCCTGGGAATTAGAGGCACAGAACACCAGGAGTGCTGACTAACAGAAAAGCTTGAACCAGTCCAGCAGAGATGATAAATAAAACTGTAGATATCTAAGCATATATATATAAATATATTATGTGTGTGTAAAGTGCAAATGGGTTCAAACCCTCCCAACTTCCCCCAAAGAGACACATAATCAAATAATAAAACTGTCATTCACCTGTAGTGGAAGAAGATCTCCTTATCATGATTGGCTGTTTCAATAAACCCAAAGTTATCTTTCAGGGCTGCCACATATCCCAAGAGCCTCTTGGAGCTGTAGTTGCGTCCCAGCATCCTGACAGAAACAGCCGTCTGCAGCCCGGTCCTCTTCACCTCACACACACAGAACTCAACCTGGTGGAGACAGGCCCATCAATACCAGACAGAAAGAGGCAAAGAAAACCAAATACATTCAATACCAGACAGAAAAATGCAAAGAAAACCAAACACATTCAATACCAGACAGAAAAATGCAAAGAAAACCATGACCACCAAAAAAAACCCCAAATCAATTTTGAAGCTGCGCAGCTCTGCAGCAGCCTCTGGTCTCTGCAGGAAAGTCATTTCCTAGTCACTACTTTCCCATAACCACATCTGTCATTGACATTTCCTACATTCCAGGGAGCAGCACCACACCTGGGATACCTGCAAGGCAAGCCAGCCCCCAGCACTCAGCTTTGCACCCCTCAAACATGAGAACCTTTCTGTCCATGGGGATCATCTCTCCCTACACTGTTCACCAGTGACCCACAGTGGGATGTGCCTCACTTCAATCCTTGTTTCAGTTTTTAGAGACAATAACCAGTAACTAGAATGGCTCCTGAGGGTTTTGTTGCCCTTCCTGATCTCCAAGCTTTTTCCCTTTCCATTGTCCCTCAGGCTAATATGCTCATGAGGGAATATTCTCCCTCTTCAATATCCATCTTAGTGTCTATGCTAATTAATTTCCTCTTGACAAGCAGTGTCCACTTAGTGATAATTCTTTGTTTAAAAAGCATCATTTACACAGTAAGACACTATTTCCATCTATATATCACCAGGTTGGAGGGTATTTTTTACTCATTTAAACACAACATTCCAGGTGATACCACACAGATGCCTTGTCCTCCATTTGTTCCAAGTAAAGACAAAGAGAAGCTCACACTCCACAATGCCCAGAACAGCATTTCCCAATAGTACACTGAATTCCCTTACCTTATCTCCTATCTGGGGATTAGTAGATCCTTCCACATCCTTGGCCTGGTAAGGAATGGTCAGTTTTACTCCACAGTCATCATACACAATTATTCCATCTTCAGCTTCCTGAAAACAAGAGGTCAGAATTCAGCAATCAGTGTCTCTTCAGGAACAGTTTCCTACACACAGTTCAAGCACTGATCATTGGAGTCTCAGTTTTACAAAAACTGCTCAAAACCACAACCAAACTCTAAGTAAGGAGCTTTAAATGATGCCAGACATTATTTTAAAAGGCAATGAAGTATTGCCACCAGTTCCAGGAAGCATTTATTGAACTTTTAAGTATTCTGGCATTGTTTAAAAAAGCAGAACAAAACAGTAAGAGATGCTTCCCAAGAAACTTAAATAAGTCTATCTAGAATCTTGTGTACTGAGAGGTAGAAAGAAACTCCCCATCAATTTCCTGGAAATTATCCTCAACAACAATATGATCGTTAATGATTATCAACAATATTTTTATTATCTTGTTCAGAGCAGTTAATTTTCACTGACTGCTCTCATCAGCTGTAGTTCACATCTATACAGACTGAACAGTGCTTCAAACCCAGCTGAACTAGAGATTTTAAGGAATCAGCCTCAGTCTGCAATGGCAGAAATGAAGAAGGGCAGCATTACCTTCTCTTTGCCTTTATTTGGGCTAGTGGCTTTGGCTGGAGTGGCTTCTTTGTCTATAGTGCCCACAAAGCGATGCTCTGACTGGGTGTGGAAGGAAACCGTGCCCTTGGGGAGCTTTTTAATCCTTATGGCATGGTTCCTTTGGGCAGACAGCATATCCTGGAAAAGAAATCCATCAGCTTATAAACAGACTGTGCATAATTTCCCTAAATGCTGAGATTTTATGGGACTTTAAATCCTACTTACAGGAACGACGGTGAACTCTACTTCATCAGAAATATGGAGCTGATTTCCATCCATGATCTCACTGAAGTGGAAGAACATCCGAGCATCCCTGTCCACACATTTAATGAAGCCAAAGCCATCCCTCATTGCTGCAATCACACCCTGCAACAGCCAAACCAACAATTACAGTTTAATCCCTGGTATGTGACACCTGTCCAGCTGCTCCATGGGTCAGGAGTGGGCAGAAAGGTCTGAATCCTGGGAAAACACCTGGTTTAAGCAATGTCCTTCCTTGCAAACCCTGGTGCTCACAGCCCTGGTCAAGTTGAAAGTTCTTCCCATCTCATTCCTGAAGTCAACTTGAGATAAAGAGTGAGGTGGAGAATATTAACTCAAGGATTGAAGTTAAAGAACCTGCCAGTACAGGGAACACAATGGGGCAGCTCTGCAAACACTGTATCATCTCTAGGAGAATATTAAACATACAAACAAACACTAAAAATGCAACCATCTATAAAACAGGAAATAAAATCAGTGTTCAGAGGAAAGTTTAAGAGAAAAACCATCAGATTTCCAGTCACAAATGAAGGAATTATAAAGACGCTGTTAAACAAGACTCCCATACCCGTGGGTGTGTTTTGGGAACACACTCCCATGTGACACAGGAGTTCAGTGGCCTTCCTGATAACCACTAGGAATGGAATGCTGAGTGATAAACAGAATATACTGACAAAACCCGAAACCCTAGTCTGGGTTTGAATTCCAGATGCTGCCAGAATGAAGGCAGAATTCATTAACATATTGCCTTCAACCCAGTTAACACAGAGTTTAGCAAGGCTCAGGACAAGCTTAGAGGATCTGAATGTCAGTGCAAAGGTACCTTTTACCTTTAGGAACATTCTTCTCTTAAGCAGTTTTCACAAACTCCTGCAAACCAACCTTCCTAGAAGCTGCCAGCACCTATCACCCCCATGAGAGCTCAGCTCAGGCAGGTAGGTGTATGTAGCCAGAGCAGAAATACAAGAAGTCTATAGGACAGAAACCCAAAATCTCAAAGGATGAAATCAAAACTCAGGGTTTTCTTAAAGCCAAGGGACAATAGTTCACAGCAGACTGATGTGACAACACTCTAACTGAACTCCAAATTGCAAAGGAAAGCAAAGTCACAGTCTAGCTGGAACAGAACCAACATTCTAAGTTACAGGAATGAAAGATATTCTGTAATGCTCATTAGCACATCCATCTTAGTCCCTGTAATCCACAAAGAGTTTCTTGTACTGAGAGAACTCTGCTCTTTACCATCCTTCTGCTTGACCCTCAGACAGAGATTGGCCAAAAAACTTGAAATACAAAAGCTGCTCACAGTCCCTCCTCCAATTATTTACAGTTTTCACTACCTGAACCAGGGTAGTCCCAGGGTCTCCAGTTTCCCAAAGGAAGATGATAGTTTCCTCTTTAGACTCAGGTATGTGAATTTTAAACTGTCAGTTCAAGACTACATCACTTCTGTCTGCTACAACCAGCTAGGAATCCCATCCAAGAGGGCCAGCTAAGCTCTAATTTCCTAATATAACTTCACTTAAATGTTAAAAAGTAGTTAAGACTTTATTCTTTTAAGGCAAAGATGCAGAGCATTAATTCTGAATTTTCTGCTTTGCTTGCGCTGCAGGTCCTAGAGCTGGATTTCAGAGCAGGCAATGGAAGACACGAGTGATTTTTGCATCTATTACAGAAGACAGTCCCCAACTCATGTTTTATTTCACTTCCCCTCAAGAATTAGAGATATTTAGGTACTTGCCATTTCTCTGGTTTCATTAGTAAACTGGAAAGTGTTGGGGAGAACTTCAATGTTGGTGGCTCGCTCCAGTTTGTCGCGCCTGTCCGTGGAAATGTTGAACCGCACGTGGTCGCTCTCCAGCAAGGTCACCTTGGATTTTGTGTCCTTGTCCCCAAAGGGAAGCTCCTTAGGAATCACAAAGTCCACTTTGATGCGGCCAGGTAATGGATCACTCTGGGGACAGAAAACCCAAGGGAAAGATGAGTTCACCTGCTGGACTCAGGCTCGGCTCCATTTCCACCACTCCTCATCTGGAACTTGCCCAATGCAAGGTGGCTTTTGGAGCTGTTGGTTGCCTTGGAGGTTTTTTAAGCCCCAGTCATGTCCTGCTGAAGGAATTTTCTCTGTTTTAAGAATTAAGTTTATAACCATAACACTTCTAAAATGTAGGCTCTTATTAAGTCTTCAAAACACCCCAAAGCTTCCCACACTAACAGAGACTCACCTAAAAACTTAGTGGAAGCGCTCATGAACACTCCTCCAAGTCAAACATTACAGCCCAAAAGCCTCATTAACTGTAAATGCTCACAAGAATCCATAGATCTGGCTTATCCCAGCAATATTTTTCCCTTTTCCCCTAGTCTTTTGCTTTAAGGATACGTCTAATTCCACAAAAATTATAGCAAGTATTAGAAACAATGAAGTATTTGAAACATTAAACACACACTCCCATCATGTACTACTACCCTAACTCTTCCTCTCTGGATTTGAAATTAGGAAAAAGAGTAAATCTTAATTCTGATGTGATGCTTATGCAGCAAACAGGTACTGGGAAATGGGAACAAATGTTTCCAGTTACTGACTGGAATTCAATACAATCAAACCAGTATTACAGAGTTTTATTTAACTATTGAAATTCACCTGGTTTTTGCTGGGTACTTTTGGAATTACTTTGGTTACAGTTCCTTCAAAATGTTCAATGCTGATATCTTCAAAAATGACAGTTCCTTGAGGCAGCAGTCTAACATCTGTTGCAACTTCTTTACCCTAAGAGCACAAAATCAGTCAAAACCCAAAGAAAAGAGAAAGTAACAGACATTTCCCAATGAACCTCCTCCCCCCTTTTTTAGAGCTGGGGAAAGCAGAGAGCTGTGCAGTTATTCCCTAGGACCTTTGCTTCCGTTTTACTGGATTTCGTCTTACATTTCTGTCTTTGATTGTAAACTCCACATCATCACCAGGCTGTAAGGTTTCTAGGTCACCTTTAAATTCACTATAATGAAAGAATATCTCCTTCACGACATCACCTCTCTCAATAAATCCAAAGGCTTCCTGTGAACAGAAAGAAAAAGTGTTTAATTGTCCATTATTGGAACATAGCAATAAATCATTTGACAGGTTCTGGTAAACACAAAACAATCTCAGAATCCCAGCACAGCACTGTGTACAGGTGTACACAGCTGACTGCCACAAGAAATATATAAGCAGAAATAAACTTTCTTTGTTAAGAAGAGTATCAGTATCAAAGATGAGCCATTTCACACATAATTTACACCTGCAGTGCAAGTTGTTAACAGCTCTAAACAACTCAAATATCACTTTCAAGAGCACTCTTCAAAATAGCATTTCATTTTCAAATGAAACTTCAAAATCACTTACTTTCATGGCACAGACTACTCCTTGACAGCGAGCTTGTTTCTTTTTTAATAGCATAATGTTACGAGCACTTACAGCACCAGTACTAGAGAAAAATAAAAAAAATCTGTAAACTCAAAACAGAAACAATAACTAAGACTGTATTTCATATAATAGGTTCTTGGAATAGGTATAAATTCTGCCTGACTACTAAAACAAAATATGAAGCTAGAAAAGCAATACCAACTTACTGTTTATTTGTGTCAATTATAAAGTTTATTTTATCTCCTGTTTCCAGCTGTACATTTCCTTCAACATCCTCTGGGGTGTAAGTCAGGTAAAATACTTCCTGTAAATTAACATTAACTAAAGTTACTCTATTTGCAGGATAGTTGTTAAAGAAAGATTAACACAATTGTAATAACAATATCTGCTTAATTTAGTGAGAAAATCAACAGTAATGAACATGGCATGCAAAACATTCTTTTTCTGTCGTGCTGTTTTGGTGAGTACGTAACAAGCAGCTTAAGTTGAAAGGTTTTGTACATGACCATATTTAAAGGCCAATTTCTAAGTGTTAGAAGTTCAAGATAAGGATACATGAACTTCATCAAGTTTAAAAGAGAACTACTATTTGGCACTAGGAAGTTCTCCACAGATACAAGCAAGCAAATTGTCTAAAAAACCACTATTTTTTGTAGTAATTACCAAAGCATGCTTTTTTTTGGCCAAAAACTGCACAGTTCAGTGCAGTGCCAATTCTCTACATTAAATTGCTTTTTTTTTTGGTTTTTTTTTTTTTTTGTCATAGACCACAGTGATGGACCAGTGAAGAGTTCAAGTAAAATACGCAAGCTTTACCCCATTACGTTCGTAGCAAACACTCCCTGTTGGACTTTGACCCGGGGCAGCTGGAGATTTACTCTCTAAATTGTGAGGAACAGCACACACAACCTACCAGTCAAAAAAAAAAAAAAAAATCCATTGCTAGTCATTTCAGGAGTGGCATTGTTGTACACAAAATGAATCTCTACTACACACTCAGCAGGGAATGCCACACTGCAACTTTTCAATCTCACAGAACCCCTCTTGGCTCTAAGAAGTGTTTGGAGCCAAGTAAGAGCTCAAACTGAATCTCTGAATTTTTACCAGAGCACACTGAAATATATTTCAGTGTAATTATACTGAAGGTAGTTAATATCCATGCTCTATTAACCCAGTTTTCTGTACTGGAGGAAAGGATGGCAATGATGCAGGTATACAAAACAGGCACTAACTTGTCCATTTATTCGTTCTTCAGGTAATATTTCTGGCTTTATCTTCACCAATTTAATAGCAATGGGTTTTCCAGTTCGGCGGTCAGAAGACACTTCAAACTCAACATCGTCTGCAAGACAAGCAAACATTGCAATGCTGAGAGCTCTGGCTGGGATTGGGGTTTTTTACAAAAATCACTAAATGGCTAAGTTTAATTCACTGCTGTAGCCAAACACAATCAAGTAGAACTCAGGTCCTTTTGTTGCACATGATTTGCAAAAATTTTCTGGTTACTCTGCTTCTTATCTCCTGTTGCCAATGAACTATTCTGGTGTAATTCCACAGCAATTCCCTCCCCTTGTCTTGCTTACTGTACAGCAGACTCACACTGAAGTTCAGACAACACAACAAAGGCAATGAAACAGTTTAGAAACTTCACTCTCATGGTAATTATCAGCATGAAGTTGCAGCCTCCTCATGCTGAAAAACACCTGGCCACCCTCGAACTAATTCTAACCAAAGAAACAGGGAGCACAAGAAGTAAGCTCTCCCACAGTCTGAGTACCTGCCTCCATCTCAGCTAGACAAGTTTGACCTAACACTGCCCAAGTCTGTACCACAAGCTGCATAGAGTTGGGAAGGGCTCCCAGCAGGAGCAGTAAATTTTTCAAGGTGGTTTCTTTACTTTATCAGTGAAAAATAAAAGGTTGTGGGGGGAGGAGAAGTGTTCTAAAGAGTTTGTTTTGATTCTTACTACTTTTCTTTCTTTTAGTTACTTTTAAAAAAATTTCTTTATACCCTTTTAAAATTTAAAATCTACTTTACCCTTCTCCTAATCCTATCTAACAGCAAGAAATAAATACCTTAATAACTAACCAACACAAGCTCACCACACTCACCAGCACGTTCATGAGGAAATCTCAAAATTAGCAAAAACTGAAATTAAACCAAAACCACGAGACCCCAGAAGCAGCAGAGGGTATTTTGTGCCAAAGCTCAGGTACCTCCTACTTTGAGCTCCTGCAGGTTGCCGTTGTACTGGGAGCAGTGGAAGAAGAGCCGGGCCTGCCGCTCCGAGCACTGGATGAAGCCGTACGAGGTCAGCAGCTTCTCGATGACCCGGTCTCGCGCAGCGCTGCCGAAGTACCATTGGGGTACCCGTTGTGTCCATTGTTGTGGAGCAGGTTTGGATCAAAGCTCATCTGGGCCACACAAAGCAAACAATATTGAGCATCAGCTTGCTTCCTTCACATCCTGTCCTGGATTGTCAAATTGTATTCTATTCGCCATCTGTATGGCAGTTGGCTTCTGTGGGCAGTTTTCCTTATCTCTTTCACAACCACTCCTCCCTCTGGGAGGGATAATAATATTATATGATAATAATAATTATCTGCTGATATTATAATAATCTGCTGATTACAGGCTATTGAATGTCACTGCATGGCTGATAAGAACTACAGCATCCCACTGGGAGATGTGAGCCCAGAGGGAGGAGCCAAGCATTCCTACCCGGATAGAATCTGGAGATTCTGGAACACCAGCACGGCTTCTGCACTGGATTGCCCAGAGGAACAGCAGCTGCCTCTTCCCCTGGATCTCCAGAGGCAGAGACTGCACCTTTCTCCAGGATCCCTGCTCCAGCAGAACCACCCCTGACACTGCAGGAGGGCTGAGCCACAATTCCAATGGGACTGCTGCCAGCACCCTGACCCACAGGGTGTCAGCTTGGGTTCTGACTCTGCCAGTGTTGGTTTAGTTACTGCATTGTTTATTTTATCTTTTTATTTTCTTCCCTAGTAAAGAACTGTTATTTCCTGCTCCCATATTTTTGCCTGAGAGCCCCTTAATCTAAAATTTATAGCAATTCAGAGGGAGGGGGTTTACATTTTCCCCTTCCTTAGCAAACACCTGCCTTTCAAAAACATCCCCACAACACAATAAGAGCTTGTGTAGTTACTGACACATTCCTAAAATGTGTTTTAAGAACGTTAATAAAATGTGTTTTAAAACGACCAAAAGAGTTGAGCTTCTTTAAAACAGTAATCCTTCAAATTTGTACAGGCAACATATTTATAAAACAAGCCAGAACTGTAACACCAAAACAAAGCTTGCTTAGAACAAAACAGACTTCTGGCATTTTTCAAGTATTACACCTCAAAGTACTCCCACATTCACTGTTTCACACCAGAGCCTGAAAACATCTGAAGTATCTGCTCTTCCAAATTAAACAGGTGATTAGGAAAATGCAACAGTTCTGAATCAATGCAATTAGGTTCAAATCCCTGCATAGTTTCTCCCTAGTTCATGTGTTCAGTCTTTCATACTAAAAAATGCTATTAAGTAATTAAACAGTTTTGCACAGTTATGGAATTAATAACCAGAATTTAACATTCCTGTGGCATAGAAGCTCAAGTGCTAGAAAGACACAGAAAATTCAAAAATAGCACTAAAGGTGTAATGAACTCCTAAATTAACTAACACCTATTCAAACATTTTATTTTATGGGGCATTTTTTCTTTTCAAGTCACAGATTCACCCTTGAAACATTCCAAATCCCTTTACCATTTCAATGGCTTTTTTGATATACAAGTCTCCTTTGTAAAGCAGAGCACTTGTACTTACAGGCTAGCAATTAAATCAGATGAAATGTATTATACCTCACTGAACACTGCAATTCAAGAGAGACAACTGAAGCAACCCTCTTCCCTCCAAACATCTTAAAATATACAGGATTATTTGTTAGTTTCCAGAGGTTTTAATTTGGAAACAGAGTGAGATCATATCAGTTCTCTGCTTTCTTGCTGGAATAAGCAGAGAGCTTAAAAATTACTCAGCAATGTGTTCAGTGGAGATAAAAGACACCTAAGCAACTTGTAAAAGGGTCATGTTTCTCACTCTAACACAGCCAGAGAGTTACTCAATGTATTAGAAGGCACAGCATTCTTATTCTGCTGTTTAGAAATCAGTTTAAAGGTGATCAAAGAGCACCAAAAAATGCCTGCTGTGAAGTTCTTGGGCAGAAATGTTTGGTCTTGGAGACTGACATTAAAAAAATAAATTGGAAACAAGCACACAAAATAAAGATTGACAGTATTTTAACTCCAAGAGGAAGAGGTCTTCTCCCCCCTTCTGCTTCAGACCCACATGGGGTAGATGTAGATGAAGAAAAACACAAGTAACAGAAGGTGAGGGAGTGATTTGAGGGCACAAAAGGATCCCAGGACACTGTGTAATGGTCCCCATCCCACAGCACTGCTCAGCACTTCCACACCACACTGTTACCACCCAAGGCTCTCTAAGAATTCACTGAACTGCTAAATCTGCTGTGATATCATTTCTGTAACATGCACTGCTTATTTCCTTGCTCTACATCTCACTTTTCTTTCCCTTAAAAACCAGTAACAATCTCTTAATTTCAATCAATGCTGCCCTCTTATTCTTACCTGACCAACCTGCAGTAAGTGGCATAAATCAATACCCTTAACATGTTCAAGTCATGAAATACTGCCATGCCAGAAAATAATGAATCAGAAAATCAGAGACACACAGAGAGCTCCAACCCATCCCTCCTCAAAGGCCTCTTGCCACCAAAGGCAGCCATGGCTTTGTCCAGCTGGGTCCTGGGGACCTCCAAGGACAGAGGTTTCACACCTTTCTGGGGTCACTGTTACCTCAGCAAAGATTTCCTTCCCCTCCTGTCCAGCCTAAGCTGCTCAAATGACAAAAGCCACAGCATTATATCTTTTTTATGCACTGGATCATGTTTAAAGGACACATTTTCTCTGAGTATTTAATAAAATCCACTTGATAAAGCTCCTAAGATTTACTGACTAGGTCCTGCCAGCATCATGCCAAGATAATAATCCTCATCTTTTGAGGAAGGCAACCCCAGGACACACCACAGCAGAAAATGTCCTTGTGGGAACACAACAGCTCAAGTGTTTTAGGCTATCCTAGAGTCTGAAATACTTTTCAAAAATAAACTGGTCCTGCAAGTAGGGTGGCTGGAAGAAGAGAAAATGATATGTTATTATACCTTCTCCCAGGAGAATTAGAGGCCAGAGCATTAACCCATTCTGGAAGCTGCAATGAGCCTGCCAAAGGCTCCTGTGAGTCACCAAATGGCCACCTCACCTCTGATACAAGGGGGGGCGAAGCAGCAAGCAGACACTCTGCCTCAAACATGAACTAAAGTTACATCAGAGAGAGAAAATGACAAAAATCTAGCTTAACATTTAGCTCAGAATAGCCTCTGTTAGGGTTAGAAAGCCACAGTGCTTCACCTCCAGCTCAGACTACCACTGCATGACACCATTTGAACTGTCTGAGTTTAAAGGAGCACAGCACAAAGAACTCCTCATCAGTCCTCTAAAGCCTGACAACTTCAGTTTAAACAAAGATCCTCAGGTGGCACTAAAACCTCCTGTACAAGGATACATAAAGTATCAGCTTTTCCAGATAAGTGTCAAATTCCTACATCTAATAACAGGAATATGAACTATTAACCCCATCAAAAGAAATATTTAGAGAAAGAAAAAAAACCACCTGTGCTGTAAGATTGAAATACTAAAGAGAAGTTATTTGAGAAAAGGGATTGGAGCCACAAACCTACTGTTACTGGAAGTGAGAAACACCAATAATCAGTTCTCAAGGGTTATAAGTATTGTTAAATAGAACCACATGCAGCTACTATGAATTCACCAAAATAAATGAACATAACAGCAAAGAGTCATGGAAGCAATGAATGGTTTGAGTGGGAAGGGGCCTTAAATATCATCCTGTTTCACTCCCTGGCATGGGCAGCAACCTTCCACTCTCCCAGGTTGCCCCAAGCTCTGTCCAGCCTGGCCTTGGGCACTTCCCAGGATGGGGCAGCCACAGCTTCTCTGGGCACCCTGTGCCAAGGCTTCACTATTAAATTAATTTATTATCAAGAACTATTAAAAAACCCTCACCAATCCCACCCCCTTCTGTTAAAAACTTAGTAAGAACCAAGCTCAAAAACACAGCTATAACTCTTTCTCCAGCATGGGCACCAACCTCGCAGTGATATTCAAATATTGCACTTTCAGTAGTATTTGCCGATTCTTCTGTTTCAGCACAAGTTTCTAAGGATGAAGACTGCTATTATTTTAAAAAAAGGAACAAAAGGAAGAGAGACAAAAAGAGAAAGAAAAAGATAGCAAAAGAAGGTGATCTATCAAGCTCTAGAGAATACAAGTGCTGCTGCCCTGGGCAGTTTCACTACAGCACTGGAGAAAACAAAGACTACTATAGCAGCGTCGGGACGTGCTCTTTTGAAGCTGTTGAGTAGGCACAAACTTCTTGTTTCAGATCAAGCCTTGTATCTTCTTCAGTGTAAGTTGCCTCTTCTTTGGTCTTGAGTTGTTACAATGTGGTATACTTAGATTCTTTTCCTGATCTGAACTTGAAGCAGCAGTTTCAGGTGGTAAATTCTGTTCTGTTCCACTTCATACTGGAGAAAGGAGAAAGACACACACACTAAGTATCACTGTGAAGGAAATTCTCATCAAATCACAGAATGGATTGGTTTGCATGGGACCTTAAAGACCATCTACTTACAACTCCCCTTGCACATCAGTTCTAGGTCTAAATAATAACAGGGGCATTTCCTCTACCTTAATACAGGAGGTTTAACCCTCATTAATAAAAGCTGATTCACAGATATATTTGGCATTCCCATGTCACTCTGGTTTTTTAAGATTTTGTAAGCTTTCTGATATAGACATTCTTGTAGTGAACTGTTCCAGACACTTTCTGTAAATAACTGATTGTTTTGTCTTCTTCTATAGAAGAAGAGAAAGTTGATAGACTACTAGTTTGACCAGTGTCATTGGAGAGCTGTCCCTATCACCCTCCAATCCACTGTCACTTTTAGAAAACTATAAATGTTAGAGTCAGAGAATAAACTTCCTCTTTCTTGCTTCACCTGGAGAACCGTAATGTGCTTGCATTCTTGCGTGTCCAGTAGCAACATTCCCACTTCCAGTTTTGTTTTCCAAAAGATTGATTGACTCCAAGCCAGTGAGATGGTATTTCCAATTTTGAACTTTTCAGACACATTTAGGCATCTTAGGGAATGTTCCAGTGTGTACCATTAAATGTCAACTTCATTTTGATCATTAGTACTTGATCTATTAGCAAACCTTAGTCCTCCCACCAATAACTTTATAGGGGTGCTTATTAAATTATAGCATAATTTATATAAGTGCTCACACAGATCCCCAGAGGAGCAATAGAATGTATATATACATAGGAATTAAAATTTCCTGATTACGTCTGTTCCAAAAGTTAAGTTAAGGACTAGTGATACCTGAAGTACATTTAGAATTGTATAAACATTAAAGGACTTCTCAATTATGTGTACAGACACTGCAGGTGCAATAACACAGAGCCATTCTCTGGACTTCTGAAACAGTTTTGTAAAACGTTGGTTCCATGTGATGATATTTGTGTAGCTAACACCAGCAGAAGCCTTTCTGCACCAGTTACTAATTACCAATTAATTCCCTCCTGCAGTTTTCCAGTGCCACTTTGTCTTTTCCTGAGAAAAACAGTTTCACCAAACTACACAAAACAAAACCTTACAGAAATAGAAACCTTCCTTGAGAAGAAATCAAGTTTTGAGTTTGTTGTTTACTCAGTAGATAAGGGGAAAAAAGGGAGGATGTTTTTGTGGACAAAAGCAGGTGAGAAGCAACAGAGCTCTGACCTCAGAGATACACTGGCAGTCCTGCAGTCATCTGAAGGCATGAAAATCAGAGCACAACTCTTCCCCAAATCATTCCACAAGTCCCACACCAAAAGAGAAAAAATATGGACAGAGTCCACTTCTCCAGTGTAGCAGGAAAGTGAATTTCACAACTTATACTGAGCTTTGAACTCCCTCTGGTGATTTGAAAGAGTCATTTTAAGTGACTGAAACCTGAATGCAAAGACACTTCAAAGTCTCACTCTCACCCCAGTGAAAATGCTGAGTGAAGGCAGCTATTGAAAGAACCCCAAACATGCAAACTCATCTCCAGTTTTACTGAAGTTTGTATTTCAGTGATTTTCTCCCAGCTGAAGCATCTCCTTCCCTGAGAATTTCCAGCTGAAATGAGTTTTCCTGTCAGACCATCAAACATGCATGAAACAGATTAAATAGATGGGTGAGGGCTGTTCAAATCCGGTGTGAAAGGTATGCACTGAAAATTAGATTATAAAATATTATAAATTAGAAGACACAAAGCTATTGCAAAGATAACAGTATCACTGCTTTTCCCTCACCTCAGCATTACACTGGGGCAACTGTTACCACAATCTTCCAGGACAGTGTTATTTTGGGGCAGCATTTCAGCTCTCAAATGAGCACTCTGCATCCCAGGAACTGCACAGACACACTTGGAATCTTCTCACATACTTTTCTCTCATTTAATTAGATCAATATTATTAGAGCTCTCCTAGACATGTAACTCTTATCATATTGCATTTATCATTTTCTGGCCGTAAAATATATCACTTTTTCATTTAATAATCAAAACACCTCATGTGATCAAATAAGACTAAAGCTAATTTTATCAGTTGTGGAGTAACCTTCCCATTAAAACCCAGTCTGATTTGATAACAAGATGGGTTCACTACACTTCAGTTCTTTAAAAAAAAAAGCTCATCAAGCAATCATAACTCAAGCAAAAAGAAATCTCACTGTGCTCATCTGCCTCAAATTCCTTAGTTTTTAATTCAGCTACTATAAATACTCCTCCAAATGGTAAACACCCTGAGCAGCTGTCCAGCCCCCAAGTCTCAGTGCCTTCTGCATTTGTGTATTTACAGCTGAAAGGTTTAATGTAAAGACAGGGAAGAGCTGGGCCCTGCTCTTGAGGCCTCTCCTGTGCAGATCCTGCTAAATGACAGCGGGTCACATGCCAGAAATCACCTACAGAGCCCCACATGGAACCTGCCCCATGACAGCATTGTTCTGCTTCCCATTTTCTTCACAAAAAGAGGCGACTGCAAGGACATGCATTCTGTGGATCAGAGCACGTGCTTCCAGAAACAGCCCGAGGTACAATTTGATAAAGATAAGACTTTGTCTTCTCAGTGTGCACACACAACAGAGATCCGTGGAGATCAGGCTCCTCCATCTCTTTTCAGATGGATACTGGAAAGCAGCACTGAGCTCTCGGGCACCCCAGTACGTGACAGCTTTGAGACGAGCCACCACCACAGCAGCGAAGTCCTTTCCATGTCAGGAAAAATTACATATATAGGGGGGAAAAGAATTAAAGAACTACCAAGGACATCTGTAAAGAATGTATGGAGAAAAAACCCAAAAAAGTCATTAAAAGAAATATCGGGATTTCTTAAGGGTTCTGCGGTGCGGAGACGAGCCCCGCGCTGGGTATCGGTGCGGACAGCAGAGAACCGGCCCCGGACCGACGGAGCCGCCCAGGCCCGGTCCCTGCCGCGGCCCCGCTCGCTGCGCTGCACCAAGATGGAGGCGGCGGAGCGAGGGGCGGCCGCGCCGAGGGGCGGCGCCGGGGCCGCCGCCAGCGGGGCCGCCGTGCGCGGGGGCGGGCGGCTCCGGCCGGTGACAGCGCCAGGGCCGTTCGGGCAGGACGGGCCGCGGGGAGCGCTCGCCCCGCACACAAAAGGGGGCGATGGCGGCGGCTCCCCGCACACAAAGGGCCGCGGCCGCGCTGCCGGGCGGGGCCGCGCGCGGCACGCCGGGAGCCGCCGCCGCCCCTCCGCCCGCACGGCCCCGCCGCCCGCCGGGGCCCGGAGCCCCCGCGGCGCCGCCCCCTCCCGGCGCGGCCCGCGAGCCCCGGCGGCTCCCGGCACGGCCGGTCCCAGCGCGGCCTCGGCGCCGCCGCTCCCGGAGCCCCGCGGAGCGCAGCGCGCACCCCGCGCCCCGCGGCCGCCTCTCCATCCCCGCACCGCCGGCCTAGTAGGCCGCACCCCCCAACCAACCCCCACCCCGCGCGCAACCCCGGCGGGGCTCCCGACGCGCTGCCCCGGTACGGGCGGAGATCCGCGGGCGCAGGTCCCGCGTCGCCCGGAGCCCGCCGGGGCGGGCGGGGGTGGCGGCGGCGCCCGGCCCGCACTCACCCCAACAGCTCAGCGCCCCCGCTCCAGCGCCGCCATGAGCAGCACGGCACGGCACGTAGGAGAGAAATCACGGCGCTCTCGCGAGAGCCGCCCGCGGACGGGGTGAAAAGGGGCGGGGCCGCGCGTGCGCGCCCGGAGCCCGGCGGGTGGCGCTCGCGGGCACGCGCCAGAGGGGATGGGGGGCAGTGAGGGTGGCAGCGCCCCCTTGCGGCCCGGGGAGGGAGAAACGGCTGAGGGGAGACAGAAAACCCCGGGAGAGGGAGAACCTCAGGGAGAGGAGAGGAACCCTATGGGGGGAAAGAGAACCCCGGCTGAAGAGAGACACGAAACCCCGGCTGGGGGAAGAGGGAGCCCCGGCTATGGCACAGAGCCCCGTCTGAGGGAAGTGGGAGAACCTCAGGGAAGGGAGAGGAACCCCTTGAGGGGAAAGAGAGCCCCGGCTGGCACTAAGCCCCGGCTGAGGGGAGACACGAAACCCCGGCTGGGAGGAGAAGGAGAACCTCAGGGAGGGGAGAGAAACACCATGAGCGGCAAAAGAACCACGGCTGGTGGCATTGAGTCCCGGCTGAGGGGAGACACAAAACCCCGCCTGAGGGGAGAGAGCGAGAGACAGGCACAGAGACACAGAAAGAAAACCCCGGCTGAGGGGACAAGAGACACCTGAGGGGAGAGAGAGAGAGAAAATCTCGGCTGAGGGGAGAGATCGAGAGGCAGAGCCCCAGCTGAGAGAAGAGAGAAAACCCCAGCTGAGAGGGGACAGAGCCCTGGCTGAAGAGTAGACAGAGAACCCCGAGTGAGGGAGGGAGAGCTCGGCCCGGGCCAGGGCAGCACGCACACCCCAGGCCCTCAGGAACCCCCTTTGTGGGAGACGCCTCCATGCTGGGCAGGCAGAGCCCGAGGGAGGGACACGAGCCTTGTGCCCGCTGAAGGACCAAAGGATCAGGGGGAAACACTTTGAGGACAAGACAGAGCATTTCCAGTCCTGAAGCTCCAGTCCGGCTTCCAACACAAGTGGAGCAAGTTCTGAAAATGCCCAGCAGCCCTTGGGAACTGTGTACAACCGGCCATGTACAGTCAGATTCCAGTTACAGATCCCAAATGGGACAGGAGCAAATGGAACACGGAGCTGTAGTGGAGGTGTTTAGGTTGGATGTCAGGGAAAGGTTCTTCCTCCAGAGGGTGCTGGGCACTGCCCAGGCTCCCCAGGGAATGGGCACAGCCCCAAGGCTGCCAGAGCTCCAGAAGAGTTTGAATGTCGTCCCAGGGTGGGATTTTGGGGTGTCTGTGCAGGGCAGGGGTTGGAGTCCATCCCTGTGAGTCCCTTCCAACTTGGGATATTTTGTGAACATATTTGAACTTCCCTCGCCTATTTTTGCCTATTACTAATTAACAGTAAACTCAATCAAAGCAACTGCTATTTAGTCTCTGGTTTTTTTCTGGCTGCACAGCTAGGACCCAATTGGAAGAATGTTACTCTACACAGGGAGAGAAGATAAAAATGTACCACAGGTGTTCTGGATGATGTTAATTTAAAAAACATAAAATTCAACATTTTGGTCATGGCAGTATTTCACTCAGGTGCAAAAGGCTTGCGAATATGCAGAATACATGGAATCCCCCCAGGACTCACAAAACACTTGAGAAAGTATTTCCCATTGGGTCTTTTATTCCCTCCTGAACAATTTCTAATAGAAAAGGACTGTATACAAGAGCACTTGTGTACAGAAACCCCTTATATCTATCAGTCATGCTGGGTATTCCAAGTATTCATAATGTCTCCAGCATTCACTGTCTCTCAGTAAGCACAGGAACGAGTCACCTTCTGCATCTATCAAAAGATTTCTCTCTTGGGAAAAAGTGCCATTAAAAATTTCAGCTAATAGTACACATGAGATGTTTACCGTTCTTGGAAGATTACTCTTTGATCACAGGTAGGACAGAAATCTTTTCTATAAAAATGTCATTAAAAATACCACAGTACTGAGAAACTCCTACAACACTGCACCTCTAATTCCACTCAATACAAGACCTGCAGTAACTATGGAACACCAGACTCACCTGTGATGTGACATTAAAATTCTGTGCATGAGGGTGGTTTGGTTTGGTTTTGAGGCAGACCTGAGCTCGCTCTGCCCGAACCCAAATTTGTGGGTGGCCAAAGAGCTTTGATCTGCAGGTGCTGTGCTCAGGCAGGCTCTGAGCAGGGCTGGCTGGTAACTGGGAGCACTGGGAAGGCTGGGACAGGTCTATCTATCAAAAAAGATTAATCCTTCAAGAAAGTGTGTGTCAGGAAGGGTTGTTAACTCTAATCTTCACCCTTAAAACAAGGTAAAGTTTGCTCTGAATAGGAGTGACTCCTTCAAGTGCTCTGCTGGCATCTGCTGTTCACTCAGCAGTGGCCAGGTGACAAAGCCAGGCCAGCCAGACACTGAGGGTCCCTCACTCTGCAGAGCCCAGCTGCCCTGTGCAGCCAGAGCAAACCACATCCCTGCCCCTCACACTGTAGTTCCTCAGTCATCTCCTGTTCCTTCTATCAAGCACAAAAATCACAACCTGCATTATGTTCTCTAGCTACAGACAAGGTGGATTTAAGAGCCATCTGCACAGCTGGAATTATTAACTAAAGCCCATAAAAAATAACAAAGGGAGAGGAAATGAGCCATCACATGGGAGGACACATCAAGTACTTCAGTGTTAAGCATCCGAGTGCTGCAGGTACTAAGACAGAGCAGGGTGCAAGCTTTTGCCATCAACACTTCAGAAAAATGCAAAGAAAACAGCCCACACACTTTATCGATAAAACAAATATACAAGGAAACACCTGGAACAACAAATCCTTGTCAGGTAGTTTCATAACAGTCCCTGAAGGCTTGGAGATGAGGTTGGTGTGGCCTAGGCTTCAGTCTGGCAGATCTTCTCTCCCCACCTCGAAGGACTCCTTGCTGATCAACAGCAGCTCACGCAGCTCTTTGTTTTCAAGCTGCAAAATCAACATTTTTGCTGAAATAGAAATGAGCTAATTCACAACTAAAGGACTATCACAGAAAGAGGCTAATTTGTAGTTAAAAGATGCTGATCTTTAAACAGTCCCACTCCTTCACAGATACATAAAGTTTATACATTGCAGTTTGTAATGCCAGCATTAGTACTGTGGAACTGCATAATTTTACTACTGGAACCACATAATTTAAAGCTTATCTTCTTCTGGCTTTGTTTATTTATATATAGATATATAAAAATAACATGAACATTAAGAACTTGAATATAAACAATCATGTTCTGCATTTCCTGACCCCAACCCCAAATTTTTAGTGTTTTAAGTCCTTGACACAAATATAGAAAATACAGAGAAAGTCTGGAGACCTCCAAAGCTCGATTTATCTTCAGCAACTGGCTCTGTTCTTACCTCCAACTGAGCCAGTTTCTCCTGAACTTTAAAGAACTGCTCATCATCCACTTGAACAGCTTTTCTCATCACCTCTCCCATCTCACATATTCTGTCTATCTGACTTTCAATTTCCTGAAAGACATAAAATTAATACATTCAATAAGTTCAGGCAAAAGCAACAGTCATGATTGTTCTAAACCACTTACTTCAATTTTCATGATTTTGGATTCTCTTTCTGTTTTGAATTTTAATCATTTTCTCCCAAGCACTTGCAAGCCTTTCTGCCTTGTATACTTAAGGACAAGAACTTGTACCTTATTGTCCTTTATCAGCAGTCCTTTATCAGTGAAAACAGTGAAGAGAGACACAGCAGCCAGCAAGATAAGACACCTTGACTTAAAGGGAACTAATTTCAAGTGTGCCAAGGTCTGAGACAGCAGATTCAGGTTCATGTGAACATGATTAGTAGGCAGCAAGTTTTATTTTGCTTTATTAGAAAAGCCTGACTGAATTTATTAAGACACCAAAAATAAAAGTGAAGATGGTTTCAACTGTGGAGTAAACAACTTTAACTCAGAAGGACATCCAGCAACAAAACTAAAGCAAGTAAGACCAGAGCCTCCTGAGGCAGATTTTACAGAATCTGCCTAGATACAGCAATAATCCTCTGGAAGATGCATTTTGCTGAAGCTCAGAAATGCACATGGAACAAACACTGACAAATTCCAGTATGGAGCAATAGTTCCTGCTTAAAGAGCAATACATCACTTAACATGACAGGTGACAGGGTGGAGTTTCTTTAAGTGCCCATAGTTTTTATGCTGCCTCTGGAAGATAAATTTATCACAGAGCAGAGAATTCAGTTTTGAACTCCATTATTCAGAAAGTATGTAAACAAATCAGAGCATCCAGAAGACAGCTGGAGAACACGAGAGACTTCTGGGAAGAAAGATTATTATTTTTCTAAACTATTCTTTTTCTAAACAGGAAGATGGTTGTACTAAGAATAGTTATTTTAAAGACATTAGCAGTTTGTTACTGTTCTCCAAATGGTGGGAAGAAAATCTCAAGGACTACACCTGAAGTACAGAACACTTTGCCTAGAAACTGAGACAATCAAGGGATATCTCTTCAAGGGTTCCTGCACAGCCCTTTCAGCTTTGCATTGTCAAGTTTTGTTCAAATGTAAAACCTTGATAAACAGCAATTAATGCACTCAGGGAGGCACTGGAAACCAAACACAGCTACACCTTTAGATGAGATAAGCAACTCAAAAAAGAGAACCAGTGAATTGCCACATATCAGTGCACAGGAACATGTGAGAAGAGTTGGGCTGGCTCCAGTTCCAATTAAAAAGATATGAGATGTCACTGGGTTGAACCAACCTGCTGTTCTCTAATGAGATAAAAATACATTTTAAAAAATGCCTAACACAAATCCTAAGTTTTAAATGGAAACTTAACATTATTCTATTGTTACTGAATACCTAAATATGAAACAGGCAGCAGTTATCAGCAGCCACTGAGCTCAGAGTTCTGAAGCCACTGAGCCCGGTGTGTACAAAGGGACACTTCAGGCCACTACACAGAGTATCTGGATTTAAAAACACTAGGGAGTGAAATCTCATAAGAACTAAACATATACAGCTCACAGAGTTTAGGAGGGTTTTTCCCCTTTGTTACAGCTACTGAACAAGAATTATAACAACTTGGACATCTTTGATTTTACTACAGAGGATCAGGCACATTAAGCTTAACCCAGGAGAGTCACCAGCTGGTTGAAAGAAAAAGCCTCCACCTGGGCTGTGAAAGGGTTGTGCCTTTCAGTGTCCTCTGGGACAGCAATTACAACCTGTGTGCTCTTAAAGGAGCAGAGGGGCAAATGCCAGCAAAGAGAGTCAAGATTTGGAGAAAATGTATTTTGGAGCACAGGCATTGCAGGAATGGAAACAAAGATTGCATGACAACGAGCAGGGGACAGGGGTCTTGAGCACTCTCCTGTCCCCATCTCACCTTACCCCAGAATTAGCCTGATGGACTTTCAAGACTGGTTCTGCCTCTTCACGTTTTCTCCCTTCCAGCAGCTGTAACATCTGCTTCCTGTACTTGCTCATGATGAGCTCCAGCGCGTCCTGGTGCTCCTCCAGTGACACCCACAGCTCTGCAGAACACAGCACATCAGGGCCACGACCGGCAGCCACAGCAGGAGCCCCGAGGCGCTCGCTGGGTACCGGCTGCGGGACCGGCGCTGCCCGGATCCCCTCGGCCGAGGAGACTCCCTGGCCCGCCACCCACCGGGGCATCCAGCGACTCCGCTCTCCTCCACAAGACCCTCCCGCCGGGACAGCCCCGCTTGCCGCCCAACATCCCCCGGGGCCGCTCTGCGCATCACCCGCCAGCATCCGCCCCGGCCCCGCTCACCCCGGTTCTCCTGCTGCAGGTCGCGGATCTGCGTGTTCTCCTGTGCCAGCACCACGTGCGGCCGCAGCCGGGACGGGTCGGGTCGCTCCGCCGCGGGTCCCGGGCCCTGCCGGGGAGACACGGGGGTCGTTCCGGTCGCCTCGGGCCTACCGAGACGCGGGGGTCGGTCCGGCCGCCCCGCCCGGGCCCTGCCGGGGGTCGGTCCGGCCGCGCTCACCTGGTCGGCGCAGCCCGCGCCCGCCTCCCGCATGGCGGCCACGCGCCGGTGCAGCACGGCCGACTGGTCGATGAGCGACTCGGCCGCCGTGTCGTGCTCCTTCAGCCGCTCCAGCAGCGTCCGCGCGTCCGTCAGGATCTTATCGATGGTGCAGCTCATGGCGGGCGGCGCTGCTCAGCCCCGCGGCCGGCCCATGTCCCTCGCGGCCCCGCCGCCGCTCTCGCCCCTCAGCCGTTCTGGCCCCGCTCCGGCCCCGCCGCCGGGCGCGGGCGGACGCGAACCCGCGGGGCCGGGACGCCGCTTCCGCCCGCGGCCACGGCGCTGCCAGTGCGCAAGCGCGAGCCGGCACGAGCCCGCCGGTCCGCCGCGGGCTCGCCTGGGGGCGCCAGAGCGCCACGGCCGGGGCGGGGGGCGGGGCCAGGGCGCGGAGGGGCGGGGCCAAGGCGCCCGTTGGCCGGGCGGGGGGCGGGGCCAGCGCCGGGGCTGCCCCCGCCGTGCCAGGGGATGCTCGCAGCCCTGGAGCTTTGGCTGATTGGGGGTGTTTGGGGGCGTTTTGGGGCGAGGGGACACCGCGCTCCGCCGGCACGCGGCGTCCCAAAGTCGCCTGCCCCAGGTGGATGTGCCCCCCTCCCACGAGCTGCCCACGCCGCGGTCCCGCGTGTCCCATCCCCGTGCCCCGAGAGCCCCGGCGCGGTCGGGGGAGCCCGGGACAAGGCCGGCTCCGAGCGGCCGCTGCTCGGCACGGGCTGTTTGCGGAGGGCCGGCGGCCCTGACCCCGGGTCCCGCTTATCTCTGCGGCTGCTCCCTCCCAGCGCGATCAATCCCGGCTGGGATCTGCGGGGCTCCCGTCTTATCTGATCCTGCTGTTTGTCCATTCCAACAGTAAACATCCGCCACTCAAAATAACAAGATGTGCAATGCTGACTCGCTGCTTTGATTCTTATTTGCTAACTGAAGCTACTGTTGGTGATCCGGGCTGTCCTTGAGGCTTTGTGCCACAAAGTTTTGTTCAATAGCACCGACTTCGTTAACGATGTTTTCAACAATAATGTCTTAGCAGGACTGCCTTTGATTTGAATCATCTTTTGAATTTAAATCCCTATTCACACAGACACATGACAAAACTCCAGGATGCTTTATCAGATGAAGGTTCTTTATGATCCCAGAGATAATCAAGCCTGGTGCAGAAGTGCTGAACAAGATAATTTTATAAAAGCAACAATCTCAAAACATGCACACAATGCAAAAGAGAGCAGGGCAAGCAGCTGCAGTTGGAATATTTCATCAGAATCAGATTAATTAGTAAAGTATGAGAGCTATTCTGCAAATCTGGGAAATGTAATCCTTCCGCTAGTTTGGAAATAAAAGCCCAGACCATGGTTATAGCATATTTCACCTTCTGGTCCTTCCCTATTTTTCATCTTATTAAAGAATACTAGAAAGTTAGGACAGTTTATCAGAATTCCTTTTTCCTAATAGGCAAGTCATGAACACTTGGAAAACTGACAGATATTGCTGTGTGGACCATCCTGGCTATGGAGCAAGTTGGGTAAAGGTTGGGACAGTTGGGTCCTGTCCCAAAATGGACACATCATCCCTAAGCCATGGCCAGGGCTGGTTTCCCCTGTCCCACTCCCACATCCTCACTTGACCCCTCGTGTGCAGCTCAGCACCTGCTGCTGCCTCCCTCTGCTCCCATTCCCAGCTCTGTGCCTGCCTCCAAAGCCTCTCCCAGAGCACTCAGAGCAGGCCTGACACAGCTCCATGGAACGAGCTCTGTGTGCCAGAGCCATCTTTCCCTTTTTCACTTTATCCAACACATAATTGGATTTCTGTGAAACCAAACTTGCAGTCCCTGAGGTTCCACTGAATTCAGGCACTCAGTGAGCCGTTTAGGGATGGGGCACTGGCAATTCCAGTTCACATCTATAGGAAATCAGCTGAAGGAACCCATGGTCTGGGCAGTGTAAAGGATCATTTCATCCCCACAGGAGCTGCACCACGATGTGTCTGAGCTGCCTGTTGTGCTCTTGTGTTTATAATTCTGATTTACCACACTTCCCCCTGGTGTCAGAGGTGTCATCCTGGCCTTCCCTGCCCATAGGGACAAGCAGGGGTGGGTGAGGGCAGCGCTGCTGTCATTTCAGGATCAGCTCATTTCCTCTGGGGCATTCTGGCTTCTAGGAATAAAATTCCAGGAGGACGGAGATGAGACTCTACAGCACCACTGCCACACTGCCCTGAGCCCATGTCAGCCCCTCTCCAGCAGATCTGGATGCAGAATCATTTCTCCAGCTCCAAGGGACAGCAGAGTGAGTTCCTGTGGCGCCAGGACACAGAGAGGATCCCAGCAGGACAAAGCTCCTTGGTTTAAATGCTGGGAATGCTCACCACCAAAACTTCGAGTGTGTAGCAACAGAGCTTAAACAAATCAACAGATGAGCATTTCTGAGTAGGGGTGCCTTGTAATTCCTTTGGCTTATCACAGCAATTCTGTGTAAACTAAGTAGAATGTATAAATTTGGCCTCTCAAACTTTTTAGTGTTTAACTTCAATTCGATTAAACACTTATGTGTGTGTACAAAGTGAAAAATGGGGTTACAAGAGGTTAATGTTTTAATGCTTTTAATAACTCTTAAGCACATGGCTGTATTTTGTCAAACAGAACATGGGGTTGTTGTAGCAGAAGTGGAGGCTGGATAGCGGAGTACTGGGACACTCAGAACAACAATGCTGCTGTGGAGCCCAAACTGCTTCCAGGCCATCTTTGGAAAATCACAAATAGTATTTCTGTGATGGGATAAAAACAGTTCTGAGTATAGCTGAGGAGGCTCTTGCTAACAGTAGGAAAATCACAAAGATAAGAAATCTAGATGGACCAAAAGTGGACAAAATTGCTCAGGGCACAGGAGCACCTCCCCTGTGGAGACAGGCTGAGAGAGCTGGGACTGTTCGGCCTGGAGAAGAGAAGGTTGGATGGAAACCCCACAGCCCTTTCCAGGGTCTGAAGGGGCTACAGGGAAGCTGAAGAGGGACCCCTCATCAGGAACTGCAGGGACAGGACAAGGGGAAATGCGTTCAGGCTGAAAGAGCAGAAATTCAAGTGATATATATGGAAGGAATTCTTCCCTGGGAGGGTGGGCAGGCCCTGGCACAGGGTGCCCAGAGCAGCTGTGGCTGCCTCTGGGTCCCTGGCAGTGCCCAAGGCCAGGCTGGATGGGGCTTGGAGCAGCCTGGGATGGTGGAAGGTGTCCCTGCCCATGGCAGGAGGTGGAACAAGATGGGATTTAAGGTCCCTTCACACCCAAACCATTCTGGGATTCTGTGAACAGACTGATATCAAATGGCAATGCCTGTGATAGATGGAGTGACATTTAGATATTGGAAATAGAGAAAAGAATAAAGGGCAAATTTCTAGGATACTTCTTGGATTTTCGGTAAAATTATATTAATTGTAAGTGCAGACAGCACAGGTAGAAACATTGTGGCTAAGTGTCTGAAAGCACAAGTCTCCCATGGTGATGCAGCTGGGCACAAGCTTTTTAAAAATGGAACGTGACAATTCTCATTTCCATTACAAGTCCTTCCTTCAAACCCCAACTATTTCAGCAGCTACAGCTGTTTAAAAAGCAAACCAGCCCCATCTCACACCACAAACCCAACACTTTCTGGCTGCTTGCTTTCCAAATTAAGTGGTAGTGTTAAGACAGCTCTCAGCTACTGAAACAATTTCACTGGTATTGCCTTCAACAAAAGTGTAGCACAGAGAGTCACGGGCCAGGAGCCCAAAGGAATCCTCCTCTTGCACTTCCAGCCCATACTTCAAGGTGGATTAACATGGCATAATGCAGAGTTGTCCTGTGGCAAAAGTTATTACCAAGGAACTCAGTCTTATTGTTCATCCTAATTATCTTGCTTTGATAAATCTAGAGGAGTCACTCACTGCACCACAGCACTCACACTTATGAGTCTAATATTCTTTCTACTGTTAAAACAAATGTCCTCAAGATGGAATCCAGGCTGGAAAAAAGGAAAAACATTATCATTGATAAATGGACACATCCAGTTAATTCAGTCTCAGCAGCAAGACCACTGCTGATAAAATGCTGAGCAAGGCATTCCACAATAATTATTTTGTAATGCTTAACACAGTGTCAAGATCTGCTTTATGGAAATGAGGTCTTGGCTTCCCTTTGCTGTACCTACAAAGTCCTGCAGTGTCTATAGAGTGTTCTCAATGAACTACCAACTCCTGGGATTGTAAACAAACTTAATTGATAGCTTTGCTTTCTTCCACCTTGTGCCTTGCTGGAGCATTTTATTAACAAATCTTGGTCTTCCAGCCAGGGGGAAGCAGATTTGGCAGAGGGTACTGAAAGGGGGAGGTGTCAGGGTACCCAGGAACTTTGTGGAGATTTAATGGATGTGCTTATTGTACCTACTCTGCATTCAGGCACTGCAGATTAAGTTTAAGAGAATAAACAGGAGAAACAGTAACATTTTGTGGGCTGTCCTGAGATTTTCAGGTGAGTTTAAGGCAGTCTGGCTCTTGGACTGAAATTTGACATCATGTTTAGTTCTTCAAGATTGGCCTTACAAGCCTGTAAGAAAATGCAAGATGAAACTATCCAATGACTTCATTATTAAGAAAAAATCAGTCTTAAAAAGACCAAAATTGTTTTTCCTCTCTGGTTGGCTGTTCCATAATTTAATCCCATGAAAGCATTTCAGAATTTAACAAGAATTTCCATCTTCTCGTCCAATTTGATCATGAAGATTTGTCTGATACATTTGATGCAAAACAAATAGTATTTCTATTATCTGACACCAAAGAACTTCTCTGCAGGGCTAAATGGGAGCTGTTCACTGTGCATGGTAACACCAACAGGCACAATCAGTCCTTTGCAAAATCAGTTTTGTGCTGCTTCTCACCCAGGACTGAGAGGTTCATCCACACCCAGGAAGAGCAATCCCAACAGTGTCAGCATTCCTGAACCTTTGGAAGATCTATAAATAATAGAAGAGAGGGGGAACAGAAAACTTGTGGTTTTTTCATGAGTTCCTCAACAAATTAGAAAAAAAATCCACGCTCTCAAATCACAAAACTTCTGGCATGGATGTGTCTCTCAGTGTATTTTATGCCTCTGAACCATTTTATTTCTCTGACACAAAAATAGGTAAAGATTAGGTTGGATCATTTTGATACATGATCTGTATTGTTAATACTCAGCTTTCTATAATATTGCTCAGAAGAGTTTACCAACAGGAAAGATCTAATCCTGTAATGAAATAATCATTATTTTAATATAACCTTTAACTCACATAGAACAACAATTACTGTAATTAGCAATTAGTTTTCTGAGGGGTTTAATCATTTACTATTTGACTCTTGCTTTCATCATTTAATGATTTACAGTAATGAGCTGGAACATCAGTATTTTGTACTGAAATGGCCAAAATAGTTGTCCAGGCATCCTTGCCCTCATGTGACAGATCTCAGATGGCTTGGGGAGAAGTTAGCCAAGAGCAATAGACAATGCCATCGCTTCTGCTTCAGTTCTACTGAAAAACAACAACAAAGTCACTGCTGTGCCTTGCAGTCAGGGCTCAGTAGCTCTTGGAGGGCTGTTACTTTGCTGAGATTCTGCCCTTTGTTGGAGTTTTGTTTGACAAATGCTTTATAAATGAGCAGGAGAGGTGGTTTATGTTTCATTAATGAGGCTGATAGTGGTTAATTACTGAAGTTACGTAAACAATCCAATAGCAGATCAAGCCAAACGGGTCATTTATGTAGAGAAGATCCAGCTGGAGTGGATGTGATTTCCTTTAACTATTCAGTTACCAAATGAGTCACAGACATCCAGAACCTCCAGTCCAGATGAACAAAGAATTGTACTGACGTTGAAAACGGATTTTCTCAGCAAGTATGGACCCAGGGAAGCTCTTCCTTCATCTCCATCATGCTCACCCATCAGACCCTCGGAGCCAGCTGCCCAATCCATGGGGATTTGGCTGCCCAGAGTGCCCAGTTTGCAGTGGTGGCAGTGAGGCTGCACAAGTGCTGCAGCAGTGCCCAGGTCAGGCTGCTGGCACCAGATCTGCTCATTTTCTATGGAAAACATCTGTGTCCCTTATTCCCCACTTCAGTGCCACTTCTGGATGTTGGCTTATGGCAGGAACTCCTTCAGCTCCTATTTTCAGGCTGTATCTATGAGTGACACTTTGTTTACTCACTGCTAGTAAAGCAAGCTTGGAGTTTGGTATTATTTCCTTTGCCACTGAAGTGGCTCTGGGCATGTTAGTGACCAGAGACTTCAGCAGTGTTTTACAGAATTGAAGTATGTATAGCAAAATAACAAAAAACAGAGCTGGAAGAGAGCTTTCCAAAGTCCTTTCCAAAAAGTCCTCTTTACAAACCAAAGCAACTCAGAGAAAACATTTCTTGAGTTCAATCTGGCTGCCCAAACTGATCTTCAAAACAGCCAGTGGAGAAGATTGTACAAGGAACTTGCCCCAGTGCTATTTTTACCACAGTAATTGCTTTCTCTAGTTTGTAATTTAAATCTCCCTTACTCCTAAATAACCTTTCTGGGTTTTGATTATTTACAAGCATGGAAAAGAGTTTATTTTCCTCTTCTTTGCAGCAGTATTTTAGGTGACTCAAGTGTGCCCTCAAGTCTCCCATTTTTGTCATGCTAAGCTTTGAATAGGAGCAGTGATTTATTAAAATAATGTAAATATCTGTATTTACATAAATATATGTATTTGGCCAGTCACCTGGTCTGAATCACTTCACGATTATGCAAAAGAACTTCATTACTACAATGTGGGAGTTAATTAACCTTGGGCTAATACTTAATTACAGCAATTCATTTCTACTACAACTTTTATATAGTTATTTTATAAACTTATTTATATACTGATTTTAGAAACTGAATTTACCCTGAATCCAGCAGGCTTTATAAACTGAATAGAATGGAGATTTGATGCCTTCTAAAAACCTGGGCTTCAGGGTTATGTCCCCTGAAGTCAAGAGGCTCTAAATATCTACATCCTACAGCTAATTTGAACAGCTTATCAGTAAGGTGCCTTCTATCAGAAAAAAATGCTAAAAATAAAAGTCAGTAGCATTTAAAAGCTAACCACAGTATTTCACAAACCTCTGCTTGTTTTTCCAATTTTCATGAGAAAGGCTGGATGAAAAAGTCAATGGGATATTGTGAAAGAGATACTTCTGTGAAAAAAATATTTGTTATATCAATTCTAAAACCTTCAGTTTTGCTATTGATGTTTTTTTGACAAATTGACAAGTTTCTGTATGAGGCTGCATTTACCAGAAAGACAAGTGCTGAGCATAATTGAGCTTAGAACATCATTATGTTCATTTCTGCTGCACAATCACTGTGTTGCAGCTTCCCATCAACACACGTGATCAATGCAGGACATCTGAAAACTTAGAAATCCCCAGAATATGCTCAAATAACATTTATTAGTCAATGCTGTTTGTTTCTTGAAAGACTCAACCATTCCACTCCACAGAGTCATAAATGGCACATGGAAATAAGCAGCCTTAGGGCAGCTCTTCTCTGGCGCCCATGGAACAGAAATGGGTCACCTTTGAAGGGTGGTGACCCTTTATCCATGAAACCCTGCTGTCCCAAAAGAGTATTTTAAGTGACTTTGCTGTAAGTTACCCCACAAGAAAACTATATTTCCTTTTTCCCATCTAATTCCATGCAGTACCCAACAGAAGCAGTTTTTCCTGAGGTAAATGGAGAACTGATCTTACACAGAAGGCAGGTGAGCTCCTCTTGGAGTGAGATCTGCAGCCTGCTGGGAGCAATGGAACAACATGATACCTAACAAGAAAATTCCCTATCCAAAAGGTCACATCTACCTAAGAAACAATGAAAACACCAAATTGCAATATTAATTTATTAGGAATTACTAATAAAGGAAATAGGGGGTTAAGAATGAAATTTTGCTGAGTTAATGGCAACATGAACTTAAGTTCACTGAGGTTGCCAATGAACTGAGAGTGAGCCAGAGGAGTTTCTGGATCAGAACACAGAGAACAAGGTAAGTGTTTGGTGTTTGGAGGTCCTGGCCCCATCCAGCCTTTCCAAATTAAATTATTATGTCATGTAAAAATCTCCAAATAATACTACTGCAATATTTTCCCTGCTTGGGAATTGAACATTTTCCTTCACCACCCCAAGATGTCAATGTGAAGCAACCAAAATGGGAAAATTTTGAATTCTAGCAAGACAGCAGAATCTGAATGCTGGGTGGGCACTCAGAAGGAACCAAAAAGGGAGAATTTTGAATTCTAGCAGGAAAGCAGAATGTGAGTGCTGGGCAGGCAGGACTCTGGGAAGCAGTGACGTGAGGGTCCCCATGGCCTCTGTCCCTGATGACCCAGTTGTGCTGTGATTTATGTGGGTTTGCAGCTGTCCTTGCTCCGACCCCAGAGGAGCTGTGTGGGAAGTTGGTGTCTCGGAGCCGCGGCGTGGCTCTGCCGAGTGTCTGGAGCCTGGGCTGTGCACACAAACTGATAAATAGGGAAAGGCAAAGGCCTGTGGGCTCCAGCTGCAGCAGAGCTGGGAGAGGAGCCGTGCCGGGAGAGGAGCTCCCTGCAGCCACCGTGAGTATTTCACTCCCTTCTCTGCATGCTCTGAGGTAGAAATTGCTGCTCAAGCCGTACATCAGTTTGCCACGTGAAAATATTCCAGGTGCTGGGCTTTTTTCTTCTTTACCTCCTTTTTTCTTTCTTTTTAAACATCTGACTCAATGAAAACAGCAAGCATGCACTTTTAAATCTGGTATCCTACTGCCAAGGGTTTGTTCCAACAATACTTCATTTGACACAGAGAGTGAAGAAAAACAACTTTTAAAGTCATTTATCTGTTTCCATTCCCAAAAGTACCCAGAAAAATGTGAGTTTCAAACAACTTCTAATCTCTTATTTTAGAATGTATAAAAATTATGCTTTTGAAATAATTATTCATGGATTAACAATTCCAAAGGAAAATTTCAAGATAATTGCAATGCAGTCCATTGGTGAAATAAGCCAAGTTCCTATTATGGTTACTATATGGAATATAATAAGTATATCTAGAAAAAATATAATAAGTTCCTATTATTGTTATTATGTGCAATATAATAAGTATATATATAAAAGAATATAAGACGTTCCTATTATGGTTATTATATGGAATATAATGACCAGGAAGGAACACATTTAATAAGAAGAAAAGTGGAATTTCTTCAAAGAGCAGCTTTGGGGAGCTTCTTGGTACATTAAAACCAGGAGGAACAGAAAAATCTTTAATAAGTGTGTAAGCTGCATACAGGATCAATCGAGTGATCCCACAATTTCCCCTGAAAAATCATTTTGTAATTAAGCAGTGATTACAGAATTGCTTGAGTGAAATTGAATAGATTAGCTGGCATCACATCTACTTGGTACTGATTATGCTCAGTTACTTTTTTCTCTTTTAGTTTTCTGTTTAAAATTTGACAAATTAAAAAAATATAAGCTTTGCTTTCCAGCTGCAAGCAAAGTACAGTGATTAAACCTGAGCCTGAAACGTGCTCTGAGCTCCACTACGTGACCACTAACGTGCCCCAAGGTGTGCTAAATAGATGGTGAAGACCTTCAGCTCGAGTTCCTAAAATTCCCTGTAAACAAGAAATTTCCCCATGACTCAACTGTCAAAATATTTACGATAGCAGCTAAAGCACTGTCAGTACCGACCTCTGAAAGGGCTCCCTGTAGCCCTGCTCCATGAAGGATGTTTTGTATCCCAATAAATTTGATAAGTTGATGATATGTTGCTTTATGATATGGGGTTTTATAGCAATAAAAATGATAAACCCCACATCTTTCACCATAAATAGAAATAAATAGATGTACAGTTCAGATTCTAGTCTGGACATGTACATTCTATTTATGGTTCTACTTTACTTTTATCAATCACTGGCTTTTTTTTTTTAGTGGATCCCATTTTTGATAAATTGTCAAGTTTTTCAGTTGGCACTAAGAACTAAATTTCTGCATGAGATGGGTAACCAAGCCCTTGAAGCAGCACGTTCTGGTTTATACTGAACGTTTGTAGGTCAGAAGATGAGCACTGACAAAACTAAGCCTGTAAAGGAACAACATTTTCAAACGTGCTTAAGCCACCTTGAGTGTAGGTCACCTGTTCCAAAAAACACCATTCTCCTCACCTGCTCAGGACTTCTCATGTGGAAATGAGAAAGGATTTGGCCCAGTAGCAGAAGGAGAAGCAGGAACAGTGTGTGCTTTACACAGGTGACATTTTCTGTCAGCTCAGTCTGTGTGACTCAGGGCTCAAGGCTCCCACTCTAAGTGTGTTACTGCTTGGGATGCTACAAAAGAAATGATTAAAAAATTCATCTTTTGTTCCCAGTTATTTCCACTTTTTAGGCTAAAGAACCTTTATGCATCCTCTCTGGGAACACATTAAGATTTTTCCTTCCTTTTAAAGCGCTCATGCACAAACATGTAGTTATATTGGGAATACACAGAAAAGAGAAAAAAGGACACAAAACATTTTGTTTTGGGAATGGCATGGCTTCAACTGCCCCAAGCACCCAAACCCGTTGCTCTATCCTTACTTCAGCTTTGTTCCAGTTACTGTTTTGGACATTACACCTGGGCATGTCTGGTACCTGCTGTCAGGAGCTTCACCATGCTGGGCACGTGCAGAATTCCCTTGCCTGGATAAGGTTACTGAGTTTGTGTGGGCTGGGGAAGTGTCCCATGAGGTGTGAGGGGTTTGGGATGGCCACAGAGCCTTGGGGAAATCAGCACATGGATCATGGAATCCCAGGAACTGCTGCAGTTTATTGGAGGCCTCCCTGCTGCTGCCTCACTCACCAGGGGGGAGGCAAAGGTTGGAAAAAACGACTCTCACAGTCACTCATAAATAATCAAAACTTGCCTGACCTAGGAAATGAGGTTCCTTCCTTACATATCTTATTCTCTTCTCTTTTTTTTCTTTTTGCTTCAAAAACCCCAATGCTTTGTTTGATCAGAACAAGCTTGTCAACACTAAATTCTCAAATGTCAGAAAATGAAACTCTTTATGTTTATGCACGTCTCATTCTAAGACAGTAGAGCATTCCTCAGACAACCGCTGGATTTACTATTCCCACTGCTCTAACATCCTCTTAATTCTCTTAATTTAAGATTTCAGCTTACAAAGTCTCAGTCTAAGCTGGAAATTTTTTAGGTGCAACTGGTTACTGTTATTAGAAGGGCCAAATCCTTTCTCATACAACACCTAAGCTGAGCAAACTTTGCCTAAGGAAAATCTGCTTCCAAGTTTTAGAATGTTTAAGCAATCAATGACCTTACATTTGGTACTTCATACTCCCAATATACTGCTTTTATTAGACTGGATCAGTGTAATTTTTTTAATCTATTTTTACTCTTAAATTATTACTTTTATTTAAAGAAACCACTGGAATTCAGAAACACATTTCTTCAGCAAACACACATTTTTGGGAAAAAATGTAGACTTTGCCCAGGCCAAATTGATCTAACTGATAAGACCTCATGATTCAGTGACTTATTTTGCTCTCAAACAAATATTTACTAGCAGAGATAACAAACCCCCAGCATTCCAGCCTCACTGCATCCTTTCACCTTCTGCTGACAACACAAAGTGAAAGTGGTCAGCCCCAAGCTCTGTGCAGTCTGGGGAAGGCATGTGTGTTTTACCAGTCAGGACTTCAGATTCCCTGGGGTGATTCATTCATTGTCTCAGCCCCAGCAAGGTCCAGGTATAGCACAAATCCCTTCCTTCAGGGATGGTCTTTAAACCCAACTTGCTGTAAATTCTGCAGATAATCCCATCGAAGGAGTTGGATTTGCTGTATTTTCCAAATCCTTCCATGCCTTTTTCATCTTTTCTATCCTTCTTGTCTGCTCAGGGAAAGCTTGTGAGTGGTTCATGGGCAAATTGTCTCTTACAGCCTTTGCTCAGTGGGCATGAGGCTCAGCAAAGGTTTAACTGTGCCCACATCCCACTCATGCAGAGGGACAAGGGAGCAAGGAAAATATTCCTGCTTACTCCTCTAATGGATGCTCTGTTAGCTCTCAATTCTAAGCAACCCCAGAGGTTTGCTGTAGGTGTATAAACTCAAACCCAGCTCATGCCACTGTCCATACAGACTTTTTTCTTTTTCCCCTAAAACTCTTTTAAGTGTTTTTAGAGCACACACTTCCAGAATTTCTCTAAATTTGAATTTATAAGTCCAATTACTGAAAAGTGAGGTAAGTGTTGAACTACAAGCACAGCAGCACTTCTCACCATGTCACTGTGAGCTCTCAGTGCACTTTGTAATTGGGAATGTCAGTGAATCCAGCCAGGAGCCCAGGCTCATTCAACAACCAAGGGGCAGTGGAAAGCTCTTTAGAGGCAGCACATCCTATAGAAATCAATATTTTGGTCTTCACTGAAAACTACACTGTTAAAGGAACACAGGAAGTGTAGTTAAGGCAGTGCTTAAGCAAGGCAAAGTTGAGTTTTACTGCATAAATGAGTACTTACATGATGAAGAACAGACATTCCATGCTGGCCTTTCCTTGCTATTTCCCTTACTTCACCTCTGACAAAACATGAATTAAATAAACTCATTAAAAGCCCATCTTTGTGCACAAACAGGACAGCCCCACATATACACCAGAGCAAATGCTCCAATTCATGCCCAAAGCAAGTTTATTCTATCCGTTAAATTCCTTTTAACTTTCTCTGAATTGGAGAATTTACCAGTCCAATTCCCCCACATGGTTTTGTGTAAAACTCAGAACAAAACATTTCTAATTATAACTTGGAAACTTAGGAAAGAATTCTACCCTGAATCTGTAATATCAGGACACTCAAACATTTTGTAGTCTCATTGAGGGTGTTATGTGACTTCACACAGACATCTGATTTTCTTATGACCTGAAAACTCTGCCATATTTTGGAGTTTTCTGGTTCTGTGTCTAACCTACCCAGCAATTCTTTCCCATGGGATGTTTCTCTTCTTTTCCCCTTTCCCCAGGTTGCTGTTTAAAGGCTGCTCTCACAGCAGAGTGGATGAAGCAGTGCAGCTGGGAGCAGAGCATGGCCAACACCTTTGTCACCGTCCCTGACGGGTACGGCCTGCCCGAGCCCATCCAGTACTACGGTGAGCAAAGCAAGTGTTGTACTCTGGAAATGCAGCAAAATGAACTCCTGCAGAATTATTTTTTGTTTAATTAATTTTAATTTCTCTTTAATGCACTTGAAAGCTCTTACCAAGCTCCTACTGAAAGTGTATGGAAATATATTACTGTGTGCTCATGCAGATTTTTGAGCACAATGGGATTATTCTGACTGAACATTCCATAGAAACATCCCCAGTGCTGTCTCCCTTTGACCTGCATGGAAAAGACACAAGTTTTATTACTGTATTCCAGATACATTATCAATAGATAAGGCCTGTTCTGTATCTTATGGAACTATAATTGCAATAACTAATTTGATTCTGGAAGACTAAAAGCAGGACCCAAAGCCCACTAAAAGGAAAAAAAAATCTGTTTTAAAAAATCTTTCCAATTTGTTTTTATAGAGATTTTAATAATCCCAAAGGAAGAATGAAACATGATGCGTGTTGCACAGGCTTTCTTTGGTATAGCTGTGTGTATTTAAGGGAGGCTGGATAAAATTGAAACTCAACAGACAGAAAGGCAGGAAGAAACTCTCTTTGTAATTCTGTACCTACATTTTACTAAACTAAATCCCATAACTGCAAAGACATGTGTGGGAAAATACTAAATAAAACAAGTCTCTTCCTTTTACTCCTCTGAAGTTCAATTTTAAGGCCCCTGTCACAGTAATTATTAGTACTCTCTGATTTCTACACAATTTTTCTCAGACCCTTATGCAACATTTTCAAAATGATGCCTGAGATATGTATCAGTAACAAACACTTTATTCATTAAGAAATTCACTTGTGGAACATGTTTGACTGTAGTGTGGACAATTAATAAAAACAAGTGTAAGATCTGAAGGCAACTGTGCCATCAGTTGGCAAGTGATATTCAATTTTCTACTAACACTAATCCACATGATATTGCCCAAACTGTTACTGAGTCATTTTTGCTACATTTCAGATTTCACTTAAGAACATTACAGGTTTAAATTTAAATAGAATATGTCAGATTGTCCCTCTGAAAACGTGTTCTTCTAATATTTATGCTACTAAATCTATAAAACATTTTCGTGGCAGTGTTCGCAGGAGTCTTAGGATGAGGGAAGAGACGAGGATCTGACTCCATGTTTCAGAAGGCTTGATTTATTATTTTATTATATATATTACATTAAAACTATACTAAAAGAATAGAAGAAAGGATTTCATCAGAAGGCTAGCTAAGAATAGCAAAAGAAAGAATTATAATGAAGGCTTGTGTCTCGGACAGAGTCTGAGTCAGCTGACTGTGATTGGCCATTAATTAGAAACAACCACATGAGACCAATTACAGATGCACCTGTTGTATTCCACAGCAGCAGATAACCATTGTTTATATTTTGTTCCTGAGACCTCTCAGCTTCTCGGGAGAAAAAATCTTAAGGAAGGGATTTTTCAGAAAGTGTCATAGCTACACATTTTCAAACTTTGGAGCAGCTGATATTGAGATATTCTCCAGGTTTTCACTGCCCTTTCCATTTCCCCCGGAACAGATGTTTTACCGGAGCACATCAACTACCAGCTGCAGGAGGCGGATTTCCAGGCTGCCCCGTACTGCCAGTACTCGGCAGTGCCGGTGCCAGCGCTGCAGCCCCAGCCCGGCCCGGCCCCGTACGGCTCCTACAGCCTGGAGCCCCCGTACGGCGACGGGCCCTGCGTGGGCAGCAGCTGCGAGCTCAGCAAGGGCCCCTTCCCGGCTCCCCACGGGGAGGATGGGGGGTTCCAGGGGCTCAGGAGGCCCCGGTTAAACCAGGCGGTGAGGCTGAAGGGGCAGGAGGAGCTGTGCGTGGTGTGCGGGGACAAAGCCTCGGGGTACCACTACAACGCGCTGACCTGCGAGGGCTGCAAAGGTGAGCGGGGGCGCGGGGCATCCGTGCAACCTTCCACGCAGATTTGAGCTGGTGTTACCACAGTGGCTTTTCATTTATCTAATGAACCCCCCCATCTAACAAGCTCACTCCAAATTCACGATTTTATAACGTTCTTTGAAGAAATATTTTCACAGTCTTTATTTAATATGAGCACTTTAAGCATCTCATGTTTGCATTGATGACTCGTTAGAGTAGTGTCAGTGTAACAAGGTGCTGCTTTTTTCATTAACATTTCTTAGAGATTTATTTCAGTCTTATTAATTTCACTTATAATTGAATAAAAGCAAGCAGTAATTACTTGCTAATGACATTTTAACTAGTTGATATGGGAGCTGTGTCATGAGGGGCAGCTCTGATCTCTGCTCTCTGTGAGCAGGCACAGGACTTGAGGGAAGGGCTGGAGCTGTGTCAGGGGAGTTTAGGTTGGATCTCAGGGAAGTTTCTTCCCCCAAGGGTGTTGAGCACTGCCCAGGCTGCCCCCAAGGGTGCCCAGCACTGCCCTGAGCCTGCCAGAGCTCCAGGAGCATTTGAACACTGCTCTCAGTGATGCACAGGGTGGGGTTTGGGGTGTCTGTGCAGGGTCAGGGGATGGACTTGGTGATCTTCGTGGGTCCCTTCCAAATCAGCATATTCTATGATTCCATGTATGGAAAATGTCAATTAATATCAGTCAGAAAGAACCAGACATAACTATATTTTTAAAAAGCAGATTTAAAATCAAGGTAACTTTTCCATTTAAAAAACCCCACGATTCAAACCCAGAGGACACTTTTAAATCCTTGTGAGATAAAGCTCCTTTGATTGCTCCAGCCATCACCGTGTTAGAGATACATATTACAAAATTGCCTTTTCACAAACATTAAAATGGATTTTATATGTGTGATGTTAAAGTAACTTTGCTATAAAGATACAGTTTTTATTTCTGTTGTTAATTAAGCTTAGACTTAGTAGTGAAATAGCTAATATAAGCTATATTATAATAGCTTATACTATGTATTTTATATAGTTAATATAAGCTATATTATAATAGCTTATGCTATATATACATAGCTTGTAATATATATTACAATAGCTATATACTTGTGTTAAAATGCCTACTTGAATAAGATAACATCCAGTGAACATAAGATAAAGACACCTGTACAGATCTGCCAACTGTCAGCACTCACCATCTGAAGACAGTGTGGACCAAGGCCCAAACTGGACGTGATAAAGAGAAAGAGCCAAAACCACAGCCAAAAAACACACATGCTCTAAAAAAGCAGACCCAAAGAGAAGCCACGTAAAATGGTTCCTGAAAAATGGAAACTAGTTTATAGATATACATAAGAGTCTATAAATATGCAACAGGCTGATGTAAGAGAAAAGGTATTTAAGAGATATCCCCAAAAGTAACAGTGTAGTCTTAACTGAGTGCCAAGATGCACCCAGCCTATGGTCCTTGTCTCCTATTGTCCTTTTAAAACTTTTTACATTTTCCCAAGAAAGTAAACGTGTTTTTCACAAGCTGGTGCTCGTTGCCAGGCTTCTTCCGGCGCAGCATCACCAAGAAGGCGGTGTACCGCTGCAAGAGCGGGGGGCACTGCGAGATGGACATGTACATGAGGAGGAAGTGCCAGGAGTGCCGCCTCAAGAAGTGCAGAGCTGTGGGAATGCTGGCAGAGTGTGAGTGCTCCTTCCTGCTGGATTCGTGACTAATCATGCAGATAAAACCTTCTCCAAAGTCAGTCTCTTCCTGAGGATATTGGTCTAAGCTTTGTTTGGCTGTAGGAAAATGTAGAAAAAGCTGGGGGTGTTTAGACTGGAGAAAAGGAGACTCAGGGGTGACCTTGTCACTCTCTACAGCTCCTGAAAGGTGGCTGTGCTCAGGTGGGCTGGGCTCTGTCTCCAGGAACTGACAGAACCAGGGGACACAGCCTCAAGTTGCACCAAGGGAAATTTAGGTTGGTGTGGTGGTGTTTGCCGGGGTCCCAGGACGACGGAAGAGATGAGAATCTTGACTCCATGTTTCAGAAGGCTGATATGATATGATATTATATTATATTATATATTAAAACCATACTAAAAGAATAGAAGAAAGGATTTCATCAGAAAGCTAGAAAGGAAAGAAATGAACGATAATAAAATCTTGTGACTGACCAGAGAGTCCGAGACAGCCGGACTGTGATTGGCCATTAATTAAAAAACAACCACATGAGACCAATCAAAGATGCACCTGTTGCATTCCACAGCAGCAGATAATTATTGTCCACATTTCATTTCTGAGGCCTCTCAGCTTCTCAGGAGAAAAAATTCTAACGAAAGGATTTTTCATAAAATATGTCTGTGGCAGGTTGGATATTAGGAAAAAGTTTTTCACCGAAAGGGTGATAAAGTTCTGGAATGCTCTTCCCGGGGAGGTGGTGGAGTCACCATCCCTGGGAGTGTTTAACAAAGCCTGGATGTGGCACTGGGTGCCAGGGTTTAGTTGGGTGTTAGGGAACAGGTTGGACTCAATGATCTGGAAGGTCTCTTCCAACCTTGTGATTCTGTGAAAATTAATTTTGGGGATGGTGGTACCTGTAGCATCTTGGTGTGCAGAAGCCAGCAATGCTTGGGAAGTATCCCTTCACCTTAAGAGAGCTGTTCAAAGACAGTACCAGAAAAAACGGAAGTACTAGCAAGATAAGCTGAATATCCCCAGTCTTGTCAGGACAGCAATGAGCAGATCAGAGGAGCTTTAAGGTTTGAGGGAAAAAATTTAAATAAAAATGTCATGGTGGGCTTGGTAAAAAATTCTGATGCCTGTATGTCACAGAGCCACAAGGACAAAGGTGCCTGCAGACCCTCAGGCCTTTGGTGGCTACTGAACATCAGCTCACCTGATAAGCAACAAGGCCACATTCTCTAGGAAACACAGTCCATTATATGTGACAGCTTCTGGGATGCAAGACTGAGTTATCTCTAATAAAAGTGATGACCTCAGACTGTAATTAATTGAAAATGGCCACTTCACACCTCACAGGTTTGCTGACTGAAGTCCAGTGCAAGTCAAAGCGACTCAGGAAGAATTTCAAGCAGAAGAGCAGTTTCCTTTGCAACATAAAGCTGGAAGATGAGGGACTGAATAGTAAGCAAGTATCATCTACAACAAGATCTGGAAAAGTGGGATATTTTTCTATTTAAAATATCTCTTTTTATCACTTATTCTTACTCCAAGTCATTATGATTTGATTGGTTTATTTTTTTAGCAGATTTCTGAAAAGATGGAACTTACTCCAGGAGAACATCAGCTTCTTGACCACATTGTAGCAGCACACCAAAAATACACAATTCCCCTTGAGGAAGCCAAGAAGTTTGTAGGTATCCAGCACCCCCAGCCTGCACTGCTGAGTCACTGCTGTTGTGTATTTTGGCTATATCCAATGTGCAAATGCTCTTTTTGCAGCTACAGGAAACTGCAAGCCCTGAGGAAAGTTTCCTCCACCTGTCTGAGACAGCTGTTGTCCATGTCCAGGTGTTGGTGGATTTCACAAAAAGACTCCCAGGTGAGTTCCTTCCTTTGGGGAACATTAGAGGAACCAAATCAAACTGATGACATGAACCAGAGAAAAAGACAGGCTTTAAGAAAAGGCTTTAAACTGATTATTTGTACTTCTAATGTGTCATGAGGACAACCTAGAAGCTTTCAGTTCAAAACTTTGCTATGATTAGATTTCTTTCCCATTTCTGACATGGAGTAGAGACATTTTCTGGAAGCATATGGACCTCAAAATACCACCTTGAGGGAATTACTATCTCACCACATTCTCTGAAATCCAGTTGAGTCTAGAATTTATCATAGTCACCAAAGGAAAAACCAGATGTTCCTTCAAAGGAAAAGGCAGCACAGAAGGGACTAACCAGGTGTTCTTATTCATATTTTCCTTTCACAAAGAACAAGGAAACATGCAATTAAATTCACTCCATTTCAGTGTAAAGTTGACAAAGTAACATTTGACAGGGAGGGTTGTTGTATTGCAGGATGATAACTTTTCTTTGTAAAACTCATTGACAAAGGTCAATCACCATATCTAAAGCAGGTATTTGATGTAATTTAGCATCTCTGTGGGGCACAGCTGAAGGAAGGGGTGAGCTGTCTGTTTGCTTGTGTTACATATCCTGCTTTGATCAAGTTTAAGAAAAAAAATCACCGGAGTTCCTTTGCTCTTGAATTACACGTGCAGACAATGAGCTTGTCAAAAGATGAACACAATTTCTAAAAAGAAAATAATGTAACAATTAATGGAGTCTCCAGAGTCACTAAACAATGCAGCAAATTTACCAGGTGTTGGGCCTATATTTATCAGGTACTAGGAAGAATGTTTTGATAACCCCTTGCTTAGTTCCAAATTTTTTACTTGTATCTTCTTGTGAATCTTTTAACACTGAAAACTGCCCCCTCCTTTTTTTTTTTTTTTGCCCCTTTTTAATTGTCTAACCTGCAGACTAGCAAGAAAGATCCCAAGTCTTTGGCACATGCATCATTTAACTATGGCTCCCCCTTTCCAGTAAAGATATTTATTTTTAAAAAATCATATTTTTCACATGATGTTGGGGGCTTAAAGGCAGCCCCAGCCTTCCCTGATCTGAACATGCACCTTTCTCTGCAGGGTTTGAAAGTTTAGCCAGTGAGGACCAGATTGCTCTGCTGAAAGGGTCCACAGTGGAGGCAATGTTCTTGAGATCAGCCCAAATCTACAACCAAAGAATGAGCGAGTGCCAGCCATCAACCAGTGAAAGTAGGTCTGAAATACTTGACTTGCATCATTGTGGGGTGAGTAGATGATATCAGCTGTATTAATTACATATTATACATTGTGTCAAATTTAACACAAGAGACCTTGACCAATAAAAAAGAACTTGGATCCAGATGCCAAAAAGGATTTTATACCTTTGTGGGTCTGGGAAAAATTCCCACATTTTCAGCAATGATATAGACAAATATTTAAGATCGCTTTCAGCTTGACTGGGAACTGTCATCTGCCTTGTTCCAGGTCATGTAAGACTTTCTGATCACGGGCCATGTTGTCATGTTCAAAACCTTGATAAAAACAATATTTATTCCATGGAAATGTGTCATAATAAAGAGAGGCCAACTTCTACTACTACCACAGGTAATGGAGGTCTCAGAATCTAAACATTGTGAATTTTTTGCTTTACTGGCCCTACTTCTCTTACACTGAGCTACACTGTCCCTATGGCCACTGTTCCATCTCCTTGCCTCTCTTCTTCCTCTCTTCTCTCATTCCTTCTCCTCTCCCTCTCCCTTGAGCTGCTCTGGCATTACCTCCTCAGGTACTACACACTGGCATTACATCCTCATGGCAGGAAGAGGTGTGTTCATGCTTACTTGTATCCCTTGAGTAATATACACATTCAAAGCTCCACAGTACAACTGCCATACAACTTCTGTTATTATTTTAGCAATTAACCTTGTTTTCACAAAGTTAGTTAACTATTTCATGCAATAGAACAGCCCCAAGCCTTAAAAGATTCCCAGAATCAGAGAATCAGGGAATGGGTGAGGTTGGAAGGGATCACAGTCACCTGGTGCCACCTCCCAGCTCCAGCAGGGTCATCCCAGAGCACATGGCACCAGCTCATGTCCAGATGGGTCTGGAATATTTCCAATTAGGGAGACTCCACATTCTCTCTGGGCAATCTGCTCTCTCACAGGAAAGAAGTTTTTCCTCATGTTCAGGTGGAACTTCCTGAGCATCAGTTCCTGCCCGTTTCTCTGGTGCCATTGCTGGTCCCTGCTCTCCCTGCAGACAGGGACACCCAGGAATGAGGGCCCCTCTCAGCTGGGGCTCCTCTCGAGGCTGAGCAGCCCCAGCTCCCTCAGCCTTTCACAGAATCATGGAATCACTTAGCTTGGAAAAAACCTCTAAGATCACAGAGTCCAACCATTCACCATTTCCTCGTAAGGGAGATGTCCCAGTCCCCTCACGAGCTCCACAGCCTCGGCTGGATCTGCTCCAGGAGCTCCATGTCCCTTGTCCTGGGGAGCCCAGATGGATCCAGGGAGGGTTACCTCGCACCCTTCAAGCAATGATTTGCAACTGTTTCTGCACTGAAATAACATCCTCATTATTCTGCACGTTTGTGCTTTTGTTTGTTTGTTGGTTTTTTTGGTTGGGTTTGTTTGTTTGTTGGTTTTTATTTTTGTTGGGTTTGTTTGTTTGTTTGTTTTTGGTGGGGGGTTGGTGGTTTGGTTTTTTTTTTTTGGTTTGTTTTTTTTTTGGTTTTTAACCAAAAATTGATGGTTTTTTTTCATTTTCAAGGCATAACTGAGGAGTTCATCACCGCCCTATTCTACTTCTACAGAACCATGGGGGAACTCAAAGTGACCGAGACCGAATACGCTCTGCTCGTAGCAACAACAGTGTTCTTTTCAGGTAAGCTGGGAAGATGACAACAGCGAGCTGTCACTTGCCCCGGGGAGCTCCCATTTGTCCCCTCAGGGGCGGCGTCGCCGACTGGACCCTGAGGGGCGGCGGCGCCCGGAGCATCCCGCTCACCGCTCTCTCCGTGCCGCCGCTCTCCCGCAGACCGCCCGCTGCTGAGGGACAAGCGCCATGTGGAGGAGCTGCAGGAGCCGCTGCTGGGGATCCTGTACAAGCACTCGAAGCTGCAGCACCCGCGGGACCCTCAGCGCTTCGCGCGGCTGCTGGGGCGCCTCACGGAGCTGCGCTCGCTCCGCCACGCCCACGCGGGGGCGCTGCGCGCGAGGGACCCGCGCCTGGCCGCGCCGCTGCGCGACCTCTGGGACCTCCACTAGGCGGCGCCAACGCCGCCGGCCCGCGCGCCCCTTCCCTCCTGGGGTGCGCGCCGGCGTTTCCCGCCCTTTTCGCCCTCCCTCAGCGGCTGCCGTGAGGCGCCGGTGCCGCTGTCGCTGCCGGTGTCGGTGGTGGTGGCGATGTCGCTGTTGGTAGACGTGTTGGTAACCGTGCCGGTGCTGGCATCGGTTTGGGTGCCACACTCAGTGCCAGTGTCAATGCTGGTGTCGATATCGGTGCCAGTGTCACTGCTGGTGTAGGTGGTGGTGGCAATGTTGCTGTCGGTACAAGCGTTGATGTCAGTACCAGTGTCAGTGCTGGTGCCAGTATCAGTTTGGGTGCCATGCTGAGTGCTGGTGTCAGTGCTGGCACTGATGTTGGTGCCAGTGCCGGTGCTGGTTGTTGCTGCTGGTGTCAGTGTTGGTACCAGTGTTGATATTAGTACCGGTGGCAATGTCAGTGCCAATATCCAGTGTTGGTGTCACTGCTTTTCTCCAGGCCCACCAAGAAAAGCCCATTCAAACCACTTGTGTGGCTGTTCCTGAGCACCCAGCAGGGCCCTGTGGCCAAAGCCCAGTGAGCCCTCGGGCTGTGGGGCTGTGTCAGGTCAGCGGTGCCACCGGCCAGCCCTGGCCTGGCTGCAGCGGGTGGGGGACGCTGACAGGGACACGGGGACACTGCTGGGAGCCCCCGGGCAGAGTCCTGACCCGAGCACACACATCCCAGCCTGTCCTGGGAAGGCCAGGCTGGACCAGACCAGGAGCAAGCTGGGATAATGCAAAGTGTCCCTGTCCCTGGCAGGGGTGGCACTGGATGAGCTTCCAGGTCCCTTCCAACCCAACCCATTCCATGGTTCTGTGTGTGTGAAGTTTGCTGAAGTCATTTCTCTGCAGACTGCCAAGACTGGTGCTGGAAGGAACATCTTTGACTTCAATTTCAAAGACTTCTGCTGTTATTCTCTATCAAGACTGAAAGAAATGATCTTCTCAATCATCTGCTCTGTGTTGTAACTGTACATCACCAATGATAAATCCACGTTTGATGTGGGTGATTCAGCAGTTAGCAGTGCCCCACTTGGATGCTTGCACTGGCTTTGAAGTCCTGCTTACACCAGACCAAATGTGCAGTGGAAATATTCTGTCACCACACTGAGTTATGTGAATTAAACAAATTGTTGTTTCATGTTGAGGTTCCTCACAGAATATGTTTAGATTCAAATGTGATATTCTGACAGGAGATGAGTTACACTATTTATCCTATTTTTTGTGACTTGAAAACCTTGTAAAATGGCATTTTCATACTAAAACATAGCCAGATGTGGTGTTTAAAACTACCCATGGGAGTAAAGAAAAAAATAAATATCAACTACTGGACTTTAAAGAAATCATTTTGCTTTGTGAATCCTTAATCATGCACCTGTGCTCAGATAGGCAGCAGCTGATGAATTCTCCTCATCAAAACATTCCACTCTGGCCTCAGCCTATACAGCAAACTACAAAACACCAGTGGTTTGAAAAGCCACTGTGAAGTATGAAGCAAATGAGTTCCAAAGCCATTACCAATATTGGTAATTTCAAAAATTGCAGTTGATCCATTAATTAAAAATTGTATTTTCACATTAGCTATATTTTTTTTCTTCTGGATTTTATAATCCTTTACAAATCTACCCATAGGAAACTAACTCTTAAGTTTGTGCAGAGTTTTAACAAATGCCCAGGTGATGATTTTAATTTGCCATTCAGTCCCTGTACTGTGGCAAAATCACTGATTCAGGTAAAACTAAAATAAATTTTACCTTGAACATTCTTTAACATTTTAAAATATTTTCGAGTTTTAATATTTATGAGCAATCTAACAGTTTAGTAGCTGTAAATGTTAAATACAGTTTCACTGTTAGTTTTTTTAAAAATATGTTGACCAAAATCACTTCATAGTTCAGATATGGTTTCACAGGAAGTAAAAGTTTGCTCTGAAGCAGATGAAGAAGTCAGCTATGCCTCAACTCTGCTTATCTAAATTCTTAGGGCCTCTTAATTTGTTCACAAACAATTCCTCAAGTATCATTCAGAGAGTATTTCAAGGCTAAATAAGAAAGCAAATAATAATTCTCTGTTTCCTGTTTGCAGCTGAATCACTTAGAGGAGAACTTTTGAAGATTACAAAAGGAAAAAACATTACTTGAGTTTTGCACACTACAGTCAGGTTCCACCGAGGAAATTTACTTTTCAGAACCTGATTTTCAATTTTTAAAGTAATTTATACTAAAAGTATTTATGGAATATAATGCAAGTGCATTTGATCTTTGTTAAAAATCTATAAATGTATGTAATATTACATTTTAGTAGCATTTTTTAGTAAACATCCTATTTTTCTTAAACATAAAGTTGAAGTGAAAATCCAGTTCAGAGAAGACAAATGCTGAGCATTTACCTCTTCTATTCTGTCCCACCTGGGGCAGAGTTTTACCTTTAGCATTATTTTGGTGCTGGGTTGGTACTGTTCATCCTTGACAATACTCCAGGAGGTTCTGGATTGTCATTGGTGCTAATAATTTGTTGTTTGTTTTTTTGTTTAGCTTTGCCCTCAGCACATTGATTGTGTATCTCAGACTAACAGAAATATCTAGCACTTTCCAAAGAAATGAAACCAAATCCAAAGGGCTCTATGGTCTGAGCCAAACAGCAAATAGGATAATGAAGTATTTTCAGACCATAAATGGAGATTGCTGGCATATGATCTGCAACAAAGAGATTTGCTGTTTTACTCTGGGGTTGATAGGAAATGCTGCAGCTAATCCTAGGAAAGAAAGAGAAGAGCAGACTGTGAATCTATACATTTGAGAGATGAGAGCTGTGTTTTGGGCTGTTACAGAGACTGGCAATAGGCAGATTAGCTTTGAAAATTCAGCAGCCACAGGCTGTTTAAATTCAAAACCTGGCAAAACCACTTGTTTCTATGGCAGCATATCAGGATCTTATTTCCTTTTATCAGTGGAGGGCTGCAACTGGATGGACTTGGAGATAATTCCTCTACCAGAATACTCATCTTTCAGAATCTGATTGGTTTTGTCTGTTTTTCAGCAGCAGACCTTCCAATTATTGGTTGTTTGCAAGTATGGACATGTTCTTACTTTACTATCTACAGCTGCATATTTCATGGAAATAAGAGTGGCCCTGTCTGTAAGTAACCTGCTCATGAGATCACAAAGTTTTCTTTGTGTTGTACCACTACCAGGGGCAGGGTGAGTAGGAATAATGTCTGACAACTTCTTATGGTTCCTCCTTTTGTTTTTGGCACTGGTCAGTGACAGAGAATCCTATTAAATTGCAGTTACATATGAGCTTCTGGTATGCACTGAATTTCTGTAGCCCATTACAGAGACTCCTGGGGAATGAACCCAAGGATTTTATAATTACTAAATTCTATTTACAGATATCACTTGAAGCACTTCCTGTAGAACATCAGCACACCATCATTCACTTAATGAAAGAGTAAAATCACTGATGTCAGGGAATGGATTGGTTTGGTTAACAGAAAGGTTAAAGATAAATAATTAACAGTGTAACTGGCTGTTCCAGAACAGGGCTGCAAAGCTGGGCTATAAAAGCACATTAAAAATTTCTATCACTGAATCTCTGCAGGTCAGCAGGAGGGCAACCAAAGAAACAGATCCATGAGCACCAGACTGGGGATGATGGATTTTAGGAAACTGTATGGAAGAAGCCTCAGGCACTCACAAATTGTGACACTGGACTTTCTTGTCCTTCTTGCTGCTCCCCGTAGCTCGTGGGATCTCACTCCCACCAGAGAGGTCAGTAGTGAATGAGCTCCATGGTCACAGCCATAAGGACAATCCAGGAGGTTTTTTACCAGCTTGACAGTTTGTGTAAATGACTGAAGATATGTGAACATCACCTTTTCAATGGGCAGGGTAACGGTGCCAGCAAGGGAAAGGCAGCAGCCAGGAGTTTCTGTGACCATATCAGCATGGGGCTGAGCTGATAAGCAGCACTCACATTGGTCCCAAGCTCTACCCAGAGTCATTTATTGCCCTTCCAGATAAATGAATTTTCATTCTTAATACCTGGTCAGGTATTTCCCCAGTGCACTGCAGAGTGTTCAGAGACTGGGTAAAAACATGGCAGTGAATAAAGGCACCACTGAGACCAAACCAACTGCTGCAGTGGCTGATAGTTGCCAGCATTCAGTGTCCCCACACCAGGATGACAGCTCTGAACCTTCCTGACAAGGGGGCTCAGCACACATGGAACCAGAGACATTGCTTCTGTGCAATTGCCTTAACAACCAAATTTGTAATCACTGCAAACAATGAAATTGAGTTTGTGTGGCATGACCTATTTTATGTAACATCAGCAATTATGTTTGCATCCATTAATTCTTTATTGCTCAAACCCTGTATCAATTTTCTGTTATTTTACCTGGCTGGTGGAGAGTTACCTGGGTCAACACTTGTTCCTTAAATATTGCCATTATATTAGCACTTTCTTTTAATGTTTTGAAATTTCCTCAGTATTCCAGACTTCTTGTAATGAGCATTAGCTAGCTAATCATGTAGATTTTAAAGTATTTATTCCTTTTATGATTTATTTAATATTTTTTGTTGCAGATCTGTGTGTGGTTGTTCAGTCACTATGTTTTCAAAAGCACAAGTACTTTGCCTTTACTCTGCATCAACAGCTTGTCTTCATCTTTTAATGTTCCCTGCCTTTATTATTGGCCTCTGGCCTCCCAAAGTTCATTTCCTACTCTTCAGCTTCCTGTACAAGTTTTCTGAATTTTCTCACCTCTAACAGATATTATTGCTAGTTTTCCCCAATTTTTGTTGCTATAGTTCTTAATGTTGCACTCTCTTTTTCATCTTTATTATGACTTTCAAGCCTTGTTACAATTTGTTACTGATGTCCCTACATCTTTTAAGGCAAATTCTTAAACCTTTTTTTTTTTACCCTAATCTCCCCCGCCCCTTACACCCAGTTTTCTGAGCTCAGAGAAATTGGCACTTTGAGGCAGCACAGAGTACATATCCTCACACTCTGACCTGTTCTCTGCCTGTGTTCTTACAGTGGATGTTGAGACACCTTAAACCTGGCTGTGGTGGTCTCCAGGGTGCACAAATGCAGCTCCAACTGTCTAAAGCTGTGAATCTTTAGAGGAAAGAATCAGCTGTGCATGCAAGGGCCACATGTGATATTTTTGCTTTAAGAATGCTGCTTTTTAATTCTTACTTTGAGCATTTTTGTCCTCTCTGAGTTTTGGTTTTATGAATTTTTTCAGGTTCTTTGTGTCCTTTGAAGTACTTTCTGCATTTCCCAAGAACAAACATTCTTTTCTGTGGTTAAAGCTTCAAATGACCAAGCCCATACATGTGTAGGTAGTGTGTGTGTGTGTACAGTGTACACATTTACATTATCTGTGTGGGGTTGTGTAGTGTGTACTGAGAGAACCTGTTTGTATTCCAAATATATCAGAAAAATACAGAGTTAATAACAAACTGGAATAGTAGCAAAGTGAGTGTTACTCTCCTGTTGCTAAGTGAGGTGGACAGATGTTACAAAGAGTACAATTAATACTCTGCTGATGTCCCTAAGCCAGAAAGAGGTTTAAACAGAATTAAATTATATTTAATTCCAGAAAAAATTTATATGGTAGAAATTAACCCAGAATTAAAGACTCCATGAAAACAGAACACATTTGGCTAGTCTTAACTGAACAAAACCTCTATTATGTTATCCAAAAAATGCTTGAAAAATTAGCCCAGGACACAGACCTGTGTGCAGCAGTCTGAAATCAGGAAAAGGAGACACTATTGTGCAGGAATTAGCTGAACACCAATTGGGACCAACTGGATGACTCCTCCAACACCTCAAAGTAACCATATTTACCACCTCAAACTCAGGTTTTCCATGTTTTTTATGGTTACGTAAATCAGGAATGTGGTTGACCTGCATAAGACATCCATCAGATCAGATTCCAGATGGGAGTTAGGTGATGGTCTGGAAGGCCACGTGTTCCCAGAGCTGCAGGCAGGGAGCTCAGGGAGGGGCTGACACAGAATTGTGCCTTTGTCAGCCTCTTCTCCCTCTTGCTCTCCCAAATGTGAGTATTTTCCCCCATGTGGGGACATTGTTTCATTGGTGTTGATGCAATATTTTGTTTCTTACTGTGCTGTGAGGAGGGGTTTTATAAGTTTTTTCCCTATCAATCAGTATTCAGTGAATTGCTTATTTCTTCAATATTTGCTGAGCAGGTTCCAGGCCAGCCAATTTCTGTGTTTGGCTTGAGCAGGTGAGTCAGGCTGTGCCTGAGCAGGCTGCAGAGCAGGGAGTTTGGTTGCAGATTTGTTGCTTCCTGGGCACTGCACAGACTTAGAAAACCCCAGAACAGTTTGGGTTGGAAGGAACCTTAAAGCTCATCCCATTCCCCCCCCCTGCCATGGGCAGGGACACCTTCACTATCCCAGGCTGCTCCAACCTGAAGCACTTCCAGGGCTGGCACAGCCACAGGTCCCCTGGGCACCCTGTGCCAGCCTGTCCCAGCTGTGCCTGGCAAGGAGCAAGCAGAGTGAACCAGACCTTGTTAAACCTTAGCAAAACACAGGTGCAAAACTCATCAGCTGTGATTCTGGAGGGCTCCATATCCATTCCAGCCTTCCTGCTGTGGTCTTGCTGTCCTATGGAGCAATTAAATTAATTCATAATAACAACTTTTTAAAAGCACTGGTTAGTTTAAAAGCCTGAGGAGAGAATGACTGTTAATATAATTAGATTTCCAGCTCCAGTTTCCAGGTTAGGATATTATGGACACGTTTGTTCCTATCACATTTGCTTTGTGGTTCAGTATGAATTTTCAATAGATGACTTTGTGATAAGAATGCAGCAGTTCACATGCAATTATATAAACAGTAAGATCAGCCTGGAATTAGCCTGGAGAGTATAAAGCACACACAGAGCTTGTGCTGGGTCACTGCCTCTCCCAGCTCAAGGCAGAATCAGGTTCCTGTAATAGGGAAGAATTCTGCTGACAAGAGGTTGGTCTGTCCAGATTGGTGTTGCAGCTACAGGGTAAACCAGCCTGTGTAATGGATGGCTTTGCTATGGGAAATTGGCAGCTGGAAGAGACTAGAGGGTGATGTCCAGATGTTGGTAGACACTGTCACTTAAAGTTTATCATTTAGAGGCTCTAGAGTAGTTCCTGAAATTGTCTTGGGAGCTAATCAAGGTTCTGTTCTCAGGATCCACCCTGCAGGTCTGAGAAATGAGGCCAGCACAACAGGCAGATAAAGCAGGATTCATTGAGTTGAACTCTTTGCTGATGTTCTTTATTGTAATTTGCTTGAATCTATTATTTAGTTCTTGGCTGTGTTCCCATCTCATCATGCCTCTAAGCCACTGGAAATTGAAAAATCCAGTTTTATGCCTGATATGCACAGCCTCATGTTTTGTCTTGTTAACATTTTATAAGATGCTTTCTTTAGAAAATTGTTTTAAAGCAGTGAGATTATTTTATTATCTCTGCTTAATTCTAGAGCTTATGTTCTCTTACATGTCACACTTTCAAATCTTTCAGCTCCTCTTATTTGTTCTGTGTCAGGATTTTATCACTCACTAGTGAGAAATTCCAAGTAATGTGCTTTAGTGGGGGGAAAGTGAATTTGTTCTATGTTGTTAATGGCCTCTTTACCCTTGATCTCTGTTTAATGGTCAGTATTATTTCAATAAGGACTGAGATTGGAAAGAAATTGTCAGGCTGTAGCTAGAAATGTTAAGATTACTCCAGGTATGTGACTGTCCTGGCTGCTTCTGTCACATGCAGAGGACATGGCTGGAAGGCACATCTCATTTTACCAGTGGTTTGCTCTATTTGTTTGTTCTTCCCCATCCAGCATGAGTCCCTTCTTTGTGATGTCTCTCCTCTTTGGCCTGATTTTCGGACAAGCAGCATCACTGTGTGCTCCTTCTGAGTACACAATCCACGTGGAGAAGCGGGAATGTGCCTATTGCCTGGCCATCAACACCACCATCTGTGCTGGATTCTGCATGACTCGGGTATGAGATGTTTCTGGAACAGCCACCACTGCAAACCAAGGCTCTGTTCTCCCACAAAATAGTGTGCAAATGAGCAAATTGTAAAAGAGTTTATCACAGGCAGAAAAACTTCACTGTCACCATGTTTTCAAGTTAGCTTTTTGCAAAGGTGGGGATGAAAAATGCCAAGCCTGTGGAACTATGGAGTTGATAACACCAGTGGCACAACAGAGATCTGACTGCTGCTGCCACTGCAGAGCCTTTGTGAGGGGCAGATTATATTGTGTCACTCTTAATTAATGTAAATAACTTAGGTACCTTCTGCTCCCACTGCCGCTATCCCAGCTGGCTGTGGGGACAGCTCTGCAGCAGCCACACCACTCCACACAACTTCACTGTTCAACACAGCATTTTGAGTTCCAGCTTGGGCAGCAGGGAGCCAGAAGAGATCCCAAAGCACAGGGAGCACTCTGAGCCACGTGGATTAGTTAAACCAGAAAAACAAGGGGAATGTGCCTGTGTGGGGAGGGACCCCCAGTCACAATTAGAGCTCTGAACTCAGTAGTACCAGAGCTGAGCTCAGGTGTGAGTTTTGGCCTCTGCACCTCACAGGACATTTCTGACACACATGTGCCTCAGTGAAACAACACATTTCTCTTTTCTTTGTAGGACAGCAATGGCAAGAAGCTGCTCCTCAAGAGTGCTCTGTCCCAGAATGTGTGCACATACAAAGAGATGCTGTACCGGACAGCGCTGATCCCAGGCTGCCCTCTCCACACCATCCCCTACTACTCCTACCCCGTGGCTGTGAGCTGCAAGTGTGGCAAGTGCAACACTGACTACAGTGACTGTGTCCGTGAGAGGGTCAGGACAAACTACTGCACCAAGCCACAGAGGCTCTGTAACCTGTAAAGCTTTCAAGGGGATGGGGGTGAAATGTACTGCTCTGCTCACACCTCAACAGAAATAAAACTGTTTCGTATTCGGTTTGCAAACTGCTGTGCACAAAGATTTATTCTGAAGGTGTATCATTAGTTGTTTCAATTAATGTTCTGAGGCAGGCAGAAAAGAATGATAAAGGCTGTATGGTTGTACTGAGAACCCACATGAATTCACTTTGGAGAATGAGGAGACAGGACTGTGTGGATGTATCAGCCTTTGCTCACAAGTCCCAGATATTTTCTGAAGAGATGCTCAGAGATTTGTTATATTGACATATTTCACAATTTGATATTGATTTATTTCAGAGTTCACCTATTTTACTTGATATATTTCAGAGTTAAAAAAGAGGCCATACACTCGCTTGGTATTGAACTTTTAAAATAGACTTTGACACATACTTACAGCCTTCAAATTAGCAGCAGGATTTTTCCATCTATGTATTATTAGTTCAGACACTGTAGATCTGTATCCTCCCTGCTGTTGTCCAGATCTGTGTTTATTTGGAATGCTTCTCTACATGAATGGCATAATCCTCCCTTCCCTGCAGACACAGTTTGAACTACACCTGTCTCTGTGAGCACTGAGGAATCACTGCAGTTTCAAAGGTGGCTGCTCTGCTCTCCACAAGGGCAGTGTACTGCCATCAAATGGAAAGCAAAACTCAAAAAATCCCATTTTTCCCCACAGGTGAACAACTCCCCTGGGAGTGGAAGGAGAGCTGAGCCCACCCTGTGTGCTGCACATGCACAGGTGAGAGTGCAGAGCCAGGAATAAAGAAAAGTAATGCATGTAATCAATGTAAACTAAAAACTGCTTCCTTTCCACTGAGATTGTAGCTCCCAAGAAATTACAGATATTCCATTCACATATTGCTTAAAATAGTAAATAAAGGAACCAGAATTCACAGGATACAAATATGAAATTTAACATTCTTAGAAAAATCCTTCTTTCGGGATTGCAGTTTCATGACTGTTCCTAGAATCTGATTCTCTGTTCCAAACACCTTCATTTTATTTAATCTGCAGCAAAACCTGTGAGAAAGCCCAAGGGAAACTTCTAGTGCCCCTCTGGAGCAGGGGTTTGGACAGGATGAACTCCAGAGGTCCCTTCCAACCTCAACCAACCATGGCAATTTGGATATATGTCACGGATTCTACACAAGGTATGAACTCCAATTATATGTGCATTATTTGGTGATAAAGAAATACCTTCACAGGCAAGGTTTAAAGATTTAAATACTCCAAAAACAAGTTTGAAATTTACAGAAAATCCAGAGCATCTGCAGGAGCAGCCCTACTTCTGTAAAACTGATCCCTTACACCTCTGGTTTAAACAACCCGGTCATAGCTAATTTTATAGCTGATTTGGTACAAGACTATTTCTAAAACTCTTCAGAGCAAGAGAGGTTAGTTACAATTAAATTACAAATACTTTCTGGTGGTGAGAATGAGATATTCCCAGTTCCTTCTGTATATGAGACAGAGCAGCTGTGGTCTCCCAAGCTCTCCAAGGAAGAGCTGCAACATGAACTGCTGCTGTCCAGTTGATGAAGAGCACAGGAATGGTAGAAAAAACTTGGGAAATAGCTATTTATTGAACAAAGCAGCCCTTATGGTATGTGGTAAATGCCAAAGAAACAAAGTGTTCAGCTTTAAGATAAGCCAGAGGTTATTCAAGGTGTCTAGACTGTTAAAAGTGTTATTTAGCACAGGAAAATAGAATTCTGTTTACTATTAAACAGCACTTAGCAAAATAAAAAGAGAGTACTTGGCCTATTTACAGTATCAGCAGCACTGCTAAATTATTGTAATGTCCTTTATGGCCTGGCAGATTTGTCTTCAGTACGAACAAAAAACAAGTCTACTTTTATGGTTAATGCCTGTGGAAAATCATTGAGAGAAAATAACTAATGTGCCTTCTTTTACACTTCAGAAAAACCCAAATTGAGATGTTTGTGTTGTGCTAACATATCTATTTAACCACACGCTTCCATGCCCTCAGAGGACTGTGTTTGGCAGTTTTCATGTTCAAGTTTAAGACCTCCAAGCCCAGCGATAAATCCCTGTTCAGGTGATGAATCCTTCCAGACATGTCTTTGTTACCTTCCGTTTATCCCAAGACGGTTTCCACATTACTCAGCCATGGATTTTCAGGCAATCCAAACATCCTCACCCTGTGTCCGTCCCTCAGCCCGGGTGCGGAGAGCACAGAACGGGCTGTGGGGGCCGGGGCTGGAGCCGCGGCTGCTCCCGGCGCTCCGGCCCACGGCAGGTGCTCGGAGAGGCGCAAACCCGGACGCATTCACATGTGGAGCACGGAGAAGGAGAAGCAGGAGAAGCAGGAGAAGCAGCCCGCGCTACCCGCGGCTCCCCCGGCGCAAGTAGCGGCCTGAGCTCCGCACCCGCGGGGGCTGCGGCGACACCCCCGGCCCCCAGGGGGCGCTGTGGCGAGGGCTCTGAGGGGCGGCCCCGCCCGTACCGGCCCCCGCCCGCCGGGGCCGCCGCTGTTCCCCCGCAGGTAAAGCGGCATGGGCGGCATTTGAGGGGGGATTCTGCCCCTCTGCCCTGCTCAGGTGAGACCCCACCTGCACAGCCGCCTCCAGCCCTGGGCGCCCAGCACAGGAAGGAGAAGGGGCCAGTCCAGAGGACCTAACGGGATGATTAGAGGGATGGAGCAGTTCTGCTGGGAAATTCGAATTGTCCAGCCTGGAGAAGAGAAACTTCGGGGTGACCTTATTGTGGCCTTCCAGTACCAGAAGGGAGACTACAAGGGGGATGGCTTCACACAGACAGTAGGTTTAGATTGGATATTAGGAAGAAATCTTTCCCAGTGAGGGTGCTGGGGCCCTGACACAGGTGCCCAGACCAGCTGAGGCTGCCCCGGGATCCCTGGAAATGTCCAAGGCCAGGCTGGACAGGGCTTGGAGCACCCTGAGGCAGTGGGAAGAGCTTTAAGGTCCCTTCCCGCCCAAATCATTCTGGGATTGTGGCCCCGCCCCGCCCGCAGCGCGAGCAGCCAATGGGGAGAGAGCCCCGCCCACAGTGGGCGGGGCATCATCGGCACGCGGGTCCCTGAGGGGCATTCCAGCGGTGCCGGGTTTGGATCCCGGCGGGTCCCGATCCTGATCCCAGTCCCGGTCCCCAGTCCGGGGCCCTGCCTGCCTCGCTGGCCGAGGGCTGCTCCGTCACCTGGAGCCCACCCGGTGTCCTGGATGCTGCAGGTGAGGCGGAGGCAGCCCCGCGGTGTCCTCAGGGCCTGGGGGGGCTCTGGCCGCGCGGATCGAGTTCTCTCCGGGAGTCGTTTATTCCAGGTTATTTTTATTAGGAAGTTGTTTCAAATTCAAGACACAGAGCCGATAAAACGCCACTTCGGTACACATAACAGGGAAGTGAAAGCTAATTTCAGCCACAGAGTTAAATTTGTTTTCTTTCAAAGCAAGAGGTAATTCTGCCACAGACTTGGCAGCATGAACCAAAATGCCAGTTCTGTCCAAAATCAGAATTTATGCTGTGCCATACACATTATCCAGGAAGTGGTTAGTGTTTTGGAGAACCTCGTGGCTGGAGCACCAATAGAGAGGAAAAAGATTGAAAAGCTTTATTTATGTACATTTTCTATGAACAGCATCCGCTGCTGTTAATCCATAGCCTGCAAAGGCTGTGCAATACAGCATTTGAGGGCTTAAGACAACTCTATTTCTTTTTCAAGACACATGAAATGTGTTTTGTTATAAAACTATCAGTATTAAGACAAGTGAAATACTACTCTTCATTGTAGGGAAGTCACAGGGCTGAGCTTCATCAGCTGCTGTGTGATTTCTGAGAGATACCAAAAACTGGCTGAGGTTTCCCTGTCACAAAGGAAGCTCCCACTGAAATCAGTAACTTAGAAAAATTAGACAAGGGAAATGTGAATAAGGATGTTTAGAGACACAGTAAGGGCATCAACAATTTACATCTTTATGCTGTAGAACAAACTGACTGGAGAACAAGAAAATGTGTGTAATGTGCTTTCAAAATTATATCACCTGGAGGGATGTGATCTTTTGTCACTTTTCTCTGACACAGGTGCAAGGGACAGGATTAATGGGTATTTTTGCTGCCTTTTGTGGCAGTAACTGAAAAAAATACCTTCAGTTACTAAGATGCAGAGAAAACTGCAATTATATTAAGCACCTCACAACAGCAGGAAACTACAAAAGACCTTTATCCCTGGATTCTATTAAAGGCACTAGTATATGAATAACATGTTGATTTCCAGCTTAATTTATACCAATAACTTAGAGAACTAAACCAGTAACAGGTATTGTCCTGTTCCTGGTATGCAGTGCAAGTATCCCCTAAACTTAAATAACTGCAACCCTAGAGCTTATGCAGGAATGCTCAGAAAATTAATGCTTTCTTTAGAGGAAGATAAAAACAAATCACAAACCCAAAACACTTCAGCAGAAAGTTTGGTGGCTCGAGTCTGAATTTATAGAAGGTTTTTTCCTGCCACTTTTTCCTGTTTTCCTAAGGCACTGGGGTGGTTTTGTACTTCTGGGGGAGTGGAGGGCCGGGGAAGCAACAGCAGGTTCTGCAAGCTGCCTTGGCATTCAGTGCATCTCCAAGCAGGAGTGGGCATCTTCCAACTCAAGAAATAATAAATAAAAAGATAAACTCTGGTCCTGTCATTACATTCTGGTGCTATGAATTTGAGGAATGTGTAGATGTGTTTAAAATGAATAGAATACTGTCATTATGAGGGACAATGTAACACAAGGAAATGGCTTTATTTGCAGTCAGTTTCTATCCCTGTAGGACAACAGTCTTGGAACCTGAACCACTGGCTCTGGTGCTATTTTTAGTGATTTTCCTGGAAAGCTGGCTTGTCCTGAGTGGCAAAAATGACACTCTACAAGAGTTTCTTCTTTCTGCCAGTACTACCTTGGGACAACACACCCCAGCTGGGCACTACCCCATCATCTCTTTAGAGCACACCCACTGTAGGGACAGTCTCAGGTACACCTGGGAGCCAGGAAATGGCTTTGCTGGCTGCTGTGGTAAACTGATTTCTAAGGTTCAGCTTGAGACCCTCATGGATTTGCTGCCACTGCTGTCTTGGGAACAAGCAGCAGATCAGGGCCCTGTTTCCTGTGCTGGTTCTTGCAGAATGAGGTCCCAGGCCCTGTTTTTAATTAACATCCATTGCTAATCAGCTGTGACAGAGTGACACAAGCCTCTCTTTTCTGGTGTGTGATTTCATGTGTCCCTGCCAGCCTGAAGCTCAGCCTAGACACGGCTCAGTCAGCAGTGCCTGCCGTGCCCAGCTCTTGGTGCAGTGCCACAGCTCAAGGTTGGATGATTGGAAAAGAGAAATCCATGTAAGAGACAGCAAGATGTGTCTGCTAAACCAGAGACCTGGAGCAGCAGCACTACCCCAAGTCCTGAAGTGACAGAAAACTGATGGGAGTTTGAATTTCTTTGGGGAATAAGAGATAAAAAAGAAATAATAGATGAAGGGTGGTATATCCCACACAACACGTATTTCCTGAAATCCCATTTTGTTCCACTGTGTTTGAGTAGAACAAGGAGCCCATGACTTGTAAATTCCAAGGCCTCTTAGACAATGGTCTATTGGAATGTGTAGTTTAACTGAACTTCTCCCCTGCATCAGGAATCTGAACTGGTGATCACCAGATCTGCTGCCATGGGGGTATAGTTAGCAAAAAGCTGTTCTCTGAAATGGTGAATTATCTTGAGTAAACCAAAAATTACGAGATCCTGAGCCTTTGATGTAACTTATTTTTCTGGGGACAGCCTTTCTCCCTTCTAGGCTGGTTCAAAAGGAACATTCTCTTATGAATAAATATGACAAATAGAAAAATTAAGATATAGAAAAAAACAATGTAAACGCAAGCCCTGAGGTATTTCAAGCACACAGTGTAATTTTTATACCTGACAATCTAATTTATACCTATGCAATCTAAAGGTGCCAGTAAGAAAACTTACTTCATGGCTCTGCAAAAATGTCCCATCTTTCTTTCCTGCCTTCTGCCCCCTGGAAGGGGCGAGAGGTTGAGGTAAGAGCCCCGTGGAAGCTGTGATAGTCACAGAAGTAGAAACTGAGGATATTAAAGTGCTGTGTGTCTTTTTCTGACCACTTTTGTTCTTTGTTTGGCTTCCACAGGCCAGTTAGATTCTCCAGAGATCTGACAAAGGGGCTGCTTGTCTGGACCTAGGCTCCACTCCTGCACCAGTTTGTAGCCACAGTGAGGCTTTTGGGATAAAGGAGCTGCTGAATCTGGATTTTAGTGGCCCCTTCAACTCACAGTTGGGTTTTTTGGTCTATCTCAGCCTAGCTTGGGAAGCTTAAGCACACTTTGCACTGCAGTTTGCCTGGTCTTGCCAGCTTCCCACTTCTTTCCCCCTCTTCCTTTAGCCTGGATCTCCTTGGATGTGTTTTCTCCCCCAGAGCTTTCTGCATTTGCATGAAGGGTCCAGTCCTACAAAAAATAAATACCCAGTCTCTGCATGACAGTGAAGTCAGTGGGTCTACTCTTCAAGTTTGCTGGAGCAGACCCTTAGGCATTAATTGTTTTTTTAAATAAAGTACAATTTTATTACTTCTGCTCTGTTTGGGCTTTGGAAAATAAAGTCACAAAATGGATCATAGGTCTTACTTTTTACAATGGCATTTGTGCCTCTGCTAATTCTTGGCAAACAGGGGCTCGGTGTGAGAAGGTTCTGAGCACGGTGTCCCTGGGGGATGTGCACACACAACGTGTTCCATCTGCAGATATTTACCTGGACAGGTGCTGCACATCCAGGGACCTGCTCACATCCAGAGGTCTTTGTAAGGAGACACATGCATATGCTTACACAAAGTCTATACATGTGTAAACTCTTAATTGCACATATACAAACATTAAAAATCAAATTAGTCTTAGATGCACCTTTGCTCTTTTTTCATTAAAAAGGACATTTTAAACCCCTTTTTTTGTTCACTTCAGTTTTACTGTAACTAATACAATTCACCTGATCACCTAACGGGATATTTTCCTCTCAGTATGTTAAAACACTGATTAAAATGCATTACAATTATTAAATTGGGTAGAAGAGCACTTCTTGTAAGCTTAGTCTGGAACTCCTGGGGCATAGTTGTGCAGTGACAGTTTTAGATCATTTCTCTCATGTTACGGATGGTACAGCACAGAACCATGCTGAATATCATGCCAAAGATCTAGAAGAGAAGGGATGTGATTTAGGGATCCACTTACAAAACAGTTATAAAACAATTTGCATATCAGACAATCTGAAGGTCCCTGTGGCAGAGTAGTGACTGCTTCCATCTACAAACCCCAAAACATCAGACACTAAACATGGAGGAGTTTTCATTGATTTTATCACACTGGTTTCACTGTTTTGTTCTATATGTCCAGCCAAGCACAACTGCCCCAAATATTAATGTTACTAACATCAATTTCAGTCACACAATAACTGGTGATAATGATATCGGTGGTATCCTGGTATTTCACTGGAGTGTTCTGAGTGTCAGAATGCTTCTACATGGAATAGGACACACATTAGAGTAAGAGCAGAGGGTGATTGCAGAGCCCCCAGAGCTGGTGCTGAGCTCTGAGTAGTTCCTGTGCTGAAGAGCAAGACTGTGCATTAAATGTAAACCCTCACTCATGTCAAGGAACTTGGTCAGCAGAGGGAATGATAAAAGCAGAGAACAGTGGGTGTTGCCAGAGGCTCTGCTTTGTGCCACAGGTCAGTTCTCCAAAGCAGCTGCCTCCTGAGCCTGCACTGCTAAGGGTGTGAGATGGGCAGGTAAAGCACGGGGTTCATGTCCCCTCCCCACACATGTCCCTAAGGATGGGCACAGCTGAGCTCTCACAGCCCAGCAAGTGGCAGAAACAAGAACAGAAAAAGGTGCAGGTGCATTTCTGCTGCTGAGGAGGTTGTGGTCACTTCAGGACCTTCACTGTGTCTGAGGTGGGGATCCAAGGGGAGATGATCCCAGTTCTGGTGTGTCCTTGATGTTATTGATCTCTGTCCCACCCCCACTGTATTTTTGAGTCCCTTCCTGTTTCATACAAACCCCAGGATTGTTCAATATGCACACCATGGTTTCTGTTACCTGCAGAAACCCTTCAGCTGCTTTTCAGTGTCCACTGTGAATGTCCTGCTCTTCCCAGCAGCTAAGGGAATGTTTCTTTACTCATACTGTGGCTCCTCATGCTGCTGGGGTCTGAGTCTGAAGGAAGTCATGGCACAGACATGCTGGAAAAGCTTTGTGCTAAAGCCTTGTGAGCCCCAGCCTGCCGGTCCTGCTGTGTCCTTGGGACAGGGTGACATCTGTTGGTCACAGCTCTAGCTCTCTATTCCTCATGAAAACTAAGGAATGTATCCTAAAGGACTGAAAGCATCAGACTGCAGTTGTTTTGGAATACAGTAAATGCTGCTACAGCTTTTTTCCTTTCTAGTTTGGTTCATGTGCACTCTGCTCTCGTACTCATAGAATAAAAGATGATTTCTATCACTTTGGACCCTGTCTAAGAACACAAAATGAACTTGAAAAGCACAGTCACACAGCTCTGCTTGCACTGATGGGGGCAATTCCCAGGGAGAAGACACACTAGAAGCAAGAAGAATTGAGGAATCTCACCAGTTGCTGCAAAACACTTTCCACAAAGCTTTGAGTAAGGGACAGGGTACTGGGCTAAAGGAGAGATTGGAGAAATGGATTTACTCACTGTGATGCTAGCAATTGCAATTCCAACAATTCCAACTAAGCGCAGCTGAGTATCAATTACATTCTGAATTTCAGCCAGGCAGTTCTGTTAAAAACAAAATTAAAATATTTTTTTATGTCTGGAAATCTATATTTCAATCAATTCTATCAGCTGTTCTCACTGAGTAACAAATAAACACAGAAATATTAGTGCAGTCAGCATCCTAATTCCTGCATCTAAACCTTGGGTTTTGCTGGATCATTTTCCCAGCATCTTCCCTTTCCTGGGAAGCATCTGTACCTCTTGCCTGGAGAGGCTGACACATGCAAGTAATTTTCTTACACTCAGTTTTCTCCCTAAATTTAAACTCCTTTATATAACAGGCCATGCTAAATCAGGAGGTTTGGTGCTTCATTTTGACATTGAACTCACAAGCAGATTCCAGAAAACACAGAAATTACAGAAATATCTTTCTTGACACCAATGAAGTTTCTAGTCAGGAGGCTCCATGCATTACTAAGGTGGGCACTTGCTAAGATCCAGCCTCCATGGGGAATTTGGGATCCTGTTCTGTTCCCTCCTGCTCCCTTTTCCTTTCAGATGGTGCAATATTGTCTCAGCTACCATAGGATGCCACAAACAGGTGGCATGACGAGGGCATTATGACCTCCAGCTTAATTCTGCCTCCACTCTGCTCCATTCCATAAGGAATTTCATGCTGGAATTTGCAAGGTAAAAGAACTACTTCCTTTCTTTTACTTACAGAATGTCTCCAATTTTACTAAAGACCTGACATGAAGAAGTGATTAGTACAAGCAGGACAGAGGACACTTGCCTTTGGCAGCTGGATGTTCTCTGGACAGGGTAATCCTGTTTGTTGTTCCACATTACCTTTACCACAGCACTGGAGCTGCATGAGAGAGAGATGGAGGATCAAAGAGGGGAAACCACAGACTGTTCCATAATGAAAATCAGTTGTTATTTTGTCCTGGTTTAGGGACATATTTTCATACTGAAAGTGAGACAATAAATAACTAAAAAAAAGAATCTGTACAGATCAAATAATAACAACCCTATTCTCTATATTTAAACTGCTGCTTCTGGTAGAGTTCCAACTGCATGGGACAAAATTCTCAAAAATTAATTTCAATTGTGTGAGGCCACAGCAAACAGTGACATTTGTATTAAAAAAATGACCAGAAGAGATTTTTATTACAGTATTTCATAACAAAGCAAACAAGTGGATTTGGGAAAAGCAGATCCCTGGCTTACAAGAAAACAGGAGTTAAAGGGAGAATGCAGAAAGTTCAAATATCACATACAGAATTATGGGCAATGCACAAACAGTACAGCAGAGAATGCTGGAATTTTATTTCTGACACAACATCGTGCTGGGTTTGGAGACAGTAATAAATCAGAGTTTCAGAGGGTTTGTTTTTCCTGTTTGCCTATCTCCCACAAAATGCTTGGAATTCCTCTTTGGGTCAGAAATAAGAGCTATGGGAGAAGGACAAAAGGGTCTGAGGTTGTGAAATGTTTGTTCTAAAGAACGTGGGAATTGCTGTAAGGAGCAGCAAAGCTTGGGCTTGCTCTCCATGGGAGGCAGTGTAGATCCAGGATGGACACAAACAGGATTACAGAAGTCACAGGTTGTAACTCTGATTAAGACATTCACTTTTTGGGTGGCCTGAACTGTGTCACACATGTGTGGTCTTTCACTGACTTGGTTCAGCCACACTGTAGGTCCTGGGACACAGGTCATGTTTTCTCTGACAGATGCAGAGGGATGCAGACATTTTTCTCTCTGCATTTGCAATCTGTGGATTTCAATATCCACAAGGGCCATAACAGTCATTTCTTCTGCACACAAAGATCAGAAGCATCAGAAACTTCAAAGCCTGGCTAATTGCACTTTCAAATGTAGAGATCCAAAACTCAGAATTCTGACAGAGCCCTCAGGAAACTCTCAGGATTGTGAGCCTCTGACTGGATTTTAAGTACATTCAGTTCTATTTTGCCATACCTCAGAGGGAGGAATTCTGGATTCTAAAGGGCAGTGCGACAGTGGAGGGAGGTGTTGAGGTGGAGGAGTACTCACAGCCACGTGGTAGCGATAGATGGTACTGTTGACCTTCCCCACTGGGTTTTTCATGTAATCCTCATAAGCATCTTCATAGATTTTCTGGGCTTCTTGTATTGCCTGCAGAAATCAGACTTTCAGTGAGTTACAAATCAGTCTTACCCCCAGTCCAAGACTTTCACCTCGTGTCCTCAACCTCCAGGGCAAAAAGTCGTGCCTGGTAAACAGGTATGGTGACTCAAAAGCCAGGAGGGTTTGTGGCCTGGTGACATTCAGAGTCAGAGTGTTCATAGGCTCTGTTCTGTGCTTTGCTTAAACACTCTGAGTTGGGCAAGTTCAGTGCCTAAATTTGTTTGCCCTTCTCCCACGCAATGCTCTCTTTTCATACAGCTCCCCTTGATGTTCCTTCAAGGCTGAACCACACCTCAACCTTTTCTTGAACAGAGGAGGCAAAAACTTCATCCCGTTCCAAACTTGTGATAACACAAGCTGTCATTGGCTCCAGATAAGAATGACAGAGATTCTTGCAGGGAAAAGTCTCCTGGAAAGTTTTCCTATGGAAGAGCCAGGTCAGTGGGCACTGGAATCCATAACTACCCCATTATTACATCAGAAGCTGTTTGCTACTTACCACTTTCTTGCCTATGAAGGCAAATACTCCAGCAGTGACCTCACCTGCAAATATCACCAACAGGCAAGCAAAGAACTGCAGAGGAAGGAGAGAATCTCACATGAGTGTGGCTTGTTCATGGGGGCTGCCAGCCAGCCCCTCATCCTCCCCAGGCCTCAACAGCCCACCCTGAACCAAAGCTCCTGAGGGGGCTCTGCACAGGGCTGCCAAGGCAGATTCCTGGTCACATTCAAACCAAGGGGAAATGGCAAAGATGTGGCTCAGAAGGAGCTTCAGGAAAATCAGAGTAATTCCAGGGAATACATCACAAGGGACAAGCAAGGACACCTCTGCAATCGCATGGTGGCTGCTGAGTCCAGAGACACTGGATTAGCCAATAAAAGGACATAAGACCTTTCAGGTGTTGGACTGTAAAGATCTTCCCATTAATGACACCAAGCATTGAATGCTTTGGATGGTTTCCCTGCAGAGGCCAGGCCCTGGAAAGCTTTTACTCACAGTTCCAATCAAGCACTGGGACTCCCGTGCTGCTCCACAGCACCCGAAAAATCCAACTGCTGACATGATGGCCCCTGCTCCCACCAGTACATAGAGTCCTGTGGAAAGCAGAGCCAGCAACAATTTCAGAGGGTTTCTCTCCCCAAGGTCTGCTACCTATTTCATCAGCCCCACCCACTTACAGGTATAACAGTCTCTGACTCTCACAAAACTGGTTACACAGAAAAGGTTCTCTGACCATGGGAGGAGAGCAATACTTTCTTCAGAATTCTTGGAGAATTAAATAAGACAATTTGAGATTAGCTCAGTTGGTTAGAGCATGGTGCTAAGAACAGCAACTTTGCAGGTTTGATTCCTGGATGGGCCATTCACTTAGGAGTTGGACCTGATGATCCTTGTTGGTCCATCCCTTCCAACTGAGAATATTCTGTAATAAGAATCTGGGAAGTCACAGACAAACCTTCCTAGTTGCTGTCCCAGGGACAGTTCAGTGCAGAAAGAACAAACCCCCTACCATCCAGAACCCCCTTACACCTCTGCAATGAGCAATGTAAGGCAAAAAAAGCCCAGCTTTGCTGGAGGGCTTATTCCTGGGAAACCTAGGGCTGGAAATGTGCTGTAGTGGGGGAACTGAAAGGAACATGGGAGATGGCAGCGTCACCTAGAAATACTCTTATTCAACAGGTGCTTTGGTTTTATTTTTTTTTGTATGGGCTTTATCTAGGACAAGAGGAAATCAGAGTACAGAGTTGTTCTTTCCTCACTTGTGAAAGTAAAGTTTTTGATCTGTGCTTAGGCAACACTTGGGATCGTGTGGGGGTCAACTCCCACCAGAGCACAACCACGGGGCTGTGCCTTGGCTCTGGTACCGTTGGTGTAATTCTAGTCCTTGTCCTGTGCAGGATGCTGTGCCAAGCCACTGCAGGGGAAAAGAGCTTCATCTTCCTTCTCCTCGTGTCCTTCTGGTGAGGGAGAGGGGAGCTGCAGGCAGAGTGCGCTAGAGGGCACAGTGAGCCTTGCTCCAGCCGGGACTACCCAAGCTTCCACTGAGAGCCTTTAGTCTGCTCAGTTACCACTGTAAACATTATTATAAAATCCGACCCAGGGTTAGCACAGCTGCTGGCATTTGCTGTTAGCAGGCCTTGTGTGACCTGGACTAGAAAATCCTACAGATGACAGTTTGCAATTGCTAGGAAAATGTAAAACCAGTCAATGTTTGAGTGCAGAGCTTCCATCCAGCTGCTCTGCCTCACTGGTGCAGCCTGCTTGGGGAAGGCCAACTCCTGTCTGCTGCCCATTCACTGCCACATCAGCCTTCAGTCTCTGTGTCTATCCCAGTTATTGTGATCCTTGTCCTCCCCTCCCTCCTCCTGCCCCAGTTCCTGCTGAGAGATACACTCTGATAAATAGCAATAAAACAAGTAATATGGCTTTGCCCTACTAATTGCAATATACACGGTGCTGGGGGGATGCTGCTTGCTGTCTGTGTTGGCAGTTCTTATTCCATGTTTTCTGGATTTTTAATACTCAGCCACCTGTGACATCCTGGGACTGAGCATTCTTCAGGCTGTACTTGTACACAGATGCACAGCACTGGTTTTTACTGGAGTACAAAGATATTTATGGCTCAGGGGAGAAAGGTCATCTGGTGGAAGATGAATTGGAAAAGACAAAAAATCCTCGCTCAGGTGCAGAACCTGGTGCTCACCAGCCAAACACCAACACTGCCATTTCCTGGGATCTCCATGGTAACAAACACAGTGTAATTACAAAGATGTTTCCTGGACGTATTCAGTGTGTCACTCCCTACTCCCTGCCTGTACTTATCAGACCACTTGGCTAAGAGAAATTTGAGGAAGGACACAGGAAAGAAGTCTTCCCATTTCTTCTGGTTATTTGCAGCTAGGAAAGACAAAGCTCAGTGAGTCTAGGGGTGAGACCACTTTCAGGAATTTGGATTTGCATTTGTCAGAGAAACAGCCTGAGCATTTCACTCGAATGACTCAGAGCTAAACCACTACCTCAGTGAGAACTTCCCTTTTAAGGCGTGTTACAGGAAGAACTCACAACACTCACTAAACAAAGCTGAGCCCCACAGCTGAGCCAGCCAGGAGTTAAAATCCACCTTCTTCCATCTTCTGCTCAGGAGAATTCATCCCACTTTGTCCTTTCTCAGCCTGGGACTGCCACTTGGTGATACCCAGCTATTTCTAGATGGAAAATAATGTTGACACTTAAAATTTCCACAGAAATAATGATATTTTTACTTTTCTACTATATATACACACACATAATCTTTCACACAGGAATGAAACTTGTGATTTTGGGGTTGTCCTGAGGCCAGGACTTGGCCTTGGTTGATCCTTGTGGATTCCTTCCAATTCTGAATATTCCATGAGACACATGAAGAGTAGCTTGAAAAATGTTAAAGGGGCCAAGTTACTTCTCAGCTTGCAGTGAGAGTTTTCCCAGCACCCACATCCAGGGATGCTCAGTGGAAGATGACTTCCAGGAAGGATGTCTGCCAGAGATGGAAATGTTTTAATTTATGGCTTAAATATCTTCATGAGGGAATTTTGCCTCTTGTAGCAAAACTGTATTACAAAAGCTGCAGAGAAAACCACCACATCCTGACTGAGGCCCCACCTAACCCCTGTCACTCTCTCCCTGTCCACACCCTCCCCTTTTCTTTTTCTGTTTCTTTCTTTTCTCTTTCTTTCTCTTTGCCTCTTTTACTATTAAGTAAAATATATCAATTTTTTGGCACCAACATCTAACCTCATTTGGTTTTAATAATATTTTTGGGTAGATTTGAACATTTCTTGGTTTGATCAGTTTTGTTCACAGACCTAATTTTCTTTGCTCTTCTGTGTTTAAACCAGACTGTAAAAGTATCAAAGCTGTAGATGCAGAAACATCCTGGATGGTGTAACTATGTAAGAAGGATCTGGTATTCCTTTTCCTAATGGGCTGTACACAGCAATGTAGGCATGTTCACCTCAAATTCTTGATAAGAACAGACCTAAATTTAAATTAAATTTTTTCTCTCCAGAGAGAAAAAAAAGCAAAGGGTGGCAATGTCTGGCACAGAGCCCTTGGAATCCCAGCTTTAACTAAAGCCACCAAGCACTGAGAGCTGTCAGGGCCAGCAGTGCAAATCCAGACTTTTAGTGGTTAATATCACACCTTTCCTTGCAGTATCCAGTGTCAGAAGTACCTCAGCTTCACTAAAACCCATCCCTTCCTCAAAAGCAGGATGGAAAGCCTTAATCAGCTTCTCTTCATCAGCACTTCCATTGTAAAATACAAAGCCTTGGCATGGCCTCCAACTTGGCATCTACAGCGCAGCAGGGAAACAAAAAAAAAAGTCAGTTTATAGCCACAAAATGGAACAGGTTTGAGAGCTACAAACTGACACAAAAAATTCACCACACAGCTCAACATGGCAAAAAGAAGTGTGTGAGTCAGGTCAGGATAGAGAGCTTGTTTAGGTGAGTGGAAAATGATGAGAAGACTCTCCAGCTGCAGCTTTTTGTGCAGCAGAAGGAAAAATGTACAAGGTGGAAAGGAAGCAAAGGTTTGTGGCCTTTGTGATTTTTTTCCTCTCACCTCTTGTTGCCTCTGTTGATTTCCTGCAATTCTGCTCTTTGGTTTGTGTGTGCTCATGCAGAGGAGAGAGGGCTGGCACCTAAACTGAGAGCAGGGAATGCAGAGAGCAGGAATGCTGCTGTGGCATCCAGGAGGGCCAAGCTGGCCCCAGAGACAGAGCTCTGCCATCTGTGATTGCAGAATATTGGAATATTTACTCCACCTGCATTTAGGACCCACAAACAGGTCACTGTCAGCCCCTGAATGCAAAGGGATGAAGAGGCACATTCCAAAGATGAAAATCCATGTGCAAATCTGACAGAAAATTGGTTGATTTAGGCAGCCACTGCACTGATTACTGAGGGGGTTCCGGGGAAATAGGGGCTTCTTTATAACCACAAGAGGATGAAAAACAACGTGTCACGGGACTGGGGATTTTTGAACAGAGCCAATTCTCTTCATTTTTTTTAATGAGGAAATATTGAGGTTTTGGGGTGTGGTTTGTTTTTTTTTGCTGTGCTGACCCCCCCCCCACCCCCAGTTTTTTTATAGATGTGAAGAGAAATGAAGACTTCTCCTTTTAGCAGTGAGTCAAGTGAGAGAACACCTGATAAACTGATTTCCCTTCTGGCTGTAATGTACTGTGTGTAAGAGGAGAACCCCCTTCTTCTGCCATTGTTTTATTTTGCAAAGACAAATTTGGAAACCCATAAAGCAGCAGCTTTTCTGTATATTTGATTTTTTTGATTAATCCCATGGGGAAAATCATTCTTTCCTGAAAGGAAATTGTCAAATGGGGGTATTCCTTGTGAAAATTCCAACAGGAGGGATTCCCATTTTCTAGCAGACTCTGCTTTGCAATTACAAGGGGAATTAAAATGTTATCTGGCAGTCTCAGAGCATCCTGTGGCTCCCAGTAGTGAAGAATGGCAAATCCACAAGTCAGCAGATCTCTGGATCAGCCTCAGTGCTCGTGGCACACAGCTCTTCCCTAAGAGATTGTCTCCTCTGGAGATAAGGACACATCCCTTCTTGGGCTGCACGTGGAGACAGGAGACCTGCAAGTCTGAAAAAGCACCTTCAAAAGAATCAAGGGATTCTGTGTGTTGTTTCTGAGTGTACAAACCCTCTGTGATTAGCAATGATACAAAATTCCATCTCTTTAGACCAGATAGAAGGATGGAATTTTATAGCTACTGGCTGCAATACATTTTTATGTATATCAAGAGTGAGGGAAGGATCAGCCTGGGCTGGAAGAGATGTAATTTCAGACTCTGGAACAGAACCCACTCCCAGAGCTACTTTTGTTTGTTTGTTTGTTTTTCCCCAAGTCTTACTGAAGGTTTGAGGCACAAATCCCTGCCAAAAAGCAGGAGCAGACAAACACACCCTGTCTCTGTCTGGCTTTATTTCACATGGGTTTCTTGTTTACCTGGCTGCTATTGGCACTTTCCATTTGAAATAATTCTCCTTTTTTTTCCCCTCTCTTTTGGGCTGAGTAAATAACACTGAACAAACCCCCAACTGTTCCTACTCCACAGAGAGAACAAGCAGCTCTGTTCTGGGGGTGAGGGACCCAGCAGCAGCAACAGCAGAGCCCAGGACCCAGACAGGGCTTGAAGGGATTTTCCTGGGCTTGTGTGTTCCTTGCAGCCCCAGAGGCAGATGTCCTCCTCCATGGAAGGACTGAGGCTCTCCAGCCCTTAGGAGAGCACCAAGGAACTTCTAGCACAGACACACTCCTGGAAAATATGAGAAACACACGTAGGAGTCGGAAAAAAAAAAAAGTCCAGACAGGGACGGTTGTGTGTGTGGCACCAAACTCAGCTCCTGAAACAGGCTTGTTACTAGAAATTTCCATTGTAGATTTATTTATAAAATACATTTACAGAACTGGAGAAAAGCTGCTGAGGCCTCTAAAGTGACATGAAATTCTGGAGAAGTGGAACATACCCTTAATTTGAGCATAATGGATTTATCTGATTAAGTGTCTGGTGTGAATTCAGCAGAGATTTTGTGGTTAATCTTCCTGGAACCATTAGAGGCACCAGCCAGTGTGGAGGCTACTGCTGATGCACAAATCCTGAATTTCAATTTAAAAGCAGCCCCACTGTAATGTAACATCCCAGTTCAGTTCCTCCCTTTCCCACAGAACACCAGCCCTTGTTACATATCTTGCTCACATGAACCCTAAATAATTATGGCCCAGATTCACTGGAGGCAATGCATTCCCAAAGCTGTTCCCAAAGGCTCTGTCAGGGTCTGCCACCCCCACAGACTGCTCTGAACTCTGTGTCACCAGCACACCTGTGCCAGCTGGAGCTGTCCTACTCTGGCTGAACTTTGCAGACCCCCATGGCAGTGGATTCTACCATTTAATGATGAGAATAGTGTGGGAAAACTTCCTCACATGGAGCTGTCAGAGTGCACACTGTGGTCAGAAGCACATGGTCAAATGTCTTGGTACTTTTTCTACTTTCACTGCATCCTTTTTGACCAGAACCACAGAGTGCTGCAAATGTACACAATGACATTAAGATTCTTCAACTGGATTCCCATTTCCTTTCTTCAAATTTCCTGACATTTATTTGCCTGTTTGGCTGCAGTAAGCAAAGCACTTTGTCAAGAGCAACTGATAGTGAGTCTAAGATCATGTTCCTGTGTGGTTGTAGCTAAAGTCTGTCAGTGTTTGTACTGCTTACATTATCGGTTACAACTTGCATCACTTTGTTGATACTGTATTTCTTCTGCCTTTGTAATAGTCATTTGGTATTCTGAAATCCTCTTGTGATTCTCTGCAATCCTCTCTAGATTAGGACACTGCATAATCCTGTGTGTGCATGAGCCAGCTCAATCCAAACCCTCCTGAAGATGTTTTTGAACTGACAAGCCCCAAAAAGGAGCCTGAGGGCTTTTTGGTTGCTGGTTTGTTTGTTTTTTTTTCCAGCAGACAAAACACTTTCCTCTCAATGGCTTCAAAGTGGACAGTCCAAATGTATTTACAGCTCTGTCTGAAAGAAACACAGCACAGGACATTTCCCTTACAGGAGTTGTAATGGGTTATACTGGTTTGCTTGTTATGTAGGAATTGCTTCAGAGCATGTAGAGCTCTCTAAAAGAGACTCTGTGTGAAAAAGGAGCCTGAGCAATGCTGGAGTGTGGGGTGCTGCTCCAAAGAGAGGAATCATGGAATCATGGAATGGTTTGGGTTGGAAGGGTCCCTGAAGATGATGGAGTTCCAGCCCCTGTGACCGTGTTCACAGGGGTCTTAGGATGAGGGAAGAGACAAGGATCTGACTCCATGTTTCAGAAGGTTTGATTTATTATTTTATGATAGATATTATATTAAAACTATACTAAAAGAATAGAAGATAGGATTTCATCAGAAGGCTAGCTAAGAATAGAAAAAGAAAGAATAACAAAAGCTTCTGTCTCGGACAGAGTCCAAGCCAGCTGACTGTGATTGGCCATTAATTAGAAACAACAACATGAGACCAATCACAGAACCACCTGTTGCATTCCACAGCAGCAGATAACCATTGTTTACATTTTGTTCCTGAGGCCTCTCAGCTTCTCAGGAGAAAAAATCCTAAGGAAAGGATTTTTCAGAAAATATCATGGCTACAAGCCCCCTGCCATGGGACACCTCCCACTGTCCCAGGCTGCTCCAAGCCCTGTCCAGCCTGGCCTTGGACACTTCCAGGGATCCAGAGGCAGCCACAGCTGCTTTGGGCACCTTTGCCAGGGCCTCAGCACCCTCTGGGGTTACACATTAATGTAACCAGCCACGTCCTGGGGGCATCAGGGATGGGAAGCACCTTGATGCCCTTTTTCTTCCCGCAGCACCAGTGGCAGGTTTATCCCCACTCACCTCCTGCAGGTGGCTCTTTGCAGGGAGCTCCCAGTGCTGCTGTGTGAGCTCTGGGCTGGGCCTGGGCAGCCTGAGCAGAACAGGGACTCCTGGAGCCTGGGTGCTCCCCGAGGGGGCTCAGGGCACCCTGGGTGCTGGCAGGGCTCAGCAGTGCCACCAGTGAGCAGGAACCAGGGTGGCTTCCAGCTGCCTCGAGGGAGGAGAAGGAAATGGGGTAACTGTGGCCTTGGCTGCTGCTCTGGGGTGGGACTGCCTGGGAGAAGTCGCCCAGGAGAACAATTTAATGGGCAAAAAGCATAAAGGGCATTATCATGCTTAAAAAAAAGCCTCCTGAACCTCAGCATCTTGCAAATATACGGCAATCACCCCAAAGCAGATGGAGAGATTGTCACATTAGGCTAAATTAGCTTGTTTGGTCAGAATTGCCTTTATTCTTGCCTTTATTCTGTCAGGGGGAATGCTAACTCTTAGGAACTCCTGCAAGGTTTTGTGATCCACAACAGAGACTGAAGACTTTGGAACAACTTTCATTTTTAGTAAGGTTTTCTCAGGGGGTGGTTGTGGTGGTGTCATATTTTTCAAGTGAATTTCCAGTGAGCAGCTTCCATTTTCCACTCAGGCCCACTATCAGCCTTTTCTAAACCACTCTTCCTGAGCAACAGAAAAAGAGAGCTGCACACAGATGATAGGAAGAAAGACAATTTCATTGCTAAAGTCTTAAGTACAGATTAAAAGCCTCTCCAATACATGATGGAAGATCATTTAATGCTCTTCCTGTGGTTGCACATCTCTTCACAGGGGCTGCTTTGCCAACAGCTCTCATTTTAAAGGCTGGTAGAGTTTGAGAGGTGGTGGATTTAGCAGAGAAAATCATGTTGACTAAGGGTATAGTGCTTGACTCCAAAATACATGAATAGAACTTTGAACAAAGTGAGGCACAGGAGCAGGTCACATGGATGGAACTCCAGCCAGCTCCTGTTTGTATGGGCATCCACTGCTATGGAGAAAAGCTACTAATATCCTTCAGCTCCAGACATGACTTCATACCCTAAGGCACGCTCCATCCACGTACCTTTCAAAGCCAGCAGCATCACTCCTGCTCTCACTGACCCCAAGGAAAAGCCACTATCACCCTAAAACTTTTGTCCACAGCTGTTTTGGCCCTGATGGATGCCTGGACCACAGATTGGATCATGGGACTGAAACAAAGAGAACAGATCAGAGCATAGGAGGGTTGTGAGCTCTGGCTGTGCAGGAGAAGCAACATTTCAGGGCTGAGAAAGAGCCACCCAGACTGATTTGTTTGCATTCATCAGGTTTTGTTACCATTCCTGAGGGGGTTTGTTGAGTACACACACTTGACTTTTATTGGTGCTGGCAGAGATGAGACCCTCTGCACTTCATTTCTGAGGAATACAGAGTTTGTCCTGCTTGTTGCCCTTTATCCACCAAAAGCAGAGATGGAAGAATGGGGAACTGGAACTGATCCTTAAAAAGTCCCCATGTCAATTTTTGCTTCACAAGTGCTCTACTTGCACTCAGCAGCACTTGGTCTGTGCTTCAGTTTTTCTTAAAATTAAGACCAGCAGTACTACAAGGAATTAATTAAGGACCAATTAATTGTGAGACAGCAATGCTGACACCCTGGGTTCCCACAAGCATCTTATTTCCTTCTGACTCTTGCAGACCTTCCTGCCCAGTAAAAAATTTCCCAGTCTTGGTATAGGAGTCTCCATAAGGATGAGCAATCTGAGGGAATTCCCTTAATTCCACAGATCTTTTCTCCATTTGATCTGCGCAGTGTCACAGACAGCTCAGATAAAAAGGTATCTGCCAGCTACGGACCTTTGATGAAATTATCTGGTTTTTTCTTTCATTTTTTCTCTCTCAAGTGCAGCTGAGAGAGGGATCTATGAACTCTACCAGAGCTGAACTGCAGCTGAACAGGGAAGCCACAGTTTTGCTTCATCACTTGAAGCACAGGCACAAAAACTGTACTGTGAGATGGAGTAACATACAAATATATCCCACTGTAGAGGGAGCTCCAGAAGCTGGGGAGCTGCAGGGAGAGGATGTCCAATTTTAGGAGCCTGCTCCAGTCTAAGATGTGTCTGGTAAAATGGTTGGAGGCTGCGTGGGTCAAAGTGTTCCAATTCCAACCTTTTCTGTTGTAGGTTTTTCACTGCAAACTGCAGCGGGGAATATGGATCACCAAACACAAAACCACAAGCAACAGAAAGCTAGGAACACATATGTGCTTGCCCACAGCACTGCTGCCTGTAAGCTGTTCTCCAACCAACAAAAACATCTCAGTGGCTGGAAAAGATGAACAGGCCTGGTTGCCAAGTTATGGCCCGAACTATTCCAGGGGCAGAAAAGACAGCTGGGCTGCTGGTAAAGAACAGGGCTATTTAAGGAGACTCACTCAGGCCTAATGGAAAATGCAAGGATAGAATTATCAATTATTTTACACTAACCCAACATTTCAGATCCAGGAAAAAAACAATCACAAGGAAGCAGAAGAGAGAAGCTGGTTAGAGTCGGCTGGCAGCTCAATCCAGGTACAGAAAGAGCAGAATGTGCTGCCCTTTAGAAGAAAGAAAATGAACTGTTTTTCAGAAGATGGTGATTCTGGAGTGTTTCAGCCCACAAAGCAAACTCCAAATGCACCTGCACTGTTGTTCCAAGCACTGACACAAAGTTGATGTGATCCCAGGGCCCTGGATTATCACAAGGAGCCACAAAAGCCATCAGTGGAACTGAGACAAAGGAATTATTTTTGCATGCATAGCTATATGCTGATATTTTAAATCATACTGCTGATCTACTTTCAGCCCTCAGGGCAGCTGCTCCTGGTGTGCTGCACAGTGTTCCATATTAAGAATTCCTATGCAAAACCCTGGCTGGCACCCAGAAAGCATGTTAGAGAGCAAACACACAGAGCCAAATAAACAACAGTCCCAGAGACTCTGAGAAAGGCCCAATACACAACTGCCAGGGGGGACTCCGAGCTGAAATCTCCTCGAGAGGGAAAGCTCTTCAGCATGACCTTCAAATGCAGCTTTGTCTGCTGCAAACCCACTGTAGCTGAACTTCTCCCTGTCCTTTTACCACGGCCTTGGCCCCAGACTGTTGACAGCCCCAGCACAGCCTGATGCTCAGGAGTCACAGCATTTAGCAGGATTTGTAATGAGGGAAGGAGGCAGAAGAAAACTCTTTGGTTTTCTTTCACAGGAATGCTCTGTTCAGTGCCTATTACAAAAAAGGGCAAAACTTTGCTTTAGAATTCAGTCCAAAGTGCAACTTTAAAAGAATTCTGAAATCTCTGTGCCCTGTTCCTCAGCACTTCCTCTCACAGTTACATATTTCAACAGGCAGCTCTATAAATACGTGTGGCAGCCCAAAAGCTGAATGTCATGGTGTCTGATGAAACTTTTACAAGAACATTCCTCAGGACTTCCCAAAATTAACAACTTTGAACAACTTTTGTAATTTTATTCAGGGCAGACGCAGACTACATCTTTTGGAGATTTAAATACACATGCACCAAAGAATATCTTGTTTACACCATGTGTTCCAGGCTGTACTGGAGCTGTGGTGCTTATTCACAGCACAGGATGTAGCAATTTCTGCCTTCCAGCAGCACTGGATTTTGCAGGCCAGAACATCATTTTGTCTTGTTTGCTCTCCTGGGACAAACATAAGTGGATCAGGGAGGGAAGCATTCCAATCTACAGCACAGGGAATTCAGCAGGTATAAAGTGGAGCTGGAAATGAAGTTGGTGTCTAATATGTTGCTGTTATAGCAGCTCAGATGTAAGAGAAAAAGTAAATCATAACTTCCTGGCTCTCTGTGTCAGTGGAGGTGCTGCAGCGTGTTTTACAGTAACCCTCAGGTCTCAAATAATGTTTTCATCTCAGTGGTTTTATCCAGCCTCACAAATTCCCAGGGAAACATTGCTGGACATCACATTCTCCCCATCCATTCCCATGGCTGCAGTTCTGTGCCTCTGGCCTGGCTGCTGATGTTAAAGAAACCTGAGCCTGGGGCTGTGGTGGATCTGAGTCAAAGCCTCCACTGAGAGCTTTGGGGTATTTAAGGTAACTGCGCAATCCTGGAGTGACAGGTAACTGCTGCAGGACACCTCTGTCACCTCCCAGTCCTTCCACCCTGTCACAGTGGCTTGATGGCCATGGCAGGACCAGGTATTCACTCACACAGTTGGCATTTGCACCAAAATATTTGCACCAATGGGATTTTATTGGGTCCATCTCTAGGGTTGATGCATTAAACAGAAAAAAATCCAACTTTTCTGGTGTAAAGGTATGTTACAGTTGCCAGGGACAGACAGCTGCAGTTGCTGGCAGTCCCAGACAGCTGCTATTTAAGGGTATCTATAAATATGAAGTACAGTCCCAAAAACTCACCTGGAAATCCCACCTGGAGAAAAAAGTTATCTGAAATGCTAAAATTAGATGTGACTAATCCCAGTTCTGTGGGCACAGGAACTAGCTGATTCCTGCCCAGGTTGGGCAAACAGCTCCTGAGATGACTGAACACCAGGTAGTATCACTGTTCAGCTGGGGAAGGATTTGCTTTGGCACTTTGGTCCCACTGAGGCCTCCACAGGGAGAATCGCTGAGCAGAATTTTGCTGCTGTCCTGGTTCTGGGAACGTTCTGAAAGGACACTTGTTTTGTGGGCTAGCAGCTGCACACAAAACGCTGGAGGGATATACTGGTGAGCCCCACAAGTCTCTGACCTGTCTCACCTTCTATTCTGAGAGTATTAGCACAATTCACTTAGGATATGAGGGGACTGGATCAAATCCAGGAGAAGAGATTAGTTAGGTCTAAGGAAGTGGCTGTCAAGCAGAGAAAGGTCAAAAGCCATCACACACATGGCACACAGCACCAGAATATCCAGTTTTGTGTAGGTCAGCCCAGAAATTGTTGACCAAGGTGTGTCACCTGCCCAAGGATGTAACCAAGGCTGGAGGCTGCTGCCCCCCAGCACTGTCACTTACCCATGAAGAAAAGTTCCGGGGACTTCTTGTCTGTAGCAAACTCTGCCATGGGCCCACCAAACCGCAGCCACAGCCCAAAGGCAATGACAGCCAGTCCTGCCAGCTGCAACACAAACACAGCAGTCAGGGCTGCAGTGACAAAGGCTGCAGAGCATCACAGCAGTGTCTTGGTACCTTGTGCTTTCTTGAAATCCCACAGCTCAGAATTGCACTGTCAGAAAATTCATGCAGCACTTGCCATGGTCTGATAACAACAAATTCCTATTACAGTGCAATGTACTTCTTTTTTTCAGCTCTTAAGCGCAGTGGTGCTTCTGAACTTACTAGAGACTCTCAAACCTTGTCAGTCATTTAATCATCAAAACTGGCCCTGAATTGTCATGAGATATGGAGTGGGGCAGGGGACCCCCAACAAAACTAGGAGGTACAAGGATTGTTACTGGGTAGATATCTCAGATCACAGAAATTACAAACAAGTGATAGATGCTGTCAAGTGCAAGGAAAAATTCCCTTTAATGTGAACAAGACCAGGTCACAAAGGAGTGTCGCGGCATGTTGTTTGAGGGGAAAGATCTATAGTCAGAGGTTTCAGCCCCACCACGTGCCAGACAGATCATCAGCCTGCCAGGCAGTGCTGTGTGACCTGGCAGAGAACTCCAGCACCCCTGTGCTGTTCACCTGTGCTGTGTGTCCTGCAGGCAGCTCCAGCATCCCTCAGGAGCAGAGCTGTGTGTCCTGGCAGAGAACTCCAGCATCCCTCAGGAGCAGAACTGTGTGTCCTGCAGGCACCTCCAGCATCCCTCAGGAGCAGAACTGTGTGTCCTGGCAGAGAACTCCAGCATCCCTCAGGAGCAGAACTGTGTGTCCTGCAGGCAGTTCAGGCATCCCTCAGGAGCAGAGCTGTGTGTCCTGCAGGCAGTTCCAGCATCCCTCAGGACCAGGCACAGTGCCCTGCTGCTGTCCAGGCCCAGATTCTCAGCCTGTGGCACCTGCACAACCTGGACAAGGCTCACAAACACCTGCTGCTTCCCATGTGGGTGCCAGCCTGGCACAGTGCTCCCCTAACCTGTCCTGCATTCCCTGGCACTTGATCCATTGGCACAGCTCCACAAGCCAAGACAGCAGGCAGTTGTACAGCTGGAGAGCTTGGGATCACAGCTTTCCTCACAGATGTGACCTAGCAGAGGATGAGGGTCCCCTGCCACCCTGTCACAGCATGGGGACCTCCCTGCTGGCAGCCTTGGGCTGCCAGGGCCTCTCCAGGCTGTGGAGTGCCTCTGGCAGTTCAGGATGAATGTCCCAGCCAGCTGAGGAGATGGTTCCTTCCATCTCAGCGAAAAGGCAGATAACAAAACACAGTACTTGTCACTTTTGAGAAACAAATAACACAAAGCTTTGTCCTTCTACTGCCTTGCAGCTGCAGCTGGGCAGCAATCACACTGCCCCACCAGCTCGAGCACAGCAGCACTGTGTCCCCGGAGCACGCAGCGCTGTCACCACGAGGGAACAGCCTTTGGTTTAACTGTGCTTCAAGCATAAAGGAGACAAAAGCCCAAAACTGCTTGGTCCAGAGAGGCTGAACAGGATGACTTTGTGGCTTCTTTTAAAAAGACCCCAGTGAATCAGAAGGAAAGAAAAAGACATTTAAGAAGATAATATTGCTGATTGTTTTCTGCAAAGCTGAAGGGAGAACAGTGCATGAGGGAAAGTGAGAGAAGAGAAAGCGTGAATTCAGCTGGTGGAACTGTGAGACTATTGAAAAGGTGCAATGAGGGGAGAATGGACACAGCATTCCCTAAATCTCTTGGGGTGATGCGAGGACTTTGTCTTAGGATGATCTTGTAGCAGCTGTTTTCTGCTTTATTGAAATGACATTAGTAAAAAGCACCGTGATGCTGTGAAATGTTCTGCCCACTGCACCGTACTGGGGGAATCTCTCCCAGCCTCCTCCTGCAGCCGCGTGGTTGCCGGGGAAATGATCGCTACTTTAAATGATCAGTTTAGACAAATGCTGTCTCTGCTCAGCAATGTCATCTTACACCGAGCCGGTGCTTTATTTCCCGGGCAGAGCTGCATCTCCCTAGGAGCGAGCAGAAGCCGGGAGCGCAGCCTCAGCTCGGGGAGCCGATCCCGCAGGGCTGCCCGGAGGGAGCCGCGCCCGTTCCACCCCCCGGCACCCCCGGCACCTGCAGCAGGTGCCCGGCCCCGTTCCGCCCGGCTCCGCTCACCCAGAAGGTCAGGTTGAAGATGAAGAGCAGGATCTTGACGCAGCGCATCCCTCCATAGCCCACGCCCATGGCGGGCGCTCCGGCAGCAGCTCAGCCGCGGCTCGGCCCGACTCCGGCGGGGCGGCCCCGGGGCAGGTGCGGGGCTGGGCGGGGCCGGCGCTGCCCGGGCGGATCCGCCGACCTGGGCCCGCCCCGGGGCGGACTTTGTGCCCGGCGCCGTGCCCGGGGGTTCCCGCGGCCGCAGCTGCCCGGGCGGGGCACGGGCGGGGCCGGGCACCCTCTGGCCCCTGCGCTCGGTGAAATCCCTCTGTGTGTCTCCCAAAGACGCTCAGATCTTGCAGATGCTGCCCGCAAAATTACAGGCGGGATCAAGAATGTGATGTGGTTAAACTTGTCTTGGTTCATAGCCATAGCTAAGAGCCCCTCAAGTTCATTTTCCAATCATTCGTTTGTTCTCTAATTTGACCCAAAATGCTGACCCTGCTGTCAAAATCTTGAAGCTTTTTCATCTTATGATTTTTTTCAGCTGCTCCTTCGAGGTCTCCCGGAACTCTTGAGTCCAAAGTTGCCTGTGGGGCTTTGAGACGGGATCACGAAGTAAGGTTGTGTCTCTGGAAAAGGGGTTTCTACATTAAACATTTCCTCTCCTTATTTAACGAATAAAACACCTATTTCCTATCTTTTTTTTAGTTTGTGCTCTAGTCATAACTGTAGAGTTCTACCTATTCAGATTATTTTCAGGTTTTGAATAAATTTTCCCTGAGGTGTGTATTGTGTATGGAAACCGTGCAAAAATGTGTGGGAAAAGATGTTTGGTGTTGTTATTTCAAATTACACTCCTCTAATGACACAATAATACCAAAGGACGTTGGAGGCGGTTTCCTTTTTCACTCATTTTCCTCTTCGTTTTCAGTTGTGTTAAAGCCTGGCCATATTTTGGAAAAATAATCCCAAACAGTTTATTTGAATTGCAATGACAGTGTTTAATTAAGCATATCTTATTCCATTTGCAATGAATTGCAATGCAATCCAGTTTATTGGTTTAGCTGTTTGGTTTTTTTAAAGAAACATTGAATCTACCTTACAACTCAGAGTAAAACCCCACAACTTCCCCTTTTTTTGCATCCGTGATGCTCTGCTAGGTGGTGTTGACTTACGAGGTCCAGTGTATTCCTTCTAAAATAACAAAAGCATGAATGCATTGAATAATCAAAATAACTTCAAGACAATGAGATGCATCAAACAGTAGCAAAAGACTTCATTATCCTCTAATACATTTGAAGCAGAGGAAAAGCAAGAGAGTGGTTTTGCCTTGGATTGTGATAGCAACAGAAAAATAATTTTTTTTTTAGAAGTCTTTTATTAAGCTTCTCTATTTCTCTAGTAATTTTCATGCTGATTTTCTCTAAAAGTGTAGGAATGAAGCATTCAGCCTTCATAAGTAGTAGGTCTCCTTCCCACATAACTCTTGCAATGAATTAATCCCAAGGTGCTGCTTTTCAGCATGTGATTCTTGGCATCTCCTGGAGGCACCTCACAGCTTCTTCTGTCACTGCCCAGGGGTCACACAGGTTTAGGAGCCCAGGGGGGGTTCAGCAGGTTTGGGTGCCCAGGGGCACAGGGTTGGTAGAAAGTCACTGTTGGGGCTCTGCTGGGCTCGGTTTTGGGGTCAGTGCACTGTAGTGTCTTTATAAATAACTCGGATCAGGACTCAAAGGGATACTGAGAAATTTTGCTGACAACATGAAACTGGGAAGAACTGTTGACTCCCTCAGAGGCAGAGAAATCTTGATAAATGTGAGGGCTGGGCAATCACCAACCATATGCAGTTTAACAAGAGCAAGTGCTGAATGCTACACCTGAAGAGTTGCAGGATGGAGTAACCCTGGATGTATGGGCAGCCTGGGAAGTGAGGCTGTGGAAAGCAGTGCCATGGAAAGGCACCTGAGGTCCTGGCAATGGCCAGCTGGATCTGAGTCGGTGTGCCCTGAGCCAGGAGGGACATCCCTGTCCTTGGGGCAACAGACACGAATCCAGGCCAGGTGAGGGAAGGATTGCCCTGCTCTGCTCTGGGATGGGGCACCCTGTCCTGGGGCCACCAGGGATCCTGGCAATGGCCAGCTGGATCTGAGTCAGTGTGCCCTGACCAGGAGGGACATCCCTGTCCTGGGGGTCCTGGTGATGGCAGGCAGGCTGGATCTGAGTCAGTGTGCCCTGAGCCAGGAGGGACATCCCTGTCCAGGGGCACCAGGCACGAATCCAGGCCGGGTGAGGGAAGGATTGCCCACTCTGCTCTGGGATGGCACAGCCTTGCCTCCAGTGCTGGGGTCAGTTTTGGGTGTCACAAAATGAAAGGGATGTAAAGTTGTTGGAGCTGTCCAAAGGAGGGACACGAGGGTGGTGAAGGGTCTCAAGGGGCCACACGAGGAGCGGCTGAGGGCACTTGGTTCGTTCAGCATGAACGAGCCTGAGGTCAGAGCTCATCGGGGGCTGCAGCTCCTCCCGAGGGACAGCGGAGGGACAGCTCCGACCTCTGTGACAGGGACAGGACCCAAGGAAGAGCTGGGGCTGTGTGAGGACAGGTCAGACTGGGTATCAGGGCAAGGTTCTTCCCCCAGAAGGTGCCGGGCACTGCCCAGGCTCCCCAGGGAATGGGGCCAGAGCTCCAGGAGCGTCCGGACAACGCTCCCAGGGATGCCCAGGGTGGGATTTGGGGCTGTCCGTGCCGGGCAGGGGTCGATGATCCCGGCGGGTCCCAGGCCGCTCCTCGGCTCCGCGCCGCTTCCGCGGGTCCCGCTCGGGCCCTCACGGCCGGGCCGTGCCGCGGGCGGCAGCGCCCCCTGGCGGTTCGGCCGGGCCCGGCGCGTCCCTCACGGCCGCGCTCAGCGGCTCATTAGAGCAGCAGCGCTAATTGCGGGGCTCCCTCATCAGGGCATCTCTGCGGAGAAGCACCAAAGTGGTCAGCGTTCTCATTTCGCAGCCTATTTGGAACAAATCAATACCGTTAAGGGAAGAAGAGAGGCACTGAATTTTTGTCAGGAGGATTAACAGGTTGCGAAGGAGGCATTTGCTTGTTACACAATTCAGTGTTATTCCATGAGCTGCTGTAGTTAGTCCTGTTGCTGGACAGGACTAACATTTCCATCTGGAACATGTCCAGCTTCAAAATCCATGGGTTTTATTGCTTTTTATATTAAAGACCCTTCTGTTATCAAAGTCTCCTTTCCCCCTGAGGTAGATGAAACAAGCATGTGGATTTTTGTAACAGGCCTCAAGTCTGGCAATTTCTTTGCAGTTACATTTAAATTATGCAGATCCTGAGCAACGACTATTTGGTTTTGGTTATTTTCTGATTGCAGACTATGCTAGGAAACTTTTCAGCCAAGTGTTATCCAACTGTAGCACTAGGTGTTCAGATACTGCTGAACACATGGAATTACTTGTAGTGACAGATGGATAAGAAACTGTTCTTGCTAGAGCAAGTGCTATTTAGTTTCAATTACTAACAGAAAGCCCGAGTTATTATTCCCATAAATATCATCTTGACTTGAGAATTAAAATATTTAAAAATGTATTTGTGTAAAGGGAGGGGGTGAATGTTGCCATTTTCCTTCCAGATCTGACCTACCCTTCCTCTGTTTTTCAGTCTTCCAAATGGTTCTCTGGTAACCTATTAACCTTTCAGATATCAGGAGAGCACAATATTCTTTTTCCTTTCCAGTGTTTGACTGTTTTCCAAGTGGCTTACAAATCCAGTTTTATGCTTTATGAACAGCATATGAGTGTTTCTTAGCTCTGCAGAGGATTGTTCAAATTTCACAGAATCAAAGAATAAAATTATAGAATGGTTTGGGTTGGAAGGACCTTAAAGCTCATTCAGTGTCGCCCTCTGCCATGTACAAGGACATCTTCCACTGTCCCAGGGTGCTCCAAGCCCCATCCAGCCTGGCCTTGGACACTTCCAGGGATCCAGGCATAGCCACAGCTTCCCTGGACACCTGTGCCAGGGCCCCATCACCCTCCTAGGAAGGATTTATCCCCAATATCCCACCTAACCCTGCCCTCTGGCAGTGGGAAGCCATTCCCCCTTGTCCTATGTGCTTCCTGTTTCTCAGCTCCTTCTATGCATGATAAACTCAAATTCCTTGTTCAGGGTCCAAACATCAGCCAGGGAGTGAGGAGGAGCTTCCTTAATAAAAACTAATCTTATTCCCTAACTTAAATATTTCATTTATGTGGAACTACAACTGATTTTAAAATCCAAGCAAACAGCCCCAAACCTATAGTGGACTCCCATTCTTCCAGGGACAATGAAACTTGCATCACACCTTTGGCATCCGTGGTGCTCTTTCCATTTCCACTGAGTAATTGCTGGAATTCTGGGCCTGGCAACTCTGTCTCTGTCTCTGAATGCAGCTCAGGAATTGCTCCCTGGAATAAAAAGGAGGTCAGAAGGGAGTGTCTGGGCAAATTGTCTGCTCCTTTGTTTCCGTCCATGCTTTAAATTTTGTTTTCAATATATTTACTTGCTTTGCATCAAGCACTTGCATGCTGGGTCAGTCTGCAAAGCTCACACGGGGCTGCTGAGAACTGCTTGGATGCCCTGGCAAATGCACTGGCCTCGTTTTCTTTTCACAGGAGTGTTCAGAATATGCTGTGCTTCAAATCCTGGCCTGTCTCTGAAAGCTGCTTCTCAGAAAATGCATTGCAAGGGTGTAAAATCCCAGAATCCTGTCATTTCTACAGCAAGCATGATCTGGATATTATTTCTAGCATCACCCCTTAAAGGCCAAAGTGGAAAGGAAGGTAGAACGCAAAGTTTTCTTTTCTGCTGTGCTCCAACAAGCCTTTCCCAATCTCAGCTTGGCATTTTGAGTCCCCTCCCAGCTCTCCACTAAACAAATGAGAGGGGTTCATCCAATTACCAGTTATATTCTCTCTCTGCAGATTCCTTCTGCTCTTGGGCCTGGTTTCTCTCTACTCAGGTAGATGAGAGCTGCACAATCCCCCTTGGATTCAGCAACTCTTGCTGCTGAGTCCCTCTGCAAGGTGCAGAGGTGCCTGACACCTACCCAGATGACCACTGTGTGTGTGATTTTGGTGGGCAGGAACACAGGCTGAGCTGGTTTGCAGGCTCTTCCCACAGACACAGCCTGCACAGCCTGTAGGTGTGGGTGTTCCAAAGGAACATTCCCACTAAATCTTCCCTTGCCGAGGGAAAGGAGCTTCCATATCACAGTTCAGCATCTCTGCCCTGCTCAGGTGAGACCCCACCTGCACAGCTGCCTCCAGGAGGGACCTGAAGCTGCTGGAGCCAGTCCAGAGAGGCTCCAGGATGATCAGAGGGCTGGAGCAGCTCTGCTGGGAGGAAAGGCTGGAATTTGGGATTGTTCAGCCTAGGGAAGAGAAGCTTTGGGGTGACCATTTTGTGGCCTTCCACGAGCTGAAGGGCTGGACAAGAAAGGTGGAGAGGAACAAGAAAGATGGAGGGACAGGACAAAGGGGAAAGGCTTCCCACTACCAGAGGGCAGGGCTGGATGGGATATTGGGAAGGAATTGTTCCCTGGGAGGGTGGGCAGGCCCTGGCACAGGGTGCCCAGAGCAGCTGGGGCTGCCCCATCCCTGGCAGCACCCAAGGCCAGGTTGGACAGGGCTTGGAGCACCTGGGACAGTGGAAGGTGTCCCCTGCCTGTGGCACAGGGTTGCATAAGAGGGACATTAAGGTCCTTTCCTTCCCAAACCATTCTGGGATTCTGTGATGTGATAAGAGCTGGGGTTGGTGTTCATGGGAAGAGCCCTTTCACTTGACTGCTATAGCAATATCCCATTCTCAGCAGTGGAGTTTCCTTGACCAAAACACAGAACTGCCAGAGAGGAACTTTTGTCCCTAGTTAATGTTGCTTCTGGACATGAAGTAGACTTTGAAAAAGCAAGTTTAGTTGTTTCTGCTCCCCATTAATCAGTAGCACATTCTGGGCAGTTGACGTTGATTTATCCATGAACCATCTCTGACAAAATGTAATGAATGCTCATGAAATGTTTTAATTTGGCATCAATTCCCTGGAAGGATTAGAAAAGTAAGAAGATGCTTTGTTTCCCAGGAAACCTGGCCTGGAAGATAATAACATGGTCTGTCAAACTGTGAAAAACACTAAGGAAAAACAGGTTATCAGAACAGTTGCTCAAGTTTAATTAGAAGGAATTCTGTTACGTGTGATGGCTGAGTTTTTTTTTTTGAGTTAATCTGGCTGTTTGGGTCAGCATGGAAAATGAAGTATGGAACTGATTCCGTGGTGAGTCACAGGGGGTCTGGGACAGCTGGACAGGGATTAATTCATTTTGTTGAGGCCAAAGAGTCTCTGCTGTGGATTACAGTGGGAGCAGTTCCCAGGAGAAGGAGGTCCTTGCTTGCATGTGGATATTTCTCCTGTATTTACAGCCTTCCCAGGGAGAAGGATAGACTTTTATCCTCATTCTTACAGACCAAATACCTGAGACACTGCCTGCTCTCAATGCCCAGTGACAGAGAAAAGGCTGTTTTTCCAGAGCTTTTGTGTGTTCATTGTCTCTGGACCCAGGAGGTTTCCAGAGGTCCAGGGGACATGTAACACAACCAGTGTGGAGTGGAGAATTTCTGCAGAGATTGGGCCACTGGAGTGATCCCAGAACTGTAAGTTCTTGAGTCTGGTCCTAGCTCAGCCCCGTGGTTTACTCCCGTATAATCTGTTGTTCTCTTCAGGGAATTAAAATCTAATGCATATAAAAGGGTCTAAGAGTGACTTGTTTCATAGTGCTCTGGGACTGTTTATTACAGAAAGCCTATCAAAAAGCTCTGCTAATCTCTGAGCTGTATTCCATCATCTTTTCCAACTTAATGATTCTAGGAGCTAGAGGAGAGTGTGCAGCTCTGCCCTTAGCCTGGAAAGTAGCAACAGCAGAAACCAAGGGTGCTGTACAGAGCTCCAAACATTGCCAGCCATTCCAGGAATACCCTTGGGGCAATCCCCTGGGGGCATGTGGAATTTCATGCAGTCAGCAGGAGGTCCCAAAGGCCCTGACTCACAATCTGCATCACAGGAGGCAACAAGCTGTTGCTGCTGTCTTGACTTGAAAATTGTTTGAGCCAAATAGGAAAAGGAAACTGCTCCAAAGGGCAATGGAAAAAAAGAAAGTTACTCAAATTCAAAGCTTATGCCTCAGGATCAAGGAAGTTTACTAGACAGGTTTTAAACTGCACATTTCTGTGGTACTTCAAAAATGCATCACGGCTGGAATGTGAAATCAGAGAAGTGAGTGGTGAAACGTGCCACGTCCTCTCTGCTTTCACTGCCATCGGGGACTGGCCTGATTTGCAGCACCATGAGAAATACCAGTTCCACCAGTGAGGTCTGGGAGCAGGGTCAGCTCCGGGGAGGGAGGGAGGCATTGCTGGGTGTGCTCCCTCCAGCAGAGCCTGGCTGCAGTTCAGAGCTGCCTCCAGCTGGCAGGAGATGAAGATTTCACTGACAGCAGGGGCTGAGTGGCACTTGCAGGGTTTGTGGTGGTGGAGGGGGTACCCAGCAGACAGCAGCAATCCTTAAAGAGAAGTGTCTGCTTCCACAAAACTGCTCAGAGCTGGGACTTGGTGGAGGTTTAGGCATTTTTTCAAGTTTCAGTATAAGGACAGCAGATGATGTATGAGCTGTAGCAGGTGCTCAGTTTCACTCCCTGAAATCCAAGGCAAAGGGAAATCTGAGTGCATTTATGGCCTTTAAGGAGATAAATTTGTTTGTTGGTTAAACAGAAGAAAACAAGGGAAAGGAAGAAGCCTAGAAAGCCCATTTATTTTCCTGTTTCTCTGAGTATTTATGAATTTCCATCAAGAAAGGCAGCTTTTAAAACAAACAGACAAATGACACTATGGAGTCTAAAAGCTTGGTCATTATTAACATTTGGTTATTGTTATATCTGGGGCACCACCATGCTGCCTGCTCTACCCTTACTATAAAATGTGATTTTCTCTTGGCACAGAAAAACTCTGCCTGTGTTGTATCAGAAGAATATTTGGATACAGCATTCAATTATCTGAGGGAAGTTTTGGTTTCTGTTCAAAGAAATCATCAGTCCAACGTGTTTACAAAAAATGATTTTGTTAATTTTTTGGGAAGATTTCTCTGCTATTTAATCTGTCCTGCAGGCTACAGGATGGCAAGGGCTCCACTCTTAAACTGGCAGCAGCAGCGCCTTTCTCCTGCTCCTCCTCCTCACTCCAGGAGTCAATTTCTTTGTTGGGCTGCACCTTGAATTCAATGGTTTTAATTCAGCTCCTTCACATGCACATCAGTGTTGGGGGAACTTTGGGCCTCAGCACTGATTAAATGTAGAATTATCCCTGCAGGATGAGCTGCTGAGGACAGAATCCCAGTCAATGACTGAGGAGTCCAAAGAGCTTTTCTGAATTCTACCCCAAGTTACTCCTTTGCAAGGACAAACCAGAAGGGAAAGATCCAAAATGAGCTTTGTTGTGTGAATGGTTTCTTCTCAAATAAACAGAAATGCTGCTGAGTTTTCCATTTTCCATGGAAATTTGCTAGAAAGCAGGGGAACTGAGGAGAGGAGGAACTTTAAAAAATGATGTATCCAAAGCTATTCTTGTGCTATTTATACAAAGCCTTTGCATCTGTAACTGCATATTAGGGAGGTACAAAATGTCCTTCCAGAGCAAATGTACTCAAACTAATTCAGACATATTTGGCAACTCATACAGGTGTTTAACTGTTCATGGATCTGGGTAGAAAAGTCAAGGACTTTTGACTTTAAGACTGAAATCAGATGCTAATAGTGACTGATGTTAATCTCAAGAACTTGCCCCTAAGACCAAAATGTCTATTTTTATGCTAAGTCAATTCAACCCATGTCTAAAATCATTATTTATTGCATGTTAAATACAGAAAACTTCACTGAGTTTTATAAACCTCCTCCCCTTCCTCAGTTCCTATTAACCCCTGTAAGAAACACACATCAGGACTGTTAAAATATTTGCAGTGTGGAAAAAAATTTGCAGGTGTGGAAAGGAAAACCATGGCAGTACCAGGACACAACTCCTATTTCACATGGATCCCTATTTCAATCGTGATAGAATATCATTTTCTCTCCCATTCACATGGGTGCTGCTTTTCTGCTTCTGGCTGGAACACTTGAAAGAAATTTATTGATGTGATTGTGGTGTGATGCTGTTTGGGTACAAGAAGAGAAAATTTCCATCAGGGAGAGCCGATCTGAGCACAGCTGCTGCTGCTGCTGCTTGGAAACTTGCCAGTGTTTTAAATAGACTTCTACATTTTCCCAGGTCTACGAAGTAATAGAAAAGGCTGTTAAGAGTGGAGTAGGATTAAGTGTTTAGGGAAAATTAGGGGAAAGGTATTGGAGTTTTTGTGCCAGGCGGTGAAGTGCAGAGTAGAACTGGAGAAACCCATTTCCAGGGCTCCAATCTGTGTAACCACCAGCCAAGGGACAGGACTCTTCCCTTGAAATCATCCCACAGCTCAGCCTGACCTTATTTTCATTATTCTCACTCTAAATTTTCTTCTTCTGATCTTCTTAAAACAAACATCACTGAATTCCAGCAGGCCAAACTGGGAATGTGCTCCTCCTATTACTACCCTTACATTCCCAAGCTGTCTCCTTTAGCTGCTTATAAAGTGGACAGGCCATTGGTGCTACCAGATCATACATTTATTTCTCTGGCATTTCTTTCAAGAATTTCACTACTATGGAAGATGTCTGAAACAATATCAGTCCCCAGCCTGTGCTCTTCCCATTTCTACCTTCAGTCTGGAAAAAACAAACCCATTTGGTGCCTGAGTCTGTTCGCTCACATGGTGCGCACACGACTGGAGCTAAATCAGAATTAGCTAAAACAGGAAGCTTATTTCAAAGCCTGTGCAGCCCAGCCAGGAAAGCTTCCAGAAACATGTGCTCTGAGATGATCTCAGCACGTTCATTATTCAGACTGTGAATAGCTTTAAAAGGGCCAAATTTCTTCGGGTTGAATCAGCTAGGAAAGTAATTCAAATGGAACAGTAAGGATCGCTTGAGCAGTTCAGGAAATGTTTGTTGGAGCCACTAAAAATGCAGGAGGTAGAAAAATAAAATCAACTTTGATAAATATGTGTTAAAAGTTTGGGCGTATAAGAAACTGGAAAAGTAAATAGAAGTACCATATTTTTTTTTGTAGAACGATGATGTTCTAAACCCTTTTATATCAAGAAAAACCATCCAATAACAGCAACACTCCACAAGCAGATATAATGGTCAAGAAAATATCAGACGTGTTGAGTAATTTTGCTATTTTGGGGATAAAGTGAAAGTAGCCATAGCTATAATTCAGGAATTTTATTTAAAAATATCACAATCGCCATCAATTTTGCAGTCAACCTGTTTTTCACAGTGGCTTAAGTAATGAAATTCTGTGGATCTATAGAAATGCTTCAAATCAAAGACAAACCCTCTCATTTAATACCAAAAGCATGGACTGGATGTTCTGAAACCACACTAGAGGGCACTTGAGCTGCTTCTTCTTGAGTAGATAAAGGTCAAAGTAGTAGGATGCTTATCCAGGAGCAGCAGTAGACTGAATTGAACATGAGAATTACCAGGATTTATCAATATTAGGTTGGTAGAACAACCTGTGATTTCTCCCATCTGCCTAATGGGGGGGAATAGGTGTGAATTTCCAGGTCTAAATTTTGCTTGTAGGTACTATAAGCAATTAGGAGGAAATAATGTAAAAATTGCTGGTTGATTGCAATAATGTTTTGTCTTTGTACATGGATCAACCACAGAAATGTGGGATACTTTGGGAGTTTCGAAGAAAATCTAGTCTCAAACAAAGCAAATGTCTGGAGAGCTGAGCTGCTCTTTGCTCCCACTGTAATAATCTTGCTCCTGTTCTATCCCCATTTGCAGGGTGATGTCCTAAAATGATTGATTTTGTGGGGATGGAAACCAACAACACTTGACAGCCTTTCTGTAAAGTATCCATAATAAATACTGAAGGCTAGGAAAGCAGTGAAGACCCCACTGCTTATAACCCATCTACAGAAGTTTGGTTTAAAAAAATTAGTGTGTTGATCTGGTTCTCAATGTGGAAAACACCCACAGAAGTCTGAGTGTGTTTAGCTGGAGCAAAGGAGGCTCGGGGGAATTTCTGGCTCTGCACAAGCCCCTGACAGGTGGGGGTAGCTGGGGGGATCAGGCTCTGCTCTCAGGGAACAGGGACAGGAGAGGGAATGCCCTCAAGCTGGGCCAGGGGAGGTTTAGATTGGATATTGGGGAATTTTTTTTCACTGAAAGAGTGATCAGACACTGGCACAGCTGCCCAGGGCTGTGGTGGAATCACCATCCCTGGAACTGTTCCAAAGTCATGTGGATGTGGCACCTGGGGACAGGGGTTAGTGGTGAACACAGCAGTGCTGGGCGAATGGCTGGACTTGATAATCCTAAAGGCTTTTCCAGCTGAATGATTCCATGATTCTCTGAGCTCTCAGGGATCAAGGCCTCCCTACCTTTGGTGCTGCTCCCCACATTTCAAGGTCCTGGAGCCCAGAGCAGCTCCTGGGCACCTTCCCTGCCTGTGCAGAGCCTGGTGGGCTCAGGTGCTGCTGCACAGCCCCAGTGACAACTCATTTCCTGCAGATTTCCCTGTTGATGATGATGATGATGATGTGTTTGTAAAACAAACTCAGCCCAAGAACTGGCTGCCTCTGAAGCAGGAAGCGCTGGAGTGGCTGAGTTTCAAACAATTCTCCTTTTGCCCTGACAGGTACAACCAAACTCCAGCTCTCAGCAGCTTCACTCTGTCATCACTGAAACAAAGCTATGAGCTGCAATTAAATTTCTGGGCAATTTACAGACTTTCTGGTAAGTCAGGTTTCTTACGAAGGACACAGACTCTTTGTGTGTACTGTGGAACACCCATTCGTGGATCACTCTCCCCTGCCACAGGGAATTGCTGGCCAGTTTTGTGACCTTTCTGTCTGTGTTTGCTGTTCCTCAGCCTTTTGTCTTTCCCCTTCCTGTGCCCTTGTGAGACCCCACCTGCAGCAACTCTTCAAAAAAACTACAGTTAAATTGCTATCCTACCCCTTCTGCCTTTCAGTACATGTTTCCTCATGAGTATCCAGGCGCAGTGGGGGTTTTCCTGCTCCCAGCAGTGAGGTAGGACATGTTTGTTGACAGGCTGACACGTGCAGCACGTCCTTGCAGCAAGGACAAGCTGTGTGCAGAGGAAAAAGCCTTGGGAGAGCTGGACAAGCCCTCACAGGATCCAGGAGCCACCTCAGACCTCCCTGCATTCCATTCAAATGCCAGGTGTGCTCTTCTGATGTGGCTCCAGGAGCAAGGAGGCACCTCCATCCCTGTTTCCATGAGGAGAGGGGGAGGATGTCTCCTGGCAGATGCTGCCTTTGCATTTTTGGAGCCACTACTGGGTTATGCTTGGAACCTGTTAATGAGATTAATGCAAAAGCTGAGTGGGATGGAGTGGATGGAGATACAGTTTTTACTACTGACATATTGATCTAATCTTTCCATGCTTTCCATGGATATCCTGGATATTTATGGCATTAGAACACACCACTAGAAACACTGAGCACCCAAATCCTCCAGTTTTTATCACTTTTGTAAAGCTCCTCTTTGAAGTATCTTGAAGGGGATTTTTTGCAGTTTAGCTGTAATCAGAATTTAGAGCACATGGGTAATAAAAGGAGTTTTTCTGTAGTAACCTCCTGAATAGTAACAGTGCTGTGTACAGGGGAACTTTTCTGTCTAAAAGGAGCATATCCTTTAAAATTGAATAAATTTTGCCTCCCTAGGAGGAGCTTTCTATGCCTGGAATAAGAAGAAATTACCTTCCTTCTGCTGAGTGGAGGTTTTGCAAATATATTTTGTTGTTGTTGGGTTTTAAAATTAATTTTATGCTTGTTTTCTTAAAGCAAATATCATGACTTGAAGTTTTTAGTGACCTCCCTCCTTCCCGAATGTTTTTGGGTGGAATAGAGGACAGAAATGAAAGTTTATTGAAATTTTGAGGCTAATGACTTTGTTCTTTAGCTTAAATTAGATTGTTTCCATGACAATCCTTCAGTTAATTGCACTTGAGCCACTTAATACCACAGTTTCTCCTGGGCTTCCTGTGCTGATGCATGTGTGGCCTGACAGGAGTTTTCTTAGCAAAACAACTGAAATTGCATCAGGGAGGACTCAGAATAAGGAAAGGAAAAGAGAGCAAGAATAAGAGAACAATGGACAATAAGTGTGAGTCTGACCCAAACTGCTGGGATGCACATGGAGCTGGGGGATGATTTAGGCACAAAGGAAGGAATGAGACCAAAAACTTCTCCCCTGGGTTCAAAGCTCTTGGTAAAAGCACAGGAGAGACCCTCCAGTTGCTGAGGTCAAACATGGAGGAGATGACTGTGTAGAGATTTAGGATGTCTGGAACTGTCAGCTTTCCAATTAAATTACAAAACAGTGCTCTTAACATGGAGAAACATGCAGGAAGAAATATTGTAATGTCATGACTTGATTTGGACAAGAGGTAAATTTTAAAAATAGTGCATGGGCAGAATTGGCAACAGATCTGGAATCAGAATTTTGACCTGTTACTGGAAAAGCAGCACTTCAGATTTTAGATATGGATTTGTTTCTCTGAGCTGTGTGGCTGAAGAAAACAAGATGGATGGGAGTCAAGATCTGTGAGAATTTTCTGGAAGCCAATCCTTGGATGTTTTTGGTAATATAACCTGCACCAGTTCCTGTGCTTCTTAGTGCCTATCAGGTGAAGTTGGCTGATGTTGTGTTGGCCAATATTTTTTTACATAACCTGGATAATGTAATGGGAGCTCTGTCAGGAATTTATGAATGACAACCAAGCTGTAAAATGCTACCAGAATGGGAGAGGACAGAACTTGAAATACAAATGACAGATTGGGGAAAACCTCTAAAAGAGTAGCTTAATCACAGCGTAGAAGATCAGGGATTAGTGTAGAAATAAACGTCATCACAGGGGCAGCACTGGGAGTAAATGGGCAGGTGAGGTCTGCAGTGAGGAATTTGGGAGATGCTGTGAGCTGAGCAGAAAATGCTGCAGGGAAGGAGGCAACCCCTGGTTAATGTGGACAGGTCCCACGTTGGGGGTGACCATGACAATCAGCACCCAGAGCCCCTGAGGGGTTCTGCTCCCCAGGAAAGGTGGGGACCACTAGGGGACAACCCAGACCAACTTTCAGCTCTCTGATCCCTCCTGGAGCTGTAAACATGAGATCATTCCATGATATCTCCTGCATATGTCCTACATATGGCTCAAGTCTTCACTGTGAACTCTGCAAATACTGCAAAGAATAATGTGAGAGCACAGCCCAGGTGAGATGGTATCAGAATGTAGGAAAAAACTTAGAATGCAGGGAAAAAAATCCAAGTGACAAAAGCTGGATGAACCTGGAAACTTGCTCCTTCGTAGCCTTGTGATTAGAATCCTGCTTTCTGTCTTCCTTTGGCTGTGCTGTTTGATTGCCCAGAAATGGAGGAAGTCTAAACCCATTTCCTTGATTCTTACAGTAAGAAGCTGAAAGAAAAATATAAAATAATAGTATGAAAGCAAAAAGAATAATATAGCATAAATAAATAAATAAATAAAAGCACAAAGAACAATATAAAAGCACAGCCCAGATGAGATGGTACCAGAATATAGGAAAAAAGCTTACAATGTAGGAAAAAAAAATCCAAGTGACAAAAGCTGGATGAATCTGGAAACTTTCTCCTTCTTAGCTTTGTGATTGGAATCCTGCTTTCTGTCTTTGGCTGTGCTGTTTGATTGCTCAGAAATGGGAGAAGTCTAAACCCATTTCCTTGATTCTTACAGTCAGTAGCTGAGTGTCTTTTTTCCAGCCCTCCCACTTGCAGGCCAGGTAGGTAACTTCTCATGGATGTTTGTGGTGATTAAGGCTGCCTTGCAAAATTGCTGGTGCTGTTCAAAAGCTGTTGGAAATCAGGATTTCTGGTGACTCTGATCTTGGCTTATATCTGGCTTTCTTCTGTGACTTTCACAGGTCCTTGAGAATAAAGCACTTCTGCTGGAATTGAGGTGGTGTGGGATGGTCACCATTCCCAAATCTTTTTCCTTCCCACACACATTTCCTGGGTGTTTCTGTGCCTGCTGGTTGTGTGTCAGTCATGCTCTGTTGCAAACACCTGGGGAGACACAGCTTTGTTCTGGCTCAGGATGTTTTAATGCTTTTAAGGTTAAAAAAAAATTTTTTAGTGTAAAAATGGAACCATCCACCAACCTTTCCTGCCCGGATGACTGCCAGCTTCTCCTGATCCTGCAGAGGGAAGGACATGGACAGGGTGGGTTTAGGTCAGTTATTAGGAATCAGGAATTGTCCCCTGGGAGGGTGGGCAGGCCCTGGCACAGGGTGCCCAGAGCAGCTGTGGCTGCCCCTGGATCCCTGGAATGTCCAAGGCCAGGCTGGACAGAGCTTGGAGCAGCCCTGGTATCCCTGCCATGGCAGGGGTGGCACTGGATGAGCTTTGAGGTCCCTTCAAACCAAACCATTCTGTGGTTCTACAATTTTACAACCCCATCAATACAATGCTTATTATTGAACATTTAATTTTTTTTTTTCTGAGCCGTAACTTCAGCATCCTTTTTTGGTGGCTGCAGTGAATTCTGGGCTGAGTTCAGATAGCAGGGTTCTGTATTCCTGGTGAGATGTCAACCAACATTTAAATGTGCATTGAATCCTGCCTGATAAACCTGGCAATTTGCAGCTTCCCCATAAACACCACTTTGCATAGCAAATATTTTTCAATCAGTATCATCTGTCTTGCAGGTTTCGTTTCTTTCAGGATAACAAACCCTTCATCTGTTTGCAAGACTTTTTGCTCTTTCCAAGAGTTGCAAACTATTTACTGAGGCTACAGCCTCAGTAAAAGGAACCATACGGCTGAGTAAAGATCCTCCAAGGAGGAATATGGCTGGAAGCAGCTCAGGTCTCTGCACTGAGCTGTTAAGGCTGAGCTTCCAAGTTTCTAATCAAAAGCTGAAACCAGATGGAAGTAAAATGTGAGGAATAATATGAAAAATATGTTTCTGAGAAGATCAAATGGAAGAAAGAAAATGAAAATGTTCTCAGCTGACTGCAGGGTTCCTTCAGAAGCAGCTTTGGAGGAGTCACCTTGCTCCTCCTACACCTTTATTTTGTCCCCAGGTGCACCCAGGTGAGGCCAAGTGGAACCTGTGGAGCTGGGACTTTGCCGCAGTGCTCCTGCCAGCACTGAGTAGCTCAGGTTTTCTGTTACTAAATCAGATTTAGGAACCTAACAGGTTTTCTGTGCCACTAACTCAGATTTAGGAACCTAACAGGTTTTCTGTGTCACTAAATCAGATTTAGGAACCTAGCAGGTTTTCTGTGCTCTCCAAAGGCTCTCCCTGCAGTAAGCAGCTGAAAGGACAATAATTGAAGGTGCCAGCTCTGCAGGTAAAACTCTGTTCTTGTTTCTTTATTTGAGGCAGTTAGGATAACTTTCTCTGAAGAGCAAGATTTTGGAGGACCTGAAACCTCCTGATCCTCCTGATCCTGAAGATCCAACAATTCAAGAAGGAGAAGGGAAAATAAATAATTAAATCTCTCTGACAAGCAAGATGTGTCCTTATTCAGAGAACAGGAATATCATTCTTTCCTTCTTTGGGGAATACATGAACAGAAAAATGAACCCAGAGACAATAACATAAGAGTGTTGTCAAAGTATTCCAAAAAATAACTGAGACTTGTGCAGATGCCAAGTCTAACTTTGGCTGATTCTCTTTTTTAGGAATGTTGTAGAGCAATTTTCTGAATTCTATTAATATAACAAGCAAACAGACTTTGGATGCTCTGGATCTACATTGTGGGAAGTAAAGGTGATTTCTTGGAGATTTTATAGAATCCAAGAGCCTGCATGCTTTTGAAACATGAACTTAAATATTATTTATAAATTAAAATATGCTTAAAAGTTTAGGGAAGGGAAAGAGGAGTGCAAAGCCTATGGAATATGCAGGTGATGGTACAGGATGTGTGCAGGCCATGATGAGGGATTATTACAACAATAAATTCTGTTTATTCCAGCCTTGGCAGGGAGGATGGAGAGGGGAGGTCTCTCCATGGCTCTGAGTTGATTCCTTTCTGTAGCACTTTGCCTCCTGCTGCAGCAGCTCTGTGTCCTTCTGCAAAATGAGGATGGGAGTGAGCTGCTGAACCTCCCACCACTGAAGTGCATTTGTCTTTCCCAGATGTGGTTTCCCAGACTCCTGGTAACACTGGTGTGTCCTCAGGCTCCTTGCAGAGTTTGGGTGGTGAGCTCCAATACAGGAGGCTGAAATGTTTATTTGATTCCTTGCTCATTCCCAGCTCCCTCAGTGTCTTATATTTATAAAGGAAGAGGCTAAACAGAAGCACAGGTACTTTTAGAGTAATACCAAAATCCTGTTTAGGTGCTGAAAGCAGCTGGTTTTGACAAAGTTAAGAAGGTTGTTGGGTTTGCTGCTGTTGGCTCAGGGGTCCTGTACTTCTTATCTCTGTTTTTTTCCTATTTTCTTTTCCTATGCTGATAAAATGAACCAAGGGCCTTGAAGTTTCCCCCCTCTTTTGAGGACCAGAGTGTCCCACAGGCACCACAATTCCCATGTTGAGAGCAGTGGGCTCAGCTTTCCCTCTGTTACTGCTCCAAACCATCCCTCAGCTGGAGCCTGAGCCCCTGTCGGCAGTGTCAGAGTTGTCATGGAGGAGCACCACCAGCTTCTGCTGCTTCCATCACACTGTGTATTAAGTATATATATCAAAATGGGAGTAAAATGTGAGGAATAGTATGAAAAATATGTTTCTGAGGAGATCAAGTGGAAGAAAGAAAATGAAAATGTTCTCAACTGACTGCAGGGCTCCTTCAGAAGCAGCTTTGGAGCAGTCACCTCATTTGTCCTACACCTTTATTTTGTCTATATATATAATAAATAAAAGAAATTTCACTTTGACCTGTGGCTTAGAGAGGAAGGCAACTTAAACACTAAGAATAAACATAAAATGGAGGACAATTTTATGACAATTGAAGCACCACCCAGTGATTCCTGCGTATTCTGTTTATCTTTTGCTGTTGATTAAACTCTGTTTGATAAAGGATCTTCTGTGCCTTCACAGCAGAGATGTGAATGAAAGTAACAGGAATTTAACAACAACAGTGAATTAGTTCTTGTAATGTTACCTGTCAGCAGTGGCAGACAAGAAGCTGTCTCCAGATGATTCCAATTTCACACATCTTCTATCTTCTAAAGAGCTTTAGGTAATATTCCAGCAATCAAAGAGGGTAGGAAAAGCTGAGTAATGGTGTCACCTGAGTCAGGAAATGTATTCCTAAGCATGCTGTCACAATATGACTGCAGGAATGCAGGTTTAATGAACTTCTAACAATATGTGTGACAGATTTCCAGGCAGAATTCACTATTTTAGTGTTGTGTGGATGCGTGCAGAAAGTTCTCAGAGCAATCTGCTGGAGCAGTGAGGAACAAAAATTAATAGAACTCATTTGAAGGGGCTAAAAAGGCAAGGCTGTGCAGGTTGCAGAGTCTTCATTCAAAGTGAAGGAAAGGCAAAAATGCCTTTGAGAGTAGAAATGTTTTGAATGAGAAGCACAGCCTTGAGTGGAATCTGCAAACTGAACGAGTCCAAACAACTCTCACAGAAGAAGAAAGAGGAAACCAGTAGGAAGGAGACAAAAACCCCAAGCAGCTTTTAGGAAATGTTGCTCTAAAGTAGTTGATGAGGAGAAATGAGCAGGGGCTTAAGTTTTTAAGGCCTCAGAGGCTGGTTAAGCTCTGGCTGGTGCAGCACAGGGGAGGTGCTAAGACCATGTTCCTGCTTCCAATTTCATGCTGCATTTGCACTTTCCAGCTCTCAGTCCTGATGTGCTTATCTGTCCTGCTGGATCACTGAATTAGGAGTAGTCTTTAGCTAAATATTTCCTAAAGCTCTTGAAACCTGAAATCTAGTGGGTCAGGAGAGTGTTTGAAGAGAGGGTTGAGTGAAACCTTCCTTTTCTGATCTCCTCATGTTTCTCCTTCTTCTTTCTGGTTTCCATTTCCTGATGTTTGAGTAATGTGAGCTGAACCAAATTGTTGATATTGCAGATCTTGGAATTCCAAAGTGGTTTGGGTTCGGAGAGACCTTAAAGCTCATCCAGTTCCAACCCCAACACCGTCCACTACCCCAGGTTGCTCCAACATGGCCTTGGACACCTACAGGGATCTTTGGAAGTGAGATCTTCTTATCTATTCCAATTCTTATTATTCTTTCTTTTAATTACTATTAATAAAATTTTCTTTATACCCTTTTAAATTTTTAAACCTACTTTACCTTTCTCCTAATCCTATCTCACAACAAAAAAATAACATTAATACATTAATAATATTAATAAAATATTATTTTATATTATAAAAGATTATGTTATTAATATATACTTAATTATACATAATATAAATATTGTCATATTGATAAATATTATTGTTATAAAATAATATTAATACATTAATAATTAGCCAACACCAAACCTGCCACACTCTTTAAAATATTAGCCAAAAAAATCTCAAAATTGACGAAATCTCAAATTAACAAACCAAATCCACTACACAGGGGCAGCTACAGCTTCTCTGCCAGGACCTCCCACATGAATGTGGCTGCTCATTTGCTGGATGCTCCCATTTTTTTTTTTGCTCCCTAAAACCAGACAGAGCATTCCAAGGCATCTCCCTGTGGCACATTTCTCCAGGCCTGGCTGTAACCTTGCCTTCTGTCCTAGGCAGACCACAGGCACATCTCTCAGGAGTGTTCTTTGCTGCAGGACTTTGTCTAAACATTTTCCCACTGGATCTAATCCAGTCTGGGATCGCAACTGTCGTGAGAATGCAACAAATCATTCTGGGAAGTCTCTAATTTTGCCCCTATTGGTCAAAGCAATGTTTATGCACAGCCAGAGCCACATGACAGAGGAGAGGGTACTCTTGAACCCTGTTAGCAATGTGTACTAAAAAAATACCAGAGCTCCCAAGTTTTTGTATGAGTAAATGGCAAAACTACTGTTTCCTAGTTTGAACAACGCCTGATTTGAACATCACTGGAAAAAAGCCAGGAAAGCAACTGGAGTCAGCCCAGATACATTTTTTATCCTTGTGGCTGCTTTATTTAATCAATAAACAAACAAACAAACAAAGCCCCTCAATAAACCAACAAAAAAGCCTTTTCAAAAATGTACTTTTTCTTTGACAGGGTGTTTTAGGGCTTTACAATGGTGCTTGAGATGTGGTACCTACACAGAGACTGCCAGGGAAATGTGAAACACAAAATAAGTGCTAGAAGTGCATGTGGTTTTGCTCATTTTTCAGTCCTGCCTCAAATAAATAATTGAGTAAATAAAACATTGTTCAGTTCCTCTCTAGGAGCTCCTTCACATTTCCCAGGTGTCTGCAAAGGGCCAGCCTTGCAGAGAGCTCTCTTTAGCAGTTTTCCAGTGGAGGGGACTGCAGAGCTCTCACACATCCAGGGCAAATGGCCAAGACATCGATTATTTCCATGGGTTGCTCTGAATCCTCTGGAGGGGTGGGTTTACCTCCAGCTCTAACTGATGCTTGGCTGAAAAACAGAGCATTTAATAAACACCTGAGGGGAAGCTCTGAGTGACAGAGGCTGTGTCAGGGAAGAGCACTGGTGCTGTTGCAGCCTGTTCTGCAGGAGCTCTGCAGGGTAAAATGTTCCCCCAGCCACCACTTCATCAGAAACACTACAACTGGCAGGGGTGCTCCTGCCTCCAGCTGCCATTTCACTTTAGGGTATTGACAGGGAAGATCCTTTGGGAAGGAATAAAACCTGGTTTGAAGGCTCAGACTGATGGAACACCCACCCTGCGCATGGTCACCTCTTGGGGAGAGTCACAGCATCTCCTGGGTGACAATCTGAGAAACAAATGAAGCTTTATGGCACGAGGTGCAAAGGAGGTAACTGAAATATATTGCAAAAAATAGGGAAAATAGAATGAGAGCTGCTGCTGTTGAGGAGCATTTTAGAAATAATATTAATAAGCAAGATCCTGAGCACAAAAAAAAAATAGTCTGTGAAAATAAAAGAGAAATAAGAATGGGATGGAGAAAGTTGGCTAAACCAAAACAAACTGGGCAATGCTGAGAAAGTGGCAGTGTGAAGTGTTTGTTGAATCACCTTTGATGCTCAAACATAAGATCCTGTTACAACTGGTTAACACAAACGCAGGGCTGGTTGATGGATGGGAAGATAAGTGCTGTATACTTGTCTGAAGAATGATGGGTTGTTATGAATATTAAGAATAAACTATTACAATCAACACCATTATTCAGCCCAGTGCTGAAGGAGCCAGAGCAGATCCAGCTTACAAAAATCCCATTTATTAATTTGATTCTCCCTGTTTGCCCTCACACAGCTTTGATGTTCCGAAGTTGGTGTTTAAGCCTTGCTGATGACAGCTGTATTGGGAATTATTAATCACCAAATGAATCATCTCTTCACTCAAATCAGACAATGTCTAAGCAGTTTGATAAAGCTGAAGGTGATCTGAGTTTAGGGAAGATTAGATAAATAGTATTTTTTTTCAATTTGTACCAAATCCTTTGTAGATAAGACAGTCTGTATCTTAAATTCTCCAAATAAATGTCTGGCTATTTTTAAGCAAATCAGACAATCAGGACCTGTAATGTCTTAATTACATTGGTGAAATAGCAGAAATTTGTATTTCAAGTGCATTTTCAAGAAAACTTTTGGGTTGGTTATACTTGAGATGTTGGGGACTCCATCTTGCATTTTCAGAAAGAAAAATCTCTTGGTGTAACTTAATTGGATGGTTCTAAAGTGACAGAGAATAGGTTAGACCAGATGTTAGGAAAATATTCTTCCCTTTGGGAGTGGTGAGGGGCTGGAATGGAATTCTCAGAGAAGCTGTGGCTGTCCCTGGATCCCTGGCAGCGTCCAAGGCCAGGTTGGACACTGGGGCTGGAGCAACCTGGGATAGTGAAGGTGTCCCTGCTCATGGCAGGGGTGAGGTGGGATGGGCCTTAAGGTCTCTTCAACTCAAACCATTCCATGATTGTATGCAAATGGGGTTTGTCAGCAGTGCTGAGCTTCTACAGGATCTGCTACTCCTGGAATGTGTAGCCTAAATTTTCAGTTCCACTGTCCTCCCTGTGCTGGCTGTAGAAATTGCAGTCAGAGTAACTGATTGCACTCAGGGCACAGCAGAAAACCTTTAACTTCTCCCAGAAGTTTTATTGCCACAGAAAACCTTTAACTTCTCCCAGAAGTTTTATTGCCACCATTCTCCTGGCTCTGAGCTCTCTCTTACTGCAGCAGCATGGATGAAGCATGAAAACTCCAACAGAAGTTTGTCAAGAGCAAGTAACCCAAATGTTTGTTTTTTTTCTCTTTCCCACGTCAGCAATTAGTCACTAATTGTATCAGTCCCTTCAATGCATAATGAGCTGCATTCTGTGCAGGTCACTGTGCTGATGTGGCCAGGGTGGAGCATGAAGATGCTGGGAGTTAGAAATGGCTTTTCTGCATCAGCTCCTGGCCTGGTGGCACCAAGGGTTTCTGCAGTTCTGTGGCAGAGCTGAGTGTGGCCACCCTGCCCCTGCAGCTGGCAAATAATGCTGCAGGAGCTGCCTGCTGGGCTCTGGGGGTGCTGCTGGTGCCTGGCTGGTCTGTCTGGGCTCACAGCTCCTGCAGACACACAGCTGAGGAGTTGTTTGCTTCAGCCTGACAATAACCCTGGCCAAGTTTGTTGTCTTTGGCTTCAGGGATCTGCTTTGGGAGCGCACTTTGAAAGGGAACTTCAAGAACTCTTGACTTCCTAGAACAAGAGGATTGGGCTTCCATCATTCCCCAGTAAACAGTCCCAGTTTAGAACAGCACTTTCCCATTAGATACTGCTTTTCCTGCGCTACTAATCATCTAAATTTATGGATATGATTCCAAAACCTCTTTTTTGCTCTCCTTGTCTATTCTGATTTATAGTCTTGAGAAGTTAATGGAGGACAAGGGACTTTCCACACAATTTTGCATTCTGGTCACCTTCACTTCTTCATTTTAGCTCATTACAGCTGTTCCGATTCAGAATATTTTTAACAAAGCCTCCAGTTTTACTGTTTGCTAAACAATATTTGTGGCTAAAAATTTCCTATAATTGTTGTCAGTGACGTAAAGGCTTTTAAAAAATTTGTGCAAAATCTGTCTGCTTGGCTTTTTACTACCTTAATAAGAAAATGTTTTCCATGACTTTCTGAAAAGTATTCTGGACCTTGTGTGAGAAAACAAAATAAAAACTTGGGTTTTAAATGTATAGGTTTGATATAGTGCACATTGTCTAGCAAATTGAGCACACTCTTGTTGTTTCCCTGTTGAGCAGCTCCTGCCTGTGTCCAGCATGTTCCACCCCACTTAAAATGTCAGCTCACAGCGTCTAAAGTCTTGGAATGGACATGTTTTAGAAATTTGGGTTCCAGTCTCTGTAAAGAGCCTAGAACCAAAGCAATCCTTTGCAGATGGTGACACGAACATTTTTCCTTTCCCTTTTCTTCCTGTGCATCATCAATCCAAAAAGAAAACAAATAGAGCTTGAATGTCACTGCAACAGATCAAACTGAATTTTGGAATGAGTGCTCAGTTGAGCTCCTAAATCAGACAAGCCCTGTTCTAATTAGAACCTGTAATAAAAGGCTCATTATTTATTGCTTAATAGACCTGTCACCAGGGAATTGGGGTTGTGCACACTCCTTCCTTCCTGCCACAGCTTAACTTGTTCTCAGACTTGGACTCCGTGCAGTAGAACTGGAATGTACCCAAATCCAATGATTCAAGAGGAAAAAGGGAAACGGAACAAAATCCCCAGAGGACACATCTGATCAGTAACAACAGCAGATGTGTTTTGCACAGAGGTGCCACGAGCATCTGTGTTCATCCTGGGCTGAAAGCATCACCTGGGCTGAGGTTACCCGGAGCTTTCCAGCCCTGTGAGTCACTCCTGCACCCATCAGCTTGGATCACAGCCCTGGGGGCAAGATCTTGCTAAATGCCTGTCAGGGCCCCCTGTGTGTGCTGGATTATGGAAATAGAGATTATAAAAAAAGAGGCAATCCGTGAGTCAGTGTGCTCAGTACAGGCTTGCCTTTTCCAGGCAGAAGGAGCCTTCACTTTGCACAGTGGGTCTGTCTGGTGGGGTTTGTGCTGGCAATATTCTATTTAAAAGCCATGTGTGTCTAAGCAATGCTTCAAAAGAAAAAGCCATTCACATTTGAAGCAGAAATCCATTTCACTGACTGTAAGAGCCTGAATGAGAGATGTGGGACTCCAGGCAGCTCTTCAAAATGCAATTTATTCCATCCAAGATGTCACAGCAGTCCAGGGTGGTGGGTGACAGAGCTGTGCCTACAGCTGTCAGCTCCAGCTGCAGGCAGGCCTGGAGACCCTTTGGTTTTGGTTACAATGCATTATAAACTTTTCTTTGCTGAGCATCTTAATACAGTAGAACCAATCTATACCTTAACTATTATCTATAGCCTATCATAATTGCTATAATTACCATATTCATGTTACTATTCTCCAATCACTAAAAGTCAGTACATTACAGTTTAAGCTAGAAGTTGTTTTTCAGTTTTCTTGCAGTAGCAAATTCTGAGACCTTTTTCTACTTGCAGCTTTGCTGACTTGTTTGCCTGTGCTATCTTTCTGCTTGGTAAAAACATCTTCTTGTTTGGGGTGGGTTTATCCTTTGCTCTAAGCCCTAAAAACCCCTTCTAACTAACAAACCCTTTGCCTCCTTGGTTATCCAGTAAGATTGGCTCAGCAATTCTTTTCTTCTATATCAAAACTTGCTTCCATCTCTATTCCTTCATCAGACTCTACATTTCAAAATCTTTCTGCTAAGCACACATATTTGTGAGACTTTCTTGTCAAACTTTCATCCTTCCCAACAACTGACTTAGACATGAGCAGGTTTGGATTGGTTTTATTTTTCTTTTGGCGTAAAGGAAGAAAAAATTTTCCTTCAGAACAGTTTGTCAGAAACACAACAGAATAACCTCCTACTCCATCCCACCCACTTTAATTGTCAGATTGCAGTGTCCTCATCACTCAGACAGCAAAGGTGCACAGCAAAACTTGGCAGCTTCACTGTTCTTCTTCATGTCTCAGAGAGTTTAGGGAAACCCTCCAAAAACTATGAATTTCTGATTCCCTGGGCAGTATTTGGTGTTTGAAATCTGGAAGGACAAGAAGGAAAACTCAAAAGAACACTGAGGAAGTACTGAATACATTGTTGAAGTAAAGACAATTATTGCAGAACTGTTATCACTGTGAGGATGAGGACTAAATATTTTATCTGGTAATTTGAGGCCAGTGCCTGGGTTCTGCTGTAAAATTTGGCATACAGGAAAGAGTTAATAATCTGATCTTCTTTAACACCAACCAAATCAAAGAACATCCATTTTTCTAACAAGATATTGGTCCTGCCTGGATTTCCTTCTGCTGTCTAAAATCAATGGATGATGTCTCCTGGCCAGAGTAGAAGCTGAATAATTCTGTATTTTCTTAGTTTCAGCCCTGTGCCAGGTCTTCTGCTGGAGTGTTTTCTCTATGTATTAAACTGCTGCTCAGTGGTAATCCCATATTTTGTTCTGCTTTGGGCTACATTCAGTGTTCCTTAGGTTTTGCTGATTCCTTTTCACTTCCCAAAGCAGGGTGATACTGAAGTGTCAATGTACAATCCTTGATGGTTTTACTGACCAAGAGATTCAGGATTGAATGTCAGGCCCAATGATTTATATCAGGCTGGAGATGCCACATGGGAACATTCGTAGGCACAGAGACCCTGACTTCTCCAGAGCACAGAATTCCTCAGGAAAACAGGCTGAGAAAAGTGAAAACACACACACAGTGATTCCAAACCCTGCAAGTAAATTCCTCAGCGGTTGTAATTGCTTTCCTGAGGTGTAGCTTACTAAGGAAGAGCTGGCAAGGGTGTGGCTGCTGCTTAATTACATGTTTGAACAAGGGATTAGAGAGTGGAGCAGCAGTGTCATGTAAGGGGTGAAAGGAAACCGGGAGAAAGCAGGACTGTTATGTAAACCATCTCTTCTCTGTCAGTGTCAACATTTCCTGTCTGTATTGCAGCTGAAGTGAAAATAATCACCCAGGCCCGATGAAGTGCAGCCTGGTTGCAGGTGTAGGAGTTGGAATGGGCTTTTTGGCATTCCAGGATTTCTGGTATTTCTTGGCATCCTCTCGGCAGCAGGAGTGACTGAGTAACCTGTGGGGTTTAAGATGTGTTGTTGCCACCTCCCACACCCCTCTCAAAAAAAGCCCCACCAAACTAATTACAGCGGTGATTAGAGGATGAGTCCCATGCTGGCTGATGGAAACTGATTATGATCCATCTCTCTAGAGATTGATCTGTTTTCCTCCAGGCAAAATTTAACCTTCACTCCTTAGTCAGACCCACTGAGCAGGAGTGAAATTCTGGGTGTCAGGCGTGTGGCATTTGGCTAAAGGTGAAACCAGATTGATCTGATTTTTTTTTTAATGTAAGGATCTCGCTTTTCTGTCCTCAAATTCTAAAGAGAATTCAGATTCTTGAATTAGCAATGATGTAATTCTCCCAATCAAACTGCTTCATAGCAGTCCCTCTAGTTGATCTCCTTTTAGATGAAGTAGCTTTATTTCTTCTTAGCCACAAATGTTTTCAGTCCTTATATTTAGAAGTAGGGCTTTAAGAAGAAATGAAGATGCTCCATCTTTAGGGAAGCAGTTGGTTATCATGCTTCTATATATATATATATATATATATATATAAAATTAAAACTGGTAGACTTCTTTTCTTAAACAGTGGGAAGAGAATTCAGCACTCAGTGAGTAGCACTTGTTCCAAAAGCTGAGGGCACCAGAGGAACTCCTGGGAAATGCAAAGAGCTGTGAGTGAGCAGTTAGTGTTGAACAAAGTGGGTCTGTAGAGATCCTTCCTCACAGGTTTTTCTGTTATTGTCACCTTACGCAAAAACTGAGCAGGGCATCAGCTCCATTCTCCATGCTGAGCTACAGTCTTGACTCATCGTACAGATTCTAATGCAGCTTTTACAAGTGAAAATAAATTATCAGAGTATGATGGTCCTGTCAGCCCTTGGATACAGCAGAAACAAAGCAGATGAGGCTGATTTGGGTGCTTTGGCAGCTTTGGTTTCATCAGTGTGAGTCGAGCTGTGGTGTTGTCACCTGGCCCTTCTGTCCCTCACCTCTTCTCCTGCAGTTGTGGGTTAGGTTTGATCACCTGAGATCTCGCTCAGAAGTCCTTGCTGAGCAGTTAAATCCTGCAGTTGTTTTCTTCTCTCCTTAAAGTGACACCAACAAACAGATTTCCCCCTCTGCTGTGCTGTGTAGCCTCTTGGTGGGATCTCTAATTAGGGATGGCAGCTCCCAATATTGCTTTCATTATCATGGAATCCCAGAATGGTTTGGACTGAAAGGAATCTTTAGGCTCATTTTCTTCCAACCCCTGCCATGGGCAGGGACACCTTCAACTCTCCCAGGTTGCTCCAAGCCCTGTCCAACCTGGCCCTGGACACTTCCAGGGATGGGACAGCCACAGCTGCTCTGTGCCAGGGCCTCAGCACCCTCACAGGGAGGAATTTCTCCCCAATATCCCATCTAAATCTACCCTCCTTCAGTTCAAAGCCACCCCCCACTATCACCAAGTGTCCTTGTCAAAAGTCCCTTTCCAGCTGTCCTGAGGAAGAAAGGCATCACTTTCAGGGCTTTTGAACAAATGCCAGGTCTTACACATGTTTGGAATTACCAAAGGCATTCAGAAGACACTTTCAATTGCAGTTCTCTTATGTCAGTGGTAAAATAATCTCAGTCTCCATAAACCTAGGAGTTCTGAATGAGCAGCAGCTCCATTCTTCTCTAGTCCCATTGTGTCAGTTCTGGAAAACAGTTCTGCAGCAATTTGCTACCTTGGCTTTAAGGCCACTGAGGAGCACAGCCTGCTCCAATTCCATGCTTTCCTCTGCCTCAGAACACTGGGTGTCACTGATGTCCCTCCATCCCTCCTGTGGCGGTGACAGGGTTCTGCTGCTGTGTCAGGGCACCTGAGACCTCTGTGATTTCCTTGCCTCGCCCTGCTCCAGAACAAGTTGTTATTTGAAGGATCAGGACAGCCAGGAGCCTGCCTCCACCTCAGCTTTTCAGATAAGTGATTATTCACAAAAATATTGCAAAAATGTTGTTCTGGAGAGAGCCATACTTTCTCACTGGGACATTGCTGCCCCACACCGTAAAAACTTACTGGAGGGGAGTGAAAACTGGCAGAGCAGAGATGGTCAGGAGTGATGTCTGTGCCCTCCACGTCACACAGACTGGCACTGTCCCACCAGGAAGCGCCTCTTGCCTGGCCTGGGTTAATTCCACTGGCACTGTTTTACCCCAGCACGTTTTCTCTGGAGATTTTGCTGCCCTGCTGTACTGCTTACGTGGAGGAAGCAAAGATCAACTCTGCTTTTTGCATTAAAGCAAGAACCGTGCAGGAGGGGAGCCGAGGGTGGCTGTGCCCTCTAGGATTTGGAAGGGACCATGCTGAAAAACCTTGATGGTATTTGTTTTGAAACAGTTTCTGCAATGGAGAACAGCTGCTCTTCCAAGGGAAACAAGGAGAGGATCTGCAGCTTTTGGAGAGTGCAGTGAAACGCCCAGCACAGGCCTGGGGCTCCGCCGGGTATTTCTGGAGGTCGATGTCCCCGACATGCAGAAATCTTGAGCACAGGGTTATTTTGGGTCCTTGCTAAAACACAGCCTCGGTGATTTTTTTTATTATTTATTTTTGGATTTTACTCTGTCATGCATGAAAAGACTTGCTCTTATGGCAAGTCCCATTACCAGAACGCTGGCTTGAGAAAATTATCAAATTTGGATTATAAGGCACTTGAACTTTTTAAATTTATAGAAGTATATTGACATTTGAAATCACATCACTCTGATATAGTTCTGAAGTAATGAGCTGTAAAATACCATTTTAACACAAAAATACATACTTTGAGATTCTATTCTTGTGGAAACAAATGTTCCAAAGTAATTCAGAACGGATTGTTTTTGCAATGAAATAACAGTGGGCAATTTTAAAATATGCACTGAAGTTCTTACTTATAAAAAACGTATAAGTTCTTACTTATAAATTGATTTGGCAACAATGAAGAATTAGTGTTTCTACCAGGACTTCACTAAGATGATTAATTATATATGATTAATACCTTTATGGATAATTAGTAATACTGGAAGCAAGTTTTGAAAGTTCTGTTTCGGTCTCTTGGTATTTGGACAAAAAAATTTCAATTGAAAATAAACCTACAATAAACTGGCAGGGAAATTTTCTTGTAGAGGAGAGCAATACGTGTGAAAACTGTGTGGAAAATGTTTTCTTTTTGCTGAAAGCTCATTCAACAGCCCAGAGTTGCAGAGGTGAATGACACTAAAACAAACACTCATTTTAAAGAGCTCTGCCAGTAAATAACTTACAAAACACCAAAGGTTTCCAAAAGAGTTTAATAAATAATGAGGTTCTTTCTGTACTGTATAAACTATAAATATACCATGCAGTCCTTTATAACTTAAAATAATTTACAGGCTGAGGTAGGGGGTTGGAGGGCGTGGGCTCAGGGCCTGGCTGCCTTCCTGCTGAGCACGCAGACGCAGGCGGTGTCGATGCGGATGAACCTCCAGGCCGCCTGCTTGCCCTCCATGGTCAGGGCCTTGACGAAGGTGTGGGTGGTGGTGCAGTACGAGTTCCAGTGCTTGGCGTCGATGCCGCGGCACCCGCCCGACACCGGCTTGGGGTCCCTGCACTTGGTCTCGAAAAAGTACTGCTTAAAGACATTGTTGTTGATGTTGACCTCGCCCAGCACCGTCACCTCCTTGCCCTTGATGTCGGTGGCTGTGGTTTTGTCCCCGACCCACATGCTGACGCTGTCGCACACCGAGAACTCCCCGCGGTGCAGCACAGGGTGCGTGCTCCTCCTGCTCCTCGCAGTCCTGTTGAGAGCCCCCGTGCCGCTGAGAAATCCCAAATTCCGGCCCTGCCCGGCCAGCGGCGGGGGCTCCGTGCTGAACAGCACCCGGGGAGAGCGGAAACGCCGCTTCCGAAAGATTTTGGGGTCCACAGTGATGTTTAGAGCTTCTCTGCTGCCAAGGCTCCATGTGGTGTGGCCGTGGGATGTCTGCAGAGCCTCCTGGGCAATGCGGTGTCGGTCGCTCTGGGTGCTGAGCAGGGAATGTTCTGCAGGAAACTCCAGTGGGGCATTGTCCTCTGACTTGGGAGCTGCCTGTGTGCCGATCAAAAAAGCTACAGTCAGAGTGTAGAACAGCATGGGCATTACGTTATGACCTAGAACGAGACAGAAAGGCACTGTTACTGTAGAGTGTAGAACAGCATGGGCATTATAGTATGACCTAGAACAGGAGAGAAGGGCACTGTTACTGCAGTCAGAGTGTAGAACAGCATGGGCATTACATTCTAACCTAGAAAAAGAGAGAAGGACACTGTTACTGCAGAGTGTAGAACAGCACATGGTCATTACACTCTGACCTAGAACAGGAGACAGAAGGGCACTGTTACTGCAGAGTGTAGAACAGCATGGGCATTACATTCTGACCTAGAATGAGAGAGAAGGGCATTGTTACTGTGAGGCAGGAGGGCACAAACTGCTGCTGTTCTGGCCATAAATTTATCAGATACCCAGGATCATACAGATTTCATCAGGTATTCATGTGAGTGCCAGATGTTGTTCTTCCGGAAGAGCTCATTCAGACAGCATCAGTGTTCTTAATAAAGCGAGAACATTAGAAAATAATAGCAAGATTATTATTAATTCCTCTGGTATTTGTCGTTAGAGCACTGTTTATGAAGCACTTGTTTGGTGTTATTAATGTGGAGACCATATGGTGACAGCATGTTCCCAGGAGTCAGATCTCTAGTGAGTTTTGCAGCAACCTTTTTGGCCGGGGCCGGTCTCTTGGCTGCACAGGAGTGAAAGCAGAAGCAGTCCCTTGGCTAGAACAGCTGTCCATTCCCTAAATTTGTCTGCAGAGGCGTCCTTGGGGCTACAGTGGGGGCCACCAAGCCAGTACTTCATGCCATTATCACACCCTCAGCAGCCACACTCACCTGCCACGGGGCAAGACCCTGCTGCAGGCTGGCTCAGCAGCCTCCAGCAGCTGCCAGCTCTCCCAGCTGCCCTTTCAGGACACACCACATCACTGAGTTAGGGCAGATAAAGCCCAGGCTCCTTCCTTGATGAGCTCAGGTATCTGTGTCACAAGGGCAGATGGGATTTTTCCACATTCAAGGGCAATTATGGGAGCACTGTGGAAACCAAACTACCTCTGCTTAGATACAGCACAGCTACAGCCATTGTGGCCAAAGTACTGGGAATTCTGGACAGGGAAACACCTGGTTTTTTTTCAGAATGCCACGAGCAAGAACTCCCCAAAAGTCCCTGCCGAGCAGATGCAGTGCCAGTGCTGGTCCTCCTTCAATCCAGAGGACAGGCACATCTGTTTGGGTGTGGAAAAATGCAAGCCAAATGTCTAAACCTTTGCTAAGATCCATTTCATGCAGGAAGAGCAGCAGCAGCAATACCTCGTTGGGCAACTACCATGTGCTGACTAATTCAGCCACATGTTGGGAATGAGAGACATTCAAAAATGCTCTGGAATTGCAGTGAAGGGCAGACATTGTATTTCCTCTGTAAAGACTTAATAAGCAGAGACAGGGTATAAACAGAAAAGCCCAAGTGAGGCTCCTCCCCGTCTCTTTGCCTTGTTTTCCTGACATGTCTCAGCTGGCCCCGAGCTCTGCCGTGGCTGGCCAGCAGGCAGGGAGCCCCAAAGCCACTGGACAAACAGGGTTTTGTACCAGAGGAATCAGGCTCTGCAGTTCCACTGTGATTTCCCAGAATTTCTCTGTGTTTTTGCTGGGTGTGGGTCAATTATGGTTGCAGTTCCCCCCCTCTGTGGAGCTTTGTCAGATTAGAATCCCAAGGAGCACTAAAGGACTTGACCAGGATGCTCTGCCAGAGCATAATCCTGTGGAAAATGCAGAACAACCCTAAGATGTCCCACAGGATCTCGTGTGTCTTATCTCAGACAGGAGCTGAAATGACATAAACAGCAAGGTTTGTGCAGGGCTGAGCAAACATTCAGGGAGACACCAAGTGAAGCAGTGACTGAGGAGGGAGGAGAAGCAGAGCCCTGGAGGGGAGGAAGGAAGAGAAAGGCCAAAAGCCGTGTGAGCACTTGTCTGTGCAACTGCTGGGCTGGAGGCATTGGAGACAAAATGATGACGAGGAGAGTCAAATGTTTGTCACAGAGCAAATCCTCACTGTTCCAAAGGCACTTTAATTTGTTTAAAGCAAGGCTGAGGGTTGCTGCTTTCCCACGTGCTGCTCGTGCTGGAGCACTCGTCATCCTCTGTATAAGGAAACAGAGCTGGGTGTAGCTCAGAGCTTGGCTGTGCACCGTCCAGAGAGTAACCCCTTGTTCCACAAGCAAAATAAAGTCAGATGGTTCATTACATCTCTCAAGAGTCAGCTTTCCCGACAGAAATGTTAATGGAAAAGGTTTGCAGAATAAAATCCAGGCACAATTTCGCCATGCCAATAGCAGCCTCAGTGTATTGTGTTTATGCATAAAGCCTTTTTTTATTATTTCCTTCTATAGGAAAGAGATGCTGCAATGTCAGCAGAGAGCTGGTTCTGGTTTTGTGCTATACAAGATTTGCTGCTCTAAAATGCAGCTACATTTACCACCCTTCTCTGGGTTTTTGTGTTGCCTGTGCTGAAATTTTTGATTTAAGGCCATTAACACAAAAGCAGAAAGACCTTGCATGCCTTTTTTCTTTAATTGCCTTGCATTTCCTCTCCTTGTGCTAAATCGTTCTGTGGAGTGTGGCCCAAACATAGACAGAATGTATTTGGGATACATAATAACTTCTCAGGATTCAAAGTGGAACATTTTTTAGCAATTAGTGAGTTAGTGGAGAATAGAAACATTAAAAAAGTGAACTCAACTTGATGACAACACAGGCAAGAGAAGTTAACATTAAAGAATAGATGTGCCCTGGGCTGTGAGGGTTGTGAACTCTTTTGCTAGCACACAGAGGTATTTTACAGGCTATTTTGGGGAGTTTGGGGTGTCCCTGCCCATGGCATGGGGTTGGAACAGAATGAACTTTAAGGTCCCTTCCAACCCAAACGATTTTGGGATTCTATGATTCTCTCTCCAAAACTTGTCCCATAATTAGTTATTAGAGCCTCTGATGGTGCTTTCTGGAGATGCTCACAGGAGATGCCTCATGCAGCCACCTGGACTTGCAGGGGATGTGCAGCTGCCAGTTCCAGTGCTGGGGGTCCGTGGGTGTGTGATGGGAACCCTGGGCACAAAGGTGTGGAGGGATGGAATGTAAGAAAATAAAGATAGTGCGGAAGGTAATCTCACACCTGAGGAGTTGCAGCTGTACTAATCACCAAAGATTAAGAACAGACCTGCCCTTAACAGGCCACAGCTGTGTCCAGTAAGAAGAAGAGTGCTACAAAAGAGTTGGAGTTTGTTGGCTGTGCTGTGAAGAAGAAGGAGTCAGTGTTGCAAGGAGCTGCCCATGAGAAATCACTGAGAAGGTATGGGAGCTTTGCAATAAGATGACAACACAAAGGTTATCACAGGCATTGTGATGCCAAAGTTACCTCACCTGTGCTAACCCCACTTCTGTGCTGGGCCTGTGTCATGAACTGTTACCCTGGCCCTGGGGGACTCCAGGCTGCTGTGGCAGAGTGTGGCTTACCTGTGAGGAGTGGACTGCACAAAGAACTGCTCCCCCAGCAAGGTCCTTATTTCATCCAGAGCTGAGCCGGGCTGGGCTGCACCTTGCCATGGGGCCCTGCTGCTCCTGCCAGCTGTGTGTGCTGTGGGTCACTAGGGCAGAAGGGTTTGTGTCAGTAATCAGCCAGTAAATCAGAGTTCTCAGTGCCATCCCCCATGGCAGCAGGGGCACAGGGACAAACCCCCCTGGCTTTCTGAGCTGTGCCTTTTCTTGATGTCACAGCATCAAGGGAAACTTGTTCCACTTGTCCAAAGCACTTCCAGACTTTGCAGAGCAGCACATTTGTAAGACAGGGCTGCCTTTACTCAGCACCTTTACTAGATTATGGTTATTGATCCACTGCTTCCCACTCCTCTCAGACACCTCCCAGGCTCAGCAAACCCAGGAGTGGGCAGCAATAGCTGATGGCACTGCACAGCAGCCAGGCACAAAGCAGGGCTCACAGCCCCAACATCTACTCTGGGAAACAAATCTGGTTACAATTAAATTCAGGAGGAGAATCACAGATTGCCAGACAATTATCTGATTATGGCTGATATTTGAGAAGAATTGAAGATACAAAACTCACAGGCACTTAAAAGCAAAAATTTTGATGTTTGCTGTGTTGCTGCTGTAAGAGCAGCAATGACTCCAGTCCTAATCACTACATTGGGAATGGTCATACAGACCCCAGCTAATGGCAAACCATTCTTTTCTTCACCAATTAAATCCAGCACACTGACACCTTCTCAGCAAAACACATTTTCTGGTTGTAAATTTATGCCACTGAGAGGGATAGGAATAGTATTTTATTAGTCTTATTATTCAATAGCTTATCTGCTCCATTTCATAAGGGAAGTAGAGGTTGGATAAGGTAAATAGGGGTTGGATAAGGTACTCCCGCACTGCAAAAATCCTGCTGCATCAGACTGAAGTGCATTTGCTAAGGAGAACAAGCTGCTAATGCAAAAATATTAATTGGGCTCACTTTCCACCTGCACAGTCTGTCAGTGGGAGCACTGGCTGCCAGCAAAGGCAGCCACTGGGTTTGGCTCTCACAACACCCAGGTACAAGTTCCTTGATGTTTAAACCTCCAGCTGAAACCTTCCCAGGCTGTTTCCATCAGAGCAGGGCACAGGAGTCACCCTGGTACGTGCACAGTGGTTTGGGCTCCCTGCCTTGCTCTGGGGCTGTGGCTCAGGCTGCCCCTGGCTGTTGCAGGGTTTGGGAGCTGAGCTGCTTCCACTCATATCAGTGTGTCAGAAAGGTCACACAGAGTTCCAGAATCCAGAGGTTCATGCTACAGATGGAGTATGCTGTGTTTTTGCAGGAATGTACAAGTGAAGTAATAACCCTTTCAGTGAACTCTGGAGAGCTGAGTACCAGTAATGCTAGAGCTATAATGTGCTGGCCACTGCCAAAAATAATCCAACAACTTTTCCAACTGTTCTGCCACCCTAAGAAAACACTGTTTCAGTTCCAACTGGCTGGTTTTTAACCACAAAAGCATTTATTTTCAGCAGGACTTTTTTTAAAAGTTCTTTTACTGTCTTTTTCCCGGATTCCTGGCTGTGGTGGAATCCAGTAAATGATGCAGTGTTATTCAGCATCCATAGACTATTCCTCTGTTTTACCACTCCCAGACATTCATAAAATATCCTAGTGAAGTGAGTCTTTCTTCAGGATGTACCTGTATACAGGATGGCAGACCTGTGGGTAAAAAAAATCTCACATCTCACTTCAGTCTTATTTCTTAGTCTCAGCACATGTGGAGTAGAATTAAAGAGCCCCAGACTGGAATTCCAGGATTCCATAATTCTGGAATTAGGGAATGGTGTGGAGAAATGGGTCACATCAAAAAGCAAACGGTTCTGTGTCTTGAAAAGCTCTTTGCTTGCAGGATCTCTACGTGCAAAAAGTGCCAAACAAAATATGTTTAGGGAATTCCCCTTTTGTTAAAGTTACCCGCAGAATCTAAGGAAAAATGGACAAACAGGGAATATTGCCTGGAGAGTTATTAGGAATGAGAATTTAATAAATTTACTAAATTAATTGCTTCCAATGAGAACAGCAGTCAGTGCAGCCTTCTCACTGCACTTGACCAGATGCCATTAAAGCAGCTCCTACACTGAGAAAAGATAAATTAATGCTTATTTGTCTCAGTCAAGCACAGCAAGTAAATTATTTTCTAAATTAAAATAAACATAGTCAATAAACATAAGCATAGAATGTTGTAATCTAAGGCATTATACAGTTTGGAATGTTGTTTTCTGTCGTTCTTGAAGTTGTTGGCATATTTTAGGGATGTGTAAAAAATAAACAGAGCTGCTTGGCTGTCAGTGCAGCAAGTGGGATCGTGGAGGTCACCAAAATAAGCAACAAGTAGTGAATTAATTTTCTCTCATTGCTTCTGGTAGTGAGAGAGAAATGAGGGAGGCAGCTGCTGCTGAAGTTGCTGGTAAAGAGAAGGTGCCTCTGGCACATCTCTCATGGAAACATTTTCACCAGCATATGTTATATGAATTAAAATTTAGCAGTAGCAACTCAGGGAAAAGATTTCTGAGCCCTGGGAGGCCTTGAAGGGAATCCTGAAGCCATTATGACTAAGAGCAGTGTCAGAGGCACAGCTTTGCCTTGATCTTAGCTGATGAGCAAGAAAATGGGAATCTCTAATGTACCCAACATTTCATTCCTCCATTATATCTGCAGTGACTCAGCCTGTAAATAAGAGGTTTATGACTGCTGGAGAGCCAGCTGGAAGATACCTGTGTCTCATACACTTCCTTTTTTTTTTTTCTTTTTTCCAAATGCCTCCAGCATTGAAATTTTCCTTTGAGGATTTCTAGGGAGAGCAGTAGACTGAGAAAAATTCTGCCCTGCAGCAGGGAGCATCATCATGTCACCATGATCCTCCTCGTCATCAGGATGTGCACCCAGCATTTGCCTCCAGAGCTCTGACTCAGCCTGGGCCCAGGCAAAGATAATAACAGGGATGGTTCACAGCCCACTGAGCCTCTGGGAATTTGGGGTACTTAGGGGGTAATTGCTCCATGAGTCTCAGCCCATCTCTGGAGGCGTTCAAGGCCAGGCTGGACAGGCTTGGAGCAGCCTGGGATAGTGAAATATTCCTGCCCATGGCAGGGGGTGCAGTCAGGTCATCCTTGAGGTTCCTTCCAACCCAAACCATGCTGTGATTCTGTAGGGTGGGGATGCACCAAATGCAACAATTCTTAATGTTTATTCTCTTTTTATTGGGGTATAAGTAATGGAAGTGGCTTATTTGCAAGGACCTAATTTCATCCCTTCTTTCATTCTGAACCAGTCCATCAATATTTCACCTGCTGGTTTCTCTGTAGAGAAGTCCAAAGAGATGAAAAGTGTCTTTCCCATCACCTTCATTGACACCCTATTCCCTCAGAGCATTTGGTGCTGAGTGAGGCCGTCTGCTGGGAGAGATCCAGCTGGAGCCACAGCTGGAGGACAGGAGGTGACAGATCTGGTGACACGGGACAGGCACAGCTCACCTTTAGAAGCCTCATTTTAAAACTCCTGACTGGTAAAACAAAATCAAAACTTCTAAGAATATAATCACTTGTTTTACTTCTCAAATTTGTTTTACAGTGTTTGGCATCATGATACTTTGGCCTGTAGAACTTGCTCATGGGAATTCAGAGGCATCAACAGTCATGTAAAATGTGATTCCTCTGGGAAAAACCACATGATCTTGGGTCAGGGTGGCTGTACCAGCAAAGGGTTGTGACAGGATGCAGCCCTTGCTGTGACAGATTGGCTGTTAGTGAGTGTTAAACACACACTGAGCCACCCTGACAGAGCAGAAAGCTTTATCCTGCTGCAGATAACAAAACCAAACTGACAGTTGTTAAATAAAAGATAAAGAAATTGTCTCGGTCAAGATAAAAATCTCTTTAAGTAAAGTGAAGGGAAACACATCACTTACAAAACTAGTGACAAACTGAAAATAAATGGCAGGAAACAGCTTTTGGAGGAGCATGTGAATCTGATTCTCCTGAAGTCAATAACCTCAATGCATAAAGCTGGTAAATTAAATGAGCTAGAAATAAAAATCCTGGCTAGAAGTAAGTTATAGGAGCATACCAGGGTTTATATCATCCCTATATTATTATCCAGAAAGCAAATCCTAAAATCGATGATTGGCATGTGATGATTGCTTTGGAACTTTCCATATCGCCTTGGAGCTGGATATATATATATTTTATAGGACTCCAGGGTTTCATATATCCTAATTCATAGGCACCAAGTAGTGACTAAAGATCTCAGGCACTAACTGACAGGAAAACTACTGCAGGATAAATGGGATAAATCCATCCATATAAAGTTGCTGCCTCCATCCTACCCAGCTGCACCCAGGATGGGATTGCTGCTCCCTACAATCCCGGTCCAAACACAGCAGGACTCATTCCTATTGCTGCTTAAAACAGTGAGTCCAAAGACCTTCCTGGGGCTGGAGCATGGCCTGCCCTTCTCCCCTCTACACCCTTCCCAAAGGGATTTAAATTTGGGAATAGCTGGCTTGCTATATTTGGCCCCGAGGTTTCCAATACAAAATTACCAGGAATGAAAGAACTGGAATTTCAGACTTCACAACACTACCAAAATCAAACTGGAATTCAGCTGGGAACAGAAAGTATGAGGGCAGTCAGACTGTGATGTTACATCCCCTCTTACAGCCAAGAGTAGTTAAGGCAGAAAAATACAATATCTTTAGGGCCAGTAAACCTTTCCAACTAGTGATCTTATTCCAGCTATTCAGAAGGGAATATAAATCCTGATTCTTTTCCAAACCCTGATTAATAAGAACCAGCTGAATCCCAGCAGCAATGCTAGCATTTCATTTTTATTCAGGCCCATAATTTTCATTTATATTCTCCTTTTTCACTTTTCTACAACTGCATTAACAAACTTGAACACAGGCGATTTTAGCAATCGCACGTGTTGCAGTGTAAGGCATCAATGTAGTGCCTCCAAAAATGAGGTAGAAAGCAAAAATGAGCTGGGATGTCATGATCCCATTCCCAAAGGTGGACTCCATCATCTTCAGAGTTTCTCTGGATCATGAATTTGGAAAAGAACATTATGTAAGGACAAGGAGCTGCCATAAATTATGGCCGTGACTTTTCAGACGTTCCCGTTCTATTAATTATTTACATCCAAAAGGAATTTTATCTTCTACAAATCTTCCAGTGTGTTTATAACTATTTTCAATGACTCAATGATATTTTAATGGGGCAGGAATTCTGAGAAGTTCCAAAGGGAAGCTGAAGGGTGTCTGTGCTTGGCAAGTCAGAGTACAGAAGGATGCAGCAAAGGATAGAGTTGAGAGAACTTTAAAATCTCTGTTCTGCTGAACTGAGGGCCTGGCTGCACCTGATAAAAACTTCTGTAGCTGCAGCAATTCAAACTGATGTGCTGGACTTTTTTTTCCATTAAAAAACCCTTAAGGATATAGACAAAAATCTACAAAATTAAATCTTATGACATGGAGGTGCTCTTGTGTTCACTCAGAGTGCTGAGATAGGGAAGAAACATCAATACTGGAATGGAATATTGCTTTGCTTGTGTAGGATTTTTCCATCCAGAAATGTCGAGTGGTTTTACAAACACTTAATAAAATTATCCTCCCCACTCACTTATGATCAGTAGAATTTACTTCTGTAGCATGTGAAGAACCCAAAGAATAACACAGGATTCCTGCCAAGCAGTAGCAATGTTCCTCTTCTCCGCTGCCCACCTTCCTTTTGTTGTTTTTTTTTGGTTTTTTTTTTGTTGTTTTTTTTTTTTAATTTCTAGGTTATTCTTTCCCATTTTTAAATCTATTTTACTTTCATGAGACCTACAGAATCAAATTGCCTTCTTTAGGGATTGAATTCCCTCTCTTATGATTTACTTTACATTACAATAGGAAAATCATGACAAAAACCCCTAAAACGACACCTTTAGAAATTGAATTCCTTATTTTTATTGCAGCTGGAAATGGATATTGACCCCAGAGCAGTCACAGTCATTCTGTGCCCTTCTTTTTATAACTCTCAAGGCACAGGCATAATACTTTGAACTATAGAAAAATGTTAATATTTTTCCTCAAACAGCATACCCCAAGGTGAATTGTGTGTACAAAAAACCTCAGTCATTGGGCTGTTGCTCATTAGCTGTTTGATTTCTGTATTTTTGACATATCCTGTACATTTGAGAAGCTTATTTCCATATTTTCTGGACAACTGAACATAAACTTTATGTCCTGCTGTACAAGAGGTGACCTCCAGGATTTGGGCAGATATTTGTATGTCTGCTTATTTCAAAGCCTGAGTTTTTTCTGCAGATTGTAAAGATGTGGTAATGCTCAAACCCTTGTATTCCACCTGCCTTTCCCATTTGAAATTGAGTTCGAAACAATTGTTTTAGAATTCCTAAGGACTCCACTGCAGAGATGTGAAATACAGTGCAGATGTAAATAAATAGTAATATACTAATATATTATAACATTAAAAAATATATTAAGTAACAGTCTTAGTGTTAAATCTAAACGAAGCAAATACTTTACTTGGGTGCAAGGAAAACTTTCAGCTTTGAAGTTTTTTTGCTACTTGCTGGTGGCTTAAAAATTTAGTTACCAAAGAGGTGGAAAAAAGGGTTTTCTTTCCCTGCACAGCAGGAACCTCTTAGATGTGGTGTAGTTTTGAAATGAGAGGGTAAAAACCTCCTAAGAAACAGGGTAGAGATTTCCACAAAAAATCTGGAAACACCACCAAATAAAACAAAGTCAACCACAGAAACACTGAGTTATCAGATTGCAGTGTCATCTTGTAATGTTCTCTGCAAGCACAAGTAGTTCTTGCAGGAGAAATAGGAGTCTCCTGTCATCTAGGGTCGTTTACCAAGAAAAACATGAGGTTTTTACAATTGCTTAGACCTTTCAGATATTTCCCCTAATGCCAGGGCACATCTGAGCGCCATCAGAAGGAAACAAGCAAAGGAGGTTTCACCTTGCAGCTCCTGCGCTCCAGACAAGAGTGCTGCTTCATTTTCCATGAAGAGACAGAGCTGCTTTGTAAACTGTGCTGCTGCTGGAATTTTTACCCCTGGGCTTTCATACTTTGTATGTCTGTACTCAGCACTTGCTGAGGATTAAAGCCTGCTCTCTGTGGAAGTGTGTTGACACCATGCAAAATGCTCCATACCTACATCTTTCCCCTGTATATTTATCTGAGCTCAGCCTGGGAGATCGTCTTGATTACTTGGCAGCAGAGTAAGCCACTGCAAAGCACAAGTGTTCAGGATGTTTGGGAAACTGATCCTATTTCTTCCCATGCTTTTATTTGCCTTATTGTCCTTATTTGTTCATTGTATTTTAGTATCTGCATGCCTCAAGTGGTAGAAAAACAAGAGTGGTTTTGCCAGGGTTTGTAATCCATGTGAGTACCAGCTCTTCTCTCTTTACCAAAACCCTTTTCTGCACCTTTCCTTATGGAGTGGATGGATTAAAAAGCAGCAGGAGAGTGAGACAGCCATCCCTAAAAATCTGTTCTCTGGCTCTCTCACTCCTGCCCCTGGTCATGCCTGTGTGTTGACATCCTCTGTTTTGTTTCCTCTCCAGCTCCAAGTGCTGCTCCACGTGCTCTCTGACTCTTTATCTGCAAGGCTCCTGCCTTCTCCTGTCACACATTGAGCCCAGCTGCCTCAGAGCTGCTGCCCCACACAGGCCTGTCTGCAGCACACCTGGGACCTCTTCAGCATCTTGGCTTTCATCTGCTGTGGAAGGTATTTACTCCTTGCTGTATGATTGTTTGAACTCACTGCTGCATTAACTCACAATGCCAGACAGCTCTAAAGAGGTGTGGTAACAAAATGTGATGGATTCTGTACATTAGCAACAAAATACATATTCAGAGAAACTAATCCAAGTAGTGTTTCCTTGCACTGAGCTAGCACAGAGATTGATTTAGGTGTTACTTCATTGCTATGCTCTGAGAATCTCAGCTCTCCTTCAGCTGCCACCCCACCACCAAACCTGAGGCCAGAGGAGCACAGCCCAAACTTCAGCACTCTCAGCATCCTGAGTGTGTCAGGCAGCTGCTGCACAGCAAATCTGCTCATGCTCCCAGAGAGCAGAGACAGTTTGAACTGGGGCCATATTTCATATTTCAGCTGGACCTTGTGGGCTGCTGGGCACAGACCCAGCCAGCAGTGGGGAGTAGGAGTTTTCCATCTTTGTATTATGTCAGAGTCTGAGGGGAGGCAGCTGCTGTGGATGTTTTAAGATAGGAGGTTTTTATTCCCTGCTCAGCCATTTAAGGTGAAATGAAATTTAAGGTAACATTTCAGTGTGGGAAGGGGTTTGTTTGTCTGGATCTTGAACCTCTTGGAGCCTGACAGCTCTGGAATATCCTCACCTCACACAAAGCTTGAAGGGTGTAACACACACAGAAGTGAATGATGCTCCCTTGCTGGGAGCCTGCAGCTGTGTCTGGAATAAATGTCTTTGAACATTTATTCAGCTCTCCTGGCCACAACAGACCCTCTGTGCAAAAGGACAGCTCAACAGAAGAGTGTCTGTAAAGGAAAGATCAAATCCTGTCCTGTGCTGTGGGAATCCTTCAAGCACAGAACAGAGAGCAAAGAAGTTTAAATGAAGTTCAGCAACCTTTGCTTAAGAACAGGAAACAGGGAGTTGGACTGACCTGGCAGTCTCAGCAGCTCTTATAAATCTGTGTTTGGCAACTCACTTGTGTGAGGAGGATTTGAAGGGTCTTTACATTTTCTGGCATCATCTGGTGGTTGAAAGCATTTTTGCTTCAGTACAAATGATAATGGGAAAGATACCTCTTGTTCCTTTAAACCATGCCCTTGAGTGTTTCTGTCACATTTTCTAGAACTCTCTTTGGCCCTGCTCTGAGTCTGAACAGCTCTGAAACCCTGAATTGCAACACAGTGCTATCACTGATAGCGCTGGACATCTTTGAACTACTCATCCTTCATCTTTCTGTGGGGCTCACTGACTTCCCTGTTATGTGGACTTGGAAATTAAGGAATTCCTATAAAAGTAAGCCAGGATTAGAAGATTATGTCTACCATTATATGTCTACCAACATATTATTTTCCTTGGTACCTTTTATTATATTAGATATGAACCTTTTTTCCCCCATTTCCACAGTGAGAACAATCATGGATTGAATGTGGGAGCTCTTGGACTGGGAGGATTAAACTGCTGTAATGAGTTTCCTCAATTTACATTCACCAAAACAGTCTTGCAGAAACTGATTAAACAAAACTTAGTGCTGTGTCACAACCTTAGAGAAAACAGGGGGAAGGAGTGAGGGCAGGAGGGGCTTCTGAAACCTGTGGAGTGGTACCTTGATATAGCAAGGAGAAGCTACAGAACTAAAAACTTTGTAAATAAAAAATCAAGGCTGCATCCGGTAAGTGAAATACAGCTTGAAGTTCACAGGATCATTAAGGCTGGGAAAAACCTTTAAGATCATTAACAGAGCAATGTCATGTCCACCACTAAACCACATCTCCAAGCACCACCACATCTACATGTTTTTTGAACATTTCCAGGTATTCCACTCCACTAGTGCCTAGGGCAGCCTGTGGCAATGCCTTCAGTGAAGAAATTTTCACCAATATCCAATCTTCCCCTGGCCCAGCCTGAGGCCGTTCCCTCTCCTCCTGTCCCTGTTCCCTGGGATAAGATCCCAAATCCCCCTGGATGTCCCCTCCTGGCAGGGAGTTGTGCAGAGCCACAAGGTCCCCCCTGAGCCTCCTTTGCTCCAGGCTGAGCCCTCCCAGCTCCCTCAGCCATTCCTGGTGCTGCAGCCCCTTCCCCAGCTCCATTCCCTTCTCTGGACATGCTCCACTTAGATCATGCTTCTTCAGTTTAACAAGGAAAAAATGCTGCAGAAAAATGCACATGTGCTCCTGACAGGACAAGATATTGGGAGCCTTTGGTTGGCAGGGACACCTTCCACTGTCCCAGGCTGCTCCAGGCCCTGTCCAGCCTGGCCTTGGGTACTTCCAGGGATCCAGGGGCAGCCCCAGCTGCTCTGGGCACCCTGTGCCAGGGCCTGCCCACCCTCACAGGGAACAATTCCTAATTCCCAATATCCCATCCATCCCTGTCCTCTGGCAGTGGGCAGCCCGTCCCCTTGTCCTGGCACTCCAGACTGTCCAAAGTCTCTCTCAGGGCCCCTTTAGGCACTGGAAGGGGCTCTCAGGTCTCCCTGGAAGTTTCTCTTTTCCAGGCTGAGCATTCCCAGCTCTCCCAGCCTTCCCTTGTAGGAGATGATGTTGATCCCAGTACAAAATGGAGCCTGTTATTCCAACCAGCGTGGATAAAAAGTCAGGGCCTGCATGGAGGAGAACTATCTTTGTGCAGGCTTTGATGTTAAAAAATAGTAACTTGAACTCACAGATGTACTGATTACCCTGCTAAAAGAAGACGTGGAATCTCTTCTCAGAATTATAGCATTTTAATTAGAAGAATGTGAGCAAAGCCTTAATCTTGTTAGTAGGGATAGATACGGATGAGGCAGAAACAAAATCCACAGCAACACAGTCCAAACACAAAAAGCTGTCTTGGAGGTTGGTAACAGCACCAGAACTGCTCCCTGCCCCTGCTTTTCCTGCAAGACTAAGCTTGACACTGACTAAGTTGGAAGAAATTGCTCTTCTGCCTTGTAGCACTGAGCTACATCACACACAGCTGTGTGAAAAAAAATAGCTGAAATGTGGGAAAGGTACTTCAGGTTTACAAACCAAATCCACAGATACTCGATTATTCTCTTTAAAGTTCCTTTGAGCCCTTCTAAATTCTTGTGACATTCAAGGATCAATAAGAATCTCATCTGTAGCTGATTCTGACAGATGTTAATCTTTGCCTTGGCTTTGCAGTCTGCCTGAAATAGTACTTGTTCCTTCATGTCAGGCCTCTGGCAATGCTTACAGAGCCAGGATTACAGTCTCCAGTCAATCCCATTTGTACTGTCATTAACTTTCTAAACTGTTCCCCATAGCTGGCAACCTTTCCATGCTTGGAGATCTACTTAGTGGGAAGCTGGGAGAGTGATGGGTTTTGCCTGTCTGGGATCATTGTGCCTTTAATTGAGATTTGTTTAATTTTGTCATTAAGTCCATTTACATTATAGGCATTTCATGACCATGATTACACACTGTGACTGTACCCTGGCTGTGTTTTGTGCCATTTACCTATTAAAGAAAGAGAAAAAAGCTCTGTGTTTACTTAAGATTTTTACAAGTAGCCTTTGTTTTTTTCTTCCATTAACTTATTTAATAAATTAATCTGATTTTTGGATTGGAAAAAATTGCTCATCTGCAGGTTCTGTGCTGTGTTTCTAAGAAAGTTATTAGATTTACTTGGCAAAATACAGGTGAGGATTCAGTACTTGCTTGTCTGGAAGGAATTGTCAGAACCCATAAACATGATTGATTCTAAATTAGGGACAAATCTCAATCAGAAAGCAACAGGAATGGGAACATTTCTCCTGCAAACAAGGAGTTTATGGTGAGCAGGAATCCCTGGTTGCAGCTTTGCTTTGTGTGTCCCTCAGTCCCAGAGGTGTGGGAGGGCTTGGAGCAGGGGGATCCAGTGAAAAGTGTCCCTGCCCATGGCAGGGCTGGAATGAGATGAGCTTGAAGGTCCCTTCCAGCTCACACCAGGGTGGGATCTGTAATTCCATGATTCTCTGACAGGTCAGGTGCTGGATTTTGTTTTTTTCATCCAGGACTCCAACAGTCAGGGGTGCAGGTGACTTTTCCTTCTCCCAGAATGTGAGTCAGGGGTGAGCAAAGCTGTGGGAGTTACAACATGAGCTCGATAGTGATCACTCCAGCAGCTGGGGAAGCCAAAGTCTTGCTTCTTAGTAGGAGAAAAGAAAGCTGGTTAATCAGCTGAGTCATCCTGCTCTGCCTCACTGCTGGTATGAGTGGCATTCCCTATGGATCAGCCTATTCTGAGGGAAAAGCCAAACCATAATCAAGGCTAATTGACTGAGCTCAATCAAATGTTTCAAAATACCACCCATGAGTTTGACATCAAATAAAAAGCAGGGATATTCCCAGTCAGACAGTTAATTGCTTCCTGGAAACCTGTTCTTTGCAATAATTTGAAGATTTTCACCATGCTCCCTTTTATTTCCATTCCCTAGGCTTACAGTGCAATGTACAGATTAACAGACTGGAACAAGACACTTGCCCTTTCACCTTTCTTCCTTCTGAATGGTGCTGCAGTGCTGCCTTGTCTCTGAGATAGAAAATTTGCAGCCTCCAGGAGTTAAAACAACTTTTTAGAAGGTTTTAGAAAGATGAATAATACCAACTTCATGCAGCTATTAGTACTAGCACTAAAAATTGCAGTATTTTAGAGCAAAGCAAGTAGGCTCTTCAGTCATTATGTTTAGAGAATTAATCCCAGAAGGATATTTCTATGGGTTTTGTTTCTTACATTCAGCAGAAACTGTTTCAAAGCGGAGCTGAAATGTCAGACTTGTTACAAGAGTTTGTCTAGTGGAAAATAACGGTGGAGTTTAAACATTTGTCTGGTTCCTGATGTGCCCCAGGTTGTGTACAGTGATGAAAAATCAGCAGCACATCTGTAAATGAATCATCATTTTCCCTGCACGCACATGGTTGCACAATTTTATCAGCTGCTTGCTTTGATGAATATTTGATATTTGTCATGTGTAGCTATCCCATCCCATTGTAATATCAGAAATTCCAAGCACAATTAACAGCTGAATTTGATGTCACAGTTAACGAGCCACAGTCCTCCTGTGACCCAGGGCAGCAGCACACAGGCTGAGCCAGCCTTGAGTCAGCAGTGACAGCAGGGCTGCAGTCACAGCACCAACATCTGGCTGCAAACCCTGCAGCTGGATTGGGCATCTGCTCACCTGGCTGGGTGTGCAGAGCAGGTGGCAGGACCTCAGGTGAGGCCCAGCATTAGAAAGAATCAATATGGAATCCTGGAATGCTTTGGTTGGAAGGGACCTTAAAGCTCATCCAGCTCCAACCCTGACACCTCCCACTGTCCCAGGCTGCTCCAAGCTCCATCCAGCCTGGTCTTGGGCACTGCCAGGGATCCAGGGGCAGCCACAGCTGCTCTTGGAAACCATTCCAGCCCCTCTCCACCCTCACAGGGCAGAATTCCTTCCCAATATCCCACCTAAACCTTTGAACCTTTCTGTCCAAGCCAGTGTTTGAGTTTCACAAGGAATCTGGGAATGCTGAGTCCAGAACTTCTGAAGTGCTCCTTTGTAGGAGCATCGGGGATAGGATGGTTGGGATGGATGGAGATGAGAGATCTCTGCAGCCAGGGCTGGGAACTTGAGGTTTATTGCAAAGGGCCTGGGTGCAGGGCCCTGCTGGGAGCTGCCAGCCACAGCTGGAGCAGGCCTGAGAGAAGAGAGGGGGAGAGAGGATGAGAGAGAGCGAGGTTCCCATTACAACACCATAAATCTTCTTCTGTGCTGAATATTCTAATTCTCACTAACCAATCTGGTACAAGATACAAATCCTATAGCATTTCCATACAGCCTATAAGAATCATTACATTACCACACTGTGTTACATTTTAAACCCTAAAAACTCCTCTTTGGGCCCCTTCTGCCAAGCTGTAGGGTCTGCTCTGACCCTTGGAGCTGTCTGCAAGCAGAGGGTGTTGTTCCATCAAAAGGGGATCACCTTCAGCTGGCCACACCATTGTTTTCCAGTTGTTCAGTAACTGAGGGATCTCAAAGCTTGCTTTCATTTCAATCTCCCTTATAGTTTCTATATTCTCAAAATCTTTTGCCAGACAATCATATTTATAAGGCTTTCCTGTTTCATCTTCCCCAACACTCCTTCAGTTTCTGGGATCCTCTGGGAAGGTCCTGCTGGGACCCCCCAGCCCTGGGGTGTGGGTTTGGCCTTTGTTGTGGGGCATTGGCCACAACAGGGGGTGCAGAATGATTTCATGGGTGTGGTGGTGTTCAAGCAAAGGTTGGGCTTGATGATCTTGGAGGTCTTTTCCAACCGTAATGATTCTCTAATAAATTCCATACTCTTCCCCCACATAATCATAATTCTGGTTTGGATTTCACTTAAAAATCATCACTCTTGTGCAGCAGGACATGAACACAGGTACCACAGGGTTCACACCTTCTGTAGCTCCACAAAACACATCCAGAAAGCTCCCAGATCTGAATTTCCATGGGGGTTGTGCCAATATTAATTAGTACAAATAACCTGATAGATTTGAAATTAGCTGTCATTATAACATTTCACCCCATATGTAACCAAGTATTTTCCTTGTCTGGATATTTGCTGTGCACCTTGTATTTATTACAGTGTTATTTGTTAATGCTTTTGTGTGGTGAATCAGTTGTCAGGAAGAATCATTGTGGTTACAAAAAAGCAGTTTTATTGTGAACTATAAGGAAGAAAATATGGATGAATATGGAGTGGGAGGAGACAGAAGATGACATTTGTAGCCAGATGTGATTTGTAGTATGAAAATATTAAATGCTGTTGAAAAGTGAGACGTCACTGATTATTGACATAATTGTGGCAATAGGAATAAATTTTTCTTTGGTATTTGTCTATTTTTGCTACAATTTTCCTCAGATGATGAATACATGAAAATTTTACATTGTCTAACACAAAAAACTGGCCTTTTTATTCTATTTTTTTAAATAACATATGTCTAGCAGATTTCTAACTGAACCGCCTTTTTCAAGAAGCCTATTGTGACTGAATTTTGCATCTTTCAACTTTTCTCTGGGGTTTCTTTGCATTAGTATTAGGTTCAAAGCAATAATCAAGGTCTAAGCCTCACAAGATCATTTTTTGCCTGCTTAAAATGAAAACCAGAGGGGAATTTTGCTGATTAGGTGTGTATTTTATTTCTCTGCACAATGCCAGAGTTTAAATACATGTCACTTGGAAATGAGCTTTTGCAAATTCAAAGGGAGAGAGATGAACTTTAAATCTAAACTTTAAACCTCACATCAGTTTTCCTGTGGCACTGGAGATGTGTTATTTCCGCAGAAAGCATTTCCTTTTGCTTTCAAGTGATGGCACAAGCAAGTGCCGAAAACTGAATTCAAATTACTCAAATTCTTTCTAAAATTTAAAATCCTGAACAAAGGGGAGAAATTCGGCAGGTCATTAAATGGTTTGCTAATTTCTTTGCTTTCAAAGAGGAGGGAAGAAATGAGAAGGAAAGGGCCACACACTTTTCTGTCTCAGAACACACAGAAAAAAGAAATGGTCTCTAGAACAGCCCTGCCCAGCACCAGGAACGTGCACCCAGGCAGAGCTCGTGGATCAAACTCCCTCTGATGCTTTGGATTCTGGATGCTTTGCCAAAACCAGAAACTCACACTTTTGGCACAGATAAAATGTCCTGGAATGTAAGGCTGAGCAGTGACCCTTTGCACTCTCCTCTTTACAGCCTGTGCCTGAGAAAATGATGAGAGGAAGGTTTGGCAGGAGGGACTGGGCAGGGAGGGTTTGGATCCAAGCAGAACAAAAACGTGGATGTTGAATGTTCAGAGCACTGATAACACCAATCATGGGATTCCAGGATGGTTTGGGCTGGAAGGGACCTCAAAGCTCATCCCATTCCACCCCTGCCACAGGCAGGGACACCTTCCCTGGACCAGGTTGATCCCCAGTAATGAGAGAAGGGATGGAAAAGATTTTTGACACGGAAAATAAACCCACACCTCACTTCAGTGGCTTGTTCTGTGCTGATTTATTTCTCTTGACACACTTCATGTGCTTTCTCCTCCCAGGTAAGAAGCGCAGTTACTGTGATCAGTTACTGATTTCCCTCAGTTTTGCTGAGGAAAACGGAGAAAATTGCCAACTCTGAGCAGAAACAAGAATAATCAAATTATTCTTTTTAAAGAGAACCCTTCAATGTCCTCTCAGCACAGGAGAATGACCAGGTGAAGGGAGTGATGTCTCTGATAGGGACAAAGAGAAGATTCTAGGAGCAAGGTGAGCAAAATCTCAATAATTCACATAAACAGATTGTGTGGCTCTGGGAATGCACCCACCTCAAACTCCTGGCTGGTCTGGTGCTGGGACATAGAATGTCCCAAAAGGATCATGGAATAATGGGCAGGAAATGATGCACTGGGGAAGTGCAGGCTGTGTCATCCACCACAGGGCAAAGCTCTTTGTGAACAAGCACAGGTCTTTTCTCATACCTGACTCATCCAGCACATAAAGACGTCAAAGAAAAAGAATAAAAGCTACATTTCAAAATAGAAAAACATATATTCTGTGAGCCAGAGCTCTTAAATGTATCATAATCAAAATATTACGTAGCAATGAGGTGCCTGGCAAAACTATGTTTCAAAATAGAAAAACATATATTCTGTGAGCCAGAGCTCTTAAATGTATCATAATCAAAGTATTAGATAGCAATGAGGTGCCTGGCAAATCCCCATCACAAAAATTTCTGAAGAACTCTTTTTTTAAAAAAAAAAAAGAGCCTGGATCACATATGGTTGTGTCAGGAACAAAATAAAACAGTCAAAGTGAAGCAGTGAACCAGACCAACAAAAAAATCACCTTTCTACTTGTACAACAGACGAAATACAAAGTGATTAAGAACTGAAAAAATCAAAATAGTAGTTTTTCACCTTGCAAAGCCATACTTGGCAAATAGAAAGTTATCAAGCACGTAATCTGCTTCCTGGCTGTATTTACACTAATTTACTCATTGGAGGTCAGAACTGTCAGAATCTGTGTAATCTTTATAAATTTCCTGGGCAGTTAAGAAGTTAATGAAGGCAATTTTCACTGCATCCTCTTTAAGGCAGCAACATTTCTCACCAATATGGCAGATCAAAAGAAATGACCAGCCCTGAGTTCCAAACCAGATTCATTTTATCCATTAGTCATTCATTTAATTCATTCCTTTGATTTTATTCTTGGAAGAGCTTCATGTTTGCATAACATAAATGGTCATTATGGTTTAGTGGGCATCGTGATGTTTGTCAAAGGTTGGACCTGCTGACCCTGGAGGTCTTTCCCAACCTTAATGATTCTGTGATTCTGTGATTTTGTCAATAATACGTCAACCAAGGCCCAAAAAGCAAACCAAAGAACTGGTTTTACTTTCTGGTTGTTTTTTTGTCTGTCTTTTGTGCTTGAACCCCAGTTAGGATTTTGATTTCTAGCAAGTCAACGGGAGCAGAATCTGAACTTTTATTGGCACATTGTTATGGACCCCATGGGGACAGGAAATTGGATTTTGGAGCCAGGAAGATAAATGAGGGAAAGACTTTTTGGAACCAGTTTACGGTCTGTGTTGATGTTCAGTTGTAGAAAACCCCTGAATAAAAGAAATCTTGGACTACCTCAAGTGGTCTGATCACTGCAGATTTGATTTCTGTCACACTGAGAGGGGATTGTGTCAGGGATTGGTTGGAAAGTCCAGGCCAGGGAGCTCCTCACCTTGGTGAACTGTCACCTTCTCCCTTGGTACATTGTCACCTTCTCCCTTAGTGCACTGTCACCTTCTCCCTTGGTGCATTGTCACCATCTCCCTTGGTGCATTGTCACCATCTCCCTTGGTGCACTGTCACCACCTCTTGTGTGTCACCTTCTCCCTTAGTGCATTGTCACCTTCTCCCTTGGTGCATTGTCACCATCTCCCTTGGTGCACTGTCACCACCTCCCTTGGTGCATTGTCACCATCTCCCTTGGTGCACTGTCACCATCTCCCTTGGTGCATTGTCACCTTCTCCCTTAGTGCATTGTCACCACCTCCCTTGGTGCACTGTCACCTTCTCCCTTGGTGCATTGTCACCATCTCCCTTGGTGCATTGTCACCTTCTCCCTTGGTGCACTGTCACCACCTCCCTTGGTGCACTGTCACCATCTCCCTTGGTGCTTTGTCACCACCTCCCTTGGTGCACTGTCACCTTCTCCCTTAGTGCATTGTCACCTTCTCCCTTGGTGCTTTGTCACCACCTCCCTTGGTCACCTTCTCCCTTAGCGCATTGTCACCACCTCCCTTGGTGCACTGTCACCTTCTCCCTTGGTGTATTGTCACCACCTCCCTTGGTGCACTGTCACCATCTCCCTTGGTGCTTTGTCACCAACTCTGTTTCCTCCAGGAAATGCCACTGTGAAATATGGCAGTCATGTCCATGAGAGATGACAAGGAGGAATGGCTTTACACTGACAGAGGGCAGAGTTAGATGGATACTGGGGACAAATTCCTCCCTGGGATTTTGGGCAGGCCCTGGCACAGGGTGCCCAGAGCAGCTGTGGCTGCCCCTGGATCCCTGGGAGTGTCCAAGGCCAGGTTGGACAGGGCTTGGAGCAGCCTGGGACAGTGGAAGGTGTCCCTGCCATGGCAGGAGGAAGAATGGGGTGAATTCCCTTCTCACCCAAACCATCCTGGGATTTTATGTGATAAAACCTATCCCAGCAACAGACAGTGTGTGCCTACTACATCCTGATTTGGGTCATCTGGTGGTGTCAAGCACTGTGCCATAAAATCTCAAAGCATTGTTGGAAATGCAGGAGCCTGGGGGAATAAAGGAGAAAGGTGATAAAAACTGCCTCCAAGATAAGGAAAAGTCAGAGGTCTTTTATTCAGTCAACAATGGCCTGGGGCAACTCAAAGGATAGCAGAAAAGCCAGCAAATGTTATTTCAAACTACCTGCTGCAGTCATTTGAATTTAGACATTATGGCAGAGCCTCCTTGGTGTGTATTCAGGGCCTGATTTCTCCTTGCACTGGGAACTTCCAGCTGTGTGCAGGCTCCAAGGACTGAGCAGCACTTTGCTGATTTTCTCCTGCTGTTCAGCCCTGGTGTGATCTCAGTGTCTCTCCCAGGAGCTGTTCTGACTCTGGGCTGCTGGAGCCAGCTCTGGATGTCCTTGGTGACTCCCCAGCTCTCTGCCAATGCACTCAGGTTCTTGGCATCCAGGATTCTCTGCTGGCATTGCCATTCTCTGCTGCATTTCTCAGGGTGATGCAGTTCTCAGAGTGAAAGGTTATTGTCAGTGTAATTAATGAGGCATTGCCCTGCTACTTTTTCCTTGAGATTTATTTGTGCATAATATTTTTAGTGGAAGCTGTTAAAAAAGACCTGAGTTCAGTAAAAAAATTCAAATAAGATGCCAGCTCCATTTGAAGGCCACATTGAGATGAAACGATATTTCCCCATTTCAGTGAATTTCACAAGATGCCCCAGGATTCACAGGCCCTTCTCCACTGTCTCAGAGAGAGAAAATCACTGTAAATCTCATCACTGATGTCTTTCTGTAGTGGTAACATCCATGAACACTGGCCTACACCTAATCCTTGAGCAAACACCAAAATGAGGGATGTATTTTACCTTTTGCCATTCTTTCACCAGTGAACTGGCAGCCCACAGCAAATATTACACAGTCACCTTTTTGGGGTGGGGTAGGTGGAGTATTTGACAGCTGAAGCACCAAGGAGGAGGAACTAGAGCAGCAGGTCAGGAATTCTGCCTCCTGCAGCCCCTGGGGGTGGCTGGGGAGTGGGGGACACATGGGCAGCAAATCCTTGGGCTGCTCTCCCACCCAGAGGTTGTTCTGGAACCACAGCCTGATGGAGCCACAGGCAGCAGCTTTGCTCTAAGTGTGCCTAAGTGCTCCCTGAGCCCTGTGACCTGCCATATCCATGGGGAAAAATTCCAGAGCTCACTTATGCCCAGAGAGAGGAGTGCCTTGTTTTGTTTGCCTCCACTTTGCCACCTGCCAGTTTTATTTCCTGCTCCTCGATTTTTGACAACAGCCATTTCCTCTCTACATCTTAAGGACAACTGTGACTATAAATATCTCCCTCACACCCCTGCTCAGCCATCTCTTTTCCAGACTTAGAAATCATAATCTCTGTAGTTTCTCTAAATACAGAAAATGTTCCAGGCTTTCATCATCCTGCACCTTTCCTTGTTTTACTTTATACATTTATCCTTGTAACCAGTGACCAGAACTACCGGCAGTACCCAGGATTTGGGGTTGGGATGGGTTTATATTGAGGGTCTGAGATCTTCTTTCCCCAAAATTCCTTTAGTATTAGTGTCCCTGGGCAGACAAGTGTGCACGTAACTCACAGTGATTGATACTGTAATCTCTTGGCAACAGCAAAAAATGATCCTGCTTTGCTTGACCACATAATTTTTGTGAATAAATTCACATCCACACACACACACACAAATATTTAATGAATTCTGTGGGGCTGCACAAAGGACATTGTGGGGAGAGAAAAAGCCACAACACATCCCACAGGACATCTGTCCCTGACCTTTGGTTGGAGAAATGTTCTCAAACGCTTTGGCCTCTGTGACCCTGCTCAGGTCAGACCCAGCGCAGGGAAAATTTCCTTCTGGCCAGGGCAGGGATGCAGTTGTAGGAGCGTTGGTGCATGGCTTTTTGCTCCCACAGGAACATGGAATCATTCAGGTTGGAGAAGACCTCTAAGAAGATTGAATCCACACAGCACCACTGCCCCATGTCCCAAGTGCCACACCTGGGCATTTCTGAACACTTTGGGTGTGCGGTGACTCCAGCACTGCCCTCAGTCCCAATATCTGGTAACCCTTTCAGGAGAGAAATTTTCCATAATACCCAACCTGACCCTCCCCTGGCACAACTTGGGGCCAATTCTTGTCCTGTCCCTGTTCCCTGGGAGCAGATCCCGACCCCCTGAGCTGTCCCCTCCTGTCAGGAGTTGTGCAGAGCCACAGGGTCCCCCCTGAGCCTCCTTTGCTCCAGGCTGAGCCCTCCCAGCTCCCTCAGCCCCTCCTGGTCCTCCAGACCCTTCTCCATCCCCGCTGCCCTGGGACAAGTCTTTTTTCTTTCTTTCTTTCCACAAGATGAATTGGTGGGAAGAGGTGTTGCCCCTTTTTCAGGGAATAGAATGAGATTTAATAAATATTTGGGTGTAACAAATCCTTTGCCCGAGCAGCTGCCGGCAGAGGTCAGCCTTGCTGTAGCTGGGCTGGAAGGGGTTGAGTTTCCCTGGCTTTTATTGGCCCCACATTTGGGATTGACAAACATTTCTAACCCCACCAATCCAGCACTCACTGTTGCTGTTAGAGCACTGAATCTTTTGGAATGAAACCATGGGTTTTAGTAACCCTTTATGTTATTTTTTTCTTTATCAGCACTTTGTTTGTAAAATGTAGATGAAAAAAAAAATCAAACATTTCTGTTAACTTCTTAAAATTACCAGTATTTTTTTCAAGTGCCTTTAATTTAAGTCAATAATGCTAATTAGTACATATTCAATATTCTCCTAGTCCTAAAAGCATTTTTTAAGGAAACAGAAAACCAATTAATAGAATCTATGCTTAAAGGAACATTTATATGGCCAAAGCCATGGAACAGTAGGGAAATTTATGGGCTTTACTCTATTGATTGAAACAATCTAGTTTTTAATGTATTCTATTTGACCCTTGTTCTAGACATCCCATTAAATACAGACATTTTACACTTGAAAATGCTAATCTGAATACATATTTTAGGACTTTTACTAAACTAATTTTTAAATTAATATCTTGTGGTTATTTCATAGGCTGCTCAGTTACCCCGTGAAGTAATTGTTTATTTAGCATGTGGGTTAAAATGATGCTTGTGCTCATTGTAGCTCTCCGCTGAACTTAAAGGAAGACATCTAAAAATATAATTCCAGATTTTGGTGGGGAAAAGGGGCACTGCTGAGCTACAAGGATGAGGAAATACAGCCACAGTTACTTTCTTTACCACCTTGTTAGGAGGGCCAGATCCCTCCGGGGTGAGTGGCTGGGATTGATCAAGCTGTGAAATCACTGGTTCTGCACAGATGTGTCAGGGGGCTCCTCTCCAGACCTCCAGATTTGTTTTAAAATGATTCATATCTATGGTTATTAATACATTCTAAGGCCTTTAGAGTATTTCTTATCATACTTGAGAACTCTCCAATATATTTGATTCATCGTTCAAATCCCTTCGTTCCATCCCTGTAATCTCTTGGGGAAGTGCAGAAAATGTTGTAACCCTCTGAATTTCAGACAAAACTGCCTGAAATGGCAGTTGGCAGGGGGATTTTAAAAGCCTGTTTTCCACAATATCTGAACCAGCTCAGAAGTGCCACGAGCAGGAATGTACAGACAAGTCAGCTCCCTCTCTGTCTTATTGCAGATAATTGTCACATTTTAGTTTGGCTTAGTAAAAAAGTGCCCCAAAAACTTTATAGTGATACTCTAATGCATGAAAACATCCATAAATTATCTGTCTAACAGCCACAATGCAACTTCCAAGTTGTGACAACTTGGAAAACCAGCCTGACAAGCACGCTCACTTTTGGTGTTTTTCTAAAACTTCTTGAGCTTTATAAGGAGAATTTAAATTGAAGAAAGAACCCAAGCACAAACACTTTTTGTTCTCAGCACACAAATTCCTTCTGTCTCCCTGCCTGGGGTCCCTGTTTTTATCTGTGAGCAGTGTCTCAGCTAAAACAGTGTTATCACCAGCTATAAATCAATAAACATTGTCAGCTCCATCCTGTCACTACACACAGGCAGCAGGGAGGTCGTGAGCTTTTCCAAGTGGACATCCCAGAGGATACACGGTCGCTGCTGAAGCACTGCTCTGTCTGCAGCTAAAAGGATCCTGCCTTGGGTCAGTCACGCTTTGATTTAGCAGAATTCCTATTTATTTATACTAATAAAGAAAGAAAGGAGTTTTTATCTAGACTAGAATTATCACAGGGTGAGGAAAAAAAGAAATCAGCCTCAATATTCAGAACAAAGCCAGTAAAGAATTTTCATATAGGTGCAACTGCTGTAGAATGCAAATAAAACTAAGTTCCCATATACCTGGATAAAAAGAGTAAGAACACTTGCATTTCCCTGAGATTAAGCTGCTCTGGCTAAAGACGTTTTTCAAGCTCTAAGCTTATCCGCAGCTGCCCCACCAACACCTTCCAGATGTGCGTGCGGCCAAACCTGCCTTGAGCAGATGCGATTTTCCCTTCCACCAACCCGCAAGCAAGCAGCGAGCGCTCCGTGCTGCACAGACATCCCATCCCACCGCATCCCACCGCATCCCACCGCATCCCACCTTATCCCACCGCATCCCAGCGCATCCCATGGCTCCCGAGCCTCCTCCGGAGCGCGGAGCCGGCTCTGGCCGCGCTCCGGGGCCGCGCTCCGGTGCCGCTCCCGCCCCGCTCGCTCACCTGGGAGCCGCAGCGCTGCCCGAGGCTCCCCGAGGCTGTCCAGGCTGTCCAGGCTGCTGTGACACCCCTGTCCTCGGCCCCCGTGAGCCATTCACATCGCCGCTGCCGTGGCAGCCTCATTCAGCGCTCGGGGCTCCGCTCTGATTCACGGCGAGCCGGCTCCCTCTGGGTCCTAGCGCTTGTGGACGTGTGGGAGCTGCACGGGCTCGCAGGAATTCAGCGCTTGGCTCGCTGCCGAGCGCAGGCAGGGATGCACAGATGTGCAGTGAAAGTTTCAAAGCCTTGGCTGCTCTGGGAGTGCGCTCGCACAACGCCCCGAGAAGGCTCCGGCTCGGCCGCGCCGCTGGCAGCGACTGAATCCCTCTGCGAGGGGGGTTTGTCCTCTGCCTTCCCTCTCTGCATCCTAATCCTTGCCCTCGATTTAAAGATGAGGGCTCCCAGAGGGAAACTCCCAGCTCCCCGGTGGGAAAATCATCTCCAGAGCCCTTCGCTCGTCTCAGGAGTGGGAATAAACCTGTAGGAACAGCAATGGTTAACTGGGGAAGGAGTGGACTGGTTCCCTACAAAAACCGCGCAGTCCCCATTATCAGCTGGCTGTAACTGGGGTCAGCCAAGCACTGGTTGAGAGTAGCAAAGAAATATTTGACCCTGACTTGAGGCAGGGGAAAAGATTATATAAGAATGCTTCCAAGTGAAATATTCTGTGTTTAACACGCTTACCTTCAGCAACAAAGAGATATGGAAATGTTTTCCAGCGTGTTTGAGGAGAGGGATTAAGTAGTTTACAAGGGAACAGCAGTGGGATTTAGGCAATGGTAAATACAGGAAAGAAATGTAAAAATTTAAAACTTTGTAAAATATGTATATAAAACCCAATTTGGCTAAAAACTTTACTCTCAAAAAAGTTGGCAGCTCTGTTGAGGATTATGAAGCAGCCCCTTAGAATTTCATAGTTCTTGTTCTGGCACAGTGGAACCTTTGTGATTACACAGACCCAAGGAAAAAAAATTAAAAGCAGATCACTGCATTTTATCTAAGTGGAAGTAATCAAACACTTTTTGATTCCATCCAGGAGAGGGCAGCCAGCTGGAGAGACTGGTCCTTAAATCCTTTGGGAAAGGGAATGATGTGTGGAAGGCACTATGTAAAGGAGAAGAGCAAGGAGGCAGAGAAGCCTTGGGATAATCAAGCTCTCTGCCATGGGGATGTGCTGCTTTCTGAACCTGGAGCACCCCTGTCCTCATGTTTCATTAGCACCAGCAGAAAACCTTAAATTCCTTCCCCACAGAGCCAAAGTGCCTTCAGTGCTAGATTGATTCTGGGAGGGGATGTGTGTTTAAAATTGCCTGGAATATCCTTTAGGAAATTGCAGCACAAAATGCTGGATGTGACTGCTGAAATTGCCTTTCCCATTTGCCAGGATTATGCAGATTGCTTTGTTTTTCTCCAAGAAAAATGTTTCTGCACATGGTGGCAGCCACAGGCCAAAGTGTGTCTTCATTTACACAGGGAGAGTTTCTTCAGATGTTGCCTGCAAACCTTGACCTGGGGATTTGGCCAAAGCCTCAGGGTCCATGGCAGAACTGCCAGGCTGTGCCAGTGCTGAGCATTTCTCTGGCCTCATTAGGACATCCTCAGATTAGGACTTTGTGCTGGAAAATTGGAAAGAGCCTTAGAGCTCATTGTGACTGCAGTAAACAGCATCAGATGAGAGCTATAAAATGATAATATTTTTCTTTTCGTTACATAAAAGTTAGTGCACACTTGTGCTGAGCATCTCTAAGAGTATTTCTTGGCAAGAACTGCCTGTTTTTTCTTAAAACTGTGTTCTAAGAAAAATGCCTGTATTTTCTTAAAAGCTCCTTTGGACACAGTAATCAACGAAACATTGTGTTTGTGCTTAATCTGTATCAGCAGCACTAATTTCTGTGTTGAAGAAATCCTCCCCTTGTCCCACATTCTCGTTCCTCCTGAGCTCACCCCAGCAGGCTGATGGCAGCGGGAAGGAGCAGGAGCTTGTCTGCTCTTCCTGACGTTCCCATGTCACCCAAACAAACACCAAGTCAGCTCCTGGAGAAGGTGTGGCAGCACTGCAGGGAGGAATGTCAGATCCCAGGGCATTGCTGTGCTCAGAGGTGAATCCTCCTCCCTCAGCAGTGGTTGGAGGCTCAGATTTAAGGAGGAAAGCCTTGCTCAACCCCTCCATGAGCTGAGGCTTCTCTTGCTTTGCCACGTGAGGGATTGGAGTGTTATGGACAAGGAAAGGATGTGCTCTGGAGTCGGAGGGGCAGCTGGATAAAGAATCTTGTGAGCACAGGATGAATGAATCCTGGTTCTCTACTGCTTTGCATCCACTTATTTCTCTCCTTCTACTACAGTTTAAAGTCTCCCATGATTTCTTGGATGAGCTCCTTCTGTGAGCAGCTGTGGCTGCCCCTGGATCCCTGGCAGTGCCCAAGGCCAGATTGGACAGGGCTGGGAGCAACTGGGGCAGTGGAAGGTGTCCCTGCCATGGCAGGGGTGGAATGGATGAGATTTAAAATCCCTTCTAACCCAAAATGTTACATGATTCTACAGATTCCTCCTGGAATCAGTGTCCTTTGTGCTGCTGACAGTCTTAGACAAGGCATTTGAGAAGAAGTGTCTGTGTTCTTTTGGTTTAGAAAAACAGCCTTCGAGGAAAAATGTTGCTTTTGATGAATCCTCATTTATTTCTGAAATCTTTGTGGGTTTGGAAGCAACACGGGCATGTACAGCTGCTGTTCATAAAATCTTGGCCCTTCAGAGCGGTGTCAGGTCACTGAGAAAGGGACCTACAGAGCATCAAACAGTTTTCAGAGGTCCTGTAAAAGTATAAAGGGATAAGATGAGCTTATCAAGTTTTATTTTCTTCAGAGACACTTATTTAAATGTGTGTGTGCATTACATTCAATATTTCCTTGTAATGCTAAGTCTTTACATGAGAAAAGCTGTATCACAAGCAACCCTCTTCCCCTGACTGTCCTGGAGTGCTTTGATGTGAGTGTGAGGAAGAGTTATAAACAGCTGAAATTAAACACTCAGAGTGGAAGACAGGGTCTGTTTTACCTGAAAGAATATTTCGCTTTTACACTTCTACATTTGCAGGAAGCAGAACATTTTTAACTTGTGTAAACTTGTCTGAGAGCTGTTCCCAGGGCTAAAGTGAGTGGAAAGAGATCACAGAATCCCAGACTGGTTTGGGTTGGAAGGGACCTCAAAGCTCATCCATTCCACCCCTGCCATGGGACACCTTCCACTGTCCCAGGCTGCTCCAAGCCCTGTCCAGCCTGGCCTTGGGCACTGCCAGGGATCCAGGGGCAGCCACAGCTGCTCTGGGCACCCTGTGCCAGGGCCTGCCCACCCTCCCAGGGAAAAATTCCTTCCCAATATCCCATCCAGCCCTGCATTCTGGCACTGGGAAGCCATTCCCTGTGTCCTGTCCTTCCCTCCCTTGTCCCCAGCCCCTCTCCAGCTCTCCTGGAGCCCCTTTAGGCTCTGGAAGGGGCTCTGAGCTCTCCCTGGAGCCTTTTCTTCTCCAGACTGGGCACCCCCAGCTCTCCCAGGCTGGCTCCAGAGGAGATATTCAACTTCTACAACTCTGGAGGAAGCTCACCCATGTTCGGCTGAGTAGAAGTTAATAAAGAGATTGGAAGGAACAATCACAATGCAAATTCTCTCCTTGTGTTCATTACAGAAAATGGAAAAGTTGATAAAGGAACTGGGGGTGTGTTCTGATGGAGGAATTGAGGGTCAGTTTTGATGGAGGAATTGAGGGTCAGTTTTGATGGAGGAATTGAGGGTCTGTTTTGCCTTTGGGGGTTTGTGCAGCACCACTGCGGGGTTGTGTGTCGGGGAGACGTTTCCAGCAAAAAGCAGAAGCTCACTTATGGGTCATGAATAAATGGGTCAGACAAACAAGTTCATTACTGATTTACTGTAGGGCTCAGTCTCCTGTAAATATTTTCTTAACTGTCTCTGCCTCATGGCTCCCCAGCTGAGTCGATACCACATGGGGAGTGCAGCTTGGGCATGTTGGAAAATCGATGGGAACACGCTGAATTCCAATAGCTGCAATCCAAACTGAGCAGGGACAGCCACTCATCTGTGCTGCACTGCTGAAGTGATTTGCACTCATCCTTTCTTTCTCTTTCGCCTGGCTCTGCACTGCACAGGAGAAAGAAACCCTTTGACTCTAAATGAAAACATCTCAAAAGCCTGAGCTGACTAAAATGTCTGGTGATGGTTCAAGTGCTGTTACAGACAGAACATAATTGTAGTGGCAGTGACATATAGACAGAACTCTGAGAAAAACTTCACATTCTGCTTCAGACCCTGCACACATTTGGCCTGACAGTTGTTTGAAGAGATAACAACCATTTCATTCTGGAATGCACAGGCTTGCAGGCAATACATGCTTTATTTAATAAATGCTTTTATTACTGGCTCTAAACCGAAAGAGACTGGGTTGAGATTAGATGTTAGGGTGAAATTCTCTCTGAGGGTGGGGAGAGCCTGGCACTGGGTGCCCAGAGCAGCTGTGGCTGCCCCTGGATCCCTGGAAGTGTCCAAGGCCAGGCTGGATGGGGCTTGGAGCAGCCTGGGATAATGGAAGGTGTCCCTGCCATGGCAGAGTTGGAATGGGATGAGATTTGAGGCTCTTTCCAACCCAAACCATTCTGTGATTAATTATCAGCCATTCATTGGCACAGAGGATCAAATGAGAGCATATATGCTATTTAAAATGGATTTTGAGAATCAGCACTCAGATGTTTATTCCATGCTCTTCTGTGAGAGAATGAATATTTTTAAGAAATTCTGCTGAGTCGGTGCAAAGTTTTTCCCCAGGACTGAGCTTTTTGTGCTTGGCTGAGCCAGGCTTGGGTGGAAGTCTGAGTTCTCCTTGGAAACCATTGCTTGTCAGAGTTTGCTGATGCTGGATTTTGTTTGAGGTCTCTCTCCTTGGACAGAAGCTGCTCTGATGGATTTTTAGAAGGAGAACACCTGCTCTGGTGTACCTTTCTCATTCATCTCCTTGACAGAGGCTTTTAAAGAGCCAGCAAAAACCATCCCCCCCCGGTACTGGGGTTGGGTATTTTTACCTGGTTCTGTGCTGCCAACACTGTGCCAGCATCAATCTTTCAAACACCCACAGTCTGACAGGGGGATCCTGTTTTGGGGGGTGCCAGCCCTGCCAGAGAAACTCAGCAGCTCAAGGACTCACTCCCCCAATGGGAGCAGGAAATGGAACCGTTCTGGGGGAGGTCTGCACGCTCACAGAATTCACAGAATCACAGAATTCACAGAATTCACAGAATCACAAAATGACCAGGTTGGAATCATCTTCAAGATCATGGAGTCCAACCCAGCCCCAACACCTCAACTCAACCCTGGCACCCAGTGCCACATCCAGGCTTTGTTAAACCCCCCCAGGGATGGTGACTCCATCACCTCCCTGGGCAGCCATTCCAGAACTTTATCACTCTTTCTGTAAAAAACTTTTTCCTGATATCCAACCTAAATTTCCCTTGGTGCAGTTTGACACTGTGTCCTCTTGTCCTGTCAGTTGCTGCTCCTCCTGCTGCTGGACCATAATTCCAGATCCCCTGAGAATCCATGGCTTCAGCATCACTCCTGTCCTTGCTGCAGAGGATTTGGAAGCAGAGAGCAGCATCCCTGGCCTGGAGTGACTCCTCCCTGCCCTGATGGATGAAATGGCCTCGTGTTTCCCCTCCCTGCTCCCCAGTGCTCCCCACCCCTCTGGCAGGAGCTGTGCCAGCCCAAGCTTGGCACAGTGGGAATGGTTCTCCTGCAGGACCCTGCTTTGCTCATGACCTCTGGCAGTTGGCAGCTGCTTAAGGGATTTTCTGTCTTCAGGGGATGACCATTAAAATCTGATCCTTTTTGCCCTGTTGGTGGGCAGATGACAAATGATCATAGCACAATTCCTCCTCCTTTCAGGGCTGGATCCTTGTGTGCAGCAGCAGTGGGGCCACAGCTGTGGGATCAGGTTGTGCTTGTTCTCCAGGGATGCTTCCATGGCCCTGGACAGCAAATTCATGTACACAACACCACAGGAACTGTGGCCACTGGGCCAAAGATTCTCCCACAGAAGAATCTGCTTTTTTCAGAGTGCCCCAAAACATTCCAGAGTGCCCCTTGACCTCCTGCTGTAGAACAGACCCCACGAGAGAACTTGCTGCTCTCAGGGAATGTTGCTTTCTTGCTTAAATCTTGTGGAGGGGGTGGGACAAACACTTTGGCATTTGAGTTGCTGGTATATAATTTTTTAAAGGTGAAATTAGGCTTTTCATGGAACACCTTTTCCTGCTCTTTGGTCTGAACATGGTCTTTTTCTGTGAGCAGTCTGCTTAAAGCTTCCTTCTCAGGCACTGGTTTTGCTGGAAGTTTTTAAAACTTTAGTGGAAAGGAGACAGAAATACTAACGAGCAAAATGTCACCAAGCTGTGGAATTGAGGTACAAAAAGGTAATTTGTCAGACTTAGCAATTACTGTGCAATAACAGGAATTACCTGGCTGCTTTAAAGTTCATCCAGGATTTGTCCAGGCTCTGCTACCAGGACAGGCTTTACCATAAATCAGCCAATTTCTTCAAACATTTCTGCCCTGTAAAAGTTTTCCAGCTACCTGTGCTTTACCATAAATCAGCAAACATGAGAGAGGCCACACTTTGAGGAGAGCCCCAGATTGCCCCCCAGTCATTCAAGATTTAATTTCCTTAGGTTGAATTCCAACTTTGTAAAAGAATCCCATCTGCAGGATTCTCCCTGGCCAGCCCTTCTCTGTGTTTCCAAGAAGGAGCACACTTAGGAATTGCTGTAAAACATGGCTCTCTGTTCCTAGCACTGTTGCAGGGCAGTAATTAAAACCAGGACTGTTATTCACTCTTTACATACCAATGCCTGGAAGCTGAGCTCTGTGGGGCTGTGTTCTGTGGGAAATGGACTGGCTGGGTTTGGCTTGCAGTTTTGGTTGGATTACTATTACTACTACTACTGCTACTACTAATACTATTTTTATTTTTATTTTATTTTATTTTTAATTTGTTATTGTTATTATTGGTTACCATTATTGTTTGTTACCATTACTATTTGTTATTTTATTTGTTACTTAATTTGTTTATTTCTTACCATTATTATTTGGGTTTTGTGCTGTTATTATTTGTATTATTTTGTCCTTAGGGACAGAAAAAAGTTTAATTTAATTTATTATTATTACTATTATTATTATTATTATTATTATTATTATTATTATTATTATTATTATATTATTATTGCTTACCATTATTATTTTTACCATTACTATTTGTTTTTTTATTTGTTTATTTCTTACCATTATTATTTGGGTTTTGTGCTGTTATTATTTGTATTATTTATTATTGTTACTACTACTCATATTTCCTTAGGGACAGAAAAAAAAGTTAATTTTATTTTAATTTTATTTTTTATTTATTATTGTTGTTACTGATTACCATTATTATTTTTACCATTACTATTTGTTATTTTATTTGTTTATTTCTTACCATTATTATTTGGGTTTTGTGCTGTTATTATTTGTATTATTTATTATTGTTACTACTACTTGTATTTCCTTAGGGACAGAAAAAAAAGTTTAGTGACTAGAGCAGATTTAAAAGAATAAAAAATGCACTTTGTGCCCAGAAGTGACAGCTGGAGGTAAGATTTACTCACAGTGATTGCAGGAGGGATGTTGAAGGCACACCCCTTTCCTAATTCCATTTATATCTGGATGAACCTGTTGTCCATGAACTTGTCTGCCTGAGGCACTGTTTGCTTCCAACCCTTTTCTGGCAGCAACATCCCCGAGTTGTGCAGCCTCTCTGCCAATACTTGTGCTGCTGTCAGCGAGTGCCCCCAGGTTTCAGCAGTGCCAGGCTTCCTGAGCAGCTCTTCCACCCCACCTCACCCATCACCTTCACCCCCCCGCAGACCTTCCCCAGCCCAAGGAGCCCCAGCCTCTCAAGGCAGCTCTTTCATCTCTTCAATCTCTTTATTTGCCCTTCTGAGAGCTTTTCCCCGCTCCCCTGTGCCCTTCCAGAGCCTGGAGCTGCTCATGGACCTGGTGGTGAATGCAGAGAGGTGCCCCAAGGTTTGTGCAGGTGATTTCTGAGCCTCACATATTTCCTGATTCATTTGCCAGCAGTGATGATATCCAATAAAACCATTTTGATGTGCACAGCATCAAGCCATCTGTTGCACTAAATGTTCATTAAAAACCCCCAAGGAATCCCTTCTCCATGTGGAGAAATCCTTTTCCATGCTATATTCCAGCTCACTGGGACCTGTTTGTCAGCCCCTACAATCTGATCACCCCAGCTGCTGGGCTGTCCTTTGTTCTGTTCACAGGCCGATTGCCATTTCAAAATTAATTTAAAAATTATTTTAATTTCAAATTTAATTTCAAAATTATTTTTAAAGTTATTTTAATTAAGAAGGAAAATGTGCTTGAAGAGGCCTCCCCTCTGTGGGGACACCCAGGTGTGTTTAACCTGACCAAGGAAACAACCCAGGCTCACACCAGTTCGTGGGAAATCTCTCTTTTCTGCACTGGGTTTTATTTCTGGAATTCTGTCTTCCAGCTACTGCTTTGTGAGGCTGATGCCTTGTTTTTCTGGTGGTTTAAGTTCTGCAGATACTGGAAAAGCTTTCCTGCTCTCACACAGGGAGGTCAGACCCAGCTGCAGGTTTTCTTTGGGCAGGTGGGTCCTGTCACAGCCTGGACACAAGTCCAGCCTACCAAGCACCTCTCACCTGGCTCAGAGAAGCTGGGTCTGTCTCTTTTGGAGGGAACCCAATTTTTTAGGTTGGTCATCACTGGTGAAACCACTTTTCTGTCACTAAGGATCAGAATATCAGAGTTATGAACATTTTTCTGACATTTGTAAATGTTCTCTCCCTCAGTGTGGGTCTAACCAGGCTCCTGCACTCAGCTCTCCTCCTTCCAGCACTCCCTGGACAGGTACAGGAGGGAGTTCTGCTATGAAATTAGGAATATAAACTTAACATCAGTCTTGGGGGGATGCATTTGACAATTTACCCATCCCTGGAAGTGTCCAAGGCCAGGCTGGACAGGGCTTGGAGCATCCTGGTCTAGAGCAAGATGAGCTTTAATGTCCTTTCCAACCCAAAGCATTCCATGATTTTATGATTCTGTTGGGGGTGGGGTATTTTAAAGTAGCTGAAAAAATGTGCCCAGTTGGAGGGACCCTGCCCTGACACCAGGGCCTCAAAGATGGACTTGCCCTTCATCATCTCTCTGTCCAGCATCTGCTTATCTTGATTGATAAACCTCAATGAGGCTTTGGGGAAGGTTGAAAAGAAGTGCAAATAATCACTTTTAAAGCAAAGCTCAAGAAGTATTTCATATCCTACTCATCTTCCAGGACCTGACTGTGTGTTGTATAACAATGGAGATAATGAAAGTGTAAAACACTGCGGCTCCCTGCCAATGTTACAACTTGTTTTTACTACTAAAAAAGGCAGGAAACTGGGAGGGCACATCCACCAGTGAATTGCTTTGCACTTGCCCTGTTTCTTACACTTGTTTTCTACGCTTCTTCTGGGCTCTGCTGGAGGCAGAACTCCAGGCCAGAACTACCCCTGGTCTGAGCCAGTGTGGGAGTGCTCAGTGTGTTCAGCTGTTTTGCAGGAAAAGGCAAAATTCTGCCTGTGAGAATTATTCTGAGTTGAAAACTGAATGAAAACAAAGCTTTCCAATTTTCCTGGAAGGAAAACTAGGCACGGAGTGAGCCCCTGGTAGGGCTGTCACGCTCATTCACCAAGATTTCATTTCAGTATCACAGAATTTGTCTCATCTTCACTGTGATTTCCACCTCTGGAGTGCTGGTAAATAGTCTGCAAGATAAAATCCCTGAATTATCAGCAGTGAAGTGAAGCTCTCAAGCAACTCTTAGGTATCCTGGACTTCCTTGGCCTTTCCAGGTCCTTCCTGGAACCACAGGGACTGGGGCAGACTGGGGAACACAAAGCTTTAAGGAGAAATAGTGGAACAGCTGGAGATGTGGGATGCTACAGAGATGGGATGAAGTGGTGAGAGGCCAGGTGAGGTGGGGAGGAGGCACAAGGAACCAGCCAGAAATAACAGTGTTTTCCATTGATTTCTAGTGTTTTCAATGGAATTACAGCGTTTTCAATGGGCTAGTAGGAAAAGGGACAACTTTGGGATAAGGACGATAGCTTTTTATGGCTTTTGCCAGACCATTGTAGTGGATCAAGCCTTGCAAACAGGAACAGCTTTGGATTTCAAGGACACTTGGACACACCCTCCCAGGGTGTCCTGAGGAGCCTCTGTGGCATTGTCCCCAAACCTGCTGTGACAGGAGAGTCCACCTGTGGCAATCAGCCACCCCCTAATGCAGGTTTAAGCCATGCAGCTGCAGCAGGAGTTGGAAGTGCTCTTTGCATGCACAGAGGGAATCCAAACCAATTTGGGTTTGAGGAGAGCAGGGTTTACTCCAGGACACAACACAGATCATTGGACAGCTCACTCTTGTACAGAGCATGCCTTTTTATGGGGACATTCCAGCTCCAAAGAGAGCAAATTCTTCTCAAACACATTGTCTTAGTTAAACTTTTAATATGTTTTGATATTGCCAGCAGCAGATTTATATAATGCAGTCGTGTAGCAAACAAAACTCACTCTGTGCTCTTGAGGAATGGGAGCCCATGGATGGAGGGGATGGGGTGGCACTGTGGGGTTTGCAGTGGTTCATGCCTGGAATCAATGGGTTAATGAATTTCCAGCACTGCCTCAGGACTGGGAAGTACAGAATGTTCTGGAAGCAGGGGGAGAGGGACAGGTTTTGCCAGCTCACCTTGAGCCCAGGTTATAGATGGCAGGAAAAGCCCCACTTAAACCAAACCAGTTACGGACTGGGCTTCTGATCCCAAACCAGTTACAGACTGGGCTTCTCATCCCCAAACCAGTTACTAATTGGGGTTCTGATCCCCAAACCAGTTACTAATTGGGGTTCTGATCCCCAAACCAGTTACAGACTGGGCTTCTCATCCCCAAACCAGTTACAGACTGGGCTTCTGATCCCAAACCAGTTACTAATTGGGGTTCTGATCCCCAAACCAGTTACAGACTGGGGTTCTCATCCCCAAACCAGTTACTGACTGGGCTTCTGATCCCAAACCAGTTACTAATTGGGGTTCTCATCCCCAAACCAGTTACTGACTGGGGTTCTGATCCCTAAACCAATTACTGCTTCTAACCTGCAGATCAACACTATTCCTCTTTCCTTGTGCAATGCACAAGCCCTGCACTTCCCAAACATAAAGAAGATAAGACTGGAGCAGTCATTGCCATAAAAAGGAGTTTGGATGGTGCCACTGCTCAAATTTTCTGGGGGCTCTCCCTCATCTCCAGAGCGCTGGGAGCCTGGCAGTGCTCTGGGTGACACCATGGGGATGTGCAGCTCCTCCTGGCAGTGCCGTGGGTGACACCATGGGGATGTGCAGCTCCTCCTGGCAGTGCCCTGGGTGACACCACGGGGACGTGCAGCCCCTGGGTGACACCACGGGGACGTGCAGCTCCTCGTGGCAGTGCCGTGGGTGACACTATGGGGACGTGCAGCTCCTCGTGGCAGTGCCCTGGGTGACACCACGGGGACGTGCAGCTCCTCGTGGCAGTGCCGTGGGTGACACCATGGGGACGTGCAGCTCCTCCTGGCAGTGCCCTGGGTGACACCACGGGGACGTGCAGCTCCTCGTGGGGAGCATCACGCCTGGCTCCTGCCTGGCTGCCCACCATCTGCTGAGGGCTTGGCTCTGCAGGAGCTCCTGCCATGCTGCTGTGCCTTGGCACCCTTCTCCTTGCTGGGCTGGCATTCCCTGGAAGCACAGAACCACGTTGTGTCCTGAAGCTGTTCCTCGTTATGCACCAAGGGACAGTTGGTGTTTTGGGTTGTCTTCTTTGTACTGTTCTTTTCAGGAAAGCAAAGACAGTTTTACGTTGCATTTGTCACTCCACAAGCTTTTCCAAAATCTGGGTCATTCCAAATTCAAGCTGTCACGTGGGTAAGGTAATTCTGCTTGGGAATTAACCTGGGAATTTTAGGTGTTACTACATTAAGGGCAGAACTCACACTTGGAAATCTCAGGTAATACATATGCTTTATTTTTTCCTATAAAGAAAAACTACTCAGGAGTTCTGGAAGTCCAGGGGAACTTACAGGATATTCAAAGAATGCCTCCCTTATTCTATGAGTCTAACACTGATTTTATACCTGCAGCTCTTTTGTGGAACCTGAGTTATTTTACAACACTGTGGTCAGTGGGAAAAGTTGTGTTGTGCACGTGCTTTTCCCTTATCCATCCTGGATGTTCTGTTTCCACGTGTGCTGTGAGTTCCTCTGCCACTTGAGCACAGCACGGTGTCCTTTGGGACTGGAACCAGGCTTTGAGTCAGCTCTGCTAATGAGGAGGGGGCGTCCATTCCCTGCACTTTGCTTGGGGTGCTGGGGAATAAGGAGGCGTTGAAATTACCATCCAGAATCTTGGCTCTAAGTGATCAAACAAATCATCACCCATGTTTGTAGATCTTAAGTTCTTAAGGGCCTTGTCCAGGTGAAACAAAAAGAAAGAAGGATCCAGGAGTTGTCCTCAAGGTAGTGGAAAAATCTGTGACTTGTCTGAAGCAGGCAGGGCATGAAGAGACTGCCCAGTGCTGCAGTGGAAGTGTTCATCTCTATTTTTAAATTACTCCCTTTCTTTTAGAATTATGTTCAGCACTGTGATGCCTCTGGGTGTCCAGCAGTTGAATTATTAGCACTTAGAGCACTGATGAGAGCCAGCAAACCGAGCTGGAGCACGGCTGGCAAAGGAAGTATTTGTGTAAGAGGTGACTGACAGCAACTTGTCCCTGTCTGCTAAGTTTCTTCTGTGACTTCTGTGTCAAAAGTGAGTTCTTCAAAACCTCCAGCTCCCTCAATTTTTTAACCTGCTTGCTGGGAACAAGAAAATGTCTCTTTCCCAGCATTCTCCTTTTCACATTGGCCTTGTTGCAAGCAAGAGCTGAGTGAAAAGGAGAAAAACCCAAACCAGAACAACAACAAAAAGCCCCCCCAACACAACCTTCATTCCAGAGTCCAATTTGCAATGAGAATCTTTGAGTCTATTTTTGTCCAATTCCATTTGGACAAAATTCAAGAATTTGATTTTTCCCATTGCTTTACTTTGTACTCTGGTTGACTCGGAAAGCATGGGCTGAAACCAATGCTGAACCACAAAATTCAATTAAAACACAGGGAGTAACAGGGAGGAGAAATCAATGGGTGGATTAGTCTATCAGCTGCTGTTCCCATGATCTTCTTATCTTATCCTGCACTATGAGAAGAGCTGTTGGGAAGTGGAGTTGTTCTAAAATCAGCTCAAGCTGCTGTGTTCTCTCAGCACAGAGCAGAAAATTGGATCAATAGCCTGAGCCTATTCCTCTTTGCTTTCCTTCTAAACAGCTGGACTGCCAAATCCAGCCAGAGAATGGAGGCTAATCTGGGGTTTAATCCTCTGCTCTCCCACTATGAAGTTAAACAACAGAGCCTGAAACAAGCAGAAATCAGTACAGATTCCAAGCCAGGCTGCTTAGGGTTTACATAGATTTATAATGTTTTAATATTTTTAAACATATTTTGCTGCTGTTCTTGCATCTATCAACTACATCAGATATTTGGAACAGAAATGTTTATCAATCCTTGAATTAACTGTGGGTCTATCAAAAAAGAAAACCTAAGGCAGGAGGGAAATGTTCTAAAATGAGAATATTTAATTTTTAAGTTGTTCCTACTCCTATCATAAATTTCACTTTTTATGTAGAACATAATAGGAGCACTTCTGAAGTTTTACATCAAAGGTCCTTGATATGAGGGGAAGAGAACAGAAAGGAGCAAGCACATTCTTGACCTTGTGTGAGCTGTTTCAAAAACTGCCAATTATGACCTTTTCCAACCTTAACGAGTCCATGATTGGTACCTGAACCTCTGTTTAAACAGACGAAGGAAAAGAGCAAAAAATACCCTTTTTTTTCTTTCTCTTTTGCTCACTCGCAATATTAGGTTGGTTTGCTGGTGGAAAACTGTGTAAGGCTGAATGGGGAGTCCTGACTCATGGAATGGCTGAAGAACAGGAGAGAAAAGGGATTGGTGGTGGTTTCCTTCAGATAACTCACTGCAAGGGATCTGCACTGAGCACACAGCAACCCCCAGGTGTCTCTGGTGATGGACAAACTGGGACATCCACTGCAGGAAAGGCAGCCCAGCACATCCATGCACCTGCAAGGATTGGAATCCCCAGTTTGGGGTCACACAGGGCCACTTCAATCCCTACTCACACCTTGGGCTCACAGAAAATTGGGTATTTTTGGCTGGGTTAGGTGGCAGATGGCAATGTTTTGGTGTTGATGTGGGAGAGGTGATGGAAATGCAACAGGATGGACTCTAAGGTTCCTTCCAACCCAAACCATTCCATGGCTCCTCCAGCTGAGTCTCTGCTGGAGCATTTATCAGCATGGAAAGAGCAAGTTTGGGATGTGCTATTCAGGTGGCAGTCACAAGCCTTGGTGCTGATGTGGGAGTGGATATTTGGGGTGCAGCCTTGTGTAAGCATGGACTCTACTGTGTCCTTACAGGGAATCACAGGATCAGGAATGATCCCAGACTGGTTTGGGTTGGAAGGACCTTAAAGAACATCCTGTTCTGCCTTGTAAAGCAGTGGAATGAAGTGATAATTGTGCTTCTGGAAAGTGGCTGCTTGTGTTGGTGCTGAAAACCAATGGGTCCCACTGGGAACTTTTATAGGAGAGAGCCAGCAAGGAGAGGTAATTCAGATTGTGAGTGTCACCGAAGGGAGCAGCTCCCTCTGGCACCAGCAGAGGCCAAAGGCATCTCTGGGAGAGCTCTCAGATGGGATTTCCCCACGTTCTCTGGGATGAGCTTCCTGGCATTCGGGGTTCTTGTGTGCTGGGAAGAGATGTGCTCAGCTGGGGCATTTCTCTTCCTTCAGCTTTGGATGAAAATGTGTTTCTATCAGGAGTTGCAGCTCTGCACTGATCTCTCAGGCTCTGCTCTCCAGCACCCCAAATCTCACCTGGCTGAGTGGGAGCCAGCCCTGCCCATGGTGGAACCACTCCAGGGTTCCTCCAGGAGTTTCTCTGCTGGAATTTTTCTCCCTGTGGGAAGAGCAGGTGTTTGGAGTGTGGTGCTCCAGTTCCAGCAGGAGAAGGAAAAAGCAGAAATGTCTCAGCAAACTCCAGCTACAGCCTGGGGTGCTGGAAATAAATCTTATCATAGAATCCCAGACTGGTTTGGGTTGGAAGGGACAATGATCACCCAGCCTCCCCCCTGCCATGGGCAGGGACACCTTCCACTGTCCCAGGCTGCTCCAAGCCCTGTCCAGCCTGGCCTGGGACACTTCCAGGGATCCAGGAGCAGCCACAGCTGCTCTGGGCACCCTGTGCAGCCAGAGCAGGGGGGCAGCACCCGTGTCTGCAGCCAGAAATGGACAATCAGCATTGCTCTGGGTGCTTTCAATGTCTTCCTGAGCGTTCCTCCAAGAATGTCTCATCTCTCTTAAGCACCTCCAAGCACCCATAAACACATCTTCCTTTCTGCACTTCCCTCAGCGTATTTATTTTTGCAGCAGGGAGGGGGAGATGGAAAATCCTCTGAGCAGTAGCCACAGAAGCTGATCCACCAGTGAGCAGGCACATGGCCAAGTGGATGCATGGGCATACATGCAGACAGCCCAAAGGACAGATGTATCAAATCAGATTTATGAGGTCAGTTTTCCCAGCCAATAAAGCCCAGATTGCTGTCTGCCCCATTATAACCTTCCTGTGTTTAAATGGATGTGAAACAGATAATCCAGCCTTTGGCGGGAACAGTGCTGATAAAACACAAACATTATTTCTGTAGCCACATAAGATTATTTTTCCAATTCAGCAGAAAGTACTGGCTTGAAGATTGTTAAAGAGGTCACAGTATTTTTATACTGGTTGTGTGTGAATAAAAATTTTCTCAGTCTGAGAGAAGGATCAGAGGATGTGGATTAATTATTATTATTATTGTACTGTAGAGTACAGCAGGAAGGGACTGAATATCTTGGTGTGATGAGACCTGTCCTGGGCAAGCCTGTATAACTAATAGCTGCTCCTCAAACCCCAAATAAAATTGTTCTGAGCTCCAGGCCAGGCTGGTGTTTCCCTCAGGTTGAAGGATGTACCTGTCAAAGTTGTTCTATGAATGGGACAGGACTCTGAGAACGTTCCATCCCACCATTATAAATTATTATTGACCACATTATTTCCCCAAACCTATAAAATAAAATGCAAATCTCCCATTAGGAGGGTGGTCTATCCATTATCTCCAGGATAACTGCCTGAAAAATTGCATTTTTCTTTTTATTTTCAGTAAAACAAAGCAATTTTCCATTCTATAAGATCTCTCAGCCAACAAACCTAAATTGGTTCAATATTGTTGTTTGAATCTCTATTTACTCATCCTATGGGAAAGAAATGTAAATTAAAATATGAACATTACATGCAAGACACTTCAAGAAGATATTGAAATTGTACAGTAAAAATAGCTTTCTGATGGGAATATATTAAATAACATCGAACATAAAGACTCATTGGCAGTGTCATTTGCCAGCTGCAAAAACAGTATTGGGATGGGAAACATGCTAGGAAGAAGCAGGCACTTGGGAAGAATACATTAGTAAAAATGCTATTTTTATTTAAAGTTCTATACAGTCAAAGTTCATCTTCCAATGTTTTCTAAGGATTAGGCTTTCAGTGACATTGAAACTTTTGGCCCAAACATTCCTGGAATCACATTGTCCTCTCTAGAACCAAATGAGGAGAAATTAATGTATTCTATTAAAACTTATTGTTGTGAATTTTGTAAACTGGGGTTCTTTCCCCCTTCAGATTCTTTGCTCTGCCTTGTAAAGCAGTGGAATGAAGTGATAATTGTGCTTCTGGAAAGTGGCTGCTTGTGTTAGTGGTGAAAACCAATGGGTCCCACTGGGAACTTTTATAGGAGAGAGCCAGCAATTCTGGTTCTTTCAGAGGTAATTCAGAGGTAATTCAGATTGTGAGTGTCACCGAAGGGAGCAGCTCCCTCTGGCACCAGCAGAGGCCAAAGGCATCTCTGGGAGAGTTCTCAGATGGGATTTCCCCACGTTCTCTGGGATGAGCTTCCTGGCATTCGGGGTTCTTGTGTGCTGGGAAGAGATGTGCTCAGCTGGGGCATTTCTCTTCCTTCAGCTTTGGATGAAAATGTGTTCCTATCAGGAGTTGCAGCTCTGCACTGATCTCTCAGGCTCTGCTCTCCAGCACCCCAAATCTCACCTGGCTGAGTGGGAGCCAGCCCTGCCCATGGTGGAACCACTCCAGGGTTCCTCCAGGAGTTTCTCTGCTGGAATTTTTCTCCCTGTGGGAAGAGCAGGTGTTTGGAGTGTGGTGCTCCAGTTCCAGCAGGAGAAGGAAAAAGCAGAAATGTCTCAGCAAACTTCAGCTACAGCCTGGGGTGCTGGAAATAAATCTTATCATAGAATCCCAAATTGGTTTGGGTTGGAAGGGACAATGATCACCCAGCCTCCCCCATGCCATGGGCAGGGACACCTTCCACTGTCCCAGGCTGCTCCAAGCCCTGTCCAGCCTGGCCTGGGACACTTCCAGGGATCCAGGAGCAGCCACAGCTGCTCTGGGCGCCCTGTGCCAGGGCCTGCCCATCCTCATAGGGAGCAATTCCTTCCCAATATTTTATCTAAATCTTCCTCTTTCCATTTAAAACTCTTCCCCCTAGTTCTGTTACTGTCTTACACAGCTGGGAGAAGAATCAGGCCCAAATCCTGTGTGTGAGGTGGTTGCATCCCAGAGGAGAGAGAGCTTTTGTCCTTTGGCTTTGGGGTTGCAGTTACTCCATTCGTTTTTGTGATACAAATGTGAAGCACATGGTGAAGATCACTTCAGACTTCTGACCTTTTCCACTTTCTTATTCCCCTTCCTCAGCTGAATGGGGGAGGTGGTTATGGAGCTGCCAGCAAAGCCTGTGAGGAGCAGATAACAATGAGGTGATAGCACACAAATGTCAGCCTCCATTAATCCCAGGACAGCCACCCGGATGCGTTTACAGCAGATAATCTCAACACAAACACAGCGTTCTAATCTCTGCCCTGGTGACTCACCCGCAGATATTGACCTCAAGGCAAAGATCAGCATCTGCTCCAGAGCTGTTCCAGCCTCTTTGGAAGGTGTTGCTTTTCTTTTCACCACAATTGCAATGTTTCTCGGTATTCAAGGGTCCCTCAGAATTCTTAGAAGTGAGAACAGCCAGCGGTGGAAAACATAAAGGAATTTCAAGTTCCAGTCAGAGCAATTAAAGAATTCTTCCCCTGGAGGGTGCTGGGCACTGCCCAGGGAATGGGCACAGCCCAAGGATGCCAGAGCTCCTGGAGGGTTTGGACACCACTCCAGGGATGCCAGGGTGGGATTTGGGGCGTCTGAGTTGGACTCAGTGATCCCTTCCAGCTCAGGATATTCTGTGGCTGTGAAGTTAAGGATATAATCCTGATGTACAACATTCCCTGGTTTTCTCTGGATGTTTTCTCTTGGGGAAAGGAGAAATCTGTGCTCCAGAGTACACCTGTGGCTCTTCAAAACTGTTTAGACTGGTGTGTAAATGCCTGGTTATTATCACAGCTGCTGCAGTCTATTTCTTTTCCATCTTTTTATCCTGGGTGAAGTGGTTCCATGGTCTGCAGACCTCCAGACACACCAAGTGTGGATTTTTCTTCCTTTTTCTGGAGGTTGGCTGCTTGCTGGCACATGGTGCTGAGTGAAGGGAATTCTGCAGGTCTTCCCAGCAGAGAAACAAAGGCTGATCACTGGTTAAAACTGGAACTCAGCAAGACAAAACCAAGTCAAATGCCATTTCTGAGGAGTCAGTACCTGAGGAACAGTGATTTTCCTTCTGCAAAATTAAGCTCCAGAGCAGCAGATCACTAGGTTCAACTTTTAATAGGCTGCTATGTTTGAAATTATTATAATGGGATATTATTTGGTATGATGACATTTTAATATTAAGAAATAATTCCCTATAGCCATTCCTTGGAAAAGAAAACTGAGATTCATTGTCTGCCACTAAGAGATGAGAACAAATTCCATGTAGGTCCTGAAACATCGCCAGATGATCAATATAATTTCTATTCTCACATTGTGTCTTTTTTCACCTTTATTTCTCATTGGATTTCAAACTTTAGACTTTAAATATGCCAGGGTGGTTAATCTGTAGCCTCAGAGAATTAATGTCAGACAATGAGTTCTCCAAAGAGGGGTAAAAAAAACCCAAATTCAGTCCTGGAAGGGGGAGGAAACGTGACTGAATGACACAAAAAAGGAGCTAAATGTTCACTCAAATACCGACCAAAACCACGGCAGAAAGTTCTCAGACCAAGGCTCCCAGGGGACAGGGACACACAACTATAAAATAAATACTGAGGAATATGGGACATAAAGAAATTCTAGAAAAAAACTTAATGCTGCCAAAAATATCACCTCCCATCCAGCCCAGATAAAAGGTGACATTTGTACATGGCCTCTTGCATTCAAAGAGAGCCAGACCCTGAGTGCAGGAACCAGAGGTCGAAGTTTGGTCACCTAAATTTAAAACAGTGATGTGGAAAAACCTCTGTGTATCTGCTGCACTCCCATCTGCTGTCATCCTGCTCTTTTATTTCCAAGTTAATTAATTCCCTGGAGATGCAGCAGACTTGGAAGGGCTGAGGGGCACAATCCCTGCTCTGAGGGCCTCATTCCCTGGTTTATTTGGTATATTCCATCTCCTAAACATGGCTCAGAATTCCACAGCTGAGATCAACCACGGAAAAGTTCAGTGTTTCCATCACTGATTTAAAGTTGTCTGAAAAGGTTTAAAATGATGACATGTAGAATTTGGTAAACTTTGGATTATTGACATCAGCTGGGAGACAAAATGTTCTGGAAATTATTGACAACATTGGTAAATTTTGATGCCACTGTTTTTTATTAATTGAGTCGTTTAAGGATTTAACTACCTTATAAAAGATTATAGCATAGAATTGAAGTTGATAATTGTTATTTATTCTGCTTTCCTGACAAAATCTAAAAGCAGTGAAGGAGAGGAGCTCCACAATTCCTCTCCATTGTCCTGTTCTGTCCTCTCTTTCCTTTCCTTTCCTTTCCTTTCCTTTCCTTTCCTTTCCTTTCCTTTCCTTTCCTTTCCTTTCCTTTCCTTTCCTTTCCTTTCCTTTCCTTTCCTTTCCTTTCCTTTCCTTTCCTTTCCTTTCCTTTCCTTTCCTTTCCTTTCCTTTCCTTTCCTTTCCTTTCCTTTCCTTTCCTTTCCTTTCCTTTCCTTTCCTTTCCTTTCCTTTCCTTTCCTTTCCTTTCCTTTCCTTTCCTTTCCTTTCCTTTCCTTTCCTCTTCCCCTTCCCCTCTGCCACAGAACATCAACTACAGCCCCAGGCTTGGGGGAATCCAAGTGCTTTTCTCTGAGGAGCCCCTCTTAAAAATTTATTTTCCACTTACTGACAACTGTAAAATCAGTTACCTTCAGGAAAAATGATTCCTTAATCTCCCTGACTCCAGCAGGATGTTCATTCTTTGTTCTAGTGGTGACAAAGCCATCTACTGCTAAGGTATGGTTTTGTTTCTTGTTTTAAAGGATCTGAAAATAAAATTTCATTTGTTCTTGGTGTGATTCTCCATGAACTGATCTCATTCTGCTGGCAGGTGAACTATACCTGCATAGATAGAAATATTTCATGCTGTTCTGTGCACTCAAACCTCAGACAGCAGAAATGCTCCTCTTCTTAAAGTGCTCAAACAGAAGTTCTGTAAGGAGCTGTAGAAATTGAAACTACAACAAATCTGGGTTGAGTGAACACTCCCCTCTTTTCCTCCTCTCCAGCCTGCTTGGAATTCCTCATTTTCAGCAACCCAGCACTGCCAAGGCCATCACTTATCCACATCCCCACATGGTTTTTAAATCCCCCCAGGGATGGGGACTCCACCACTGCCCTGGTGAAGAAATATTCCCCAAAATCCATCCTGACCCCCCTGGGCATTTCTCTGTCCTGTCCCTGTCCCCACCTGTCTGTCCCCTCCTGGCAGGGAATTGTGCAGAGCCAGAAATTCCCCCTGAGCCTCCTGAAATGCTTCCACTCTTTAGGTGGTTTCACTTAAACAGAACCAAATAAAAATGTGAAATTCTCCAGCCTGAAACAATCTCAAAATCACAGCCATGCATTTCAGAAAAGCAATTTCTGTGCTGACACTGCTGGGGCTGTCCTGGTACAGGAAAGGAAATTCCTTATGGATCTTTTAGAAGGTAGGAAGAAAAATGGGATTAAAGAGTTGATTTCCAGCAGGTCCTGGGGTCTCAACTCAGGATTGTGGTATTCAGAAGGGATTTAGGAATGGGAAAATATCAAGGAGACTCTTTTTCATGGTTTTCATGGTGGGCTTTGGTCTTCAAACTCCCTGAGTAGCTGCAGGAGGATGTTATTACATTTTCTGTCAAATGGAATGAAAGGTAAAGGTCAGTGTAGGGATGTGAAGTGATGCACCAGGATTACATTATTTTTTTAAAAAACCCAACAAAACCTAACAAAAAACCCCTTCAAAACCCTAATTTTGCACTAAGAGTAATTGGCTCTGAGCTGACTGCTCGGAATCAGAAAAATTAATTACATTTGGATGATTTAATTGGTCTCTAACGTGAGGCAACCTGCAGAACAAATTCTGTGCCTGTGGAAATTGCCTGGGCACATGTGCAGGGATTCCATTGCTCCAGGGGAAGGGAGGGAGCTGGGAAAGGTCTGAACGAGGGGGAGGTGAAGGGGATGCAGGTTTTTATGCAGAAAGAAAGGAATATATGGAATACTTTAGTCTGGAAGGGAGTAAAATAATGGGAGAAGGAGTAAAATGATGGGAAAAGAAGTGAAAAAGTGGTGAAAAGGAGCAAAATAATGGGGAAAATGAGTAAAATAATGGGGGAAAGAGTAAAATAATGAGAAAAGGAGTAAAGTAATGGGAAAACGAGTAAAATGATGGGAAAAGGAGTAAAATAATGGGAAAGGGAGTAAAATGATGGGGAAAGGAGTAAAATAATGGGGAAAGGAGTAAAATAATGGGAAACAAAGCAAAATAATGGAAAAAGGAGTGAAATAATGGGAAAAGGAGTGAAATAATGGGCAAAGGAGTAAAATAATGGAAAACAGAGCAAAATAATGGGAAAGGAGGGAAATAGTGGGGAAAGGAGTAAAATAATGGGAAAAGCAGTAAAATGATGGGAAAAATTGGAGGAATTTCATGGAACTGAGTCCTGAGAGCCATGGCAAAGGTGATGCTGTGTGCTTTTACATCATGGGAAGCAGGGGGCAACAAATTCCACTCTCAGGAAAGAGGATGGATGGCTGTTCTTTCTTCCTGCTGCTGTAGAATGTTGTGAACGTGGGAAATTTCTGTAGATTTGGGGGGAAATGAACCCAGGCAGGACCAATGCTGACTTCTGACTTGAGAAACCCCTAAAATGCGACTTTCTAAGGAAGACAGAATACTTTGGATCTCTTTAGTCCTAATCTTATACACTTCCATGTCCTTTAGATGGTTGTAGGGAAGATATTTAATTAGGAGGGAAGATATTTAATTAAACAGTGTTTGAGCTGATCCACTGCTTGCGTGAAGGCAGCTTGTGTTAAATATTTTTTACATTTATCTGCCATTGTGTAATATGGAATTTATTGAGAAAGGAAGCCAAGTTTTGGGTTTTGAAGTTTTTACATTGAGCAAGACAGATGAGAGCAGACATTTTATATCCACTCTTTTGGTTTTTTGGTTTTTTTTTTTTTTTTGTTTTTTTTTTTTTTTTTTTGCCTTTACAGAGGTTTGAGTAGAGGAGAGAAACCTGTTTTTATGTCAGTTATTTACTGTGCATGGTTCTTATACTCTTCAGTTCTGGACAAACACAGCACTTAAAGCACTTGCCTACCTGAGGTACCTTAGGCTGTCAGTGTAAGCACAAAAACCAGTAAAAGGCTACAGAAAAACAGTGGATAGTTACTGTACTACAAAGATTTGTAAAGGTGAGAGAGTAATTTTTACATCCTGTTGGGATTCTGGTGATTGCATTTATGTATTCTGTAATGTATTACATATATAACACAGTATATTATATATATATATATATATATATATATATATATATATATAAAAAATATATTATTGGTTCTATGTATTTTTATATATATTAAAAAATTCTATATTTTATATATATTTATATATATTTATATCATTATTTTACTTTTTTTCAGTATGAATCTTATGGCTGAATTTTAGGTATCCCTGCATACCTAAAATTGGACACAAAAATCCTTACGGGTTCCTCCTAATTTGAGATATTTTATGATTATTTAAGGAAAAATATTATGACTTTTATGGAGTCACAGCCCAGAGAAGACTCTTGGTATGGCCTTGCTGAGCTTTCATCAGGCACTTTGAGCCCAGGCTGTTCCCTCCTGGGCTGAGCTGGGAGCCACTGTGGCTTTTCTCCTGTGTTTCCCACACTCCTGCAGGAAAATCCTGCAGAAGAGCTTCTGGAGCACACAAAAGAGATGCTCAGTGTGTGGAGGCTGGGAATCTGCTGGAATAACAGCACCTCTGTGTTTGTGGGGCAGCAGCTGCCAAACCTTGCAGGGGTTTTCTGCTGATTCTGTTTTCCCCTTCCAAAATACACCTGGAGCTCCCTGGGAGCAGCTGCTCTCCCTCTGGCTGATGCAGGGTCAGGTTCTGCACTGTGTGGGACAAAATCTCCCAAAACCTCTCATCCCCCCAAAATTTCCCCAGTCCTTGCATTTTCCCAGAGCAGGACAGGAGCTGGAAGTGGTCACAAAAATTGGACACAGTGCTTGGTAGCTTTCACCTAAAACCTCTAATCATAACCCAACAACTATTAACCTGAACTTAAAAACATTACTGGACTGCAGCTGGTTATTTGTAATATCTGATTTTTAGTTTCTTGGAAATACCTGGGGTTTAGTTCATTGCAATATCTGATTTTTAATTTATTGGACAATTCTCCATATTTATTATTTCACCTTGCTGTGGTGACTTAGGATAAAAACGAGACTATAATAACCTGGGTTTCTCTAAGAAATTATGCAGTTATCCCAAACCTTCAAAAAGCTTTAAGGATAAAAACGAGACTATAATAACCTGGGTTTCTCTAAGAAATTATGCAGTTATCCCAAACCTTCAAAAAGCTTTAAGTAACAGTTGTAAGTCCAAAAATTTTTGGAAAAACAACTCTATTATGGAATTCCAGTCAGGTTTATGTGAGCAGTGGGGATGAGAGGTTCTGGACACTTGTGAAGTGTTAGGAAGGATGAAAGTTTGACAAGAAAGTCTCACAGATATGTGTGCTTAGCAGAAAGATTTTTAAATGTAGAGTCTGATGAAGGAATGGAGATGGAAGCAAGTTTTGATATGGAAGAAAAGAATTACTGAGCCAGTCTTACTGGAAACTAAAGAAGCTAAGGGTGTGTTAGTTAGAAGGGGTTTTTATGGCTTAGAGCAAAGAATAAACTTACTTTAAACAAGAAGATGTTTTTACCAAGCAGAAAGATAGCACAGGCAAACAAGTCAGCGAAGCTGCAAGTAGAAAAAGGTCTCAGAATTTTCTGCTGCAAGAAAACTGGAAAACAGCTTCTAGCTTAAAGTGTAATGTACTGACTTCTAGTGATTGGAGAACAGTAACATGAATATGGTAATTACAGTAGGTATGATAGGCTATAGATAATAGTTAAGGTATAGATTGGTTCTACTGTATGAAGATGCTCAGCAAAGAAAAGTTTATAATGCATTGTAACCAAAAGAAAAGTATATAATGCATTTGTAACCTAAACTAAGGGTCTCCAGGCCTGCCTGCAGCTGGAGCTGGCAGCTGTAGGCACAGCTCTGTCACCGACCACCCTGGACTGCTGTGACATCTTGGATGGAATAAACTGAATTTTGAAGAGCCACCTGAAGTCCTGCATCTCTCATTGAAGTTCTTACAGTGAAGTGCTGCTGTTCCTCAGCTCAAACATGATTTTCTTGCTCCATGAATCACAGGCCAGGGCTTGGCTCTGCTCCTACCGCTCGACAGCTGCCTGAGCGTGTCTGGGCATTCCCAGTGTGCTGTGGGAACCCCTCAGAGAGGGACAGGACTCTCTGCACTCACTCTTCCCTCTTTCCATCCCCCATGTCACTGAGGAGAGCTTTGGTGTAAGAGTAAGAGTGTCCCTAGAGAAGATTTCTAATTTTGCTGCCCGGTTGAGCTGAAGCTTTTCCAGAGCAGGCTGTGGGATGGAGGAGGGCTGGGAAAGGTCAGGGATCCCATCTTGGCTCCTTTTTCAGCAGCTTGGATGGTAAAAGCCCCCAGACGTTCTCGTGGGCTCTCTGCTGGCTGCGACAGACAGATCATTTCCCCCTCTAGATTTATAAAACTCTTTGGGGTTGTGGCATCCTCAGGAGCCAGGAGCAGCCAGGATCTGTGGAAATAGCTGGGAAAACTGCAGCCACACAAAGGGAGTGAGTGAATGGTGCAGGCAGAACCTTGAACCATCTATACTTGGAAGGCAAAATGCAGGAAATTTCATTCCTCCAGCTCCAAAACATTCCCCATTTTTTTTCTGTTTGGTTTTTAAAAATAATATTGTGTCCTTTTTGGGCACACATAAATATAGTGATGCTCCTTCTGTGCCTCATGTATTCCGGCAAACAAGCTGTCAGATTGCCCAAGTGGATGGTATATGTGGCAGGAGATTTATGAAACTGTTCCATCCTGCTTCTAAATAAATTAAAAAACGTCATGCCTTTTGGAAATCAAAGCTTTCAGAGCAGTGTTGTGGTTTTTGTTGCTCTAAATTAGTGAGATGAAGCATTTCATTTGAAAAGTTCCCTCCTCTGACAATTGTCGGGGAGTTCACACGAATGGAGCTTTTCATTTTGGTGGAGAAAACCCAAATTGTGTAAGTGATGTCATCTATTTTCATACTCTGTTTAGACAGCCTTGCAGACTACAAAGGACATTTTCTCTGGACTGTGGATCTGAGTTTTCTGAGGGAAAATATCAGATATCTGCGAGGAAATGTTAGGGTTTTGTGACCCTCTGCCCATTCACACCCCCGGGGCCTCTGTGAGAAGGGAGCACCCAGGAACCCCCTGTTTGCAAAGCAAGGTTAAAACACACCAAGCTGAACTTCACATCCCAGCATTTTTTTATGGAAAGTGGAAACAGATGGACTAGACAAAGGCACAGTAATCATGTGTTTAACACTAACCAGAGGGAAGAAACCAAAGCAGCCATTCCCACATTGGTGGTTTTGATTCTAGAAGATGTTCCTGCGCTTCAACATTTGTTTGAAAACCTGAACAAGCCCATGGATATCTCCTGGCTGCTGGCCTGACAGGGAATTCCAGAGGGATGGCCCTGCAGAAGGATGGGGAGTTGGGGGGATTAGGAAGGGCAGGATGATTTCTTAGTCTGAAACAAAATCTTTGCTTAAAGCAAGAAAAGGAACCCAAAGTAACTGATTATAAGAGTGAGCACAAGTCTGGTTAATCAGAAAATAATAATAATTTTGTCCAAGACTTTTCATGCTAGAGAGGAAATTGAGTAGTGTTTTACTTGGTAAGTTCAAGGAATGGGTGACAATATTCTGCACAGGTCTCTGTTGGCACAGAAATGTCTTAAAAAAGCTGACAGAGATGTCAAAAACAGTAATACCAAATTATGGTAAATAATTAATAAATAATACCAAATTGTATTAAATAAATTTAGCAAATATAGTAAATAAATAAAGAGCAAATAAATATAGTAATATAGTAAAAGAGTAAATAAGTATATAAATACTATATGCTTATAGTATAAAGTATATAAATATAGTAAAAAAAAAGAATACCCAAAAATGTCAGTAACTGAGAATCAGTGAATGAATTGCAGTAACCCTTAAATAGTAAAACCAAATGACAAAAATTCCAAAACTTTGTTGTTGAAGGAAATACTTTTTTGGCACATGCAAGGTATGCACTATAAATCAATAGTTTTGAAAAAGTCCATCTAGAACTGCTGCGTTTTATTAAATTATTTGCCTTAACCCATCCTATTGAATTCCATTATTCTGTTAATATAACAGAAATTAAAATTCTGAGCTTGGGTTTTGTTTCATAGGATTTCTTTTGCTTTCACCATTTGCTTCTACTGCTCATCCCTGTGAGTGAGACTTTTCCACATCTAAGATATTTCCTGAGACCAGTTCATTCCTTCATACCAGGTGGGTACTGACACAACAATGTAATAATTTGTATTGATTAATTAATTACTAAAATCAAACTTAGAAATTAACCAAAGCTTTCCATTCTTCTTTTATTGTTTCTTTTAATTTTTTTTCTTAAACAACTTATACATCTTATTACTGCTCAGCATTTCTATATATTTGGATTTCTTCTGACCAGGAGCTGTTTGATTTGACAGATTCTGTATTTGCAGCATCAAAATATGTTGCTATGGAAAAAGTTACGAGTTCTAATTAAAAATGCAGAGGTCACAAGTTTCCCAGAACCAGCAGGGCATAGATCCTAGGAGAAAAGAATCACAACATAAAAAATCCAGAGATATGTCATTCTGCAACTTTCCAGATCTGAAAAGGGAACAGCAAGCATTCAGGACAAAACAGGAGGCTGAAATTCATTCAGATGCTAACTTCTCCTTCCCACTGGCACAAGCTGCTTCTGGAACTCATGCAGAGCACTGAGATTTGAAATGTCATCATAATACAGCTGAATTTGAGGAGAGAGAGAAATTAGATGGGCATTGGTAAAGAAAAATCAGAGCAGAAATCAGGTCATCCTTTCAACTCCAATACCTATGTTGAATTAATTTTCAATTTTGAATTATTTATTGAATTAAGGTCATCCTTTCAACTCCCAATACCAATATTGAATTAATTTTTCCTGGTGCTGAGGTTTTGATGAACAACCTGTGTCCATCAAAGGGGCCCAAAGTACCTCATGAAAACTCAGCAAGGCCACACCAAGAATCTTCTCTGGGCTGTGACCCCACACAAGTCATAATATTTTCCTTAAATAATAATAAAATATCTCAAATTAGGAGGGACCCATAAAGATCATCATGTCCAACTACCTGTTCCTGTCCTGAGCCTTGGAAAGATCATCATGTTGGAAAACACCCTCAGGCACAGGGTGGGGTTTTGGGGTTGTCCTGTGCCTCAGAGCTGGGCTGGATCATCCTTGTGGGTGCCTTCCAGCTCAGGATATTCTGAGATTTTTTAGCTTTTCTGTGATTTTAGCATTTTTTTCCCTTCAATACCTTGAGCTCTTTAACTATTTACAGTTTCCCCTCTTATAAATTGTTATTTCTAAACAATTATTGTGGCTTTCCTCTCCTTTTGCTCCAGTTCAGCCAAACTAAGAACCACCAGTGCAAGCACAGCCTTGGGTCTGAGCTGCCCCAGCTGTGACCAGGGGTGCCCACACAATTCCTCAATATCTGAATTGATCAACAGATCAATATCTGCATCAGAGCACAGCATTTCACTCAGCTCAGCTGTCCCAAACCTCTGCTCTGGTAGGAACATTCCTGCTCTCTGCCAGGTTGGCCATTTCTGCAATATTTTGGTAAATGAAACAGGTAGAACATCGAATCATAGAAAGTCCCAAACTGGAAGGGACTCACAAGGCTCATCAAATTCCAATATTTCTACTCAAAATGTATTTAGCTTCTAGTATATTGACAGTGTTGGAGCTCTCAGAGCTCCCACTGCAGTAATTTTTTATTTTTAATTGACAAATAATGTGTAAATATCTTGCAGTTTGTGTCCCCTGCCCTGCAGTAGAAATTTTTCTCCCTGAACTCTGCAGTTTGGGGAGGTGATGCTGCTACACCCAGAGCCAAGGGATGCCCAAGGGATGCCCAGCTCCTCTCTGAGAGCTGCTGAGTCCCTGTCATGGGGAAAAGGGAAGCTTGATGATGGCTCCTGCTCCTCAGTTCTTTGATATTTGATATTTTCCCACAGAAAACAGAGCCACATTCCAGAAAATGTATTTTTGGGAGTCTGGGGAGGCCCTGGCACAGGGTGCCCGGAGAAGCTGTGGCTGCTCCATCCCTGGAAGTGTCCAAGGACAGGTTTGATGGGGCTTGGAGCAACCTGGGATGGTGGAAGGTGTCCCTGCCATGGCAGGGGGGGGAGGGATGGGATGGGATGGGATGGGATGGGATGGGATGGGATGGGATGGGATGGGATGGGATGGCCTTTGAGATCCTTCCAACCCAACCCAGTCTGGGATTCTGGGACTCTGTAATTCTGGGATTCCATAATTCCATGTTTTGGTGACCCACATGTGAACCTTGCTCACCCACACACGAACCTTGGCTCAAGGTTTCAATTCTCTCCTAAAGGTCCCACCAAAGGTGCAGCACAAGGCTCACCCTTGCAGTTTAATGCATTTGCAGATCTAGAATTGTTTTCTCCCAGTTCCTGCAAGAATTCCAGGGTCAGTTGTTTGCCAGGGTTATTTATAGTTCTCTATCATGGCTGTGGCCTCAGGCCACGTCCCTTAAACTGAGGAGACAGGCAGTCAAGTGCAACACCAGAACGTGGAACGGAGTTTGTTGTTGGCACAACTACAGAGACCAGCGCTGGATCCTGTGTTTCAAAGCCTGTGTGCATCATTTTACTCTGATTAAAGATCCTATCATTGATAAAACAACAATAGAGATCCACCTCACCCTTTCTGGGGGATTTTAAACCACTATATCTGATTAGGATGAGGGCTAAATGCCTTCCTGAGGGCTCACAAACGCTGATCTGTAGTTTTGTAAATTTAGACAATGCCATTCTGCTCTATTTAACGAGTCTTGTTTATAGTTCTGATGTCTATAAACTAAGCTAATTACCATGAAAAATTCCAGGCAGTTGCCTTGAAACTGTTTTACCAGTTTTCCCTTTTGCCCTGCTTTGTTTTTTTAATAAAGCAAGAACTTTGCAGATAGTTACAGACAATATTCAGGACTGGGATCCATATTTAACGTTTTTCTATTGAACTGCAGCAAGGTCAGCTCTTAAATTCCTTGCTCTAATTCTAAGCCAAAGTAGATGAGAAACTGTGTGAATTCAGATGGCAGCTCAGAGGGCAACTTTGCTTTGAGAAGGTACAAATTTTACCCATTTTTACATTATTCATTTTAATAAATGCATTTGAGTTCATCATGTTAAAATATTTCCTATATTATATATTACATTATAATATATAATATAATAATATCCAATATATAAAATAAAATATAATATATTAAAATATATAATAATATTATACATTATATAACATATTCTATATATGTTATATATTATTATATTGGAATATATAATGTTATCTATAATTTCTATGTATAAATATTATACTCTATTATATGAAAAAGTTCAACATAATGATTTGAGTACTTCATATTTTATATTCAGTATTTAGAGTCAATAACTTATATTTGTTCTAATATGTAATATAAAGTATGAAATACTTACTAGAGAACTCATATTTGCGACAGAAAATAGTAAAGTTCCCGTCTTTGTGTGCAGACAGCACAGCTCTGTTTTCTGTCATAAAGAAAAAGAACCCCAACATACTGCAGTCATTTTATATACTTCTATTTCCATGCTCCCATGTTAATTTGGAGGTATTTTTAGTGCTATCCTGGCTTTCCTATAAATTTATTTTTAAAAAACCAAGCAAGACACTCTGAAAGAGCAAAAGGGAAGCTCTGGACATCTTTCCCTGAGTGGAGTCCCCTGAAAAATTTCTCAACCCTGCAGATTTCTAAAAGGCAAGAAGCCAGGGAGAAACTGTTGGGAAGAGCTTGGAGTACCAGGAAAGGCTCCCTAAACTGATTTTGTACTAAAAATTCTGATTCAGGGTGTTGCTAAGTGCAAACAGAAATATTTCTCTGTCGCTTGCCAAACAAGCGGAAGACTTTGGGAGTTTCTTTTCAGCACTTGGAGCTCTGAACAAGGTGGTGGGAGGGGATTCTGCACAGCCTGGCAGGGCCTGGGTCCCTCACAGGGCTGGGTTTAACCCCTTTGGGTTTCTGCAGGAGGGTGTAAAACCAGCTTCAAAACAGCCCCAAAACAGACCCAAAACAGACCCAAACCAGCCCAAAACCAGACCCAAGACCTGCTCCAAGCCAGCTTCAAACCAGTCCCATCTCCTGTCCCAAAACAGCTCCAAAACAGCCCCAAAACCAGCTCCCAAAGAGTCACAAAACAGGCCCAAAACTAAGCCCAGAACAGCCCCAAGCCAGCCCCTTAACAGGTCCAAACCAGCCCCAAAACCAGGCCCAAGTCAGCCCCTAAAAAGGTCCAAAAGTGCTCCAAAACAGCCTCAAAACCAGCCCCAAACCAGGCCCAAAACCAGCCCCATTTCCTGTCCCAAACCAGCCCCAAACCAGCCTCAAAACCAGCCCCAAAACAGCTCCAAAACAGCCCCAAAACAGCCTCAAAACCAGCCCTAAAAACAACCCCAAAACCAGCCCAAAAACCAGGCCCAAGTCAGCCCCTAAAAAGGTCCGAAAATCTTCCAAAACAGCCTCAAAACTAGCCCAAAACAGCCCCAAAACAGCCCCAAACCTGCCCCAAAACAGACCCAAGACCTGCTCCAAGCCAGCCCCAAACCAGTCCCATCTCCTGTCCCAAACCAGCCCCAAAACAGCCCCAAAACAGCCCCAAACCAGACCCAAAACAGCCCAAAACCAGCCCCAAAACAGCCCCAAACCGAGCCCCAAAACAGCCCCAAACCAGCCCCAAACGAGCCCCAAAACAGCCCCAAAACAGCCCCAAACCAGCCCCAAACCAGACCCAAACCAGCCCCAAACCAGTCCCAAACTAGCCCCAAACTAGCTGCAAATCTGCCGCAAAACAGCCCCAAACTTGCCCCAAACCAGCCCCAAACCAGCAGCCTCATAATTGTGACCCCCTTTATTGAAGAACTGGCTCCAGGACATTGTGGGGTGCTGGGCAAGGCCCTCTGAGAGCCACTGGGATAGGAACTGAAATTCAAATAAAACACAAATTCACTTGGTGAGGATTCAAAAAATACAAATTCACTTGGTGAGGATTCCATGGGAAGGTTTTCCACGGCAGAGTCAGGCCCAGGATGTTTCTCACGCGCCCTGATGATTTCACTTAATGAAGACAATTATGTGAACAAGTTTTTTGTGTGATTATAGGATGAAAAAAAAAAATCCGTGGAGTCATTAAAAAAAAAAAAATATTTCAGAACAAACCATATAAGGCACAGAGAATTCTGCACTGCTGACTTGGGCCAGGCTGGGGACCAGCACTTAAAGGAAAAGGGCCCTTGGAACAGCAGCATTTCTTCCCTTTGGGCTTCCCTGACCCAGCTTTGGCACTGATCTCTCACTGCTCCTTTTGTGAAGATTTTTACTGTGTGTTCTAAGGCCTCTTATGGGTTTTAGCAGGTTTTTTGAAGTCCCTGATGCTGGGGTATATATATATATATATATATATATATATATATATATATATATATATATATATATATATATATATATATATATACATATGTATATATATATATATACACACCTATGTATTTAGTACATATTGTTATACATTGAATATATTTATTTTTTATATTTTTATATTTGTATTTTTACTGTGTGTTCTAAGGCCTCTTATGGATTTTAACAGGTTTTTTGAAGCCCCTGAGGCTGAGGTGTAGATAGATAGATAGATAGATAGATAGATAGATATGTATATGTATATGTATATGTATATAATACATATTATTATACATTAAATATATTTTTCCTTTTTTTTTTTACTGTGTGTTCTAAGGCCTGTTATGGCTTTTAACAGTTTGTTTGAAGCCCCTGAGGCTGGGGTGTATATATATATACACCTATGTATTTAATACATATTATTATCCATTACATATATGTTTATATATCTGTTTATATATTTATATTTTATATATTTTTATATATTTATATATTTTGCATTTATATCTTTATATATATACACTATGCTGTCATCTCCACTTAAATTGCCTAAATAAATGAGATCATATTTAAGCCAAGTGCTCAGAACCCTTTGGCAATAGGTGCAGAATAATATTTAAGCCAAGTGCTCAAAACCCTTTGGCAATGGGTGCAGAATGGCTCTGGTTGGCCCTCACAGCTGCACCTGGAAGGAGCAGGCACTGCTGGACACTCTGCTCTTGGAAAAGAGGCTGGAAAATTCATTTAAACCTCATTTAGTTAGGATAGCAGGCTGCTCTGGGTGGTGGCTTTGTGCCTGGACAGCCCTGGAAGGGGCACTGATTCCAGGTAGGGACCTTGAATGGTTATTGATAGCAAGAATGGGTTTTTAATATTAAATTATCCAGTATTAAAACTTCCTGAGCTTTATTTTTGACCTTATTAACATAGTGAGGACTTGGGCACAGACTGTGGCCAGCAGATTTCCTGCTCCTCTCCTGAGGAAGGACTCTGAAAAATGGGTTTATTTGAAAAGTACTCTTAGAATACTGTTGTTCTCCCAGAGCCATGCTGGTTTTGGCCTGGAAAACTGGAGATTTGTGGGAGACACTTGGCTTTCCCACTGGAATGTGTGGCTGGGAGGGTGGGCTGTGGAGAGCAGCTGCAGGAGCTCCCTCAGCAGCTGGAGAAGGTGCTGGGTGAATTATGAGCAAAGTGTGGCGAGGAGAATTCTGGGCTTAGGAGGACCTGGCTGGGTGCAGGGAACAGGGAGCATGGAAGGGCTGGGGTTTGTGGCACTGTGGTCAGAAAGGGGTGTTTAACATCCGTGATATCCTGGAACCCTGGAATGCTTTGGGGTGGAAGGGACCTTAAAGCTCATCTTATTCCACCCCTGCCATGGCAGGGACACTTCCCACTGTCCCAGGTTGCTCCAAGCCCTGTCCAGCCTGGCCTTGGGCACTGCCAGGGATCCAGGGGCAGCCACAGCTGCTCTGGGAATTCCATCCCAGCCCCTCCCCACCCTGCCAGGGAACAATTCCTTCCCAAAATCCCATCCTTCTGGCAGTGGGAGCCATTCCCTGTGTCCTGTTCCTCCTTCCCTTGTCCCCAGTCCCTCTCCAGCTCTTCTGGAGCCCCTTTAGGCCCTGGAAGGGACTCTAAATTCTCACCAAACACCCAGTACAAAACAATAACTAAAGAAACCAGTGCAATACAACACTCTGAGTTCTTTCTGGAGCCTTTTCTTCTCCAGTTGAGCACCCCCAGCATTTTCTCATCTGTGTCCACCCCTCTGCTGAGCTCTGGCTGGCTGAAGGGTCACACACAGATTTATATCCAGCAGGAAGGTTCCTCCTCTTGCTCTGTTCATTTCCCCCCTTCCATCCATCCATCCCAGGGGTGCTTTTCCAGCCTCTCCATGGCTTTGTGCCTTGCTCAGAGCATGGAGCAGATCATGGAACTGACAGCCAGGGGCAGGGTTTGTATTGATCCCCACACGCCGACAGGGGGCTACTGCCAGGGCAGGGGCTGGAAATAAAACCTGGGAAGTTCCTCATCCACTGTGGATCCTACAGGAAACTGAGTTAAATCTTTTGATTAAAATATTTAAATTTTATGAATTTTCTAAAATATTTAAAATTTAAAATATTTAAATTTTATCAATGTTATCAAATTTTAACTATAAAATATTTTGATACTAAATATCCAAAATATTCAAATTTTATCAATTTTATCAAATTTAAAATATCAAAGTGTTCTTATATTAAACATCAAAAATATTCAAATTTTATCAATTTTATCAAATTTAAAATGTCAAAGTGTTCTGATATTAAATATCAAAAATATTTAAATTTTATCAATTTTATAAAATTTAAAATAGCAAAATATTTTTATATTAAGTATAAAAATATTTTAAATTTAACCATTTTATCAAATTTAAAATATCAACATATTTTTATATTGATTATAGAAATATGTTTCAATTTTATCAATTTCATCAAATTTTAAAATTTGATATTAAATAAGCCTTTACCAAGCTTTAAACACGAACACCTGCTGATGCAGAGCTGTAGCCAAACCCCATTTTTGGTTATAATCCATGAGTCAATTCACTATTGTCAGTCTATGGATTAGGTGTGACTTGCCAAAAATAACTATCAAAGCAGGTCACCGTGAGAGATGAGTTTTTCCAGAGGCTGTGCTGATGCTCCTGTGGTATCCTGTGTCCATTGTATGAATTAATAGACTGTAAGTTCATCACCATTTGGGGCTAATTAAGCTGTCTTTTCACTGTGCTCTTAAATACTTCCCCACCTGAGGCAGCTCGTGGCTTTTCCCCCGCTGCTTTACAAACACCCACTTTAAACAAACTCTGCACTTGCTGCGTCCGTGGGCTGTGCTGGGATCGGTTGAGTGGAAAAAGCGATTTAGCTTTGGATTTGCTGTCTGCTGCTCTGGCGTGCTGCAGCCAGGCTGACCTCCTCAAAACCCCCACTTTGCTTACATTTGATCAATAATTTGGGATTCAGCGGTGTGCTGATGTTTGTATTCCGAGCTAGGTACAATTTAAATGTGCATTTTTCACCAATGAAAACAGCAATGTTTGCTTTGCAGTGCTCAGGCTTTATTCTGCCAGTGACATTTCCCCTTTGTCATCATTCCCTATAGGAAATCCTGAATAAATATGAGTTTACAGGTGCAGTTAACAAAGGACACAGACCAGTTTACCAGTGCACCCTCCCAGTAACAACAAATTCCCAAAATCCCATCGCTTTCTGTAAGTCTGCTGACTGAAATAAACCCCACATAAAGCAGTTGAGCTGCAGTTTTTCATAAATATGTCAGAGCCAAATCTCATGCACCAAATGCATTCAGTACCTGTGATGCTGGTTTTCATCAGTGCCAGTTCAGCATAATGTCATCATTTACAGCAAGAAACAAGAGATTTTGGGTTGTTGAGGGGTTTTTTGGTTGGTTTTTTTTTATGTAACAGCTCAAAAAACTGCCACAGAAATAATGGGGGAATTTAAACCCCTCCCACAAACATATTTGATTGGAAAATTGAAACCAAAGGGAAGTTTATTTATTACAGTGAGCTTGTAAAGGAAATTTCTTGTATCTCTTATAAAATTCAGCAAGTTTTATTGCAAGGCTTATCAGTGAGGATCCCTAGGATCCCTGCTCCTGTGCGTGTGTGTATTTGGGAACAAGAACTGAAATTCCTTTTCCTTGAACCACGACCCAGCTGGGCACCCCCAGCTCTCCCAGGCTGGCTCCAGAGGAGATATTCAACTTCTACAGCTCAGCTGGAGGAAGCTCACCCATGTTTGACTGAGTTGAATTTAATCAAGAGATTGGAAGGAATGATCACAATGCAAATTCTCTTCTTGTGTTCATTACAGAAAATGAAGAAGTTGATGGAGGAACTGAGGGTCTGTTCTGATAGAGGAATTGAGGATCTGTTCTGATAGAGGAATTGAGGATCTGTTTTTATAGAGGATTTGAGAGTGTGTTTTGATAGAGGAATTGGGGGTTTGTTCTGATGGAGGAATTGAGGGTCTCTTTTTATAGAGAAACTGAGGGTCTGCTCCCGTGCCACCATTCAGGGCTGTCCACAGGCCTGCAAAATGTCATTTTATCCTCCTGACTCCTTCTTCCTGCCCTCATGAATGAGGCACTCTCCCTGTTTGCCTCAATGAAGGCTTTGTCTTGGTCTTCAACACTCAGCACAAGGTTTTTGATGATCACAATGAAAAACATGGAGTTTTCTCCTCAGGCTGCCAGCACAGGAATATTCTGACTGAGGATGGAGCTGAGAGATGGAAAGCACTTGGATAAAACCACTGGATTTTTCCTCTACATATGAACCACCAAGAATGCTTTACAAATGTTATTTACAATCATTATTTATAATATTTGTAATTATTGTGATATTCTGTGTAAGATTTGAAGATTTTTCAGTCTCCTATTGGATGCTTGAGACTTAGAGATTATTCTGATATTCTGTGTAAGATCTGAAGATTTTTCAGTGTCCTTCTGGATGCTTGAGATTGTTGTACTGCATACAAAGTGCATTTAACTGTTCAAGTCTGTCCTTGGAAATTCAGAGAAACTCAGGGAGAGAAACACTTACTCAAGGGGCTTCAGTAAATTTTCCTCTAAAATTTTTTGAAAAGCATTTCTTGATGATAAGATAATATGGGTGATTGTTTTCAGTCTACACTGATGTGCTCAGATGTTTAATTTCCTGTGAATATGGGCCCTAGAGAAAATAAACACAGTGATAAGAGGCTTTCTTTTTTTTTTTTTAATATAACTTTCTCCTGTACTATGGATTCAATCTGAGGGGGGGGAAAAAAGAACATTTTGATGATAAATTACTGACATGAAAACTCATTTGCAAATTCACTAAAGGAAGAGTCACTGTAAGAAGAAATAAGGCCTGGCTAAGCAATGGTTGTGTATCTCTGATACACATATTTTTATGAGATTTTTATGAGATAAGGGAGCTGTTCCTAGCAGAATACAAAGACTTTTCAATGGAAAAGAAGAGGAAAGCACTGGAGGCAGCAGGTGTCGGGATCCATGAATGACAAGAACACAAGAATAGGTGGAAAAACAGAGTTTGGGCAGTGGTTGGCTGGAGCAGATTATTGGATGGCTGAAATATGGGAGAAAACTCTCAAAAGAGGGAGTTCAGGGGACAAGAGGAGCTTTAGACCTGAGGAAACTTCTCCTATTTCCTGATTATCTCCAGCTTAATCGCAGAATTCATCATTTCTTCCACGCCTCTCTCCTGCCCAGATGTTGCTGCAGATGGCAAGGAGAGGTTGGAAATGCACAGCAGGACTGGCCAGCCTGGTTTAACTTCCAGTGACACTTCAACAAAACAAATAAAAGAATTCTACATTTCTGTTTGCTCCCCACACCTTCTCCCCTGAGCTGGAGTTCAAGGCTCTCCAGAAGAAAAGTCCTCACCCATCATGCCAGCCCCTCACAGAAACTGAGCAGGGAAAACAAATCATCTGCACTGCCAGAGATCTAGGAAATATTTTCTAAATTGTATCACAGTAGAACAAAAAGCTTCCTTGAGCTGTAGGGTCTAGGAGAAAGGAGGTTATATATGGCATTAATTTTCTATTCTCTAATGGAAACCATTGTCTGACTTTGCCACAGCCGTGGTTTTCTAATGGTTGGGAGTAATTTGCCCAGATTAATGCTCTCTGTTCAATCCATTTAATGTGACTTAATTTCATAACACTACAGGCTTTATCAGCAGGCAAAGTAACCCCTGCAAAACCCCAGCAGGCAGAAATGCCTGTCGAGTTTAGCTGTTGAGGCTGGATGGTGCTGCTGGGTGAAAAATGAAGGAATTGTTTGGAGGGAAAGGAGCATCAGCAAACCCCTGGCTCTGCCTGAATTCTTTGTGTTCCATCAGATGTGTGCTGGGGTCACAGCTCAGCCTGAGCCTCACGTTGGTCACAATGTGGGGTTTGTGTCTGAGCTCTGCCCCAAGCCTGAGCTGCACAGAGCACAAACCAGTGACCCAGCAAAAATCAAAAATCCTCACTCTCTTTATTGGGTTCACTTTGGGATACCACCTATTGCAAAGGTAAAGGCTTTTTCATTTTTCTATTTTATTTTTTATATTATTTTATTTTGATATTTGATTTATATTTTTATTTTCACTTTTATATTTTATTTCATTATTCTATTTTATGTTTTATATTATTTTATTTTGATATTTGATTTATATTTTTAATTTCATTTTTCTATTTAATTTCATTTTTATATTTTATTTTATATTTTTTATATTATTTAATTTTTATATTTTAATTATATTTTTATTTTCATTTTATATGTCATTTTATTTCATTTTTATTTTTATTTTTATTTTATTTCATTTTTATATTTTGTTTAGATTTTTATTTTCATTCTTATTTTTTATTTCATTTCTTTTCTTTTTTAATTCTTATATTATTTTATTTTAATATTTTATTTCTATTTTGTTTCCATTTTTATATTTTATTTTCTTACATTTTTATATTTTATTTTTTCAATTCTTTATTTTATATTTATTTTTCATTTCAGCTTCATTTTGAAAGTGTCAGCTACACAGGATCACAAAAAGCTGCTGTGTTGGTTGGGTTTTTGCTCCCCTTGTTGTTCTCATCATCTTTCTCTCCACAGCACATTGAGGAATATTCTCTGTGAAATCTTTTCTGCCTGAGATGTTGCAGCATCCCAGTTCTGCCCCGGAAGAACTCTCAGTCCCTCCTTGTCCTGCCTTTCTGAACCTGCTCATTCTGAATGCTAAATTAACCTTTGATTTGCTTTAATATTACCTCACATGGCATTCGAGGCTCTTTTGGCCCCTTTTTTTCCTGAGGCTCATCATAGGAAGCAGCACTCAATGCCTTAATTGAGGAGAGGGAATTTTTGGAATTGTGAACACGTTAAATGTGGTTTTAGTGCAAAAAACTTCTCAGAAATCCCATTTTACAGCCAGGATCTACTATTCTGCCTTGTCCCCCTCCAAAAAATCACCCCTAAAGTAGCTGTAAAGCAACTGTTAACAACATTTCCAGGTTTTCACCCAGTTTTAGTGGCTGTTGCCTTTGCCAAAAGTTTCTGACCAAGCTCTTGCTCTGGTTGTGCCCTGTGGTTTAGTGCCCACTGTAGGATTCACACTCCACGTTCAGCATTTTGGGGGCTGCCAGAGTGAATGATGAACTCCTGAAAAACACAGCTCTGGAACTCTGACCCCTAAGGAAGGTTTGCAATCCCTCCCTCACTGCCCAGGGCGCTCTCTGTGCCCTGGTTCAGGTGTGGGCAGGGACATTCCACACACTCAAACCTCCCAGGAAATTTCTAAGTTGTTGGAGAAAACCACGAGGAAATCAATCCTCATGGGCAGAGAGTGAGGAGATGATGGGGAATGGTTTGAAACTAAAGGATTGGAGGTTTAGATGGGATTTTGGGAAGGAATTGTTCCCTGGGAGGGTGGTGAGGCCCTGGCACAGGGTGCCCAGAGCAGCTGTGGCTGCTCCATCCCTGGAATGTCCAAGGCCAGGCTGGACAGGGCTTGGAGCAGCCTGGGACAGTGGAAGGCGTCCCTGCCAGCACTGGATGAGCTTTAATGTCCCTTCCATCCCAAAGCATTCCAGGGCTCCCCATTTCTGAGGTTCTGCAGAGCCAGAGTGGGAGTCCAGGCACACGAGCCTGGAATGGGGCAGGGCAGCACCTGCAGGGTTTGTGGTGGTTACTCACCCACAGGGACCCACAGAAAGCTTTGAAATTGCAAAAACCTCAATGATTTTGAAGGAAAACTTGAGGAATTGGCCTCTCAGGCCAGAAGCTCCTTTTCTATATCTCCCAATATTGCCCTTCCTCTTCAGCAGCCGCATTCCAACAATCCAACCCACACCAGAGTTTATTTGGTCCCCTTTAGGTCAGGAAGCACAAAACACAAAACTGAGCCTTGGTTGAGCCTGGGGTGAGCTTTTCCTTGGATCAGGGCTGTGGCAAACACGTTCCCCTTCACGACCAGGATTTCTCTTTCCCACGCACTGAGAATGACCCTGCAGAGGTGCTGGGGAAAGGGAGGCTGAGACCACCCAGCAGTGCCTCAGGTCAGCCTGGGTGGGCCATTCCTTCCTCCCCAGCTTTTCCTTCTGCCCTTTCTGATCCTTCCCAGTATGGACCAGTGGGTGTTAGTGGTGCTGCAGGGAAGGGAGAGCCCTGGGCAGGGCAGGTGGGGCTGGGCTGCTCCAACTGCCCCATCTGGGACCAGCGTGGAAGGAGAGGGAAAGAAGAACCTCAGATGGAACATGAGGTGGATTTCTGTGCAGGAATGGCTTTTTGGGAAGGGTGTGGATGCAGTGGGTTTGAGTTCACTCAGACCAAGTCACTGGTGATGATTTCCTTATGCTCATTATTCCTTAAGAAGAAGAAAAGGGTTTGTGTTACAAGAAAACCCAAATGTTTATGGTGAATTTCCTAAGCACGGAAGATGGTGCAAGAAAGAAACATATTAAAAAATGTCACACCATGTAAAACATCAAAACCCCACCAACCTCCAATCAAACACAAAGGAAAAGATGCAGAGCCTCCTCTACAACTGACAGCAAATTCAAAATGCATTGTTTGATACAGCCCTGGATGTCCACCAGAACACTCAACTCTGTTAGGAAATCTCATTTATTTTCTGTATAATCTGTGTATTCAGAGCTTGCTTAATGTATTTCCTCTCTGCACTAACTTGTGATTTTTATTGCACAGATTTTTCACCAAAAATGACTATTACCAGGCACAATTACCATGAGTGATGTCACAGTAACCCTGTGAGATGGGCAGTGTGGTGGAAGAAATATTTACAGAGAGTGACTGGACAACTCCAAAGTCAGTGTGGTGTGGCACAAACCCTCCAAGCTCTTCGTTTCTTCCTTCACAACTTCGTGCCAGCAACAAAAGGAAAAGCTGCTTTGTAATGAAAACACCAAGAATCCCCTACCACTGAGAAGATGTCAGAACTTTCTGTGCCTCGTCTCCTCCAGAGAAAGGCTGCCTTCCACCTGGAAGTGTGTATTTTTAATTTAATTACATTTCTCAGACTGTATGTTTGATTTAATTAAAGAAATGTCCATCTGGCTCTCATCCTGCACACAGTTAGTGCCAATAGCCATGAAAAATGGAAAGGAGAGAATCTCTCTGCAGAGGAGATCCCACACTGGGCAAGCACAGAGCTCTGAGCTGGGACCTGCTTTGGGATGGAGCCAGGCCTGGGGGTCTTTGGGGTACCTGAGGAGGTGAGGGGCAGCCTGTGGAGAAGAAAACAACTTTTGAGAGGGGAGATGAGGAACACCAGACACCTGGTGGGACCTCAGAGCACCTGGGGTCCCTTCCTGCCCCCAGAGCTCTCCCTGAGACGCCAAGGAGGAGAAACACCAAGTGCCATCAGCATTTAGACTGTTAAAAGCTGCAGGGATCACAGAATCCTGGGGTGGTTGGTGTGGGAAGGGACCTTAAAGCCCATCCAGTGCCACCCCTGCCATGGCAGGGACACCTTCACTGCCCCAGGCTGCTCCAAGCTCTGCCCCACCTGGCCTTGGGCACTCTGGTTGTAGCCCCACCACTGCTCTTGGAAACTTGGAATTCTCTTTCCTCACTTCCTTCCCCTTCCCAGCATCTCCCACTGGGTCCCAGACTGAGCCAGAGATGCCTCCCAGCTTCCCACCTTTGATTTCTCAAAGGCATCTCCAGACTCTGGGCATCTTCTCTTGGAATTGCTTAAAAACCAGCCTAGGCTCTCCCCTCCTCTTGTGAATTCTCACTCAGCTCCATCTTTGTCTCTGCACAGCCCTGGGAGGGGGAGACGCTGCCCGGGGGATCCACAGGGCAGCTCCTTGGCCTCACTGATTTCTTCTCCCAGTTCATCTCCCCTCACCCTCCCTTCCTCCTTTTCCCTCTTTTCTTTACCTCCCACCTTCTTTTTTCCCCCTTTTCCCTTCCTCTCCCCACTTGGTTTCTGACTTCTCACCTTATTCTCTTCCTGTCTCACCCTCAGTTTTCCTGCCCATCCTTTCTTTTCTCTCTCCTTTCCCCTCACACTTGCCCCACATTTCTCCTTCTCCCCATCTTAAAAATTCACCTACCCTTGTCCCATCATCTCCTTGCTTTTTCTCCCTCCCCTTTCCTCCTTTGTTTTTTGATCCCTCTCCTTTCCTCCCTTTTTTTTTTTTCCTCTCTCCCCTTTCCTCCCTTTTTTTCTCCCTCTCCTTTCCTCCCTTTCTGTCACCCCTTTCTTTAAGCACCACCTCAGATGAGCACCAGCTAAATCCTGCCCCAAAACCCCCAGAACATGCTCAAACCCCACCTCAGTGCTCCCCAAACAGCTCCAGGGCGGCTTGGGAAGGCAAATTCCTCGGTTTTTGCAGCGTAAAGCTCTGAAGGACCAACTTGGAAGAGAATCATCTTGACCAGAATTGTTCATTTCAGTGACATTTTCCAAGGAAAGGTGTAAACCTAGAAGGGGGAATAAACAGGAAAGGAAAGAGCAAGAAGTGTTTGAGAGGAGAAACACCGAGTGCCATCAGCGTTGGTGTGGGAAGGTGTCAAATGAGGGGTTTTGGCGTCAGAAGATTTAAAATTGGAATTTTTGGTGTCTGAAGATTTAAAATCGGAGTTTTTTGTTCAGATTTAAAATCAAGAGGTTTTGCTGTCAGAATATTTAAAAACAGAGTTTTTTTGGTTCAGAATATTTAAAATCGGAGGTTTTGGCGCCGGAAGGTGTGAAATGAGGATTTTTGGTGTTGCGAAGTTTAAAATCAGAGGTTTTTTCTGACAGAAGATTTAAAATCAGAGGTTTTGGTGTCAGAATATTTTAAAATCAGAGGTTTTGGTCCAGAATATTTTAAAATTAGAGTTTTAGGTGTCAGAACATTTAAAATCAGAGTTTTTGCTGTCAGAACATTTAAAATCAGAGTTTTTGGTTTAGAACATTTAAAATCAGAGTTTTTGCTGTCAGAATATTTAAAATCAGAGGTTTTTTGGTTCAGAATATTTAAAATCAGAGGCTTTGGTTCAGAATATTTAAAATCAGAGTTTTTGGTTCAGAACATTTAAAATTGGAGTTTTTGGTCCCGAATATTTAAAATCAGAGTTTTTAGTGCCGGAATATTTAAAATCAGTTTCTGGTGTCCGAAGGCTTAAAATCAGAGTTTTTGGTGTCCGAAGGTTTAAAATCAGAGTTTTTAGTTCAGGTTTAAAATCAGAGGTTTTGCTATTGTTATATTTAAAATGAGAGGTTTTGCTGTCAGAATATTTAACATCAGAAGTTTTGGTTCAGGACATTTAAAATCAGAGTTTTTGGTTCAGGTTTAAAATCAGAGGTTTTGCTATCGGAATATTTAAAATCAGAGTTTTTGCTATCGGAACATTTAAAACCAGAGTTTATTTGCTGTAGAATTTAAAATAGAGTTTTTGGTTCAGAACATTGAAAATCAGAGTTTTTGGTTCAGAACATTGAAAATCAGAGTTTATTTGCTGTCAGAATATTTAAAATCAGAGTTTTGCTGTCAGAATATTTAAAATCAGAGGTTTTGCTGTCAGAACATTTAAAATCAGAGTTTATTTGCTGTCAGAACATTTAAAATCAGAGTTTTTGGTTCAGAACATTGAAAATCAGAGTTTATTTGCTGTCAGAATATTTAAAATCAGAGTTTTTGCTGTCAGAATATTTAAAATCAGAGGTTTTGCTGTCAGAACATTTAAAATCGGAGTTTTTGGTTCAGACATTGAATAGTTTATTGTGTCAGACATTGAATCAGAGTTTTTGGTTCAGGACATTTAAAATCAGAGTTTTTGTGTCAGAACATTTAAAATCAGAGTTTCTGGTGTCAGAATATTTAAAATCAGAGTTTTTGGTTCAGAACATTTAAAATTGGAGTTTTTGGTCCCGAATATTTAAAATCAGAGTTTTTAGTGCCGGAATATTTAAAATCAGTTTTGGTGTCCAAGGCTTAAAATCAGAGTTTAGTTATTTAAAATTTTTCGTTTTAAATGAGAGGTTTTGCTGTCAGAATATTTAAAATCAGATGTTTTAGTTCAGGACATTTAAAATCAGAGTTTTTGCTGTCAGGACATTTAAAATCAGAGTTTTTGGTTCAGAACATTGAAAATCAGAGTTTATTTGCTGTCAGAACATTTAAAATCAGAGTTTTTGGTTCAGAACATTGAAAATCAGAGTTTTTGGTCGTTTCGAAGTTGAGCGCCGGGACCCCCGGCCCGGCCCCCGCGCGCCCTCCCGCGGCCGCAGCCGGTACTGCAGCGCCGCAGCTGCCCCGCGGAGCCGCGGCCGCGCCTCGGAGCGCTCGGCCGGGCCCCGCCGTGTCCCGGCGGCACGGGAGGGACGCGAGGCCGCCACGGTTGTTCCCCGGTGTTCCTCTTTGCCCCCGGTATCCCTCTTTGTCCCCGGTATCCCTCGTTATCCCTCTTTGTCCCCGGTATCCCTCGTTATCCCTCGTTATCCCTCGTTGTCCCCTCGCCCCGGCGGCCGCTGCTCTCTGTCTCCCCCTGGTGGTTGGCGGCGGTGGCGCAGCCCCGAGCCCGCAGAGCCCTTCTGAGCCTTTTTCTCTTTTTCTCCGTTTTTTGCGTTTCTTTGCCCTCGCTTGCCCCGATCTGCGCTATTTCCACCTCCTGCTCGCGCTCTTTACTTGGGTGTGTTAGGAAAATTAATCCACGAACACCAGAGGTTTATGTGCAAAAAAGAGACAGAAGAGTCCTTGGATTTTATTCCAATAAAGGGAGAGGCCATGGGGCATTCCCCTGGGATCTCTCAGGTTTTTGGAGGATGCAGCCTCCTTTTTATCCCAATTTCCCTCTTTCTTTCCCCATTTCTGAGGTACTTGACAGGCCCTGACTTCCCAAAACACCTGATAACAGAGATTCCCCTTTAATGTACAACCCTCCCTTTTCATTTTGAATTCTTATGGAATTTAGGGCTTTCCCCCATTGTTTCTTTCATCTTTCAGTGTTTAATTTCATTTATCAGCAAACCTAAATTTTATTTGTAAAGACAAATATCTTTTTCCATTCATCAATCAGTGGAATCCTTCCCATTGTTTCTTTTATCTCCCAGCGCTGGTTTTATCTATCAGCAGCCCCACAGCTTGTTTGGAAAGACAAATCTGCTGGTCCTCTCACAGGGATGCTCTGAGAACCTGGCTGGAAACCACCCCAATCCTTCAGTGCCCTTTGGAAATCTTACCCTCCTCCCTTTCCAGTTGTTTTGTAGAAAATCCCAGACCTGGGAACTCTGCAGGGCTCCCTGGAAGCTGCTCTGGTGCTCAGTTACACACTAAAAACCGTCAACAAACAATTTTGTGCAGAAGAAAAAGAACCAAATACCAAACAAATGCAGCAATGTGTGAAGTTCTCATTTCTATAATTGCAGATAAATCCTTAAGGAATCATTTAAGCACACACTGCAGTCATGTGGAAATAACACAGCTGTTCAGAAAATGGGGTTTGTGAGGAAACACAAACAAAGCTTTGTGTGTTTTATTAAAGCAAATCAACTGCAAAGACAAACAAATGCAATAATTAAAATAAAAGTGCTCTAAAACGCAGGGTGATAACCCAGAGAGGCAGCAGGCAGGAGGGGGGAGTTTGTCCTTGTACTGGACCCAGGAAAATTCCCTTGTACAGAGATCGCTGGGTCCACAGAACACAGAGAACGGTCAGGGCCAGAAAAGCCCTCTGAGATCCGAGTCCAACCACCCCGGCAGCGCCAGGGCCACCACTGCCCCGTGTCCCCAAGTGTCCCCAAGTGTCCCCAAGTGCCACAGCCACAGGGCTTTTAAACCCCTCCGAGGATGGGGATCATCCTCATCCTGCCCTGGGCAGCTGTGCCAGGCTGGACAAACCTTTCCGGGGAGAAACTTTCCCTGAATCCATCCTGAACCCGCCCGGCCCTCTGCGCTCCCTCTGCCCCGGGCCAGGCCGGGAGGGAGGGGGACACTGAGGGGACACTGAGGGGACACGGAGGGGACACTGAGGGGACAGACGCGCGTTCCTGCGGGTTCCAGCGGTCACCAGAGCCAGGGGGAGCCCCGGTGTGCGTTGTGGGGAGCTACTCCCGCCCTGTGCGGGAAGAACGGGCCGGTGCTGGCGCTACCGGGGCCGCCGTGAGCCAAGGGAGCAGCGGAACGGCCCAACAGCGCCGGGCTGCCATTGCAGCGAGGGAGAAGGGATGGGGGCAGGGTGGGACGGGCTCACCGGGAGGGCGGGCGCGGGGTCAGGGCCCGATCGGCCGGGGCTGTCCGGGGAGGGCGGCGGGGCCGAGCGCCGCCATGTGCGACCCACGCGGGGCTCGCGGCACTTCCGGGTTGTCAGATACGACGGTGTCCCCGTAGAGTCAAAAAGCATCGTAGCTTGGAGTCACGTGTTCATGTTTTCTTCCCTGGAGAATGCCGGGAACTGGAGTCTTTAGTCTCCAGGCCGCCGGGAGGGCAGGCGGTGCTCGCGGTGCATGCCGGGAGATGTAGTTTTGCTGCTCCGGCAGTGACCGCATGCGCACTAGGGCCCAGCGCCGCCCAGCGGGCGCAGTGGGCGCTGCAGGCGGAGCCCCTCGGCCCCCTCAGAGCCGCCGGCGGCGCCATCTTGGCTCGGGGGCGGTGCCGGGGAAACCGCCCGGGAAAAGAGATTAAAATGCATCCCTTCTGCAATGGAGCCGGGCTGGGAGCGTTCATCCTGGGGAAGGGCGGGCTCCGGGGGCACCTGGGAGCATAAAGGGGCTCCAGGAGAGGGAGCTTGGACAAGGGTCTGGGGTGACAGGACAAGGGGAATGGCTCCCACTGCCAGAGGGCAGGGCTGGATGGGATATTGGGAATTAGGAATTGTTCTCTGGGAGGGTGTGCAGGGCCTGGCACAGGGTGCCCAGAGCAGCTGGGGCTGCCCCTGGATCCCTGGGAGTGCCCGAGGCCAGGCTGGATGGGGCTTGGAGCAAGGTGGAGTTGCCCTGGCCCTGGAGGTGACCCTGCCCTGGCAGGGGGTGGAACAAAACGAACTTAAGGTCTCTTTCCACCCAAACCATTCTAGGATTCACAAAAAGGATAAAAGCCCTGCTTTGATTACACACAAATTTTATTTATTTAATTTGTTATATATGGACAAGCAGCGCTTGATGAGGTGTTGGCACTCTGGGGACAGACGCCAGGCAGCAGTGGTCAGTCAGAGCAGGCTCCTGTCCACCCTATGCCTCTGCTTGGGAGGCGTGAAAAATGCCTATTTTATGATTTAAAATGAATCTTAATACGTGTTATGTCAGAAAGTTATGCTGTATTAATTTACTTAAGTAGTGTGTTAAATATAGGTTTAGGTTATAACATAATGTTAAAATAGAAACTCTGCTATGTAAGGTACTCACACTGAGATAGCAGCCACAGGACACCTAAATCTTTCAGAGAAAAAGAATTTATTGCTCCCTTAATGAACTTTTTCTCGCCTCACTCAGCCCTGAAGATTCAGAGGAAGAAGCTGACACTGCCCAGACAGAATCCTGTGTTTGAATGGAATTTATGCATCATGGATGAGGTGTATGAATATGCAACAGGCTGTTGTTTTTAAGGGTTAATCCTCTGTTAACGTGGGTCCTTTTTCGGGCTTATTTTGCCTAGAAAGAGGTACCTGGACTGTCCATAACTCTTTGTTTTTATTGTGTCATATTGTCCTAAATCCTAATTGTCCAAATTTTTATTACTCTAATTATATTACTATTTTTATAACCTTTTTATTACTATTAAAATTTTGTTACTATTAAAGAAACCCTTTGCTTTTATAGACAGTTACAATACAGATGGGCTTTAATTAGTCCTCCAGTCCAAACACCATCAGCACTGATTAATTCAGAAACCACCCTTTGGTGAACAAATCTCCACAACACATTCCACATGTTCACAATAAAGGTGCAGCAAGTGAAGGTAAGAATTGTTTCTCGTTCTTTTCTCTGATTTTCTCACAGCCTTTCCCTAGGACAGTGGCTGTGACAGTTGTGTGTCTCTCTCTGTGGCCAGAGAGCTGCTGCAGGACACCCAGGGACCTGAGTGGCTGTGGTAGCAGTGTGTTGGCTTTCCCAGCTTTTATAGAGATGAGGTAACTGAGAGATGTTTTAAAATATTTAATTCCATGATTAATCTCGATGGAGGGTTAAACTCAACACCATTCCATCAGAAGCCAGCCCATTTCCTGGTTACAATTCCTTAGAAATGTTTATATTCCTTATAAATGTTTTTCAGCCTATTAGCTTTTGCCACACAATGCTGCTATTACATCTAACAGCAATCACCTCTGTTTTTACCCCACGTGGTCTTGTTGCAATGCATCTTTTATAGTTCCAGTTCTTTAAAATATCTGGTCTTTTTGCAAAGCCATGTTTTGAAACTCATTGAAACTTGTTTCTGGTTCAATCTCTTCCTCTCTGCAATATCCTTTTTATTCCATGGCCTTCCTAAGCCAGCACACCTAACCTCAGTGTCTGCATACACATGTACAAGACTATGTGAGCTTTCTCAGTTTTACAAGACTAAGTTTCTAAGCTTTGAGAATTCTTTACAAATCCATTTCTCACAGCAGTGGGAGTGGCTCTGCTCTGGGGGGCTGTACCCCCACGTTCCTGTGGGGTTACACAGGAGCTCCAGACCCTGGCCTGGCATCCCTGGGTGCCCTGGGGCAGGACCTGCTGCCTTCTCTCCCACCCCTGGGCCATGGTTACAAACCCTGGGGTGTGAAATGGAGCTGGGAAAGGGCAATGCAGCCCTGGGGAAAGCCAGGAAAAAACCCACCCACGAGTGGGGGAAAACCTGTGTTTATCCTTCACTGGCCAAAAACCCCAATTGTGAGCCAGGGCAAACAAGGGGAGAAGAGCAGCCCAAGCCCTTTGTGCCTGCAAACAAACCCAGACAGAGCCCAGGTTCTGAAGCTGCCTCTGCTGCCCTTTAAAGGGGTTTTTGTCACACTGGCTCCATCTCAGCCCCCAGCAGAGGCAGTGCAGGTGCTGGAGGCTGTCGGCAGAGCCAGGAGCTCCTGTTTCACAACATCCATCTCCTGCCAAACAGCAACCTGGCAGTGGATGGAGAATTAATCCCATCGCTCCCGGCCAAGGGGGAACCTCCAGAGCATGGTGGCCTCACCTGCACTTTGGGTCTGGAGGAATGAATTCAACCACGGAATTATTTAGGCTGGAAAAGACCTCTGAGATCATCCAGTCCAAGCTTTGACTGTTCCCCACCTCTACAACTAGACCAGAGCACTGAGTGCAGTCCTTTCTTGAACACAAAATTCACCTTTGTGAACTTAGGGCGACATACATAGAGAAGAAGAAACCTTTCAGGACAGGGGAGGCCTGGAAGCACTCAAAAAAAGGGAAGAAATATTCAAAATGAGGAGAGGCCAGGAAAAAACCCACCCACGAGTGGGGAAAAACCTGTTCCCCACCTCGACGACTAGACCAGAGCACTGAGTGCAGTCCTTTCTTAACACAAAGTTCACCTTTGTGAGCTTAGACTGACTAAGCCCTAGGGAAGCCTTTCAGGACACGGGAGGGCTAGAAGCACTTTAAAAAAGGGAAGAAATATTCAAAAATGAGGGGATTTTCTGCAAAGCCGCTGGGACTGACAGCAGAGGGCGGCACGGGCTCGTTGCGATGTCTCGGCACCGGCACCTGCCGCCTTTCCCCGAGCCAGCGCTTTCTGCCCTTTCCCTCTCCATCACCCGCTCCCGGGGTACGGGAGATATTTCGGGGGGCAGAGCGAGCCCTGGCTCTGACAGCGAGCCCAGCATCTCCAGCAGCTTTCGATTCTGAACGAGAATGAAACTCGAGACAGAAGAATCGGTTCCTTTTCCGATCCCAGAGCTGAAGCGGAGAAAGGAAACTTCAGGGCTGGCAAAAATAGTGCATTTGAGGGTACCCAGCTGCGGGGAGAGCACTGCCCTCCTGGCCGGAGGGGCTGCGTTGGAAAGCGAAGTTTCCAGGAAGGAGCTGGGTGGAGAGGCCGCTCCTTCCAGGCGGAGTTCAAAACCCCGGGGATATTTATCACATATTACACATCCAGCAATGTTATCACAAATCCCCTCATCCCGTAACTCGGCTGCAAACTCTGGGAAATGGGATCCATCCCCCGCGGGAGCTGAGCACGGACAGTCCGTCCATCTGTCCGGGAGTCACTTTTAGCACCTGTGAATGGCTGCAGAGCTCCTTTGGGTCCTGCCGTCCCCTCCCTGCGGGCAGGCTGGGCTGGCTTTGCTGTTCCTCCCCAGCTCGAGTGCCCGATGCTTCCTGGAATTTCCCCTCCCGCTTTTCCACAGCAATTCACACATCTTCTCTACTCCTACTCCACGTATTTATTGGCTTTATCAAGGTTTTGTTTGGAAACACCCTGCTAGAGCAACAGAGGAGTGACCCCTCCGCCCTGGCGAGGGTGGGGGGCTCATTGTCTGCTCTGCCCACATCCTGCTCGCTCGCCAGAGGTGAGAAACTCACCCGGAGGGTGAAATCCAACTCCTTGGCACTTGCAGTTGCACCTTGATTAAGTGAAGCAGGAGTTGATTAATGAAGGCAAGAACCAAACTGGGCCAAAAGGAGCCGAATCTGTGTGCTTTGGGGGAGATGTACACACAACTAGGCATGTGTGTGCACTCTGAGAGTGCGGGCACCCTACAGGGAGCAATCTACTCCACGGAGTAGCCTGGCTGGATTCCCCTGGGGCTGCTTCTGATGCTGAGGGCCCCAGCCCTGCCTGCCTACTTCAGGGAGAGAGATGGAGAATCTTGGGTGACCTGAAGTGACATTTTGCCGCTTGTGTTTCTCTCACAGCTTTCTCAGAGGGTGAGATCTCCATCCCGACACCCGCTCGCCCCTCATATTCACACACGTGCCTCTGTGGTATTTGAGGGCCACTGAAGTGGCTGTTGCTGTTTGTAACAGGAGATGTTTCATTTTTGGGGTTGCTTAACCCCCTCCTAACTGTAATAAACCCAGTGAGTAAGGGCACAAAAATATTGCCCTGAAGGTAAGGGACCAAAAGCTTGGAAAGGGATGAAAGAAACACTCCCATTACAGCTTTCAAAATATGTTTCTCTAGCTGAAACTGCTAAATTTGACTCAACTTTACACGCTGGAAAGGTTTTGCGGTTGGTGTGGGGTTTTTTATGGTGAATAAGTGTTTTTTCCTCTTTAAAACCCCCACCAACTCGCAGGCTGAGTGATGCAGTTTCGATGTGTCACGGAGGCAGGGTGAGTGCAGCTCTGCTCTTGGCAGAGTCGCTGTAAACCCCAAAACAGGAGACTCTGGTCTTGAGTGGAGCTCCAGGTGCCTGAAACCAGCACCTGGCCCCCCTTGCTGTCCCAGCAGGCTGGGGGTGTCACAGGAGGCCTGGGAAGGGACAAGTTTCACCCTGGTTTCACTCTGAGAGGGGGCAGGGCTTTGGTGTGAGCTCCTGCAGGATTCAATCCCCTGCCCAGGGGACGTGGGGACACCGGGGGATTAAAGCTGGGAGCTCCTGCTGCAAATCTCAGCCTGAGGAAAGAGGGCAGGGGAAAGGAGGTGAGCTCAGGCTTCACCACAAAAGATCTCCAGCGAGTTGGGTCGCTGTGCCTCAGTTTCCCCACATGGAGATGATGCTGTTGCCACACAGGCCGCTGGCAAAGGGCTCAGAGACTGATTTCCACAAGGGTTCATTCCCGGGGAGCTGGAGCCCTGGGACATGGTTTGCTGATAATTCACCTCGACCTAAGACCTCAGGCAGGAGTCGAAAATAGCTCCTGTGACTCACTGTGCCAAGAAGGCCAAAGGGTTTGAGACAGTGCCTCAGGGACACCTGGATGTTTTCCTTAGGATAGGGAGGTGGTGAGGTGCCACCTCCGAGTTTCTGGCTCTTCAGGTCCCTGTGGTGAGCCCAGGCCCTGCTCCCCGGGTGATTTTCTCCTTGGTGCTCATCTGCCTTTCTCCAGCCGTGGCAGATGTCTGGCTGTTGCTCATCTCCCACTCCCAGAAAGGGATGTGTAAAACATAAATTATCCTTTTGCTGCAGCTCCGGGCTCCCTGGCTGGTCCTTCCTGCATCACCAAGCACCTGAGCTGGGGATGGATGTCTGCAGAAAGGCACAGGTGTGATGAGTGCTGGCCCTTTGAAAGATCTCGGTCATCTGTGGGATCCCAGTGCTCCTAGAAGTGGAGTTGCAACAGCCTGAAATCTCCTAGTCCTGCTTCATTGGGTTTTTTTTCAATTTCTGCATTGTGGGTGCTTCGCCTGCTGACACAGGGGAACAAGAAAAATTTGTGAAAGGGAGGTGGGAGAACAGTGCTGCCTCTGAGTCACCTCCCAATGGATAACTCCTGTGTTTTCATCCTTTCCTGCCATATCTGATGGCCCCAAAGAGCAGGAAATATTCCCTCAGTGAGGAAAAATGAGGCGTGAAAAGGGCTTTTCTTTCCCCCAGGCCCTGAATGCAATGGTGATGGGCAGCTTAGAGGGGAGAACCTTCAACTGGTGCTGTAACTGCCCATCTTTGGTCTCCCATCACATCTGCCATGATCCTTTCCCTGTGGCAGAGACCTGGGACATGAATCTGGTGGCTCTTGTCCTCGTGAAGGTGTTACTGCTCAGGAAGGCTGGTGCTCAGGGAATCACACATGTGCTCCAGAGAGGCTTTGGACACAAATCTAGTGGCACTTCGACTTGTGTATGTATTGCTGCTCAGCACTGTGGGTGCACTGGGATCACACACACACATCAGTCCAACGTTCCTTGGACAGGACAGTCCCTGGGCCAGAGGGATCTTGGGGACACTCTGGCTCTGTCTCATGCCTGCAGCACAAGCTTGGGGGTGACAAAATCACCAGCCACAGGCGGAAGCCAAGGGACTATCAGCAGCCAGCTCCACATGGGACCTGCTGAGTTTTCTAAGAAACACCGCAACAGTCGCGAGCGCTTACGGGAAGGGTGGGCCGGGCTGCAGCAGGGCTGTGATAGTGCTCTGCTGTGCCAGGGGCACGGTGTCCACACGAGGGGCTCCAAGGGGTAGCTGGGGCTGTGCTGGGGATGTTTGTGTTCGTGTAAGAGCAGCTTCCTGGATGGTCTTGAGTGGAAAAGAGAGAAGAGGGTAGATCTAAACCGCATCTCAAAATAGGCCTGAAGTTTGACGGCGTTTGGAGCTGCGCTTCCTGCTTCGAGCAGCCCCAAGGAGATGAAAGATGCAGCTGAGTGAAATAGGAAAAAAAAATAAAGCAAGAAATAAAAAAGCAAAACAAACAAACCAACTTAACACTTTCCTCACCGAGGCAGACACACAGACATGATAGCAGGTCTCTCCACGAGGCTGGGATGTGGCTCCAGGACCCCCCATTCCCTCCTAGCAGCTTCATTACTTGGAAAGCAGGACAGGAGAGCCCAGGGTGAGCTGGGGAAGGGACTGCTCACTGGACATGGGGATATTAAGGAAAAAGCCCTGGAGCAAGCCAAGGAAAGGAGGGTCCTGTTGTGTCAGATCTGGCCTGGGGACTTGCAAAGTCACCTATAGAAAGGGAAATCTCCCCATTCCCTGGAGCTGACACAGCCCTGTGCACGCAGCAGCAGCTGCTCCAGGTCACGCAGAAACAGGCCTCCAAAATTCAACACATGTAAACTAATTAAAAAAAAAAAAAACCAAACCAAGATAAGAAAACACACAAACAAACATCCCTGAAGTGCCGCAGAGCTGGAAATGGGGTTTGACAGTTTGGAGGGTAAAAAACTCGACCGCTGCTGACTGATAGCGACCGACTTCTCGTAATCCTCAGATCAGCTTCCTCTGCTCTGCTGCGTTGGCCGGGCTGGAGGTGGGGACAGCCCGCTGGCAGCTTCCTGCACCCACCGGCCCCCGGCATGCAACAGCAACAGAGCCGGAGCAACAGGATCTGCCTTACCAAAATTGAATTTGGCTGACAACATCCGGCGTTTCGTAAGGGCGCTTTGATGTTTGTTTACTCGCCAGCTCCAGCACATGCTCCGCACCAGCCTGCAGATGAATGGGAGAAAAGGGCTCAGCGCCTCTTTGATCTCTCCCAGGAGAGCTGCCAGGAGCAGGCAGCTCTGGAAACACCCCGTGGAGGGATGGATCTGGCTGTCCCCGTGCTGCTTTTGACTGGCTGGTCCCAGTTGGTGCTGGGGTGGGATCTTTGGAGTCAAGTGTGGCTGGAGACAAGGTCCCTGGAGTAGCCATGGTGTGGTCACTGGTGTCTCACAACTCACAGCATATCCTCCATCCTACCCCACAGCAAAGGAATGTCTCCATCACAGCAAGTGTTTTGTTTTTATTTAAAACCGCATAAAAAAAATAAGATTTCTCAATTCCCCTGTACAATATTAACTATTAACAAAACCCACCAGCTACACACTTGGTTACAGGTACAGACTGGACAGTGCAGACAGCCTGGGCCAGCCCCCCCCTCCCCAGCCCCAAAAACAAGACACCCGTGGAAAAAAACCCAAATTCATCTGCAAACTGAGATCTGCACGTGGCAAGGAAAGAACAGCACCCAGAACTATGTACACAGACAGCTGGGGAGAAGCTGCCACCCCACACCTCCACCAGACACCCAATGGAAACACAACAGGCCCAGGGATGGACACAGGACAGAAACAGAGGGAAGACCCGAATGGAAAACCAGGGGATCAGCAGCTGTAGAAGCAAGGCATGGGCTGGAAACCCACATGAATTATAAATAAATAAATAAGTTATCCTAGCGGCTAGAACACTTCCTTAAAAAAAAAACAAACAAACAACAAATTTATGAAAATAAATTAAAAACAAAAACTGGAAATGAGAAAAAAAGGCAAAATGTTATCACTATTCACAACTGTACATCAAGCTTTGCTCCTGTAGAACTATGTACACATTTACAGCTGTTGGTTTGCATTGTTTGTGCATTCGTGAGGGCACAGAGAAGCAAAGAACCCCAGAAAACCCGTGTGGGATGGAGGCACAGGAGGCGAGGCATAACCCACTTGGTTCCCAAGCATCTTCTGACCCACTTCCTTTTTGAAAAAGAAAAAGGAACTGTAGGCCCAGGCGAGTCTCAGAAAAGCAGCACTGTAGGAAAAGTCAAGTCTTTCTTCCAGCACAGCTCAAATCAAACAGAAGGCACACAAGCATGGGGACAGGGAGAAGGGACAGTGAGAAGGGACAGCCACTTTGCCACAGGCCCTGCCCTCCCCACAGTTTTCCCCCATTGAAGCTTTTCTTGCAGTCAGGTCATCCAATTCAGCAGGGCAAGATGACACTTGAGAGCCTCCAAAACCAGTCCAAAAGAAATTACTGTAAAATCTCAGAAGAGACAAAGTTCAGATGGAGTCCAGGACAGCTGGCTTGGATGGTGGCTACCAGAACTTGGAAGAGCAGATCCCCAGCCCAGCTCCAGGGCAGGATATGTACATTCCCATCGGAGAACATCTGAGGATCCCTGCTCAGTGTTATGGTCAAGATGAAAACGTCTGGTTTTCTTTGCTTCTTATGACCAGGAGCTGCATGGAGCTGTTACTTGTCAGGCTCCTGGATCAAACTGTGCAGGTGGATCTCAGCTGGTTCCAGGTGAATGTCCTGCAGCCAAGAATGGTTGAAAATGTCTTCCAAGGACGGCCTGTCTGAGGGGCGCATGGACAAGCACCACTTGATGAGGTGTTGGCATTCTGGGGAGAGAAAGCAGCAAGCAATGATCAGTCATAGCAGGTTCATGTCCACCCTGTGCCACCATCTGAGCTGTGCCCACCCTCTGCTTGGGAGGAGAGCAGCATGGCAGCACATGTGCCACCTCCTCCAGATGAAGCCCCTGCAGAGCTCCCTGGGAGCTGCTGCCTCCCCCAGGCACGTCCCAAGCCGGGTACCCACCGAGAGAGATGCGCCTTCGGAAGAAGAGCTGGCCCCGGATGATGTCCTCGTCCTGCTCGAAGGGGACGTCCCCACAGACCATGTTGTAGAGCAGGACACCCAGGGACCAGATGGTGGCTGAGTGGCCATGGTAGCGGTGGAAGCGGATCCACTCCGGGGGGCTGTACACGCGCGTTCCTGCGGGACACAGCAGCTCATCAGCCCCTCGCCAGAGCAGCCCTGGGCGCCGCTGGCACCCGGCGTGACCCGCCCGCCTTCCCGCCAGCACGTGACTCTTGTTTACAAACTTTGGGTTGTAAAAGGAAGGCGCGAGTGCCAGAAGAGGGCAGCAGGGCCCGGGAAAGGCCCGGCCGTTACATGCGAGGAAAAAACCCACCTACGGGTGGGGAAAAAAACCACGCCTTCCCTCCCCCGCAATGGTAAAAAAATAAAATTAAAATTGTAAAAACCAAGGCAAACAAGGGGAGAGGAGCAGCCCCAGCCCTTCCGCACCTGCAAACCAAACCGGCCGCTGCTCGGGTTTTGCAAACCCCCCCTCTGCTCCCCCCTCCCCAGGGTGTTTTTGTCACGCTGGCTTCCCCCGCCCCAGCCCGAGCCAGCCCGGGTGACGGAGGCTGTCAGCAGGGCCGGGAGCCGGCTCCCGTTTCACAACATCCTCCCTGTGCCAAACAGAACTTGGCAGTGGCTGCAGAATTCATGCCGTCCCCCCCCGGCACGGGGAAACCTCCGGAGCCCGGCCCGGCCACGCAACGCCCGGCACCGGGAATGTACCCAGCTGCGGGCTCACCGTCAAACTGCGTGTAGAGCGTGTCCTTGAGGAAGGTGCCGGAGCCGAAGTCGATGAGTTTGAGCTCGCCCGTGGCCAGGTCGAGCAGGATGTTCTCGTCCTTGATGTCGCGGTGCAGGACGCCGCAGTTGTTGCAGTGCCGCACGGCCTCCAGCACCTGGCGGAACAGCCCCCGCGCCATCTCCTCCGGCAGGAACCCCCGCTCCGTGATGAAGTCAAAGAGGTCCTGAGACGGCTCCGGACGCTCCATCACCACCACGAAGCTGTCCGGGAGCTCGAACCAGTCCAGGAGCTGGATGACGCCGTGGAAGCCGGAGCCCACCTTGTTCAGGAGCACGATCTCCAGGGGGACACGGCTGCCGCCGGGCTGCGGGGGGACCACGCTGCCATCAGCGGGGCTGAGCCACCCTCGCCCGCGGCAAGCCCTGGTGTTCCCCTGCCCGCACCCACCGATCCGGGGGATGCTCTGGTGTCTCCCTGCTCGCTCCCACCGATCCTGGGCATTCCCGGTGTTTTCCTGCCCGCCCCCATCGGCGCTAGGCATTTCCCGGCCCGGGATGCTCCGCGTCCCCCGGTGACCCCACACCGGCTCCCCCCGCGCCGTCCCGGTTTGCACCCTCCCGCGTCTCTGCTCATCCCCGCCCGTCACGCTGGGTTCTCCCGCTGGCCCCGCTCACTCACCAGCTCGCCCCACTGCGAGATGCGGTCCCGGGCCACGCGTTTAATCGCCACCTGCGAGCCAAGGGGAACGGCGGGATGAGCTCGGCGCCCGTCACGCCGAGCCCCCTCCCGCTCCGCCCGCCGCCGGCCCCGCCACTTACCGGGGCGCCGTCCGAGAGGCGGATCCCCGAGTAAACGCTGCCGAAGCCGCCGCTCCCCAGCAACGGGCCCACCCGGTACAGCTGCTCCAGCGGCTCCTTCTCCTTCCCTGTGGACGAGACCCGCCCGTCAGCGCTCCGCCCGCTGCCCCGGCCGGCCCCGAGCCGGCACGGGCACCCCCACACCGACCGTCCCTAACCTGGCTGTATCTTGGCGGGGTGCAGCTCGCCGGCGGTCCCGGAGCGGAGGTGCGCCAGCGAGGTGATTTTGGAGAGCAGCATGCCGGCGGCGGGGCCGGTGTTGGGGCCGGTGGCGGCACCTGCGGCTCGGCGCCGGGCCGGGCAGGGCTGTGAGGGCGGTGAGGGCAGGGCAGGGCGGGCGCTGCGGGCGCGAGCGGCCGCTCCGCGCGAGGCCCGGCCGCGTGTGGCGCGCGGCCCCTGCCGGCCCCGCGAGCCGCAGGGGCCGGGGGCGGGGCCGCACGCCCAGAGAGGCGGGGCTACGCCACGGAGCCACGCCCCCAAACGCCCGGCGGCCAATGAGGAGCGGGCGCGGCGGCGGCGCGCGCGGGCCGCGCTGCCTGGGCGGCCCCGCGCGGTCACGGGGCCCCGCCCACGGCCACGCCCCCGGTCCCGCCCAGCGGCGCCGGTTCGCGCGCTGCCTTTTCCCGGGAATCGCCGCTTCCCCCGTGCCCGGCGTCCCCCGGGCTCACCCCGCCGTTCTGCCGTTCCGCTCTTGCTTCATCACGCGCCAACCAGCGCATGAACTTTTCCCCTTTCCAGTAAAAGTGGCCATGTGGCCCTTCCAGCTGGGGACTCTTGACTAATATCGCTGTTTTTTAGGTTTTTTCACACCCCCCCCCCCACCCGTCTTCTTTTTTCCGCAGAAGTCGCTGGCTGAGATGCCTCCCTGAGTTCCAGAGATAAGATAAATAATTTACTGGATGGAGATCTCTGATTACTCACTCTATTAGCATTTGGAGCAAAGAGCTCCAGCCACTGGGAGCTGAATTATTCCAGACAAAGCCCATCTGGGCTCCTGCTCCTAAGCAAGACCGAGGAGTTCCTGGCATCCCACACATACTTGTGGGATGAATTGCTTGAAATCGAATGGGGTTTACTGGAAATGCTGGTGAGATCCTATCCCCTTTAGTGTTAAGAAAAAGGATTAAATACAACCAAGATGCACCCCCTAAACTGGGGTTTGGAGCTGTGGCCCAGCCCTTGCAGTGGCCGGGAAGGACTCGCCACCACAGCTGCTGCTTTTAGATTTACCCAGAATGTGACACATCCTCTTTCTGGGGCTGAGCCAACCAAAAACTGGAAAATATACCTTCCGTTTTACCCAGAAAGTGACATTTTTTATTTAGGGAAAAGTGTGGAAAATCTGACACAGCGCCTCCATTCCTCTTTGTTTAAAATGTATAATTGTTTAAAAAAAAATTAATAGATTGTTGTTGCAATTCGAGGTGATGCAAGCTGAGAGTGGGGCAGAGGGGCAGACAGCGCCTTTCTCCTGCCTTATTCCCACCCCGACGCCTGGGCACATTTGGGACAACTGGTTCTGCCAGTCCCTGCTCAGCCGTGGGATGAGGTGACTTAGCATTTGGCCCCGAACTCATTATCAAATTCTTTGCCAGGATGATGAAAGGCACCGAAGGGGACCTGTTGACAAACAGAGCTCGCCGGGCTTTCCCGGGGGCCGCCTGTCCCTGACTCCTCGGCAGGAGCAGCTCTGCCCAAACCTGCTCATTAGCGTCGGAGGGAGCAGCAGCGTGCCTTGCAAACGGGATGAGCTGGGGCCAAAATCATCCTCGTGCGTAAACCTGCCCAGCTGCTCCGGCCCGGCACTGAGTCAGCCCCGGCTCCTCCTGCTGGCAGCAGGGCTTGGGTCCCCTTGGGTCGGGGAAACCCCTCCCGGCCGAGGGGAGCTCAGGCTTGGGTGCCCTTGGATCAAGGAAACCCTTCCTGGCAGAGAGGAACTCAGGGTTGGGTCCTTTTGGATGGGGAAACCTCTCCTGGCAGAGAGGAGCTCAGGATTGGGTCCCCTTGGGTCGGGGAAACCCCTCTTGACAGAGGTGAGCTCAGAGTTTTGTCCCTTTGGAGCAAGGAAACCCCTCCTGGCAGTCGAGGGGAGCTCAAGATTGGGTCCCTTTGGATGGGGAAACCCCTCCTGGCAGAGGGGAGCTCAGGGTTGGGTCCCCTTGGATTTGGGAACCCCTCCTGGCAGAGTGGAGCTCAGGAATGAGTCCTCTTGGATTTGGGAACCCCTCCTGTCAGAGAGGAGATCTTGGATCAGGGAACCCCTCCTGGCAGGTGAGGGGAGCTCAGGGTTGGATTTGGGAACCCCTCCTGCTCCCTGTCCTGGCCACGTGGAGCTGGGAGGCAGCCACACTTCTCAGCCATGTCCATCTCTTTCCAATTCACCCAGCCAGGTGCATTCCTGTTCCCAAAATTACCCCAAAGCAGGGCTGGGAGTCACCTTTCCCCCTCAGCCCATTCCAGACACTCACCTTTCCCCTGCCAGCCCGGGTGAGGCCACGGGGATGTGTCGGACATCCAAACTAAAACGGAACAAATCCCATCTTGCTGCTCTCACCCACTTTGCCCTCATCCCTGGGGATCAATTCTCTCCCATCCCTGTTCCCCTGGGGTGAAAGCCGCCGAGGATGAGGATGGTGGTGCAGGGCAGCAGCCACATCCCCAAGAACACCCTGCCCTTGCCTGGGCACGGGGATGTCCTGCGGGTCCTGCCCTGGCCAGAGCTGCCCCGTCCACCCTGCAGCATCCCCAGTTCCTGCCGTGAGCCCTCGGGGAGCAGTTTGCAGCCCGGAGGAGACTCCACAGGCCTTGCAAGCAGGAAAAACCCGACCAGGGCCATGCCCGGGGAGAAAGGGGACCCTGGGGTGGCAGGTCTGGGGGAGAGGAGCTCCCAGCAGACATCAAAAGATCAGTTCTGAGCCCTGCAAACAATCCCGGCAGCTTTCAGGCTCTTCAGCGGCATTCCAGTCTAACCGGGGCTGCCTTGCATGATAATCAGGCTTAATTACTGCTTTATCGCTTGATTGCCGTGCTGGGCCCTTGGAGCTGCAGTGTTGCTTTCGCAGTTTACTTTTTGTATTTCCTCCCCTTCGCCTTCCCCGCCAGCACAATTAGCAAATAGGTGAGAACGGGGAGGGCCAGGGCGATGCCCAGCAGGGAGCGAGAGGCTCCCCAGGCCAACCTGGGGGTGAGGGGGTTTAATTCAGGTTTGCACCGATGGCCTGGAACAAACCAGCAAGGTCAATGCCCCACGGGCATCCCCCGGCGGCTGCGGCGGGGCCGGGAGGATGCGGGGCTGTGTGAGCGCCGTGACACGCGAGGGAGGGCTGTGGTTCCCTTTGAGTCATTGCCTGACCTTGGCTGAGTCTGCCCCTGGCTCCCCCAGCTCGGGGAACCGGCTGGCCCAGGGCGTGGGGTGAAGCTCGGCACCCAAAATGTTCCCAAAATGACCCCAAATGTTCCCAAAATGACCTGCGGGTCCCCGGGGGAGCCCGAAGCCTTCCCTGATAGAACCTGGAAAAAAAAAAGGGATTTGAGGCATCTCAGCAATGCCCCATGAGGAGGGCGCCAAACCCTTTGCCCACCTTGGTTTGTCGCAGCCTGGCAGAGCTGGCAGAGGGGGGGAGAGTGGGGGTGAGGCGCTCCCAGCCACCCGCAGCGAGCGATCCCTGGTGGCACCGGCTTTGGGACATCCCCCGTGTGTCACCGCCTGCTCCGAGTCACCCTACAAACACAGTAAGGTGCTCTGGGGTCTCACCTTTGGAAATGTGGGCACGTTCCTGGTGTGGCAGTGTGGGTAAGGGACATCCCTGCAGGATGACACCGAGCTTGGGGTGCAGGGTGTCCCCCCAAGAGAGGGGAGAGCTGGGGTGAGTGACATCCCTGCAGGATGACACCGAGCTTGGGGTGCAGGGTGTCCCCCCAAGAGAGGGGAGAGCTGGGGTCCCGTGGGTTTGGATCACGAGTGCTGGGAGCCAGTGAGGCTCTGCCTGGGTGCTGCTTTCCCTCATCCTCAGGGTCCCCCCAGACCCGGCAGGGACCTCAAGGCAGCAGTGACACCTTGGGGACCACAAGCCACATCCTGGGGCTGGAATCACCCGAGCACAGGGAGGAGAAAGGTCCTGGCTGGACCTTTCCTGCTGCAACTCCCCAAAACCCCCCTCAGCACCCAGTCCCAGGAGTTTGGGTGCCAATTCCCACCAGACAGTGATGGGAGTGGGATGAGAGCAGGACAGGAGGTGCTGAGACCCATCCTGCTCCCTGGGTGCGGATTTCTTCTTAATAATTGTAATTTTTTTTCTTCTTTTTCTCCTTTTTTTTTTTTTTTTTTTGTACGTTGGCTTTTTCGCGGGCTTTTTGTGGCGAGGTGTGCGGGGAGGCGGCAGCGTGGCTAATCTGCTTTGTGAATAGAGCCTCACCGGGGGGGCGGCCGAGGGGATCGGGGAGGTGGAAGGAGCCGCATATTTGGGATTCCATCATCTGGGTGGGCTCCTTCTCCCCAGACTCTCAGGATGTGGGAAATGGAAGATGAAAGGAGCTGCATTTCCAGCCTCTCGGGTTACAATGTCTAAAGCAGAAAGGGGTGGTTGGGGAAAGAAAGAGAAAAAAAAAAAAAAAAAAGAAAAAAAGAGCGGGGAAGGGGGGGAATGGGATGCTACAGGGAAACCTGGGTTGGGAAATGGCCCGGGTAGGTTGGGGCAGGGAAGGGGGCGGCTGGGGCCGAGCCGCTCGTGTTTCACATCACGTCAGGGCTGAGGAATTTCCTCTGCTCTGGGGGTGCCTCGCAGAGAAAAAGGGGGAGGCTTTAAGGTTAGCTGGGGATGAATAATAGCCAAGAGAGGGATTAGAAGTGTTACCCAGGGGCTGCTGTTTACAAGCAAACCCTCCTGCCGAGAGCAGCAGGGGAAAGTGGGATGCATCGGGGTGATGGTGGGGTGATGGATGTGCCACCCACATCCCACATCCCTTCCCCCAGAGCACAGGGGGGATCCCCCCAGCCCCTGAGAGATTTTGTCCCCAGCATCAGCAGGGTCCCAGCACACGTGGCATGTCCTGGGGTGCCCAGCCTGGCTGCCCCTCCTGCCCCCCAGGAGATTTCCCACCCTTCTGTCACCCTGAGTTGCAGACACCCAGATCATCCCTGTGAGAATCCACAGGAGGATTTGTGTCACCCCTGGAGAAGGACCAGGGAGAAGGGATGTAAGGAGTGGGGAGGGGGCACAGAGACACAGCCTGGGGGCAGTGCCCGGGCCTGGGGCTTGTACCCTGCTGGGTGATGGGAGCAAACCCTGGGCCTGGGCCATCTCCTGGCATCATCCCACCACTGCAGGTTTTGTCCCCAAACACTTCATTTTCATTTCCCCTTCATTGTTATCCTGGGTGATGCAAGGTCGAGGTGAGGAGGAGTGAAGGGAGCCACATTTCTCCTATGCTGTTCCATATGGTCCTAGGACAGCTGGGAAGGGATTGTCACAGGGTGGAAGTGCAGCCTCCAAGCTGGGCCCAGGGAAACAGTGGGATCCACCCTGGGATAATGGCAGAGACACTGGAATGTGCTGTGGGCAACTGGGCTCCACTTCTAGGGGCTGTTCTCCTTGATTTAGCCCAGGGAAACTGAGGCACAGGGGGGCCAGGAAGCCCCTGTGAGGCTGGAGTGGGGAAATGAGCTCATTCCAGCCCATAAAGGGGATAAAAGATCAGGGAAAAGACGTGGCTGGAATCAGCTGAGTGTTGTTTGGAGGGGGCTGAGCTGGGGCACCCACACTGGTGAGACCCCTGACTGTGCCTGAGGACCCGGACCTGGCCCAGTGACAGCACCAGGGACTGGCATCACTTGGGGGACACAAAATCCATCCATGCCCGAGGTTGGGCTGACTGCAGCCTCACCTGCCCCGCTTAACAGATTTCTTCCTGCAGAGCATTTGCACAAGAAAAGCGCCTTGTAATGGCCGTAGAACAAGTGGCGGTGGCTAACTGCGGGCAGGAGGGTGCTCAGCTCTCCTCTTCCCCCTCCACCCTGCAAACCCCTGCCTGTTCCCAGGTACATTCCTGGCATTGCTCCGTCCTGGAGTGCAGGGAGGGCCCTGACCCCCTGAGCATGGGAAAAATGCCTGTCTGCGTGCGAGAAAGGAGGTGCAAATAGTGCGGGGTGAGGAGGTCAGCCGGGAAATCCCTTTCATCTCCTCCCGGGCCTTCGCCGACACGCGGCCTGGGAGCGCGGGGGTTTGTGTGCAGCTGGAACAGAGGAGGCTCCCCATGCTGCTTCCGAGCTGGAGGAGGCTGAATCGCCACGTGGGGATGGGATGGGCTGGCCAGGTGACAGCGGCCACCCCCAGCATGGGCGATGGGTGTGACATTTGTCCCCTTGTGCCACTCAGCGGTCACCGGGCTCTGCCACACGCCAGGGCGAGGGGGCAGAGGGAACCCCCACAGCCCACAGTGCCCCTGGCACACAGGTACCAGCTCTCCGTGCTGGTGGGTGAGCCCAGTTCGTGACAGGGACGTTCCTGGGCACAGGTCACTGTCCCAATGTCACCCCAGAGAGCTCTGAGTGACGGAGGGACCAGACTGGTGCTGGAGATCCCATGGAAACGCATCCCCATCTGCACCAGACCTGACACTGCTGCAAAGGCTGGGCCTGGCTCTGCACCTGGGCTGCTGCAGCAGGAAAAAATCTCCTGGCAGGAGCACAATAAAAGGCAGGTCTTGCCCTCCCTGTTTGGCAAAAACCTCCTGAGTGGAGGAGAAGGGGAAACCCCTGAGGAGCCCGGGAGATCCCGGGGCCACCCCATCCTCTGCCGCAGTCTCGCTGCATTCTGTCCCTCCTCTCTATCTCCGTATCCCACCTGGACAATTACAAACCTCTCCCTGCGGTTTGAACTCTGCCATCTCCCTCCCAGCAGCACCCCCCTCATCACCGCGGGCCATCGTCGTCATCGCTGTCACCTGCCCTTGTTGGCCAAAGGAGGAGTCCGAGCGCAGCCCGGCCCGCCCCCGTGCGTGCCGAGCCGGATCCAGCCCGGCTTCCAGGAATCGGGGCTGGCTGTGCACGACAGCTGCTGCCTGCGGTGGCATCCGCTCCTCCTGGTGTGCTCAGCTCCACATCCACCCTTTTCCTAAAGCACCCACTGCTCTGTGGGACTCAGCTCTCCCCAGGGGTTCCCACTGCCTTTCCCCAGCGTGGGACGAGGGCTTCTCCTGCCTGCACAAAGCAGATGGTAAAACACGGCCTAACGAGATCAGAGATTAATCTGCACTTTGCTTCCAAATCGCATAATCATGTAATTATTGCCAGTATCGGGGAGGAGCAGGCTCCTGCTTCCTCCTGGGCCGCTTTGCATGGCAGGATGGTGTCAGGGGTGGGATCCTGCCCTGCTGCAGTGCAGGGCACTGTGGTGTCACTGCAGTGGGACTGCCCAGTGTCCTGCTGGTTCATGGCCTCAGCTCAGCGTCCAATGTGAGGTGTTGGGAGAGGCTCAGGCGTGTGGGAGCAGCTCCCCATCACACCCCCCATCCCTGTCCAGCCTTGCTCTGGGGTTATCCACCTTGTGCCAGGGCAGGAAACACATCCCAGAGCACCTTTCCACAGGAGCAAACCCAGCCCGGTGACTCCCAGTTCCCACCAGTAAGAGTCCCTGTGGTGGAACTGGGCTGTGGAACAGCAGATGTGATGCTGCTCTGTGCCCTGCACAGGAGTCAAGTGCCATCAGCACCATCCACTGCTGCCCTAGCATCTTCTCTTGCTTTTGTGGGAGAGGAAACGGGGAAAATCCCACATTTAGGGCAGCACGTGTGGCTATTCATTGGCTCTGAATTCCTGGGTGGCTGTGGCAGGGCCCCATTATCAGCAGGTCTGGCCTGTTTGCTGGAAAAGGGCGGCAGTGGGGCTGGGTGACCCCACACTTCCTTCCTTTCCTGGAAGCCGCTTGCTGCGGCGTGACGCCCGCTCTGATAACAGCTGCTTTCACAACACGGGCTGGGGCTGCCTCATCCCTGCTCTGTCATCCTCCTTCCCGCCCAGCAAACAGCCCCTGTCCTCCCTGCCCCAGTTTGCCTCCTTTCCAAGGTGGGAACACAGCCCTGAGTACTGCAAGAGAGAGGGTGTGGGTATGTCCCACTGCGGGGTGTAATGAAATGTATTGGGCCTCAGCCTTGCTGTCTGTCTGTCTGTCTATCTATCTATCTATCCATCTATCTATCTATCCATCCATGAATCCATGAATCCATCCATCCATCCATCCATCAATCCATCCATCCATCCATCCATCCATCCATCCATCCATCCATCCATCCATCCATCCATCCATCCATGAATCCATCCATCAATCCATCCATCAATCCATCCATCCATCCATCCATCCATCCATCCGTCCATCTGTCCATCAATCCATGAACCCATCCATCCATCCATCCATCCATCCATCCATCCATCCATCCATCCATCCATCCATCCCTCCATCCATCCATCCCTCCATCCGGGCAGTGAGGGTTATGCTGGAGGCTCCCTTTGCACCCTTGCACTGGGGGAATGAGGAGAACTGGGGGTCCTTCTCCACCCTGGCAGCACCCAGGGAAGGGCTCATGAGCTGTGCTGACCCACAGAGCTGCCCCTGTGGCCGTGCACTCTCTGTTCCTTGGGGTGGATGGAGGACCTCAGTGCGAGGTGCAGGATGGGACAGGAGTGGCTTGGGGGGTTCTTGGTCCCCCTGTGCCCAGGGCAGAGCAGTTGGTGGCTCCTGTGTGCACGCAGGGGCTGAGCAATCACAGCTGCCATTGCAGGGGAGCGGCAGGCAGGGTCCTGCCTCACTCAGGTGTGCCCAGCACGGTCCCCTCCCTGCGTGGTGGCAGGTCCCTGCACGCCCCAGGAGCCACCGCCGCGGGTCAGGGAGGGACAGGCTGAGGGGGAAACTGAGGCAGTGCTGGGAATGCCATGACTTGCCTGAACTCTTCTGGAAAGGGACCCAGCAGCCCTGCCTGCTCTCTGGACCCTGCTGGTGTGCAGCTCTGGGGGCTGTGTGGAGCCAGGCTGGTGCTAACAGGGTTTGGCTGTGGGTTTGGAAACCTGGCAGGGGCTGGTGCTGAAATCCTCCCAAACCCCATTGGGATCCACTCTGCACTTCCCTGTGCAGGGAAAAAGGATCAGCATCAGGGTCTGGAGTTCAGGGACCTCCCTGTGAGCCTGGTATGGCCGAGCTGGGCTCCTTGGCCCGTCCAAGGAGGAAGTTTGCAGGGTGGATTCCAGCAGACAGGTAAACAGCAGCCAGATGGGACCCAGATAGCTGCCCAGAGCCACCCTCCAGGCTGGGTTTGCACAGCCCCAGTGTGTATTTGCTCTGGGGAGGGCTTTTCCCTCTGCTGGACGTCAGCAGCAGGGCCAGGACGTCACCCCAGCAGCTCTGCCGGGCTCCTGGTCACGCTCCTGGCCAGGTGCCTGATCCAGGGCTGCACTGCCCAAAGTGCCACTGGCCCCAGCCTCGCCTCCCGGTGCCAGCAGATGCCCAGGGCTCCTCTGACATGGCCAAAAGGGCTGTGGGTGTTCAGGTGGTGCTGGGCTGGGGGTTCTGGCCTCACTGGACCCCTCTGGAGCAGGGCAGGGCTGAGGGGTTCTGCTGACTCGCCCGGCTCAGGCAGCAGAGGTGGCTGGCAGAGGATGCCAGGCATGCCCTGGCACACGTGCAGGAGCACCTCACACCCAGCCCTGCTCTGCAGTGCCACCGGGAAGCTCCCAGCTCTGTTGTGAGATCCTGGCTTGGCTCATCCAGCTTGCTCAGCTCATCCTTCTGCTGCCACACCCAGCCTTCCCTGCTCCCGGGGGAAACTGAGGCACGGGGATGGCAGGATGGCTGCAGGGACATGGAGTGAAGCTGCTGAGGGAAGGTCACAGAGCATCAGCCACCCATGGAGCAGCACTTCATCCCAGGTGCTGCTGTGTCACCCGGAGCCCCGGGGCTGCATCTCTCCCAGCCCGTGGATGCTGCTGGGCTGTTTCTTCTCCCAGGTTTCCATCACTCCCCATCCCTGCAGGCCGAGGTGACAGCTCTGGGGCGCAGTGCCCACCGCAGCATCACCGCAGCATCACCGCATTCCCTGCCCTTTGCGTGGTGATGAATAATGCAGAGCCCAACCCCGAGGGCTCCTGGCTTCCACAGGAGGAGCTGGAGGCTGCTCCCTTCGCCTGCCGGGGCACGGAGGGGAAATGCCGGGTCAGGACCCCGTCAGCGTGTGTTTACTGTGTCAGGAGAAGCCGTAAATTCACCCGGTTTAATTGAAAGCCAGTGCTGTGGGTTTGGCTTAATCCACCCTCCTCCTCCTCCTCCATTAGATAACGTCTCGCTGAAACCACTTTGCAAGCTCACGGCATTCCTGTGTGCTGAGCACCGGGCGGGACACACGGCCACGGCCACGCCGGGGGCTCACAAATCCCTCGGGGACACTTTGCTGCTGCCACCTCTGGTGCCTGTAGGAGCGTCGGGGGGTAGCACGGTCGCGACAGACGGACACGAGAGATCTCTGCAGCCAGGTCCTGGAGCTTGTGGGTTATTGCAAAGGGCCTGGGTGCAGGGCCCTGCTGGGAGCTGCCAGCCACAGCTGGAGCAGGCCTGAGAGAAGAGAGGGGGAGAGAGGATGAGAGGGTGAGAGAGTAAAAGGGTAAGAGAGCGAAGTTCCCATTACAATACAATAAATCTTCTTCTGTGTTGAATATTCTGATTCTCACTAACCAATCTAGTACAAGATACAAATCCTACAGCATTTCCACACAGCCTATAAGAATCATTATATTGCCATACTGTGTTACATTTTAAACCCTAAAAACTCCTCTTTGGGCCCCTTCTGCCAAGCTGTAGGGTCTGCTCTGACCCTTGGAGCTGTCTGCAAGCAGAGGGTGTTGTTCCATCAAAAGGGGATCACCTTCAGCCAGCCACACCATTGTTTTCCAGTTGTTCAGTAACTGAGGGATCTCAAAGCTTGCTTTCATTTCAATCTCCCTTATAGTTTCCATATTCTCAAAATCTTTTGCCAGACAATCGTATTTATAAGGCTTTCCTGTTTCATCTTCCCCAACAGGTCCCCGACACTCATCCGGCCCCAATCCCAGTCCCACTGACCCACTCGTGACATGAAACAGCAGAACAGGGTGGCTGAGGGTGGTGGGATGCAGGAAGATGCAGAATTGGGCTGGAGAAGCACCCTGAGGGAAGCCAGGAGCGGATTCAAAGGGCTGAAGGAGAAAAGATAAAGGGAAATTCTTTGGGTGGGGGGAAATCCCAGCTGGGATGGGCTGGGATGTTCCCAAAAAGAGCTGCTGGGGAGGAGCAGTGGGAACCTTCTCAGTCTCCGTGCACCAGAGGGGTCAGCACTGCTTCTCACCCCAACAAAGGGAAACTGAGTCACAGAGCTGGGCAGTGCTCGGGGGGCGCTCGGAGTCGGGGCTGTTTGTGGGGAGCCCGTTCCTCCTCGGGCTTCTGCAGAACTGGTGGAGGAGGAAGCGCCCAGGCCACGGGGAGGTCAGACACTCCCGTGCGCTCTGTCCCCTGTCCCCTGTCCCCACCGCCTCGCGGGGACACCCGGGGGGACCCCGCTGCCTCCCCCTGCCCGCAGCCACGGAACGGAGGAACCCCGGCATCTGGCACAGGGGGGAATTCCCTTTGCCAGCGGAGTTCAGGCAGAGGCCAGGGGCGGCCGGAGCTGCCGGGGTGTCCCGCGGCCGCCGCTGACCTGCCAGGAATGCTGTGAGTCACCGGGAAAGCATCCCCGGGCCGGCAGCCCCGCTCCGTGCCTCTGGAACCGGCACCTCGGGCCTTGGGGTGCCGGGCCCGGGACACCTCGGATACACCCCGAGACATCCCGGGACAACCTGGGACACCCTGGTACACCCCGGTACACCCCAGGACACCCAGGACACCCTGTTACAGCCTGGGACACCCCAGTACACCCCAGTACAGCCCGGGACACCCCGGGACACCCCGAGACACCCTGGGACACCCTGGTAATCCCGGGACACCCCGATATACCCCGGGACACCCCGGCACACCCCCGTACATCCCGGGACACTCCCGAGGGGCACGGGCAGTGCCCACCCCGGGGTGAGCCCCGACGCTGCGGACAGCCCGGCACACGGGCAGGGCCAGGGCAGGCCAGGAGCGCTCCCCAGCTCCGGGAAGGGCAGACATGAACTCAGCCTCTCCGAGAGGGAAGAGCTGACGCGATGCTGGGAGGTCACCCGGGGCCGGGACGCCGGCCCAGCCCAGCCCGGGGCTCTCCCGCTCGGCACCGGGAGGGGAGCGGGAGATTCCCCCGGAGGCGGCTCCGGCCCCGCTCCTTCCCCCAGGGCAGCCTTATCAGCTGCCTTTATCAGCTCGGCCGCAGAGGAGAGAAAGGCTTTTCCCACTGGCGCCTTATCGAGCCTCGGACGCTGCATTGTTTCTGGTCACGTTGCAAAATTAAAGAGGCAAACGGCATTTCGGGGAGGAATTGTAAATTCCTGGAAGATTATCTGAGCATGGCACCTGTCCCCTGGTGTGGGGCACTGGGAGTGGGAATCCCAGGAGGGGACAAATCCCAGAGCATCCATCCCTCTGTGGGTGAGCACCCAGAGCCTGCCCAGCTGTGCCCTCACAGCTGGATACATCCTAAAGGCGAGGGACTTTCTGTGTTTTCAGAAAACTCTCACGAGCAGCACCCATGGGAGGCCACAGCCAGCACTACGAGCAGGACCGTGGCGACTACAAGAGTCCTTTCCCCTGGTGGCAGAGCAGGTTCCTGCCTCCAGACCCGGCTATTTTCTGCTTGGTGCACCCAGCCCAGCCCAGGGACTGGCATCCCAAGGGGCTCTGAGGTTCTCTGCCCTCCTTCTGCTGAGCCAGGGCCAGCTGGGGTGCAGGGGGTGTGCATGGACCCACGAGTTTCTGGGAATTGAGCTGCCAGACCTCACCCCACGCTCACCACAGCTTCTGTTCCTGGGAAGAGAGGGGACAGGGACACGAGCAGCACCCATGGGTGGCTGCAGACAAGCAGGATGGGGAAACTGAGGCACAGAGCAGGTCCCTGGGCTGCCCGTGGTGTCACCAGAGCTCGCTGAAGAGCACACAGCTGCTGAAGGAGGCAGCAAGGCCAGGAGCTGCCCCTGGAGCTGGGAAAGCATCTTCTGGGCTGGATCAGACTCCAGAGGATGCAGCCCTGGAGCCTCCTCGCTGCTCCCCTGAATTTCCACCCACCTTCAGGCTATTTTTCCTTACTGAAGTGCCTCTTTGCAGGGCGGCTGGCAGAGGGGGGCACTGCCTTTAAGTGTATTTGATGGATAATTCCTCATTACTCTAATGCATTCGCAAGCTGGGATAATTGATGGATGTTTAACAGGATGCGTTTCCGACAGTCGGCTGGAGAAATGGACTCCCATTACTCTGCAAACGTTTCTTTTTACCATTGAACTCCTTTGTTTCAATTGATCCTCGCCTTTCCCATCACTTGCTGCTCATTAATAATCCCCAAAGCAGCTGCTCCCCCACTCCAGCTCCTCCCAACCTGCCATGCCGGAGGCTTTAGCAGGGGTTTGCCAGCAGATCTGGGCACTGCTGCAGTTTTATAATAAACAAGATTTCTTTTTTCCTCCCCAAAGTGAGGCAAAAGCCGAGCAGGAGCAAGGCAGGCACTGCTGGGGAATCTCCCGGGTCCATCAGAGTGATAGCAGCTGCTAATCAGGGGCAATTTGGGCTGGAGAGGGGGAGCTGCAGGTCGCTGGGGCTGAGCCGAGCCCAAGGGAGAGGTCGCCCTTTGGGGCTGGTATCAGCCCAAGCCAGGCTTGGAGCTGAGCCCTGCTCTGCCTGCAGAGCTTTTATCTGCAGCTCCCCGAGCTCAAGGAAGGGCAGCCAGGGGTTATCAGCCCTGCCTGTGCCCTGAGCAGGCTCCATGCCCACGCACAGAGGGTCCCTGTGTCCCCACCCTGCGGGGGGCTGGGCTGCAGGGGACATCTCCCACTCGCTGAGCAGCCTGGCATTTCATCCCCTGGCATTTCATCCCCCGGCGTTTCCTCAGCACAGCCCTTGGCAAACAGGGCTCCTTCCACTCCCAGGCACGGCTCTGGCCCTGCCCCAGTGCTGGGGGCACTGAAGCCCCCACGTTCCAGGCTGCCAGCAATGCTCAGGGGATACCAAGGAGCTTTTCCCCACGGTGCTAAGGTGTTCCCACTCCCAATCCTGGTGCATCCCAACCCAAGGTGCTCCCTTGATGTTCCCCTGCACCCTCAGGCCGATGCTCCCCCTGTTTTCCTGCTGCAGCCCCGTCCTTGGCCACTCTCACCCTCAGGTCTGGGCTCAGACTCTTCCCCTCCATTCCCAGACCTCCAGCCCTGCAGGACCACCCCTCACACCTTCACTTCTCCTTCCCAGGTCCCCCAGAGCTGCAGGTGGATCTGCAGCCTCATCTCTCTTACCCTGACATCACCCAGCCATGCACAGCACTGGGGCAGGAGCTTGCACTGCTCACTCCAGGCACTTGCCATCATCTGACCCAGTCCTGCAGCATCCTTTGTCCTTTTCCCATCCACATCTTGCCCAGGATGAGGCACAAGAGCCTTGGCACAGGAGAAGAGCATCCACAGGCCTGGCCTAAGGCAGAATTTAAGAGGAAAAAAAAAAAGATAAAAAGGAGAAAAAACCCCAAGTCCATAGAGGAGAAAATCAGCTGTGGCTGCTCAGGGGTTACACAGACCCGAGTGGGTGGAAGGAGGGGGATTCAGGTCAGCTGGGGAGATGGGACAGGACAAGACTGTGAGAGCTGGGAGTGGCTGAGATGGAGTGTGGGGAATAGGGGAGCCACAGGAGATGTTCCTGCCCTGGGCTGACCCTGTCCCAGGGCATGGACCCACTGATGGAGCCCACGCTGCTGGGGCCATGAGAACAGCAAACCCCAAATGGCTGAGCCATGGGACTGAGCTCCTGCACTCCCCAAAACGTGGCCTGCACCCCTTGCATGCAGAGCAAACAGGCCTGGGGCCATGGCTGATTGTCCCCAGAGCCCCATGCCAGGGAGCAGCTGGCTGCAAACACTCCCTGCTCCTCTGCACAGCCTCAATCTGCTTTTGGGGGGCTCCCTTTGAGGTCTCAGGAGGGTCTGGGGATGACAGAGGAACCACAGCCCATGTCCACCATCCTCTACAGGATTAACACCCTGAGAAGGGATGAGCTCCATGGGCAGGGATGGATGAGACCCCTGTGGCTGCAGACAAGGTGCTGGGCAGGTGGGGGACAGAGGGACAGCAGGGACTGGGATTTGTCAGTGCTTCCATAAAGGACACCCCAGGATTTGCCAGTACTCCCACAAAGCACATCCAAGGATTTGCCAGTGCTCCCATGAAGCACATCCCAGGATTTGTCAGTGCTCCCATAAAGGACACCTCAGGATTTGTCAGCACTCCCATAAAGGCACCCAGTTTGTCATACACATCCCAGGATTTGCCAGTGCTCCCATAAAGCATATCCCAGGATTTGCCAGTGTTCCCATAAAGCATATCCCAGGATTTGTCAGTGCTCCCATGAAGCACATCCCAGGATTTGCCAGTGTTCCCATAAAGCCCATCCCAGGCAGGATGTGTCCTGGAGATGCCCCCAGCGACTCTGGAGCTGCCCCATGAACAGCCCTGCTCTGTCCCTGCCCATAATTTGGAGCATTTCTGAGCCTGGGCACACCTGGGGGGTCCCACAGAGCTGCCAAACCCAGCTCTGATCCCCTCCTGAACTGCAGAGCTGCTCTTAAATCATCGCGGGAAGGCTGGTAAAAGCCTCGGTGCCTTCAAGCATGAAATACAAAGCACTCACCACCCCCTTTCAGCCTCTTCCCTGAGTGCCCGGCTCACCACATGAAACCTTTTATATCCCCCCCTCCCCGTTCTCCCCCATCAGCCCGGAGAGCGCCGGCACGGCCAGCAGCACAATCCCAAATTGCTCCCTTTATTAGGGAAAATAAAAAAAAAAAAAAAAGGAAGAAAAACCCGAAGCTTCGATTTCCTTTCTCACCTCTGAAATGGCCCCAACCCCAACACTGAGCCCGAACCCAAACACACCAAAGGTTTGGTTTGAACGGGAAGGGACCAGGGAGGCATTTTGCAGCGAGGGAGGGTGTGAGTGCAGAGGAACCGTGGGGATGTGTGCAGGAGCATTGGTGGGTAGGACAGTGGGGACAGACAGAGATGAGAGATCTCTGCAGCCAGGGCTGGGAACTTGTGGGTTATTGCAAAGGGCCTGGGTGCAGGGCCCTGCTGGGAGCTGCCAGCCACAGCTCGAGCAGGCTGAGAGAGGAGAGGGGGAGAGAGGATGAGAGGGTGAGAGAGCAAAAGGGTAAGAGAGCAAAGTTCCCATTACAATACAATAAATCTTGTTCTGTGCTGAATATTCTAATTCTCACCAACCAATCTAGTCCAAGATACAAATCCTATAGCATTTCCATACAGCCTATAAGAATCATTACATTACCACACTGTGTTACATTTTAAACCCTAAAAACTCCTCTTTGGGCCCCTTCTGCCAAGCTGTAGGGTCTGCTCTGACCCTTGGGCCTGTCTGCAAGCAGAGGGTGTTGTTCCATCAAAAGGGGATCACCTTCAGCTGGCCACACCATTGTTTTCCAGTTGTTCAGTAACTGAGGGATCTCAGAGCTTGCTTTCATTTCAATCTCTCTTATAGTTTCTATATTCTCAAAATCTTTTGCCAGACAATCATATTTATAAGGCTTTCCTGTCTCATCTTCCCCAACAGATGTGGAAGGACCCCAGTGGCTGGATCAGGGCTGGTACCCAGACCACGGGACCAGGAGGGCTGATGGAGCCTGGTGCTGCTCCCGCAGGCGGGGATGGGATCGGGATCCTCAATCCCACTGCAATCCCGGGGCATGGAGGCAGCCAGGGCTGCCTCAGGGGGCTGCCCAGCATCCTCCCTGCACCCTGGAGGTGGGGAGAGCCCCGTGGGGCGATGTCCCGGCGGGCAGATGGGGCTGGGGGTGTCCCGGAGCCGGGGGAGGTGCAGATGGCGCGGGCTGGGCCCCGTCACGCTGCCATCCATCAGCGCCGGCTCCTCCGAGCGCGGCAGCGGCTCCGGGCTGTAAATCAGACCTGAACAAGGCTCAGGGTGTCTCTGCAAGGCCTGGCCTCGCTGCTGGCATTCCCTCCGGTGGCAGCGTCGCCACGGGCAGACCTTGTGTCCCCGCCGGCCCGGCAAAGGGCGCCCGAGGACGGCTGCCAGAGGATGCTGAACGTGCCACCTCCTGCTGCGGGGGAAAAGGGCCCAGAGGAGCAGGAACGGCAGCTCCTGGCAGCCTGAACCCCTGCTCAGCCGTGTTCCTCCTGTTTCCCACCCCCCCGTGCCCTGCTGATGGAGCCCCAGCCGAGCAGGTGTCTCCCCTCCTGCCAGGTCCTGCTGGTGTTTGTAGAGGACAGTGAGGCACCCACAGACCCCACACGGCACCCACAGACCCTGCACAGAACTCACAGACCCTGCACGGCACCCACAGACCCTGCACAGAACTCACAGACCCTGCACGGCACCCACACACTCTGCAGGGCACCCACAGACCCTGCACTGCACCCACAGACCCTGTAGAGCACCCACAGACCCTGCAGTGCACCCACAGACCCTGCAGGGCACCCACAGACCCTACAGGGCACCCACAGACCCTGCACTGCACCCAGTCCCTCCCCAGAGCAGGATTTGTCTGCGCAACACCAGGACTTGGCCCCCAAGCTGCCCCGAGGAGAGGCTGGGATGGGGACAGGGCCTCTCTGAGTGTCCAGAGGCTGTTTGGTCTCTGCACATGGCCTGTCACCTTGTCCCCATCCTGCCTGGGACAGTGTCTGGGGGGGTTTCAATCCCCTCCTCCCCATTTTCCTCAGCATCCTCTGGGTGTGGTGCAGCCCAAGGCAGCCCAGCATCCTTCCCACGTGCTTTATTCTCCCTCCTGGTGCTGGAGCCGGTGCTGCTGAATTGTTTCATCTCTTTCCAAAATTTGCCTCCCTGGGAGCCAGCCCAGCCCTCAAACTGTGCCATGCAGGCACCCCCGTGGGTGCTGGGTATTTCTGGCATTGCTGCCTCACCCAGAGGCACCACTCTGCCATCAGGGTTTGCTTTTTGGGGTTTCACTTTCCTTCCCCGGGTTTCTCCCATTGCCTCCAGGCTCCCTCGTGTCCATCCAGAGCTGGGGCAGGTCCAGCTCTTCCCTTACAAACACCGAGCCCTGCTCTGGCTGCATCCCTTCCTGATGCCAACCAGCCTTGGCACGGAGAGGGCAAACCCCAGAGCAGGGTCTGCGGGTGCTTCATTGTCCCCTCCAAACCTCCCTGCTCCCGACAAAAGGCTGATCTGATCCGTTCCTTCCCTTCCGCGGGGTGGGGGAGAGCGGCTGAGCTCCCTGCCTGGCTCATGTGAGCATCTTTCATCCCTGCTCATCCCGAACGTGCTCACATGTAAGGAGTAATTACTGCCTGGTGACTCAGCCGTTCTGGCAAACACCCCACGGCTCCATCCCCGTGCAGCTCCCCCTGTTATCCCCCAGCCCTGCTCAGGGCTGTGAGCTCAGGGCATCCCCAGCAGCAGATTTTGGGGGAAGCAGCTCAGAGCGTCCCTTTGAGCTGTTCAAGGCCCGGGGACAGCGATGCTCTCCAAGGGGCTGCGCTCCAGCATCCACCCGGCACATCCCGGCCCGGGAGCAGGGGAGGGCTGGGCGGCTGCGATTATTCAATCTGGAGCAACCCTGACCTGCTGACAAAGGCAAAGTTATTTTTAAAAAACAACCACTCAGCGAAATTCGCCTCTGCTGCTCGTCCTGCTGCTGCTGCTGCTGCTGCTGCCCGCCGGGGAGAGATCCGTCCCGGGAATCGCTGCCCTGGGATGGCAGCACGGGGTAGGGGCGTGGGCTCTGCTCCACACCCTCCAGGCTCCCTCCCCCGCTGGGTTTTTAGGCTGTCAAATCTTCCCCAGAGCCACGGGAGCATCACAACCTGCTTCCCAGCATTATTTATAGTTAATATATTATATTAATATAATAAAATAATATATTCATATATTAATAATGTATATAATATAATAGTATACTCATATATTTATAATATTTATATCTATATTTATATTGTATTATATTTATAGTTAGCATATTATATTTATATAATATAGTTATATATTGAATATATATATTTAATATATTTATCTATTAATTATAGATTACATTTATATAATATACTATTATATTATATTATATTATGTTATGTTATATATTATATTATATTATATTATATTATATTATATTATATTATATTATATTATATTATATTATATTATATTATATTATATTATATTATATTATATTTCTAGTTATTATATTGTATGTATTATTTCTAGCCCCACGTGCATAGTGAGCCTGGGGCACCCCGAATGCACCCCCCAGAGCATCTCCCTGCTCCCTCCAGCAGCAGCAGAACGGATTCTGAAGGGCTCAGGGATATTTTGATGTCAGGGTGGTGCTCACTGCAGCAATGCAGGGTGCAGGGACTGGGAATCACAAGGATTTGCAGGGTGGGAGTGTGGGGCTGCCCCATCCTCACTGCCCCCTGCTCAGCCTGGGGGTCAGCAGCAGCCTCGGACTCAGCCCAAGTGCTCTGGGGTTTGCCCTCTCCGTGCCAAGGCTGGTTGGCATCGGGAAGGGATGCAGCCAGAGGAAGGCTCGGTGTTTGCAAGGGAAGAGCTGGACCTGCTCCAAATTTCCAGGGTGAGAAAATCTCCCCGAGTCACGCTCCAGCTCCAAACAAACGCTCGGCTCCAGGGGCCGCCGGTGATTCAGCCGGGTGAGACCTCAGCGCTCCCACCTTGCAGCCGCCCCTTTCCATCTGAGAGCGCTCAGGGAGGGTTAATTCCCACTTAAGGGGGGGATGGCTCCAAGATTGCCTGGCTCTTGCCCAGGGCTGTGATCCCAGCCCCACTCGCCTTCACTCCCCCGAGGTGGCCGCGCTGCCCGGGAGCTCTCCTTCCCTTTTATTGCCACGAGGTGAATTAATACCCATTTCCTGAAGCTTTTATAGCTTCCTCCCAAATGGCTCTTACATCAGGGGCATATTGGGTTACAGCAAATACCAGCAGCAAGGAACGAGCCGGGCTTTGCTGTTCCTAAAGCCTCCCGTGCATTTGGGGACCACCAGCCTCCGGTCCCGCTCCCCCCAGAGCCGGGTGGATGCTCTCAGCAACAAACGACTCCCTTGAGATGCTGGGAAACAAGGAGGACTCTCGTGAAGCTCTGCAGGAGGAGCTCTGGGCTGGCTGAACCCCTGGGGGGTGGGGATTGGGGGTGGCCCCCAGTTTCGGGCTGGTTTCGGGGTGCCTGGTGCGGCTGCCGAGGCTCCCGGCTCCGTCTCGCTCCGAGCGCACGCACACCTCTTGGGCTGGTTACTGTAGAAACGAAATTAGCACGGGGAGGGAATGCAATCCCAGAGCTAATTAAGGTAATTACAGCTTCACACCAGCTGCTCACGAGGTCCAAGGACCTTCTGTAACTTGTGGAGGGGATCAGGCGCTGCGGGGGACTTTGAATTCCGATTCCCCCGGACCACGCGGCTTCCGTGGTGGCACTTGTGTCACTCGCCGGTGTGACATTGAGCTGGGGGGATGCACGGCGCCAGATGTGCCCCCCAGATGTGCTGGCCCCACTGCAGCAGTGCGTTTCAGGCTGTGACTGGGGCCTGGGGTGTGTTTGGGGTCCCTGGGGAGCGGCTTTGGAGGGGGGTCAGTGCTGGGGGGTGGCAGGAGGTGCTCTGTGAGCCCAGAGCATCCTCTGGAGGTTGTATTTACAGATGTGGCACTTTGGCTCTTCAGCTGGGGACAGGCTGACCTGGCAGGGAGGCAAACTAGAGCTGGCTTGGGGTCCCCCTGCACCCCATATTTATATTATATTATATTTATTATTTACAGGCTCACGTGCATGGTGAGCCTTGGGCACCCCACATGCACCCCCCAGAGCATCTCTCTGCTCCCTCCAGCAGCAGCAGAATGGATTCTGAAGGGCCCAAGGACATTTTGGGGACCCAGGGAACTGGCTGGCTGGGGCCAAAGGCTGCAGGATGGGTGCAGGCAACAGGGAGGTGGCAGCACCTGGAGCTGGTGGCTGTCAGAGGTGTTTGGGTGGGGTGCTGGAAAACGAGACTTCTCCTCCAGGCTTGGATGAGCCCATTGGAACCAGTTAGACACGCTGGGGATGGGGTGAACGACCTGGCACAGGATCACCCCCAGCATCCAGGGGGGACAAGAACATCCCCAGATCTCCCCACCCTCCTTTCAGCTGGACAAACGTTACCCTCCAGCGGTGCCTTCCCAAAACCCATGGGTTTGGAGCTGATTCCTGGCACTGGTCGAGACTGGAGGCAGGAGAATGTGGCCAAACGTGTTTGTTTGTGCCGAAAGTGCCCTGTGGCGGCGAGGGGCTGGGACCGGGGGGCTCCGCTGCCCGGGGGCTGGCGGGGGCCAGCGCTGGGGACAGGAGCTCCGAGTGCCGCGGTGTGTCAGCAGCAGCAGCGCCGGCAGCGGGCGGTGATTCACCGCTTCCCAGCAGCTGATATTTATTACTCAGCCTCGCTGCGGGGCCGACATGAAATGTGGTCCAGGGAGGGGGAATAAACACCGAGCGGAGCGAGCCGGGGGCGGCAGCGTCGCCCGTGCAACCTGATGGGTTTCCCCATCCTCCCCCTCCCGCTGCTCTCTCCGGCTGGTGGATTTTGATGGGGGAAAATAAAGGCTCACAAAAATCACTCTCTCTCTCTCTCTCCCGGCTTGTCCCCGTTTGCCCTGTGCTTTGGCAGCTCCGCCGCGGTGGGCTGGGACGTGGCAGGAATGGGAGCGAGGAGGGAGGGAGGGACGGCAGGAAGGGGCTCCCCTGGGAGGCTTGGCCCCAGCAGGGTGATGGGACTGAACTGGGACCCTCCTCCTGAATGGGACCCCCCCCTCCTGCCGCCTGTCCTCCGTGGCTTTGGAGAAAGCCGGTCATGATGTTGAACTGCGGGCGTGAGAACTGCCCAGGTCGGTCCACGGATGAGAGACAGGGATGGGGTCCCATGGGATGAAGAGGTGGGGGAGGAGGGGGTCGAACCCCCGAGATGGTTCCCAGAGCTCGTCCTTCACCCTGAGGAGGGTGGTGTGGTGAGAATTTGGGTCTGGGGCTGGATCCCCAGCAGCAGGGTGGATCCACAGGAGCAGGACGGATCCATGGCAGCAGGGTGGATCCATGGCAGCAGGGTGGATCTGGTGCAAAGCACAGGAGCCAAAGCACAACGATGCAGCTGCTGCGAGGGGACAGATCCAGCACAGAGGGATGGCTCGGGTGCGGGCAGCTGGTTGTGCTGCAGGGGCTGGAGCTGCTGCAAAGGGACGGCTCTGATGCAGAGGGATGTGACTCAGAGTGACACGAGTGCCAGGCTTTGTGTATCCCCCCCAGCCCTGCTGATCCCCTCTCCCACCCCGGCATCGCAGGCAAACGGGTCCATCACCTCCCCTCGCCCCCCCAGCAGAGCCCCACCTGTGCCTCAGTTTCTCTGTGCAGCCAAGGGGCAGAGGCTGCTCCATCCCCGTTTCCCTGAGTGCCTCCATGTGTGTGTCCATCCACCCTCCAGCGGCACGGCGAGGACGGGGGCTCCGACCTCCTCCCGCAGCAGCCGGGAAGGGCCGGTGCGAGCTTTCCCCGGGTTATTTATCACAGCTCCGAGTGCCGGTGTGCGGCGGCAGCTCCCGGGGATATTTTTAGCCCGCTGCAGGGAATCACGGCGGCGAGGGCTCGGGAGCAGCAGGAGGGAGGCAGAGAGGGAGAGGTGCCGCAGCACGAAACCCTGCCAGCATTCCTGCTCCGAAAACCCTTTCCAGGGAGGATCCCCGCTCCAGCATGGCTGCGGGGTCACGCCCGGGCTTGGCATCCCTTCGTGGCCTGCTGGGACCCGAGGGACACCCGAGCAGCGGGGGCTGCAGGCTGGGCTGGGGCACGCAGCGAGGAGCCGAGGGCGGCTGCAGCACGCACAGGAGCTGAGCAGGCTGCTGCTGTCTGCTCGAGACAGGAAGACATTAGAGAGCAGCGCTGTCTGCATCCCTAATCGGCCTCGCTCCGCCGCTGCCGCCCGCTCCCCCTCCCAGCGCTGCGCCGGGGGCTGCGGGAAAGCCGGGCCAGGGAGCCCCGGGAAAGCCAAGCTAGGGAGCCCCGGGAAATTCGGGCCAGGGAGGCCTGGGAAAGCCAGGCTGGGGAGCCCCGGGAATGAAGAGCCAGGGAGCCCCAGGATAGTCAGGCTGGGGACCCCCGGGAAATTCGGGCCAGGGAGCCCCGGGAAAGCCAGGCTGGGCACCCCCAGGAAAGCTGGGCCAGGAAGCCCTGGGAAAATCAGACCCAGGACCCCTGGGAAATTTGGGCCAGGGAGCCATGGGATAGCCAGGTTAGGGCATCCTGGGAAAGCCAGGCTGGGGAGCCCTGGGAAAGACAGGCCAGGGAGCCCCGGGTGCTCTGTCCCTGCAGTGGGTGCTGCTGCCCGCCCCACTGCCACCCCTGTCCCTGTGGGTGGGTGCTCTGCAGCACCCGTGTGGCACTGCCACACACCCATGTGCACACACACACACACACACACACACACACGGGTGCATCACTGGCAGGGAAAGAGGGAAAGAGCTCCCACCCTGAGCTCTGGGCTCACCCACCCAGGCCTTGCTGAGCAGGCAGGGACCCCTTGTGCCCAGCCCCCCAAATGCTCTGTAGCTTTATTCTCCTGTGACCCTCTTACCCTCAGTGCCAACAACACTCCCCATTTCCACACCCCAAAGCCCATTACAGCCAGCAGCAGCTGCAGAGCACTCAGTGGCTGCTTCCCAGACACCCCAGGATTTGGGCACATGAGGATCTGGGCATGCAGGACCAGGCTGAGCATCCCAGGGTGCAGGGCTGGGCACCCAGGGTGCAGGGCTGGGCACCCAGAACTGGGGCTGGGCATCCAGGAGCAGAGCTGGGCACCCCAGGATGCAGGGCAGGATTCCCAGGACCAAGGACAGACGCCTTGGGGACAGGGACAGACAGACATTCCCCCCTGGCGGTGCCAGCAGGGCATGGTGCTGATGTGTGAGGCACCGCCCTCCTGTTCCAGGCAGTTTCCCAGTTTATTTTCTCCCCTATTAGATTCCAGCTGGCAGGATGGTTCCTATAAATATACATAAGGGCTCATTTCCATGACAGTTTATTCGGGAGCAAATTCCACAGCTGCCTGGCAGACGCTGCTGCAGTGGGTGAGAGTCGTGCCCGAAACCAACCCTGCCTCAGTTTCCCCATCTGCAGCCCAGGCGACAGGGAATGGCTTTCCCCACATTTTTGACAATCCGTTCCTGGAAAACCCAGGGTGTTATTATCAAGGCTATTTATAGCCCGGTAAATGTGTTATTAATATGATTATTTGCCGTGTAGCAATGGGTAATTGCCCTGGGTGGGGACAGCAGCAGTGTGTGTGAGGTGCTGCATGGGGACGGTCACAGACCCAACCTGCCTCCAGCTGAGGGGGAAACTCACCCCAAAACCCCCAGGAGGGCACTGGGGCGTGCCTGGTGGGTGATGGGGTCCCAGGGCAGAACCAGGGACTCACCAGGGCAGGGGAGGGGGTTTGGTGGCTCCGTGCTCCAGCGCTGGAGTCCAGCTCTTGTTTCGATCATGATGATTAGCTGAGTCACAGCTGGGGTGCCGCTAATTAAATGTATTTCTTAATTAACAAGATCACAGAGAAGGCCTGCCAGCCCGGCTTGGCTCTCAATCACGGCTGACAGAGGCAGCTGCGGCCGCGGGGCCCGAGGAGCGGCGATCGCCCTGCCCGGTGCTCAGCGCTGCCCCTGCAGAGCTGGGGATGCTCCGCTGCCCTCCTGCCCCACAGCGCCGACCCCACAGGCAGCAGGAGTGTGAGGATGAGGAGGGCTCATGCCCGGCATCGCCCAGCCCTGGCTGTGCCCCTCCGGGGTGCAATGAGTGTGTCAGGGCTGCTCCTGCCCTGTGACTCAGGGCTGCCTCATCCCTCCCTGCCACCTGAGCCCCGACTGAGCCTGGCTATTAATTAATATTAATAACAACCCCTTGCAGCTGCTATTCACTGGCCTCAAAGCACAACCTGAAGTAACCCCCGTCCCGATGGGGAAATCTCCACTCCGCACCGGATGGGGAAACTGAGGCACGGGAACTGGGGCAGGAATCGTGCCAGAAGCTTTCCCTGCTCACGCATAGAGCCTGGAAAATGAGGAAGCAAAACCCCAGGGACTGCCCCCAGAGCCCCACGGCGATGCAGGGATGGGTGGGTGAGCCAGAGTGGGTGGAGAGGGTTTTCCTAGCTGGGAAAAAAAAGGGGGGAAAAAAGAAAGAAAAAAGAAAAATATAGAATAATAAATAAATAAATAAATAAACAAACAAATAAATAAGCCCATTGTGCCCCCCATGCCCAGCTCTGCCCCGCGGCAAGGGGCTGCTGGCTCTGCTGGCTCCCTGGGAAGTGGGAGCCTGAGCTCCCCGAGGGGATTTCGCGTGTCCTCGCCCCCCGGCGAGGGCGGGAATCGGAGCTGGGGCTTCTCCCGCTTTTTGGCAGTCTGGTCATGTCCTGCCGGCAGAGCAGCAGGACTGAGTCACGTTCCAGCGGCAGCAGTGACTCACGGCCACCCCAGCCTCCCGGGGAGCAGCCGGCACATTGCAGAGATTCCTGGATGGAGGAAGGAAAATAAAATTAAATAATAACGACTGCCAGCATCATCCCCCCCCCTCCCCCTCCCCTACCACCTCCGCCCCTTCTTCCTTCCCCCAGCCTCCCGCAACACAGGCGCAAACAGCAAATTCCTGCGGCACCGGGAAACACCTCCCGCCTCGCCAGACGCCGGGATGCACGACCTGCTGCTTCCCGAGTGCACGAAATGCCCTTTGCAGGCACCCGCGGGGGCACCGAGAAGCAGGCGGAACCTTCCACCCCCCCAAAACGCTGCCCCAAGCATGGGGACACCCCCAGAGCGAAAAAATGGGGTGCAGCTGGGTGGATCCTGGGATCCCCCTCCCGATCTGAGTTGCTCCCTGAGGGATTGGGGGGTGAAGAGCAGGGTGGGGTACCCCAAGGTTACACAATCCTGGCGGGGGGTTTTATTTTTTTGGGGGGGGGCGGTATCACCAGTATTTTCCATCATTTAGCATCATTTCACATCCATGCAGGGGGTGCCCATAAACTCAGGGGACACCCGTGTCCCTCGTGTCCCCGCAGCCCCGGGAGCCCCCCGGGGCAGGGCTCTGCTGTGGCTGCCTCTGAACTCCATTTATTGATTATTTAAAGCGCTTGGCGGGAGCGGCGGAAGCGCCGGTGGGGCTGAGAGGCTGCAGAGGCTGAGCTGCTGCAGCTCCGGCACCGCGGCGCTGCGGAGAGCTGCCCAAAAAAGCTGCCCAAAAATGCCTCAGTGAGGGGGGAGCTGCCCAAAAAAGCTGCCCAAAAATGCCTCAGTGAGGGGTGTTCTACCCTAAATCTCAGCGAGGGATGTGCTGCCCAAAATCTCATCGTGAGGATGTGCTGCCCCAAGAGCCCCATGGCAAGGGTTGTCCTGTCCAGTGCCCTGCAGTGAGGGGTGTGCTAGCCAAAATCTCTTAGTGAAGGGTTTGCTGCCCAAAATCTCACAGTGTGGGGTGTGCTACCCAAAATCTCACAGTGTGGGGTGTGCAACCCAAAATCTCAGTGAGGGGTTTGCTGCTGAAAATCTCATAGTGAGGGGTGTGCTGCCCAAAATCTCACAGCGCTGCCCCAACAGCCCCATGGCAAAGAGTTGTCCTATCCTGCAGTGAGGGATGTGCTGTCCCCAGGCAGGGACTCTGTGGGTCACAGCCCCTCCAGGGAACACCCCAATGGAACTCAACACCTACAAGCACTCAGTGTGGGGCTGGCCCCTATGGAGCCAGCACTCAGACAATGAAATGCCAGGGGTTATAGAGCAGAATCTGCTGGCCCAGCAGAGCAGACGCCTAAAGAACAGTCCCTAGAGAGCACAAAACCCCATCCATCCCATGTAGTGCAGAAGGACCTGCAGTTAGTGAGTGAGACATACCCAGAGGAACAGTCCCCAAAGAAAGGGACTGCCAAGCATGCAGAGAACCCCCCTACAGAGCCTGTCCCTATGGATGAAGAGCCCAGACCCCACAGAGCAGCCCTGCAGGCTGGGCCTCTGGGCTTCTACAGCCCCACATGGTTCCCATCCCACCCCACACCCGGAGGGGCATCAGCCCAGGCCCTGCTGAGCCCCTTCCTGGGGATCAGGGGCAGATTGCACCCACAGAGCCCTGCAAGGGGGGACCACAGCTGTGCCCCTGCCACCTCCTCTGCTCCCTCAAACCTCTCCACGTGCCCCGGAGGTGGGGGCCACATGGAAGCATGCATGACATTCATGGGCTGTATTAATCTACTTCCAGTGATTGCGCTGGCAAATCTGAAGGGTTAATGGCATGCAATTAATAGCAGTGTGCTTATTTTGCTGTTTAACATATTGTTCATCTGTCTTTATAGTACAGAGGCATACAAACAACGCTAGTGGCAGCTCATAGTGCCCCTGAATTTAAGAGATTCTCTGGAATATCTTAGAATTCAAGAGATTCTCTTGAATCTCTTAGAATTTAGAGAACTTCCTTAGAATTTAAGAGATTCTCTGGAATCTGATTAGAGTCTCTACAGCAGATCATACACAGCACCAATTGTATGTGTGGCTCTGTATTCAGCAGAGCAATATCCCCAGCTGGGGATTGGAATGAGCAGGGGACAGTGGAGCCTCTGCAGGGCAGCAGCTCAGGGACACAGGTTCCCCTGGGTGCTCTCTGTGATGCTGTCCCAGCCCAGCACAGCCCCTGTGGGTTTCACAGGATATTTTGGTCAGTGCTTACGGGAAGAGGCGTGGGGGGGTCCGCGGGGGGGATGCCAGTAAATGGCCTCTGAGCCTTCCCCATTCTCGAGAATAGGAAACTGCGGCTTCTGCACGGGGGTTTCACTTTCTGTTCTGGAGGCGGGAGGCCAAACTGCTCTGCTTGACCACTGCTGTGGCACTGCCTGGGGACTGAGACAGGGCAGGCAGGGAAAATTCATCCGTGTATTTATTCTCTGCGCGTGTCAAAATCCTTTTATTTGGGGAATCAAAATAAAGTTTGATGTCTTTAAGTGTGGTCTCCCACCCTCCTGTTTGGGGATGCTCAGGGCAGTGATGCTGTAGCCCTGTCTTTGAGGGTGGCACGATGCAGGCCCAGCCTGCAGGGCTGCTCTGGGGGCTGCTCTGTGGGGTCTGGGCTCTTCATCCATAGGGACAGGCTCTGTAGGGGGGTTCTCTGCATGCTTGGCAGTTCCCCTCTTTGGGGACTGTTCCACTGGGCGTGTTCCCTCACTCATTAATTGCAGGTCCCTCTGCACTACATGGGATGGGGTTTTGTGCTCTCTAGGGACTGTTCTTTAGGTGCCTGCTCTGCTGGCCCAGCAGATTCTGCTCTATAACCCCTGGGATTTGGTTGTAAGGGTGCTGGGCTCCATAGGGGCCAGCCCCACACAGGGCCTGCCCTGGTGCCCTGCCACTCCCTCCCTCCCTGGGCCACCTCTCCTCTGTGGCAGCTCCTTTCCAAGGCACCCATGGGTGCTGCAGTGGTCCCGAGGGTGCTGGGGGTCAGGAGGGAGGAGAGCAGGAGCTCTAAAAATAGCCCCAGGTGCCCTCTGCCCCGGCAGCGATTCCTCCCTGGGTAAACAGGAAATTTATTCTTAGGCCATTCACGAGCTGAGCTGAGGGCAGCTCCCTGCCCGGGGCTTGTTTTGTTCCTCGCTGACACAGCGGTGACACAGCCGAGGTGGAAGGGCCACCAGGCAGAACCTTCCAGCCCCGAGGGCTTCCCCTTGCTCACTCTTTCCTCCCCTCGCTCAGCCTGCACTCCCCGCCTCTGCCAGGGCTGCTGCGAGGGGGTTCCCCTTCCCCCGGGGCGACACCGGGGGCTGAGGGCTGGTTTGGGGTGTCTCTGGACAGCCCTGTTTGTGCTGTGTGCATCTGGGCTCACATGGGGGGCACAGCTCTCACCCCGACATCCAGCTCCTCCTTTCCTTGACAGGATCTCTGGAGCTGGAGGAGATAAAGCCACCACAGTTTGCCCTTTCCCAGGAGGAGCTGAGTTGAGGAGACTGAGGAAGGACATTGCTCACAGCTTTTTCCTGTCTCCCCAAAGCCCCCCAGGCTGGTGACAGCTGTGATTCATCTTTACCCCCTCATCCTTTCCCCAGGTGTTGTTCCCATTTGCAGGACCCTGCTCCCGCTCCCTTCCCAGTTTGCAGGGCTCTGTTCAGCCTCTGACACCCCTGGGCTCTGCCCAAGGCTGCTCTGCTGGAGCTGCTGCATGGTCCAGGCAGCAATCCCTGCCTGCCAGGGATCATGAGCTCCTCCAGCTCTGGGCATGAGGCCCCTGGCAGGCTCAGAAGTGGCAGCTTCTGCCGGGGCAACATTTTTGGGGAACTAAAGAGGACACAGAGAGAAAAATGTAGGGCTGCAGCCCAAAGCACTGACTGAAATGAACAGGGGTGCTCGTTATGCTGATGATGGAGAGGGGATCCCCGTGTTTCCCCAGCATCACCTGTGTGGATGTGACCTTGTCCCAGAGTGTTTTCCCCCTGGAAATGTAACTGAGGGAGGCACAAGGGTGGAAGGTGCTTGTGGGCAGGAGAGTGCAGGGAAAGTCTGGGATGGGCAGGAGTGTGGGCCGGCTCAGAGAGGCAGGTGAGGGCTGTGTGTGGTTAAGGGGTACCCCCACACCACGGGACTGCAGTGTGAGGCCAGGAGCGGTGACAAACTGGAAAAGGGACATCCTGAATCCAGCACTGGTGTTCCTGAGCCGTGAGGCTGAGCTACAAGCTGGATCCCGGATATATTTATGACTTATACAACAATGTGCAGCCACGGGGACGTTCCCACGGGGCTCTCCGTAAAACAGACGCCCAAAGAAGGCTGCACGGAGCGCAGAGAGGGGTGGCAGGAGGGTTTATCCGAGCAGCCCCAGTCCCGCGGGCTCTCCTGGCTCGGGCATCCCCGCCCGGCTGCGGAACGACGGAGCGGTGCTGCCCTCGCGTGGCCACCGGCGGCACCGCACCGCGCCCGGGCCGGGGACACCCCAAATTCCGGGCTCCCCCAAATCCCCCAAATTCCCCACTCCCCAAAGCCCCCTAATCCCCCACTCCCCCAAATACCCGCTCCCCCAAATCCCTGGGCTCCCCCAAATCCCCGCTCCCCCGAATCTTGGGCTCCCCCAAATCCCCGCTTCCCAAATCCCCTGCTTCCCAAATCCCTGCGCTCCTCCAAATCCCCGCTCGCCAAATCCCCTGCTTCCCCAATCTCGGGCTCCTCCAAATCCCCGCTCCCCCAAATCCCCAAAATTCCCTGCTCCCCAAATCCTCTGGTCCCCTAAGCCCCCGGTCCCCGCTTCCCCAAATCCCCGCTTCCCCGAATCCCCACTCCCCCAAATCCCTGCTCCCTAATCCTCCAAATCCCCACTCCCCAAATATCCTGCTCCCACAAGTCCCCCACTCCCCAGATCCCCCAAATCCCCGCTCACCCAAATTCCGGGCTCCCCCAAATCCCCGCTCCCCCAAATCCCCGCTCCCGCCGCTCCCAGCAGCTCTGTCCAGCACGGAGAGTGAGCAGGGAGTGAAAGGGGATCCAGCTTTTCCGTGTGCTGTCAAACGTGTCCCCATCCTGCCCCTGTCGCGATGGAAATCCAGAACGGGGGTGTGCCCAAAGCCAGCAGTGAGAGCAGGCAGGGGAGGTGTGACCCCCCCAGGCAGCGCAGGGCTGGGAACGGCCTCATTCTGCTTCATCTGCATCCTCCTCCTCCTCCGTGATCCCCGCAGCAGAGCGCGCCATGGCCTTCATCCAGCGGTGTTTCAGCTCCTCAGTGTCGGCCACGAAGGTGAACACCTGCCGGGACTGCGCCAGCTGGAACAGGTGCCGGGACTCGCTCTGGGGCATGTCCCGCACCTGGTAGCCCAGCAGGGGGATGGAGGTGTGGGCTCGGACGTCCTGCCAAGGAGAGAGACGGTGGTGGGAGGCAAGGGATGGGCACATCGGGATGGGATGTCCCTTGGGCACAGTGGGATGTTCCTTGGGCACATTAGGATGTCCCTTGGGCACAGTGGGATGTTCCTTGGGCACATTAGGATGTCCCAGGATGTCCTGGGATGTCCCTTGGGCACAGTGGGATGTCCCGGGATGTCCCTTGGGCACAGCGGGATGTCCCAGGATGTCCTGGGATGTCCCTTGGGCACAGTGGGATGTCCCTCGGGCTCATCGGGATGGGATGTCCCTTGGGCACAGTGGGATGTCCCAGGATGTCCTGGGATGTTCCTTGGGCACAGTGGGATGTCCCTCGGGCTCATCGGGATGGGATGTCCCTTGGGCACAGTGGGATGTTCCTTGGGCACATTAGGATGTCCCAGGATGTCCTGGGATGTCCCTTGGGCACAGTGGGATGTTCCTTGGGCACATTAGGATGTCCCAGGATGTCCTGGGATGTCCCTTGGGCACAGTGGGATGTCCCTTGGGCACATTAGGATGTCCCAGGATGTCCTGGGATGTCCCTTGGGCACAGTGGGATGTCCCTCGGGCTCATCGGGATGGGATGTCCCTTGGGCACAGTGGGATGTTCCTTGGGCACATTAGGATGTCCCAGGATGTCCTGGGATGTCCCTTGGGCACAGCAGGATGTCCCCATGGGGTACATTCGAGCCAGGCCTCACCTGAGGGGCTGCATAGATGTAGAGCACGAGGGGATCGTCCTGCGGGATCACAAACCAGCCCCGCGTGCCCCCCTTGCCGTTCTTGTCCAGCAGCTGCAGGGAACTGCAGAGCAAACTCCTGCTTGATACCTCTGCAGCTCCTTTCTGCCAAAACAACCAACAAATCCCTCAATACCCAGTGCAGATCGTAGAAAGGGCACCGAGGTGAGAGAATTTCCTGGGCAATTCCCTGCCCACTCTAGGGAAAGCAGGGGCAGGTGAGGGGCTGTCCTGGCCGTGACGGTGCTGCTGGCATCCTGTGGTGAAGGGAGCTGCTTGCTCCCGAGGCTTGGAGCTCGAGGGAGGGAGGGAGATCAACGCATCCAACTTCTGAGTGCCCTGGGAGTGACTCCCACCCCTCGTGCTGCAGGGCCAGGCTGGGACAGCGAGGCTGGGGCCGGGGTGGGTGGCAGAGCTCAGGTGGCAGAGCAGGGTGGAGCTCACCTCCAGGATGCCTCTGTGCTTCCCCTCGCGGTCCTCCAGCACCGTGTGGCCGGTCAGGAAGATGAAGCACTCCTGGCACACGCGGTTGGGGCGGTTCCCATCGTACTGCAGCTCGGCCTTGTAGTCAGAGCAGCGAGCACACACCACCTGCAGCCACCAGACGGGGACACTGGTGACACTGGGGCAGGGCTGGGGGACCCAGCGACAGCTCCACGAGGAGCTGAGGGGCAGGAGCAGCCCCGGTCACAGACATCTTTTATGAAAAATCCTTTCCTTAGGGTTTTTCCTCCTGACAAGCTGAGAGGCCTCAGGAACAAAATGTAAACAATAATTATCTGCTGCTGTGGAATGCAACAGGTGCATCTGTGATTGGCCCATGTTAGATGTTTCTAATTAATGGCCAATCACAGTCAGCTGGCTCAGACTCTGTGTCTGAGACACAAACCTTTGTTATCATTCCTTTTTTCTATTCTTAGCTAGCCTTCTGATGAAATCCTTTCTTCTATTCTTTTAGTACAGTTTTAATGTAATATATATCATAAAATAATAAATCAATCCTTCTGAAACATGGAGTCAGATCCTCATCTCTTCCCTCATCCTGGGACCCCTGTGAACACGGTCACACAGCTCCAAGCCAAGGAAAGAGGTCCAAGGTGTAGGAGAAGTGCAGCAGCCACCTGAGCAGGCCAGCAGGGAGGGAGGGAGGGGACACTCACATATCCACAGGCTCGGCAGTGGTGCCTCCGGCGGGTGATGGCGTTGAAGGGCTCCCTGCAGCGCATGCACATGGTCACCAGATTGTCCCTCACCCACTGTGGGGCTCGGCGGCCCAGCTCCTCTGCCTGGGGGTGGGACAGCACAGTCTGGGTGTCCTCAGCCTCCCCCCAGGTCGGTTGAGCTTGGGAAACTGAGGCCCAGCAAGGTGGGGCACAGGGAGAGCAGGAGGGTTACCTTCAGTGCAGGGGTGTCTGTCTCCAGTGCATGGACTGCTGTCTTAAAGGTCTCACTCCTCTTCTCCTTCCTGTCAATGGCATCCTGGAAGGCCTAGAGGGGAAGGCAGGGCTGGAGGGGCACTGGGGGTGCCCTGAGCCAGGGCATCCAGCTGGAATGGGCGGCTGTGCCCCCTCTCCCAGCACTCGGTGGTACCTGGATCCAGTCGTTCATCTCCTCTTCAGACCTGGGTGCAAAAAGGACCTGGATGAGCTGTTGTCCCTCCTCCCTGAGGGTCTGCATGATGTCACCCTTCCCCTTACCTGGCTTGGAGCTCCAGTGTCCGCTGCTTTCCCGACACCAGGAAGGTGTGAGGGAACTCGGCGTCCTTCAGCTCCCGCACCTGTGGGAGACCAGAGGAAGGATGTGGAGCTGAACCTACTTCCAGCACACCTGCACCTTTCTCCATGATGTGGGGCACAGGGATGTCCCTCTGGCACAAGCCCTTCAGCCCCTCAGATCCCACAGGCACAAGATTTCACCGGCATTTCCCAGGATCAGAGTATCAACCCCACTCACAAAGCCACCCCTGGCTCCAGCTCCTCCCTCCTTCCCAAGGAAAATCAGGCAGCAGCCACACCCCAGAGCAGAGGCTTTTGGAGCAGGCAGGAGCTGGGGAAGCACAAAGACAAGGTGTCTGTCTGACCTTCATGCCCCCCACATCCATGCGGAGGTGGACCTGGAACTCAGCGCCCACCTGGATGACCTTGGGCACGCAGTAGAGCAGCATGTTGTTGAACTGGGAGGGGAGAAGAGGGTGGGTTGGAGCCCAGCATTGCCTGCTCTGAGCTGTGGGCTTCCCTGGGGTCTGGGGTCCTTCACTCCCACCTAAAACTTGTCTGTTTCTGCCTCAGCCCCCTCCCACCCTGCAAAGGTGAAGCATCTCCCAGGGATGCCCAGGAACAGCAGATTCCCAACTGTGCCCTGCACTGAGCAGGGTCCAACCCTCCCCTCCCAGCTCTGAATTCATCCCCTGTGTGTCCAAGTGACCCAGCAACACCCCGGCCAGGCTGTACCACCCCACTCCCATCTCATGTGCTCCCCACCCCTGCCCCAGGCACCCCAGCTCCCACCAGGAACAGGTACTTCTCCGATGTGCTGTTGTTGCGGGTGGAGATTTTTTGGATTGGCCCCTCCTTGATCAGCTCATTGGAGGGATCCACGATGTCATCCTCGAGGCCCAGCCTCTGATAGACCACCCAGAGGTTCTGCAGCCGTTCCTGGGGGAGGCACAGGACCTGTTCTTGTGGGGTGCTGAGCAGTCACAGCCCTGTCACAGCTGGGTCCCCTCCATGCCCACCTCCCAGCCTGTGGCTGAGTACTGGGAGAGGTGGCACAGGTCTCAGCCCAGACTGATCTTTGGGAGCAGCTCCCAGCCTTGACCAGCTGCTCACACCCCAGCTGATGCTACAGATGTGACTTCCCCAGGCTTGGGGTGGTGAAGCTGGGCATTAAGAGCAGGGTCTAAGCCCCACAGGGCTCTTGTCCCCTTCAGGGGGACTGTGCTGTGAGCTGCAAAGCATTTCCAGCTGGGACAGGGCCTCACCATCTCAGCAATAGCTGCATTGGAGTGCTTGGCCACCATAAAAATCATCTCCAGGGCCTCTGCAATGAGAACAGACAGGAGGTGAAATACCTGCTCTGGAGCTGTGGGAGGAAGCTTCTGGCTCTGTCCCTCACGGATGCACATGAGTAGCAGCTGCTGCCCTTCCATGAACACAACCAAAGTGGCCCTGAAATGCTGTGCAGGAGTCTGGATACAGCTGGACTGCACATGGAGGGACAGACAGCCTACTCCTGTACCCCTCCATCCCAGCAGGACTGGGAACTGTGTTATCCACAGGGGTCTGAAAGCTCCCCCAGCTGCTACAGATCTCCTTAGGGGATACTGTGGACACCTGACACACCACCCTGCCCCTCCCCAGCCCCTGAAAAGGAAGATTAATCTCTCTCCCTGCTAGAAAAGGATCAGACTGAGAGGTTTATCCAAGGGCACAGGGCAGCTGGTGAGTGAATCCAGGTTTTCTGGTGCCCATGTACAACACCAGGTGTAGGAGCACAGGGGGTAGGACGGTGGGGATGGACAGAGAGGAGAGATCTCTGCAGCCAGCTCATGGAACTTGAAGTTTATTGCAAAGGGCCTGGGTGCAGGGCCCTGCTGGGAGCTGCCAGCCACAGCTGGAGCAGGGCTGAGAGAAGAGAGGGGGAGAGAGGATGAGAGGGTAAGAGAGTAAAAGAGTAAGAGCATAAGGGAGTAAAAAAGGTAAGAGAGTTACAATACAATAAATCTTCTTCTGTGCTGAATATTCTGATTCTCACTAACCAATCTAGTACAAGATACAAATCCTATAGCATTTCCATACAGCCTATAAGAATCATTACATTACCACACTGTGTTACACTTTAAACCCTAAAAACTCCTCTTTGGGCCCCTTCTGCCAAGCTGGCAGGGTCTGCTCTGATCCTTGGAGCTGTCTGCAAGCAGAGGGTGATGTTCCATCAAAAGGGGATCACCTTCAGCTGGCCACACCATTGTTTTCCAGTTGTTCAGTAACTGAGGTATCTCAAAGCTTGCTTTCATTTCAATCTCACTTATAGTTTCCATATTCTCCAAATCTTTTGCCAGACAATCGTATTTATAAGGCTTTCCTGTTTCATCTTCCCCAACAACCAGGGGTTGTTATTTCCCCACAAACCCACCCTGCCCTCCCCTCCCTGAGCCCTTACTCTCGGCGTCGCCCCTGTCGGGGGACTGGGGCGGCAGTTTCCGCACGTAATCCTTGAGGAGGAGCTCGTAGCGCGGGATCCTCTGCACAGGCTCCAGCATGTGGTGCTGCAGCGTCAGGTTAGCACAGACCTTCCTCTTCTGGGCAGGGACAGCAGGCACGGACAGAGAAACAGTGACCAAGGCAGCTCCCACCCTCTGTTTCCCCATATCCTGGAGATTTTGGGAGCCCTGCTGCCATTCCCCTGCCCTGCCCTCACCTGGATGTCAGCAATGAGCTCCTGGAAGGGGGGTGATTTCTCTGACCACGCAGTGATGAGCTCCACGGCCTTGTCGAAGTTCTTCACGTACTCCCCGTACATCTTGAGGAAGGGTGCAAGCTTCTGGATGACATCCCCAATGCGGGGGTTGTGGTGCCTGCAGGAGGGAACCACAGACCAGCAGCTTCCTCAGGACAGACAGACAGACAGACAGCGAGGAATGGACTGAAGGACCACAGTGAAGAACTGAGGCTTTCCCTGCTGCAGGCTGCTACATCCCCACACTGTTTCCTGCTCTCCAGAACAGGAATGTCCCCACCTTGCAGCCAGCCTGGGCTGCTCATACCCAGGCACACCCTCAAACCACCTGAGATGTCACCCAGCTTTCCCTACTCTGATCTGAGCATTTTAAGGAAATCTTTTCCAAAAAAAATACACTTGGGGCAAAACAGGCTGTGTGACTGTGTTCACAGGGGTCTTAGGATGAGGGAAGAGACGAGGATCTGACTCCATGTTTCAGAAGGCTTGATTTATTATTTTATGATATATATTACATTAAAACTATACTAAAAGACTAGAAGAAAGGATTTAATCAGAAGGCTACCTAAGAATAGAAAAAGAAGAAATGATAACAAAGGTTTGTGTCTCAGACACAGAGTCTGAGCCAGCTGACTGTGATTGGCCATTAATTAGAAACAACCACATGAGACCAATCACAGATGCACCTGTTGCATTCCACAGCAGCAGATAACCATTGCTTACATTTTGTCCCTGAGGCCTCTCAGCTTCTTAGGAGGAAAAATCCTAAGGAAAGGATTTTTCATAAAAGATGTCTGTGACAAGCTGAGCTCTGGTCCTGGTGGGAGCCTGAACTCAGTGCTGCTCCCCCTCATTGTGGCCAAGGCACCCAGGTGTGCTGCCCTCCCCTCCCCTCCCCTCCTGCAGCTCACCAATCCTCCATGCGCTTCTGCAGCTCTGGCAGGAAGAACTCAGCATGGAACTGGTAGATGGAGGAGATGTTGGAAAAGATCATTTTCACCACCTCCTCTGGGACCGTCTTCCCAGTCTTGGCTTCTTTCATCAGCTCTGTATAGAATACCTGGAAGAAAGAAGGGTGAACAAAAAGGGCCAGGGAGATGCCTGAGGATCCCATTCCCTCTCTGAGACTGGCACATCACCCAGTAAAAGGTCTGTGCAGGAGGAAAATCCCAAACTCCAAGAGGAGAGGGGGATGGAAGGCTTTGCTGGGGCAAAGGAGCTTCTCACAGGTGTGGGGTGTAGAAAAAGCAAAGGCCTGGCCCAATCTCTGGCTGTGAAGACCAGCAGCCCACGTTTCTCATTTTTACAGCTTCAGTCCCTCCAAAATCCCCTTGCACTGGTCCCTCCACTCCCCAGTTCACCTGGTCAAGGAGGTGGAGGCGGTTGACATAAGCCTGCTCTGTCTCCAGCAGCTCCAGGGCGATTTTCTTCTCCTCTGGTTCCTGCATGGGGAGCAGGGCTCAGTCTCATGGGCAGAGATGGGACCCTGAGCCAGCCCTGCCTGAGTGTGGGCACCCACCCCACCAGCCTCTGGAGCTCACCTGGCTGCCAGGCTCCAGGCCTGGGCCCTGTGGCCTCCTCCAGTTGTCCTCACGGATTTTGGATCGCAGAGAACGGAGGCATTTGAAGCTGAGTCCACGCTGACCTCGCTGATCTTCCTCATCCTCTTTTCTGGTCAGGGAGTGGCTCTGGCTGGCAGGGAATGCTGGAAGCTGCCTGCCTGCCTGCTTGTCCCTCTGGGCAGATGTGCTGTCCCTGCTGCAAAGGAATGGGATCAGCTCAGCTATTCCCCCAGCACAGCCCAGCTCAAAGCCACCAAAAGGGACAAGAGAGCAGCTGCCCAGTGCTCTGCTCCACTCCAGCCCTGCAGTACAAACATCCTCAGCATCCTCCATGGGATCAGAATTCAGCCTCTCTTCTCCCAGAGCCCCCTGCTGCTGCACCCAGTCCCCCAGCACAGGCCCCAGGCCCAGCTTAAAGCCACCAAAAGGGACAAGAGAGCAGCTGCCCAGCGCTGTCACTGCTCTGCTCCACTCCAGCCCTGCAGTACAAACATCCTCAGCATCCTCCACGGGGTCAGGATCCAGCCTCTCTTCTCCCAGAGCCCCCTGCTGCTGTGCCCAGTCCCTCTCCTGCTCTAGAAAAGCAGGATCCTGCTGTTTATCCCACCCACAGCTCTGGATTTCTGCCTGCTGCCACCACGGAGAAAAGCAGGGAGCAGCCCAATAGCCAAGAGTTTGGAGCCAAGAGCACGCCATGTGTGGGAGGTTTTGCAGACAGGTTGTTTTTGGTGGTGTTCTCTCTTCCCTTTTCTGGCAAAGACAGTGAAAGCAGGTCCAGAGTGGGCATGAGGGGGAAGCCAGGCTGTGAAGGTGACAGCAAGTGACTTGTCTGTCATCCAAGAGCTGGTCACTGCAGGAAACTGCTCTGGGCAGAACTGGAAACACATCCACTGCTGGCCTGCAGGCAGGAGTGGGATGGGTGGGATGGGAAAGACATGAAGAATTTGGACATCAAACTGCAAAGCTGAGGATAGGAAGTGGCTTGAGGGGCAGAGACTCATCTGAAGAGGATGCCAGCTCCATCCCATGCTCAGGATGTCTGTGAGCTCACGAGTGCATCTACAGCCATGCACAAATCCCCTCCTGTCCAGGGGGGCTGGCAGAACCCTTCAGAGGCTTTTTCCATCTCTCCTGGTGCCTCCCAAAAGTGTGTCAGCCTGAAGCCACGGCTGAGTCCCAACAGGGAAGTTCTCTCTTTCTATTTATGCTGACTTAGGCCAGACCATTGTCTGCTCCAAAATGCTCTGCTCATTCCCAGGTTCCCCAGCTTCCTCTGAAAGTACTGAGTTACTTTTATTTCCTCTAAATCAAAGGCAAACAACAAACACACTGCAGCAGTGGCATGGGGGCAGATCAAACACTGCAGTGGCTCCAGCACAACATCACTGGGGGATGATGGGGACAACCACAAAGCCTGGGGAAAGCACACAGCAGAGATGCAGGAGTTCCTGGAATGAAAGGACATCTTGTGCCTGAGCATCTTCAGGAATTGCTGCAAAACTCACCTGCCCAACCACTCAGCCCCTCCAAGGCTCACTGAGAGCATCTCATGGGTACAAGGAATGGCAGGATTCCATATCTTGATCCATCAGGTGGAGAAAGTGGGAAATAACTCACCTGAAGCCTCAGAATTACACCAGAGCCAGGGCAGATCCCCTCACTCAGACCCGAGCACACGCTGTCTGAGGGTCCCAGCTCACACTCCAAAGGAAGGAGCTCCTTTATGGAAGGAATTCTCTCTCTCCCTTACCATAATGCTTTCTGTTTCCTTTCCTAGGAGCCACATCTCTGCAAACAACTGGACAGTCTGAGGCTGGGACCCTCCCAGACACCCAGGCAATTAATTCCCAGTGAAAACCTCTGCCTACGTATTTGCAAACCACAATTCCTTTCCCCAGCAGCAGCAGCAGGAGGCACCAGCCAGGCTGAGTGTGAAGATGCTGGCTGTGGGGGAATGGTCTGCCACAGCCTAACCCTGAGCCAGGCACAACCACTCACACCCCACTGAGGTTTTCAGATTCTGCTCATGACCCACAGCAGGAGGAAGACACTGAGGGCAGACCTGAGTTGTGAAGGATTGCAAATCACCTTGTCAGCTTCTCCAAAATCACCTTGTCAGCTTCTCCACAGGTTCCAAACCACCTCCACAGCGGGTTTCTTCATTCCCAAACCCACTCCACATGGAGCCCTAACACACCCTGAGCACCCAGAGCCCTCCTGCCTTACCAGTGCTCTTCAAATGCAGCCACCAGCTTCACCACGCTCTGCTGATAATCTGCCTTTCCCTCCATGGCAGGGCTGGGAGCAGCTCCAGGGTGTCCAGGAGCTGCAGGGACAGGGGCTGGGGGCTGCAGCTCCTTCCTCTGTCCCCCTCTCTGCTCTGAAGTGCTTCTGGCTGCAGTTTGGGAATGAGGATTTGCACGAGGCAAAGCCAACCCGCTGCCCTCTCTATGGCAGCAGAGCTTGTCACTGGGTTGGCCTCAAAAGGGAAGGGAAAGAGGAACCACAGCACTTTGTGGGTAGGAGAAATGCTGAGAAAACACTGGGAATGGCTTCAGTTTGGGAGGGACCCAAGTGTGGCACAGCCAAGGCCAGAGCAGCAGCAGGGATGGTGCAGGGCAGGTGTGACCTGGGACACGTCCCGGCTGTGCAGCACAGGTGAGGTGGGCTCTGTCCTCTCGGGACTCTAGCTGCTCACAGTGACCCTGAGATACATTAGAAAATCTCTTTTCCCAGCCCAGCGATCGAAGAAGGAGTCAGAACTCTTCATTTCTCAGTCTCAAGGTTGTTTATTGTTTCTTATCTAGAAAATTCTTTCTCCTGTCCTGCTGAGGTCTGCTCAGCAAGACAGTCCAAAGCACTCTGCCTGCTCCCAGGGCGGTGTCATCTTTTTATACTAAAAACTATGTGTACAATATTTACAATGACTTTCCAACACCTATCACTTATGTTAGAAAGTGAGCTTCTACTCTAAACCAATCTAAAAGTGCCAACACCACAGCAGATGATGGAGACCAAGAAGAAGAAGGAGAAAGGCTGAACATGCCCAGATTCCTCCATCTTGCCTCCTGAACCCCCATGCTAAAAACCCCAAAAAATCTATTTTTCACCCTGTGATAAATTCACTATCATTCTACTTAATCTTCCATGGCTTGTAATTAAGGTTTGTAAATAAGGTTGGTAATTGTTTTTTCCAAGGGCTAAATCAAAGGCACAGGGGTCTTGGGCTCTGTGCCAAGGTCTCTGAGCCCCCTGGGCAGGGCCTCGAGTCCTCCAGGGCAGCCAGAGGAATTTCCTGGGTTCTGAGTGTCCCACCAGGGTGGGAGTCTGGACAGTCTGGATAGCTGGAGGGACCAGGAGCGGGCTGGCAGGACCCTGGTGCCCAGCCAGGGCTGCTGTGTCTGCCCCAAACACCAACAGCTGCACGGCTGTGGGGCCAGCCAAGGACTGCTGGTAACAACAGACAAGGATTGTCGGTGAGAACCGTGAGAAAGAACAAGTCGTGGCTGGAGAAGGGGCTACACTTTTCCAGAAAGGTCTGAGACAGTGCACTGTGCATGAGAACCAATGTGCACAGCCAGTGAGAAACCCATCCCAGAGCTCATGCCTCAGGAGCCTGGACATGGCATCAGCCAGAGCAATGCTGGAACCAGCAATGGAGATCTGCTTTCCTTTTTCCTCTTTTCTTTTCCTTTCCTTGTATTTTTGGGGTCTTTTCTTTATTATTTATCTTTCCTCTCCTCTCCTCTCCTCTCCCTCTCCTCTCCTCTCCTCTCCTCTCCCTCTCCCTCTCCCTCTCCCTCTCCCTCTCCTCTCCCTCTCCTCTCCCTCTCCCTCTCCCTCTCCCTCTCCTCTCCCTCTCCTCTCCCTCTCCTCTCCCTCTCCTCTCCTCTCCTCTCCTCCTCCTCTCCTCCCCCCTCTCCCCCCCCCCCCCTCCCTCCCTCCCTCTCCTCTCCTCTCCTCTCCTCTCCTCTCCCCCTCTCCTCTCCTCTCCTCTCCTCTCCTCTCCTCTCCTCTCCTCTCCTCTCCTCTCTCCTTCTTTTCCCTTCCCCCTTTTCCCTTCCCCCCTTCCCTTCCCTTCCCTTCCCTTCCCTTCCTTCCCTTCCCTTCCTTCCCTTCCCTTCCTTCCCTTCCTTCCTTCCCTTCCTTCCTTCCTTCCTTCCTTCCTTCCCTTCCCTCCCTCCCTCCCTCCCCTCCCTCCCTCCCTCTTTAACCCGATTTATCTTTTCTCTCTCCCCTTTTCCCAAAACCCTCTGCCGAGTGCTCACAAACCCCGTCAGACACTCACACCCAACTCCACAAATCCCTAAAACCCTTCTCCATTTTCCGCTAACCCTCCCGCTCCTCTCCCGCCGCCGCCACCGCCTCCCCTCACGGCGGACTCCCCCTGCCCCTCAATGGTTCCTCCCTCCCCGCGGTTCCTCCCCCCGCCCCGCGGCGCGGTGGTGGCGGCCGGTGACGCGCGAGCCATGGCGGCCATGGCGGCGCTGCCCCCGGGGCCGCTGTCGCCGCCTGGCGGGGGCGCGGCGGACGCGGCGGGCCCTGAGGGCGCCGAGGGCCTGTTCGTGCTGCTGGGCGCGGGGCTCGCCGCCGCCAGCCACCCCCTGCTCTACGTCAAGCTGCTCGTGCAGGTCCGCTCGGGGGGGGAGGGTGCGGTGGGAGTACCGTGTGTAACGGGGGTAGCGACTCCGGGATAACGGGGGGATTTGTGGATAGTGCTCCTATAGAGGCCTCCATGCGCTGGGGGTCACTGTTTGTACAGCCTTGCCCGGTATAAGGGGACCCCTGTGCGGTGGGGGCACCTATGGGATGGGGGGTACCTATAGAAGGGGGGACCTCGGTGTAATTAATGGGGTTGTGGTCCCTGTGGGTAACGGAGAATCGGGACCTCGGTGTAATTAACGGGATGGAGTCCCTGTGGGTAACTGAGAATCGGGACCTCGGTGTAATTAATGGGGTGGGGTCCCTGTGGGTAACGGGGCATCGGGACCCCGGTATAACGGGAGGAGTTATACTGGATTTCCATAGGGGCACTTTATTCCTGCAGTGCCCCCATGGAAACCCCCATGTGCTAGGGTTATATACACAGTATGTACAGCCCCCCCGTTACAGTGGGACCCCCTGTGCAATGGGGGTGTCTACAGAATGGGGGGCACCTATAGAATGGGGGGTCCCCCTATGTGGGATGGGGGATCGGGACCCCACTGTCACAAGTGGGAGTGGATTCCTGGTTCGTGCCCCTATGGAGGCCTCATATAGAATGGGGACCCCCATGGGTAATGGGGTGCAGTCCCTGTGTGGGATGGGGGATTGGGACCCCACTGTCACAGGTGGAAGTGGATTCCTGGTTCGTGCCCCTATAGAGGACTCCATGCCCTGGGGGTCACTGTACATGCAGCCCCCCCATTATAAGGGACCCCCTGAGCACTTACAGAATGAGGGACCTGTGGGTAATGGAGTGCCCCATATGTAAGGGACTGGGCTCCCCTATACACTAGTGGACCCTATATAAAAATGGGGTCCTGTATAATAGGAGGGTGAGGATGCCTTCTACAACAGGGGCACCCTATATAGGGAATAGGGGACACCATACTGTGGGGGCTCTTTGTAGTGGGGTGTTGGGACCCCTCCTATGACAGGGAATGGAGACACCCAGTAATCTGGGAACCCCAATAAAATTACCCCTCTGCCATGGAGCCTCCCATATAAGAAGAGATAGGAAGCCCCAAGACCCTCTCAGTAACAGGGACCCCCCCTAAAATGGCAGGGTGGAGGACCCCCTGTAACCTAGGGACTCCATAAGAAGGGAAAAGGAGTGCCTGAGAGTGACAGGGGGATGCTGGGATCAATCCTGTTCATCCCAGGGACTTTGGGAGCTCCAGAACAGAGACCTGCTCACGAGCTTTCTCCCTCAGGTTGGCCATGAGCCACTACCTCCAACCATTGGCAGAAATGTGCTGGGAAGGAAGGTCCTGTACCTGCCTGGCTTCTTCACCTACGGTGAGTGACTGCCCCTCCCTGCCACATGAGGTCCTGCCCTCGTGGAATCAGGGCTGGGAGCTGCCAGGCAGCCTGAGCTGACCCCAGCAGCACTCCCACATCCCCCTGGGATCATCCCAAGGCTGCAGTGAGGCATAAACCAGCACAACTTGTGAGGCTGTCACATTTATGTACCTCTTGTTAGGGGGTGTTGGTGCTGCATTGTGTTCCTGTGGCACATTGCTCTGGGTTTGCACCATGGTGGAGGGGTTTGGTGGGTTTTAGGTGCTGTAGGTTTGTTGCAGGAGGTTTTTATGTGGTTTAGAGGTTGCAAAATACTTTCCTTCAGCTCCAAAACAGCCCTGGAATACCCTGCCCCCTGCCCTGCTCATTTGTGTTGTAGATGGAGCCCTAAAGGGACAGAAATACCAAGAAAGGGGCATGCAATATGTTTAGAAGGGAAAAAATCAATATTTTCCTCTTTTTGTGGGTGGGAGAACAGCATAGGAGAGGTGAGTGAATACTTTGTGACCTGGTGTCACAGCAGGTTTGCTGTGGGGCAGGGGAATGCCCTGTCCTGACAGCTGAGCTGGGCCAATCCCAAAATCAGCCAGTGGTGTCCATGGGGTGGAACCAGCACAGGAGCTGGATGAGAGCCCTGGAAGCCCATGCTGGGACACTCAGGGCTGGAAATGGTCCAGTGCTGCCCTTTGGAAGATGCAGTTTCCAGAGATATGGGCAGTGTTGGGTGATGGAAAGGTGCAGAGCCTACCTGGCTTTGTTTGGACAGCACAGGACAGGGCCAGGAGCAGTCAGTAGCCACCAGCACAGAGTGGGTTCTATCCCACCTCATTATATGTGGGAGAAATGGGATCTCTGGGCTTTTTTTGCAACTGGAAACCTGAGGAAGTTTGCCTGGGAGAAGGTGGTGGGGCAGGAACTGAACGTGGGTTTGTGAGATCCATATGAACCCTCCTGGGGTGGAGGGAGGAGGTGGCAGCACAGAGCACATGGGATGATCCCCCCTGCCTGGTTCAGTCCAAACTGCCTTGGAGCCCTTTCAGGTGAGCAAAACCATCAAAAGACAAAAAGTAGCCCAAAATATTGCAGCTGTCCTTCCACATTAGCCAGATGACAGAGTAAGAATTCCTATCCTCCAGTAAGAAGTTTCTTTAGGACTGTTACAATAAATCACTTACTGTGGGGCCATGGAGTGCTGAGCTGGGCCTGGTGTGGTTTCAGCTGAACCCTGGGGCTCTTTGGGGTGCTCTGCATGTCCCCTTCCCAGCTGACAGCAGCCTGGTGTTGTCCCACCCAGCCAGACACATCGTGGAAGTGGATGGGAAGAGAGGCCTCTTCCGTGGCCTGACCCCTCGCCTCATCTCAAGCACTTTATCAACCATCACCAGGGGGAGTGTGAAGAAGGTAAAGGTCAGCTTCTCTCTCCATTAATCACCTGCAGGGTCAGTGCTACTGCAGCAAGGGCTGCACAGGAGGACTGATGCATCCATCCATCTCCTAAGGGAATAGTCCTCCAGTGCCCGTATCCCCAAAGCATTTTTTAATTTATAAACCATTTTAATTTGATTTGGCATCCCCGTGCCTTGTATCCTCTGTCTGCAGTTTTGTGACTCCTCTATTCCTCTATTTTGCTTTCCATCCTTTCTTCTGTGTTCCTTGTTGCCTGTTTGTCTTGCCCTTGCATCCAGAGCACAGTTTTTTGTAGTTTCCCCCGTCCTCAGACCTTGTGGGTCAGCATCTCCATCAGTTCTGAGCATGTTGCATCCCTCTCCACTCAGGCTTTTCCACTGGAAGACATGGAGCACGTGTCTAACAAGGATGATGTGAAAACTTCACTTAGGAAAGTGGTCAGAGAGGTGAGAAGTGGCTGTTGCCCATTCATGAGTGACTGGGGACATCCCTGGGGATGTGGGTGAGATTACTTGGAGAGAAGCTGGGGTGAGAAGTTTGTGGTGAGAAATTTGTGGATTTGTTTGTCTATCAGTGGCCATTCTGTGTCTACCCGTTAAATAATTCACAGGAGTAGAGGTTCACCACAAGAACAGATCTCAAAAGAGAGACCCAAAATGTGTTTCCCCACACTGAGGGAAAGGGAGCAGGAGGAGCAGCCCAGCTTTTCTCACAGGTGTTTTCTCCTCCCTTCCCAGACATCCCACGAGATGATGATGCAGTGTGTGTCCCGGGTTGTGTCACACCCCCTGCACGGTGAGTCCTGTGCCCTGGCTGGCAGCTCCCTCCAGGCTGGGCATCACCCCAAACCCTGCACACTCAGGGGGATGGTTCTTATGGTGCTTTCTATCATATGAGCCTGATGCTGGGGTTTGCCTTCAGGCACTAACACAGCTGAGCAATGAGTTTCTCTCTTGCCACTCATCCAGGACCTTGTGCTAGAGATCCCATTGGGGTTAGGGCCAGTAGCAGCTTTCCAGTGCCTAAAGGGGCTCCAAGAGAGCTGGAGAGGGACTTTGGATGAGGGCATGGAGACACAGGACACAGGGAATGGCTTCCCACTGCTGGAGAGCTGGGTTAGATGGGATATTGGGAAGAAATCTCTGAGGTGGGCAGGCCCTGACCCAGGTTGCCCAGAGAAGCTGTGGCTGCCCCATCCCTGGAAGTGTCCAAGGCCAGGTTGGACAGGGCTTGGAGCAACCTGGCAGAGTGGAAGGTGTCCCTGCCCATGCCAGGGGGTTTGGAAAAAGATAGATCTTTTGGAAAAAGATAGGGACCTAATAGATCCCTTCCAACCCAAACCTCTCTGTGATCCTCTGAAATCCTTCCCACCACTTACAGGCTCAGGAAAGGCCCCAGTTTCTAATGAGTCTTGCAGTGCTGATGACCACTGAGAGGAGCTGGAGATGCTGTGAGTTGAGGGAGAGCAGGAGGGTCATGTTTCATTTCCCTGACATCCAGTACAACCCAAACTGGATTTATTTTGTCTATCAGCCCTGTGTTTCTTTCCTCCCAGTGATCTCCATGCGCTGCATGGTCCAGTTCGTGGGCCGGGAAGTCAAATACAGGTGAGTGGCTGCAGCTGGGGAGGGTCTGGGGTCAGGGGTGCCAGGTACTGACCCCAGATCCAATATAGGGTGCTCTGGGATGGTCCCTGTGAGTGAGGCATGGCTGGAGCAGGCTGCTCACAGCCCTCCACCTCCCAGGGAAGTGATCTGAAAGAAGCCACCACATTCCCTTCCATCCACATGAAATAAACATTGCTGGTGGCTTAATGGAACTTAATGGTGGCTCCCATGCCATGGGAACAGGGTTATCCAGGAGGCTTGAGAGACTGAAAAGTGAATCTGAGCTGTGCTTAGAGGGTGGGTGACTGGGGCTTGAAGGGATGTGGAAGGCTGGGCTCTGTCCCTGATGTGCCTCTGTTCCACCTTGTGCCTGTTTGGGGCTGTATCACCCCTCGCTGATCACACAGCAAGTCTCCTGCCTTTTTCCCTTGGCTATTAATGGAAAGGGAAGGCAGCAGGGAGGCAGAGTGGATAACACAGAGCTTTGCTGCAGCCCTGCTTAGTCTGTAGAATTTTTCCAAGCCTTTTGCAGTACCAGCTGCCTCTCTGCAGGGCAAAACTGCCTGTGGAGCAATGTGGAGGAACACTAGACAGGATTGCAGGCAGCCCACAACAGCCAGCTCGAGTTCCCAAAGGCAGGACAGGGTTCTTGGGCTTAGAATCATCCAAATGAAACCATATCACACAACATGTGTACCCACTCACAAAGCCTCACAGAGCCCTTGTGCCTTCAGCATTGAAGAGTTGTGGGCAGGTTGGGTGTTCTGCTGGTGTCACTGCAGACTGGCAGAGTACAGACACGACCCTCCTTCCCTCAAACCTGCCTGGTGTGAGGAGAATAGGCAGAACAAGCTGCCTTCTGCTGGAATGGTGGCTGAGGGCTGCAGGATGTGTGTGAAGCTGCACAGGGCAGAGGTGGAACAACTCTGCACACTCACAGCTCTTTTCCTTTCTTGGCAGCGGTGTGTTCAGTGCTATTGGCAGGATACTTAAGGAAGAAGGGATCCTGGGATTCTTTGTGTAAGTGAATTGTTGTTTAAATACTTTCTCCCATAGCCTGAAGGCGCTGATGGCTCTGCCGGCAGCTCTGCCACCCCCAGATGGAGTCACACTGAGCTGAAACCTTGTCTGACCAAGGGTCTCCCACATCGCTCCCACGATGAAATCTGTGCCTTTGACAGCACTCCAGGTTGACCATTAAGTTTGCCCCAGATCTTATCTTCAGTCAAACCTGAGCCCAGAGCAAGCTGTGTTTTTTCTTATCTTTCTTTTTCCCTTGGTGCTTCTTTGTGTTTCCCTGAAGGGCCATTTAAAGCATTTGTTTGTGCAACAGGCACCAAGATCAAGTGCAACAATAAGTTCCCTTGTTGAAATGAAAGCCAGGGCCTGGGTAAGCAGCAAATTCCTCTGCAGAGCACCGTGGGTGCTTGTAATGAGCAGGTTTACCTGTGTGGCTGGAGTGTGGTGATGCCTGGACCAGGAGGAGCTGTAAGGTGTTTCCAGCTGCAAATTGGTGCATCACTGAAATGGAAGTTTAGTGGACACCTTTTTGCTTGAACCCTTAATTAATGCTTCCTGCCTTTCTTTTTCACATCTACATAAAAGCAGAGCCACCTGCTGTGTTTGCTCGTGGTGGGGAAATACTTTATTAATGTCAATAATAGTAAAGGCAGCTCTGGAATTTCAGTAGGGGTTTTCAGGATGCCTTTGGCTTTGCAGTCACAAAATATGGGCCTCCAGATGAAACCTGAATGCATCAGGAAGAGGGAAAAAATCACAGGGGGTCTCACCCTGTCCTTCCCCAAGGGGAAATGGCCAGGGATCTGCAGAGACCCCACCACTGAGTGTCAATGCAGCCCACAGCTTCTCAGCTGAGCTGTGCAGCCCCAAATCTGCTCTACTAAATACAGGATGGTCCCTGTGAGTGGGGCATGGCTGGAGCAGGCTGCTCACAACCCTTCACCTCCCAGGGAAGTGATTGAAGGAAGCCACCACATTCCCTTCCATCCACATGAAATAAACACTTCTGGTAGCCTAATGAACTTGATGGTTCTCAGGAAAGGCTTTAACACAACCCAAATTGTCTCAGGAGGGCTCTGAAGTTCTACATGCTCTATAACCCTGTTAGGAAATCCCACTGCTGTGAGGGGAGCACAAGCTGCATCTGAAGGACCAAACTGCTGCTTTTCTCCTCTCAGCCCTGGTGCAATCCCAGCACATCCACTGCCCTAAAATCATGGCAGTGCACTTGTTTCTCATGGCCTTATAACAGTGGCACACACACTCTGAGTCTCTGTCCTCACACTCTCTGGGTGTGTGCCTGGCTAAAGGCTTTTCAAGGATGGATTTATCTCCCTTTCCCTCATATCTGCAAGAGGCTCCTGCCAGCCCAGGAAGGTGTTCCCTGAGCTCCAGAGCTGCTGGGCACGCTCAGCTCAAGGATGGATTGTCCCAAGTCCCTTGCACTGGGGTTTCTGCTGTTGGGTTACATTGCTGTACATCATTCAGGCTTCCTATTCCAGCTTTTCATCATCTTCCAAAGATATTCCCAGTTCAGATCTTGGACATCTCAGCAGGTGTGAGAATTGCAGCATTCACTTTTTTTATGTCAATAGCAGTAAAGACAGCGCTGGAATTCCAGGAGGGGTTTTCAGGCCTGATGCTTTTGGCTTGTTGGCTTTTTTTTAGTTCCTTTCTGCAGCTCTAAGACCCCTGGTTTCCAGTCATCCAGCTCAGGGCCAGCAGCTGTCATTACTTTGGAAGGGAGAAAGGGATGGGATCCTTGTTGGAAGTGGAATAAACAGTCTGACTCCCTCCCAACAGTTGGGTGAGGTTTTCCTTCTGGGGCTGCCCTGGCCCAGCCCTTTGCTTCTGGAATTTATTAGGCTCTGTTGTATCTGCAGCAGCTCAGGAGCTTCAGACTTAACTTTGAGTTAGAGCAAAGATGGTTTTTACGAAGGCTGAAAGCCAAACACAAAGCAGAACATCTCTTTGGGGCCAGAGAGCTTTGATTTCTTTGTCCTGTCTGCTGCTCTCATGTATCACATCTTTGAAGCCAGTGAATCTTCTGTTGAAGGCTTCTGCTGTGCCTGGCCCCTGAGACCGCAGCTGCATGCCCAGGGCTGCTGGGGCCTTAACAATGCTCAGGTTGTTCCCAAAACCAGTCCTCGTTGCTGTTCTGCTGCTGGAGCAACCACAGCAGGAGACAAACTGGTCCCTTACTCTGAGGAGGCAGCGTGGTATTTGGGAAGAAACAAAAGACTCAGATTAACGTGCCTGGAGGTGCCTAGAAGGGGCTCTTTGCAGCTCAGCAAACACTCCTGTGGCTCTTGACAGGCTCCTTTTCAGAGCTGACCACATCTGCTGCTGAAACACAGGTTTGACACACACCTGGATCCTTTTGCAGTGGAACAACCCCTGCAAAAGTGGGAAACCCTGCACTGCTGCAGCAGAGAAAACTGGAGAAACCCTCTGGATATTTTGTTAAAGTTTTAGTGCTATTATCTGCAAAAGCTGGCAGTGCTGGTGCTGCTGGGAGCTCCAGTGTGTCAGTGGGAGGCATCAACCAAAGAATTCTGCTCCTGGGGGCAGCAGGGACTGGGAAAAATCAGTGTTCCCCCAGTTACTCCACTTCTCAGTGGAGCAGGTTGTGCAGGAACAAACCCTCTCATTTTGATTTCTAAAAGGAGGGAGATTCCACAAAGAGATAAACTTCTCATTGTGCATCCAAAAGAGCATCTTCAGAAATGGAAACCACTTCATCTGTGTCTCACTTGGGTTTCCTAGGAGGAGTTGGGCCAAGAAGGGATTTGGGATAGAAAAGGGGAATTGAATCATGCCCAAAAAACATCCCAAAATATTTCCAGCCAGAGCAGCACATGTAGTACCAAGTTTGAAGGCTGAGAGAACTCTTCCCTGAAATCTCCCTTTTCAGTTCCTCCCAAAGTAAAAATTTCATTTAGGGGGAGTGGAGTTCCTCTGAGCTGGTGGAGGGAAGGAGGGCTGGGCATCTCAGGAGGTGGCACTGGGACCCTCCTGCACCTCACACCCCTCTCTTTTGCCCTTGCAGTGGGTTAGTCCCTCACATCCTGGGGGATGTCATCTTCCTCTGGTGCTGCAACCTCCTGGCTCACTTCATCAACACCTACGCTGTGGATGACAATGTGAGTGGAAGTGCCCGAGGGAGGGCTTGGGGTCTGGAGCAAGCACCTGCAGTGGGAAGGGGTTCCTGGGGAGCAGGGGCTGATTTAATACAGATCCCAGGCTTTGGGGACGTCCCTGTGAGTGCTGGGTGCTCTGTGTCTGCTCAGGGCTGTGCTTCACCTGCACTTTGGGGGATCACAGTTCCCCAAATGCCTTCCCAGACTCTCAGCTGGAATGCAGCTGCCCTTTGTTGCTTTCTGCCTCCTCCCCTGCCCCTCGCTTCAGGCTCGGGGAGTGTCACATAATGACAGTGCCAGCCTGGTGTCACCCCCCTGTCCACAACGCCTTTGGTTTCTCTCTGCAGTTCAGCCAGGCCTCGGTGATCCGGAGCTACACCAAGTTCGTGATGGGGGTATGTAGGCAGCTGCCGTGTCCTTTCCCCTCCTCCTGCCACCTCTGGGCTGAGAGCTCGCGCCCTGGGGACACAGGCTGCTCTGTACTTGACATCCCTTATCCAAGGATAACTCTGCTAACATGCAAAAGCTGGAAATAGCGTTTTTGACATAGCGAGCTTTAGAGAGGCTGCTGGTTTTCTGTGCTTTCAGATCGCTGTGAGCATGCTGACCTACCCGTTCCTTCTCGTGGGAGATCTCATGGCAGTGAACAACTGTGGGTATGTCCTTCACACTGAGATCTAAAGCTTTCCCTTCCTTTCTTGCAGCCCCTTGTTGTCTGAATGGGCTGCTAACGACCGTAAAGCTTTCCTCCAGCCCCGTAAACTCTGTGGCACCTCGCAGAGCTGGCTCGTTTCCTCTCCCAGGTTGCTTATAATTTTAGATCAGAGGGCACAGACACGAGCAGCAGAAAAGCTCAGGTGGTGAGAAATCGGGAGAGTTGTGTGGTCCGATCTGAGCTGAGCTGGAGGCACAGGGATCAAAGGGACAGTGCTGGCTCCAGGGAGCAGCACGAGGGAAGCAGAGCTGTTATGGCAGCCATGGGGGCAGACAGGAGCAGGACCAAGCTTGCCTTCCCAATCGCACTGCTGCAAGTCTTCTGCATTTTTTTGCTCATGGGAACGGGATCCAAGTCTGGTGCCGTGTTTTCTCAGTATCTGCTGGCTTTAGAAGGTGTAGATACGATCCTGGACTCTCAAAGTCTCCAGGTAACTCTCCTTGTTTGTGCACTCCAGGGGTAATTAAATTACAGATCTGCTGCATTGTAAATAACGAGCTGTCACTTGGCTGCCAGCCCGGTGTGGACACTGTCCCTGTGTCCTCGTTCACACTTCCTGCTGCTCTTTTGTTACCTGTGTGGGTAAGGTGACACATCCACCTCAGCTGTTCCCTGTTGCCGTGCAGGTTGCGCGCCGGCCTCCCTCCCTACGCTCCTGCCTTTGCATCCTGGATCCACTGCTGGAGGTACCTCAGTGCTCAGGTGAGGGAGCAGGGCACGCACGGGGCTTTGGGCTCCCTCTGCTCCTTTCCCAAATCTCCAGCATTCCCCAAAAGTGCCTGTGCTGCATCCTGTGCTCTGTAACTCGCTTCTGTCCCTCCAGTTGTGGCAGTGGTACCAGCCTAGCAGTGCTGCGTCCTTGCCATGCTGTGTAACTTACTTCTGTCCCTCCAGTTGTGGCACTGGTACCAGCCTGGCAGTGCTGCTCTGCCCCTTGCACACCCGAGCTTGCAGCCTGTGAGCTTTTATCCCATGCATTGCACACAGCAGAGTCTGTGCCCCTCTGCATCTGCCACCCCTGGGGGAAATGCTCAACTCAGCACCCACAGGGCCAGAACCTCACTTTACCCAGCCTTGCAGCCCTGCCATGGGCATGGAGTGGGGCCCTGCTAAAGCAGCTGCAGCTCCCTGGGCAGGTCTGAGGCTGGCCTGACCCCGGGCTCTCCTCCTCAGGGGCAGCTGTTCCGTGGCTCCAGCCTCCTGTTCCGCAGGGCACCCATCCCAGCCTCCTTCCCCGTGGACTGACGCCTCGGCAGGGACAGCTCATCAACCTGGACTCCTCAAGAAACCCCAAGCTTGTTTCGATATCTGTATATTTCTATTTTCTGATCCAAAGTCCATGGTGCCAGAACTGACACCTCCTCTCCAGCAAGGCCAGGAACAGACTTCTGGACGTCTGGCTCAGGCTCCAGCTGCACCAAAGCTCCATCCTCGTGGCTGTCTCGACTGGGATGTATAGCAGAGAGAGCAGAAAGCCGTTTTCTCTTTGGTCCAGGCTGTAGCTCTGGAGTTGCTGGGGAAGTCCAGGAATCCAGAAAATGCCCAGGTACTAAAGGAGCCAGCCGTGAGCTGCAGGGACAAAAGACTGCTTTGTTCTGCCTGAGCTGATAAGCAGCAGGAGATCCAAGGTCACCTCCCTGGGAAGGTTATGCCAGGTGACAGCTCCTGCCTCATCCTTTCTGGAGAGAGCACCTTGGCCTGGCAGGTAGCTCATCCTGGGCAAGATCAACCTGGCATCCATATTTAAGGTTTGAGGGTACCTGATCACCCAGGAACATCCCACCTCCCACGGGCATGAAAAGGAAATTATAGGATCAAAATAGGGAAGGGAAACAGAGTCCCACTGCAAAGAACAGAAGAGTCCCAAAGAGACAGGTCCAGCCCAGCTCAGGGCAGTGATGGGATGTGAACAAGTAGAGAGCCCTTGGGAAGGGACATGTGCTGCCAGTGGTGCTGATTTGGGCAGGATTTCACTCATGGAATGGGCTGTGTTCAGGGTACAGCCAGCAGAGCTCTGGGCTGGGCAGGCAGCCTGCACACAGGATTTCACTCATGGAATGGGCTGTGTTCAGGGTACAGCCAGCAGAGCTCTGGGCTGGGCAGGCAGCCTGCACACACCCTGGGGGAGGTGGGTGCTGGTCTGGCTGCACCAAGGGGCATCTCCCAGCCAGCAGCACCACGAGCCCTGCTGGGCTCCTCCTGTTGCTGATGGAAATGGAGCTGCTGGGATCTGAGAGCTGCACACAAAGGGCTCTCCTGCAGCAGGGACAGCCATCCAGAGCTGTCTGCAATGAAGGGATACACCTTGAGCTGGCCAAAGGCTGCTGAGGCATCAGGGTTGAAGGCTCCTGGTCTCAGTGGAGCACGGCTGGCTCTGTGTGTAGCAGAACTCACCAGTGGCACCAGGGCAGCATTGATGCTCAGCTCCCCAGACAAGAGTTTCTTTGCACCAGTCTGTGCTGTGATGGCAGCCAGGCAGATTTCCCCCATTTCAGTTCCCCATGAAGCAGTCTTTTGCACAGAGGTGATGCTGCACTCCCTGGGAAGAGGTTTAGCATTCCTTGAGCAGGTTCCCACGTGCTGCAGCAGCAGCAGCTGGGGTCACATCTCATCCTGGTCCTCTGGGGACCTGCCAGCACAGGGGGTTTTGTCTCCAGCAGGCAGGGTTGATGCACAGCCCAGGCAGGGCTTGCAGGACAGTGCTGGTGTGTGCTGGGAGTGGCAGCCCCCACCCAGCTCCCTTCAGTGTCGTGAAGTCTCAGTCCTGTCTGTCCTCCCTCGCTCCCAGTTTGTGTTACAGTTAAATAATGCATGGACCTGTTCCCTAACACCAGAGATGATTTCAAAAAGGATTTAATTATGCTCCAAAATACAGTTATAAAACAACTATTGGGTGGTTTGGTTTTTTGGAGTTTTGATTTTTTTTTTGGTGGTTTTTTTTTTTTCCCCTGTATAATGTGCTCCCTCAGGGAAGGTTTCACTTTAAGACAGGCACTTCCTTTGGTCTTTTCTACAAATCAGGGGCTAAACCAGCTGTTTAAAACTCAGATGCCCCCTGATTTTCCTCACCTCCATGGAAGGTGGGCATATTTAGGCTGAGCAGACTGCAGTGGGTGCACCTGGAATGAGGGTGTAGGCAGCAGAGGGCTTGGGTGCTTGAAGCAATATATGTGCAATTAAGTTTTTGGAGTTAAAATTGACCCTGTGGTCTTCTGGAAGAGGTGATGGAGACCTTTGCTGCTCTGACTGGTGAGGTGGGCTCAGCCATTCCATCTTCCCCCTCACAGCTCCATCCTTCCCTTTAATCACCTTGTTTTATGACCTGCTCCCACACAGGGCATTGCACCTGCCAGGTCACTCAGCACCTGCTCAGGATCATGTACTTTTGCCCTCCAAATTAAAGCCACCTTCTGCTGCTCACATGCCTGTCAAACCTCCTGCAGCCTCTGCACAGCCTGACTGCAGCCCCTGCAGGGAAAAGTGCTATTTCCTGTCCTTTGAGGAGTTTACCTAAGGAATTTACCTGAGGGATTTACCTAAAGCTGCACCAGTGGATGCATCCTGCCAGTAATTTCTGCCCAGTTCATCAGGGCCCACAAACTTGGCTGAAAACCTAACAGTTGACTGTTGTTTTTGCTCAATTTAAATGAAAACCAGGTTTCAAAGCTTTCACTGCACTACCTTACTTTGAAGCAAGGGGCTGCCATTCTTAGGATGATTGAATATTTCCTCACCTCCTCTTTCTATCCCTGATTCTTCTTGTCCCATCCTTCATTTGAGGGGCCTCAGGACAAATTTCATTTGAGGGACAACAAGGACAAATGTCTGCACCGGGAGCAGGCAAGGAGACAACCCAAACCCTGGCTGGGCATCCCTCTCCCTTAAATTGCTGCTGCCCATTAGTCAGAGCCTGGCCCTGCAGCTGGTGCTCAGGTATCCCAGCTGAAGCAGATGGGACCCCATTCCCACAGGAATGGGGAGATCCAGGGTGGAACATGTGGTGGGGAGAACAAATGAAAGGGTGGAGGAGGAGGTTTGGGTCTGGCGCCCCGGATGGAGCCGGGGGTTTGTCCCGCTGGCGCTCCCCTGTCTGCCCAGGAAACAACCTGTGGTTTAAATATTGACTCTCCCTCCTGCACAAAGCCAGGCTGGGTGGGGATTGCTGCTGTTCTGTGCCCACGCCGTTTATCAGGCTCCAGTGGAGAACTGAGATTGCTGGGACTTTGGCCTCATCTGCTCCCAGCTGCCCGGGAGAGAAGGGAGGCAGCGACAGCAGCCAGGAGAGGGAATCTCAGGTCAGGGCTGGTCTGTCTCTCCGCTGGGCATGGATGCTCGAGTCTGGCAGGATCTGGAAAGCAGCAAGATGAGCCTTTGTGCCCAGGGAAGTGCAGCTGAGCTCAGAGCCAATGTTCCATCCTCTCCTTTCCCCTTGCAGAGCTGGCCTGCTGGAGACCCTTCAGTTCAGACCAAACCCCCTCCTGGCCATGCCACTCTCCTGCCGTGGAGCCGGGAGGGAACATCCCAGGGAGCCCTCCCGATGCCTGGATGGTGCCTGGTGTCTCCCTGGTGTCTGGTCAGCGGGAAGACCAGGGGCTGCCAGCCCTCCCCTGCAGCCATGGAGGGCCCCATCTTGCAGCCACGCATGAGGAAGTGCCCTGTGGCACAGCTGCCCTCGATAAGGCTGTTTGCTCTGTTCTCCCGCAGCGCCGAGCTCCACGTAGGCAAATAATTCCTTAAAAAAAAAAATATATATATGTAAAAAAATAATAACCCTCACAGAGGAGATCCTGCTGCTGGGGTGGTGGGGCTGGCTGGTGCCAGGAAATGCTCAGGGTGGGGACTTGGACTGGACCCAGGCACCAGCAGCACGGTGGCCCTGGACCTGTCCCTGTCTTCACACAGCCCCATCCCCTGGGATGGCCTTCACTCGAAATGGGGGATTACAGAGGAGCCAGGTCCTCGTGGATTCCCCCCTGGATAAGGGAAATCCCATCTGGAAACAAGGAGAAGAGGCCACAAAGAGCACAGGAGCAAAGCTCGGCACAGCAGCCTGACCTGCCACGCTGACAGGGACAGCTCCGTCCATCACTCACGGCTGGTAAGAGGATGGGAAGGAGGTGGGGAAGCTGCTTTCCATGCTCCTGCTTGCCTGCTACAGGGGTTTTTTTAGGGTAAACTCCCTCAAATCCCCCTAAACTGAGCTGCTCTGTTCCCTCCTGGGCAGTGCTCTCAGGGGGAGCCGGTGAAGTTTCATCCCACCCTGAGGGGAGCTGGGTCTTTTGGGGAAGAGGTGGCAGCACAAGGTCAGACTCCTTTCCCTGCAGCCACTGTGACCCCTGCACACCTCCTTCAGCACTTACACCGTGCTGTGCCCCCCATCCCAGGGGAGAAACAGGAGGGGAAAAGTCTCCCCAGCTTTAAACTTGTCCCTTCTCCTCCTGCTGTGACCCCAGGCCGGGCTGGCGTGGTGAGGGTGGGCATGGCTGTGGCTGCGGCCCTGGCTCGAGGCGCTGCCCCTCGCTGCAGACATGTGAACGCTCCCATCCCTCGGAATGGAGTTTCTCCCTCCCTGAAAAGCCGCCTGCGCTCTGCGGCCGGGCGGCTCTTGTCAGGCTGCCAGAGGAGGCCGGAGCAGCGTCACATGCAGCAAAGTTTTACAAGGCGAGCGAGCGTCTGGGGAGAGGGACGGGAGAGGGACCGACCGCCGCACGCACACACTCGGACGCACACGCGGAGAAACCTCCTCCAGGCTCCCTCCAGCTCTCATCCCAACGCTGATTTTTTTTCTTTCCTCCTTTTTTTCTTTTGTTTTTGGAAGAACAAAGACTTTGGGGTGGGTTGGCGCTGTTGTTTTTCCGGGGTTGCTGTCGGTGGATGGGGGGAGGCTGGAGGTGGAGAGGGGAGACGGTGGCTTGAATGTTAGAAAGTCCCAAATTTCCCTGGCCGAGTTGCCGAGATCATCTGTGCAAAACTTAGAGGAGGAAAGACGGGGGAGGGGGGGGGAAATAATTAAAAAATAAAATATGATGACGTCACTCAGAGCAGGGGTGCCTTCCCTGCTGCCTGTCAGATGCGCCTGAAAAGAACAGGGCAATAAAACAACAGCCGCCTCTGTCTCCCTCGTTAAACACGGCACTAATTGGATGTTAATTTTTCCTTGCTCTTCTCGCTGCTCGATTGTGAGGGCTCTGCCTGGCTCTCCCTCTCCCGCTTCCTTTCTTTCCTGTTGCAATGCTCTTGGCAGCTCTGAGGGACTCCGGACTGTGCGCTCCCCTCCCGCTCGTGGACTGGAATAATTCAGGAGCTGGGAGAATTAAAAAAGACGAGGCGCGGGGGCGAACGGTTCAGAAACGGGGCGGGCGTGATGGATTTTGAGAGCTACGCTAATCTCCCCGTTTCCCGTGCATTGTCCTGCCGACTTGGAGCTATTCTCTTCCCATTTGATTTCTCTTCCCTTCCTTTCCCTTCGCGTTGGGTTTGGACTGCAGGGCAAAAATAAATGTTTCAAAAAAAAAAAGGCATAAAAAAAAGGAAAAAAGGCAGGAAAAAATAGAAAAAATACTATAAAAAGGGGGGGAAATAAAGAAGAAAAAAGCCAAAAAAAAAAAAAAGAGGAAAAGAAAAAAAGCCTGGTTCAATGACGACAAACCCCCAAACCTCCTCCCAGCTCCCCCCGTCTCGCCGCGCTGCCTAACCCCTGCGTGGAAACAGGCATTTTAGGGAGCCAGAGCAGGAAGTTGTTGTTCTCTGTCTTGCCCAGGTCATCCTTCCAGGGTATGTGTGCAAGGGCGGTGGGCACGAGGGCTCGGTGGGCGCCCAGCAGCCGTCAGCCGCCCCCCACGCTACCCCCGGCCAACGAGGCGGGTGAGCAGCGCAGGGGGAACGGGGGCCGGGTGGTGTTTTGGGGGACGCAAGAGGGGCCCAAGGGACAGGATGGGTGGGGGAGCGGAGGGGAGGGAGCAGGAGGCGGAGGTGGGGGGAGAGAGCGAGAGCCGGGGAGTAAAGTCCTACCTGGGATCGGTGCCAACTTCCTGCAAAGGGTTACAGACCCGCGGCTTTGAGAGCCCACCAGAGGCGAGTGCGCTCTTGTCACGGTTCCAAGGCGAGATGAAGGCAGCGGGAACAGGTACAGCAGATGCCGAGTGGCCTCGTTTGCCCGGCGAGCGGGGCTTCGGCTCGATTTAAGCCTCGCCGACGAGGAGCCTTCGGTGCTCCCACCGGCGGGGGCCTCGCCATCCCCGCACGAGGCCACCGGGGCTGTCGGGTGCCAAGGGTGGGGTGGGTGGCTCGGTGGCGGGGGGTGTGTGCATGGCACGGGGGGGCCTCCGCAGCTCACTCGCCTTCTTGCCGTTTGGATTAACATGCGGAAGATGCGCCTGTCACTTTGCTTACTGTCAGCGCCGGCTCGGGGATGGGTGACGGCTTTGTTCGGCGCAGCCGGGGGAGCCGTGCCAACTCGGACTTGGCAGGCGAAGCCGGGTGGGCAGGGAGAGGGGGACGAGGGAGCGGGAACGGCTGCTGGGGCGGCTGCGGAGGGACGTGGCCGCAGGCCCGCGTCTGAGCACGGCGGCTTTCTGTTGGCGTGCGCCTCCCTCTCCCTCCCTCTCTCCCGCGCTCGCCTGCGCCCAGGCTGGTGCAGACAAAATGAAAACGTGTTTTGTTTTGGTTTTTTGGCATCTCCCCAGCAGCGCTACCAACCCCAGCTGCCCCCCCTCCGCTCCCTTTCCCAACCCGCCGTGACTCCCTTTTACAATCGGCACGACCCAGGTGCTTGGGCAGCAACAAAATAAGGCCAAAAATACCCCCTGGCACCCAAACCACCCCCAATCTGCCACCCTGGGCAACAACTGCTCCCAACCGTCCTCCATGGCGGGTGGGTTGTTGTTTGTATGTACATATATATATTTTGTCCTCTTTTTTTCCTGCCCCCATCGAGTCCCTCTCGCGTTGGGTGTGTGTGTTCCTATTCAAGGACCCACCACCTCCTGTCGTGCTAAAACCAGGAAGGAGGGAGCCAAGGGCTCATTTCTGCCTGGACGCCGGGGCGGCGTGCGAGGGAGACAACGATGGAGGACAAGAGGAGGGAGGAGAGGGATGGGAAGGCGGGAAAAGGAGCATGGGGAGGGCGGAAAAAAACAATCCACCTCCCCAGGCCTTTTGTTTAACCTGCATCGATGCAAAGAGGGGTCTTGGGGGTTTTTTCCCTCCCCTTGTCCTTTTTTTTCGCCATGTGCTTGAGCCTCATGGGGCGTTTTCGAGCCTGACGGGGCAACTTTCCGGAGCGGGCGGTGTCGGAGGTTGATTTTTTGGGAGGCGACAGGCTCGTCCCGCAGGCGCGCGGCTCCCAGTGCAGGAATTCCTGCCAGCTCGCCTTTGTGCCAGCCTCCCTTGGCCTTGGGTGTCTCGTTCGGATGGAGCCTGGCATCCAGGCACCGCCCATTTCTTGGCATTGAGCTGCGAGGAGAAGGAAAGGGGAGAGAGCGAGCAGAGAGAAGGGAAAAAAAAAAGCTGTCTCACTCAAACTGGCCTTTCTCGGAAAAGGATCCTTCCCCGATGATTGTCCGGATAAGCGGAGCTAAATCCAGCCACTACTCAACAACAAAACCACTCTCTTCCACGGTGCGTCTCTCTTGCTGCCTTGGTACGAAATCGAACCTCACTCTTAATTTTGGTTGCTTTTTTTTTTTTTTTTTTTTGTCCGTGCGGTTGGGGTTTTTTTGCCTTTGATTTGAAATAATGTTTTGTTCCTCCACTTGCTTTGTTGTTGCTGTAACCTGCCTTCTCCCCGAAATCCCTTCCTGCCGAGTCCTCTGGCCCTTGGTGCTAAAACACCCGACTTTAATCAGTCTCCTAGAGAGGGATGTATAGCATAGCAGATAGGCAGGTCCCTACGTGCAGCATTTGGAGCAGAACTGGAGGGTGATTTCTCTCCCTGCCCTCGCCCCACCACCCGGGACGTCCCCAAGAGCCGCCCGGAGCTGGGCATCATCGCCCGGGTGCCTCTTTGGTTCCCCAGCGGGCACCACCGAGGGGGAGAATGTGTGGAATCATGTCGGATTTGCAATTCAACATGGCAGCCGGAGCAAACGTGGTGGGAGACGCTGGGCACGGGCACTCCCGGCAGCGCCAGCGCAGGGTGGGGGCACGGCAAGAGCGGATGCACGGACAGGGAGGACGAGAGGACAGCGGGGCGGACAGCGGGGCGAGGTCAGAGCAGGAGGATCATTTTATTTCATTTCATTTGAAGGGGGTGAGTTGCACCAGGAGCGGTCTGGGAAGGAGGGAACTCAAGCCGCCTGGTTTTGTCAGCATTAACTGTTTAGAAGCTGGCTGGTTCCCCACGCTGGCACGGCGTGCCCGGGCGGGCGCGGGGCTGGGAGATGCCCGGCAGCGGGGTGGGACGGGGCACTCCGGAGGCGGCTTTTCCTGGAGCCACGGCGGCCTCGGGGATGGGCCGGGCGCTGCTGGAGGAAGCCCTGAGAAGGCTCGGGGTGGAGGAAGCCCTGCGAAGGCTCGGGATGTTCCCAGCCTCTGCTGGAGGGAGCCCTGCGAAGGTTTGGGATGTTCCCAGCCTCTGCAAAGGCTCAGGATGTTCCCAGCCTCTGCTGGAGGGAGCCCTGCGAAGGTTTGGGATGTTCCCAGCCTCTGTGAAGGCTCAGGGTGTTCCCAGCCTCTGCTGGAGGGAGCCCTGCGAAGGTTTGGGATGTTCCCGGGCCCTGCGGCTCCTCCGGCCTCGTGCAGGTTCGCGCCTCGCACCGGGGCGAGGTTTGGCACGGCCGAGGCTCCGCAGGGTGGCCCGGCCCTACCCGAGCCCAGGGCTTGCCCCAGCGTGGGGGAATATGCCCTCTTTCTGTCAAACTTAATTTAGGCCTGGCTGGGACACAACAAAAGCAGCTTGTTTGCAGGGCAGGGTCCTCCTTCCTGGCTGCTGCGCACTCCGCAGGCGCTCGGAGCCATGGAAGCCACCCCTCCTCCTTCACCAAATTTTTCCTCCCCGCTCCTCCTCCTTTTTCTGAAAAAAAACCCCTTTTTCAGTGAGTAACGCATGGCCCTACAGTAAAACCTTCAAACTGGCCACAAAGCGCCCAAATGCTGCGGCCCTTCTGTGCCTCTGTGACCCAGCAGCCTGCGCTGGCTGTATCAGCCCTGCCCTGGGGACATTCCCAAAACTGCCTTACCCACCAGGATGGTGACAGCCTCCCAGAGAGGGTGTCCTGGGCATTTCACATCTTCCTGACCCCACAGGGAGCTCTGTGGCCTCGTGCACCCTGGTTTGGTGGCTGGGACTCTACGGTCCTGTCCTGGACCTTGCTTGTTGTGCTGTTTCCACAACACTCCACGGCTGGTTTGGCATCTGAAATCCCCCCATTGTGAGGGATTTCAGGCATTTGTGGGGTCTGACCCCCAAAATGTGCCAGGATGGTCTCTTCAGCAGAGCACGTGGACACAGTGGGTTACATCCAGACCCTCGATTCCAGTGAAAAGGCAGCACAAGTGTTTTACTCATCATTGCAGCTTTTCCTTCGCAGATTATTTACACAAAGAGGGGCTGGGGTGAAACCAGACCTTTCCCAATTTGCTCACAATCCCTATTGCTTTCCTGTGAAAATCTGGTGGAGAAAAAATATTTTTAAAAAAACCCCAAAACCCCACTGAAGCTCCTGCAAGCAGCCTGAGAGGAAAAAAAGTCTGAACTCAAGCAAGGCTCTTCTGACGTGTCCTAAGCAAAACATCTGGCACCCCTGGAAGAGCCATCCAGCCAAGGGACACAGCTGTTTTATTCCACAGCTCGCAGCACAACAGGGCTCGTGCTTCCAGAACATGGCTCAGCAGAAAGGGTGAATTCTTGAAAGGGGGAGTCAGATCTTTCTGCTGTTTATTGCTTCTGAATCCCCAGTTTGCTCTCAGGCTGTTCTGGTGTGAGCTCTGCTCCATCTCCTGGCAGGAGACCAGGAGCTTTGCTCTGAGGCTGGAGCCTCGTTCAGCTGCTGTAACCCCCAGCAGGCAGCAGAGCCACTCTGGATTTGCACAGACATTCCTCACAGCAGGATCAGGCCCCCAGGTTTCTCGAGGGTGGCTCTGGGTAATTTCCTTTCCTTAAAAGGACCAAGTTTGGCCAAGGCAGAGTTTGAATTGTGATTTCCTTTTTTCTTTTTCCTCTTTTTTTTTTTTTTAATCCCCTACAACTCACAGCAAAATTTGTATTGGTGAGAACTGCCTGATTTACAGCTGCAGAAAATGCTGAGCTCTGTGTCTCCACAGGCCAGACCTGAGGGGGAAAGGTTCCCCCATGCTGGACCATCCATGTAAGCAGCTTCACCACTCCAGGAACCACTTCTGGTGGGGAAAGAAGGGGTAAAAGGCAATGAAACTAATTTGACCTCTGTGGGCTCCACCCTCAGCCTTTCTACTAATTGTTCCAAGGGATTTGGGGGTGCAAGTTTCATGAGATCCTTGCAGAAGCCCATCCAAGGCAGAGCTGATGCTGGCAGGCTCCCTGGGGAACATGGTGCCTGAGCACAGCCAGATTGAATTCACCCTCTGTACCACCCCATAGAAGAATCAATCCCATTTATTTTTCCCTCTGCAGTGTTTTTCTCTCTCTGCCACCTCTCCTCATTTCTCTCTACCTTTTTTCTGTGGTACTGGTTTTTTATGTTGGAGTTGCTCATAGCTACTGTTTAACTTTGGTGAGAATTGGCTCTGTGAAAGGTGAGGTCTGGGAGGACACAGGAGGTGACCAGTTTGTTATTGTAGGGCTGCTCATGGGCACTGAGCTGTGCTGTCTGGCTCTGCAGCTGGAAAGCCCAGGAGACACGCAGGGTTTGGCATGCTAAGGCTGCTCTCCAGATAGTCCTGGCCACAGGAAATGTGAGAGAAGTGGCCCTGCAAAGGACACAACCACCACTGCATGAAGTGAGGTCTGCGCAGTCAGAGGGGTGGGGGCTGTGTTGCTGAGGTGATGGCAGCCAAATGTCACCCTGGGGGTGGCTTCACTGCACCTCTGCTGCTCATTCCCACACCAGGGTTTCCCCCAGCACTGCTTTTCCCCTCTGTGGTTGCTGCCAGCATCACCGTCCTGCTGGGCTTGGGGGCCCTGCCCAAGGGAGGTGGCCGTGCATCCCTGGCTCCTGCAAGGCTGGGCAGGAGCTTTCTCCTCATCTGCACAACAAGCATTGTGCTTCTTCCTCCTTTCTCCTTCCTCCTCTTCCCCCCAGCTTTAGGGCAGCCACCTTTATCTCAATTTTGGGTCTGGTGTGGACTCACAGGATGGTCCATGCTGATGTTTCATTGCCAGATGTGAAGACCTGAAGCAGCTTTGTAGCCTGGCAGTTTCTGGGAGTAACACCAAGAGTTCAGGTTCTCTCATCCTTCAGTCTGGGTTTGCCTGGCACTGGGCATCAGCTCTGATGAGGGGAAGGGAGGCTGTGGGGCAGCACAAGGCATCCTGGCACATGAGCCAGAGTGAATCTGGGTGGGGAGCAGGCACAAACATGGGAGCATTAATTGCATCAATTTTGGCAACAGAAAGGTGAGCTCAGGCTGGTAGTGGAGGCACCCTGGGCATGCAAGGGGAGAAGGTCCCAAAATCCCAACTCAGAGCAACAAGCTGGGTTATAGAGTTTTCTGAGCAGGAAACTCCTCACAGAGACTCCACCCAAAGTCAGGGCAGCTGCTGATGCCAGTGTGATTGATAGCTTTAGTGTCTGCACATCTGCATACCTGCTCCCAGAGCTCCAGTTTCTGGGAGGAGGGTTGGGCTAAGGCCCCTGGAGCTGAGCAGCCCCACAGGGAGGATGCCTGGGACCATCCCCACAGCTGCTGTGTGACAGTGGTCACAAGGGTTCTCGGATGAGGGAAGAGACGAGAATGTTGACTCTATGTTCAGAAGGCTTGATTTATTATTTTATGATACATATATATTACATTATAACTATACTAAAAAGAAAAGAAGGAAAGGTTTTTTCAGAAGGCTAAGCTAAGAATAGAATAGGAAAGAATGATAACAAAAGCAGCTGGCTCGGACAGAGAGCAAGAGCCAGCTCTGCCGTGACTGGTCACTGAATCAAAACATCCACACGAGACCAACCATGGATCTACCTGTTGCATTCCACAGCAGCAGATAACCATTGTTTACATTCTGTTTCTGAGGCCTCAGCTTCTCAGAAGGGAAAATCCTAAAGAAAAGGATTTTCACAAAAATGACTGTGACACTGCTGTGTGTTGGGAGCACTTTGCTGCCTCTGAAGAGAGCTGGGATGAACACAGAGGGACATGGATAAAAGGAGGGCTTTGCTGCTTCCTCCAAGGTGGCACTGCACAAAATCCAAGCTGGTGATTAAACCCATCCACTTGGCATGTTTCAGTGTCCCAGATATAATACAGATGAGGTTTCCAACATCACCTCCCAATTCAGTCTGGCCAGCCATCCCACAACGTGGAATTGCTTCTGCTGCTTTAAATCCACAAAACTTCCTTCTCTCCCTGTCCCCAACAGCCACACACCAAACCCCACCCTCGGGGCAGCTGCATCTCAGCAGAGATGAGGAGACACACAGTGAATGATGTGTCAAACCCAACAGTCTTTGTTGTTGGCCTTGCTAACCCTGAAATCTTCCTGGCTCTTCAGAGAGGCAGCAGCAGCAGAAGAGCCTGGCTACAAACTCACAGAGCAGGGAGAGCTGAGCTGATGGAGCCGGGCTGTGCAGGATCTGCCCCTGCCCCGGGGCTGGTCCAGCCGTGCCTGAGCACGGTGGGAGCTCCCATCTGGATGTGCATGTCAGCTTTGCAGTCCCGGCCCTCCCCTGCCCGGGGGATTAACAGAGCTGCGGTTCCCAGGGCGGGGGAGGGCCTAATGAGCACAGACAGGATAACCAAGCAGGTATGGGCTTCCTGTACTTTAGGGCTCAGGAGGAAATCCTGCAGCTGGTGAATCTGGATACGATTAGTGTCCATTTCTCCCTGTGTAATCAACCCATCTGTTCATCCTTGTGCATCAGCCACGCACGCCCCACTGCAGGCAGATGCCTCTGGGGCACTGTGCTCATCCCTGCCACAGCCCCACTGCAGGCAGATGTCTGTCTCAGGCACTGTGTCCATCCCTCTCTGCCCCTCTGCAGGCAGATGTCTGTCTCAGGCACTGTGTCCATCCCTCTCTGCCCCACTGCAGGCAGATGTCTGTCTCAGGCACTGTGTCCATCCCTCTCTGCCCCTCTGCAGGCAGATGTCTGTCTCAGGCACTGTGTCCATCCCTCTCTGCCCCACTGCAGGCAGATGTCTGTCTCAGGCACTGTGTCCATCCCTCTCTGCCCTTTTCTCTGCCCCCTGCAGGCAGATGTCTGTCTCAGGCACTGTGTCCATCCTTCCTCCTCCCCCCACTGCAGGCAGATGTCTGTCTCAGGCACTGTGTCCATCCCTCTCTGCCGCAGCCACTCAGGCAGGATGGGAACAAGGCTCGCTCTGAGCCCGGCCAGCCCGCCTGCTCCTCTCCCTGCTGGGTTGGGGCAGCCCTGGAGGAGCTGCAGCCAACACAGCACAGTCCCAAACAGCAGCACCCAGCCCTTTTCTGCCTCCCCTTGTCCTTTTTTGCCATGTGCTTGAGCCTCATGGGGCAACTTCCCGCAGCGGGCGGTGTCGCAGGTTGATTTTTTGGGAGGCAGCAGGGCCTCCAGTGCAGGAATTCCTGCCAGCTCGCCTTTGTGCCATCCTCCTTTGGCTTTGGGTGTCTCATTTGGATGGAGCCTGGCATTCAGGAAAAGCCACTGCTGTGGCAGGAGGGAGGGTGGCTGCTCCTGAGGGCCTGGAGCAGTTCAGAGGGATCGCTGTGACACACAGATAAGCTCAGCTTTCCAGACTCTGCCTGCTCATCCCAGCTCAGCTGTGCCACAAGCAGGTAAAGGTGGATTATGTTTGGCTGCCTGACTTCAAAGCCTTGTTCATCCCATGGGATGCTGAGCACAGGACACACGGGCCCCTCATGGTCAGGAGAGGGACTGAACTCTCAGTCCTGCTCTGTAAGAACACTGGGAAAGTTCATAGGTGCTGTGCAGGATCCTCAGGGCTCATTTCAGCTTCTTTGCCTTGGCAAATTTTGTCCAACTATGCCAAAAAAACGACAGCCCTGTGGTGGGTTACAAATGTCAGGTAATGCACCAGCCTGGGCTGAAATGAAATCAGAAGAGGAGCTGGTGTGTGGATCAGTGGGTGTTATTTTTTTGTAGGGCAGTGGCTGAAGTTTGCATGGTCCTTTAGGGTCTTCTGAAAGGTCCAGCTTGGTGACAGAGGTGGGACAAAACTCAGGGTTACAATTCCCAGTCCTGGTGTCCTGACCCTGCTGTTGACCTCCACTGAAACAGCCCTTCCTGGTGGTCACTGGAGTGTCCTGGGGATCTGTCACACCAAGTGCTGTCCATGTGAGGGTGAAGGTTGTCCCTACCCAGGGCAGTTCACATGCACAGCCCAGTCCTCCCCCGTGTGAGGTGTTCAGGGATGCAGGCACCTGAGCTCCTGCCAAAGAGTCATTACAGCCAGCAACAATCTCAGGAATGCAGCCCAGGTTAAACATTTCATTTGCTTTCAAGGGCTACTTGTTGCTTCATTTCTAAATGCAACCTGTCCTCAGCCCCCCGGGCTGCTCTGTGGCTCCTAAATCTTCTGATTTTTGTTTGGTTTGGAACGCACTGATTTACCATAAGGAATAAATGAAAAGCAAAAGAAAACAGCAGTACTTGTTTGCATAGGCCCTACGTTGTTCTGTGCTCTGCTGCTGCTGAAATAGGAGTGACAAATCCCAATCCCTGGACAGAGGTTTTTTGGGTGGTGGCTGTGTGCAAACAGGGCTGGGGAAGATAAACAAGCAGGAAAAAAATGGGTTCAGGAAATGACAGTTGAGGATGGTCAATCAGCTGATGGGTCAAAGCCAGCACAAGACCATCAATTAGCAAAGCCATATTGATATTGTTTCTCCAAAGCATTTTTGCATCCACAGAGAGGTCTGAGAGCTGGATCTGTGGTCAAACTTGGCTGCAGTTAGGAATCTGTACAGTTTCTATGTTGCAAAGGGGGAGTTTTAGAAAGGATTCTGCCTGTAGAAAATATGTCCACAGTTCCAGAAGGGCTCAGCCAAAAGGGTGATGAAAATCTGTCTGTTGGTGTCATCGTCAGAACTGCTGGAGGTGGGAACATTTGCTAATCTTGCTTATTTTAGGGGCCCTGCTTTCAGAAGCAGTTCAGTTCTGAAAATGCAGCTCTGAAAACTCAGCTCTTCAGAGTCTCATACAATACACCTCAGACTAGACTAAAGAGGGATGAATTTTTCAGACTGTAGGTTCTTGCTTGCTTAATTATGATTTTCAGCTTCTTTCCATTCGGTCTTTGCATTGTGTAAATGTGACACAGAAGGAATAGCTGTGACATTGCCTGGTGTTTTCTGTTCCAGCTGAGGAGGAGCCAGCTAAACCTGCAGGGTTGGTGTGGAAGGAGAATTTAATTTCACATTTGGGAATCAAACTCAGTTCCCTGAGTAATCTAAATTGTCACAATTTCTCTTCCTCCAGCGCCCTCAGGCCTGGGGACAGTGTCACTCTTAAGGGGTAACTTTGGCACCCTGAGGCAGTGCAGGCTTGAGCAGGATTGTTGTATTCATACCAAACATGAATTCAAGCTCCTGTGGTTACATCTCTATTGGAACCTTTCAGTGGGTTAAAATCTCCACTGTGGGCTTTGACTTCCCTGTTCAGTTGCCTCAATAGACACATTAGGTGCCTGAAGCTGCCGAAAATGGTTTTTGGATGAGCTCAGGACTGGCCAAAGCCTAAACTGGTTTGGCTTGCAGGATTTGTGGCAGCTGCAGCTCCAAATCCAGCCTGGGATGGGTCCCGGAGAGATGGACAGAGAAGGCATGTCTCACTTCAGAGAGTTCTCTGCCACCATCCAGCTTCTGGAAGAGAGAGGAGGAGCAGCCCTGGGTGTGAGCAGAGCTCCAGAGCAGGGTGAGATGTGGGTCACAGACTGCTGGGCATGAATTAGAGAGGTCAGCAATGTTGTCAAAACCCTGGCTTGGGGTTTTTCTGGAGCCCCAGAGCTCGGTCTGTGATGTGGCAGCTCCATCTTCATCCGTGGTGGGAGCAGGAAGGAGCTTGGATGGGCTCAGCCTTTGTACTTCAGGAGTGCCAACAGTATGAATAATGTATAGAGTTCAATTCTTCTCTCCCTGGCCAGGGGCAAGGTGTCCCAGCTGATAAGAACTGGGAGCCCAGTCTTGTTAAAGCCAGTGTTAGACTTAGACCTTCATGAGATCCACTGCCTCAAGCAATTCTATTGTTCAAAGCGCATTTGGTTAATTAGTACATTAACTAATAACCTTCTCAGCATCCCAGGTAGGGAATATCTGTCTCCCAAAGGAGGAAACAGGCAAAGTGACTCACTAAGACTGCATGCAGAAGCTTAGCAATGCAGCTGTTAAGTCTGGGTTTTTCTGTCCCAAATGGTTTTGTGTGACTGCTGCTGCCTTATGCACATAATTTCCCTGAGACAGAAATGGAGGAGTCCTAAAAACTCCCAAGAGAGTGCTGAGGCCCAGTGAGGGAAGGTACCCCTGGACAGACCTGAGAAGAACTGAATCCATCCAAATACTCAGAGGACGCAATTTGCTTCACCCACATGCACCAGCTGAGGAATAAAACCAAAACAACTTCTCCTCATTTTCAAGGAAATTTTTTCTCACCACTTTGGCTTTTCACTCACATCTTCATCTGCTCTAAATTTCATGAGCAAATGGCCAGTGTGGGGAGGAGAGAGCACACGAGGAATGGCAGTGGGGCTTTTTGTACAGGCTCCCTGGGATGGGATCAGAGCAGAGGGATAATTCCTGAAGAGATTCAGACAAACAGCCAGAGGGGAAACTTTGATGCTGAGGAAGCCCTTCAACTCCAACACATGATGGTGAGCAGCTGATTTACACAGCTTTGCAGCGTGGTTGGAAAATACCCTGAGCTGAAGCACAAGGGCAGAGTTCTTTGGCTTGCCAGACCCATGACAGCACCACAGACCCTTTCTCACGAGCCCTGATCCCAAACAGAAAGGAGAAGCTTGTTCCCTCCACCCAGCTCTGACCTGAAGCCTCTCAAATGACAATTCTCAGCAGTGAGGATGTGTGTGCAGAGGAATGAGAACCAGCTCCTGCATGCAGGGATCCATCCCTGAGGAGGAGAGTCTCACAGGGTTTAATTGTGGAGCCACGTGTGCCTTATCAGTCTGCTGGCTTCCACCAGCCCAGGCAGCCACAGCCCTGCTCAACACTGGAATGTCAAGGGAGTGCCTGGAATGAGGGACTGGCGAGGTCACAGAAGCAGAAGGCACCAAAGCAAGTGGCCTGTCCTGTAGGAGGGACTCCTTTCATGACCACAGCTTAATCCACCACCAGTTTGCTGAGCCCACAGCAGCCCAGATTGGAGGCTACAAAAATATCCCTGTTCAGCAACTCCTCCCTTGTCCTTTGTGAAGCTCCAGCATTTTAATCATGTTCACACCTCCCTCTCCTGACACAAACCATCTCAGCTCCCTCCCAGGTCCACAAAACCTGTGCATTCCTGGTCTCATTCTCTTGCTGATGCATCAGACACTCTCCCCTCCATCAGCCTCCCAAAAATCCCCATTTCTTATTCTCTGTATTCCCATCTTTCCCCTCCTGCACCCTAATTTGACTAAGATTTGAATTTGACTAAGAGTTGAATAACCAGCTAGTGCTGAGGGGCTACATGCAGCTCTGGGGGTGCTGCTGATAGATTGAGCAGCCCCAGCCCCTGGCATGTCCCCAGTTCTGTATTTCTCCATCTCAGGACCACCAGGAAGGTGCTGCTGATGTAGGGGAGCTGTTATTGGGAAAGGCAAAACACCCCAAATGTGTCTTCTAAATGTGTCTCATCCTGCTCTGTTCATTTTCACTCGGAATAAGGGTAAAAACAGAGTTCCTCAGGTTGTTGGGGGTTTCTAGAAGAGAATATTGGATGCCAGAGCAGCTGAAATTGGTTTTCATTCTTAGCTTCAGCCTGACATGCTGCATGTGGCCATTCTTGGTCTTTTCCATGCACATCTAGAGCCCTTTGAGCATCATTCTCCAACCTGTCTTGCTGGTTTTCCTGGAAGAATATTACACAAGAAATGCACTATTCTCTCCATGCACAGGTGTTCTCAAGCAAGCCTTGTCTTCTCAAAGCCCAGTAAAATAAACCAGACTTGGATCTCTCAAATTCCTTCAAAATTCCCAGACTTTGAGGTTAATACAAAGGGCACAAACCCACCTGTGGGGTCACATGGCTCCGCATCAAACCCATACCAGAAATCAGCAGGCCCTCAGTGGAGTTTGTTGCAGGTGATACTTCTTTTTAGGGACATTTTAATAAGCCTAATCAATCGCAACAAATTACTAATAAATCATAACAATTTTCACCTGGAGATCTTAGGTTACTCTGCCAGAAATTGCAGTGAGGAATAGTGGTTATTAAAAAAGATCTAAAGATTTAACTTTTTTCACAGAATAGTTCAAGATGTTGCCATTATGCTTCTGCTCTGAATTACTCTGCAGAGAAATTACCCTCCCCACTGGCTTGAGAAAGCTGAGCAGGTCCAGCCTCCTGTGCTTAAATTTATCCCATGTAAATATGGCACAAAGTGCCTCATCCTATTGACAGCCTTCCTTACAGGCTTTTCCTACAGGCCCTGTAACAGCTTCACAGCTCTGCTGGGTTTTGGCATTTCCAGTTCCCTGCATCCTTAAGGGATAGGACTTCTAATGGGGAGATCTTACCAGTCCTAAATCTTTGAATACTCCTGATTTTCACAGCTTGTCCCATCTACACAAGCAGACAGCCCAGGGGCTATTTGATTTGTGTCCTCCTAAGGGTCTTCCCATGCCAGGTACTCCCAGACAGGTTTGTGATGTGTTTGCCTTGCTGTAAAAACCTGTCATTTGTTTTGGTGAGGATTTGGAGGAACATCACACCTGTGGTGGAGGGTGGGATTCATCTGTGTGTCTCTTTGGATGAAACTGGGACTTCAGCCCTGTGCTTTTGGGAGAAGAGCGTCCAGTGAGAGGCGTCTCTGGTTCCTCAAGCCATGGGACAGGCAGCTGTGGTGCTGCTCTGTGGAAAGGCAGCAAGATAAAAGTTGTGGAGGCTTTTTGTGGGCACAAGGTGCTGCTGGAGAGAGCCTCTGCTTCTGAGGCAGGTTCGTCCTGGCGGGAGCGAGAGCGAGCGGGGAAAGCCGGGATTGCTGCTGGGATTGCTGCTGGGATTGCTGCTCCCGCGGGTGCCGTTGGGATCCGAGCTGTGGAGGCCACGCTGTCCCCAAGGCGGGTTCCTCTCCCCCTCTCTGCAGGTGTTATTTACACCATTTCCTGCCCAGGGAAGTTCAGGAGTTTGACGTTGCTGCGTTGGTTTCCGCTCTCCTGCCTGGTTCCCTTCGGGAGCTCTCGCAGAGCCCGGCAGCAGCTGGGCTGGACCCCGCGGGCGGGATGGCGGTGCCAGCCTGGCCCAGGGAGGGAAATGTCACCCACATCAGCCCAAGCAACTTGGGCTCAGCCATCTTGGGAGGGCTGGGAAACCAACCCTGCGTCCATCCCTGCGGCTCAGTCCTGCTGTGGAGGAGGAAGGAGGACGCGCCCGGGCATGGCTGCAGAGCTTTTGGGTTCCTGCCGAATCGACGCCCTCCCCTCTCCCCCCTCATCCTTCCCGCCTGGCCTGCGTCTCCCCTCCCTTCCCTTCTCCCTCCCATCCCGCAGCAAACAAAATGGCTGCTCCATGGCCATTTTGTTTCCCGTCTGGAAGGGGGAAGCCGGGACGCTGGGACTTGGCTCTTTTTTGGAGGCTGCGGCCATGTCCGAGCCCAACTCTCCCGTCTCTACGTGGCACCGGCTGTAGCAAGAGAGAGAAAGGGAAAGAAAAAAAAAAAAAAAAAAAAAAAAAGGACATTTTGGAATGAGACCAAAGGCAGAGGCAGAGAGTGGGTAGTTTTGGCGTATGTTGAGCACTGAAAATGCCTGGAATTGCCAAACTGAGCTTTTGTATGAGCAGCGTAAGGGCTACTCGGTGCACGCAGAGCCGCGGGGCTGCACGGAATAGCCGGACAGAAAGGTTTGTTCGCTACATTCAATAAAACAGCCGTCCTTTCTTCTGGATTTATAAAGTACCAGAGAGCACTGTTGTCTTAATTTGTTTTTGGACGGGCGGATGGTTTTACACATCGGCTTGGTATGACCAGAGCCGGTCACTGCCGGACGGTAGCGTTTTAACCTGTTGTGTGTCCTCTTGTTTTTGGTGCTTACGGGACCTGACCTTTCCACCGAGCTGGCACTGCCTGGATTTAGCTGATGTAATCCGGAGGATATTTTTTTAGGGATTTTTTTTGTTTGTTTATTGCCTTCTTGCCTTGAAAGTTTTCATCTCAGGAATAAAAACATCTTCATTTAAATATTTAAAGCAATAGCTGTTCTTGGCTTTTTAAGCCCTTGCTTTTCTCCCAAGGCTGGAGCTGTACTATGCTCACAAGCTGTTTACTGCACTCTGTGTTATCCTGCACACGTTAAGGTGTGATACACAACAGAAACACCATCAACAGGAACACGCCTTGAAAGTTTAAAGCAACTTGGTGGCGTTACCGTAAAATTCTGCGCAGAAGCAGGGCAAAAACACCAGAACATGCGCCAAATAAAAGTGATTTTTTTTTTAAAGTGATTCTGCATTTCCTTCAGTAGCCTGGATGTCTTGGCGTTAGTAGCCACGTCACTTTGTTCGTGGACACTCTGAGGAGCAGATCCCTGCCCTGTGGCACGGGGAGGATCAGGCTCTGATAAGGTGCTGGAATGATCATCCTGCTGTTCCTTGAGTGGCTTTCCAGACATGTGGAGAGAAGCAGACACTTCCAGAGCGGAGCTGGGAAGGAGAGCAGAAAGAGGTGAAAAATGGCTTTCCTTGCACAGAAAGGTATTTGATTTGCCTCCATATCCCCTTGGCTTGTTTGCAAACAGACAATAGACAGAATGGCAGGGCCACAGTGGTCCCGGAGCTGGGGCAGCACGGGCGGGTGCTGGGCGGGTGCTTCACGGTGCAAATTTAATGTTTTGGTCCAAATCTGCGTTAGAAGTGGACATTACCTGCACACCTTTCATGAGCAGCTTATGAACTCAACATTGAGAAGGTTAACAGTATTAATAGAACAGTTTTATAGAGTATTACAGAAAAAAAAAAGGTTTTTTCTTTCAATTTTTGAGTTAGACTATAGAATTGAGTGCAGAACAGGTAAAAATAAGCCTGAAGGATATTTTTTCCTCTTATTTTTAGTATTTAATGAAATTACACTGTGAAATATCAGTCGCGGCTATCTTTTATGACAAAAATTCTGGGGCTTTTTTTGCTTCAGGAGAGGGTGAGGTATATACAAATTTAGAAGGAAAATACTTAGAAAATATTTAGAAAAATTTAGGAAAATATTTAGAAAAAGCATTACCTTTATGGTCACCTTTAATAATGCATTTAGGAAGGGTTAATAAAAGATAAGTCATATAACAAGCAGGTTACAGATGCCTGCATTATAGATAACAATATCAGATTCATTGATAATGATCCAGATGTTTAGAAACATCTGATAAGACTCAAGACAACCCCTTAGTGATAAGCAATTGTTTATAAAGATACCTGCTAATTGTTTAATAATAAATGCGATGACAAAATTGGTGTGAAACATTCCCTATGTCATTAAAAGTGTGTGGAGTAAAAGCATTGCTGAGAGACACAGGCTGTTGCAGCATTGAACTGTAAATATTTTTACTTCCATTTCTCTTTCCCTATTCATGGTGTCTTTGATTAATTGTTTCAAAGTGTGATATTTAATATTGACTTTAGGATGGGGCGTTTGCGAAGGTGGTTGGCCTTCCTTTGCTGAGAGGTTTTCCTGGCCTGGGAGAAGTTATAAACAACATGTCTTCATGGCTAGTTTGGCAAATGTCATTTTTTATTGCTTTCCCGTGGCACAGGGTGTGGCCAAGATGGGTTTTTGGTTTGTTTTCTGCTTTTTGTGTGAGCGGGTTCCTCGCTGCCGGCCGGATCGGCAGCTCCAATTGGCGCTGTGGGTCCCCACAATATTGGGGAATTACTGAAAACCTTCCACCCTTCTTTTCGCTTATTTTTGGTTTGAATTTTATTTTATTTTATTTTATTTTTTGGTCTGTTTGGGTTTTTTTGTTTTTCCAGCCAGGTTGGGAGGACACGAAGCCAAGAGAACAAAATGGCCACACTCGGCCATTTTGTGCCAACGCCGCCGTTCCAGGGAGCCGGGGCTGGTTCTGCCCCAGCTCCAGGAGGCTGAAAATCCTCTTGGACACTCAGGGTCCTGATTTCCCACTGAGAAGCCCTCCCTGTCCCTGGCATGTTTCGGCACCGACACAAAGGCTGAAAGTGGTGTCAGCTTTTAAAGCAGAGACTTTGTTGTTTTCTGGTTTCCTCCTCCCCCCTCCTCCATTTCATTCAGTGCTCCTTAATGAACCAGATCAGCTCCTTCAGGCTTCAGAGCCTCTCCAGCTCCTCTCTGAGGTGGGCTCCTTTTAAATGCAGACACTTGGCCGTGCTCAGGAATTTCTGGTGCAAAGATGTTTCAAAATTTGGGGGACAGCATCTTGGGTTTTCTGCTGGGGTCATCTCAAGCCACCCTGACCCCTGATAAACAAGGAGCAGTTTAGGTCACTTGGATCCCAAAAACAAGTCTGAAAGCTGGACTGCAAATGCCATTTTTATTGCAGCCTGGAGGATCTTGCTGTGAAAAAATACCCTTTACCTCCCAATTTTCCTCACCCCTCCAAGTACCCGTAGACAGTGGGACCATGTAGTGACACACTCTGTGCACAGGGACCTTCATGCAGTGGTTTGCAGAAACTAATGAAGTGTTTTCACAGAAATCAGATTTGATCAGTTTTGAGAGATTCCTATGAATCTGGAAAGTGGAAATTACAGGGCCATTGCCTTAAGGCCTGCATAGAAAGTGGTGTTTTTGAAGAGGTTCTTGGCAACCAAGGATCCAAAAATCTTTCAAAACTGGGTTTCATCTGAGAAGGCAGTGAGAGGCTTTGGGTGTGGGTCTCTGACCCCTACAGACCCTGTTGGCTGTTTTATCCAGAATTTTGCATAGCTGCTTCACATCCAGGCAAATTTGGGCACATCTCCTTCCTTCCATGTCTTTTGTCTTGATGGTTTAGACCTCGGGCCATGAGCAGAGGGAATTCCTGTCATTGCAATTTGTGTAGGACAAACAAGTGTGGCAGTGATACTAAGGGTAGGATGCTCTTAGTCATCCTTTCTGGGCATAAAAAACTCCCCCTGTTTGATCCATAAATCCTCCTGTTTGACTCCTTTCTTCACAGATCCTGTTAAAATCAGGATTCCAGAGTCAGCAGCTGGGTATTCCCAAAACCTATACTCATTAAGACAATTATTATAATTAAGTCTTCTGTTTTCAGGTTTACTTATAGAAGTCAGAAGGGATTTTTTTTTCTCTCTCCATGTATAATTACATCTATGTGAGCTCAGAGTTATTTAATGTAATTTTCCACCAACAGTTTGAGATTGGCCCAAATGCCTGCTGTCTGCAATGGTATCAAGAGTGACCTTTGAAATGCCTGCCTGATACATCTGGCTTATGTGGTTAAAGTAATAAAAACCACCAGATTGGGAATCAGGAAAAATTATTCCTCCAGGCAAGTTGCTAAAAGTCTCCTTGGAGAAGACAAGCATCCTCTGCCTCTATGCATCACCCAGGAGTCATCTAGACCACCACCCTCCCAGTCCCTGACCAGTGCAGCATCTGGTGGTTTTCTTGCCACCCTTCTGCTTGATGCTTGTGGTAGCATCTTAATTTTTGGGAAGCTGAAACATTTTGGTTTAAACTAACCCTTCTGTCCCCAAGGAGCTGAGCAGTGACAGACCTGATGGACCCCAAAGCCTGGCTGTCACCTCACCTCAGCTCTGGCTGGTTGAGGAGGGATGTGCAACCCCTGTGCATCACTTTCTGTGCTGATAAAACCAGGAGAAACAGCATTTCCCATCAGGAGGCTGTTTGGGATGCACTTGGCACCAGGGATGGGCTGGGCGCTCCAGTGCTGTAGGATCCAGTTCTGCCATGTTGGGTTTTGATGTTGTTCATGCCCTGTTCCACCAGGAGAGGCCTGGGCCAGGTGGTCCAGCACAGTGGGTCACTCCCTGTCAAGGACCAGTTTGGCAAAGGAAATGAAGAGAATTACCTGGACTGTGCTGAATGCCAGTGAGGAGAGCCTGTGGAGAGCTGTGGAAGAGAGCACTTCCCAGCCCTGCTGCAGAGACACCCTTGCACCTGAGGCCATCCTAAACTCCCCCAAGGATTCCAACTACAGTAGTTGACCAAAGCTTTAGCCTGTTGCCTGGTAGCTGTGGAAGCACAAAGCATTAGGCAGCTTTTATCCCTTTGGAAACTTCTCCCTGAGCCCCCTCCTCTCCCACCACAGCGCTCAGCAGATGCTTGTGGAGGCTGGGGACATCTCCTGCTGAGCTCCCATGGGAAGTTATCCTTTGGGGCTGTGCAGGGCTGCACATGCAGCCTGCTTGGCGTGGCTCCCTCGTTGTTAGGGCCTCTTTCATCTCCAAGGGGAATTCTTTCTTCTCCTTGCAAAAGAGCCTCACACGTTCCTTTCAAACTCCCAGATTAATACCTCGCCTCTGTATTTGGGTGTACAGAGAGTGAAGAAGCCTCAGAAGGTGAGCCAAGGGCTTGGGGGGAAGCCAGTCTGTCTCAGATCCATGCTAATACTGCTTGGCTGGGCTGCAGCATTAGAGGGACAGCACGGCTGCATGTTGCTCATTTGTTTAGGAAATAAGATCTGCCTTGATGTACTCGATACCATTACATTTGCAGCCTAAAAGCTTCCTTGTACTTAGTTATTTCTAATCTGCTCAATTCCCTGGAGTGCACAGCAGCTAAATTGATGGATTCTCTTATCTGGTCTGGCAGGTTTGTTCTAGATATGCTGTGTGTTCAGGAGGTGAGGTCAGCCTGGCTGGGTGCGCTTGGCGCTGCTGCAGCTTCCCGAGAGCTCTGCTATCTCCTTGTGCAGCCCCAGGTTCCAAGGGCAGGGCTGCTGCTTTTCTGCACCCTTGGGTGCAGGAAGTCTGCAGCTGGTGTGATTGCCCAGCACAAGGTATAGTCCAAGTGGGCTGAAGGAGGTTTGAAGAAGGAGAAAGTGCTCCAGGACAAGGCTGGTTATGAGTCCTCTCCCCTGCCATCAGGAATTCTGATTTTTCATGCATTCCTTCTTGCAGGACCTGTGGAGCAGCCAATGCCTGGATAAGGCTCATCCCAGTGCCTGGATAAGAATCATCCCAGTGCCTGGATAAGGATCATGTCAGTGCCTGGATAAGGATCATCTCAGTGCATGGATAAAAATCGTCTCAGTGCCTGGATAAGAATCATCTCAGTGCCTGGATAAGAATCATCTCAGTGCATAGATAAAAATCATCTCAGTGTCTGGATAAGGATCATCTCATAGCCTGGATAAGGATCATCTCAGTGTCTGGATAAGGATCATCTCATAGCCTGGAAAGGATCATCTCAGTGTCTGGATAAGGATCATCTCAGTGCCTTAGGCTGCCACGGTCCCAAGCTGTCCTTGAGGCTGAGGTAGTAGATTGAATAGTTGTGGAGTCTGGTCCTCCCTCTGAGCTAACTATACAATCTACTGTCTTTCCTAAGGAGACAGTCAGGTCTTCAGCTCTGCTCATCCACTTCTACACCAGGTGTGGGGCAGGTGGTGCCAGAAAAGCACATCCATGCCCGCGACCCGTCTGTTCTGCTCTGTGGAGGTGAGGTAGTAGGTTGTATAGTTTGGTGGGAGGGATTTGATCCCATTTCAGGTGACAACTATACAGTCTATTGCCTTCCTTAAAGAGCAGCAAAACCACGGAGGAGCTCCCGAGGCATCGCTTCTTTTGTTGAGGATCCAAAAAAGCAGCATGGCATTGTTAAACAACTCAGTGGGTGTTTCTCTTACAGCATCCAGAATTGCATTCTTCCAGGAATTGCTTCATGCCTCAGGCACTGGAGCATGGAGCCACCTGCTTCCAGGGAACCCACCTCTCTTTAAGATTCCAGAGAACCAGGGAAATGGGTTTGCACAGCAGCTCCCAGCATTCAGTTCTATTCTTTTTTTTTTTTTTTTTTTTTGCAGGAGATGGATTCAAGTTGTAAAGTGTTTAAATGTGTTGATCTTTTCTGGTCTCTCCTCAGGTCTGGAGGGGAGCAGATACTTTTGTATAAATGGGACAGATCTGAGCTCATGATTTAATTTTGTTGTGCCCAGTTCTGAAGTTTGGGTTCAGAACCAGGCCCAGGGGCAAGCTCAGCCTGTGGACTCAGAGCCCTGGGAGCTGATCAGATTTGGCTGCTTGGCCCCTGCTCAGGAAGTGCATTTTGTTTTGGCCAAGTTCCCAGCCTGTCCCATGGAACAGAGTTAGAGGGTGGTTCTTTCTGATCTGATAATCCCTTATCAACTGAACTCCCTCACATGCAAACCCTGTCAGGGAATTTTGGGGCTCTTGGGTATTTACATAGGATGAACCAATGATTCCAACTAAAATGTTGTCCTAAAGTGGAGACAGGTAAGGAAGAGACATGAGGCAGAAGGAGCAGGTTCTAATCCTTCTGGGTTCTCCCCTGACAACAGGCATGAGAGAAGTCATCACGCCTCAGAGCTCCGGCCCTTGGCAAGGGACAGGGAACTGTTAATTCTTCTGTTTCTTCGGAGCAGATGGGACGATCCCTCTGCCGTTTTCCAGAGTGAGTAGGATCAAGACCAGGAGTGGAGCTGTAACACGATCAGGGCTGCACCAGGAAGGCCATTTCAGGCCATTATCACGACCATCTTACTGCCAGGGAGACTGTGAGACCCGAGACTCCGGGGAGCGAGGGCAAGCAGAGGACACCTTCTCAGATGAAGTGGGAGGGAGAGAGCACAGAGAAATTGGAGCCCTCCAATTTCACCCTGAGCAGAGGCACGGGGAGGGCCAGAGCTGGCTGCTGGGATCCCCAGAGTGAAGCAGAATTTCAGGCCCCTCTGCTGGGACAGGGCGGAGCTGCAGCGGGGCCGGGACGCAGCTGCTGGGTGGGGATGCTGCAGCTCCAAGCAGAGAAGGAATGCAGCCCTCTCTCCATAAATCTGGCTTTTCAGCAGTCCTGGCGACTTGCTGTGCAAAACTACAGCTTGGTCCTCTGAGCTGCATTATTATCCTCCAGCTGCTTGCTCAGGGGCAGGGCTCCTGCCCACAGATTGCCTGGAAGGTACCAAAATAGCAAGGATGGGAACAGGGCAGCATATCCACTTCATCTGGAGAGGTGTCCCCTGGAAAGAGCTAATCCCACATGTCCCAGATGGAATCCCTTCAGCCCCCCCCACCCCCCATGCCATTGATATTAACTCAGAGAATCTCAAACAGTGGAACTGTGCGAGCTGGAACCCATGAATAAAATATTACTGGACATATTCCCTCATGAAAATAAACTTGGTTTGCCTTTTTTAAAAGCAGAGTCTTTTTATTGCCCTGAAGTGAGCTTGGCTGGTGAACTGGGTCCTGTTGAGGGGTGATCACTGTTCCTGACTGACCAAAATCCTGGGTGTGAAGGGGAAGCCACAGGATGAGGATGTGGGGCAGACTGAGACCATGTGTGTTGGCTGTCAGCAGGTGCTTTCCTGACACAAATTTTCAGCACAACTCTTACACAAAGCCTGACCTGCTTCCTCACCCTCAGTCAGATCAAGGGTTGCAGGTTGGGCTTCCCTCTGCCCTGGATAGCCCTTGCTATAAACACATTTATAATGTGTATACCAGCAAGAAGAGAACACAGCGTTCACTAACCCAAATAAATCCCACCAAGGGCTAAGAAACCAGCCCAGGTAATGTTTAATTGCTCCAGTGGATCCTGGCACAAAGGAAAGGGCATCTTTGCCCAGGAGGAGGGTGACCAGCCTGGCTGAGCTTACACCCATGGATCTGTGGGACACAAACCTGACCCAGCAGCCAGGATCCCAGAGCACATGGCACTGGGGCAGCCACATCATCCCTGACCACAATGGCAGGCAGGAATGGGCACCTCCTTTTAGCAAAAAGCAGCCAGGAAGCAAGATCAAGAAAGGTGGGTTGTCCCCAGAACCTCTTAAGCCACAGTGGGACGAGAGCATTTTCAGCCCAAACACTCTGAGGGAACACTTGGAAGCTGGATGGAACTGCCAGCAGCATAACCCCAAATACCCAGCAGGGTGTCGGTGCTCACCCCAACCTTTCAGACCCACTGCATCCATGGGAGATCCAGGAGCTGAAGCAAAGGAAGCTCCTCTCACTCAACCAGCAGCAAAAACCTCCCTGCTGGAAACAGGCCCAGGGATGGAGGGAACCCAGCAGGTGAGGTTGATAAAGAAGCCAGGCCTCATGAACACCACAAATGCCACCATTTCACCCCAGGTGACCAAGACCTCCTCCCAGAAAAAAGGCCATAAGGGTGTAAGAACCTGGCAGAATCTTTGCCAGGGTCACCCCAGTGCCAGAGTCCCCTTTATGCCAACCCCAGAAATGGAGTGGAAATGCTGCAAAAGCCTGCCTTGAATGTTTCTGTGCACCACACCAAACCCTGCCCTGGCCTAAACCCCCACATTCAGCATGAAGCCAAGCCCCCCAAACGCCTGTGTGGGCAGGCTCAGCCCTGCTGTCCCGGGGAGCAGGGTAAGAGGAAAGCGGATTTCCTTCTGGGTAGGAGTTTTCTCCTGCAAGGATCTCTATAAATAGGTCCTTGCACAACAGCCTGTCCCCACAAGTCAAAACCTCCAGGAAAACAAAACTCAAGGGTTCTCACAGCCCCACATCAGTGATAAAACACTGCAATCCTGGAATTCTGTTGGTGCCTGATAATCAGCAGCAGCAGCGTTGTGCCTCCATGGCTCTCAGCAGGGTGGGGGATCCAGCACTGAAACAAATCAGGGTTTGCCTGAGTGCCCTGATCTTGCTGGGAGGAGAAATGCTTTTCTGCTCTTGGTAGTGTTTCTAGGGAACTTGTAGGGAATGCCACACTGTCCGTCACTCAGATGCAAAAGCAGAGGAGGTCCTGAAATGCTGTCCCAGCTCCGAGCCCTCTCCCCTCGCAGGGCTGAGGAGCAGCCCCTGGGGCTGTGTTTTTATCATCTGTCCACAAGGCACGGAGGGATTTCTCCCCCAAGGCAGCTTGGCAGCAGGAGATAAGAAGCAGCCACAGCACCTGGGCACGAGGTTATTTCTAATCTGATTCTTAACTACACCTGAGGCTGGCAGTGAAATAAAGCTCAGAGCTGCGGGCAGGGCGTGCGGGGAGAGTTGAGCTGCCAAGTTCTCAGCGGTGCCTCTCCCAGTGCCATCTGCTGGTCACCTCCTGGCTGGGCCGGGCTGGGCTGGGCCGGGCTGGGCTCAGAGCTCAGAGCAGCCTGCAGGCAGCTGGGCTCCTGCTGCACTGCTGGGGCTGCCCGGCTCCTGCAGAGGGGCTCGGGACATAGGGAATGAGGAGCATCAGGGCAGCTCTGCTGGGAAAAGCAGGGGCAGGAGGATGGGGAAAAGCAAAAGGCAAAGTCAGATACCAGCATCAGTGCAATGCTGATTCTGCCTCTCAAGGTCCTTGCCCCTTATGCTGCTCCCAGATTTGTGTTCTGATGTGAAAACACTGCAAAAACAATCTGGGGATGTAGACTTGGAATTTAAATTTTTTCTGTGCTGCAAGGATGAAATTGTGTTTAGGGTGTGAGAGACTTGTGCTGGGCTTCCTAAAACAGGGAACCAGATGTGCTCCAGCCATAGTTTTTATTTCTTGTTTTGCTCCGAGTTCTTTTTCTCTTGCTTCCCTTGCCCAAGAATTCCTGGTGGGGACACATTTTTACTTTACACTCAGCTGGATGCTCAAGAAAAATTCCCTACGTCATCCTCAATCCCCATGGCCTCCTGCTGCTTTTATAAAGGTTTAAAAACATTAAGTTACACCCTTAGAAAAGGCAGCACATGGATGCTTTTGGAAAGCCCAAAAACCCCTTCAGGACCCACAGAAGTCACGTTGTCTTTTAGCAGTTCTATGTAAGCACATAATTAAGAGCATTTTAATAGTAAGCAGCTCCCAGGTGTCCAGATCCCCAAGAGAGAGAGTGAACAGACTTTCACAACAGGATTTATTCAGTGCATGCTCTGGAGATGCACAGGACAGAGCAGCAGTGGAGGATCTGAATAATGGCCTTCAGGTCATCCTCCACCTCATCTGTAAGAAATGAAAAGCTGCAATGACCAGAGCAGGGGCTGTACCTCCCCATTATCTTCCTTCCACCTGTCTGCAAAGCTTGGCACAGATTCAACACACCTGACTGGGAATCCTCAGGTGAAGGGAGGAGAGATTTGGGGTGACAAAACACAGTGGCCCAGACAATGCCAGTGGTCCTGCAAGAGGCCCAGGAGCCACCAATAACCTCTAACAATGTCACTTGTACCTCTGGAGCTCAGATTGTACCAGCACAAGTGGGGACTTGTTCTCCTTGACCACACACACACAAGTTACACGTCAAGAGGAATCTGTATCTAAATTCAAATACACTGAAATTATGCAAAGAATGAAGCCATGCAGGGAAAAGCTACATGAAGGAGCTGGTGGCCTCTCTCAGCTCTGAAGGTTTCTCTTCTGTGTGTGCACACAGGTGCAGGCACAGGCGTAAAATGAATATTGGGAGGAGGCAAGGGCTGCAGAATGGAGGAGGAGAGGGGAGAACAGCTGGGCAGTACTGGCCAGAGCTCCACCAGAACCAGGAGGAAACAGAAATCCTCAAAACAGCCACTCTCTTTGGACAAGAAGGGAAAGAGGTAAAACTTGTCCAAAATTGAGACAGACACACTGGGAAAGAAAAGAGCATTCCTGCTGGGAAAAAACACCAAAGCCAACCACTGTGTCTCATCTACAAACACCAAAGCCAACCACCATGTCTCATTGTCCCCAAGTCACCCTGCTGTCCCCGGGGTCAGGCTGTGGCAGGACCTGCCAGCCATGTGGGCAGATGGGTGGGAGAGCTCAACACTTCCAGCCTGGAAACGGAACGAAAGCCAGGAAAAAGGAGAAGCATCCAAGGTCACCAGCATTATGGCAAACACCCTCCTGCCCTCAGGTCTCCTCAGGAAGGGGGCAAAGCTCCCCCAGCATCAGCTGCCCTTGGCTCTCTGGGGCTGCAGCAGAGAAGGCAGCACAAGGAGGGAGCGCAGGAATTGTCCAAGGAGCTCCTGAGCCTGCCAGGGCTGTGGAACAACCAGCGCTGACAAAAGCCTTGGTGAGGGGTGCAGGGAGAGCTGAGGAAGACCCTTCAGAGCAGAAGGCCCACCAGGATGGCACTGGGGAGGAGGAAGAGCAAGAGGCCCAAGCAGGTACTGGGGGCTCCTCCTTTGAGTGGATCCACACTTGTCTGGTCCGAGTTTGTCTCCAGTTCTTCTGTGTCCAGGGCACCTGCTGGAAGAAGAGAGGAAAATGTGGGGTTAGAGGGGAAGATCTGGCAAAGGAGAAGCTCCCACTCATGCAGGTGTGTCATGACGTGCTCCGTGAGGCAGCAGAGCTCTGTTCCAGGGAAGCTGTGCGTTAGTGGGAGCAGGCTGTGAACGGGACCATGCTGCAGGGATGGGACATCCAACAGCCCCTCAGGGTTAGAGCAGAGAGTGAGGGAAAGGCTTGGTGCCACATACAAGAGGAGGATCCAAAGGACCAGTCTGACACTGCTCCTCCCAAGCCCTCTCCATGCTGCTTGGGGATCTCTGAATGTCCGAGTGTCCATGCCAGGACAAACTCCATGGTCGCCTTACCTGAGAGGGAGGTCTGGAAATGGGGGCTCGGCCCTTTTTTGTCTTTGGAGGATGATGTTAAGCGCAAGAACGTGGGCTCTTCAGGGCTGAGGACCACTGACTTGGAGGGGGTTATGAGCTCAGCTCTATTGAAACCTAGCTTCATCTCTGGAACAGCTTGGCTGAGGGATGGAGATGGACTGGGAAAGGCTGATTTCTCCTCCCCATGCTCTTTGACACCTTTCTTTATTTCTGGGACTGATCTGGGGCTGAAGGCTGTGCCCATACTTTCTAATAAGGCTGGATCCTCTGTAGTGAAGGAGCTTACAGGCTCTCCAGTGTCTGCCTCTGGAGATACTTTATAATCTGGGTCTAAGGTGGGCTCAAAGGAAAGAGTGATCTTGGTTGCCTCAGTAGGATCAGGCCTTTCTGGTTCTGGCTTTGTGGTTGTGGCAGTTTTCAGTTGTGTCTTTGCTGTTGTGGCAGGTGCTGGCTTGGCTGTAGTGGTGGTGGATGTTGGGGTGGTGGGTGTTGGTTTGGCTGTGGCTGCAGCAAGTTTTGGCTTAGCTGAAGTTGGGGTGGATTTTGGTGTGGTGGGTGTTGGCTTGGCCATAGTTGTGGTTGGCTTTGGCCTGGCTGTAGGGGTGGTTGTGGTGGGGTTTGGTGTGGTGGGCGTTGGTTTGGTGGTGGTGGGTGTTGGTTTGGTGGTTGTGGTGGTGGTGGTTGTGGTGGGTGTTGGTTTGGTGGTGGTGGTGGTTGTGGTGGGTGTTGGTTTGGTGGTGCTGTTGGTTGTGGTGGGTTTCAGGGGGGTGAGTGTTGTCTTGGTAGCAGTGGTGGTTGTTGGCTTAGTGGCAGTGGTTGTTAGGTTGGGTTTTGGTGTGCTGGGTGTTGTCTTGGCCACAGTTGTGGTGGGCTTTGGCTTGGCTGCAGTGCTGGTGGCTGCTGGCACGGTGGGTTTTGGCTTGGCCATGGCTGTGGTGGCTGCTGGCACGGTGGGTTTTGGCTTGGCCATGGCTGTGGTGGCTGCTGGCATGGTGGGTTTTGGCCTGGCTGGGGTTGTTGTTGGGAGTGTGCTGGCAGGTTTTGGCTTGGCTGTGCTGAAGGGTGCCTGTGCTGGGGGTTTGGGCTTGGCTGTGGTTGGGAGTGTGGCTGTGGGTTTTGGCTCGGCTGTGGTAGACACTGGTTTTGTGGGCTCAGATTTGGCTGTGGTGGACACTGGTGAGGGTTCAGGTTTTGCTGTGGTGTGAACCAGTGTTGTAGGTGCTGGTTTGGCTGTGGTGGACACGGGTGTGAGTTCTGGTTCAGCTGTGGTGTGAACTGGTGCTGTGGGCTCTGGTTTGGCTTTAGGCTCTGGTTTAGCTGTGGGTTCAGGTTTAGCTGTGACTGTGGGCTCTGGTTTGGCTGTGGGTTCAGATTTGGCTGAGGGCTCTGGTTTGGCTGTGGGCTCTGGTTTGGCTGTGGGTTCAGATTTGGCTGTGGGCTCTGGTTTGGCTGTGGGCTCTGGTTTAGCTGTGGGTTCAGGTTTAGCTGTGACTGTGGGCTCTGGTTTGGCTGTGGGTTCAGATTTGGCTGTGGGCTCTGGTTTGGCTGTGGGCTCTGGTTTGGCTGTGCCTGAGGGTTCAGGTCTGGCTGTGGGCTCTGGTTTGGCTGTGGGCTCTGTTTTGCCTGTGGCTTCAGGTTTGGCTGTGGGTTCAGGTTTGGCTGTGGGCTCTGGTTTGGCTGTGGGCTCTGGTTTGGCTGTGGGTTCAGGTTTGGCTGTGGGTTCAGGTTTGGCTGTGGGCTCTGTTTTGGCTGTGGGCTCTGTTTTGGCTGTGGGTTCAGGTTTGGCTGTGGGTTCAGGTTTGGCTGTGGCTGGGGTGGATGGCCTTGCCTTTGTTGTCACAGAGGCCGGAGTGGTCTCTTCTACAACGAGTTCTGGTGAGAGATGAAAAGTGCTGTGGGTTAGGGCTGGCTCAGCTCACCTCAATGGATCCCCTGCACTGAGCAGGTCCAGCAGAAACCAACAAGGGGCTGAAACAGCAGCCGACGCCTCTCGGGTCACTCTGGGCCATCCCCCACTCTGGGGTTCCCAACCTGGGGACATCTCATGGCCCTCACAACCTCCTGCCATGCAAGGGGCAAATAATGCTGCCTAACAGGGTACAAGCCCCTCCTTATCTTAAGGCAGTTGTCCTGTCTCATGGTCCAGCCCTGGAACTGCAGTTCAGGGGCTTCCTGACAGCTCCAGGAGGGTTCAGAGCTCAGACCAGCCTGGGGTCTCAGTCCCAACAATCCCCCAAAGCCATATGTGGCTCTGCTCACTCACCACACAGGTTGTTCACACAGACTGTGTCCATGGGGCACATTTTACATGAGGGTCCTTCCACGTAGGGCTTTTTGCCTTTCATGTTACCCCTGGAAGCAGAAAATGCCAAGATGAAGAATGTTGTGGTGTGATGTGCTGGCCTGTCTCAGTCATCCCAGTTCTTTCCCCAGGTGTGCCAATCACCTCTCCCTTCCCCTCCCTTGCCCCTGCTGAGAGCTGTCCGTCAATCTTGGCATTCCAGAATGGGCGTTGTGTGATTGGCGAAGTTCAAAAGATGCCTCTCAGCCCTGGGGACATTGGGCCATCCAGGTGTCATTTGTCCCCTGAGACTTTGCCCCCCTTACCTGGTTGGTGGGATCCCTACCCCTTCCCTGCCCCTCTCCCTGGGGTTAAAAGGAACAGCAACCACGGGGTTCTTTGTTCTGTTGGAATGCCAAGATTGACAGACAGCACTCAGCAAGGGGCAAGGGAGGGGAAGGGAGAGGTTGTTGGCACACTCGGGGAAAGAACCGGGACAACCGAGACAGGCCAGCACATCACACTGCAACAAAAGGAGACATGAGGAAAGGGGGAACACCCATCCCAGAGAGGGGGCTGATTCAGCTGGGATATCCCAGCCAAGGCAAAACTTGGGATTAATGTAGAAAACAGGTCTTGGTCTCCTGCCACAGCCTGTCAGGGCTGTTTACTCACCAGCCTGACCCCAAGGCAGCTAAAGCCAGGGCAGACAACTCTGTGGGGTGAGCAGATCCCTCACCCCCCTCAGAACAGAGCAGGGGATGGACATTGGGACAGGGAATTCTGTCTCACTTCTGCTCCAGACCCCAGGAAGTTCAGCAGCCACCCGCCACTCTTGGTGCTCTCAGCAGCTCCAAGCCAGTGGTGCCAAGGCTGGTCCCAGGGCTGGGAAGGGGATACCCAGCTCTCCTCCCACATCCAACCCTTCCTGCTTCTGCAAAAGGGCTTCTCCACCCCAGGGAACGGCTGCTGCAGGCAGGGAAGAACAAGGCCCAGGGCAGGGAGAGTTTGTACCCTCAGCTACTGCCACCTCAGCCTTGAGCAGCTCTCGGGGAAGAAGGTCCCTCCCTGGGTGTGTTCCAGGAGCTGAACCAGCACTCAGCAGCAACAATCATGGGCCAGGATCTCCAGACAACCTTTCCGTAGTCTGGGACCAACCCAAGATAACAGAAGCATTATTTGGAACTTCTATTTCTGACCAAGGACAAACCCTGCTGTGACATGAGGGCATTTCCAGCACAGAAACCCCACTGAGATGCACCAATCCATGCAGGGCCTGGGACTTACGGGGGATAATAGTTGCAGACCAGCAGGTGCATGTTCTCTGTTTCAATTCCATCGATCTTCTCGCAGAAATGTGCCCCACAGCCAATCTGATGCGTGCTTGACCAGACCACCTAAGGCAAAGACCAGGTTGGAGGTGAGGGGATTGGGTGAAGGCAACCTATCCCTTAAAGGCTGCTCCAAAGACCTCCTCATCCCACAGAGTGTGCCCCAGATCCCACATCCACACATTGCTTTGGCATTCAAGATCCACCACTGTCACCCTGATTTTTTAAGATTTTCTAAGCCTTCTGATGTTGACATTCTTGTAGCGAACTTTCTCACACACTTTCTGTAAATAACTGATTGTTTTGCATTCCTTTATGGAGGAGGAGAAATGTGATGGACTGTTGGTTTGTCCAGTGTCATTGGAGAGGTGGCACTGCCACCCTCCAATCCACTGTCACTTTTGGAAAACTATAAATGTTGGAGTCAGCAAATAAACTTCCCTTTTTTTCTTCACCTTGAGAGCAGCAGTGTGCGCTTGTGTTCTTTGGTGTCCTATAGCGACACACCACCATCTCTGCTCCTACCCAGGCTGTGAAGAAACACTCAGACTTCATCTTTCTGAGAAATTCTGGCACCCAGCTCTGCTGAGCAGCCACCCCTCCACCCCAGCAGCTGTACCTGGGTGTAGTGGCCACACATCTGCCCGGGGACACACGTGGATGTTGTAAAGTTGTAGAATTTCTCCTCCCCATTCCAGTCTTCCACGGCGAATTCCAGTTCCAGGGTTGGGGCCATGGCAAAGAGGTTTTCTCCCCGTCGGCCTCTCTCCTTGTTGTGGTCCCAGATGCATTTCTCTGCATAGGATTGAGCAAGGGCCTCCAGCTCCTTGTCCCAGGTCTGAAAGGAGCTCAGAGTCAGCACACAGGGAGGGACACTGGGCTCTCCAACAGGAGCAAGGCACTCACCAAGGACCCCTGCACTGTCTGGCCAAAGTTTCCCCATGCATGAGGAAAATTCAAACCCCCACCCAACACAGTCCTCAGGAGAGGGGAGCTCCGTGGTCAGTCCCAGCACAAACTGATCCTTGGTTTATGGGTCAAACAGGAGAAGGTCAGGGCACCAGCACAATTCTCACAACATCTCCTGGAGCTCATCTAACACCATCATGGAGCATCCTCAACTCAGCATGGAGAAACCATGAAGTCATGGAAGAAAGAAGGAAACCCACTGTGGGTCACACCAGAGGGGTCTGGGGCCATCCCTCCTCACCCAGGGTGGGGACAGGAGGGGAATGGGACACGTCTCTCCTGGCAGCTGAACAAAGCCTGGGAGCACAGGCTCCTGGAAACATCATCTGTTTGCCTGGAGCCCAGACGTGGCTGCCAGCCAGGAGCCCCCTCTGGAGCAGCAGTGGCCCCACCACCAGCTGAGCTCCTGGCCACAGGGATGTGCAGGAGGAGAACAAGGAGGAGGAGGAGGAGGAGGAGGAGGAGGTTGTGGAGAGCTTTTCTCACTGGGATGCATATGGGTAATCCTGCACTGCAGCTGTTTGGACCATCCTTGATGGAGAAAGCAGCTTGGCCCTGCAAACAGGGTCCTGAGGGGGAACCTTCCTGGACAGAGCCAGGGCTGGATCCAAAAGGTGCCGGACAGGAGGACATGGCACCACTGGGGTGTTGGGGGGATGGGGACAGGCCTGAAGGCACTGGGGGAGGAAACACCTGGATGGGACACAGAGTGTTGGTTCAGCTCCCACCATGGCCCCAAGCCACACTGACAGAGATGGCTGGAGACCCAATTTGGGGAGCACACACCCCCTGGCACAGAGCTGGGCTCCATAAATGGGGGACTCACACCTGCAGATTTGCCTCATTAGCAAAGGGGCTTTAGGCTACAGATTTCCCCCCTCAACTAAATATTTCCAAAGCAAGCAGCCCCATGTCCCAAAAGGAGGCACGGAGTGACCTCAGCCAGGCACAGTGCCACGGCAGCAGGTGAATCCAGAGCAAACTCAGCCCAAGCAAATGTCCCAGGAGGGAGGTGAGGACGATGTTCTCATGGAAAACCTCTGCTGAGAAATCATCAGGGCTGCTGTGAGCTAAACATTTGCTGGGCTTCAAAATGAAAAAGCCTTTGGCCCCAGACCAAGAGCAGGTCCTGTGTGTTCAAGCAGGAGCAGAAGCTGCAGAGGGAGCATCTCGAAGCACAGGGGCTGCAATCAAAGATTCAGCCAGGAGCAGCCCCCAGAGGTTTGGAATTGACTTAAGGACCCTGAGAGATCATTTCCCTCAGGCTTTCTCTAAGACTTTGGCTCCAATGCCCTGATACTCTGAGTTTGCTGTGCCTGGTGGGTTCCATGGGATCATGTTGATGAGGGTTCTGTCTCTGTCCCCTTTGATTCTGCAGTCACTGCTCAGGTCTCCTCTCCCTGAGTTTAACTTTTTGCTTCTTCTACTTGTTAAGCTCCCACTTGCCAGCCCACAAAGGTTTTACTCATTCTGGGCAACTTCTGGGCCAGGCAGGGAGGTGTCCTCCAAGCACACTGCAACCCAAAGAGGAAAGGGCTCCAACTCTCCATGATAAACAATTGTTCTTCTCTGTGTGATTTGCAAACAGTGAGGAAAAATCACATGTGGTGCAAGATAAAACTTCATAGCCAAGTTATAATCAAATCAAGAGTCTGAGCAAGACAGAAAGCAGCACCAGCACCAAGCTTGCTTTTGGTCCTACTACAGGTCCCACTGATGACCTGACTTGATTTCCTCAAGCAAAACAGGGGATCCTGCACCTCCAAGACACCAAGTCATGGTGAGGATTAGGAGTGTGATGAGCCCAAATAACTGAAAGACCTTGACTGACAAGTTGACATTTCCTCCAATAGATAAAAATACATTCACCTGCAAAGCCAAATACAGAGCACTGTGTGATGTCCCACATGGCAGGATTCCCCCACCACCTCTTGGCAACAACCATGGCCAAGTCTCCAGGTCATGGCACCTGCTCATGGCAGGGTCTCACCTGCCCTTCCTGCCATCACAGGGAGCTCCAGCAGGCACTCATGTGACTGAGAGCTGCACCACTCTCATGGAACAGCATCTGGGCACTCACTTCACGCTCAGGAACTTCCCGAAAATGATCAAAGACAACTCCAAAGGTAAAGGAAACTCTTCTGTTTAGAGGCAGTTTAGGGAACCCCTCCATTAACACCTACTTGTAACCCTTCACGAGAATTGCTCTGCCTCCCCTAAGGAACTCCCTGACCCCTCCTTGCATTAAAATCGAGCCTTGGACCACACAAACACCCCAATATTGCTCTGTAATAAAAGCCACTTACCATCTTCATCATAGCCTGGGCAGGAGGAGAGACCTGGGAGCGATATTTATTATGCTCATCCAAGATGATCTTCTTTTCTTCATCACTCAGGCACCAGCTCAGCTCCAGCACTGAGAGCACCAGGAGAACGGGAGGAAGACCTGAGCTCAGCATCGTGCAGGCAGCTTCTGCTCTCAGCAGCCCACGGCTCTGGCAGTCAGATTTAAAGCACCTCCCAAAAGCAAGGAACACCCAACAGCTTGAAGACTGGGGAGGAAATGTATTTATTAGAGTTTTGGAGCCATGCAGAACACACCCATCTCACATATCGGCCTTGATGGGGAGGCAGCAGTGCCAACGACCACGCAGGGTCCTCTCCCTGGGACGGACCCTGTTCCTAAATCCCAATCCCTGGATTGGCATTGTTCATCCAAACCTCTGCTGCTCCAAACCTCAGCCATCCCCTGAGCCCTCAGTTGCGGGTCCTCTCTTCCACCTCCTGTTCCATTTCTCCTAATCTGTAACAACAATCCCACAGCATTTGACAAAGCCCTGTTTCCACACGGGTCTTCCCCCGTGCCTGGAATGCAGCTGCGTTAGAAACAAAGGCAGCAGGATGCAATTGCTGAGAGCAGTTTGCAGCACAGCAACTCCCCAGACAGAGGCAGAGCCCACCTCTGTGATGGGGGGGACAGCGTTTGGCAGCTGAGCAACAGCCCCTGGGCTGCCCAGCCTGCTGGCAACAGGGGCAAGCTGAGGGGTGATGCCTCTGCCCTAAACCATCAGGAGAGGGGGGAGCAGGAGAGGAAGAACAGGGTACAGAGCTGAGATGGCCCCAAACAGGAGGCTGTGGCTGGCTGGACTAACCAAGCCATGGCTCTGCGGGGACAGGCTGCGCTCCCTCCCGCAGACACCTGGGGGGTTCCGCGCCCGAGTCCCGCAGCCCCGGAGCTGGAGCGGCTCCAGCCTCGGTTCCCATCTGCGATTGTGCAACGGCCCGGCCCGGCTCCAGGAGCTCCGCTGGGACCGCAGAGGATCAGCGGGTGGGCAGCTCTGAGAGCGGAGCCAAGTTCATCACAGCCGCCGGCTCTGCCTCCCCTCCCCACTCCCCAGGCAATGCTCTGTCGGTTTTCCTCCGGTTTTGGGCCACACGGGTCACCTCTCCCACCACAACAGCTCTGCTGCTGCCCCCCAGGTCTCTGAGCTCTGTGCATTATTTGTTCTTCACTAGCTCTGCGGTCAGCCATGCCCTCAATTGTCCAACAATTCCTGCAAGTGGGGTCTGAGGCCACGATCTCACCAGGTCTTCAACTCAGATGGTCAAACCAGAGACTCCCATGTATTGCTAAGTTAACTCTGTCTCTTAATGGAGACAACCTCCACACATTTGTAGTTATATCTCTGGAGACCTGGAGAAACATCTAGAAAACATCAACACGGGCTCCAGCTCCTGCTGGCCAGCTCACCATGGCCTGGCTTACAAGGAACAAGGCAGTGCTGAGAATCACAGAGCCATGGAATGGTTTGGGTTGGGAAGAACCTGAGAGCTCATCTCATTCCAACCCCTCTGCCATGAGCAGGACACCTTCCACTAGACCAGTGCAGGTTCTGGTCTCTCCAAAGGTGATGTGGAGATGCAGAGCAAAGCTCCCCATAGCCCCTGGTACTTCAGCATCCTGGCTGAGCCCTGCAGGAGATAACATGGCCACAAGGATGAAGGAAAATGGGATACACAGAGCTTGTGGGGAAGAGCAAACAGCCCTGGAGGAGTCATCACCAGGGCATGTGGCTCATGGGGAAACGTGAGTATGAGCTGATGCCTTTGGCAAGTGCAGGGCGGCTGCCAAAGGGGTGCAGGGCCATTTCTCAACTCCCAACCTGCTGTGACAGCTTCTTCTGGAGCCAGTGTCAGAAGCATCAAGATTAGCAGTGCAAGGTCCAAGCCCCACCCTGGAGCTGAGACTCTCGTGTCCAGCCGGCATTAGGTAAGTGTGTGTGGAATGCAGCTTTCCTTCTGCTCACTCAAGGAACAGCCCGTCCCCCACCCTGGGGAGCAGCAGCCACTGCATGGGGACAAGGACAGGAGCCACACACCAACACCTGACAGGCTCTGCTCCAGCCTGCTGGCTCCAAAAGGCCCCACTCTGCAGCACAGAAGTGACCAAGCCTGGGTTTCTACTGACTCACATCTCAAGTGGGGCTGGCCGGTGTCTAACAGGCTCCTGCTCTGCTGTGGGAGTAACAGGATCTCTCTTTTCTCCCTACTCACCCAGATTTATGAGCTCTGGAGGAGTTTGTCATCTTCCACACTATTTATCCATTAATCCATTCTATTATTTAAAAATGCTGGGACACAAGGGTTGACAGGGAGTTCCTCTGAGCTGGGCAGGGTGACAGTGGGGTATTGTCCAAACCAGTACAATGAGTGAGTGCTAAGGAGACCTGAGGTGAGGGAGGCCACGGTGAGACACCTCATCTGCGACTCATTCAATTGTGTCTGTCACCACAATGCCTCAACAGTTGCAGGAACAGCCCCATCCCCACCCAGTTCCACCTCAGCAGGTCACTAGGAACACCAGGCTCTCTAGGGAGGTCCCAGCCTCCTGCAGCCTTTCCAAGCATCTGTGAAACTGGAGCTCAAGATGAGGAAAATGACCAGGGCTCACTTGCAGCTCTTTGGCCAAGGTATCAAAACCTCCCCTTGGTCATCCCAGTTTTGCCATTCTGGGTTTCCCACCCTGGCAATGAAGAAGGTGTGAGCACCACTCCCCTCTGGCAGCAGAAGACAGGAGCTACTCTGGAAGCTGTGCTGCAGACTGGGGCTTGGCAGATTTGGAAAAAATAGATCCCTTACTCCCAGGAGAACTGCCCTCCTGTTTTAGTTTTGCAGATGGCTGCAATGGCCTGGAAACAGGCCCTGGGATAGAGGGAACCAAGCAGGTGAGGTTGATAAAGAAGCCAGGCCTCACAAACACCACAAATGCCACCATTTCACCCCAGGCAGCACAGCTGATGGGTAATGCCTTCTCCTCCTTCCAGTAAAAAAGGCCATAAGGGTGTAAGAACCTGGCAGAATCTTTGCCAGGGTCACCCCAGTGCCAGAGTCCCCTTTATGCCAACCCCAGAAATGGAGTGGAAATGCTGCAAAAGCCTGCCTTGAATGTTTCTGTGCACCACACCAAACCCTGCCCTGGCCTAAACCCCCACATTCAGCATGAAGCCAAGCCCCCCAAACGCCTGTGTGGGCAGGCTCAGCCCTGCTGTCCCGGGGAGCAGGGCAAGAGGAAAGCGGATTTCCTTCTGGGTAGGAGTTTTCTCCTGCAAGGATCTCTATAAATAGGTCCTTGCACAACAGCCTGTCCCCACAAGTCAAAACCTCCAGGAAAACAAAACTCAAGGGTTCTCACAGCCCCACATCAGTGATAAAACACTGCAATCCTGGAATTCTGTTGGTGCCTGATAATCAGCAGCAGCAGCGTTGTGCCTCCATGGCTCTCAGCAGGGTGGGAGATCCAGCACTGAAACAAATCAGAGTTTGCCTGAGTGCCCTGATCTTGCTGGGAGGAGAAATGCTTTTCTGCTCTTGGTAGTGTTTCTAGGGAACTTGTAGGGAATGCCACACTGTCCGTCACTCAGATGCAAAAGCAGAGGAGGTCCTGAAATGCTGTCCCAGCTCCGAGCCCTCTCCCCTCGCAGGGCTGAGGAGCAGCCCCTGGGGCTGTGTTTTTATCATCTGTCCACAAGGCAGGGATGGATTTCTCCCCCAAGGCAGCTCGGCAGCAGGAGATAAGAAGCAGCCACAGCACCTGGGCACGAGGTTATTTCTAATCTGATTCTTAACTACACCTGAGGCTGGCAGTGAAATAAAGCTCAGAGCTGCGGGCAGGGCGTGCGGGGAGAGTTGAGCTGCCAAGTTCTCAGCGGTGCCTCTCCCAGTGCCATCTGCTGGTCACCTCCTGGCTGGGCCGGGCTGGGCCGGGCTGGGCCGGGCTGGGCTGGGCTGGGCTGGGCTCAGAGCTCAGAGCAGCCTGCAGGCAGCTGGGCTCCTGCTGCACTGCTGGGGCTGCTGGGCAGCAGAGCCACCCGTGACTTGTAACAGCATCACTTGTACCTCTGGAGCTCAGATTGTACCAACACGCGGGGACTTGTTCTCCCTGACCACACACACACAAGTTACACATCAAGCAGGGTCTGTATTTAAATTCAAATACACTGAAATTATGCAATGAAGCCATGCAGGGAAAAGCTACACGAAGGAGCTGGTGGCCCCTCTCAGCTCTGAAGGTTTCTCTTCTGTGTGTGCACACAGGTGCAGGCACACATGAAAATAAATCTGTGGCATTGGAGTGACTGAGGAATGGGATATGTGCCAGAGAGCAAGACAGAGGGAGGAGGCAAGGGCTGCAGAGTGTGAGGAGGAGAGTGGAGAACAGCTGGGCAGTACTGGCTAGAGCAACACCAGAACCAGGAGGAAACAGAAATCCTCAAAAAAGACATTCTATTTGGGTAAGATAGGAAAAAGATCAAATATGTCCAAAACTGAAAGAAACACACTGGGAGGGAAAAGAGCCTTTCTGTGGGAAACTCCTCCTGACAAACACCAAAGCCAACCACCATGTCTCATTGTCCCCAAGTCACCCTGCTGTCCCCGGGGTCAGGACCTGCCAGCCATGTGGGCAGATGGGTGGGAGAGGTCAACACTTCCAGCCTGGAAACGGAACAAAAGCCAGGAAAAAGGAGAAGCATCCAAGGTCACCAGCATTATGGCAAACACCCTCCTGCCCTCAGGTCTCCTCAGGAAGGGGGCAAAGCTCCCCCAGCATCAGCTGCCCTTGGCTCTCTGGGGCTGCAGCAGAGAAGGCAGCGCAAGGAGGGAGCGCAGGAATTGTCCAAGGAGCTCCTGAGCCTGCCAGGGCTGTGGAACAACCAGCGCTGACAAAAGCCTTGGTGAGGGGTGCAGGGAGAGCTGAGGAAGACCCTTCAGAGCAGAAGGCCTACCAGGATGGGAAGGAGGAAGAGTGAAAGGCCCAAGCAGGTACTGGGGGCTCCTCCTTCGGGCAGATCCACACTTGTCAGGTCTGAGTTTGTCTCCGGTTTTGCTGTGTCCAGGGCAGATATGAAAGGAAAAGAAGAAGAAGTTAGAGTAGAAGATCCTCTTTAGTGAAGGAGCTAAGAAGCTCTCCATTGCCTGTCTTAACCTCTGGAGATGGGTCTAACTTGGGCTCACAGGAAAGAGTGATCCTGGTTGCCTCAACAGGATCAGGTCTCTGTGCTCTGGCCTTGTGGTTGTGGCACTTTTCAGTCGTGTCTTTGCCATTGTGGCACGTGCTGGTGTTGTAGCAGCAGATATTGGCTTAGCCAGAGTTGTGGTGGGTTTTGGCTTAGCCAGACTTGTGATGGGTTTTGGTGTTGTGGGTTTTGGCCTGGCTGGGGTTGTTGTTGAGAGAGTGGTGGCAGGTTTTGGTTTGGCTCTTGTGATGGGTGAGAGGTTTGGGGGTTTGGGCTTGGCTGTGTTTGGCAGTGTGGCTGTGGCGGTGGCTTGGCCATGATTGTGGTTGGAAGTGAGTTCTTGGATGGTGGCTTGGCTGTGGTTATGGTGGCCTCTGATGCTGTGGGTTCTGTTCTGGCTGTGAGTTTTGGCAGGGCTGTTAGGGTGGGTGAAAGAGATCCAGAGATGAAAAGTGCCATGGGTTAGGGCTGGCTCACCTCCACATGTCCATGCACTGAGCAGGACAACAGAAACCAAGGAGGGGCTGAAATAGCAGCCAACCCCTCTCATTGGGGCCATCCCCCACTCTGGGGTTCCCAACCTGGAGACATCTCATCTCCCTCACAACCTCCTGCCCCACAAGGGGCAAAAAACGCTCCCTAATGGGGTACAAGGCCCTTGACCAATCCTCCTCATCTTGAGGCAGTTGACCTCTGTTTGGAGCAGCAGTTGCTCCTGATGTCTCATGGTCCAGCCCAGGAACTGCAGTTCAGGAGCTTCCTGACAGCTCTGGGAGGGCTTAGAGCTCAGACCAGCCCAGGGTCTCAGTCCCAACAGCCCCCCCAGAGCCATGTGTGGCTCTGCTCACTCACCACACAGGTTCTTCACACAGACTGTGCCCCTGGGACACCTTTTACACGAGGGTCCTTCCCGGTAGGCCTTTTTTTCCTTTATATTACTCCTGGAACCAGAAAATGCCAAGATAAAGAAGACATGAGGAAAGGGGGAACACCCATCCCAGAGAGGGGGCTGATTCAGCTGGGATATCCCAGCCAAGGCAAAACTTGGGATTAATGTAGAAAACAGGTCTTGGTCTCCTGCCACAGCCTGTCAGGGCTGTTTACTCACCAGCCTGACCCCAAGGCAGCTAAAGCCAGGGCAGACAACTCTCAGAACAGAGCAGGGGATGGATATTGGGGCCTGGGACTTACGGGGGATAATAGTTGCAGACAAGCAGGTGCATGTTCTCTGTTTCCATTCCATTGATCTTCTCACAATAATTGCTCCCACAGCCAACACGAGTTGTTGCTGCCCAGATCACCTAAGGCAAAGACCAGGGTTGAAGGTGAGGGGACAGGCTGAAGGCAGTCTCTCCCCTAGCCTTAAAGACTGCTCCAATATCTTCCTCATCTCCCAGCATGTGCCCCAGATCCCCATCCCCATGTTGCTTTGGCATTCGGGATCTTCCCCCTTTCCCCCATCTGAACCACCTTCCCAAGGTCATATATTCCAGTGCCACAGCTTTCCTACCATATAGTCTGCCCAGGCAGAGCATCACCACCTCTGCTTTGGTCTTGGAACCAGCCATCCATCCATCCATGCATCCATCCATCCATGCATCCATCCATCCATGCATCCATCCATCCATCCATCCATCCATCCATCCATCCATCCATCCATCCATCCATCCATCCATTACCACCACCATCACTTCTCCTCCTTGCTCCCACCCAAGCTGTGAAGAAACACTCAGACCTCATCCTTGTACCCAAGACAAGCTGGCACTGAGCTGGCACTGCTGAGCAGCCAAAAAAAGTTCTGCAGAACTTGTCTCAAAAAAGTTCTTCTCCAAAAGGCCACTCATGACTGACACCATGCCCAGGTCTGCCTCTATCATTGTGAATCCCACCTGGTTTCCTGTCCTTTTGCAAAGATTTTGGGAGGAACTGGGGCAGTGATCCACCCCAACAGTCCCTCCACCCCAGCAGCTGGTACCTGGACGTAGTTGTTACACGACTGCACGGGGACACACTCGGATGTTGCCAGGTTGAAGAATTTCCTCTCCCTGTTCCATTCTTCAATGGCCAATTTTACATCCAGGGTTGAAGGTGTAGCAAAGAGGTTTAACCTGCCTGGGCCCCCATTCTGGCCCCAGATGCATTTCTCTGCATGCCTTTGAGCATCAACCTCCAGGTCGGTGTCCCAGGTCTGAAAGAAACTCGGTGTCAGCACACAGGGAGGGACACTGGGCTCTCCAACAGGAGCAAGGCACTCACCAAGGACCCCTGCACTGTCTGGCCAAAGTTTCCCCATGCATGAGGAAAATTCAAACCCCCACCCAACACAGTCCTCAGGAGAGGGCAGCTCCATGGTCAGTCCCAGCACAAGCCTTGGTTTATGGGTCAAACAGGAGAAGGTCAGGGCACCAGCACAACTCTCACAACCTCTCCTAATTAATCTAACACCATCATGGAGCATCCTCAACTCAGCGTGGAGAAACCATCACAGTGCTGAGGGTTCTGGCTCTGTCCCCTTTGAGTCTGCAGTCACCGGTTAGGTCTCCTCTCCCTGAATTTTTGGCTTTGTTTGGTTGTTAAACTCCCATTTACCAACCCACAAAGGCTTCACTCATTCTGGGCAACTTCTGGGCCAGGCAGGGAGGTGTGCTCCAAACACATTGTGACCCAAGAAGGAAAGGGCTCCAACTTTCCAGGATAAACAGTTGTCCTCCTCCTCCCCATAATTTGCAAACAGTGAGGAAAAATCACATGTGGTGCAAGATAAGACTTCATAGCCAAGTTATAATCAAATCAAGAGTCAGAGCAAGACAAAAAGCACCAGCTCTAGAGCTTAGTTTTGTTCCTGCTGCAGCCACATGTGATGTGAGACCTGATTTGATTTCCTCAAGCAAAACAGGGGATCCCTCACATCCAAGGCAGCCCTGCACAAGGCATGGGGAGGAGTAGGAGCATGATGGGCCCAAATAAATGACAGATTTGACCAACACATTTGAAGATGATGCTGTGTGATATCCCACACAGTAGGATTCTCCCACCACCTCTTGGCAACAACCATGGCCAAGTCTCCAGGTCATGGCACCTGCTCATGGCAGGGTCTCACCTGCCCTTCCTGCCATCACAGGGAGCTCCAGCAGGCACTCATGTGACTGAGAGCTGCACCACTCTCATGGAAGAGCATCTGGGCACTCACTTCACGCTCAGGAACTTCCCGAAAATTATCAAAGACAACTCCAAAGGTAAAGGAAACTCTTCTGTTTAGAGGCAGTTTAGGGAACCCCTCCATTAACATCTACATGTAACCCTAGATGGGAATTGCTCTGCCTCCCCTAAGGAACTCCCTGACCCCTCCTTGCATTAAAATCGAGCCTTGGACCACACAAACACCCCAATATTGCTCTGTAATAAAAGCCACTTACCATCTTCATCATAGCCTGGGCAGGAGGAGAGACCTGGGAGCGATATTTATTATGCTCATCCAAGATGATCTTCTTTTCTTCATCACTCAGGCACCAGCTCAGCTCCAGCACTGAGAGCACCAGGAGAACGGGAGGAAGACCTGAGCTCAGCATCGTGCAGGCAGCTTCTGCTCTCAGCAGCCCACGGCTCTGGCAGTCAGATTTAAAGCACCTCCCAAGAGCCAGGAACACCCAACAGCTTGAAGATTGGGGAGGAAATGTATTTATTAGAGTTTTGAAGCCACGTGGGACACACCCGTGTTACATATCGGCCTTGATGGAGAGGGTGCACTGGGGCTGGTGCCAACGAACACGCAGGGTCACTGTCCATGCCTGAATCCCAATCCCTGGATTGGCATTGTTCATCCAAACCTCTGCTGCTCCAAACCTCAGCCAACCCCTGAGCCCTCAGCTATGGGTCCCCTTGTTTACCTCATGCTCTTTTTCTCAAAATCACAGAATTTGAGAATTCTGAGCTGAGGTTGGAAGGGCCCTCTAGAAATCATCCAGTCCAACCCCTCTGCAAGATCACCTGGAACAGGTGATACAGGAACATATCCTGGTGGGTTTGGGATATCTCCAGAGTGACAGACTCCATAACTCCCTGGGCACCTGTTCCAGTGCTCTGCCACCCTCCATGGAATGATTTTTTTTTTCCTGAGGTGGAACTTCTTGTATTTTGAGCTTATGGCCATTGCTCCTTGTCCTGTTGCTGGGCATCACTAAAGAGTCTGACACCATCCTCTGACACCTCCTGGATATATTTATCTGGATTGATGAGATCCCTCCTCAGTCCTCTCTTCTTCAGACTAACCAGGCCCAGGTCCAGCAGTCTCCCCTCATCAGAGGGATGCTCCAGTCCCTTAATCTTTATGGCCTCCATTGGACTCTCTCCAGTAACTCCTGTCTTGAACTTGGAGGCCAGAACTGAGCACAGATATGGCCTCCCCAGGGCAGAGCAGAGGGCAAGGATCACCTCCCTGACCTTCTCATCACACTCTTCCCTGCCCCCCAGGATCCCATTGTCCCTCCTGGCCCCAGGGCACACTGCTGGCTCATGGTCAACTCTTGATCCACCTCACTGTCCATTCATCCAATTCACACTTCCTGAGTTTATCCATGGGGATGTTACAGGACAGAGAGTCAAAATTCTGCTGAAGTCAAGGCAGACACCACCCACTGCCCTCCTCTCATCAACCCATCCTGCCATGCCATCATAGAGGGCATCAGATTGGTCAAGCAGGATTGCCTCTGGGTGAATCCATGCTGACCACTCCCAATAACCTTCTTTAACTTTCAGGTGTTTGTGATGATCTTCAGAATGAGCTGTTCCATCACATTTCTGGGGATGAAGGTGAGGCTGACTAGCTGGGAGTTTCCCAGATCCTCCTCCTTGCCCTTTCTGAAGACAGGATTTAACACTGGCTTTTCTCCAATCATTGGGCACCTCTCTCATTCTCCAGGGGTTTTAAAAGATGATGAAGAGTGGCTAAACAACAACTTCTGCCAGCTCCCTCAGCACCTGTGGGTGCATCCCACCATGGATTTATGGGTGTTACCTCTGCCTGGCTGATCTCTCTCAACTTGCTGCGACCAAGGGGAAGTTTTCCTTTTTCCACCCTTCATCTCTTACTTCCAACATCTGGGATTCCTGAGGGCTGCTCTCAGCAGTAAAGACTGAGGCAAAGAAGGTGTTGAGTAATTTCACCTTCTCTGTGTATTCCATGCCCAGGACACCCACTGGATTCAGCAGCAGCCCCACATTTTCCCTACTCTTCCTTTTGCTGCTGATGCACTTGGAGTAGCCCTTCTTGTTCTTGATATCCCTTGCCAGACTCAATTCCAAGTGGACTGCAGCCTTCCTTCTTGCATCCCTACATACCCCAAAGATGCTGCTCTCAGGGCTGGCTGGAATAACCAAACTATCTGACAGGGTATGTGCAATGCAGCTTTCCTTCTGCTCACTCAAGGAACAGCCCATGCCCCACCCCAGGGAGCAGCAGCCACTGCATGGGGACAGGGACAGGAGCCAAACCCATCATGACCCCAAACACCCCATTAACCTTTCCTATGTCTGGTAGTGTCACCTGCTCATCCTTGGGAACCCAGCAGGGACGGATTCAAAGTGTGCAAGGAAAAAGGGCTGCACCCTTTCAACCCCACCACAGGGATCAAGGGGGTCTCACACTGGGTTTAAGCTCCAGAAACCCTTTGTGCACTGTCCCAAAGCTTTGGGATCCCAGAATTACCTCAGCTTTTCCAGGGAGTTTCTGGCCAGAGTCATATCCCTGTTGTCCCATCCCTTCCTCCACCCTCCTGAAGGTTTCTTCACCCCAAAACTGCTGCCACCCAGGACTGTCCACCACCACCTGACAGGCTCTGCTCCAGCCTGCTGGCTCCAAAAGGCCCCACTCTGCAGCACTGAAGTGACCAAGCCTGGGTTTCTACTGACTCACATCTTGAGGGTCTCCAGTGGGGCTGGCCGGTGTCTAACAGGCTCCTGCACTGCTGTGGGAGTAACAGGATCTCTCTTTTCTCCCTACTCGCCTGGATTTATGAGCTCTGGAGGAGTTTATCGCCTTCCACGCCTCAAAGTTTGGCTAAAATCAACTGGATTGTGAAGGGAAGATGGAGATTGTTGCTGGGAAGAAAAGAAAGGAGGGACAGGCGAAGCTGTTGCATCAACTTTGTCCAGAAAATCGGGCTAAAACCTTTCCCAAACTGCTCCTTTATCACAAAGTGTTTCTTATGACATTTTCCTAACAAAAGTGTTCTGACTTTTTATTTAAAATTACACTTCCCTTAGAAAAAGTGTACCAAAAAAGGTTAAAGAACCCCTCAACAGCGGACATGCAACGTGAGAATAAAAATCAGGAAAAGGGAAAAGGGTCATTAACACTTGTATTTAATTGCAAAAATTAAAAACTTTTTTATTCTTCTTACATACAAATCTCATTTATTTACATACTTTACAGGCTTTTCCCAAGTATTTACAAAGTTTGCAATATATTAAATTAGGACCATCCATAAAATTCTGCATTAAGTGCATATTCACATTCTTTTTTTTTTTAATCCATCACTAAGTTTAGTGTTCAGCATTGAAACAGTCTTTATGCATATATAGCTTTACTTCCCAGCACCTCTGAGCCTTTAGAATGTGGCTCCCCTCCCCAAGACAAGGAGATAATGCTAAAAATAAATCACCTGCCATTTGTTTGAATCTCCAAAGCAAAGGGAAGTCCAGCATCTCCCTTGTCTAACTCAGCAGGACACTAAATCTGCCCTTTACAAGGAGGAGGTTCCTGAAGAGGAGGATATCAAGTTCTACCTACAAAATTTACCAAGAGGAGAAAGTTTAGTTTGCAGGAAGCAAAAACTCTTTGTGCACCCATCAAAATGGCCTCACCCCACGAAACATTCAATTCTCTTGGGGGCCATGGGGCTGAATGAGGACCTGGGATTGGGGTGTGGAAATTTCCCTCCTGGAGGGAGGGAACAAGAGGGTTCCAAGGCAGAAGGATCCCCATTTCTGAGACACTGGGGATTACAGAGCTCACATCTCTACCATGAGATGCTCTCCTGCTGCTGCTGGAGCCCAGGAGGCCATGAGGGAAGGGATTTGATCCAGCCCAGACAAAGCAGCTTCTCCTCCAGAATGTTCCAAAAACAGGCCTGGTGGGAGAAGCTGCAGTCTGGAGACTCATGGGGAATCTGACTCAAAGCTCTCCAGGGCCTTGCAAAGAGACCCCTCAGGGGAATCAATGTGTGCAATAACAGTGGGCAGGGAAAAAAATGAAAAGGAACAAAGAAAGCGAAAAAAAAGAATCAATAGAAACTGCCAGGTTGGCTCCCGTGGGGGCCGCTGATTTCCTGGTACTGCAGTAAATCATAATAATCCTTTCTCCTCCTTTCAGTTACCCTGAGTTCAGGACTGACTGACAGCACTGGTCAGTGACCCCTGCTTTGGGGAGCAGCTTCAAACCACGATCCTCCTGCCCAGCTGATGGGGACAGCCTGTCCTTCCAGCCTGGCAAGGGCAGAGGTGCCCCCTCCTCTGGGCTCGTGGGTAGTACCAATTTCTGGTGTGATTTTAGAGCAGCTTTGCAACCTTTGGGATGTGGGGTGAGGAGGAATCCATCTCCCAGCTCACAGGCAATGAGCTCTGAAGCACACAAAGGGATTTTAAAATGTATTAACTGGGAAGTTGTGTGAGCTGGGCAGAGGGGGAGTGGGAGATTGTCCAAACCAGCACAGAGTGCAAAAGGGGAGCTGAGGTGAGGGAGACCATGGTGGGACACCCCCTCTGTGAATCATGGCTGTGAAACCTCAATAGCTGCAGGAACAGCCCTGTTCCACCCCAGCAGGCCACTAGGACCACCAGCCCCTCCAGGGAAGTCCTGCAGCCTTTCCAAGGACTCTGGGAAGCTGGAGTTCTGGATGTGGAAGACGACCAGGGCTTAATTGCAATAAAGGTATCAAAACCTCCCTTTGGCCATCCCAGTTCTGCCATTGTGGCCTCACCTCCGGGTTTCCCACCGTGGCTCCTTGCCTGCCCTGGGATGTGGAAGGTGTGAGCACCACTCCTCTGGCAGCTGGAGACAGGAGCTGCTCTGGAAGCTGTGCTGCAGACTGGGGCTCTGCACTTCGGCCAAAATTGACTCTTTATCAGCAGGAGAACTGCCCTCCTGTTTTAGTTTAGCAGCTAATTCCTTACAGCCTTTGGAAGAGGAAGAGAAAATATACCGGAGAGCTTAAAAACAAATGATGTAAGCTCCGAAGGGAGCGAGGCTGGGACATATGCAATGTATCTGAGACAGAGCTGGAAACTTATGCAGAGCCCATAAAGTGCACTTGGAAGGCTGCTCTGCAAACAGGCCAGACTCACCAGCTCCTGTCCAACCAGCTGCAACTCTTCGAGGAAGGCTGCAACTCTTCGAGGAAGGGAGAAGCACTACGTGAGAACATTTCTGCTAAACAGGCACAAACCTGCCCCTTCCTCCCCCTAGTCCAAACAGCAACTGTAAATAGATCCATTTTCTCTGCTTCTTCCTGAAAGAGCCAGACAGCCACAATGGCTTAAGTGTGACTCTCAAAATCCAGGCATTTCACAGACACTTGGGAATTGTCTCCGCAGCTCTTCTACAAGTTACAGTCAAGGACACTTAGCAGTGACAGTGTCACCAAACCGCCGCAATCTCAGCAAGAATGGCTCCAGCAGCATCTTTGAGCAAATGTTTTACAAAAATGGGTCAGATACAAAAGCAGTAAGAGGTGAAGTAACCTGGTCAGCCTTTGAGTTTGATTTGAGAAGCTGCCAAAGTGTAAATAGCAACAGTCACTAATGAGGCCCTAATTCTGCCATCACTGAACTCCCAAATTTCCATTAACTAAGACCCAGGCTTTAAGAGGAGGGAGAGGGGTGGTGTGTGTGTGTGTGTCTTGGCATGTACAAGATTGAATGTAGTGTCATGAGTGTGAAATACACTCCAAGCAGTGAGAACACTAATGGAAGTTCTATTAGTCCAATTCCCTTTAATACTTGGTAACAAATTATATTAGTCCTTTTCTATCCTGAGAGAGCCAGACTCTCCCCTTTTGGTTCTACTAGATCTGGTGTGTGTCCAGCACCAAGGGCCATGCACAGACTGACACAGGTGCTGGGCTTGTTCTCATTGTTTTGATAGGAGAAAAACAAGGGTTATGCATAGAAATGTTTGTAATGTCAAGGCCTCAGACTAAATTCTTTGGAGCAGGAACTGTCCTCTGCCTTATTCTTGTACAGGAGCCAGAAGTGGTCATCCCACTTGGCAGCTTTTGTCAACTCCTAATCAGATTAGCACAATGTTTGCTCCCATTCTCCTCAAAAACAAAGGCTGGACAGACATTTTCCCAATCTGTCATTTTACATGTACCTAAAATATTTACAGAGAAAAAGGCTCTTGCTCCTGAGAACAGAGTTAACTCGCTGTCAACCAAAACCCCTCCCAACTCCATATTAACAAGTGTGAGAGTATGTCCTGAACTCCAGCCCTGGCCTATGAGTTCAGCCTGACACATCTGTAAATGATCTTCAGCAGTGGGATCAGACCCAAAGGATCAGGCTTGGAAGGGACCGGAGCATCCACAGTCTGCAAACCCCGAACCCGAGCCTCTCTCAGGGCACTGGAGACAGCGCTGCTCCAGCAGCAGGAAACACGCAAAGGCAGCTTGGAAAGGACCCAGGAAAAACCAACGTTCATTCTGAAGACAGAGTTCCAGGTCTGGAAGGAGTCAATGCAAAAATATGCCAAGGAAGAGGGAGGTTTCAGGTGCTCCCAGAGGTACCGTGGGCTGGGAACGCAGGCAGTGCCTCCAAACACAAGGAGCAGCTGAGAATGGCTGGGCAGCTCTTGGTGTCTGTGGTGAAAGCTGGACAGAGCTGCTCTCTCCCAGCCCCAGCTCCATCCACAACTCCTGCACTGCCAGCACCTCTAAGATGTGTGTTGGTGTTTTTGCAGGAAAGGAAGCGGAGGTGAAGAAAAGCACAATTATCATTTGACTCACTCACAACCTGCTGACAGAGAGCTGCAGAAGGGTGATCACAACACAGAGAGGCCTGAAGGGATTCTTTTGGTACAAGAAGGACGCAGTGGGTGAGAGTTTCTGCCCTCAGGCTCAAGGCTGTCCCCATCCAGGGAGCAGGAGCCAAGGTCAGCTCTGCAGGGCTCACACAGCTACGGACGTGAGGGAGAGCTGGGACGCATCACCAATTCATTCCCTTTATAGAACTGGCCTGACTACACAGGCTCAAAGCTTCCTCCTCAGGAGGAATGTACACAGAAATGTCACACACCTCATCCACTCCCAAACCCCCCAGGAAGTTTCAGAAGTGCCATAATCCACAAAGAACATAAGGTGAATCTCATCCTGAGAAATCCATCTGCTGCTCCTGGAAAAAAAACCCTTTGCTGCAAACTCAGGGCTTACCTGAGGGGACAGGGAGGGTCATAAATAGCTTGAGCTTCTCCCAAAATACATTTGAGGAAAGGCAAAGGATTACCTCAAGGGTCAGGAAAATAGTCCTTTTGAAACACTGTAAACATGCAGGGTGGCAAAGCTGCCTGCCCCAGTTGCCCTGGCTTGCTCCTCTCAAGACGTTGCCTTGGCTTCAAAGCTGAAAGTCTTCTTGTCCTGGGAACAGCTCTGTTTTCCCACCCCAGCATCCTTAGCTGGCAGCTCCATCACAAATCACAGCTGGCTCTGTCCCTCTGGCCACGAAGCTCATTGTCCAGTGATCTGTGCTGGCATAACCTTGGGAAGAGGCAATGGAGAGGCTCTGTTAGATGAACCCATCCTTAATGAGTGCTCCCATTTCCCACAAAGGGATGTGGTCATGCTGGAGCTCTTTGGAAAGACACTTCCCTCAGTGGGCACTGGGTTTGTAATACTCATTGTGTACCCACACTGCTCAGCTTGGAGCATCTCCAGTGTTGGAGTTCCAGGTCACAAGCTCCCAGTCCAGGAGGATCACTCCCTGTGCTGTGACAAGCAGGCACACACCAGTCTGGAGGTGACAATGGCACAAACCACCATCCCAGGTGTCAGACAGAAAAGGCCCAGCTGGAAGCAGTCTCCTGATTCCACTCCCAGCCCCTGCAAGCCACAGCTCTGGTACTCACCCAAATCCCCAGCTTCCAGCTCCACCTTGAACACCTCACAGTGTCCTCTGCACGTGTCCAGAGGTGCAACAGTCAGGGTGAGCTGCCCACTCCCAACAGCAAAGAGGCTGTGCAGGCTGTAGCTCTAGGACAAGAGGAGAGGATTTCAAAAGCTTTCCTTGGCTCTGTCTGCCCAAAGCAGGGACAGTCACTGCCCTGCAGGCAAGTGAGACAGAGCAAACAACAAGTTTGCTGCTCCACCAGTTACCAGTGGAGCACAGAATTTCAGCTGAGGTCAGCTGCATGCAAGAGTTCTCCTCTGCTCCAAGGCAAGGCAGGGCCTGTACATCCCCACAACTCAGGAAAACACAGAGGAGGAGATCAGGCCAGTGAAGTGTCTCAGAATGAGACTCACTGCTAGGAACAGCTCCTAAAATGCAGCTCTTAAAACAATTCTGCCCCACTGTGCACAGAAAGACCTCACCCAACTACAGAGCAAGGTCAGACACACGAGTGGAGCAGGCAAGGGGTGTTGGAACAAGGTGATCTTTAAAGTCCCTCTGTTTCTGTGACATCTCCAGCTCCAAGGGAGATGGGCACAGGGTATCTCCTGCCCCAAACTGGACACAAGTGCTGGGAGGCACAGCCACCTTGAGATGCCACTTTACACAGGGATGGACAGAACCCCAAAAGCTCCTTTCCAGGACTGTATCAGCTAAAAATACCCTGCAAATCCCATAAAAACTCAGAACTGCTGGGAGACAACTCATGGACAGAAGAGAATGCCTTTGGAATTAATTTCTCACCTTATTCCCCAAGTCTGGGTGGCGGATGAGGAAGCAGCTCTCCAGAGACACTGTCTTGGGGAAGGACAGCAAAGAGGAAGCAGGGAAAAATTCCTGGAGAATCCGGGATCTATTCACAGACTTGTTCCTAAACAAACCAGCCCATATTAAAGAATCATCATACAATGATAATGTTTGCATTTAAAAGCTACTTTCAGATAAAAATTCTTGCCAAATGTTCATGCTTGATAAACAGCACGACAGACCAGCCCTTGGAGTCAGGAGCAAAATTCAACCTCAGCCTCTAAATCTGCTCCTTCCCACTTTCCTCTGGACTCTTGCACCAGGACTATGTAAAGAGGGAGCAAACAGATCCTTATGGATACCTGAACTTCATTTCCCTCCCCTTTTCCTTTAAAATGATCCAAGTCATTGACCAGATCCATTAATTACAAAAGATGCAGAGAGGTAGCATCATACAAAACCATAACTGAACCCACACTGTGAGGCAGGGGGGATCCAAGCTATTCTCTAGACCAGGAAATGTAACTGGAAAAGGCCAGGTGGGGCTTGTTATCTTTACATCCCTGTCTAGGGGACTGACATGATTAATTCTTCTGTACCCTGACCATCCCTCTACCAGTGCTGGCTCTGAGACCTTAGAGAGCTCTGAGATGCTCACATGTCTTGTTCCCATTAAAATCTTTGGCAAAGAGCTTTTGGATAACAGGAGCAGGAAGAGAGTTGGCTGTATTTCTGCACAAGACCAAACACAAACTGCAGGATTCTTTGACTTCCACTTTTCAGTGTTTGCAGAAGTCATAGCATCTCTTCTCAGTCAGCACCAGCAGTGGAGGATTTCCACTGAGCAGACAGAGGTGATAGAAATGTGAACCAGTTGTCTCAGGTGATCAGAGCACAGCCCAGATGATTTACAGACTGAAGAACAGTCCCTAGGATAATTTTATCTTATAAGGGGAACAATAGCTGGAGACCAAGCACCAACTCTCCATTTTTAGTGCAGAAGTCTCATCCTCAGAACAAATCAGTGCCAGCAAGCAGAAGCAGCCTGAAACCCACTCCTGTACACCTTCCCTCCAGTTAAACTGCAACTTGCAGGCACTGGTGGTTCACACAGGCAGAGCCTGAGCACCCCTACAGAAATGATGTGTCCATCCATCACATGGTTTGTCTGACTCACCAGGGAAAGAAAAATGGGCAGCTCCATAATCCAGCTGAATTTTCTTCTATTATAACCTCTGCCAGTTCTGGATCCTGGGATTGAAAATGCTTCAGTTCTTCATAGGAGAGGTGCTGCCCTGTCTTAAAGAACATGAAACAAAGATAAAAGCTGTGCCCACAGGGTTGCCCCCTGCTCCCATTTCCCTCCCACTAGAAAATATCCAAGAGCAACAGCCACATGGATTGCTAAGTGTCCAAATGCAATGATCATTAGGCAGAGGAACAATGCAGGGAGCTCTCTCCTCCCACATCTTTACAGGAGTGAAATGTCTTCTTAGACACATGTCCTGAATGAGCAGTTTGAGTTCATGGGTGAAAATACTGGGCAGGGGTTTTGGGCTTGTGCTGTTCAAGCGTTTGGACTCATCACCCTCACAAATCCCTGCTGCATTACCTTGATTAGAAAAGGCTGATGCTTCTGGAGCTTTTCTGATAGCTCTCTGAAGTCTGTCACTATGTGAAGGCTTTTCACAGCAGAACAGACTGTGCAGTTTGCAGGAAGTGCAGAAGTGTTCTGTCTGCAACCTGCTGCCCACCAGTCCTGGCATTCTGGGGAAGAAACAAGGGAAACCTCTTCAGTAAGACCAAAAACAGAATGGAAATGAGACAAATTCAATTACAAACTCATTATCCCTAACATGAAACACTGAGATTTCTTATCGTTTCTGATGGCTGTAACTCAAAAAGAAGCAGCTTTACCAGGCAGGGAACTGGAGGGAATGTTTCCAGCACATTTTGGAGATAAGAGATGAAGGTTGTGAGCAATGGGAGAGCTCATGGAAATTCCATTTCTCTGTACATGAGGCACACAAGCTCAGCAACCCTTCCATGAGCAACAGAGGAATGGCAACCATCACATGTAGTGTAATTAAACTGAAACAACTCCATAAGCAAACGAGCAACCCAAAGGTGTTATCAAGGAGGTAACACCCAGTAAACCAAAAAAAGATCCAGGGTGGAAAGAGTAACTCCCACACGGCTGGCACTGGTGTCATGAACCCTGCTAGGATCTACCTGAAATCATCACCCTCCCCTTTACCACTGTGTTAATTTAGAAATTTGTCCCAGGCAATGGTTGCCCAATCTCTGATGTGCAGAAGATGCTGGGAAAATGTCAGATTTCACCAAGACATGCTGCTGCTGTTTTCATTCATCCCATGCATTGACTTGAAGATGAAACTGGGAGAAAAGTCCCAGCACGAGCAACCCCTGGGCCACAGCCACATTCATTTTAAATTCCAAAAATTGTTGTTACACCACAATCAGCTGAACTGGCCTACAACAAACAATCCATATGTTTACATCTTCAAAAATTTAATTTTTACAATAAAACACAACTTGATGCCTCTATCCAGCCTCCCTCCTCCAATTAACAGCTCTCCCCAAAAAACAAAGAAACATTAAAAGAAAGGACTTGTTGCAGCAGGGAATGAGCAGGACAATGCTGAACACCCCCAGGCATTTCTATGTAAAGGATGTGCAGAGCAGCCACCACTCTGAAAGGGTGTGGCTCTAATTTGCAGAACCACACAAAGATCAAATTCCAACTCCGGGCCCTGCACAGAGACATCCCAAACTCCCACCCTGTGTCTGAGAGTGTTGTCCAAACACTCCTGGAGCTCCAGCAGCCTCAGGGCTGTGCCCATTCCCTGGGGAGCCTGTTCAGTGCCCAGCATCCTCTGGAGGAAGAACCCTTCCCTGATGTCCACTCTAAACGCCCCCAACACAAATTTTTCATTTGGAGATACAGCAGCAGATTGTGAGAAATGGGAGAGCTTAATGGAAATTCCACTTCAAACACAAATTTTATGGCAGTGACAGCCTTAATCCAACAGGAGAGGCTTAACTTGGGCAGTGGCAGCAAACCCATCCCAGGCCTGATCTGTCAGGGTGGGTCAGGAAAAACCCAAGGCCTGGGACACATGTGAAATATCCAGGGATCTGTCCTCACCAGCAGCCCACCCTGCCAGCACATGTCAAAACAGCCCCAGAGTCTCCTGGACATGGCTGCAGGCAAGCTTGGAAAAATGGACAGGATGGCAAAGGGAGAAAGAAGAGTGAAGTCTGGCTGAAAAATCAAGTTGGGAAACAAAGATGCACAGCAGCTTTTTGGGGCAAAAAAGACCATGCACAAACTGCTTATCACTGCCATTGCAATTTCCAGCCACACTCATGCTCCTGCACATGCTAAGAAGGGATGAGCAGCACTTCAGAGGGAAACTCTTGTTTTATTTTCCCCTCTGACATCTGCAACGGGCCACGAGGAATGCTACAGAGGATTTATGTTCATTGGGACATAACAACAAGGAGCAGACTGGGATTCATTTTGCTTCTTTCTTGCTGAGTATTTCCAGCTCCCAAATGCTGCATTTCCCACCCTACTGCTGGGATATGGACTGAAAGGGATCAGGATATAACTCCTAGTCTTTCTGGAAGAGGCATCTACACTGCTTTCAGGGAAAGGGCAAAAAAGGCAAAACAAAGTGTAAAATCCTTCTTGCAAGCAGAAGTCCCAGTCCCATGAGAAACTGCTCCAATGTACTTTCCCTCCCCGCTCACAAGAGAAAAAAGAAAATCTTTGTTCCACTGCCTGTGGAAAGCTTCAGTTTTACAACAACAAAAAAACTCAACTCACAAAAAACAGCTGGTCAGTGACAGGAAACAAAAGGCTGAAAGATCTCACCAGAGAAAGGGCAGTCGCTGTGAAGAGAACACGAAAACATCTCTATGGTCTGTCATCAGATGGGGCGTAGCAAGGCTGTAATTTCTCTCTGGGCAAAACTCAGAAACCTCATCCCTAAGCATTAAGCACAGTTGTCCCCAAATTTTCCCTCTGGGCTCAGGGCAGTACCCCACAGAACAGGATGCTAATCAGCTTGACAGTACAGAGCTTGATTCCTCTTTTGAGCCAGGCTGGAATATTTGCATTCTCAATTGCTCGATTCAGGGGGTGATTTCTTTTCCCCATGAATAACCAGAGCAGAGGACTGGCTGAGATGCATTTCAAATGCTGCAAGTGGGGTTGTGGGATTTTTTTTTCCCCTAGTAATTAATCTTTTAGATTTATTGTGGAGGGTGTTAGTCTGTGCACCAGCATGTGTGTGACTGGCATGACAAGTACGGGCAGCGCCTGCCCTTCCCAGGGAGGGCGGGAGGAGAGATGGTGCACACAGGAGCCAACTGCCACTGGGGACCAGGGCAGGATTTTACCCAGGATGCTGATTTTGTCTCCTTACACTCCCTGCATTCCTTTTACATTATCACCCTGCCTGCCCAGACACCCTGGGGATTGCTCTGGTGGAGGCTCGGCGCTGTCTGTGCACACACACACTGCTCAGGGATGCAAATGGAAGATGCTCTTTTCATCCCAGCACAGCCCTCACACCACGGTCCCATCCACTCCCATCCACACGCTGAAGCGCTGGGCGTGGGCAATTATCCCTGAGGAGCTGGAGTGCAGGAGAGCAGCTGGAGCAGTGACACATCCAACTATCCATTACACGACAGAAGTGTGGCCAACTTCTCTCTGCTTTCTCACCCCTTTTTGAGGGGCAGCCTTTGGTTTGTTCAACAGAACTTCAGTTCCCTATCGGCCATAACCACCTCATATTTCCTTTTATGTGTTATTATTTCTCCAGAACAAGAGCTGCCTCCTCCCCCGTGTCAGGAGAGCTCCTAGCAGAGCTAGGGCTGGGATTTTCAGCTGCTAACACAGCACAGACCAAAAGACAACAACCTTCCCTGAAAACACATCTATGATTAATACTACAAGGAGTTTATGACTCTACTTTCCACTATGCAGAAAAATAATTTTCAAGTCACCCTCAATTTAAAATGAGTACCCCGCCCTTCTTGGCTGTTTTCACAGAGGATCTCCCAAATTTTTGGCTGCCCACAGCACAAGAGAGGGGTGTGTGTGCACAGCCCCAGAGATGCTGGGTGTGGATGATCAGATTGTAAACTCAAGGCTCCTGAGAAGATCTGGCCCTGCTTCTGCCCATTGCAGCAAAGCAAATTAACTGCTGGAAACTTGCCCACATGGATGTGAAAGCAGGATCTCAGCAAGCCCTGCTCTCTTAGGGACCATACAGAGGGTGCAGGATCAATCTGCCACTGCAGAAGGTTCAAAGGGAAGCCTCTAGAAGGGGGAACTTTTGTTCCTGCAGGATACAGAGCCTAGGGCTGCTCCTGACCCTAACAAAGTGTTCAAAACACAAAACCTCCTGCTTGCAGGTGCACTGCAGGTGCTGAGGCAGTTTGCTGGCTCCCCACCACACTGGTTTGCTCCCTAGCACTCAGGGCTGCAAGGCTGTAGCAATCTCCACCAGGCAAGTGCCAGCCAGGTCTGCACAGAGAAGTCTGGTCCCAGGGAGACCCCCCAGGACTTCACAGCCCCACAGGTGTTGTGTCTGCAGGGGCTGTTGCTGCCATCACCCACAGTCACTGACAGGAAGCTCCCCAGAGGACTGGCTGATGTACTGAGCAGCTCCACAATGTGCAAAGGCTGGTTCCAAATCCCAGATCCCTCTTTCTGAGGATGAGGCTATGCCCCAGACCTACCACATACTTCACTGGGGCCAATCCTTGGAATATTCAAGCAAACATAGAATGAAATCCTTGGAATATTCAAGCAATTTCAGCACGCACTGGATGAACTCAGGACTCCCAAAAATGGCTGTGCACTGAATATTCCTCAGACATTTCTCTGTCCTTTCTTGTAGTGCATTGAACAAACCTGGGTGTTTCATTAAAAGGGGATTCTGTCTCTCTGCCCTGCTCAGGTGAGACCCCACCTGCAGAGCTGCCTCCACTCTGGGACCCCAACACAAGAAGGATGTGGAGCTGGAGTGAGTCCCAAGGAAGCCCCAGAAATGCTCTGAGGGCTGGAGCCCCTCTGCTCTGGAGCCAGGCTGGGAGAGCTGGGGTTGTTCATCTGGAGAAGAAAAGAGACCTTGGCTCCCCTTCCAGTGCCTAAAGGAGATCCCAGAGAGCTGGAGAGGGATCTGGGACAAGGTCAGGATGAGGGGGAACGGCTTCCACTGCCAGAGGACAGGGACAGATGGGATATTGGAAGGAAATTCTTCCCTGGGAGGGTGGGGAGGCCCTGGCACAGGTTGCCCAGAGAAGTTGTGGCTGCCCCATCTCTGGAAATGTTCAAGGCCAGGCTTGAAGGGGCTTGGAATAACCTGGGATAGTGAAACAATTTAGGCATGAATTCATGATCACAACATTTACACAGGTAAATCCCTTCATTCTTACTTTACAGATCTAGGAATTCCAAGCTCTGTAGTTACCAGCGGCACAGTTTGGAAGAGGCATTTGGAGCACTTTGTTGCACAAGCAATGTTTCCATCTTGCTGCAAATTCTTCACAAGGCTAAAAATTAATTTGATCATTTATAATGTCATGTCAAAGTCAGACTAAACTGATGGGCTCTTAAGTAAGTCAGGCAGGAAACAAGGATTATTAATTACAGCCTGCAAGTCCTGATTAAGGACTGCATTACAGTGGGGCTTTAAATATATACTACAAAGAATGTCCCTGTTCAGCACCAGATCCTCACCCCTCCCTCATATTGAACTTTTATTGTAGCTCTGGGTATACTGAATATATTTATGCCACGACAAGAAAGTACCTCCCAGTTTGGTTCACAGCATTTTTAGGAACAGCTAGGAACAAAATAACAACTACAAAAAACCCCATCAAGAACCCCTTTATTGTTGTTCTGAGTAGAAGTCAACAGCTTGAAGAACTACTCGTTCATCTCACTAATGGGTAACGGCTGCTCCACCAGCACAGGGATCATTAGTCAACCCCGAGCAAAGCATGAAAATGATTTTGATCCAACCAGACATTGTGAAATCAAGTCTGCTAAGCCGAGCCCAAGAGGAATTCACAGTCCACTGGGGCAAAGGAGCATTATTTCCAGGAGAAATCTGCACCTACCATTCTCAAGAATGGAAGGCAGGGGCCAAGCTGTCAGGAAAGCATCCACAGTCCAGCTGCACCTCTGGTTACCTGCCCCAGTGACAGCTTGTGCTGCATGAGCAATCTGCCTCAGAGGAACAGCTTTGGAAACAAATCCCTCCCAGCTGCTGTCACCTGCCTGATGGTGGCCTCAGCCTGTAAAAGGTTTGACATGTCTGTGTCACAAGTGCACAGACAGCTCTGCCAGGCTGCTAAATGCCTCTGCAAGAGGCCACCTATGGCAAATGCTGATCCCAGGAAAGCAAATCCAAAGTAAGGATTCACTCTGGAAATGAGGAAACTAGAAACTTTGGAGGCTTCACAATATAGAAGCAAAAGGAAGAGTATTTTGTGTTCCACAGCACCACAATGGTTTGGGGTTAGTTTACTGCCAGCAAACCCAAATAAACAGCTCACTGGCTGAACCAAGGCCAAAGTAACAGAGTATGAACAGCTTGGCACCACCCCGCCCTGCGAAGTCAGCCGTTTTTTTTCCCCTTTGAACGAGCCAACACATGTCTGCTGGTTGCTTTCAGGTTATATCATAAAAGGGTTGTTTACATACACAAAAGATCAGATAAACTGGCAGCTGTGCAGTGATGGGAGGGAGCCCTGCACATGCTGTGACCCACAACCACCTCCAAATGCTTCAGCCCCCAAAGCGGGCGCATGAAAAACAAGAGCAAAAACCAGCTCAACTCTGCTGAGGAAAAAAAACCAACATCCTTCGAGAGCAAGAGGAGAGGAAACAAGTTAGAAATCAGATCCTGCCTTACCTCCCAAGCAGCCTTATTGCTCAACCCTTCATTCAGAGCAGGCCCATGCTCCTTGGGCTCAGGAATGGGTCAGACAGAGCATGGGCTGCAAAGCCCATGGGGAAAGGCTGGATGAACCCCTGGGTGCTCAGCTCATGGGAAAAGGCTGGATGAACACCTGGGTGCTCAGCTCACAAAGAAAGGCTGAACCCCTGAGAGCTGAGCTCACAGGGAAAGGCTGGATGAACCCCTGAGTGCCCAGCTCACAAAGAAAGGCTTGATGAACACCTGGGTGCCCAGCTCACAGGGAAAGGCTGGATGAACCCCTGAGTGCCCAGCTCACAGGGAAAGGCTGGATGAACACCTGGGTGCTCAGCTCACAGGGAAAGGCTGGATGAACACCTGGGTGCCCAGCTCACAGGGAAAGGCTGGATGAACATTTGTGTGCTCAGCCCATGGGGAAAGGCTGGATGAACCCCTGAGTGCCCAGCTCACAGGGAAAGGCTGGATGAACATTTGTGTGCTCAGCCCATGGGGAAAGGCTGGATGAACCCCTGGGTGCTCAGCTCACAGGGAAAGGCTGAACCTCTGAGAGCTCAGCTCACATGGAAAGGCAGGATGAGCACCAGGCTGCTCTCAAGAAGCAGCAACTCTCCTTGCAAGGCAGGCATGCTGGATGCTTCCCTTCTGCACAAAGCTTTGCCAAGGATAAAACCTCTCCAAGGCTGGAGTGAAAGAAGCATAGGGAAAGGAGTTTTGCCTGCAAAGGGTTAAGATCAGGGAAGAGACAGGGGCTGGCCAAGTGCCAAGGCAAGCCTCCAGCTAAACCCAAGGTGGGCCAGCCAAGAGGCAGAGGCTGCTGCCCTCTCCCAGTAACCAGCTGCTGCCCTCCCCCAGTAACCCAGCCTGCTGTGACCCATCCCCACAAATAGCTCTGGCACCCAGCAGGCTTTAGTAACACAGTGACAGGCCATTTACAAGGTGTTGCTAAACACTGCTCCTCCAGCTGGGCTCCTTTCTCTACAATAATTACACATAAAGCTGTAAACATGATTTTAGCCCTAATGATCTAGGCAAAAAGGGGTATTTAACACTTCTTCTCCATGCTGGGGATAACTTGCACAGGATCTCCTCTCCAGCACTGAGATCCATGTGTGCTTTTGTCTGATTTTAGGTGTGCTGAGCATTTACTGACCCAGCTGATTCTGTGCTATGCAGGATGTGTGTGCCCAGGACCAAGTATCATTATTAAAAGCAAAGCTGGATTTTCCTTGAGGTCATTACAAGCACTGCTACCAGTACAACGTGCAAATTGTCACAGCCTGTTCCCCATTGACAGACCTGCTCTGCTGAGGATTTTGAGCTGCAAGGATGGAACTTACCATGGGCAGACACATGAGTTAATGTGAGAGCAGCTTAATGCTCTGCTCATCACATCATTGCATGGCTGGCAGGGAACAGTTACCAACCAGCTGACATCAAAAATCATATTTAGATATCAGCAAAGCTATAGGGATGACACAGTCGTGAAGGAAAGAAACATCAGATGAGTGACTACCAGTGTGGTTTTAAAATTTCTGTTAAAAGAATAGAAAACCCCTTTTCATTTGGCTTTACTGAAGACTTTGAGAGCTCATGTATCCCTAATGCTTGCAGGGGAGAGAGGAGCACTTGTACCCCTATTTTGCACCAGAGAACTGAAACACAGAGGGAATTGTCCATCCCAGCCTGTGTGAGAAATTAATCCACAATGCACAGGTCCTAAATTTCCCTGGAACAGCATTAGATAGCTGTGAGTTAACCCATCAAAATACACCGTGTTCCTTACAGCAGGTAAACCCAGAGGTCTGACAGCCTGCTGCCATTTATAACCTCTCTGGGGTTATACATGAAGGGCTGATGTGCCAAGAGCTGCAGGCCCAGAGCAGCCAATGTGACCCAGCAACAGGGCTTTCACAAGCTCTGCATAAACACCAGCTCAGGAAGAGCAAATGCAAACCACATTTCCACAGACCTTTTCCCCAACCACAGGGACCTTGCCCTGCAAAAACAGCTGGAAGAGAGGCACAGACCCAAGGGTCTAAGAGTCAGCTATCAAGGAACAAAGGGTGGGAACATAAGGTTTAATATGGGAATTGATCCGGGGAAAAAAGTCAGCAAGAAAAGAGAGCACAGAGACAGGCAAAAAGGAAATTTACTTTGGACTCAATCCTATAAACAATGCAAGAGAGTTTTGTGGATGCTGCTCCTCACCTCAGCTGCTCAAAGGTCCACCCACAGCCTCTGACAGACAGGCAGCCCTTGTCACCCACAGCACATCTCTTGGGTGGAAGGCACAAGGATGGAGGGCAGGCCACCATCAGCAGGAGGGAGGGGGGAGCACATCCTGCACCTCTGCACCTCCCAAAGCCTCACCATGACTCTGACTGGAGCTCTTGCCTCTCAGGGGAAACCCAACAACTGAGCTGCCCTTGTTCTGCAACACAAACCTGGCTGCTCAGCCCACACCTCCCAGCAGAGCAGGCTCCAACCTCAAGCCCAGAAAGCTTCCTCAACAGGAACAGAACCTCAACAGGAAAGCTGCCCCAAAGCTCAGGAGGGACAGCACAGCCCAGGCTGCCCCTGCCTGCCCAGGCACAGAGGAAGGAGCCAGACCACCCATGTCCATGGCAGGGTAACCTGTGCCAGCACAGCCTCCAGCTGACAACAGGTGGTTTCCAACAGGAACAGCCCAAGCTGGCTTTGAACTGGTGCCCAAGCACAGAAAGCTCCAAGCTGCATCCTCAGCCCCCTCAGAATTTTCTTCCCAGAACCCAGATTGGGAAAGGAAGAGGAGTCTGTACGTCGAGTCCCTTCATTAGTGGTTTTCTCTGCTGCTCAGGCACAGTGCAAACATCTCCCTTCTAGAGACAGGAGACTCAGAGGGGATCTCATTAAGGCATATAAATATCTCCAAGGGATGCCAAGAGGATGTGCCAGGACTTTTCCATGGCGCCCAACAACATGTTTTAGCCACAAAGTAAAACACAGGAAATTCCACCTCAACCTGAGGACAAACTTCTTTCCATGGAGGGTGGCAGAGCACTGGAACAGCTGCCAGGGGTGCCATGTCCCCACCTCTGTGCCCATTCCAAACCCACCTGTTCCAGGTGACCCTGCCTTGGCAGTGGGGTTGGACTGGGGGACCTGCAAAGGTCCCTCCCAACCCAAACTATTCTGGCATTCTGTGATCAGAGAACACCAAACCTGCCTGCAAGACCTCCTGGACTTAAACTCTCATCAACAAAGAAGACCCAAAATGCAGCTTTGCCCCTTCCCTTCAGTAGACCACAAGGCCAAAATTAGGGGCAAAATAATACAACAAACAAAAAGCAGGGCTGAAAAGGCTTGGGGGATCACTCAGCCCCAAACCATGGAGCTGCCTCTTCCAGACCCCTGCTGGATGGCTTCACCAGTGTCCTCTGGGCAGCAAGCTGTGATGGTGACACCAGTGTCACTGGGACAGTGTCGGTGGCTGCAGCTGCCTGCTGGGAAGCCAGGACATGAGGGATTCCCACAGGAGCCCAGCCAAGGTTCAGCCTGCGTGCTGCACTCTCCCATTTAAATAGCCAGGGTCTTGTCCAGGATCAAAGTCACTCCAGCCAACCCCAAGTCAATCTGTTAACTGGGAAATGCTGTGGCTTCCACCACAAACAAATTCTGTGAAAAAGAGAGCAGGAACTGCCTCCCCCCTCTCCTCTTTTCCCCAGAATTGGATTGCTGCCCACCCTTTTGCTCATCACTTCTGAAGACTTACAGGACTCACAGAGACATGAAGGATTTTATGAGCATTTAAATAACAACACTGCATCCTTCCTCTCTATACATCCTTCCCTTTTCCCCTGTTCCTCTGGATGTTTCCCCATCTCCTCATCATGCAGCTGGTTTTTCCAAAGGTAGGCCAGAACTGCTCCTGCTCTTATTTATCTTTACAAGGAGATCCTCATGGTTTCAGGCAGCCCTTGTCCTACAAACCTTTAGCTGTGCCAAGGAACCTCCCTGGGCTCTTCTCATCCAAAGGGACCCTGTGGTACCTGAAGGAAGAACCTGTCAACTTTCTGGACAAAATCTGATTGAACAAACACAACAGAACCACAGAATGGTTTGGGTTGGAAGGGACCTTAAAATTCACCTTGCTTCACCCTATGCCATGGGCAGGGACACCTTCCACTGTCCCAGGTTGCTCCAAGCCCTGTCCAACCTGGCCTTGAAAGCTTCCAGAGGTGGGGCAGCCACAGCTTCTCTGAGCAACCTGTGCCAGGGCCTCCCCACCCTCACAGGGAAGAATTTCCTCCTAATGTCCAACCTGCCTTTAAATTTAGGCCATTCCCCCTTGTCCTGTCACTCCTGGCCTTTGTGAAAAGTGAAATGAGCATTAAAATTGGATTCCATCTCAATACAGGAGCAGGGAGGGGTTCACCCATGGAAAAGCTGGAATGCAGTAGATAAGCAGGCTCCTAATGTCAAGTGCTTATCAGAGCCATCTTCTCACCTTTGTTTTTCACTCCCAGAGATATCCTAATCCATAAGGAATAAGAGGAACAATGGGGGATACCCTGTCCCACCCATATAAACTGGAATCAGCAGAAATCCCATGTCAGCAAGAGGGAGGGAGAGAATGCAGAATGGTGCTGGCATTTCAGGGAGCCCTTTTTAGCTCTGGCAGGAAGGTCAGAGCCAACACAGACAACTCCAACACAATGAGGTGCCCAAGCTAAATATAAACATGACAAGGGCACGGCTACAGGAGTTTGTTTTTACAGTGAGCCACCAGACCATCAACATTGTGCCACATCCCTGCTCAAAATAATTCACAGCTTTATCATCACTGACAGTCTTTGTGTTCCAGCAGAGGCAGAGCCCAGGCTTGCATCCACCTGCCAGGCTAAGTCAGTGAAATGATTAACCAAGAATGAGAAATAGCCAAACTTTTCCATTGCTATTGTGCCATTCTAGGAAAATCTAGGATGTTGCTCTCCTGTGATGGGATCACCTCACAGGGAACCCTTATCTGACTTCCTCACACACACACACACTGCCCTCCATGTCACGTAAGCATGACAGCACTCAACCCCCCAGGCCTTTCACAATATGCCACTTGGCAAAAACTCCTTTTCCTTAAACCAGGCCAAAAGTTGAGGTTTTTACACTTTGCTCACAGATATCAAGATTTGGTTGAGAAACTGGTTTTGCCTTACTCAGAAAAAACAAGAAAAGGTGACATTTCCCTAGCAGAGCTATCTCAGTTCTGGTTCTCAGAAGTGCAAAGATTTCTAGAGAAAAGGGAACTCTTGTGGAAGAAAGACCCGAGGTGTTAAAAGCAAGGAAAAGAGAATGTGCAAGAACAAAATTATCAAGTTAGAGATAAAATATGCTTCAGTCCCAGCGAAGCTAGAACTCAGGCTGCTATTTTTAAGTACAGTGGTAAGAAAAGAGAAAACCATGATGCCAAGCCAGCAACACATTTGTGGCACCCTGGAGACATTCGAGTGACTCTTGTGGCTGGCATTTAAGTTGGTATTTCTTGCTAGGCTTCTGTTATAGCAGGGAAAACATTTCCTTACTCTCCAACATGTACTTCTTGGCAATGGGCAGGGACAGCAGCCGGATGTGCCCGACGAGGGAGCCCCAGGCCTGGGCTCTGGAGAGTGGTGCTTCGGGTGGCAGAGGGTTGTAGGGCTGGATCACCAAGTAAACAGTCAGCAACACCAAGCCCAGGGTGAGCAGTCCCTGCAAGGGAAAACAGGCATGGAGTTAATTGCACTGCAAGGAGCTGAGGTGTCCTCACACCAGGACACACCTTCTGCTGGTATCAAAGGGCTGTGGCTGTGCACCACAGCATGAACACTTTTATTTTTGCTGTGTCTCCTCGTTCAGCTGCAATGCTATTTATGTACACAGAGTTGTCAGCCAGTTTTATTATTAGGGCTGTCCACAGATGAAATTAAGCAGCCTTCAAACCCAAGCCACACAAACAGCTTTGTTCCTGTATTTTAGCACTGCAAATAATCCAGCATGAGATCAATCAGGATTATCTACAGATAGTTCCTTTTCCTCTCTACCTAATCAAATAAAAGCTTGCACTCTTGCCATGCCTCTTACACAAGGAAAACCCTGTGGCTTTTGCAAACATCCGTCAAGCCTCGAAATACTTTGGCAGAGTTGGCACCAGCTCCCTCCTCCATACCAGAATCCCAAATAAGCCTTAAAGAGATGACATGACGCATTTCTCCCCCTGGCCAAAGTCAAACTGAATCAACAGCAAAAACAAGAACAGAAGCTGAAAGTTCAAATTTGCAGTTTCCTGTTCTCCTGCCTCATTTTACAGCTTTTTATAGGACATGAGGAAGAGAGCTTGAATTTTTTTCCAAATAAAATCCATTGCAATGAATTTGTAGAGATGACACTAAAGTATTACTGAATATTATGTCAGTGGGAAGCTTTTTAGACTTGAAGCAAACATCTAGTCTAGTGGAAGGAGTCCTGCCCATGGAATGGACTTGGAACTGGATCATCTTTAAGATTTCTTCCAACCCAAACCAGTCTGGGATTGAATGGTCTCAAACCTACCTAACAATAGCATCCTTTCACTCACTTTGTAAAAGTTTTTACAGAATCTTTTAGTTAAGGCTTTTAAAACATTTTTCTACCATCAAGCATGATGACAATAGCTTTATTCCATAGACCAGAAGGAGAATAAAGACATTTAGAAGTTTGTGGCAGGGTCAGAAAGAGAGCCATGTTCACTTCGTGACTCAACCCTGAACTTCAAGGATCTCTTTCTTTCCTCACATTTCCATCCAGGATGCCAACACCAGGAATCTTAGTCTGAAAAATCAATCCAAATCTCATTATTTAATAATTTATGGGAGAGGAAGATGTGGACAACATAAATTTACAGCACATATGAGCAATTCCAAATCTTGAGCAGATATCTCCTGTTCTCAAAGCAGCTCATGGCATGAAGGAAAGAAGCTACACTTCACAGCTTTTTAAATAAAGATCTCGGAAAATTCATCAAGAAAAAGTAATGGGAAATAAAAAGCTCAGGTGCAAAAGAGAACCCTGACCCTCAAATGCTGTGTTCATGCACAAAAGTCATCTTACCTTGTAGAGAGCCACTAAGACAGGGTAGCGTGGAGGGCCCCTCTGGGGTTCGTTTCTTTCCAGGAGCTGCTTGATGAACTTCTCAATGGCTTTTTCTGACATGCCACACTGGTGGCCAGTCTGCCTCACCAGATCAATGGTTTCTGAGAGCTTGTCATAGATGCTGAGCTCGTTGGCTGAAAGCTCCATGGCCTCCAAGGAGAAATCCCTGAGGAGAGATGGGGTGTGTTAACAGGAATCAACTGCAGCCACACAGCCCTGTAGCACAGCCATCCCAGGAATGTGGCAGTGCCCAGGAAAGAAGGAAGGCTCCTCTGGAGCAAACCTGCTCCCAGCCAACAGCACAACACTGAGCTGCACTCTAATAGTCTCTGCTGCTTCAGGATCTCCCACCGACTCAAAGAAGCCGTGAAATTTCCTGACAAGAGCAGAACCGGCCGAGATTCGCAGCTTATGTAAATGAACAAAGCTTCCCAGAAATCCATGAAACTCCATTTATTCATCTCCTCCAAATGAATCCGTCCCATAAAGCAATTGCTCACCGAGTACAAAAGCCAACAATACAAAGCTGATCATCACACACAGCAGCCCTGCTAAGCCCTCCCGTGCTATGATTTCAGTCGCTTATTTTAACCCAGACTTGTTTCCATTAAATCCCCCGTCAGCAGTGGGACAGGACAGAGAAACAAGCAGAATGAGTCGGGCAAAGTTCGGCAGTTTACAATTTGTTTAAATTTTCGCAACCTAATGTCAAAGCCAACTGATTATTGAGTAACAGCAACGGTGAGAGCAGCTGCCCTGCAGGCAACAAAGCCCCCACCTTCCTCTCCAAGTTTGCCTGCAGGTCAGAGATGCCACAGAACTAAATATCCCAGCAAGAAGTGCATTGTGCTGGGTGACAAAATGGCATTTGACAGCAAATTATTTCTCACTTATATAAGAACATACCCATGAGAGATCAACATTAAGTTGCAAAAAAAAAAAGTATATTCCTCTACCACTTTCACTTTGCCACAAAGGCCTCTTTGAGAGCAGCTGATGGGCTCAAGAAAAGATGTAAAGAAATTGCTGGACAAGGTACAAGCTGCCAATGTGAGAATCACGCTGTAAAAACTTTTCCCATTGCCTGGGAAAAAACACTGGCACTGCCTGGGGGAAAGGCAGAATCTGCAGAGTTTTGCTTTGCCTCTTGTTTCTGATGTGGGTAACACTAACCTGATCAAACTGGGCCAGCTGGGAGAGAGCTGAGCAATGCTCTGCCCTGAGAGCACAGCCTGAGGATCATCACATAAGAACACAATAATCACAGCTGAAAATTGAAATCACACCCCTGTCCCCATTTTGCTCTACAGTTTCCTGGCCCCAGGCACCAGCTCACGAATCCACTTCACCCAATTCACCACAGATTCTGTCCCTGCACTGTGAGAACTTTAACTATTGACAGGGCTCTGGGAAAGCACAGACCTGCTCTGCTCACCTGAGCACACACAACCAGCCCTGAGTAACAAATCACCTAAACTCAGATTTGCTCAGCTGTGATTTGTTCTGGCTGCTCCCACGGCACAAATCAGCCACAACTCTATGTATGGACAGAACTAGAGACACGATAAAGTTCAGGTTTGAACTCTGATTTGCCTTTAAAGAACTGGCTGACAGCTCTCCCCCTAAACCACCTACAAGTCACAACTCAAGCAAGGGTGATGTTAATATCTTCTTTTTAGTGCAACACTGGGATGTATTTTCAAAAACTCTCAGTTTCACAGCTTCAGTGATTGCTCTTCTCCCCACAAGATCCCCCTGTTGTGCCCTTGCACACTTATTTATGTGGTCACATGGAGCATCAGATCAGGAAAACTATCAAAATTATCTGGCTGAAAAATAACCCTGATTTGTTTCAGCAGCTGCCTAAGCATTCAACTCCAGCAGTAATGTCAGATGTTATATTAACATCAGTGTCAAATTTCTAGCCACAGCCACAGAAACACCAAAAAGGTAAAAATGCCAAATTAAACCCCAACTCTGAGAACATACTGCACTGCATTACCAGGTTAATTAGCTCCTCGCCCTCTTCTACCAGCATTCCCTGCATTCCACACAAATATTTGTCCCAGATCTTGCCACCTGAGCAGCCCCATGGGCAAGCAAAGCAGGTTGGGTCAATAATATCTCATATTAACCTCTCCGAGACAAGGACTTCTTTTTCTCACCTGTAAAGCACCTGCCACGCACGTGACAATAAAAACAAGCCACTGCTTTACTAACTCTTTCATTCATGCAATACCCTGATTCATGGAACAAGCAGGAGCCAGCACATCTGCAGGATATTAAAACCCTTTTTTTTTTCCCCTCCAGCTTTTCTGGTTACTCCAGTTGCCTGGACACTGTAAGTGGCGTGCTAAGTGGTCTGAAAGATTATCTAGTGTCCTCTGGCTCCTGAGTGCCAAAGCTTTCCCCCCTGAAGCTGTCCCATACAGAATTCCAGCAGATTCAACAAGCTTCTCCTGCTTGCAGCATCTGCCTGGAACCACTTATAACAAACATCCCCACAGAAATGCTGTCAAACACTGTGGTTTCCCCTTTTCCAAACAACACAAAAATCCTGCTAAAATACAACACTGAGCTATATTCCAGTTCCCACCCCTCTCCATTTACATTCCACTCTGAGCGAACACCTTTGTAGACAGCCCCTGTAAATCACAGACACTGAAAACCCAATCCAGCTCCTTGACAAATTCAAGAGTAACTCAATCCTCCAGCTAGGAAATAAGGCATTATGCTCCCACATTGCTGGGAGAACAGATGAGGCCTTAAAAAACAAATAACAACCCATTATTTCCCTTCCTATCCCTACAAAATAATAACAACAGGCTACTGTACCCTCTTTGCCACCGTACACACTGAGCAGGGCTCACCCCTTGCAAACTCCTTAGAGAGAGGCCTTTGAACGAGGAACCCATATGTTATTCTGGCTTTTTATGAACCCCGGGAGGAATCAGCAGCTCTCTTCACGAACAGAAACAGTGATGGCACTTGGCTGGCAGGGTTTGCACCCCAGCGCCCAGCTCTGCCCACAGACCCCAGCGTGGTTAGTCCAAGGCTTTACAAGGTAAATATTTAGACAGAAACGGTGCTGGAGGAGTCTTTAAAAGGGAAAGCTCGCTCGCCTTGCGGGTGAACCTACAATGATGTACATATATATAGATATAAAAATATATTCCCATCTGCTTGATGCCGCCTCTCTCGCCCTGCCAGGGGATCAGGTCCCAGCCTTGCTCTGAAACCCCTCCAGAGGGACCCTGACCCGGCCACAGCCCCACGGCCTCGCCCGTGTTCCTCTGAGGCAGAGGAGCCCCAGCTAAGGGGCATCCTTAAAAATAAATCAATAAACTAAGCAGGACACCCCCCACCCCGGCTCCGGCCTCCACAAGCCGGGGACCCCCCCGGCCCAGCCCGCGGTCAGAGGCCGCAATCCGGGCCCCCCGCGACCCCCGCCCGCGGCCTCACCCCGCTCGCGTCCCGCCCGGCGGCTCCTCCCGCTCCGGCTGCGGCCCCGCCCGCCCCGCTCCGCTCCGACTCCAGCTCCGGCCCCGGCCCCGGCCCCGGCCCCGGCTCCTCCCGCGGCGGGGCGGGCACGGCTGCAGCCCCGCTTCCGGCTTCCGGCACGGTCCGGCACGGCACGGCACGGCACGGCACGGCTGGGGCCTCCGCACCGACTGGGGACATTGACCGGAGAACCAACACTGCCCGGGGAACCCCCACATTACCCGGGGAACCCCCACATTGCCCGTGGACTGCCACATTGCTCGGGGAACCAACACTGCCCGGGGAACCGACACTGCCCGGGGAACCGACACTGGCCCGATGAGCCGACACTGCCCCGGGACCGCCACATCACCCAGAGAACACTGTCCGGGGAACCCCAGCACTGCCTGGGGACGCCACACCGCCCGGGGAACCAACACCGCCCCGGAACCGCCACACCGCCCGGGGACCAACACCGCCCGGGGACCACCACATCGCCCAAGGACTTAACACTGCCCCGGGGGCCGCCAACACTGCCCGGGGAACCCCCACATTGCCCGGGGACTGCCACATTGCCCGGGGAACCGACGCGGCCTGGGGAACCGGCACCACCTCGGGACCGCCATATCGCCCAGGGAGCACCGTCTGAGGAACACGAACGCTCCCCGGGACTCCCAACACCGCCCAGGGAACCCAACCCTGCCCGGGGAACACCGCCGTGCCCGGGACCCCCCTCACCACCCGGGCTCTCAACACCCGGGCCGGCCTAGCCTGGGCCCCCAGCACTGCCCAGGATTCCCAGCACGCTGCTCAGCCCAAAACCTCAATATTCCCCAGGGCCCCACCAACACCTGTCCCTCTGCTGTCCCAAACACCCCTCAGGATCCCCCAACACCACCCTGGGACCACCAACACTGTCCAGGACCCCCCAACACCCCAGAGCCTCACAGTGCCACCAACGTCCCTCAGGACCCCCAACCACCCCAGTACCTCCCAACAGCCCCCAGCACCCGCATCCCTCCCCGCTGGCACCCCCAATGTCGCCTGAGACTCCCTGCACACGTTTCATCCCAGAATATGGAGACCCCCTTTTCCAGCACCCGTCTCAGTCCATGATTATCCCCAGCCCAGACCAGCCTGAGGCTCCCCTGGATCATCAGAGCTCCTCAGGACCTCTAAGAGCCTTCCTAGCACCCATCTGAGCCCATAAATACATTGAGACCATCCCCAACGTCTGCCTGACCCTGTCATTACACACAGGCACCCCACCAGGACCTACCTGAGCCCATAAACACCTTGAGACCACCCTCAACAACTGCCTAACCCCGTCATTACACAGAGACACCCCACCAGGACCTACCTGAGCCCATAAACACCTTGAGACCACCCCCAGCACCTGCCTGATCCCTCATCACTCACAGACCCCCCAAGAAACACCTGAGCCCCCACCAGCACCTTGAGACATCCCACACAGCCTCCACAGGAACCCCCAGCATCTTCCTGAGCCCACAGCACACCCAACAACCTCCAGAACCCCCAAAATCTTTCAAATCCCATAGCATCCCTAACACCTCCCTCCACCCCCCAGCACCCCATTAGTGCCCAGTATCACCCCACAGCCCCCCAGACCCTCCAGCACCTCCTGGGAGACCCTCACAATGCCCCCTGAACCCCACTTACCCCCAGCCCCATGGGGGACATGGATGCCCTTTCCCACAGGTCAAGTGACAAGCACTGAGCACACAGTTAACACCTCCTAAAAATATGTGGAAAGCCCTAAAAATTATGGGAAAGGCTTCAAGGACTAAAGGGCTGGAAATGGGGCAAAAGAATGTCCCTGGAGCCACCCCTGGTATGAAAAGCTTGGGAAAATGCAGGAGCCAGGGGTCTCAGCCTCACCCTTCTCTCAGGCATGAGCTTCAGTATTTAACTGCAATTAAACATATTTTCAGTCAGCTCTTGATTGTGGATGTGATGTGTGTTTTTGGTATATCTCAGATGCATTTTCATAGAATACTGGAATGGTTTGGGTTGGAAGAACCTTAGAGATCATCTCATTCCACTCCCCCTGTTCCACCAGACCAGATCCCTTTAGAGCAACCTTGTTTAAATTTCAGCCTTGTTTAAGTTCTCAGCCTCAACAACTTCCTGCAGCGAGGAGTTCTGCAGATGAATTAAACATTGCAAGAAAAAGGACTTCCTCTACTCAGGTTTGGATTTCCTGCCCTGTCAATCCCAGCCCAGCGGAGTGGGGTTGTCTCCTCATCTCAATTTTACTGCCTTTCCAGGGAAATGGGGTGAAATTCTGGGAAACACTCCTGGGCAAAACTCAAATCCCACGGCTGGGGCACTGAAAGCTGTGGTTGAAGATTTGTTCCAACTTGTCAGAAGCTCGTGTGGGTTCTCTGCTTCCCAGGTGGATTCATCCAAGCAGGATGATGGTAAATCCCTGCTGACTTTGGCTGGGATCCGAGATCTTCCCAATCTTGGCTTGGCTGAGGCGGCTCCTCTAATTCTTGTGGAGTGCCTTGAGGAATTTCAAACAGCTTAAAAGGAAACCACCTGATTTAAAAAAAAAAAACAAAAAACATCCCGTGGTCCAAACAAATATGCATTTCCCTCTTGCTATTAATATCCCAGGCCTTGATCCTCCTCCAAACACTTGTGCAGGCGTTTAATGGCTTGCAAAGGAGCAGTGCCTTTGATCCCAGAGTGGGAATGTTTGCTGGAATGTGAATTATTAAAGGTGAAAGATGCTCTCAAGTGCAACATGCTGCCCATTTTTTTCCAGTGCGATTTGTTCCCTGCCCCGTGTTTCTCCCAGCCTGGCAACGAAAAACTCATTTCCAAGTTTGGAGTGTAGTAACTCATGCTTTGGGCACAAACTCCATCCTTTTTTCTAGAGATGATTTCCAGGGGAATAAGATAGACATTTCTTTCTGCCTGCTGTTCTGGGAAGCCTTTTTTTTTCAGCTCCCACTTCGGGCCCTGTTGGAGCTCCCTGGTCCTTCCCTGCAGCAGCAATATTGCAGTGGGGAGGAATTGCTGCAGCTGCTGCCATCTAATGGGAAAATTCAGCCTCCACGGCCTCAACTCTTCATTTTGGAATCAGATAAAATCGTTTCTTGCACAATCCTGCTGCCACTCGGCCAAGCAGAATCTTCCATGTGCAATCCCAGCATATTTAGGCAAAATAAAAGCTGATCTGATGGGTAGCTTTACATGGGAAGTGTTACAGACCCAGTTTTGGGTTGATCAGACTGAAATGGTGCTTCTCTTATAATGGATCAAATTTGCAAAGTACACTTGGATTTATATTATTTTTAAATAAAAGAAGAAATAGTGAAGAGAGTCCCAAACAATAAGAAAAAGCAATTCCAGATACCCCAAATACCAAACCCCCCAGGCACAGCTCTGAGCTGAGCCACATAAATCCTTCCTGAGGAGCTGCTCCATCACTAAAAATATTGTATAAAGAGATATGGTTAAGAGGGATGGACAGGGAATGGGAGCATTAAATATATTGCACTAAGAAAATAAAGTGTTTTAATGATGGGGCCAAAGGAAAATTATTTGAGGTAGGCTGGGGGGAGACACAGGGGATGGAGACTTAGGATACAGAGGTACTGGAGTGATAAATTGTGGTGTGCAAGAGAAATAAATCATCCTTAAAAGACCCCGAAATTCCAGAGTCACTGCAAAGTTGGACCCTGGCTGGTGAAGCTGATATATATAATATATATATAATTATATATGAAAATATATAGTGTTGCTAGAAGCCTAACTCCTGCTTTCACTTTATTTTTCAAAGGCACAAACTGGCTACTATTATGCTTTGCCATTATGCACATATAAATAATAATGGCAACAAAAAGCAAACCCAACTAGGCAGAATTATTTCTGCAAACTCTGCACATAAGTACAGTCTTTAAACACACCGGTTGAACTGCTGGGAATTTGCATGGAGCATATAAAATACTAAAATATAGCATTTGTATTCTTATTTATTTAGTCTGTATGTCTTTTTTTTTTCCTGCAAAAATATAATTCAATCAAGCTGTAAAAAGAGAAAAAAAAATCCCTTGAAATTGTGACATCTGCTTATTTAGATTTTTCAAGCTGGATTTAAAACAAATTCACCACTTCACAAAGAGCAGAAGGGCAGGATGCAGCAGCTCATTCTTCTCTGCCCAGCCTGAAATTTGTTGCAATAATCCAGAATTCTGCTCTGGGGACAACACAATGAAAGAAACCTCTTGCAAGCATTTATCTTCTTCTTATCTTGGATGTGCTCTTGGGGCTTTTGAATTTATTTTGAGCAAAATATTCAGTAGCTTCTGTCAAGCCCCATCACTGCTCACTGGCAGGATAAACCACGGAAGGGAAAAATTAGCTTTACCTTGTGTCATTGGAGAGATTTAAGTGCATTTAGAATATATTGAATATTTCATTGTTCCTGATCAAATCCAATCACATTGCAAAGCCAGAGGAGAAGTCCCCACAGCCCAGAGCACCAACAGCACTAAACCCCTTTGGTTTATACACTTGGATGGCTTCAGGCTTTCATTTCTTCTCTCCCAAGGCTTGGGTTTACTCCCTGCTGCTTCCAGTATCATTGCAGCATCTCAGACCCAGCTGGGTTCCTTTTCTGCCTCTTTTCTTGACCTGTCTTTGGTCTCCAAAAGAAAGTGGTAAAGTTCCCTGAGAAGTATTTTGGAGGGCTGGTGTGCTCTGGGGGAATGGCAGGGGGTCCCCACAGCAGCTTTTGCTCTCAGCATCCGAGGAAGATCAGGTAAGGAAGACACACAGGAAAAAAGAAGGTGTCCAAGGATTATTTTTATGCTTTTCTGGCTGTTGGTGCAGTTTCAGATCAGTGGGTGGGGTGTCTCTCCATCACCAGCAGCAGCCCTTTTTCTTCTGAGGTGCCTTTGGTACCTCTTCTGTTTTATTTTTCAATTCATCTTCACGACTTTTGAGCAACCTGGGAGAAAAGGAAGCAAATTAGCTGGGTATTTCCCCCATATTTTGTATTGCTGTGCTGTTTGTTTTGAGATACAAGGGGCCCAGCACAGCTGAAAGGAGTCAGGATCCTTCCGGTTCCATGTGATCCTAGAGCTATGGATGCTGCTAAAAATTCCAACCTAAATCAAATCACAGACAGAACTTGTTTCAATCAAGCCAGGGAGAAATCAGCAGCATCCCCAAGAGGGTTTAATTCACCTCCTTGCAATGCTGGTTGTTCAAGAGACAAGTTAGAGCAGTGCTAAATGCTCATCTCAGCATGAGCTTCCCTGAGTTTTCCCTGACATTTGGGTATGGATTCTCTGGTGATAGTGACATCCAGTATTTGGAGTTAAAAAAAGCAGGGAGGGAGCCCATTAAATTGAGGACAGGTGGAAAAATCCAAGCACATGGCTCACCTGGTGAAGCTGACCATGGACTCAAAGACATTGTGGCCCGAGGCAGCGCTGCACTCATAAAACATGAGCTGGTGCTCCTGGAAAACACAAACCCCCAGCAGAAATGTAATGTTCCTGCACCGGAATAGCTTAATGTGGGAATAAATAGCAATGGGACAGTCCCAGTCAAGGGGAAACAGGAGGGAATCAAGGAAACAAAGAACTCAGTAACTTATTTACTGGAACATGAGGGTGAAATCCAGATTTTCTGGTTGCTACGACATCAGCTTTTAATACCAAGGGAAAGGATGACTGTGCAGACAGAAGAATTTGTGATGCCTTCTGGTTATGGGAGCAAACACAGAGAGAGGCACAACTAGATGTTCCCAACTCTTTTGCTCCTTATCAGTTTGGGAAAATAAGCATACCCCTCATCTCTATTAGCAAAACTGGTCCATGCATTCTGTTCCAAATCCCATAAGGTTTAAAATTAAGTCAGTAAAGGTGAGATTCTTCTCATTCTCCTCATCTAATTTTTATTAGCCATCTATATATGAAGAGATTAATCAAACTTTGATCATTTCAGTATCTTTGAGGATAGTGCTCAGCGTGTTTATTATTTTTATGATGCTGAGAAGATACTCAACACTTCACAGCAAAGATAAGCAGAGCTGAAAATGTTTTAATTTACAAACCCAGTTCCATAAACCAATTTACTGGGATGGTGCTGAGGCAAAATTGAAGTGGCAAAGGGAAAGCAAGGCAGGGAAGGGTGAGAGATGGGTTCAGAGAACATTTTGTCAGTCACTGATGCATGAGGGGTAAATTAAGAGCTTTCCCCTTTCTCCAGCTCTTTGGGTTGGTGGTGTTGATCCTTAGCTGTCCCTGCCTCTCTTGGCTGGCTGTGCTTCACCACCTACCTTGGCCAGGCATTCACCCTCCTTTGTAGGCACCTGTCTCTGGGCAGCACAGTCGGTTTTGTTCCCAAGAAGCAGAACAGCAACTCCATCCTCTGCTCCTTCCTGAGTGAGAAAGAAGGGAAGATCAGGACAGCTTCAAAATCTTCCTTGAATCCCAGCTGGCCACACTGTCTACACATATCCTGGAATACCATAACTGACACCCATGGATTTGGGCTAAAACAGATTTGGTTCAGCAGCATTTAAGATTTTTTTTCCCCTTAAATCATCTGCCTATGTCTATTAGCATGACAGAGCACTGGATGAGTTACACTTGTAATGAATTCACTTTGTGCTCAACTGCAGCAGTCTCTGAAGGTGCTCTGGCTGGGATTTACAGCCACCAACTGAGGCAATATCCTATTTTGTTTCAGCATTTTTAAACACTGGCTTTGTGTCAAATGGAAATCTTTGAAAAGAGGTTTTAATAGGCCTTGAATAACCTCCCATTCCCTAGGATTCAAAGTGGACCATTCTTGATGTAAAAGCAACGTTTTCCATTCCTTTGCTCTAGTTTTTAATTGTTTAAGAGTTGATCATTACCCTACTGGTTCTATTGTGAAAAATGCATATTTTATGATTGGCTTTTTGCAACTATTAAAATTAATATTATATGTGTTGTGTTAGAAAGTGATGCTGTATTAATTCTCTTAAGTAGTGTGTTAAATATAGCTTTAGGTTATAACATAATGTTAAAATAGAAACTATGCTATGTAGGATACTTTTTTTCTAAACAAAGGACTTGCACTGAGATAGCAGCCACAGGACACCTAAATCTTTCAGAGAAAGAAAATTTATTGCTCCATTAGCAGGAGAAACGAACTTCTTCCTGCCTCGCTCAGGCTTGAAGACACCGTCAAGATTAAGAGGAAGAAGCTGACACTGCTCAGACAGAATCCTGTGTTTGAATGGAATTTATGCATCATGGATGAGGTGTATGAATATGCAACAGGCTGTTGTTTTTAAGGGTTAATCCTCTGTTAATGTGGTACTTTTTTTGGGCTTCTGCTGCCCAGAAAAAGGTACCCGGACTGTTCATAACTCTTTGTTTCTATTGTCTCATATTGTCCTAATTCAAATGGTCCAAAATTTTTATTACTCTAATTATATTACTATTTTTATAACCATTTTATTACTATTAAACTTTAAAAATTTTAAAAACAAGCGAATGGAGTTTTTCACACAATCAACAAATTACCCTGGGAAACACTGCCAGCGTGTGAACAATCTGTTTGTATCTGCCTTAAATCCTCCACGAAAAAAAAATTATTTTATAATGAAAGCAATGCAGGATACCCTTTCCAAAGGGCTTGGCCACTCCTGTCAGTCCCAGGAGCTTTTGACCGCCCCCACCTGGATGCAGCTGAGCCAGTAGCGCACGTCGGAGAAGGAGTACTCGGAGGTGATGTCGTACATCAGCACCACCCCGTCCGCCTTCCGGAAGAACTGCTTGGTCATGCTGCGGTACCTGCGGGCATTTGGGATGATCACCAGCACGGTCTAAGGAGGTTCTGCCTAGGTGTGATGGGGAAAGGTGGGACTGCATGTCTACAAAACAGGCAGCCCCCAGATTTGGCTCTTGTCCTGATGGCAGGGCCATAGGAACAGCCTGAGCGCCAGCTTTATCTTAATGACTTCCTTTATTATGCTTTATCAGATCACATACTGTACAGAGTCCCTCCTTGAGCAATCTCACCTTTGCTTAGCAAAGCAAAGGATATCAATTACCCCTAAACTACAGGGGAAAAAATGCAGATTGTGTCCTTAAGCAGCACCAGCACCTCACCTTTCCTGTCCAGCTGAGTCCCACAGGCGCAGAGCAAAGCGCTTGTTATCCACAACGAGGTTTTTGATCTGGTAATCCAGTCCTGGAAAACACAAAAGAAGATATTTTGATACTGTAGAGTTCTGCCCTGTGACAGAAGTTGGATGGAGAAGAAACATGGGGCAGGCTGGTCTGAAGCAGCAGCTCTGGGGGTTGGTCCCAAGCGAGCCTCTGGCTTTTAGATGTTTAATCACTGGATTTTGGGAAGGTCTGTCATCTCATGATGAATAAAACCAGGTTGATGGAGAAGGGAGAATGGAGCTGAAAGGCAAAGCAGAGAGGAAAGCACTGGGCCACTGCTGCTAGGAAGGACAAGGAGAAGCAGCATTTCCTGCCCATGAGCACCCAGGCGTGGGGACTTGGTGGTTCTGCTTGGCCCTGGGGACTGCTTGTACAACACGCTTGGTGTGAGCTGTAACAGGCATGTGGGGACCTCCAGCAGCTTGTGGGGTGGAGGAAAGGGAAGTGCAGCTGTGATCTAAGTGAGTTCTTGGAGGGGGGGCTGGAGGAGACCTACCCACAGTGGCCGTCAGGTGGGGGTTGAAGGTGTCGGCGTGCAAACGGTACAGGAACGACGTTTTGCCCACGTGGGAGTCCCCAACAAACAGCACGTTGTACAGGTGGTCTGGGTCCAGGGCAGCTTTAGGACAACCCTGTGGGGCAGCTCCTGCCCCACCTGCAGTCACAGCCCCTGGCTCTCCTGAGCTGGGCTCACCTTCCTGGCTCATTTTCTCACCAAACTCTTGCATCTTCTCTCGTTGACCAACACTGGTGTCTTTGCTCTGTTCTCCCAAGAGCTGCCTTTGCCCCAGTGAGTTTTCCCTGAGGACCACCCCCAGCTGATCACTGCCAGCATCTCCAGGTTGCACCGCTGTGTGCAGTGATGATGCTGGTGGCACCTCTTGCTTCGGATGCTCAGCAGCTCCAGCAGCCGTGTGCTCCAGTTCCATCACGGGTGGTGTCTCCCTCTCTGGCTGTTGGGTCACCATGTGAAGCCTCCCCTCATGTCCCTGTGCTGAAACCTGCTCCTGAAGCTCCCTTTGGGCTGCCTGTCCCGGAGCACAAAGCCGCCACACATCTGGAATGAGAACATCCTCCTGCATCATCGTTTCCAGCTTTAGGGGGCTGAGTTGTGACAGCACGTCGGAGACCAGGGAGGCCAACTCAGCATCACCATGGCCCTGGTTTAGTGCTAGACCCTGAGTTTTCACTGCATTCCTCACCCCTGCCTCCAGCCTCTCTCCCTGTGCCACTTCCAGACCATGAGCTCCATCCAGAGGCTTCCCCTCTGCAGGAGCCCTCTCTCCCTGCAGTAATTCCTGTGCCTCCAGAATCTGCCCCTCAGGACCAATGCATGCTCCCAGTTTTGCTTCCAGACCAGGGCCCTCTGCAGCAGTGGCAGGCTCAGGACACAAAGCAGCCTCAGCTGGAGGGGGCACATCTGCAGCAGCAGCTCCTTCCCATGGCTTTGCAGTGGGAGATGCACCCAGAACTGCCTCCAAACTGAGAGTCAGGCCCTGCTCCCCTTCCCACAACCCAGCTACACCCAGAGGTGTCAGATCTGCCTCTGTGCTCCCTCCTGAGCCTGACTGGGGCATCTGCTGACCTGTGAACAGCTGCACACCAGCATCAGTGCTCTGGGCCTCCAGTGTGTGCAGCCTTTCAGCCTCCTCCTGTGCCTGTGCACCAGGCCCCTCTCCCTGTCGGCCTCCTGCTCCTTCAGGAGCAAGCACAGACTCCTGTGGCAGCCCATTCTCACCTTGCACTTGTGCCCCACTCTCCTCTTCCTCCTCATTCTGAACGGCTCTTCCCCGCTCCCCTCCCCATAGAGCCCCTGAGCTGAGACCCTCTGACAGCTGCAGATCTGCCTGGGCATCCTCTGCCTCCCCTTCCACTAACTCTGCTTTATTCACCTGATCCAGAGGCTGCACCTCTGGATCCACACTCCCTCCCTGCTCTGTCCCTGAGGATCCAGCCTCATTCCAGACCTGCAGATCTGCCTCTGTGCTCTCTCCTGGGCTCAGTCTGAGCTCATCCCCCCCTGCAATCAGCTGCCCACTGGCACCACTGCTCTGCTCCTCAGTAGTGCCCAGGCTTTCAGCCTCCTTCTGTGCTTGCATGTCTTCATCAGCTGCCCCTCCTTGTCTGACCCCTGTTTCATGTAGATCAAGCTCAGGCTCCTGTGACAGCCCATGCTCACCCTGTCCTTGTGCCTCATCCTCCTCCTCCTCCAGCTGAGCAGCTCTTTCACACTCTCCTCCCCATGGAGCCCCTGGGCTGGGACCCTCATGGAACACCACATCTTCCTGGGCATCCTCTGCCTCCCCTTCCACTAACTCTGCTTTATCCCCCTGATCCAGGGGCTGCACCTCTGGATCCACACTCCCTCCCTGCTCTGTCTCTGTGGATCCAGCCATGAGCTGCAGATCTGCCTCTGTGCTCCCTCCTGGTGTCACTCTGAGCTCATCCCCCCCTGCAATCAGCTGCACATTGGCACCACTGCTCTGGTCTCCCACTGTGTCCAGGCTTTCAGCCTCCTCCACTGGCTGCACACCTGCACCTGTCCCCCTCCTCTGTCTGATGGTCGCTTCAGATGCGTCAGGCACCAGCTCCTGCATCTGCCCACGCCCACCCTGTCCCTGTTCCCCATCCCCAGCCCCATCCCTGGGCTGCACAGCTGCACAGTGCTCCCCTCCCTGGGGAGTTTCTGGGCTGGCAGTCACACACAGCTGAGTGTCTGTCCAGGAGTCCTCTGCCTCCCTTTCCACTACCTTTGCTTTGTCCCCCTGATCCCGGGGCTGCACATCTGGAGCCACATTCCCCCCCTGCTCTGTGCCCGTGGAGTCAGTCTGGATTAAGGGCTGCAGATCTGCCTCTGTGCTTTCTCCTGAGGCTGATTTGAGCTCATCCCCCCCTGCAATCAGCTGCACACTGGCACCACTGCTCTGCTCCTCAGTAGCATCCAGGCTTTCAGCCTCCTTCTGTGCTTGCATGTCTTCATCAGCCCCCACTCCCTGCCTGACTTCTGATCCACACAGATCAAGTTCAGGCTCCTGTGGCAGCTCATCCTCACCCTGTCCTTGTGCCCCATCCTCCTCCTCCTCCTCCATCTGAACATTTGTTCCAATTTCTCCTCCCCGTGGGACTCCTGAGCTGAGACCCTCTGACAGCTGGGTGTCTTCCTGGGCATCCTCTGCCTCCCCTTCCACTAACTCTGCTTTATTCACCTGATCCAGAGGCTGCACCTCTGGATCCACACTCCCTCCCTGCTCTGTCTCTGAGGATCCAGCCTCATTCCAGACCTGCAGATCTGCCTCTGTGCTCTCTCCTGGGCTCAGTCTGAGCTCATCCCCCTCTGCAATCAGCTGCCCACTGGCACCACTGCTCTGCTCCTCAGTAGTGTGCAGGTTTTCAGCCTCCTTCTGTGCTTGCATGTCTTCATCAGCCCCTCCTCCCTGCCTGACCCCTGATCCCTGCAGATCAAGCTCAGGCTCCTGTGACAGCTCATCCTCACCCTGTCTTTGTGTCCAATCCTCCTTCTCCTCAATCTGAACATTTGTTCCAATTTCTCCTCCCCGTGGGGCTCCTGAGCTGAACCCCTCTGACAGCTGCAGATCTGCCTGGGCATCCTCTGCTTTCCTTTCCACTAACTCTTCTTTATCCCCCTGATCCAGGGGCTGCACATCTGGATCCACACTCCCTCCCTGCTCTGTCCCTGAGGATCCAGCCATGAGCTGCAGATCTGCCTCTGTGCTCCCTCCTGGTGTCACTCTGAGCTCATCCCCCCCTGCAATCAGCTGCACACTGGCACCACTGCTCTGCTCCTCAGTAGTGCCCAGGCTTTCAGCACTCTCCTTTAGCTCTAGCCCTGCACCAGCCCCCTCCCCCTGACCCATGGTCACTGCACTGGGATGAGGCACTGGCTGGTGTGGCTCACCCTGTCCTTGTGCCCCATCCTCTTCCTCACTGTCTGGGAGCTGAGCAGCTCTTTCCCCCTTCCCTCCCTGGGGGTTTTCTGGGCTGAGACCCCCAGAGAGCTGCAGATCTCCCTCCACCAGTGCCTGGGATGTACCTGGGAACAGCCCACACCAGTCTGGGCTGCCCACAGGTGTTTCTGCAGGGGAAGGACCCTCACTGTGCACTGCAGCAGCCTCAATTTCCTCTCCCAGCCCTACCTCTGGTTTATCCTTTTCCAGCTGCACGCCTGGATCCAGTCTCCCTCCCTGCTGTGTCCCTGGGGATGCAGCCTCACTCCAGACCTGCAGATCTGCCTCCACCTCTGCCAGCAGCTCCATGTTGGTGCTGCTGGGGGCCTCCACGAGTCCCACATCTGTTCCCCCTCCTCCCTGCCCGTGGGTGGGTGGCACAGCTGCTGCCAGTGGCTCCAGAGCACCCACGCTCCCTCTCCACCCTGCGCCTCCCCTGGCACACTCACCCTGCAGCTGCTGCTCTGCCTCCCTGGGCTCTGCTTCCTCCACCTGCTCTTCCTCACCCCCGGCTCTGCTGCTCCCTGCACGCTCAGCCCGGGCTGGCAGCACCTCCAGCACTTTGGAATCCGTGGTCTCTCCCCGGGGCTGCTCCTCCATCCTGGCACGCTCCTCGTCCAGCACTCCTGGGCCTGCAGCCACCTCAGGGACACTGCCCCCATGGGCTGCTGCCTCTTGTGCCTCACCCCAGGATGGGGGCTGTGGCTCCAGGTGCTCTCCCAGCTCAGTTTCCAGGTTCCCAGGGAGCCCTGATGTGGGGTCAGCCTGTTCCTGCAGCTCTGTGCCCGGGGCCTGCACACCCAGCATCCTGCCTGGCTGCTGCTCATCCATGGCAAGGCACTGTCCCACTGCTACACCTTCCTGCCCAGCCTCAGCCGGCCCCAGACCTGCCTCCAAATCTTCTCTCTGGCTTATCTCCACTTCCTCAGCTTCTCCCAGGAGCTGTGGTTTTGCCCAAGCTGTTGTTTCCTGCAGCCACCCTGCTCCTCCCACCTCCATCAGCACCTGCTCTCCTGCCTCCACGCTCTCTCCCAGATGCTCAGCCTCCTTCAGCACCATCTCCTCCTCACCAGCTCCCTTTCCTTGCTGGAATAACATCCTCTGTGCCTCCTCTGGGCTCTCTCCCTGCTCTGCCCCTGGCTCCTGAGGCGTGCAGTGCCCGGCTCCTGCAGACCCACCAGCCTGTGTCACATCCAGAGCACGAAGCTCAGCTGTGCCTGGTCCCTCCTGCAGGTCTCCTTCCAGCAGCTCATGATGGATGTGGCCAGGGAGGGTCTCCTGCAGGACCCCAGGGGTTGTTTCCTGGGCTGTGGCTGCCTCTGGCCCCGTGTGGGGCTCAGCATTGTCCCAGGGGTGACAGGCAGTGTCTGCCAGGGCAGGGGGTGCGCCCAGTGCCTGTGCCTTCAGATGTTTGCTCAGAGCTGCTATTGCATCATTCATCTCTCTTAGCAAAGAGCTTTGGTCAGAGACACCTTCCTCTTTCAAAGGTTCTGGGAAGGGGTCTTCTTCTGCAGAGCTTGCTTTCCGTGGGGCTCCTGAAAGGTTTGTTTCTGCTGGCAGCATTTCCCAAACCCTGGAAAGGGCAGAAAATGGGGGCAATGAACCAGCTCCCAGCTCAGGCTCCAGCTCCCTGCCATCCCCAGTCAGTCCCAGAGGGCCTCTGATCTACATCCCCACCCCATCCCTCTCCAAACCTGATTTTACTTCCCCCCATTGCACTTGGAGTTCACACAGGCAGCAATGGGGGCAGGGGAAAGGGGGAGGCACACACAGGCAGCCAGACCCAGGGCTGCATCCTGGCCCATTCCCAGCACCCATATTGACATTATCAGACAGGAAAAGACAACTCTCAGCCAGGTACAGCCAGTTCCTGAGCCAAGGGAGTGATGAGCTGGGATAAGGGATGGGAGCTCCAGGGTGAGAGATGAGTGGGTGGGAGAGGAGTGCTAAAAGGACAAAATCCCATTGTTTGCCTGGGGAGGGTGGAGGGAGGGCCTGGGGCTCAGCCCCAGCTCGCAGAGCCCAGGGGCACACAGGGGACCCCTTACACTTGGTGGGAGCTCTTGGCTTTGCTCTCGCTGCTCTGGGATCCCAGCCTGATCCGCATCTCAGAGCGGAACTTCTCGCTCTTCCCAGGACTCAGCTGCAGGAAACAGGGTGGGAAGAGGAGAGAAAAAAACACTTGGTGAGGGACAATATCCACCTGAAATGATGTGGGTTCTCCAGCAGGTATCCAGCTGTACCCATCCAAAATCTTGGGGGTACCAGAAGTAAGGTGCTGCAACCCCCTCCCTTCCCAAACATCTGCACCAGCCCTGTTTGAGAGAGATCTTAAGGGAGACAGTGCTGCAGGTGCTCCCTGTGCTCTTGAGCTCCTCAGCAGTCCCATACACAACAGCACAAGGTTCTTGTCCTGTCCCCACACACCCAGCTGAAATACCTGTGGGGACATTGGCACCTCGATGGGTAACTCTGCCACCACTCTGTCCCTGCAAACACAGAGCACAAGGGTCAAAACAGGAACTCCATCCCCTCCACCACATCCACCCCAGCACCAGGGCTGTCAGGGCAGGTCAGCAAAACCCAGGATCCTTGGATCAGTCCTACTGAGCCCTCCTGGGTGAAGGACACCTGCCACTGACATCTTTTATGAAAAATCCTTTCCTCGGGATTTTTCCTCCGGAGAAGCTGAGAGGCCTCAGGAACAAAATGTAAACAATGGTTATCTGCTGCTGTGGAATGCAACAGGTGCATCTGTGATTGGTCTCATGTGGTTGTTTCTAATTAATGGCCAATCACAGCCCAGCTGGCTCAGACAGAGAGTCCAAGACAGAGCCTTTGTGATCATTCTTTCCTATTCTATTCTTAGCTAGCCTTCTGATGAAATCATTTCTTCTATTCTTTTAGTATAGTTTTAATATAATATATATCATAAAATAATAAATCAGCCTTCTGAAACATGGAGTCAGCTCCTCGTCTCTTCCCTCATCCTCAGACCACTGTGAGCACGGTCACAGACACCCCCACCTCTCTGGCACTGCCCTGCAGGCACACATTCATGGTGCTGGTAGTCCTGCTTTTTCCTCTGATGCTTTGCACGCGATTAACCTGCACCACGGGCAGCACTGGAGCACCGTGATGCCTGAGGCCCATCCAGCTCATTCCCCATCCAGGAGGAAATGACGTCTGTGGGGACACAGAGTGACACACGGTCACTCAGCCACTCACCCGGGCTCCCCCCTGTGCTCCCAAGCCACTGTGGCCCTCATGGTCCTCAGGTGGCCCTGGGTGTGCTGCAGCTGCTGGTGCAGGTGCTGCAGGTGCTGCTGCAGGGCCCGGTTGCTCTCCTGCAGCTGCTGGTTCTCCGTGCTGGTCACTTGCTGGGAGCTCTGGAGGCTGCGGCAGCGCCGCTCCAGCTGCGGGATGGCAACCAGGACACTCAGAGCCAAAAATCCCCCCACAAAATAATTCACAACCACCTCCTCTAGACCCGGGCTGTATTTTACACACCCCCCCTGCCCAAGGATGGCGGGTGGGAAATTCAGCTTGTGTCCTCTGGTGTCACCCTGGTTTTTTAAGATTTTCTAAGCCTTCTGATGTTGACATTCTTGTAGTGAACTTTCTCACACACTTTCTGTAAATAACTCATTGTTTTGCATTCCTTTATGGAAGAGGAGAACTGTTGGTTTGTCCAGTGTCACTGGAGAGGTGGCACTGCCACCCTCCAATCCACCGTCACTCTTAGAAAACTATAAATGTTGGAGTCAGAAAATAAACTTCCCTTTTTCCTTCACCTTAAGAACAGCGCTGTGAGCTTGTGTTCTTTCGTGTCCTATAGCCACACTCTGGGCATGGAGGGGAGGGCAGGGATGGGGGTGTAGAGGGTCCTGTGTGACAACCTGCAGCCAGAGCTGGTGGGGACACACCAGGACAGGCTGTGCAGCACCGAGGGGTTGTTACAGCACAGCCCAGAGACCCCTGACTCACGACGGGGGGGTTGGGGGCAGCTCACCTCCATCTGCGCCGCGACCAAGCGCTGCACCTCCCTCTCGCTGGCATCCAGCACTCGCTGCAGCTCCTCGCCCTGCTGGCGGCTCCGGGCCATGCTCTGGGTGGCACAAGGACACTGGCACCCTCTGACCCCCCGGCAGCTGCCCAGGGGTTCGGGGTGCTGGGTCCCCCCGGCTGGGACAGCAGGGGGACAGGGGGAGCTGGGCACCCACCTGCTGCTGCAGCCGCAGCTGCTCCTGCTGGATCTGCTGCTCCAGGAGCTCGCAGAGCTGCTGCACGTCCTTGTCGTGCTCGGCCACACGCCTGTGGTGACAGCAGGGCAGGGCAGGGGGGTGAGACCCCGCTCCAGCACCCCACAGTGCCCTCGGAGCCTCGGGCTGCCGGGCTGGGTTTGCAGGAGGGTGTCCCCCAGCACGGAGTGTCCGGCAGTCCGTCCGGCCCTTTTGCCATCGCTTCCGTGACTGTAGAGGGAGCCCGACCCCAAACATTGGCAAAACCTCTGCTCCGGCTGCTGGTGGAGATGCTGAAGGCACGCAGGTTCCTCCACACGGCTGGGGTGGCCCTCCAGAGCCCCATCCCTGTCCCCATCCCTCCTGTCCCATCCCAGTACACTGTCCTGGGGTGACTCACTTGTTCAGAGTCAGCTCCAAAGCCTCCTTCTCGCTCCCGGCTTCCCGGATGTGCTGCCTCATCTTGGCCAGGAATCCCTCCAGGGCGCCATCCCTGTCCCCATCCCTCCTGTCCCATTCCTGTGCACTGTCCTGGGGTGACTCACTTGTTCAGAGTCAGCTCCAGAGCCTCCTTCTCGCTCCTGGCTTCCCGGATGCGCTGCCTCATCTTGGCCAGGAATCCCTCCAGGTCGTCGAGCAGCTGGGGCTCGTCCTGCCGGAGCTTCACCCAGAGCTGCCACACCTCCTGTCTGCAGGGACAGGGGTGTTTTGGGGTGAGCATCCCCCCAGAACCCCCAAAGCCAGGCCAGCTGAGTCACTGAACTCACACTGTTTGAGGTGTGAGAGCTCTGGGGTTGCTGTGACGCCGCTCCTGTGCTCAGGCCCAAGGCACCTCCACAGCATTTCTGAGCTCCCTGCCCCAAGCTTTCCCCCTCTGTCCATCCTGCAGGACACCCACGGGTGCCACGCAGGGCACTCACTCTTCAGAGGGGTTGTGTGTGCCCAGCTGCTCCATGAAGGCTCTGAAGTGCCTGCTCTCCTCGCTGTCCCCCTGTTCCAGGGCCGGGCTGGGCAGCACCAGCCGCACCCTCCGCGACGCCGTCTTCCTCCTCCGGTGCTCCCTGGCAGCGTTTTGGGAGCTCAGGAACTGCCCTGCTGACAGATACCCCAAATCCTTAGTGCCCAGCAACAGCAAAGCCCAAACCCCAACATTTTCCTTTCCATGGCTTCAACAAAGCGGTTCAGCACAGCAGGACCCCGCTCCAGATGAGCCAAGAGCTGAGAGCTACTCATGGGGACGATTCATCCTGTGCCACACAGCAAAGGCAGCACCTCACATCCCCCAGGAGAGCCCCAGGACTGTGTCCAGGCTGCACTTACGGAGCCCAGCCGTGAACTCCTCTGTGCCCAAGTGCCCGGTGCCAGCAGCATCCAGCCCATCAAACACCAGCTCCAGCTCCTCCCTGCTGCACGGCAAACCTTCCTCCTGCAGCTTCTAAAACCAAAGCAAATCAGGGTAAAACCCACCTGTGACAGCATCTCCAGTGACCCTGGCAGTGCTGGAGCCCAGGGCACAGCCCCATCCTCACCTGCATGTCCGAGCGGGTGACGACTCCCGCCTGCTCCGTGTCCCTGGTGCTGAGCAGCTGCTGCACCCTCTGCACTATCTCAGATGCCCATGGTGGCTCCTCACTGGGGCCGGGTGCTGGTGCTGGTGCCTGCCCAGGGCCCTCCTGCAGCTGCTTGCGCCGGCTGGAGCCCAAGCGCCGGCCCTTGGTGCCCGCCCGGCGCCCGGACATGGCCTGGCCTGGCCTGGCCTGGCCTGGAGGGGACACTGGGCCAGCCCTGCCCTCACTGGGCACCTTTGTTCCAGCCTGGTGGGAGACAGCAGAGAGGGACCGAGCTGGAAATTCATTTTGCTGCTGTCAAGGCCCAAAGGCTGATTGCTGAGGAGAGTTTGGCAACAGGAAGGGAAGGGAAGTCCTTATCTCTGATTGCACAGCACAAATGGAGCCTGGATCTGCAGCAGCAACAGCTGCTCCTGCCAGCCCTCCCAGGGGCTCCCAGCCCAGCTCCCACCTGCTGAACACTGCTCCTGCCGCCAGCCAAGCACCCATCCCAAATCTCCCCACATCTTTCCCATGGAAATCTCTTCCCTGGCTGTGGAAGATGCACAGGGCGCCAGCAAGGGCCACCCAGGAGGTGACACAGCCAGGAAGTGACACCAGGAAAGGAGCAGCCAAGGTGATGCTGGAGGTCTGAGCAAGACGTGCTGGTTCCACCTGCCTTGTCAGAGCTCAGCAGCAGCTTTTGAAATCCTCCCCCAGTTTTCACAGCCGTGAGTCACCTCCGGGCAGAGCGCAGGAGCCCTCGGCAGGTTTCCACCGCGCTGCTGCTCGCCCAGGCTCGTGGAGCCTCAGCTGGGGACCCCCAGTGCCCTGTCCCCAGCCTGGGTGGGGGCTTGTGTCACCAAGAGCCACCGTGCCATCCCCAAGAGGGGCTGTCCTTTGTGTGGCAAAGCTGAAGCTGTGAGGGAAGGAAAGCGTGGGGAGCGCTGACGCAGAGCTGGGGCCGTGCTGGGTCTGGCTGAGCCCAGCTCTCCCCTCCCAGCCTGGGGGCACTGCAGCTCCTCCAGCCCTCTGCCCCCTCCCTTTGCCATGAGAAACAGATCCTGCTACATCTCAGTGTGCACCAGAAATGGGAACGGAGCCCAAAACCAGCCCAAACCCCTTCAAGCAAGAAGAGGGTCTTGTGGAGTCCCACAGGACCAGAAACAGCCTTGCGGTGGTCCCAGCCTCTAAGGCAGCAGAAGTGGGAGCTCTGGGGGGCAGGGGGGCTGTTTAAGGCATGGAGAAGCCCCTGGATCCTGTTCCAGCTCCAGGGCAGGTGAGCTGAGCCCGCAGCATGATGGAGGCACTGAAAGAGCAGGGGGAGGGAAGGGAAGGGAAGGGAAGGGAAGGGAAGGGAAGGGAAGGGAAGGGAAGGGAAGGGAAGGGAAGGGAAGGGAAGGGAAGGGAAGGGAAGGGAAGGGAAGGGAAGGGAAGGAAGGGAAGGGAAGGAAGGAAGGGAAGGGAAGGGAAGGGAAGGGAAGGGAAGGGAAGGGAAGGGAAGGGAAGGGAAGGGGGGAAGGGAAGGGGGAATTGTGCCCCCACCCCAGCCCAGCAGGGCCCCCCATGGCATCCCCAGCTCCGTGTCCTGCCTCCCTCCACAGCACCCTGCGCTGCTCCCAGCCCTCAGAAAGGAGCCCCCAGCCACAGTCCCTCACAGGCAGCAGGAAAAAACCCTTGGATCACAACAGCAAGAAAAAACCCCTTATTTCCCTCACTTTTCTCTTCCTGAAGGTGATGCCCGAGCCATCCCCAGAGCAGCAGGACTTACCCTCCCCACGAGGGACGCTCAGAGTGGGGCCCAGGGGCTCCCCAGCTCAGAGGGACGGAGCTGCCCCCTCTCTCATCTCTCTTACTCAAGGCACCTTCCGTTCTGGGTGACACCAACTGCCGGCGCTCACACGTTTCCTGTTTGCTGCCTTGCAAGTGGGGTGAGGGAAGGAGCCATCCAGAGGGTCTCAGTGCCCCCAGAGTGCCCAGGTCCCAAGGCAGCTCTGCAAAGGCACTGCCAGCGCCATCAGGAAGGGCAGCAAAGTCTCCATCCTTCCCTGGTTTGCAGTGTCTGGGGCTGGGGGGGTTTTGGAGTGGGGCAAGAACAGCAACAAACAGCAAATGTTATTTTAAGACTCCAACTAACCCAAAATACCAGATTATCTATAGCCCCCGGATTATAACATCCTACCAAGGACAGAACAACCTGAAAATCCCCCCTGTGGAGGTTCTTTGCCCCCAGAATTTGAAGATGACCCCCCTGTGCTGTTCTCTGATGGTTTTTTAAAGGTTCCTGCCTGAATTATAGACTTGGCTTTAAACCCACTGGCTGCCCAAGGGCTGCAGCCACTCTGCTTCACGAGGGACAAGGGAATCAGATGGACCACAGGCATTTTTCCTGCTCTTTAACTGCAAAACATGAAGTCAGGCAGGAGGAAACTGTTATCTCTAGGGCATAACTCAAACATCCCCTGGCCCAGATCTGAGCCCAGGCTCCCAGGGCAGGAGCTGTGGGCTGGGAGCTGATGCCTGTCTTGGTTTGGAAAGGCAGGTGTCTGCTAAGGAAGGCAGGAGCCTCTCCTGAAATGGAGAATGTAAACCCTCCCCACCCCTCTGAGTTGCTATAAATTTTAGATTAAGGGGCTCTCAGGCAAAAAATATGGGAGCAGGAATAGCAGTTCTTTAATAGGGAAGAAAATAAAAGGATAAAATAAACAATGCAGTGAACTAAAAACAACACTGCCAGAGTCAGAACCCAAGCTGACACCCTGTGGGTCAGGGTGCTGGCAGCAGTGCCATTGGAATTGTGGCTCAGCCCTCCTGCAGTGTCAGGGGTGGTTCTGCTGGAGCAGGGATCCTGGAGAAAGGTGCAGTCTCTGCCTCTGGAGATCCAGGGCAAGAGGCAGCTGCTGTTCCTCTGGGCAATCCAGTGCAGAAGCCGTGCTGGTGTTCCAGAATCTCCAGATTCTATCCGGGTAGGAATGCTTGGCTCCTCCCTCTGGGCTCACATCTCCCAATGGGATGCTGTAGTTCTTATCAGCCATGCAGGGACATTCAATGGCTGTTATCAGCAGGTGTCCTGGGAGGAGTGATTGTGGTCACTCAAAGAGAGAGATAAGGCAAACTGCCCACTTGACAAAAGGTAATCTGCCATACAGATGGTAATAGAAAACATCTTGCCTTGATGGTAATATAAAACAATGCCCCAGCTCTCTCTGCCCATCTGAACAGGTGAAATCCCTCACTGGGAACCAGCCACACTCCGCTCATTTGCTGTTTAACCTCAGGGAGCAGCAGCCAGCTCGGGGCCATCTGCTCCGCCAGGGCCAGCTAAAGCTCAGCTGGTTCTTCTCCACACTCTGGGCAAAGCTGCTGCTGCTCACCCCAAACTGAAGCATCCCCTCGGTCAGGCTGGGGGCTCACTGTCCCCTCACCCTCCAACCCTCTGCAAGGTTTGCTGCTGCACAGAGAAGGCTGGATTTCGGCTTCCCCTAAGGATTGGAGGAGAAAATTTTCCCTTTTGAAGGGAAAACCCTAAATATCCCTAGGACACCTTGATTTGTGCTCTCTGCCCAGCAAGGCTCTGGCTCCCAGAGGATCAGCAGTGGTCACCAGAGGGCACAGCCCAGGAGGGCACAGCCTGGGAGGGAGGGCACGATCCAACCCCGAGGAGGTGCTGGAAGGTGCCAGTGAAAGGGGATTGAATGTGGACAAGGGAAGGGAAGCACCTGAGCCTCCCCCTGTGGGGGTTTCACCCTCAGCATCCCTGCTCTGTGCTGGGCTGGGAGCAGCAAACACAGCCTGGGCTGAGGGTGGGAGGTTTCCATCCTTTCCCCAGCTGCCATCACTGCTTTGTGTCCCAAAGCTGGGGGGACACAGTCCTGGAGTGTCCTGGGGACTCAGAGCTGAACCCTGCAGAGCCCAGCCTGGCTGTCCCCAGAGCCACAAACACAGACAAGGAGGTTTCACTGGTTTATTTCTCATTTCCCTCATTGCTCCTTCTGGCAAGCAGGAGGTGACAGCCAAGGGGAGCTCCTGGCAGCAGCCAGGGGGGTTTGGAAGGACTGACGTAAGGGGAAAGATTACAGGGGCTAAATCTGTAGGGTTTGACTCAGCAGCAGCTCAAAGGCTGAGTGTGTGTCAAGGGCCATGGGCCTGCAAGGATGTCACCCCTCACTCCAGGGACAGGCAGAGGCTTTAGGGACCCTCAGCTGAGCAATGACACGAGGTTGTTCATGGCCATCAGCTTTCTTTTCATCTGGATCCTCTGCAAATCTGGGCATTTCTCACATTAACCAGAACCTGAGTCTGCATCCAAGCTTTGCCCAGTCCTCCAAGGAAGCAGCCAGTGGCAGAGACATCCCTGACTCCCCTGGGATCTCAGTGCCACCCAGGAAATGCCACTGCACATTTCCACCACCGCATGCTCTTGTGTCCCCACCCCACAGCGTGGGTCACCCTGTGGGCCCCCAGCACCCCTGAAAGGCACAGGGAGGGGAGCAGCTTGCCCATGGCTAACGGCCACGTGCTGAGGGGTAGGGGGAACAGGGTCACAGTGGGGCAGGGGGAATGATGGGGGCAACAGAGGAGCCACAGGGAGCCTCCAGGGACACCCCACAGCTTCTGCTGGGGACATGGTGGCAGCACCAGACCACGGTCCCCAGGGAATGGGGTCAAGCACAGAGGCTGTGGCAAGGCTTTGTCCCTCTCAGCCCTCACAAAGGCAGATCCCAGCTCAGGGCTGCACCCCCAGAGGGATCCCCAGCCCCTGGAACACCCCCCTGCCCCAGCCAGGCCCTGCTCCCATCACCCACATTAACCAGAATGCCTTTGCACAGGTGTTTATTCAGAGTTAACACTTACAGACAAACAGGTATTTCCCCTCTCCCCACATAACTTCATAGCATTATTTTAAATATAAATAAACATTTAGTGCTGGGAGCTTGCCAGCTTCACCGACAGCAAAGTGCATGGTGGTGCAAGGCGGGAGATCAACCCTGTCCCTTTTCTTCCTGGGACCATCTTGCACCAGTTTCCAGAGTCCAAATCCAGCAGAGCAGCAGATGAACTCCATGAAAGTGCCAAGATCTGACAGTGTTGAGTCCCTCAGGGACTCATCCTTCAGTGCTGGAACTGAGCAGCCTCTGCTCCAGGCATCCTTGGTCCCAGAGCAGAGCCAGGTGAGGGTCCTCTCCCCACCAGCCCCAAAAGAGAAAGAGTCCAGGAGAACAAGCTACAATTCCTTATTTCAGCATCATCCCTGTTGCTGAGCAGGCCTTCTTCCTAGAGGAGCCCAGCAGAGCCAGAGCAGGGGCTCCCCAGGCTGGTGTCAGTGCTGAGGCAGGCAGGGGCACGGGGAAGCAGCACCACTCAACAAGCCAACAACAAGGTGAGAAAGTGGGATTTGGGGCCAGCAGAGTGCAGGGGATCCCAAAGCCTCCCAGGGCAGTGTTGGTCCCCCACGGCTGCTCCCAGGGAAGGTTTGTCCAGGGAACAGCTTCCTCTGCCCAGAGCCGTGGGAAGGAGCAGCCTCCACATCCCTCTGCTCCCACACATGGACGAGTGCTCAGTCCATCCTGCTGGGACAGAGGGCCACCCCCCGTCCCAGGGCTCCACAACCCACACCAGTGACATTTCTTAAAGATATCTGGTGCCACCAGGTGGTTGGGACACAAGTGTCCCCCAGGACCGCCCCCTAGGCAGGGGACAGACCACGGCAGGACAGCAGGACAGCACAAGGACGGCGTTTGGACCCACAGGCACAGGGCACTTCTGCAGGCAGGGCAGTGCCTTCATCCCACCAGGTCCATCTCAGTCTTCCTTCAGCCCCACCGTGGGGCTCCTCCTCTACATTGCACACAGTGAAGGTCCCTCAGGACCCCAGAGCAACTCATAAATAGGGAACTACAGATCTACATGGCTACAGGAGAGCACAGCACAGCTCAGGGTGGGGAGCCACGCTCCTGGTGGCAGCGGCTGCCCAGCAGGTCACGGCCGGGGCCGGGCAGGGACGATCCTCCTCTTGGCACTGTAGAAGTCTGGAAGGAAGAAGGAAAGGGTTGGAAAGTGGCTCCAGCCCGTTGGGAACAGCAGGGCAGGGAGAGGGAGGTGTCCCCAGGGAGGCAGCCCAAGCCCAGCCCAGGTGGTTTCACCCTAAAGCCCCCATGCAAAGCTGCTGGAGAGCAGAGCTGTAAATCTGCATCGTCTCTGCTGTTTGGCTCAGCTGCAGTCCTACTCCAGGCCCTGATCATGGAGCACAGGAAGAAACTTTTCACTGTGAGGGAGGTGAGACACTGGCACAGGCTGCCCAGGGAGGTTCTGGATGCTCCAACCCTGGAAGTGTTCAAAGCCAGGTGGATAAAAGCTTTGAGGAACCTGGGCTAGTAGGAGGTGTTCCTGCCTATGGGACCTTGAAGATGATCTTTAAGGTCCATTCCAACCCCTTAACATTCTGTGATTCTAGGATTGGGGCAGGTCATTGGAACTGAAGGTGATGAACTTGGGGGCATCTTCAGCTACTAAACCCACAGAACCAATGCCAATCCCCTGCACAAACCCCAGCAGCCAAAAGGCACCCAGCTGGTGGCCTTGTACCCTTTGGAAGATGGGCTCTGCTTCCCTAGGAGAGATCCAGGGACGGTGGGACCCCTCCCCATGCCCAAGAGCCAGGCAGGGCTCTGGCACCCACGTCCCCTCTGTCTGTCCCTGCCATGACAATGCCACCAAGCCCCCAAGGAGTGACACCAACCCCCAGTGCTCACCTTTGATCGTGGTCTGCCCACGTTTCAAGCCCTGCAGGGAACCAGCCCTGCAAACCTTCGAGCTCTGCTGAGCCTCCTCGGGGCAAATCCTGCCAACACGCTCCTTGGGGGGGACCCTGTGGGCCAGGGAGCTCCTGCTGTCACTGCTGATGACAGCCCTGACCAGGCTGTGAACCTCGTGGGGTGCCTGCTCAGCCACCAGCACCCTCTCCCACTTGAAGGGCCCTTCCAGGGGAGTCTCTGTCTCAAAGTTGAAGTTCCAGCGCTGCTGAGCTTCTTCCAGCTGTTGTTTCATCTGGTCCTCAAAGTCCTGCTGGAGCTGCTCGTGGTCCACAGGGCCAAAGAGGTTCCTGCAGGCCTTGCTGCTGCAGGGGCTCTGCCCAGCCCTGCTCTGGGACAGCGGCATCGCGGCGGCTGCGGGGAAAGCAGAGCGAGTTACGGGGCTGGGGTGACAGGAGCAAACGCAAGGCAGCCAAGGTGGGACAAGCTGGGCTGGGTCTGCAGTGAGGCAGCCCAGAGGGGACTGACACATCTGGATTCTGACTTTGGAGATTTTAGCAAAGGCTCGAGCGTGGCTGAGGTCAGACACAGCCCAGCGCGAGACAGGAGAGTGGGGAAGGTGCAGATTCAACACTCCCTACTCCCCCTCCAGCAGGCAAAGCCCTGCCAGTTCAGAGCATCCAGCACCTCACTGCTCCACCCACAACACCCCTCGGGCTGCCAGCCTCAGAGCCACAGCAGGATGATGCTCCCCCGGTCCCCAGACACTGCCCAACCTGCTCATCCCCACCTCCATGCAGGCAAGGGCAAGTTGGCACACGGGCAAGTGAAGCAACAGGATGTTTTTCTGGCCAGTTTCTTCATCTCAAGAACTCAGACCCGGTGGTAAGGAAACCTTCAAGCAGCTGCAAGAACATGCCACAAGCTTGACCACTTTGTTAACCACCCTCCTTATCTGCAAGGAGCTGTTGGGTAACCAGAAACAAGACCTTGTTTGTTTTTTTTCAAATCGGTGCCAAAAGCCTTGACCTTCCCAGAAAGTGACAAAGCCTTTCCATCAGAGCAGTCTTTCCCCTGACACACATGTGGGGATAACGGACCCCTCACTACACCTCACTTATGAGGAACCTCAACATACAATCAGAATTGTTCAGGTTGGAAAACACCTACAAGATCATCGAGTCCAGCTGATAAGAGTCAGCACTGCTCTGGGATTTGAGTTTTCAGAGCTTAGGCTTGTCCCCACTGCAACAGCCACACTCACTAAATCAGCTTTAAAAAGGAAAATTCATAGCTCCCATTTCCCACCTAATCTGGGACTCTCAAAACCAGGCCACAAAAGATCCTCCCCATCCCCAAACTTCCCCAAGAAGTGACTTCTCAGCCTCCTGCAGGGAAGATTTCTCCCCAAATTCAGCGCCTGCAGCCCCTTTGGATTGCCTGTGCCACATTGTCTTCCCCACATTCCACCCCCTGAAATGTGCAAGAAACGACTGGATGTGGCACTCAGAGCTCTGGTCTAGCTGACAGGGTGAGGTCGGTCAGATTTTGGACTCGAGGACCTTGGAGGTCTCTGCAAAAAGGTGAATTTTCCAGCCTTAATGACTGAATGATCCTATTACCAGGCATGTCACCAGCCCAGCGTGCCAGTGGGGAGCTGGGGAGTGCCCAGCCCGGGGGCTGGGGGGCCACATTCAGCCCCTGTGGCCACCCCCGTGGGCACCCTGCGCTCAGACTCAGCACCCCGAGTAAAAATAGAAATCCAGCTTCCTATCTCCGGGCAGTGTGAGCGCACAGACAGGGGTGACCTCACTGCCAGGCAAGTCCCAGCATGTCCAGGCAAGCCCGGGCAGGTGGCGGGAGGGGGACACATTCGTCACCCTGGCCAGACACCCCCGGCCCTCCCCGTCCGCCCCACGAGCCGATGTCCCCATTCCCAGGTCACCGGCGCGACTCAGGTGCCACCCTGGAGCCTCAAGATAACACCCTGGCTCTGACTCATGGCTGCAGATTGCCAAAGCCACCACCGAGGGAGGGACCGGCGCCGGGCCATCGTCCCCTCCCGTGGGGCTGGTGCCGCTTCCAGCGACCTCTGCCCAGCCGGAGCTCCGCGGCTCCCGGCACCGCAGGGAACCCCAAGATTCGGGCGAGGAAGCGGCAGGTGCACGGCCCCGTTAAAGCCTCTGCCAGCCGAGAGCAGCGCTGGGGGACACCCAGCGGGGCTCCACAGACACCTGCGGCAGCCAGGACCAGTCTCACCAGTTTGGGGAAGGCTGGGCGAGCAGGAGGGGCTGGGGGCACCCCCATCCGGGAGCGGCTGCAGCCGCTGATCCCGCGCAGAGAACGCTCGGTGCGCGACACCGATGGGTCCGGAGGGGCTGGCACGGGGGTGGCCGGTCCCCGCAGGATGCTCGGCGGTGAGACCGCGCCCGCCCCGTACCCAGCACTGTACCCTGCACCGCACCCTCTACAAACAACACCGTACAGCACCGCGCCCCGCACAGCACCGCCGCCACCGGGGGGCGAGCGTGACCCAGCCCGGGGGCTCCGCATCCCCCAGGGGGCTCCGCACCGCCACCCCCGGGCACCGCCACCCCGCTGTTGGCGCGGCCCCGCTCTCTCCCAGCGCTGGGGACGCGGCTCCAGGCGGAGCCGCCCCCGCTCCAGGCACCGGCGCTTCCCGGGGGAAACCGGCGCTCGCTCGCCCGCCCTCCCTGGGTAGCGCAGGAGCGGAGCCGCCCGGCCCGGCCACAGCCCAGCCCCGCCCGCACTCACCGCCGGCTCCGGGCGTCTGCCCGTGCGTGGCGCGTCCCTCGCCCTTTATAGCGAGATGGGCCCCGCCCCGGAACCGGCTCCGTGACGCGTGTGCATCCTCGCACCCGTAGCCGTCGCAGCCGCTTCCATCCCGGTTCCCGGGAATGTGGGCAGGGCCAGGAGGGAATTCCCGACGATTCCGGGCCCGGCTACCGGCCCCGGCCCGGACCGGCCCCGTTCTGCGTGTGCATCCTCGCCCCCATAGCCTCCATAGCTCCTTCCTCTCCCATCCCGGTTGCCAGGAATGTGCGCGGTGCCAGGGGAGACCCGACCATGCCAGGACCGTGGGCGCCGGGACCCCCTTGCTCGGGACGGTGGGGAGCTGTGTCAGGGGATAGCGGGACCGGTGGGTGCAGGGCCCCGGCATCAGGGACCAGAGGGAAACCTCAGGCAGGAGATAAAGGAAACCCCAGCCAGGAGATACAGGGCCCTCCTCCCTGGGAGGTGCAGGGATCTCCCCCATCAGGAAATACAGGCCGCCCCCTCCATGAGGAAATGCAGAGACTCCCTTCCTAGAGGGGTCAGGGGACAGGGAGATGCCCCCTGAGGGAGGCAGAGATCTTGTCAAGGGCACGAGGAGCCCCCTGCAGTGGATCCAGGGGTGCCACATTCCAGCCAGGACATGCAGGAGCTCAGCCAGCCCCAACAGGGTCCTGTGCTACCCAGGCTGTCCCACCCACCCGGCACTGCAGGAAGGAGATTCATGGATTAAGGAGGGGGTGGCTCAGCCCCTTGGGGTGCCAACCTGAGAACCACACGGTGATGATCCTCCCCTGGCCCCCAGGCGCTGCCCAACCCATCCCGGGCCGCCCCCGGCCTCTCCAGCTGCATTGTCTCCCCCAGGCCTGGCTCTGCTCCACCAGCTGAGCCCCAGCACCCACTGTGGGTGCAAAAAAGTGTTTGGAGTAGGATCTGCTGCTCTGAGTCCTGCGGATGTCCAGGCAGGGATGAGGAGGAGGAACAAGTCTGTGCATGTCCTGCAAGAACCTGTGGCAAGGATTCGAGGGGATCTGTGGCTTAGCTGGAAAATGCATCCAAGGGAAGGTGTGAAGACAGGTCAGCTCCTGCTGGGGTTACTCTGTGGGCCTGGAGGGAGCTGCCCTGAGCCTGGCTGGTGGCTCCATCCCTGCCTGGCAGCCCGAGGAGGGAAGGGAAGCCCTCAGAGCGAGCCCAGCCGGGCACAGGGGCCCTGTCCTGCAGCCCCCTCACGGCTCGGGCACACAGAGACAAACACAACCTGCTCCTGCGGGCACAAGGAGGTGACAGCACAATTCCAGGTGACAAAGGCCATGGTAAAGTGATCCCTTGGGAGTGCCAGGTCTCCTCAAAAGCCCCTGGAGGCAGCAGGTGCCGGGGTGCTGAGGAGGACCCTTGGTGTGCAGACCATTCCTGCTTTTTCCAGCTGGAGCAGCAGCTTCTCACTGGCCAGAGCAGCTAAGAACTGTGTTGGGGCATGTTTAGCTCCTGCCACAAGCTGCAGGAGTATTTCACAATCACTCGTCCCCACTCTGCAGAGCTGTGCCAAGGTGCTGGAATTTGGTTCAGTGGTGGCTGTGCAGTCCCCCAGAGAGGCACAGCTGGATGGACAGGAAAGGTGAAAAGAAGATGGGGAATGGGAAGTCACAATTCCAAGTGACAAGGTGACAGTGGGAAAAGTGTGGAAAGTGTGGGAAGTGTGAACTGGGTGTTGCCACTCTGCAGAGCTGTGCCAAGTTCAGTGGTGCCTGCCTGCTTCCATCCCTGTGGCTGCCTCCAGAGGGGCATAGTTGGATGGACAGGAAATGAGGATGAGGAATGCTAAATTCATGTTACACTGCTGAAAACCCTGTCAAGATCCTGTAACAATGCAGCCTGAACTTAAACCCTCCAAAATTCATCCTGTCTTTCTGTTTGCAATAGGCAGGGAGAGGAGGGGGCAAGTTGGGACAGGGAAGCTGTCACTGGTTTTTCCACCTAGGAGTGATTTCTGCTCCTGGGTGGAAGGAGCAGCTTTCAGAGCCTTATGCAGAGGAAGCTTGCAGATCATTTCCTTGCCAAGCTCCAGCCCTGCTCCAGCTGCAGGTGTGGGTTTGCTCCCTCTGGATGTGAGGGATGCAATCAGCACCACCCCAGCCCAGGCATCCCCCAGGTCAGTGCAGCTCCAGTGCCACCTGGGACTCTGGGATGAAGCAGCATTTACCAGAGGATGCTCCCTGGTTAAAACACATCCCTTTTTTCCATAGAAGACTCCCTCCCTCCTGCCCCCCAGTACACAGAAGGAAATGGGAACATCAAACCAGCAGCTTTTTGAAGTGGCAGAGGAAGGAGCTTGTGCAACCCAGAGTAGCCCCAGAGCCACTGGTGCAAGATTGAGGGATTCAAAAAGTGAGATAAGCCAACCAGCCTGGCTGCTGGGAACATCCCAGTTACTCCAGGGGTTCATCCCAGTACTAAACCAGCAAGAAAATCAATCAGATGTAGATTTTCCCTCAGGAAAGTAACTCTCAGTGGTTTTGTGGTGAGGGTTCACTCCCCACACCCTGGGATGGGGGGCATGGGGAGGTTTCTGGCTCTTGCAAACTCCACTCGCGCTTCCCTTCCCCCGGGAGAGGGGAGCTCCAGCCACCAAGGGGGTAATTGGAAATGGGAAGTGGGAGAGGGATGGCGTCAGGGTCTGGGTCAGGAAGTCCATGGGCACGTCTGCAGTGGCATTACCCGAGAAAGAAAAAAGGGGTGGGGGGGGTAGGAGGAGGAAGAGTGATTAAGACGACGATACAGAAACTTTAAAAAAAAATAGAAAATCCCAAAGGTGATTCATGGTGTTTGATCCCACAACATGGAGGAGGAGGAGGAAGGCAGACACAGGACTGGGGACCAGGATCAGTGCCGAGGGCTGATGGGCTATTTCCTTCTCACCATTTATAGCCACCGTGTGGGATCTGTCACTTCCCCTGTGCCGGGCTCGCTCTCCCCGGGGCTCCCAGACCCCCACCCGGGAGGAGGGTGTTCGCGGGAGAATCCGTGTTTATCATTTCCTTGAATAACCCGTCCCAATGCCTGGAAGCAAAAGGAATAATATGAAACCACTGCATACTTCACAGCCTTCAAAGGAACCTCCTTCCCAGCACCGGGGGCACCCAAATACTGAGCAGCGGCCGCAGGGAGCCCTCGGGAGCGCTGAATTCCCAGGGGATCTCCCCAGGTGGGTGCCGCAGAAGCCGAGGGGAGTGGAAGCAGCCACGGAAGCAAACACATCACTCTGGGCAGGCAGAGCCGAGGGTGACTCAGCCCATCCTCCTCACAGATCTGACAGAGAACGTGCCCGGGCACAGCGCTCCTGACAGGCTCGTCCCTGCCCCGTGTCCTCCTCTGACTCGAGAAGCAGCACCCCAAAAAGCCACGGGGACAGGGTGGCAGCTCCAGCACGGAGCAGGGAATGGCTTGGATCGGATGGAGGGATCAGGGTTGGAATGCTCCAGCCTTGGAAAATGGGGAAATGTGGCTTGGTGGAGCTGTGTTTACAGGAGTAACACAGCGAGGCCCACCCCGCGCTCATCGGGACTGTTTTAAATGCACACAGATTCCTGTGTGGAAGGATTTTACACGGGTTTGAGATTTAGTGGTCAAAGGTCTTATGCGAAAAGCGTTTTTTGGGGCAGGGAAGTAATATTCCTGTTAGATCAACCAGCATAGAGGGGAAAACAGCCAAGATTTGGGCAGATGAGCATCCCTCAGGTCTTTTGGGATAAAAATGGCAGAGATTGGGGCACACTTTTTCTTATGTTTATCTCACCTATTTCTCAAGGTGAGATAAACACAAACTCTGCAAAAAGGTGAATTTCTACCCAGAGAAACACCCTGAAAATGGGGGGAATTAACACAGGACCTCTGCCCCAGCACGGACAGTGGGGAGATAGCACATAGGGTTGGGGTTCAGTCCTGCAGAACACCCATCCTACACCCCAAATGTCCAGCCAGGCTGTGTCCCACTCCATGGGGCACAGGGGTGATTTTTTTTCCCCTCTTCAAACAGCTTTCATTCACCAGAACATCCCAGGCAGGTGGAAATTACTCAACTCAGGACAGCAGATTGCCAGTGACAAAGTCCTGAGTATTCCAGCACTAAAAAGCCTCTTCAGCAAGATTCAAATCACCAAGAGTTTTTTTCTCTGTGGTTTTTTTTTTTTTTATTATCTCTGCTAACAAGCTTTTTTCTTTTAAGTGGGAAACGTGAAGGCTCTTAATGAAACCCTCATGCTCCAGCAGAAGTCTAAATGAGCCCAGTGTTCGGCTGGAGGCGTTTGTATCCCAGCAAAGCCTGTTTTCCCATCAGCTCTTTGAAGTGCCCTATTAAGTGATTTTATACTAATAGGATTTTCCCAGGAAAGAAAGACAAGAATGACAAAACGCTGAATGCTTGATTAACTCTGCCCCTAAAAGAACTCGGATCGTGTTAATTGACTGTTCCCCTGCCATATCCAGCCCTTGTTTGCCCCATTTATGAAGGCATTTTGATGAGACACCAGACCCAGCAGAGTGGAAATAGAGTCCCACCAAGCACAAATAGGGGATGAGACAGTCCTAAAACAAGGCCTTTGCTTACTGGAAATATTCCTGGATGCGAGAGCCAGGCTATGAATTGGTTGCTTCATTCAGCCCCTCACTCATTTTCATCCAAGATTGTTTTTAGCCCCATTCATAGTCATTAACGTAATTGCTTCACTGACTTTCCATGAGCAGCTTGGAAGCTTTGTGGGGTTTTTTTGCTGGCAGCAAAGGCCTCATTGTTCCGGGTACAGCCGGGCGGCCGCAGTACCTGGCTCCAGACCCTGCACCCGGCTGTCCCTTTATTCCCCTGCTGCTCCACCTCACTGCCCACGGCCTGGAGCACGGCAGGATGGGGCAGACACCCACAGGAGGGGACACAGACACCCACAGCAGGGGACACAGACACCCACAGCAGGGGACACAGACACAGACACCCACAGGAGGGGACACAGACACCCACAGGAGGGGACACAGACACCCACTGGGATCCGGGGGCAAGCGGCTCCAGCCTCTTGCCGTGCTTCCTGCAGGGAATAAGCTCCATCCAAAATGCTCACTGGGGGTTATTTTGCAGCCAGCAGTTCCCCATGGGCATCTCAGTGAGGGCAGGTGGAGGACAGCAGGACCTTACCCAGCAAGATAAGCGAGTGGAGGGAGCCTGGGGGAGGATTGCTCCTGTCCATGCAGCCCCAATGGAAGCTGTCAATGGATGTAACTTCTTCCCAATGCACAGCACGTGTGGCACAGTGCTGCTGCTGAAGGGTTTGCTGCTCTCCAAGCCATGGATGGTTTGAAGTCCATTGGGAGCTCGATCTGGCCCTTTATAGCCAAGAGAAGGAGGTGAGGATGGGGAGCTCTCACTAAGAACTTGCTCACAATGTCACCTCTGAACCAACCCCAATTCCATGGGGCACCCTCTGCCTGGAGCACCCAGACACCAGGATGGGGCATCTCCACCCCAAATGCTGAGGTTTGGGTTGTCCCACACAAACCTGGCTCTGGGACGTGCACACTGACCTGCCTGCCCATCCCAACACCTGCTGGCTCAGCGTGTGTCACCATCTCCTGGGATCTCCAGTCACAGCTTTCGGGAATGCCCCAGTCCAGCACAGCCTCATGATTCACTTTGTGCTGGGGGGCGAGGAGTGCGGCTGGGCGTGGGCACAGGGAGGGAAGGGGCAGAGCAGGGGCAGACAGACCCTGAACATCATGAAATGGGATCTGCAGGAGGTCAGGATCAGGACCCAGACCCAGACAGACCCTGAACATGTCATGAAATGGATCTGTAGGAGGTCAGGACCAGGACCCAGACCCCAGACAGACAGATGGACAGACACAGCCCTGCCTTGTGCAGTGACTCGTGCACAGCCCAGAGCAGAGCAGAGGTAATGGGAGGGGACAGCTGAGATGGCAATAAAGGCAGAGGTGATGATATGGCAGCCACCACCTTGACACAGGGTAAGGGTCGATTGCACTTTTCCTCCTACCTGTCAGTCAGGCAGAGCAGAATTTCCAGGAGTGGGGATGGAGGAGCAGCTTTCACCCCACTGGTCCCCCAAGCTGGCCATGGGGGTGGACATGCTCCACACACCAGAGAGGCTCTGCCCAGTTTCAGAGATTAAAGTTGGGGAGTTCCAGGTGCCAAAATAAAACTTTCAGTTTCAGGGAAAAAAAGAAAATTTGCTGGAACTTGGAGCTGTGGTCAGCAGTGCCACAGAGGATGGAAACAGGGTTTAAAATGTTCTGTACTTCACCCACCAGCAGCAATGCTGCACCAGAGCCCTTCCCACCTCTGCACAAACCTCAGCTTGGCAGAACACTGGGAGATTTATAGATTATCAATTGTAAATCCACAATGGGAGCAGGAGGGAGACAAAGGGAGAGGGATGTTGTAAAGCTGGGAAGTGCCCCTGCCCCTGTGCTGAGCACTGCTAAGGCCACACCTTGAGAACTGTGTTCAGTTTTGGGCCCCTCATGGCAAGAAAGACATTGAGGGGCTGGAGTGTGTCCAGAGAATGGAACAGAGTTGGGGAAGGGTCTGGAGCACCAGGAGGGGCTGAGGGAGCTGGGGGGACTCAACCTGGAGAAAAGGAGGCTCAGGGGGGCCCTTCTGGCTCTGCAAAACTCCTGACAGGAGGGGACAGCTGGGGGGGTCAAGCTCTGCTGCAAGGAAACAGGGACAGAATGAGAGGAAACAGCCTCAAGCTGCCCCAGAAGAAGTTTAGTTTGGATATTCACAAAAATTCCTTCACCAGAAGGGTTGGCAAGCACATGCACAGGCTGTTCAGAGCAGTGGCAGAGTCACCATCTCTGGACACATTTCAAAAAATGTATGGATGGGTTAGTGCTGGACCTGGCAGTGCTTGAGGAAACAGACCTGATGATCTTAGAGGGCTTTTCCAACCTAAATGATTTCATGATTCTATGAAACAGGAAACACTGAAAATATCTACAGATCAAAAAATACCCCATGGGTCCCTGTCAAACATTCCCTGCACAGGGGAACTCCTGACTCCAAACCTGGCGGGGTTTCATCCACGAGTTCCTGGGTGGCACGTGTCAGCCAGGCAGCTGCAAGGACAACTTGGCAGGAGGGGCAGCAAACCACACCTGGAGCTTATCTCCCCAGCTGGGCAACCTCCTCCCACAAAGTTTATAGTACAAGTGCATGAAAAGCTGATCAATCCAGCACCAGGAAGAGCAGCACCCAGTGCACGAGGTGCAATAACACTGGTGTTGGGCAGAACTCCTTCCCTGCAATGAGCATGAGGCCCTGGCATGCTTGGGCATGAGGTTGCCCAGAGAAGCTGTGGCTGCCCCAGACTTGGAAATGTCCAAGGCCAGGTTGGATGGGGTTTTTGGAGCAACCTGGGCTAATGGAAGGTGCTCCTGCCCATAGCAGGGGGTGGAACAAAATGAGTTTTAAGGTCCCTCCCAACCCAAACCATTCCGGGATTCTGACCGCAAACACTTTGTATCAAACACTGACAGCAAACCCTCCATCAGCAGGGAGGGCTGGGACAGCGCCGAGACTTCCTGCTGAATATTTTTGAATATTCATGTTCTGAGCAGCCTCTGCCCAAGAGGAGATAATGGCTGTCTGACAGCTGGCAGGGGTGATGTTCCCAAGTGACAGCCTGAGTGACACAGTGCCCCACCCTGATACCCCTGCTGCACCCCGATAGCGCGGTCCCGACAGAGCCTGGGGCTGCCCAGGGCCTGTCACACACCTCGGGGTGTTCTGGGGGTGGCATCAGCCAGTGGCACATGACAACTTCTGTGCTACCCAGAAAAATGCCAAAGAACAACAGTGTGACTGTAGCAGGAGGAATCTCCTCACGGTCAGGGAGGTTGTGGAGTGACATCACTGGCCATGGTGACAGGATTCGGATGGGAAGGACATGTGCTTCCCTTTTCCAACTGGGATCACTCCCACAGAAAATCTGACGGCTAAAATGACTTAGAGGAGCAAGCAGAAACACCACCCGAATCAATGTGAAGATTTGTTCAACTCCAAGTTATGTCAGCCACTAAATTATTAAATAATAGCCACATGAATCACTTGGGAACGAACATAGTGTTCCTCTTGCATGTCTATTTTATATTTGTCTGGATGCCGTGTTTATTTCAGTCCCCAGACGTGTTTGTTTGAAAGGCATTAACAGAGGAACTGTGGCCGTGCCCCAGTGAAACTGCAGAAACGAAAGAGCAACCCCAGACAGTGATGGTGCTTGGAGGAAACCAAACACTTCTCATGTCAGAGCCTGGGATAAGGCTTCAGCTCCAGCAAGCCCCTGACTGACTGCAAACATGGGCAAGCAAAAATTAGCTTTATTCTGCCAGTTTCTGTCAGGCTGAGGGGTGAAGCTGGAGCCATTCCAACAGCAGGGCAATGGGGAGCTGCCTCTTAGGGCAGGTATGGCACAGTGCCATGGCCCCGTGCAGGAGCTAAGGTCAAACCAGAGCTACTGGAATTCCACTCCTGCCCTTCAGCCTTTTGTTTGCAGAAGGGGCTGATGCTCCAGTTTTTTCACTTGCTTTTTAACTTAGCTCTGCACTACGACAGCACCAGAGCAGGCTGACTTGTGGGGGGGACTGCAGCTCAGGTTTTGGGACTGTACTTCTGGGGCAGGATTTGAACAGGGGTACAGAGACAGGGATTAAAATCCAGCAGTAGTATGTTTGTCCAACATTCACCCACTTTGAGGATCTGTGTATCAAGAGACATTGAGGCAGCTCATGGTGATGACATCACGGCAAATGAAAGTAAAACTGGAAACTGAAAAATGGTGATAAGAGCAGTAAAAAGCAGCAGAAATGTTCAGGCACTGCTGGGGGAATGGTTGGACTCAATGTTAGAGGGCTTTTCTAACCTTAGTGATTCCATGATTTTATTAATAAACACAAAACCCTGAAAACATCTATACGTCAAAAAATCCTTCCAGCACCGGGTTCTGCTGCCAGACCCCACCAAAGCAGGAGAGGTTCACAACTACAAGGTATAACCTGTGCCAGGCTGCTGCAGAAGATCCATGGGCACTGTGTGGTGTCTCTCTAGTTTCAAAAAGAAGGAAATGCAAAGGCAGAGGATGAAATGCAAAGCCCTTCCATCAGTAACACACTGCAGCTCCAGTTGTGGCTGGAGGATAGAAGAGCAAAGCTGCAGAATCAGACTGGGTTTGGAGGATGGAGGGGGTAACACAGCACACTTGTTTGTCCAAGAGTAAAAAAGCTTTTTTCATTGAGCAATGTTTGGCTCTGGACTTCTGCAGCTCTTTTCTGCTCTCAGAGGGGAGGAAATCAATTTAATAGAGGAGAAACCAGAAACTGCCAGGCTGCACCTCTGGACAGGGGTCTGGCAATCCTTCCCAAAGCTCAGCTTTGAAATCAACAGTGGTATGGTCCATACTGGCTCCCTTCAGCTTTCTGAACAGAGTCAGGATAAGGTATCCTAAAACCTGATGAATTTGAGTGGAACAGACAAAAACTAATCTTTCATGGGATTTTTTCCTTGTTTTTCTAACATTATATGTCAGCTCTCCTTTTCTCCAGTTTTTGTCCTAACTAGCATTATGTATATGGACATGTCATCCTGCACATGGAGCAGCCTAACAAGAACCACTGTCAGTGCTTGGGATGATCCCAACTCCTCACCCAAGCACGACCCTGTCTGAAGGCCAGTGGAACAAATCCCAACAAAAAAAAGAAAGTGGAGAAGTTAAGGATGTCCTAAAGTGCAAGGCACATTCTTAACATGATCTTTGGTCATAAACAAAGAGTAGCATGTACATAAAAAGAAAAAACAAGATCCTCTTCTTTGCAAACCCATTTGCACACAATGGTCTCCCCAGGGAGAGTGTATAAAACAACTGGGATGTGCTCAGGCACTGCTGAGGACCGCTGAGGATTAACCCCAGGATGCTTCTGCCTGAAGCAGGGGAAGTTAAACTTCTCCCCAAATTAGAAACACTGTGTAAACCATTACTGTCAGCACCATGAAACCAGGCCCTGAAACAATTTGGAAGGTGTCAGGCAGCAGCAATTGCTCCATCACTCCAGGTGTCTCCAGAGCAGGGCTGTGGCTGAGGTTGTGCCAAGGAGCCTTGGATAGTGTCGCTCTGTCCTACCCTGGCAGGGATAAACTGCTTGGTGATTCTTCCTGGTGTCAGAATCTTTGGGGAAAGGCAAGGGATGTCCCTGGCCTTAGAACACCAACACTTCCTTGTATATTTAATTTGAGAGCAAACTTTTTAAACACAACACTCCCAGGCTGGTCACTCCCTCAGACAGGAAGGAGATGCCTGAAATCCACAAATGTGCTGGTACATCAAAAATAGCTCATTACCTATACCCTGTGGGAAGGGCTGTCCAGTCAGTGTTTATATATATTTATAAATTTCCCATCTTTCTCTAGAAGCTGTTTGTTGTGTTCTACTTCAAACCTCCACCCAATTACATAAAACCAGCACACTTCTGATCTAAGGAGCAACTTCTTCATTCAGCTGGAGAGTAAAATAGTCAGAAAGCTGAAACTGAAATGCTTCTGCAAGAGTGTTACGTATGAAAACCACAACCTGCTTCCCACTGTCTCCGGCACTTCAGATTTCTCTCCTTGCAGCAGCTGAACTGAAGGCTCCTTGTTCCTCCAGGTAACCACAGGAAGAATGTCTGTGCCGGCAGAGGCACCACAAGCCGTGACCCTTCTGCACATCCGACACTGCCAGAGGCACGTAGGGAAAGGGAAAGGAACTGAGCAGGGCCAGGGGCAGCCCCCGGCCCCACCCGGAGCTGGGCTGGAGCCCCGGGCAGCCCCCGGCCCCACCCGGAGCTGGGCTGGAGCCCCGGGCAGCCCCCCGGCCCCACCCGGAGCTGGGCTGGGGCATCCGGAGAGCGAAGAACAGGCCCCGGGCCAGAGGCGTGCTGACCTCTGCCGGGCACCAGCGGCACTGCACGGCCCGAGCCGGCTCCACCCGCTGTTCTCACCCTGCGCAGGTGAAACGGGGCCCTGCAAAAGGCGGGACGGGCCTGGGCATTCCCAGCTCACCGCTGGATCCCAGCTCCAGGGGCAGTTCGGCCTGTGAGTGCCTCTCGCAGCACCTGCGGCCACCCTGCGTTTCTGGGACAGGTGGGAGACACAGCAACACTCAAGTCTTTAACTCATCAACACAACCTCAGAGGGGTTGGAAGAGACCTTCAAGACCCAGCCCAACCAACACTGTTATTAAAAAACTAAATCAATCCAGACCCTGAGCTCAGCAGCACCAGCACCTCCTTCCCTTATGCTTCACTGTCTCCCTTGTCCCTGCCTGGAAACCACCAAGCAAAGGAAACTCCACCACTGTTACAGACATCTTTTATAAAAAATCCTTTCCTTAGTATTTTTCCTCCTGAGAAGCTGAGAGGCCTCAGGAACAAAATGTAAACAATGGTTATCTGCTGCTGTGGAATGCAACAGGTGCATCTGTGATTGGTCTCATGGGGTTGTTTCTAATTAATGGCCAATCACAGTCAGCTGGCTTGGACTCTGTCTGAGCCACAAGCCTTTGTTAGGATTTCATCAGAAGGCTAGCTGAGAATAGAAAAAGAAGAAATTATTTCTTCTAATCTTTTAGTACAGTTTTAATGTAATATATATAATAAAATAATAAATCAGCCTTCTGAAACATGGAGGCAGATCCTCTTCTCTTCCCTCATCCTAAGACCCCTGTGAGCACAGTCACACACCACCAGTGTTTATCATGAGGGATTTCATCTAAACCACACAACTGAACCAATGGAGCAATCTGGGATTCAGGTGCAAGGGAGTCCTTGGGCAGTGTGGCAGCTCCACCTGCTCTCCAGCCATGCTGCATTTCTACAGAAAGTGAATCTTCAGGGTAAATTTTGGTTTCCAGACTGAGATGGGATGAATACCTTAACTGCTGTTCCCAACCCCCAGCTGGCATACAGAGTTCATGGTGAACCTTTGCATCTCCAGCTGGTTTTCCAAGGAATCACTACAGGGCTCCCTGTCAGGCAAGGAGTCAGGTGGCATTAGCTACTGAGCACCCCAGCTGGACCTGTAAAACAGACTGCCATGGTAGAGTGAGACTGCACCTCACCACGGACAGGTGAGCAGGTACAGCTGTGCTGGACACTTCCCAGCTGTGTTACAGCCAGGTGGGGTGACTGTCACAGTCAGGGACAAGTTAAATACTGAACAACGAGTTGTAACCAAAACTTTAATCCCAAGGATTTCACAAAAGACATTTTACAAGTGACATGAAAATTCTTATACAGTAAAGAAATGTTTAATAACTAATGTTTACAATGTACCATTAGACATAACACATCCACTCCAGGTGTCAGTTCTGCTGTGGATTTGGTCTATTCAGAGCTTCTGGAATACATGGTCAATCAACAATCACCTAATTAAGGACTCTACTCATACCGAGTACAAAATTAACTGACCCTATAGCTACAAAATTTTAATTTATGGAATATAAAGCAGCTCAGTCAGAACTGGAGCTGGATGAAGCTGCAGCCCCCAACCCTTACCCTCCCCCTGCCTCACTACTCCCTTTCCCAGACATGGGCTATGGAGCACCTGTGTCCTGCTCTGCTCCTGGCCTGATCCCACAAGGAACACACCATCCCTGCACACTTCTTGAGCTGAGCCCCAGCCACCCCCAGCCCAGCTCTCCCAGCTACACAACACAGATCATTTGCCATTCCACATACACACCCCTCATGTCTAATGGTACATTGGAAAACCATTAATATTACAAATCATAGGATCTGCTCAGAACCATATACAGATTCACATCTTTACATATGCCACCTGTTACAAGATACAAGGAACAAAGCAAGTTCAACAGCTAAAACATTTTAAAAATGCACCAAGCTTTATGAAGTCTCAAAACAAAACAATGTTCTGTACATACTCCTGGCCTCGGATCTCATGACTTCCTGTACACAGCTCCTTCCCACAGTCCTATTTCCTCTCATTTGACCTGGAGCGACTGAAGAACAACAGACAGGTAAGGTTAGGATCAGGTGTCAGGAACAGATTTTCCTTTAAGCCCCCCAGCCACAATCAGCAGGTGATACTTAAGCATTTTAAAAATACTGTTCATTTAATAAAACTGAGTATTTTGTTGTTTTAAGGTGAAGAATCTCCTGACACTAGAGGTGATTCTCCAACAAGGCACTAAGTTACTTTCACATTTACTCAGAACCACAAACACTGAAGGCTCTCCTTACCTGCGAGACCTGGAGAAGGAGCGAGAGGGCTTGTGGTTCCTCTCCCGTGAGAGTGATCTCTCTCTTCTTCTGTCTCTGGAGAGGGACCTGGGACAGACCACAACAGCACACCATCAGAGCAAAGCTTCATCCGGCCAAGGAGGCTCCCTGAGGAGCTTCCCTTCAGGAGTGAAGGTTTCTAACTGTTCAACCAGGGGAAACCTGTTACCCATGCTGCTATTAACCTTTTCTTGAGGGAAGAATGATCAGCCTGAGCCAACAGCTTATAATGTACTATAAACAGGCATGTAGTAAACTTTGTAAAAATTTTTTTGTGTGTTTGGGTTTTGGTTTTTTTGTTGTTTTTTTTTTTTTCAGAATCCCACTCAAATCACATTCTGATTTATGCCTGGAATTAACCTTAATTGTCTTTTCCCACATCAGGGCTCAATGACCCTTTGCTCACAGTATCCGTGAGAGAGTACCACATTAACACTTAAACTTTGGGGAAAACTGACAGAAGATGCCAGGCAGCTGCAGAACGGAAATGACTTCTGTTCTCAGTATCCTTCCACTGCTCTTCCTGGAATCTCAAACAGCTCAGTAATTCCAGGCAAGCAATATGACAGAAGCAAATCTGTTTCTGTTTTAACAAACTACTGATTGTGCACAGCCCACACATGGAGCTGTTTTGGGCTGTTCTTTTCAGCCCCCCAGGCTGGAGCAGTCCACGGGGTAGGGAAGGGATCAGTACCTGCTGCGGCTCCGGGAGAAGCTTCTCCTTCGCGGTGATCTAGAACCAGAAAACCAAATGTGAGGCACTTGATCCATTCTTTGAGCTTTAATGGGCTGAGGCACTTCCCAACTTGTCAAACTCATTGTTGGGCCCAGGGAACGTGCCACGAATAACTGGCATCCATCATCCAGTAAAAGGCATGGAAAGATTAGGCAGTAAAACCAAGCTCAGTGTGAACAGCACGTTTCCAACCACGAATTCACTTAACTAAGAACGCGTCAGAGCAGAGTTGTCCAATGCAACACTTTCCATTTCAACTAAATACACTGCCCAGAACACCACACCAAAGTCCCACAGGTGGTTCCAAAAAAAAAAAAAAAATAGCACAGAGCAAATGTTTTGGAACCCATGCAAGCCAAAAAGGTCCATAACAAGACATAAGAGATATCAAGTGGAAAAAAAAAAGTGAAAATGCGCTCAGTGTCAATATTGATAATGCCATTAAGTGCTACATTAGAACTGCATATTTGTGATTGTCATTTTTAATGCCATAGAGTGTGTTTAGACTATTTTCTTATAAAAAATAAAAAATTAAAAAATATAACCTTAGCTCGGCCCAGTTCATCCCAAAAAGTAATTGTTTTAAGTTTTGAAAACTGTTAGTAAAACCATTTAAAGGTGATAGGATTTTTGTGGCAAGGAAAAGCTACATTTGTTAGAGCTTTATTAAAAATTTAGTTTGGCATCTCACATGCAAATATCCTGGTTTTTACATTATTCACAGTGTAAGAGCTTCCATATCACCCTTAAAAGTTTTCTCAAGCAACATATGTACGTTACCACTCAATTATGCACAGCCAGCCTTTGATTGAGAAAAGTAATTACTTATAAGCCGCTTACTCCTTATTTTAACCAGCAGTAAACTGTATAAGCAGGAAAAACTTACAAGTCTTTGGTTTCAACAAGCTAGAAATGGTGAGGTGAGGCTGCCGGACTGACTGCCAAGAAGAATTTGCTGAAAAGGTTTTGCCAGATGTTGCGTTGTATTTAGTTGGTTGGCGAAGGGGGTGTTGTGGATTTTTCCTGCTTTTTTGTTAGCCGAAGGCTGCTGCTGTAGTTGTTGTGAAGACATTTGGTAAATAAACAGCTGAGCTGATTGGCCGGGAATGTGTGGGCGGTCGAGGTGGCTGCTGCCGATTTGGTTAAGGTTGGAGAGAAGGCTGAGAGAAAACAGCATGCTCGGGAACCAAAGGGCGGTGCAACCTGACGACTGGCCATGCCTGGGTCATGTGAAACGACACCAGCCAAGCTGCATGGGGCGCGCTGGTCACATGACGCTGAAAGGGCTAGTTGGCTGGCTAATGCAGACTCAGAGGGTGGTGAGAAGAGACATGATGGTGACTCTGTAACGGGTTCATTTTTATTAATAGATGGACCAAAAAAGCATAAAAAAAATGAAAAACAAGCCATCAGTACAACCATCTATTAGCTAACAAATACTCCTAATGTGTTATTTTTTTTTTCAACAGCAAAAGGGTAAGCTTTGAAACCCTGGCTCAGGAGGACTTCACTCACCTGCCACAGGCAAATTCAGTCCTGTAAAAACCACGGTGCACACTTAAACTGCCAGACAAACTAGTCTGGGTCCAAGAACGTGCCAGTTCCCAAAAATCCTGCTATATGCTAGAGCTGGGTTTGCAAACTTCAAGTGACAGGATCGTCACACGATGCTTTATTTCCACGCTAACACTAAAGTGTCAAGATTCCAGATGTTTAGAGCAACTGTTACTCAATCTATTATTAAACAGCTGCCTGCTTGGGAAGGATTTTAGTTCTGCAAACAAAGTGGAAAAACCCATTGGTATGGAAATGCTATACTGCTGTATGTCATGTTTTGCCAATATGGAGTAAAGGAAAGGAACAGCCTAAGTTGAAGTATGGGGAAGAAAGGCAAAGTGTGACTAGAAGATGAGCAGGTTTTAAGAGGAAGGAGAATAAGCCCAGGACAGAGGGCACTGACTACCAACTGCACAGTCACCTATGGACAAAAGCCAACAACATTCAACACAACTCAAATTCACCTCGATTTTGTGGGGGGGTGGTTTGGGTTTTTTCCTTTTTTAGCATCTGTCATTTCCGAATCATGATCAGATAGATGAATGCCATCCATCAACATGCCTTTAACAAGCCTGCTCCTAGGATGCTAGGTGGTAACTGTGCCAAGGGCTCTAGGAGTGCACTGTGCCCAGGTACCTGCGCCGAGGAGGGGGACTCCTCCTGCGATAGTCATCCCGAGGGCGCCGGCCCCACGACGGAGGGGGGCCGCGGTTCCGACTCCGCTTCTCCCCGTTGGAGAGCTCCACCCGGACGCGACATCCACACAGCGTTCTGGGGAGAGGGGCACTCTGGTTAGCACTGCCAGGGAGAAGGCAGCGTGGAATAAAGGATACGTGATCCACAAGGTGGAAAAACAATGCAAAAGGGAAAAATGTTTTGTCATCAAAGCACAGTGCCCAGAGTCAGCTGGAGCACTTCCCTTCCCTGGAAGTGTCCAAGGCCAGGTTGGACAGGCATGGAGCAGCCCAGGCTACCCAGTGGAAGGTGTCCCTGCCCACAGCAGTGGGTGGAACCGGATGGGCTTCCAGCCCAAACCATTCTGGGATTCTTTGGCAGACAAAAGGATTGGCTGCTTCTCAAAACTGCTGTGCCAGTAAAGCAGGCAGGGAAAGAGCAAAGGAGAGTCTCCACAATCAGTTTTACCTCTTTATAATAACACCATCTGCAATTTAATTAACACACAAAGAGATGCAAATAATTCCTAACTTGGGAGTTCAACTGGGAAATGCAAAATTAAACATTACAATGCTATTCATGAAGGAGAGCAGGGATAGGTGGGATATTGGGAAGGAATTATTCCCTGTGAGGGTGGGCAGGCCCCGGCACAGGGTGCCCAGAGCAGCTGTGGCTGCTCCTGGATTCCTGAAGTGCCCAAGGCCAGGCTGAATGGGACCTGGAGCAGCCTGGGACAGTGGAAGGCGTCCCTGCCCACGGGGAGAGTGGGACTGAATGATCTTTGAGGTTCCTTCCAGCCCAAACCATTCTGGGATTCCATTGCTGCACCATAAGAACACCCTTATAGTACCATACAAAACAGCGCATAAGAAATGCATCAAGACTTTAGTCCCGCAGTTTAAGTTTCACAATTTAAAACTGTATCACTTCTATAATGTCCCATATTTTGACCAGCCAAGCCAAGCACACTTTACCTTCCATCTAGCTCTCTTACTGCATCAGCTGCATCTCGGGGATCTTCAAACTCCACAAAGGCAAACCCAGGAGGATTTCTCGCCACCCATACACTGCGCAGTGGTCCATAGTAGCCAAAAGCTCGCTCTAATTCTGTTTTGTTGCCATTGTTTCCAAGGTTACCCACATAGACCTTGCAGTCCAGCGGACAAGAATCACGATGCATTGCTAGGACAAGAAAAAAAGAAGTTCACATATATTTAACCCAGCGCATGTGCTTGTTGACTTCCAAGGGAAATCACTCTGTTGGCTACTTCCCCCTGAAACTTGAGCAGTGATGCATTGTGATGGAGACACTGTTTGGAACGGGCGAGCGGGGTGAGAGAAAACTTAAAACCCAACAAGATAGCTGGTATGCCACAGTGTGATCAAAATTCACTATTTCGAGGAATTTCGGTTACTTTTACTGTTTAGATTTGTGGGGGGAAGGTCTTTCCGCCTTTTTTCCCGCTTAGCGCACGGGGGTCTGCAGAGGGCGCTGCGCGGGGGAGGCTCCATTGTTCCCGGATCGGGATTAGGATCAGGGCGATCCGCGCACCAAGGGGGTGGGCAGCGCCATCTCCCGCCGAGCCCCGCGGGCAATGCTCGGGGACTCGCTCCGGAGCCGCTCCTCGGCGCGCTTTGAGGGACCGGCGCTGCCACTGGCGGACGGGCCGGCGCCACACCGCCCCCGCGGCACTTCCCACCCCGCCTGGCCTCACACCCCGCGGGGAACAGGCCGAGAACGGGCTCCTCCCGGCAACCCGCCGCCTCCCCGCCCGGTTCCGCTCAGGGCCGCGGCAGCCGCCGCCCCAGGCCCGGCGTTACAAAATGGCGGCTGCTCTTTGTTTGCCGCCGCCGCTTCCATCCGCCCTGCCGGGCACCAAGACCGCGGCAGCCGCCTCCCCCCCCGCCCTCCGGGGTGAAGATCCTCACCGGTGCTTAGAGGGAGGGCGCGCGAAGGGAGCCCGCGCTAAACTCAGCCGACTCGACCCTCAGCGAGACCCCAGCTCCGCTTTTCCTCACTGGACAAAATGGCGGCTAGAAACGACCCCGCCCGCGTTTATATAACGCCAGTCCTCTCCCACGTGATGCCGGGCGACAGCGAATCAGAGGGCGCCGTTGCGCTGATTGACAGGCGGCGTCACGGCGCGCTCGCGCGCGGGCGGGCGGGCTGTTGGCGGCAATGGCGGGAGCGCTGAGGGGGCCCCGCCCGGGCCCTGGAATCCGGAGCGGTCACAGCCCCAGAGCTGCTGATTTTCCGGCTGACGTGAAAAATAAAGTTTTATTTCCTTGTGTCTCTGGCCCGATGAGGTCCCTCCAGGTAGGGTTTACACCTCTGAACGCTTCGATTCTCTCAGACCCGTTTCTGCCCCTGAGCTTTAAATAGGTGTGTTGAGCAAACTGCTGTAAGCCGAAGTTTTTGGTAAATTTTAAACTTTATGTCCGGGCTTTGCTTACTGAGGCACAAAGGACGGAACTGATTTTTTTTTTTTTTCTGAACTAGAGAAAATGAGAAGGATTTGAACGGAGGAGTTTCAGTTACAAATACACAGTGCTGTTGATGTGCTTTGCCAAACTCTCATTCATACACAACATTTGTACATACAACATGGGGTTTTAACCTCTAATTAAACAATGAACTTGTTCCAAAGGGGTTGCCTTTGATAACAAACCTCCTGATTTCTGTTTTCAGGTAAAATAAGAAATCCACCCAGGGTTGTTGCTGCAATAACCTCCCAAAAACCTCCCCTTACAGCCAGGCTGAGTTTAATCCAGACTTCAACTCTTTGTCATGGGCCAGAGAAGACAAATTTATCTGGTACACGTATAATTAATAATAGTTTTAATCACGTAATACACAAAAAGGCATTTTGAGTACAAATTAATGCTTGTTGACTCTGCTTTCCAAACAGGAACTGAGCAGAGCATGGGATGTCCTTGTCTACCAGAATTCCAGAAACCCAACTGGAATTAAAAACAACCAGCTGATATAATTAATTGGAATTTTCAAAATCTTTTGCAGCATCCCCCGTTATTTTTAAGAGCTTTTTCTCAATAAAATCCTCAAAGGGTGAAAACTGGCCAAGGGACAGAAACACAACAATGACTTTGAGGTAATGAATGCTCCAAAGTATCTTTATTGTGTATACAGTTATCTGAGAGTTACCTGCCTTTAATTAAGGAAATCTAATCCGTTGTAATCTAAATTAGCTGATGGCTAATTTCCTGAGGCAACACAAACAAAGGAAATAATTTGAGGGTTGGAGCTGTTCAGCCATTTCACTTTGTGACTTCTTTGAGAAGGTGATTTCCAGCACTCACCTCCCTTCTCCAAGGGGGTTTGCAGCATTCCTAGAACCCCTCACATCACATAATGTGCATTTCAAACACGATTTAAGTTTTGCAATAATGGATATTTTAAAAAGAAACAGAACAAATATTAGAGAGCAACTTGGACAAGCTTGTAATCCTAACATAACTTTTAATTTCATACCAAAGTTACACATGATGTATGAAGATCATTCCAGGTGACAGACTTGGGAACAAAGGATTTATTCAGAAGTCAGCTCACCTGCTGCAAAGCAAACAGAGCACTCAGCACTCACCTAGGACATGTTACCTGCTCCATTCAAGCACTTCTTCCCTGGGGTTAAGCCTGTCACCACATTTTATAAATCACAGCCCACAAAAATCACATCATCCAAACATAATCTGTTTTCAGTTTGTTTCTGGTGTTATTCAGAAACTGAACATGGCCCATCACAGGGCACGAGGCAGAGCTCAGAGTGCTCAGCCAAATTCCCAGAGCTGGGGTTGGGATGTGCCAGCAATTCCTGTGTCATTCCAAAGCCAGTGCTTTGATTGTGACCCAAAGCTGGTCCCCAAACCAGCCCTGTGCATGTCACATATGTGGGAGCTTTGTGCTACATCACTTCCCTCCTTCTTCCAAGTTTGTGAGTGTTTGGAAAATCCTGCTGTGTTTGGAAAATCCTGCGCTGTTTGGAAAATCCTGCTGCATCGCACTCGCTGCTTTTACCACCTGTGTCCAATATCATTGGTTAAATGTTTTATAAACCCCCAGAGCAGGATCCAAGACCCTACTGGTCTGCAGTAAGGTGTTCTAGTCAAGCTGTTGCTGTGGTTTCTGAGATTTCAGTCTCAGGGGAAAATGAACACATTCTATACGTTATGATTTCGAAGAAACCTCAGCTGTGTGAGCCAAATTTAAAGGATCACTGAATCACAGAATATCCTGAGCTGGAAAGGAACCATAAGAACCATCAAAAATCTATTCCTGGCCCTCCACAGGACACCCCAAAATCCCACCATGTGACTGAGAGCTTTGGACTTATTGTCCAAATGCTCCTGGAGCTCTGGATACCTCAGGAGACAGATAATATTTACTGGAGAACACTTCTATCTGCAAGAGGATCTCTGAGAGCTGCTCCTCAAGCAAAACCAGACACCAGCAAAACCAGTTATTTACTGGCACAGTTCTGCCCACAGAAAGGCCTTTTGTGGGAAATGTCACTGCTCAAACACAACAGGAACTGGTGGAGGGGATGCATCTTCAGTCAGAAACCGACTGCACAAGGGCTCCTCTGAGCCTGCTGTCATGGGGCTCCTGTGGATTCACCCCATTTCCACATCCTGCCCATCAGCCGACCTTGGTGAAAGCTGTTTTCTGAAGAAACAGACTTACACAAGCCTGATCTTTTAGATATATTTCAGTGCATGAGCTTATTCCCACACACTCTTCTGTTTAAAGGGTACAAGTCCCTTATTTCCTCACTTTTAAAACATGTATTTTTACACAGTGAAAGCTTTTATCTCTACATCAGACTTCATGTAAAGAGAGAGGGAAACAACAGACTGTAATTTATATATCATAGACCTAGAATAAGGCACAGCACCAAGCACAGCATGTCCCCAAGACTCAGCACTTGGGGATTAATCAGTGTGACATTTCTTTACTTGGATGACATTTAATTGCTCATCCTTCATCCTCACCTTTCCAGGTGGGAGGTTTCTCCCACTGCTGGGGTCTCATGTCTGAGCTATTGACAGCGCAGTGACATCCTCTTGCAGGGGCAGATCCCAGAGAGTTCCTTGTCATGGAGACAGGGCTCATGGCGCTGGGAAACATCCCTCCTTTTTTTGTTTTGTTTTGTTTTTACTCAGGTGAGGTCTTCAGGAGAGTTCTGCAACGCTGTGGAACCTGGGATAAGCTCAGAGAGCCCAGTGGGTGTTACAGAAGCTGCAAAAGGGACCTGAGGCTTTGTCTCAGCTTCACCTGAATTTGTTTTGCACACATAAAATATTCCATCTGGAGACAATTTTGGGCAGAAAAGAGAACCAGCCCCAGGCTTGGCTTCAGGGTAGGTTTTGGAGGACAAAACACTCACCCTTGCTACCGTATTCAGACAGAGCTGTGAGTCCCAGGAGCTTCTGTAGATCTGGCTTGGAAACAGAAAATGGAAAATGAAAACAGTGAGCCTGAGTCACTGCTGTTCAACTCTAATTTTAATTCCCTGGAAGATGGGAGTTTTCTCTGGAGTGACACAGTGCGCAGGGGCCACGATTTCAAACTGCTCCTGCAACAGTTTGCCCCTTCCCAAATGAGATTGCTGGCATCTCTCCAGATGGCACAGGACTGTCCCCAGCGACAAGGAGGTGACACAGAAGAGCTAAAAGCACCCAGAAAGGAGGGGAAGCCTGGAGCTGAACTTCACCTCTTGAAATGGTGATGGAAGCCATGGGTCTGCTGGCTCCTTCCCCAAGGACAGAGAGCTGGTGATGCCCCTGGAGCACCGAGTGCAGGTGCGATGGTGCCAAAATCTTCGTGGTTTGCTGTGAGGTGTCATTTCCTCCTGTATCTGAGTGGGGGAGGCCAGGGAGGGCAAACAGCCGTTTGGCAGCTGCTGCTTCTCCAGCAGCTCTGTTTGCCCTGAGTGTGGTCAGAGCGTTTCCTCTCGGCAGGGCGTGCCCAGCTTTCCACTCACGGCACAGCAGCTCGCAGGATTTCGGGTCTGTTGGGCTAAGAGCAGTAAGGGGAAAAAAAAAAAACACAACCCAAAAATAATGGTAATAAAAAAAGAGTTGATGTTTTTGTCAGGGAAACAGGAAGACTTCTGGAGCCCACACTCCTGTTACTGGTGAGTAACAGAGAACAGCACATGGAAAAAATTCCTCAGATCTCTCAGCCCTCTCCCTACAGATAGAGGATCCCTTTGATGCAGCACAGTCTTTGTTTAATTAAGTTTTCAAATCCCAGGCCAGAGGATCCTCCTTACCCTAACGAGGCTATTTGCACATTTGCTTTGCTTTCTGTTCCCTCCCCCAGCTCCTTCTTCCCCCTCAGCTGGGCCTCCAGGCTTTCTCTTCCCTTTTTCTTTCATGCCCTGCAGCAGGCCATATTCCCTTCCTCCCCCACCTGGCTCCCCGGGGAAAGGGCTGGAAAGCAAAACAAAAGAATCACTCCCTGGGAAACTATAATTGGCACAACCCTCCTGCTCCAAAACTCCCGCTGAAGGTGAGGGAACAGCGAAAGGCCCTCCCAGGCAGGGAGCAGGGAAAGCTAGAGGGAGGGAGAGAAGCCTTTGAAGCCAAGGCTGGAACCTTTGATGGCTCCAAGAATGCTGTGGAGGATGCCCTGAGGGGGGACAAAGCTCTGGTCAGTCCAAATCCCTCCAACAGAAGAGGCTCCTGCTCCTCTCTGCACCGCTCAGGCCTCTCACAGAGGTCAATTCATCCCAGCTAAAAATATCACCTGGGAGTGCTGGTGGTACAATTTCCCCCTGTGACATTAGCACTGACCCCATTACAGCCGGGAACATTTCCTCCTGGGGGAGTGCCTGCAGTGTGCAATGGACACATTTTATGTTTTCTTTAGAAATGTTGTATCTCTCATGGATATAGGGTGACCCTGGCCCAGTCTGACCTCAGGGAGATGTCACAAAGTGATGACTGTGGTTATTCTGACTTCTCCAGAGTCCTTGGTGGAAGGAAATGGCCGGTGGAAGGGCAAAGGCACGGCAGTGTGAGATGTCACAAAGTGATGAACATGGTTATTCTGACTTCTCCAGGGTCCTTGGTGGAAGGGCAAAGCCATGGCAGTGTGCTGTGACCACCAGAACGCTCTCCAAGTGCCCCTGTCCTCATCCCACGTCACCATCTCTGCTTGTGGTCGCTCAATTGATGTTTTTCTGGTGGAGATGCCATAACTGCATCCAATGAAAACCCATTGTACGCTGGAGACTTGAGAAGTTCATGGATGAATTGTCCCAGATGTTTCTCACAGGACTTTGGCCAATGCTCATTAATCCTTGAAGATGTAACCAAGGGATCCACGGCAGATAATTTGGTGTAACAGTGTAAGTGCTAACGAATGTCAGCCTTAATTGGTGACACACTCTAATGAGTGACACTCTCCTTAATGATCAGGACTCAGGTAATGAAATGAGGAATGTTTATTGGGTGTCTCAGACAAGCTGCCTTGAGGAACACAATGAAAAGCAATTTGGTGTCCATGGAAGCTGGAGAACAGAGGCTGTGAAGCCCTGCAAGGGGTCTGTCTGTGCAGGACAATGTGTCTGCATCCACCTGAGCCTGGCTTTGTCAGGAACACAGCCCTGTGCCTATGGGAAAGGAATCCATGGCTTCAGAAAACACTGAGCAAATGATCTTTGCAATCCTCCCAGGGAATTGCTCCTCAGAGGTGACAAATACATTCACTGTCTTTCACTTTGAGAAGCAGGAACTGGTCCTCTTAAGTGGTTCCAGCCTAATGATCAAGCCACATCCTGAGTATCCAAATTCTATTGAAATTACCTGCTTAGAGGTCATACAGTAAATATAAAACCTTGTGTAGTGTCAGCTTGCAAGGTTTCAAAACATGTCGTAAGTTGACTTTTTGCCTGTACTACCATTTGCACTTTTATTGTTTAGTGAGTTTCTCCCATTTTCCAAAATTTCAAATGAATTTTTTTTTACTGTACAATCAACAGATTTAAATTAAAATGGTACTGAACAATAAAATCCAGTGGGATCTTATTCTGGTTGCCCAGAGCAGCTGTGGCTGCCCCATCCCTGGAAGTGTCCAAGGCCAGGTTGGATGGGCTTGGAGCAATCTGGGATGGTGGAAGATGTCCCTGCCATGGCAGGGGGTGGGATGGTGGGCTTTAAGGTCCTTTCCAGTCTAACCATTCTGGGATTTTATTATTTACCACCTCCTGTGAGTAACTTGAACTTGCTTGAACACGTCCAGAGGAGGGAAACAAGGCTGGTGAAGGGCTTGGAACACCAGCTCTCTGAAGAATGGTTGAGGGAGCTGTGGTTGTTCAGCCTGGAAAAAAGGAGACTCAGGGGTGACCTTATCACTCTCTACAGCTCCCTGAAAGGTGGCTGTGCTCAGTTGGGGTTGGGCTCTGCTCCCAGACAACCATGAACAGAACAAAAGGACACAGCCTTAAGCTGTGCCAGAGGGAGTTTAGGTTGGACATCAGAAAAAATTCTTACCTGAAAGAATGACTGGGCAGTGGAATCATCTGCTCAGGGAGGTGGTGGAGACACTGTCCTGGATGTGATTACAAAAATCCTGGACGTGGCTCTCAGTGCTGTGGCTTAGTTGATGAGGAGATGTTTGGTCATAGGTTGGACTGGATGATCTTAAAGGTCTTTTCCCGCCTGGTTCATTCTGCGATTCTGTGATTCTGTAACCGGGCTTTGCTGACTGCAGGCATCACCAGTACTGTTAATTTAGATTCCTCTTACCCAACTCAGGGTCCACACCTGAGCCATAAGGACAGGAAAGGAGCAAAATGTATTTCCACACCAGAGACACTTTTCCTGATCAACCCTGGAACAGCTGGATATCCCCTGTCCATCATCTTGGGGCACAGCAAAGCTGTGTTAGAATCAAAAGTTCTCACAAAACAGGAGAGACTGCAAAGGAAGACGAAACGGCCTGCAAAGCTGTGATCTTGTCCTTAGTCAGAGCTGAATATTTTAAAATCCAAGGTTTATTACTGCTGGAGCTGTCTCATTTCCCTGGCACAAGGACTTAGTCACAGAGTGCTGTGCAGCCCATTCCCATTGTTCCTGAGCTCTCTGGGCTGCTATAAAAGGTGCTCAAGGGCACTCAGTGTCACTGCACTGGAGCATCACCACGGGGCTGGCAGGAGATTCTGCAGGTCAGGACTTCCCTGGGATCCAAACCCCACCAGTAAGTGGATAATGTTCCTTTTGTAACTGGGAGATGCTTTTAATTAATGTAGAGTTTAGTGTTGATCACAGTAGCAAAGTGTCATTTCTCTATTGTGTCTGAGCAGTTCTGCATTAGCATAACTTCAAATATCCCTCAGCATTTCATACACACATCTCTATGTATATTTATGTGCATGTATCTGCATTTATTAACTAATGTTTTTCATCAGAACTAATACCCACGTGTTATTTCACATCTAGTCTGATTTCAACATATTGCCCAAGAAAATTACTCACAGATTACTAGGGCAGGCTTATTAAGAACAAACTTGTTACAAGCAAATACAGAACTGATGTATATTTATGTTCTATTAATGTATAATTTGCTTTATTATCCAGTCACTGACAATATTCAAGGTAAGTCTTTTGAGGAGATGCTGAGTTTTTTATAATCCCAAATTTCTTCTGCACGGAAAGAATTGTTCCTACAAAAACTTGTACAGGAACTTGTCTTTACTACTTGTACATAACAATTTAAATGCTTGAACTTTTGTTTTGTTGTCCCTCCAGGTTTTGATGTAACAATTAATACAGGAATAAAGGCTGGAGCCAATCCTAAAGCAGGGTACAGTCATTAGTACCAAAAATGCAGAAATTTTAGGGTTAGACTTGGCAATAAAGATGTGGTGGGGTTGAAGGGATGGGTAGGTATGGATGTACCAATGCCATGAGCAGATATAGAGCTGGATGAAATGACAACATAGATTAAAATAATCATTTTTAATTGCACAATTACATCTTCTAGTTGTGCCTTCCCTAAGCCAGAAATCCACTTCTTCACAGAAAAGAAATCCAGCATCAGTCTAATATAATCCTGGATATTTGGGTGTCAGCACTTGTCTTGCTCATGGAAAAGGTTGTGTTATTGAAGGCCCAAACCCCAGGGCTCTGAGCATGTTTTAACTTGATATTCCTGCTCCACCTTAAATACCTTTTGGGTTTCATGATTTTCAGCAATCCTGATCTTTGTGTCAAATTGCTGTGAAGTTTTTTGATCTTCCAAGTCCTAAAATAATTTTCTGTGCTTGCAAATGCACAAGAGTTTAAAATGTTATATTGAGGGGCAACAGTGGGAAAGGAGATTCAGGACTCTATGCAAGGAAATGCAGAAATATCCTGTGAATCCTGTCCATCCTTTCCTGTCTATGTTACAAATCCATGGGTCTGGGATGATTGGGAGGTTCTGGGATGTTTTACCACAGCACAGTGTTCCACTCTCACCCCTGCTTAAAGGCTGAAATTCATTTTGTCAGGTGAAAGCAAGAACAGAGGAAAAGATTTCTGAACACACCATCAGCTTCTGGTCCTGTGGAGCTGATTTAAAGAAGAGAGAAATGTTCCTGCCCCAGAGATATCTGCAGACAGTTACATTTTTGGCAATTCTTTTTTTTGCCTGTTCTGCAATGGGCCAAGACCTTGAAAAGTAAGCAACATTACCTTTTTACTTAATTTATATCATTAGAAAACTGCTCTCTTTTGATTTCATGGGCTGTGTTCTGCACTGCTCTAAGTTACTCCAGGCATGGCAGAAGAAAAATTCGATGTATTTGATACAGCACCATTTTACCTCACCCTCTCTGCAGTATAAAATTAGACCAATTGCATTTTTAGATGTGTAACATGGACCACATTTCAGCTGTCACTTTTAAACACAGTGTGGCAAATCACATAAGGATGTTCAGCAGAAGCCATGGAGATGGCACATGCTGAAATTCCATATTTAGGCTCCCATTCAGATCCAAATCTGCAGTAGGAGCCTATAGCTGCAGTGAGATCTTATCTAAGCAGCCTGGAATGCTGAAATATTTGCATCTGAGATTTAGCCTGCCCTCCTCAGCCAACAGTTGACTCAAAAATTTTGGCGTATCTGAAGAAAATAGGAGTTTGGTTTTACTTCATGGACATCAGTGATTTCAGGTAAATTACTCCTGAGTTACAACTCTGGAATGAAAGACAAAACCCAAGAGTTCTGTAACACTGAGGTGATGGAAAGGGAACTTTATTCTGCTATTGAAACCTCTGAAAAGAAGGTTTCAATAGCAAAATAAATTTGGGAAAGATCAAATTGTCAGTCTCCCCAGTTTACCTTTCTTGAAAAAGAGGAGATTCAAGGCACACCTTTGGGAATAGCAAAGCATTTCAGCTTTGCTGGAATCTGAAATGCAGGGAACTCTCAGAACTTTGGGCCTGCAAGCCAAAGCTTAGAATTAAACACAAGATTTGACCTGAGACTTTAGAAAAGGCTTCCAAACTTAGGTGCTAGAAGCAAGAATGTGGATTTATAGTTTAAAGCAGAGACATATTAAAGTAAGTAGAAAAAAGTTTAGAGTTTTAGAGTACAGTACTGTAGGTTTGTGTGTCATAACATGATTGGCTAAGGAAGCTCAGAGCCCATAAGATGAAATGTTTAAAGATTAAGTAAAAAACTTAATCTTTATTAATAAATAAATTAATAAAACGTAATATATATTAATAAATATCTTTGTTGACAGTGTTTTATTAGTTAATAAGTCATTAAAAAGTCTTATAACTAGAGGTCTTGAGACCTTCTGAGGCATGCAGTGAAGATGTGAGCTGAACCCACACTTCCTGCTTATGTAGAACATAGAAAAAAAAAATCACACAATCTAAAACAACTCAAAAATACCATCTCCAAATTAATTTAAATTCCTTCCAAATCCCCACAAGCTTCCCATCTGCAGGAATCTTTAGGCTTCCTGACAGGCTGCTGGAGCCTGAGGCACCTCCAGCACTCCTTGCTTAGCGCAGAGAAGCATCTGGGATGGATGGATGGATGGATGGATGGATGGATGGATGGATGGATGGATGGATGGATGGATGGATGGATGGATGGATGGATGGATGGATGGATGGGTGGATGGATGGGTGGATGGATGGATGGATGGATGGATGGATGGATGGATGGATGGATGGATGGGTGGATGGATGGATGGATTCATGGATGGATGGATGCAAATCAGCATCTCCCGCCCCTGACCCCGCGTTCCTTCCCCTGCAGCAGGAGGGCACTGACCGAGCACCAGCTCCTGCACGACAAAGGGAGGGCGGTGCAAGGGCTGAAGCGGCTGCTGTGGCTGCAGCACGCCCTGGGTGCCGTGCACACCGCCAGCAGCAGGGACACCCCGCTCCCCAGTGCCGGCTGGGACACGCAGGAGAGCCAAGACCCCTCCGATTTCAACAGCAGCGATGGAGATGAGGCTTCCAGCCTGCTGAGGATTCCAGCTTCCAGCCAGCTGCTGGAACAGATGGAAGCTCAGGGTCTCCTCCCGCTAAAGCAGCTGGATGGGAGGATCCCAGAGGGTAACTGGAACCCACAGCACCTTTTCAAGCTCCTTTGACTGCTCCCAGCAGTGTCAGCCCAGCGTCTGTCCCTGGCTTTACACGTGCACTGTTGGAGGGAACAGCTCCAGAACAAAGGGGAACAGCAAAATGAAAACCCTTAAGGGCACTCACTCCTCCAGGTGTTCACAGAGACCCTCCCACAGAGGGTCAGGGTCAGGGGCCTCTCCTATCTGAGCAATGTGACTGTGAGATCCAGAACTCCAGCAGGTCCCTTCTCTTCCCCTGCCAGGGCCCTCCATCCATCCCACCCATCCCATCCCATCCCATCCTATCCCACCCCATCCCATCCCATCCCATCCCATCCCATCCCATCCCATCCCATCCCATCCCATCCCATCCCATCCCATCCCATCCCATCCCATCCCATCCCATCCCATCCATCATCTGTCCCTGAATACAGAACTTTGAATACAGGCTCTCTTCCATTCACACCTGCCTGCAGTAATTTCACACTCTGCTCTAGTAATCACTTTTCTTATAGTTACAAAGGATTTTCCCTGCTCCTTCAGCATGCAGACTATTTTAGGCATCTCAGACCCTCAGCTTTTCCTTCATTTTTTCAGGTAGAAGTTGGCAGTGATCCCCATTCAGCCAAAGCCCCAGACACTCACCTTGTTCTCCTTGTTCTGCTGATGCAGGAGATGAGAATGAGCTCTCAGGGTTCCTCTTTGAGCATTTGTTCCACATTTTCTTTTCTTTCCTCAAGTGAAATCCTCTCCAAGAGCTCCCACAGCAGCAGGAAAACAGATCCATGAGGCCACCTGTGTTTCCTGAGAGGTGCCACTGGATTTTGCTGTTCACATTTGATAACAAACAGATCATCTCTGTCTAAGCAAAGCAAGGTCCAGTTTAACTGTAAAGTCAGTTTTTCAGAAGTTAAATCTGTCATGTGTGTTACAAATATATCAGCTTTTCCATTGTGTAGGGACATTGTTTTAAATCCTGAAAATTTTCCTCTGTTTCTGATAGGCTTCAACTGTGCTGAATGCAGTTCTCAGTGATTAAAATGTCAATAATAAAAACCCTTTCACCCTCTTAATTGCACTTTTTTTTTTATTTTTTCTTTGGTAGAAATGTAAATAAAGCACAACGACATTTTCCCAACATCTCCAAACATCTGGGATGAGTATGGGATCACATTTCTTCTGTTATGTCATTCCTCACAGCTCCCTGTTAGGTTCCCAAGGCCAGTCAAACCATTACTGAAGCTGATGGTTTCACATATTTCAGATGAGCTGGGAGGGTTAGGGATGAAAATGGGTTGTGCAGCCCAAGCTGTACAGTGAGTTTGCTGAGCTGGGATGTGGGAGCTCTTCCTCATCAGAGTCAGAGAATGGAGCCCTGGGGATCTGACTGTGCCAGCTCAAAGCTCTGGGAAATAATTCTGTCCTGCCCAGCATGCTGTGAATCAGCCTCTCTATCCTTGTAGATGCAGCTTCCTCGAGCACTGAGGGGTTGTTTCCTTGGTCCCTGAGGGGCAGAGGTGGCTTGGTGGCCTCTGTCCCCTGGCACACCTTGCTCCTGTGGCCATTGGGTGATTTATATCACCCCTGTGGGGATGGGAAAAACCAACCTCCCCTCCAGGGTGAGCCCAGGCTGTGTGCTGGGAGGCTGCAGGTCACAGTACCATTGTGGGAAGGAGGGAAGTTGGAAAAGCAGCCAGGACCGGGCTTCCCATGCTGGGAGGAGCACCCAGGAGCATCCTAGAGGCACAGCAGTGTAGATACAGCTTGTGGTAACTGGAAGAGGGGCTGCAGCCTCATCCCAAAGGCTACAGGTGTGCAGGTCAGGTGAACAGAACTGAAGGTAGTGAGCCATGGAGTGCCCAGGTGTACTGACCGAACACAAAGGGAAGGAATCCATGGGGCAGACAGGAAGAAGGAATCTATGAGGCACAGGGGATCTATAGGGCTGGATCTGTGGGGCAGAAGGAATCTGTGAGGCAGGATTTCAGGATCTATAGGGCAGGATCCATGGGGCACACAAGTGCATGTACGATAAGGCTGTAAAAGGCTGTGCTGCAGAACAAGAAAGGCCAGACTCTTGCAGCCTTCTGAAGTGACATGATGTTACTCTGTATGGGCTCGAAGCCTTCTGCTGCGGTACGGTGTTACTCTGTACTGGCGAATGCTGAAAGCCTTCTGAAACTGCACGGCGACACTCTGTGTATCGTGGACGTCTCAACTGTGCCACATGCTGGGACACCGCAGGCAGGCCGGCGCCTCTGCCCGGACCGGGGGAGAGCAGGGGCTGATCCGGGGCCGCAGCAGCCCCGGGGCGCTCCGAGCCCCGCGCGGTTCGGAGCCCCGCGCGCGGGGCGGGCGCGGCGCAGGCGCTGCGGGCGGGGGCGGGCCGGGCGCGGGGCTCCGCCCGGGCGGGGCGGGCCGGGCGCGGGGCGCCTGCGCTGCCGTAGCGGTCCCTGGGCCGCCCGTCCCGGCCGGGTCGCTGTGGGTGCGGGGGGCGGCGGTGGCCCCGGTCCCGAGCCCCCCACCCGCCGCTCCGCAGCCGGGACCCCGCCTCGCCTGCAGCTGCTGCCGCCCCTCCCGGGGGCTCCGGGTAAGCCGCTCCCGCCTTGTTCCTACGGGCGCCCCCCGCCCAGCGCTCCGCATCCTCTCCCCGCCCTCCTCTTTCCCTCCTTCCCCGCGGGCCCTTTGCCTCTCCCGGGGAGCGGAGCGGGGGCGGCGGCGCTGCGGGCCCGGGGCCGGCGGGGGTTGCCTGCTCCTCCTGTGCTGGTGGCTCGGGCCCCCTTTGTCCGCTCCGGGGATGCTGCCGGGCCCTTGCGCCGCTCGGGCCACGCCGGTGTCACCTCCCCGCCGAGCCCCGCTCCGTCCCGCTGCCCCCGGGCTGGTCGGTGGGCTCTGAGCGCCCATCCCTGTGAAAGGGGCCCCGAGCACTAACAGGTGGTTTGGCACCGATGCTTTCTCTTTTGTTCCCCTTCCCTTTTTATTTCCCTTGCGCCCCTTTCTGTCAGAGAATTTTCCTGGTTTGTTCTCTAGGAAGTGAAAACCGCCCGTGGCTTTTACGGCTCCCACTCACAGCCACAGAGTGTCTAACCCTATCTCTGGGGGTGCAGCCCCCATTTCTGGGCGTGTAACCCCCATATCCAGGGGTACTCACCTCTGGGGTTGTAACTCCATATCCAGGGATACTCGCAGAACGTGAGCCCTTCCACTCGTGTCTGCCACTCTGAGCTGCTCTTGCATAAAGCCACGATTCCACCTCACATAAAGACACAATTCCATCTCAAAAGCCACCCAGCTGGAGATGGTCACCAGCTCCCGTCCCACGAGGAACCTGTGAAGACAGCAACACGTAGCTGCTGTCTGGGAAGGAGGTGGTTTGCAGGGCCCTGCCTCGTAAAGATCTGCAAAAAGTGAACAGAAAGAGTCGTTTGAGCGTGTTGGCAGCACCCAGGGTTATAAAAATGGGAAGTGTCTCACCTATTTTGTCTGCAATTTCTAGTAATAGTTGCAAAACTCTGTTACCTTACTGCAGGTTACATGGTGTGCAGGAGAAGCAGGGTAAGGTGTAGTTGTACATTTGAAATCTTTGAGGTTTTTTAATGCATATCAGGAAATAGAGCTGGAATGTCAGATACACTGAAGCTGCTACACTGCAGTATTTATATACTGTATTCTCAGAAAGGATATTAAAATACATATATCTTTCTTAGAAAGAAATATGTCAGATACTTACCCTGGGGTTTGGGTTTTTGGCTATTTTTTAAACTACAACTTGCTCAAAGGCAGTGGTCCTCAGGATTTGGCCAAATTTCTGTGAGAAAACATCTAGTAAAAGTGCTTAAGGACAACTAAATGCCCTTTTCACTCATTCCTCAGTTGCTCTCTTATTGGGATAATTTTCAGGATTTAGATAAATTTCACACCAGAAGAGCCAGTAAGCAACTGGTGGAATTATTTCTGCAAGGGTTATGGGAAGAATAACTTCTGGATTAGATGTTTCAGTGTGATATTCCTGAATTTTGAGCATTCATTAAAGATAGAATGTGGTGGCAGCAATAAACATTTGCCGTGCTGGCTGAAATTGTGGTTTTTGAGGCACAAAGTTTCTTAAGCTTCCTTCCCTCTAATTTCAGATCAAAAAATGTTCAAAACAGGAAGTTAGACTTGTACCTTTTATTTTGTAAGACTTTTCCCTGCTTAGCTTAGACTGCTGATCTTTGTTGTTAAAATCTGAACTCTGTGATTAAGCATCACTTAACGGGGATGGATTCTTGTTTTGAAGATTATTTGTCATTTCTAATGTTTGATGTTCCTCCCTTCTCCTTTCCTACCAGCCATGGCCATGACAGGCCCTACACCGTGCTCATCCATGAGTAACCACACCAAGGAGAGAGTCACAATGACAAAGGTGACATTGGAAAACTTCTACAGCAACCTCATAGCTCAGCACGAGGAGCGAGAGATGAGGTACAAGTCCTTCTTGTTTCCCTTCCATACTGGTTAAGAGCCACTTTATATTGAATTAATTCCATTTTAAAAGCAAAAATAATAAAATCGCAGACTGGTTTGTGTTGGAAGGGACCTTAAAGCTCATACAGTTCCACTCCCTGCCATGGCAGGGACACCTTCCACTATCCCAGGTTGCTCCAAGCCCCATCCAGCCTGGCCTTGGATAGGGATCCAGGGATCCAGGGCACCCTTTGCCAGGGCCTCAGCACCCTCACAGCCAAGAATTCCTTCCCAATATCCCACCTAACCCTGCCCTGTGGCAGTGGGAAGCCCTTCCCTCTTGTTCTGTCCCTCCAGGCTCTTGTTCCCAGTCCCTCTCCAGCTCTCCTGGATGCCCTTTAGGCCCTGGAAAGGGCTCTGAGCTCTCCCTGGAGCCTTCTCCTGTCCAGGCTGGGCATTCCCAGCTCTCCCAGCCTGGCTTCAGCTCTTGTAGCATCTCTGTGGCCTCCTCTGGACTTTCTCCAGCAGCTCCAGCTCCTTCCTGTGCTGGCCCTGGGGTTGGAGTTACCTCTGCAGGTGGGGTCTCACCTGAGCAGGGCAGAGCGGCAGAATCCCCCCTGGAGCCATGATATTTTCTGAAAAATCCTTTCCTTAGGATTTTTTTCTCCTGAGAAGCTGAGAGGCCTCAGGAACAAAATGTAAACAGTGGTTATCTGCTGCTGTGGAATGCAACAGGTGCATCTGTGATTGGTCTCATGGGGTTGTTTCTAATTAATGGCCAATCACAGTCAGCTGGCTCAGACTCTGTCAGAGACACGAGCCTTTGTTATCATTCTTTCTTTTTCTATTCTCAGCTAACCTTCTGATGAAATCCTTTCTTCTATTCTTTTAGTATAGTTTTAATATAATATATATCATAAAATAATAAATCAAGCCTTGTGAAACATGGAGTCAGATCCTCATCTCTTCCCTCATCCTGGGACCCCTGTGAACACGGTCACACCCCCCTCCCCTGCTGCTCACACTGGGGGATCAGCCCAGGGCTCAGTGGGGTCTGCACTGGGGCATGTCCAGCTCTGCCTCACCAGCACCCCCAAATCCTTGTGCCAGGGCTGCTCCCAGTCCATTCTCTGGATTTTGCTGGGATTGCCCTGACCCATGTGCAGAAGACAATGCAGGGAGCAGGGAGGGGCTGCTGTGAGGAATCACTCAGTGCTGGGACTGACCTGAACCTGGGGCACCTCTTTTAAGTCCAATCCAGCAATGGTCTGCACTGAGCTATGTGGCTTAACTTTGGTTGGAACCCTCTAAATTTGCTGAATATCCTCAATTGTAGCACTGGGACTTCTGCTGTTCTCCCAGCTTGCCATGCAGGCTATAACGAGAATTTGGAAAATGGTTCAGTGTTGGTTTGGCTTTGCTGCTTAACAAGCTCCCCAAAAAGCTCCCCAGTGCCTGCTCACTGCAAGAGCTGCAGAAACGAGGAAGCAGTTTAGAAATAAATACTAATGTGCAAAGATATTTGCTTCAAAGCTTCTGATGATTAAAGAGAGACTGAGGTCCAATTCAGGCAGAAAATATCACTGATTTAATTAGTTTCTTTCTCCTCACACAACTCTTGCCTTTAAAATTTAGGTACTTATTATGAGCACTGTTGTGTATTCCTAAAATCTCAATTTTTTTTTTCTGTTTAGGATCAAGACCTTGTCTGAACAAACAGACTGGACTTAATAAGTTACGTTTTTTGTAGCAACACATGTCTGGGGGTGTGTAATTTGGAGTTTAAATGGTGTTGACACTGTACACTGAAGTGCAGATTGACCCTATTAGGGATATTTGGGGGAATTTCAGCATGGCTTTGGCATCACTCAGTCCTGCTGAGCTGTTTAATTCTGTGTAATTCAGACTTTGCTACTGGAGTTGCTGGTTTGTGTGGGTTGGGGTCACTGGGCAGGGCTCACTGGTACTTGAGCAAGAGCATTTTCATTGTGCCCGATTCTGAAATGATAACCCCAAATATTATCACATCACAGCAGCTGCAGAGAGCCCCAGGAGACAGGAAGAGGATCTTGCAAAGAATGACTTGCAGAAAGAAGGAATTTTTTAGTATATTTGTAATGTCCCAAACCACCAGACCCTGTTCAGCCAGCTGTTAATACGACTGGCACTGGGAAAAAGTTCCAGAAGATAATCATTACAAATGTCCCCTGAAGTCATTCCCCTTCTAAAGTCTTGCTTCCTCCTTTCTTTTCTCCCAAATAATCCTTTTGTACTAAGACTGTAAATATTTCTGATTCTTTAAGGGGGAGAACATGTACAGACAAGTTTCCTCTTCCCAAATATTTGGAGTATTTCAGGGATTAGGAAATCTAAGATAACTTTTCTCATTTTGCATGTGAATAGTTTGAGATGCAGAGAAATTTTAAATGGTTTTGAATACCAATTCTTCCTGGAAAAAGTGAAATTTTGGTGTTTAAATGCTTCTTATGGCTCTGGCCTGAAGTGACTTGCCCAGGTGTCAGAGAGAGATAAGAACAGAACCCAGATCTCTCAATTTGTATTTGTGTACAGCAAAAATGTACACTTGAATAACTTGTGGAACTCAAGGCACGTTTGGTTTACTAAAACCAGAGAAGACAGGGTTGGAATTATAAAACTGCATAGTAGATTCTTCAAAATTAATTTCCTGTCTGAGTCTCTTGTACATCTTTACCCTCATAACTTGCTGGCACAGACTAGAGGCTGTGGATTTGTGCACCTTGTTAAGAAACAAAGTTAATGATTCAGCCTGGGTTTTTTCCTAATTTAATTTCAAAAGCATAGTTAATGATTCAACCTTTATTTTTCTAATTTGTCTCTGCTCTAGACAAAAGAAACTAGAACAAATGATGGAAGAAGAAGGCCTAAAAGACGAAGAGGTAATGAATATGGAAAAACTATCTTAATGGTTAAATACAAGAAATTTTCTTTTTCTAAATGGAGATCTGGGATCTTTCCTTGGAATTGCTGTGGTCCCTGTGGAAGCCACCTGCAGAGCTCTCACTGGGGTCTCTTAAACTCTAGAAAAGAATCAGGAGGTCGGCACATGCACAGAAGGAGACGGAGTTCCTTCGCCTGAAGAGAACCAGGCTTGGACTGGAGGACTTTGAGTCTCTCAAAGTAATAGGCAGAGGAGCATTTGGAGAGGTGAGTCCAGAAAAAAAATGGCTACATGTGTTTTTAACTGGCTCTGGTGTTTGTTAAAGACTTGCTCAGTTTATACAAGCAAAAGGAACAACCACAGATTGACTTTAGCTGAACAGTCACGTGCAGCTGGTTTTTTACCTGATAAATGCTGGTTCAACACATCCTGTGCTTTAAAGGAAAGAGAATGGTGTTGAAAATGATCTGATGGACAATAAAATACAGGTTTGCAGTGGGATTTAAAGGTGAACTTCTGGGGCTGGACTTAGGGAGAGGGAGAGGGCCCTTGCAAAGTCTCTTCTGGTGGCCTTCAGAGAAGGGGCTTTGGACCACCTGCTTTAGGTGTATATTTTTTTCTGATTTAGAGATGGGGTAATTGAGAGGTGTTTTTAAAACTTTTATTCTGTTTTTAGTGTCATGTGAAGAGTGAGACAATGCAGATATTATAATTTACACCATCACAATCAGAAGTTAACTATTTCTTAATTACAATATATTATAAGTGTTTCTTGGTCTATCAGTTTTTGCTGCCCTATGTTGTAAATGCTTTAAAGCTAGTTATCTAAAATTACTCTTGGTGGGCATTATATATATATATATATAAATATATAAAAATGTATTTATATATTATGATATAAATATTTATATAAGAATATATAAATACATTGTACATATATATTATATAAATATATAAAATATCTTTATTTATATATATTTACAATGTATTTCTTTTAAAACTCGTTTCTAATTCTATTTTTCTCTCAACAATGTTTATCCTATTCCATAATACTTCTAAGTTAATATTTCTTATCTTATCCTATTCCATAATATTTCTAAGTTAATATTTCTTATCTTATCCTATTCCATAATATTTCTAAGTTAATATTTCTTATCTTATCCTATTCCATAATATTTCTAAGTTAATATTTCTTATCGCAAAGTTCATGTACCAATGCATACTGTGTGAACTTTCTATTAAACTTTTAAGAATTCTTTACAAATCTGTTTCCTACAGGTGTGAAGCACTCGTGGTCCTCTGTTAAAATAACTGCAGCTCTTAGCATTAACAGGACTTTCTGCACTGTGTAATGCTTCTTGTGTTTAACAATCTGAGATGATTTAATGAAATGGAAGCCAAGGGCTTGATACCCAACTTTGTGAAGAGCTGTGCTGGGTTTGATCAATCTCTGTGTGCCCCCAGGTGCGCCTGGTGCAGAAGAAGGACACGGGGCACGTTTATGCCATGAAGATCCTACGCAAAGCTGACATGCTTGAGAAGGAGCAGGTGAGGAACACCCCGAGCAGGAGCTGTGCCATGGATCGCTCTGTGCTGTGTGCAGAGCAGGAATAGGATCCTGTGCTTCAGTAGCTAAAAATTCTGGGGGTTTTTATGTCTTTTCTTATAGAAGAAATAAGTCAAAAAAATCTCTGAATTCTCAGGGAGTTCTTTTCAACACAAAGTCCCGTGCAAGTGATTCAGTGCAGGCTTCAAGGCCAGTGTTTTACTGCACTTCTGACTTGCAGGATCAGATATAAATATCAGAGATACAACTGCAGGAGCTGTACCATGGATCACTCTGTGCTGTGTGCATCTGTGCTTCAGTAGCTACAAATTCTGGGATATTTTTTGTGTCTTTTCTTATAGGGGAAATAAGTCAGAAAAATCTCTGAATTCACAAGCACTTCTTTTCTAGTGGGCTCTTTCAACACAAAGTCCTGTGCAAATGTAGGCTTCAAGGCCAGTGTTTTGATGCCCTTCTGACATACAGGATTGGATATAAATATCAGAGATACAACTGCAGGAGCTGTACCATGGATCACTCTGTGGTGTGTGCATCTGTGCTTCAGTAGCTAAAAATTCTGGGGGTTTCTTGTGTCTTTTCTTATAGAGGAAATAAGTCAGAAAAGTGAGAAAAATCTCTGAATTCACAAGGACCTCTTTCCTAGTGGGCTCTTTCAACACAAAGTCCTGTGCAAATGATTCAGTGTTTTACTGCACTTCTGACTTGCAGGATCAGATATAAATATCAGAGCTACAACTGCTGGAATTCAGACTCAGAGACATAAAGCAGCAGCATTTAACATATTTAAAGCTTTCCTTTGCTAGTACTTCTGGATATATAATGATCTGGGACAGTCGTGTTCAGCACTGGGATGAAGCTCTTTTTAAAAAGAAATCTAATGATTAGGTATATTTGTAAAGAATTGAGATTTTTGTATATAGGATTTATATAATGTACAGGTTTACTATATATAGAGACATATATATATTATATATAGGTGTATATGTATTATATATAGGTGTATATATAATAGGTATAAATATATTTATGTAATCAGCCACATGTTGAATGTTCTGATAGTGTTTCTACCGTTGTGCAGAAATTTGACTTTTGTCTTCTCAATATTTGATGCTGTTCAGAATAATAATTGAATTGCCTGTGAAATATATGAATTTAATAAAACTTACCCAATGCACTGTGTGTGTCCAGGTTGGCCACATCCGTGCAGAACGGGACATCCTGGTGGAAGCAGACAGCTTGTGGGTTGTGAAGATGTTCTACAGTTTCCAGGACAAGCTAAACCTCTACCTGATCATGGAGTTCCTGCCTGGAGGTAACTCTGGAATGCAAGGGCTGCTCTCCTTTTGTTTGGGGATTGCTAATTGCTTCATTACAAATGCAGTCTGGGACGAGAGTGCACGTGGTGTTTGTACTGTACATCTGGAAGGGAAACAAGATTTCTGCTTTTTAGGGTACTGAAGTGTTTAGAGAGGCTTGAGGTTTCCTATTTGGGTCTTCAAGCTGCAGGTATTTAAACTTGGCTTTAATATTTTTCTGTTTAAACTTGGCTTTAATATTCTTCTAGTTCCTACCCTAGCTATGCCCTGGCTGTATAGAGCCACAGCATATCAGGTTTGGCAACCTCCAACCTGCTGGTTTTTGAATGCAGCAGAAATAGCTTTTTTCTAGAAATATCTTCAAACTCAGTGAGAGTGGAGGCTGTGTGTTCACCTCTGGGGGGTTTCCAGGTGACATGATGACATTGCTGATGAAGAAGGACACTCTGACAGAAGAGGAAACTCAGTTCTACATTGCTGAGACCGTGCTGGCCATTGACTCCATCCACCAGCTGGGATTCATCCATCGTGACATAAAACCAGACAACCTCCTCCTGGACAGCAAGGTATGGGCTGGCCACGAGCAAAAAGGCCTTGTGATTGCTCATATTGACCTGAAGGGCTGTTGACAGTTGTGGAAGAAGATGGTGCTTCTTTATTTAGCCCCGTTCCTTCCAGCTTTTGAGGGGCAGATCTGCCAAATTGCCAGGGAAAATCCCCAAAAGCCAGGAAAGACCCCAGCTCCACTCAGACCTTGAGCTCTTCTGACAGCTGTTTAAAGTATTTTTGGCTATTTCAGATGCAGTTTAAAGCACGTGGTTTCAGTTCCCTCTTAGGCAAAGCTGTTTCCCTTTTCTCTCACATCTGTTCCACTCCCACTTGCCAGCTCTGGTCGTACCAAATGTGAAGGACGTGGCTGTTCCAGTAGCCAGGCTGAGAGTGGAGAACCTCCCTCAGGATCAGGCTGTACCCCTGAGGGCTGCCCTGGCTACCTGGTTATTGCAGGCACTTTGCAGAAATCCCAGTTGTTTCAGTGTCCTCCTATTGCTCCAAGTTTGCCTAAAATTAAGATTTCTTGGAAAGAGTTTGCCAGCAGTAAATAACAAGTTTCCCACTGCTGTGTAATGCACTGTTGGAATTACTGCAGAATCCCAGGATGGTCTGGGTTGGAAGGGACCTTGAAACTCATCCTGTTCCACCCCCTGCCATGGCAGGGACACTTTCTGGTGTTCCAGGTTGCTCCAAGCCCCATCCAACTTGGCCTTGGACACTTCCAGGGCTGGGGCAGCCACAGCTTCTCCAAGCAGTGTGCCCAATTCAGAATGTTCACCTCTAGACATGCCTACATTTAGGACTTTTGAAAAGGAGGTATATTTTATAGATACACCTCTAAAAATTGCTTGTGGTCAGTGTGGTCACGTTATGCACCAGGACAGATTCAATCACTGAACTGAGGGTGATTTTTATGTCCTGGGGCCAATACACAACCCAAGGACTGCAGCTGCCTCTGGAGATGTTTCCTTTTGCCCTGAAGTGGTTGGGAACTTGCAGAGCAGAGGCTTGCTGAAGTAAATCGGCACTGGGCTCTCTCTGTGGAGTAGCAATGGGAGTGTTGATGGTTTCATTCCCTGTACACATTCAGTGTTGGGTTTAAAAAAGGAAAGCAAAGGACATTGAGGGGCTGGAGCATGTCCAGAGAAGGGAATGGAGCTGGGGAAGAGGAAGGTGCAGCCAGGTGGGGGTCAGGGTCTTCTGCCATGTCTCAAGGGCAAGAATGAGAGGAACTGGCCTTAAGCTGTGCTGGGGAGGTTCAGATTAGATATTAGATTTTTTTTTTCTCTGCAGGAATGGTCAGGCATTGGAATAAATAGCCCAGGGAGGTGGTGGAGTCACAGTCTCTGGAAATGTTCAAGAGGCATCTGGATGTGACACTTGGGGACATAATTTAGAGGTGTTGAGGGTGGTGTTGGGTTCTCTTCCAACCTTGCTGTGATTTACTATGATAATGTCTTATATTGGGTGTTTATTTTGTTTTGCTTATTTCTAGGGCCACGTGAAACTCTCAGATTTTGGTCTGTGTACTGGACTGAAGAAAGCCCACAGGACAGAATTTTACAGGAACTTGAATCACAGTCTTCCCAGTGACTTCAGTAAGTTCTTTGGCTCCAAAGGGTACCTGGGTGGTTGCTCTTGGGTCCTGACAAAACTCATTTCAGTGTGGGGAGTCTAATAATCAACTTTACATCTTGAGGTGGATTTTCATTTTCTGTAAAATCATTTCAGTTACTTTAAACCCATTTTTATTTCGAGAAGTTTGTCTCTGAAACAAACTCTGCTGTAGCTTTTTGCATGTGTAATAAAATGAGAACTCAGTGAGTTGGTGGCTTCTGGCTGGATCTCATTACTGAAATGAATAAACCAGCACAGTCTCTGAGTATCCAGGATTATTCTGGAAGGGAAGAACTTGGATCATGGAGTTACATCAACCATGAAAGCATGATTTGCTAATGAAAGGCTCAATTAGATGTTGCCCATATTTCATGGGTTTGGAAGTTGCTGAGAGGTTTAGGTTTGAGGCATTGACACACATCTTAAATGAGATCTTTAGTGTAGTGGTAAAGATATTTTGGGGGTAAAAATATATTGAGTGACCAGTAGGATTCAGTCACAGCTATTGAATCTCCTTCAGCTTTCCAGAACATGAATTCCAAGAGGAAAGCAGAGACTTGGAAGAGGAATCGCCGGCAGTTGGTGAGTAGGTTCCACCTGCTTGGAGATGTTCCTGCTGAGGTGTTGCATCCACATGGAACATGGATTTGCATGGAAGTTTTTAATGCATCTGAGTTCTGGACAGTCCTGAAAGGAAAAGATTCAGACATTTTTTTTTAAAAAAGAAGAGGAATGACTCTAGTTTGTCCTTCATCCATCTGCTGAACAGCTGGTGACATATGTGCAGAGATAGCACTGCCATAATTATTTACATGGATATCTGAAGTCTCCCAGCCAAAACGATCAGTTCTTGCCACTTCCAGTCTCACAAAGGGCAGCTGACCCATTCCAAGGTGACCCATTCCAGGGCAGTGATACCCTCCCCTGTTTTCCTGATGCTATTTTAAGACTCTTTCACATGAAAAAGTTAATTTTGTCTCTACATATTTTGGAAGAAAGGCTTTAAACACCTTTGCTAAAGGATCTTAGAGACAATCTGGTGTCTTCTCAAAATAACCACTGTTGTTTAAGTTCTCGTGTCCATGTCAGGCAGTTTTCCCTGCAGATGCATAACTGATGGTGTTTGTTCCAGGCTTTTTCTACAGTGGGAACTCCAGATTACATTGCTCCTGAGGTTTTCATGCAGACTGGATACAACAAGCTGTGTGACTGGTGGTCCCTGGGGGTCATCATGTACGAGATGTTGATTGGTAAGGAACAGGCAGGGCAGGCTGGAGCTGGGAATGGTGGAGCAGGACATCACCTGTATTCATAGAATCCCAGACTGGTTTGGGTTGGAGGGGACCTTAAAGCTCATCCAGTGTCACCCCCTGCCATGGCAGGGACACCTTCACTATCCCAGGTTGTTGCAAACCCCATCCAGTTTGGCCTTGGACACTTCCAGGGCTGGGGCAGTCACAGCTGCTCTGGGCAGCCAATTTCTGTGCTTGGGGTCAAATTCTCACAGCATCCACTCCTTGCCTGGTCTCTGTGGTGTGTTTTGGCTTCAGCAATTAATTTTGCTTGATCCAAGATGATATTTTTGTTTCTTTTCAGGTTATCCACCATTCTGTTCTGAGACTCCTCAAGAGACATATAAGAAAGTGATGAACTGGAAGGAGACCCTGACATTTCCTCCAGAGGTTCCAATCTCTGATAAAGCAAAGGATCTTATTTTAAGGTGCCAGCCCCATGGTTTGCCAGTTAATACCACACTAATTTTCTTGTCTTGTCCCTGTATTCTGTGCCTCTCATGGCTTGTTTCACATGGAAAACCCTGATGCTACAAACTGTTATGCACATGCATCAAATGCTGAACTCCCTTGTCAAATACTTTTGTCTCTCGGGCCATTTAGTGGTTCCCTGACTAAACTGTGCTAAAAAGGAGTTCCCATGGAAGTGCTACTACTCTGGCAAAATGTTTCTGCTCCTTATTTTGCCTGCAGCCTTCTCATGGAAGGATACAAGTTCAATCCTTTTGACAGAGCTGACTTCTTGCAACAGCAATGATTCTGCCTTTGTATGCACTGGAGCATACAAATGTGTCCCAGTGCTTGCTGACTCATTTGTACTTCAGTATCTATTCTCAGGACAGAAATATAAATGTCTGTTTTTTTAGGCTGTGTATGTTCTCCTGCTCTACTCTGGTCCTGAAATAGAAAGGTTACATTATCCTGTTGTGAAGGAGTAGCACTTCTTAACTGTGGCATTGGACATGACATTCCTATACATAACTTTGTGTGTTGGTTTTGCTGTGGAAGTTCTTAGTCTGCTCCATTTATATGTTAAAAAACTGCAGCAATATCAGTTCAGAAAGCTGTTCCATTTCTGGATGGAATGCTTTCGTTTTCATTCTCCCTTCATTTTCATTCTTCCTTCCATCCCAGATTTTGCTGTGAATGGGAGCACAGAATTGGTGCATCTGGTGTGGAGGAAATAAAGAGTAACCCATTCTTTGAAGGGGTTGATTGGGAGCACATCAGGTAAGATGCTTTGCAGAAAAGCAACTGCTCTTCTCTAGGGACTGCTCAGGCCAGCCCTGGTCTGCAGCAGGGAGCAGCTGACTGGCATTTATCACATCCAGCTGTGGGTGAGAGCATTTTGTTCTCTACCTGATGCTTGCTGAGGTTTAGGTACCTTCAGTCTTGATTCTGTTAAGAAATGCAAGGTGGCTGAACCCTTCTTTGTCTGCCTTTGAAATCTCAATGCTTCATCTGCTCTTCTTGGCAGAGAGAGACCTGCTGCGATTTCCATAGAAATTAAAAGCATTGATGATACCTCAAACTTTGATGAATTTCCAGAATCTGACATCCTTAAACCAACAGGTAAATGATTGTTTCATTCTCTGTGTAAACCTTCCTCTTCTCCTGTAAAATAATCCTTCTGTTAGTCAGATCTTACTAGATACTGATTAATTTTTACCATGACCAAATAGCTTGGAAGCTTTGTGGTGCAGGGGGTGCAAGCTGGAATTTGGAGGAGATGCAGGCTTGTAAATGATGTCGGAGTTGCCTGAGAAAGGGCAGCTCTCAGAGGCAGCAGAGCTTCCAGAAAGTTCAAATCTCAGCAGGGCCTGAGAGCCCAATGCTGCCAGTTCCCCTCGGTGCTGATTCCTGCTGGCACTTGGAGTAGGGGTGGGGAAGGGTGGAACTCATGGGGATGTTTTGCTGTGAATCTCTGAAGGATCACAGCATAGCCACACATTTGCTCCATGAGGTTAAAAACAGAATCCCAGGCTGGTTTGGGTTGGAAGGGACATCCCACTCCACTCCCTGCCGTGGCAGGGACACCTTCAGTATCCCAGGTTGCTCCAAGCTTGTCTAACCTGGCCTGGAACACTTCCAGGGATTGGGGCATCCACCACCTCTCTGGGCAACCTGTGCCCGTGTTTCATAGCTCACATTGTAAAAAATTTCTTCTTTCTGTCATCTGAATCTGCCCTCTTCTAGCTTACAATGCTTGTGCCACGTCCTGTGTCCCAGCAGTTCTTTCCTGGGGTTGAAGCATGAAGCTGCATCTGCGTTTAGGATTTTTTTTTTCCTTTAGAAACATTCATCCAGTGTTTTATATGAAAATAAACTTTGCAGCTCCAGAGGATAATTAATTCTATTTCTTCTGTGTCTTCCCAGTGGCAACAAGCAACCACCCAGAGACAGACTACAAGAACAAAGACTGGGTTTTTATCAATTACACCTACAAGCGTTTCGAGGGCCTGACAGCCCGAGGAGCAATTCCATCCTATATGAAAGGAGGGAAGTAACACAGCTTTACCTGGGACTTCTGAGCTGTGGAATTCTGTTGCTGTACTTTGGGTTTATACCCATAAAGGAACGTGTTCTTTTTTTTCAAAGAAAACTTGAGGGCTATCAACTCTTGGAGAAGACTTCAGGACCCTGTTTTGTTACACACCTGGTTGTTATTAAGGATTTTTTTTTTCCCTGCGCCATTGAAAAATTCCACATGTTTGCATCATCTCTGCTGCCAGCACCTTTTGCTGCTTCAGGAGCAAGTTTTTTTTTATATTCTTTGCCAGACTGTCCAGTCCATTGGGAGATGACAGCAAGCTTTCCCTTTGGCATTGCAAACCACGGGATTCCATAGGACTGCATCCAGTCCTGCATTAAGTGACAAACTCACTCTGCCAATTCTGCCAGCACTGTTTGCCCAGCAGTTGAGGACTCCAGGACAGAGGAAACAAAGCAATAATTGAAGCTTGAGACAGACAACTCTCCAGGAAACTGTCTAGCAGAAGGACAAAACTCAGATTGCCTTAACCTTACTTTGTAGTGCTGTTTTTATAATGCTCCCTGGAAGCCTCTTCAATAGCATTTCTCAGCTCTGTCACTGTGGCCCCCAGTTCTGGTGCACTTTACTTTTGGTACTAAGTGACCCTCAAGCCATTTAATATTTTTTCTAAATTAAAAATTTTTGCAACACTTTTTCCTTCCTAAATAGAGGAGAAATGGGCCATTTCCCTCCACTGAGTGCTGAGTTTTTGGTTACTGTATGTCAGGATGGATCCATAAACAATGCAGATAAACTACAGCTGGTCACATAAGTAGGTCTGGAATTAGAGCAGAGGGAGGGAATTCCAGGAACCTGATCCTTGGTGGGCAAATTGTGCACAGCTGGGCCAGCCCTGAGGTTCCCCAGGCTGGCTGCTGCTGTTTCTCAGCCACCTCTGAGCTCTGCTGCATCTTCAGTGGTTTAAAGGCCAAATCCATCTTCTGTGGCCTTTTTGCTGTTGGTTTTGAGCAGAACAGGATCAGAATGTTGCTGATGGAGCCTGCCTGGTGCTCCCTCACAGAGCTGCTCTTGCTGTCCTGGCTGTACCATCTGTACCCAGAGTGTTCCATGGATGGTGCTCATGGGGTCACTTTTGGGGCACTGGAACCCACCATGTCCACTCATTGATTGTTGCCTACTCTATTTACATACATTCAGTTCTGATCAGGGTCTCTCCAGGAGAGCCCCAAAGTGCCTTTCCTTGCCTAAGCCTCTCTCAGAACACGACAGCATTTTGAGAGGGAGGATTCTGCCTCAGCTGAGCTTTTCCTAATTTGTTTTTCTAACCACAAGCTCCACGTTGTGCCCATTTGTAGTTAACTCTGTGCTTCCAGGGGCAGATGGCATTAACCCATGGGCCTACATGGTTCCAGTCTGGTATTTACAATCAGATATTAAAAATACAATTCAATGAGTTTTCTAAAAGCATGTCTCAATTCAAATTGTCTTGGATTCCTGCAAACTTCTCTTGGTGCTGAACACTAACTCTGGAGTACAAATAAGACAAAGCTCCAGTGATGTCTTATAGGAAAAAAAAAAAAAAAAAGAAAGGCTTCCAGGTCTGTTTAGTCTTGACTTTCTTGATTAGAAAATGAAACAAAAAAAAGGCTTCCAGGTCTGTTTAGTCTTGACTTTCTTGATTAGAAAATGAAACAAAAAAAAGGCTTCCAGGTCTGTTTAGTCCTGATTTTCTTGATTAGAAAATGAAACAAAATGGATTTGTAGTGTAACTTTTTTTTTATATAGGTGCTTTTAGGGAATGTTTACCTAGATGTCTCTTGACTCGAGTGCCATCCCCAAGGACAGGTGGGGGACTGCCAGTACTGTACAGAACTCATCAGGGTCCTCCCCTCACCACCCCTGTGCTTTTTGTACATGTCCTATGAGTTCATGACTTGCCATAAGCAGTTCAGACAGCAGCTGGATCCTAGCAAGCTGAAATGCAAAACCAGCCTTAATTAGAAGTCCCAGGATCTCTGTAGTCAGAAGGGCTCACTCGGATGGATAAGGGCTCATGGAAGGAATGACTTACAGGATCAGGCTTTCAACAACTCATCCCTACATCACTTTCTGCTCCTTTTTAACTTTGCATGAAGGACTGATACCAGCTTCTCAAACTGTTCCATCCTTATCCTGCAGTTTCTTCTAGCCATTTGAAAATGTTGCCTTATAAACCATTGGAATTAATGTAAGACCATTTTTCTTTCAATTCTTAACAGCTTAGTTACTGCCTTAAAATAAAAACAAAAATAAAAATCCTTTGAAGCTGCTGTAGATTAGGAACAAATGATTTTGAGATAATAGCTGTATTCTTAGCCCTTTACTGAAAGGGACCAGCATTTTTATTTATAAATACCAAAGAAGAAGCTAAACAATTTTAAGTTGTGATAAGTTGCTGTGAAAAACCAACTCTCTAGTACTGTGTATTGTGCATTTTTAGTGCTGTGTTTGAAGTGGGACCCCTCAGCTGTGTCACTGGAGTCCAAGGTGAAGTTTTCAAAGGCATGAGGAGCAGTTGGGTACCTCATTCCTGTCGTCTTCCAGCAAAAGTTGGATGTCTTTGAATCCAACACCTTTGCAGTGGGAGGTTCTGTATCCCAGGTGCACTGCAAGCCTGCATCCTGTTCCAGTTTTGTACCAACATTAGGGAAAAAAGTGTCTCCTACAGTGTCTCCTTCCCAGGATCCACACTTCACTGCTAACAGTAAGGATTTTGTATGCCTGATACATCTCCCATGGTAGCCAAACATTTTTACATTTTTTGTGTTTTGAGGTTCTTAGTATCTTTTACCTCTTTCTTTTTTTTTTTTTAAGCTGCAGTTGCTGGAGTTGTAGAAGTAATTCCAGTCTGAATTTCCAATGGATCTGAACACCTTATGCTGCCAGTTCATCTCTGTATCATGCCTAGCACAAAGCTGCACTAAGTGTTTCTTATCACTGTGCCCTGACTCTGCCTTAACCTCGAAGTTGAAAAAGTGTTCTGTAAATATTTAAAAGCTGTTACAAAATTGCACTGTACAATTTGGCAGGTGTAGTCAACTTTTTATGGAGCGATCTCATTGTGTTGTGTAAATAAAATCCTCTTAGTAAACACACTCTTGTTGGTACGTTGTGTTTTACAAACAGGAATCGGGGAATCCTGGAATGGTTTGGGTTGGAAGGATTTAAAGCTCATCCATTCCAGCCCCTGCCATGGCAGGGACACCTTCCACCATCCCAGGTTGCTCCAAGCCCTGTTCAGCCTGGCCTTGGACACTTCCAGGGATGGGGCAGCCACAGCTGCTTTGGGCACCTGTGCCAGGGCCTGCCCACCCTCCCAGGGAACAATTCCTTCCCAATATCCCATCCATCCCTGCCCTCTGGCAGTGGGGAGCCATTCCCCTTGTCCAGCTCCTGATGAAGAGTCCTCCACTTTTCCTGTAGCCCCTCCAGGTAGTGGAAGGTGCTGTGAGGTCTTCACACAAGTCCCACCTTGTTCAAACTGTTAGTGCCCTTCCCAACCTTCATCAGGAGAAGCCTGGAAGTACATCCAAGGCTGAAGATGGAAATCAAAGCCAGATCTGCTCCAAAGCTGTTTTTTTTCTGAAGACAAGTAGGTAGAGGTGGAGAGCACTTTTCAGAGCACTGAACAAAACCACTGGGGGTTGTTAGAGATGCTGCAGTTTGTGGGTCGAGTGTTGTCTGCGCTGCCTTTAGAACATAACTGCAATGAGGTGTAGGGATGCAGTAAACTTTGGGGTCCTCTCAGCACAAATGGTGGGAACATCTCCCTGCAAACCAGGCTCTGATGCCAAACTACTCCTAAGACTTTGGAATCACCACCCACACTTATTTAATGAAGCAAAGAAACAAAACCTTGTAGCTCTCTATGCCCTGCCTGTTCTACTCCACATTTAAAACAATTGTTAAAGGAGCCAAACAAGTCACGTATAATTTATACTTTAATACGGAAAAGAAACCATACCTCTGGGGTCCATACACAGCACAGGAGCACTTCAGTACATCCAGAGTAAGACAAAAGTTGACCTTGTACTTGAAGTAGGTGACTGTGCGAGGAGGAAAAGCAAACACTTTTAAAATTTGGTTCAGTGTTCCAATGGAACCCACTCTACTAACGAAATTTAAAATCCAGAATGAATAATTACTTGGGAAAGCCAATAAACTACAGTGGGTAAGTGGTAAAATCTGCATGGAAATATGGGAGCTGGATAATGTGCACCCCATGCTGAAGGTCCAGTTGATTGCACAGGGAACCTCAAAATTCCTACAGGCACTGACAGTCTGTAACTCCCAAGAGGGCCTGGTGCAGTTCAATGAACTGCCTGAATCCTTGCAGAGGCTGAGCTGCCCCTGGGCTCAGGGACACACTGGGTGGGATTTGGTTTGGTTGGATATGGTCCTTTAGCTGCCAGATTCCAAAAGGTGCTGCTGAGGTGCAATTCTCAGCACCTGATGCCTTGACACAGTCTTGAAACAACACCCACACTTCAGTCCTTAGAGCAGAACGTGTGGAACCTCCAATTCCAGCTCAGCTGGGCAATACCAACACTCATTTACTTAGACCTGATACTGCTGGGGAAATAAATCCACACTGGAAAACAATCACAGAGCCTGGGGGACATCACTGCTGGGCACTCAGGGCCCAGGGACAAGTTCCACCACTGCTGGGCTCACCAGTGCTTCTGTTGTCCTGAGGAACAGCTCATACCAAGGCAAGGACTGGGGTTGGTCTGGCCCCTGGTGGAGGTTCATGGTCCATGTGTCTTCTTTTCTCTACCACATAAATAATTCATCTGGAGCAATAATGAGTGTGTGCACATCACCCCAGCTCTGTGCAGGCACCAAAGGACGCTTCTCTCTACTGACCCAATGACACACAGGGAGGAGTTTTCAAAAGTAGTCAAGAGAAATTTAGGCATCTGAACACCTAGGACTCTTGAAATCTTCCCGTAGGCACTTCTTTTTAGAAGAAATCTATTTGCTGCATTTGGGAAAGAAGCTAAGAATGGAAACTGAGAGAATGGAACTTGTATCCGTACTAATGGAAACTAAAATGTGCCTTGGCGGAGATTTGTTACTTGCAACTAAAAACTTCTGCTTGATCTTGTTATGTTACTTGCACTGAAAACCACAAACACCTTGGCAGCAACCAGCAGCAAACTTCACTGCTCAATTCACCATGCACTTGGCAGTCAGAAGGAGAACAATACAAATTTGCTTGATGTTGCAACCTGGCAAAAAAAAGATTAAACTTTCTAGGGCCAGACTGATACCTACATCTCAATTTTGCCAAGTCTGACCAGGTAACACCCATGAAATGCAGGTTTCAACACCTTTGCCAGAGCAGCACTGACCTGCCCAGCTTTGTGAGGAACTCTGTCCCTTTCCTTCTTGAATGGTTTCAGCTTTTCTTTGCACCAGCACCATGTTTAGAACTCTGGTTTGGGGACATAGAGCCTTTACATAGCCTCAGAAGGGATGGCTTTGGGAGGCAGCTCAGTTCTGGGTACCCTCAGCTGAGCTGGGGCAGTGCAGAACTCACTGTGTGCTCATTAGGGGTTAAACCAGCTCCTACAGGGAATTCCTCCATGGAACTCCCACAGCGAACTCAGTGCTGCAGGAGCAGGACTCCAATCCACCTGAGCTAAACCAGTCTGGAGTGTGCCTGTTCTTAATTCCCAGAGCCTGACATAGATCAGGATAACGCACTCAGAGCAGCAAAGGAGTTGTTCCCACGTATGTCCATTTTTCTCTTCTTAGGGCTGGTTTACTATTGGTATTTCTTACGTGTCTGACAGAAAAATGGCCCAGTCAGTTCCAAATTGGGAAGAAAGTAGGTGACTTTTTAAAGCTACTGCAGCAGCTCCTTGGAGAGTCTACAGCAATTCTGACTAAGGTTGATGAGAACAAGGATTTTACTCAGGTAGTAAACTGGGAGCTCCTCCACTGGCTTTGTTTGTCTTAGCAGGGGGATGGAGAAGACAACTCAAAGTCTTCAGTATGCACAGTTACCTCTAGAAAGCTTCTTACATCTATGTGGCTATTAACAGATTTATTTTATTGATAAAATATCAGCTACAGTCTTTTTTGGATTTTCCTTCAGCATGATCTACTCATTTTACTGAACTTAACAGAAAACATCCCTAAAAACAATGATTCCATCTCACAGAGAAGTACAGATGGGGAACTCCTGTGAATATGCTTCCTATGGAACTGGTTCCTCCTTCCTAGGGCAGCAGTACACCACGCTGGATCCAAAGCCAGGTGGCAGTGCAAACAGATTCCTCCATGCTCAGGCTTTGCTGCCACACTGTGCTACATTTCTGCTGGTTGATATAGAATATCGTCTGTCCTGCTTTGATGTTCACTCCTCTGTAACTCACAAAAACAAAGCTGTGCCTAATGGCAAAGGAAAGCTTTGTCTTGACAGGCCCAGAATTTCCTCTCTCATGTCCCACAAGACATTTCCACACTTGTGCTCTTCTTTCAGAAGTTTAGATAAAATATTCAGCACCCACAATCCGGAAGCCTTTGTAGTAGAAACAACAGGTCATTTCTTTTTGTCTGAGCAGACGTTGCTTTTGATTGCACAATTAAGACTATGGAGTGTGGCTCTTTATTAACATGCTTGAAATATGACAACGTAGTAAGAGCATGAACGAGGATAAAACACCTGGCAGGAGTCTGTGTCCCATCACCTGGGATGAAACCGTGGTGAGAATCTCCCACCTCCAGCAGGATTCTCCACCCTGAGCCACACTAATCCGGTAGATCATTAACAACCATTTGGGAGAAGGGGGCGTTCAGCCTGTCCAGTTCATCCACTTGGGGGGGGTGATGCATGATAACCTCGTGGTCCTCTGAGACATCATCCCCCACCGTGACCAGGTTTGTCAGGGATTTGCTGCGAACACACTGGAAATCCACGTGGCGGCTCTTGCCCTCCTCCTTCTCCCAGGACATCTGGATGAAGGGACGCTGCACGTAGTTGTAGATCACCTCAGAGCGGCCACCAGGTCTCCTCTTCACCTTCTCCTTGCACGTGGGGTACCCTGGAAACACAGAGAGCCACTCAGTTCCACTGCACCTCTCTGACTCACAAAGGGACAACAGGATTCCAGAACATCCAGGTAGGAGTGACAGTGGGGTCAGGGTGGGACACATGCACAACTCAGCTCAGATTCCACATTTAGCATAACTGGCTTGCAGAAGACTGTTCTCCTTTCCCCTGAAAAGGAGTCCTGGAAGGCTGGGCATTCTTCAAAAAGGAAAACTTAAAGCTCCAGGAGCAGGTCATCCCCATGTGCCAAAAGATGAGCCAGTGAGGATGAGAAGGAAAAAGGGCCAGATAAATCAGGAGGACTATGAGGATGTCATGAGGTTATGTGGGGAAAAATGAGGAGTTAAAGCTGAACAGGAGCTCAGGTAGGCAACAAGGCCATGGGCACCTGGGCTGTACCAGCCATGGTTCCTTCAGCAGGCCCAGGGCAGTGATTGTCCCCCTGTGCCGGGCACTGCTGAGGTATCTTGAGCACTGTGTTCAATTCTGGGCCCCTCACAAGACAGACATTGAGGGGCTGGAGCGTGTCCAGAGAAGGGAACGGAGCTGGGGAAGGGTCTGGAGCACCAGGAATGGCTGAGGGAGCTGGGAGGGCTCAGCCTGGAGAAAAGGAGGCTCAGGGGGGACCTTCTGTCTCTGCACAACTCCTGACAGGAGGGGACAGTTGAGGGGGTTGGGCTGCCAGGGAACAGGGACAGGAGGAGAGGGAACAGCCTCAAGCTGTGCTGAAGGGGTTTAAATTGGATATTATAGAAAATTTCTTCACCAGGGTTGTCGAGCCATGGCACAGGCTGTCCAGGGCAGTGGTGGAGTCACCATCCATGAAGGGATTTAAAAAAACATGTGGATGTGGCACTTGGGGATGTGGTGGGCTTAGCAGTGCTGGGTTAATGGTTGGACTCAATCATCTTAGAGGCTTTTTCCAACCTAAACAATTCTATGATTCTCTTGACAAGAGGGTGCAGCACTGTGTGTACTCAGCCTGCAGGTGCTGCACAGCACCAGCCATTCTGTGAGCAAACACAGCTGCTATAAAAATAAGTCTCCCAGGACAGAGCCCAGCATTCTCTAAGCTCCCTAAGGGAAAGCTTGGATCAGCAGGTGGAAACATTTGACTCCTGTTTCCTGTTTACTCATTTCTAAGGAGACAAGTCTTTCTCCTACATGTTATGTACCTTTCACTTTCCTTTAACTTTTAAGCCCCTTGGCCAATTTCAGTGGAACACGGCAGAGGTAAAGGAAAAACATGCTGAGTTTTAACTGGCTTTGTAAAGATAAACGTAAAACACAGAGTAAACAAGGAAATGCCTGGAGTGCAGAAGAAATCAGGCTTTGCTGACTGTGGAGTCACCTGAACGTGCATTTCACCTGCTGAAGCAGCACGTTACCTTCGATGCCAATGCGAATGTTCTTCAGGCCCCGTTCCTTCAACACAGCTTTTGCCACGTCCCGGTTCTCAATGTACTTGAAGAATCTGTACAGCTTGGAACTGTAAAGGACTTGAGAAATAAAAGGGGTGATTAGAATCAACAAAGAGGAACCTCCTCCCTGCTTCTGGCATGTCCTGCTGCGCCAAAAGCCAGGTGTGGATTCCAAGGATTATTTCAGGTGTCTGTTTTCCTCACTGGGATTAATTGCACTTCCTTTTGGGAGGGCAGAGATGCAAATCACAGTCTCGATAGACTGGGTGGTGATGGGAGTGTAAAGCAAAGAATATTCCCTCATTAAGGAGCTTGAAAAAGGCTAAGGGGAGGCAGAAACAGGAGGAAAAGTACAGTGAGTGCTGGGATCAGTTTTAACTAGCCAGGCATCCTGCCTCCAACAGCACCAGCTCATACAGAGCACACAAATCAGGGCTCCACGTGCCAGCATCTCCTCCTGGAGGAAGCCAGATTGGGAATGTGTCCTTTCCTTATGGCTGGGTGTATGTGGAACAGAGTGCAGAGCCCTTACTTTGTGAATACTCCTCTCCCATGGGAGGTGGATGATCCTCATCCCAGTCCACGGTGTCCTCGTCGGTCAGCACGACGATGTGACACTCCCGCTCGCCCTTCCGCGCGCTGTCCACCATGATGGGCAGGATCAGCTCCTCCAGGTAGCTGTCAAACTGCTTGTGAGCCCCATCGTTGGAGAGCTCGTGTAACAGAGCACCTGAGGAGACACAGAGCACAGCAGCTCTGCTGCAGCATGAAAATATCTCAGCTCTGCACTTCTCAGATCCATCCAAGAGCACAGCCAGAGTTCTTCTTCAGATAAAATGCTCAACATATGTTCAGACACATCAACAGCCTCCAGATCCAGAACTGGCAAAGTCAGAAGTGCAGACTGCATTTCAAATGGGATGCAAATTGCACTGCAGAACCATTCCATTCCCATTAAAAACCCACCAAGCTCCAATCAATACAGTGAAACAGTAATAGACTGAATAATTAATTCATTATGATACTTAACTTGCATTTCCAGCAACAACCTCTGCCCTTGAAAGTGCATTTTGCTGCCTTCTCTGCGATCACTCACCAGAGAACAGGGCAGGAAATTCCACCCACAGCCTGTGTTATGATACCACACACCCCATTTCAGTAAAGTGCCTTTCACAGACCTGCCTGTGTTAAAAGTACTTATTTTTGCCAGCATGCCCACCAAAAAGCTGCTCCCAATCAAACCCCTTCATGACCAGGAATTCTACTTTCTCCAGATTTAGTATCTTTGATTCCTGCTCTGGCCACCAGCCTTTAGCTTAAATTATTCATGATTCTCTGGTACATTTTGGATAGGGGTTATAATCCTGCTTTTAGCCTTCATTCTGTTGGCAGTAACAGCAAGCTCTGCTCAGTCTCTGTTAAAAAAGAGACTAAAATGTTTATAATTTGCTTTTGGAGCAAAGTGCCTGTGTTGTGAAGGATTTGGTCACTTCACTTTGGATTGAAGCAGCCAAAAGGAAGCTGTTTAAATGCAACTTGAGCCCCAGTGAAATCCATGTGTTCATGCTTAAACTAAAGCTCAAGATTAAGAACTGCACTGAATCAGGATCAGAGTGCTCAACGCCCTGCAGATGATCTCCTAAGAGCTCATTTCTCTTCATACTTACTTAAATCTTGACATTTGATTGTGTTGAAATCAAAGTTTATGCAGAGGTAATCACATGTGTCTCGAAGGTCTGGGATAGAAATCCCATCAGGGCAGTTAATGATTCCGGTTTTGTAATAATCCTGTGAATAAAAGGACAGGTTTTGGAGAGAAAAATTAGGAACATCTTGGACTATGATAATTCCTAATTAGTTCTTTATTTTGTTTACTAATATTGGATACTGAAACTATTTATAAAATAGCCCTACTTGTCTGAGAATCTACATCTTTTTGCAGATCCTCTAGGGTCTGATAAATTATGAGCTCCAGTTAAAACCTTTCCATGACACAGGGTTTCATAACATCTCATATGCACTATGTATTTATATACAACCACAAGGTCAGGATACAGCTCAGGAATTACAACAGCAGGACACAGAAAAGGCAACACGAGCAAATATCTGAAATGTGGACTTATACCAAAGCCTGCTATATTTTTTTTTAGAAATCACATTGCAAAACCTAAAACCAGAATGTTCCAGGGAGTGCCTGGAGATGGCTCAGCTGTGTGACAAATAGATTGTTTGTTTCTCTTCTCCCCACCTGCAGAGCTGCCCTTACCAGCACGGTGCGGAACACGGCTGAGCTGATCCCTTCTGCGATCTCGTACTCGCCCTTCTCGTTTGGCCGGGTGAAATTGTATTCTCTGCCTGGCCCAAACATTCTGAAAGAGGTAAAGAACTGTGTAAGTGCACAAGGACATCGAAATGTATTTATTTCAGAGACAAATAGACGCACTGGGGTTAGAAAATTCTTTCCTGTGTGGGCAAGGAGGGCCTGGCAGAGGCTGCCCAGAGCAGCTGTGGCTGCCCCAGCCCTGGCAGTGCCCAAGGCCAGTCTGGATGGGGCTTGGAGTAACCTGGGCTAGTGGAAGGTGTCCCTGCCCATAGCAGGGGTGAAATGAACTGAGCTTCAAAGTCTCTTGCAGCTGAGGCCATTCCACGATTCTGTGATGAAGCCCAGCAGTGACACAGAGATACAGTAACTTAAACCTCCACTCCAATCTCTTCCTTAGTAAATAAGGACAAGACTTGGCTCAGGGAGGCCTCTGTTGCTATGGTTACTTTACTCTAAGGAACTAGCCAAAGGAACAGAGCATTCAGTCCTGGGGCAGAAAATCCCCTGGCAATAAAGCCCTTGCACTGGCCTACACCAGATAACTCCACATGACTTTAGATGCCTTGTTTTACACAATAATCCATGCAAGGCTCAGTGACCCACCAGAACCCTTTGGCCAGAGAGGTGGAAGTGCTGGCAATACAGCACATGAGGATTTCTTGGTGCAGCAACAGGTTCCAACCTCTCAGAAGGAGCTGAGCAACCTCTCCTTTGGGAGAGTATCAAGAGGTGGCAGCAGGAAGGGATGGAGCATTATCATATTCCCCATTCAGGAGGAAGGTTATCAGCTGGGGACAGATGTACAGCTGACAGACCAAGCAAACACTTGGGGAGAAGGAAAAGGAGATCACCTTTGGCTAAAAGTGTGCATTTTTTGATGGACATGGAGACTTATCTAGAGAACTACCAACTCTCCATCTGGTCAGGTCTTCTGGGCCTCACTCACAGCCAAATTCTTACTGGGGTCATCGTGTGTACAGATGAGATCACAAACAAACATTACATGTTTATTCCATTAAAAAAAAATTAGATTGTCTTGAGGTACCTTGAAGGTAAGAGAAGTGACCCACCTTCCCAGCATGGTGTCAGGGTGAGCAGTGAAGATCTGAGGATTCACTGCAAAGCGGGTGCCATCCACCACCAGGGTCACTTTCTCTGGAGCTACTGTCTGGGAACTGCTGTTTGAAGACAATGCACAGCATCCATGGCGTTCCTGGGTATTAAAATATTCCAGCTGTCTCTTATTTCCATCTGGGATATGGCAGTTGTGAGGTTCTTCAGGAGCAGACAGCATGCTACAGATCTGGGGATTTACTGAGCAAGTGTTGTGTCGGCATTCAGAATCCAAACCTGAGGAACACAAACAAACATTGCAAGGGGAGGAGAAAATTTATTGAAAAACATCATTTCATAGTAACACTTCCTACTGAAATGAGAAAACTGAGTCATGCAATAATTAAGGATGCCATAACTGTCAGGGTGATGTTGCAGGACATAAAACTATGCTGCTATTGAACTGCACCAGCAGCTGGATGTTTTGGTGAGCCATGGTGCTTAATGTTCCTTGTTAAAGCAAGATGGATTCAGCTGAAAAGGGCAGGAGCACAGGAATTAAACAAGGCCAGAAATACAGACCCAGCCTGCTGGCAGGACTCCCACAGGAAGCTGAGCAGCAGCACACACCTCAGCAGAGTGCTGTAAGGCAGCAGTGCCCAGTGCCAGTCCGTGGTGGGCACACAGGACTGCCCAGATGCCTGCAGGGAATCTGTTCAGGGCCAGCTCCAGGCTGGCCAGGGCACTCCTGTGGGATGCTCTTGCCAAAATGCTGAACTCTGCTGTGAACTTCTGACCTTTGGAGCAACCTGGCACAGGCAGGGCACATACTGCCCAGTGCAAACTGCCCTGTGATACTGGAATATTTTCCAAAACACAACACCCCTTAAAGCCCAAAAAATAATCTCCCTCAAAGATTACAACGTTGAGGGCATTATCCTTACCCTCAGTCCTGGGAACTGCAGGGCTGTGACCTCCTAACACCACAGAACTTTCTTCTGACTCATGGGCTGCTACAGTTCTGTTTTCCACAGGACAACTGGACTCCTGATTTCTCAACCAGTCTGTGCCCCCAGCACAGTTCCCATTCATGCTGGGCCTCCGTGCCGTGAGGAGTTGGTGGCGTTTCCTAAGAGAAGAGCTGGAGAGAGAATCCAGGTTGTTAGTTTAGGAAGAAACTAGCAAGCAAGAAAGTTCAAATCTCTGTATCTGGTACCACAAACAAGGTCCCTCAGGCTCAAAAGGCATTTCTTCAGGTATTTAACTGTGTTTCAGAGGCTTATGGTGCTAGTTATACCCCTACCCTCACCTGGGAAGAGGGGAAAAAAAGATTTTAAAGTAATCAGGGGTCTATTAAATCCATTTAATCTATAGACCTTCACTTTTTTAAAGCTAAGTCTAAAGCCACTGATTCATTTAGATCACATGTGTGTTCCTGCAAACACTTCCTGGCAACTTCTCCAGACCTCTACAGCCCTTTAAAAATGTTTATATTCTTGACTCTCAGTCCTGGCCAAATGAGCTCTATAACATGGTTACAGCCTGAAATATAACATTTTCCCAGTTAACAGCTCAGGCATTGCCTCCTAACCACTCTGAGGTTTGACCAGGAGGTTCCCTGCTCCCAATCATTGCTTGGTTTTGGTTCTTTCTTCCTGATTTATGCTGCGCTGTCACACAGTGCTCCCCCCAGTATTTAACCCACTACAGTCCCACAACAAACACCTGGATGGTGCAGACCAGCCCCACACATGATGCTTGAACCACTGCCACTCACATCTGGAATGCTCTCCCAGCATATGCAGAGACACAGATGTCTTTTTTTTCCAAGTAAAATTCCTTTTTCCTTCTATCTTTAAGACCCACTTCACCCCATTCTATCTCCTAACAGATCAGATCTCTTTGCTGTCTTTTTCCCTCACTCTCTCTGGCATTTGCTTTGCTCTGGACAAGAATCAGCTCTCCTTTCTTAGCTTCAAGTGTTTTCCTTTTATTCTCTCAAACATAAAACACCAATTTCCTCATTAATGAATTTTTTCCAATTTCCCCCCTGCAGAACAATTGTCCTGTGTCTTTCCCTTGGCTGAATGATGACTGCAGGGCCTGTGGGTGCCATCTCTGATGCCTGGCAGACACAAAGCAGATAAAACACAGCACTAATAAAACAGCAAAATGCCAAGTCAGAGTTGCTGAGTTTTCTGGCCAGCACCTGCTGAGGGTGAAGGCCTTAATGAGCAGTTCAGTGGTGGGTTTCAAGCTCACTGTTACAGGCAGTCTGAATTAAGCATTTTATTCCTAATGAGGATTTTAAAGAGGAGTAACAATTCACTCCTTTTGTTCTGTAAACCCAATTCTAAGTTGCCAGCATTATTATATCTGTATATTTTTAGAAAACCTGCCGCTTACACATCATGTGATGGTTATCCAAAGGAAGATTTTTGGCAACAACAAAACCATTTCTTTTTTTAAAGGCTCTGGTTGGCAGCACAGTGACACAAGGAGCCCCCAAGGGTCATCTCAGTCCCAGCAACCTGAAGAGCACCCAGAGCACTGCCTTGCCCTCTGCTCTCACCAAAATACCCAGTGTGGGAAAACTCCCTCTCCCCACACCTTCCAGGCTGCTTTCCTGTCCTGGCTGCCTGGACCCTGAAACCCCTCGGGAGTCCCACCAGAAAGCCCTGTGAATGCTGCCTTGTACCTGGGAATAGACTCCTGGAATATCTTGAGTTGGAGGAGAACATCAGTATGTGAGTTCACCTCCCTGCTGCTTGCAGGGCCACCCACAACTGAACTGTGTGACCAAGCATCCTCCAGGGAGAATCATGGAATATCCTGGGCTGGAAGGGACCCACAGGAATCATCCAGTCCAGCTCCTGGCCCTGCACAGACAGCCCAACAATCCCTGGAGCTCAGGCAGCTTTGGGGCTGTGCCCATTCCCTGGGGAGCCTGGTCAGGGCCCAGCACCTTCTGGGGGAAGAACCTTTCCTGACATCTTAAGTGGGATGGATGTGGTCACACATGAACAAATCTTTTACCTGATCAAAAGTAACACAAACTTCATGTGAACAGCCTGAGCAACCCTCTGCCCTCTTCTCTTGTGTGCCAGAGCAGCACAGGGGGGGAGAATGTCCAGCAGTGCCAGGCAGTGGGACACAGGGGTGTGGAAGGAAATTTAAATATGAAAAGCCACATACGCTAAAACACCCTGGAGGGAAAAAAAGCACACCCCTACCTCTTCACCCCTAAAAGCCTTTAAATCAATTCCAGAACTGACAATGTCCAGTGGAACAAAAAGTCAACTATTCTCCTGTTTCACAGCACTGTAATTATTGTGAGGAAATGGAGTTTTTTAAGACTGCAAATGTTAAAGTATTTATACAACTAATAATGTAACTTCAAACACATTCACTGAATTATATTGTATGTTTTGACCCTGAGATTAGCTCAGTTATCAGCTCATGATGCTGATAACACCAAGGTTGTATATTCAATCCCTGCATGGGCCATTCACTGAAGATTTGGACTTAATGATCCTTGTGGGTCCCTTTCAACTCAGAACATTCTGCAATCTGTCATCTGAACAAAAATGCTTTAAAATTTGGTAGCTGCACTGAAAGCCAAAACCTGTTTTTTAAAATGCAGTTTGATTTACTTAGGGAAAAGCATTTTGAGGTGGGGAAAAGAATATCCTTGTTGAGCAGATATATAATCATAACTGTCGTGGTTTGAGAGGAAGTAAGTTTTCTGGGATATGCTAAGGGAAAGCCCTTAAAGGGAGTCATTCTTGAGAGCTGCTGGCTGTCAGGAGGAACCCCAAAATGTTCTGGGCTGGAGGGACATTAAAGCATCTCAAGGGACATGTTCCACTAGCCCAGGTGGCTCAGAGGAACAGACACCACACTGGGCTATGCTCAGGAATTCTTTTCCCCCAGCATTAATTTTCCTACACTGAAACAACATCCCTGACAAAGCTGATGCTACCCCACTCACCAGGGAACAGGATTTGCTCTGTGAGCTGACAAAAACTCCATTAAGAAAACAAGATAAGCATAAAATTTACTTCTTGGTCCTCTTTCTTCCAGGAGTGATGAATTGCTGCAGCTCTGCCAACAACCTCCCCTTGTGGTGCCTGAACAGTCTCTTGACTATTTAATGCATTACTCAGCAGAGAGAAGAAATTAGCCAGGAAATCAGATCAATAACAGAGTATATGAAGGCAAAGAGCAGAGTTATTCAGGGACACTTAGATTCCATAACTTCCCCAGAGCTCTGCCTTACAAGCCCCATTTAAGTGATGTCAAACAGCGCAAAACACCAACTGAATTTCACAACAACAAAACTGGATTGAGTCAGTGTTGAAATCTTTGCTCATCACCTCAAGCTCTGAATTACATGCAGAGACCCTGCACATCCTTCAGCAGAGTCCTTAACTACAGCAGCTCAGAAATTATTTACAGAACTATCACCAGTTACTCAGGAACTACAATACACCAATTTTCCCTTGTCATTCCCACTCTTCTGCTGCTTCATCTGCTAAGCAGGATTATCAGGGAAAAAATGGCCCAGCTGTTTGACAACTTCCTCCTCCTTCTTTTCTGTTTTCTTCAACAAAGTTGAGCACCAGCAAAACCTGCTGAAAGCAGCTGCTCTTTGCAATGTGGTGGCTCTCCCAAGCAGAAGATCTGACTTTCCCCTTTCCTGGAAGTGGAACATCCAGTCCTGCTGATCATCCAACCCAGCTCAGGCTGATGGCATTTCCCTGTCTCCTGGCATGCCAAAATCCTGCAGCTCGTGTGTCAGCAGAATTGAGGGAAATGAGTAAAGATCTTTTGGCACATCTGGCTCGTACAATAAATCCCCAAACTGGTCATTTAATGTGACAAATATATTACAAACACACCCAGAACCCAGTGGGGAGACAAGTACACAAAGACTTCAAGGCCAAACTCCTGCCTGACCAGCTTACAAATGTCCTGGTTTCCTTTCATGCCCAGGATCAAGGAGAACTACCCATGGTGAGAATGAATGCCTATAAATAATAATTAGCACCATTCAGCTTCAAAGCTTTTTACAAATATTAACTGCTCATTGCTCCTAAGAGCCCTGGGAAGCACTGCAGGCAAGTGTTTTATGAGAGAAAACAGGGACACAGAGGCAGAGAGCTAATCCTCAGGTTCAGAGCAGCAGCCCTCAGCCTGCTCAGGTGTTACTGACTTGGAGCACGTTCACTCCTCAGCTCCTAGCCCTGCACCAGCAGTTCCCCTGTGCTAGCAGGACAAAAACACTGCCAGGTCAGCACCCTCCTTAGAGGGCTCTTTCCATGCACGTTTCCACCCTCTGGGAAGTGTCAATTGACTGGTACCACAGTGAACAGGCACCATGATGTGTTTCCTCACTTCTCTGGGACTTGTTTGCATGCTCAGATCCTGAAGGAGCAGGTAAGGACCAGTCCACAGAGGAGCTGAAGCCTCACAGCTGGATTGTGGGAGCTGGGCACTCAGGAGCAGCAAAAGCCCCATGTCATATTCAGCACTGAAGATCAGAGAAAGGTTGGGATTTTAATTTTTTAAAATGGAATCAGTATCAGAATCAAAAAACCAAAATTCCCATCTGGCTTTGGCCATAGATGGAGCATGTGGCCACTCCTTCCTCTGGAATACAACAATGTCAAGAATGAGCTGTGCAACTGCACAAACATCTCTGCTCTCCAGACCCTGTGCTGGTGGTCCCACTGAAATCATCTCTATTTGAACTTGTCTAGAGCCTTGTCTTTTGTTGAGGGAAAAACATGAAAGTCATATTTAAGGTGTTTTTAATCACAAAGTGGAAACACTTTAATCTTGCAATGAGCCATTGGTACAAACAATTCATGCTGCAAATGTTTTGCAGAGATAAAGAGGCTGATCCCTGTTCTTTGCAATCCTTAAGGAAGTGTTCTGGAATGTAAAGAGCCTGTGACATCTTCAGTACATTATCCTTCCCCACCCTAAGAGATCTAAAGCACATCCAAAGCTACTTCCCACTGCATGCAGCTCTCAACCCATTACTGGAAGAGCTGAATGGCTTCACTTGCACAGAGCACCATGAACAAGGTGAAAAGAAACTCAAATACTGCAACGTGGCCAGCAGAGAAAACCCATCTAGATACAACAGTTATTAAGCAAGAAAAAATAAAAGCATCACTACAAATGTGCTGGTTTCTACTTTTTATTTATTGTATTACATAAATACAATCTTTTACTATATTTATAAAGATATACTTACTCATTGGAATTTTTAAAGAGCCATTACAGAGTATTTTAGGTATGAAGAACTTCACAGAAACTTCAAAGAAAAATCATGAAAAGCCAAAATCCATTGAGGAGTAAAGCCCTGACAGCTTATACAGGGTCTCACTGTCATCTGGCATGGCAAGAGAGAAGGTGTAAGAGAGTAAGAATAGTAGAAATGAGTGGCTTTACTTCACCATTTGGTTTGCAAACGGTGAGGAAGCACCAGCAGTGAGTGAATCAGCTGGTGAACAATCCTCCCCTCTTCCTAAACCACAGCCTAACCATCACGACAGAAATAAAACTCCAAACAACTCATTTTTAAGGTGACAACACTCCTTTAAGTCTACAAAAACATTCCCATGTACAATTATTCTCAGAAATATGAGCAAGCAGGAAACACGCGCACGCAGGGTGTGCCTGACCTAATTCCACAGCCCTGCTCTGAGAACAAGATGGATTTCTAATGGATCTGCACGTCTTTCCACACTGGCTAAAGCCTGGCTTTAATTTGTGTCCTGGTTTAACCCCAGATGGCAACTGAGCCTCAAACATCCATGTGCTCACTTCTCCCTGGTGGGATGGGGAAAAGAACTGGAAGAGTAACTCGTGGGTTGAGAGCCAGACATTTTATAGGTAAAGGAAAAGAGAAGGTTGTGTGGAGACCTCACAGCACCTTCCAGGATCTGAAGGGGCTCCAAGGAAGCCAGAGAGGGACTGCTCATAATGAACTGGAGTGACAGAACACAGGGAATGGCTTCCCACTGTCAGAGAGCAGGGATGGATGGGATACTGGCAAGGAATTCTTTCCTGTGAGTGTGGGCAGGCCCTGGCACAGGGTGCCCAGAGCAGCTGTGGCTGCCCCTGGATCCCTGGAAGTGTCCAAGGCCAGGCTGGACAGGGCTTGGAGCAACCTGGGACAGTGGAAGGTGTGGAATAGGATGAATTTTAACATTTCTTCTATCCCAAGCCAATCTGGCATTCTATGACTCAATAAAAGCCGTGCATGCAAGTAAAGCAAAAAAAGAATTAATTCCCCACTTTCCATGGGCAGGAAGGTGTTCAGCCATGCCCAGGAGAGCAGGGCTCCATCACCTGGGAAGAAAAACACCATCACTCCTAACATCCCCCCTGTTCCTTCTTCCCCCAGCTCTGTATGATGCCATAAGGAGTGGAATATCCATCCCTGGGTCTGCTGGCCTGGCTGTGTCCCCCAGCTCCTGAGCATCCCCAGCCCACTGGTGGGTGGGCAGCAAAAAAGGCCTTGGCTCTGTGTGAGCCCTGCTCAGCAATACATAAAACACCCCTGTGTTATCAACCTCATTTTCCAGCAAAATTCCAAACCATAGCCCCTTATAAGCTACTAGGAAGAAAACTAACTTTATATCAGACAAAACCAGCATAAATTCTTAAAAGGTCTTCTTAGAATATTCCAAAAGTTTCTCTAAACCTAAAAGCAGAGAAACAAATTAGCAATGATTGGCTTTCTACTTTGGAGAGGAAAAGGGCAATCTCATGGGTTTAAGATAAATAAGGAGAAGTGTTTCCTGTGCATAAGGATTAGGGGAATCACTGTAAGGTATAAACCACAGCAGGGAATGCAGCATGGAGATAATGGATCTCCCCTGGGCTGGGGAACATTGGTTAAGTAAAAAAGCAGCCATCAAACTTGATCTGAAAAATTCTAGTATTGGCAAGTAGGCAGCAATCCAACTTCTAATTTTCATAATAACTATTTGCTTCTCATCATCAGATGAAGACTTTCCCAGAGAAAGTGAAAAAACATAATTCTGCCTGTCAGCTCAGTTCACCTGCAATAAAAACTTCCCAGTGGCAGGGAGGCATTCCAGAGGGCTGTGCAGAGTGACAGGAACTCATCCAGTAGAAAGAAAGGCAAGAAGTGAAATGTTCTCCTCTATTAAAAAATTAGACCTGACCTGATGGCTCATTCTGTAACTAAGAAGGATCTTAAAGTCCCCTCAGTGCCACCCCCTGGCATGGGCAGGGACATCTTCCACTGTCCCAGGTTGCTCCAAGCCTTGGACACTGCCAGGGATGGGGCAGCCCCAGGGGCTCTGGGCACCCTGTGCCAGGGCCTGCCCACCCTCCCAGGGAACAATTCCTTCCCAATATCCCATCCATCCCTGCCCTCAGGCAGTGGGAAGCCATTCCCTGTGCCCTGTCCCTCCAGGCTCTTGTCCCAAGCCCCTCTCCAGCTCTCCTGGAGTCCCTTTAGGCACTGGAAGGGGCTCTGAGGTCTCCCTGGAGCCTTCTCCCATCCAGGTTGGACATCCCCAGCTCTGCCAGCCTGGCTCCTCAGGTCTCTCCCAGCCAGGCTGAGCCCCAGGCACTGCCCAGTGCACCTGAACCAAGGGAGATGCTCAGGGTAAGGTGAGACTTGGCAGGGCTGGGGCTGCCACTCCCTGGCAGCTGTAGATACACCTGGAGCACTGGAGAACAACATGGTCCAGGCATTCACCTGGACTGTACCAGAGAGAAAAACATCCAACTGCAGCCTTCACATGCTCTTCATGAACCTCCTACTGATCCTCACTGCATTCTCCCAACACAAACACAAGCAGACTATAAAAGCTGATTTATAGTCTGGCACATGAGAAAAAGCTTTTCCTTTGTTATGAAATAACTCTATCAATATACAGAGGATTCATTTTCCATCTGGCTTCAAATGATAGATGGAAAATAATGTCCAGCAGGCCTGATGCAATGCAGGACAGCCTGAAAATGTTGGCAAGAGGCAGCAAGGAGGCTGATGAAATGCTTGATTGTTTCTTCCATTCTGTGCATAGTGCTACACTGTTAGCAAAGTTTACTGACTTACTCATTTAATTGAGGTTCAACAAAAATCCACTGTTTCTACAAATGTAATTCAAAACTACAGTTGGCAATAGGGGTTTAAGGGTTTAACACTGCATTTGCACACCTTGATTTAAGACCTGGGGATCACCAGGTCCCTCTGTCACCACCAGTGCTCAGTTTATGCACTGACTGACCCCTCATCAGTGCCCCACACTCACAGCAGCTTTTCTTTTGCCAATCTACACACCAAGACTGAAACCTGCTGAAAAATAATGGGTATTTATTAACTGGATGTAACCTATTACAGACTTTCCCAAAATAGGAAGGTCACACTGTGGCAGCCTCACCAAGAGAAGAGATGAAATGCATTCAGCAATTCCACCACGGGAGCAAAATTCCTCACCACAGCAACAACTTACTGCTTTTTTATTTCCCTCCCTCTGAGGCCCAAGGTATTCATGTCAGAGAGCAAACCCAAGTGAACTGTAAAGGGTATTTCCTCACAATACTGGAATAAAAATAGTCACCTGAAAAATGGTATTTGATCCTCATAAAGAGCTTCTTACCCCTATGGCAATGGCAGCTTTGCCAGTGCTATCTGATTAAATTCAGCACTTTTAATAAAGCTGCCCATGCCCATATAGAATACACACCTCCTTCCCTGGCAGAAGGTTGGATTGTGCAGATATGATCAGGGAAAAGGGAAAAAAGGGAAAAGGGAAAAAAAACTGTGGCAAAGGATGAGCTGTTGCAAATATAAGCAGGATATTTTTACCTAGAGACAGGAAAAACAAATGTTCCCTGCTAAAATAAACAATACTGAGCTAAATAAAGTTTTAAGGCTGGTGACACCTGTGAGTTACACTTTCTCTTCACCTGTGTTAAATGTTAAATTAAGCTACAAATACTCAGGTGACAGCCTGCAACAGGAGTAAGTGCTGCAGACAACAGAGTTTGGTCGTGCTCTCTGTTCTACCATTTGTTACAAAAGTATTTACAAAGATTTCAGAAAATCCCACACACTTCAGCAAAGCACAAAAAAGCTGCCTTATCCCTTTGGATTTAAAAAACCTTTTCTTTCTCAGCTATGTTCTTAGGCAGTTAAATCCGACTTGGTTCCAAGTTTGCACAATTTCAAATCCAGCATCTGTATTATGAGAAGTCCAATTTTTCAATTGTAAACTGCAGCAAACTGCATAAGGACAAGAGTATTTCTGAGGGAGTACTAACAGAGAATCTGTGTTAACAGAGAATCTGCCCTCTCATTTGTACTATGAGAAGTCCAGTGTTTCACAAACAATACTGAACTAATAAAGTTTTAAGGCAGGTGACACCTGTGAGTTACACTTTCTCTTCACCTGTGTTAAATGTTAAATTAAGCTACAAATACTCAGGTGACAGCCTGCAACAGGAGTAAGTGCTGCAGACAACAGAGTTTGGTCGTGCTCTCTGTTCTACCATTTGTTACAAAAGTATTTACAAAGATTTCAGAAAATCCCACACTCTTCAGCAAAGCATAAAAACGCTGCCTTATCCCTTTGGATTTAAAAAACCTTTTCTTTCTCAGCTTTTGTTCTTAGGCAGTTAAATCCAATTTGGTTCCAAGTTTGCACAATTTCAAATCCAGCATCTGTATTATGAGAAGTCCAATTTTTCAATTATAAACTACAAACTGCATAAGAACAAGAGTATTTCTGAGGGAATTCTAGCAGAGAATCTGATCCACCTGCAACCACCAGAAGTTCTGATCACCCACATTTCCTGGTGGAAGTCTGGAGCAAACCCTGTGCCCAGCACCCCTCACTTACTGCCGGCTCATCCGTGCTGGATGCTCCCTGCACCACGACCCCGAAATCCTCCTGGAGCAGAGGGAAGCACTAGGCACAGCAAAGCTTCGGGAGTTTAAAACTCCTCGAGCAGCACTGGTCACTCCCCCAAAGCTGATTCATGTAAATATTTCAGGTTAAAAGTCCCTCCAGCTGATTCGTGGAAAGTTTGAATATGATCCGTGTGGTAACAACTTAAAGTCTCCTCTTTTCAGTAAAAGCTTCCCCAATATCTCTCCAAATTCTTCATTCAGACAGTTTTTGCAGGAATTGTGTGGTAGAAAAGGCTCAATTGTGGGGTAGAAAAGGCCATATTTTGAGGGAGTAAAAAAAGGGAAATACCACAAAAAATACACAAAATTGAAAAAGCAGAGAAGATGCCTACTTCAACACACATAATGAGGTGTTTGAGCTGATGGAAGGTGTCCATTTGGGTACTGGATCAGGTCACTCTTGAAAGGGGAAAGTTCTAAAATTGAAGTGTATTCCAGAACAGGCCTCTCTGGCTCTTTTTTGCCTGACAAGAGAGAACCCAGCAGTATTCTAGCCAGCTGGTTTTGTGTCTATCTCAAAGATAACATGCAAAAGAAATTCCAGGAATGTTTAAAAGTTACTTATTTCAAGGAAATGGTCTTCAAAGCCTGTCTTTGTAAGGAATATTCACTTTTCTGCTGAATAATCCAAGAGAATCTCAAATTAAACCTTTATTAAACCCCTGATACTATTTATTAAAACACCCTCCTGCCACACATCCCTTAAACAGGCAGAGAGGAATTAACCACCTGAATTTTTGGTTATGTACATAAGTATGTGCACATGGATTCCCAAGGTCAGGAGCCCCAGGACTTGGGCCCAAACAAATGTACAGTACCTGAGGATAAAATGAGTTATTTTGACACATCAGTGCATTGCTGAAGAGCCTCAATAAGAACCACCACCTTCCCTCAGTGCTCCTGTGCCATGGCCAAGGCAATACATTGTTTATGTCACCTGGAAATGTTCCCTTCTGTCAGCTCAAATATTAAATCCATCGATTCTATCTCTTACTGCTTTCCCCTAAGATACAGCTGGATTGCTCAGAGACTGCTCCAAACACAATGTCACAAAACAACAGAGTTAAATATATCCCACATCATCAATAATATATCATTTTTAATGCAAAGAGAGTCTAAACAGGCAGGGAACTATTTTCCTCCTGACTCATGCCAGTGATAAAGCACATGTGTCCTGGCAAGTCTGAATAAAAAATGCCTTTAGAGAGCTCTTAATTAAAAACAAACCAAGCAATACAACATAGAAAAAAATTCCAAGTCACTAACTTACTAACTTTTGTATGCAAAAACTTGTTATTACTTTTGCTCTGGGGGCAAGATTTTATTTCTTTAATGCCCAGTTCTCTCATCTGTCCAGATACAGGGGCAATAGGCTGGGGGACTGTAAACAGCAAGAATCTCTAATCACCAAGAGGTGCTGTCCCACACCAGATGAGGCTGGCCATCATCAGGAGAAAGAATAGATTTATGTATTTTTATATATAATTTACATAATTTGTGTATGTATAATTTATCAATTAGCTTTTGTAATGACTCTATTTGTTTTAAAGACAGCAACTGTCCACTGTGGATCTTCAAGATGAGCATTGCTGTATTATCAGTGTGAAACTACACAAGTTTTAATTAATTTAAGTAAAAATTAAACATTCAGCAGACACAATACCCTAAACCAAAATTCCTCTCATCATTTACATTTTTGTTTGCTACAAAAACTTATCTGACATTTCAGCCACGGCAAAAAGCAGCTACTTGTTTGGACTCTTACTTTAGAAAGGCTGCGAGCAGCTCAGAACTCCACCTTCCTCCTCTGGAAGGGATCCCAACAAGTAACTGCTCACTCATTCCCAGCTCATCTGCTACAACTCCAACTGCCATTCATTTCTGACCAATTACATAGCAGCAGCTCGGAAAACTAACAATAGGTGGCACATTTTTGAAAGTTGGATGCAGTCACAGGAGCTTTCAAAATAATAACAATGAAAAAACACAAAGCAAACTCAAGAAACAAACGCAGGGATGCAATGGCAATTAAATTTGCAAGGTACTGCCACGTTGAGAAGGAGTTCAGACTCCAGGTCTAGCAGCAGTTTGTGCCCAGTGTGAAGGGCAGAAGCAGGATTGGCAAATTCAGGTGTCCCCCAGCCCTGGGAATTTTGCCCCAAGTCTGGGCTGGTTCAGGCTGGCACAGGTCCCTGCCAGGGGCATTATCTGCCATCCCCACGGGGCACTGCCCTATCTCACCAAACAGGTGCTGGAAGCTTGTTCAGATAAAGCCCAGCTGAATTCTCCTGTGGAAGGGCAGAGATGCTCCTCTGACTGAGATACAAAGGGAACATTATCAGTGTTGTCCTTAGACAGAACAGAGCTCTCTAAATCAAACACATGGTTTAATTCTCATTAAGATACAGACAATAAGAAAAAGCAAAACAAACATAAGGCTCCTTTCACGGTGCAGCTGCATTAGTAACTGCAAATAATACTGAGTAATCCGAAACCAAAATAAACACAGGAGTTTTATTTAGCACAATTACAGCTCTTTGGAAAACACCTCCTGATTTTATTTTGAGGAAGGCAAGAGCAGGGGCTACAATTTCATCTAGGTGAGGCCAACCATTAGCACTGTGCCAATTCATGCCAGCAGAGAACCTGATACCTTATTTTCAAGAACTGAAAAACAGTTCATGATTTCAAACCAGCCGAGGTTTACAAGGGGACACTGGCAAGACACCTCTTGCTTTGTTTACATGCCTGGATAAATATTTTACATGTCAAGCATAGTTATAACACTTTCTAAGAATATTCCATTACATTCTTTCTTCTATGACTAATAATTCTTCCACAAAAATATTTGGCTAGTGCAGCATTACAGCAAAATTAGTCAGGAACTGGAGCCATATTTTGAAGGAGTAAAAAATGGAAATACCAAAAAAAAATATTGAAAAAACAGAGAAGATGCCTATTTCAACACACATAATGAGGTGTTTGTGCTGATGGATCAGGTCACTCTTGAAAGGGGAAAGTTCTAAAATGGAAGTGTATTCCAGAACAGGCCTCTTTGGCTTGTTTTTGCCTGGACAAGAGAGAACCCAGCAATATTCCAGCCAAAACTGTAGCTGGTTTTGTGCCTATCTCAAAAAGAACGAGCAAAAGAAATTCCAGGAATTTTTAAAAGTTACTTATTTCAAGGAAATGGTCTTCAAAGCCTGTCCTTGTGAGGGATATTCACTCTTGTGCTGAATAATCCAAGAGAAGCTCGAATTAATTAGCATCTTTCAGCAGCAGAGCTTATGTGTGATTTCAATAAATCCTTAACAAGAAGATAGGTTTTCCTGCAGAGCCTGCTAATTAAAGGGTCTATAAACGTCCCAAAAGCAGCTCCCTCCAACCTGAGGATTTCAGCTCAGTCCTGACCAGAGGTGGCCACACTGTGACATTTTAGAGCTCTTAACATGGCCTGCATGAAATGAGGTGGCTTTTATCAGCCTGGCTGAAGACACAAGACATCAATCTCCTCTTACTGCTGAGCCTGGAGCACCTCTCCCATAAGCACAGGTCCCAGCAGGGGAACATTTCCTCCAGCCCCGTGTGCCAGACACGGCCTGGGCAGCACGAGGAATGCTGGAATGCTCCTGTCAGGGCTCCAGCTGCTCCAGAAGTAAAGCTTTAATGCTCATGGCTCTCAATCTGGTTCACAGGAGGTTTTGTTTTGAGTTGTTATTTTTACTTCAGCTGTGACAGCCTTCTAATTAAAGATAGCACTAAGTGTCTGCAGCACACAGGGTGAGAGGCTGGAGAACACTCTATTTTCTGCACTAAGAATTATTTCATCTCTCACAAATGCAATCATTCTACTCTCCAAGTGGTGAAGTGGCATTTCCTATAGGTGTTCATAACACCTTTAAAATGCTCTTGGAATGACTTAAGAGCTCCAAGTCAAGACACACAGAGGTGCCACAGCTATGGCATATTAACCAATTTTCTGAAAACAATTCATTTTCAAAACCAACTTTAAAAAAGAGAGGCCCATGATCTTGGCAAAGAACATTTTGTAATAGGTACATTTGACAGACAGGATACTATTTAAATATAGCACAGTGCTAATGCACAAAGCTCTCCACAGCTTTATAATTATCAATAAACAAACCCAGCTTCCCCTTTGCTCAGCCAGCACAAGGTAACAGAAATCATTAGACTGGTTTCACTTCAGTATCTTGTGCAGAGCAACCCCAGCTGACCTCCTCTAACCCAGCTGTTTATCACTCCTTGGGCCTGACAGCAAAACTGCACGTCAACACAGCTCCTTGCATCAAATAAACTCATTCTGGTCTTTCTGAGAGCCACCTTGTTCAGCCCTGTGAGAGGACTTCCAGTCCCAGAACAGCAGGAGCAGTGACAGAGCTGTCACAGCACCCTTCCCACCCAGCACATCTCATTCCCAGCATTGTCTCCTGTTTCACATCCAGTAATGTCCCAGCTCAGGCTCAGGGTGAGGCTGCAGCAAAGTCATTTGAGCTATTGGATGTAAAGTGCACGTACCTACAGACAGAGAAAGTGAATATGGGGTTTTCTCGGGGTTGTTTATTTTCTGGAAAGGTTTTGAGACAGTGATCACTCTCAGTGATTCTCAGGTTTTTGGTTGGTAATTGCTGCCCCGAGATGTGCAGGATGTCTCTGTTTTGGCCAGTGCGTACGAAGAACGAGTCAGAGCTCTTCAGTTTTTGGTCTTGAAGTTGTTTATTCATTCTTATCTATAAAATTTTCTTTCTGCCCAGCCGAGATCTGCTCAGCAGGGCAGCCACAGGCACTCTGACCACTCCTGAGGCGGTGTTGTCTTTTTATACTACAAACTACATATAACATATTTACACTTTATTCCCAATACCTATCACCTATGTTAGACAGTGCACTTCTATTCTAAACCAATCCCAAAGTGCCAATATCACAGCAGAAGATGGAGACCAAGAAGAAGAAGAAAGGCTGGACATGCCCAAGTTCCTCCATCTTGTCCCCAAAACCCCCATACCAAAAATCCTAAAATCTACATTTTCACCCTGTGATCATTTTATTATGATACTATTTAAGCATCTGTTACTTTCAGGTCCTCATACAAAGCTGGTAATTTGCTCCAAGGGTCAAAATCAAATCCCCAGGTGCTCTGGGCTGTGTGCCAGGGTCTCTGAGCCCCCCAGCGGGTCCTCGGCAACTCTGGACACCCGGAGGGATGTGCTGAGTTCCAACAAGTGATGAGGCTTCTGGAATTACTATCATATCTGCCACTCCCAAGAACTCCATTGCAGTGTTTGTATCATGATCTATCCCACAATTTGCAACATGATATATAGCTTCAGACCCCTATATTACAAAACTTTTCACCTACCTAATATTCTTCCTAATCGCTATACTCATCCTAATCATCACCAATAACTTATCTGTCCTATTCATTGGCTGAGAAGGAGTCAGAATCATATCCTTCCTCCTAATCAGCGGATACATCATAATCTGCCACTCCAAGAACTGTCTCAAAGCCTTTCCAGAAAATAAACAACCCCAAGAAAACCCCATATTCACTTTCTCTGTCTGTAGGTACGTGCACTTTACATCCAACAGCTCAAATGACTTTGCTACAGCCTCACCCTGAGCCTGAGCTGGGACAGGGGCAGAGATGCTGCAGCCCCATTACTGGATGTGAAACAGGAGACAATGCTGGGAATGAGAAAGCTCCTCTCCCACGTGCCCAAGAAATGCTCATGATCAATATTTCTCTCCATTAGTGCAGCATTCCAATCGATGGATTCGACTGCACTCCAAGGGAGCTTTGAAATCAGCACAGCTGAGTGCAGAGATACCAGCATTTAGAATAAAAACTAAAACTTGCCTGTCCCCAGAGACTCCAATATTAGCTAATTTACACATGCTTAGGATGCATCTCAGCAAAGCCTGGATATGGCAAAACCTTATGGTCTTTAGGTGCTTTGTATTAAAGCTAAACCACTTCTCAAATATACCTGAATCACTTAATTTGCACACAACTGAATAATCTTATGATTTTTCATATTTGTAACTTGGTCAGTCTGAAAGGAAAAAGAAAAATTAGAACCTATAGAAAAAGGCCAGGTTATGCTCATGTATATGAAACTCCATGGATTTAAGAAATCAAATTTTAACTGCAATCAAAACCTGAGATTTTAATAATCTCTATTTCTTTTCCTTTCCTTAGTTGGATTCCTTTCCCAGCACAGGCAGTAAAGTCTTTTTTCCAAAACCCCTGTGAGTTTAAAGGCCTTTGCTATGTACATATCCATCTCCTGCGGCTGTATCAGCCCCTGACACCTGACTGAGGGCTCCTCAGCAAGCATTAGACTACAGGGAAGTCTGCAAGTGCTGCTGGAACGTTTCTGTCAATGGGTTAGGGAACTCATTCATAAGCACGAACTGCCACAGCAGATAACATTCCAGGCAGACAGAAGCCTTTTCTGTGGGTAGAGATTATGTAACACCATGATTTTTAATCCGCTTGCCCAGAGGAAGAAGAAATGAGCTCACTTTCACGGAGGTTAAAGCTTCCTTACTCTATTTTTCTCCATTATTTGTTCCAGTCATGTTGAACTAGCAGATGATATTGAGCACATGAACTGAGAGACTCAGAAAATCCACTGTGCTCATCTCCAGTCCATCCAGAAACTCTGCTGCTGCTGCTGCCATCACTTCCTCTCTTCCTGCCTTTTCCATACTCACTTCTTTTGTGGTCCTCTCACTCCAATTTATCCAAGTTACCAGAATAACCTGAGAATTGCAGTCAGTCAGTTATAAAACAGGCACCAATTAGAAAAAAATAATGTGGATAGTTATTAAACTGAGCATATAGCTCAAAGTGGGGCAGATGCTTAATCCTGACAGTTTACAGGACACACAGTGGCATCACGTGGACTCACAGATTGATTTCAGGAAACGTGATCAGCTGCTGTCCCAGCACAGCAAGCCACAGGGTTGGGCTCCAAGGGATTCAGCTATGCTTTCTAGCCCAAGAATTACCTTTATTGAAAACCCCTCTTTTATTAAACATGGCCTTGTGATTTACATCTTCCTCATCTGTTTTGCAAAGCTACGTAGCCAAAACTTTGCATACAATCCACGTGGCAGCAGCAATCATTAACTGTTACACACCACTTCTCTCTGCTGTCACAAGGGTCACTTCTCCTGTTTTTATGGCTGCCAAGTTCTGCCTCTTTCTGAAAACTTCCTGATTCAATGGACTAAACTCTGACACCCAACACAGGTCAGGGACACAGCACTGTTTTATGGGAGCTGGTTGGGAAATGCATTCATTTCCCAGTTCTTGGAAATGCTGCTGCCACTGACAGCAGGACTGACTAATACACTCTAATCTAGACTATTTGTCCACAAATTCCAGAGGCACAGAGCTGTACTCTCATTTCTCTATCTTTAGTCCATTTCCATCAGCTCTTTTTTATTGCTTCTTTTGGCTACTTCTGTATTGAATCTCAGGCAGCTTTTTATTCTTGCAGTAAAAAGCTGAGTAATTCTCAGTCACTCTGACAGTGGGATACATATGACTGTTCCATTTTATAGTTCACAAGGGTATTTCTGTATTTGTGTGTTCAGTAGTAAAACCAAAGCAATGGCTGAACATTCCTGCTCCCAGGAGCAGCTCATGGATTAACACAACTTTTAACAGCTGCACAAAACACATTTGAGGTTGTTCTGAGGGCAATAAGAAAAAAAACAATCATAAATTGCAGAAGAAATTACTGAATGTTGAGCTTCAGCAGCTACAGCCCATGTTCAATGCTGCTTCCAAGACTAACAGACATTGATTTTCCTTCTCAATTTCATGCCTGTGCTTATGGACCAGCTGCCCTTCAAAAGTCCTTAGTGCTCTTTTGTGCTCCAAAAAGTGGATCCAAAGCCCACAGGGGCCAGTGAAGAGGCTGGAGGACACATTGTGACTGCAAATTAGAACTGGAGCAAGACACAGGAGGAGAAATGGTTGTGAAAAGTGATGGAATAACTGAGGAAAGGAAGGCAGGTTCCAGGACTTCAGCTACTTCAGCACCTGGAACTATTGTAACCCTCCCAAAACACATTCCCTCCCCACTACCTGGATTACAAGTCCCAGCTTCTCCGCACTGTCATGGCTCAGAACGGGGAGGCTGTTCAGTGAATAATTCATGTGGCAAGGCCATCCAAAAGCCAGAGACCTAAAATTGTACCAACCTTGGCAAAGATGGTGCAGCAGTGCTACCCCACTGTCATGTTGGAATTGGAGGAGATACTGGGATGAGAAACCGGAAATCAGAGCGGCTCTCTTCAGCAGCCTGGCCAGGTCTCCCCCAAAACCAGATACTGCAATCACACCATTTCTACAAAAATATTAATGACACCAAACTGATAATTTCTAAACTTTACTTAGCTCTAGTTACGCTATTTATGAATAAATGAACAAAAAAATACTGATGGCTGCCCATCCTTTTACATTTTCCCTCACAGAAAAAGTGTTTATTGTGCTGCTTGTCTGGATGTGGGGTAAATTAGCCAGTAATGCACTGATCCACTGGCTAAATTCACTTTTTATTAAGAAACTCATCTAAAAATCAAATCTTTTAGACAGCTCAAGTGACCTTTATCAGCAGGCACCAACTCAGCACTTTTCTTGTAAAGAAAGAGCTCATTATCCACACACTCCTCTGGGATCTCCAAGCAGAACACAGAAGTTCCAGAGTCCATCCCAAGCTGAAGCTTTCAGAAGACTCACTTTGCATTAATTAGGCAGGATTTGACTTTCTAGGAGGAGGAAGAATCTCGTCAGTGGCTTTGGCAAGCACAGGCACCAAAGAGAGAACTCACAGGTGCTATTTCAGGAGCGCTGCAAGGCTCCTTCCCCCAGATTTGGCTGCTGAGTTGGCCTTTCATTGTGCAGTGACTTTCCAAACAGACTCTGCAGCTCTGTGATGCAATTATTAATCCAGTCCCACTGCCTGGCCAACGTCCCTTGGTGATGACAGCTTTTGGGAAAGGGGGACAAAGGTGTTGTTAACTACAGCACTGGAGCCTTACAGCAAATTCATTACACAGGGTGAAATATTATTTATTTTTCTCTACACCCTAATTTTCTGCTTATGGGTTTTCAGGTGTTTAAGTAGAATGAACAGCAAGACTTTTAAGCAATATTATACTTTGATTCTCCTGAATGTACTGCTACACAGTGAACTGAACACTTGGCTGCCTGTCATGGGCACATGGAATGAGTTCAAGTTGAGGTCGAGTGACAAACACAGCCTGGCATGGCCCAAACTCGAGGCTGAAAGTATCAACTGATAAAATGAGATGATGATTCTTACTTCTCATGACCTGTGAAGACAGACTGAGTCACCACACAAAAAATGTTACAATATCCTGAACAGAAAACTCCAAGCAAGTGGTTATGAAACCTCTTGGATTCTGAGAAGGCAGGACTGAGCATGCCAAAACATGAAGGTACTTCAAAGAGACTGAGGTAAGATCAGATTGATGATCAAATCAGCTGAAGTAAGAGAGTTTCTCAAACCTGATGGTTAAAAATACTTTGGGGATTCAAATATTGATGACTGGCGTTCACAGCTCAGGTAAGGAACCTCTGGAGCTTTGAGTGATTTTATACTGGACACATCCAACAACTCTAGAAGGATCTTAGATTATACATTTCTGTTAGCACAACCAGTGATGAGGCTTCTGGAATTACTCTTATCTGCCACTCCAAGAACTGTCTCAAAACCTTTCCAGAAAATAAACAACCCCAAGAAAACCCCATATTCACTTTCTCAGTCTGCAGGTACATGTACTTTACATCCAGCAGCTCAAATGACTTTGCTACTTGGTTCTCACCACTGTTAGAAGGATAGAAATAACCAGTTTGGTTCTTTCACCTGCAACATCTTCCAGCTGCCCCTGCAGCTTGACTGAGCTCACTGAACTCCACTCATTTATAGAGAGCAACTACAAAACAGGCAGCTCCCCCAAAATAAAATGATGTCATGAACTCCTACCAGAAAGATAATTCTTTTCAAGCCCAAATCAAACACAAAACTCCTCCTCTTTAGTTCTGGCAGCACAAGACAGCATCAAAAGATATCAAAAAGCATTTCATGTGCTGCAAATTAATCTGTTTTGAAACAAACACCAACAAATCAGCACATGCCTATTTCCATAACAGCAGAACTTACTTTAACCTGTCTTTAATTGCTTTAAGATAAGGTGAAGTGAGTCTAGACAGTCTTCTGCACAGGCTTCCCTTGGTTTACATAAGCTGCTGCATTTCAGCCATAAGATCAGAACATGGATGTTATTATGGAAAATAAAGACAATTGTTGTACAGGCTGCTTTGCAGAAGAGCATTTGTTAGTGATGTAAATACAGAGTTATTCTATAAACAGTGTATTTATTTTAGCAGAAGGCGGCTGCTTCCCTAAACAGAATAATAATAAAGGCACATGGAAATCCAGTCTGGAGAATAATAACTCTCACAAGCAGCTTTGCCTACACACTAACCCACAGTTCCTAACCCAAATAATTCAATGTTTTGATGCTCAAATCACTGAAAACACTTCTGGGAACTGAGCCCTGAGGTATTTATAACCCTCCAAGCCAGGTGACTGTGAGCAGTGCAGCCTCCCAGCCCCTGCACAGGGTAAACAAGGACACACCTGAGCAGGGAAAGCTCAGGGCTCCTGTTGATCCCAGACACAACTTCCTTGCCATAAGCTGTTTGTGACTGCTGCTAATGCCAGCAGGAAGGACTGGACTGAGGTGGGGATAAGGCTCTTACAGGGACCACAGGTGAACTTTCTGCCTTAAAGCAATAATCTACAGCTACAACACAAATTGGGGTGCAGCAACCCTGGCAAAACAATTCAAAACACTCTCCCTACAGAGGTTCTCAATCTCCCAGGTTTACAGAATCCCAGGATGGTTTGGGTGGGAAGAGACCTTAAAGCTCATCCTGTTTCAGCTCCTGCCATGGGCAGGGACACCTTCCACTAGCCCAGGTTGTTCCAAGCCCCATCCAGCCTGGCCTTGGACACTTCAGATGGGGCAGCTGCAGTTTCTCTGGGCAACCTGTGCCAGGGCCCCACCACCCTCACAGGGAAGATTTTTTTCCCAATATACCATCTAAATCTACTGTCAGGGTGAAGCCCTTCCCCCTTGTCCTCCCACTCCAGGCCCTTGTAAACAGTTTCTCTCCATCTTTCTGCAGGATCCCTTCAGCTCCAGGTAGGCCACAATAGAGTCACCCCAAACTTTCTATTTTCCAGCTTGAACAACCCCAAATCTCAGCCTTTCCTCACAGCAGAGCTGCTCCATCCCTCTGATCACCTCCGTGGTCTCCTCCAACAGCTTCATGTCCTTCCTGTGCTGGACCCCAGGGTTGGAGGCAGCTCTGCAGGTGGAGTCTCACCTGAGCACAGCAGAAGGGGAGAACCCCCCCTCCCCTGCTGCTCACACTGGGGGAGCAGCCCAGGGCTCTGGGGGTTCTAGGTCCAACACACCTGACCAGGGCATGTCCAAGCAACTCATGCCCAAGTCCTTCTCCCAGGGCTGGATTCTTCCTTCTCCAGCCTGGATTGACACTGGAGGTTGACCTGACCCTGATGCAGCACCTGGACCTTGGTCTTATTAAACCTCATACCCAAGACTGCATTATTATCACCCCTTCCTTGAAGAGCCTCAGGTACCCTGAGATGGCAGAACAGAGACAGGCAGGATCACAGCTGACACAAAAATGTGCCTATGAGCAGAGGTGGGCTGAGGTCTCACCCACTCACCCATTTAGGGGACAACCCCTTAGAAATTCCTGCTCCTTTCAAAGCACAGTGGGGCCAGAAAGGAGGGATGAAAAGGAAGGTTAACTCAAGCCTAAAAACACCTTTAAGAATAACACTGCCCCAGCCTACAGCCCCAGAACACGTGTAGGAGGGTGGTGTGTGTCCAGCCAGCATCCCAAGGGGAGGCTGGTTCCATTCTGGGGGTGGTGGGCACAGCCCTGGCCTCACACACAGCCCAGGAAAATGCAAACACATCAGGGACACGAGGATGCAATGCTAACCGAGGGATAACAGTCCCAGCCCCCCACCAAACACAGAGTGTAGGAGAGCCCCAAAGACCCTCTTTGTAAGCAAACACTACAAAGGGGGCAGCACTCCCATCCTCACAGATGGCCCCTGTCAGTGCACACAATGCTCTGTCCCCAAACACCCTCAGAGCAGCCCCCAAAGCTCTCCCAGCCCCTCCAAAGCACACTCACAACAACAGTCTGCTGTGACCCCCAGACACCCCCTCAGCCCCACAGCCCACTCCAGCATATCCCGTGTGACCCCCAGACATCCCCTCAGCCCCACAGCCCACTCCAGCATATCCTCTGTGACCCCCAGGCATCCCCTCAGCCCCACAGCCCACTCCAGCATATCCCGTGTGACCCCCAGACACCCCCCTCAGCCCCACAGCCCACTCCAGCATATCCCGTGTGACCCCCAGACACCCCCTCAGCCCCACAGCCCACTCCAGCACATCCCGTGTGACCCCCAGACACCCCCTCAGCCCCACAGCCCACTCCAGCATATCCTCTGTGACCCCCAGGCACCCCCTCAGCCCCACAGCCCACTCCAGCACATCCCGTGTGACCCCCAGACACCCCCTCAGCCCCACAGCCCACTCCAGCATATCCTCTGTGACCCCCAGGCATCCCCTCAGCCCCACAGCCCACTCCAGCACATCCCGTGTGACCCCCAGGCATCCCCTCAGCCCCACAGCCCACTCCAGCATATCCTCTGTGATCCCCAGACACCCCCCTCAGCCCCACATCCATACTGATGGCCAGACACCCCCCAGACCCCTCATCCATGTCCCCCGTGCTCCCCAGACACCCCCGAACGCCCTCCAAAGCCCATTACAACAACGGAGCCCCCTGTGACCCCCAGCGAGCCCCTCAGCCCTCACTCCCATGTTTCCTGTGACCCTCAGGCTCCTCTCGGGCCCGCGCTCTCCTCTGTGCCCGCCGGGCCAGGAAAGCCCCCCCACCCCAACCCTCTTTTCAGGACACAGAGCGCACTGCGGGCGCCCCCAGGCCCGTAACCACCCTCAAAGCACCGAGAGCACGGAGAAGACCCCCAGGAGGCCAGAGGAGAGCGGGAAGGAGCCCCCAAAGCCCCGCGGGGTCCGCAGCCGCACCCCCCGCCGCCCGAGGCCTCACTCACCGCGTCCCCGCCGCGGCCGCTCCCTCAGGCGGGCGGTGGGCGGGGCCCCGCCTCTGAGCCCCGCCCGCCGCCCACGCCGCCACTGGATTGGACCAGCTCCGTGATTGGCTTCCCCAGTTGGCCAATGGAAACCGAGAGAGCGGGAGGGGGCGGGGCGAGAGGGGGCGGTGCCCGAGGGATGCAGAGCCCGCCCAGTCCAGCCCAGTTCCCTCCCAGTTCCCTCCCACAGCCCGTGTCCGTCCCTAAAAGCGCCTCCCAATCCCATCCGCTCCCCTGCAAGTGTATCCCAGTCCATCTCCGTCTATCCCAGTCTATGCCAGTGCCCCCCGGTGGTTCCAGAGCCCTTCGAGTGCCCCTTTTGTTCCCAAAAGTAGTCTTCTTGTCCCTCCCAGTCCCATCCGATCCTGTCCTAGCGCCGCCCAGTCTATCCCAGCGCCATAAGAGTCCACTCCCAGTGCCCCTTTTGTCCCTAAAAGTGCCTGGCAGTCCTTCCCAGTCCTGTCCAATCCCTCCCAAATCTCATTCAAACCCCTCCAAATCTATCCCAGTCACTCCCAGTGTATCCCAGCGCCTTCCAAATCTATCCCAGTCACTCTCAGTCCATCCCAGTCTACCCCAGTGCCTTCCAAATCTATTCCAGTCACTCCCAGTGTATCCCAGCGCCTTCCAAATCTATCCCAGTCACTCCCAGCTCATCCCAGTTTATCCCAGTGCCTTCCAAATCTATTCCAGTCACTCCCAGTGTATCCCAGTGCCTTCCAAATCTATCCCAGTCACTCCCAGTGTATCCCAGCGCCTTCCAAATCTATCCCAGTCACTCCCAGTCCATCCCAGTCTATCCCAGTGCCCTCCAAATCTATTCCAGTCACTCCCAGTCTATCGCATTACCCCCCAGTCTCTCCCAGTGGCCTCCCAGTGCCCCTTTTGTTCCTAAAACTGTACTTTTGTCCCTCCCAGCCCCTTCAAAGCCCATCCCAGCCCCTCCCAGTTACCCGTAGAACCCCCCATCGTGCGTGCCCACACATCCCCGGGTGTGCTCGGGGGCCGGTGGGCACCTCCCGGTGCGCTCCCGCCTCCCGTTGCTCCGGGACCCCTGCGCCGCTTTCCCCCTTTCCCCCTGGGGGAGAGAAAGGACGAACCCCGCTCGTGGAGCTGCTCCCGGCGTGTCCCGGGATCGCTCCGTCCTCCCGGAGGAGGAGGAGGAGGAGGAGATGTGTGTCCGCTCGCGGGGCTCCGGGAGCAGGAGGTTCCCCGGTGCTGTCCCGGTACCGGGCGGAGTGGGGCTCACGGGAGCAGGAGGTTCCCAGTATCGGTACCGGGCGGAGCGGGGCTCACAGGAGGTTCCCGGTACCGGTACCGGGCGGAGCGGGGTTCACGGGAGCAGGAGGTTCCCGGTACCGGTACCGGGCGGAGCGCTGCTCACGGGAGCAGGAGGTTCCCGGTACCGGTACCGGGCGGAGCGGGGCTCACGGGAGTAGGAGGTTCCCGGTACCGGTACCGGGCCGAGCGGGGTTCACGGGAGCAGGAGGTTCCCGGTACCGGTACCGGGCCGAGCGGGGCTCACGGGAGCAGGAGGTTCCCGGTACCGGTACCGGGCCGAGCGGGGTTCACGGGAGCAGGAGGTTCCCGGTACCGGTACCGGGCCGAGCGGGGCTCACGGGAGCAGGAGGTTCCCGGTACCGGTACCGGGCCGAGCGGGGTTCACGGGAGCAGGAGGTTCTCGGTACCGGTACCGGGCGGAGCGGGGCTCACGGGAGCAGGAGGTTCCCGGTACCGGTACCGGGCGGAGCGGGGCTCACGGGAGCAGGAGGTTCCCGGTACCGGTACCGGGCGGAGCGGGGCTCACGGGAGCAGGAGGTTCCCGGTACCGGTACCGGGCGGAGCGGGGCGAGCCGCGGTGCCCCGGCGGGGGCGGGGGGAGCAGGACCCGGCCCCGGGCGCTGCCCCCGGCGCTCTCCGGCCTCCCGGGGCTCCCGCTCGTTTCGATTTCGTTTTTCGCCGGGATCGCGGCGCGGGGACGGGAGCGGAGCGCGGCGGGCTCGGCTCGCACCGGGCCGGCCACCGGCCATGCAGGTAGGAGCCGGCCCCGGTCCTTGTCCTCCCTCCTCCCCGGCCCCTCTCGGGATTTCTCCTCCTCGCTTGGGGCTCGTCATGATGCTGTATCCCCACTCGTGTGTTCTGTTCATGCTGGGTATGATGTTCCGTGCCTTCAGGACTGGCAGAACAACAAAAAGCTAATGTAGAGGCAAATCGTGTTGGATGCTATGAAGAAGTTGATATATGATGAAAAATATAATTTTTTGTGAAGATGAAGCAACAAAGCAAAAAACCAGTTGAAACTGTTGCTGGACAGACGTGCTCAGGTTTTACCAGAATTACTGTTGGCATCTGCCCGCAGAGTTTTTAACACTGCACTTCAGAACTGGCAGAGTACACGATTTATGGAAGTGCAAGTGGCAATAAGGCTGCTGTATTTGTTGGCTCATGGTGCTCATTTCTCACAAATTTGCCCTAAACCAGGACAAGATTTGCTGGAAGTTCATGCCCTGGGGGGTGACCCCTATCCCACCTCCAAACGGCCTCATGGAGCAGCCAGGAGCCTCTGTTCCCCCATCGGGTTCTGGGCAAAAAGCCCCTCTCACACATCTGGGGGTTCATTTCCAGCCTGCTTTTTCTCACTTTTCTACTCAAACACCCCCAAGGACAGTATTTCCTCTTGAAGCAAAAAAAAAAAAGCCATCTCAGAAAAGTCTGAAAGCAGCTAAGCAGGGATAAAAGCAAGAACATAAAATTAGTGTAACATAATAAAAATTCAGAATGTATCTCAAGGCCTATAAATCCTTAGGAGCAAGAAAAATACCAGATTTGTTCTGGTTTTACTGTAAATCTCGTTTGTAAGAGAGTCACACCGATGGGAGAAAATTAAAATAACTTTTAGAGAGTTCTAGACAAAATACACTGCTGATTTCTTTCACTTTTATTTTCCCCATAGCTTATTGCTTAGAGTGAATCTGAAAGACAGTTCGTATTCCTGCCAAGCCTGCTCAGAGTTTATTCTGGAGTCTCACTGTTCTCTTCATGCACTGTCATGTAGCTGCCTGCTTTTTAAATCCAATCCAGTGACCACCAAATTGTCCTTCTTTTTCAGAAGGAAAATTCTGAAATTTTCCGAATTTCAGAATTCAGGATTCAGAAATCCTCCCATCAGCCTGCTGCCTTCCTCCTGTAACTCCCAGGGAAGCATTTTTCCCTGGACTGATGCACTGTATTGCTTCTGTGTCTTCTTCTCCTGATTTTGGGAGCTTCAGCTTTGCATTTAAGATGTGTCCACTCCCATCTCCTCACCCCTCATTTTCAGAGGGCTCAACTCCTCTGCCTGCACACACAGTCGAGGGATGGCTGCTCTAAATCACCTGCCTGAGCCTGAAGTGCTCAGAGTTGGTAACTGCTTCAGAAAATACCATTTGACAGCGAAATTGTTAATTTTCCAGTGAGCGAAGCTGAGAAATTGCTGGGATTCACATTAATAGGTTTTTAAGGGGAAACATTATCTGCTTGGCTGCCGGTAATATTTCAAGATCTAGATGTGGCTGGAAGCAGGATCTGAGCTCCCTTCTGGCTCACATGCCCTGGCTGAGAGGGAAAAGTAATTCCTGAGGGGGCCAGAACTCCATGGAGAGTCAGCAAGAGGAGCTTGCACCCCCCTAAACCATGGGATGGCCATTCCCACTTATGCCCAAATGATCCCTGGGGACAGAGTGAGAGATCCCTCTCCATATGGTGTTTTCGAGACAAAATCAAAGCTGCCAGATGGATTTTAACAGCTCTAAAGAACTGAAGTGCTCTCCTAAAACCTTGAGCACCCATCGGGCATCAGAGGGTCCTGCAGGAGCACAGGCACTGCAGGCTCTGCCAGCCTTAGCTCCATCTCCCATTTCCTGCAGCCATGGGGATGGATAACCCCCATCCAGAGCCTGAATGAGAGCAGGTTCCTCTGCTAAAGAGCTGGAGAGAGGGATCTCTTGGCAACCAGGGACTGGAAAAGTGTGAGGAAGAGCTGCAGACAACACATTACATCTGTGGTTATTGAAAGTCTGGTCAGAGAAAGAATCAGATAAACTTTCCCAAGCATTACTCTGGGAAGTTTGAGAAAGCTCAGAGGAAGAATTAAAACAATCTTTAATCTTTACAACTAGTGTTTAAAACATATTATTTACTTATAAAATATTTACAAGAAGGGTACTATTCCTAATTAACCAATAGTATAAAGAGTATTAATTAAAGACCAATCAAGTCCAACTTTAGCATAACTATAAAAGAATATATAATGTCTAATAAAATTTACATTTACCTTCTAAAAACCTAAGAGTTTTGGTCACTTCATTCATCCATCCTTAATACAAAAACAACACATGTCACATCACGCTGCTATGAGAAACCAGTTAGGAAATACTGGGGCAGGTGGAGTGTCTTGGTTTGGAAAGACAGGAGTCTGCTAAGGAAGGCAGGAGCCTCCCCTGAAATGGAGAATGTAAACCCCCTCTCTCTGAATTGCTATAAGTTTTAAATTAAGGGGTTCTCGGGCAAAAAACATGGGAGCAGGAATAACAGTTCTTTATTAGGGAATAAAATAAAAGGATAAAATAAACAATGCAGTAAAACAAACCAACACTGGCAGAGTCAGAACCCAACCTGACACCCTGTGGGTCAGGGTGCTGGCAGCAGTCCCATTGGAATTGTGGCTCAGCCCTCCTGCAGTGTCAGGGGTGGTTCTGCTGGAGCAGGGATCCTGGAGAAAGGTGCAGTCTCTGCCTCTGGAGATCCAGGGGAAGAGGCAGCTGCTGTTCCTCTGTGAAATCCAGTGCAGAAGCCGTGCTGGTGTTCCAGAATCTCCAGATTCTATCCGGGTAGGAATGCTTGGCTCCTCCCCTGGGCTCACATCTCCCAGTGGGATGCTGTAGTTCTTATCAGCCATGCAGGGACATTCAATGGCTGTTATCAGCAGGTGTCCCCTCCCGAGGGAGGAGTGATTGTGGAAGAGATAAGGCAAACTGCCCACTGAGCAGAAGACAACTGCCATACACATGGCAAATAGAATCCAATTCCCTTGGCAATCCAGGACATGGAGGCACCTCCAAAGCAAAGGCAGGACCAGAATTTCTCCCCACTGATGTATCTGATCTCTTCCCCAGGGCAAAGTGACCATCAGCTCCTCCAGCCCCACGGTGGCTGCGTCAGTACCACCCCCATCCCAGGCCAGACCCTCACCCATCAGCACTGGGCAGATCTTCAGGCTTCCAGGGAGGCTGAGTGAGTAGAGGTTAAGCAAGTCAGTGCTGCTCAAAAAGGAGTTGCCATGGGTGGGACAGGGTGGGCACAGCCATGGTGTCCCACCCAGGGACCATTCCCTGCTGGCAAGGGGGACAAGGCTTCCTCAGGGTTCATTTTCTCTCTTTGCGATGTTTTTGACCCGTGAGTGCTTAATATAGAGGGAAAGTTTGGTGATGGAGAAGAAGCCCCACCTGCCACTCAGCAGTTTTGAGAACAAGAGGTGTTTTCCTGGTTTCAGGAATCCAGCCCTCCCTGTGGAGCAAGGATGATGTGATCCACTGGCTGCGATGGGCTGAGAGGGAATATTCCCTGCGGCCCACTGAGCAGAGCAGGTTCGAAATGAACGGCAAAGCCTTGTGCATCCTCACCAAGGAGGACTTCAGACACCGAGCTCCCAGCTCAGGTGAGACCCAGGGGCTTGTGAGCACCATCCCAGCACAAGGTGGGGATCCTGCATCAAAGCCAGGGAAGTCCAGGGAGTGCTGCACTGGGCAGCAGGAGCACAGGTCTGTGCTTGTTCAGTTGTCTTTCCATCATGCAAAGTACACTTGGTGTGCATTCCAGGAAGCCACAGAAACGTTAAAGATCTTACAGTGGTCAAGTTAATGGGTAACTTAAAAAACAGATAGAAGTTTATTTTTCTATTTAATTTTTCTGTAATGTCAGTGTGTGTTGCTAGCACTATAGGTGTTTACTCTGTAAGGCTCTTTGTTACTTGATACCTTGAAATAAGGATATCCATGGGCTATTAAGTGTGAAATGAACAGCAAAGCCTCGTGCATCCTCACCAAGGATGACTTCAGACACCGAGCTCAGCTCAGGTTGGACCCAGGGGTTTGTGAGCACCATCCCAGCACAAGGTGTGCTCTGCTGAGAGGGCTCAGTGGGTCCCAGCAGAGCAGGTTTTGAGCTGGAGATGAGGACAGCTCTTCCTTTCTCTGGTCCATCCGAACTGCAAATACTTTGGTGTCAGTGATGGAGAGAGATGTGGAGACTGACTCGGTGATCAGAATCCCATTTTATTGTGGGATACAAACACTTATATCCTATTTCAGGGAGACTAGTAATGTGTCCTGCAATGATTAGGTTAAAATCACACACACAAACTTATGCATATAACAACATCTCCTGCTTGCAGAGTTTAATGGAATTTTCTTTTTCTGGTAACCTGTTTGATTGAATCTTCTTGCAATCCAGGTCTAATTTTCAAAGTTCCATTTGCTTTTGCCAAGGCATCCTGTTATCAAATCTCTTTTGTTAACCAGGTCCAAAGTCCATCACCTGTCTTGTGTCCCCCAACATTCCAACACTTTGGGATGGGGAATAACCCCACGCTGTAGTTCATAATCTCAGCAACGTTATTCAAACCATTATCCAAAGGCATCTGAGCAGAGTTTCCCTCCCTGCAGGGGATGTGCTTTATGAAATACTCCAGTTCATTAAAACTCAGAGAAGAGCTCTGGTGTGCAGCCCCTTGCTGAACTCACCCTTCAGGAAAGCCAGGAGCACAGAGGAAGGTATGATGGGGGAAAAATACCCTGGGAGAAGAGCAGTGTCCAGCAGGCAGAACCTGCCTGGTTGCACTCACCTGGGGCTTGGAGCTCAGCCTGCTGAAACCATCCCACACCCCCTGAGAGAGGCAACCAGGCCCAGCAAAGTCCAGGCCAGCTGGGAAGTTTGTAGTGATGCAGCAGCTCAGAACCAGTGCTGTGGGGGTGTGTGGCAAACTGGCAGGGCTGTGACTTCCCTAAGAAACCTGCCTGCAGATTGAGATTTGGGTCAGGGAGGGTCAAAGCCAGGCAGAGGCAGAGCCCTGCTGGAGATTAGTCCTGCAGCATAGTGGGAAGGGGCTGAGGAGTTGGGGCTGAGCTTACACAGAGATGCTGGGTCAGGGGGTGGGGTGGGGAGAGGGCCCAGGTGAGGCTGGTGAGGGTCAGTGAAGCTTCTTTGTGCCCTTGGGGGGCCCAGGCAGGAGTTAGGGTGGGTTGGATTGGTGTCAGAGGCTGGATGTGTGTGGAGGTGGATCTGGGAGCACTTTCCTGGGCTCTTCTACTGGTTCCTGTGCAAGGTGGTTAACACATTACATCCCCACAACAATTTACCAGGGTGTGCCTGTGCTCTGGGGCATTTTCCTATGCCAGTTTTTCTTCTGCATTGACCCTTACCCTACCTGACATCTCCTCTAAGCCGCCCTGGACTTTGTGCTGCTCCAGCCTTAGGAAAACCCCAGGCTTTCCTCAGCACCCTCCTGCTCTGTGGGCTGCTTCCACCTGATAACCACCCTGGGCTGTCCCTCCCCTCCTGTTTCAGGGCTTTGCAAGGTCTGGGACCCTAAAAATGCACAGGGTGATTATTAGGGGTTTATTTTATTAGTTTTTTTTTTTTTTTTGGCAGGTGCAGACTGCAGTGCTGAGGCTGCCCCAGTTGTTTCCTCGTGGCTGGGCTGTGCAGAGCAGCCCCTGTTCCACAGCCACACGCAGCCACTGAACCTCTCCCACCACAGCTCAGAGAGTAGCTGCAGGCCAGGCGCCATCTGCTCTTTTCCTGCTACCCTGTCGGCCCCAGTGGATGGGAAAATTGCAGGTAATTATGAATTTATAGCTTTGTTCCTTGGGGAAATGAGATGGTGCTTTGTCCTGTCTGCCCATCTGTCTCCTTCCCCTCATTCCGTGCTTTTCCACCTCAGTTTCCCCACCTGAAAAATTGTAATTGCTCTGAGATCTCACAGTAAAAGTGCTGTGCCTGAGCTCTGTGCTCTCCTCATATTTATTGTCTGTCACCCTGATTTTTTAAGCTTTTCTGAGCCTTCTGATGTTTGCATTCTTGTAACAAACTTTCTTACACACTTTACGTAACTAACTTACTGTTTTGCATTCTTTTATGGAGGAAGAAAAATTTAATAAACCATTAGTTTGTCCAGTGTCATTGGAGAGGTGGCACTGTCACTTTTAGAAATCTGTAAATGTTAGAGTCAGCAATTAAAAACTCTCTTTTCACCTTGGAAGAGCTGCGTGTCCTTGGCATGTTATTTAGTGACAAGTGTCATAGTGACAGTGACTGTAGTGACAGTTGTCATCTCAGAATCTCTGCTGGTCACAGCGACCCCAAGATGTGTTAGAAAGTCTCTTTTCCCAGCCTGGCAGTGGAAGAAGGAGTCAGAACTCTTCTGTTCTCCTTCTCAAGGTTGATTATTGTTTCTTATGTATAAAATTCTTTCTCCAACCCACCAAGGTTTGTCTTGCAGGTGAGGTTGAGGCACACTGGTGTTGTCTTTTTATACTAAAAACTACGTGTACACTATTTACCATAACTTCCCAATACCTATCACCTACGTTAGACAGTGAACTTCTACCTTAAACCAATCCAAAAATGCCAACATCACCCAGAAGATGGAGGCCAAGAAGAAGAAGGAGAAAGGCTGGACATGCCCAGATTCCTCCATCTTGTCCCCACAACCCCCATACCAAGAATCCTAAAATCTACATTTTCACCCTGTGATCATTTTATTATTATACTATTCAAACCTGTGTGACTTTCAGGTCCTCATACAAAGCTGGTAATTTGCTCCAGGGGTCAAAATCAAATCCCCAGGTGCTCTGGGCTGTGTGCCAGGGTCTCTGAGCCCCACGGCGGGTCCTTGGCAACTCTGGACACCCGGAGGGATGCGCTGAGTTCTGACACCTGGGTTCTGACATTGTTGCTGCTAAATGTGCAATTGTGCTGCTGGGGCAGCCTGGCAGGGTGGCAGCTCTGTGCCCAGCAGCTGCCCCCTGCTCAGACTGCAGGCTGCTCTGGGAGTACGTGTACCAGCTGCTGGCCGACCGCCGCTACGAGCCCTACATCAGGTGGGAGGACAGGGAGGCCAAGGTGTTCCGTGTCGTCAACCCCAACGGGCTGGCCCAGCTCTGGGGCAACCACAAGGTGAGTGCAACTGACAGGGAGTTTGGCATCCCTGAGAAGGAATTTGGCATCCCTGCATGTCCCTTTCATGAGCTGTTCCCTAGAGCTGGGGGCCCCAGGTGTCTTGGTTTGTAAGGCCAGGTGCCTGCAAAGGAAGGCAGGAGCCTCCTCTGAAATGGAGAATGTAAACCCTCCCCATCTCTCCAAATTGCTATAAATTTTAAATTAAGGGGCTCTCAGGCAAAAATATGGGAGCAGGAAATAACAGTTCTTTACTAGGGAAGAAAAAATAAAAGGATAAAATAAACAATGCAGTGAACCAAACCAACACTGCCAGAGTCAGAACCCAACCTGACACCCTGTGGGTCAGGGTGCTGGCAGCAGCCCCATTGGAATTGTGGCTCAGCCCTCCTGCAGTGTCAGGGGTGGTTCTGCTGGAGCAGGGATCCTGGAGAAAGGTGCAGTCTCTGCCTCTGGAGATCCAGGGCAAGAGGCAGCTGCTGTTCCTCTGGGCAATCCAGTGCAGGAGCCGTGCTGGTGTTCCAGAATCTCCAGATTCTATCCGGGTAGGAATGCTTGGCTCCTCCCTTTGGGCTCACATCTCCCAGTGGGATGCTGTAGTTCTTATCAGCCATGCAGGGACATTCAATAGTCTGTTATCAGCAGGTGTCCAGGGAGGAGTGATTGTGATCACTCAGAGAGAGATAAGGCAAACTGCCCACTTGACAGAAGATAATCTGCCATACAGTTGGTAATGGAATACCCCTTGCCTTGCAATCTGGAACACCAGGGCTGGGGAGGGGGACATGGGGGGTGCAGGGTCAGTGTTGGGGGTCTCTCACTGCTCACAGTGACCCCGAGATGCGTTAGAAAGTCTCTTTTCCTGGCCCGTCCCTCGAAGAAGGAGTCAGGGCTCTTAATTTCTTGGTCTCAAGGTTGTTTATTGTTTCTTATCTATAAAATCCTTTCTCCTGCCCTGCCAAGGTCCGTCCAGCAGGACAGTTCCAGGCACTCTGCCTGCCCCCAGGGCAGTGTTATGTCTTTATACTAAAAACTACATGTACAATATTTACAATTACTTCCCAATACCTATCACCTATGTTAGACAGTGAGCTTCTACTCTAAACCAGTCTAAAAGTGCCAACAGCACAGCAGAAGACGGAGACCTAGAGCAAGACTTGTTGCCCTGTTTTTTTTGTTCAACACCCCACAATCCTTTTCTCCTTCCAGAACCGGATGAACATGACCTATGAGAAGATGTCACGAGCTCTCAGACACTACTACAAACTCAACATCATCAAGAAGGAGCCGGGGCAGAAGCTGTTGTTCAGGTGAGGTGAAGCAGAGCAGAGAAATGGCATGGATGGGGCATGGGAACGCGATGAGCTCCAGATGTTGGCAGCTGCTTCATCCAGCAACATCCTCCCCTGCACACACCCCAGTGGGTTTGTGTCCAGGCTCTGTCCTGTGCCACCTGGGGCCTCAGGGCTTCCTGGGATCCTCAGCAAAGCCCAGGGATGGCAAATCCCCTCTGAGCTCCAGAGCTCAGCTGATCACAGACTCATGGAAGGGTTTGGGTTGAAGGGACCTTAAAGCTCATCTCATTCCATCTCCTGCCATGGGTAGGGACACCTTCCACTTGCCCAGCTTGCTCCAAGCTCCGTCCAACCTGGCCTTGTTGAGGGCAAAGGCTCCGGCATTTACCACCTGGTTTGGGGCTGGGTTTGGATGTGCCCTTAAAGTCGCCACAAAAATGTATTTCAGGTTTTTGAAGACTCCTGGGGAGGCTGTCCATGAGAAATCCAGCAAACTGGAGCAGCTGGAGAATGAGGACCATGAAGATTTGAAGGAAGACCCACTGGAGGTTTCACCACAGTAAATCTTTGGAGGCCTCACTTGAGTGCATCACAGGGACCCTTGTGCTTTGCTGGGCAGTGCTGGTGTCTCTTGCCCCTCCTGCACAGAAGGCCACAGAGCTGGCCTGGATTTCAAAGCCTGCTGTGAGCCAAAGCTGGGCCATCTCTGGGGCTTCATTAGCAAAGCACACCCAGAAGGTGTTCCCCAGCCCCAAGGCACAGGGGGATGTGTGGGCTGCTCTTCCTCTGGTTCCTCTCCTGCCCTGTGCGAGGAAATGTGATATTTTTGCTCTGAAATTTTGATGCTTGTCTTTAAGGTCTAAAACTGTGGAAAGGATCTCTCTGTTCTTCCAGGGAGATGAGCAGAGCAGGAGTTCTGGGCTGAGCATCTGCTGCTGTGCTTGGGCAGTGGGAGCTGTCCCCAGCTGCGAGCGAGGGCGCATTGCAAACCTGGTGCGTGCTGCAATCTCTGCTCCTGGGATTAAGGTTAGGAGTGTGCTGAAATACCTGCCTGGATCAGGCCTGGCTGAAGCTCCATGGCTGCCCATGGCTGGTTTTCACTTTAACTCCCTTTACTCCAGGTAATGACTTTTGTAATTAATTTTGTGATTAAATTATGTGAAAAGAAACGAAGCCAGTAACAAATATGACCCCACTCATGGTCAGATATGTGGTTATTTGTTTTGAGTTTGAAGCAGGAATACCTGAAGTGAACAGAGTGTCTGTGTGTGTGTGTGTGAAAACAGAAAATACCCACTACTGTTTTCACTTTGCTTTCCACAGAGGAAATAAAATGCTGTGACTGTAAGGTTGAAAATCTCACTTCTTGCTGAAGGTCTGAAACTGGGAAATCCAATCTTTCCTCATTCAAAACCAGCTCCTGTGGGCACCCAGATATCCTCCCCAACATCTTTTGGCAGCTGCTAAGGCAGAGGCCACCAGACTGAGCTGCTCAGCAGCTGCTGGGTGAGCACAGCACAAACACTGCACAAACACGTGGTTCCACCATGAGGTTTCCACCAAAACTGGTTACTGCCAACCTGAAACCACAGTCCCTTTGGCTGTAACTGGTCTTGGTCCTGCAAAACTCCTTCACACCTGCGGCCTGAGGTGCTAGGTGGGCAGTAGCCAGTGAGAGACAGTGGTGGGATGGGTGGTGGCTGGATGGCAAAGCTTCAGCAGGGCAACAGCTCTGGAAATATTTCACTTCCAGAAAAAATCACCAGCTCAGTGGCAGGACAGAGGTGCTTGAGAATTTGAGTGGTGGAGGAGAAGGAAATGAGGAGCTCTAGTGGGGCAAACGAGTGTGGGGTCACAGCCTGGGGGAGATCCTGGCTGGGAGGGGAGGCCACAGTCCCTGCTGAGAGAGGGGTGAAGGTTTCCAGCACCCAGCCAGCTGCAGCCTGGGGATGCTCCACAGCAGGAAGGGGCAGTGAAGCAGCCAAACCTCGTCCTTCCCTCCCCAAAGGATGCTTTTTGTCCCAGGGAAGAGTCAAACCAAATCTTGGGCTGAAATCCTTCAGCTTTGGTGGGAGAGCAGATCTCCTTCCTTGGGAGCTGTAGCATCCAGGCCCTGTGCCACTCCTGGGACAGGCACCCATGGGTGCCTTTCTCCTCATCTCCTCTTTCCACTCTACTTTCTTGCAACAGAACCAGCCCTGATGGCTCCTGAGGATCTCTTCTTCCACCTGTGTGTTTGGTTTGTTGGGGTGACAGTTGGTGGCCCTGTGGCTCTTGTGCTGTGCTCACGGGGAGTGTGTGAGGTGACCTCTCTTCACCTGCTTTTCCCATGATGACTAAAGATCACTCTGGGCTTGGCTGGGGATTTCCTTTCCTGGCTGGGAAGCTGCCAAAAGCCCTCAACCCTCCTTGTGCCTCCCTGAGCAGCTCCAGAGGGGTTTTGGGGGGGTGACAATCCAAGGGCACCTTTGCAGGGATGGGTTGGAATGATGGAAAGTGGGAAAGCTCCTAGGAAGCTTTTGTGTACCTCCTGGAGCAATACCTGTCTTTCCCTGTGCCAAGCAGAGGCAGAGGGCTGTAAACCTGCAGCTTCCCTGGAACAGGAACCCATCCCTGTCAGTAAACAACGAAATAACCACTGCTTGTGCCAAGGAGTTTGGTGTGGGGGTGTGGGGAGGGACAGCACATGGTTGTTGGTGACTTCTGGGGTTCAGGGGCTGTGAAACACAGACAGGTGCCTCATGTGGGCTTTCCCAGAGGTTTCCAGGGGCTTCATTCCCTGGAGAGCATCAGCCACCCTTCAGCAGCCCCACATCTGCTGGTGTTTGGGGCAGGGCATTGCACATTGCTCATCTGCTGGGGGAAACAGCTAAAACCACACCCAGGGCTGGAGGAAAAGAGGATTTGCTTTGGGGGCTGCTGCCCACCACCCTCTTGGCTCAGAGGAACTGCAGAACTGGGCTGAGAGGTTTCCATTGAGGCCATGTGTTGGCTGGGGCAGGGAGCAGTGGCTGCCCTCAACACCCCGCCATGGTGCAGGTGTTCCCCCCAACACCCCAACCATGGTCCAGGTGTTCCCCTCAACACCCCACCATGGTGCAGGTGTTTCCCTCCACACCCTGCCATGGTCCAGGTGTTCCCCCCAACACCCCACCATGGTCCAGGCGCTCCCCTCAACATCCCAGCCATGGTCCAGGTGCTCCCCTCAACACCCCACCATGGTCCAGGTGTTCCCCTCAACATCCCAGCCATGGTCCAGGTGCTCCCCTCAACACCCCACCATGCTCCAGGTGTTCCCCTCAACACCCCACCATGGTCCAGGCGCTCCCCTCAACTCCCTGGCATGATCCAGGTGTTCCCTTCAACACCCCTGTCCTGGTCCAGGTGTTCTCCCCAACACTCCAGCCATGGTCCAGGTGCTCCCCTCAACACCCCACCATGCTCCAGGTGTTCCCCTCAACATCCCAGCCATGGTCCAGGTGCTCCCCTCAACACCCCACCATGCTCCAGGTGTTCCCCTCAACACCCCACCATGCTCCAGGTGTTCCCCTCAACACCCCACCATGGTCCAGGCGCTCCCCTCAACTCCCTGGCATGGTCCAGGTGTTCCCTTCCACACCACCACCATGGATGAGATCTGCAGCTGCTGTGTTTTTGTGCCCAGGTGTCTGGTTGATGGCTCATGCCTGGTTGTTGGCTCAAAGGGATCTTTGTGATCACCATAAAACACAGCGGCCTCCTACACCAGCTTAGGCTGGCTGTGGCTTTGGCTGGCCAAGCCTAGAAGCCCCCAAGGGAGGTGATTCCCAAGCCCTCCAGACACCCAGCTGAGATTGCCCCAGCCTCCTGCACAGGAGAGCTTTCCTGATGTCCAATCCCAGCCTGTGTCTTCCCAAGGAATTCGGGTGCTTTGAGCCCCTGCCTTCTGAACCTGTTGTTGCCCTCTGCACCTTGCAGCTCCATGTGGGGAATTCCTCTCCCTTGGTTTTTTTCTGTTTTCTGAAGCAATTTCCGGCACAGAAGCCGCTTCTCCCCTGCTGTTCCCATGGCTTTAGTTCTGCTTTTCCCCCAGTGTCAGATGCCAAGCCCAGCCTGGGTGCTCCCCCCTCACAGCAGCATTTCCTGCCAGCTTCCTCCTCCTCTCCCAGCACTGATAAGAAAAGTGGACGAAAAGTTTGGGTGCAGATCTCTTTCCCCCACTCTGGTAATGGGATTTTGGTTTATCTCAGCCTCCTGCATCTTTTTCTTGTGCCTCTCTTCCATTAAGTTTGAACATATCTCAAATCCCAGGAGGGATCTGAGCTTGGATAAAGGTCTCCGTCCTGAATCCCATTTCAGGTGAAGATTTCTCCTGGAGTTTGGCTCTCCCATCTTCTGGCTGTGTCTGGAAGAAGCCGTACATCAATTCTGATTCCCAGTGCAATCATGAGCAGGGATGGTGTTGGGACTCAGCCTTGGGGAATCTCCAGAAGAAAGATCTCCAAACTGGAGATGGCCAAACTGACCCCCATGGCCAGAGAGGATGTGGCTTTTTGTTTTATGGAACAAAATAAGTTGTGAAACTCCTCCTCACCCCCTGGAATCCACCTGCTTGTGGAAGGATGTGGACAAGAGCTCAGAAGCAGCCTGGAAGTTCCTCACCCATTGATCAATAGATGGGCTGAAAGCTGAGCCAGGTAATTCCTGACTCTGATTCAGCCCTGTGGGCTCAGGAAAAATGAAGGGACATGGTCTGGCTCTCCCCCAGTCACAGGAAATTACAGCACAGAGAATTTATAGAAAGAGAAATAAAACAGTCCTGATTGCAAGCTGAACTCTGTATCAGGAAAAGAAAATTTTTATCCAGGAGACACCTTGGCTGAACATCAATTCCAGCTGAAAACAGCGCTGCTCCGCTGGAAACCTTCCTCAGGGGTTTTCCAAACAGGGGATTTCCAAAGCCTGCGTGTCTGCCGCCCCATCCCTGTGAGCTGCAGTGCGGAATTTTGCCATCAGATGGCAAAGCAGCGATGGGGAATAGTGGGAAGCACCTGCCGGAGCATCCACAACCACGGGAGGGGGCACTGGGGTGGCCAAACGGAGCTTTGGCGTCAGATTTGCTCGGCCCGGGAGCAGTTTGTGGGTGCTGGGCTGGGCAGATCTGCCTGGTGGGAGATTGCCCATCCCTGGGTGAGGCTGAGCAGGAGCCACGGGGGTGGGAAGGATTTGGGGCAAGAGGTGGTTCGTGTTTTAGGGTGGAAGCACGGGCTGTCTGAACCCAGGGTGGTTTTTAGGGATGTTTGAGCCCAGCTGTGCCCAGGGTGGTGCAAGAGCCTGACATTGCCATGTCCCAGCGTCTGTGCCCCCCAGGAGCCACCTGGGAGCTCCAGGGATGCGAGCAGGGCACTCTGCTTCCCGCATTGAAACCCTGCTCATGCGAGAAAGTTGTGACTTCCCCTCACAGACACAACCCAGAGGAGCCCATTTCGGGCATCACACCCCGTGCAAAACAACAAACCGAACCAAACCCAAAGGCAAACAGCTGCCTGAGATAGCTGGTCTCAAAGGGCAGTGCTTACACCAGGTGACAGGTGATTTTATGTTGTTTTGCTGCTACTTGTCATAAGGAAATTGCTTTCTCCTCCAGTGAAACTCACGCCCGTTGATCTGCACCACGAGGGCGGTGACAGTGGGGAGCCCAGACGGAAGCTTTGGCTGCTCTCCTACCTGAATGGCTGCTAAAAATAGGACTGAACTCACCACCAGGGTATAAAAAGGCACCTCCCAGGAGAGCCTGGGATCCCTCAGCACCCGTGGCCCAGGAGCTCATCTTGAGCTGTGTCCAAAGGAGCAGAAATACTGATGGAAAGGTAAATACCAAACCAGCGAATAACCAGTGTTGTGGTCAAGGTATTGGAATCGACCAAAGTAGGATGGGGGTTGTGGCTTTGCCTTGATTAAATTTAGTGAGATGGCTTTTTATTGAGGGTTTGGTGGGCTTTGGTGTTGGTGTGGATGAAGGGAACTGATTTTCTGATCCCAAAAGCAGGCTGAGGTGGGGTGGGTGGGTGTGCTGTGTGTTGTGATGATGATCTTTGGGTCTGAGCAGAGGCTGATTCCCAACTCCAGGGTGCTTTGTACAGCCAAGTGTGCCAGATTTTGGTGCTGGTTCCCTGTGAGCTGTTCAGGGGTGGAGAAGTCTGGTTTGGGTCTGGTTCTTCGAAGGGTAAAATTGGTTACAGAGGTAAAACCAGCATGAGGCACCATCCTGGCTCTCTGGTTTTCCAATAGCAGCATCTTTGGTTGAATTTTGCTTATAAATGTAGAGAAAAAGGGTGGTGGGAAAGGCAGGGACTGGTGCTCTGAGCTCTGTTCTCAACCTTGTGCCAGTGGGAGCTCACAGAAGGGCTGTGTCATCACAAGGTGACCAAGGCCACCTGCAGGAGCCCACATCCCTTGGCCTCTCCTGCGGCTGGAATGATTTTTATCAGCCAATACTTTAAGGGGAAATACTTTAAATTCTGGGTTCTGTGGCTCACTGGGGGCTCCTGGGGTGTGGTTTTTCACGTTAGTGTGGGAACATGTTGCCATGGGATAATGGGAGGTGTCTGGGTGATGTCCTTGCTGGATAAAACCCCCCTGGGTGATGACCAGGCTCCTCCTGTAGGATATGCCCAGCCCATCTCCTCCCTCTCCACAGTTTCGGTTCCTTCACCAGTGAGTCTGTGTTTATAAAACCCCATGTGGGCCATCTGCATCAGGAGCACTCAGATAATGCCCATAAAACTGACTGATCATTAACCAGGAGCGTTAACGACCCCAGACACCCACAGCACCCTGCGTGCCAGCATGGGGGAGGTTTCCATCCGGCCCAACCCGACTGGGGAAGGCAAAACCCAGACTGAAAATGTTGTTTTTCTCCACAGCAGCACTCAGGCTCCGGCTGAGGAGATGCCCCAGTGGGATGTGGGGGGGCAGCCATTGGGCAAGATCCTCTCTCTGGACAGGAGAGAGGCCAGGAAAGTGCTGGAGATTTATGTCAAGCGCTCACTGAGCTGCCACGAGAACTCACTGGCGGTCAAAAAAACCCTTCAGGAGAAAGACAGAGGGCGAGGGAGGAAAACAGACGGACTACAACGGTCAGAAAGTGATTTCTGCACCTACCCATGCGCCAAACCCAGCCCCAGGAAGGACCAGGAGGAGACACTCAAAGCACCAGACCTGGAGGAGACTTCGGGTGATGACAGCAAAGCTCCCCAGGAGGTGCCTAAAGAGGGGCTGAAAGCCAAGAGGAAAAGCACAAAAAACTCATCCCAGGGCAAACCACAGCGCTCGGGTTCAAAACCAGCCTGGCTGAAAGGTTTCCTAAATCTCTTCTTGAAGAAGAGCCCTGAGGAGCAGAAGGAAAACACAGGGCAAAAAGCAAAGGAGAAAGATGCCAAAGCTCTTCAGGGCTCCAAACCAGAGGGAACCAAAAAACACAGAGTGGACTCCAGCACGTCCCCAGCGTTGGGCAGAGCCCTGAAGAAGAAGCCCAGCCTCAAGAAGGTTTTCTCCCTGAAGAAGCACGGGGAGGAGGAGCGGGGAGAGCCGGGATCCGGGCCCAGGAGCAAACGGCCCAGCTGCCTTCCCCTGCGGCACGTCCTGGCCCCAGCCCAGCCAGGTGGGACCCCAGCCCAGCCCTGACCCACCCCTGCTGCCAGTGGGACCCCAGCCCAGCCCTGACCCACCCCTGCTGCCAGTGGGACCCCAGCCCAGCCCTGACCCACCCCTGCTGCCAGCAGGACCCTGCTGGGCTTCCCTGGGCAAAGCCATGGCGATCAGCGCTGGTTTCTAACCCCCTCCCAGGGTTTTGTGGGGCCTGGGATGGGTTTTGGAGACTCCAACCCCAACCTGCTGCCCCAGGAAGGGTTGTTCTGCCTGTGCTTTGAGCACAGTCACTCCAAGCTGTGAGCAGTTATCACCCAAGCATGAGCTTTCCTCCTCTGGCAACCAAGGGTCACGATGGTTTAGTTAAAACCTGCATTTGAGACCTGAGATTAGATCCCAAGCCACTTTAAGGCCAACATGAAGCTGCTTGAGGTTTGCCTTGGGGCTGGGTGCAGGCAAAGCCCGCGGGACACCATCCCCAGCCCAGCCCTTCCCGTGCCAAAACCCTGCCCAGGGGATTCCTGAGGAGCTCTGGTGGATTCAGGGCAGGTCACAGCTGCTCCCTTCACCTTTGGAATGCGCTGATCCGGGGTGGGCACCGCTCCCACGGCGGCTCTGCCCCACCAGTCAATGCTGACAGAGCCAGCCCTCACTCCTGGGTCTGTGTTTGTGTCCCAGCAGAGGCGGAGCAGCCCGATGGATGCTACACCCAGGTGTCCCAGGAGGCGGTGCAGGGCAGCGAGAGCCGGGGGGACGCAGCAGGAGGGTGTGGGGAGCCCCCAGAGCCCCCCGGCACCGACGGGGTCGGTGAGTGTTGGAATAAACATGGGCAAGGCTTGTTCCCTGCAGAGCCTGCGTGGGATCCACCCCTGCCTCAGGCCTGGTCGTGGGGCTTTCGTGACCCTGAGAGCTGGATGAAGACTTTGTGGGAGGTTTTCAGCATCAGGGTTTGACTGGGGGAGAGGGAGATTCACAGAATCCCAGAATGGGTTTTGGGCTGCAAAGGACTTTGAAGAACCCCCCCATTCCAGCCCCTCTGCCATGGGCAGAGACACCTTCCACAAAACACAAAATTCAGGGGTAAGAGAGTATTTTTGCTAGCTGAGGGTAACAAGGCACGTGGCAATAGGCTGAAATGGGTTTTGGAAGGATGGAGGCAATAAACATTGCTCAAGGAATTTTTCCTGGGGATTAAACAGAGCATCTGGATGTGTGAGGCTTGGAGAAAGGGCTGGGGATAACCTGGTGTCTCTCTCTACAGATGAAGCCATCAAAAGAATCGTTGCTCTGCTCCGGAGTGCAGGAGATGAGCTGGACAGGGAGGTGAGAGAGCTGTGGACAGCTGGATGGGGCTGAGGGATCTGGGCCGAGCTCTGCACTGCTGTAAAATAAATACAGCAACACCATTGATTTCCCCGGGGCAGGAAAACACTCAGGAAAATCAGAAATGCCAACTTTTAATTCCTTGCCTGGGTGTGATCGTGCCTGGCTGTCTGTCCTCTGCTATCGCTGGCCAGGGGCTATGTACAAATCACAAATGGGATGGGACTGTTTGGAACGTGCCTTGAGCTGTTTTATTTCCCAGCATCAGTCTCATTACATGGTTATGACAATGGGAAGATGCCACCAGCTCACATCCCAGGCAGCAGACAAAGAACTCAATGTTACAACTTACTTTAAAACTCTTTTAACCAATCACACAGAGCAAAAGCACATTGACAGTAGTTCTATCAGCACACGTACCATTGGTTAAAACAATGCTTGCTTATTCAAATACAACACCTGCTTGTGAGCCTTAAAACACAATACACAGAGCTCCATTATTAAGCTTCAAACTTCCCAATATCTTTCTAGATAAACTTTTCTGCAGCTTAGGGAGTTATTCTAGACAAGTGTTAATACACAGACCATTGTTCTATTTGACCTTGCTTTTCTACTTTTTAAATAATTTTTCTGCTGACCTATCTCATGGTTGCTGCTTAGCTCTAATCACAGTTCTGCTGTCTCTGAGGCCTTTTGCAGCTTTCCCAAACCCTCTGATTTTGTGGATTCCCACCCTCTGCCAGCTGCAGTCCTGGTGTGAAGGTGTCACCATGAGGGTGGCACTCAGAGCCCTTCCCTCACCACGTGCTCGTTTCCCACCCAGGTGAGGGAGGACGCGCGGCTGCAGCTCTTCTTCAGGGACATGTCCTACAGCTCCTTCAAGAACCTGGCTGATGCCTATGTGCAGAGGGAGCTGACAGCCAGCAGGCCCAACGTCAACCCCCAGGAGATCCAGTTTGCCTACACGGTCCATCTCACGGCCACGGTGGCGGGGATCTGCAGCCAGGCAGTGAACAGGATCATGGGCTTCGGCACCCGCTACCTGGACGATTCCTTTGCACCCTACGGCAAAATTCTGCAGGTGAGGAGGAGGAGGAGCAGCCTGGGGCTGAGCTCCCAGCAGCAAGTTTGGGCAAGTTGTGGCTGCCCATCTGTGGAAGCGTTCCAGAACAGGTTGGATGGGGTTTGGAAAAACCTGGGGTTGGTGTCCCTTGTGGAAGGTGTCCCTACCCATGGCAGAGATGAGCTTTAAAGGTCCCTTGTAGGCACAGTTTGGGGTCATTGGGAATGGGGTTGGCTCAGCCTCATCCCCAGTGGGTGCAGCTGTGAAAAGCAGGTGAGCAGCATTGAAAACAATGAGCCATGGAGTGCCCAGGTGTGCTGGCAACCACAGAGGGAACAGAGGGCACACGGGTGCACTGCATGAACCACGAGGGTGTAAAAGGTTGGGCTAAAGAACAAGAAGAGCAGATGTTTGTAGACTTCTGACATTGTATGGTGATATTCTGTGTATTGTGCCTGTCTCAACTGTGGTGTACTGTGACAGTCTCTTCCAATCCAAAGTTTTCCATGATCTTAAGAATGTTTCCTTCTGTCTCAGCAGCAGAGAGAAAAGCTCAGGACAGACCACTGTGACAGCCCAGACTGACAGCGGGGCCTGTGCTGCCTGGGAAGCCAAGGATGAACATTTGTGGTGGGAGGACAATCCCTGATGGTGACCTGGATGTGGGGTGGCCTTCTGAGCTGTGGATTTAAAATCTTTTCAGGAGAACCAGCACTGTGAAATGCTTGAACCCCACCTGGCTGGGGGTAAAAATCAGTAAATCAAACAGAGCCCACATTTCACCCTGTATTTGTATTTTAGCTCCTGCCAAGTGCTTGTGTTGAACCTCAGGGGTTGTTGCTGTTTGTGCATATGTATTTATTTACCTGCTTTTCTAAATGTATTTGTGAATGTACAACGTAATTTTTGTAGTTTCTTCTACCGGCCAAGAATCCAGTTTGAAAAAAACATTCTAAAACTCAAATAAATTGGTGCCTAAATGCCAGCCAGGCTTGTGGGAGTTGTGTTATAGATGGAAGAATGTTTGCTTTGCTCCAGCTGCTGTGGGCTGCTCCTTTTCCAGCCAAATTCCAAGTGGCACAAGGGTCTCGGAGAGCAGATACACAGTGTTGTCCTGCCATTTTTACAATTTATAGGCCTTCCCTTTCCAGCAGAAGGAGATTTACTACCCAGAGCAGCTTGATCTGACACCAAGAACTGGGTAAAGCTCATTCCCAAGCGGTGCAGGAGCTGTAACATCCTCAGGGACTGAGGGGATTTACAGCTGCTGGGGTCTCACCTATGAGCTCTAAGAAGATGTGAAATGCCAAAGGGATTTAAGCCCTAATCACTGGGAATGTTTCCAGCTAATCTTTGCCCAGAACTCCTAAGTAAGGCCATGGATTAGGGCAGCTCTGGGCTGGCTGGGGGGGCTTGCCACGGCTTGGCGTGGAGCTGCTCCTCTGCAAGGGTGGAGCTGGCCTGTGGTGAAGGAGATGAAGTTTTGGGGTTTGCATTGTGCAGGAGGGATGCTCTAGTGGGTTCAAGGTGATGGTGGTGGCAAACAAACGTGTGGGTGTGTGTCACTGCCACATTTGGGGTGACAATCCCCCATGGGCCACTGGTGACAGCCCAGGTCTGCCCAGCACCTCCTCTCCTGGAGGATCTGACCTTCTTGGTCCTTGTAAAACCCAAAGTAAATGAAAAAGGGGAAGCAGAGCCCTCACAGGACAGAAGCAGCCCTTCCCCACCCAGATCCATGTCCCCAGAGCCTTCAGGGCTGTTTGACAGCCACAGGATTGAGTCACTGACTGCGGAGGGAGGGGCTGTGACGGTGGTCACAAGGGTTCTTGGGTGAAGGAAGAGACGAGATCTTTGACTCCATTATCAGAAGGCTTGATTTATTATTTTAAGATATATACATATGCTGCAACTATACTACAAAGAAAAAGCAGGAGAGCTTTTCAGAAGCTTGCTAAGCTAAGAATAGAAAAAGCAAAGGATGATAACAAGGCTGCTCTCTCCGACTCTATCTGAGAGAGTTCCCTCCCCAGACTGGCTATCAACCATAAACATCTAAACTGGGCTAATCTAGACGGACCTGTTGCATTCTACAGCAGCAGATAACTTATTGTTTACCTCTTGTTGCTGAACTTCTCAGCTTCAGCAGGAAAAATCCTGAGAGAAGATTTTTAATAAAAGAAATGTCTGTGACAGAGTGGGGACAACTTGCAGGGCTCCATCTAATTCAGCGTGGGGTAATTAGAGTGTGGAAAACATTAAATCCCACTCCTGGCTCCTGCCAACAACGAGTGCAGCGTCAGCACCGTGATTCCTTTTGGCTGGGAACCAACGCAGGAGATTTTACTGTGGGAGAGACTGAAACCGCCCTTGTCTGTTTGCAACAGCCCCGACATTCCCGTTCCCCGCCCAGACCCATGGGGCTCTGCTGGGCTGGGAGCAGGCCTGGGTGAGCTGCTGCTGGGCATGTGCTTACAGGGTCACAGGATGCCCCTGTAGCCAAATTAGTTTTGCATCTGACCCCCTGCTGGGTCAGGGATGGGTTGGGATTTGCATGGAGCAGAAAAGGGCTCTGTTCTCCTCATGGACTTCCCAGTGGAAAGTCAAATAGTCTCTGTCCCAGAGGTTATCATCTTCCATCAGCACGTGGGATGCACCTGTCAGGTGAAACATCAGACAGGGAAACTCCCATTCCCTTCTCCTGTGCTATGCCCAATACCACAGCTGAAACAAACACTCTCCTTCTCTGCTCACTGGACCTTTGACCACTCATCAGGGCAGCAGTGCTGGGGGAACAAGGAGCCAAACCTGCCCAGCCCCTTGCACAAGACGCTCCTGCTCCCAAAAAACCCAGCCCAGTGTGCAGGGATGCTGTTCCAGCTGGGCATGGTGGGATGAGGTGGGGAGCAGCCACCTTAGTGCAGCACCCCAAGGCTGGTGGCTTTTGGAGCCCAGGTCCCTTCCCATGTGCAATTCCAGCATCTTGGATTAATCTCCTGGTTATAAAATTGGGACCTGGCTGCCTGTGACCACTGAAGATATTAAGAAGGTTTTAAAGAAGGGCAAGTTATTAGTCCTGGGGGTTTGAGCCGTTTCCAGCTCTCAGCATTACCTTCATCCTGCCCTAAACACCCTGTGGTGGCTTCCCTCAGCAGAGACAATCACACAAAATCCCCAGGTCACAGCCACCGGCCATCTGGGCATGCAGATGATCCTGCCCGAGCCAAACACAGCCCGGCACAGCCCCCAGCCCACCCAGGTCTCACAGGAGCTGGGGGCTTTCTTCCCAGACCATCCCAGGCTGCTGGGGGATCCTGTGTCCCCAAAGCTGTCAGTCCCCACTAATCCTGCTTTGGAGTGCCGGGGCGGGGGGAGAGCAGCTTAGACAATCAGCCCAATGCTTAATGAGCCAATTAATGCAAAATTTGCTGCCACTAAGAGGATGATGACAAGGTTTCATCTCACAGGAACATGGAACTGAGCCAGGCAGGATGATGCCTCCTGGATGCTGTCCCGGGCTGGGGTGCTGGCAGCTGGGGAGGGTGCAGGGGAGATTGGGCACCTTGCCCTGCTGGAGAAGCCCCTGTGACTGAGTGCAGGACAAAGGTGTGTGTGGACAGAGGAGTGTGTTCCCACAGCTCCCATGGGATCATTTATACCTTTCCCAAACCTTGGCTGTCGCAGACATCTTTTATGAAAAATCCTTTCCTTAGGATTTTTTCTCCTGAGAAGCTGAGAGGCCTCAGGAACAAAATGTAACCAATGATTATCTGCTGCTGTGGAATGCAACAGGTAGATCTTTGATTAGCCCATGTTGGTTGTTTCTAATTAATAGCCAATCACAGCCCATCTGGCTCAGACAGAGTCCGAGACACAAGCCTTTGTTATCATTCCTTCTTATTCTATTCTTAGCTAGCCTTCTGATGAAACCCTTTCTTCTATTCTTTTAGTATAGTTTTAATGTAATATATATCACAAAATAATAAATCAAGCCTTCTGAAACATGGAGTCAGATCCTCGTCTCTTCCCTCATCCTGAGACCCCAAGGTCACACCTTGGCAGTCAGGGCTGGGCATGGCTGAGAAGGTGCAAGGGCTGAGTGAAGCAGGAGCATCCTACAGCTCTTTATGCAGAGCCTGATGGAGTCCCTGAGGCAAACGATAGGAACAGTTAATGCACAGGGAACATGGGAACAACTCGTTCCAGCACACAAACCCTCTGCACTTCCAGTGCCCTGGCGTGTCTGGACCAGTCACAGCAACAGGTGATAGTTTTGTCCTTCATGAATTGCAAGTGCTGGAAGAAAATCCCTTAAATGAAGGGATTTGCTTTCCCAAGGGCTGGAGGAGCCAGCAGCATGAATCACACAGATCAAAGCTTTGATATCTCCAGGAGGCTGGTGGAGAGGCTGGGGTGTGTGGGAGACTCACCCAGCAAGGGGATCATGAGAAACATCAGACACTGGAAAGACAAGAAGTTAGGGGCTCCAGTAAGGCTGTGGATCTAAAAGCCCTAATTCAGGCTGTTGTTGTTCACCTCCAGGATAATCCCATTCATTATTAAATATATCTTGGAGCTGGCAACATCCTTCTGTGTGTCCTGACATGCAGGGAGCACCAGAGACCAGCCCTGGCCATGCTGTCACATTTACCTGGGGGGGTTCCAGGCAATGGCCACCTGCTGCTCCTGGTGACATTTCAACCCAGGGACATTTTGCATGTCAATGTGGGGGACTCTGCTCCAATTCCTGTCTTGGGGACACAGTCATGGCTGGGGAAGGCAGGGAAAAATGTATGAAAATTTGGGGTGAAACAGCACTGCAAAGGTGGTATCAGGATGCTGGGAGCACGCTGTGCTGTTCTGGCCAGGCTGGTGCATGGACACAGGGAAGGAGAGCCTTGCTCCTCACCCACATGTTGTGTTGTACACACAGCCCTAATTCTAACCCACGGAATGTTTCCTCTCAGTGAGCGGCTCTATGGATTTGGACAACAGAAATGACACAATATTTACCAGTACTTAATAAATACATCTGTTAAAATGGCAATTTTTGTTCTGCATGTTGGCAGCAGCATTGGATCATTAGAAAAGACAAGAAATCTATGGCATTTCTCCCTGGTTTTATAACTATCCCCCAGGCAATGCAGACAGTTCAAAGGCAGTTTGATTGTGGTTCAACAACCACAGGTTTGGGCAAGGTGCTGCTGCTGTAGGGCCTTACTGAGAGGGGAGAGAAAAGCAAATCCAGGTCTTTGGTTTTTGCATAATGCAAACAAAATCCAAGGGTCAGGCAAGGGCAAAACCCTTCCAACAGGGAGCAAACTTAAGGAATATTTCCAAACCTAAATCAACGTAACGCCCTGCATCCACCCCTTGTGTAACACCCTCTGGCTTTAAGTGTCTTATACAAGCCTTTACTCACTCAGTACTGAGCTGTGCCTAAGCTGGGATTGATGGAGAATCCAATTTAGGAAAACACCCTTTGATGAAGAAAGGATAAAGCAAAGAGGAATTTTTGCACGGATGTTCCGAAGTGTGACGGGCACAACAACACCAGGACCCTCTCTGGGAGGACTCCTGGGGCACTGCAGACCTGTTGGCATGAGAGGGGAGCCCTGATTCAGCCCTGAGCATCCGAGCTGGCTGTGGTTGAGGATTATAAGAGCTGTTTTGATCAGGGGAAAATTTCTGTTTTTAGCACAGGCAGCAATTAAAATAGCTCGTGAATCTCAACGCCTCGGGGAGCTGTCATAAAAGGAGGCAGAAAATCCGTCTTCTGGACTCCTCTGCAGCTAGAGATGAGCCTGGAGGCAGCAGAGGAGAAGACAGCCTGAGGTTCACCTGGTGATAAAGGATAACCCCAAGACCTCGAGCCAGATCCGCTGCTGTGATCCCGAGATGGCTGTGGAGGATCTCCGGGCTTCCAGCACCCCTTTCTCACTCTCCTTTTCGGGCAGTGGCTTCCTGGCCCTGTACCAGGTTGGGGTGGTGCAGTCCCTGCTGGAGTTGGCTCCTGAGCTCCTCAAGTCTGCCTGCAAGGTCTACGGCTCCTCGGCTGGGTCGCTCATCGCTGCTGCCGTCGTGTGCGGCGTCGGCCTCGGTAAGAACACCCCGGCCTTGAGTCCTTCCAGGAGCTTTTCTGCTCCATAAACCCTGGGGAGATGCCTCGGGGTGCTGGGGGGTGGTGGGGCTGGTGGAGCTCTCCTCGCTCACCAGGCATTACAGAAAGCCAAGGTGTTGCGACCTTGGCAGGCAGCACGGTGCAGTTTCGGGAGGTGCAAGCTGAAAAAGCCGGTTCTGGCAGCCTGCGTGTTCCCTGGCTCACTGGGCAGAAATCACAGCGGCAAATCTGGATGTACCTGGCAGTCCATATCCCATATTCCACTGGCTCCTTTTCCTGCTCCTGCTGGAGGAGCAGATCTCCTGCCCTTCAGCTCTGAGGTCTGAGGGGTGCTGAGGTGTGTCCCAAAGGCAGTCTGTGCAGCCCCAGGGGCTGGATTTATCCATGGAAAGCCCTTTTCCCTATGCATCAGGTTTCTTGGGATGTGTAGCTATGAAGGGACACGAGTGGCTGTCCCACAGGTATCTATAGAGCTGATAGCTTTGTTTGCATGCCACTTTGGCTGATCCCACTCAGCCTTCCCAGAACAATCAGAGATGTTTGTGATTCCCAACTCCAGGTGCACCTTTCTCTGGTGCTCCTGCAGGATATTCCTGGAGGAACAGCAGTCTGCTCCAGCCCAGGGCTGGAATTTCTCTTATTGCTGCTAAAGGGACTTTCCTCTGACCCTCTTTCAACCATGTGGAAACAGACCCCTCGAGCAACAAGATCCTCCATGTGTAGAATTAATTCAGAGTAGTTAATCCACTTTTAATAATCACATCCTCCCATATTTCCAATTAGTGCCCATGTGTAAACAAGTGTACACAAGACTTAAGACTCTAAAGCCTGAACCAAGTTCTGCTTCAAGCAATGGGGACATTTAGGAGGAGCAGAAGGTTTTGGGGACCAAATAATGATGGAGGAAGCTGGGAGGAAACATACAGTTCTTGAAACCTCTGGTGGATGCTGGAACTGTTCTTCTGCAGCTAAAAATAATTCAAAACATTGGCAAATATGTTTAGACGAGGCAGAAAGGAACATTTCTGCCCACGTGGGGATGAACTCCTCCACAAATAAGCAAGGCCCCCAAAATTTTTGGTTCCTCCTGCTGCTGTAATAGATGGAGCTGGGGCTGTCCAGTAAAAATACATTCAGCAGCTGCTCTTGCTGGGGTCAGCAGTCCTGAACTCGGCATCTGCTTCCCTGGAGGTGGAAGGCAGCATCCACTTAGAGGGGCTGAGATGATCTTGTGCCCAAAATATCTTCCCCAGAGGAAGAAAAAGACATTTTGGACAGTGATAACTCTGGTCAGGTTTCTAACAAGGAAAGTGAATGTGGCACAAGCTCTGTCATATTCATACTGGGGATGACTGGGTCAGAAAGGTGAAAGGTGTGTTTGGTGTCCCACAGTGGCTGCAGTCAGGAGCCCGTCCCCTGCCCCGGGCTGGCTGAGGAGCTCTGAGCTCCCAGAACCAGGCTGTCCTCTGTGACCCCGCCAGTCACCTCGTGGGGACATGCTTGTCACCAGGCTGGTGCAGGCAGGGACAGCCACATTGCTGCCAGGCTCATCCTTCACTTGCTCTGTAAAGCTGGGCTCGGCTCTCACCTCTCACCAGCAGCTTGTGGGCACTTTTTCCATGTTTTCCCCCATTTCCAGGACACAGAGCAGCCACACAGGGATCTGGGCATGCCCCCCCTCCCTGGAGGTCTGGCTCGTTCAGCATCCCCTCTGTGCAAACCTGCCCAGCGTTAATCGTGGCCCCGTGTGGCCTCAGCATCTGCTCTAACACACATAACCCCTCTTAACGCCTGTGTGGCTCCAGTTGCCCTCAGGACACTGCACCTAATCTGTCTGTCTGTCCACACAATCCCATGAGACCGAATGGAAACCTCTGTCCCTGCAAAGCCTTGGTGCTGAGCCAGGCCCGTGGCCTTGTGCTGGTGCAGGGTCACACCCTGGGCACAAGGACAACTCTTCGCAGCTTTGGTGCTGGACAAGCTGTCACTGCAAGGGTTTAACCCCCAGGTGGGATGTTCCCCCAGGTGAGCTCTCCATGTCAGCAAAAGCACCAAATTCTCTCCATGGGATCAGGCTGCCTGCAGGGTTTGCTGCACTCCTCTTCCTCTCCATCACTTTAAAACCTGGAGTCTCCTGAGCCCTCAGCTGGGGCTCCAGGGCTCAGCTCCTGGGATGTGCAGACACATGCCATGGCTATTAACACCTCCCTGGAGCTGAGGTGAGACAGGAATCCCAGCAATGTGGAGCCAGGACACCTGGCTTGCAGGAAAGCCCTGAGCAGAAGAGGTGCCCCTCATCCCTTCATCCTCACCCAGGAGCCAGCTCAGCTCCCTGGAAACCCTGGGGCTGCCCACGTGGAAAACCAGAGGTGGAAGGCAGGAATGTGTTGTGCAAGTCACGTTGTCATGGATAACTCAGTGTTCTCCTTCCTGGGGCTCTCTGGAGCCTTTCCCTAATCCTGACCAGGAACTTCTTGAGGCCCCATCTCTGGTGCAGGTGGGGTCACAGAAAGACATGATGTCCTTTGAGGACATTATGGGGGTCATAAGGAGGTCATGCCCCCCTTTCTGCCCTACCTCAACATCCCCCACTGTAGTAGCAGTATCATCCTGGGGTAACACAGAGGGGCTGCAAGAAGCTTTATTTGTGAGGAGTGTTAAAAATAGGATTTAAAATATAACTGTTAGTTATATGCAGCAGGCATATTGACCTTCTCATCTTCTTTCAGATGACCTCAAGGAGTTTTTCTTTGCACTGGCAACAGAAGTCAGGAAAACCATCCTGGGCCCCCTCTCTCCCAAGTGCAGCTTGCTGGCCAATCTCAAGACTGTCCTGCAGCGGATGCTGCCGGAGGATTCCTACCTGCTGGCCTCAGGGAGGCTGCACATCTCACTGACACGGGTGGTGGACGGCCAGAACGTCATGGCCTCGGAGTTCAGCTCCAAGGAGGAGCTCATTCAGGTACACAGACCTGAATATGGACATGTCCCAAGTGCTGGTGGCTTTAACTGCACTTTTTCTACCCGAGATGGGGAGAGTCAGGAGGTTCTGCCACAGCTGTGGTCCCACCACAATGGGCTCAATGAGCCTGGGGGCGGGGAGGAAGGTTTGAGTTCCAGGATCAGATGGAACAAATCATGCTAAAAAAAGCAGCAGGTTTGTTTCCAGCCTCATAGAGCTGATGTTGGGGTTCTAATAGTGACTTTGCAAAGAGCCCTGTCAGTGCTGATGTGACCTCTCAGGTCTCCCTACAGGTGTCTCCTCAGCCATCTGGCAATGGTTTTCCTTGTTGCCTCAGCACTTTCCTGGGAGGAAAAAACTGGACAAAGCTGCTGCTGAACAACAAGCAGCTCATTAACCAGTAAATTATCTGCTGGAGGGAGAATCCCAGGGTAAAGTCCTAACAGAGCTGACCCTGAGGTCCTGTGTCCCTTGTCCCAGGGAGACAGTAGAGGATGGCAGCTCCATGGAGATGTTGGAGTTGACCCCATGGTGCCTCCTCTAGGTAGCCCAGGAGCCTGGGGGGCTCATTCCCAGCTGATGACATTGGTGGGAAATAGCTGTAAATGCCCCAGCAGTGGCTTTAGCACTGACAAATCCCAGCAGGGTGAGGATACCTTGTGAGGGTGTCTTGGTTTTGTCCAAAAACCTGCAAAGATAGAAATTGGCCCCAAAGCTTCAGCTTGCTACCATCAAAGGGCAGTGCTGGACACAGACATGTAGATTTACAACTATTAATTTTGGCAGCTATAAAATTAAAAAATGCAGTGTTGTGCCCTGCTCCAGAGAAGTGTTTCCACTTCAGTGAAATCAGATGTTTTCCCTTTCTTGAAGCCTTTCTTGCCAAGTCCCCAGCAAAGTCCAACCAAAGGTGGCACCAACAGCCTGGTTCCAGACTTTGACAAGTCTGAATTTTCAGGCACCATGTCAGCAGCTTTTGTGCAGAAGAACTTTGACAGGAACACTGACTTCTGCAATCCCTCTTCTCCCCAGGCTCTCCTCTGCAGCTGCTTTCTTCCAATTTACTGTGGATTCATCCCTCCATCCTACCGAGGAGTGGTGAGTGATATTTCCCCTAAAACACACGCTCCCAGCAGGGTGTTCTTGGTTTGAACTTTACATTCCTCTGTAAAGGAAGAATATACAGATAGGGAGGGAAAGGTGTGTCCAGGCTTTTCCTTTAGTTGATGGAGGATGATAAAGCCCATCAGCTTATTCTTCACCACATCCTGAGATGACAGCTGGGTGGAATTGCCATCTGGAGAGCCCTCTCCTGCTCTGCCCATGGACAGAGCATGGATGACCTTGCAGATCTCTGTGTGAGATAAGAGGATGCCCACAGTGGGGACCTTGAGACACAATCCAGTTATCCTGGGCAGGGCCTGGCTGCAGGGCAGGTTCATCCCTCGGCTCAGGTGCTGACTTGCACAGCTGAGACATCCAGAGTTCGTGGGAGGATCCTCCCCCAGCCCTGAGCATTTCCAGGCTCAGCCTGTCTGAGGGAGGGGAAGGAGGAGCTCGGCAGTGTTTTCCAGTGGCAGAGTTTTCCAGTGTTTTCTGGGCAACCTGTTCAGGGCCTCACCATCCTCACAGGGAGGGATTTCTTCCCAATATTCCATCTAACCCTAATGGCAGTGGGAAGCCACTGCCCCTTGTCCTGTCACTCCATCCCTTCAACTCCCTGTCACTCCATCTTCAACTCTCTTGCAGCCCTTTCGGGGTCTCTAAGGTCCCTGGAAATGTTCAAGGCCAGGTTGGACGTGGCTTGGACCAACCTGGGATAGTGGAAGGTGTCCCTGCCCATGGCAGGGGGTGGAAAGGGATGAACTTTAAGGTGCCTTCCAACCCAACCCATCCCCAGGTCTGTGATTGCTCTGTGAGGCCCCTCTGCAGTTATTTCAACAGCATTTAATTCCATCAGCTGCAAATTCCAGTCCCACTGAGGTGGGTGGTAAATCCAGATTCCTTTTGGAGTAGAGCAAGTGACATTTTCCTTGCCCAGTATGTAATCCCTCATGAATCTGCAGGCAATTATTAAACGTGGGGGCCCTGCTGCTCGAGATCAGGATTTGAAAGTCATACAACACTGTGCATTCAGTGGTGTCTGAATTGGCTCTTGACTGCCAAAATTGTTGTACAAAGCTTTGTGAATGAAAATAATCATATTTCCATTTTAATAACTGCTGTGGATTGCAGACCTGGTCGAGGAGCTGGCTGGGTGCCACAGGCAGGGCAGGGGAAGGAGCTGGCAAAGGGATAAAGAGCACAGGTGGGACAAGATGCTGTTGGAAGTGGGAAGGGAGGACAAGCTGGGATGGGCTCACGACAGGAGTGTCACCTGTGCAGCTGCTGGCTCAACTCAGTGACACTGCAAAGGCCCCCAGAGCAAACCCTCCCTCTGTGGTGGTGTTCGCAGGGGTCCCAGGACGAGGGAAGGGATGAGAATCTTGACTCCGTGTTTCAAAAGGCTGATTTATTCTTTTATGATATATATTATATTAAAAGAAAATGATGTGTATATATACATAATATATAATATATAATATATAATATATAATATATAATATATAATATATAATATATAATATATAATATAATATATAATATATATGATATGATATATGATATATGATATATGATATATGATATATGATATATAACATATAACATATAACATAACATAACATAACATATATTATATTATATTATATTATATTATATTATATTATATTATATTATATTATATTATATTATATTATATTATATTATATTATATTATATTATATTATATTATATTATATTATATTATAAGAAAAATATAGTTTTTGTGTAAAAACTATACCAAAAGAATAGAAGAAAAGATTTCATCAGAAGGTTAGCAAGGAAAAAGAATGGAATGATAATAAAATTTTGTGACTGACCAGAGAGTCCAAGACAGCTGGACTGTGATTGGCCACTAATTAAAAACAACCACATGAGACCAATCAAAGATGCACCCGTTGCATTCCACAGCAGCAGATAATCATTGTTCACATTTCATTTCTGAGGCCTCTCAGCTTCTCAGGAGAAAAATCCCAGCAAAAGGATTTTTCATAAAACATGTCTGTGCCATCCCTGTGCTCCTCCCCCAGCGCTATGTGGATGGAGGCTTCACTGGCCTGCAGCCCGTGTCCAGCCTGGAGGAGCCCGTGATCACCGTGTCCCCGTTCACCGGCGAGCTGGACATCTGCCCCCGCGACTGCCCCGCCATCTTCTTCTGCTTCCAGATCTTCAACGGCAGCATCCAGATCTCCATAGAGAACCTGTGCAGGATCAGCTATGCTCTCTTTCCACCCAGCACCATGGTGAGACCACCAGGGTTTCTCCCAGCTTAGTTCTGGTGAAAAGATTAATGCTGCTCCTGCCTGCTCAAGATTTACGATTCAGCTCAGTCTCCACTGTTAATTAATGGGATTTCAAAGGGAGGGGGCAGCACCCACTGTTTTTGCAGTACATTTTGGGGAAGGGACACTGATGATGGGTGGCCAGCTTGGGATGGGATCCACAAGCTGCAAAGGACCAGACAAAACCAGGTGAACTGTAAGGTGCCTTGCAACCCAAACCACTGTTTCTCTGACTGGTGCTGTGGTGGTTGGAAACCAACCAGTGCTTGCTGCCTTCTCAAATGGGCCATCCCAGCCCTCCACAGTCAAACAGCTTTGGATAGATCCTGTCGAACTGGGGTCAGGGCTCTTTAATGACCTCAGATGTTTCTCCTTGCAGGTCTTGAATGACATTTTCTCCCAGGGCTACCAGGACACAGCCCTTTTCCTGTACAGGAACAGTAAGTGGCACCCCAGGACCCGAGGGGCACCTTGGTGTGACACAGACAAACATCATCCCCTTCTCTCTGTGTCTCCCAGATGCCTTTGGCTTTAACTACTTTGATGGCAATTTCCGCCTCGGCAGCACCTGTGGGAAGAATGACTCTGGAAAATCCAATGGGACACACCCCGGCCTGTACAAAAGGGTCCCTCAGTGCCTGACCCCTTACTTCCTGCCAGGTAGAGGATTTGGGGTGCTCAGCTTGGGTTTAGGGCTGCTGCAGCCTTCAAGAGCAGCAGTGTTATATTTAAGACATTACTGAGTTATTTATTAAATATTTCTATTGCAAAGAGACTTTGTAAGAGTGGCTCCAGCTGGACTCTGGCCTGGGCTTCAGTGCCTACCTGAGCTGGGCAGGAGGAGTTTTTGCATTTATTTCATTGTTTGTAATTACTGGTCTTTATTTCCTTCTGTGCTGTCATTCCTGGGTGCAGGCTTGTGGAAGAAGGAGCAGGTGAATGGACTGCAGGACCCACTGGCGAAGGTCCTGCTGCAGCCATACAGGCTCCCAGCCTTGTTCAGGAAGGGGTAAGAACATCCCAACAGAGGCAGCAGGGAATGACACACAAACCAGGGGCTGTGCCTTTAGCAGTGGTGGGGCAGCTGAAGGGACCCATGGAGGGATTTGGTGTTTCCTGAAGGCAAGATCCAAGGGAGAGCGGGTGGGGCTGGCAGGAATGCCACAGCCTCTCTTGGTTATGGAAAAGATTATTACAGTGTGCATTTACCATGAATACCCTCCCCTTTTGCTGCCTTCAGCCATCATTAAACTCAGCCTGTGTACTTTGCTTTTGCAGGGTGAAGAAGGTGTGGGGGCTGCTGGAAGGTGTCAGGTCCCTGGTACAACGACTCCACAAGCTCCTCCAAACCTTGGTGCCTGGTTTGCCTAAGACAGCCGTGGACAGGAGGTGAGGGGCTGGGGGGCTGCAGACCCTCAGCATAAAGACAGAAGGATGCAGAGCAGGGGGACTTTGGGAATCTCACCCACTGGGTCACTGATGGTGAGTGTGGCTAAAAATTCCAAATCTGGAGTAGCCACACATTAAAAGTAGCTATTTTTTTATCCCTGTGATATTATTTTGATATTTCAAAGAAGTTACAAACCAGCTTAGTGCCACCTCCCTACTGCAATACATTTGTGTTCCAGATATTTATCTGCTGGGATCTGTCCTGGCAGGACACCAGGCACATTCACCAAGATCTTGAGAGATGTTCTGGCAATAAGCCCTCAGAGATTTAAGGCATATCCCCCCAAAATCCGCTTGCAAGTTCCCTCCTGTGCAGCCACCCAAGAGACTCAGAATTATTTTGCCCCGAGGCAGCTGCAAACTCCTCAGCTGTGAGAAAATCCTTTGGAGCCAAACATTCCTGGGGCTGCTTATCCCTGTCATTACCTCGACCCTGCCTCAGCTCTCACCTTGTTCCCACAGGTAACAAGGATTGTCCCAGCGGTGCCCTGGGGGGCTGAAACGCTGCCTTGGAGTGTGCTGGGCAACACCAGCATGGCTGCTGGTTCTCAAGGGAATTTTTGGGGAGTATTTTTTCTTCAGAACCTGTCTGGCTCTGTCTGCAGTGCTGCCACGGCATGCTCCTGCTCTGGCCTCGCCTGCTTTTCCATGATGGCTGAGGAAAGCTCTGGTGCTGCTCCTGGGACCCACCCCAGGCTGCAGGGGCCATGGGGCAGCTTCACCTGCAGACCTCACAGCCCAGTCCTTTCCCTGCCCACTGCATCTCCTCCCCACCAGCAGCATCCCTTCCCTGCTTTAATGCAGATTACAGGGCGGGCAGTTGCCAGGAAATGCCATGTTTTAAGTGTTTTCCTCCCACTCAAAAACTTCAAGAGAGATTCTTCAGAGAGATACAGAGAGAGAAGCCTTAGGGAGCATCATACTGGGCAGGAACTAATTTTTCTACAGTTCCCTTAGTTTTTTTTTTACCAATTATCAATTCTTGAGCTTCACACCTCCCCATAGCCCTGCTTCTCCTGCCTGTGGAGATGGGAGTGCATTTGGATTCCCCTGGAACTTGCAGCTGTGCAGAAGGATGGAGAAACCTAAAGATTAACTTCCCCCTACTTCCGAGTCCTGCAGGCTGCATCTCCTGACATTTCACAAATACGTGAATTCTTCTCATGCAGTTGTCTGGAGGACACAGCCACCAAAGCATGACCCAGGCAAACACACCCTCTGTCACTGGTCTGCACACAGAATTAATTAGCAGCACTCTTAATTATCCGAATACTGTGCTACATATCAGAAGCTGTGGATTGGCTTTGGCCCAGCTGTGTCTCCCGTTTGTTGGTTCCGAACAGGCAACAAATGGATCCCAACAGCAGCAGCTGTTTATTAAATAGCCTGATGGAAGAGAGGGAAGTTTCATCCAAAGGGCTGTGGAGACTGCAGAAATGAATGGGGGGAGTAGCTGAAGGCAGCTTTGATGTAATCAGACTCAAAGTTAACTAGGAGTGCTGTGTGAAAGAGCAATATTCTATCTTCTACCATCTTTGGTTGAGATCAGTGACCTGGGAATACCTTCCCTGGAATGCATTTGCTAAAAGAAACCTGGATGCTTATTTCATAAATCATAAAATGTTTTGGGTTAAAAGGGACCTTAAAGATCACACAGATCAACCCCCTGCCTTGGCAGAGATACCTTCACTATCCCAGGTTGCTCCAAGCCCCGTCCAACCTGGCCTTGGACACTGCCAGGGATCCAGAGTCTGCCACAGCTGATCTGCGCACCTTGTGCCAGGGCCTGCCCACCCTCCCAGGGAAGAATCCCTTCCCAATATCCCATCCATCCCTGCCCTCTGGCAGTGGGCAGCCACTGACCCTTGTCCTGTCCCTGCAGTTCCTGATGAGGGGTCCCTCTCCAGGTTCTCTGATGCCCCCTCAGCTCCTGGAAGGGGCTGTGAGGCCTCCATCCAGCCTTCTCTTCTCCGGGCTGAACAGCCCCAACTTTCTCAGCGTGTCTCCATAGGGGAGGTGCTCCAGTCCCCTTGTAACTTTTTATGGGCCATTTTGATGCATCCCGTTTGCATTGGATCCTGTGTGCTCCTGATGATCCATCCTGGATGGATTTACACCTCTCAAGCACTGCAGCCTAAGGCAGGCTGCTCAAATCCAGCAGTTCCTGCCACAGGGCAAAGGGGAAGGCTCAGAGACACTCAGGCCTCCCCAGGCAGGGACAATCAGCCCATCATCTGCTTTTGCACCTCTGCTCCCTCCCACTTATCCAACAGCTCCTTCTCCAGGCTGCTGCAAGCACCATCCCCACCTCCAGGCAGGATATTACCATTTCAGTCAGCCTGAGGCAGTTACCCTATGGAAATGGGCATTTAAATCCCCCAAAGAAACTTCCCATCTAGGAATTGGACCTCCAAATCCATTAAAAGCATCTGCAAACCTCAGCCACAAATAGGAGCACAGTTTGAACTGCCCCGTGTATCTCACCTGCCCCTTTGTGGTGCTTGATGAAAACAATTGTAAAACTTGGAGAACTTTAAGAAAAATCAATCTGCAAGGAATCCCTAAGCAAAATGCTTTCAGCAAAGAATCCTCCTGCTCCAAACCTGCAGGAATGAGCAAGAAAGAAGTATTTAATAGTTCCATAATCCAAACAGCTGGATTTTGCTTTATTAATCCCTCATCTTTTCAAGCAAGCAGAGCTGGTGCTGTCTCCTGTTGGAGACATGAGCTTGGAGCTAATGGCAATGGAGGCTTTGCCAGAGGCAGTGGCTAGAGGCAAAGTTTGGCATTGACTGGAATCATCTTGTGCAGGAGCTTGTTTCACCCCAAGGAAGCAAAGTGGGAAGGCCAGCTGCACCCAGTGGGGATAGCAGCAGCCTGGAATGCCTCCTCTAGGGGTGGATCATGGGAATCGTCGGGAGCTGTGGCCCTGCCTGTGCTGAGACATTGCTGGCACAGTCCATGTGCTCCTGGGGCAGGTGAGGCTCAGCCTTCAGGCTGGGTTCCAAGTTGCTCATTGCCTCTTGAAAGCAGAAACTGGGGCCAAAGGCAACAGCGGGCTCAGAAATGCTCTTCAACCTGGCCCTAAAGGGAAGAAACCCACGTTGGTCAGTCTGACAGACACCTCTGGCAGTTCCAGTGGGACAATGTGGATTCAAGTGCCTGGTCAGAGCTGCTTCCCTTCCTCCTGTTGTCTAAAGGGCAGCCGGTTTTGGTATCCTCAAAATATTACCCCTGTACCCCTGTCCTGTTGCTTGTCTCATTGTGCTTCAACCTCATCAGAAATGTGAAGCCTGAGGTAGATGGGATGAGAGTCTGGGGACAAGCCAAGAGAGCAGAGCTCCCTCTGGAGCTGGATCCCACTGCAGGTCTAGAGGGAAGAGTCCTTGAGTCTGATGAGTGAATCTGAGCCCAGCAAAGCCAAGCACGTGCCCAGTCCTGCCTGTGGCTCCGGCTGTTGGCTGCAGGTGCTTTATGCCAGCCTCTGTTTCCAGTGTGGGCACTAAGGAGGGTGCAATTCCTTGTGCATTTGTCCTGCTGGGCACACAGATAACCTGCAAGTGCTTGTGGATAAGCTGCTATTGCAGCCTGAGCCTCGTGGGATTGCAGGCTGCAGACACTTGTCCAGGAAATCCAGTACAAGTTGTTCCCAAGTTTATCCCCCTGCTGCTGGGGTAGCATCACTGATGTTCTGGCATTGCACAGAGAAACAGAGAAACATCACTGATGTTCTGGCCTTGATCAGTAGGGCTTTTCCTTCCCAGAACTGGAAAATCTGATGTGCTTCTGCTCTGGAGATGGAGAGCCTGGACTCACCCCTTGATTGCTCTCTGGCCTAGCAAATGAGTCTTGACTCCTCCCCCAGGAGGAATTTTTCTCCTGAGATTGGTCAAAAACCTTGCAGCCCAGCTGCACGGCAGTGGCAGCGATTCCTGATAGCCCAGAGCTGCCCAACTCCCGAAGAAACCTCATTCCCACCTTGTTGCTTCCACAAGCTGCTCATAGCTCAGACTGATGGAGCCTTTAAAAAAGCCACCAGGGAAGCAACTTCTACAGCCTAACACTGTGTCCTGCATTTCTTAGTGGCTTGAGAGTTGGTTTGTTTTCAAAGGAAGGATCTTTGTTGCTTCCATTTTGTGTTTTCCAAACGTTTCTTTTTAGATCTGGAATGGTTATGGTCCTAGACTTTGCCCTTTATATTTCTCATTTCTTCTAGACTTTCTAGATATAGCACATGGTGTGTTTCATCACTTTTCATTTAATCCATGTGGCTCCATTTTAAGTAATTGTCATGTTGAAAAAGTTGTGTAATTTTACTTAATCTGATAAATTCTGAAATGTTGAAAGACTCATAAGGAAAGAGAGAATAAAGAGTAAAATTGAAAGAAAGATTGCATTTTATCAGATGCCTCTTTGTATTTTCAGTAACAACAAAGTGCAAACTGAAATGATGGGGATTCACTGATTTTCCATGCAAAAAAATGGGAGCGGGCATTATTTGGAATATGATTGCAGAAAACAAAAATTGTTGAATTTAAACTTGCTTTGTGTTGCTCGAAAATGATATAGCAAGAGGTTAACCTGCAGCTCTAATATGCTTTCCTTGCTTTAAGTATTTCTTTGGCTGCACCCCGCGTTCCTAAGGAGAAGTTTGGATCTGTCTGGCACAACAAAGGCAGCTTGAACCCTTGAGACACCCCTAATGAAGGGAGGTGTGGGCAGAAGCTGTTCTTACCTCACTGGGTGAGTGAATACATGGCCTTCTCCATGGAAAGAGCTCCTTCTCCACGGAGCCCTTTTGAGCCAGCCACCAAGGCAGTCCTCAATGCTGACCCAAATGGAGGGTGAGGGCTCAGTGTGAGGCCTCACTTGTAACCCGTGACCTGAGAAGGAACTTTCTCCCATTGCTGATGTTCTCACCTGCCCCAGAGCCTCTTTGAGCACTGACAGCCCTGGGCAAGTGTCACATGAAAACTGATGGGGTAAAGGAAGTGCTGGTTCTTTACATTCCTGGGGGAGGGGAAGGTGGCGTGGGGCTTCCTATTGTTCTTCATCCGCTGCCTTGTTGATCCCTGGGTTCTTTTTGGTGTCCTCCTCATGATCTGTGGCTCTGGAGTGAAGACATCTCGGTCGTGGCTTCAGGTGCAGGGTTTCCTCCTGGGCCAAGGAAAGTGTGAAGCCCTCAAAGTAATTCACCTGGAAATCCCCTGGTGGGAAGAGATTCCAGCTCTCACTGCTTGTTGCTCACCTGCCAGGTTCGCAGCAGTGGGAGGCACGACCTGTGCTGAGTGGAAATCAGGGACACTGATGACCCCAGGGCTCAGGGATCACTGAACATTGCTGCTCTGTGCATCAGGGGCTGATCAAACACCACACAGGGCACCTGAGCCTGCACTTGCGTCTAGAGGTGCTGGGACCTGTGTTCCTGGGGAAAAAGCTCTGTCATGCCCAGTGTGTCAGAGAAAAGGGGAGTGTGGCTGCAGAGGCAGCTTCAGGAGAGGCCAGGACGCAGGGAATCGTGGCAGTGCCAGGAGGGCAGACATTTCTCTGCCCCAGTCACTCTGGGACAGCATCTCTTTCCTTGTGTCAGCAAACCAAGGATGTAAGGGAAGCCCCCAAGCTACCTGTCCCCTCTTGCAGTCACTTACTCAGTCGTTTTAGGAAGGAGATCGTGTCCTGGTAGCCCTGGATATAAAAGCAGTCCATGACCTGTGAGGGGAGGTGGCAGTCAGGGCAGCTGGGCTGCTGCAGGGGGCTCATGGCTCTGGCTACCTGGAGGAGCTGCTCACCTGACGTTTGGGAACCTGAAAAACGTGCTGTAAGCGGCAGATGTTCATTTTTGAGATCTGTAGGATACAGTCAGAGAGCTGGAAGGTCAGGAAGGCAGCGGGGCCATCCTTGGGGCAGATGTCGTATTCGCCGGCGAAGGCAGAGATGGTGATGGTGCTGCGGGACACGAAGTCGGCTCTCCACATGGCCAGCTCCCCGTCCACGTAGCGCTGGGAGGCAGAACAGGGAGCCCTGAGCCTTCCCAGTGCTGTTCACAGGGGCAGACGGGGGCCTTGTTCCCCCGCCAGGCCCACACCAGGCTGAGGTTCAGGGTTCCCCCAGATCCCCTTCCAGGGAATGCCCCACCCGCTGCTCCCCTGCTCCAGGTGCACACCTGCCCTACTCCCTTCCCCCCAAAAGCCACTGCAATGAAACTGGGAGGAAAGTGCAGCAGAAAGGAGCTGAGGAAAGCCCAGGGACAGGGGAAATGGACAATTCAGTGAGAAGCTCAGTCCTGTCTGCAGTGAGGTCAGATTTTGGGGCCCTGTTCTTCCCGCTGCAGACACTGGGGGAACCCAGCCTTGAGCTACGTTGGTGGCAAACCCATTTAGAAACATCCTTAATGCACCAAGTGGAGAAAGGAGAGAGGCTGGAGGGGCCCTGGCCTGAGCTGGGACAGGGTCTCCAGGCCACAATGCTACTCACCACCCCACGGAACTTTGGAGGGAAAACCCCAAAATAGAGCGGGAGGAAGCAGCTGCAGATCAAAGCCTGTGGGTGAGATGGGAAGGACAGAGGTGAGCAAAGAGCCACAGAAACTGTTACCTGTGGGAGGGGTGGCTCGTCTGTGTGTGCCAAAACAGGGCCCCCAGCTGGGTTATTGGGCACCACTGACTAATGGGCACCAGACCTTGTCTGATACCCAAAAAAAAAAAAAAAAAAAAAAAAAAATTTTTTTTAAAAAGAAAAAAAAAAAAACGCATGGACTAGAATTGACCAGGGCCTGTTAGGATAATGCATGGGGTGATGATTTGTAACTGCAAGGGGGAGTTAGATATTGGGATTTTTACCATGTGAATTTTTGACGTGCCTCAGAAGTTTGCTGCCCCTCTAAGGCGGGTTGAAGGGGGGGAAACAAACCGCGAAAAAAAAAAAAACCCGGCCACAGGTGGAACTGGATGAGTTCTTTAAATTTAAGAAAGAGTTCTTAACTATAAGGTCCCATCCCACCCAAACCATTCTGTGATTTTGTGCTGTGGGACATTTGCCAGGCAGCAAATGTCACCCTGCTCCTCCCTCATGGGGTGGCTGTGGCTGCTCCCACCTGAATCAGCTCCTCCTTTGAGGCAAACTCAGACACTGTCACACTTCTCCAGTCGTGCAGGCGGGTGAGGATAATGTGCAGCTTTCCAGACACCAGCTCGTGGGCATTCAGAGGCAGGAATTTGTCTAAGGTCTCCTGTAAGAGTCTAAGCGCACCTTCCTCCATGGACCAGCCCCCAGAGAGAGATTTTCAAATGACTGAACAAGTATTACATTATCTCATCTGAAGCAAAGCAAAGCAAAGCAAAAGCAAACCAGTTATTCTACATCCCTTATATCGTTATTTATGTACTTTCTGAGCTACACTTCCACCTGGGAGTTGATGGGGTATTTTATCTGGCTGCTAAATGCTCATTTAGAGCCATTGTGTTTTATTAGGGCTGAAGCTCAGATGTGTGAACCCAGCTTTTCCAAAGACTTCCAATATTGCAGGAGGCAGAAGTATTTTGTTTTCTTTTCCAATTTCTTCCCATTTTCTGCAACAAGGCATCTTAACAGTTTTTGGATATATGGGAGAAAATGGACAGGAAGTTTTGTATAATATTTCCTCCTGTTAGCCCAGCATCTATGCCCTGCTAATGTGATTTGTCCCCTTGTTTTTTGGGAATCTGCCAGCACCCCCTAATACCTTATGACGGAAAGCACCTCTCTTTCTTTTATTAGAGATGCTTGCCATGAGTTTCTGTTAATAAGATGCAATGGCTATATAGACTCTGTTTTCCACGTGCTGCTTAATTTACCCATGTTTTCCACTATTCAAGAAGCCAATAAAGTAAAAATCTGAGGAATTAACCACTGATCATGAAACAAAAATATCAGCAGCTCTAAAATTCCCAGGTATTCCATCTCTTTAGACACAAAATAAACAGAAATCTGTAGCCCTTACCCACATCACATCCACACAATCCTGCTGTAGCTATAATAGATCCTGAAGATGCTCCATAGATCCTGTATGCAGATTTCATTATGTCAGGAGACAAGTCCTGCAAAGCAGATAACACTCCAGCTTGGTATACAATCATGAAGCTGCATCCTCTAAACAGCATAGAGTAAGGTCTTCCCTCTTCTCCACTTATCTTCAGCATCTCTGCTAACTCCAAGCACCCCAACAATAAGAAAACAGCTGCCCTACAGCTTCAATGGGTTTTCCAAGGCCAGGCAAACCTCAGCTGTGGTTCTCTTTCCAACCTCACTCTCACAGTGTTATATGCCTCTGTTTGGCATAAATCTGTGAGCCAAAGGTCCAGTGAAACAGCAGCAGTGGGCAGAAGGGGATGATGTGATGTCCCAATGCTCATTAAAATAAGATTAGTGCAATGCTGGGTGCCTGAGGTGAGCACTGGCAGCCCCAGGCGATGGGGACAGCCACATGTCACACTGATGTGTTGGGGGAGCAGCCCAGGGGTCCGGTGGGCCCCAGGACTGAGTCTCTGGGAGGGAAAAGCTGCTTCCCAAAGTGCTGAACTGCTTCAGCGATACCCTGGGGTTCCAGCACAAAATTCCAGCCTCTTGGGCAGTAGGAATCCGGAAATATTCCCTGGTACAAAAGAGCCTTGCAAACTGCTGCTCAAAACTCTCTTACTCCATTTGCAACAGGTTGCCAAACCCTGTCCCAGGGATTGGAGAAGGTGGCTGGATTACTAAAGAAATTACAACCTAAGTTCTTTTCCTTGTTTCACAATTTCAGGGCCAAAGTTTGCTTACAAAAGGGTAAAACTACAGAGTCCTGGTAAGAACTCATGCTTTCACCTGCCTCCTACATGGCTGAGGTAACTGTAGAACAACAAGTCAGTAAAGAAGGAAAGGAGGGGGAAAAATCTGACAAATGGAGGGATTTATTGGTTATCCATGTAGAAATGCAAAGCCTTCTTAGCTTTGCAGCTGGGTGAGCCATTGGGAAGCTGCTGGTGGGAAAAGCAGTGCTGAGAGCTGGGCAAGGCAGAGGTGAGTGGCCAGCACAGACAATAACAACTTGGACACTCCTCTTCTGATATACATGGAAATGTACCCAACATCTTCAGGCAAAATGCTTCCAAAGCCACCAGGAGATGCTTCTCTCCCTCGTGCCGTGTGCCGGAGCAGTGCTGGGGGGATTTGGATGCAGCCCTGATCTCTGTGAGGGGGCTGCAAAACAGCCCTGAGCATGTCAGAGCAGCTGTGCTGGACATGCAGGGCCTGGCAGGGCTGTGGGCTCCACTGAGCCCAAAGCATCAGCCCAGGGTTAATCCAGCCCCAATTCCACATGGCAGCAGTGTCTGCCAGCACCCAGGAGCCAAGGCACAGAGCTCCTTCACACACCTTGCAGCTCCTGCTGCTGAGCAGCAAAATAAAACTGAAGACTCGAGACAAGAGGAAGAAATAGATTCCATGCCTAATCAAGAGGACAAATGCACTGGAAATAATTTGCCAGCTACTCTTTAGTGCAAGGATCCCCTAAGAATTGACTGCAAAGAGAAGAGTCAACTTCAGAAGCAGCTTCTGGTGCAGGAGGGAAGTGGCATTTGGAAAGCATGGGTGAGGCACACAAAGCTCTTGAGCTTTAAGGAAAACCTTTATGCCCACTTGCATGGCTTGGGGAAAATACCAGAGGCACCTTGTAGAAGCACCAGCATTGCCAGTGCTTCAAGCCTTGGGTTCAAGCCTCCTGCCCTCAGTCAGCAACCATGACAACGAACCAGAGATATGACACATTATTGCACTGCTTTGCAAATACAGCTGGAGAGCTCTGGCATTCCAATCCCAAACCAAACCCATGGATCACGCCAGCACAGGCCATGTTTTACTCTTAGTTGCACCTGTGTAATATTGAGATCATTTGTAAATCCCTTCTTACCCAGTATTTATTTATTAAAAAAAAAAAAAAAAAAAAAGCTAAATTTTTTTTTTTATTTAAATATTAACATTCTAAATTTAAAAAAATCTATTACTTTTTTTTTTTAATTATTATTTTTTTAATAAATTATTAAAATTTAAATTTTTTAAAATTTAAAAAAAAATAAAAAATAAAAAATAGATTTTTTTTAATAAAATATTTTTTTTTTTTTATTTTTAATTTTATTTTTTTTTATTTTTTTTTTTTTTTTTTTTTTTTTTTTTTTTTTTTTTTTTTTTTTTTTTTTTTTTAAAATTAAGTTTAAAAATAAATTTTTTTAAAAATAAAAAAAAAAAAAAAAAAAAATAATTTTTTTTTTAAATTTTTTTTAATAAAAAATTTTTTTTTTAATTTTTTTTCTTTTTTTTTTTTTTTTTTTATTTTAATAATTTTTTTAAAAATAAAAATAAAAAAAAAAATAAATAAAATTTTAATTAAAAAAAAAAAAAAATTTTAAAAAAAAAAAAAAAAAAGAATATAAAACAACAAGAAGTAGAACAGCACCAAGAATTAAACAGTGTTTATTGTGGAAAAGCAGATTGCATCTGCTTATTCCCTCCTAGCAGGTAGTGCCATGGATTGTCCCTTCTTAGAGTACGTGCCACAAAGTAGATGTGATTTTGTACTTTTATTTCTTCACAAGCCTCCCTGGTCTGTGGTTTCACAGTTATTGATAGCTGAAGGGTTAGTGGTATATTCCTCTTTGCCCTTTCAGTGTTATTTCCTAGTTCTTTTCAATGTTATTTTACCATACAGATGTTTTAGCTATTTTTGCAAGTACTTTCAATCAATATTAGTTATTTCACTATTGCCAGTTAGTTACAAAAATAAAGGCATTACTTATTATTTCACAACTACAATTACTTCTGCAAAAGTTAATGTTGTAATACACAGCACATAGGCTCTATTTTAATATTTTGTGAAAGCCTGAACTATAATGTATTTATCATAGTAAAAGATAAAATCTATACAGAGATTAGGGTAATAACTATAACAAGCTGACAAATTATACTATATTAAAAGCAGTTAAAAAGAGATTACTTTGTTCTATATTATTATTTTGTTCTATATTATTATTACTATGTTATTATACTATCTGTATTATTATTTTGTTCTATATCAAAATAATTTGTAAAAGCCAATATATAATAGCAAAAGCCAACAACTACATAGTTATTTATAACATTTAGGATCACCCTGTTATACCAGAAAGACACTTTAATAGTAGATCACAGAATCCCAGAATGGTTTGGGTTGGAAGAGAGTTCAAAGCTCATCCAGTTCCACCCCTGCCATGGCAGGGACACCTTTACTATCCCAGGTTGCTCCAAGCCCCGTCCAGCCTGGCCTTGAAATAAATAAACAGCAGAGCCAAGCAGGAGCCCTGTGGGATGCAGGCACAGCTGGGAGTGCTGGGAACTCCAGTGTGGCTGGAGTACTCAGAGAAATTTATGAAAACTCAGCTTGAGAGAGCACAGAAGGAGGTTTTGTAGTCCAGCTCTCCAGTTCAAAGCACTGTGTGCTGGGAGTTCAAACTGTGGCACTCATAATATGGTTTAGCTGTGTAGAAGTGACATGTTTCAAGGGAAAATAAAGATCTCCTTCATTGGAGAAGGAATTAATAAGCCTGAGTGGATGTGCCCATGTGTCTCAGAGCTCCCCAAACTCTTGGCAATAGTTGCAGTCTCATGAAATCCAGCTGCTTGTGATGAGAGGCACCAGCTGCTGCTCTGGGAAGGGATGGGAACTGATGTCAACTGAATATTTGAAAATATTAAAAATATTTTAGCAGTAAGAGCTTCAGAAACTTAAAATATAAAAAATAACGAAACGTTTTTTCCTGTTGTGGGAATACAGTTGAGTCTGACTGTCATGTGGCACAAGAGGGAGGAGCATCAGTTTGAGGACAACTGTGCTGCTCCTGTAGCTGTTGGGTGCTTTCCTATTTCTGATCAGCTTTAGCACCCAAAGGACTCCAAGCTCACTGAGACTGTACAGAAACAAGACTAAAGCACTTGTGTAATGGACAAACCTCAGATCCAATTTCCAGTCTTTAAACACTCTGTCCTTAAATACAGCACTGAGCCTGGGCAAACAGATGGTTTGACCTTCCTCCTGTCTCACTTGTCGGAGCGGGTTGGGCTGCGCGTGGCTGAGTGTTTGTCTGGGAGCGGAGCAGGGTGGCTGTGCCATCTGGCAAGTGGCTCTGGACATGCTGGATCCAACTGTCAGCTTTGGGAATGGATCCGGCATCGACACAAGCAGATCCCTGGCAGCACCTGTGGGGTTCAGAGCCTGAGCACTGAAAAGCAGCTCTTGGAAGGAAAAAAGGCTCAGTGTGGTGGTGTTGTGCTGTTGGATACAGTCATAATCTGGAATAAAAGCTGTGTTTAAGGAGCAGTCCTGCAATGGCTGTGACAAGTGACTGGAGCAGACCAAATGGAGTTTGTTTTCCTTCTGTCCCTGGCGTTTAGGAGCAGGGGGCTGTGCAGCCGGTGCTTTGTACTGCGTCATTCTGCCCGAGTCAGGGAACTGATGGGAACAGTCACAATCTGTGTGGGAGCATCACATGCCTGGGCAAGATGAAGGGGACCCCAGAGAGCCCTTGGCATCTGTCACTGGCACTTTGGAGAAGGAGGAGAACACAGAATGCTGTGTGGGGTTTGACCTGGGGGATTTTGTAGCCAAGACGTGTGGGTGAATCTGCTGGTCCCTAACAGGGCTGGGTGGTTTTGAGTCACAGCCCCTGTTGTGCCTCAGTTCTGCTGCTTTTGGGGGGCAGTACTGCAGGTTTTAGGCAAAGGGAGTTGCAGCTATGGATTTGTGGAGGGACCTGGCTGGCTGGACTGTGTCGGTCCAAGCTGTCCTGCTTTCCCTGAACACGGAGATGACTTGTTGATCAGATGGTGGGGTTCAGATGGAGGGATTGTGCTTGGAGGGCAACGTGCACAGCAAGGCACAACTTCCCCTTCTGTCCCTGCTCTGTCTCAGTGTCTGGATGAGTCACATCCCGTCTGTCCCTCTGTGGAGCCAAGAGGGGAGATACAGGATTGAAATAGAAATTTGGGCCGAGGTGGTACAGCCCACACTGGCACCAAAGGCTCCTCCTGGATAAATAATTGTTGTCTTTGGTGAGCAGGAACACTTTGAGTCTCAGGTTGCTTACTGCATCCCTGTCCTTTCCCAGCCTTGACCCTTGGGACAAACCACCAAATTCAGCGTCCCATGGAGATAATTCCCAAAATAAGGTCAAGAAAAGGGGAGGGAGGGATGAGCCCTGCAATGTGCTGGCCTGTGCTCCTGAGGAGCTGTTGGTAGGAAGAGCCTGTGAAGACACTCAGCCTTTTAGAACCCATAGATTGTGGAGCCTTTATTCCCACAGGATCCTGGAGAAGCGCTGGGCTGGATGGAGAAAATGAGAGCTTTGTCTCTGCCAAGGGCAGCAGTGCAAGGGGGGATCTGCTTGGGGCTTTCAAAGTGGTGGTTGCAGCTCAGACAGGGTTGAGCCCAGTGTGAGTTATTGCTGAAATGGAAGCAATGCGCATCTCTGGGAGAGGTGATGGTCCTTAAGCCCTTGTTCACACTCAGGAAATCCTTAGTGATGTGAGCTGGGGACAGTCATCTTCTCTTCACATCTCTGCCTGGGAAATGAGGGAATGTGGCTCAGCAGAATCGTGGATTTCTGCAGAGCTGTAGCTGTGGATTTCTGCAGAGCTTCACAAGAGGGCAGAAAACAGCTGCAGAAGAGCGAGTGGCTCTGGGAGCCTGACAGTGACTTTCTGATGGAAAATTCTTAGGGAAGCTCGGGTCTGCTTGGAGGCAGCAGCATATTGCGGATTTGCCAGCAGAGCTGGCATAAACATGGAGCAGAGAGCAAAGCCAAGAGCAGCGTCCCTGCTGAGAGCACCCTGTGTGAGCAGCTCTGCATTTCATGTGAGCAGTCACAGCCTTCCCCATCCCTCTGTCTCCTAGTGATGGCAAAGGGGATTTATTCCAGATACAACTGTGGGGAGAGCAGGAAGGAGAAGTGAAGCTATGGGATGGTGTTTACTCAGGGTTGTGGAAGGTTTGAGAAGGGGTGGTTGGGTATGGTTATTCCCTTGCTCAGCTGAAGTTCAGCCCCTCTTGTCTCAAAGTTGCTTTTCCTCCTGTTTCCCAAACAGGAATTGGGGTTTTCCCCTGGAAATTGGTGTGCTGGAGGAAGAAGGGAGCTCTCCCTGGGGCAGACAAACCGCTGGCCGTGCATGGTGGTGTCCAGGGAGACCCATCACTCTGAGGGTGCCTTGCTTAGACCTGGCCTAGGGAAAACCCTGCCATGGCCACATCAGAGCGACCAGCCACGGCCCCGGGGAGCTCCGAGTTTGCCAGCTCCAAGGAATCCATAAGAGGCATTTGTATGTGTGAAATTAAAGTCATCAGCCATGCAAACAGGCACTTAACCCCCACTTCCCCAGCTCCTGTACCCAGGGGCTTTGGAGATGTGCCATGTGTCTGGCACCACAGGCAGGAGCAGCCAGCAGGCCCAGCTTGTCCTTTTCCACAGCTGAGCCCCGGGCAGCCCTTCTCCCAGCGTGGAGAGTCAAGTGAGTGTCTTTGTATCTTGACAAGGAGAAGGAAGCTGGAGGTGCTGATTTCCCCCTTTTCCTAACAAGCTCTTTCAACCTTGGGCTCTGACTACTCAGTACCAAGTTTCTCCAGGGCTGGAATAGGTTTTGGATGTTGTTTTCCTTTTCCCCTTTTCTAACAGAGGGAGGACAGCCTCGGGCTGTGGATATCTTTTCTCTCCTCCATTGATTTGTCTGTAGGAGCAGAGCCCAGGAGCCCTGACTTGCATCCTCCCTGCTGCCTGCAACCCCCAGACAACACCCAGCCCCTCGCTGTGGGAGCAGATGGAGAACCACAGAGCAGATGGATGCCTGATGGGAGCTTATGGTGTAACCCCACAGGACCCCCTGGAATTCTCCAGGTTGTAAACCAGCACAACAGGGAGCAGGGCAAGGATGGATCCAGCACACTAAGAATTAATCTTACACCTCCTAAGTGCTGGGAAGAGCCTGGGGAAAAACAGCAGCTGTTGAGATTCAGACTTGAACAAAACATTCTGCAAAGCAAAGTCTTGCCTCTTAAAAACCCTCACCTGTGAGGTGGAATTTTCCTGGGGTGTCCTGGCAGCCAGGCTGACTCCCAGGGAAGTGCAGAGCCCGTGGCACCTGGGCCACCAGTCTTCCCTCATGGGGACTCTGGTCTGGAGGTGGGACTTGCTCATGTGAATCTGCTTTAGGAAATTGGTGCCAAAGTCTTTAAAATAATTTACAAACCAGTTTCGCTTTGCATTATTTAAAAGGAACTAAAAATAAATCTTTAGTTGTAAAGCAAAATAAAAACACTGCCATCTTTCATTGCAGTTATTATACAGTAGCTGGCATTCTTTAGACAAAGCTTAAAATAACCATGAACATACCAGTGAAAATAAATGGGTGAGTCATGTTTGTTAACGCGGGATTAGAAGTATTGCTCTTGGCTCTCCTCCTGTGTAGCATTGCCTGCTCTTTCAAGCAGATACAAGGTTCTGGCTGGGCTGATGAAAGAAAATTTGTGATCCATCAATTCTAGGTCATCCTGAGAGGGACCTGTGTAAAGCGATTTTAAACCAGGAATTATTTTTTGTTGATGTGTCGATCTCTGGCACTGTGGTGTCGTGAATATTGTATACGCTGAACTGATGGTGGGATTTAGATTTATACTTCACTCTTTTGTTGTGTAAGCCTGGTTTTAAGGGGTTAAATTCCAGATTGGTTTGGGTTGGAAAGGACCTTAAGACTCATCCAGTTTCAGCCCCCCCTGCTATGAGCAAGGACACCTTCCACTATCCCAGGGTGCTGCAAGACCCATCCAACCTGGCCTGGGACACTTCCAGGGATGGGGCAGCCACAGCTTCTCTGAGCACCCTGTGGCAATGTCTCACCACCCTCTGAATAAAAAAAAAATTCTTTGTAATATCTAATCTAACCCTGTCCTCTCAGTTTAAAACAATTGCCCCTTGTCCTGTCACTATCTGCCCATTTAAAAATTCTCTCTCTCTCCTTTAAGCCCTGCAGGCTCTGGAAGGCTGCAATGGGATATCTCCAAAGCCATCTTTTCTCCATCCTGAACAAAAAACAGGGAAACCAACTGAAATATCCATCTCCAGAGGTGCTGTATGCTGGGCTGGCTCCTGCATTTCTCTGCTCCCCTTTTATAACTCTCCTCCCTGGGGCTGGAGTGGAGACAGGAGGAGGGTGGTACCAGCATGGCATTTCCAGAAGTTGCTGATGGGTTTCAGGCTGTGTGTGGTCCATCATCTGCTTTTTGACTACAAAGGCCCCAGATTTTCTCTTTGGAAGAAACTGGTACTGGCATTTTGCTCTCTTCCTCTTGCCTGCAGCTGGGCACAGAGAAGGGCAAGCAAGATGTCATTAAAATCCCATCTCAACCACTTTGGGGCTGCTGGAGAGGGTGGAGCAGCAATGGGAGGGGAGAGCAGTGGCCCTGGTGATGTGCTGGTGGGCATGGCCAGCCAGCTGGATCTCTGTCAAAGTGCACTCACTCCCTGTGGCCAAAGCAGAGGGAGTTTGGGACAGCAGGACAGGACGGACGTGTTGTAAATCAAAGGCGACTCTGATGAAGGGGAGAGAGAATGATGCATCTGACTCCATCATCAGAAGTTTAATGAATTATACTGTACTACGTACATTTCATCTAAACTGAATCTGCCATGCACTCACCCCTGCTCACAACTGCTCACACTGCACCCATCTCTGATTCTCTCGTGACTGTCTCATGACAGTCTGACACACACACACACACTTCTTGGCCCTGATAGGCCAAGGGAACAAAACACCCTCACTTTGGGTAAACAATCTCCACATTGCATTCTACTTTAGCACAACACAGGCACAGCAAGCGAGATAAGAATTGTGTTCTCCTTCTTGTCTGCTTGTCTCACAGCTCCTCTCTGTTCAGAGGGCATGTGAACACCACATGGACACTGCAGTTATCCCTGCATGTTGCTCTCATGGAGGTTTTGGGGTGCTTTGAGGAGTCATCAGTGGCCCTGTGTGGAGCAGCTGAATCTCCAGGGCTTAGCACCTTTGCCAGCCCAGCTCTGCTGAGTGTTGCCCTGGCAGGATTTCCCTTCCCAGCTGCCTGGAGGTGACTGTCCCAGCAGGAGGGACAGCTCAGTGCTCACACGTGTCTGCACCCCGCTGCCGGGGTTCACAGCCAGGCCCGGCAGCGTGAGCTGGGGTGACAGTGATTGGAGCCAGGCGGTGACATGCGGCGTTCAGGAGGCGAGGGATGGCAGTGACAGCTGGCCTTTTGTGACAAGACAGGTCCAGACAGTCAGAAAACACTTCAGGAGAGACAGGGGAGCTCATGTGGAAGATGCAGAGCAAAGATTCAAAGACCTTTCTGAGGGAACTGTAGTGAGATGTGGAGTCTCAGCTGAATCAGAGACAGAATCATGGAATCCTGTAATCCCAGGATGGTTTGGGTTGGAAGGAACCTTGAAGATCATCCAATTCCAGCCCCTAACTGGGCAGGGACACCTTCCACTAGACCAGCCTTGGCCTTGGACACTTCCAGGCATGGGAAGCCACAGCTTCTCTATAAGAACTGTGCCAGTGCTTACCACCCTCCCAGGGAAGAATTTCTTTCTAACATCTAATCTAGATCTACTTTCTTTCAGTTTGAAACCTTTCCCTCTTGGTGTGTCATTACATGTCCTTGTAAAATGTTTTTCTCCATCTTTCTTGAAGACTCTCTACATGAAAACAGTCCTGTAATCCACATAATCCATCTGCATTCAGGTCTGGGTCCCTCTCTGGGAAGGTCTCAAGTGATGCAAGGTGCATCTTAGCTCTGCCTTGGGATGATTTGCACCTGGACTTCAGCATCCTCCTCCTCCTCTCATCATCCAACCCATGGCTGACAAAACGGGAAATATGAAGTACATGTTACCCCCCCATAATCTTTGTATTTTCTGGTGTCAGCCTCCTTCTGCAGGGGATTTCTGTGTCTTCCTCTTTTCATAAGAGGAATTCTTTAAATATCCTAGTCCAAATATAGGCCTGCAAGAGGGATTGCTTATATTTCTAATTAAGGAAAAACCCCAACCCACCAGGGCTGGGTTGCACTGCCTGGTACAGCACAATTGTATCTCTAGTGTGATGCTCTTTCTTATTGTGTCTCTAGATCCTTGGCTCACATTTTTCAGGGCAGACACAAGCTGGGAATTCCCACCTTGGGAGGAAAATCAGGGAAAAAAAGACTGAAAAATCATCTGTGAGTGCTGGTGCGTGTAACTGACAGAAAGCATTAGTGTTGAGTTCCTCAGACAGAGCTTGGCTTCATTAGACAAGTTAGTAGTGATGCATATTAATTGAGGAGGAACACATTTTTGTTATTTATGAGGGAGAAAAATGCATTTTCCTATGAATATTTAATGAAGCATCCCCTTCCCCCCGTTCAATTTTTCCTGGTTGGTTCAGCCAAGTTCAAAAGGGCTTCTGGGCAGAAGGAGCCAAACTCACTGCTGTGCCATCTGAAAAAACAGCCCTGACTTGTGACCTCCCCTGTCTCAGGGGCTTCACACTTCCCTCAGTGGCTCTTAATTCTTTGATTTTTATTATTGCCATTGTGCAAAGTGTCACAGCTCCCAGTCTGGTGTGAGAATTCCCCCATCCTGCTCCTGATGCCGCCTCCACATGGTGCTCAGGCACTGTGAGACTTTCCAAAATCTCTTTATTCCTGCAGAGACTGAAAATAACTGTTTGAAATCCCACTCCCAGCCTGGGTTTCTGTATCAGTTGGAGCAGGATTGTGGCTTTAAGGCCAACAAAAAAGTGGGTCGAGATGCCTTCTACAAGAAGAGGTTCAGCTGGCACTGGGTGAACCCCAGATCTGCTTCTCTTTTCAATGCCAGGAGAGATTGGAAACCAGCACTCCCTAAACAATTTTTAGGAGAAGTGCCTCGAGAAACAATTCTTCTCTTCCTTCCTCCAGACTTTGATTTTTATCCCTTTGGATTTCTGGTGGTGGGTGGAAGGAGCCACAAGAAATGTCAGGGCAACCCCGCTTGGCTGGAGGCACATCTGGACATTTTGGGATGACAGTGGCCTTTTCTAAGATCCCCTGGCAAAGCAGAGGCAGAGGAGAGCTCCTTGCTTTCCTTCAGCCCCTGGCAGCCTGGCCTCTGCCACCTGACATCCGCAGCAGCCTGGCACTCGGGGGGCATGGGGCGGCTGGGTGCTGATCCAAGCGGAATCAGACCCTTGGCCAACAGGATGGCGGCTCCTTCCTCTGTTTTCCTTTGGCTCCCAAACAAAAGAGAAAAGCCAGAGGCTGCTGGCAGTCCCAGCCATCAGGGCTGTTCTCCTGCTTCAGTGACAATGTGTTAATTGCCTGCCTGGCCAGTGGCTCTGCTGGCTGGCTGCTGCTGGAGCCTGCTGGGGCTCTTTTGTTCTTCTTCCTCTTGGAAATAAAATAAATATCTGCAAAGAGCCCTGTGATTTTCCCCATCCCTCCCAATGAGAAATGCAGCATATCAATTTTGTGCCCAGAGACCAGAACAGCTCAGCCCCCTGCACTCCTTCTCTGTGCAACTTGGGGGGAGCAGAGGACACAAATTCCCTTTTTGCTGGCTCTGAGGATGGATGCTGCTTCCTCCCCTAGCATCCCCATCTCCCCTTGCTTAACCCCACAGAGCAAACAGGGGCTGGCTCCTTGCAGGGAGCGGAGTTTTGCAGAAGAGGGATTTGGACCCTGCTGGGCATTTCTTGCTGCACTGAGGAGCTCTGAGGAACGCTGAGGAGTACTAAGGAGCTATGAGGAGCATGGAACAGCACTGAGGAGCCATGAGGAGCAATGAGGAGCACTGAGGAGCACTGAGGAGCACTGAGGAGCATTGGGGAGCGCTGAGGAGCACTGAGGAGCCTGGAACAACACTGAGGAGCAATGAGGAGCACTGAGGAGCACTGAGGAGAATGGAGCAGCGCTAAGGAGCACGGAGCAGCGCTAAGGAGCACAGAGCAGACCTTAGGAGCAATGAGGAGCATGGAGTAGCACTGGGGAGCACTGAGCAACACTGAGGAGTACGGAGTAGCACTGAGCAGCAACAAGGAGCAATGAGGAGCATGGAGCAGCACTGAGGAGCACTGAGGAGCAATGCAAAGCACTGAGCAGCAACGAGGAGCACTGAGCAGCAATGAGCAGCACTGAGGAGCAATGAGGAACACTGAGGAGCACTGAGGAGCACTGAGGAGCACTGAGCAGCACTGAGGAGCAATGAGGAACACTGAGGAGCACTGAGGAGCACTGAGCAGCACTGAGGAGCAATGAGGAACACTGAGGAGCACTGAGCAGCAATGAGGAACACTGAGGAGCACTAAGGAGCAACGAGGAGCAATGAGGAGCACTGAGCAGCACTGAGCAGCACTGAGCAGCAATGAGCTCTGTGATTGCATCCCCGTGCTGATGCAATGGCCCAGAGCTGCAGCTGGAGCTGTCTCACCAGCCCTGCCAAGCAGGGCTGGCCTTGCTCTCCTGCCTTGGGTGACTGTCACACACAGCAGGCAAGGTTATTACGGGTGACAGCCTTGTCACCCCTCTGAGAAATCACGCACTAGCACAGTATCGGTTGCGCTTTAATTCACTGAAACTATAAATGAACCATCTCTCTATTTAGGGTGGGGTGTTTTAATACAGAGAATGGTGTTGCTTTTCAAAATCCTGCCTTGGGAGAGCCTCCTGGCTCCTGAAGGCAGCAGTATCCGGCAGTTTCTCCTCACCTTGGCTGGCAGCATATTTTCCTGCTGCCCTGCAGCCACGGTGAGGCTGGTGGGTGGCTGTGCTCAGCGCTGTGCGGAGGTGGCAGAGCCCTGCTTTGCCCGCAGGCAGCTCTGATGAGGTTTGGCAGCCCAGAAGAGCAGCCTCGACTCCTTGCCAAACATTTCTCTTTCTGCTTCACGTGGTTTGGCTGGATTGTAACCCCAGAGGTGGGGGCAGACTGAGAAAGCTTTCAGAGACGGGAGCGTGTGGGGACAGTCTGGTTGTCTCTTCATTCCCATTTCTTATTTGTGGCTTTACTAAGGTTTAATTTGGCCCTCCAGAGAGGAATTTCCTTTCCCTGTCCCCCTTCCCAAGTGATGCAAATGATTGCTATTTACTCCTGACGTGGGGTTTGGGGTCAGATTCCCATAAAGTGTGGCAGTTCCTGAAGTCTAGGGGGAATAATGATGTTCCTTTGGCTGGTCTGAACTCAGAGATTCTCTTTTGCAATCATTTCTTCCAGATTTGCAAACCCAGGCACCGTCTGAGGCACAGGAGGACTGTGAGGTAGAAGGCTGAGATCACACCCAAAGCCCACAGAAACCATCAGCTCTTTTCCTGCAGACTCTAATCAGTCATTACCTTTTTGACCTATTTATAGGTGAGTCTAACAGTGAAAACCACCCACCAGGAAGTGGACGTTGAACCCCAACCGAAGGGTGTTGAAATCCATCTCTATTAAGGATGGACAAACTTGCTGGAAGAACCTCACTTAGAACAGCACCCACCCCAAGCAAGATGAGGTGCTTTTCCAGGTAGTTTTTGCCTCCAGGGACATCCGGATTTCCATGGGGAACAATTGTGTAGCTGTTATTACAAGGTTGAAAAATGTGAGTCTGTAAAGGGATGGAAGCCCTCAGTTCCTAGGCTTGGATGGGTGTGGATGCTGGACCATGAATTTGAGGATAAATCCTATATATTCATCCTGGAGGAGAAAGGCTTTGGGGTGACCTAATGGTGGCCTTTCAGCACCTGAAGGGAGCCTACAAGAAACATGGAGAGAGACTATTTACAGGTGCCTGGAGTGACAGGACAAGGGCTTCAAACTGACAATGAGTAAGATCAGATTAGATATTAGGAAAAAATTCTTCCATGTGAGGATGATGAGGCCCTGGCACAGGTTGCCCAGAGATGGTGTGGCTGCCCCATCCATGGAAATGTTCAAGACCACATTGGATGGGGCTTGGATCCTCCTGGGGCGGTGAAAGGTGTCCCTGCCCATGTCAGGGGGTGGGACTGGATGATTTTTAAGTCCCTTCTAACTCAAACCATTCCATGATTCCATGACACTTGTTGCACCAGGGCTTCCACCAGCCTTCCTGTTATGGAGCTGACCATAAGTGGTGAGAGGGGCTGTACAAGACATGGCTCCATTCAACACCCCACTGGAGTGACCTTCTCCTGTGCCTCTTGATGTGTGACAACGAAGTCCCCAGCAGGAGGAGATGCATTATGGTGTCAAAGTTTAAATGCCAACCTGCTTGGTGCTCCTGGACTTGTCAGCACTGGCTGCAGGACACGGGGAGCCCCCTCCTCCCTCCACATCCTGTGAGTGTGCACTGGGAAGGGTTTCACGTGGCAAATAGAGCAGAAGGAATTGAGCAGAGCATGTGCTCCTTCTAAAGATAGCACGCTGGGGTTTGCATCAAGGATCCTGCCACGCTCGGCATCCACAGCAGCTCCGTGGCCCTCCCTCCCTGACAGGTCCCCCGGCGCGCTGGAAGGACGCCAGGCCCGGAGTTCCTGGGACTTCCCTGCCCTGCTGCAGTGGACTAGAAAACGTACGCACAGAGAAAGGGGGGGTGCCTCGGGTGCTCCTGCTGCTGCAGGTGTGGTTTGGGGCTCTGCAGGTGCTGCTGTGAGGTGGGGTAAGGCTGTACCGCCACACCTGAGCCCAGCTGTGTCCCCTGTGTGACACAGAGCCTCTGCCAGCGGCGAGCTGCAGCCCAGCCCTGTTTTATGGCCTTGACGTTGGCTGGTGGCTCCACGTGTCGCTTACATCACGGCCAGAGTACGATCCCAAGGTGCTCTTACAGGAATTGTGTGATTTCCTGTTTCCTCTCTCCACCCTGGTATCGGTGTCAGGCTGGGATTCCCCACACACAGGGAACCCCGCGGAGGCTCCAGCTCCAGGCGCTGCTGGGCTGTGGGAGCAGATGTAGGATCTGGGCCCAGGATTTCTATGGGATTGTTCAGCACATTCAATCCAAGCGTGCTTGCTCGCCTGAAGCTCCTCCATCTGGCACTCTCAGCCCGAGCTCACCAGGCTGCTGCTGCTCAGAAGGGACGTGGAGAAGGGGATGGGAGCTGGGAGAGGTTTTGCTCAAAGCAAATCTCAAGCCATGCAGGTTTTGGGTTGCCATGTGTAACCCTGCACCTCTGCAGTGACAGCAGTGAGTGTCACAGGGTCCCCTGCCACCATCCAGTACCCTGGTTTGCATTAAAATCTGGAGGGTCTGGGTTTTTTGGTGGATGTAATTGTGATTTGTGGTGTCCTTATGCAAGGATCTGTGGCAATACAGTCCTCATGAAGAACTGGCCCTATGGGAAAGGTGGGAGCCTGATCCCCTTTTGCAATTATAAGGAAGAAATCAGCATCTCATATGTAATTCCTGCCCACCCCCCTTCCCTAGTTCCTGGTATTGCAGGGCATCACTTCCAAATATCAGCCCCTGCTGTGAAAAGGGATGAGCTGACAGCATCACAGCCATCAAAAACCAGAAAGAGAGTGGAAAAGACACATCAGTGTACCTGGGGAAAGAAACAACCCTGTCAAGTCCCATTAAAGCAAGAAAATCAGCTTCTGCAGGGCTGAGAGGAAAGCACTGTCTGGTGAGGTCTCGTGGGGTTTGACACACGTCCAGCCGTGACTGCAGAAGGGATTTGTGTTCTCCATGTGGCTGTGGCAGTGCTGGGCGGTGTCAGGCTCTTTCCAGTTTGAGATTTGCAGCGTTTTGATGGGAAGGAACGTCCCTGGCTGTGGGTTTCCCTATGGGGGAAGCGCAGATTGGGATATGGCAGAAAGCAGGAGGTGATGGAGGATCCCTGGGGTGTCTGGTGCATTGGACAAGTTCTTGAATTCCTTCTAACCAGCAGCAGGTACTGAGCACTGCTGGGTGTCCCCATCCAGGTTTTCCATGTAGGAAACCCCTTGCTATGTGCCACAGCCTTATCTGAACATATTTGTGGCAGGATTTGGGGCCAGCCCAAGCTAAAACAAAGCCCTCAGAAGCTTTTCTCTTTCCCTAGGAGGATGTCAGGGAGCTGAGCATTAAATCACAGCCAATGTAAAAGCAGGAACCCTGGAACCTTCCCTCAACTGCCTCCATCGACCATGAATTCTCCCCTGGGCTCTGTTTTTCTGTTTCCATCAATTGCTGGATTTTAGTGTTTACCATTCCCTGCCCTCCCTGTTGAGATCCAAATATCCTCAACTCTGCTTTTTGTCCAGGTTTTTATGCTTGGTTGTTTTCTCAATCCAAACATGGTGCAGCAAAACTGCATTTATCAGGGATTAGCTGATCTAATCCCATAAATGTGGTTTTACCTGGCAGTCAGGGGCAGGTCAGTGTGCAGGCTTTCTCCACTGCTGTACTGGGCCATTTGTAGTTCCCTCCCTGTCAGGAACACAAGCTTTTCCTTGTTTTTGGGATTATTTTGATGAGGGTTAGGAAAACACAGGAGATGGCTGCCTGGCCTTGCAGGTTCAATATCCCCTTTTTTTCTCTTCCCTGTCTCTGGAACCTCAAAAATCACTGCAGGTTTAATGGAGGAATTGTTATTAAAAATAAATACAAGCCTGCTTAACAGCCTGGCGTCAGCCACCGCTGGGCTCAAGGCCCTGAGGACGGGATTTTGGAGTTTCCTGAAGCAGCACTGAAGGTTTATTGTCTGCTTAGCTTTGCCTCTGTACCAATAACCCTCCCAAACACCAAATATCTGCCAGCCAGGAGGAGCTGGGCACAGTGTGTCTGTTCATGGCAGGTTGGCAGGGGCACATTGCTGCCCTCCATGGTCTGGCTGCACCTCTGGGTGTGGAACTGGGCGGGGTGGGCAGGGAGACAAACTGGAATGGGGTGGGAGCTGTCCCCTCTGAGCTGGGCACTGGGATCTGCTCTGGCCTGGCATGTGGTGCTCTCAGGTGGGCACATGGGAGTGCTGGAAGTCACTGTCAGCATGGCATGGTGGCCTGGAGAGGGAATGAGGGTTGGCTCTGTACTGGGCATTTAAATGTCCCAACCCTGGGACATCATCAGCTCCCCCATCCCAAACTCTCCTCCACACCATGGGCACCATGGAATGGGATGGGAGAGAGGAAGGAAGGAAGGAAGGAAGGAAGGAAGGAAGGAAGGAAGGAAGGAAGGAAGGAAGGAAGGAAGGAAGGAAGGAAGGAAGGAAGGAAGGAAGGAAGGAAGGAAGGAAGGAAGGAAGGAAGGAAGGAATGGGGTAGAATAGGATGAGATAGGAAGGGAGGAGACAGAATGGGATGGAATGGGAAGGGAGAAGAGGGATGGGGTGGATGGGAAGGGAAGGCAAGGCTGCTTTCTCCCCGATTTCGGTGGTGACTCAGCTGAAGATGTGAGCAGCGCTCCTCCTGCACAGCGGGGCTAGGAGGAGCCGTCCCCACCTTCTCCCTGACACTGTGTTCACACCACTGAGCTTCTGGAGAAACAGAGAAACAGCAGTCTCACAGCAGCACCTTAAAATAGAGGTCACACCTCCCTCATCACCTCTCACCTGGTGAGAGGTGTTGGCCCAGCACCAGGAATTGGGAATAGATCCTGCTGCAGGATGGAAATGGGGAGAATTCCACCATCCCTGTGCTGAGGAAACCAGAATGAGCTGTGGGTCAGGTCCCAGCAGCCGTGTGTGCCTTGTGGGGCTGGGAGGGGCTGTGGTTTAGTGGCCACTGAGGGACACTGAGGTCAGATGTGGGAGATCTGGTTGCAGATCCTGAGCTGCAGGAAACCCTGTGCCTCCATTTCCCACGTCTGCAGCAAGGTCAGCCCTTCCAGCTGGGGCTTTTTGGAGCAAAAGTGGCCTTTCAGTAGGTGTGTAGGCAGGACCTGACACAGGAGGTGGCAGAGCCTGATGGGGCTTTTGGGTGTTGAGTAGGGGACACTCTCCTGGTGGGGGTTACCAGCATCACCCCACAGATTTGTCCCATTGGGTGCAGGACTGAAGAAAGGCCCACAGGTGTCTCCTCAGGGACACAGGTTGGATACTGGAGGTGGTACAGTGCATTCCAGGCTCTCCAGGGAAGCTTCCAGGAGTTATGAGCACCTCTTGTGCTCAGCAGGACCCACGGCAAGGAGGGACAGCCTCTCCTTGGTGTGGGATATCTGCTGGGGTCAGTTTGTCCCTTCAGGGCCTGTGTCCATCCCAGTGCCAGACTCTGCTGAGGGTTGCAGGGTGGGTTGGTTTGTTTGTTTGCTTGTTTGCTGCCCTTCCATTTCCAGCACTTTCTGGAGAGTTTGCACGATGTTCTGTGAGTCTGGGGAGGGGTGATTGGGTTTGGGTGGAGGCTCTGCCACAGCCAGAGCCTGACGCTGCCTGAGTGTCACAGACATATCTCAGCTGTGGGGAGCAGATCTGAGGCTTAGCCCTGGGTTTCTGTGTCAGGGCTCTTCAGCTGCATTGCTGAACTTTGCAGAAAGGGTTTTTCCTCAAAAAAAAAGAGCCTGGATCTGTCAGGCTTTTGGAAATGTCAGTTTGAGGCAAGCAGGGCTGGTAATCAACGGTGCCAGATTCAGTTCATTCAACTTGCTTAATGGAATTTCTAATCAATTTTCTTAACAGCCCCGAGTCTGAATGGCCTCCTAAGGACTTAAATTCTGGAAGTGCCAATTCTCCAAGCACCCTAGGAAGAACAAAGGCTTGTCATTCTCCTAGCAGCTTCCTTTGCAAAGCCAAAAACAAACCTCCTTCTCCCAGCTGTGACTATAAAATGAACAAAAAAACCAAGGTGCAAAACATTTTGTCCTAAATCTTGTTGTTAATGATGTTGGTGGAAATGACAGGGTTTGAATAGATAGAAAAGTGGGTTGTTAGGGCTTGGAAGGATGCAGCTGGTGCTTGTACAATGGCAAATGAGCTGGCTGGCAGCAGGCTGGCCGTGGGGTTACTGAGGAGAAATGAAAGATGTTATCAGCTTCCTTCAGTGTTTCCCTATCAGCTGCTGCAGATGGACATGTGGAGTTTAACCAGCTCTAGATAGCACCGAGGTTAAATAGACATTTCTCTTAGATGAGAGCATTCCTCAAATTGCAATTACGCCTGGGAAAGAACAAAGGCTTGTATCTGTCGAATATTTCTGCAGTGGAGAGATTTGCATCTGATTTTAATACACACAGCTCTGTGAGAGTCTGGCTGGCAGCTGAGGGTGTCTGGGGGAAGACTTGGTGAAATCTGGGAGGTTTTCTGCCCTGTGGAAAACACCTCCGTGCTTGTCACCCATTTCCAGCACACGAGCAGGAGCTGAGTGGTGTGGAGGCCCTGGATGTGGCACAGGAGGGTGAGGAGGGGTTGTGTGTGGGTGTCTGAAGTGCAGGTGAAGGGTGGGGTTGGGTGGCTGTGTGCCTTCCCAGCCTCCCCAGGGACAGAATTCCCGTTCAGTGAGGCAGAGAGCCGGATCCTGCAGCATCTGTATCACAGCACAGCCAATAATCAAGGGCAGCAGGTTTTCTGGCTGAGCTTGTGATGCTTGGCTGAGCTCCAGGGACCTGCAAAGATTGCTCTTCAATCCTCAATGTAAACCTTCCCACCCCCCAGCAGTGCTAAAAACTGCTTTTTTTTTTCCTCATTATTTGATCCTCATCTATTTATGGTTGGGTCAGGCTGAGATGAGGAGCAAAATGGTCACCCAGGGAGTGCTCAGCTCTTCATCCCTGACACTGCTCCCGGGTGTCCACCTCTGCCCATGGGACTGGGAGCTGAGGGGACAGCTTTGCCCTGAAACCTCACAGCTCACACAACTGTCAGTCTTCAAAAACAGGAACAAAAGAAAGGAACAGATGAGATTGTGAATGTGAAGCCAGTTTTTTTAACACCTCACCTGCACAACTGAAAAATTCACGACTTAATCCCAGCTTTCCTAGACGGGGAGAGCAGGAGATTCTGTCTAGCTGGAGGTCAGCAGAGCAGTTTAAATAGGGAAACATAGAGATTATTAGGTAAAATTGAGAGATTGGGGGATTAGTGAAAGAACCAGAAAGGATTTGGTCACTGCTGAGCTTGCTCTGCTTGGATAATGCACAGAAGCTGTTCCCAAGAAGAGCAGCAGCAGCTTCATGGGATGTATCCAAAGTAATGGGCTCAGCATCCAGCAAAACTGAAAGAGACAAATAGAAATTAAATCAACAGCTTTGTTCTGTCTTTCTGCCACTTGGGCCCAGCTGGTGTTAAAATAGGATAAAAGACAAACTCCTTGTCCTCAGGTGGCCAAGGTGAATGGCTGTGTCTGCTCCAGGACATGCCAATGGCTCTGCTACAGCCTTTCCCTTGCTGGCTCATGGAGATAAAGTTTTCTTCTTAAGCAAAATTGCATTTTTCAGTCAAACTCTGCATCTCAAAAAGAATTAATACAAAGCTGGGCTAAGCTGTGTGTCTGTATCTGGGAGGCTCGAGTGCTAAAATACTTGGCAGGGAGATGCTCCTCCTCTTCTCTCCTTTAAATTGTGGCTCTGTTTCCATCATGTTTTCAGCTGAGGCCCTGAAATTTGCAGTTCAAAGAGTGTCTCTCTATGGGAGTATTTGTAAGATGTAGCAAAATAAACTCAGCCATGGAATAAAGAGAGAATGGAAAAAGTAATGGAAATTTTGCACTGAGATGAGGTGTAACACTGAAGGGCTCCTCCAGCTCTGCTGCAAGCCTGGCTTGATGTCGGAATTACAGAGCAAGAAGCTTTTTAATGTTAAACACAAAAGGAAACATTCCTGGTAAATCTGTGTTGTACCAACACCCAACCAGACAGGGAAGCCCAGAACACTTCCTTAAACTCTTTGTCAAATGAGAATGGATTTAGTCAGTGCTTAGTGGTCACAGTCTGGGGCATATTTCCCAAAAACTGGCAAAGCCAAGGCTCTTGGTGTTTCAGAGCAGTCCTTTACCAGGGGCAGGATTTTTTTTTTTTTTTTGTATCACAAAGCTCCTTTTTTTAATTATTATTGTTTTAATAGCGAGTCAGATTTTTACAGCAGCTCATTGCAGAACACAGTGCCAAAAATGTCACCCCTTCCCAGTTTAGAGCATCTTCCAGGATGCTCTAACAATGCCCAAGGCACTGCCTTGTGCCCCAGCTGGATCTCCAAAGTGTGTCACCTTCTCTCCTTGCTCTGCAGGAGGGAGAACTGGAAATAAGGTCAGCTCCTTTGCCCAGCAAGGGAGAGGACATTGATTGGTGCAATGGAGGGGGGATGGAAGGGGAGGGTCTCCTTTAACAGTTGGACTCAGTGATCTTGGGTCTTTTCCAACCCTAATGATTCTCTGATTCCTTAGAAGAGGGTTTTTAATCATTTGCACTTCATTTGCACTGAACACGTGCAGCTGGGCGTGGCTTCCCTCAAGGACAGGAATTTGGGGAGGATTCACTATAAATGCTCAGTTCCACAAGCAGGAGCTGAAATCTGCCTCAAACAGCCAATCTTTAACTCAAAAACCCCAAATCCACACACTGGGGAGCTGCTGAACCCTTCCCTCATCCTTTTCCTTCTGCCTCTCCCAGTGCAGGCATGGCCACACGCTTCTTGTCACAATGGTGGGGTGCAGTGGTGGCTGCCCCCACTGTCCCCATGCCCTGTGTGTGTGCTGGGACACTCTGTCACAGACACCTGGGACACACAGGAGCCCATTCCAGTGTGCACAGGCCCCATGGTCACACTGCCTGCCTGGCTCAGCAGGATCCAGAGGCTCAGTGAAATGGTGTAGAGGTGTGCTGGGTATCCCTGAGTGCAGGATTTGGCCCAGATTACCCATCTGCCAAGGAACACGTTGCAGCTCAGCACTCAGTAAATCAGGAATGCTTTCTCAGCACTGGAGCCTCCCCGGGGGCTGTGTGTCCTACATAGCCATGGAGTGGCAGGAGGAGGTTATGTGACAGCCCATAAACCTGCTCTCCTTCTGGGTGACAGGGCTGCAGCCACAGAGGCACCCACCCCACACTGCCTGGCCTTGGCTTTCACCTGCTGCTGGCTCCAGGGCTGTGAAATCCAAAGCTGTGTTTCGTGTCAGGTACATACAGGACACATGTGTGTTTGTGATTGTGAGATGTATGGAGACCGACCATGGGACAGTTATAAAGATGAATTCCAATAATAACTGAGGAAACTAAAGCATGGAAGAAGGCCTTTGAATCTATCTTTTGTTTGCAATTAACCTTAGTTGATTTAGGAGCATTGGAATTAAAGTGTTAAAGATGTTGGTCTTTGCTTGTAGCTAAGCCTTAAAGACTTCTGCAATAATAACCTCTTGAAGTATAATTTTGGAATATTGCTTGTATCCTTGAAACTCTAGCTTTGGAATATATATAAAGGAAACAAGCTTATCTCACGCCTTAGCAAAACAGAGAAAAGCAGCTTGAGAAAGGAAGATGAACATCAACTCAAGGATTTATAGTTTCGACCAAGGGAAGCTGGACATCACTGTTATGAAATTTATAGTCCTTGCAATTAAAAGGTGGACCCACATCTGGGGAGCTGGACTTCACCAGATGGGATTCTTCTTCCTTCTTTCGGAAACCAGACCCCCACCATCTGGGGATACTCCTTTTGGGATACATCCTGAGAAAAACTAAATCACAATAGTGTATAGAATTGTGATGTAAAAATTGGGAATAGAAACTGCTGATGAGTAAAAATTGGAATAGAAACTGCTGAGAAAGCTGATGAGTACCCCTATAAATGCCTGTAAGCCTCAACTATCAGTGTGCAGTTGGAGGGAAAACTTCCCCCACTGTACCCAGCGCTGTATTGCTCATACTTTACCATATTAATTAATAAATTGATTGCTGCTTGAATATTGGTCTAGTCAAGCTTCTTATTTATAACAGGGCCCTGGATCCAGCTCTGTGTCCGTGGAGGACCCAGCTCCTGGGGTCTGGGACAGTGGTGTCCTCTGGATGCAGCTTCCAGAATGGTCACAGCAAGGAGCTCACAGTCTGGTCACAACAGCCCCTTGGAACACTCCAGGCCAGGGGCAGAAGGGCTGGAAAGCTGGAAAGGACCTGGGGGTGCTGGTGACAGTGGCTGGACATGAGCCCAGGTGTGCCCAGGGGGGCAAGAGGCCAGTGGCACCTGGCTTGGGTCAGGCACAGTGTGTGCAGCAGGCCCAGGGCAGTGATTGTCCCTCTGCTCTTGGCACTGCTGAGGCCTCACCTCCAATCCGGGCTCAGTTTTGGGTTTATCGTGACAAGAAGGACATTGAGGGGCTGGAGCGTGTCCAGAGAAGGGAATGGAGGCGGGGAAGGGTCTGGAGCACCAGGAGAGGCTCAGGGAGCTGGAGGGGCTCAGCCTGGAGCAAAGGAGGCTCAGAGGGAACCTTGTGGCTCTGCACAGCTCCTGACAGGAGGGGACAGCCAGGGAACAAGGACAGGAGGAGAGGGAATGGCCTCAAGTTGTGCCAGGGGATGCTCAGGTTGGACATCAGGAGGAATTTCCCCATGGAAAGTGTGCTCAGGCCTTGGAACTGCCCAGGGAAGTTTGGAATGCCCATCCCTGGAGTGTTCAGTGAATGTCTGGACGTGGCACTCAGTGCTCTGGGCTGGTGACAAGGGTGGGGATTGGGCACAGGTGGGATTTGATCATCCCAGAGGTCTTTCCCAACCTAAATCATCCTGGGATCCTGTGATATTAATGAAGAACATCACCAGAGCACATTAATTTCTGGTAAAACACACAGTCCACACTTTGCACTATTATCCCTGTGAACATATGTGAGTACACATTCCCTTGCTGGTTCAATTAACCAAATTCCCTGTTTTCTATCCCAAATCTCCAATCTCACCAGAGATGCTCTAAGTTGAGACTTTTACACAGACTCCATATTTGCAAAGCTCCCTTAGAGCAGGACATGACCCAAGTTTGTAATTTCTCGTTATTTTTTTGGTTTTTTTTCCTTCCCCAATTTTCTGGTGGTTTCCTGGGAACTGCAGCTTTGTAAATAAATCTATAAGAACTGGCAAACTTGGATAAAATTGGAATGCTTCATTCTGGTTTTGAGTTCTAGGAAGTGTTTTGGGTAGAAGAATTGTGAACGTATTTTGGGGAAAGAATTTCTCTCATCTTCTGTTGAGTTGTAGCAGATTTTAGAAGAAGCAGAAAAAGCCTGCCATGAGCACAGAAATGTAGCTAAGTGTTTTCAGCAAAAAAAGGATAATTTGGGGGAAATGTGAGGACAGGAAAGAGCTGATGGTGCACATTTGATGTACAGATCCTTATGGATGCAGCTGGGAGATGTAAGCAGAACCTGGGCAGGAGAAGCCTAAATTTTGCCATAATTTGGGATTTTGCTGTGACTTCAGGAGCAGCCCATCCCACCAAAATTTTATATTGTCCAAAACAACACCTGTACAGGCCATGGCACTGTTGATACAGCACTGAGCAGGGGATATTTAGGTGTTTATGTTGGGAAATAAGCAAAATAACTTTGTAAGATCTTGTAACTTCACCCCTGCATTTTGCAGAATAAATCCTGAACCTCTAAGGACTTCAGCATTAATTAAAAAAATAAATCTATCTAATGAAACTTAATGCAATAAATATTGATTTATCACAACATGCAAGTCTCCATTAATATTTCTGCACAATTCTTGCATGTTTTAAGCATTCCTGTGCACAACATCCCTCCAGAAATGCCTTTCAGCCAAAATTATTCCACAATGACACTTGATGTGATACTTTTCAATCTCTTGCATTAAATGCTCTGGACACACACAGGTCTAGTTTTTATTTTTTTTTTCTGAGATCTTAAAAAAAATAAAAATGGAAGCTGTTGCTGCACACCCCTAATACCCACACTGGGTAGCAACTTCAGCAGCAGTGGGAATATCAGAGGATCCCAAATATTTTTCATAGTCTGATTTACATTATAATAAAGATTAAGGATTGCACTTGCCTTTCAAGAGCTTAGGACCATCCTTTTGTCAGCCTATAAGAGCAGCTCTAATTCCTCTAACCAGGAATTAGTGCAGAGAGCATCACTTGGGTGTAAATCTGCTGGGATGAGCCTTTGGGATGAGCCTGAGTAACTCAAGTGTCTCAGCCCAGCTGGAGCTCCCAGTGCTCCCAGCACCCACCTGGCTCTGGTGTGTATTTCCAGTTTGGACAGGGCTTGGAGCAACCTGGGACAGTGGAAGGTGTCCCTGCCTGTGGTTAGGGGTGGGATGGGATATGGTGGTGTTCACAGGGGTCCCAGGATGAGGGAAGAGATGAGAATCTTGGCTCCATGTTTCAGAAGGCTGATTTATTAATTTATGATATATATTATATTAAAAGAAAATTATATATTAGAACTTCCTAAAAGAGTAGAAGAAAGGATTTCATCAGAAGGCTAACAAAGAAAGGAAAAGAATGATAATAAAATCTTGTGACTGACCAGAGAGTCCGAGCCAGCTGGACTGTGATTGGCCATTAATTAAAAACAACCACATGAGACCAATCAAGGATGCACCTGTTGCATTCCACAGCGGCAGATAATGTTTTTTTCTTTTCCTTTGATGCTTCTCAGCTTCTCAGGACAAAAATCCTGGCAAAGGGATTTTTCATAAAATATCATGGCGACAATGGGATGAGCTTTAAGGTCCCTTTCAGCCCAAATCATGATTCCATGGGATGATTCCATGGGATGATCCCATGATGATTCCATGGTTCTGTTTGTTTGGGATCTCTCCAGAGGAGCAGGAGCAAACAGCAGAGCCAGCCCAGAGCAGCCCCCTGGGCTCAGCATCTCCTCGGGGCTGGGAGCAGAGCAGCCTGGTTGGACCTCAGCAGGACAGAGGCTGCCAGCTCGAGCCAGCAGTGCCCCAGAAACCCCAGGTGACCCATCCTGTAGAGGCAGCAGGTTTTATCAGCCAGGGCCTCCATCCTGGCAAGAGTCTTCTCTCTGCTTTCCCACAGGACATCTTATTAGTCATCCCTAATTATTCAGCTCTACTTGAGCAAAGCCTTGTCTCTGTCTTTCTTTCTTTCTGTTTTTTTTCCTGTTAGCCTGAAAACCTGTATTTAAATAATAAGGGGTGGGAGGCATTTTCCATCTCAGCTGGATAATTCCTAAAATGCACAGAGGTAAATCCTGAGCAGACAGATGCTCTGAGAATGTGCTGGTTCATTCCTTGCCTGCCTCAGGCATGCAAAGCCAGGCTTGAGCACAGTTTATGCCAGGCTTTGCCCTGCCCCAAGTCTCTTGGACTACTTCCCAGTCCTTTCTGATGGATTTATGATTTTGGGATGTTTTGAAGCCTTTCTGGGCTTCATTTACACCCCAATCCTGCTGTGGGGAGCTCATCCCTCCCACATGACTCTTTGATATGTCTTTCCCCATTTCACTGTTGTACACAGTAGAACGGTAGAAACTGTGATTTTTCTAACAGTAGAAACTGTGACTTTTCTAACAGCAGAAACTGTGATTTTTCATTTTGAGCGGTGGGCAAATATTTGGGATCAGCAGAGGGGGATAACAGAGCTCTTAGGCCATGTGGAACAGGGGCTTTTATGGGAGTACTGAGGAGAGCTGGTTGAATTTGGGGCTGTTTCTTCAGGAGAAAGATGAAGATGTGACAGAGCCAGGGACACCCAGCAGTGACCACAGACCAGACCTCACCTCCCTCGGCTGTGAAAGGAGAGTAAAATACTTATTGAAATAGGAACACCACGTGTGCAATTCTGGGGTGCTGAGCCCCAGGAGAGGGAAATGCTGGACCCAAATCCACATGGGGGACGATGACAGAGGCTTCCTCCAGCCTCCTCCCACCCTCCCCTTATCTCCATCCCGGTAATTTCTGCTGAGGAGGCTTAGTCTTGCCTTGTAATCTTGATTTGGAGTTTCATTATGAATTACTTGAGTCTCATGTGCCGTTTTAAATTGATTCGTTATGCCAAGTACTTGCCAAACACATAATGAGGGTCTAAATCGGTCCGTATGTAACAAGGCAGCCATTCAATTACTGTGAGCACTCACACTCTGACAAAAGCCTCGATTATTGCTGTCACTTGCGTTTTGGGACCGTCCCGCGCACATCCACACCCCAACTCCTCCCGCCCCAGATCCGTTGGAGGCATTTCATGGTCCCGAGCGCCTGTCCCGTTATTTATTGTTATTTATTGTTATTTATTGTTATTATTTATTGTTATTATAAACGCTGCTATTTCCGGCTGCCTCGCACACGAGCGCCGGGCTGGGAGTTCACCCTGCAGGGATTGGTATTAATGAGAATGGGAGCAGCTCGGGCGGGGGAATCGCTGCTGCTGCTCCGTCTCCTCCAATCCATTCACGAAGTCTGTGTGGCAGCTCTTAAAGACCGACGGCAGAAATGGAAATTAATCAAACGAAGGGGCTATTAAGCCACAGCACATCAAAGAGAGCCCGAAAGTCTTCGCACCATCTGCGAAGAAAGCTTTTATCTCTTTCTAACAAATGTTAGAATCCAGACACAGCCCTGATGGGCTGTAAAGATCCATTAGGAGGGTGTGAATAATTATAATTGCCACCCCTAATCAGGTTTTCCTAGATTTCGGGGTACTCCAGGAAGGAATGTCAATACCTGCCAGCCTTTTAAAAACAGATGGGGAAACTGAGGCACCACAGGGCATTGCAGGGCCTTGGTGACAGGGGTGGGGGAACACTGGTTTAGTCCCCTTCCTTTGGGAAACAGTCCCAGTTATCTGTTTCATGGACTCAGGAATGGTTTCATGGACTGTTGAATGAATCTGTTTCCTGGGCTAAGGAATGATGGGCTGGACCAGGTGTGGGCACTGACTCATGGGATCATGGAATGGGCTGGGCTGAAGGGCCCTCAAAGCCCATCTCATCCCACCCCTGCCATGGCAGCGACACCTTCCCCTATCCAAGGTGCTCCAAGCCCTGTCCAGCCTGGCCTTGAACACTGCCAGGGATGGAGCAGCCACCGCTGCTCTGGGCAACCTGGCTCGAGCCTCCTGGCTTTTCCCCTGACTCTGATTTGCAGGTCGGGTATCTTTAAATGGTGAAGCAGCCTCCAAAATCCAGGTCCAGGACTTTTCCTGTCCCCACTCTGTGACTTCATCCCTGTCCTTGAGCTGGGCAGGTGGAGGAGGCGGTTGCATTATTGCTCACATCAATTTTGAGCCATTCCTGCAAACTTTGGGGCTCAACACATCCAATGATGTGTTTGAGATTTGTTTTGGATTCAGATGAGCAGACATCAGTCTCAGGTCCCAGTTCCCTGTCTCCTCCATGCTGCAGACTGCAGCAGCTGGGAGCTGTTCTGCCGAGCTCCTGGTGCTGAAATGTCAGCGAGGGGCAGCGGTGCAGGGGCTGACACCAGGGCTGGGAGCTACCGTGAATCATCCTCATTAAAAGGCATTTCCAGTTCAGCTGCAGAGACACTTCTCACCCTCTTTGCTGCCATGGCAGAGCTGTGACCGTGTTCACAGGGGTTTTTGGATGAGGGAAGAGACGGGGATCTGACTCCATGTTTCAGAAGGTTTGATTTATCATTTTATGATATATATTACATTAAAACTGTACTAAAAGAATTTCATCAGAAGGCTAGCTAAGAATAGAATAGGAAAGAATCATAACAAAGGCTTGTGTCTCAGACAGAGAGTCCAAGCCAGCTGACTGTGATTGGCCATTAATTACAAACAACCACATGAGACCAATCACAGATGCACCTGTTGCATTCCACAGCAGCAGATAACCATTGTTTACATTTTGTTCCTGAGGCCTCTCAACTTCTCAGGAGGGAAAAATCCTAAGGAAAGGATTTTTCAGAAAAGATGTCTGTGACACAGAGCTATTAAAATCTCCCGTGGAAGGCCAGCAGCAAACATGGGCACAGGCAGGTACAGCTGCAGCCCTGTGCAGGAGGCAGCAGGTGAAAAACACATTCTCTGAGTCATTCCCTGTGCCAGGAGCAGGAGCAGGAGGTGGATCTGCCAGCAGCATCTCAGTCTGAAAGGAGATGATTTCTCCACCTGCAAGGAGGTTGTAGCAAGATGGGAGCTGGGGCTTCTTCAGGCAGTGAGCAACAGGATGAGAGCACACAGCCTCAGGCTGTGCCAGGGAAGGTGCAGGCTGGACATCAGGAGGAATTTATTCATGGAAAGGGTGTTTGGGCATTGGAAGGGGCTGCCCACGGAGCTGGTGGAGTCCCCATTCCTAGAGGGGACCAAGAAATTACTGGATGTGGCAGTCAGTCCTCTGGGCTGGGTGACAAGGTAGAGATCACGCACAGGTTGGAGTCACTGACCTTGCAGGTTTTTTCCAACCTCAGTGATTCTGGGATTGTGTGATACTAAAGAGCATCACTGGAGCACATTCATTTCTAATAAAATGCAACAAGGCCAAAGGCACCTTGTCAGGCACAGTGTGTGCAGCAGGCCCAGGGCAGTGATTGTCCCTCTGCTCTTGGCACTGCTGAGGCCTCACCTCCAATCCTGGGCTCAGTTTTGGGTTTATCGTGACAAGAAGGACATTGAGGGGCTGGAGTGTGTCCAGGGAAGGGAACAGAGCTGGGGAAGGGTCTGGAGCACCAGGAGAGGCTGAGGGAGCTGGGAAAGGGCTCAGCCTGGAGCAAAGGAGGCTCAGGGGGAACCTTGTGGCTCTGCACAGCTCCTGAGAGGAGGGTGTGACCGTGTTCCCAGGGGTCCGAGGATGAGGGAAGAGACGAGGATCTGACTCCATGTTTCAGAAGGCTTGATTTATTATTTTATGATATATATTATATTAAAACTATACTAAAAGAATAGAAGAAAGGAGGCTAGCTAAGAACAGAAAAAGAAGTAATGATAACAAAAGCTTGTGTCTTGGGCAGAGAGTCTGAGCCAGCTGGGCTTTGATTGGCCATTAATTAGAAACAACCACATGAGACCAATCACAGATGCACCTGTTGCATTCCACAGCAGCAGATAACCATTGTTTACATTTTGTTCCTGAGACCTCTCAGCTTCTCAGGAGGAAAAATCCTAAGGAGAGGATTTTTCCATAAAAGGTGTCTGTGACAGGAGGGGACAGATGGGGGGGTCAGGCTCTGCTCCCAGGGAACAGGGACAGGAGGAGAGGGCCTGGCACTGTTGCATCCTCAGTGCTGAAGGTGGTTCTGTGTTGGAGGAGCAGCAGGATTTAGCAGGATTTCCCTCTTGAATTCTGGCTTATGACAACTGTTGAGCAAGGAGGGATTTTTTGGGTTGATTTTCTCTAACAGGCTCTGCCACCCTCGTGCATTTCCCAGCTGTGAGTCACAACTCATCCTCTGCTTCTCCCCCTCCCTGGCATCTTCAGGCACCTCCTGAGGGTTTGCAAGATATTAACAATGATAATATCTTGTGCAGGGTTTTCTCTTGCTCTCTGCTGCATGAGGGCTGGGAATTCTCCCTCTGAGTGAAAGAGAAAATCCTCCATCCCTGCTGGGTGACAGGAGGTGGGAGCAGCACAGAGGGAACCCAGCCCACATTTGGCCACATCTGCAAGGGCAGCATTACCTTGTGTCTGGGGCACCTGGATGCTCCTCAGGAGGGACCACATGGAGGAATCCAATGCACAAATAAATCCTGGCAATTAAAAAAGCATCTCCCAGCTGAGATTAGGAGGGGTGTCATAGAGCTTTGCTGGCCAGGGGGGAGCTGCAGAAGCATGTCCTGGTGGGGAATTCCACGACATCCCCTGGTCCTGCTCCCACCAGCATCTCCATCCTCTGCCTCCACTCTGCTCCCATCACTCATTGGCCACAATGACTTTACCAGGAGGAAAAGCTGTGAGAAAAAGACAAAGTCAAGTGACTTTTACTTCTCCAGGCTGTTCTGGATCTCATTTTGTGCTTCCCCAAGAGAAGAAGGGGAACAAAGCAGCAGAGAAATGACCAGATTTACTCTGAAATCACCATATTTACGCTGAAATCATCAGATTTTCACTGAAAAGGAAGGCAAGCAGCAGACAGAAACAGGGTTAAAGGGAAGAGGAGACTTGGTCATTTTGGGGAGAGTTCCTGTTTTAAGAAGGCCCCTCAAGTTTCCTCCCCTCCCTTGCTGCCTGCAGGCTGTTAATCATTCAATGATCTATATTTGCAGCAAACCCTTCCATCTCACAGTAATTTCTGTGTGCAACGACTCCAGTGAATTAACAGTGGGCACTGCCTTTGGAACCCAACTGGATTTCACAGTGGAATAACACTTCTCTTTTGTCGTGGCTGCTCCTTTTCTTTTCCTTGCGTCTCCATTTGTAATTCAGGTTTCTTAATTCGTTTTTTAAGGGCAGGGGTGAAAGGAAAGGAAGAGCAAGGCTTCGGCAATGCTTTCTGTGAAGGGTGAGCTGCACAAGAGAAGCAGGCAGTGAGTCAGCATCCTCTCCTGCCTCTGCTGGCGGCCGAGCTGTTGCTGGGGTGACTGTCACAGGTGACAGAGCTGATCAGCCTTTCCGGTGCCCCCAAGCCCAGCCAGGACATGTTTTTTCTGAATATATCAAAGCAAAACCAAAAAGGCAGGCTGCAGAAATCCTCCATTCTGCCCCCCCAAAAACCCCCACTCCCAAATTGGTTATGTTGTCATTTAGAGAAAAAGGAAGAAAGGAACGTGGTGGGTTTGGAGATCGTGTTAGAAAAGTCACTTGGGAGAATCTTGTGGTAATTGTTTCAGAATGAATTTATTATTGCTGGGTCTTGTTAGAAAGGACAGCAAAAGGAACCTGACCTGTGGTGCCCGTGGGTCACCTCCTGCCTGGGCTGTCACCCATCACACCCCAGTCCCAACAGGATGATTAAAAACGTAAAAAAATGACTCATCTGCCCCCCTGCACCCCATTTTCAGCCTTGCAAACAGGAGATTTCAGAGTGGGGCTTCAGGGGTTTTCCCCAGAAGTGCTGCAGCTGACAAGCAGAAAATCTGATTAAAAATAAATCACAGGGTTGAGCTGTAGAGCTCGGGTCTCTGAGCCCTTTGCAGACAAATTCCTTTGCTCCAAATTTTTTTCTGGTTTGGGTTTTCCCGCTAGAAATGAAGCCTCTGGGAGCATTTGGGAGTTCCAGCTTTACCTGCAGGCTCTGCAGCTCTACCAGCATCCAGATGTTGCAGCTAAAGCTGAAGTCCCTGCCTGTGTTTGCAAATAAATTCGTCTTGCCTGCACAAAATGACCCTTCAATAACAACCCTACAGCCGAGGGAGGGGATTTTGTAACAAACCAGTTCCCAGCACTGGTGATCGAGGGTTAAACTGGCCCTGAAGGTGGGGAGGACAGACAGAAGGAGAGGCAGAAGAGAAGGCAGAAGAGAATTTCCTCTGGATTTCCAGCTGGAAGGGGAATGATGACAATATCAGACCTGTGTACAGGGTGTGGATTTTTTCTCTCAAACCACTGCCCAAACATTAAGTAATGAACAGAGGCCAGGAAGCTGGGGCTGCACTGATGTGTTTGACCTGGTGACCTGTGCAGGTGTTAATTTTCTGGTTAGTCACTACCTTTGAGACCAAAAGCCCAAGGACAGAGTTGCTGTGGGATCCATCCCTCAGGAGCATCCTGGTCTCTGTTGTGGCTCTCTCATTGCAGCCAGGCAGAGTCACTCTGTTTCCTTCCATGATTTCATCAAACTCTAATGGAAGTCTGATGGCTTCAGGGTAATTCTACCACAGTGACTTTGCTCCTGAGTGTGTGAGAAGGAATAAAAATGTGAACTACAAAAGAGGATTTTCTCTCCCTTCTTGGTTTCCTCTCCCTGTGTGTTTCCTGCTTTAACCACCAACAGTTTAACCACCATTGTGCAACACGTGGTGTGTGATTTTGGTGAAGGCAGATGTCCCTCAGTTTGGTTTCTGGGGTTTCATAGTTGCAGGGGGGCTGGGGGTACCCAGAGCTGGGTTGGGCTGCCCAATCCTGTTCATCCTTCGAGATCTGGGGTGTTCTGGAGAACAAGCCTTGCTCCCCAAGGGCTGGTTTGTCCCCAGGCTCAAGGTGTTGATGCACAGGTTGCCCAGAGAAGCTGTGGCTGCCCCATCCAGGCCAGGTTGGATGGTGCTTGGAGCAACCTGGGATAGTGGCAGGTGTCCCTGCCCATGGCAGGGGGTGGAATGGGATGGGATTTAAGGTTCCTTCCCACCCAAACCATTCTGGGATTCTATAATTCAATAAATGGTGGCTCTTCTCCATCAACACCTGACCGAGGGACCAAGTGTCCCACTGGAGCACACCATGATGGCAATGCCTCATCCTGTCATGGACACATTGTATGAAAAATCCTTTTGCTGGGATTTTTCTCCTGAGAAGCTGAGAGGCCTCAGAAATGAAATGTAAACAATAATTATCTGCTGCTGTGGAATGCAACAGGTGCATCTGTGATTGGTCTCATGTGGTTGTTTTTAATTAATGGCCAATCACAGTCCAGCTGTCTCGGACTCTCTGGTCAGTCACAAGATTTTATTATCATTTCATTCCTTTCTATTAGTTTCAAGCCTTCTGATGAAATCCTTTTTTCTATTGTTTTAATATAGTTTTAATATGTAATTTTCTTTTAATATAACATATATCATAAAATAATAAATCAGCCTTCTGAAACATGGAGTCAAGATTCTCATCTCTTCCCTCGTCCTGGGACCCCTGTGAACACCACCACATCATCCCTCATTGTTTGCTCCTGGGCTGTGTCAGTCAAACCCCTGCAGCCTCAGATTCCATCTCACTCCCTCCTAACACGATGTTCACTGAACGAGCGAACGAAAAGTCACAGAAAAATTGGGAGGATTGCGGAAAGGCGGAAAAAGCCAAGAGACAAAACAGAATTTGAAGGTCCTTGACGGCTGCCAGGCGTCCCCATGGATGTCACCGGGATCTGTGCTCAGCTGAGACAGCTCCCTGCCCTCCAAACGTCTCCTCCTCGCCCAGCTCCCACGGATCTCATTGCTCACAGGCACAGGAGGGTCGAGGCTGGCTCCAGCCCAGCTGCCCAACATGGGAAAAATGGCTTCATTTCTCTGATGCAATTTGTTTTCCTGAATAAAACTGGCTGAAGAGCGGGGAAAAGGTGGAGAGGGCGTGTTTCAAAAATAAACTTCTGAGCCTGCACAAGGGATGCTTTGTGGCACAGCGGTGATTTACAGATTCCCTGGGTTTTCTATGGAAGGCAAAACCTTTTCCCTTAAAAACAGAGTTGTTTGTGCAGCTGGAGTTAGGCACCAAATCACCCAGAATGTCTTGAACATCCTCTGAAAATTCAGCTTAAAATATTGCTGGAAAGAGACCGAGCCCATATTTTAGTGAAAATTTTTCCAACCGCATTGATTCAGAGGGAGATCAGTTGTTGGTTTTGGTTGTAGGGGCTGACACCAAGAGCTTTCCCTGCTGTGGGGTGGCATTGCTCTGCTTAGGGAGGCTGTGAGGGCTTGTGTCACCTCACTGAGCGACTGTCACCAATCACAACCAGAAGTGACATCCAAGGAATAAATGATTCAGGGGCCAAACAATCCCCCCTGGCCCACACGATGCTTTTTACTGCCAGAAATTGGGGTTTTCACATCTTTATGCTGAGTCTGCATCTGGCTCAGCACTGGTGCTCTTCCAGCATCACCTTGAGTGCCTGAGGTGTCCCTGATTTTCCTGCTCCCCTCTCTGAAATGCAGCTCATCTTCCCCTGCTGCGGACACCGGTAATGAAAACACTGTTGTCTCCCAGGATTTGTGGTTAAATTGCTTTGTCAATGTAACCTTAGACCTTAATGACCAAATAATGCCCTGCAACAGGAGTCCTTGGGTATCATTTTGCTGTCATTGTGGAGGCCTTGGAATGTGATCCTCATTCCAGTGGAATTTGCATTAACATTGTTTGGCCATCATAATCCCACCCTGTTAATCACATTTTTAGGATATTGAAATTGGTCTAACTCCATCCTGAGCTGTAACCCCTGGATCCCCAAAGGTTGGATGGGATTTAGCTCCATTAAGGCTGATGGATGATGGTGATGCTGAGCAATTTGACTGATCTTTTTTAGCCACTGGAACTTGTTCTTCACTTCCCAAGAAATGCTCTTGCTCAATCCTCAGCTTTGTGGGAAACAACCCATGAAAAATAGCTGCTGTCCAGGCTCGGTTATTTTGGGGTATCAGTTCAATTTTCACTTCCCCTCTCTCCCCCCTGCCTGTTCTCTGAAGGCATCCAGCAGTCGGAGAGGATCCCAGGGTGTTTGGGGTCCTGCTGTGCCTGGTGCTGAATGTCCTGTGTGACAGAGGCATCTCCAGTGCTCCCTGAGGAGCTCCCAGTGATGCTTTCCACCTGTGCCGAGGGCTGAGCAAGCTCCCGGGTTTACACAGCGCTGGATTTTCCTCCCTCTTCCACATTTCAGTGTCTTTCTCAACTGAGAAAGGAGAAACTTTGCAACTGGGAGTGCAATGAAAAGCTTCTGGTGTAGGATTGAAATAGACTCCAGGTGGGAGGTGAGAAATACTCCCTCAATATACAGATGAGAAACTGAGGCACGGAGGGATTGAAGGATTCACTCCACGGCTGAGCTATACCTGGAGTCTGACTAAGACAGTGACAGGAATAGGAATGGTGTGCTCCAGAGTTAGAGCTCTAAATCCATCCTGGGAAAACAAGATTCAGCTCCAGACCTTCCCACTGTCTCCCTGGACAGTGTTGGTGGAGAATTTGTCTTACCCCAGAGAAGGAAACCTCATGGATGCTTTTTTTTTCCCCAGAGAAGGAAACCTCAGGCTCGGTGAGGAGATGAGATAGGATCCCTGATTTCTGGCAATGAGATGACCCCATCTGGGAGCACATTGGGAATGGCATCCCAGTTCTTCTGGAAGGGTGTGAGCTCATGTGTGACCGTGTTCACAGGGGTCTGAGGATGAGGGAAGAGACGAGGATCTGACTCCATGTTTCAGAAGGTTTGATTTATTATTTTATGATATATATTACATTAAAACTATACTAAAAGAACAGAAGAAAGGATTTCATCAGAAGGCTAGCTAAGAATAGAAAAAGAAGGAATGACAACAAAGGCTTGTGGGTCGGACAGAGAGTCCAAGCCAGCTGACTGTGATTGGCCATTAATTAGAAACAACCACATGAGACCAATCACAGATGCACCTGTTGCATTCCACAGCAGCAGATAACCATTGTTTACATTTTGTTCTTGAGGCCTCTCAGCTTCTCAGGAGGAAAAATCCTAAAGAAAAGATTTTCCATAAAAGATGTCTGTGACACTCATGGACTGTGGGGATGCTCCCACCTCCTGTCTCCGCAAGGGAGAAGGTGAGGATGGCAGGACTGGCCAGTCTGGAGCCAGAGGTCGAGTTGTTCAACTTATTCCCTGACTGCTGAGAGTCAGGGCAAGGGGAAATGGCCTCAAGTTGTGCTGGTGAGGTTCAGGTTGGATATTAGGGGAAATTTATTTCCCAAGATATGGCACTGTCACAGTCTCACCAGGGCAGTGGTGGGGTCCCCATCACTGCAGGGATTTAAAAGACACATGGAGGTGGCACTTGGGGACATGGTCTAGTGGTTGCCTTGGCAGTGAGGTGGACAGTTGGGCTCCATCACCTTAGAGAGCTTTTCCAACCTAAACAACTCCACGATTCTGTGATTGCCCCCAGTTAATCTCAGAAGGTTGGGTTGATGTGAACTGTATTTGCTGCCATCAGCCCCTGCAGTCCTGCCTGTGATTGGTGACCTCAGTGACAACCTTGAGCCCTTCTCCATGACATTTGTCCCTTCTGAGTAGCACAGGAGGGCTCGAGCTCCTGAGAGGAGAAACCTGGAGGGAGTTAAAGCTGCACTGCCTGGCTGGAGCAGTTGGGGCTTTGCTGAGGGAGGACAGACAATGCATTTGCAGTGCATTAAGGTATTATTGAAACTGCGTGTGCGCTGAGAGGTTTCTGATCCTGCAAAGTAAAGATGAGCAGATTTGTCCCAGATTTATCAATGGAAGCAGAGTTCCCATTGAAACAGGAGGGAGGGGAGGAGGGGTGAGATCCTGCTCACAGCCAGCCTGGATTCTGCACACACTGCCTGGCTGCTGATGCTGCTTTGGGGGGAGAAGGACAAGCCCAAAACGCTGCTTGAGAGGCATTGGGATTCATCAAGAAGGAAGGAAAATTTCAAGGTGGAAGCAGGATGCTAAGGCAGCCCCATGGCTGGGAATAACTGAGAGCTGGGATGAAGATCCCACATGTTTTGTGCAGCCCATGTCCCTGGGGAAGGGATGCTGGGGGCATTCCCCTCGTGGTCTGGGTCTGGCTGTGAGAAAGAGGGAAGTTGTTCATCCCCTCTGCTTGGAAATGGGGCCTGAGAAGGCCATTAAGGGAGGAAAAGAGCAATGCTGCTTCTGCTTCCTCACAGAAGCTGCGTGTGCTGTTCCAGGGCAGCCTCGGACCATTGCACAGGGGGATTTCTTAAATGGCCCTTAGGAACAAAATCAAATTTGTTGAGGCCAGATGCAGCAGCAGAGATGGATGAAAAAGCAGAAGGAAATTTGCAGAGGGAACACTGGGACATCTCACATCAGACAGCAAACCACAGCTAGGGGAGATGGTTTGGTGCTGCATCGAGCTCCCAGCTTACAGGAAAGCTTTGGCCAGGTTGGACACCAGGGAGATTCCACTTCCCCTGGGCTTTTATTCCCCTTTCTTTGTGCTCAGACCTCCAGGTTTTGCAGTCTGACCTAGAACCACCTCTGTCTCTGCTTGACAAATGCAGCTCCTGGCTGCAAACCCCTGCAGGGAGGGCGTGTGAGGCTGCTGGGGCTCACAGGGGAGGTGATGCTGTTGCTGCATCCCCGATGCTGCCCCAAATCTCTGCTGGAGAGCCAGGGGAAGGCAGGAGCTGCAGGGAGGATCTGCCCCTCGGCTTCTCTCTGCCTGCAGCGCTGCTGCTCGCCTGGCACAGCCTAATTGGCTTTGATAGGATTACAGGGAAGCAGCGGAGGAGTAAACAGGGCCAGGAGGGCACGGCCAGCTCCAGGAGAAATCCCAGCCTGAGCAAAGCCGCTGGAGCTCAAGGGTTAATGTCTGCTGCAGCTGTGGGGTACGGGCTTAATCCTGCTGCTCTTAAAGGAAAGGCTTTTCCAAGCAGCATCCCAAAGGTCTGTGGCTCCCAGGGTAATTCCTGATGGGTTTGCCCCTGACAGATGCAGAGTAAATTATTGCAATTATGGAAGTTACACCTTGTGCCTCGAGCCTTGTGTCCTCAATAAATGTTTGTGGTTTGAGGCAGCCTCATTTGTTTGCCTTCAACCAGACAACACTGATTTATTGGCAGAAATCCTAGCAGGGAAAAGGGATGAGCCAGACAAGTTTTTAGCTGCTACACACATATATGTGGTGAAGGAATGATGGTTATTTCATTTTCATGAAAATAAAGCCTCAGACTTGTGTGTGAGCTGTTGCTTACAGGATTTTTTTCCCAACCTACAGGCAATAAGGGGAGTTCAAGGGTTAATGGTGCTCCAGGCATTGCTTCCTGCCTTGTCTGGGTTTTGGGATGGCTGGGAGATGCTGTGGGTTGGGGGGGAGGAGAGGATGCTCTCACTGGGAGCATGGTGCTGGTTAGCACCGTGAGGTGCTGCAGGAATGATGGGGGAGCAACTTCCCAACTCCCTCCTCCCAGGAGATCCACACCCTCAGGAAAACCAGGTGTCAACGCTGGGGCTTAAAGCCAAGGATGGAGGTGGCAACAAGGGACTTGTGTCCAAGTCTGGCGTGGGGTGACGTGGCCTGGAGACAGCTCTGCTTGTGTGGGGGCATGGGTGAGCATTCACCTTTCCATGCACACCTTGCTGGGGCCCATTCCCTCAGGAATCCTCCTGGGTTTCTGGAGGCTGAGGCTGTTTCCCCTCTGTCAGCCTCAAAGAGGTTGGTGGGCTCAGCTCAGGCAGGCTCCATCCTCACTGTTCAGCTGTCATTTCAGAGTCTGGAGTCAGCTCTTGCACCAATATTTATTGTTGTTCCCTCCCCAGAGCTGGGTGTTTTGGACAGCTTGCTTCTGATTTAAAGTATAAATAAGTTTGATCTTTTCATCTGTTGTTCTCCCTACCTTCTGGAGGCTGTGCTGGTTAAAAATAACTGGGATGGTGAGCTCAAGTGGGGATGGTGGAGGGGTTTTAACCTCCATCATGGCAGGACACCCATCTGGCTCTGGAAGGGAATGTAGGCTCTCTCATCTCCCCTCTCATGGCCGAGCTCTTGGTCCAGTGCAAGGTGTCCCTGCCCATGGCAGGGATGTGGAATGAGATGAGCTTTAAGGTCCCTTTCAACCCAAATCATTCCATTAGTTTTCCCCAAGTTGGGAGCTCCCTGGATTGCCTAAACCCCCTTGGCACATGGCTGGGGGTTAAAGTGTTCCAGCTCTTGCAGGAGGTTGGAAAAATGGGGATCTGGGCGAGACCTGGGAGTGCAGAGATCAGAGGTTGTCCCTGTTGCACATCTCTGGGGATGGGATGTTTTCCAGCTCTGGGCTCCTGCAGAGGAGGCTTTTGCCTGAAAAAGTCCCTTTTGCTCACAATTGAACAAATTGCTTAAGAAGACCAACTGAAGGGAGAAAGAAAGAAAAAGAAATAGAAGGGTTTTGGCTTTCTTGATGGAAAGTCTGAAATGCAGGTTTGGGTTCAGCCTGGAACCTCCTTGGTAGAGGGCTGGCTCAGCTTTGCTTCTGGGTTTGTTTTGGTGGGGGAAGCACACGCACACACACACGTGTGCACCCACACTCATGGACACACACACATGCACACGCTCTCCTAGACAGAGAAAAACAATCCCCAGCCTAACCCAGACGCTGATTCAAAACAACTGTTGGGTCTGGCCGCGCTGTCGGCTTTCCACTGCCCACAGCCTCCCACCGTGTGCAGCCGTCGCTGAAAACCAACAGGCAAACGCCAAAATTCAGAGCCAAAATTGCATTTCACCTGGGGGAGGGCAGAAAAACTCTTTCTAGGCAGCGGTTCTGCCAGGAAAAGCCCCTCTCCCTGCTTGCAGCAAAGGATGCTCCCGGGAGGAGCCTGAAGCCCCTGGGCGCTGCCTGGGGGTGGATGGGGCTCCCCCAAGCAGGGCCAGGAGAGGGGGTGCCCGCAGCTGTCGGGGGGCTGCGGGGCAGGGCCGGGGGGCTGGTGGGTGTCTCCGGGAGCGGTGACTGAGCGAGGCGGTGCCAGGGCTGGGGGCGGATTTTTTGAGAAGAGCCTCAGCTCTTCAGAGCAGCGGCAGCCGCTGGAGGAGTTGGGCGGCTGTTGCTCCCTCTCCGCCCGGAGGAGGAGGAAGAGGAGGAAGAAGAAGCTTCGGCTGCCGCCTCTCGGATCCCCCCCTCCCTCCCCCCTTTCCCCTTCCGCCCCACACCTTTATGGACGAGCGCCGGAGCTTGCTCTACTCTCCGGCCGCCTCCTCCGCCGGCCGGCAGCCGCGGGGCGGCTCCACGAGCAGCCACCACAACCTGGGCTACACCGAGCAGCTGCCCCCCGCCGCCCCCCAGCCGGGCCCCGAGCAGCAGGAGGAAGAGGGCGAAGAAGGGGAGGAAGGCAGCATGACCGTGGTGGGAGGAGGAGGCGGCGGCGGCGGCGGGGACCCTTTGCTGGAGGAGCCCCAGCATCCCCCTGCGCTGCTCGGGGGGGAGCGCTACGATCAGCCCCCGGCGCCGGCCGTGCCCGCCGGGCAGCCCGCGGGCGCTGCGGAGCACGAGTGCTGCGAGCGCGTGGTCATCAACATCTCGGGGCTGCGCTTCGAGACCCAGCTCAAAACCCTGGCACAGTTCCCCGAGACGCTGCTGGGGGACCCCCGCAAGAGGATGCGTTACTTCGACCCCCTCCGCAATGAGTATTTTTTCGACCGCAACCGTCCCAGCTTTGACGCCATCCTCTACTACTACCAGTCGGGCGGGCGCATCCGGCGTCCCGTCAATGTCCCCATCGACATCTTCTCCGAGGAGATCCGCTTCTACCAGCTGGGGGAGGAGGCCATGGAGAAGTTTCGGGAGGACGAGGGTTTCATTCGGGAGGAGCAGCGGCCGCTTCCCGAGAAGGAGTTTCAGCGCCAGGTGTGGCTCCTCTTTGAGTACCCCGAGAGCTCCGGGCCGGCCCGAGGCATTGCCATTGTCTCTGTCCTGGTCATCCTTATCTCTATTGTTATCTTCTGTCTGGAGACCTTGCCTGAATTCAGGGATGACCATGACTATGAGGGAACTGGGGGACCTTCGGGACAGGCGGCGGCCCTCTCACACCTGATGTCTTCACCAACTCCTCATCCTCGCCTGCTTCCATGGTGTCATCCTTCACCGACCCTTTCTTTGTGGTAGAGACTTTGTGCATCATCTGGTTCTCCTTTGAGCTGCTGGTCCGTTTCTTTGCCTGCCCCAGCAAGGCCACCTTCTCCAAGAACATCATGAACATCATTGACATTGTGGCCATCATCCCCTACTTCATCACGCTGGGCACGGAGCTGGCTGAGCGGCAAGGCAACGGCCAGCAAGCCATGTCCTTGGCCATCCTCAGAGTCATCCGCCTCGTCAGGGTCTTCCGCATCTTCAAGCTCTCCCGGCACTCCAAGGGGCTGCAGATCCTGGGGCAGACCCTCAAGGCCAGCATGAGGGAGCTGGGCTTGCTCATCTTCTTCCTCTTCATTGGCGTCATCCTCTTCTCCAGCGCCGTTTACTTTGCGGAAGCCGATGACCCCAGCTCGGGGTTCAGTAGCATCCCCGATGCCTTCTGGTGGGCCGTGGTCACCATGACCACCGTGGGCTATGGGGACATGCACCCCATCACCATTGGGGGCAAGATCGTGGGTTCTCTGTGCGCCATCGCGGGGGTGCTGACCATCGCCCTGCCCGTGCCCGTCATCGTCTCCAATTTCAATTATTTCTACCACCGGGAGACGGAGGGTGAGGAACAAGCCCAGTACATGCATGTCGGGAGCTGCCAGCACCTCTCGTCCAGCGAGGAGATGAAGAAGGCTCGCAGCAATTCCACCCTCAGCAAGTCCGAGTACATGGTGATTGAGGAAGGGGGGATCAACCACAGTGCATTCAAACAGGCTGCCTTTAAAGCAGGCAACTGCACAACCACAAACAATCCCAACTGTGTGAACATCAAAAAGATCTTTACGGATGTTTAAAACAAACCCAAACCAAACGAACAGCAACAAAATGTGAGGATGCAGAGAAACAATACCAATAATAATAATAATAATACCAATAATAATGCAAAGTGACTGTGTGTCGGTGTTGTGTGGAACATGCACCATCGTCGGTCCTGTGTGTGCCCTCGTTTTTATACCTTTATTTTTTTATATCCTTCCTTTCTAAAGATCCAAAAGTAAAAGGATTTAAAATTCTCTGAAGAAGAGGACAGCTAAAGGGTAAAGAGAAGGAAGATGAAGACAAACCACACTCACTGTCAAAACAGGTGTTTGTTCTGCAACGTGTTGCAGGGCTGCTTTGCTTTTTGGGCTTTTGGGGAACCTCTTGCTTTGCTCCTGAATTTCCCCCTCTTTCCCTAAGGGCAGTGTGTAGCCAATTTCCCTTCCATGGCATAAGATAACTTGTTGGATTAACAAACTCGGACTGGGTGGAGGAACGAGGCAAAACATGAGGCAGAGTGTACTGGGAGGGGGCTGGGAGGAAATAACCATTTAATTCTGCAGAGAGTCTCTGTTACCACATCGTTAAATGATGCTTAATATTGAAACATGTGATGTGCCATTACGGGCACATCCCAGATTTCCTTTTTCTCCCCATTAGATCGTTTATGAAATTCTAATCTGGTCAGAGACCGAGTGCAATCAATGCTGATTTAAATAGGAAAAAACCTCCCTAAGCCTTCGTTTTCTATTCTGGATTCCCTTCCCCTGTAACCTGATGGAATTATTTCCTCCAATGTCAAGTCTGTGGCCGTGCAGCGGGGATGTGTGCGGGAGGAGGGGCAGGAGAGGCAGACTGGAATGTTTTCGGGAGCCGCCGGTGTCGGCACGGAGCAGGATCCACGACGGGCTCCACGCTGTGCCTGGGAGCCTCCAACCCGCCCAGCCGCAGACAAAGGGATATTTCCCCCTCGTTTTGCAATGCCTTTGGAAGAGATGCAGCCGCTTATCACCAGAAGATTAAAGTGGCGAACACGCCTTCCAGCGGAAGTCACTAATTCCGACCGGAGTGATGCAGTTGCCATGGTGACCACGGTTTCCTGGGAAACCCCCAAAGGTTGTCATGGCATCCCTTCTCCCATCCCCCTTGGTCCTTGCTCTTCCCGCAAAAAGCCTTTCCAGATGGTTCCAGCTCCTCCATCCCACAAGACATCGTGGCTCTGCACCCCCTTCCTGCTTCCTGTCCTGCTGCTCCTCCCGTGTGCCCAACAAAGCATCCACAGGCAACAAGCACCCCCAGATCCACCTGTGCCTCACCTGGGCAGTGCAATCTGGGGATGGAGGTTCATCCTGCTCCACCAAGAACCACTCCAAACCCAGTGGGAGCCGGCACCGAGCAAGCTTGGCCGGGGAACCTCGGCAGCTTTGTGAAACAAGGGGGACAGTAAAAAAATCAGGATTGAAAAATAACCAAAAATCCCTCTGGGAAAAAAATCACCGGCTTCATCTTCACGTGTATGCCAGGGGCCATGGGACATCTGACGGGATCAGGTGAGCTCTGCACGGGGGAGAGTTCAATGGAGTCATAGTGTTGGGGTTTTTTTGGACGAACCCCATGCTTTCCACTGCTTACTTTTATTCTCCAGCTTATCCTGCCGCTCTTGGGTATTTTTATACACGTTAGATAAAGTGGGATCACATCCTAGAGCTCCTCTGATTGTATTTGCTTTTTAGTGCTGTGGGAGGAGGAAAACCCTGCTGCTTCTCTGCAGCTGGATTGCTTCACTTCTGTGCTAAAAAGGTGATTTCAGTGCTTTAGTGCTCCCATCCAGCCCCTGCCACTGACACAGGCCAAAAGCAGCTTGGCCTCAAGAACTTTGGCTCCAGCTCTGCTCAGTTTTGCTGGATTTTGGGTTAAAAAAAAGCCAAATTGCTCTGAGGTAGCACATGGAACAGGCATGCTGTTAAATACCTACAGCAAAGAGAAATTTGGCCCCAACCAGTGAAGTCTCAAGGCTGTGGAGAGGGGGCCTGAGAGATGCTGGCCCTGCCAGAATTGCAGTTTAGCTGGGATTTTTCCCAGACTCAGAAGGATCTAGATGGTTTGCAGCACCTTCCCTTAGCCACAGTCAATAAATTCAGGGAAAACGTCAGAGCCCTTCCTTGGCTGCTGGGCTGTGATGGTTTTATTTGGGCTACCAGAGTTTTCATCAGCTGAGGGTCCAAGAGATGATCTTTATTAGGGAGATGCTCTGGAACATCATGGGAAGTCACAAACCTGAGATCTCTTGTCCAGGTAACTGGGATTCCTTGTCTGGGATAACTGGGAATACCTCAGTGTGCCTTTTCCCCAGGCTGCCGGTGGGCTGAAATGTCATTTCTGCCTACAAGCTCTCACTTTTTACTGTTCTTCTCTTTCATTGTTACTAAATTTTATTGTTACTAAAGCTTTCCCACATGCCTGTTCCTAAAAGGAGGGGCTGAGTTTAAGAGCAGTGGAAACATGGCACTCAGGAGAGTTTGCAGATGAGTTCTGGGTTGGTGATTTCCCCGTGGCAGCTGCACAGGGTAGGGAAACCACATGTTCTTGAAATGGCACAGAACAATTTTCAGTTTCTCTGTCATCTAAAATAAGCAGAGACCTTGCAGGGGGTTGGTTTGTTTTCCTGACTCCTCCCTGCCTGATTTTGTAGGAGCAGAGTAGTTTCAAAGGGATTTTATTGACAGTAAAAGATGCTTTATGGGAGAGGTGACAAGGAAACCTCTTCACCCACTGGGGTAAAAGGCAGTTTGGCTCTGGTAAAATTCCAGAATGGTTTGGGTGGGAAGAGACCTTAAGGATCATCCAGTCCCACCTCTGTCATGGGCAGGGACAACTTCCACTGTCCCAGGCTGCTCCAAGCCCTGTCCAGCCTGGCCTTGGACACTTCCAGGGATCCAGGGGCAGCCACAGCTGCTCTGGGCAACCAATATCTAACCTAAATTTCCCCTTTTTCACGTTCAGAAAAATACTTTTCAGTACTGAGTGGTATCACTGAAAGACAAAAATTCACTGCTGCTGTCTTTTAGATACACCCCCAAAAGTGGAAGTGGAAAACTGGGGACATCTTTTGGATGTTCTGCCCTCTCTGCATCCTCCCTCTCTGCTGTCTCATGGGTGCCATTCAGTGAGAGAAACTGAGTCACCTGAGCCACCTGCTCTAGTGGGAGGTGTCCCATGGCAGGGAGCTGGGACTGGATCACCCCTAAGATCCATTCCAACCCAAACCATTCAGTGACTCTGATAAATGCCTTCTGTTCCGTGCTCTGACAGCTCCTCTGGCACTGGCTGCTGCACATGTTGTGCCAGGAATTGGAGAGATCCCTGAAACCCTGGGCTCTCCACAGCCAGCTGCTGTTGAAGTGGCTCTGCTCTCCTGCCGTGTGCCCCATTAGGATAAGGCAGTGTTTCAGCAGCCACTGGGGATTCCAGAGGAGCCTGGGCTCTGCTGGGTTTGCCTGTCCCTGATGTGCTTGGAGGGGCAGCATTAGGGATTAGCATCAGTGTGAGGCAAAGGGCTCACCCAGACCCGGCTGATTACATTAAATGGAGGAAAGGGCATTACCACAACTCTGGCTGATGCTGCCCAGCACCCCAAGAGCAGGGGAGCAGGGTCCCCACAGCTCTGGGCAATCCCTGCTCTCCACTGCCACGTCCTCCCTGTCCTCTGTGCCTGTCACCTGAGAGACACAGCGACACTGAAGGATGGGAGAGAGGAGGGAAGAGGCAGCTCCCACCCCTGCGAGGCTGGAGCTGCCCCCGTGCATGCTTTCAGTTCATCAGAGTCACAGAAAGGTTGGGGTTGAAAACAACCTTAAAGAACATCTTGTTCCAACCCCCACACAGGGGCGCTGGGTGCTGCAGAGCCTTGTACCTCCTGTTTTCTCTTTTCACACACTGCTGTCAGTCTCCCTTTCCCTCTGCCTGTATTTTAGGACCTGTTCCCGTTTCCAGTCTCCTTTCCCTCTGCCTGTATTTTAGGACCTGTTCCCCTGTTTTCAGTCTCCTTTCCCTCTGCCTGTATTTTAGGACCTGCTCCCCTGTTTCAGCCCTCGATGCCTCCTTGAGACACATCCTTGGTGCTGGGGGGTGCAGCAGCCACAACCCTGGCCTCTCCACTTGGTGCTTTGACACCATCACCTTTTCCTCCTGCTTCTTTCCCCTCCTTTTTTGTGTGTTTTCAGGCCTGAGCTCCTCCAAAAGGTTCTGTTGTTCTCCAGCACAATAGCTGCCCTTCGGGTGCCTGGGGTGGCCAGAGCAGAGCAGTATCCATCCCACCCCACGTGTGGACACAGACAAGGGCTGCAGATATCTCTTTCCTCCAGGAGGGTTAAATTTCCTCCCAGGCAATTGTTCCTGCTCCATCCCTTGACAAAAGAAGTCGTTTTTGTTTTTAATCCCCGGTTTATGGACAATTAGGCAGCGGCAAAGGGCAGACAAGTGCTTTCCCCGGCAGAATGGAAGGAGCCAGCCTGGGTCAGTGCTCCTAAGGGGTCTCTCCTGCAGAGATGTACACAAGGAAAGGCTGTTTGGCAGTGCTTGTCTTGTACGGGGAGCGTTGTGTGTAAAATCTGTTTAATTGTGTAGTTTGGAGCCCTCTCCTGCCAAGCTTTTAAAATATGCATATCTTGGTGCGAGCACACGGAGGCTCCACCGCCGCCCGAGGGAAGCAGGGCTCGCTTTTCCCCGCGTTTAAATGCTTTAGCCAACGATCTCTGGGCAGGCTGCAAACCTGGCAGTGCAAACAGGCCAACGGGGTTTAGCTGTGCCTTGTTTTGCCCTTCAGACTCAGTTCTGTGTGTACCTGGGAGGAGAGCTCAGTGCCCCAGCATCCTCCTGCAAGGACAGTCATATCAGGGACTTCTTTCCCAGGGAGCAGGGAAATGAGGGATTTCTGCATATTATATGATCTTTGTCATAGATTATCTTTAAGGTCCCTTCCAACCCAAAGCATTTGATGATTTGATGGTTACAGGGTGCTCTGGGCAGGGCCATTTCCTTGGAATTCTCACTCCTACGGAGCTGGTGCTGCTCCCCTGCACCCTCCCTGCTCTGGGTCCCTTCCTTGGCTGGGCTTTGGGGGTGTCGTTCAGCTGGAGGATGAGTTAAGGGTGGGATGTTGGTGCCTTTCCCCATTTCCCTGGGTGCTGTTTGCATGGCTGAGTCCAGGCAAGCCCGATGTGCCAGAGGTGGCAGGTGGGCATTGAGCCCCTCTGTGCTTCTTTTCCTGGAAACAGTCCTGGGCCCGTGGCCATCACCACTTTGAGGACATTTGGGGGACATTTGGTGTGCCCTGAGGTACCTCATCCCAGCTGGGAATCACTGGTCCAGCAGTGGAGGGTGTTTGACCCATTTCAGGGAGTTTCTTAGGTCAGAAATGAGACTGGCACCAGGAGGAGGTTCCAGTCCCAGCTGTGCCCTAGGGCAGAGCCATCCCTCAGCAGGGACACATTCACTGCCAGGGGATCCCTGGAGAGCAACCCCAGCCCCAGGGCATCCTGCAGGGGTGTCCCAACCGCAGGAGATCCCTGCAGAGGGATCTCAGGGGATCCCTGCAGAGTCGCTCCAGCCTCAGGGGATCCTGCAGAGGGATTTCATCCCCAGGGGATCCTGCAGAACCATCCCAGCCCCAGGGGATCCTGCAGAGGGTTCCAGCTCTAGGGGATCCTGCAGAACCACCCCAGCCTCAGGGGATCCTGCAGAGGGATTTCATCCCCAGGGGATCCTGCAGAACCACCCCAGCCTCAGGGGATCCTGCAGAGGGTCCCAGCTCCAGGGGATCCCGGCAGAACAGCCCCAGCTCCATCTCCCAGCCCCTCCCAGCTCTTGCTCCAGGCAAACCTCTGCTGGCCCCGCTGTGGTTGAGCCCGGGATGCCATGGAGAGCTTTCACTCCGTGCTTGGCACAGGCCCGTGGGTGATGGTGTCCCTGTCCCAGGGCTGTTTGTCCCCTCGTGTTGGCTGCTCCCTGCTGGGAAAGTGTCAGGGTTTCTGCTCTTTGTCACTCAGCGAATCCCACTTGGTGCTCCTGAAAACCCTCCTGTGTGTGGAAGAGCCAGCACCCTTCTATCCCCAATTCTGACAAAACTCACCACAAACATAAACCCCGTGTTCATGTTTGTGCTTTTCCTTCCACGATTAACGTGCTGCTCTGACACCCACCGGGCTCAGGGTCTGTCTGTGCCTCATCAGGGTCTGTGTGTGTCTCATCAGGGTCTGTCTGTGTCTCATCACTGCTCAGAGCCCGAATTTTCAGTGCTGAGGATGCTCGGCAGCAGGGCAGGGAATCCTCCCCGCACGAGCATCCCCTCAGGGCACCGTCACTTTGCTCCTCCTTATGAACCAAGACACGCTCAAATCAATTCGAACATGTCTCCCATCTCCTCCAGCTCCTCACTGGGGCCAGGAGGAGCTGGAATTCTCCCTGATCGCTGCTTTTCCGCGCTCAGGGCGGGAGCAGCCGTTCCCTGCTGGCTCCGCACGCTCATTGCGAGAGCCCCGGCTCAGCCGCACCGACGGCAGCAGGCGCTGCTGGGTTTGTTTAGGAATGATTCATTTCCTTCAGACTTGTGATTCCGATGCTTTTCTGGAGCTCTGCTGCTTTGCTGGAGCTCTGCTGCTTTGCTCCAGTGGTTGCATTTCAATTTTTAGCATCTCTGAACACCCTGGCTGGGCAGGCTGGGGTTGGATGTGTGGGGAAGATGAGCCCGTGGTCCCCTCTGCTCACCCCAAGGCTGCAAAATGCAGTCAGGTTTATTTTGAGGCTGACCAGCCCATCTCCTTTGCTTTGCTTCCTCCAAAGCACAACATCTTCCCTGCATCCTCATCATCCTTGCATCTTCGTTATCCCTGCAACTTCATTCCCATATAGAGGATAGAGGAGGAAAATCTTTTGGGGTTTTATCACAGTTTGCTCAGTGCTGGCAGCAGGATCAGGGCTTGCAGCAGGGTCTGTGCTTGGGGTGCTGCTCCTGGGGAAGCTAAATGCTGGGAGGGAGGATGGAAGGGATGAACACACACTTTGCAAAGTGTTTTCTGCGTTTGCAGAAGGCTCAGTTTGCTCAGTTTGCTCTTGGGCTTGGTGCAAGGAAGGAGCTGTGCACAGAGCAAACAGGGGGTGATGCTGTGACCTGCAGGGGGTTTGGGTTTGTACTCCAGGGAAACGTGTCCCTGCTCCCTCTGTGAGCTCTGTGGGATTTGCTCCCAGCGCTCCTCCGTGCCTCAGTTTCCCCATCTGTAAATGGCCCCGAGCAGCTTCAGGAGGTGTTTGCAATGAAACTGCTGGGGAAGGAAGAGGCAGTTTTGAAACATGGAGCAAGGAGTGAGGACTCCTCCAAAGGTTTTATGGGATTCAGCTTTCTCGAGGCTGGAAAAGCCTGCAGACCCTGCCCTGGGTACTCCAACAATCCCAGTTTTATCCCTTGGCTGGAGGGAAGCCTGAGGTTTCACACAGCTTCCCAAGCTGCCAGCTCTGCCTTCAGCTCCCCATCAATATCCTCCTCTCCTGGGATTTCTTCACTCTGCATCTTCCCTTTCCCACCCTTCTGGCCCATTTCTCCTGAAATCTCTGGGAATTTAGGGTTGAGAACCCTCTTCTCCCTCCTTGCTGGTCTCTGCTTGGAGCTGCCACTGTGTCTCTGTAACAATTTAGCCTCACACTGTTGCACTGGGTCAGAAACCAGACATAAGAAATTTGGGCTTAAAAATGGCCCTGGCTGCTGGGAATTCAAGTTTTCAGTAGGGATGAGGAAGGAGTTGCTGTGAACTGGATGTAGCATTGAAGGTTTGAGGGCTTCTCTACCTCTGCCTGTGCCTCAGTGGGTGCAGGTGCCTGAATGATATTCCACATTTTCAATCCCACAGAATTAAGGCAGGAAATATTCTTTCTGCAGCATCAGAAACAAGCCTGGGCTGCTCTCTCCCAGGGCTGGACATTTTCAGGGGTGTCTCTCCCATCCTGGTTGCAAGATGCTCTGAGAAAGCACAGGGAGCCCAAGGAGGAGTGAGTGGGGGATTCCACCTGGGTCCAGCTGGGTTCCTCACCTGGGAAATCTCCTGGGAATTTTGCTTTATTGCTCCATTTTCTTGCCCAACAGCCATGCAATTCCCTTGCAGGAGAGCATTACACAAGCACCCTTATCAGCCAAGTGTGGCACTCAGTCAGAGATATCAGTTCATTTGATAAGATCTGTTTTCTTAACAGAAAACCTGTGTTGATTGGCATCAATGAAATCTTCCTCTTTAATTCTGTGTTAAGACTCTCAGCCATTCCAGCACATTGTTTGGGATCAGTGACAGATGGCCAGACACATCATTTTTGCAGGTCACTTTGTTTATCCCTTAAAAAACTGTCCCAAACAGGAGCTGTTTTCCAGTCCTCTGGAAGGACTCAGGAGATGCTCAGTACTTGCACTCCCAGGAGCTGTTTTGCCAGCTCTGAGTGTTTAGATGGAAGCTATTTGGCTCAGTCAATTTAAAAACATCTAATTTTTATGGCTGCTGTTTAATATCCTCTATTTCTCTTGGGATGGAGAGGATTTCCTCACCCCTGTGCAATAGAAAGACATCTGGATCCCTTCAGGAGCTGGAGCAGTGATAGCTCCTGAATGCTCCTCACTTCTCACTCCCACTCACTGGATCCAGAGAAATAAAACCATTGTTAGGCTGAGGATTTGGCATTTCTTTCTTCACTTGCAAGGATACAGCTTGGATAGGCTTCAGGTACCCCAAGCACTGGATTATTTGGCTAGTGGGAATTTAAATTGTTATTTAATACCCTGGGGTACCCCAGGGTACCCCAAAGCACCGGATTATTTGCCTGGTAGGAATTAAAATTATTACTACTTCATCTGCAGGGTCCCACTCCACCACCACCTTCTTGCCCAGTGGCATTTCCTGGACTGAAGGTTCTGTTTGGGTCTAAGTTGTGTATTTATTTATTTATTCATTCACTGAGTGTGTAATGCTCCAGTGATCCTTGAGGATCCTGGCAGTTTGGAGCCCTTCTTGGCTGCCAGGTGGGAGGGGTTTAATCCCCCAGCAAGCCCAGTCCAATAAAGCAGAAAGCCCTGTCAGCTTTAAGGCCAGGAATGGCCCTGCTGGCACTTCAGGATAAGCTGGTGCTTGAACAACTGCCTGGGCTGGATCCTTGCTGGGAGCACTGAGCTTGTCTGGAAGCTCCTTTCCCAGTCTGCACTGCCTCACAAGGGGATCTTTGCTCCTGCCAGGAATTCCCATCTCTTTCCTTTCTCTGCTGGCTTTTAGCATCCCTGTAACATCATTCCTATATCCCCACATCCTCATCATCGCTGCAGATGCATCCTCAGCATCCCCATATCATCATCATCATCATCATTATCCCTGTATCCTCACCACCCCTGCAACTTCACCTCTGCAATTTCATCGTAGCTGCAACATCATCCTCTGTGCATCCTCATCATCCCTGCAACATTATCCCTGCAACTTCATCATAGCTACATCTTCATCATCCCTGCATCCTCATCATCCCTGCAACATTATCCCTGCAACTTCATCATAGCTACATCTTCATCATCCCTGCAACTTCATCCTGCAATTTCATCATAGCTGCAACATCATCATCCCTGCATCCTCATCATCCCTGCAACTTCATCATAGCTACATCTTCATCATCCCTGCATCCTCATCATCCCTGCAACATTATCCCTGCAACTTCATCTCTGCAATTTCATCATAGCTGCAACATCATCATCCCTGCATCCTCATCATCCCTGCAACTTCATCATAGCTACATCTTCATCATCCCTGCATCATCATCATCCCTGCAACATTATCCTTGCAACTTCATCATAGCTACATCTTCATCATCCCTGCAACTTCACCTCTGCAATTTCATCATAGCTGCAACATCATCATCCCTGCATCCTCATCATCCCTGCAACTCCATCATAGCTACATCTTCATCATCCCTGCATCCTCATCATCCCTGTAAATGCATGTACATCAACCCTGCAATCCCTGCATCCTCATTATCTCTGCAACTTCATCCCTGTAACTTCATCTGCAATTTCATCACAGCTGCAACATCATTCTCCCTGCAGCCTTATCATCCCTGCAGCCTTATCACCCCTGCAACATCATCAGCCCTGCAACATCAGCCCTGCAACATCAGCCCTGCAACATCCTTATCCCTGCATCCCCATTGTCCCTGCAACACCTTCCCTGCATCCTCATCATCCCTGCATCCTCATTATCCCTGCAACTTCATTCCCACATCCTCATTATTGCTGCAACTTCATCTCTGCAACATCTCCATCCCTACATCCTGATGCCTGCAGCATCCAAAGGAAGGGTTTCTCCTTCCTCAGTGCATGGATCCCACCTGGCAATCTCCATCCTGCCTCTCCCTTGGGGGAAAACTGGCTGATTTTTGGGGCTGAGTGCTTTGGGGCTGATTTTGGGGGCAGGTCCTGGTGCCTTAGCCTGGGCTCTGGGCTGTGACTGCAGCTCCTCCCAACCTTCCCCTCATCACCAGCTGCTAATTAAGGACTCAGCTCAGATAATTTGACCTGGGCAGCTGGGATGCTGCAGTTGCCACAGTGTGAAGTAAAGGCAGAACAAGGATTTTTTGGAAGATGAGAGGGTTAAAAACAGTTGCATGAAATTTCTAGAAATTTTAGTGTCTCAAAGGGCAGAGCAGAGCATCTCCCTATATTAAATCAGGAGTCAGCCCCTTGAGTGTAGAGCTATGGATGCAATTCTGGCACTGCAGAAACTGGGGGATTTTTTGAGCTCTTTTCTGGACACCCCCATCCCCACATCAAAATGGGATTTTGGGTTTGTGCTCTGTGAGCGACTCCACAGTCCAAGCTCTGGGAGTGGGATCAGCCCTGGCTCCTCCCAGCACCTGGACTGGATTTATAAAATCAGCCAGTTGCTCAATATCTCGTGAATTACACCAGCTCAGAACAAACTCAACTTGATTAAGATAAAAACATGAGGAAAACCCACTTGGCACTAATTATTCTGGGTTTGGAGATAACAGTTAATAACAAGAATACATTTAATGAATCTTTTTCCTATCTTTAGCTCACTTTAGACTATGTGGCATCAAGTCCATTAAAGAATTTAATTAGAAAATTCTCATTTTTCATTCGTGGGAAATGGAGTTGGGAATTTGTCAGTGGGGAACCAATGTGCAACTTCTCTTCCACTTTATTTGCAAAAAAAGGAACCAGGCTGTGCATAAAAGTGGTTCTTTGCTTTGCCCAACAGATCACAGAAGAAGTTTTGAAATGAAGACCTTCAGGACTGTGTTGAGAAGTAAAACATCTCCAAGGAAAGGACAAACATCCCAAACATCCCCAGCATCCCAACACGGTGCCCGACGCTGCCGTGGACCCGACTGACAGAGGGCCTGTCCTCCCCAGCTAAACCCAGTCCATATTTCATATATATTTATTTATATATGGAATATCCCCCACTTTATCTGTGCTTTCTAACAAGTGCATTATGCAGAAGGGAACATCTTTGGAGCCAGATTATCTTCAACTTATGTGCAATATAACAGGACTGAGCAAAGCCGGGAGAAAGGAGGAGGAGAGGTGGAAGTCACTTGGACATTATTTCAGTATTTTTTAATATTATTAAAAAAAAATCTCTTGAAAGATGAAGCAACCAGAAAGGAAATGTTAAGCAGAGCTGCTAAAACTCAGTCCAAGTGTTTTCTCGGGGTGGGAGGGAGTGGGGGGAAATTTGGTTGCTGTCGCTGTTCCCTGGCGAAGGCCACGGGCTGTTCTCAGCTCTTTGAGAATCGTTCCTGTTCCATTTTTCTCACTTTCCTGGAAATGCCCTTTATAAGTAGCTCTGTGCTGTACCAAAGGCTGTGATTTACTTTAAGTCCTTATTTAGAAAGAAACATCTCTGCTGGTGCTGAGGAAAAGGGTGTCGAACAGTTGTGCCTTGCCATCAGGATCACTCCACAAAAAACTAAGGAAAAATTGAATTTCCAGGGTAGAAAAGGTCTAAAAACCCAATTCTTGGCTGACCATGCTCCTGCTTCCTTTCATGAGAGCCTCTCTGCCTTTGTCTGCACTTCCACAGTACCCCAGTCTTGTGGGAATTTTATAGTGTTGCCTTGCTAATTCTGTAATAATTGGGAATTCCATCCTTCCTTTGTCCATTACTGTTTCTTTTTGCACATTTGAGGTTTTTGGTGGAAGGTTTAGAGCTGTGGGTTGCCCATACTGGGCTGGGGAGCTCTTAAAGCTGGGCTTTCTATAACCTCACTGTGTTTCCTAGGGCTGCACGGATCAATATTATCCTGGTGCCACGAGATAAATGGTCTGCAAAGGGATAAATGGTCTGCAAAGGGATAAATGGTCTGCAAAGAGATAAATGCAAATGGCAGAGGGGTTGATGGTCTCTCCTGCTTCTGGCTCCCCCTTTTCTCCCTCCCCAGCCTCATCCACCTACTCATGCTGCCTCCATCCCAGCCTGGGGACTGAAACCCTCCCAGCTCAGCCTCCACCAGAGGAGCAGAGTGAAACTTGGAACAGCGTTGGATTTAAGGGTGAAAATAATGTTGGAGGGACTCAGATGAGCACAGGAACCTCTTTGTCTGCATTGCAATAACTCCCTGGGAATGGTCTGGGGATGTTAATTTGGACTGGACAGAACCAAGTGTGCTCGAGCTTCCTCTGAAGCAGAGGCTGCTCAAGGGGAGATAACAAGAACCAAAATTATTGTGTGTGAAACAGACCCTTGAGCTGATGCTGCTGATTGTCTTTGGGGCCCAAGGACCAACCTGGAGGTCCCCACCGGGTTCCTGGAAGGTGGAGCAAGGACCATTCTTCCAGAGGATCCTTCCCCCAGTGGAGCTGCTTGCCTGCATTCCCCACAGACCATCCACAGGAGACACAGCCCCAGGGAGGATGCACTGAAACCAACCCCTGGTAGGAAGGCTGGAAATGGAAAAACTCGGGAATGTACAAGGCAAAGCAGCCAACAGTCTGCACCACATTTCTTGCAGAAGAGCTTTGAAGACAAACAAGAACCCTGCGCAAAAACTTCAGCTGAAATTTGGGTTGAGAAATTCCCTTAACACTGGGGAACGATGTGATTCTTACGAGGAACTTGTCGGCTTTGGTGAGGTTGTGTTTATTTTGTTTGTTTTATACACACAGATCATTTCTTGGCTGGAATTCCTCCTCCTGCCACGGCAGGTGCACCTCTGGTGGTGGAGACTTTGTTCCTGCCAAAAGGGCTTGGGGGGCCCAAACACAGAAATCTCCAGGGCTCTGCACAGGTGCAGGTTGGGCAGAATGGCCTGAAAAGAAGCAAAAGTGTTAAACCCAGCAGTTTTAGCCAATTTAATCAGTTGGAGAATGAAGAGCAAATATGGATCTGGCTCTCAGTAGGACATTGCTCCTCTTGCATTTATTCCCAGCATGGAAGAAACCCCAGCTGTGGGTAAATGGAGGAGAAAGGGCTGGTGCTGCCGGCACCTGGATTTACCACGGCTTTAACAGCAGAGGGAGATTGGGATCGGGGACCAGGATGGCTGGAAGACCTCACGGAGCAGCTCCCTGAGCCCACGGAGAGGAGCAGGGGGTGCCAAGGCTGGGCAGGGATGCTGGGGAAGGCGAAACAAGGCACAGTGTGAAATCAATGCGCTGCGAAAGCCGCCCGCACAAATTACAGCTAATTAGAGCAGTGGCTCTCATTAACTTGGTTTGGCCGTGCCCTGCCCGTGGTGGAGGCGGGGAGAGGGAGCTTCTCCACGGGATCTTCCAGCAAATTGCTCCTCCAAATCCCCGGGGCTGTGGCAGCAGCCGGGACCGCAGCGTTTGTGCCCCTCCGGGTGTCCCTCTGTCCCTGTCCCTGTCCCTGTCCTCCCCTGTCTCTGTCCTTCTGTCCCTCTGTCCCTGTCCCTGTCCCTGTGTCCCCTGCCTGTCCCACCCCAGCACTGAAACAAATTATTGTTCGGGCCATAATATCTCAGACCTTAAACGACCCCTTTGAAAAGACCAGGAGAAGTGCCCGGTGTTTGGGGTGAGCGCTGGAATTCCCAAGTTCTCCTCCCCACCACCATGGAGGGAGCTGCTGGCAGGCTGGGGGAGATGGGGCTGAGATGGAGCTTCCCTTTTTTGGGACATCTCACCTGCCAAACCCCTAAGGAGCTGTGAAACACATTTGTTTGCAGCCTCCCTGCAGCGTGACAGGTTCTCAGTGTGCTCTTGAGCCTGCCAAGGAGAATGAACAAAGCTTCAGCAGCTCTGAAATCGTGAGAGACTGACCCCAAAACCACGCTTCCATGACCCCAAACCCACTTTTCCACCACCCTGATGGGTTTGGGCTGCCAACAGCGAAACCCCATGAAAGGAGGGGGACCCCAGGCTGCCCACACAGGTAAGGGCGCATTAACAGGAGGAGAATTGATTTTCTGGATTGCAGCACAGACCTGGATCTTGGGAAGCCCTGGTCCCAAAGGTGTTATATTTAGTTTCTTTTGGAACATGATCTAGTAGCCCTTAAAATGGGGGATAGAATGTATCAGTACTAAAGTTATTTTTTATTTTTCACCAGTGTTACAGAGAGCTTTTTTATGGTGTGTGTGTGTAACATAATTATACCTCGTCTGTTTTCAGTAGCCACTTGTTACAGCATCTCTCTGTTAGGGCTCAAAACTGTATTTTGATTATTAAAGGGGTGGGAAAACCCATCGCCACCTCCCAACCATCTCACACTGATGACAATCTTGCCAAATTCCACCTCTCCTCGGTGTTGTGCGTTCTGTCGCTCCGTGCTGTCGGGTTCCTCGTGCTTGGTCGCTGAGCCAGTTGGGTGTTCATGTGCTTTTCCACAACAATTGAGAGTTTGATAGTCTCTACCTGTCAGTCCAGTGTATTAATCTGTGTTGCCTGTGCCCAGCCTGGTGCGTGTTGCAGATAACCATCGTGGCAGGGCTGCGCTTGGCAAGGGAAGACAAATTAAAAATGTATCCAGTCGATTAAAAAAAAACAACAACAACAACAAAAAAAAGGCAGCGATTTAATGATGGCTGACATCAAGAGAAGATCCAAAAAATAGCGTGCTTTGATTCCCATAATCATCCCAAGGCAGGCTGCTCATCTTTATTCATAGCCCTTCAAAGCCGTGCTCCCAGACGCCGGAGCAGCTCGGAGCTGTCGTGCTCAGACGGGGCTCTTTAGACTCTGAACACGCACCAACCCTTCCCCTTTTAATTTTAGGGTGCAATTAAAGTGATGAGAGCTCTGCTGTTGGCTCTGTGCTGGCTCAGAGGCAGGAAAAGAGGATCTGGGGAGCTGGGCTGGTGTGGGGTCACGTAAAGCCGCTTCTTTTAATGACATGTTTTAAGCTGGTTTAAGAAGGCAGCAAAATTAGAAAGCAAAAGATCTCCAAAAGTGTTTCAGGACACTACAAAGGTTCAGGGGACGCAGCACAGGGACAGGGCTTAGCAGTGAGGCTGGAATGGGCTGTTGGAGGCAGTGAGGGAATACTGGGAAGCTGCTCTGCCCTGCTGGATTTGGGGGAAAGGTCAGGATTTGCTGAGGGTGCCCCATCCCTGGCAGTGTCCAGGGCCAGGCTGGATGGAGCTTGGAGTAGTCTGGGATGGTGGAAGGTGTCCCTGCCCATGGAAACAGGATGAGCTGTCCCTTCCAACCCAACCCACCCTGGGATTCTGTTAATTTGTGATTCTGTGATTCCTGCAGTCCCATCCCAGGCAAACCCCTGCAGGACTGACATCTCAGAATCCAGCCTCGAGCCTGCTGGAGGCTTCATTACCTCACACACTTGGGTGTTTTCTGAGCCAGCTGTTCAAATGCTGTTATTGCTCCTGAATCCTTTTAAAATTAAGGAATTTCTGAGACGGAGTTTTTCTTCCCTGAGTGCTCTCCACTCTCCTGCATTGCACAATCCAGCTAGAAGTCTGTCTCTCAGCCTGAGATTAAAGCCAAGTAGCAGCTCTGGGTGAATTAAATCACACATTCTAATCCCCATATTTTCCACCAGCCTCTGATACAGGTAAATTATGTTTCTTTTTCCCATTTTTCCTGCTGGGTCCACAATGATTTTATCAGTGCACCTGTGAAGGGAATGGCCTGAGATTGTTCTGACTGGTGTTGTCCATAACACATCTCTGACCACTGCAGGGCCAGGCACTGCTGCTGGCTTTTAAATGCATCATTCCTATTCCAGAGGATGATTTCACAGCAGGAAAAATTTGCCTGGCAACCCCCAAGTCATGGATAGAGCTGGAATTGTGAATCAAAAGGAATTAAGTGGAAATGTAGTCAGGAAGTGCCTGAAATATTGGAATTTTAATGAAAAACTTGTGTTGGCTGCCACATCCCCTGTGCTGCCATTGGTGCACTGAAATTAGACCTGGTTATCCCAAGTGCTCAGGTCTTGCAGGAAAATCACCCTCACTGCTGGAGGTCAGGGACTCCACAGCTGAATTTGGCACCTTGCAAGGAGAACAGGCTCTTAATTCATCACCTCAGACCCCAAAACGTGGCTAAAGGGAGGTTTTGCATCATCCTCCAGCACAGCAGAGCTCGTGTTTCTTAATTTCCCATCCTTTACTATGCAACTGATTTTCTGGAATCTTCCCAGGATGGAGATGGCTGGATATAGTTTTGACTTTGCTTTCCTTCCTTCACATGTGCAAGTGGGTAATGCAGAATTGTTTCCATGACTGTCTCACCTGGGACGTGCACTGGGTCTGTGAGCAGTGAAATATTGGGAAATTCTGTGTAAATCTGAACTTGTCTGTAAATCTTGACGAATCAGTGCCACAGGAGCGATGCAATTTTGAACTGGAGATGTTAATGCAGTCTTGTTACTCTGAGTTCATTTCAAATTCTGGTTTTGCCAGTGAGCTGTGTTGCAAATGTTTAAAACTTGTTTTTTTTATACCAGTCTGATGCTAAAACCAGCTGCTGCATCCCCTTGTCCTGGTGACTCCACCATGGTGTGGGCCTTGTGTTCAGTTCCTGGTTTTAAAAAGTGATCTTTTTTTTCAGTTGTGTGATTTTTTACCTGATGCTGAATTTATTTTTAATTTTTTTTTTTCTCATTAGAACTTGAAACTGTTCTTTCATACACAAAGTTCAATAAAACAGCTGAACTGCAGCGTGTGGTGTTTGATACTGAAGGGGCTGAAGAGGAGATGTTGGGATGGTGTGAGGATGAGGTTTGAGGAGTGTCTCCTAATTGAGGACACTCCTAATGAGTGTCAACTCATTTTTCAGGATTAAATGATCTGAAATTAATTGCCATTCACAAGAATCAAATTTACCTTGCTAGAGAAATAAAATCCTGGGGTAAAACATGCACATTTCCAGCATCCCACCCAGCCACCTGGACAGAGGGAGCTCCAGGCAAACCCTTAAAATGTTGATGAAGTGTCACAAGAAGGGATGTCACTGATGGTGCTTGGGCACACGAGTGCAGGATGAGGGGTTGGACTCATCTGCTCTGATCCCAGTGGGAATCCTGCAAAAGAAGATCAGAAGTTCATTTGAAAACCTTGTTCTTGGCTTCAAACCACATCTGTGAGCTTCACCCAAAAGTGAGTGTGGCCAAAGAGTGTCAAAGTTTTGGTTTAGGTTTTTGGTTGCCATAAAAATATTGAAGTTGTTTCTCCTGTGTTGCCCAGAGAAGCTGTGACTGCCCCATCCCTGGGGAGAAGCCTGGGCTGGTGGAAGGTGATTTCCCCCATGGCAGAGGGTGAAACATGCTGAGCTTTAAGGTCTCTCCCTACCCAAACCAATCCAAGATTCCATGGCTTGGTGATTCCATGATGAAATGACCTGAGCTGTGCACACAAGGGCTGCTGTGCTGTGTCCCAGGGCCAGAGGCCCCAGGCTGCTGCAGGGGGATTTTATTTGAGTGGTCACTGAGCCAGGAGCACGGACTATTATCCCAAGTGGCTTGGTTATTTTTGCAAATCCCAGTTCTGGGACTGAAATCCAGGAGGAAATCCTGCAAGAGGCTTCAGGTGCTGAGCTGGGGGCTCAGGAGTGGGAGCAGAGCAGCCCCATGTGAGCCCAGAGCCACCCTGGGCAGGACCACACCAGGGGAATTCAGCAGCGATGGAGAACCTCAAACTCCTGAACTTTACAAAACATCTTGATCCTGTCAGCCTGGGGAGTTGTGGTGGGGCAGAGAAGTTCCTAGAAAAGCAGCAACTGAGTGCTGGAACTGGTCTGTGTGGTTTCACCTCTCTCTGCTCTCCAGGTTTGCTGCGGGCAAGATGATCCATGGTGGGCAAAGTCAGCTCAGAAGCTCCCAAATGCTCCCAGTGTGGCTGGATGGTCCCACAGTCACTTCTGGCTGCTGTGCCTGGCAGGGCAGGTTTGGGGCTGGCTCAGGGGCCCTCTGAGGTGGATTGTAGCAGCTCTTGCTGCTTCATTCTCTGCTGTGACCTTGATCTCTGTATCAGCTCCCCAAAGGGTCCTGGTGTCTCCAGCTGCAGGTTCTGTTGATGTGTGGTTACCTGGGGGCTGCTTGAACATCTGGGAGAGACAGGATGCGGCAAACCCTGAGCTGCAGCTGGGGCAGGAATGGCACCAGCCAAACCCAGCCCTGTGGGGATCTTTAGCTGCTCAGAGTGACCCCGAGAAAAGTTGGAAAGTCTCTTTTCCCAGCCTGGCACTTGAAGAAGGAGTCAGAACTCTTCAGTTCTCAGTCTCAAGGTTGTTTATTGCTCCTTATCTATAAAATTCTTTCTCCTCTCCTGCCGAGGTCCGTCCATCAGGACAGTTCCAGGCACTCTGCCTGCCCCCAGGGCAGTGTTATGTCTTTATACTAAAAACCACGTGTACAATATTTACAATTACTTTCCAATACCTTTCACCTGTGTTAGACAGTGAGCTTCTGCTCTAACCCAATCCAAAAGTTCCAACAGCACAGCAGAAGACGGAGGCCAAGAAGAAGAAGGAGAAAGGCTGGACACACCCAGATCCCTCCATGTTGCCTCCTGAACCCCCATACCAAAAACCCCAAACTCTACTTTTTCACCCCGTGATAACTTCACTATCATTCTACTTAATTTGTCATGGCTTGCAGATCTTCATATAAGGTTGGTAATTTGCTCCACGGGTCATAATCAAACCCAGAGGTGTTTTGGGCTCTGTGCCAGGGTCTCTGAGCCCCCTGGCAGGGTCCTGGCCGTCCTGGACAGCCAGAGGGATGTTCTGGGTTCCCACACAGCCCCAGTCAGAAAGGCCAGGCTGGCACCCGGGATTGCTGGAGGAGCTACAGGAAACACCTTCCACACCACAGTGCTGAGTGAGGGCAATGATCCCACCCACTCCAGGAGGAACCTTGGTCTCCCCAGCCCCCGTGGGCTCTGCAGGGTTCCCAGCCCATTCCTGGGGTGATCAGTGGGTGCACTGATGGAGCTGCAAGGAGCCAGGGTGTGCTCAGTGCCTGCAGCTCCTCTCCCCACAGCTGGGCTGTGTTTCCCAGGTTTGAGGGGGAGGAGAGGCTGCTGGGGGCTGTGTGATTCCAGGTTGGGTGTTTCCTGCTGCATGTCCAGAGGTTAGAAAGGGGAAATGGCCCCTGGGCAGTCCCACAGTTTTGGGTGCTCAGAGCCACCCCTGGAGCGAGCCCTGGTGCTGCTGGGGTTCCTCACAGAGAAATTCAGCTTAAATGAGGCTCTGGAGGAGCCTGGCTGTGCAAAGGATGCTCTCTGCTGCCTTTTAGCTCCTGCTTTGCTGTGCCAGAGTGTGGGCATCCCCTGGGAGGGCTGGTGGCTGTGGCAGCTCCTGCAGCACATCCCTGCACAGCGACAGAGCTGCGCTGTAAATCCTCCCCTTGAACTTTCCTGCTTGGGAACTTCCCTGCGAGCCATTTGCTCCCTGCATGGCGAAGAAATATCAATTCATCACTCCCTGCTCAGCTCCTCAGCACCGTGCAGGATTTTAATGACCTGTGTCCTGTCCCTCTTTCCAAGCCAGAGCATCCAGGTCTTCCAACTGTGACGTTTCCAGGATGCTGCAGAGGGGCTCTTCCAGCTTCCTACGGGTATTTCCTGCTCCTCAAACCATGCTTTGCTAAGGAGCCCTTGTCTTGGATACTTCACTTCCCTCCTTTGGAGTGGATAATGTATCCAAGGATCTTTGTGTTCCAACCAGGCCTGGCATCCTTCTGCAATGGGTGTTTGTCCATCCCTCTGCTCTCATTTTTATCCATGGGAATGTTAAAGTTATAATTTCCCCTATGGAATTCTCCTTCCATATTTCACTTCTCTCCTTTTGAGTGGATAGTGGTATCCAAAGGATCTTTGTGTTCCAACCAGGCCTGGCATCCTTCTGCAACGGGTGTTTGTCCATCCCTCTGCTCTCATTTTTATCCATGGGAATGCTAAGGTTATAATTTCCCCTATGGAATTCTCCTTTACTTAACAAAGCCTTGTCCAGGCCATTTTGTATTATTTAATTTATTGATAGATTCTTGATTTTGTCCTCCCAGTGCTGCGTTTCCAGCCCCTCGCTTCACCACGCTGGTCCACAAGCAGCCCCGATCCTGAGGATTTGGGTGGTGTTGATATTTGGGAAGGGTGGAAAAGAATTTATTTCCTGCTCTGTCAGGTGTTGATTTATCCTGATGTCACGGAAGGAAATATTCCTCTGGCTTCCCAGGGCTGTGGAATCACAGTGGGTGCTGCAGGGACAGTCATTCCAAGAGTGAAGGGATTTTGGATGCTCCCAGGACCTTCCCTCAAACACCAGCACTTTATTAAATACCGATATCCCACAGCCTCAGGGGGCTTGAGCACAAATCAAGGGAACCCTCAGGATCTGGACTGTGGATCTGAGCTGCTCCTGCCCCAGCCAAGTCACCAGAACTGGGGGTGATTCCACAGCTCCCAGGGGCGCCTGGTGGCTGCTGCTTGTCTGGGAAAACGTGAGCTGGAAGCAGAGTGTGGGGAGGGGGAGAAGGGGAAGCCGTGGCTTAAAATAGCTCTTTTTTGAAAGAAAGGGATGAAAACCTCTTTGAAGAAATGAGGGGAGAGGGGGAGTGTTTCCATGGAAACGGGGAAGTCTGTCTCTTCCCAAAAGAGGGGGTGGGAGATGGAGAAATAGTAAATACAGCAGAGGAATGACGGGGAAGAGGATCCTGCCTGTCAGTGGCGTTCCCCATGGATCCCAGGGGCATTCCCCATGGACCCCACAGCCATTCCTCATGGATCCCAGGGCATTCCCCATGGACCCCACAGCCATTCCCCATGGACCCCACAGCCATTCCCCATGGATCCCAGGGCTATTCCCCATGGACCCCAGGGCCATTCCCCATGGATCCCAGGGCATTCCCCATGGATCCCAGGGCATTCCCCATGGATCCCAGGGCATTCCCCATGGATCCCAGAGCCATTCCCCATAGATCCCAGAGCCATTCCCCATGGACCCCACAGCCATTCCCCATGGATCCCAGGGCATTCCCAATAGATCCCAGAGCCATTCCCCATGGATCCCCGAGCATTCCCCATGGATCCCAGGGCATTCCCAATGGATCCCAGAGCCATTCCCCATGGATCCCAGGGCCATTCCTCATGGATCCCACAGCCATTCCCCATGGATCCCAGGGCCATTCCCCATAGATCCCCAGTGGCATTCCCAATAGATTCCAGGGCATTCCCCATGGATCCCAGGGCATTCCCCATGGATCCCAGAACATTTCCCATGGATCCCCATGATGTTCCCCATGGATCCCAGAACATTCCCCATGGATCCCCATGATGTTCCCCATGGATCCCAGGGCCATTCCCCATGGATCCCAGGGCCATTCCAGATGGATCCCAGGGCCATTCCCCATGGATCCCAGGGCATTCCCCATGGACCCCACAGCCATTCCCCATGGATCTCAGTGGAATTCCCCATGGGTTCTGGGCAGGGGCCTCTGCTCCTGCTGGGAGCAGATGGGGCTCTGGCGCTGCCTGCCCACACAGCCTTGGAAGTGTCACTTTGCATCTCCCTGTGCCAGCTGCACCCTGGGTCTGTCACCTGCCCGGGTCACCAGAGAGAGCTGGGGACACCTTCCCAGGGCCAGGCCAGTGCCACCACTATGGGGCATGTCCCAGCAGCTGGGCAGGGACAATACATCATGAGTTTCCTCCAAATGCTTTGGAAATCACATCTTGTGCATCACATCTTGGCTCTTTTCTTCCAGGAATTTACCCCCATGGCACAGACACTTCCAGGGGAGAACTGTGCTGGGCAGCAGAGATTTGGGGGGGCTTGGCCACAGGGTGAGGGCAGCTGGGGGCTTCTGGAGAGGTTGAGGGCAGGCAGAGTGGGCTGGCCTGGCCTGGAATCTGGCACAGCTCCCAAACTGGCGCCATGCACAATTTGGCTGGGTGTGGCTCACAGCTTGGTGCAGCTCAGAACCTGGCACAGGCCAGGCTGGGCATAACCCAGGATTTTAACTGAAAGGGTTCGATTTAGATTTGATACAAGGAAGGAATTCCTCCCTGTGAGGGTGGGCAGGCCCTGGCACAGGGTGCCCAGAGCAGCTGTGGCTGCCCCTGGATCCCTGGCAGTGCCCAAGGCCAGGCTGGATGGGGCTGGGAGCAGCCTGGGATGGTGGAAGTGTCCCTGCCCATGGCAGGGGGTGGAAGTGTGTGACAGTGGCCACAAGGGTTTCAGGGTGAAGGAAGAGACGAGATGGGCTCTATGATCAGAAGGCTTGATTTATTAAGTTATGATATAAACATCTATTTTAACTATACTAAAAAGAAAAAGAAGAGGAGAGTTTTTAGAAGCTGCTAGCTACTTAACAATAGAAAGTAAAGAATGAATAACAAACTAGCTCTCTTAGACTGTGTCTGAGAGATCTCAGTTCTGGATTGGTCACTAACTCTAAACATCTAAATTGGGCTAATCTAGACAGACTTGTTACATTCTACAGCAGCAGATAACTTATTGTTTATGTCTGGTTGCTGAACTTCTCAGTTTCAGCAGGAAAATCTTAAGAGAGGATTTTTCATAAAAGAAATGTCTGTGACAGAAGTGGATGATCTTTAAGGTCCCATGCAACCCAAACCAATCTGGGATTCCATGATTTGGCACAGCTCCCATCTGGCATGGCCATGGGCCCAGCTCTGTGCCCATCCCACTCAGGGCCATCTCATGTCTGACACCGTGCCCACAGTGCCACCGTGCCCGGGCCATGGGGAAGGCACCCCCAGCCTCAGCCCCTGGCTTCTCCTCCCTGCAGCAGCTCTGTGTGGGAGGAGGAGAAGAAGGAAATCATCCTCTGCAAGCACTTTTCCTCCTGGCTTGTTTGCAGTCCTGCAGCTCCCTGGGGAGGGATGGGAGTTTGGGGTGATGGGAACATCTCATCCCACCCCGTGGCTCAGATCTGACTGTCAGCAGCTCTTGGCCCCCTCCCAGCACCAGCAGACACTCAGGCTGAGCCCACAGGCTCTAAAAACAGTGTCTGCAGGGCTGCTCATCCCATCTGGGCTGTCAGGGAGATGTTTCCACCCTGGCCATCACCTGCACGGGGAGCCAGCCCCAGGCTGAGGGCTGGAGGGAGTTGTGTCCCACCAGGGCGGTGCAGGGGGGACCCTGAGGTCACTACAGCTCCCCCCAGGCAAAGGACATCTGTCTGCAGACACTGCTCATCTCCAGCTGAGGTTTTGGCCATTTCCAGCAGGTTTCTTCCATTTCCCCTCAGCCTTCTCTTCCCTAATCTCAACAACCAGAAGGTTTCAGCTTTTGCCCCCATTTCCCTGTTCCTCAGTGAGCACCAGCCCCTGGAGTGAGAGAACAGCCCCCCAGAGCTGGAGGAAGGGGGATGTTCCACCAGGAGATGGGCATGGGCTGGTCCAGACCTGAGGGAGAGGAAATCCAGGTGTTCATCACCTCCCCTTCATCTTGGGGGGCACAGCCAGCCCTGGCTTGGCAAAGCAGGAGTTTAATTGGCATCGTGGGGAAAGGTTTGGGCACATTTGGAGCCCTGAAGCTGTTTTATTTTCCAGCACCAGTCTCATTACCTGGTTATGACAATGGGAAGATGCCACCAGCTCACATCCCAGGCAGCAGACAAAGAACTCAATGTTACAATTCACTTTAAAAGTTCCTTGACCAATCACACAAAGCAAAAGCACACTGACAGTATTTATATGTGTATAGTATATATTCTATATTGACAGTAGTTCCATCCAATCACTATAAACACAGTTACCTTTGGTTAAAACAATGCTTGCTGATTTCAAATACAATACCTGCTTGTAAGCCTTAAAACACAATGCACAGAGCTCCATTATTAAGCTTCAAACTTCCTAATATCTCTCTAGATAAACTTTTCTGCAGCTTAGGGAGTTATTCTAGACAAGTGTTAATACACAGACCATTGTTCTATTTGTCCTTGCTTTTCTACTTCTTAAATAATTTTTCTGCTCACCAATCTCATGGCTGCTGCTTAGCTCTAATCACAGTTCTGCTGTCTCTGAGGCCTTTTGCAGCTTTCCCAAACCCTCTGATTTTGTGGATTCCCACACAGACCAGCTCAGGTGACACCTGCACTAAAGCCCCAGGGATGCTGGGGGGTCTATCAGGGTGATAGCCCTGTGAGCCCTGGCTCTGTCCAGAGCTGGAATTCCTCACCCCTGGCTGGAGGGAGGCTTCTGATTCCTTTTCCACTCCTGAATTTGTGAAGCCAAGCGGCTTTGAGAGCCTTTTAGCTGGAGAGGCAGGAGCAGCCCGGGTGGGAGACACCCTCTGGGCCCAATGCCCACCCCACAGCGCCCAGGGGCAGCCTGGCAGGAAATGTTCACGGCCACCCCCAGCACTGAGGCTCTCTGCCTTGTTTTGCTTGGGCTACAAGATTTCCATTTAGACAAACAGTGCCCAGTTCCTCTCCAGACCAGCTCTCCAGGCTGGTGGAGCTCCTTTGGAGGCAAAGTGACAACCCAGCTTTGCTGACCAAAACAGAATTCACACTGGAGCCCAAAGGAGCTGCTTTTTAAATAACTGGATATTTTATTCTCCAAAAACACCTTGGAGAATTACAGAGGGATGTGTTTAACGTTACCTCTGCAGAGAGGTGATTTTTGCTGATTTCCCTTCAGCAGTTGTGCCTTTCCAGGGACCAGGAGAAGCACAGAGGACCCAGGAGGATCTCGCAGGGACCAAGAGATCTCTTCAGAAGCCAGGAGATCCTCTCAGGATCCAGGAGATCCTCTCAGGATCCAGGAGATCCCTCCAGGAGATCCTCCCAGGGTTTAGGAGATCCTCCCAGGATCCAGGAGATCCTTCCAGGAGGTTCTCCTGGCATCCAGGAGGTTCTCCCAGGGACAAGCAGCCTTGCCCAGCATCTCTTTTTGCTCTGCTCCTCCTTTCCCACATCACTCCACACAAATCCCAGTCCTTTCCCCTTGTCCCAGGATGGGGGAAGCCTCTCTGCCCCATCCCACCAGGGAAATTTGGGATTCACCAGCAGCACCTGCCCTGGCAGAGCAGGGCTGGCTCCGTGTCACCGCGTTCCTGTGACATTTTTAGATGTCTCCTGGGGGGTGAGGAGGTGCTGGGGGTCCAGGAGCTCCATCCCCTGGCGTCAGCAGCGGGTGGGAGCTCGGATGCTTTCCCTGCAGGGTGAATCACAGCCCTGGGAACTCACTCACAGCTTTCTCAGCTCCTGAAATGACACAAGGCCCAGTTATGTCAACACCTTCAGCTGGAGAACCGTGGCTCAGATGGAGATGGGGCTCAGTGCTCTGCCCTGCCCAACCCTCAGCTGGGCACTGCTTGGTTCCAGCTTGGATCCCCTTCCCAGAATGGCTGTGGGTGTTTGCTCCAGCCCTCAAAGGCCCTCTGGCTTTGCAGGAGGTGGGATGGGGTCCCCAGGAGGGACACCAGAGCGTTGCCATTGTCTGAGGCTGTGCAGGAGGTGTGGAGGTGCTGGCACAGGCTCTGTCCTCCTTGCAGAGCTTGTCCCACCCCTTGCCCACCCTGGGTGCCCTGAGCAGTGGGGCTGGCTGTGGCTTGGGCTTTCCAGTGACCCTGGCACTTGAATTCAGCTGTTCTGGAGAGGCCAGGCCTGGGGATAACCCTGCCCTGTGGCTTTCATCCCTCCCCACAGCACCACTTCTTGGAGCATCTCCCAGCCCCACTGCCAGCAGGATACAGGGGGAAAAAGGGGTGGAAATCACAGTTTTTGCTATTTGAATTTTGTTATTTTTTGCTATTTGTGCGGCAAACCCACAGAGGGTCAGAACAGCCCTTGGGGGCATCTCTGGGAATAAAGGAAAGAAGGAGAGATCACCCTGGCCACAGGATCTCCTGGTTCCTGGAACATCCTCCCACCGAGTGCTTTTCCCAGCACCACACACGCAGACAGGGTACAAATTCCAGTTTGGGTGTCTGTAAAACCCATTGAGATGAGAGAAATAATTCAGGAGGGAATTATTATTTCATAATAACACCGAGCAAAGGCGTCATCTTGTTAAATCCTTGTGAAAGAGCCAAGTGGGTGCAGAGCTCAGCTCTGCTGGTTCTCCAAGAGGCTGGGATCCGTCTGGAGCTGTCAGCACGGCTGGGGGAGGAGGGTGCAGACACAGGGATGATAATAATAGCTCACAATTAGGGTAGTAAATCAGGAGAGAGCGTCACTCAATTCAGAGAAATTCCCCTGATTTGCTGGAGACGGGAGTTTGGCTCTTTGCATGGAGCTGGTGCTGTTTGGGTGACAAAGCCCCCTGGTTCTGCAGAACCTTCACAAGGCGGCAGCAGCAGGACCACGTTGGAAATTCAGCTCCACTTGAATTGTTCCATGCCCAGCCTCAGTTTCTACATATTGCATAAGGATCAGCCTCGGGCACATCATTTTCTGCGTTCAACCCACCCTGGCGTGGCAGATCTGCCTCCAGAAAAGGCTAAAATGGCGCAGCTGACATTAAAAACCCTCAGCCAGGGCATCCTCCTGCCCAAGGAAACCCATAGCGGTTGTGAAGGATTCCCAGTTTCCCAAGGAAACCCCAGGGCTGGTTGTGAAGGATTCCCAGTTTTTCCGTAGGGTTAGATATTAATTTTCAATATTGGGATCTGCCTGGGGCTTGGGAAAATACGATTTTTGTTCCAAGGTGAAGAGGGATGTCAGGAGCTAAAACACTGGGGTTTATCCCTACCATGTCCCCACATCCCCCTGGATGATTGGGCACCACACTGATTTTCTCAGGTGTTCAGGGTGTTCCAGGCCCTCCATCCCACCCCAGGGCATCCCTGGAGAGATCAATGTTGCCTCTGGTAGCTCCATGCAAACCTGACTGCTCTATATGGGAATAGAAATATTTCCCATTGCCTCCTCCAGCACTTGTGCCTTGGGTGCCAGGAGCCTTGTGGGACTTGCTGCTTCCTTGGTGCTCCTTGTGGGGCCATGGGGGGATGGCAGAGTGGTCCAAACCTCATTCCTGAAGGCAGGGCTTGATCTTAGGTCCTATATGTTGGTATGAGCTTGGCCATCTCCTTCCTTTGGGAAGGGAGACATCTCCTCATGAAGGGACCTCAGTAAATGCAAAGTGATATAAAATTATTGCTTTTCACCTCCTCACCCCAGCTCCTGCGAGTCCAATCCTGCCCCATCTCCTTCCCCAGAGCTGCAGGGTGTTTGTCCAGCCCCCAGCTGTCCCTGAGCAGATCCAGGCTGTTCCCAAGAGCATGGGACGGGTTGGAGCCGCATGGCAAAGCAGCCCCGTGTATCCAGGGATATCCAGGGATATGATTATTTCCCAGTGGTTGAAATCTAGGTCTCCTGCTTGGGAGGAGGGCTGCGGGGGGAGATGGAGGGAGTGGGGGGGAAGACGCTCATATTAATCTTATGAATATTCATGGAGGAGCTGAGCTGCCTTGGGAGGTTGACTCCGGGGTAGGAGTTCGGGGGGCTGTAGGTGAGAGGTGCTGGCCGCGGCGGGAGCAGAGCGGCTGCTTGTGCATTCTCCGCATGCCTGACTGCAGAGCCGAGTGTAAGTTGGTGCCTTTTTCTGTCCCCCCCACCCCACCCCATCCCTGCATCCTTCCCCCTCTTCCCGCTGCTCCCCTGCTTGAACACAGCCTGGCCAGGAGCGGTGCGAAGCGAGGGAGTCGTGCTTGAGTCGCAAACACGACCCCGAATCCTGTGACTGCCGCCCGCAGAGCTGAGTGCGGGCGGAGAACAAACTGAGGGGCTTTGGGCAAACCTTCGCCTCCTCCATCCCCCCCTTGAGCCCCCAAATTTGCATGAATTAACCCTAAAGATGCTTGAGGGGGTTGTTTGCCAGGACAAGCAGCGATGGGGAGAAAGTGGGAGAAACTGAGTGTTGGGATGGGTGATGTCAGCTGAGACGATGCCGTAAAACCCTCCCTGCCAAGCCCCGAGCATCAGCGCTTGGATTTGGAGTCGGAGGAAGAAGCCCAGAGCCCGTGCCAAATAAAAATCAACATGTTAAATGAAAACAAAGTAAATTTCTGTGCTGTTAAACAAATCCGGGGTGTTTGGGGAAGGGAGAAAGGGGAGGAGAGAGTTTATGGGCAGGAGGAAAACGGTGTGTGTATTAAAAAAAAAAAATAAATAAAACGTTGAAGGTTGGTTGATATTTGGTGAGATGGAGGTTTGTGGCTGCCAGATCTTTCCTGCAGCAGCAGGAAAATGTTGTTTGTGGTGTTCTGGTGCGATGCTCAGAGGAGCCAGGGAAGGTCAAATCCAGCTGAACTCCTTGGTGAGTCGCTGGGGAGCGAGTGGTGGGGAGAAAATGCAGGAAAAGGATAAAAACTGGGACAAACGCGACCTCCTCTGCTCTGGGCCTGGCAGAAAAGGGTTAAGAGAAGCGGTTGAATGCTGCAAGCCTCGTCAGGGTTGTACTATTTTTTCTAGTGCATAAGGAGAAGGGAGAGGAGGGTTGCACGGAAAAGGGAAATTTCCAAGAAAAGAGGGATCTGCGGCAATATCTGCACCTCGGGGGATGAAGAGAGGAACCAACAGGCATAAATGGCCTGGAGATGGCTGAAATCTTTGCCGAGGAGATTGGGACCGCGGGGTTATTTTCCACCTGCCTCCCCTGCCCGGTTCTGTAATCCTGGCTCAAAGTAGACAAGTCGAGTTGGAGCTGAAGAAGGGAGGTTAGAGGGGTTTTTATTTCATTTGGGAGGGGGGGAAAAAAAAAAGGCAAAAAAATGAGAGGCTGGTTGGCCCTCTCCGGGCTGAGCATCTCCATGGTGCGAGGCAATGCAGGATGATGCAGAGCAGGGATGCTGAGGACCCGGCGCCCACCGGGGACATGAGCCTCAACATCCCCAGCAGAAATTTCACCCAACGGAGTCGAATTCCCACGGGGGTGGGTCGGCCGGGGGGGGGTTGGCTCTCGGCAGGATGGGCAGGGTGGATGCGGCTCGCGTGGGTCCCGGTGCTCGTGGCTGCTCGGAGCCATCAGCGGGGGGCTGCTGGCCTTGGCGGGGGGACAGCCAGGGACCGGCGGGGGCTTCGCTCCGGTGCGTGAAACCGGAGCCTCCTGAGTCACCGGGGAACGCCACGCAACCACCGTGGGTGCTGTGCCCGGTGGGTGACACCGACTCCCGGCTGCTGCTGGGGACCTTGGGTGGCTTTGCAGAGCCCCGGCTGCCGGGGTGGGGGGGCTGCGTCGTTGCCCCCCCCGCTCTCCGGCTGGCACGGGCTCGGCGGGCAGCCGGCCCCGCTGGGCTGAGCACGGCGCAGGGACACGGGGCTCTGGTTTTTTCCGCCTCGTCTCTCTCTCTCTCTCGTGTTGCAGTGCGGGTTGGGCGGGCAGCTGCCGGCCGGGGAAAAGCGGGGTGCCCGGAGGAGCCGCGGCTTTGCGGATGCTCCTGGCGAACCCCCACAGCTTGCTACCTTCTCGGTGTTTTTTCCAGGCGATGCCACACCTCCCGAGGACACTGGGGACATCGGGTTTTGCTGAGCTTAGCAGCTTTTCGCCGTCTTACCGAAGGCATCAGACAGACGCTCATCTGCCCTGAAGTGCAGATCTGCAACAGCTCCCGGGAAGACTCTGTCTCTCTGTCTCTCTGTCTCTCTTTCTCTCTCTTTCCAGTCCAAACCATTACAAGACCTGACTTCCACCATCTGGGAATCTAACCCCTCTTATGCCCCTTCTCCTTTTTCTACGATGACTCACCATTATTTTTAACTTTGAAGAGAGAGGAAATTATGGGGATCTTGGAAGCCTGTATTTCTCTCTAGGATTTCCCCAGGGTCAGATAATCGGTGTTACTAAGAGACACTAAGATTTGGCTTCTCCAGGTAATGTGATTTGTTTTCTGTGTGCCATGGTGGTTTGCAGAGAATGACAGGAGCCGGGACACCAGCGCTCGAGGAGGGGGACTGCGGTGGTCCGCGGGGCAGCTGCAACCGCGGGCTCCACATTCCGGCAGCCGCAGAGCTCGGCTGCAGGCAGGGAGGGCAGCATGTCACCAGGGAAAGAGGATTGGGAAGGTGTTAAACTTAAAAGCCGAGCTGGAGCTTTCCTGGAGGGTAGATTGCCTGAGATCGCACGGTTAAATGTTAATTAACCCTTAGCTGCATGCCTGGAAATGAGCTGAGCCCGGCACCCCGCGGGGTCCTCTCGCCACGTCAGGGCTGGATGGGGTTATTTTTCTTCCTTCCTTTCTCTTCCCTTCCCCCTCTTTATTTTTTTTAACTGGAATTTTTATTTTTAGCCAAAAAACAAGCCCCGGTTTACCCATGCCAGTTTTTCCATGCTGGTTTTGAACAGGTGACGGTTCCTCAGGTGTTTTCTCTGTTCCACCTAATGGGTTTAGATGGGAGTTGTTGAACTCTGTCCCAAGCAAGGCAAATTAACCCCTCCAGGAAGGGGATAGACGTGCTAGAGAAGGGATCTGCTCTCCTCCCACCAACTTTATTCCATCTCTCTCTTTCTCAGCAGGGGCGATTTTCTTTCTTCCTCTTCTTCTTTTTTATTTTTTTTTTTTTTTTTTTTTTCCTCTATTTTTATCTCATCCCTTCGCCTTTTCATGAGACTCTTCCAAACCTACGTACCTGTCCTTCTGCAGGATAGTAGCCCTGCCCTGAACCCGATCCCACCGCCGGGCGCTGGGAAGAGTTTAGCATAAGGATTTCTTTTAAAGCCCAATAATGACAGTTGCTACTGGAGATCCTGCAGATGAAGCTGCAGCTCTTCCCGGTCACCCGCAGGACACGTACAACCCCGAGACCGACCATGAGTGCTGTGAGAGGGTGGTCATCAACATCTCGGGGCTGCGCTTCGAGACGCAGCTCAAGACACTTGCCCAGTTCCCAGAGACCTTGCTAGGGGATCCTAAAAAGAGGATGAGATATTTCGACCCTCTCCGGAACGAGTACTTCTTTGACCGGAACAGACCCAGCTTCGATGCCATTTTGTACTATTACCAGTCCGGGGGGAGGTTGCGGCGTCCGGTTAACGTGCCCTTGGACATCTTCTCCGAAGAGATCCGCTTCTACGAGCTGGGGGAAGAGGCCATGGAGATGTTCCGGGAGGATGAAGGCTACATCAAGGAAGAGGAGAGGCCGCTGCCTGAGAACGAGTTTCAGAGACAAGTGTGGCTGCTCTTTGAGTACCCCGAGAGCTCAGGCCCTGCCAGGATTATAGCTATTGTCTCTGTCATGGTGATTTTAATCTCCATCGTCAGCTTTTGCCTGGAAACGTTGCCCATTTTTCGGGATGAGAATGAAGACATGCACGGCAGCGGGCTGAGCCATCCCCCCTACTCCAACAGCAGCATGGGGTACCAGCAATCCACTTCTTTCACAGACCCCTTCTTCATCGTGGAGACACTTTGCATCATCTGGTTCTCCTTCGAGTTCTTGGTGAGGTTTTTCGCCTGCCCCAGCAAAGCTGGTTTTTTTACCAACATCATGAACATTATAGACATCGTAGCCATCATCCCCTACTTCATCACCCTAGGGACGGAGCTGGCCGAGAAGCCAGAGGATGGCCAGCAGGGCCAGCAAGCCATGTCCTTGGCCATCCTCAGAGTCATCCGCTTGGTGCGGGTCTTCAGGATCTTCAAGCTCTCCCGGCACTCCAAGGGGCTGCAGATCCTGGGGCAGACTCTCAAGGCCAGCATGAGGGAGCTGGGCCTCTTGATATTTTTCCTCTTCATCGGCGTCATCCTCTTCTCCAGCGCCGTCTACTTCGCCGAGGCCGACGAGAGCGAGTCCCAGTTCCCGAGCATCCCCGATGCCTTCTGGTGGGCTGTGGTTTCCATGACGACTGTTGGCTACGGAGACATGGTCCCCACCACCATCGGGGGGAAAATAGTGGGTTCCTTGTGTGCCATCGCTGGCGTATTAACGATTGCCTTACCAGTGCCCGTCATAGTGTCTAACTTCAATTACTTCTACCACCGGGAGACCGAGGGAGAGGAGCAGGCTCAATATTTGCAAGTAACCAGCTGCCCAAAGATCCCCTCTTCCCCTGACCTAAAGAAAAGCAGAAGTGCCTCTACTATTAGTAAGTCTGATTATATGGAGATCCAGGAAGGTGTAAACAATAGCAATGAGGATTTTAGGGAGGAGAACTTGAAGACAGCCAATTGCACCCTAGCTAACACAAACTATGTGAATATCACCAAAATGCTAACCGATGTCTAGTCGCTAAAATCTAGTCCCGTATTTAAAGCTGAAGTGGAACAATTGCAGATATTGAGTGCTGCTCTGCATTGTAGTTAATACAGTATTTTCTACGGTGTATATTTGGTTCTGCATGGGAAGCAATAGCTGTGTAAGTGACTTTAAACCTTTGATTTCTGCACCAAATAAGCGTCCGTGCAAAAAAAAAAAAACAAACCATTTCGTTGCACTTCTCCCATCCCAGGCTCGTGGGTTTCCAAAGATACGGAGGGGACGGGCACTTCCAGCAGCGGGATGGGGATGGAAGGGGCAGGTCCAGGGCTGAATCCTGGTGCCTGCCCAGGCACAGGGAGCAGCTGGGAAAGGTCAGGCAGGAGTTCCTGGAGGGTGGCTGTGGCTGTGGGGCCGGGCTGCTGGAGGGCTCGGCTCCTGCCCCGGGAGAGCCGAGCGCGAGCGCGGCGCCCGGCTCGTGTTTCATAACTGAAAATGCTGCATGCTGCAATAGTTTCAGCCACTGCAGTGTGCCAGTGTGAGGCCCAGGGGAGGGATAATTAGTGTGACGGCACATTATTTATTAAGTCTTAAATTTTCTATGCGAGGCATCGGGAGGGACGAGTAAATAAATCAAGAGCTTGGAATTTATTTATTTATTTACATGACACTTCCATCATCAATATTTCCAGGATCACCAAAGACACCTCCACTGACACATTGAAAATGAGTTGGAAAAAGCATCTCTTTTTATATCTATATATAAAACTGGAGCAACTATGCTGTGGCCTATAATATATTTATACTGCAGTGAAATTTAACCAGTAATACAGTACAGCTGCATGGATATTTGTTGCATGAATCTGAATATTTAATACACACACAAATATATATTTTCTTAGTAGACTATACAGTATTCATGTTTATAGTGTTTATAGATTCTCCGGTGGCTCGAAGGAGATTCGTGGGAATTAAAAAAATCTCCATTATAGTTAAAAACCGGATGGGGAAGGCGTGTGCTGACAACAGTTGGATAGATAACAATGCAAAGCCTGAGAGATAACAAGGCAGAGCCTGAGTGTCCGAGCATCCAGACACAAGAGCTGACAAATGCATGCCAGGGAAGGTGAGCTGAAAGTTAAACACCTGCGCTCATTATGGGGCGAGTAATTAGTCATTAATCGTGGTGTCAGGAGCAGAAACCACGGCAGATCGGAGAGGGCACGAGGAGCAGGTGGAATAGTAGGTTCCAGCTCTCCTGACTTGTTTGTTCAGCAGTTTTCAGCCGTTCCAGTAGAATTCCTGAGTGTGTGTGTGTGTATAGATATTTAGAGAGCGACTACAGGGCCGAATCCTCAGCAAACAGAGCTCCTGGGGTATCAGGGATGTCCCAGCTCAGGGCTGCTGGGCTGGTGGGACATGGGCTGGAGCAGGGTGGCCTGCCCCTGGAGCCCGTGGGGTCACCAGGGCAAGGTGTGTTTTGGGCTTGAAAGGTCCTTTTCAACCCCCTCAGGGCTGGGGTTTATTCCTTTATAATGGAGTGGGCAGGTGCTGAAGTGGCACCTCTGAGCCTTTGCTTTGCCTTCTTTCAGGGTGTTTGAGAGCAGTGGGTCAGGGTACAGCGAGCCTGAGGTTCTCTCTCTTCTTCACCCCCAGTGTTATTTGGGGATGGGTGAGAGCGGATGGTCCATGGGGAATCTCACCTGCTTTCCCCATCCCTGTGTGGGTTTGCTTGTGTTTTCCCCATTGCTGACAATCCTCAGGGAGAGGTGCCCTGCTCCTCTTCCAGGCCAGGGGAGATGCAGGAAAATCTCTGCCAAGGTCACGGTGGAGCAAAGCCTCCCTGGGCTGTGGAACAGGGTTCACCTGGGGTGAATTTGGGCTGAACTGGGGCGTGATCAGCCCTGAAACATTGCATGAAGGGTGAGCACAAGGAGCCTGGGGAGGGCTCAGCCAGACCCTTCCTTCCTCAGAGAGGAAACCCCTGCTCCTGCCAATAATCCAACTGGTGCTAAAGTATCTACAGCAATGGCTCCAAATGCCACTCCAGAGCAGGATCCACCTTGTGCTGATGGGGCTCCACTTGGCCAGGTGGAATCACTCCTCAGTTTTATTTGACTGATTGATTGATATTGATTGAGGCCTGGCTATAATTAATTCCAAGTGCCCATGGTTTGTGCATGGCAGTCCCTGCTCCTGTGTGGGGCAGAGGACCAGCAGCATGCCAGTGTTGGGATTCAGGGATGCTCAGGTCCCCCGTTTGTTTTTAATTGGATCTCGTTATATTGGGAGTCCTGCACTCCACTTTGCTGTGGTAGCCTGGGAATGGGACACCCTGAGCGCCTTCATGCACACAAAAAAGCCAACACAACCAAAAGCAATAAATCCTGAGTTCTGAAGCTCATCCTGTTGGGTGGGACAGGGCTGGTGAGAGTCACCAACTCGGGCACCATTCCCAGGCAGGTCGGCCAACTTCCATGGATCCAGCTCCTGGTGGCTCTGTGGGGACATGGGCTCACACAGGGGAGCTGCCTGATGGTCTGGGATCCTCTGGGTGCCCTTAGCACCAGGTGATCCCATTCCTGGTCAGGGCTGAGGTGTTTGGCTGGTGGTTTTGCTGCAGGTTCTTTGGAGGATGCTGGTGCTCGGTGAGGCTTTGAGAAGTGTCCAGTTGTTGAACACCCACCGTGGGCTTGGGGTGGTTTGGAGCAGCGTTGGCCAAAGCTCTGGGTGTGTGTTGTGGTGGTTTGGTGAGGAGGAAGGTGAGGTTTTCCTTTGGGCAGGTGGGGTTTTGGGCATGGTGCTCCTGTGGGCCCTCCAGGGCCAGGCGGGAGGGGAGAGCAGATCCATGAGCTGGATCCAAACATCCAAACCCAATCTCCAAGCTGGGGTTTCCTGGGCACATTGGGAGGCTCCACAGCCACACAACAGGGGCAAATGGGGATGAAGAGCAAGAGGCCACACTCCTGTTGTCGCTGAGTGAGGTGATGAGTGTCCCCATGGCAGGGCCAGCACAGCCAGTCCCTCCCTTGGGGCAGCTCTGGCACCTCCTGCCCTGACCCTGGCAGATGTTCCTGGGGAAAACAAGCCCTGGTGGGAGAGCTCTGGGCTGCCCTTGTGTGGGGCACAATGGAAATGCCCAGGCTCAGTGCTCAGGTGTTTGGCTCAGGGTGGGTGAAGGCCATGGCTGGGAGGGATCCGTGGCTGCACAGAGCAGAGGGGTCCAGACTTCTGCCTTACACAGAGAAATGGTTCCCCTACAGCTTTTAATGGGATTTGTGCCTGCAGGTCGGAGCTCTAGTGCTATTTCTAGCTTTGCTTCTGACTCACTGATGTGATCTTGAACCAGTTTTTCAGGAGGAGACTGTGATATTTTTTTCTTTTTTTATTTTTTTTTTCTTAAGGAATATGGTTTGAGAGAGTCTGGGCCTGTTTCTGTGGAGATGCTGAGCATCCCCATCTCCTCCTGACTCTGAGAGGTGCAAAAATGAGCTGCAAAGTGGCTCAGACTGAAGATGCTAAATTAGGGATTGGGAAAGGGGATGGTCCCATAGCTGTGTTAGAGTCCATCAGGCCCCTAAACAGAGGTAGTCTGGTTCCTTTCCTCCTCCTGAGGAGCCATTTCCCTCTCTCCAGGCCTGGAATGGAAGATTGGAGCTCTCTGGCCTGTGGAGGTGCTCCTGCCTTGGCACCCGGAGGAGGCAGCGCCTCTATTTTAGTTTTAGCCACTGTGCCACGGTTTTGGAGAGCTGGAAAGCTGTGATTGCAGAGCGAGTTGTCTCCTAACACCCAGCCTCGTGCCCAAGCCTGCAGGCAGCCCATCAGCCCTTTCAAATCTTCCAGAATATCTGCTGGGGGCAATGGGGTGAGGCTCGTGTGCCAGCTGGATGCGACCAAGTGATTAGGAAAAAATGATCTCTCTGGAGCACGATGTTTTATTGGGAAAATTAATCCCTGCAGTGACTGGGTCAAAGTCCTACAGATCTGAACGCTGAGCTATAAGAAGAAAAGGATCTCTGGATTGTCATTATGAGAGTGTGGCACGTGGGTGTATAAATATGGGCATATTTGTGCATAAATACACAGAAGGAGAGAAAAAGACAGAGGAGGAGGAGGTATTTCAGGAAGGACCTTGCTTTGTTATTAGATAATTCCTGGGTCAGCCCTTGGAACTGCTGCCAAAGCCTTTTCCAGAGCTTGCAATATACTTGGGGATGGATCCAAGGGAAGGAGATGTGGATCTTGCCTTGGGAGTGGAAGCATCCTGGGGGTCTGGTGGCATTCAGCTCCTCACACCCCCTGCAAGCAGCAGCTTTGCAGTGTCTCTGCTCCCAGCCCCAGGTCCTGGCTTGTGCCAGTCACAGTTTCTGTGACAGTGCTGGGAAAGCCAAGCAGGGTTGAAGGGATTTGGGTGAGTTGCAGGTGCTGTGCTGCATCGAGTGGCCTTTGGGGTTATTGTTTGTAATGGTTGGGTTTTTAAGTCTCTTGAACTATGGTGACTTTTGGTCCCAGTGTGGTGGCTCCTTTCTGGAGCCAGGGTGGTGTTATCACAGAATCCTGGAATGGTTTGGGTTGGAGAGACCTCAAAGCTCACCTTGTTCCACCCCCTGCCATGGACAGGGACCCTTTCCACTAGCCCAGGCTGCTCCAAGCCCTGTCCAGCCTGGCCTTGGAACCTTTTCTCAAGATCTTTCCCATGAGACCTTATCCCAAGGTCTGCGTCCTTGGGGGTGTTTATCCATGGGAGTTATCCATGGTGGTCACTCATGGGAGCTGGTCAGTCTGCTGCAGGGGTCAAGCAGGCTGAGGAAAGAAGGAGTCAGCCTCAAACCATTTTGGTTTGCTGTGGCTCTTTCCTCAGCCCCTGGCAGTGTTTGACCTTCTCCATGTGACATGCCTTGGTCCCTCCTGTTGGGGACCAGCTGCTGCCCCTGCCAGGAGCCCCAAGGGGGACAAGGGTTACCCCCAAGCATTGGCCACTGCTCTGCCCTTCCCCAGCCCTGTCAGCACCCCTGGCCTCAGTGTCCCTGGGATGTTTCTGCTGCCCAGAATTCACCCCCCTGCTCAGAAATGGGTGCTCCATCCTGCTCCCATCAGGGACAGAGGGCCCAGCCCAGGGGTGAAGCAGCCCTGGGAGCACAGCACTGACTTACACCCGGGGACAAGATCCCCCAGCCCAGTTATGCATGAGGAGAGATAAATCCCTAATTCATGTTTTTCCTCCAGAGAGGGGGTGGTTTGGCTTGTAGGAGCTGCTGGACATTGTGTAACCACGCCAGGTCCACACACATGGACACACCACATCCTCTCCCCAGCCCTGCCTGGCTGTCCTGAGCTTGGGGTTGGTATTCTGGGGTTTGGTTTTTTTGATTATTATTATTTTTTATTTTTTTTTCTGCTGCCTATAAGATGTAATTATCCATTTGCACTTGCACCCTCACTGTTTGAGACTGTGCTCTTGTCCTCCAATGTCATCCCCGAAGCGCGAGGGGAAAAAATGGGTATTGGATCAACCCTGCATGTGGTGCCTAATTTGAGCAAATCAATAGGAAGAGGAAATCCAAGAAGGACTCATCCTAAGGATGCTGGAGCTGAACCTTTTGTTTCCATGGTTACGGGAGAAATGGGACCAGGAATGGAGAGAGGCCTATAAACTGTTAAAGGAGGACTCGTGGGAATTTCAAGTCATTTAACCATGCATTTGCTAGACACAACTTTAGACACCAGCTGGATCTGAATTGCACAGTGTTTATAGAAATTCCTGCTTTATTGACATCTGGGGGGGTGTGGGAAGGGGCTGGGGGCCCCCGAGTCAATAAGGCTGCCTGTTGTATATAGGTATACAGAGCTGTGTACATACATCTCCAAATGAGCATTTGCTGTCTGGTTTATCATCAGTGTATATAATTTATTCTTCACAGAGTATCACAATTTTTGTAAATATCGGCACTAATTAAGAGAAAATAAATATGTATATTATTGAGGAGTTATTTTGATATCAGTTCTGTGGAGGGTGGGAGAGGAAAAGGACAAGTAATTATGTTTTTGATATGTTTTTCTCTACAACTAAACCCTCTGTGAGAAGAGAAAGAAACAGCCTGTACCAGGGGAAATCAGTTTGTGCTCCACCATCAGCCAGGCTGCAGGAGCAGAGTCCCAAAAACCCCTGGGAGGAAGGAGCTGATGGGCCTTGGTGATGTGTACAGCATCCCCATGGGATTTGCTCCAAAAAAGTTCCAGCGGTGACTCCAGCAGAGGGGAAGGGGCTGGAACCTGGTCAAGGTCACATTCCTCATGGCTCCCCACTCCTGCAGCTTGGATATCAGCCACATCCACGCAGGTAACGGGTTGGGTGGTGCTGGGGGTCAGGCTGCTCTTGGAGAACTCGTGGGCAGCCAGTGGATGGCTTTGGAAAGCAAGTGATCCCTCTTGGAAGAGGGAGAAGCAAACAGACAGGGAACGCGCTGGTAGCACATCATCTGTGGGGTTGTATCCGTGGATCTCTGGGAGGAAATGGGGATGGGATCCCTGGGATGACTTCAGCTGTCCTTGCAGAGGAGTGGTTGGTTCATCCAGCCCCAGGGAGCGACTGCAACAATTTTTTCTCTTGATATTTTGAACACCTTGGGGCAGCAAAGGGCAGGGAAGGTGCTTGGGGCACTTGGTTCTTGTGGTTTGGGGTTTTCTTGGTGCCTTTCACAGGCAACGTGGCTGCTCTGGGCTTCCCTTCTCATGGGCAGAACCCACTCTGTGTGCAGAGGATGGAGGGGAAACACAAGGAGAACAAAGAGATTCTCCTTCTGCCATGGTGGGGTGGCCCTGCTCGGCTCTGGGATGTGGCACCCCCTGGTAACCCAGGGATTAGTGCCAAACCTCCTCCTCAACCATCCCTACCACTCATGGAGGAGCCCCTGGTGTGGCTCAGAGTCAGGCCTTGGGTTCGAGTGTCACTGTGTCACCCAGGGGATGTCATGTCCCATTCCATGCCTCAGTTTCCCTGTCTGTAACACAGTTTGCTAAGCTGGACCCAGCAAATCACAAATCTTAATTCAATATTGGGACAGTGAAAATGCAGAAACGGGTGGCTGAACCCATGGACAGCTCTTGTTGGGGGCAGAAGAGGCGTCCAGGAGCAGCTAAATATGAACATTTACGTGTGGAAAACCATTGGAGTGCACAAAAAGTAACAGAAGTGCTTATGAGCAATGCACCCTGAGGGAAGTGCCACACCATTTGCTGCAGAGCTGAGTGGAAGCAATCCCCAAACTGGGCCACTCTGTGCTCCTCAGCCCCCTCTCCAAGCCCCGGAGAGGCTCCAGCTGGCTCTGGCAGATGCCAAACCCTTCCCTTCTTGGTGTCCTCTTGGCTTGTGGGCTCATAAATGTCTAAGCACAAAGTGGTACCAGGAGTTTGCAGCAGAGGCTGCTCTGCACGGGCTCTCTCAGCGATGGCAGCGGAGGCTGCGAGGCAGACTCGGTAATTATTTTAAATTGCCGGGCTGTCAGCGTGCGGCACCGGCCCTGCCGTGCTCCGAGCGGGCAGGAGATGCCCTCAGGGGTGTGCATCCTCCTCCAGCCGGGCTGCGTGGGCTTTTACTCCGTTCAGAGAGGCCAGGAGGGGCTGGGAGAATCACCCAGACAAGGTGGAGACCTCCCCTCTCCCAGGTGCTCTTCGTCCCCCAGTCTGGCACCTCCCCGCCTGTTGGGGAAGATGAAACAGGAAAGTCTTATAAATATGATTGTCTGGCAAAAGATTTTGAGAATATAGAAACTCTAAGCGAGATTGAAATGAAAGCAAGCTTTGAGATTCCTCAGTTACTGAACAACTGGAAAACAATGGTGTGGCCAGCTGAAGGTGATCCCCTTTTGATGGAAAAACACCCTCTGCTTGCAGACAGCTCCAAGGGTCAGAGCAGACCCTGCCAGCTTGGCAGAAGGGGCCCAAAGAGGAGTTTTTAGGGTTTAAAATGTAACCCAGTGTGGTAATGTAATGATTCTTATAGGCTGTATGGAAATGCTATAGGATTTGTATCTTGTACCAGATTGGTTAGTGAGAATTAGAATATTCAGCACAGAAGATGATTTATTTTATTGTAACGAGAACTTTGCTCTCTTAGCTCTTGCCTTTTGCTCTCTTATGCTTTTACTTCTTTACCCTCTCATCCTCTCTCCCCCTCTCTCTCTCAGTCCTGCTCCAGCTGTGGCTGGCAGCTCCCAGCAGGGCCCTGCACCCAGGCCCTTTGCAATAACCCACAAGTTCCCAGCCCTGGCTGCAGAGATCTCTCATCTCCATCTGTCCCGACCGTGCTACCCCCCGATGCTCCAACACCCGCCTGCAGTCCTGGCCCAACCCCGCCAAGCCTGGCTGGTTCTGCTGTGCTCACTGACCTCATTCCTGACACTTTCCTTTCTCTCTGGCAGCCAAAACGCCACAAAACCTCTCCTGCATCCAATCCAGAGCTCACAGAGACCCCCGAGATGGGCATGGCGATGCTCCCCATCATGCCACCACAAAAGTTGCAGGGGTTCTTCTCCCTGCCAAGGGCTCAAGCCCTCCAAATCCTGCTCATTTCCATCGAGGAAGGAGAGGGATTCAAATGCCAACAAAGCACTACCTCTGTTGCTCTCCTGGAAAGCCTGGGATGCTCAAACCCCATTACAGCCCATCGTGTGTGCCTCAGGGACCAGCAGGAATTTTTAGCCCTCCTGACTGCCTGTCAGCAAATCTGCTTCCATTTGGCAAAGTGGGCACTCGGATCATGAAAGCACTTCCTGGGCTGGAGCTGGAGGAGGCCATTAACCGAGATGCTGAGAGTGGGAAATGGAAAATGATGCCAGAGCCAGGGATGCTGCCGCCCTCCCGGTGGTGCTTGGTGCCTGTCTGAGGTGCTGGGGCTCAGGTAGGAGCTGGTGCTGGGTTGAGCCAGCCCTGCTGCAGTGCTGGTGATTTCAAAGAGCCTTAGCCAGGCAGCTGGGTACAAAACATTTGCAAGGGTGGGCGTGTGAAGTGGGGCCCCCACAGTCTATCTTTAGGTAACCTCTAGGCAAAGGTTTGGAGCTTGCACAGCTCCGAGTTGAACATTTATCCTGCAGCTCTGGAAATCAGGCCAGGTCTCTCTTGCTCCTTCCCACTTCCTCCTTGCTCCTTCTTCTCCCTCCTTTGCATTCGTGCTGGGTGTTGAAAATCCTATTCCTGGGAGCAGCTCTCTCATCTGCACCTCAGCACAGTGTCCAGGGTGGGAGAAAGGGGGGTTAGGCAAAGGAGAGCAACATTTGGGTGTATTAAATATGAATCTTTGGGTGTATTAAATATGAATCTGTGCTTTTACAGAGGCAGAAGTGAGTCTGCTGAGGCCCCACATCTACAAAGCATTAGGGCAGACAAATAAGATCCAAGGACTAAAGCCAGCTGTGCCCAAATATTGGAGCTCTCCCAGTGCTGAGGTCCCTTGTCCCAATGTCACCACAATCTCATGGAGAAGGCACTGGTGCCTTCCTCAGCCTGGAGTGCACAGGTCCTGCTTGGACATCTCAGTGCCCTGAGCCTCCCCGTGCTGGGGACAAGCCACAGTGAGGCTGCCTCATCTTTTTAATCTAAAAAAAATAGTGGGACAATCTGGGCCCAGGGGATCTGGGAAGTTTTCCCCAAAGGCTCAGCAGAAGCTTTGCCCCTCTCCTGCTCTCTGTGGCTGCTGCTGCTGGGGCAAAGCTCGCTCACCAGCCTGCCTGGGCCCAGGAGCTGTGGGTGTTGATCCACCCCAGAATTCCATGATGTTCTTACACAGAGGAGTCTCTGGGAGGTTGTTGGTTTAAAGGATGCCTTGCTGAGTTCACAGGGACCCAAGGGCTCTGCAGAGAAACCCCAGGGCTGGCGAGAGCTCAGAGTTTGTTTTGCTGCTGCTTTCATGCAGCCGAAACCCGCTCCTGGCAAGAGCTGTGCTGGGGTTTGGGGAGCTGGGGATGCCAAGGTCACCCTGCTGCTCACATCCCTGTGGAGCCCAGCCTGGCACAGCCCACCACAGCTACCATCATCCCCCAGCACCTCCAGGGCAGGGTCAGGCCCCAGGGATGGGGTGTTACGCAGCGAGAGGGGAAGGTTTGGGGCAGGCAAGGGAAGCAGAACAAATTTCTTATGCCAGGCACCTGCTCCTCACATCCCCATGGAGCCCAGCCTGGCACAGCTGCCATGCCCTCCCTGCTCCCCCAGCACCTCCAGGGCAGGGTCAGGCCCCAGGGATGGGGTTTTACCCAGTGAGAGGGGAAGGTTTGGGGCAGGCAAGGGAAGCAGAACAAATTTGTTGTGCCAGGCACCTGCTCCCTGCCTGGGCAGAAGTGCCAAGGGCAGCGTTTGAGAGCGGAGCCTTTCCTGCTGAGGAGCGGGCTTGTCTTGCACTGTCCTTTTATCCTTGGCTAATTAAAGGCAAATGTCTGCTGAAGGAATGCAGTTCTTCATAGCTGAGCTTTAATAACTAGAAAGTGGCTGCAAATGCTTGGAGGCAGCTGCAGAAATCCTGGGCAGAAATAGCATTTTTATCTTGCAGCTTACCAGCTTTGGCTGCGGGGATAATAAATTCCTGAGTTGTAGAAGGAGGCAACAGAGGATACAGCCCCGTATTGTCCGAGTTTACAAAAGGATCACTTGGATGGATCAGCTAAACTCCCAACTCCTCCCTGAGCAGGACAGCGGGGATGTCATGGCAGGGGATTGGAACAAGGTGGCCTTTCAGGTCCTTTCCATCCCAAACTGTTCTGTGACTCCATGAAGCCATGGTGAGGGGCCACCACTCCCGGGGGTGCTGTGGGGAAGGGCTTGAGTGAATCATGTCCCAGCAAATAAAGGTTTGCTGCTCTCTGGGTGGCTGGTTCTGGATCCAAGTCCTCTCATCCCAAGGAGGGGTCTGCAGGATCCCATCTGGCAGGAGCATCACCCAGCTCCAGCTGTTGCAGGGGAAGGCGAGGGAGGCTGGTCCCATGTCCCACATGTTGGCTGAGGTGTTTAAGATGGATCCTGTGGAGCTCAAAACCAGGCTGGAAGGTGGAAAGCATGACAGAGGCCTTGCTCCACATCAACCACCCAGCTCAGCTCATGCAGAGCAGCAGAGCCTTAACAAGACCTGGCTTTGTGCATTCCTGGTGGAAGGATTCAGGGAAACGAGCTCAGCTGGTCCATGGATGTTGGTGCAAGAGGTGCCACCCTGCAGAGCCACTCAAGGACTTTATTGTCCCCTAAACCTGGTGTCCCATGCCCACACTGGGGTCTGTGGCAGGGCCCACACTGAGCTCCAGCTGTTGCAGGAGCAGGCGAGGGAGGCTGGTCCCATGTCCCACATGTTGGCTGAGATGTTTAAGATGCCTCCTGTGGAGCTCAAAGCCAGGCTGGAAGGTGGAAAGCATGAAGGGAAGATGGATCACAGCTCCTGCTTTCCCCTTGTGCAGCACCTGCTCTCTGCCCCCTGCCAGCCCTGCACGGTGGGAGCTCTCTGCTCCAAGCCTTGTGTTTTATCCCTGTGGGAGGGCAGGGAGAAGGAGCAGGGCTGGAAGTTGAATTTGCAGCTTCAGCTATCTGAAGCCGAGCAGTCTGGCCTGCTGGGGTCACCTGGGGCTCAGGGTGCTCCATGGAGAGACTGGCACCTCACAGGGATGCAGGGATGAGGCTCCCCTTGGCTGTTGGCCTCCCTCCAGCAACTGCACAGATGGCTGCGACTTCTTCCACTTGCAGACTGGTCTGATCCATGCTCTTGAACATTCACATGCTGGTTATTTCCACTCTGTAAAAGGCAGAAGAATTTAACCCTGAAGGACCTCCATCAAATGAGAAAGAAGGATGCTCTGCACTTGTATAACATCTCCCAGCCAGGCAGCCCACAGCACTTTACTCACAAATGTTTTTAAAGGTTTTGGGTTACTGTAATGCCCTGAAACCCTTAAGGATGAAAAAAACCCTCAGAGCAATGGAACATTTGGTATAACAGGGCATAATTTTATGAAGACAGACACCAAAAAAAAGGATGTGGCATCCAATAAGACTGGCAAGGAGCAGGCACAGAGTAACTATTATTATTCTGATGCTGATGTTGCGTGGCTCTTGCACAGTGCTTTTCATTAGGAGCTCTAAAGTGCTTTAGGAAAGAAGAGACTCAGATGTCTGGGCAGTCTGCAGTGATTTCAGCAGAGGGGGGCAGGCAATGGTCTGATGCAGAAGCTCTTACTGCAGCTCACTGGTTGCAGGGCAAGGAGCTCCTCTGCTCAGCTCCTAATGGCATTTTAGTTATTCTTCAGCTTCCAGAAGTCTCCCCGTGCTCCACACAGGGCTGTGCTCCTGACAAACCAGTGCAGAGCTGGGGGACACCCCTCCCCACGAGCATCCCCTCCCCTCCACCCCCAGCATTCCCATTCCACTGCAATGAATGCAGCAAACACGCCAAAATCCAGCATTTCTCATCCCTGCAACAGCATCCTTCCCACGGTGGGAGGAGGCACGAGGTCCCCGGGGGAGGACACTTGGTGCTCCAGCCCTGAGGGGTTTGTGCTGCGCAAGGACGGACACAAAGGGCATCACAGCGCTCCTGGCACAGCTCTGCGGCACAAAGTCTCCTCTGGTGTTCCTCCCCGCCCTGGCCCGGGGCCAGCAGGGAACAGGAGCTGCCCTCCAGCCTGGCCCTGCGGATCCCTGGCCCCGGACACACCGGGGCAGCAGCAGGGTGGGACACCCTCCGGCACCACAGCCCCTCAGCAGCTCCGTCCTTGCATCCCCCGAGGGCAGCGAGGAGCTGCTGGAGTGCCGCAGGCATCTTTTCTGGAAAATCCTTTCCTTAGGATTGTTTCCTCCTGAGAAGCTGAGAGGCCTCAGGAACAAAATGTAAACAATGGTTATCTGCTGCTGTGGAATGCAACAGGTGCATCTGTGATTGGTCTCATGTTGGTTGTTTCTAATTAATGGCCAATCACAGTCCAGCTGGCTCGAACAGAGAGTCTGAGACAGAAGCCTTTGTCATCATTCTTTCCTATTCTATTCTTAGCTAAGCCTTCTGATGAAATCCTTTTCTTCTATTCTTTTAGCGTAGTTTTAATGTAATATATAACATAAAATAATAAATCAAGCCTTCTGAAACATGGAGTCAGATCCTCGTCTCTGCTCTCATCCAAGAGCCCCTGTGAACACGGTCACACTGGAGGAGAGCTGGGTTCCTGCCCTGGCTGCTTGGGAAAGAGCAGAGCCCAGCCCGGGGCGATCCTGGGCCCTGCCGATGTCCAGCCTGCGGGGAGGAAGCAGCCTGGATTTGAAGGGCAGCACTGGAATTGCCCTCTGGGGACTCTCTTGGGGGTTTTGCTGTGAGCTCAGCCTTGGCCTGGCCTCCCCCACCTGAGGCTTTTGGCTGCCTTTGCCATTTGGCTCCTGAAAGACTGGAAAATTGCTCTGGTTGGAGGGGGTTATCCCAGACCAGGCCACATTGAATGTGCAGGACACATTCCTGTATGCAGGGACGTGGAAATACCCCCATTAAATCCCAGTAAACACTGCTTTGAGATCCCTCCATTCCCTAGTTCAGTGTAGTGATGCTGCTGAAGGGGAAAACAACCCATGGGTTTAGCTCAAGTGGTTCCCTGTGGGATAGGGGCACTGTGGCCATGGTGGGAATTGTCACAACAATCCCTGTCAGCTCCAGAAAGAGAAGCCAAGACACCTTTGGCCAGAGCAGAGGCATTGCTGTGGATAAGTGGGATTGCAGTGGGGTGCCCTGCTGGTGGGAAAGTGTGAAAAACGCCAATCACTTGGTTTTAAAAATTTAAAAGTTTAATAGTAATAAAATGGCTATGAAAATAGTAATACAATTAGAGTAATAATAATTTGGACAATTTGAATTAGGACAATAAGAGACAATAGAAACAAAGAGTTATGGACAGTCCAGTTACCTTTTTCTGGGCAGCATGAGCCCAAAAAAGGAGCCACGTTAACAGAGGATTAACCCTTAAAAACAACAGCCTGTTGCATATTCATACACCTCATCCATGATGCATAAATTCCATTCAAACACAGGATTCTGTCTGAGCAGTGTCAGCTTCTTCCTCTGAATCCTAACAGCACCTTCAAGGTGGGCAGAAGTTCGTTTCTCATGATAATGGAGCAATAAATTCTCTTTCTCTGAAAGATTCAGGCGTCCTGTGGCTGATATCTCAGTGCAAGTCCTTTCTTTACAAAAAAAAATATCATACATAGCATAGTTTCTATTTCAACATTTTTGATAATCTAAAGCTAGATTTAACACACTACTTAAGAGAATTAATACAGCATTATTTTCTAACACAACACATATAATATTCATTTTCATATTTGCGAAAAGCCAATCATAAAATACGCATTTTTCACAGAAAGGGTTTGCTCAGGTGGGCTCTCCCTGGCAGGGGCTTAGGGAAGGCTCGATTTGGCTCTGCTGTGAGATGGAGGCTCCCAGGAACTCCTCCTCTCCCTCCCCAGGCGCATCCCAGCAACTCTCCCCTCTTGTTACAGACATCTTTTATGGAAAATCCTTTCCTCAGGATTTTTCCTCCTGAGAAGCTGAGAGGCCTCAGGAACAAAGTGTAAACAATGGTTATCTGCTGCTGTGGAACGCAACAGGTGCATCTGTGATTGGCCCATGTTGGTTGTTTCTAATTAATGGCCAATCACAGTCAGCTGGCTTGGACTCGCTGTCCAAGCCACAAGCTTTTGTTATCATTCTTTCTTTTTCTATTCTTAGCCAGCCTTCTGATGAAATCCTTTCTTCTATTCTTTTAGTATAGTTTTAAAATAATATATATATCTCATAAAATGATAAATCAAGCCTTCTGAAACATGGAGTCAGATCCTCATCTCTTCCCTCATCCTGGGATCCCTGTGAACATGGTCACACCCTCCCTCCCCAGCAGCATCCCAGGAACTCTCCCTCTCCCTCCCCGGCAGAGGCACCGGCTCTCACAACGCTGCAGCTCCACGAGGATCAGCCACTCATTTGCCATAAATAGAAAACGGGGGGAATGTGTTTTAGTGTATGAAATGTACCCCGGGAGGCCGCTGATGCACGGGAAGATGAGCGTGTCCTATCGATCCCCATCCTCAGCCCACTCCCTCCTCCCTCCCAGCACAGGGACCCGCCTGCCCTGTGCTGACCCCGGGGCCAGGCCCTGTGCTGGGAGAGGGGATTTATCACCCTGGTGGTGTTCCTGGGGAGGGAGGAGCCCTGGAGGTACCGGGCTGGTCCCCCGGGCACGGCTGATGCTCATGGAAGCGTCCCCAGGAGGAACTCTCCATCGGTCTCGGTGTTGGGAGCCCCGTCACGGTCAGCAGAGAGAAACTCCTCCGCATGATTCATCCGGCTTAATTTAGCCATTTGCCTCGGGGTAAGAGGAGGAAAGCCTGAAAAGAACCTGGTTTTTTGTGTTTGTGGTGGAAGGAGTCAGGGAAACAAGCCCAGATGGACCAGAGATGCCCACTCATGATGCAAGGGGTGGCACTCAGATTTCCAGGACACCAGTGCCTGGAAAACCCTTATTGAGACCTAACTGTGTGGGGTGGCATGACTTTGATAGGTGTCCAGACAGAGCAGAGCTGGAATGTGGAGTTTCTCTGCCTGTAACTGCTCCCCACCACCAGCTCCATGCATGGATCCATATTTCACAGTGGAGCTGTGAGGACATTCCCTCCACACTCTCAGCCAGTGCCTTTCATGCCCACAGAGAAGAGAGGAGACCCCTCTGGATGCTCCTTTCTGGAGCCTTTGGCTCTTGGAATCTCTGCTGATCAGAGTGACCCCGAGATATGTACAAGTCTCTTTTCTCAGCCTGGCAATCAAAGAAGGAGTCAGAGCTCTTAATTTCTCGGTCTCAAGGTTGTTTATTGTTCCTTATCTATAAAATTCTTTCTCCTGTCCCGCCGAGGTCTGCTCAGCAGGTCAGACAGAGGCACTCTGCCTGCTCCCAGGGCAGTGTTATCTTTTTATACTAAAAACTACGTGTACAATATTTACAATGACTTTCCAACACCTATCACCTATGTTAGACAGTGAGCTTCTACTCTAAACCAATCTAAAAGTGCCAACATCACAGCAGAAGATGGAGGCCAAGAAGAAGAAGGAGAAAGGCTGGACATGCCCAGATTTCTCCATCTTGCCCCCTGAACCCCCATTCTAAAAACCCCCAAAATCTATTTTTCACCCTGTGATAAATTCACTATCATTCTACTTAAACTTTCATGGCTTGTAATTCTTCATATAAAGGTTGGTAATTGTTTTTTCCAAGGGGTAAATCAAAGGCACAGGGGTCTGGGGCTCTGTGCCAAGGTCTCTGAGCCCCCTGGACAGGGGCTTGAGTCCTCCAGGGCAAGCAGAGGCATTTCCTGGGTTCCCACATTTGGTGTGCAGGGTTGAGCTTTCCTGGCCGCCCGGGCTCCCTCTGGCCATGCTCTGACCCCAGAGAGCTCCTGCCAGGGCAGGACGAGCTGAATGGGCAACCAGCACAGCACTGCAGGTGACCCCAGCAGGCCAGACTGCTCGGCTTCAGATAGCTGAAGCTGCAAATTCAACTTCCAGCCCTGCTCCTTCTCCCTGCCCTCCCACAGGGATAAAACACAAGGCTTGGAGCAGAGAGCTCCCACCGTGCAGGGCTGGCAGGGGGCAGAGAGCAGGTGCTGCACAAGGGGAAAGCAGGAGCTGTGATCCATCTTCCCTTCATGCTTTCCACCTTCCAGCCTGGCTTTGAGCTCCACAGGAGGCATCTTAAACATCTCAGCCAACATGTGGGACACGGGACCAGCCTCCCTCACCTGCCCCTGCAACAGCTGGAGCTGGTTGTGGGCCCTGCCACAGGCCCCAGTGTGGGCATGGGACACCAGGTTTAGGGGACAATAAAGTCCTTGAGTGGCTCTGCAGGGTGGCACCTCTTGCACCAACATCCATGGACCAGCTGAGCTCATTTCCCTGAATCCTTCCACCAGGAATGCACAAAGCCAGGTCTTGTTAAGGCTTTGCTGCTCTGCATGAGCTGAGCTGGGTGGTTGATGTGGAACAAGGCCTCTGTCTGTCTGTCTGTCTGCTGCCCATGATGTGCTCCTGGCAGCAAGGCCTGTGAAGCTCTCCTGGGAATGTCCCCATGTGTGAGAGATGAAGGGATGAGTCAAGGGCTCCGTGTTCCCATCTTTCCCCACCCCAGAGTCATCATCTTCTCGTATCCTCGAGTCATCCCTGCTCGGAGCAGCGTTTCTGGTGCTGGAGGAACCCAGAGGAGCCCCAAGGTCCCACCCATGGCAGTGTGAGGGTCTCCAGGGCTTTGGGACAGCTCAGGGCTGCATCTTCAGGGCTGCTGAGCTTGTTCATCTCCAAGAACACAGCTCAGACAGCCTTTGGTTCCCAGCACCCTTCTGGTATTCCAACCCTGCACATGTCCCTGGACTGACTCCAGTTTTATGCCTGATGAGGCTCAGGCCTTACGCTGGCAGTTAATGGACCTTAAAATACCTGGAGATCCTGGCCCTGCTTCCCTGGCTTCACCCAGGCTGGAGTTCTGCTGCAGGGGAGTGATGGTGGGGGTGTGGGTGCCCAAATCCCCTGGGATTGGGGATGCTGTTCCCTTGGGTCCCCTGGGAGTGGGGAGGCTCATCCCTCTGATCCCATGGGAGAGCCCAGGCTGTCCCTGGAGGTGAATATCTTGCTCACATTTCCACACAGACTCCTAAGCAGGAGCCACAGGGTGTCCTGTCTCAGGGTATCCCATTCCCTGTGTAGGAGTGATGGGGGGTAGGACGGTGGGGGTGGACAGAGACGAGAGATCTCTGCAGCCAGGGCTGGGAACTTGTGGGTTATTGCAAAGGGCCTGGGTGCAGGGCCCTGCTGGGAGCTGCCAGCCACAGCTGGAGCAGGACTGAGAGAAGAGAGGGGGAGAGAGGATGAGAGGGAAAGAGAGCAAAGGGGTAAGAGTGCGACGTTCCCGTTACAATACCATAAATCTTCTTCTGTGTTGAATATTCTAATTCTCACTAACCAATCTAGTACAAGATACAAATCCTACAGCATTTCCATACAGCCTATAAGAATCATTACATTACCACACTGGGTTACACTTTAAACCCTAAAAACTCCTCTTTGGGCCCCTTCTGCCAAGCCAGTAGGGTCTGCTCTGACCCTTGGGCCTGTCTGCAAGCAGAGGGTGTTGTTCCATCAAAAGGGGATCACCTTCAGCTGGCCACACCATTGTTTTCCAGTTGTTCAGTAACAAAGGTATCTCAGAGCTTGCTTTCATTTCAATCTCACTTATAGTTCCCATATTCTCAAAATCTTTTGCCAGACAATCATATTTATAAGGCTTTCCTGTTTCATCTTCCCCAACACCCTGCTCCCAGAATATTGCCTGTATGCCCATGGGATTTGCCTCATGGCCACACCTTCCCAAGCCAGGGTGCGTCCTCTCCACCAGATCTGTCTACAAGAGGATTTCTGCGTGCAACAGAGGAGGAAAAGTCCTTGCAAGGGATCTGGTGAGACATCTGCAGGGAAATCAGGGTGAACCCAAGAGTCTCAGGAATGAAGAATTTCCTTCTCAGCATGCCCTGGTGATGTTTCCACCCTGGAGCAAAGCCAGTCACTTTTAGTGACTTCCTGCTTAGGTCTTAAAAGCATTGGGAAGGATTGGCAGATTTTCAATGGCCTTGGGAGAGACAAGAAGTCTCATATGGTTCTTCTTCCTATTGATCCAGCCCTCCAGATAAGACTTTCCTTCAAGACTATTGCCTTGGCTGTCCATTTTTCCTCCCAAAGCCTCCTGCAAGGACGTGGCTCCAGCGGTTCTGCTCACGCTCTTTCCATCAATAAAGGATGAGGATTGATCAACCCCTTCCCTCCACCCCCAGCCCTCTCACTCCTGACCATTTCTTGGTTAAATGGAAGAGGCTCCAACCTCTCTGAGGTGATACCAGGGTGCAATTCCCCTTGGGACACAGTGGGAATGCTTAAGAATCAGGAAAATCTCTCCTTCCCCTTTGTTCTTTCCGTGGCTGTGACATGGGGCTGGTTTTACCCTTGCTCTCTCACCCTCCCGTGGGATCCCATTCCTCCCTGGAGTGGGATGAGGAGGTGCCAGTGGGATGGATGTGCTCTCCCTGGGGTCCCCCCTGCTGGAACTCAGCCAGAGTTGGGGGTACACAAAGGCAGGAAAGGATATTCTGACTGTTTTCTTCCCCCTGGGCAAGTTCCTTTTGCACAATCCTCCAAAAATAAAAGGATTCAGTGTCCTGGGAGGCTTTAAAACCCCATCCCTGCAGCAAGTCCCAGCCTTTCCTGGGCTGTGTCCCCCCATCAGCCCCTGCCAGGTGTGCTTGGAGGAGGACAGGGCCAGGCCAGCAGCCCCAGAGTCTGTGCCCTGTCCCCTACGTCAGCCTTGTATCTCTCACCATGGTTCATGTGCTGCATCTTCCTATTTAGAGGAAATCTATAAAACCACTTAGTACAGAGTGAACCCTCCCAGGCCTTCTGTGGACAATTGATCAGCCAAGGCTTTCAGCTCCCTGATTTCTTTTTTTTTTTTTTTTCTGTCTTTTTCTCTGTTTTTGTGGAGCCACCTGGGCTCCCCTCGGGCTCCATCCCGCCCCAGGTTTTGTGCAGTGGTACAAAGGCCCACAGCTCCTGTCCCTGTGCCCATCAGTCCCAGGATTTTGGAGACAGCTGGAGCCTGCTCAGCAGCCAAGGTCCCATGGAATGGGAATCTCAGCTGCTGCTGGGCTCTGGAGCACCTGATGCCATCTCTGGGCCCAGAGGGGATGGGGTGACCCCATGGGGTGCCTCAATCCACACAGGCTGGTCCAATCTCCCCAGTGCACCAACCTTTCCCTCCCTCTTCATTTCCAGAGGTAGAAGGACAGCCAAGAGCTGGGAACCACTCCCTGCTGCCCAGCACTTCGGTGCTTAGTCCATCTTCACTCTCTCCTTCTCCTTGGGCAGCTCCAAAATCTCTGTGGGGAGTGGAATAAGCCAAGAAGGCAAAGCCCACTGTGCCCCAAATGTTGGAGATGTTGCCACCAGCCTCAGATGGAGGACCAAACCCTGCCCAGACAGCCTGAACCTGCACCTACACCCAGGAAACCTCCACATCTGGCTGGGAGCTGCCACAGCTGCTTCAGCCACAGGGGCTGGTGCAGAGATTTGTGCCATCCCTGAGCAGGGAATTGGGAAAATGTTTATTTTTGTTCACAGAAAAATGATGACTCATTGACTCCAAGGCTTTTGTTGCTGTTGCTGTTGTGGGAAACATATTGTTTTGATGAATATCTTGGCTTGGGAATGGAGATGAGGAAAAAAGATTTGAAGTTATCAAAGCATCCCATTGGGAAAACAAAATCTCTTTTGTTTCAGATGTTAAGTTGGTTGAGAAAAGGCTTTTAAAAGGTTAAACTGAGTTAAGAGCTTGGCTTAAGAGCAACAGTCATTCAAATACTCAAACTGCGAATTGCTTTGGTGTCCCAAAGTCTTCATTTACTCTGATTCCAGAGGAGGAAGCCAAAGAGTCCCCAGAGGTGGGAAAGCTGCTGCATGGAATCCCAGAATGGTTTGTGTTGGAAGGAACCTTAAAACTCATCTCGTTCCACCCCAGCCATGGCAGGGACACCTTCCACTGTCCCAGGTTGCTCCAAGCCCTGTCCAGCCTGGCCTTGGGCACGGCCAGGGATCCAGGGGCAGCCACAGCTGCTCTGGGCACCCTGTGCCAGGGCCTGCCCATCCTCATAGGGAACAATTCCTTCCCAATATCCCATCTAAACCTACTGTCTTTCAGTTAAAAATCATTCCCTCTTGTTTCCAGACCAGAAGTTGTCTTTAAGAAAGGATTATAGGGTTATTATTAGGATTATAGCTCTGTCGAGGTACCTTGGACCTGGTATTTATCCAAGGATGGCCCCAAAGCCTCTGCAGTGATGGATCTCAGGGGGGGCATAGGCAGGGTGTGCTGGAGCTGCCTGGTCCCTGCTCAGGGTCTGGGACACCCCACCAGGCTGTGGAGCAAGAGCACAACCCCTCCTGGAGTTGTTTTTTTGACCTTTGACGGGAGGATGATGAAGGAATTTGCAACCAGAGCGGGGAGGAGGACCAAGAGCACCACAAACACATTTTCAATGTGCTGGTGCAAGGACACACGGAAGAGTGAAGAGCACTTGGTACATTTAAAATTGCTCTTGCAAAACCCCTGGTCCTGGTGAAACCCACTGAAATGCCCAGGAGGAAAGTGCTCAGAGTTCCAGCAGCTGAGCACGTCCCCAGAGGGGACTCAAAGCAGAGCCCTGGGGAGATGTGGAGGTGTGGGGACAAGGTGGCTGAGGGACACATCAACTTAGGACCAGGAGTCCCCATCTCTGCAGCTACAGTGGCAATAATTGCTCCAACAGCTATTTGATGTCTTGGTTTGAAAAGCCAGGTGTCTGCTAAGGAGGGCAGGAGCCTTCCTTGAAATGGAAAATGTAAACCCTCTCCCTCCAAATTATTATAATTTTGAAATTAAGGGGCTCTCAGGCAAAGGTATGGCAGTAGGAATAACAGTTCTTTATTAGGAAAATTAAAATTACAAATGCAATAGTACAAAAAAGAAAACAAACCAGTGCCAGAGTCAGAGCAGGCCCTGCCCCCCTGTGTGTCAGGGGGTGGCACAGCCCCATCCCATGGGGGCTCAGCCCTCCTGCAGTGCCAGCTGTGCTGCTGCTGGAGCAGGGATCCTGCACAAGGGGGGAGTTTTCCTCTGCAGCTCCAGGGCTGCTGCAGATGGGCCTGGGCTCCCTCTGGCAATGCAGGGCAGCAGAAAGCTGCTCCTCTGGCAATGCAGGGGGCAAAGGCTGCTGTGCTGCTCCAGGCTCAGATTGGATCCAGGTAGGAATGCTTGGCTCCTCCCCTGGGCGCAGCATCTCCCCATGGGATGCTGGAATTGGATCAGCCCTGCAGGGACACTCAGTGGCCATGGACAGCAGAGATCTCCTGGAGGGAGGATTGGCTGGGGGACTGATAAAGAAAAAACTGCCCAATGACCAGGAGAGAACTGCCCCATGTCTGACAGATGGGGATAGAATGCACACCCCCATTTCTAACCTAAGACTTTTGGGAAGTCACTGAAGTGATGCTGAAGCAGGAGAAGATGCAGCCACTCAGCAGCTGCCCAGGGTTGTGCTGTTCTCCTCCACACTGACAACAAAACCAACAGAAACCCACTGCTGGGACAGGGTTTGTCCCTGGAGGCATTCCTGATTCCTGCAGTGAGCTCCCAGCTGTTCCCAATCCACTGGGATTAGGTAAATAACTCGTGTCCAGGCTGGATGCTGCACTGGGAGCTGGGAGCAGGCCCAGGATCACATGTCTTCGTTTTAATGTCAGATGTTGTTTTCTTGTTTTCCAGGTGGAGAGCAGAGCGCAGGGAGCTGCAGACCAGAGGAATTTGCTGATCTTTTTTTTTGGCAATCATAAATTCGAGTGAAATTCCACTGAGGTTTTGAGCCAGGGGAAGGCAGCAGAGGAGAGGGAGGAGAGTTGAACCATGTCCTTTGGATACTCCTGTATCCTACCGTGGAAATGCTTTCCCTTCTGAACTGCCTTTTTCCCTTTTTTATTTTTATTTTTTAGTTTGGAAGGGCAGAAAGGCTTGGAGATTTGCTCCTTATGGAGATATAAATCAGTTTTTCCACCATGGAGCTCACTTATCCCTTCCCCAGTGCACACAGAGAGCCAAAAAAATACCCCCACAGCATCTGCCACCCTCCCTGTACTCCATCCCCAGCTCATCCCCCTCTCCACCGTGCTGCTCCCCGAGCCCCAGGCTCTGCTCAGGTTCATCCTCCCCAACTTCAGCTCTAGACATCTTGGAGCTATTTAAATATTTACAGCAGACGGTGGTAAAAAAGATTGAAACATGAATTATTCACAGCCTCGCTTTTATCCTGGCAGGGGCTGTTGTGTTGGGCAGGGAGGATTCCTCTGCCAAGGGTGCTCGGGAATGCGGGGAGGGAGGCAGGGGCTGCGCTGGGCGAGGGGAAACCGGGTGGGCACAGTCAGGGCACGGTGAGAGAGACCTGGCACCAGTGAGATGGACCTGGCACCAGTGAGATGGACCTGGCACCGGTGAGATGGACCTGGCACCGGTGCCAGGGGGGTTTTTCCCTCCTGCCGTGCCTCGGTGCCGGGGATGGAGCCGGGCAGGAGATGCTGGAGCAGCATCAGAGGAGTCCGGCTGTGGCAGAGCCGCTGGCACGGGGCAAACCCTGCCCCAGGCTTGTCCCTGTGGCCATCAGTGAGGAGGTGACTCCTGAGGGGTTGATCTGTGACCGTGTTCACAGGGGTCCGAGATGAGGGAAGAGACGACGATCTGACTCCATGTTTCAGAAGGCTTGATTTATTATTTTATGATATATATTATATTAAAAGTATACTAAAAGAATAGAAGAAAGGATTTCATCAGAAGGCTAGCTAAGAATAGAATAAGAAAGAATTATAACAAAGGCTCGTGTCTAGGACAGAGAGTCTGAGATAGCCGGACTGTGATTGGCCATTAATTAGAAACAACCACATGAGACCAATCACAGATGCACCTGTTGCATTCCACAGCAGCAGATAACCATTGTTTGCATTTTGTTCCTGAGGCCTCTCAGCTTCTCAGGAGGAAAAATCCTAAGGAAAGGATTTTTCATAAAAGATGTCAGTGACATTGATCCCCATGGCTTTGGGCATCCCTGGCGCCAGGTGAGCTTGGAGCTCATCTGTGTGGCTGGAAATGTTTCTGCAGGTAACGCTGTGCTGAGAAGATGCTGCGGGTCCCTTCTCTTCCTGCTCACTCCCGAGCAGTTTTTTCGCAGAAAACATCACACAACACCCTGCGAGACACGAGACACTTTTTTTCTGGGTCCCCAAGGGCTTCAGTTACACCCTTGAGGCAGAAATAAGTGTTCCAGATCTCGGCTGCAGGAGGGGGCTGAAAAATCCTGCGTGCCTCTCAGTGCCTGGCAGCCTCTCCCTGGCAGGGCTGACTCCCACCAGCCTGCAGATGGATTTTGGCACCATTTCGGATCCCGAGAGGAGCAGGTGACACAAACTGGAGTTTTGGGAGGGGAGGAGTGGGGGTGAGATGCACTGGAGGAGAAAACCCACAGTCCTGCATCTCCTCTCCCTGCTCTCAAACTGGTGCCATCCCAATAAAGCCGAGCTTGGGGCCAGTCTGACCAGTAGGGCAGAACCCAGAAGTGTTGGGAAGGATGAAAGTTTGACAAGGAAAGTCTCACAGATATGTGTGCTTAGCAGAAAGATTTTTAAATGTAGAGTCTGAAGAAGGAATAGAGATGGAAGCAAGTTTTGATAGAGAAGAAACGAATTGCTGAGCCAGTCTTACTGGATAACCAAGGAGGCAAAGGGTGTGTTAGTTAGAAGGGGTTTTTATGGCTTAGAGCAAAGGATAAACCCACCCCAAACAAGAAGATGTTTTTACCAAGCAGAAAGATAGCACAGGCAAACAAGTCAGCGAAGCTGCAAGTAGAAAAAAGGTCTCAGAATTTTCCCCTGCAAGAAAACAGAAAAACAACTTCTAGCTTAAACTGTAATGTACTGACTTTTAGTGACTGGAGAAGAGTAACATGAATATGGTAATTACAGTAGTTATGATAGGCTATAGATAAAAGTTAAGGTATAGATTGGTTCTGCTGTGTTAAGATGCTCAGGAAAGAAAAGTATATAATGCATTGTAACCAAAAGAGATGATGGGCAGAGATGATGGGCCAACCCCCAGAGAGGGTCCAGCACCTCCATGGATGATCCAACATCTCCATGGATGATCCAACTCTCCATGGATGATCCAACATCTCCGTGGATGATCCAAAATCTCCATGAATGATCCAGCATCTCCATGGAAGGTCCAGCACCTCCATGGATAGTCTAGCATCTCCATGGATGATCCAACATCTCCATGGATTGTCTAACATCTGCATGGATGGTCCAGAATGTCCATCATTCCCTTTCACCCTCTGAGTGAAGCCGTGGGGACTGATTTTCTTTTCTCCTGAAAATACATCCAAATCAACCGTACTGTGTGGAGGCTGAGTGCTGTAACCGTGTTCCACTGGGAATATAAACCCTCCTGGCATTCAGGAAAAGTGGATTTTGAAATGCTGGGGAATATGGTCACAGGACATCAGAAATGTGGCACAGGTGAGATGGGTGCTGAGCAAAGCCAGGGGAGGTTCAGAGAGCCATATTATCTTGCACGTGAATTTCATTATTTCACCATTTCAGGAATTATTGGGAATGAGGAATGCGGAGTGGGGAATGGGAATGGGGAATGGGAAGGGAGGAGGCTGCAGCCCTGGATCTCTGGGGTCAAACTGCAAGTCCACCTTCATCACCCTTTCCTTCCTCTTTTCTATCCAGTTCCTAGATTTTCACCCAGATTTTTACCCCACCAGCAGCAAAAGCTGCTCATTTGCATTATCAGGGGATCTGGAGCCTTCCCCAGCCCTGGGTTAGTTGGGCACCTGAGGAATGAGGCAATAATCTGGTGAGCATCTCCACCTGCCTGAGGTTGGGAAAGGACCTTTGGCAAAAGGGAAACCAGTTTGGGAGCATCCCTTGGGGCTTCTGGTCTTACTGGGACAGCCAGGAATGTGCTGGTCGCAGGGTGGAGCAAGTGAGTGAGGCCAGGCCGAGCTTAGAGGGAGGAAGGGTCAGGTTTAGGCGGTTAAAATGATAAAATTTAAAAACTCAAAATTTTAAAATATAAAAATTTAAAACATAAAAATTAAAAAAATTTAAAAATATTTTTAAATAGAAATTTAAAAATATAAATTCAAATATTTTAAAATACAAATTAAAAAAATAATTTTTTTTAGGAATAAAAGGCAGGATGTGAGTGTGGGATGCGCGCGTCTCCGGCAGCGGTGCTGGGGATGTTGTGACAGATCCCTGGCAGCTCCTGTCTCATCCTCCTCCCCTGCGGGGTGCCGGGAGGGGGAAGGAGGATTGTTAATGGAAGGGATGAGGAGAGGTGGGCTCCCGTGGGCTGGTTTGTTTTACACCAGTGAATTTCACTGTCTCGTTTCAGGGCATCCACCGTGGAGCTGGGGGCGGTGCTGCCTGCGGAGCTGGAGGGAGCAGAGGAGGGCTGGGGGGCTGGAAGGGAAGGCTGGGGGCAGCAGGGAGGAACCAGCCCCTCAGGAGGCAGTTAGGTAAAATACTTAAATTTTTCTTGTTTCAAATGCCTCTTTTAAAATACTTTACCCCAGGAGGGAGAAAACAGCCCCTCAGAAGCCACCTGCTGTTAGGTAAAATACTTAAATTTTTCTTTTTTTCAGATGCTTCTTTTAAAATATTTTAGCCCAGGGTAAAATATTTTTCCCCAGCAGGGAGAAACCAGCCCCTCCAGAGCCACCTGCAGTTAGGTAAAATACTTAAATTTTTCTTTCTTCAGGTGCTTCTTTTAAAATATTTTACCCCAGGAAGGCTGTGGGGTGGAAAGGCCACTGGGGTGATGGATCTATCAGTGCTCAAGTATTGCCCTGTTTTTTAAAAGTTTTTCTAAGCCTTCTGATGTTCACATTATTGTAATGAACTTTCTCACACACTTTCTGTAAATAACTTATTGATTAGTATTCTTTTATGGAGGAGGAGAAATTTGATGGACTGTTGGTTTGTCCAGTGTCATTGGAGAGGTGGCACTGTCACCCTCCAATCCAGAGTCACTTCTAGAAATCTATAAATGTTGGAGTCAAAAATTAAACACCTTCTTTTTTACCTTAAAAAGTCCAGTATCTGTGTCATTTTATTTTGTGTCCTAAAGCAACACCGAAGATCTCCTGAGGATTTATCCACGTTAAAGTGCCACCTCTCCAGCCCAAGGCACCACACAAAGGGGCTGAGTGAGTGAGGTTCCCCATTTTCCCCCAAAGAGGGTAAATTTTACAGAGGATCCTTGTCCCACCTTCACTGCCAGGAGCAGCTGTTGAAAGGGGCAGGCTTTAAACATGACACGGGGATGGAAAAGGAGGGAAGGGCTGAATGTGAAATCCAAAGCTGTGTTTCGTGTCAGGTACAAACAGGCAACGTGTGTATTTGTGATTGTGAGATGTGTGGAGACCGACCATGGGACAGCTGTGAATTCTAATAATAACTGAGAAAAGTAAGGCATGGAAGAAGGGCTTTGAACCCATCTTCTGTTTGCAATTAACGTTAGTTGATTTAAGAGCATTGGAATTAAAGTGTTAAGGATGTTGCTTTTTGCTTTTAAAGAGTTCTGCACTAATAACATTTTGAAGTATAATTTTAGAATATTGCTTGCATCCTTGAAACTATAGCTTTGGAATATATATAAAGGAAATATGCTTATCTCATGCCTTAATAAAGCAGAGAAAGACAGCTTGAGAAAGGAAGATGAACATCAACTCAAGGATTTATAGTTTCGACCAAGGGAAGCTGGACATCACTGTTATGAGATTTATAGTCTTTGCAATTAAAAGGTGGACCCACATCTGGGGAGCTGGACCTCACCAGATGGGATTCTTCTTCCTTCTTTCGGAAACCAGACCCCCACCATCTGGGGATACTCCTTTTGGGACACATCCTGAGAAAAACTAAATCACAATAGTGTATAGAAATGTGATGTAAAAATTGGGAATAGAAACTGCTGATGAGTAAAAATTGGAATAGAAACTGCTGAGAAAGCTGATGAGTACCCCTATAAATACCTGTAAGCCTCAACTCTCAGTGTGCAGTTGGAGGGAAAACTTCCCCCACTGTACCCAGCGCTGTGTTGCTCACACTTTACCATATTAATTAATAAATGGATTGCTGCTTGAATATTGGCCTAGGCAAGCTTCTTACTCATAACATGAAGGAAGGTGGAGGGGCTCCGTGTGTCAGGACTTTTCCCATCACTTGTGCCCATCGGAGCGCGCCCAGCCGGGGCTGACGGAGCGGGATGTGACAGCTCATCACGAGGATGAGCCCAGCTCGGGGACTTCTCTCGGCTTTTGCATCACAAAATGGCGCTTGGGGAAAGAAAACAGCATTTTGGGAGAAGGCTGGAAAGCCTCGTCTCCACTGAGACCCTTCCTGAGCTGGATCTTTGCCCTTTGCATCCAGCCTCCATCATGGGAGGGAGCTCCAGAGAGACCCCTGAGCTCTGCAGCAGCAGAAAAGTGAGGGTTTGGAGAAATTTGAGGGGAAAATGGGACCTTTCCAGCTCCTGCAGCACCCAAATAATACATGTTTCAAGTTTTTATGCTTCTGAAAAAGAACTTCTGCATATGCACTGAGTAGAAGCCAGTGAAAGCTCATGCATAGTTATCTTTTTTAAACTACAGAACACAAAGTATTATATTATATGGTTATATTTTATATATATATAATTATTTTATATATATTTATTATTATAAATATTTTTAATTTTGTTTATTTTAAATTTAGATTTATTTTATAATTATTATGTCATTATTTTATATATATTATGATATATAATTATATATTATATATAATATAACTATATATATATAAATATATATATATTATATATATTATATAGTTATATTTTAAAAGACAAAGTCTAGCCCTTTTCACTTCAGTTGGTGTTAACACATGAACTTAATGATAGTTTATGTGGTTGACATTGAAATATTTCTCAGAAGTTAACGTTAAGGAAAGATAAAGATGCAAACTGGAGAGCTTTGTATTAAAAAAAAATTAAAAGTGCATACATTTTGGGGGAAAGAAAATCAGAAATATCATGCATATCTATAAAGCATACCTAAGTCTGTCAAAAATTTTTTAAACTCCTGTGCAGTCAAAGTGTGGAGTTTAAACAATTGAAGAGGAATAGATCCATCTGGGAAAGTGTTAAGAAAAGAGCTGTGTTGAATTCTCCATCCCAGCTGCACACAAGGCTGACCCAGAGTCTCCTGGGGGTCTCCCAGTTTTAGCCACTTCAAAGGCATAGTGCAATTGTCTTGGTTTGGAAAGACAGGTTCTTGCTAAAGAAGGCAGGAGCCTCTCTTGAAATGGAGAACGTAAAACTCTCTCTACCTTTCTGAATTGCTATAAATTTGAAATTAAGGGGCTCTCAGGCAAAAATATGGGAGCAGGAAGTAACAGTTCTTTAATGGGGAAAGGAAAAAAAATAAAAGGATAAAATAAACAATGCAGTACACTAGAACAACACTGACAGAGTCAGAAGTCGACACGCTGTGGGTCAGGGTGTTGGTGGCAGTCTGATTGGAAATGTGGCTGCAGTCTTTTTGAAGTATCAGGTGTGGTTCTGTTGGAGCAAGGGGGTTCTGCAGAGAAGGATGTATTTTTCTCCTGAAGATTTAGTGGAAGAAGAGACAGCTGCTGTTCCTCTGGGCAATCCAGTGGAGAAAGCCGTGCTGGTGTCTCAAAAACTTCTGGATTATATCCGGGTAGGAATGCTTGGCTCCTCCCTCTGGGCTCACATCTCCCAATGGGATGCTGTAGTTCTTATCAGCCATGCAGTGACATCCAATGGCTGTTATCAGCAAGTGTCCCCTCCCAAGGGAGGAGTGATTGTGATCACTCAGAGAGAGATAAGGCAAACTGCCCACTTGACAAAAGATAATCTGCCATACAGATGGTAATGGAAAACATCTTGCATGGCAATCTTCAACAGTAATATTTCAGAATAAGTCTATCACCAAGAGCCCCCTCTGCCCCTGCTCCAGAAAACCCCAGCATGGGACAATTCTGGCTTTCCACCCCAGAGTGAATCCCAGACTTTTAGAGGAACAAATTTAGATTTGAGGTTCAGCACATGAAAGAGCTGTGAATCAGCGCCTTACTGCAGCACCTGAGAGCTGGTGCCAGATCCCTGGGACATTTTGATCCTAGATCCCTAAATGTGGTGATTTTTGGCAGCAGAAGGGTCTCTCCCTGTGTTTCCACCCTTGCCTTCCTCCCCAGAGCAGGAGCAGCAGCAGCACCCTGCTGCACGGCTGGGGCCTGGCAGGTTCCCAGCTCTGCTTTCACTTTAATCCTCATTTTTTTTTAAACTCCAAACAAGAAATTACCCCTGCAGCCTGTGCCGGCCCCTCTGCCAGGGGCAGCTCTCCTCTTTGGGGTTCATTTTGGGGTTAGGAAAATCTGCTGAGCTGCAGGGAACAGCTTGGATACCTGTTCCTGTGCAGTTATATGATATTTACCTCCATATCAACGTGCAGGTAAGTGTCATATTGAGATTCACGTTGACAGGTAGGTGTTTCCATTCTCTTTTGTCTCTGCCCACAAGAGGGACATTTCTGTCACATTATTTATCTCTTCCCTAGAGGGAGATGGCACAGCTGAAGCAGCTCCCTCCTCACTTTTCCCATCAGCCCAGTAACTCCTAATTTATCTGAGGCAGAAATTTTCCCCAAAAGCTGAATTCTCTACGTCCTCAGGTTCAATCTTTGCTGCAGTATCTCCCTTTGCTGCAATATCTCCCTGTTCTCTCCCAGCAGCCAGAGCCCAGCCCTGCTGCAGCTGATGTCCCCTTGAGCCCCTCTGCACCCACACCTGGAGGGGTTTTGTCACTGGGAACAGCCTGGACCCCCTCAGAGCCTGGCTTTGTGTTGGGAAGGGGGATTTGAACAGCAAAAAGGGAGCTGGAGCCTTTCAACCCCTCATGGTGCAGCCCTAAATAAAACACAGGCACCACTGTCCTCTTCTGGCCGGAGCTGTGATATCACAGCCGAGATCTCCAGGAGCCTTTTCTGGGGTGAATTTTCTGTGTTCAATCCCTGCAGAGGGTGGGGTGGGGAGGCCCCACTCCCTCAGCAGCACCACCCTGGGCTTGGGGTTCTGTGTTGGAACCCAGGACATTCCTCTGGCTGCCCTGGAGGGCTCGAGACTCTGACAAGGGGCTCAGAGACCTTGGCACAGAGTCAAAACCACCTGTGCCTTTGATTTAGCCCTTGGAAAAAACAATTACCAACCTTCTATGAGGATTCACAAGCCATGAAAGTTTAAGCAGAATGATAGTTAGTTTGTTACCAGATAGGAAAGTAGAATTTTGAGGTTTTAGAATGGGGGTTCAGAAGCCAAGGTGGAGGGATTTGGGTGTGCCTCGTCCTTCTTCTTTCTTCTTCTTGGCCTCCATCTTCTGGGTGATGTTGGCACTTTTGGATTGGTTTAGAGTAGAAACACACTGTCTAACATAGGTGATAGGTGTTGGAAAATTATTGTAAATAAAAGATACTTAGTTTTTAGTACAAAAACATAACATGACCCGGAAGGCGGTCAGTGCGCCACGAACTGACCTGCTGGACAGATCTCAGTGGGTCAGAGAAAGAATGTGATAACAGCAAATAAACAACCCTGAAAACCAAACCAGAAGAATCCTGACTCCTTCTTCGGCTGCCAGGCTGGGAAAAGAAACTCTCTGACACATCTCGGGGTCGTCCTGACCACAGACACCAATAGTGCAGGTCCTGGGGGGCACAGGGTGTACCTTGGGCTGTCCCCAGTGCTGGTGAGATTAAATCATTATTGTGGTGTGTGGGAGAGGTTTTACAGCAACTCCTGTGAGCCACAGAGAAGTTTGAGGAGATGATCCATCTTTAACCCTGAAAGAATTTTCAACAAAGGTCATTGACATAGAAACCAAGAAACAAAGGATAAATAAGAGAAACCTGCAACTGCCTGTTCCAATGAGCACTTTGTTTGTCTCTCCTGATCAATGAGTGAAGTGTAAACTTGGTTCTTTGTAAGAATGCCTAAAAAGCATTCATGCTAGAATAAAAACAGTTTGAAGCCTTCTGAAAATTGAGCGTGTTGCTTTGTATTGTCTCCATCTCAGCTACAGCAGTGGTGAGCTGTGCAAACCCTCCTGGATGGAGCTGCTGTGCTTCCCTCCCCCAGACTGTGGCACTGTTGGATTTCATTCCCTGTACTGACAATTTTGTGATTTTTTTTTCCATTTACGGTCCACTAAATCTTCTCCAGGAGGGGCACAAATTCCCCTGCAAGGTGAATTTAGGATTACTGACAGTAACTTTAATTTTCTTGGTCATTTTTTCAGAGTCACCCGTGGCCAACAAGACGCATTAAGCACAGAGCAGACAGAAGCTGCTGCTTTGGAGGCACCAGCAAACACTCGGGGGTGTTACCAGGCTGCAGCTGCTGCAGGGACCTGATTTGGAGACCCAGCTGGAAAACCCTGAGCAGGCAGAGCTGCTGCCTCAAGCTGTGCATGGGAAGAGGAGCAAAGGGAGCAAAGCTGCTCCTCCCTTGTCCTGTGGGAGGGGGTGTTTGGCAGCTCAGCCCTCTTGTGCCTCAGTTTCCCTATTTATAATCCCGCTGTGGACAGGATTTTTGTGATGATGAGGTGATGCCATGCTTGGCCTCGTGACTCCACAGAGCAGGAATATCTACTCGGGGTGGATGTTGGCTCAGGGAATTTTCCCCTTCTGTGGTGCTGATTCCAGTGAGAGCCCCAGAGCCTCCTCCTCACCTTCCTCCTGCCTGACCTAAGCACGAGCAGGGAGAAGAAAGGATGCAGCACAAGTCTCAATTTCCCATTTTCCTCCTTGCTCCTCCATCTTTCCTGGACTTTCAGGGGCACCAAAGGGAAAGCATTTAATCACCAACTTGCTCCAGCATTTGTTTTCCATCTGCGACTTTTTTGCTGATTATCTGAAAAGAAACAATTTCCCTCTCCTTTTGCTCCAGCCCAGAGCAGCTGTGGCTGCCCCATCCCTGGAAGTGTCCAAGCCAGGCTGGACAGAGCTTGGAGCAGCTGGGGCAGTGGGAGATGTCCCTGCTCATGGCAGGGGGTTGGAGATGTGCGTTAAGGTCCCTCCCAACCCAAATTATTGTATGATTCCACATTGTAGGAACATCATGGGGCAGGACGGTGGGGATGGATGGAGACAAGAGATCTCTGCAGCCAGGGCTGGGAACTTGTGGGTTATTGCAAAGGGCCTGGGTGCAGGGCCCTGCTGGGAGCTGCCAGCCACAGCTGGAGCAGGACTGAGAGAAGAGAGGGGGAGAGAGGATGAGAGGGTAAGAGAGCAAAAGGGGTAAGAGAGTGAAGTTCTTGTTACAATACTATAAATCCTCTTCTGTGCTGAATATTCTAATTCTCACTAACCAATCTAGTACAAGATACAAATCCTATAGCATTTCCATACAGCCTATAAGAATCATTACATTACCACACTGTGTTACATTTTAAACCCTAAAAACTCCTCTTTGGGCCCTTCTGCCAAGCCAGCAGGGTCTGCTCTGACCCTTGGAGCTGTCTGCAAGCAGAGGGTGATGTTCCATCAAAAGGGGATCACCTTCAGCCGGCCACACCATTGTTTTCCAGTTGTTCAGTAACTGAGGAATCTCAGAGCTTGCTTTCATTTCAATCTCACTTATAGTTTCCATATTCTCAAAATCTTTTGCCAGACAATCATATTTATAAAGCTTTCCTGTCTCATCTTCCCCAATACCACATCATTTGGCTGGACAAACAGCACCTCCCCTTCCCCCCCAAGGAGGAGAATGTTGTGGGGATTAAATTAGGGCTGGATCTGGACGCTGTGGTGTCATCCCCATCCTGGGGTGAGAGGCTGCTGTCCCCAGGGAGGGAGCAGCGGTAGGAGCAGACACGAGAAGCGCCGGGAGTTTCCTATTACCGATACAGAATAGCCCGATTTTGGTGACCAGGAGCTGCTGTGACGCGGGCTGGGGTTATCCAAACCCGCCCGGAAGGTGACAGAAATGGAACAGGAGCCTGCCCGGAGCTGGAGCCGCAGCGGGCGGACGCTGAGTGCCGGGAGCTGGGAGTGAGCGGGGTCGGAGCGGGGTCCGGGATCGGTGACGCTGTTTGCAGACAGTCTGATGGGGGGGTGGCGATCAGATTGCCCAGCCCCACCCAGGCACGAGGGATTGCATAGCCCGGCCCGTGAAATCAGAGCGGGCAGAGAAAGTGATAATGGAGATTAGAGAAGGGGGAGTGCTGGGAAGATGAAACAGGAAAGCCTTATAAATATGATTGCCTGGCAAAAGATTTGGAGAATATGGAAACTATAAGTGAGATTGAAATGAAAGCAAGCTTTGAGATCCCTCAGTTACTGAACAACTGGAAAACAATGGTGTGGCCAGCTGAAGGTGATCCCCTTTTGATGGAACAACACCCTCTGCTTGCAGACAGCTCCAAGGGTCAGAGCAGACCCTGCCAGCTTGGCAGAAGGGGCCCAAAGAGGAGTTTTTAGGGTTTAAAATGTAACACAGTGTGGTAATGTAATGATTCTTATAGGCTATATGGAAATGCTATAGGATTTGTATCTTGTACTAGATTGGTTAGTGAGTATTAGAATATTCAGCACAGAAGATGATTTATGGTATTGTAACCGTCTTACCTTTTTTACTCCCTTATGCTCTTACTCTTTTACTCCCTTACCCTCTCATCCTCTCTCCCTCTCTTCTCTCAGTCCTGCTCCAGCTGTGGCTGGCAGCTCCCAGCAGGGCCCTGCACCCAGGCCCTTTGCAATAAACCCCAAGTTCCCAGCCCTGGCTGCAGAGATCTCTCGTCTCCATCCATCCCCACCGTCCTACCCCACGACGCTCCTACAGGGGAGTGCTGGGGAAAGGGACGATCGTCCTCTGCTTAAAGAGCTGGGCCAGGGGCTGGGGTGCTGCTCCTGGTGATGCTCTTCACCTCCTCGGTGCTTTGGGGACGTGGCTGTGCCCGGACCTGTCCCCGAAGTCCCCAAGCAGGAGCGCGGGTTTCCCCGTGTGAGCATTCCGTGCTCTCCATGCTCCTGGCTGCCGGGAGCCGGCCCTGGGGCTCAGGGAGGGTGGGATCCGAGAGATTCAACCAAGCACACTCTCATTCAACCAAACACACCCTTGCACAGCCTTTGGCTCCCTCTGGCACGCTGCGTGTGCGCTCCCGGCCGGGTTTGGAGCATCTGCGGGGAAGGAGCGCAGCGGATCAGCCTAGAGGGAAACGGGACTCGGGAAGCGAGAGGGGAATTGCTGTCCCAGCTGAAATAGGAGCGGGTGGCACTCCCTGCCCGCCAGCAGCCCCAGCAGCTGCTGCGTTATCCGGCTGCAAATGCATTGACAGGACACATCCGGGCCCGCCCCGGGCCGCGCAGCGCTGCGGCGGCGGTGGAGCCGCGCAGGGAACGGGGACACCCCCAAAGCTCCTTTTCCGAGTTAATCTCAGCTTTCCCCTCTCCTGGTCTGGACTTTGGGGGTGTCGGGAACCCGATGTCCCTCAATACATGGAGACATCCCGCTTTTCTCCCTCTCCATGGCCTCTCCCAGCTTTCCCCAAAGGATTAAAGTTTGACAAGAAAGTCTCACAGATATCTATGCTTGGCAGAAAGATTTTTAAATGTAGAGTTTGATAAAGGAATAGAGATAGAAGTAAGTTTTGATATAGAAGAAAAGAATTGCTGAGCCAGTCTTACTGGATAACTAAAGAGGCAAAAGGTGTGTAAGTTAGAAGGGGTTTTTATGACTTAGAGGAAAGGATAAACTTACTTTAAACAAGATATTTTTACCAAGCAGAAAGATAGCACAGGCAAACAAGTCAGCAAATGTGGCAAGTAGAAAAAGGTCTCAGAATTTTCCACTGCAAGAAAACTGGAAAACAACTTCTAGCTTAAACTGTAATGTACTGACTTTGTGTGATTGGAGAACAGTAACATGAATATGGTAATTACAGTAGTTATGATGGACTATAGATAATAGTTAAGGTATAGATTGGTTCTACTGTATTAAGATGCTCAGCAAAGAAAAGTTTATAATGCATTGTAACCAAAAGAAAAGCATGCATTATATAATATATATATACAATGCATTGTATAATGCAATGTAACCAAAACCAAAGGGTCTCCAGGCCTGCCTGCAGCTGGAGCTGACAGCTGTAGGCACAGCTCTGTCACCCACCACCCTGGACTGCTGTGACATCTTGGATGGAATAAACTGCATTTTGAAGAGCTGCCTGGAGTCCCACATCTCTCATTCAGGCTCTTACAGTGATGCTCAACATGAGGTGCCATTAGTAAGAGCCTGAGTTAGGGGATGTGGGTCTCCAGGCCTGCCTGCAGCTGGAGCTGACAGATGTAGCACAGCTCTGTCGCCGACAACCCTGGACTCCTGTAACCTCTAGGATGGAATAAACTGCATTTTGGAGAGCTGCCTGGAGCCCCACATCTCCCATTCAGGCTCTTGAACCCGTCCCTCTCCTGCCCAGGAGCTGCTGGAGCATGGCCAGCACGGAGCTGCTGCTGCCTGGCTGCCCTCACCACGGGCAGCTCGGGCAGATGGCAGGCAGGGCACAGCACATCCTGCAGAAAGCCACGCTGGGAGGCTTTTGTTTTGCTGCCTGAAGCTTCTCTTTCAGGTTTCCAGGGCGTCAAGGGGTCTCTGGGAGAGGGAGAAGCTCTGCTGGGATGGGAGAAGTGTCCAACCTTCCCCAGAGAGGGCTCAGGGTGGTGCCTGATCCTGCTCTGGCATCACCCAGGGACAGGCTGGACTTGGCTTTGAAGCTTTTGGCGATGGGTAAAGACATTAAAAATCCTGCCAAATGCAAAAATAAGGGGAAGAAAGAAGCAGGTGGGACAGAAAGCAGAGAGCAGGGGGGTGATGGGGGTGTCAGGGTGCAGTGAGGAGGGAGAAACCCAATCCAGCCGAGTGGGTGCATAATTTATTCCCCCATTAGCTATTCATAAGGCAGCCCTTTGTATCAAGTCTCCTGACGTCCTTGTAACAACTTCAGGCCTTTCTGTGGAGCATCACCCTCCGGGGGTGCTCCTGTGCCACTTTGCCATGCGAACATGATTCTTGATGTGTCCTGGGCCTTCGTTACCACCATTCAGCAGAACCAGTAATTAATGAGATTCCCATGGCTGCAGTGTAACAGGAACCTCTGGGAAATACCCAGGGCAGTGCCACCTCCGAGGGTGCTGGGCCTGCACAGCCCTGCCTGGTGCTTGAAGGATGAGCTTGGACTTTGGGGTTTCCTCCTGAGCTGGGTTAAAGCCCAGTGGGCAAGGCGTGGAGCTTTCCTGCAGCACCTGCTGGCCCTGATTTCTGTGGGGTTGGATGTGAGGGTGAGCACCGAGGTGTGGGTCAGCTCAGTGTGGCAAGGAGAGGTGGGGGAGGCCCATCCATGCTGCTCTGCAAGCTCCTGGTCACGCTGCAGCCTCAGCCTGGGATGGTGTTCACAGGAGTCCGAGGATGAGGGAAGAGATGAGGAGCTGACTCCATGTTTCAGAAGGCTTGATTTATTATTTTATTATATATATTACATTAAAACTATACTAAAAGAATAGAAGAAAGGATTTCATCAGAAGACTGAGAATAGAAAAAGAAAGAATGATAACAAAGGCTTGTGGCTCAGACAGAGAGTCCAAGCCAGCTGGGCTGTGATTGGCCATTAATTAGAAACAACCAACATGGACCAATCACAGATGCACCTGTTGCATTCCACAGCAGCAGATAACCATTGTTTAAATTTTGTTCCTGAAGCCTCTCAGCTTCTCAGGAGGAAAAATCCTGAGGAAAGGATTTTCCATAAAAGATGTCCGTGACATCAGCCTGTACCTTCTTCCCCCAGGAGAAGAGGGGTTTAACACATCCCGCATATTCCTGGCATAAAGCTGACCAGGACACCACACTACAGGCTTGGAAGGAGCCACCAGAGCAGCCAAAATCTCCTGCAGCACCAAGAAGTGCTCAGGGAATGAGCTGGGTCTTGGCTAAAGGGAAGACCCTTCTGCACCCTTGGGGTTTTTGTCACCTCTTCCCCAGCACTGCCTTTGAGCTAATGTGGGGCCCCTTTTCCTGTTCCCCACAGTGTGGGATGCTCAGAGATGAATGCAGGGCCCCTTTTCATGATCCCCATAGATTGGGGTGCTCAGAGCTGATGTGGGGCCCCTTTTCCTGCTCCCCACAGTGTGGGGGGCTCAGTGTCTCCTGGAAACCCCCTGAAAATCTCCCAGAGCCTCTTTGGGACACAGACAGGTCTCAAGTCAACCAAATCCCAAAGTTTTGGCCTCGTGGCCCTAAAGCATTGCACAGGGAAGAGGTCAAGGCCAGATCCCAAAGCCTTGCAGCCCCCATTGAGGCAGCAGCACACCCTGGTGGGACCCAGGGCCTGGACTACAGCCCACACCTGGGCAGGGAAGAGCTCCTGGACACTTGGGTGTCGTTTGGTCTTAAAATGTAAATGTTGATCTTGAAAACAGGGGGAAATCCCTCAATGCCAAGGGACTCCCTCCCTCCATAAGAGTCCTGCCCATGGAGCAACAATGGGATAAATCTGTTCCCAGGCTCTGAAGGGATCCCTGGGGGGACAGTAGTTATTGGTAATTAATAGGATTCCAGTAGTAGTTATGTGTAATTAATAGGATTTAGCACTGATAAGTGGTAGCTTTGTAGCTGTGTGTAATTGCAAGCGAAATAATGTAAATCGGACGCAGTTGTCTGTTTATTAGTTAATTAAACTGGTTTATTATTTATGTTGATTAATTATTAGTGATTATTGGTTAATTCTTATTAGTATATATATTATATATTTATATATAATATAAATATATATTAGTAGTATATTTATATATAAGATATATATTCATAATATAATATAATATAATATAATATAATATAATATAATATAATATAATATAATATAATATAATATAATATAATATAATACTATATAATACTATATTATATTATATAAATATACTATATACTATAAGATATATTATATTTATATATAGTATAAATATATATTATTAATATATATTATATAGTTAACTAATTAATATTATTATTAGTTAATTAAACTGGTTTATTAATTATGTTGATTAATCAGTAAGAATTAGAGACCCTATCAGTTCTAGCTCCAGCTTTCAATATAAAGGAGGAAAGCCAGACCCTGAGGCAGCAATCCAGAATGTGATTCTTCTGAAACTGGACCTTGGATGGCTGCATCTCTGAGGAACCCAAAGGGGTAAGGAAGTGTTGTAAACATGTTAAACACCAGCCTGGTTACTCTTCCACTTGGACTGTCTTCCACAGTAACCTGCAACCCTCAAGGTGATGTATTTAATGTAAAAGTTCTTTCATTCCCATTTTTAGCTCATTAGTTCCTACGTGGTCGAAGTCCTCCCCTGGGGGTGGCAGCTGGAGGTTTGGGGGGGTTTGGGGCATTTTGGGGCTGAGTTCCGCCCTGTGTGGAGCCGCTCCCAGCCCTGTTTGCAGCACCACATTTCTCCCTGTGTTTCCTTTAAATCCAAGGGCAGCGAGGCAAGGTAGGGTTTCACTGGGGTGTAGGATTTCCGAATCTGAGTCTTTCCTGAGACAAACCCCAATCCTTACCTGTGTGTCAGAGACGTGCAGGGACCTGCCATGTCCAGAACCCCTGGGATCCTCCTCTTCCCCGAGGAAGGGCTGTAAGCTGGGCTGCCTGAGCAGGGCTGCAGGTGAGTGATGGCTTTTATTGTGTTTTCTCTGCTTGTAGACTCCACTGATGATATCCTGGAAATGAACCTGAGCCCAACACCCAGCTGGGAAAGTTCCCACCTATATTAAGCCATTTATTTTACTTTATTGACAGTAGGATGTGGAAGAATCACCTGATTGAAAAGGTTTCCATTTTATCTCCAGCTAAATTGGTGCTGGGTTCGTGGTTTTAGACCAACTTGTGCTGATACAGGAGTTTTGGCTGCTCTTGGGTCTGTGCCCAACCCCAGACAGAGACACTCTGTGCTTTGAGCATTTACAGCCTCTCTTTCTCTTCCAAGACTTAAATAAAGTGGTTACCTTTGGCTGTGATCTTTTTTAATGGCTTTGAATGCTTTGCAAGGCTTCCATTAGAAAATCCTCAGCTGCTTTCTGTAATCTGCTTTATGGGAATGTGTGCAAGGAACAGCGAGGGCATTGAACATTCAGAGGAAATATTGGTTGCCTTCAGCCTGCTCCAATTAAACTGTGAGGACCTGGAGTGAAATAATTCATCAGGATTTCTGACAGGCTGAAATCCATGGCTGCCAAGGAGTCACTTCAATCCCGAAGCAGTGTTGGGATGAATTAAACTGGGAGGGGATGGGGTGCAGGAAAGATGATGTCAGGTTCAGGCTGCAATAATGATGATGATGATGATGATGATGATGATGATGATGATAATAATAATAATAATAATAATAATAATAATAATAATAATAATAATAGTTAATGGGATGTCTCTTTTTAGGTTGGCTTGGGAATGAGAGGGACATTTTAGGTGATCACAAGGAGGGAATGTGGGAATCCCCAGTGACACAGAGCTGGGTGTGGGGTGGGAATATTGGCTCAAAACTGCTGCTGGTTCCATGGATTTGGTACAGTTTGTACTTCGAGGTGAGGAATAACCTGATTTTCTGAGGGTCTGGTTTAGGATGTCCTCCCTGGTGCTGTGGGTCAGTGCAGGAGCCAGTCCTGGTTCTGGCTCAGCGCTCACTGCTCTCTCTACCAGTGCTTCCATCCTCCAAACAACTGCAAAAGTCCATGGAAAACCAGTCCCTGGGGTCAGGGATGGGTGGCAGAGCTCAGAGGGATCAGAGGCAGGTTTTTAATAGGGGAAAAATTATCATCTTGCTGATTCTCAGAGAGATAGGATTGGGGTTCCTGGGCTGAGCTGCTCCAACCCCAAAATGGGTTAAAACTGCAGCTTTGATAGGCAAGGCTCTGTGTCTGTGCCCTGTGACTGATGTCCCATTGCATCCCAAGGTGGAATTCAGCTCCTGGGATGCAGCTGTGCCTTTGGCCTGGCTGGGCAGTGGGGACCAGGCCAGCCCATGCCAGTGCATCTGTTTGTAAAGGTCATGGGAAGGAGACTGGTAAACTGCTCGGAGGCAAAATCAGCTCCAGCTTCCCGAGAGGAGCCTGGGGCTGCCAGGGGAGCAGGGATCCACAGGGAGGCTTTTTGCCTTTTTTTTTTTTTTTTAGATCTTTTTTCCACATTTTGGGGGTGATTTTCCAGACCTGTTTTTCCAGGATTCCTTTTATTTCCTTGGGTTTTCTCTGGAGCAGCATCTTTGGGAGACCCCAGCTTTGCACACCCCACTGCCTCTGCAAGGGCTCCGTGCAGGCTGATCTCAATATTTTCCTATCCCAGTTCAGCAGCACAGCATGGAAACCTGCCCCAATTACACAGGCTGGAATAGAGCTTGAGGGAAAACTCTGCATCCCAAGATGCTGGCAGGAGGATTCAGGATGCAGATGACTTTTGGAGGTCAGTCAGGAAATGCCCTGGCTGGTGCTCCCCCATCCCTGTGTGTCCAATCCCTTCCCAGGGTGATGTTTTCGCCTTTGTTTGGGAAGTTTTGGGGCAGGGAAGGAAGGCAGAGCTGGGGGAACACATAGGAAGGGAAATTGTTGTGGTTTCATGAAATCCTGCTGGAAAAACGGGCAGAGGTTTGGAACAGCAGCTGGGCTGCCTCACATGGGCTGGTGGGTGATGCTCACAGTCCCATTGGAATAACAGAGGGGTTGTGGCCACATCCAGAGCTCTGCCCAGCACCTGCTGGACCTGGAGCTGTCCATGGAGGTGTGCCACCCCCAGAGGGTCTCATGGATGAACAACTCCCCCTGGCCATAGAAAAACAGGATGGCAAAAGCCCTGGGGAAGCAGCTCTGGCTCCTGGAGCTTCAGCAGTGTGGGAGCTCAGTGCTGGCAATCACAGCTCTGGGAACAGAGGATTTTCCTGTGTCCCAGAGAAAAGCCAGGCCTGGGTGAGGAAGTGCCTGGACAAAGGGCCAGAGGGGCCCCGGGGGTGCCTCCACCTGCCTGGTGCTTGCTGTGTGCCCATGCTGGTGCTGGGAGCACTGCAGGCTCCTGCTTTTCCAGATTTTCTCTCTGTGGAAAACAGCAGGCTCCTGCTTTTCCAGATTTTCTCTCCATGGGTGCAAAAGAACCAGGTCCCTGTGAGCCCCGTCCTGCTGCCTGCGCAGAGCAGTGAGCAGCCCTGCCCAGAGGGGACACAAAGGGTCACATCTGGGCATCACCTCCTCTTCCTCTGCTCCACCCTGCTCCTCACAGGGAAAGCAGAGGCCTCAAACCTCTTTGTAGACATGAAAGAGGAGCGCTGGAGCCCTGGCTGCCGATGCTGCTGCCAGGCAGGACCAGCGAGGGAGCATAAAAAACCCATTTCAGGCACAAGGAGAACGAGGGCAAGGAGTCCCACCGGGCTCACGTGGGCACCGGCATCGCCTTTCCGCAGGAGAGGCTGGAGCATCCCCGCGCTGCCCCGCAGGAGAGGCGAGGCTGGAGCATCCCCGAGCTCCGGCACGGGCGGAGGGGCAGCTCCGCCGGGCAGCCCCGGCCGGGAGGCGGCCATGGGAGCACGGGCACCCCGCACGCCCGAGGAGGATGAGGACGATGCCAAAACCGGGTTTGTTGCTCCCCTCTTGGGCTCAGCTGCCGTCGTGGTCAGGGGAAGTTTGGGGGCAGAGGAAAGGAGAGTTTGGTGATTGGGTTTGGGGCAGTCAGATGTTGGTTTTTCTCTTTTTTGGTGGGTATTTTTCGGATGGTGGTGACAGGGGGGAAGTTTAGTTTGTCCTTGGAGATGAGGACGATGCCAAAACCGGGTTTGTTGCTCCCCTCTTGGGCTCAGCCGCCGTCGTGGCCCTGGGGCAAATTTAGAGGGAGAGAAGAGGAGAGTTTGGTGGGTGGGTTCGGGGCAGTCAGATGTTGGTTTTTCTTTTTTTTGGTGGGTATTTTTTGGATGGTGGTGGCCGGGGGGAAGTTTAGTTTGTCCTTGGAGAAGCAGGAGGGTGAAGTGTTCCTGAGCATGGGGTGAGTGCTGTGAGGAACCCCGGAGAGGAGTGATGCTAAAACCGGGTTTGTTGCTCCCCTCTTGGGCTCAGCTGCTGTCGTGGTCAGGGGAAGTTTGGGGGCAGAGAGGAGAGTTTGGTGGGTGGGTTCGGGGCAGTCAGATGGTGTTTTTCTTTCTTTTGGTGGGTATTTTTCGGATGGTGGTGACCGGGGGGAAGTTTAGTTTGTCCTTGGAGAAGCAGAGAGGGTGAAGTGTTCCTAAGCACGGGGTGAGTGCTGAGGAACCCTGGATTTACCAGCAGTCAGAGGCTCTCACTGGCGTCATCTCAATCACTTTGAGTCCTGATTACTTGTGGTGGGTCCGAATTCCCATGTCCTCTCCCGGGGGTCGCCGTGGGGGTTGCTGGGCTGGGCTGGGGGCTGCCCTGACCTCTGCAGTGGCTCTGGCTCAGCACATGAAGCCACCAGGCTGGAGTGACACCGGGACCCCAAAGCTGCCACCTCTCAGGCTGCTCTCAGTGCTGCTGCTGCAGAAACCGGGATCAATGCAGGATCTGTCTGACCCCATTAGCGGCTTCCTATTGCTTTCCATTTAAACCTTCTCTCCATTTTTGGCTTTGGCCGCCGACCTCCTCCAGGGTTTGCTGCCGGTGCAGATTTCGAGGGGGGGGCGAAGTCCTTTGCTCACCGCCGGGAGCAGAGCGAGGTGACAGCCCCGAGCTCGGATGCTGCCCTGGGGTGGGAGCAGGGGGCGGCTCTGCCTCTGTCCCAGCGCTTTGGGACACGCTGGGAAAGTTTCCCATCGATTCGGGCTCGGGTTCTTTCTCGTGTTACAGGGCAGTAAGCAGGAGGGGGGCAGCCTGCCCCGGCCCCAGGCAGGCGCCGGGATGCTCCAAAGGGAAGAGGTCACTCCATGCACCTCCTTTTCCACACCTCTGCTGGTTCAGACCTTTGTGTCCGTGTGTCCATCCATCAGCCGCTTCCGGAGTGCGTCCAACACTTGGCAGCAGCAACTGCTCCGTGAATCCCAGGGGGGGCAGAGCCCCAGCCCCCAAAGAGCCCGCTCAGCATCCCCAAAGAGCCACTGCAGCACCTCACAGCCAAAAATCCATTTCAATCTTTTCCTGAATCAGGCTAAAACCCGGCTCGGAGGGCAGGGAAGATGAGCAGGGCTCAGCTGGAGCCAAGCCTGGCCGGGTCCCAGCCTGTCCCTGTCCTGTCCCTGTCCCTGTGCCTCGGTGGAGCAGCCGGCACCGCCGCAGGGCTGATTTGATCCCATCTGGCTTTTCCTGCTCCCTGCGCTGGGCTGGGGCGGCTCTCAGGACACACCCGGAGCGAGCGGGACCCCGCCGGCTCCCTCCGAGCAGGAGCTCGCCCTCGCTGCTTATTAAATTACATCCTGACCCGGTTAATCCAGAGCTGATTAATTTTGGACTCCATGGCTGGGTATAAGAAAGGGTTCATCTGTCTCCTTGTGTGTACTGTATGTACTGAGCTCTCTGATAATCAGATTTTTAAAATATATATATTTATTTAATATCTTTATAAAGATATATGTATCTCTATAATATATAGATTTTTATATATACCATATTATATCTATATAATATATAGATTTATTTACTATATATATAAAGATATATACATTATACCTCTATAATATATAGATTTATATATACACTATATTATATCTCTATAATATATAGATTTATTTACTATATATATAAAGATATATACATTATATCTCTATAATATATAGATTTATATATATACTATATTATATCTATATAATATATAGATTTATTTACTATATATATAAAGATATATACATTATATCTCTATAATATATAGATTTATATATATACTATATTGTATCTATATAATATATAGATTTATTTAATATATAGATTTATTTAATATATATATAAAATAAAATACGGGCGGAGAAATCAGAAGGAGGTATGAAAAGTGGGGAGGGCTGCAGGGGTCTGGATGGACACATCTCTGTCTGCAGTGATGGACACTGGGAATCCTGCTGGGGGCCTTCTTCATGTACATCTTGTTCTGGGGAGCTCCTGCCTGGCTTTATGGACACCCACAGCCCTGGGGAAACTGAGGCACGGAGATGGAAGCAGCCCTCAGGAGCTGGTGGCTGCTTGCTCAGGCTCATAATTTGTTGCCTGGTGCAATTTCATGGAATCTCAGGGTGGTTTGGGCTGGAAAGGACCTTAAAGCCCATCCTGTCCCAGCCCTGCCATGGCAGGGACGCCTTCCACTGTCCCAGGTTGCTCCCAGCCTGGCCTTGGGCACTTCCAGGGATCCAGGGGCAGCCACAGCTGTGCCAGGGCCTCAGCACCCTCCCAGGGAAGAATTTGTCCCAAATACCTCATCTGAACCCACTTTCTTTCAGTTTAAAGACAATTTATGTGTTTAAATGTTGAGGTTCATCCTGCCCCCCTCCCTTGCCACAGACAAACTTTAACCTCTGCTTTTAGCAGCAAAGAGAATTCAGGTCTGGCTGCTCCTAAGCCCTGGGCTCTCCTGGGGCTGCACAAACCCTGGGATTGCTCTGAGCCACACCATTATTTCAGTGGATTTTGGCCCCTTTTCCACTTCTCCACTGTTCCCACAGTCAGAACTCGAAAGCAGAGGCAGCTTTTGCCAGATCCCATCATCCCCTGGAATATCTGAATTATTCTTTCCTGTGTTTTCATCATTCATGAACTACCACCATCTCCCCTCCTGCTTATTCCCTCACAGCTGCACACATTTGCTTGGGATTTAAAGAGTTCCATTTGCAAACTCCTCTCCTGAGGAGGAGGAGGATGAGCCACAGGTTCTCACAGCAAACCCAGCAGCTCCTTGTTTTCCTTCCAGAGATGATTCCTGCCCCGCTCCATCAGTGCCAGATGCCCAGGGCACCTCCCTGAGCCTCCAAGGATATCCCCTGCTGCAATCAGAGCTCCAATATTAATTACCCAGCCCTAATCGAGGGCGTTCAAGGGTCTGGGGTGTGATTTTACACCCTGCACCCCCCAACATCCAGCCCTCCTGATGTTGCTAATTGAGGGGCGCTTCAATTAGCTGGGATGAGAAATAAGAAAAATTCCCTTGGTGGAGACGCTGTGGAGCCACCTGAGCTCCATCCCAGAGCCGCGGGGCTGGAATTAGCGAAGCCCAGGTAATTAGTGCCGCAAAGAGAGGACAATTAGCAGAGGCTCATTAGTGCCCTGAGCTGCTCCGTGGCCCGGAGCCGGTGCAGGCTCACACGGATTTCACAGTTCTGCTCGGGAATTCAGGGAAAGCAAAGAAAGTGTCGCTGTGTTCTGAGGAGATAATCGAAACTCCACAACTTTTGTTAAAGTTGTAAAGCCGCTATGTTTGTTATTACAGCGCTGGATGCGTGTGGGAATCCGTGTGGGAATGGTTCCCCTCCAAATGACATGGGTATTTCTGGGGACTTCAGGTCCCTTTTTATCCCCCTCTCAAATCCATATGCGTACAATTTCACAATAGGTTCATACATATTCATTTTTAGGAATTTCGCGTGACATTTTGCTGCTAGTTCTTCTTTATCGGAAAGAATTCCTAGGTCAGGTTGAGCTGCTCTCACAGCAGTCTCTGTCTCCATCTGTCTCCCCCTCATTATCTCTGTCCTTCACTGAAGCAGTTTCTCTGAGCTTAGGTTCTGCAGTCAGGCTAAATAGCTGTGTTTTCTAACCACAGACTCAACTCAAAAATGTACATTTCACCTAAATCAAAATGGATTTCTACCCTGGAAAATTTCCACTCTGCCTCAACTGCCTGGTTCCACTGCAGGACAGGACCTGCAGGACCCCTCCAGCCTCCTCCAGCCCATCCCATGCCACATCAAAGGGAAGGGGAGGGATGAGCTCCTCAGTCTCCAGCGCTATTTCCCACAGGGAAAGTTAAGCTCCCTGTCCAAACAATAATTCAGGGACCTGCTGCCAAAAATTCCTCCTCTGCCAGCTAATCCCTCTGTGCTCTCGGACAGGCTCGGGGGTGTTTTGTCTCCCCTCTGGTGTCAGAGTGATCCCGCACAGGACTTGCTGGATTCTGCTCCATCCCGGATGCTGGACACCCTCAGGGCCCGAATTTGTCTGGGGGATAAATCCCAGCAGAGCCGGCGGTTCCAGGAGCGGGGATTAGAGGGAGAGGAGCGCCTGGGGCAGCCTGGCTGGGGGGGAACTGAAATCCTTGGAGCCAAGCGGGTGTTTAGAGTCACCTTGGCGGGATGCAAAGGCAGAGCTGTCCCGGGGGTGTCCCGGAGAGGAGGGAATTGTGTAACTGCCCCGTTTCTGGCAGGCAGGGATGTTATACCGGGCATCTCCCCCCGTGCCCGTGTGCCCTGGACCACAGCGCTGCTTTCACTCCAGGGATATCCCCGTTATCAGAGAGGTCTTGCTAAAACTCCTTAGCCCCAGCACAACCCAGATCCACTGCTCTTCTGGATGCTTTTTATGCTCTGCATTTCCCTCAGCCACAGCTGCTCTTTGCCCCGGTGCGGGAAGTGACCCTGGCTAGTTCCAAGTAGATTTTGGGGAAAAAACAAAAAACCAACCACAAAAATAAACAAAAAAACCCCACAAAAACAAAAAAAAAAACCCCCCAAAAAACAAAACAAAAAAAAAAAACAACCAAAAAACAAAACAAAAGAAAACCAAACAAAACCCCTACAAAAAAAACCCCCAAAAAAAAACAAAAACAAAACAAAAAACCCCCAAAAAAACCCACCCCCCCAAAAAACCTACAAAAAACCCAAAACCAAAACTAAAAACAAAACAGAACCCCCCCCCCCAAAAACCAACCAAACTAAACCAAACCAAAACAAACAAATTAAAAAAAACCAACAACAACAACAACAAAAAAAGACCCCTAAAACAAAACACCAAAAAAGGTCAGATTTTACCTACAGCCCCCATCACGCTGTGGTCAAAGCCCTTCCAAAACTGGGATTGGAGGTGAGATGGACACAAGGTGCCAGGAATAGAAATTGAATTATTTTTTTGTTAATAGATGCCCTTGCTGGGACGAGGGTAAATACAAGGGCTGTGGTTTGTAGGGGTAGAGAAAACGGTGTATAAAATCATAAAGCCTCCCTGAAGGACCTGATCAAAGGTCCGGATAATCTCCTGTCCCCTTTCCATCACGGGAGGCTGGAGATGTCTGTAGGATGCTCCAAGCCGGGCTCTCCTCGGGGACAGGGCGGTTTAATGTGCTCATTAACGCCATGAGAGGAGAAATAGCTCAGAGGACAGAAAAGGATGCTGGAGGGGGGGAAATCGAGGTGAGCGGGTCCCTCAAGAGCAAAGGAACGTCACCGAGGAGGAATTCAGGAATTCAGGCTGAAGCCTGCGGGTAGAAATGTGCCAACCCCTGGAGGGCGAGGAGGGGACGGAGGAGGAAGAGGAGGGTGGGGAGATAACCTGGGTGAAGGTAGAGGCGGGGTCCAGCCCTGGGTGAGGCCAGCGGGGATGAAATCACTCTGGAGCACCCAAGGCGAGATAGCCGTGAGCAGTAGCAGGCTCCGGAATGGAAAGGAAGAAAAAAAACAGGGAAAGAAAACAAAAGTCCCGGTTATTTTAACGACTCCTGATAACCTGCCCGGTCCTGTCCATTAATAAATAAATATTTACTTATTTATCAATTCCTGGAGGTGACAAGCCCGGTGGCGCTGGGGTCGGAGCCAGCACCCAGCTGCCCCCAGGCGTGAGGAAGGGCCAGGTCCCTCCTCTCCCTCTCCCCGGCACCGATGCCCTTTGCTGGGCTGTGCCAGCTGTACCCACTGCTGCAACTGGTCCCAGTCACCCCGGGGCGGGGACGGACATGTCCCACGTGGTGGTGGTGGCACTGTCCCCTCCTGGAAAAGCGCCCGCTGTCCCCACGACCACAGGCGAGAGGTAGGTGGGCAGCGGGGGATGCTCCAACCCTTGGGCTTTCCCCTCCCCTCCTCCTCTTTTTAAAGCCATTTATTTTATAATAATACCTACAAAAGAGCTGTAAATCCCTCTCCCGGGGTGGCAGCGGTGTGCGGGTCGCTGTCCCCCCTCTCCCGGGGACCAGCTCAGACCTCGCCACGTCACGGACAAGACTTGTCCGCGCTGGACCATCCGCAGCATTATTGGGGATTAAAGGTGGCATCCGCCAGAAGGGCACGTCCTCCTCCCCCGTCTCGCCGCCGGCGGGTGGGGACAGGAGGTGGGAGCCCGAACCCCCCTCCCTGGGCGATGGGGAGTGGGGACAGGGTGTCCCCAGCGCCTTTCCATGGAGCCCCGGCTGGTTCCGGGGCTCCCGGGGGGATGGAGGGGCCGAGCCCCCACGGCCGCGCCTGCCAAAGCCCGGCTTAGGCGCGGGGCTGCCAATTCCCCGCTGGAGCAAAGACAGACAGGAGCCTTTCCAATGACATTGTCCGCCCAAAGGCGCCTTCCCAGGGTATGGCTGGGCTTTTTTCTCACCCTACACATCCCTGTCTGTGTTTGATCACTCTCTCCCCAGATGCTGAGAGCCTTGGCGCTTCCATGCCCTGGCCAGGTAAGTCCTTGCAGGTGCTGGTGTGGGTGTGGGAGGGCAGAGGAGACAATCTCCTCCTTTCTCATCCCACCCAGGGATGATGATGGGGAGGGCAGGGGACAGGACAGGGGGAGAAGAGGCTCCACACCTCCAACAATCTGGAAAAAACCTTGGGGATGTGTCACAGACACCTTTTATGAGGATTTTTCCTCCTGAGAAGCTGAGAGGCCTCAGGAACAAAATGTAAACAATGATTATCTGCTGCTGTGGAATGCAACAGGTGCATCTGTGATTGGTCTCATGTGGTTGTTTCTAATTAATGGCCAATCACAGTCAGCTGGCTCGGACTCTCTGTCCTTGTTATTCATTCCTTCTTTTTCTATTCTTAGCTAGCCTTCTGATGAAATCCTTTCTTCTATTCTTTTAGTACAGTTTTAATATAATATATATCATAAAATAATAAATCAAGCCTTCTGAAACATGGAGTCAGATCCTCATCCCTTTCCTCATCCTCGGACCCCTGTGAACACGGTCACAGGGATGGACATTGTTCAGGAGGTCACAGGAGGAGGAGGAGGAGGAGGAGGGGACTGCAGGGAGGAAGGTTTCACTGGGTGCGGAGAGCCTGGTGGAAACCACAGCCCCGACTCGCTGGGATGTGATGGGTAAAACACCAACTCTCCCTCCAAATGACCTTTCTCTTTCACCGTCGCTCTCCCTCGCGTGGTTTTTTTGTTATTATTATGATTTTCCACGGGCAGGGATTTCCGCTGAAGGATATTAGTTAATCAGATTCTGAGAAGCAGATGTTGGGTGATTTAGGAGGAAAAAAAGAGGCAACTTTCTAGTTCATGCCTCAGCTGGAGCCTGGTGCAAGGCTCAGGGAGGATGTTTTGTGGCTTTGGGATGCACTGTTAATTTTGGTCTTAATTAAAAATGAGACAGATAAGGTAGTTTAGGGTCAGGTGGGGCACCTCCCTCCAGACATCAGCATGGTCTGGGGATTTAAGGTAAGGAAAGGAACCTCAGAGCCCTGCATCCCATGGGAAGCTGTTCCAAGGACTTGCAATGGAGCTACAGCTCTCTGGGAATTCCATGGTCAGCTTTAGGTGCTCAGCTTTGTTCCACTGCCAAGAGAAGCTCCTGTACCTGTGGTCCCCTCTGGGTCCTCCCCCTGGCTGGAGGTGTGGTGGGTCAGGTCAGCTCACCCTGCCACTGAACACTGAACTCTGATTCAAACTTTATTTTATTCTGATTTAAAAATCAGCTTGGGATTTATATTAAGAAAAAACAAGTAGGCAAGAAGGGAACGATGTGTGCTGCTTTTCTTCTTTCCTTTAACACTTATTTTTCCCTTGAAAGTGCTTTATCTGGGCCAGGTTTGTTGCAGTATCCCTTTGTAGGCCTCCTGATGCTCCTGAAACCAGGGTTATCCTCACCTCTGATGCCACAAATCATCCTGCCAGCACCAGCTTCTCACAAAGCCACCAAATAGTCCAGCCTGGGATGAATCCAGCCCCATGGAGAGCAGCTGCACCTTGGGCATGTCCAGCTGGGGCTGGAGGACTCAGGTTTGGAGTCCTTGAGGCTCCCCAGCTTTGCCTGAGGTCACTTTGAGGACACAACCACACTGCTGCTGCTGCTGCTGCTGCTGCTCCAGACATCAGTTCTGTCCCTTGCCCCTGACACTCCTCCCTACACGTCCCCAAGAGGGAAATTCGGCTCAAAGCCAGCCTGAAGCAGCTCCTTAGGGCTGGGTTTCTAAGAACAGCCAAGCTTTGTGGGTTTAGCTCAAGCAAAGAGGCCTGGTCTGTAAATAGCTTATGATAAATTGTAGGATTTGTCCCCAAAATCCAGAATCTCTTCTAGTGAGGAGCGAGCGAGTTTGACCCCTGGATGCTGGGTCCTTTATGAGCTTCTGCTGCTGGGGCTGTAGAGCTGAGGGGAGGAGAGGGAGGATTTGTAGCAAATCAGGCTCTTCATGCCCATTTCTGCAACAGACTGGGGAGGTTTTGGGCCTGTCCTACCCCAGCTGTGTGTCACCTTATGATAAATTGTAGGATTTGTCCCCAAATCCAGAATCTCTTCTAGTGAGGAGCGAGCGAGTTTGACCCCTGGATGCTGGGTCCTGTATGAGCTGCTGCTGCCAGGGCTGTAGAGCTGAGAGGAGGAGAGGGAGGATTTGTAGCAAATCAGGCTCTTCATGCCCATTTCTGCAACAGACTGGGGGGGTTTTGGCCTGTCCTACCCCAGCTGTGTACCAGCAAGGATGGAACCTCAGCTTCTGGGGAGGAAAAGCCTTCAGCACCCCAAATGAGCTCGGGGACCAGCTCAGGCCCCATAAGGGTTGGGTGCCTGCCCAGCTCTGGGAAGAAAACCCCACCCCAGCTGTGTGTCAGCAAGGATGGATCCTCGGCTTCTGGGGAGGAAAAACCTTCAGCACCCCAAATCACTCCAGTGGAACAGGGAGCTCGAGGCACAGGGAGCAGCTCAGGCCCCATGGAAGGATGGGTTCCTGCCCAGCCTGGAAGCAAACCCAGCACTGGGGACCATCCTCACCACAGGACCAGCCCTGGCACCACCGCTGCTGCTCCGTGGCCTAAATTGTGTTGCTATTCCTGGCAGTTGAGGGCATTTGGGTTTTTTGTGTCCCTCTCGCTGGAGCTGGCTGGGTAAGAAAGCCAGAGTGCCCTTGGTGAGCAGCGGTCACGCAGAGCAGCTCCACGTGTCCTCCTGTGGTGCCTCATGTCTGGGAAATACATTTGGAGGGGAAATAAATCAGGGCACTGAATTTACTTGGAAAGTTCATTCTGGGGAAAATCTCCGCAGAACTGCTCCCTGTTAACACCTAATTTCTCTCTGTGCTTCTCCCTGAGGCAGGACAGGTAATTTCCCAGCTCCGTAACTTGGCCTGGTCCCTGGGCTCCTCTTTGACTTTGCTGAGTTCAGAATGATGTTGGTGTGTGGGGAGATGTGTGCCCTGGAATATTTGGGGACGTAGGGACTGTTCCTGAGTGCCTCTCAGAGCTGGGCTGGGAAATAATCCACCCCATGGCCTGAAAGGTGCTCTCCAAGGGATCCAAGGTCTTAGTCCTGAGCTTAGTCCTGAGCTTCTTCCTGGGGCTGGGAATATCAGGTCTGTTGTGGAGGAGGGCTAGGACAGCTCTGGGGGATGTCACCCCATCCTCTGCCTGCCCCAAGGCCAGGGGTCCTGTTCCCACCCCTCTTCCCAGACCAAAGGGGCTCTCCAAGGCTGGTGGACATTTCTCCTCCTGGCCTGCTTCCTCCTGGGCTGCATTCCCCACATTCCAGTGTGGCTCCTGCTTTGGGAATTGTTTCCAAACAATGCTTGACCCGTCTACAACGTGCCCAGGACCTCCCTGGGGTTTGACCCAATGCCTCTCCCACCTGGATCAAGGGCTGCTCTTAGCTTGGGACAGCCGTGTTCAAAACCTCCAAATCCTGCTCTGAGCTTTGGATCCACACCTGGAAACGGACGAAATGACCCCTTGCTGTGGGATCACTGGGGAGAGGCTGGGTGGGACACCTGGATTCACCCCCATCCTCTACTGCTGCCTGACCTTTCATCCTTGGGTTCTGTAGGTGGTTTGGGGAGGGTTAACAATGGCAAAGCCGTGCCAAAAGGGCGTGCAGGATCCAAAAATGAGTGACTTGCTGGAACTCATTTCGCCACTAAACAGCATTAATGCTTCCATTTAAAAACAGAACGGGGCGGTGTGGCCTCTCAGGGTTTGTTTTGCCCTGCTCATGCACAGTTCAGCTCTGTGTCCCTGTCCCTTGCAGATCCTCCTAGCGTGGGCAAGGCGCGGGCAGCCGGCGTCAGCCGCGGGGGTTTCTGCTGCTGAGCTGATTAGCGTATGATGGACGTGGCCAGTTGGAAGGAGATGGAGGTGGCACTAGTCAGTTTTGACAACGCTGATCAGATCGTGGAGGATCCCTGCTACTCCAACGACCTCAGCCCCGCCGGGCAGTCGCGCAAGGGCCACCCCAGCTGCGCCAACCTGCTGTCCAACCTGCGCATCCTCATCAACAGCGAGAACGCCAACAATGAGACCATCTTCTCCAGGTTCTCCGCCGAGTTCAGCGACCACCTGGTGGGGGAGAGGGTGGGCATGGATGAGGGGGACCAACGAGTCATCATCAACATCGCTGGGCTGAGGTTTGAGACACGGCTCAAGACCCTGGACCAGTTCCCCGAGACCTTGCTTGGGGACCCGGAAAAGAGGATGCGTTACTTCGACTCCATGAGGAATGAATATTTCTTTGACAGGAACAGGCCCAGTTTTGATGGGATCCTGTACTATTACCAGTCTGGGGGGAAAATACGGCGCCCGGCCAATGTCCCCATCGACGTCTTTGCTGATGAAATCACCTTCTATGAGCTGGGTGATGAAGCCATGGACCAGTTCCGGGAGGATGAAGGGTTCATCAAGGATCCTGAGACCCTCTTACCAACCAATGACTTTCACAGGCAGTTCTGGCTGCTCTTCGAGTACCCTGAGAGCTCCAGTGCAGCCAGAGGCGTAGCTTTGGTCTCTGTCCTGGTCATTGTCATCTCCATCATCATCTTCTGCATGGAGACCCTGCCGGAGTTCCGGGAGGAGAGGGAGTTTAGATCCACCCAGGAGCTTTCTAAGAATGTGACAGACACCTTGCTGTCGCACAGCACCTTCACGGACCCTTTCTTCGTCATAGAGACTGCCTGCATCGTCTGGTTCTCCTTTGAGCTCTTCGTCCGGTTCATCGTGTGCCCCAGCAAGACCGAGTTCTTCAGGAACATCATGAACATCATCGACATCGTGTCCATCATCCCCTACTTCGTGACGCTCACCACCGAGCTGATCCAGCAGAGCGAACTCAACGGGCAGCAGAACATGTCCCTGGCCATCCTGCGCATCATCCGCCTTCGTCAGGGTCTTCCGCATCTTCAAGCTCTCCCGGCACTCCAAGGGGCTGCAGATCCTGGGGCAGACCCTCAAGGCCAGCATGAGGGAGCTGGGCTTGCTCATCTTCTTCCTCTTCATCGGCGTCATCCTCTTCTCCAGCGCCGTTTACTTTGCGGAAGTCGATGAGCCGCAGTCCCATTTCTCCAGCATCCCTGACGGCTTCTGGTGGGCCGTGGTCACCATGACCACCGTGGGCTACGGGGACATGTGTCCCACCACGCTGGGCGGGAAGATCGTGGGGACCCTGTGCGCCATCGCGGGGGTGCTGACCATCGCCCTGCCTGTGCCCGTCATCGTCTCCAATTTCAATTATTTCTACCACCGGGAGACGGAGAACGAGGAGAAGCAGATGCTGCCCGGGGAGGTGGAGCGGCTGCTGGCCAGCGTGGCCACGGGCAACGGCAGCATGGAGTCACTCAATAAGACCAATGGGGGTTACCCTCGAGACAAGGCCAAAAAATGATGGTGGAGGCCCTGAGGGACTGGGCACGGTCAGCTGGGATTGGCTGGAAAAAGCATCCAACATCTGCATGCTCTGATTTTTTTTTTTAATAATGTGCTGCTGCTTTTTTTTTTTTTTTAAGCATTTTTCAATCTCTGATTTCCTGTGGCTGTTCAAATAAATACCATCTTTCTTATCTCTCTGCCCTGCCCATTGGTCTGGTGTTTTCTATTTGATGCTCATCTGCTTGACATTTGTCTTCTCTCTTCTTCCACACTCCCTGGCTTCAGAGTGGAATTCCCCCACATACAGAGATTTCCCCATTTACTGGAGAGGAAAAAGGGCAAAATGACATGCAATGCTTGGCTTGGTGACACCCAGCTGCCCAGGGATGAAGGTGGGTCCAGCTCCCTGCTTCATTTATAAAATTAGTTTTCAATATTTTAAATAGTTCCTCCCTGCCCACCACTTCAGATCTGAGGGTCTGACAAATTCCCAGGCCTGCAACAGCAAAAATAAGCTGGCGAAAAGAAATGAGAAGGGATATTTTTAGCTGGATGAATTCCCTGGTCTGCTTGACTCATTAATTCTGATGGCAGAGCAGGGTGGGCAGTCAGGGATGGAACCAAGGCAGCAGGGGCGGATTTGGGGTTGCTGACCAGACACAGTGGCACAGCCACCCCAAAGGTCCAGGGCACTGCAGCTCAAAGCCCACCGGGGTTTCTGCTGGAAAACTGAGCTCTGAGAGAGGGAATGGGATTTCTCCTGCAACAAATGCTCATTATCTGGTTTACAAACAGCCCTGGGGATGAGCCACTGTGACCTTGTAGCTTTTATTGTCACTTCTGGTGCTGCAAAGGGGGCAGAGAGCAATGAGAGCCAAGATTTCCTGACAGCTCCGCTCCCTGTTGTAACAAGGCACTTCTGCTTTCCTAAAAATGCAAATTTCCACTGGCACTTTGGATGGGAGCAGCCAGCAACAGCTCATTTTGCCATTCTCTCCAATGCCAGCAGGTTTTCTGACAAAAACATTTTGTTCCCACTTCACTGTTTCGCTCGTTTTTTTTTTTAATGTTTCTGCCTCCATTGAAATCCCAGCTTCTCGTGCAGTGTCTCATCCACTCTGATGTCCCACACCTGCTGCACAGATGTCTCATCTCCTGACACATCCCCCTGATCACCACACAGCGTGCCAGCATTTCTGGTTTGCAATTTCATTCAGAAAGCAGTGGTGGAACAAGGGTTGGATTTATTGCTCCTGCTCTGTTGGAAAATGCAGCTTTGGCCTCGCTGGGATTTCCCCTGTAGCAGAAATCCCACAGCCCGGGTGGGAGGAGTTTTTATTTTGGTTTTAGGGGATTCTGTGCCCTGTCTTTCTGCAATGAGGTGTTTTGCACCCCAGGAGATGGATCTGAGACATGACCAGTACAATTCCTTTTCCCTCTGGGGCAAATCCCACTTACCACCTGCTCTCCCTGTTGTTTTTTTCCCATCCCTCCACCATCCTTTTTCCCTCCCTTGCAGCCCTCACACTATCATCTCAGACAGGAGGAACTGTCAGGGCTATTTAATCTCCTTCCCGCTGTGTCCAGGTTCTGTGGGGATGCTTGGAGAGCACACAGCTGGGCACAGCTGGAGGAGGCACAGCTGGGAACAGCTGGGGACAGCACTCAAACATTCCCAGCTCCTCTCTTTTCACCCCTCAATTCTCTCCAGCAGTTCTTTCACATCACTATTTTTATTTCATAGCAGGTTCTTTCTTCTTTTCTTCTAGAAAACTTGATTCGTTTTTCCATTCTTTTGTATTTTTATTGCTCCCCTCCCCAAATTCTCTCCCAGCCTCTCTAATCTGAAGCACTTTTGGTGATTTTTCCTTGGGAAATCACCATGAAAAACTCTGATGAGAAGGTTTGGGCTGGGAAATATTCAGCCTGATCAGCCATGAGCACATTTCCATTCCTCCTGCAAACATGGACTGTAATGGTGCTGGGATGGATGATGGATGGATGGATGGATGGATGGATGGATGGATGGATGGATGGATGGATGGATGGATGGATGGACGGACATCCCAATTCTTATAAACTTGTAAACTATCCTCAAATAAAAGAATAAATGCTTCAAAATCTGGTATGCAGAAAACATTGTTGATTTGGACTCAACTTTTTTTGTTCCTGGCTTTGTGCTGCTCCATGGCAACGCAATTCCAGCTGGGAATTGCGTGTGGGAGGGTTGGGACATGGGGCAGCATAGAATCCCAGAATGGTTTGGGTTGGAAGGGACCTTAGAGCTCACCCCATTCCACAAGACAGGGACAGCTTCACCTATCCTGGATTGCTCCAAGCCCTGTCCAGCCTGGCCTTGGGCAATCCAGGGAAGGGGCATCCACAGCTGCTCTGGAAAGCAGAAAATTGCAGCTCTCCAGCTCTGTGAGATGAGGACAAACTCTGCAGATTGGCTCACACCATCCATTGTGGGAGATCAGGTCCAAGGGGGATCCCTGATTGATGCCATGGGGAGGGGATCAGAGGCATGAAACCTCCCCAGACACACCAACCTATTTCCAATTTGCCCCAAAGAGGAAGGAAAACCAGGCTATGAACTCCCAGGGTCAACACTGATGAAAACCTGCGAGAAACCCCATTTTCCTGCACAATTTGCAGCTTTGTCCCTTTCCAAACACAGGCCCAAAGCTCAAAGCTCAATGAAATCCATACAAAGCCCTCAGTAACTGTCCTGCTCCAGAGCCAAGCCCTAATGAGCCAATCTGTCATGTCCCTCTGCACACAGGATTAATTCCCTCTTCACATTTTTACTGCCTCAGGAAAACCTAAAAGGAAGACAAGAATCCCCTTTGCTCTGTCAGAAAGGTGTCCTGGCCATGTTTTATCCTTGGAGCAAGACACAACCTGCAGCCAGGTGTGAAATATTTGCAGGTAGGAGTGACTCCCTCCTTTGAGCTGAAATTCCCGAAAATCCCAGAATGGTTTGGCTTGGAAAGGACCTTAAATCTCACCCTGCCATGGGCAGGGACACCGGGACACCTTCCACTGCCTCAGCTTGCTCCAAGCCCTTTCCAACCTGGCCTTGGGCACTTCCAGGGATGGAGCATCCAGGATTTGAGGGTTGGCACCAGAGCCACGAGATGGCAGTCCAGGATCGGCATTTCCCTGCCACGGGCAGTCTCTGCTCTCCAATCCGCTCTTGGAAGCTTTTCCTTGGTTTATCCCTTTATTGGAATGCGAACACGGCTGCGGGAAGGGCTGCCCCAGCCAGGGGGAGGAATCCCTTTGTCGGGAATTCTCAGCACCAATGCAGGCGGAGGATTTAGGAACTGCTGGATTTAGAAATGGCATTGAGGCCAGCCAGGTCGGTCCTGCCTGGAATAAGGACCAACATCCCACTCCCAGCACTCTGAAAGGGGAAATCCAGCCCTGGCTGCTCCTCCAGGTGTTACCTGTCCCTGCAGGGCTGATCCTTGGAGTCACTGTTCCCCCTGCACCTGCCTCATTTATTCTTGGCCATGGTGGTGCCTTGTGCAGGCTGAGCTAGAACAGAGACCAGACAGAGCTAAAGAATAAAGCAGGGAGTTAATAAATTATATAAAAATAGAGATAAAAAATAAGGGGGATAAAATAGGGATTAAAAAAAAAAAGGGGAGTAAATTCGGAGGCCTCAATGGATCCACCTTGGGCAGCACAAGAGCCCAGCCCAGGTGAACCCAAAATGGCCACAAAATGCTCGACAGGTCATGGGGTCTCTCACCTTGATCAGTTCTGCTCCATTTGCATATTGCAGTTAATTGTCCAATTAGTTTTAGCCCATGAAGTCCCATCCTGCTTGTTTTTCTCTCCTCAGTCCACGTTGATACTCTTGGGCCTGAGATCTGCATCATTTGTCCTTGGTGCCCAGCTAGAGCAGGAATTGTTTTGTCTCCCTGCTCTGTGCACAGAGCTCACCATCCCCTCATGTGAAGCCCAGACCCACACACTAAAGCAGCACAGAATCTGAAAAATAGAAAAGCTAAACCTGAGGCATCAATAGTAATGAGAGAATTCCTGTGATGGAGCTGAGGGCAAGTCCCAGGTGCCCAAAATCCAGGGCTGGATCACTCTTGTTCTTGGGCACAAGGGATTCCCTCCAGGGATGTTGGGGGGTAAATCCCACTCCCACCATCCCATATCACATCCTCCTCTACAGCCAGCTCAGTTTTTACACCGTGCAAGAAGACAATAATTAATTTCCAACCCCAATCACCTGGATCTCCCCCTTCACATCCCTGTTCCTGCTGGGCATGGAATCTCCAGGCCCCACCAGTGGTGGAGCCTCATTCACCAATAAATAAAGCAAGCAGTCCCTTGTCCCTCAGCACTGCAGAAATGAAAACACAGCAGGGACCTGGATCTCTCTCCTCGCTTCCTGCTGAGCAATTCCACTGCAGCTGCTCCTGAGGAAAGAGGCAGCTCTGTTTTTAATAGGGTTGGAGGGGGTAATTTCCTTCACAAAACAGAACTGTGCAGGTTCTGTGCCTCTGTAAAAGCCTCACCATGGGAGGCACGGGGTGAAAGCTTTTTCCTGCCCTCTTGGGTGGTCCAAGGAAAATCTCCAGCTGAGCCATATTCTCCTGGGGACTCCCTGCCCTGGGGTGGCTTTGGGCTGTCAGACACCTTGCAGGGAAAGTGGGAACAAGCCCTTTGCCCAGGGATGGGGAGCTAGCAGGACAGTAAGTGGTGGGATGTGGTTGTGGGTCTGGGGTGGTTTGCGCCTGGGGTAGAAATTTGGGGGTTCCAGTGTCGGAGCGTCGGGGGGTAGCACGGTTGGGATGGACAGACACGAGAGATCTCTGCAGCCAGGGCTGGGAACTTGTGGGTTATTGCAAAGGGCCTGGGTGCAGGGCCCTGCTGGGAGCTGCCAGCCACAGCTCGAGCAGGACTGAGAGAAGAGAGGGGGAGAGAGGATGAGAGGGTAAGAGAATAAAAGGCTAAGAGAGTAAACAGGGCAAGAGCTGAGAGAGCAAAGTTCCTGTTACAATACAATAAATCCTCTTCTGTGCTGAATATTCTAATTCTCACTAACCAATCTAGTACAAGATACAAATCCTATAGCATTTCCATACAGCCTATAAGAATCATTACATTACCATACTGTGTTACATTTTAAACCCTAAAAACTCCTCTTTGGGCCCCTTCTGCCAAGCTGGCAGGGTCTGCTCTGACCCTTGGGCCTGTCTGCAAGCAGAGGGTGTTGTTCCATCAAAAGGGGATCACCTTCAGCTGGCCACACCATTGTTTTCCAGTTGTTCAGTGACTGAGGGATCTCAAAGCTTGCTTTCATTTCAATCTCACTTATAGTTTCTATATTCTCACAGTCTTTTGCCAGACAATCATATTTATAAGGCTTTCGTCTTTCATCTTCCCCAACATTCCAGAACCCCCCACTTGTTGTAGCCCCACTAAAAGAGCCAATCTTGGCTTCCATCCCTCAGCCCTGCAGTGATCACAAGCTCCCAGGGGCTCTCAGCAGAGCTGTGATGGACAAACAGTCCTTGGCCACCACAAAGCAGCTCCTCCCTGCCTCCTGTCCTTCCATCAGAAATACACACACAGCCACCAGCTCAGAACCACCAGCTCTTTATTTGTGCCAAAAGCCTTGGTTGGGGCTGGGTGTGTTCAAACCCCAGCAGCTCTCGCATCGTGGTGGATCTAAACAGCCTTGGCCAGCCCAACACGGTTGTTGGCCCGGTCAAAGATGCTGTAGTACACCCTGATGAAGACATCTCCCAAGATCCAGAGGTCCCCAGAGGTGTCCTGGAAGCTGCTCATGCAAGATTCTTCACTGTGCTGTGTTTGAGCACGAGAAGGAAATTGGGGAAATGTGGGCTGGAATCTCTTCTTGCCTTGCCCTGGAGGCCCTTGGCCATCCATCTCCCAAGGGAATGGGGGAAGCCAAGGTGACCAGAGCCACTGGAGAGAACAGAAGGACCTTGAGAGGGGCTCCTGCAGCCAGGAGCAGCTGGCTCCCACTTACCTGCTCGGTGTAGGCCAAGGCTGGCACGGGGTACTGGACCCCGTCGATGACAAAGATGACATCGGGCATGGCAGGGATGGAGCTGCAGTTCACACTGTGCTGCAGGGAGCAGAGGGAAGGGCTCTCAGCAGGGAAACGTGTTCAGAGGGTGCAGAGTGAGGGGAGACCTCACTGGGGCCTCCAACCTCCTCCTGAGGGACAGCTCCAATCTCTGTGACAGGGACAGGACCCAAGGAAGGGCTGGGGCTGTGCCAGGGCAGGATTTCAGGGAAAGGTTGTTCCCCCAGAGGGTGCTGGCACTGCCCAGGCTCTGCAGGGAATGGCCACGGCCCCAAGGCTGCCAGAGATCTAGGAGTGTTTGGGCAGCACTGCCAGGGATGCCCAGGGTGGGATTTGGGGGTGTCTGTGCAGGACAGGGGTTGGGCTGGATGATCCTGGTGGGTGAGGATCCTGGCTGATCCTGGTGGGCAGGGGTTGGGCTGGATGATCCTGGTGAGTCAGGATCCTGGCTGATCCTGGTGGGCAGGGGTTGGGCTGGATGATCCTGGTGAGTCAGGATCCTGGCTGATCCTGGTGGGCAGGCTTGGACTGGATGATCCTGGTGGATCCCTTCAGCTCAGGACATCCTGTGCTTCTCTGTCCCACTGACACAAACCAGAGAGCCCCAGGGTGTCTCTGTCAGGGTTGCCCTGAGCATGGGGCGGTTTCCCCACGCGTGCCAGCAGCCTTGGCTGGGCTCTGCTGTGCCAGCTGCCTCCAGGGCCAGCAGGGCGAGCTCTCACCTCTCCATACTCGCCCTGCCTGGCCCCAACTGCGCTCTGGATGCTCCTGATGCCCGAGGGGGGCCCGGCCACAAGGGAAGTGCCGGTGTCGATGATGGCCTGGCAGCCACCAGCACACGCAACCTCCTGGCTGCCCACAATGATGCTGTGGGGAGAGACCAAGCAGGGGCTGTGAGACAACCAACGGGGCTGTGAAATAACCAACGGGGCTGTAAGATAACCAGTGGGGCTGTGAGATAACCAGCGGGGCTGTGAAATAACCAGCGGGGCTGTGAAATAACCAATGGGGCTGTGAAATAACCAACAGGGCTGTGAAATAACCAACGGGGCTGTGAAATAACCAACGGGGCTGTGAAATAACCAATGGGGCTGTGAGATAACCAATGGGGCTGTGAGATAACCAATGGGGCTGTGAGATAACCAATGGGGATGTGAAATAACCAACGGGGATGTGAAATAACCAATGGGCCGTAGGGATGGTTTCTAACTTCTTTTACAAGAGTTAAAGCTGGGTAACCCCAAGTGCTGCCTGTGAGCCTGCTCCTGTCTGGGGTTGCAGAGCCACCATTGCAAATGGGAGCACTGAACACAGCCCAGCAGCTGAGATCCACTCCAGCCCAACCAAACCCATGATTTTGCTCTCCTCATCACCAAAAACATCCCTAAATCACAGGACAAGAACTAGGCTGTGCCCCAGGCACAAAGCATCCTCATTTTGGGTGTCGAATACCAAAGTACTACAGAGTTTGTCCCCTTATCCCCCCGCATCCCTCAGCCCTGGGGTGGGGATGTCACTGGAAGCCTCTGGTGCTGATGGGCCCAATGTCTCTTTAGAAGCAATGCTTTGAGGTGACCAGAGAGCAACAGAGCTGGTTTGTCACCTGTCCATGGAGATCTGCCAGTAGCCCTGGTAAGAGACAGGGATCCAATTGATGGGGCCAGTGAAATAGGACACGTCGATGCCCCCGAAGATGACCACGCTCCCTGCTGCCTCCCTGGATGGTGCAGGAAACAAAAACGAGAGAGGTTTGCCTTGTGGTTCAGTGCAGGGCCATGTGTCCCATTGTCCCCACCTCCTCACACAGCACAGCAGCAGGGCCAGAGCCTTTGGCACCAGGAGCCATGTGCTGGGAATTGCTTCCCAGTGAGCCATGAGCCCTCTGGGGAGGCTGGTGGCCCCCTGAAATAGGAGCCTCCTCCAGCCAGGTCTCATAAGCTCCTGGAGGTCTATAACACACCCAAGATAGCTCAGCTACCTTAGAAGGCATGAAATCAGCAGGATGGCTTCTGCTGCAGTGTTGGAAACAAAAAGGTTCTAATAAAAGGGAAAATAACAAAACTCTTTACAGAGAAAAACTGATCCAAGTGCAAGAGGCCCTCCTGCCCCTAGTAAAATACCTCACAAAAGCAATTAGTTTCTTTATTCTCTTCTTTTTCTAGTAAATTGCCTAAGCAGGACTTTCTGTCTCCTGTCCAATTAACCATCCTTTAGTTTGAGGTGAAATCCCCCAAACCTATGAGGAGCCTTTTCCACCTAATTGAAAAGAGAAATTTCTGAGCTTATTTCCTTTTTAAAGAGACAAAAATTAGTTTTGCCACTCCATCAACAAGAAGGACAGTCCTACAGCCCCCAGCCCTGACACAGACACAACATCTGATGGCAGCAGTGACAAGGAAGGAGCCAGAGCCACCAGCACACCGTGCATGAGGTGCATCCCTGTCAGAATTCAGGACATCCCTCTGTCTGTCCTGGATTCCAGCACATCCCCCTTCCCCAGCCCCACAAGCCCACGTGGCTCACCGGGACAGGTAGACAGAGAAGAGGTTCTCCTGCAGCAAGCTCTGGTTCACCAGGTTATCAAAGACAGGCGTGATGCCATCAGCAGCCAGGTTTGGGTATCCCAAGCCCAGGATTCCATCGAATTGGACGTGGACAAAGAATTGGCCGGGCTCGGCGGTGCTCAAGCCGAAGAGCTGGTTGGTGTCCACCAGAGAGGCCACCTGGGGACAGGGAGGTGAGGCTTGGAGCAGGCACCGGGATTCTGGTGTTAATCTGGTTAATCAGGGGATCCCCTGCTGTCGGAACTCAGTGCATCCCTCCAGGTGTTCAGAGTTGCCGAGGACCCCACCAGGGGTCTCGGAGACCCTGGCACTCAGCCCAGAGCACCTGGGGATTTGATTTTGACCCCTGGAGCAAATAACCAGCTTTGTATGAGGACCTGAAAGTCACAAAGGTTTGAATAGTGTAATAATAAAATGATCACAGGGTGAAAATGTAGATTTCAGGATTTTTGGTATGGGGGTTGTGGGGACAAGATGGAGGAACTTGGGCATGTCCAGCCTTTCTTCTTCTTCTTGGTCTCCATCTTCTGCTGTGGTGCTGGCACTGTGGGATTGGTTTAGAGTAGAAGTGCACTGTCTAACATAGGTGATAGGTATTGGGAATTAAGTGTAAATATGTTATATGTAGTTTGTAGTATAAAAAGACAACACCACCTCAGGGCCGGTCAGAGTGCCTGTGGCTGCCCTGCTGAGCAGATCTCGGCTGGGCAGAAAGAAAATTTTACAGATAAGAATGAATAAACAACTTCAAGACTGAAAAGTGAAGAGCTCTGACTCATTCTTCGGACGCACTGGCCGAAACACAGACATCCAGCACATCTCAGGGTTGCAATTAAGAACCAAAAACCCGAGACCCTGCTGCAGGTGGAGCAGGAGCTTCAGATAAAAGTTATTAAAGAAGTCCAAAAACCAAGGTAGGAGGGGCTGAGAGAGCCCCTGGCTTTCTGAGCCCCACCTCAGAGACGGGAGTCTGGAGGCTGCTGGAGCCAATCTTACCTCAGACTAGCAAGGGTTTGAATCCTGCAGCCTCGTCCCACAACTTTTAATGATGGCAAATCACATGCATTTAATAAAAGATGAGATATTTTATATCTCATTTTATATCGTGCTGAATATTCTAATTCTCACTAACCAATCTAGTACAAGATACAAATCCTACAGCATTTACATACAGCCTATAAGAATCATTACATTACCACACTGTGCTACATTTTAAACCCTAAAAACTCCTCTTTGGGCCCTTCTGCCAAGCTGTAGGGTCTGCTCTGACCCTTGGGCCTGTCTGCAAGCAGAGGGTGTTGTTCCATCAAAAGGGGATCACCTTCAGCTGGCCACACCATTGTTTTCCAGTTGTTCAGTAACTGAGGTATCTCAAAGCTTGCTTTCATTTCAATCTCACTTAGAGTTTCCATATTCTCAAAATCTTTTGCCAGGCAATCATATTTATAAGGCTTTCCTGTTTCACCTTCCCCAACAGACTGTCCTACCCCTGTTGCTCCTACAGGTGGGATGTGGGATGTTCCCCATGGATGTTCCCCATGGATGTTCCCCAGCCGTGCCATGGGGACACTCACAGTGACAATGTCCAAGCCGACGGTCCCCTCCATCTCTCCTGTGCCATAGTGGATGGACAGACTCAGCCCTGTGCTCTTGTAGGTGGAGGACTGAGATGGGTCAAATACCCGGTGGGTTTCTAGATAAGTGGAAAAACACAGAATTAAAACGTTTGGCAAAGCTAAGCCTAAGGGAGGTGTGGGAGGAGGAGCCCTGCTGAATTGCTGTTTATTATCCTGCCTTCAGGAATAATTCAGCTGCAAGCATTTGCTGCTCATCCTTTCCCTCCTCCAGCAACCACAGGCATTCCCACACCCCTTGGGCACATGGGGAAACTGAGGCACCAAGCAGTAATCCCATCACCTGAGGAATGCAGCCCTGAGCAGCCCCTACACCCCTACAGCTGCCATGGGCCCAGCTGCATGACCCCCTTTCCCTAGCAATACCACCCCAATTTTTGGGCTTGGTGGAGCCGTTCTAAACCCAGAACATGCAGCTGGGCCCGGCTCCTACTCACGGCAGGCCAGGCTGGGGCAGGACACAGAGGGGACCCAGAGGTCGGAGGAGCCGGTGTCGAAGACCACGCTGAAGTCCTGTGGGGGGGTGCCAATGGAGATGGTCCCATAATATTCCACCTGCAGGCCAGGGATGGATTTGGAGGCATGAAACCAAACCTGGACCTTCCCCAGGCTTGGTCCCCTGCTTCCTGGAGACCCCCTGTGTGACCGTGTTCACAGGGGTCCCAGGATGAGGGAAGAGACAAGGATCTGACTCCATGTTTCACAAGGCTTGATTTATTATTTTATGATATATATTACATTAAAACTATACTAAAAGAATAGAAGAAAAGATTTCATTAGAAGGCTAGCTAAGAATAGAATAAGAAAGAATTATAACAAAGGTTTGTGTCTCAGACAGAGAGTCCGAGCCAGCTGACTGTGATTGGCCATTAATTAGAAACAACCACATGAGACCAATCACAGACGCACCTGTTGCATTCCACAGCAGCAGATAACCATTGTTTACATTTTGTTCCTGAGGCCTCTCAGCTTCTCAGGTGGAAAAATCCTAAGGAAAGGATTTTCCATAAAAGATGTCTGTGACACCCCTGCTTCCAGCAGAGCTCCAGGGGGATATTCCTCCATTCAGAGCCACCAGCGTGGGCAAGGAGAGGTGAAGGATGTGAGCTGAAGGCTTTGGGATGAAGGATTGGGTTTGGACAGAGGGATGGACGTCCCACAGACCCCGCCAGGGCTGTGTTCCTGGGGATTGGAGCCCATACTCACGTCCAGGGCGTTCAGCAGGGGCTCGGTGGCCACCCTGGTTCTGTTGGGGAAAGCGTGTGGGAACTTGGTGCCGATGTCGTAGTGGTGATGCTGGAAGAACTGCCGCAGCAAATCCTTCTCCCTTGAGGACATCTCTCAGCTTCTTCCCCCTTTCCAAGGGCAGCCTGGCACAAGCAACAAGGGAAAAAGAAGGGTGAGATGGGATTTTGCTGCCTGCAGCTCCAGTTTGACACCTCCAATGCTCTGATCCAACAGCAGGAGCACAGGAAACTCCCCCAAAACTCTGAATCTGGGATTTCCTCAAAATCCCAAAACAGCCCTAGAAAGCAGCCCCTTCCCTGGCACGTCCTGCCCGCCTGGAGCAGCTTTCTGCAGCCTCAGACCTCCCCAAAGCCATGAAAAGCCTCCAAATTCTCATTTCCCCCCCACTTTTCCCAGTGGCCCTGACAGTGATGCTGCTGTGGCTCACCTGGTGACTCCCTGGCATAGGGCAGAGGCAGCACAGAGGAGCACGAGGGACCACATCCTGCCAGGACAGCCAGGGCCAGTTCCCTCTGGTTTATAAAGCCCCTGCCCACGCCACCTGCCGTGCCAAGAGCAGCCAGGACCAGCGGGAGCTGCCCCCTCCCCTCCTATGGGCACCCAGCCAAGGCAGGTGACAGCCAGGGGCTGAAGGACACAGCACACACGAGCCACACGTCACCTGGCGGGGGGGAACTGTCCCCTAATGCCTCCCATGGCCCTCTTCTGGGGACCCCATGCTCTCCTCTAGATCCCAAATCCAAACTCTCCATCCTTGAGGCCCCAAATCCTTCATCAGGACCAGGCACTGCCTGGCCGTGGGCATGGATCCTGAATTCCAGGATAATTCATGTTGGAAGGGACCTTAAAGCTCATCCAGCCCCAAACCCTGCCATGGACAGCTTCCACTGTCCCAGGCTGCTCCCAGCCCCATCCAGCCTGGCCTTGGGCACTTCAAGGGATCCAGGGGCAGCCACAGCTGCTCTGGGCACCAGACCCAGGCCCTACCCACCCTCCCAGGGAACAATTCCGGCCCAATATCCCATCCATCCCTGCCCTCTGGCAGTGGGCAGCCATTCCCTGTGTCCTTTCCTTCTATCCCTGGTCCAAAATCCCTCTCCAGCTCTCCTGGAGCTCCATTAGGCCCTGGTATGGGCTCTGAGGTCTCCCTGGAGCCTTCTCTGGATGTGGCACTGGGTGCCAGGGCTTAGTTGAGGTGTTGGGGTGTCACAGAAACCCCAAAAACCCTCACCGAATCCTGAAATTCGGTGATTTTCAGGATGGTTCCCAGACCCAAGCTGGCACCAGTGGCAACTCGGGCTGGTTTGAGAGTGCAAGGGACTCCTGCAATCTGCCATAAAGAACCAGGGCTGGTGAGTTTTCCTTGGAGGGAAAAGGGCCGATGTTGGTGTCTGGGGTCCTGTGGCCGGGAGTGCCAAAAGGAAAATTCCTTAGGATATTTCTTCCTTAAGAAGCTGAGAGGCATCAAGAACAAAATGTAAACAATGATTATCTGCTGCTGTGGAATGCAACAGGTGGATCTGTCGTTGGTCTCATGTGGTTGTTTCTAATTAATGGCCAATCACAGTCAGCTGGCTCGGACTCTCTGTCCAAGACAAGATTTTGTTATCATTCTTCTTGCTTGCTACCTTCTGATGAAATCCTTTCTTCTATCTTTTAGTATAGTTTTAATATAAAATATATATCATAAAATAATAAATCAGCCTTCTGAGACATGGAGTCAGATCCTCGTCTCTTCCCTCATCCTTGGACCCCTGTGAACACCACCACATTCGGGCTGGGTTGGACTCCATGGTCTTTAAGTTCTCTTCCAACCTGGTGATTCTGTGAATTCTGTGAATTCTCCTCTCCAGGTGAGCACCCCCAGCTCTCCCAGCCTGGCTGCAGAGCCGAGAGCTCCAACCTTGGGATCATCCTTGTGGCCTCCTCTGGAATTTCTCCAGCATCTCCACGCCCTGATGCTGCAAACCCCAGAGCTGGGGGCACCATTTGGGCTTTTCAGCCTGGCACCCTTGGCCATTGCAAAGAGCACAGGGACTCTGTGTGCAGGACATTCCTGTGTGCAGGACATTCCTGTGTGCAGAACACCCCTGTGTGCAGGCCATAGATCTTGGAGAGAGGCCGAGTAGGAATTTATCATAGAATTTGTTTTATTTTTAGGGTTGTGCTTTGTTTTAGGGGGGTTGGCAGTTCATCTAACCCCTCCCCTTATTACGAGGCGCTGGGGCTGGTTGTAGCGGCAGTTGCAGGGTGTGGTTGGCTGGAAGCTTGGGGGTTTTCTTTGTGTCTTTGGTGCTTGTTATGGTTTATTTAGGGGGGATGTTGGTAGTGTTTGTTTATTCAGTGTCGTTGGCGGCGGATCCTTACCCAGAAGCCTGGGCCAACTGGGGTGTTGTTGGTTATGGCCTTGGGATGGGGTTGGTTGTGGTGATGGGGCTTGCTATAGGGGGTGTGTTGGGGTTACTAGCAGACGAGGGGACAGTGAATAGTGGGGGTCTATTGTCAGTCTGATCAGACTTCAGTGGAGTGGCCATGCTTTACTCAAACTCCTGTCTGTAGGACACCCCAGTGTGCAGGACACCCCTGTGTGCAGGACTCTCCTGTGTGCAGGACACTCGTGTTTGTAGGACACCCCTGTGTGCAGGACTCTCCTGTCTGTAGGACACCCCTGTGTGTAGGACACCCCTGTGTGCAGGACTCTCCTGTGTGCAGGACACTCGTGTTTGTAGGACACTTATGTTTGCCAGAGTCCCCCCGGGCTGGCACGAGGGGGCCCCTGTGGCTGCTGACGTGGGTGACCCCCCCCTTATCTCTGACCCCGGGATGCAAACAGGACAAGGTGACCCCACGGGTGCTGGGCTGGTGCCAGGCTGTGCCCAGGACACAGAGACCCCTGCCACTGGGGTATTTTATGAAAAATCCCTTTGCTAGGATTTCTTCTCTTGGGAAGCTGGGAACCTTCGGCTTCTTCTTGTTTTGCTGCTTTGGAATGTGATTTGGAGAATTGTTTACTCAGCGTGTGAATTGTTTTAATTTAATGACCAATCTCAGTCCAGCTGTGTCAGGACTCTGGTCAGTCACAGGTTTTTATTATTCATTCTTGTTTGGCCTTCTGAGGGGTCCTTTCTCTTTCTTTAGTGTAGTTTTATAATATAATATAATATAATATAATATAATATAATATAATATAATATAATATAATATAATATAATATAATATAATATAATATAATATAATATAATATATAATTTCTATTATCATATTATATTATATTATAATATATAATTTCTATTATCATATTATATTATATTATAATATATAATTTCTATTATTATATTATATTATATTATAATATATAATTTCTATTATTATATTATATTATATTATATTATATTAACATATAATATATTATTATAATAAATATATTATTATAATAAATATCTAATTATAATTATTGTGTGATTATAATAATATAATTACTATTATTATATTAATATAATATATAACAATATCTATATTATTATAATTGATATAATGGCATATAATGTTATAATATAATATAATTCATATAATTAATATAATAATTTCTGATATATGATGTGATATGACATTATATCATATTATATTAATACGATATTGTATTATAATAATATAATATATTGTATCATATTACAATTAATATATTATAATCATTATTATATTTATTATGTAATTATAATTATATAGTTGTTATTATTATATTAATAGAATACAGAATGATATCTATATAGTTATAATTAATATAATATAATATAATATAATATAATATAATATAATATAATATAATATAATATAATATAATATAATATAATATAATATAATATAATATAATATATTATAACATAATATAATATAATATTCCTAGGATATTTCTCATTTCATAGGATATTTCCTATTTCCTAGAAATTAAAAGGATTTTCCCTAGGGTATTTCCTATTTCCTAGAAGTTAAAAGGATATTCCCTAGGATATTTCCTATTTCCTAAGATATTTCCTATCTCCTGTAAGACAAAAGGATATTCCCTAGGATATTTCCTATTTTCTAGGACATTTCCTATTTCCTATAAGTCAAAAGGATATTCCCTAAGATATTTCCTATTTCCTAGGATATTTTTTATTTTCTAGAAATTAAAAGGATATTTCCTAGGATATTTCCTATTTCCTAGACGTTTCCTGCTAAGATGTTTTGTGTCTTTTTGTTATGGTGGGATCAGCTGGGAGAAAATAATTTGTAATATTTTCCACCGGGAGATGTCCAAAAATTAAGCAAAACTCCCGCATTTATGGCACGTTTTGCATCCACGTTCACTCTTCAAATTGTCCCATCCTTGGTTTTTCCTGGATGAAATAAAGAGGGGATGTGGAAACTGACGGGCAGCACCCGCGAGCCAGCAGCTGGGGAAGGGATTTGTGATGTCATGGAGAAATTGGGGCATCCCAGAATCGGGGCATCCCAAAATGGGGCGTCCCCAAATCGGAGCATCCCCAAATCGGGGAGTCCCCAAATCGGGGCATCCCAGAATCGGGGCATCCCAAAATGGGGCGTCCCCAAATCAGGGCGTCCCCAAATCGGGGTATCCCAAAATCGGGGTATCCCAAAATCGGGGCGTCCCCAAATCGGAGCATCCCCAAAATCGGAGCATCCCAAATCCGGGAGTCCCCAAATCGGGGAGTCCCCAAATGGGGGTATCCCAAATTCGGAACATCCCCAAACCGAGGCATCCCCAAAATCGGAGCATCCCCAAAATCGGAGCACCCCAAATCCCCAAATCGGGGAGTCCCCAAATCGGGACATCCCAAAACCGGGGCGTCCCCAAATCGCGGCATCCCCAAATCGGGGAGTCCCCAAATCCGGGAGTCCCCAAATCGGGGCACCCCCAAATTGGGGCGTCCTCAAAACCGGGGCGTCCCCAAAATCGGGGACTCCCAAATCGGGGCGTCCCAAAATCGGGGTATCCCCAGAATCGGAGCATCCCAAAATCGGGGAGTCCCCAAATCGGGGCGTCCCCGCGGAGCCGAGCGCGCCCCGAGCGCTTTTGGCCCTGCGGAGCCGCCGTGGCGGGGTCACGTGGGCGGTGCGGAAGTGGAGGCGAGGGGCGATGGAGGGAACGCTGGAACAGCACCTGGAGGAGACGTGAGGGGCCGGGGGGACAGGGGGTATGGGGGATGTGGGGGACACATGGGGGGGAATGGGGACACGGATGGGGGGATGTGGGGGAACGGGACATGGGGACGTTGAAAAGGAAGGAAAGGATATGGGGGACACAGGGGGATATGGAGGCATGGGGAGATATGAGGGACATGGAGGGACACGGGGATATGAAGGGATGAAGGGGGACACGGAGGGTTATGGGGGCATGGAGGGACACCGGGGACATGGGGGGACACGGGGGGATAAAGGGGACATGGGGATGGGGGGACATGGGGACGATGTATGGGGGACATAGGCGACACGGGGGGATCCGGGGGGACATGGGGAGATATGGGGACAAGGAGTATGTGGGGGGACACGGGGGAACGGGGGTAACATGGAGGCACGGGGGGATATGGGGGACATAGGGGGACACGGGGGTGTAGGGGACACGGGGACGTGGGGGCACGGAGACGTGGGGACATGGGAGATATGGGGGACGCGGGAAACACTGGGGGTGTCCCTCACACGGGGGGATATGGGGGAGACACGGGGGGACACGGGGGCCGGGCTGTCCGGGGCTGTCCCAGGCTGTCCCGTTCTGTCCCTGCCGGGCTCTGATGGCCGCTCTCTCTCTCTCTCTCTCTCTCTCTCTCTCTCTCTCTCTCTCTCTCTCTCTCTCTCTCTCTCCCCGCAGCATGAAGAGCCCGGCCGTGGTGGGTGTGCTGTGCACCGACTCCCAGGGGCTCAACCTGGGCTGTGAGTGAGGAGCTCCGGGCATGGGGGGCACCGGGGGGGGGCTCCTGGCACTGCACGGGCCCTTCCAGGCCTCCTGGGGCTGGGGTACCCCAGCTCCTGCCCCATGGGGGGGTTTGGGTGCCCCAGCTCCTGCCCATTCCCTTTGGGGGGCTCCCCAGCATGGGACCACCAGGCCCAGCCCTAGAGACCCTCCCTGGGGGTGCCCTGTCCTGCATCACTCTGGGGACACCTGCCCTGCCACCACCTTCAGGTGTCCCCAAGGGCCACCAGCTGCCTGTCCCTACCAGGGCCAGCTCCTCCTGACACCTCAGGTTGGGATTTTTGGGTGGAGGGAGAGGAACCATGTGGGGAGATGCTGAGTCAGCCCTCAGGGAGGGAAATGGGGCTGGGCAGGAGCAGGGAAAGAACTGGGCAGGACCGGGGAGGGAAATGGACTGGGGCAGGGGGAAATGGGCTCAGGCAGGAGCAGGGAGGGAAATGGGCCCAGGCAGGAGCAGGGAGGGAAATGGACTGGGGCAGGGAGAAGGGCCAGGGCTCGAAATGGCAGGAGCAGGGAGGGAAATGGGCTCAGGCAGGAGCAGGAAGGGAAATGGGCCCAGGCAGGAGCAGGGAGGGAAATGGACTGGGGCAGGGAGGGAAATGGGCCCAGGAAGGACCAGGGAGGGAAATGAGCAGGATCAGGGAGGGAAATGGGCCCAGGCAGGAGCAGGGAGGGAAATGGGCCAGGGCATGAGCGGGGAGGGAAATGGGCCCAGGCAGGAGCAGGGAGGGAAATGGGCCCAGGCAGGAGCAGGGCAGGCGGGAGGAGAAATGGGCCGCTGGGGCAGGGGAGGGAAATGGACTGGGGCAGGAAGGGAAATGGGCCCAGGCAGGAGCAGGGAGGGAAATGGCCGGGTCAGGAGCACCCCCTGGGCCTGGGGGTCAGTCGGGGCTGTCCCAGGGCACTGCCCTGGCACAGGGGGGGTTATCCATGGCCTCCCCCTGCAGGCAGGGGCACCCTGTCAGATGAGCACGCTGGCATCATCTCAGTGCTGGCCCAGCAGGCGGCCAAGCTGACGTCGGACCCCACGGACACGCCCGTGGTGTGCCTGGAGTCAGACAGCGGGTGAGCCCCAGCCTGAGCCCCCTTGAGCCCCCTGTGCCCTCCCCCAGCCCTGGCAGCTCCTGCAGGCACAGCCCTGGAGCAGCGTGGGGGCGGCACTGCCACAGGCATGCGGGTAATGGGGATGGAAAAGCAGAGGGAAACCGTGCGGGGCTGCTGGTTACTGCAGCTCGGGAGCTCTTCCCCCTTGGGGTCCCTGTGGGTGACACAGCCTGGGGTCCCTGTGGGTGACAAATCTGGGGATTCCTGTGAGTGACACAGCCTGGGGATGACAAATCCTGGGGTCCTATGGATGACAAATCCTGGGATTCCTGTGGGTAACAAATCGTGGGATCTCTGGGGATGACAAATCCTGGGGTCCCTGTGGGTGACAAATCTTGGGGTCCTTGGGGGTGACAGAGCCTTGGGTCCCTGTGGGTGGCACAGCCTGGGGACGAGAAATCCTGGAGTCCTGTGGATGACAAATCCTGGGATTCCTGTGGGTGACAAATCCTGGGATTCCTGTAGGTGACAAGGTCTGGGGTTTCTCTGGGTGACAGAGCCTGGGTCCCTGTGGGTGACAGATCCTGGGGTTGCTGTGGGTAAAATAGCCTGGGGTCCCTGTGATAACAAATCCTGGGATTCCTGTGGGTTACAAATCCTGGGGTCCCTGTGGGTGGCACAGCCTGGGGTCCCTGTGGGTGGCACAGCCTGGGGTCCCTGTGGGTGGCACAGCCTGTCAGTCAGTGGCAGCAGGGATGTCTCCATCACTGCTCCCGGAGTGAGGAGATGGAGCAGCCAAGCTCTGGGGTGGGGATGGGCCCTGGGGCTGCTCAGGGATTCCCCTGCCCACTCCCCAGCGCCAGCAGCTGCTGCTGGCCCAGCTGCCCCCTCAGCCCTTTGTCCTTGCTGCAGGAACATCATGATCCAGAAGCACGACAGCATCACCGTGGCAGTGCACAAGCTGCTGTCCTGAGCGCTGGGGACAGCTCTGCTCCAGCTCCTCCCTGCACTGCCGCCCTCCCTTTGGAGCTCCTCACCTGGGATGAAGGCTCTCCCTCCCTCCCTGCCTCTCCAGATCACATTTCAGCCCCTGTGCTGCTGAGGATGAAGCGTGGGCACCCCCCAGGCCCTGTAACAAGCAGATCCTCCCTGCTTTGTGTGGGGGGCCTCATTTGATGGAGAAATTAATAAATGACCTGTAAAAACCTTCCTTCCTCCTCTTTGCTCTGGCTGGGAGAGCTGGGCCTGGCAAGGTAACTTCTCCCACTGCCTTCATTAGCATTTCTCTGGAGAAAGATTGGAACTCTGGAGGCTCCTCAGTAGAAAAGGTACACAAAGCTTCCCAAGGAATTTCTCCTAGGAAACATTGCACTTCCTCAAGTTAAACATTCTGTGGGAGTTCTTGCTCACTGTGCCTTGGGTTGAAGTTCAAACCTGGCCCTGGGAGCTGGGAAGGGATCTTGGCAACGTCCTCACAAATCCAGGCCCCTCTTCCTCTCACAGATTTGAAATGCTGCAGGGGAAAAAATCCTGCAAAAAAATGGGGAGCTGCTGCACCCCGATGGTTCCTGTGTGCTGGGGAGGGAAAAGGAGCTGGGCTGCAGCTGCAGGAAGGGGAAGGGGAGTTTCACAGCAGAGCATGAGGGAAAAATGTGAGATTGTCACTGCTAGAAGTGAAGGGATGGGACTTTTCATGCTAAGAATGATTTGTTGCTCAGATAAACATCAGTCTCAGAGGCTGTGAGATTTTAGAGGAGCAAGCACTCAGCCATGGCTCAAGAATAGCACAAGATTTTTTGTTATAAGGCAATATAGAACTTTCTAACCCAATAGAAAAAGCCACAGGATTTATTTTGTTTTTCTGACCTATCACCTTTATTATTTCTGCAGATGCTTTCATCTAATGGGCTTTTAACTCACAAGTTTTAACTTAATATTTCTGTTATAACTTCTAAACTCCCAACCTACTCCATACTATTTTATTACTACACTATAAACTCTTCACCATCTTACCCATACAGTTTCTCACTTCAGGCATATTGTTACTTACAACTATAGAAACATAAGAAATATAAATATTATATAGAAAATATTATATAGAAAATATTATATAGACAATATTATATAGAGAATATTATATAGAAAATATTATATAGAGAATATTATATAGAAAATATTATATAGAAAATACTATATAGAAAATATTATATAGAGAATATTATATAGCAATATAATTAGGATTTTTCTGCTTAATATCTGTGTATTGTATTTTTACACCAATCCAAGCTTCTCCCAAGGCTGTAAATCAAACCTTTCAATGTCTGTGGAGGTTTTTCCAATTCCCACACTTGGGCTGGGTCAGTGCAGTGCCATTGTCACTGCTCTGACTTCACTCTGCTGGGCAGTGACAGTCATAGGCTCACACAGGAGTATTCCCTGCCCAGCCAGGCTCCACACTCAGCTCAGTGTTCAGCTGCAGCAGAGCCCTGATCTTGACTTATCCAAGCCCTGATCTTGGCTTATCCAAGCCCTGTGCTGGCCCTGGGAGTGCTGCTCCCCTCTCCCTCCATCCCACCAGGCTGGCAGCAGCTGGAGCTGCAGTTTCCCCCTGATCCAACAGCTCTGAGTGCTGCTGCCCCTCTGCCCCCTCCTCAAAAACCTGATCCTGCCCAAATAAAGCTCAGGGTACTTATTGAAACCCCTCCTGCAGGGAAAGCTCCCAGAAATCCTGGGCTCCAGCAGGAGGATGCATTCAAAAACCAGGAGTTTTTGCATTCAGTGCCAAGGGACAGCAGAGAGCATCACTGTCCCCACTGATGGGAGTTTTCTGTGACCTTGGGAGTGAATCCCACCTGGAGTGGCAGCTCAGCAGGGGCAGCAGGGCTGTGCTCACCCAGAATTTGGGCAGATCCACAGCGAGGCAGGGAGCTGTGAAAAACGCCAATCACTTTGGTTTTTTTTAAATTTTAAAAAGTTTAATAGTAATAAAATGGTTATAAAATTAGTAATACAATTAGAGTAATAATAATTTGGACGATTTGGATTAAGACAATATGAGACAATAGAGACAAAGAGTTACAGACCGTCCAGGTACATCTTTCCGGGCAAAATAAGCCCGGAAAAAGACCCACGTTAACAGAGGATTAACCCTTAAAAACAACAGCCTGTTGCATATTCATACACCTCATCCATGATGCATAAATTCCATTCAAATACAGGATTCTGTCTGGGCAGTTTCAACTTCTTCCTCTGAATCCCAACAGCACCTTCGAGGCAGGAAGAAGTTCGTTTCTTCTGATAAGAGGGCAATAAATTCTTTTTCTCTGAAAGATCTGGGTGTCCTGTGGCTGCTATTTTGCTGCAAGTCCTTTCTTTACATCCTTTATCGATATACTGAGTCCTTTATCTTGACATCTTCAGCGTCATGCTTTTTATAAGCTACAAGAACGTAAAATTTGGTGGGTGATTGGTTGATGATTTATGATCATGGTTTGTATTTTTGTTTGGTTTTTTGGGGGGAGGTTAGTTCTGGGGTTAATTCTATGTTTGTTTGGGGGTGGTTGTGGAGTGATGATGACAGTTGGTTATTGTTTTTGATACTAGGAAATATAGAGGCAGGGTAATTGAAAGCATATTGATGACAAATGATTTGGATAATGTAGGGATATATGGTTTAATTATTTGACAAAAAAAAAAAAGTCAAGATAAATGTCTGTAGGATTGACGGGGGGTTGCACAGTCGGGATGGGGGGAGAGGAGAGATCTCTGCAGCCAGGGCTGGGAACTTGTGGGTTATTGCAAAGGGCCTGGGTGCAGGGCCCTGCTGGGAGCTGCCAGCCACAGCTGGAGCAGGACTGAGAGAAGAGAGGGGCAGAGAGGATGAGAGGGTGAGAGAGTGAAAGGCAAGAGCTAAGAGGCAAGTGTAAGAGTATAGAAAGTAAGTGAGCGAAGTTCCCGTTACAATACAATAAATTCTCTTCTGTGCTGCATATTCTGATTCTCACTAACCAATCTAGTACAAGATACAAATCCTATAGCATTTCCATACAGCCTATAAGAATCATTACATTACCACACTGTATTACATTTTAAACCCTAAAAACTCCTCTTTGGGCCCCTTCTGCCAAGCTGTAGGGTCTGCTCTGACCCTTGGAGCTGTCTGCAAGCAGAGGGTGTTGTTCCATCAAAAGGGGATTACTTTCAGCTGGCCACACCATTGTTTTCCAGTTGTTCAGTAACTGAGGGATCTCAAAGCTTGCTTTCATTTCAATCTCACTTATAGTTTCTATATTCTCAGAATCTTTTGCCAGACAATCATATTTATAAGGCTTTCCTGTCTCATCTTCCCCAACAAATGTCAAGATACATTAAAGAAAAATATCCTACATAGCACAGTTTCTATTTCAACATTTCTGACAACCTAAAACTATATTTAACATGCTACTTAAGAGAATTAATACAGCATCACTTTCTAATACAACACATACAATATTCATTTTAATCTTTGTGAAAAGCCAATCACAAAATACATATTTTTCACAGAGCCAAACCGCGGGGCTGCAGCACGCTCAGTTTTCCATCCTGTCCCCGCTCAGTGATGCTGCTCCCGGCCAGGACAGGCAGGGACAGGGCTCTGCTCGGCCGGGATCCGGAGCTTTCCCCGCGCTCAGAACTTTGCAGGCTCCCCCTCCTTTTCCTTCCCAACAGGATTTCTGCTCCGAACGCCCCGGGTTTCCTGTTCCCAGCTGCGCAAGGGGAGGGACTGCCGGCCTTGGGGCCTCGCAAGCCGAGCTCTGCCTCCAGAGAGGAGGAGGAGGAGGAGGAAGAGGAGGAGGAGGAGGATGGGTCCGTCCCCCCAGCGCTTGCCAGGCTCCGTGTCCCGCTCAGCACCGGCACCATCATCCTCATCCTCAGCGCATGGGAATGAAGGAGCAGAATCTGGGCTGCCAGGTCAGCAAAGGGGGATTTAATCTCTGGGGCAGATGAAGAAGCTCCGAAGATTTTGAAGAAGCTCTGAAGATTTTGAAGAAGCTCTGAAGATATTGAAGAAGCTCTGAAGACATTGAAGAAGCTCTGAAGACATTGAAGAGGCTCTGAAGAGACTGAAGCAGCTCTGAAGAGATTCCTCTTTGCTGTCGACAGTCCCGGGGAGGATTCTCCAGCATGCCAGGCGGTAAGGAAAAGTTCCAGTTCATCACCGCAGGTGCTGCAGGGTGTAGCTGCTGCCTCGGGCAGGATCCTGCCTCTGCCACGGGGCACGGGGTGGGTGAGAGGATGGGAGCAGAGAAAACTGCAGTGGGAGAGCTGGCAGAGAGCTGTGAGTGACCCCCGGGCTTCTGGCACAGCCCAAACTGCCAAAGCAGTACTAAGGCACTTAAAGCTGAAGTGGTTACAGTGATTCAGTGGGATTGAGAAAGAATATTGAACTGTTTTCAGACAGGAATAATTGGAATAGTCAGAAAGTCTGGTGGTAGCATGACCCAAGTGAGTGCAGGGTGTGGGGTCTGCTCCAGCACAGCCCCGGGGCTCCAGGGCATGGTTGGGAATGGGTGGGATGGTTGGGAGTGGTTGGGAGTGGTTGGGAATGGTTTGGAATGGTTGGGAATGGTTTGGAATGGTTTGGAATGGGTGGGCAATGGTTGGGAATGGTTGGGAGTGGTTGGAAATGGTTGGGAATGGTTTGGAATGGTTTGGAATGGTTGGGAATGGTGATTGGAATGGTTGGGAATGGTTTGGAATGGTTTAGAATGGTTTGGAATGGTTGGGAATGGCTGGGAATGGTTGGGAGTGGTGATTTGGAATGGTTTGGAATGGTTGGGAATGGCTGGGAGTGGGAACAGGAGCAGTGGAAGGTGTTCACGTGTCCTGACGCTCTCACCAGCAGGAGAGGGGAAGGAGGATGAGGAGCTGGAGGCTCCCGAGGCTCCGTCAGCCAGGAAGAGCCGAGGCTCAGGAGCAGCAGGAGCAGGGTGGGCGTGGGGAGTGGTGTTTCACTTCTTCCTGGTGAGTGGGGAATGATCCAAACCCTCCCGGGGCTGGGGCTGGGCAGGGGGATCTCCAGGACAGGCTGACCCCAGCACAGGACAGAGTGACCCCAGCACAGGACAGACTGACCCCAGCACAGGACAGAGTGACCCCAGCACAGGACAGAGTGACCCCAGCAAAGGACAGGCTGACCCCAGCCATCCCAGGGCACCCCCCAGCCACGCCATTCCCTGTGGAATTCCCCCTGCAAACACTTCAGTGATGGACAGGAGGGTCCCCTTGCCAGGACGGCTTTTCCCCTGGTCAAACACATCACCCCAAAGAAGTGTCAAACCCCAAAAGGGTGTCAAACCCCAAAAGGGTGTCAAACCCCAAAGGAGTGTCCTGTCCCCTCAGCAAGTGTATGATCCCACCTCGGGCAATGAGGGACTGACTGGGAGCAGCACTTGGGCGCTCTCTGGGAGGACCTGGCACCTCAACACCCCTTAAAGGCACCAATTCTCTGTGCCCCAGGCTTTATCTTCCCACCAGTGAGGAAACGAGGAATTGTGAAGCTTGGAGAAGACCTTTAAGGTCGCTGAGTCCAACTGTAAAAAGGCACCATGCCCCAAGCTAGGAGAGCTTTCCTCCCTTCAAACCCACCCCGAGTAACTCACTGCCAATCATTAACCACCTGCCAGCAGGGAGACAACAGCAGTTAAAATTCAGGACACAAACTGTCTGTCCTTTGCCCCTGTGGCAGAGAAATCCTGGGAAACTGCCCCTGTTAATGTCCATCCCTGCTGCTCTCATCCCCTCATCACCTCCCAGTGATCTCCGAACTGATCCATTTGACCATTGCTGCAGTACTAAACAGTGGCTTCAAAGGTAAAAGCATCCTATGAAAACAGAGCTCTAGGATGGGAGGGAAAGGGAAAAGGAAAGGGAAAGGGAAGGGGAAAGGGGAAGGGAAAGGGAAAAGGAAAGGAGAAGGGGAAAGGGACAGGGAAAGGGAAAGGAAAGGGGAAAGGGAAAAGGAAAGGGAAAGGGAAGGGGAAAGGGGAAGGGAAAGGGAAAAGGAAAGGAGAAGGGGAAAGGGACAGGGAAAGGGAAAGGAAAGGGGAAAGGAAGGGAAAAGGAAAGGGAGGGAAACCTTGCTCCTTTCCTTTGGTAAATCAGTTTGCAAAGGGTTTTCTGAGGCCAAACTGCAGCATGGCCACGACCAGACCACTCTGCTGACATTTCCCAACACCAGCTCAAGTGTCCCCATTTGTTTGTCCCACACCACCCCAAAATCAGCAGAAGGAAAAGCTTTCCCTCCCTCCTGATGCCCTGTGGCACCTCCCCTCCACCCCCTCTCATCCCAGGTCAATGTGCTCGTGATGGGGACGCTCAAGACCTTTGGGATTTTCTTCGTGGCTTTCCGAGAGGAGATGGGGGGATCCTCAGAGCAGCTCAGCTGGATCGGCTCCATCATGTCCTCCCTGCGCTTCCTGGGAGGTGAGCTCCTGTCCCAGGGCACTGAGGGGGCTCTGTGCATCCCCATCCCATCCCATCCCATCCCATTCCCATCCCATCCCATCCCATCCCATCCCATCCCATCCCATCCCATCCCATCCCATCCCATCCCATCCCATCCCATCCCATCCCATCCCCATCCCATCCCATCCCCATCCCATCCCATCCCATCCCATCCCATCCCATCCCATCCCATCCCATCCCATCCCATTCCCATGCCATCCCCATCCCCATTCCCATCCCATTCCCATCCCAGACTGCTCCAAACTGGGCATGGGCTGGCACCCACACGGCTCTGAGCAGGAATGGGCTCTAAACACTGGGATGCTCAGATGGATAGTGGGAAAAAAATTGGAAATTGGGAAGAAATCCTTCCCTGTGAGGGAATCCTTCCCTTGAACGAGGACCAGGAGGGACTCTTCATCAGGAATTGGATTGACAGGACAAAGGGGAATGGATTCAACTGAAAAAAAGGGAAATTCAGGTTTATTGGAAGAAATCCTTCCTTGAGAGGGTGGGCAGGCCCTGGCACAGGGTGCCCAGAGCAGCTGGGGCTCCCCCTGGATCCCTGGAAGTGTCCAAGGCCAGGCTGGACAGGGCTTGGAGTAGCCTGAGATAGTGAAGGTGTCTTTGCCCTTGGCAGGGGTGGGACTGGATGAGCTTTATGGTCTCTTCCAACCCAGATTATTCTGGGATGCCCTGAACTTCACTGTAGGTTTATTGTACAGCTCCAGAGCAAACAACACTCTTGTCCCGGCTGTGGCACACCTTGGAGCTGCTGGGCATGGTGTGACTGAGGAAGGAGGCTCAGGAGAGCTGAACCTTTGGGCTTTGCCTCCTTCCCTGCCCCACTCCCCGAGCTCAGGGCACAGACAAAGCCTCTCTGCTGAGCATGAACCCCTCGCACAGCCCCTGACAGGATTCCTGCCCAAATCACTTCTCATTCCAGAACTGACTAAGCAAGACACAGCCCCAGCAGCCACACTGACCTCCCTCCTTTCCCTGCTGAGCCTGTTCTTTTACCTGTGTCTGGAATACTGCACAACAATTACACTCCCCCCATGTGACCGTGTTCCCAGGGGTCTGAGGATGAGGGAAGAGATGAGGATGACTCCATGTTTCAGAAGGCTTGATTTATTATTTTATGATATATATTACATTAAAACTGTACTAAAAGAATAGAAGCAAGGATTTCATCAGAAGGCTAGCTGAGAATAGAATAGCAAAGAATGATAACAAAGGTTTGTGGCTTGGACTCTCTGTCTGAGCCAGCTGACTGTGATTGGCCATTAATTAGAAACAACAACATGAGACCAATCACAGATGCACCTGTTGCATTCCACAGCAGCAGATAACCATTGTTTACATTTTGTTCCTGAGGCCTCTCAGCTTCTCAGGAGGAAAAATCCTAAAGAAAGAATCCATTTTCCATAAGAGATGTCTGTGACACCCCCACTCACCACAAACCACATGAAACAATGTCACACTAATGAGCCAACCAGCATCATCATTGCCATCTTCACCACCATGTCCGTCATCCTCCTTCCTGTCTCCCCTAGAATCCTTCCCATCATCTAAGAAATTTAGGATTACCTAAACCTAAGGCCTTCAAAGCCTTAAACAGGAGTTAAACCCTCTTAGTTCCTGCTGAAGTCCGCATTACCCTGCATGCCCTAAATGCAATCCCCTGGCTGGGACCACTGGGAAGCTTTGGGAGCCTCCTGCCTCCTGAGGCTTCCCGGTGGTGCCAGGCAGGTCCCCAAGCCCTGGCAGAGCAGCCTGTTGAGGCAAAGTGGAAATTTTCCAAGGGGGAAATCCATTTTGATTTAGGTGAAATGTACATTTTTGAGTTGGGTCTGTGGTTAGAAAACACAGCTGTTTAGCCTGACTGCAGAACCTAAGCTCAGAGAAACTGCTTCAGTGAAGGACAGAGATAAGGGGATGTTGCTGTTGAGGTGCTTACGACACAAAGCAGAGATTATAAGCAGTCTTAGATGGCAACTTTTTATTATTGAACATAGCTGATTTTTTATACACTTTTTAATTGTTTATGCTTCTTTTACTTTAACTATTAGCTACAGTAAGTTAACATAACACTATTGGTGAAAAGTTACAGTAACTTCAACTAACTTTCTAAAAATACTTCGTCTAGCTGCAAAGTTTTCTTATTTTTCTTCTCTCAGTCTCCTTAGTTACAGCCTTAGAGAGAGCTCTTTATCAGCTTCTTCTTACTTCTCAGCTTCTTCTTATTTCTCAGCTTCTTCTTGCTCTTTTAGCTAACAAACCTGCTGTTAGCCCCTTGCACAAGGGGAGGAGAGACAGAGAGACTGCTGTGAGAGCAGCTCAACCTGACCTAAGAATTCTTTCTGATACAGAAGAACTAGCAGCGAATGTCACGCGAAATTCATAAAAATGAATATGTATGAACCTATTGTGAAATTGTATGCATATGGATTTGAGAGGGGGATAAAAAAGGACCTGAAGTTCCCAGAAGTACCCATGTCGTGTGCAGGGGAACCATTCCCACACGCGTCCAGTGCTGTAATAAACACCCCTGTTGCAGACATCTTTTATAAAAAATCCTTTCTTTAGGATTTTTCCTCCTGAGAAGCTGAGAGGCCTCAGGAACAAAATGCAAACAATAATTATCTGCTGCTGTGGAATGCAACAGGTGCATCTGTGATTGGCCCATGTTGGATGTTTCTAATTAATGGCCAATCATAGCCCAGCTGGCTTGGACAGAGTCCCAGACAGCTGCCTTTGTTATGATTCTTTGGCATTCTATTCTATTCTTAGCCAGCCTTCTGAGATGAAATCTTTTCTTCTATTCTTTTAGTATAGTTTTAATGTAATATATATAATAAAATAATAAATCAAGCCTTGTGAAACATGGAGTCAGATCCTCCTCTCTTCCCTCATTCTGGGACCCCTGTGAATGCTGTCACACACACTGGCTTTACAACTTTCACAAAAGTTGTGGAGTTTTGATTATCTCTGCAAAACACTGTGTCCCCTGTACTGAGCTGTGTCCCCAGGTCTGTATCCCCAGGACTGAGCTGTGTCCCCTGTGCTGTGTCCCCTGTGCTTTGTCCCCCTGTACTGAGCTGTGTCCCCAGGGCTGAGCTGTGTCCCCAGGGCTGAGCTGTGTCCCCAGGGCTGTGTCCCCAGGGCTGTGCTGTGTCCCCTGTGCTGTGTCCCCAGGGCTGTGCTGTGTCCCCAGGGCTGTGCTGTGTCCCCAGGGCTGAGCTGTGTCCCCTGTGCTGTGTCCCCGGTACTGAGCTGTGTCCCCAGGGCTGTGTCCCCAGGTCTGAGCTGTGTCCCCAGGGCTGTGCTGTGTCCCCAGGGCTGTGTCCCCAGGGCTGTGTCCCCAGGGCTGTGTCCCCAGGGCTGTGTCCCCAGGGCTGTGCTGTGTCCCCTGTGCTGTGTCCCCAGGGCTGAGCTGTGTCCCCAGGGCTGAGCTGTGTCCCCTGTGCTGTGTCCCCCTGTACTGTCCAGCTGAGCTGTGTCCCCTGTGCTGTGTCCCAGGGCTGAGCTGTGTCCCCAGGGCTGAGCTGTGTCCCCAGGGCTGTGTCCCCAGGGCTGTGTCCCCAGGGCTGTGTCCCCAGGGCTGTGTCCCTGTGCTGTGTCCCCAGGGCTGAGCTGTGTCCCCGACTAGCTTGCCCCGGGCTGTGCCCCAGGGCGTGTCCCCAGGCTGGCTGTCTCCCAGGGCTGAGCTGTGTCCCCACTGTGTCCCCGCTGGGTCCCCAGGGCTGTGTCCCAGGGCTGAGCTGTGTCCCTCCATCCTGGGGGGCGCGCTGGGGCTGGGCTGGTGGCTGGGGGCTGCCTGCTCAGCACCCAGGCCACCAGTGTCCCCTTCCTCTGCTTCTCCATGGGCTTCCTGCTGGGTGAGATGGGCATGGGTTACTGCAGGGGCAGGAAATCGGCTCCTTTAGCCTTAAACCTGGGGAAGGGGGTTTTGTTCTGCGGGGGTTGGTTCAGCTGGAGGAGCCTGAGGTGATCAGGGACAGGACCCAAGGAAGGAGCTGTGCCAGGGGGTGGGGATGGATCTCAGGAAAGGTTCTTCCCCCAGAGGGTGCTGGGCACTGCCTGCCCTGCCAGGGGCACCCTGTACCCCCAAACACAGCCCTGGGCCCTCCTGGGTGTGTGAGGATCAGAGACTCATGTAAAAGCTGTGTCAGGGGAGATTTAGGCTGGACCTCAGGAAAGGTTCATCCCCAGAGGGTGCTGGCACTGCCCAGGCTCCCCAGGGAATGGGCACAGCCCCGAGGCTGCCAGAGCTCCAGGAGTGTTTGGGCAGCACTGCCAGGGATGCCCAGGGTGGGATTGTTGGGGGGTCTGTGCATGGTTGGATGTGACCCTGGTTGGATGTGATCCTGGTTGGATGTGATCCTGGTGGGTCCCTTCCACCTCAGGATATCCTGTATTTCCTTGAACCTTCAGTGCCAAAGCCTCCCCAGCTCCTTTGTTACCGTGTGAACTCCCAAAGCTTCATGCTCAGAATAAAACACCGGTTTCAACATCCCAGTCCCAACCAACCTTCATTTTTTTTTCCCTGGACCTACACGGATCCTGGCCTTTAAAAATCCCCTATAAAAGGGCAGAGCCTCCAACCCCCAGACACCAAACCCCTCCCAAAAATCTCGCTCTGCCCTGAGTGTGAGAGCAGAAATCCCCTCTGCTGCAGAACCAGCTTGGGACAGCAGCACATGGAACCCCACACAGGAGCCCATTTTTGGGACTGGAAGGGGTTTGTGGCTTCCCTTGGCCCCAGTGGATGTTTCTGAGGAGGAGCTCTCTGGGGTGGGTTTCTGGAGCTTTCCCAAGGCTGGGTCAGAGACATCTCTGCCATGGGGCAGCACGAGTCTCTCTGTGGTGGGAGCCTTTATTCTCATTTCCCCCCTTCCCCAGGGATGGAGTCTCTCTGTGGTGGGACCCCCTAATTCTCATTTCCCCCTTCTCTCAGGGATGGGCTTTGCTTGATGGAATCTCTCTCTGGTGGGAACTTTTTATTTTCATTTTCCCCCTTCCCACAGGGGGGAAATCTCTCTGTGATGGGAGTCCCTTATTTTCCCCTTTCCCACAGGGATGGGCTTTGCCTGATGGGAGTTTCTCTGTGGTGGGAGTCTCATATTCTTATTTTCCCCCTTCCCACAGGGATGGAGTCTTTGTGGTGGGACCCCTTATTCTCATTTTCCTCTTCCCCAGGGATGGGCTTTGCCTGATGGGAGTTTCTCTGTGGTGGGAGCCTCTAAGTCTCATTTTCCCCCTCCCCTCAGGCAGGGGCTTTGCCTGATGGAGTCTGTGGTGGGAACCTCTTATTCTTATTTTCCCCCATCCCACAGGGATGGAGTTTCTCTGGGGTGGGACTCCCTTATTCCCATTTTCCCCCTTTTCTCAGGGATGAGCTTTGTCTGATGGGAGTTTCTCTGTGGTGGGAGCCTCTAAATCTTATTTTCCCCCCTTCCCTCAGGGAGAGGGTTTGCCTGATGGAGTTTCTGGTGGGAGCCTCTTATTCTTGTTTTCCCCCTTCCCTCAGGGATGGAGTTTCTCTGGGGTGGGAGTTTCTTTCTCTCATTTTCCCCCTTCCCACAGGGGTGGCCTTTGTCTGATGGGAGTTTCTCTGTGGTGGGAGCCCCTAATTCTCATTTCCCCCTTTCCCCAGGGCTGGGCTTTGCCTGATGGGTTCTCTCACTCCCATTTCCCCTTCCCCAGGGCTGGGCTTTGCCTGTCTGTACCAGGCAGCTGCAGTGGTCACAGCCAAGCGCTGCCGGGCTCGCCTGGGGCTCAGCAACGCCCTGGCCCGCTCGGGCATGGGGCTGACCTTCCTCATGGCCCCCTTCACCCAGCTCCTCATCGAGGCCTATGGATGGCAAGGTGAGAGGGCTCAGGCTGCCCAGAGCCGCTGTGGATTCCTGGCAGTGCCCAAGGCCAGCTTGGATGGGGTTTGGAGCAGCCTGGGACAGTGGAAGGAGAACCAGAACCATCCCATGGCAGGGGTGGGATGAGAGCAGCTTTAGGGCCCTTTCCAACCCAAACCATCATTTTTTGTTCCCTGCCCTCCAAATCAGCTGCCCCCAGCCTGCAGAGGCACCCAGCTCACCCAAGGGTTCTGTAAATTCCAGCTCCATGCACAGGAATAAATTAATATTCCCAATCAACATCCCTGGGCTGGTCCTGCTCTGTGTGTGGATGCAATTTCAAGGAGCCAAAACATTTCATGGACAAGGAGCTTGCCAGTGTCAGGGTGATGCAGAGCCTGGATTGCAGATCCCCTGCTGCTGTACAGGGTGTGCACTGAGCACAAAACAATCCCTCAGTTCCCCTGTGGCTGCCCCTGCATCCCTGGCAGTGCCCAAGGCTGGGCTGGGAGCAATCTGGGGTAGTGAAGATGTCCCTGCCATGGCAGGGGTGGCATGGATGAGCTTTGAGGTCCTTTCCAACCCAAACCATTCTCCCAGGATATCTCTGGATACCCAGGATTCCCTGATCCAGGCACCATTAGAATTTGGCATTTCTCTCTGGAAGCCATTCAGGTTTCAAACTCTTCCTCCAGGTCTGGGCAGCTGCAGGCAGAGAAGCCTCTCCCATCCCAGTCATTCCCACTGCTGCCTTAGGGACACAAACTGGTTCCAGGCTGGATCAGACCTGCAGGGGCAAAGCCCTTCCAAAGCTGCAGCTGAATCCTGCTCCTCACAATTCATCAGCTCTGAGAGGGAATTTGGGGAGATCTGGAGGCTCTAAGAGGCTCTTCTTAAAAATTCAGCACACCAAGGAATAATTCTGCCTCTTCTAGGATAGTCTGGGGACATCTTGTTAATAATGAAACACTTAATCACTCATTAAAATCAGAGTCAAAGCACAGATCTCAGAAATCAAACCCAGAAATCCCTCATTAAAATCAAAGCACAGATCTCAGAAATCAACCCCAGAAATGCCTGATTTTACTGTAGTGTTTCAAGACCATCTTCAAGGTCCATCCTGACTTTAAATGAGGAAAAGCAAAACAGATCCCAGAAGTAGCTGTGGGTTTGTCCTGTGCATCACAGCAAAATGAACTTCCAGTTAGAAAAACAGGAATTAAAATCCCTGCAGAAGGAGAAGGCAAACAGAGCTTTCTCCATGGTCTGTGAAAACCATACCCTGTTCTAAAAGGCCATTTCCTGCTGCTCCCCCCTTTCCAACCCAAGAACAAACCCCCTTTTGCCTTCCCTCAGGTACTCTGCTGATTTTTGGAGGCATCATGCTGAACCTGGTGCCTTCCAGCATGCTGCTGTGGCCTGCCAGCCCCCAGCTGCGCCGGCAATCTGCCAAAAACCAACACCAGGGCTCTCCAGGGGAAGAGAAGGATCCAGAAACTCCTGGTGGGTGTTCAGATGGAAGCACTCAGAGGGAATTACAGCTTCTCCATGCACAGGAGGCTCTCAGCACGGAGAGACTCGTGGTGCCCCATGGCAGAGATGTCTCAGAGCCAGCGAATCCATCTGCCTTGGGAAAGCTGCAGATGGAGAGCTCCTCCTCAGAAACCCCCACCGAGGCCAGGAGAAACCACCAAACCCCTGCAGCCACCACAAAGGAACCTCCCCAGCCTCTCCTGGACTTCTCCCCACTGAAGGATCCCGTTTTCTACATCTTCACCTGGTCCTTCCTCTTCAGCCACCTGGCCTATTTCGTGCCCTTCTTCCACCTGGTGGCCAGAGCCAGGACCCTGGGCTTGAGCAGCAGGGATGGCTCCTACCTCATCGCCGTGGCTGGTAGGCACAGAGATCCTCACACCCCCAGCTCACAGGAAAACAGCCCCAGCTCTGCCCAGAAACGGCCCCAGATATGTCCTGGGATGGATCCTCCTGGGTGCTTCTCCCAGTGCCAGCTGGATGATCCCACACCCTCCCTGCTCCCAAAAATCCCAAATCTCCCCTTACAAGGTGCTCTGTGCCCACCACAATCCCTGCTGGGCTTAAACCCACAAGTCAGAGGGGCATCCAAAACCCTCCAGCCTGACCCAAAAGGGAGAAATTCAATAGTGGGGGAAAAATCTCCTACATTGATGTGGATCCAGGCATTTGGATTTGGCACATCCATCTCCAGGTGGGGGGAAAAAACAAGGCACACTCCCCAAAAATCAAATTAATGCCTGGCTTTAAGGCACACTCCCCAAAACCCAAACCCCAAATCCCAAACCCATGCCCAGATCCAGGCATTTGGATTTGGCACATCCCAAATTCCAAGTAGGGGAAAAAACAAGACACAATCCCCAAAAGCCAAACCCATGCCTGGTTATAAAGAACAGTTCCCAAACCCAAACCCATGCCTGGCTTTAAGGCAAACTCCCCAAAAATCAAATCCAGGCTTGGGTTTAAGGCACACTCCCCAAAAACCAAACCCATGCCCAGATCCAGGTATCTGGATTTGGCACAACCACCTCCAAGTAGGGGAAAAACAAGGCACAGTCCCCAAAACCAAAACCCATGCCTGGTTTTAAGGCACATTCCCCAAAACCAAACCCATGCCTGGTTATAAAGAACAGTTCCCAAACCCAAACCCATGCCTGGTTTTAAGGCACACTCCCCAAATCCCAAACCCATGCCCAGATTCAGGCATTTGGATTTGGCACAACCACCTCCAAGTAGGAGAAAAACAAGGCACAGTCCCCCAAAACCAAATTCATGCCTGGCTTTAAGGCACACTCCCCAAAAATCAAACCCCAAAACCCAAACCCCTGCTTGGTTTTATGGCACGCTTCTCAAAACCCAAACCCGTGTCCAGATCCAGGCATTTGGATTTGGCACATCCCAAACTCCAAGTGGGGAAACAACAAGGCACAGTCCCCAAAAATCAAACCCATGCCTGGTTATAAAGGACACTCCCAAAACCCAAACCCATGCCTGGTTTTAAGGCAAAACCTACCCATCAAACCCATGCCTGGTTTTAAGGCACACTCCCCAAAACCCAAACCCCAAAAACCAAACCCATGCCTAGATCCAGGTATCTGGATTTGGCACAACCACCTCCAAGTAGGGGAAAAACAAGGCACAGTCCCCAAAAACCAAATTCATGCCTGGCTTTAAGGCACACTCCCCAAAAATCAAACCCCAAAACCCAAATCCATGCTTGGTTTTAAGGCACACTCCCCAAAACCCAAAGCCATGTCCAGATCCAGGCATTTGGATTTGGAATATCCACCTCAAAGTGGGGAAAAAACAAGGCACACTCCCAAAAACCAAATCCATGCCTGGTTTTAAGGCACACTCCCCAAAACCCCAAACCCCAAAAACCAAACCCATGCCTGGCTTTAAGGTACACTCTCCCAAAACCCAAACCCAAGCCTGGTTTTAAGCCAGGATTAAAACTAAAGCCATGCTGGGTAAGAAAGTGGCTCCAGCCTGAGTCAGCAGCAAATATTTTATTGTAAAAAATTGATTTTATTTCTGCAGTGCTGGGGGGAATATTCAGCAGGGAGGGGTTGTTGAGGTGTTAGGATTCCCAGGAATTAATGGGATATTTGGGATTAGGAGTGGGAGGGACACAGAGGTCGGTGGGACACGAGCTCACTCGAGAGCTCCTTGAACTTTGCTTCATAAAAATGTACCAAGAAATGTAAAAAACAACTCTCAAAACCCCAACAACTAAAAGGCTGCTAAGCCTCTAAAATGCCTGGGTTTGTAGAAAATACCTGGGGTTTGTAGAAAAATTAATATTTAGAATTGAACTAGAAATAATTTTAGAAAAAATTAAAATCTCAGCTGCATTTTTCTTCTTAATATTCAGATTTTTCTCTTCAGCAAGTCCCTCTATCCTGATTTAGGGCATTTGAGGGTGCAGACACCCCAAAGGGTGAAATTCCCCCCAAAGGGAAAAGGGAAAATCCCAATCCCTGGATTTTGTAACAGCCTAAAAACACCTGGAACTTTCTGGAATTTTAGCCCTTTGTGGTCACATCCTCCCAATGAACAGGGAAATTGGGATGTGACAATAACAGAAATAATACAGAATTTTTAAAAAGAGTAATATTATAAAAATCAGAAATAAAAAAGAAATATAATAATTTAAAATTATATTAACATATATAAAAATAATGTATATAAAATAATTAATATTATAAAATAATATTATAAAAATTATATAACAATAACAATTAATAATTAAAATAATTAATATTAATATTAATATTTATTAAGAATATTAATATTTCTTAATTAATATTAATATTGATATTATAATTCCAAATAATTAATATTATAAAATAAATAGAAGAATAAATTATATTAAGGTTAATATATATAATCAAGTATACTATGAATAATGTACAATAATAATATATTATAAAATACTGTAAAAGAACTATATTAGAATATATAATATGTAGTATAATGTATAGCAAAAATATAAAAATATTAAAAATATGCAAATACTAAATAATAAATATAGTAATGTGAGGATAAATATAATTTAACTAGATTAAATACAATTAATTATAGAAAATAATATAGATAATATAAAAATATAATATATACTAGAATATATAATATAATATAATATAATATAATATAATATAATATAATATAATATAATATAATATAATATAATATAATATATATTATATTATATTATATTATATTATATTATATTATATTATATTATATTATATTATATTATATTATATTATATTATATTATATTATATATTATGATTGATAAGAAACGATAATATTAGTAATATAAAAGATAGAATACTGTAAGTATAAATATAATAAATATACTACAAATAATAAAAATAATATTAAATACTATAAAATACAGTTAAATTTATATCTAATAAATTTATATGAAGTAATAAAATGTAAAAAGATATAGAAATAATACAATTTCAACATTACACAAAGTGTCAATATATTAAATATACTACAAATAATAAAAATAATAATAATAAATACTATAAAATATAGCTAAATTTATAATATATAATAAATTTATATGAAGCAATAAGATATAAAAACACCTAGAAATAATAGAATTTCAATATTGCACAAAGTCAAATCTTAATATATTACATATACTACAAATAATAAAAATAATCATATGAAATACTATAAAATATTGCCAAATTTATATCTAATAAATTTATATGAAGTAATAATATATAAGAATATCTAGAAATAATAGGATTTAAATATTACACAAAGTCAAGTCTCAATATATTGCATATACTACAAATAATAAAAATAATCTTACTAAATACTATAAAATATAGCTAGATTTATAATATCTAATATATTTATATGAAGTAATATATGTAAAAATACCTAGAAATAAGAGAATTTTAATACATTACATATACTACAAATAATAACTATAATAATATGAAATATTATAAAATATAGCCACATTTATAATATCTATTAATTTTATATGAAGTAATAATATATAAAAATATCGATAAATAATAGAATTTCAATATTACGGAAAATCAAATCTGAATATATTGCATATACTACAAATAATAAAAATAATAATATAAAATACTATAAAATATAGCCAGATTATATCTAATAAATGTATATAAAGTAATAATTTATTAAAATATCTAGAAATAATAGAATTTCAATATTACACAAAATAAAATCTTAATATATTACATATACTACAAATAATAAATACAGTCTTATAAAATATAAGTAGATTTATAATATCTAATATATTTATATGAAGTAATATACATAAAAATACCTAGAAATAAGAGAATTTTAATATATTACATATACTACAAATAATAAAAATAGTCATATAAAATACTGTAAAATATAGCCAAATTTATAATATCTATTAAATTTATATGAAGTAATAATATATAAAAATATCAATAAATAATAGAATTGCAATATTACAGAAAATCAAATCTTAATATATTACATATACTACAAATAATAAAAATAATAATTTTTTAAAATAAAAAATAATAAAAATAATAATTTTAAAAAATAAAAAATTAAATACTATAAAATATAGCCAAATTATATCTAATAAATGTATATAAAGTAATAATTTATTAAAATATCTAGAAATAATAGAATTTCAATATTACACAAAATAAAATCTTAATATATTACATATACTACAAATAATAAATATAGTCTTATAAAATACTATAAAATATAAGTAGATTTATAATATCTAATATATTTATATGAAGTAATATACATAAAAATACCTAGAAATAAGAGAATTTTAATATATTACATATACTACAAATAATAAATATAGTCATATAAAATACTGTAAAATATAGCCAAATTTACATCTAATAAATTTATACGAAATAATAATATATAAAAATATCGATAAATAATAGAATTTCAATATTACAGAAAATCAAATCTTAATATATTACATACACTACAAATAATAAAATAATAATATAAAATACTATAAAATATAGCCAATTTATATCTAATAAATGTATATAAAATCTTAAAATATTACATATACTACAAATAATAAAAATAGTCTTATAAAATACTGTAAAATATAGCCAAATTTATAATATCTATTAAATTTATATGAAGTAATAATATATAAAAATATCAATAAATAATAGAATTGCAATATTACAGAAAATCAAATCTTAATATATTACATATACTACAAATAATAAAAATAATAATTTTAAAAAATAAAAATAATAATTTAAAAAAATAAAAAATAAAATACTATAAAATATAGCCAAATTATATCTAATAAATGTATATAAAGTAATAATTTATTAAAATATCTAGAAATAATAGAATTTCAATATTACAGAAAATCAAATCTTAATATATTACATATACTACAAATAATAAAATAGTCATATAAAATACTATAAAATATAGCCAAATTTATATTTAATAAATGTATATGAAGTAATAATTTATAAAAATCCCTAGAAATCATTTCCAGCTGACACACAGCGCAGTCCTGGGTGCTCCTGTTCCCCCAGGCATCACGGAGATGCTGAGCCAGCTGCTCTCGGGCTGGCTGGCCGACCACAACTGGACCAAGAGGTACCATTTCCATGTCACCTACCTGCTCCTGAGCGGGGCCACCAACCTGCTGGGGCCGCTGGCCACCACCTTCCACCTGCTGCTGGCCTACACCGTGGCCTTGGCCGCCTTCTGTGGAGGCTTCATGGCGCTGGTGCTGCCCGTGCTGGTGAGTGCTGGTGGGCCCAGCAGGGCTGGGGGTGCTGCTCCTGTCCCAGAATCACCCAGAGCCATCCCAAAACCATCCTGGGACATCCAGAACTATCCCAGAACCAGAACTATCCCAAAATCACCTGGGAGGGACATCCAGAACTATCCCAGAACCAGAACTATCCCAGAATCACCTGGGACACCCAGAACCATCCCAAAACCATCCTGGGACACCCAGAACCATCCCAAAACCATCCTGGGACAACCAGAACCATCCCAGAATCACCTGGGACCCCCAGAACCATTCCAGAACCAGAACCATCCCAAAATCACCTGGGAGGGACATCAGAACTTACAATGCCATGAGCATCACCTGGGACACCCAGAACCATCCCAAAACCAGAATCATCCCAGAATCACCTGGGAAGGACACCCAGAACCATCCCAGAATCAGCTGGGACACCCAGAACCATCCCAAAATCACCTGGAACACCCAGAACCAGAACCATCCCAGAATCACCTGGGACACCCAGAACTATCCCAAATCACCTGGGACAGCAGAACCAGAACTATCCCAGGATCACCTGGTAAACCCAGAACCATCCCAGAATAATCTGGGACACCCAGAACCAGCTCAGAATCACCTGGGCCACCAAGAACTATCCCAAAATCACCTGGGATACCAGAACCATCCAAAATTACCTGGGACACCCAGAGCTGCAGCAGGGTCCTGCTGGACACCACGGGGATGCTCCCAGGGCTGGAGCCAGCCTGGAGAGGTGAAGGCTCCAGGGAGAGCTCAGAGCCCCTGCCAGGACCTAAAGGGGATCCAGATCCCCTTAGAGCCCCTTCCAGTGCCCAAAAGGGATCCAGGAGATTCCCTAAGAGCCCCTTCCAGAGCTAAATGGGATCCAGATCCCCTAAGAGCCCCTTCCAGAGTTAAAAGGGGCTCCAAGGAGAGCTCAGAGCCCTTTCCAGAGCTAAAGGGATCCAGGAGATCTTAGAGCTCCTTCCAGTACCCAGGGGATCCAGGAGATTTCCTTAGAGCCCCTTCCAGAGCCTAAAGGAGATCCTGGAGATCCCCTCACAGCCCCTTCCAGAGCTAAAAGGGCTCCAGGAGAGCTGGAGAGGGACTGGGGACAAGGGATGGAGAGACAGGACACAGGGAATGGTTCCCACTGCCAGAGGGCAGGGATGGATGGGATTTGGGAATTAGGAATTGTTCCCTGGGAGGGTGGGGAGGGGCTGGGATGGAATTGCCAGAGCAGCTGTGGCTGGCCCTGGATCCCTGGCAGTGCCCAAGGCCAGGTTGGAGCACCCTGGGGCAGTGCAGATGTCTCTGCCATGGCAGGGGTGGCATGGATGAGCTTTGAGGTCCTTTCCAACCCAAACCATTCTCCCAGGATATCTCTGGATTCCCTGATCCAGGCACCATTAGAATTTGGCATTTCTCTCTGGAAGCCATTCAGAGTTTCAAACTCTTCCTCCAGGTCTGGGCAGCTGGAGGCAGAGAAGCCTCTCCCATCCCAGTCATTCCCACTGCTGCCTTAGGGACACAAACTGGTTCCAGGCTGGATCAGACCTGCAGGGGCAAAGCCCTTCCAAAGCTGCAGCTGGAGAGGAAATTCCCCAGAAAAAAAAGAATCAAATCATCTCTTGTGCTTAAAAAAAAAAAATCAATTAATCTCTTGTGCATATGCATTCCTATGAAGCCAATCACTAATTATCCATTTTGGTTTCCAAACAGGTGGATCTGGTGGGTGTGGAGAAGCTCCACAGCTACCTGGGCTTTGCTGCTTTCTTTGCAGGGATAGCAGCCATGGGAGGACCCCCTCTAGCAGGTGAGTGATGTTTTATAAAACCCACAGCCACCCCAAAAATCCAGGGATAAACCATGCTGCTGGTTCACTCTCCTGCAGGGATCCATCCCAGGATGGGTTTTCTGTTCAAACAGAGAGAGAGAAAAACCAAAAATCCTATTTCAGAAATGTATTTTTATAGGCAGGCAACATTTTGCTTGGGAATTTGCAAAATCCAACCAGCAGCTTGGAAAATGCTACCTGGAGTATTTAGAAAATGCTGCCTGGAGTATTTAGGAAATGCTGCCTGGAGTATTTAGGAAATGCTACCTGGAGTATTTAGAAAATGCTACCTGGAGTATTTAGAAAATGCTGCCTGGAATATTTAGAAAATGCTACCTAGAGTATTTAGAAAATGCCGCCTGGAGTATCTGGAAAATGCAGTGAAGCCCCAGGTGCAGAGTTCAGCCCTGAGCACAGCAGGGTAACAAGCACATTTCCATGGATTTTACTCCCAGTGGTGCTAAAATAACACTGGACTTGGACTGGAGGGGAAGCAAGGACAGACTCAGCAGGATTCCCACCAGGCAGAGGCACTGAAACACCAGGAGAAGCCTCAGTAATCTCTTGTTTTGACAGAGATTACACAGCTCAGCCACCACAGCTCTGGGCCCAGAGATAAGGAGCATGAAAAGCCTTTGCTCTTCTCCCTCTGCCAGGAAACCAAGGCAGCTGGGAGGATTTGGCAGATTTCAAGTGCTTGGAAATGAGTGTCCAGCCTCTGCTAAGGAGCAGGGCACTTGTTCTCCTCCAAACAGCTTGGCCAGGACAAAGCTTTCCCTTCCCTGCAGCACAACTGCTCCTGGGCTGAGCCCCCAGCATGGGGAGGGGGGATTCTGCCCCTCTGCCCTGCTCAGGTGAGACCCCAGAGCTGCCCCAGCCCTGGGGAACAACATCAGGAGGACTTGGAGCTGCTGGAGAGAGTCCAGAGGAGCCCATGGAGATGCTCCAAGGGCTGGAACTTCTCTGGAGCCAGGTTGGGAGAGCTTGGGGTGCTCACCTGGAGAGGAGAAGGCTCCAGGGAGAGCTCAGAGCTAAAGGGGATTCAGGAGAGCTGGAGAGGGATTGGGGACAAGGGAGGCAGGGACAGTGTCACTGTCGTATTTTCTGAAATATCCTGGCAAAAGGATTTTTCATAAAATATAACAGTGACAGGACACAGGGAATGGTTTCCACTGCCAGAGGGCAGGGCTGGAAGGGATATTGGGAAGGAATTCTTGGCTGTGAGGGTGGGCAGGCCCTGGCACAGGGTGCCCAGAGCAGCTGTGGCTGCCCCTGGATCCCTGGCAGTGCCCAAGGCCAGGCTGGATGGGGCTTGGAGCAGCCTGGGGCAGTGGAACTGTCCCTGCCCATGGCAGGGGTAAAATGGGAAGAGCTTTAGGGCCCTTTCCAGCCCAAACCATCATTTTTTTTGTTCCCTGCCCTCCAAATCAGCTGCCCCCAGCCTGCAGAGGCACCCAGCTGGAAGCTGCCAAGGGTTCTGTAAATTCCAGCTCCATGCAAAGTTTCAGCAACGCTGCTGTTCTTTCTATAAAAATTAATATTCCCAATCAACATCCCTGGGCTGGTCCTGCTCTGTGTGTGGATGCAATTTCAAGGAGCCAAAACATTTCATGGACAAGGAGCTTGCCAGTGTCAGGGTGATGCAGAGCCTGGATTGCAGATCCCTGCTGCTGTACAGGGTGTGCCCTGAGCACAAAACAATCCCTCAGTTCCCCTGTGGCTGCCCCTGGATCCCTGGCAGTGCCCAAGGCCAGGCTGGATGGGGCTTGGAGTAGCCTGGGGCAGTGGAAGTGTCCCTGCCCATAGCAGGGGTGGAATGGGAGCAGCTTTAGGGCCCTTTCCAACCCAAACCATCATTTTTTGTTCCCTGCCCTCCAGATCAGCTGCCCCCAGCCTGCAGAGGCACCCAGCTCACCCAAGGGTTCTGTAAATTCCAGCTCCATGCACAGGAAAAAATTAATATTCTCAATCAACATCCCTGGGCTGGTCCTGCTCTGTGTGTGGATGCAATTTCAAGGAGCCAAAACATTTCATGGACAAGGAGCTTGCCAGTGTCAGGGTGATGCAGAGCCTGGATTGCAGATCCCTGCTGCTGTACAGGGTGTGCACTGAGCACAAAACAATCCCTCAGTTCCCCTGAATCCCCTGGTACAGCAACACAGCAGGGGCTGAACACCCTGGTTGTCACTTAGCCACACTCACATTGCAGTTAAAAAAGTTAAATTTCCATCCAGCTGCAATATTTCTGCACTAATGGGAAGGTTTTTGCTCTCTGCAGTGGGTTTGTAAAGCAAGTTCCCTGCAAAAAGCTTTCCACAGAATTCAGGCTTAAGGCAGGTGGGATAAATAAAGGGCCAAATAAAGCCAAGAAGCAAAACAATTCCTGATCCATGTCCTTACAGGCAGAGCAAGATGGAAACAACCCAGAGCTCAGGATCCAGGCTTGGGATCCAAGAAAAATTCTGCAATTTTCTCTTGCAATGCAGTTTTCAATGTGAAAACTGAGTGAGACCAAAAACTCCTGATGAAATGTCCAAAACCATTCTGCTCCTTGCAGAATGCAGCATTTAAATACTCTGTGAGACCCTGGGATTTGGTGCTTTTACCTCCCAAGAACTTTGAGTTTAGAATTACAATTCCATCAAACTCAAGTGTTTTTACACAGTGGAAATAATGATGATGGATAATGAGAACTGCAAAGGTTAAAAGTGCCTAATTTACATATTAGACCAAAGCCTAATGCAAGGAAAAGGTGACTTACCTGCAAATCTGTTCAGCTGAAAGCCCTGAAATCCAGGGGCAGGACCCAAAGGGAAAGTTTGGAGTCTCCTTCCGAGCTCCCCATCCACTGGCACCTCTGGCTGCTGAAAAAACCCAGCCCAAAGCAGAATAAACATAATTTTGGCAGCCTGGAGCAAGCTGAGGAGAGAAGGACACAGTTTACTTCCACAAGCAGTACAAATCACTGACTCCAAATGCAAAAGAGCTGAACCAAAGCATGTAAAGCAAATTGTAGAAAAGATTCCAGTCCCCAGAGGACAAACTCCAGTCCCAAGAAATTTGGGTGGTGAAAAGGGAGAGGATGGAGTCATCAAAAGCTCTGCTGCCACACGTATTTAGATGTTTGCTAAATTTTACCTTCACCTTCCCACTGAATTTTACTCCTCAGGGCATCAAGAATAAATAAAACTTCTGATTAAAGATCAGCAGCACCATTTAAAGAGCCTGACCCAGCTGGTAGCAGCAGCAGTGCTGGGAATGTTTAGTTTGGATTACATTGCTGGGATTTACCAGCATTCCTCACAAAACTGCTGCTTTGCTGGGGTTTGAACAGCACAAGCTCCCAGTTCAGCTTTCTGCAGCAGGAGTGATTCTTGTTTTGTTTTGGAAATGAATTTGGGGCACAGAGACTGGAGTTGCTTCAGAAGGTTGGGGTGTGATGGAAGTTGGTGGCTGTGCTGCCAGTGAGGCAATGCTGGTAAATCCCACTGCACCTAAATCCCATCCAGCACCAAAAAAATCCCCAGGAAAATTAAAAAAAAAAAAAAGAAAATTAAGAAATATCCTGAAGGATATTTTAAGGATTGCAATAAATCAGAGCTCAGCTGGAGCACTCTGTCCTGTTCCTCTCACAAATAACTACATCAGCATCCCCTCTCCAAATCCCAGAGACTTCCAGGCAGCAGAAACAGATCCCAGGCCTGGGAATGAACCCCAGGGTCGTGGGAGAGTCCCAGAGTGCAGCAGCAGGGGATGGATCCCATGAGGAGATGGGTCCTACTATGGGATGGACCCCACCAAAGGGTGGATCCCACCATGGGATGGATCCCAGAAGAGGATGGATCCCACCAGGGCATGGATCGCAGGAGGGGATGGATCCCAGAGGGGATGGATCCCACCAAAGGGTGGATCCCACAAGGCATGGATCCCAACATGAGATGGATCTCACGAGGGGAGGGATCCCACCAGGGCATGGATTCCACCAAAGGGTAGATCCCAGCAGAGGATGGGTCCCACCAAGGGGTGGATCCCAGCAGGGGATGGATCCTACCATGGAATGGATCCCACAGGGGATGGGTCCCACCAAGGGGTGGATTCCACCACGGGATGGATCCCACCATGGGATGGATCCCACCATGGGATAGATCCCACTATGGGATGGATCCCATCAGGGGATGGGTCCCACCAGGGCATGGATCCCATCACAGGATGGATCCTATTATGGCATGGATCCCACCAGGGCATGGATCCCAGGAGGGGACAGATCCCACCATGGGACAGATCCCACCAGGGACTGGATCCCAACAGGGGATAGATCCCACCACAGGGTGGATCCTCCTCTCCAGCTGCATCTCCTCCAGCACGTGGCTCCCAGGCCATCCCTGAGGAGCAAACAAACACAGGGACTCCCCAGAGGCAGCAGTGAGCCAAGAGAAACTGAAACTGGGCAAAAGCAGCTGTGCTGTGCTTTATAAAACCTTCTGTGGAAATCCACAGCAGGGAATGTCAGTGCCTCTGCTCCAGCACAGATCCCAAACCTCACTGGCACCCTCCCTGAGCCCAGGACCTCAGGGACTGTATCCTGTCCCTTCCTGGGCTTGAGGAGCCCAGGTTTGGGTCAGATCTGCTGTCTGTGGAACTCAGGACTGTATCCTGTCCCTTCCTGGGCTTGAGGAGCCCAGGTTTGGGTCAGATCTGCTGTCTGTGGAACTCAGGACTGTATCCTGTCCCTTCCTGGGGTTAACAAGCCCAGGTTTGGGCCAGATCTGTGGAACTCATGGAAGCCTGTGGATGTCTGGATTCCATGGATGTCTCCAGAGGAATTGCATTTCACACCAGCAGCAGATCTGGCTCAGCTGCTGCCCCCACACCCACCCCACATTTGGGACTGGATTAGCGTTTTTATGTGCAGCAGCATCTCCCAGCACTTTGCAGATTTCAGATTCAAAGAGAGGAACTCTCCACCTTTCAAAGGACAGCCCAGAGCCCAGATGATTTGCCAGGACCAAACCCAACACTTGGAGGTCACTTTAAAAGGTGACCTGAATCCTCCAGACATTCCTGAGGCTCAATGGAATTCAGCTTTTCCTTTGAAGTCCTCCCAGAGCTCCTTTTATCAAGTTCACTTCCAGCTCCTGGCCTGGGGTGTCTCCTGTTAGACAAAGGACATGAAACTGGGTCTGCTCACAAGAAGACAAGGCTGGAGAACAGAGGGTTTGCAGCCCAGATGTTGCAAATACCAACATGTGCAAGTCATCCCTTCAATCCAAGAGAATCTTCCATCAGCCACTTTTGGCCCACTTACTTAAACAGGAAAAAAAAAAAAAAATCAGGGATTAAGTTCAATCAAATTAAACACCATGTCCACTACAAGGATCAAAGTTGGCTCTGGGAAAAACGACCTGCATGTCATTTCCTTACAGGAAATGCTGCCCAGGAAGAGTTAAAATAATTTAAGGGAAATATCTGAGCAATTCTTAGATGAGAACACACATCCTTTGCCGCCCACCCACCTCCTTGAATTATTTTTTTCACTGAGAAAAATCGCCCAGCTTTAATAACAACCTTCTCTCCTGCAGGGTGGCTCTATGACTACACCCAGACCTACGCCTGCTCCTTCCTCTTTGCTGGAGCCTGTGCTCTCATCTCACCCATCTCCTTCTTCTTCGAGCCTGCAGCCCAAAAATGGAAGCTAAAGAAAGCCAATTTGAACAAAAACTAAAGTTTTAAAGGCTGGGCTTTGATCATATCTCCGTGGGAAAGCCACTGCCTGTACTGGGAAGGATCAACAGCAGCAACACTGAAAATATCAGAATATTCCAAAATAATTGGAAATTTTGGATGTCAGACTCATTTTGGATACCTGGATATTTGTGCTGATTAAAGGCAGCTGAGAAATGCACAGTGTGAAGTGTATGGGGAAAATGCAGCCCGTGGTGCCTCTGCTCCTGAGCTGGGTTTTTGTGCCTCTCAGATTGAATCCTCAGCTCCGTCCTGACTCACTCACCTCGTGGGATGAGCAGCTCTGAGTGCCAGAGATTCCAGCTCATTCTGTTCACTGGCCCTGGGGAGGGATGAGAGCAGGGACAGGGAGGGCAGGGTGATCCTTCCTTCCATGAGATCCTCCAGGAGCTCCTCTCTCTGGGGGCAGGATGCTGCAGTGGGGCCATTCCACATCCCATGCACAGTTATTGCCACAGCACACAGGACCTGGAGGCAAAACCAGTTTTAATTAAAGCCAGAACCACAACACAGCAAAGGCAGAGACCAAATCCACCCTGCCCAGCTTCCCAACCCTCCAGAGACTCCTGTCACAGACATATTTTATGAAAAATCCTTTCATTAGGATCTTTTCTCCTGAGAAGTTGAGAAGCCTCAGAGGAAAAGAAAAACAATAATTATCTGCTGCTGTGGAATGCAACAGGTGCATCCTTGATTGGTCTCATGTGGTTGTTTTTAATTAATGGCCAATCACAGTCCAGCTGTCTCAGACTCTCTGGTCAGTCACAAGATTTTATTATCATTCCATTTCTTTCCTTTCAAGCCTTCTGATGAAATCCTTTCTTCTATTCTTTTAGTATAGTTTTAGCAGATCATTTTCTTTTCATATAATATATATCATAAAATAATAAATCAGCCTTCTGAAACATGGAGCCAAGATTCTCATCTCTTCCCTTGTCCTGGGACCCCTGCAAACACTCCCAGGGATTCCATTCCAGAGGCAGCTCCAGTGCTGAGCCTGGATCCATCCTGCATCCCACAGATTTCATTTGGGTGGATAAGACACAAAACAGCAGCCTGGACTTTCTTTCCAGTAGCGAAGGTGCGATTTTTTGAAATTATTATGGTAAAAAAATTGATATTTGAAATTATGATGGTAAAAAATTTGGTAATTGAAATTATTATAGTAAAAAGATTGGTATTTGAAATTATGATGGTAAAAAAATTGGTAATTGAAATTATTATGTAAACCTGGGATATTCATTCCAGCCAATGGCATTATCCTTCTCTTTACCTTTCCTTTTTTATTATTAAGGAGATTATTATTTATTATTAATAATAAATATTAATAATTATTATTACCTTTTATAATAATAATAATAATAATAATAACAACAACAACAACAACAACAACAACAACAACTTCCTTTTAATTTTTAAGGAGATTTAATTATCCTAATTTTTTTTCTTACCCCTTTTATTCCTCATCCCCAGTTGCAGGGGGATGAACCAAACTCAGCCAAGCCCTTCTGCAGCAGGGATGAAGCTTTCATTTAAAAAAAATTGAGTTTTCACTTTGTGAAACAACAAAGTTCCTCACTCTCACCAACTCAAACATTACCAGCAGCTTTGGTTTGCTGCTCTAACAGGAACCACGTGGGAGGTTTTCCAATCTTAAAGCTGTAGGATTTTAGCATTTCTTTCTGGAAGGCATTTTAGGATTTTAGGGGTTTTTTCTGCATCTCCCCAAGAGCAGCTGTGCTTTTGGCATTTAACAGAGTGGGACCAAAGCTCTGTGGGGATGGAAAGAGCCACCCCAGCAGCTCCCACACTACACAATTCCAACACCTTTTCTGCTCTGCTCTCTCCCTCTGCTTCTAAATGAAGCCTCTGCTCAACACCTTCCTCCTTTCTACACAAGCCCTGTGGTATTTTCACCTCTTTTGCCACCAAGAAACAACTCAGCAGGATGTGGTGTCCACACCTCCCACCCCATCCATACCCACTGGAATTATTTTATATTATTTATACATGATTTTAATTCATTTATATATATATTATTTAAAATGTATATTATTCTATATAATTTAAAACATTTTAATATATAATCATTTCATTTATCTATACATATTACTTATATTTTATATTATTCCATATAAACGTCTATCTATTAATATATAATTATTTAATTTATCTGTACATAATATTTATATTTTATATTATTCCATATAAACATGTATATATTAATATATAATTATTTAATTTATCTGTACAAAATATTTATATTTTATATTATTCCATATAAACGTATATATATTATTTATTATTATTTATATTATTCCATATAAACATATAAACAAATATATTATTCCATATAAATAATTATTTTATTTATTTATAGATATTACTTATATTATATAATTTTATAGATTTTTATGTATTTTATATATAATTATTTATTTATGCATATTACTTGTACTTTATATAATTTTATAGAATATTTTATATATTTTATACATAATTATTTAATTTATTAATACATATTATCGCTATTTTATATTATTTATAAATATAGTTTCTATATTTATAAATATATTTATAAAACCATATTATTTCTATTTTTATAATAGATAATAATTTATTTTTATAATTTGTAATAATATATTTTATATTATTTATATTTATTATTTATACATTGTACACCCCTGAGTGTCCTGGCTAGCAGCTGCAGGTTTCCCTTCCTTGTTCTGTATTCTGCCTCCCTGAAAGGCAGGGTACAGCAGCTAGAACATGGATTTAGGCATTTCAAAGTACACAAAATAAACCTCTCCCTGCCCCACACTCTCTGTGGTCAGGCTCTGCCCTTGATAAAAACCATAATCTACTGAAAACCAAGGCTGTGACTTTCCCATCTAACAAAGTCCCCCCCAAACCTGCAGGATCTTAAGGAGTCCTGCCCTCTCTCCCTCAGACCAATGTCACCAATTCCTCACCCTCATTTAGCAAAACTGGAGTTCTTGTCCCCCAATGTCACCAATTCCTCACCCTCATTTAGCAAAACTGGAGTTCTTGTCCCCTCAATGTCACCAATTCCTCACCCTCATTTAGCAAAACTGGAGTTCTTGTCCCCTCAATGTCACCAATTCCTCACCCTCATTTAGCAAAACTGGAGTTCTTGTCCCCTCAATGTCACCAATTCCTCACCCTCATTTAGCAAAACTGGAGTTCTTGTCCCCTCAACGTCACCAATTCCTCACCCTCATTTAGCAAAACTGGAGTTCTTGTCCCCCCCTCTTTCCTTCTGCAGAGGAGCAAACAGCTCAGGAGCTCCCATTTCCCACATCCCAGCCCATGGATGGGCACCACCAGCTTTTATTTCCCCGCAGAATAATCCTGCACAGGATTATTATTAACTACTGATTATTAAAGCACCTTTCTCCAGCCACAATTACCTCTTATCTATCCAAAATTGTTGAGGAAACCAATGCCCCGAGTGAGAAACTCCTCCCAGGGGCCCTGCACCATCCTCTGCTGGGCTGGGAGGGGGTGAAGAGTCTTCAAACTTTTGTTTTTTCCACTGAGCAGCCTCAGGCTTGGTGGTCAAACACTCCTCTGCTCACACCTGGGGCTGGGAAGGCAAGCACAGAACAGATGGTTCAGTCCCCTGGCAGCTCTGAAAACCAAATGCATTTATTTACTGCAGGATATAACACGTGCATGGGAGACAGCAGCAGTGAGGATGGGGAACACCTGCCCCAGGAAGGTTTTTCCATCCCACTGAAGCCATGGTGCAAATAAATCACTTCCCAAAGCTGTTTTTTTGCACGGTGCAGAACACCACAGGGTGTTCATGTGTGGGGAAATGCAACAGCAGGGGTGGCTGGGACACAAATGAGGTTAAAAGCTGCGATCTGAGGTGGACTAGAAAATCCCTTTTGTCCCTGCTCCTTTCACAGAATCCCAGAATTTTTAAGGTTGGAAAAGCCCTCCTGGATGGTCAAATCCCAGCTGTGCCTGATCCCCACCTTGTCCCCAGCCCAGAGCCCTGAGTGCCACCTCCAGGCATTCCCTGGGCACCTCCAGGGATGGGCACTGCAAACCTCCCTGGGCAGCCCCTGCCAAGGCCTGACCCCCTTTCCATGGGGAAATAATTCCTGAAAATTTTCCCCTTACATTTCCCTTAATTTTCCTTACATTCCATTTTCCTTACATTTCCTTACATTCCCCTTACATTTCCTTAATTTTCCTTACATTTCCCTTACAATTCTTACATTCCCCTTACATTCCCTTAATTTTCCTTACATTTCCCTTACATTCCCTGAATTTCCCTTCCATTCCCTTAATTTTCCTTACATTTCCCTTACCTTCCATTTTCCTTCCCTTCCCTTTATTTTCCTTACATTCCCTTAATTTTCCTTACATTTCCCTTACATTCCCTTTACATTTCCCTTCCATTCCCTTAATTTTCCTTCCATTCCTTTACATTCCTTACATTCCCCTTCATTTTCCTTCAATTTTCCTTCCATTCCCTTAATTTTCCTTACATTTCCCTTACCTTCCATTTCCCTTACATTCCCTGAATTTTCCTTACATTTCCCTTCATTTTCCTTACATTCCCTTACATTTCCTTACATTCCTTTACTATTTCCTTACATTTCCCTTACATTCCCTTAACTTTTTCCCTCCAAAGGAAATTCTTCCCTTACTCATCTGCAGCAGAAAAAAATCAGCAGCAATGACTAAAAACGATCCCGAGCATGAAAAATATTTTATGGAAGGGTGGTGGCCTCCCAGCCATCCCTCCTGCTCCTGGGCAGGCAGTGGGGAACTGGATCCCTCCTGTACCTCACAGGCAGCATCTCCACCCCTTGCACTGGGAAAAAATCACCAAAAACCTCCTGGATTTTTCCAAGATTTCACTGACAATAAATCAAAGCCCTTGGAAAAGCAATGCCAGGCTCAGCACTGTGCCCTGAGTCACCTGGGTGACATTTTCCTGCCCAAGGGATGATCTGCCATGGCCAGCTGGATCTTGAAGGGAAATCACATTTGGAAGGACTTTAAGCAGGATTCATTGGTTTAAAAACCTTCTAAAAATCATGGTGCAGAGAAACCAAACACTAAAGAATTCTCCCAAGATCCAGAGACCTGCAGGGAACCAGAGCTGGCTGGAAGGAATCTGAGGGACCAAAGGAACCCAACAATTTTTACTGTACCCCAACAAGGACCTACTAAAAACATCTGAGTCCCTTTGGGAAAAAACCCTTAACAACTTCATTTAGAAATTTTTTTTTTTGAGCCCTGACAGACAGAGGATTGATACCCTGAATCCTGATTAATTTTAGCACCACAGGATTAAGAAAGCAAGAAGAAAATATGGAAGTGGCTTCTCCAACAAGACAAGGATCACTCCTGGGGTTGTGCCATCCCCAGAGCTGGGCTGCAGGGGTGCCATCCCTCCTGGGAGGGAAACGCTTCTCCATTGCTACCAGTGATTTACTCCCAGGTGTAACCCTGCAGGAGGAGCCTGGGCAGCCCCCAGGACCTGCTCCCAGTGCCTGCCAGGCAGGATTGATTTATGGGGTGAGCACCTGCTGGGTCTTAAACCTGCTCCAAGGGATGTTGCACATGCCAGGATAAAAAGCTGCTAAGGCTCAGCTCGGGTCTATCAAAGCAAAGTCAGTGCAATCAGAGATCACAGCAGGAAGCACACTGCATGCCCCAAATCCATTGGAATTATTTTGTATTATTTATACATTATTTTAATTTATTCATATATATAATTTATATATTATAAAATTTTATTTAATTTATATATATAATATTTTATTTTTATATGTATTATTTATATTTTATATTATCTTTATATAAATTTTTATGTATCTATATATACACATTTATTTCTAAATATTACTTATATTGTATATTATTTTATAGAATTTTAAAAATATTTTATTTATCTACACATATTATTTATATCTTATATTATAATTATTTAATTTATTTCTACATATTACTTATATTTTATATCCTTTATAGAAATTTTCATATATTTTATATATAACTATTTAATTTTCTATACATACTATTTACATTTTATATCATTCCATTAAAAAGTTTATATATTAATATATAATTATTTATTTCTACATATTACTTATATTCTTTTATAGAAATTTTTATATATTTTATATATAATTATTTTATTCATCTATACATATTATTTACATTTTATATTATTCCATAAAAACGTTTATATATTAATATATAATTATTTCTACATATTACTTATATTTCATATTCTTTTATAGAAATTTTCATATATTTTATATACAATTATTTAATTTTCTATACATATTATTTACATTTTATATTATCCCACTAAAAAGTTTATATATTAATATATAGTTATTTAATTTATTTCTACATATTACTTATATTTTATATTATTTTATAGATTTTTTATATATTTTATATATAATTATTTTATTTATCTATACATATTATTTACATTTTATATTACTCCATAAAAAACGTTTATATATTAATATATAATTATTTAATTTATTTCTACATATTACTTATATTTTATATTATTTTATAGAATTTTTATATATTTTATATATAATTATTTTATTTATCTATACATATTATTTACATTTTATATTACTCCATAAAAACGTTTATATATTAATATATAATTATTTAATTTATTTCTACATATTACCTATATTTTATATTATTTTATAGAATTTTTATATATTTTATATATAATGGTTTTATTTATCTATACATATTATTTATATCTTATATAATTCCATATAAACGTTTATATATTAATATATATTATTTAATTTATTTCTACATATTACTCATATTTTATATTATTTTATAGAAATTTTTATGTTTTATATATCATTATTTAATTTATTTCTAGATATTATTTATATCTTATACTATTTTATAAAAATTTCTATATATTTATATATAATTATTTCATTCATTAATACATATTGTTTCTATTTTATATTATTTAATATTATTTATAAATATATTTATATACATTTATACAGAATAAATATATTATTTCTATATTTATAATTTCTACAGTCATTGTACACCCCTGAGTGTCCTGGCTAGCAGCTGCAGGTTTCCCTTCCTTGTTCTGTATTCTGCCTTACTGAAAAGCAGGGTACAGCAGCTAGAACATGGATTTAGGCATTTCAAAGTACACAAAATAAACCTCTCCCTGCCCCACACACTCTGGGGTCAGGCTCTGCCCTTGATAAAAACCCCTAAATTCCATAAGAATTAAGAATTAAAAGGGAGGGTTGTACATTAGAGGGGAATCTTTGGTATCAGGTGTTTTGGGAAGTCTGGGCCTCTCAGGTACCTCAGAAACGGGGAAAGAGAGAAGGGAAATGTGGGAAATTGGGATAAAAAGGAGGCTGCATCCTCCAAAAACCTGAGAGACCCCAGGGGAATGCCCCATGGCCTCTGCCTTTAATGGAATGAAGCCAAAGGACTCCTCTGCCTCCTTTTTGGACACAAACCTCTGGTGTTTGTGGATTGATTTTCCTGACAGCAGGGTGAGGGGTGACAGCTCAGGGTTTAACCCCATCCCTGGGAACCCCACACCCCTGAGCTGCCTGAGAGCAGTGAGAGGAATGGCAGATTTGTCTTTACAAACAAGCTGGGGGGTCTGCTGGTAAACAAAACTAGCTCTGGAAGATAAAAGAAGCAATGGGAAGGATTTCACTGATTGATAAATGGAAAAAGGTATTTGCCTTAACGAATAAACTTTAGGTTTGCTGATAAATGAAATTAGACATTGAGAGATGAAAGAAACAATGGGGAAAATCCCTGAATTCCTTAAGAATTAAAAATTAAAAGGGAGGGTTATACATTAGAGGGAAATCTTTGGTATCAGGTGTTTTGGGAAGTTTGTATCTCTCAAGTACCTCAGAAATGGGGAAAGAGAGAAGGGAAATGCAGCTGGGAATTGGGAAAAAAAACCCCCCCCCCCAACGCACGCCCCCACCAAAAAACCTCAAGATGAATCCTAATAAAAAGGTTGCTGGTAAACAAAACTGCTTGAAAAAGGAGGCTGAATCAACTTTAGGTGCCAAAAAAAAAAAGGGAAACTAATCTGAGAGACCCCAGGGGAATGCCCCATGGCCTCTGCCTTTAATGGAATGAAGCCAAAGGACTCCTCTGCCTCCTTTTTGGACACAAACCTCTGGTGTTTGTGGATTGATTTTCCTGACAGCAGGGTGAGGGGTGACAGCTCAGGGTTTAACCCCATCCCTGGGATCTCCCTCTTCCCAGGGTCTGAACCCAACGCACTGCAAAGCTGCTCCTCTGCACTGCTCCCAGCACACTCTTAACCACGGGGGGAAATCTCCATTATTCCCATTTTAAAGGGGAACAGGAGGCTTTTCCACAGCACAAAAACCACCTCAGACAAAGTGCTTCAGCTACCAACACTGCTGGGGCTCCTGTGCTCACCTTAAACCACATGAAGAAAGCCAAAAGCAATTTAAAATAGCTGGGTAAGGATGTGACACCAGGGCCTTCCAGCAACAGGAAATGTGGCTGTTCTTCCCTCCCCTGTTTGGCAGATCCCTGGTGGTCTGGGCTGTTTACTTGCCCTCACACACACTGATAACAGGAACACTCTTTTACTCTTTTTTTGGTGCTGGTTTCCCCCTGACCTGCAACATGTCCTGCAGCTGTGTTTATGAAGCAGAGCCTTATATGGCTGCGTTTCACCAGAGCCTGAATTAAAAAGTTTCATTTCTGAGGAGCTGGAAGCCTTCATAGTTGTTTGGAAAACAAAAATAAAAATCTTTAAAGATACCATAATGGTTCTCACTGAAGTCCATGGGAATTTATCAGCGACTCTAATGAACAAAAATTCAAGCAGATGTTGAAAACCCAGAAGTTTGGGCTTTAGCTGAGATCCTCATGGGAAAACTTTCCAGCCTGCAGAAACCACAAAGGGGATGGAAGCTCTTGCTCATGGCCATGGACAATTCCAGAAGTAATTCATGGGTCAAAGTCTCTTTTCCAAAGCAGACTTTGCCTCTGAAGCCACCACCAATCTTTGCAAAACTTTCCCCTACAGATATCCCTCATGTGGACAAGATAGAGGATTGTACTCTGGAAGAGGCAAAGGGTGTCTTTACAACACCCCAGGGACAGAGAGAACACCAATGAACTGAGCTCCAGCCCCTCAAGCCTTGGGACAAGCTGGGAAGGAGTCACAGCCACCCTGGCTGCACAAGGGTGGTGACAGGGATGGGGTTTTTGGGACTGGGCTCTCCCAGCCTCAAGCTGCTCTTGGGTGCGGCTCTGAGTGCCACAAGGAACCCAAGGCACCCTCAGACAGCTGAGAGCTCAGAACAGGCTGTGCCTCAGTGCCAGGGGGAAAGCTGGGCTGGCACAGGTGAAACACAAGGTCTTACAGTCACAGAGCCCTGGAATGGTTTGGGTTGGAAGGAACCTTAAATCTCATCTTGTTCTTCTTCCTGCCATGGCAGGGACACCTTGCACTAGCCCAGGGTGCTCCAAGCCCTGTCCAAGCTGGCCTTGGACCCTTCCAGGGGTGGGGCAGGCACAGCTTCCCTGGGCACCCTGTGCCAGGGCCTGCCCACCCTCACAAGGAAGGATTTCTTCCAATATCAAACCCAAATTTCCCCTTTTTCAGTTGAATCCATTCCCCTTTGTCCTGCCAGTCCAGTTCCTGATGAAGAGTCCCTCCTGGTCCTCGTTCTCAGCCTTGTCTTCACCCACCCGAGAGGAGCAGCATGAGAAACACCAACATCCCCTTTTCTCAGCGTCCCACAAGCCTCAACAACAGCAGCTCAGGTGGTTCAGGACCTCAACCTGCCCTGCACCTCTGCCCAGGTCAGAGCTGGAGCAGCCCAGGCTGGCAACAACCAAAGCAATCCCTTGGCCAAGGGGGCTGCAAACACCTCCATGGCCCAAAGGACATCTCCTCTGCATGGGCAAACAGCTCATTAGCCACCCCAGGAGACCTCACTGGCTTCCCTTCACTCAAACCCTTCCACACCCACAGTGGGTCCTCAGACACACATTTGTGTCCCCAGTCATATCTAAAATGTGCACAGGCTGCACAGTTGCACATGTGCAGTAAATGCGCACATTTTACTTTATAAAATGTGCAATTGTACAGCCTGGAAATGCAGCACATGCATCTGGAAGGAGAGGCTGGCTACAGGAACCAAGTGCTCCCCTGCACAAAGGGCAGCAGTGCCAGGGAACGCTGCCAGCTCGGGGCTGGGTCAGGCTGTGTGCATTGCTAAACCTTGGCCTGACCTCTCACTGCATCTGGGGACAGGAAATACTGAAGGGAGCTCAAAACCTCCAGCCTGATCTTCAGATGCAATAGCAGAACTAGGCATGAAGGTCAAGGCAGGCAGATAAGGAGATGAAATAGTTGTGACCCACAATTAATGCACAGCTCATCTGTGGAGCCCAGCACATCCCATCCCCATCCTGGGACAACACACAGGAGCTCAAACCCAAGAGCTGGGCTGGGAGGTGGCAATTCATTAATGCCCAGCACCAGCAGCATGTTTGACAGCATCCACACCCCAGGTTCCAATGTTTAATTAATACATCCCTGGAGTGGGGTACAAAGCGGGAAAAAATAGGCAACCTTTGTGCCACCATCCATGTTCTCTGCTGCTGCTGCAAGCACCTCCAGCACGTGGACAAAGAGGGGGAGCAGCAGGAGGCTCCTGCAAACCCATCAGAGCACGTGCACTGACCCAGTCCCTCAGAGTTTACTCTCCTTAGGAGTTTACCTCACCCAGTTCTCAAGGCAGCTCTAATTACACTCAGGCACAGGGCTCCGAGCCAAGAACCGCAGGAAACACAAGGGGAATCACAAAGCCAGCAGCCCAAGAGCCTTTCCAGTGCTCTGCCTGTTTGACCAAACCCTTCTCAGGCTTTGCCCCAGACCTCAGGACACGAGGTGGGAGCATATCCTCCAAGAGCATTTGCCATTTTATAGTAAATCAGCAGCATGAGGCCAACACAAGCTTGTTATTGGCCATGAGCAGAATCTGGGCCATCTGATGTTTTAAACTTATTAATTCAGCTGCAGCTGGTAAAAGCACAGTTCTAAAAAAATGTGTGAATTCAAATAACCTGCTCCCATCTAATCCGCTCGCGCTGCTCTCTGCTGCAGTGCAGTTAATTAAATGGTTCTCGTTATAAATCCACTTTCCCCAGAAGTCTCATTAGCCAAATTAATATGATGCATATAGAGCACTTAACCCTTCCAAGAGACTGGTTTTAACAACAGCCTGGCTCTACCTGGCCACTGGAGCATCCCTCTAAGCCCTTCAGAAGGCAGAGGGGCAGAGCCAGCACCCAGAAAACAACTCGCTATGGCAAAGTGACTGCAGGAGAACCATCCCACAGCACATCCCACGGTACCTCTGAGTCTCTGGAATAAATGCATGATGTAAAGGAGACAGGGAACCATCTCCCAGTGAAACACACAGAGATATCTGACTCAGAGAGGCAGAACTCTTCTGGAACAGCCACTGATATGTCGAAGCACACCCAAAAAGTGGGATAGTGCCCAAAGCCTGACACAAACACCTGGATACCTGAGCAGGTGACCAGCTTGCCAAAAAGAGCCCCTTTTTTGGAGTACACTGACAGATCACCCATCTCCTGTCAGCATCAACCCCCCAGCTGAGGTAAAGGGGCTGAAACACATCTCCCATTATTGCTACCAGCCCCAGACCTATTGTACAACACTTTAAAGGAGATTCAGAGGTTGTATCTCAACAGCACAAGAAATACATTGCAAAAAATAGGAATTTTAACTACAAACACCAACTTCTAGAAGAAAAGGCATCTCCTGAGTCTCCCCTCTCTAATTCCCTTCCCTCATAACCAGCAATATCTACAATTGCTCCCATTTACAACAAAAAGCTTCATTTCAATTATTACACCAGCATCCCACAAACAGAGATAATTTGCCAAATCATTGGCTTGGCTTTCCTTATCAACACATACAAATTATAAACACTACTCTGGGTTAAAGCAGTGTTAACTCAAGCAGTTCATAAAGTCAAAATAACAACTCCAGCTTGCCAAGCTGAGAACATGGAGCTTTCTGTGCAGGGCCCTGTTTCTCAATGGGACTCCCCAACAAACAGGGAAGCACATCCAAGAGTCGGCTCCTTCGCCCCCATTCCCAAGCAGGAGGAGCAGCACGGTGACTGAAGAAACCACAATTAGTAAGCATTAATAAACTGCAGAATCAAGGCAACAAAAGGTGAACAACAATCTTCTTTTACATTACAACTCAGTCCAACCTCTTCCAGCCCCTTACCTGTTTTAGGGATTTACACAGCGCTTTGACACCTTGCAGAGCACAACCACAGCATCCGTCGGCTGAGAGGCATCTGCGGCCTAGCAAAGCTCCTGCCCGGCTGCAGGGGGTTATCCATGGAAGTTAAAGTGTGTCAAGGCAAACAGGGCAAACGTTCAAGGTGTCTTCATGGCAAATCACAGGAATTCTACCACGAGCGCAGCACGGGAGCTCCTGAAGCCGACGACGCAGCAGTTGCGGCTTCCTCTCGACGGCCGCGGTCCTCCTGCAGCAAACACGGAGTTGTGCTCCTGCACGGGAACAGCTTTCCAAAGCTCAGGAACCCCCGGGACAGGAGAACTACAGCACACAACGTTTTCAGGCTGTTCCTCTCCCCGTCTGCACTACACCGGGAGCGACTGCACGGAGCGCGCGGCGGGGCCGGGACGCGAGCAGGGCACATGCACATCCGAGGCGTGTGGAACCACTGGCTTCAAAACCGGTCAAAATAAGGCACTGAGACACCACGCAAAGGTTTAAATTACCGCCTCCAGCTCTCAGGAACTCTTCATCCATTCAGCACTAAACCCACAACTGCTGAAAAGCCCCTGGAGATGGAGGAGCGCCTCGCGTACGGCAGGAAAGGCTTTATTAACAGCATTTAAACACTTTTAAGGACTCATTTCTCTTTTTCTTTTGGCAATTTTGGTGCAAAGGTTTTACGTGCAAGATTCAAAGCAATTTCAAAACTTTTTTTTTCTTCAAAATTAAAAAAAAAACAAAAAACCAAGAATCAAAACTAAAGGCAAACATGTTGGGTGAACAAAATAAATCAGAGAAACTTAAAATTCAGGAACTCCAGCTCTTCCAACCAGCGAAGCCCCAGACTTGGCCACCGTTCCGAGGCGCAGGGTGGTGCTTCCCTGCTTCTTGCGTGCCCCGTCCCGCTGAGGAGAAACGCAGCAAGTGACCCCATTTTCACTGCAAACACGGGGGCCACAGCAAGGCCATCAGACACAAATTCTTCTGACTGGTACCACAGGTCGATCAACGCAAAAGTGTCGGTGCTCTCCCTGCTTCTTGCTCAAGACCCACAACTATCAGCTCAATTGGGCAGCAGCAGCAGGAACCCCTCCGCTGCCAACACAGGGGGGGCCAAACGTTTGTCGTCAATTCACTTCCAGGCAGAAAAACCATTTTCCTCAAAAGAAACAATTTATTTAGAATGAAACAAAATCAGCTCAACTGTGAGCGCATGTTTGAGTGACAGCTACTTTTAAGCTGTGTGAGCCATAAAAAGGGTATTCCTTTACTTTTCCAGCAATCTTGTGTACACAGCACAAAGCAAAGAGGTCATTTTTTTTTTCCACTTAAAACACGGGCATTGGCATCACAATAGCAGATACACAACTTTTTTTTTTTTTTAAAGCTGCCATTTTAGTAAAATGCACAAATACTAAACAGATAAGCTTTCTTCCACCAGGAGGCCCATGTAAATTCCACATAAGCCACAGCTTCTCTTCCCAAAGGTCCATTAGAGCTTGGTATCCCATGCGGTTGTCTTCTGCAGTCCACCAGATTTGCTTGCAGGAGGAAAAAAAACGTTATTTCAATACAAATGTGTACACCAGATTTGGGTTTTTCCCTTCCCTACATTATACAGATGAACATAAAGAGCTACGAGGCCTTTCTGAATATTCTACTTGGACTTCAAAAAGCACCAATACCACCCATGGGCAGGAAACCTCGGAATGAAGTTGCCTTCTAGGGACAGATGCAAAACAAGTAGTGCAGGGTTTCTTTTTGGACCAGGATAAAACTAGGCTGACAGTACTGATGATTACTCAACTTGCAGTAACATTTGTTGGGGCACATCGAAATCATTAACCAGGAGAAAAACCAACCTAATTCTTGCTAATTCGGTTGACTTTCCTCACTGGGTATTTCCTGAAGGCAACTTATCAACAAAACCATGAAATGTAGTGTTACACAGCTCTTTTGCTCTCCTTCTGCTATGCAGTTCTAACAGCAGACAATGCCAATATTAAAAGGTCAAATCAAAGACACACCCAATAAAATTTAAAATTGTTACTATTCAAGTCATATCTCCTAGCCATCGTTTTCACACAATGGGAACTGTGGGAAGATGAATATTCAATGAACCATTCTCTGCACCACCCGGTCTGCTTTAAGCCTGATACAAAAATCACCTCATCGTTCAGTCTACCAATCATTGGAATATCTGTCCTTCAGTGCTATAAAGAAATAAACAGGGGGACAAAGGGGAAAGAACCCCAAAAGCTCTAGAGCCACATGGCAACCATTTCTTCCCCTCTGGGCACTCCCCAGGAGCACTGCCCTCCACACTGCTTTGCTTAGAGCCAGGAACTATCATTTTCCAAGGCATTTTTCCCTGAGTCCTCAGAGTTTTTGAACTTGTCTTCACAATTTTGATTCACTCCTCCTCCCCATTAACACCTCAGGCCTTTCACCTCAGTTACCATCAACCAGAGGGTTCCCAAAACCACACAAGAAATTAAAACTCGTTCTTTATAAAACTTGGCTCTCCGTAGAGGCCAAGAAAGTTGTCACCGAAATATTCCATCTTTAACATCCTTGAAGGAAACAAAAGAGAGAGAGGGCAAGGTTTGTCTGCCTGGCAATAATGCCCTTTTCTCTCTGGGAGGCTGACAAGGATGTGTTGGTATTTGTGCCCCTAAAACCTCTGGATTGAGGATAACCTCAGTGTTCCTGTGGCAAACAAAGCCACTGGCCAGGGGCCAAGGAAGTTACGCAAAGTTTCCAATTGAAAGAAATAAACAACAAACTAAAATCTCAAACAGAACCACGAGTCATTTGAGGTTCTTTCCCCAAAGCATAAAGCACAAGGATGAAATGATTCAGGAAAAGCACATCCTTTTTCCAGGCTAATTCAACACACTAATGAAACAGAAGAACATCAGCTGCACACAAGGTCGGGAGGGAATACTGAGCTCTCACCAGAGCAACTTAATGCCAGACACAAGGAGAGAGCCAACAACTGCTACATCTGGTTTGCTCTACACACAGTGGTATCACCCACAGGCTTCTAAACCTTCAGCCCTGGCTAAGCCAGCTTCAGTGGACAGTTACTCCAATGGGGAACACCTCAGACCAAGGAGGAAAGCACAGCCCGCCCAGCCAGGATGGCAGCACAGGAATTCAGTGCTGGCAAAAAAAAACCTTTCAAAGTTTTGCCACAAGAACCCTCAAAGGGTGTTAAAATCCTTGCTTACAAAACAGAGCAGCAACCACAAATAAACCAGATTCAAAGAAGCAGGTGCTCCATTAAATAAGGAACCAGAAAACCTGGAGTCAAACACAGCCTCGCCTGCTCCTCCTCGCCCTCCAGCACAGCACAATTTCACAGCCAGGGGCAGGTGGAACCACCGTGATTTCCCAAGGAAAAATGGAAGTGCACCTAGCATGCTCTTCCCAGAAGGCTTCCCAAACCAAGCTGGCTTTAACAAGCTATGTTGACCCCAAGTTTTATGGGTTTTTAAGCAGGTGCCTGCTGCGGATCAGCAGAACAAATGCTGCTCTCAGTGTCCAACACAAACTTTAGTGCTTTTATTTCCCCGGTTTTGGGCAGATTTAAATTCTTAGCTGTTCAAGTCTCTTTCCTAGAAAACTCTTGCAAGTGATTTCTGTCAGATGACAGAAATCTCCCAAAAAACACCCTCTGAATGCAAGCAGCACTTGCAGCATTGATCACCTGCTGACACACAACAGGCACCTGCTCCAATTAAAACATTCTTTGCAGTAAGTGGTAAACACGCAGTATCTTCTTAAACACAGTGATTTGCATTTCTGCTGTCATTCCTAAAAATTCTCCTTGTTAATAGTAAGCTGAACAGCTGAATTCTGCCATCTCTTACATTCACATTGAAGGACAACCCAGAAAATCCTGGATTTTACTCTCAAATTTAAGAGCATTAAGTGAGGCTTTCACCTTTTCATTTAGAAAGAAAAGTAGCTATAAAAAACAAAATCTGTGTTTAAGAGATGCTGCCACATTGGAATTCTCAGTTCACCATGATGTTTGAGATGCTGGGTCCACTCATTCTGGGCAGATAAAGGAACCAAAGCCCTCTTAAACCACAGCCCTCTCTGACAAGTGGTGCAGTAAGAAAAATCCCTATTTTTGTGACAGAAACTCAAGCAAGTTCAGTTACACCCATAAAATACATTCAAGACATTTCCTCCTTTGTCTCCTATTCGCATCCTATTCCACACTTTGAATTTGATTTTTGCCATGCAAGTTGTAACAGAAATCAACTCATGCCTGTATCAGTTATCCAAGGAATCTACTGGAGCATGGACCAAGAGAGGCAGCGTCGCTTCTCCGTTGCCCAAATCCCTGAAAACATGGCTAAGTGCAAGATTACATTCTGGGTTTAAGTGCAAGATTACAATTTTAGGGCCTGTAAAGAGATACAGTGAGATTTACACTTCAGTTTAGAAGCTGCTGTAACATCCTTTTGGTTGTTAAACAGAGTATCATGGAATTAGATCACATCAGGGATTGAGATCCCTTCTCCCCTCCTAAATGCCTGAATTACCAAAGGTGCTAAGACAGCTGGAGAAAAGTGCCCAGTGATTGGGGAAATTAAGAAAAAATTAACTATGTTCTTTGGAAAAAAAAAAAAACAACCTGCAAACTGTTTCATCCTTGAATCACAAGAACAAGAGCTCAAACCTCAGCATCTCGGAGTATTTTGCATATTTCTCCAGGATGCTAAAACCATTTTACTCCAGGTGCCCATGATAAACCTCATGTAATGCCCACTGCACACTGTACCTGAAAAGTCCCTAGCAGACAGCAGTTCCTTGCTATTAACAAAGAGGTAAAATGTTAATGAGAACTTTTATGTAATTAAATTATCACAGAATGAAAAGCATCTCTGGAGAGAAGCACTTACTTGCTCAGTTTGCATTGTGGAACCAGACCCCACTGAACCTGCAACTCTTAGAAAACAAAACAAAACAACAACAAAAAAGGCAGTAAAACCAAAACCTCACAATATAACTCAAGTTCTCCTTAAAGCACCTCCTTGTTTCCTGCACACCAGAGTGAGCACAAGACATTCCTGGTTTGCAACAAAGTCCTCAGCTCTTCACCAAACCTAGTCACTGCTACAAACCCAAAGTGCACATATGGGATACACCGGGAAATCAGGGAAATACACCTGTTAAAAAGCCCAGTTTCAGTGCATGCACCCGGGGGGGCTGGATGAAAAAGGAATCCCTTTCCAAAAAGGAATTCAGTGTTCTGCTGTGTACCCGAGAGCAGCTGCTGCTCACCTGAAAAATGTCGACCTTGAGCCACGCGACTCAACGGGGAAACCACTGCGGCTCCCGAGGGAAGGGATCCCAAAGGGCCCCTGGCCTGAGGCCCACACGGAATTTCAAGGACTCAAAAGAGGAGGTGACACCAGTCTGTTATTAAAGTTATGGTTTTCCATTTCCACTGAGTGCTTTAAATCTGGTCTGTTCGGTTTGGAGCTCTCTCGAGGACGAGCTCTTGGGACTTGCTTTAAAATACATGAAATGAAAAAAGGACATGAATCTAAATTAAGAAGACAGGAGTTTTTCTTTCCCCACCCCTCCCACCCACCCCCAGTTTTTATTATTTTTCTATTTTCTGTAAATCAAAGCAGGCTGAGCCTCCCTGCTGTCCCCATTGATAGGGAATTCTCAAAATATCCTATTCACACTACTCCTAACCAACCTCTCTGGATTCTATCTTTATAGAAAAATGTAGCAACAGAAAATCGGCCCGGGAAAGTCACCTACAAACAAAGATCTATTTAAAATAACGACAGGGCTGGCTAAGGCTGTATCCCATAGCACCTGGCACACGCTGGAGGGGCTGCATGGAGGAGTAGGCAGGGTTGGGAACAGAACACGAGGGCCTTAGGATGCCCCACGGACAATGATCATGACCAGATAGTCGTCCTCTGATTTGGCCAATGCCTTGGCCGTGGAGTCCAGGAACTGCTGGGAGAAGTCGCAGGGCGGAAAGGCGTGCAGGACCCCGCTGTTCTCCTTGTCTTTGTTCCCCCCTACAGGGAGGCTGATCACCCCAGCAGCCTGCTTTTGCTTTAGGTAGGACACCAGATTCCTGAGCGGCCTCTGCGTGGAGGTGGTGGCGGCCTCGGCAGCCCCGGCTGCGGAGCGGTTGTCGGAGGCGCCGGGCACGGCCAGCAGGATGGCGTATCCATTGGGACCTGCCACCTTGATGCGCCGGTTGACCTCGTCCAGCTTGGGCTGGTCCAGACGGAGACGTTGGGTGATCTTGAGCTGAGCCACTTTCCCCCCAGTCGCTCCCTCCACCAGGAGGCTGCTGGCGACTCCGAGGTCCCCCTGGAGCAGGTGCATGTTGGATGGGAAGTTGCTGTTCTTCAGCAGGAGCATCCCCTGCCAAGCCAGGCACAGCTTGGGCGCCACCCCGGCCTGCGCTGCTCCATCCTGCTGCTGTTTTTGGGGAGGAGGTTTGAGCCGGGAGCCTCCGCCACCTCCCTCCGCCGCCCGCTCGTCCTTTTTGGCCGGACTTTTGCACTCCTGGGCGGCAGCGCGATGTTTGCGCTCCCGCTCTGCGGAATTCTTGCGGTCGCGCTTTTCGTTCTGCCCCCGCTCCAGGCTGCCCCGGCGGGACTCCCGGATGGGGGAAGGTCGCTCCAAGAGGAGCAAGCGGGATGAGCGCTCAGGGTCACTACCATAACGCTCCCGGCCTCCGAGGAGCTCGGGGCTGCGGTCCGGGGGAGAGGTCGTGGCCAAGCAGTGGCGCTTTCGGGAGGAAGAGGAGCGCTCGCTGTCAGGGGAACGGTCCAAGTGCCGGCCTCCATCCTCCGCCAGCCTCCGTTTCCTAGGCTGATCCCTACTGCTACTGCCCAGCTCCCTCTCCCCGCGGTCCCGCTCCAAGGACCACCCATCCCGGCGGCGCTCCAGGCTTTCCAGTGGGTCATAGGCAGCTGCCCGATTACTCCGGTCCCGCACAGGGGGTGGTGGGGGCACCCACTCTGTCTCAGGATAAAGGTCTCTGTCACGGTCTCTATAGAGCAATGGTGGCGTCCTGTCCCTGGCCCCCCGTAGAGGGTCAGGGGGGGCTCCCCGGTGAGCCCCAAAAGCAGCCGCCTCCGCCACGAGCTCGTAATGAGCCGGGGGCGGCAAGGGCAGGGGCTGCAGGTAGGGCTGCTGGTACCGATGCTCCGTGTCGGCAAAGTCCACGCGGAGCCGGCGATCCGGCCCCCACAGGGGGAAGCCCCGCATGTGGGTGCAGGCTGCCTGCGCCGCGTCCAGGCTCTCGTACTGGATATAGGCCCAGGAATCCCCTTTGCGGTAATCGATGGTGCGGATGGTGCCAAACCGATCAAACTCCCTGGCCAGGGCAGCCAGGGGCACCCAGGGCCCCAGGCCGCCCACCCAGAGCCGGGTGGTCGGGGTGGCTTTCCCGTACCCAATCTTGATGGGGTTGCGCAGCAGCACCTTCCCTGACATGGCCAACTTGGCCCGGTGCGCCATGTCCAGATTCTCAAACTTAAGAAACCCATAGGTGCTGGTCTGCCCACGCCCCGGCCTCTTGATGTCCACCTCAGTGATGACCCCAAAACGGTCAAACGCTCGCCGCAAGTCCGACTCGCTCACGGTGATGTCCAGGTTGCCCAGGAACAGCGTGCGGTTGGCTCTCTGGTCATCCTCGGGGCTGATCTCCTCCTCAGCGGCCGCTCCGGCACCTCCTCCTCCTCCTCCGCGGAATCCCCGGCCGCCGCCACACCGGCCACGCGCTCCAGCCCGTAGGCCGGCCGCACCCGCGCCTCGTAGAAGCCGCCATAGTCCCGCTCCCTCTCCAGCTCCCTCGGCAGCGGCGGCGGCGGCGGGAGCCGGCCCAGGGCGAGCTGCTGCAGCCGGTAGTCCCGGTATCCCAAAGCTCCTCCGCTGCCCGCCGGGGACAGCGCCCGCTGCGCGGCCCCGGCCGGCGGGTGCCGCACGGCGGCCGCCACCGCCCCGACCGCCGCCGTGCCGTAGGGAGACTCCTTGTCCAGCAGCGCCGGGGAGCGGCTGCTGCGCCGGCGGCCGCTGCCTCCGCCGACATAGACGGCCTCGATCTTGAGCGGGCGGTCGTAGAGCACGAGGCGGCCGCGGGCGTGCTTGGCGGCCCGCGCGTCCTCGGGCCGGCGGAAGTTGACGAAGGCCACGCGCTCGTCGGCGGCGCCGGCGCCGGGCGGGAGCCGGCTGATCTTGACGCTCACGTCGCCGAAGCGCTTGAACTCGTGGAAGAGCCCGTCCTCCACCGCCTCGTCGCTCAGCGCCGAGCCCAGCTCGCTGATCTTCAGCGTCTTGTACTCGCCGCCGCCCGGCTCCGACGAGGAGGAGGAGGAGGAGGCGGCGGCGGCGGCCGCTCGCGATTCGCCGCCGCGGCTGCTGCTGCTTCGCGACGCCTCCGCGGTTTTACCGCTGTAGCCGTGCCGGCTCCCGCCGCCCGCGGCCGCCGCCGAACCGCTCTCGTACTCGCGGCTGCCGGCGCGGCCGCCCTTGTCCGCGTGGGCGCCGCGCCGGCCGCTCCCGCTGTTGCTCTCGCCGGACGCCGCCGCCGCTTTCCCGCCGTTGGAGCCGCCGCCTCCGCCGGACGAGCCGCTCGGCTTCTTGCTGCCGCGCGAGGAGGAGGAGGAGGACGCCGAGTCCTCGCCGCCCCGGGAGCGCTTGGCCTTGGCGGGCGAGCGCTCCTTGCCCTTCATGGCGGCGGCGGCCGCGCTCCCGCCGGGTCTCCCCGACAGCCCCGCTCACGCACCCGCCGCCATCTTGGGAGCCGCGCCGGCAGCGCGCGCCGCCCCTCCCGCGCCCATTGGCTGCCCAGGGCGGCGCCCTCGCCCATTGGCTGCCGTTGCGGGGATGTTCCGCCCACCTCCTGGCGCTGCGCGTTCCCATTGGTCCGCTGCGCTGTCGGTCTGCCAGCCAGCCCCGTGCTCCCGCGGGGGGGGCGAGAATTGCCGCCGTCGCGCGCCTCCCAGTCCCGCTCGCTCATTGGACAGTTAGAAAGGGCGCGGCGATCTCATTGGCCGGTCATACCTGTCAATCGCGGCTGTTCAACCATGGGAGGATTTTCGCTGCCCATTGAACACTGAGCCGAACTTAGCTCCGCCTTCTGATTGGCTCGCTTACCTGCCAGTTACAATAATGGTTCTGCGCCCCCGCCCCGCCCTTTGCCATTGGCTCTCTCGCTTAGATTGGGTTCCCGTCGTACCTCTCAAAATCTCGCGAGTTCCTCTGTCCCCGCCCCCTTTGCTCATTGGTCACTAGTCAACCCACCGCACTGATCTGATTGGCTGATTTCTACGCCGCTCACGAAAAAGCGCGCCCCACCTCGCAACTCCGTTCCTCGTTTATCATTGGGCGAGAAAGCGTCCCCAAGCGTCTGATTGGGCGCACACAGGCAGAGTGCTGATTGGCTACTACAAAAATCAATCAGGCCTGTTGTGGCGCTGATTGGTCGCCGCGGGAAGGAAGGCGGTCCCCGGCAGAGCTCGCGGTGCGGCGGCGGCTGAGGGCTCAGAGCGCGGCTGGCCGCGGTGGGGAGCGGAGCTGCGTCAGTGCTCCCTGTCTCTGCCTTCAGCCCGCTAGTGCGCACACCGGGCTGGGCTGAACCCACCGCGGGGCGAGAGGAGGGAGCCCGGCTGCATTCAGTGCCTGCCTCACCCTCTCCCTGTTTCTTATGCGTGTCCGCACCAAGCAATGCAGGGACGCGCTCCCGGTGGATGCGGCAGCCCCGCAGTTCCCTGCGGCTCCCCGGGGCCGGGCCCGCGCTGCTCTGCCCGGTGTGGAACCCTGCGTAATGCAGGGAGTGTCTGACAGCGCGGTCACTCCTTGCTCGGGACCCGCAAACCGCTTGAAATAGTTCCCATTTAAAGGTTCACATCACAGTGGTTATGCTGCTACATTCCTGCGCTCACCTGCAGTCCCATGTTTCCATGGGGAGTTGGAGCTCCTCGGAGATGAGGAAGAAGTTTGGGTTAGGTCTGAGGTGAAGGAGGCCTCAGGATGAGGGAATCCCAGCTCCTGTGGAGCAGGTGTGCTTCTAATGCCTGTGTTTTGTGAGGATCCCTCTGTAGTCCCTGAATTTTGTGAGGATCCCTCTATAATCCCTGAATTTTGTGAGGGTCCCTCTATAATCCCTGTATTTTGTGAAAGTCCCTTTATATTCCCTGTATTTTGTGAGGATCCCTTTCTATTCCCTGTATTTTGTGAGGGTCCCTTTATAGTCCCTGTATTTTGTGAGGATCCCTTTATAAACCCTGTATTTTGTGAGGATCCTGCTATAGTCCCTGTATTTCATGAGAATCCCTTTATAATCCTTGTATTTTGTGAGGATTCCTTTATAAACCCTGTATTTTTGTGAGGATCCCTCTACAATCCCTGAATTTTGTGAGGATCCCTCTATATTCCCTGTATTTTGTAAGGATCCCCTTGCCACCTGGAACCCTGGGTGCTTCCTCCTCTTCCTCCTGCTCTGCTCTGCTTGTGGGAAATATAGATGAGAAAAATAAATGTTCAAAGGGGGAGAAAACTGGGGCAGGGCTGGGTCCTACAACCCTGCTGGAACTGCTGCCCCTGCATCCTAAAATCCCATAAATCATCCCCCTAAACACCAATTTCCCCCAATAAAAGCATAAATTCAACAGCCAAACTCCAATTTCACCCTCAACCCTCCAATTTCACAACCAAGCTGGATTCCCCCAACCCCCAATTTCACACTCCAAACCCTCATTTCTCCACCCAAACCCAAAATTCATCCCCCAAGCTTTAATTGTCCTGCCTAAACTCTGATTTCACACCCCAACCCCAATATCATCTCCCCAAACCCTAATATCCACAACCGCCTCCTGTTCCATCCTTCAAACCCCAATTTCATACTCCAAGCACTCATTTCACCCCCTAAATCCTAATTTCATCCCCTGTAACCTAATTTCACCCACCAAAAACTCATTTCACTCTCCCAAACCCTAATTCCAACATCCCAAATCCCAATTTCTTCCCCCAAGCACGAATTTCATCCCACCAGATCCTGATTTTTATCCTAAACCCCTATTTTCATACCCCGAATATTAATTTTGTGCCAACAAACTCTAATTTCAACCCACAAACCCTAATTTTACCCCATCATACTCCAATTTGATCCCATCAAACCCTCAGTTTCACCCCCAAACCCCAATCTCACTCTCCAAACTCTTAGTTTCACCTTTGAAACCCCAATTTCACCCATCAAACCCCAGTTTCACCCCCAAAACTCACTTTCACTCTCCAAACTCTTCATTTCACCTTCTAAACTCCAATTTCACCCCACCAAACCCCAATTTGATCCTCCCCAACCCCAATTTCACCCTCCCAATTGCCATTTTCATTCCCCAGGGCTAACTGGAGAATTATCCAGTCATTCTTTTTGTCTGCCATCTAAACACATCGAGATCCAGCAGTTCCTGAGGAGGAATTCCCTGGATTGGGAAGGACTCATGGAAACCTGTGATGCTCCAGCTCCTCTGGACCACGTGTGACAATCCCAGCCAGAGTGGTTGGAAATCAGGAGAGCAGGAGGTTAATGTTCCCTCACTGGGTGCAGTGTTTTCATATCTTTGTGTCACCCCATGGAAATCTGCTGGCTCCCAGGAGTTAATCCAGCACAGGGAGGATGGAATGGGGTTTTTTAGCAGCGGCAATCAGCAGTGACTGTCCCTGCCCTGTCATCTTTTGGCACCCTGAAGTCGTGGGAGGGTTTCAGTGGTGGGTAAATGGCTGATTGTGAAATCATCCAAGGTTGGAAAAGCCTTCCAGGACTATTGAGTCTGACCTGTGCCTGATCCCCAGCCCAGAGAATTGAGTGCCATCTCCAGGGATGGGCACTCCAAACCTCCCTGGGCAGGCCTGAGCACCCTTTCCATGGGTTTGACAGCAGCACCTCCCTTCCAGAGCTGCTAGAAAGGGTTTTGGAGTTGACTGAGGAGTGAGACCCAGCAGCCAGCATGTTTTAGGCAGCAGAATATCCCAGTGTAGAAGAAGAAAGCATCACTGCAGTCTGGGTCAGATGCTCCCACATCCCATGCAGAGATCCCTCCCCTCCAGCTCCTCTCCTGCATCTCCAGTTGTGTCTATAGGATTATGGAACCCCACATTAGTTTGGGTTGGGGGACCTTAAAGCTCATCTTCTACCCCCTTCCCTGGGCAGGAGCACCTTGCACTAGCCCAGCTTCTCAGAGAAGCTGAGGAATCACTCAATGAGACGAGAGAAAAGTGCACAGAAAACCATAATGTGCCATATTTCAGCTTCATCTGAAATTTTTCAGTTACATCTGGTAAAACCTGGCCCAGCTCCATGGCTGAAGAAGAAATGCATCGCTTTAACAACAAGTGATAGAGACTTCTGTCTCCAAGGTCCTCTCCTCTTCCCAATGGTGCCTGGGGTTGGGAGAGAAAGACAGGGATTAAAATTCCTCAGCAGATGAGTCACAGGGTAAAAGACACCTTGGGGGGAGCACTGGGCCACATCACCACAGGAACGGGCCCTCCTGATAGACATTTAATCTGATTTCACTCCTGAACTGCTCCTTCCAAGGGGAGACTTCTCCTCCTGGATTTTTCCACCTCCACATCAGCTGCTGGGGATGTGGATCTCTGTGGGTCTGCATGGATCTCTGTTTGGCAGCTCTGGTGTGTTTTGGAGCAGGTTTGGTGCTGGGAAAAGGCATCTCAGCACTGGGAAGGAGCTCTGGAGAGGATCACGTTTGTCAGGCCATGAAGAACGATCTGGCACAAGCAGGAATCTTCCCCTGGGCCCAGGCTGGAGAAGGAGCGCTGTGCTCTGCTCTGCCTGTGCTTAGATAAAAGTGTATGAATAATTCAGGTGCCAGATGGCCCTTGAGCCCCTGGCCTAGATCTAAACATCTAATTACAGCTGGTGTCCCTGGGACTTGGGCATGCAGGTCCCTCTGCAGAGCTGGGCTCATCCCACAGGATACTTGGGTGTCGCAGAACCACAGAAATTGGCTGTTCCCTGGGAAGAAAACCAAACCAACAGCAGAAAAGAAAAACGAAACAACAAAAACCCCAACAACAACAACAAAATCAAAAATATTATCTTGGGGTTTAACTGTGTGTTTTCCTTTCCAAACCCAGCTGGAGCAGATCTCAGAGGAGCAGGTGGGGCTGATGGAGGAGGAGATGCAGTGGGCTCCTTGGAGGGATCCCAGAGCTCCCTCTCCAATCCCACAGATCCAGGCAGGCTGCGAGCCCCTCTGCTGGGCAGGCATTTGCCTGTTTGCAGTTTTGCATTCAGCCCAGCTGCCGAGATGTGCTCGTATCCCAGCTGGCTGTCAGAGACATGGAAATCCATTAGCTCCACTTAGGCGAGGCCACAAGAGCCCTCCGGGGAGCGGAGCTGCCGCGATCTCCGACCTGGAACGGAGGCGAAGCTTCCCCTGGAACGGTGGCAGCGATCCCCGCAGTGGCCCGGCCCTCGCCTTGGCCAGCAGGACAGAAACTGGAGAACATCCACGCTGCGGGATGCCGGGGAGCTTTGGCAGCGAGCAGCGAGGCGGCACCTCGAGGAAAGACGGGAGGGAGAGGATTTCTCCCCGCAGCCGGGAAAGCGCTGCCTGGCGGGATGGGATGGAGACAGCTCAGCATTCCTCACCTTGCCCGTGCCGCTGACGGGTTAAACCGCTGCTAAAGCCAAGCTCGTGTTGCCCTGAGCTCTGCTCAGCATCGTTCCCGAGGGTTTTGGGTCTGCAAGCAGCGGAGCATCCTCAGCAGCAGCAGCAGCCGACATCCCGCGGCTCCCCAGCCTCGTGGTCCCGGGGATGCCGGGGCTCTGCCCGCAGAGCAGGGGGAGCAGGGCAGGGCAGGGAGAGCAGAAAAGGGAGAGCAGAAAAGGGAAAAGCAGGGCAGAGAAGGGAGAGCAGAGCAGGGCAGGGAGAGCAGAGCAGGGCAGGAAGAGAAGAGCAGGGAGAGCAGAGCAGGGCAGGGAGAGCAGAGCAGGGCAGAGAAGGGAGAGCAGAGCAGGGCAGGGAGAGCAGGGACGGCAGGCAGCCCCTGCCCGTCCCGCTGCCGGCAGAGGGCAACGCCAGCCCGTGAATTTCCGCGTCTGAGCCGGCCCTGCCGCCGCAGCCCAGCCCGAGACCCTCTGCCCTGGCTCCTCATCCCCCTCCGCTCCCTTTTCTTCTCCATTTCGTCTCTTTTCCTCCGCTGCGTGGGGAGGGCTCGAGTTTAATAAGTAATGAAGGAATTTATGGAGCCATTAGCACTGTAATTGCTCGCTTTCCACCTAATATTCAGAGATTAATGGAGAGGGAAGAATAAACCCCCAAAGTACAGGAAGAATTAAGGCAGGATCAGGGATTGCATTGCAGGGCCACATCCTTCTCTAAAGCCCTGTGTCCTGAGGAGACCTGGTGCATGGAACCCAGAATTCCGGAGCTTTGGGCACCCAGGGATTCTCTGTGCTCCTGGTCCCGTTTTCCTCCCAGGGACTTGCTGAGAACGGCCCCACTCAGGATGATGATGTCTGTACAGGATGGAGCCACCTGATTTTGGGTGCCCAGCCCCGATCCCTCATGGTGGCCGGGCCCTGCGGCTCCTCCGGCAGGGATGGAGCCCGAGGAAGCCAAGCAGAGCCCCGGGAAGCTGCGCACACATCCACGGCCTTCAGGTGCTTTGGCTCCACTCTGTCTCCGGTCCATCTGCCCCCTGCAAGCTGCTGCCTTTGCCTTCCAAGCGTTACCTGTGCTCAGAGGAGCCCAGATTGACATCCTGCTCCCCCCCAGAGCCTTGCAGGGAGAGGCAGGGAGCTGGTCCAGCCTGCCTGGGTTCCTCCCCGTGCCCGGGAGGAGCAGCAGGGCCCGGCAGAACTCGGCCCATCCGCAGCGATCCCGGCAGGCAGGCGCCTTTAAACGCTGGAGCCTCCTCTGGAGCCATTTCCATGTCACCACACGGTGACACGGCCGGGAATGACGGACGAGCTGGGGCTGGCTGGGCAGACACCAAACAGGTGGCAGCTCTGGAGGGGGCACATCCCATCACCATAGGCTCCCGAACACCAGAGGCTCCATCCCAGCCAGGGCTCTTGGCTGCCTTGGGCAAAGGATTCTCCTTGGATAGGGAGAGACAGGGGAAATGGGGGAGACCCCCCCAGGCCTGCTCTGAGCTATAACGTCACCGCTGTGTGTGACGTGTTTGCAGGACAAGTGGCACTGGCTCCGGGAGGGAGAGGCAGCGCTGAGGATGCTCTGAGGAGCCAGACAGCGAGACCAGCAGCGAGACCCGCGCCCTTCCCCGCGTCCCAGCGGGGAGGAACAAGGACACAGCCTGCGGCAAAAGCCATTTTCCAGCCATTTGCACAAGCAGCCGGGAAGGGAGGCGCAGGGCAGGAGCCTGCGGGGCGCCCGGCACTCACACAGGGGATGGCCCCAGGAGACAGCTCCGTGTGCCAGCCGGCTCCAGGCACCTCACACGTCTCTTCCACACCTCTAAGGATCATCCCCATCTCCCTTCACCTTCAGGGGTGGTGTGTGTCACGTCTGGCAGCTCTTCCCTGTGACAGGCTCCAGCCACGGGGGGAGTGCAGCATGCCATGCCAAGCAGCACGTCCTCCCCTGTCCCTGTCCCTGTGCCTGTCCCTCCAGGGCCTTGCCTGCAGCCCTGGAGAACAGACAAATCCTCCTGCCACCTTCCTTTCTCTCCACCACCTTCCCAAGTGCAAAAGGTGCTGTGCTGAGATGCTTCACCCCAGGGCACAGGTGAGAGCCCAGAGAAGGTGCCTGGGATCCCTCAGCTCTGAGGATGTGTGCTCAACACAGAACTCCAGGATTTTTCCTACTTATCTGCCCTTCCCATCCCCTGCAATGCACAGGCAGCCCAAAACTGCTTTTTCACCCCATTCACCTGCAGACAATTTCCCACCTCCTCCTAACCAGCTCCAGTGCCTCAGTTTCCCCACACTGGGGGGGTTCAGGGAGCAGTTTTTCTGCAATGCCCCCACCAAGCCCCCAGCACGTCCTGTCTCAGGTGCTCCAGCATGGATTCATCACACCTTTGTGTCACCAGGAGAAGGGAAAAATGGCGATTAAAATAAGCCAGAGGCTGGCAGCTCCATTTATCATCTCGAGGGGAACAGTTCCAGCCTGGATGGGGAGGGAACTCAGGCAGGAGACAATCAATAAGGCCGTAGGTCTGTAAGGAGACACCCACCAACCTTCAGTCAGGGCCCCAAAGTCAAAACCTCGCCTGACTTTGCTGTTGGAGCAGCGCTGGACCTGAGGAGGAAATGTGTGAGTTCAATTCCCTCAAGATCTTGTGTTTCCAAGCTGACAGCTCTGGGCAAGGCTGTGCTGCTCAAGGAGACCCTTCTCCAGGTGTAAGGGGATCCTCCACCCTATGGAGGAGCCGTGAATAATTCATGGTGCTGGCTGGTGGCACGGCTCCTGGGCAGCCCTGGGCACTGGGGGCTGCTCTGCACAGGGGGTTTCAGCCGAGGATGATCCTTGGAACAAGGGAATCTTCTCATTCCCAGAGAACTGGGAGCTGGGCAATGCTTTGGGATCTCAATCCCAACTGATACCAAGAGCACAGTGTCTCTCCGGGCCACCCAGGTGATTCACACCCACCAAGCTCCATCCCCATGGTGGCTCCATGCTCCTCATCCCATGGGACCACACCTGCCCCTTGTTTCTCCTCATGGATGCTGCATTATGGATTTCATTCCATGCTTTCCCATCCTCTGGGTGGCCCAGCAGCAGTTCACTTCCAGAAGGGCTGGGCTTGTCACAGACATCTTTTATGGAAAATCCTTTCCTTAGGATTTTTCCTCCTGAGAAGCTGAGAGGCCTCAGGAACAAAATGTAAGCAATGATTATCTGCTGCTGTGGAATGCAACAGGTGCATCTGTGATTGGTCTCATGTGGTTGTTTCTAATTAATGGCCAATCACAGTCCAGCTGGCTTGGACACAGAGCCCAAGCCACAAACCTTTGTTATCATTCTTTCTTTTTCTATTCTTAGCTAGCCTTCTGATGAAATCCTTTCTTCTATTCTTTTAGTATAGTTTTAATATAATATATATCATAAAATAATAAATCAGCCTTCTGAAACATGGAGTCAGATCCTCATCTCTTCCCTCATCCTTGGACCCCTGGGAACACGGTCACACTGGGCTCACTCCAGCACCTCCTCATCTGCTCCCAGCCTCCATGGGAAAAAAGACCCAAACCAGGCTGTCCTTGTCCAGCAGAGGCACCAGGAACTGTTACTCCCAAAGGAGAGCCATGAAGAACAGGGGGATGTCACCACAAACCTGCCCTGGTGGGATGTAGGAGCGTTGGGGGGTAGGATGGTGGGGATGGACGGAGACGAGAGATCTCTGCAGCCAGGGCTGGGAACTTGTGGGTTATTGCAAAGGGACAAGTGCAGGGCCCTGCTGGGAGCTGCCAGCCACAGCTGGAGGAGGCTGAGAGAGAGAGGGGGAGAGAGGATGAGAGGGTGAGAGAGTAAAAGGGTAAAAAGGTGAGGAGAGTGAAGTTCCCGTTACAACACCATAAATCTTCTTCTGTGCTGAATATTCTAATTCTCACTAACCAATCTAGTACAAGATACAAATCCTATAGCATTTACATACAGCCTAAAGGAATCATTACATCACCGTACTGTGTTACATTTTAAACCCTAAAAACTCCTCTTTGGGCCCCTTCTGCCAAGCCAGTAGGGTCTGCTCTGACCCTTGGGCCTGTCTGCAAGCAGAGGGTGTTGTTCCATCAAAAGGGGATCACCTTCAGCTGGCCACACCATTGTTTTCCAGTTGTTCAGTAACTGAGGGATCTCAGAGCTTGCTTTCATTTCAATCTCACTTATAGTTTCCATATTCTCAAAATCTTTTGCCAGACAATCATATTTATAAGGCTTTCCTGTTTCACCTTCCCCAACCGTGGGACCCACTGGGTCTCACAGGCTGGGTGCCAGCCCTACCCCATCAGCAGGACACCTGCTGGGAGATCCTGGTGGAAAAGGATCCTGTTTTAGAGACCCAAAAGGTTCAACATGTGTCTTTATGCAGTGTGGGGGCAGTTCACAGGCACGGGAGCAACCCTGCAGCCTCCTCCTGCCCCGGGATCTCCCTCAGCTCCATCCCATCTCCATTCCTCCTTCTTCCCCCCTAAGCTGTGATAAATCCTGTGGGTCTTTATCAAAAACCACACTGTACATTTGGTGCCTGGAGCTCCTTCAGCCATGGACTATGAATTCTTGCTAAATATATATTTAAGGCAGTCGTGGGGATATTTTTAAATGACCCCTGAAGCTATTTCTGCTTAATTTCCCTCACTTTTTCTCTGTGTCTCTCCCTGATCTTCTCCTCCAGAGAGGACGAGAGCTCATTTTCATCTCTCCTGTCTGGGAGATGGGGTGCCTGACTGGCTGAGGACAAAAACCAGCCCAAAAAAGAGCAGACAGGGCTGAGCAAGAATAGCAACAGGGCCGGCCCAGGGCAGAGCACAGCAGATCCAGCCCCCCTCTGGCTTCAGGGTGCTGCTAATCACCAGTCAAGAGCACCCAGCGTGGAATATTCCCCTCTGCAGCCTCGTCCAGGCACCAAACAAGGCTTTCAGAACCTCTGTAATCTTAAATTAGATTAAACCTCCGTGGCCAGGATGAGATCTACTCCTGGTCCTGATGCTCGGGAGCAGCCCCTGCTCAAAGGCAAAGGCACATCCCAGCCTGCCGTGAGAAAACAGCGGGGCCAGTTATAGCCCCAAACCCAATTTATTTTCCACCTTGGGCCAAGCTGTTTCTCTGCTTTACATCTCAGTTTTCTCATCTGACACCTGTGGAAAATCACCCGTTCCTGGAGCTAATGAGGCCCCGCAGATGGGAGAGGTTATTTTCCAAGGCAGCCCTCGGGGGAAGAGCAGCGTGTGTGTGTGTGCACACCCGGGTTAGTGCACTGAAACATGTGTGTGTGTGTGCACACCCAGGTTAGTGCACTGAAACATGTGTGTGTGTGTGTGTGTGTGTGTGTGTGTGTGTGTGTGTGTGTGTGTGTGTGTACACTCGGGTTAGTGCACTGAAACGTGTGTGTGTGTGTGCATACCTGGGTTAGTGCACTGAAACGTGTGTGTGTGTGTGTGCGTGTGTGTGTGTGTGTGTGTGTGCACACCCGGGTTAGTGCACTGAAACGTGTGTGTGTGTGTGTGTGCGTGTGTGTGTGTGTGTGTGTGCACACCCGGGTTAGTGCACTGAAACGTGTGTGTGTGTGTGTGTGTGTGTGTGTGTGCGTGTGCACACCCGGGTTAGTGCACTGAAACGTGTGTGTGTGTGTGTGTGTGTGTGTGTGTGTGTGTGTGGCACACCCGGGTTGGTGCACTGGAACGTGTGTGTGTGTGTGTGCACACCCAGGTTAGTGCACTGAAACGTGTGTGTGTGTGTGTGTGTGTGTGTGTGCACACCCAGGTTAGTGCACTGAAACGTGTGTGTGTGTGTGTGTGTGTGTGTGCACCTGGGTTAGTGCACTGAAACGTGTGTGTGTGTGTGTGTGTGTGTGTGTGTGTGTGTGTGTGTGTGTGTGCACACCCAGGTTAGTGCACTGAAACGCTGCCAGGGGAGAAACACAAACCAGCAAAACCCCAGGCTGGTGCTGAGGACAAACCAGTTCGTTGGTTTAACCCTTTCATCTCCACCCAGTGTCCTGTCCTTGGGAGCCTTCATTCATCTGCAGCCACTGGCTCATTCATCTTCCTTGCTCTCGGATATTTGGTTGTTAATTGCTGCCCCAAGATGTGCAGGATGTCTCTGTTTCGGCCCACGTGTCCAAAGAACGAGTCTGGACTCTTCACTTTTCAGTCTTGAAGTTGTTTATTCATTCTTATCTATAAAATTTTCTTTCTGCCCAGCCGAGATCTGCTCAGCAGGGCAGCCACAGGCACTCTGACCACTCCTGGGGCGGTGTTGTCTTTTTATACTACAAACTACATATAACATATTTACACTTAATTCCCAATACCTATCACCTATGTTAGACAGTGCACTTCTACTCTAAACCAATCCCAAAGTGCCAGCATCACTGCAGAAAATGGAGAAGAAGAAGAAGAAGAAGAAGAAGAAGAAGAAGAAGAAGAAGAAGAAGAAGAAGAAGAAAGGCTGGACATGCCCAAGTTCCTCCATCTTGTCCCCAAAACCCCCATACCAAAAACCCCAAAATCTACATCTTCACCCTGTGATAATTTTATTATGATACTATTTAAGCATCTGTTACTTTCAGGTCCTCATACAAAGCTGGTAATTTGCTCCAAGGGTCAAAATCAAATCCCCAGGTGCTCTGGGCTGAGTGCCAGGGTCTCCGAGCTGAGGGTGGGAAACTATGGCTTGCTGTAAAAGTTCCCAGCTGGGGTCCTTTGAAAGTCCTGTTGCACATCCAGCCCTGGAGATTCTCCATCAACTCCTGCATCTGTATTTCAGCACAAATCAATCTGGGATGGATCCAGGATCCTGCTCTGTCAGGAGCTCAGCAGCATCCATGAGCTTCAGGCTGACAACCAGAGCTACAGGTGGGGTGAGATGCCCCAAAATGTCTCTCAGAGGGAGAGCCTGACCCCAGGAGACACCCAGGACATGGAGAGGAGATCCTACGGCTTCAGAAAATGCTTTATCAGGTGAATGTCAAGTGCCACAGCCTGGACTCTGGATCTATCCCCTTCCTCCCATGGCCAGGTCGGTCACTGGGACAGCCCCACCGAACCCTTGGAGCAGCCAGCCTGGCTGCCAGGAGCTCTGGGAAGGTGGATTGCTTCAGATGCTCTTGGGGGAGGTGCAGGATGCCCAGAGCTGCTGCAAGCCAGAGCTGGGCACGTGGGCCAGAGCAGAGCCAGGTCACAGCTCCTGCCGAGCTCAGAGCAGCGTGGGTGTGAGAGGGGTGTGAGAGATGGGGGAACACAGGGGCCAAGGGAGGAAAGGTGGCCTTGGTCACCCCTTACAGCATCCTCGGCCTGGCCAGGCCAGGGATTGTCCTGCTCTGCTCTGCTCTGCACCAGAGCAGCCTCACCTCCAGTCCTGGGGCACTTTGGGGCAGCACAACACAAAAAAGATGTGGAGCCACTGGAGGGCATCCAATGGAAGGCACGAGGATGGGGAAGGGTCTGGAGGGGCATGATGAGGAGGGGCTGAGGGGGCTTGGTCTGTTCAGCCTGGAGAAGGAGATGAAGGAAGGAAGAGCTCATTGGTGTCTGCAACATCCTTCCAAGGGGCAGCCAAGGGACAGCAGAGGGACAGCAGAGGGACAGCTGCGGTCTCTGCTCCCTGTGACAGGGACAGGACCCAAGGGAATGGCTGGGGCTTGGCCAGGGCAGGTCAGGCTGGAGATCAGGGAAAGGTTCTTCCCCCAGAGGGTGCTGGCACTGCCCAGGCTCCCCAGGGTATTTCTCATTTCCAGCCCTGAGGCTGCCAGAGCTCCAGGAATGATTGTACAGCTCTGCCAGGGATGCCAGGGTGGGATTTGGTGGTGTCTGTGCAGAGACAGGGGTTGGACTCGATCCTTGTGGGTCCTTCGCACTCAGGGAGTTCTGTGATCCTGCCCACCTTTATCCCAGGCAGGGTGGGTGTGCTTCGCCTGTCAGTGGCTTGCTCAGAGCCACAGGGAGCAGTGCACAGCTGGACAGAGGTGCTCCCCAAGGGCACTGGGGAGAGCTGGGGACACAGACACCACTGGGACACTGGAGTGGGTAAATTCTGCCTTGAGGACCAGCATCCATCCCTTCCCTGGCTTCCCAAGGCGATGGGTTTGGGGTGTTGGGTTTAGGGGCTGGATTTGGGGTGGTGGGTTTGGGGTGTGGGTTTGGGGGCTGGTTTGGGGTGATGGGTTTGGGGTGATGGGTTTAGGGGGGTGTGTCGCAGACATCCTTTTCACTAAAAAATACTTTCTTAAGATTTTTTCCCTTCTGAAGAGCTGAGGCCTCAGAGACAAAATACAAACAATAATTATCTGCTGCTGTAGAATGTAACAGGTGGACCCGTGATTGGTCTTGTGTGGATGTTTTAATTCATTGACCAGTCATGGCAGAGCTGGCTCTCTCTCTCTGTCCAAGCCAGCTGCTTTTGTTATCATTCTTTCTTTTCTATTCTCAGCTTAGCTTAGCTTCTGAAGAAACCCTTCTTTCTATTTCTTTTTAGTATAGTTATAATATAATATATATATATATCATAAAATAATAAATCAAGCCTTCTGAACATGGAGTCAACGTTCTCATCTCTTCCCTCAATCAAGAACTCTTGTGACCACTGTCACGGGGGTGGGCTTGGGGGGCTGGTTTTGGGGTGTTGGGTTTGGGGGCTGGTTTTGGGGTGTTGGGTTTGGGGGCTGGTTTTGGGGGGCTGGCGCAGCATCAGGTGCTGCACTGGTGGAGAGGGGGCAGCTGGGTGTGTTGCTGAGTGTGACACAGGCTGAGAGAGCTGGGAATGTCCAGCCCGGAGAGGAGAAGGTTGTGTGGAGACCTCACAGCTCCTTCCAAGGTCTGAAGGGGCTACAGGGAAGCTGGAGAGGGACCCCTCAGCAGGAACTGCAGGGGCAGGACAAGGGAAAATGGGTTCAGACTGTCAGAGGACAGGAATAGGTGGGATATTGGGAAGGAATTGTTCCCTGGGAGGGTGATGAGGCCCTGGCACAGCTGTGGCTGCCCCTGGATCCCTGGCAGTGCCCAAGGCCAGGCTGGGCAGGGCTTGAAGCAACCTGGGACAGTGGGATTTTTCCCTGCCCGTGGCAGGGGGTGGAACAGGATGAGCTTTAAGGTCCTTTCCAGCCCACACCATTCCAGGATTCCATGGCACTGGCACAGCGTGGCAGGGGCAGGGGACATTCAGTGCAGCTCAGCCAGGGGCTGGCAGCCCTCGCTGAGGGGACCTGGCTGGGACCCCTAGCAGGGTCTGGGGGAGCCTCTCAGCTGCCCTAAGAGAAGAAGATCCTTCTCCACAACCATGAGTGCCCAGCCAGGGCAGGCTGAAGGCATTCCTGGGGAACCAGGAAGGTGAACAAGAGGGGGAACAGGCAGGAATGGAGCAAAATCCCACCCTGGGCTAATCTGGGTCCTGCTCCAGCCTCGGGCTGTTGTTCCCCATGGCTGCTCCACCCTCTCTCCTGGTAAAGCTGCCTCCCCTCCTTCCTCTGAGCCACAGCACCGTGGTCAGAGCTCTGATCTCTCGCTCTGGAGCTGCTGCCCGGGAAAGGACTCCCAAGGACAGCGGGCAGGGAAGGGCACAGCACGCTCAGCTTGATTGGATGGATTTGAGGCTGGCTCTGAACCCTCCTCCAGGGCCAGTGGAGCAGGGCTGTGACCTTCCCAGGTGACTGGTTCTGGGCACACCGAGGGGCAGATCACACCCATCCCCATGGCACCCACGCTTCCCTCGGGGCCTGGGCCAGGGGTGCAGCCCTCCAGCATTCCCCCCCTCTCTGGCCACAGTGCCCACAGGGAGAGGAGCAGCAGCTGGGATAATTCACCATTTAATGTGACCAGATGGCTTAATTTCAACCAAATCAGAGGGGACAGAAGCAGGTCTGAATGTCTCCAGAAGTTCAGCCCGTCCTCCTGCCTCTCCCTCTCCCTGCAGCAGGGAAGGATCCAGCCCCAAAGCTCCTCAGGTCCTGTCATCCTTTCTCCTCCCCAGGCACCACTGTGCAGGAGGGAGGGAAAATATTCCCAGGTGTAGCAAAAATTCCAGCCTCCCCCAAAGCCCTTTGCACCGAGTTTTGGTCTGCAGAAGCCCTTGAGATCATCACTCTGGGGGTTTGTGTTGAGTGGTGACAGGTGCTGGTGTGGCTGGAGGTGGTGGCACTGTCACCCAGAGGTGCAGGGGCAGAGCTGAGAGCCATGGGGAGGTGGGCAAGGTGGGCACGGGGAGCAGAAGGATGGAAACCAAAGCTCTGGCTCCTGTATTAAATGTGTCGTGCTCCTCAGGAACACCCCAGCAGCCATGGTGCCCATGAATCCCTTCCCAAACTGCCCTCCAGGCTGTGCTGCCCCGAACCCTGGGCCCACCCCACTGCCAGGGCTAGTCCCTCTATCGAGAAGGGTGGGAAGTCCCTCTCACAGGACTATGGAAGGGTGGGAAGGTTGGCCAGGCTGGGAAGTTCTGGAGATGACCCAGCCCAACGCCCTGCCAAGGCAGGGTCACCTGGACACAGGAACCCCCAGGTGGGTTTGGAATCTCCAGGCAGAGGCTCCACAGCTCCCTGGGTGTCTGTTCCAGGGCCCATCTCCAGCTCTTCCCTTGGCTCTTGCCTTCCACCCAGATCCAAATCCCACTCTGGCTTTGGCCTCATGCGTCCCATTTTATGCCCTTCAAGCCCCTCACACCGTAAAATCCTGCCCAGACCAGAGCTTTCAGTGCTAAAAATCAGTGTTTTCAGTGCTAAAAATCAGTGTTCTCTTGGTCAGCAGGGGTGGAGGAGGCAGCTCTGAGCCCAGGGCACGGTGTGAAGGCGGAAGATGATTGGGGAAGGTCTGACCAAGGGTTCAGCCCTGCCTTTTCCTACCCAGGAATTAGCCCAGCACGGCCCCTGTGCCCACAGGGAAAGCCAGGCAGCCAGCCCTGCTCCTGGCAGGCATCACAGGAGCCAGCACAGCTCCTTGGGCTGCCAACCTCCACCATCCCCACCTGCACGAGCAAAACAACCCTGCCATGGGGGGGAAACACCTCCAACAGCCGTGCCCACCCCCCTCATTTCCAGAACAAACACACCGTGCCCTTCTCTGTCAAGAGAGGTTGACTTCCCTCTAATTACCAACATAACAAATTCATCCTGGTTATGCAGAGCTTTCATAACAGGTTGCATGGCCGTAGGTGATTGCTTTAAAAAGCTTCCCCACCCATGGAGCTGTGCTGTTCCCTCCGCAGTAATAAATGCTAATAATAAGGCTCAGCACCACCACGCAGCATTTTATGGCCTGTCTAATGCAGGAAGTCAAAGTTACTGAACACAATGGGCTCCTCCAGCCACAAAAATGAGCAGGATCCAAGGGAAAAGCCAAAGCAGCTTTTTGGAAGCGGCAGAGCTCGCCAGCAGCCTTGATTTGGGCTATCAAAGCTGGATCTGGAGTTAAATGATGGCCCCGAGGCATCGGTGGCAGGAGTTGGGCTGGGATCTGCTCCTCTGCCACCCGTGCCCACCCGAGCCTGCCTCGGGCACAGGAGCGGATGGATGGATGGATGATTCCCATCCCCTCGCAGCAATTTTCTCCCTCATTAGGCTAATTAGCCCCCTGTGAGAGTCTGTCCGAATTTTCCCTCATCTGCCTCACGATCGTCATTTGGAGACCACTGGAGAGAAGACCCCCCCTGTCTAGAATCTCTGGGTCTGAAGGAGAAAGTCACATGCCAACAAGGCCCTGAGATCTGAGAGCATTGCTAGGTTATTGTTCACAGGTGTGTTTGCTGTATGCTACACTGAGCCCAATGAGAAAGAAGAGGGCACCGTGCCCTTTTTGCAACAGCAGCCTTGGGAGCTGTCCCACCTCTCGGCCTGGCTGGACTTCTCCTGAGTTCTGGGTGGTCTCCTGCAGAAGACCCTCACCTGTTTTACAACCACAGTGACAGACAGACTGAGATGGAAGGAGCCTCTCCATCAAAGACATGGAACCCCCATGTGAAAAGGCCCCTCTGCTCCTCCCAAGGACTGGGACTGACACCCCCAGCCCGGGGCAGGTGTGTGGGGGAGGCAAGCTGACCAAAGCGAGATGTTTGCCTGCAGGTTGTGACCGCTGGGCCAAGAAGACAATGGCTCTCGTTTACTGCTGAGAGCATGGACTACCTGTTACAGCTATTCCTTATTGTATCTGTTTCCTCCACCTCGCAATTTTCAATAGAATTATCATAATAAAAACCTCTGAGTTAGCTAGAGATTTTGAGATCTCCCCAGCATAACAGGCAGATCCTCGACTGGACTGGACCAAAGGACTTCGTCTCTACATTTGGTAGCGATACTCCCCTCTCTCTCTCTCTCTTTTCTCTCTCTTTCTCTATATTTTTCTCTCCCTCAATCCCTCTATCGCATGTTGCTGTGTTCATTCCATAAAGGTGCATTTGTTTTGATTATCACTGCAAACCCCCTGTGCCGTGTCGGTTCTTTTTGCACCCTGAGATCAAATCCACGAACCATCACAAACCCCGTTTGTAAGGACGGATCGTGACACCCCCAGCCCAGCAGGTCCCGCCCGTTCCCAGCCCCATTGCCCGGCCGGGGCTGCTCGGTGCCGTTTCAGCCGCTCCGAGCCGACTGATCGCCAGCCAGGCTGTGCTGAGCCGAATTTCAATCAGGCCAGGCAAAACCCATCCACCTGCATCCTCCACGGGGGAAATCTGGAGGGAAAAACCCTGAGAATGGTTCTTGCAGCGTCTTGGGAAGGGCGTGATCCCAAGGAAATGCAGCAGCACTGGGGTGTTGAGGGGGGCAGCTCAGGAGGTGATTTTATCCTGCAGGCTGAAAACGTGCACGGAAAAAGCAGCAATGAAATGTGGGGAGAGGAGCCAGGAGTAAAGGTTGGGGCTCACAAAGGATGGAGCTCACAAAGGAATAAACTCACTAAGAAAATTCTGTTTTTCCTCCCTCCAGTGAGGTTTTAAGGATGGGCACAAACCGTGACCACCAGAGACAGGAGCCCTTCCCTCAACAGCAGCTCCATGCCCACTGTGGAAGTCGAGAATCCCTTGTTGCACCTCTTTTAGGATCAGCTGGCACAAGGATGCACCGGAGCCCCTCGGGAGCCATCCCGATTCAGCCCTCGCTCCTGCCCGTGGCCCTCGGGGCGGTTCCGGCTCTGCAGCGCAGACAACGGGATTAGCATCGATCCGCCGAGAGCAGCATCATCCTGGGCACGGCCGAGCGCCCACCGCCCCCCCTGCCCGCAGCTCCCCCGCAGCCGCAGCCGAGTCCTCTGCAGAGTCCTGGCCCCATCCTGCCCCCAGAGCTGTCATCAGAGGGGACAAAAGCGGGTCCCGACCCTAATAAACCATGACCCAAACAGGCGGTGCAGATTGGAGAGCTGAACCCCTCTGTGCATCACCTTCCTCCCCTGGCTTGGTGTTTTGGGTACAGCTGGTTTAGGAACACGGCCATACCCCCCAGCAGTTGCCTTTTTACACACCAGAGAGAGGAAAACATCCCTGGTTTATCCCGAAATGCCTCTCTGGCTCCAGCAACATCTGTGCAGTTTCAGAGGGAAATGGGGAGAGGGGATGAACATGAAAAAAAGACAATTCCTACTGCATGCTATATTTTGGGGTGGGGAGATCCCAGCCCAAGGAGCTCCTGCATTTAAATCCCTTTTCCTAGGAGCTCCTGCATTTAAATCCCTTTTCCTAGGAGCTGGGTCCCTGTTGTGTTTCCTGATGAGGAGGGGAAGGACCAGCACGGCCAAGGCCCTGTTTAGAATCCTGGAATGGTTTTGGAGGGGAGGCTCCTAAAGCCCATCGTGTTCCAACCCCCTGCCACGGGCAGGGCCACTTTCCACTAGACCAGGTTGCTCCAAGCCTGGTCATTGGCAGCAATTTCAAAGAGGTACTGAGGAACAAAAGCTCTTGAACATTTTTAATGATGCATGTTCCCTGTCGGCTGAACAAGGAGCCTTTAAAGTCGGGCTCCCTTTGATTAGACAATGAACCCAGAGAGAAAGAAGTGCTTCTCCTCCTCCTTATCTATCATCTGCCCTCCTCCATACCCCTCCTGCCCCAAAAGGGATAAATTTAGAAGCAAAAGCCCAAGAATTCCGAGCAAGGGGCAGGAGGGGCTGCCTGAGATCAGAGCAGCAGCGCCACAAACAGGAATTTTAATCCACGGCGTCTCTTGAGGGGTTTTAGCAGAGAATGGGGGACACCAAGGGGGTTCCTCACCGTCTATCCCCAATTTATCCCCATCATTTTCTGCGATACAGGAGCTCTCATTCTGCTGCACGGAGACAACACAACCCCCCCATCATGGCCACAGCCAAGACCAGAGAGGAGAACTTGCCCCTTCCCTTCTCCTCCTTAATCTCTTCCAAAGTGCTGCTCCAGATGAGCTCTTTTATAACCCCAATCTCTTAAAAAGCCATTTCTCCCCACAAACCCCAGCCCTGCCAAGCTCCTCAGCTCACCCTGGCTTTCAACATACCCGACTGGCTCCAAGGACACTTAAAGCAGTGACGGGAATGTGACGTCCCTCTCCGAGAGGGACAGCACTGGGGAAGCACGAAGAGCCCCCAGCTGCAGCTGACTCCCAATTATTCTGCTCTGTGGTATTTTTTGGAGTTGTTAACATCCCATTAAAAGTGTCCTGTTGAGCAGAGCTGGCTGGCAGGGAGCAGGGAGGGTGCACGCCTGGAAGGAACCGCAGCTCTCCCGTTATGGTAAGTTTTCCAAAACCCACTGGTTGTGTCCCTAAATAGTTTCCTTCCATGAACAGCGAGATGGTGTCAGCTGCCTTTTTTTAAAATGAACAGCAGAAAACAACGAAAGAGCTGCAAGTGGCAGCTATAAATGCAAAGCAGGGGCTGGAGGGGGTTGGGGTCCCCTGGAGAGGGGCTGAGGCGATTGCAGGGAAAGTGGAAATATTCAAAGGGGACAGTGCTGGGCTGGCCCTGCAAGGAGCTGCTGCAGCCTGGCAGAGCTGCTTGGGCACCACTGCCCTTCCCTTTGCTGCCAGTTTGGGAGGAGATGGTATCTCTTCCAGCTGGAAGCAGCCATCCATCCCTGGCAGTGTCCAAGGCCAGGCTGGATGGGGCTTGGAGCAACCTGGGCTAGTGGGAGGTGTCCCTGCCATGGCAGGAGGTGGGATGGGATGGGGTTTAAGGTCCCCTCCAGCCCAAAGCATTCCATGATCCATAGTGAAAGCTGCTCCTTGGACTTCACTCTCCCCCTGGCCGTGTCTCCTGCACCCTCCGTGCTCAAGGGAGGGCTCTGTGCTCCAGTGCAGAGTGCTTCCCACCAGGGCTTGAATGCATCAGGATTATCACCTGCCTCTGCCACCCCTGTGTGGCCATCGCTGCTGGGAATCACAGAATCACTGAGGTGGGAAACACCTCTAAGCACATTGAGTGCAGCCTTTGAATGAAGCTGCAAAAACCTTCCTTTCTCCAGGAAGGGCCACAGGCTCCCATGGAGAACTCAGCCAGGTCACTGAAATAAAGTCAGTGGGTATCTGGAGTGCTACAGCTTGGTTTGGGGGGTGGTGGGTTGGTGGGTTGGTTGGTTGGTTAATGGTTGATGGGTTAGTTGGTGAGATGGTTGGTTGGTGGGTTGGTTGGTTGGTTGGTTGATCGGTTGGTTGGTTGGTTTGGGGGGTGGTGGGGTGGTTGGGTGGTTAGTTGGTGGGTTGATTGGTTGGTGGGTGGGTTGGTTGGTGGGTTGGTTGGTTGATTGATTGGTTGGTTGATTGATTGGTTGGTGGGTTGATTTGGGGGTGGTTGGTTGGTTTGGGGGGTGGTGGGGTGGTTGGTTGGTTAGTTGGTTGATGGATTGGTTGGTGGATTGGTTGGTTGGTGGGTTGGTTGGTGGGTTGGTTGGTTGGTGGGTTGGTTGGTGGGTTGGTTGGTTGATTGGTTGGTTGGTGGGTTGGTTGGTGGGTTGGTTGGTTGGTGGGTTGGTTTGGGGGGTGGCTGGTTGGTTTGGGGGGTGGTGGGGTGGCTGGTTGGTTTGGGGAGTGGTTGGTTGGTTGGTGGGTTGGTTGGCTGGTGGATTGGTTGGTGGGTAGGTTGGTTGGTTGGTTGGTTGGTTGGTTATTTGGGGGATTGGTTGGTTGGTTGGTTGGTTGTTTTCCTTGCAGGCTGTTCCACAAATCCCATTTTCTGGGAGCATTTAGCAAAGCCAGGGACTTGCTCATGCTGGGAAGAAAACAAAGGCTGACAATGGAGCAGCTCAGGCAGGGATAAGAATGAATTCATTTGCATTTGTTTCATGCAGCCTCAGACACGCAGGAAACCAGCCCCTGGTTACCGCGGAGCTTCTGGCAGCGTTTTGAGAATGCCCTTGGCATGTGGTCCCTGACCCAGGGAGAAGGAGACTCCCTGGGACACTCCTGCTGTGGTGACAGCATTCCCAGGGGATCAGGTCACACCTTGCATCCCAGAGGAATGTCCACACCCTGGCAGCACAGGGAGGGCTGGCCTTGTCCTGAGCTGTGCCAAACCTCGGCCAAATCCACGATCCAACCACAACCCTCCAGCACCAAAGTGCCTCTGGCAGCACCCCCTTGACTCCGTGGGGAACAACACAGTTTCCAAGGCTACAAAAAGCAAGGAGTTGGGCAGAAAAATGACTTTTTTCCTTTTTTATTACCGAGAACAAGGAAAACATCCCATTTTCTGAGCACGGCCTGAATAGGAACAAGTCTGCCTAAATTCTCTGTGAATGGAGATGAAATCCCATCGTGTCAGCTGTTTCCAATCCTGGGAAATAATCCGTTGGAAAGGAACAGTTTCAGGCGTGCTGAGCGCAGGGCAGGGCTGGGGGAGCAGCCATTAGTGCCAGTGGAAGTGGTTCTCAATTAAAAAAAGCCGATGACAACAGTTTTCAGATCAAAAGAAGCCTTTCCACGGGACATTTTCTTTGCTTGGGCAGAAATGTTAATCAATCCGGCTGAGAGGAGCTGCAGCAAAAATCATTTGGTTTGGTACAAGTGTGTGAGTTGGATTTGGCTCGGAGGACACGGGATGTTAAACACCCATTGCTCTTCTAATGAAAACACCTCTGAGAAAGCGAGGAAGCTTCTCCACAGATGGGATTTCAGGATTTTTCCCCAGGTAATGGATGGCAAAGCACAAACTCTGCTTTGAAAATGGAGCAATTTGTTCAACCGCGGCTGCCCATGACTGGTTTGGAAAATCAAAATAATGAACTGTGCTGTGAACGACGTGGCCTTGAAGTGCCTGATTGCACCAGAGCTTCGGTGGCTCGTGCCTGTCTGCAGCCTTCCACCTCTCCTTGGATCCCACCTGCTCTCACAGGCACCCCTAGGACAGAGATCTCACCAGGATATCTGGGTCTGGGGAGCCTTCTGCTGCCAGGAGCAGCTCATCCCCCAGAGCTGGTCCCTCCCTGGTCCATCCCTACCCAGCATTTCCATGTCACTGTCCCTGCAGATGCAGCACTCCTGTGCAGGGAGGAGGTGCTGGGGCTGACCAGGAGCTGTCCTCTGCTTTGTCTCCAATCTCATTGTGCTTTTCAGCCTCCCTTGGGGCAGATACAAGCGGCTCCAGGTCAGGTTTTCAAGGTTTCCACATGCTGGATCACCACATGGAGAAATCCCACCAGAGCAGGGGGAAAACAACTGGCAGGAAATGCTGTGGCTCCAGTTTGGATCTCAGTGGGCTCAGGGGTATGGCTTGTTTGGGAATCATCCCCAGGGACGACCTCAAAAATAGTTCTGGGCAATCTCCCCTCCCACCAAGGAGGACTGCAAGAGAGAGTACCTGGGTAATCCCCTGCCCACCAAGGAGCTGCACGAGCAGAGATCAGCTCCTGGGTCCAACATCTCACCCCTGCCCACCAAGGAGGAGCTGCAAGAGCAGAGATCAGCTCCTGGGTCCAACATCTCACCCCTGCCCACATCCCCACCAAGGGGGTCTCCAAGAGTGCCACTGGACACGTCCCCAGGCCAATCATGCTGTGGTTGTTGGGAAAACCAAGCAGCCATCTCATGGTGGGTCCCTCTTGCTGAATCTTCCCCAGTGCCACACTGGGAGCACTGGGTTTTCTCCTGCTTTGCCACCCAACACTGTCACTGCGCCAGCTGGGGAGAGTCCTGACCACAGGCAGGAGAAGTTAGAGGAAATTCCTGCAAGAACGAAGAATTTTTCTCTTTTTCTCTTCCAAATTACCAAGGAAGATGCAGCAGGAGGGGGAGATGAAGGGGGAAATGTGCCAGGCTAGAAAATAACAGAGAACCCAACATTTTGGTCTCTTCTCCATGGGAGAGTCTCATGGTTGATGTCTCTACATTGGCCAACAAGCAAACCAAGACAAGACAGCCCTGTGGTGTCACCACCTTCATCCTTGTGTCCTCTGAGGGTGTTTCTGCACCCACACATTGGGCTGGAGACAAACCTGCCCCGGGAGAGCCCTTTCAGAGATGCCCCGGGGCACAAGATTACCCAGTTCCAACATGGGTAAGAGAATCTCCTGATTTGGCTCATTAAGTACCTGGAGTTGGGGTAACATCTCCAGGAACTTAATGAGCTAAATCAGAATTCCTGTTTCCACCATTCCAACCCAACCTGGGCACCACGTTGCCCCTTTTCCCCACAGCAAAACCCCCCAGGGGAGCACACCCAGCTCCCAAAAACCCCAAAAAGGGCCATGGGGTGGATGGAGCAGCACAGCCCACACCCAACCACCTTCACCAGCACTTCCCACCCACACCCCCAGCCCCAGCAGGAAGGAATGGGGATTTACAGCCACCCCATGCCCAGGCCTGGCACCCGCTCTCTACCTGCCACAGTTTTTTTTTATTTTTTTTTTATTATTATTATCATCATCATTATTTTTGCAAGGAAAACGGGTTGCCCTGGAGCTGGGTCTCCATGGAAACTTGGGTTTTTCAGACACTCAATGGAGAAGGCTGGCACGGAGAGGCTTGTGCAGGAATACTGATTCAGCCCCAGCGTCTGTAACACTGACTGCATTTTAATCCCGCTCCGCTACCCGGAGAGCTAAAAATACCCCGTGAGCTGTCGCCTCCTGAACTCGAGTAAACAGCTTAAAGCAACACGCTGCTGCCAGAGCAGAATTCCATGAATCAGCTAAAATAAAAGGGATGGGGGAGGAAACAAAAGCGAGTGGGGTCCCAGCCCTCAAGGAGCAGCAGCAAATCCGCGCTCCAGGGATGGAGAAGGAGCTGCTGGAGGCAGCAGACGGGTCCGTGGGGCTTTGTTGCACCTCTCCAAGATGCCCTTTTCCAGGAAAACAAGGTTTTCCCTGGTCCCCAGCTGGCTGGGAGGAGCGCTGTGTTCTGTGCCGAGCCAAGCTCAGCGTGCGGCACTGACATGGGCTGGGAAGGAGCCAACTGTCCCCACCAAGGGGGCTGGGGACAATTGAGGGAGGGGTAACCTTGCTGCCACACTGGCACCGTGTTTTTCCTTCTCCCTCCTGTCATCTCTCCAAGAAATAGACATTGAGGTGCAGCAAAAGGGGCCCTGGGGCTGTGGGCACTGCCAGCCCCTTGCTGTGCCCGCAGCTCTGTGCCAGCCCAGCCTTCAGGGAGCTCTAATAGGGAAATAAAACCCAGCTCTCCCCTCCCAATTAGCTGGGACTGTCCTCAGCTGACTCCCAGAGCTGCTTTTTGCAGAATTCACAAACACCTCCTTAATTTATTTTTTTTTTTCCTAAAGACATTCTCTCGGCAGCCCAGCATTCCCCGGGAGAGAACACCCAGATGGGGAAACTGAGGCACGAGCCTGCTTGCTCAAGAGCAGGGAGTGAATCCAGGTTTCCCAGCTGTGCCAGGAGCCAGGATCAGGCATTGCCCTGCAACACCTCATCAAGAGAACCCTGCTACCCTCATTAGTGCTGCCTCCTAATTAAAAGGCTCTCAAAAGCCATGGCAAGGTGTGAACCCACATCCAAGTGGCTTTGTGGTGGCTCCAGCAGCTGGGTGCAGAGCTGGGATTGATTTTTTCCTAGGGAAACTCTGCATTTTTACATTTGTTTTTCTTCCAGCTATGGGGAAAACAGGAGGCATTCCCAGGACGCTGCTTTAAACCTTCCTTTCTACCAGGACCTAGAGAAGCAGGAAAAATGCCATCCCCAGCTCTCAGTCAGACGATTTAGGGTGGGTGATAAATGGGGTTTTGCAGTGGAAAATTCCCCCTGCCCTGCTCAGTGTGGGAAGAGCGTGTCTCCCAGCAGGAACCATTCCAGGGCTCGGCCATTCCCAGAACCCCAGCACCCCTCCTAAGCCTCTCCCTGGCTTATCTGGCTTTTCAACACATCTTAAAACACTGCAAAGCAGGGATGAGGGAAAAAAGAACATCTTAGGTCAGGTTTTGTGGGCTCTAAGATCTCCCTCCAGCAGGGATGGGATTAAGGCCATTGGCTCTGAGTAGCCAGAGCAGTAAAATAAATCTGTGCAAGGCAGGCATGGCCTGGCCAAACCAGGCTGCAAGGTTTGCTCATTCCTGGGTGAGAAATAAACTCTGTTTGGGGCTTGAGTTATTTATGAGACTGCATCTCGTTAGGAGAGTGGGAACTGGGCACACTGAGCACCCCCAGCCCTTCCCCTCCCCCTGAAATCCTCTGTCCAGCACTAAACTGGGAGCCTGGAGCAGCCCTGGGGAGGGGACGTGCAGGGATGCTGCAGCCAGGGAACACTCTGGGTTCAGCAGCTGGAGATCTCCGTGGGATCAGCTGGGATCAGGCTGGGATCAGCTGGGATCAGGCTGGGATCAGGGTGGGATCAGGATGGGATCAGGATGGATCAGGCTGGGATCAGGGTGGGATCAGGCTGGGATCAGGATGGATCAGGGGGGATCAGTTTGGATCAGGCTGGGATCAGGTTGGATCAGGGTGGGATCAGGATGGGATCAGGGGGATCAGGGTGGATCAGGCTGGGATCAGGTTGGATCAGGGTGGGATCAGAGTGGGATCAGGATGGGATCAGGATGGATCAGGGTGGGATCAGGATGGATCAGGGGGGATCAGGGTGGGATCAGGCTGGGATCAGGCTGGATCAGGGGGGATCAGGATGGATCGGGATGGGATCAGGGTGGGATCAGGCTGGGATCAGGCTGGATCAGGGGGATCAGGATGGATCGGGATGGGATCAGGGTGGGATCAGGCTGGGATCAGGCTGGGATCAGGATGGATCAGGATGGATCAGGGTGGGATCAGGCTGGATCGGGGGGATCAGGGTGGATCAGGCTGGGATCAGGTTGGATCAGGGTGGGATCAGAGTGGGATCAGGATGGGATCAGGGTGGATCAGGGTGGATCAGAGTGGGATCAGGATGGGATCAGGGTGGATCAGGGTGGATCAGGATGGGATCAGGATGGATCGGGGGGATCAGGGTGGATCAGGATGGGATCAGGATGGGATCAGGATGGATCAGGATGGGATCAGGGTGGGATCAGGGGGGATCAGGGTGGGAGAGCTGGGGGTGCTCAGCCTGAAAAGTCTCCAGGGGGAGCTCAGAGCCCCTTCCAGGGCCTAAAGGGGCTCCAGGAGAGCTGGAGAGGGACTTTGGACAAGGGCCTGGAGTGACAGGACACAGGGAATGGCTCCCACTGCCAGAGGGCAGGGATGGATGGGATATTGGGCAGGAATTGTTCCCTGGCAGGGTGCTGAGACCCTGGCACAGGGTACCCAGAGCAGCTGTGGCTGCCCCTGGATCCCTGGCAGTGCCCAAGGCCAGGCTGGATGGGGCTTGGAGCAGCCTGGGATGGTGGAAGGTGTCCCTGCCATGGCAGGGATGGGACTGGATGAGCTTTGAGGTCTCTTCCAACCCAAACCATTCCATAATTCCGTTCCATGAATAAAGGCTCCAGGAAGCTGGACAGAGGCTGGACTCAGGGGTCTCTGATCACCCTGAGCTGGGGCAGGGGGCCCCACCTGATGCCAAGATACATCCAGCACGTGAGGCTGGGGCTCTGCAGGGGAAAAGGTTTTATAGGATCCCACTGATCCCAAACTGAACAGGAACCTCGAATCCCATCCCTTACCCTCACCATCCTCACTCCAAGGCCATGGTCAGTGATGTGAACTGCACCAGAGACGTGGGTGGGTGGGGAGCTGTTCTGGGGGGGTTCAGAACCTGCCCAGTGCTCCCAGTTCAGCCCCCTGCAGCCCCCAGGCTGTGGCAGGCACAGCTATCCTCAGCTCAGAGCTGGGATTAGAGCAGGAATTGACTCCTCACCTTTCACAGGTATGCAGTGGGAAGGAGGAGTCACACCTGCTCCAGGGAACCTCCCCCTCCCAAAATGCCCGAGGTGAGCGTGGTGTGAGGCCAAGGCAGCCTTTCACTGCATGGAGTGCAGTTTGAGAGGGATGCAGGCATTCACCTGCCCCTGGTGGGATTTAGGGTGCTCCCCATGCTCTGGCCCTTCCTGAAGCTCTGGAATCCCCTCCTTGCCCAGAGCTGGCCCTTCCTGCTCACGGGTGGATGCTCAGCTCCTCTGCCCTGCTCCCAGGCTTTGCTCCAGGCTCATCCCACATCCCATCAGACGGAAAACAGCTCCTCTTTATCCCCCCCATCAAATGTCCCCGTCTGAAAGGGCTGATCAAACATCTCCACTCAGGAGTGGGGAAACCGAGGCACAAGCCAGCTGGGGAGGATCCCAACAACCCCACACAAAGCACCCATCCCTTTCCCCAGCACCTCCACTGCATGGCTCTGGGGGAAAGCCTCTCACAGCTCAGGTTTTCCCTGGCTGCATGCAGCTCCTTCCCCAGCCACATCCAGGCTGTTCCCTCCCAGCAGGTACTTTCCTAGATTAAAAACCCTGCTCTCATCCCTTGGCCTGGTGCCCCAGAGCCTCGCGCTTGTTTTCACTGACAGCCCCATCTTTTGTTGATTAAAATTCCTTTAAGTGCACCTGCTGGCTAATGCCATGCCCGAGCCAGGGATGCTGTCACTGTCCCCCCCACGGGGCCTTTCTGCCCTGCTCCCTCCCAGCCCTGTGTCCCCGGGTGCTCCATGCGTCTCCTTGGCTTCAAAAATAAAGCAAAGGAAATAAAAATGCTCAGGGATGATGGGGGAAATGGTGGTTTGTATTTGGGAAGAGAAAGGGACTGGTGTCAGGGCGTGCCAGGCCCTGTCCTCATCCCTTGTCTCCCTTCTCCCACTTGGCTGGGTTCACACCCAGAGGCATGGAGAGCCAAGGGACCCGGGCCAGCAGCAGAGTCGTGCCAAAAGCGCTGCAATCCAAGTCTTGCAGCTCCAAACAAGCAGTGGCACTGACAGAACCCCAAACCCTGCCAGCCTGGGCTGGGCATGCCTGGGACTGCCCACCAGTGAGGATCCTCAGTGCCAGGAGCACTGCCCAGCGAAGGGGAGGATGCCTGGGTCCAGAAAAGGTTTGGAATCCTCTGATAAACCGACCTTCCTGCTCCCCTTTGGGATTTCTGCTCCCTCCAGGAGCTGTTGTTCTTGTCCCAGCTTGCAAGGGAAGATGGATTCTAGTTTTGTCTTCTGTTCAGTGGGCAGTTTTCCTTATCTCTTCCATACCCACTCCTCCCTCTGAGGAGTCATCTGCTGATAACAGCCATTGAATGTCACTGCATGACTGATAAGAGCTACAGCATCCCACTGGGAGATGTGAGCCCAGAGGGAGGAGCCAAGCATTCCTACCCGGATATAATCTGGAGATTCTGGAACACCAGCACGGCTCCTGCACTGGATTGCCCAGAGGAACAGCAGCTGCCTCTTCCCCTGGATCTCCAGAGGCAGAGACTGCACCTTTCTCCAGGATCCCTGCTCCAGCAGAACCACCCCTGACACTGCAGGAGGGCTGAGCCACAATTCCAATGGGGCTGCTGCCAGCACACCCTGACCCACAGGGTGTCAGCTTGTGTTCTGACTCTGTCAGTGTTGTTTTGGTTTACTGCATTGTTTATTTTATCCTTTTATTTTCTTCCCTATTAAAGAACTGTTATTCATTTTCCCATATCGTTTTGCCTGAGAGCCCCTTACTTTCAAATTTATAGCAATTCAGAGGGAGGGGTTTACATTTTCCGTTTCAGGGGAGGCTCCTGCCTTCCTTAGCAGACACCTGGCCTTCCAAACCAAGTCACTCTTCCACACCTGATCCCCTTCTCCCCCAAGAGGGTTTTGGCCCACCTGAGGTTCAGCCTCCCCCAGCTGCCATTCCTGTGTCTCCATGGTCTGTTGGGAAGTTGGGTTGCCCGTGGCCTTGCCCAGCAGCCCCAGCCCAGCCCGTGGAGCTCAGCAAGCCCTGCACCCATTGGGGTTTGGGATGGGCTTCATCCCCTCCTGCATTCCCCCAGCCCCTTGGGGCCCTGGGCTGAAGGACCTTACCTGGCTCATGGATCCCCTCACTTTGTGCAGCTTCAGAGAGGTTTGGCCATTCATCATCACCTGCCCCCAGATTTTGGCTGGGGGCACCATCCCCACTCTGCAGCCCCAGGGTCAGGTGTGGAGGGGTTTTGTTGTCTCCCAAAGCAGAAGGAGGAAGGAAAGGGGCCCATGGGGGTCTATGCACACACATTCCAGCCCTGAGTTTGTTCCTCCTGCGTAATTTTTTGCCCAGGGATCAGAGAGGAGCAAGTGGCAATTGGAATGGTGACAGAAAGAGGCTTTGTCCAGGCTGGAGCAGGGACCTCATCCTGCTGGGGATCATCTCCAGCCACCTCTGTCCCAGTCACCCACAGCATCACTGCCCTGTCCCCACTCCCCTCCCAAAGGGCTGGGCTGGTCCTATCCCCTCGAGGTCACCTGGGGGCACCCTGGGCAGGTGCTGAGCTCTGCTGAGATGTTCCAAGTGCTCCCTGTCCCTGACAGGACCTGGGGCATGTAGGGCTCAGCACACCCTGACCTGTTGGGGAAGATGAAACAGGAAAGCCTTATAAATATGATTGTCTGGCAAAAGATTTTGAGAATATGGAAATTATAAGGGAGATTGAAATGAAAGCAAGCTTTGAGATCCCTCAGTTACTGAACAACTGGAAAACAATGGTGTGGCTGGCTGAAGGTGATCCCCTTTTGATGGAACATCACCCTCTGCTTGCAGACAGCTCCAAGGGTCAGAGCAGACCCTGCCAGCTTGGCAGAAGGGGCCCAAAGAGGAGTTTTTAGGGTTTAAAATGTAACACAGTGTGGTAATGTAATGATTCTTATAGGCTGTATGGAAATGCTATAGGATTTGTATCTCATACTAGATTGGTTAGTGAGAATTAGAATATTTATGGTCTTGTAAGGGGAACCTCACTTTCTTACCCCTTTTATTCTCTTACCCTCTCATCCTCTCTCCCCCTCTCTTCTCTCAGGCCTGCTCCAGCTGTGGCTGGCAGCTCCCAGCAGGGCCCTGCACCCAGGCCCTTTGCAATGAACCCCAAGTTCCAAGCCCTGGCTGCAGAGATCTCTCATCTCCGTCCGCCCCCACCATCCTACCCCCGATGCTCCTACACTGACCAACACCCCTGGCAGGACCCGAGGCATGCAGGGCACGTCACCCTGACCAGCACCCTGTCTCAGCCAGCCCTGGCACCCAGTAGGGTCCCTGTGATCCATCCCTGGCACAGCTGGCAGCACCACGGGGCTCTCCCCAGGGCTCTGCAGCCCAGCAGGAAGCGAAGCCTCCTGTGCAAAGGCTCTCTCCTCTCTCTGTAATTGCTCTTTGGCCCCCTGCCACCCATCACTCACATTTGGGAATGTTTTCTTTCCAATCTCAGTGCTGCTCTTCAGTTCCCTCGCTGGTTTTACCCATCCCAGCCTCTTCCCACACCACCACTCCCAAATAAAGGACCTCGTGTTGTTGTCAAAGGTGGAGCCCCGAGATCTCCAGAGGAGGTCTCAGCTGCACCCCTCAGCTGATGGCAGCGGTGATTTGGAGCACTCAGGGTTGTGCCAGGTCCCTGCAGTCCTCCAAGGGCTCTGGGAGGGTACAGCCCCCAAAGGGTGTGAGAGATGAACCCTGGAGCCAGGGATGAGGGCAGGGTGGCCCATGCAGCTCAGCAGGACCATCCTGGTGCCCCCTCTGAGAGCCAAGGGTGGCCCCAGCAGTGCTGGTGTGGCCTCCCTGCTGGACAGAGCTGGGGGCAGCTCTGCAGGGCCCTCCCCAGCCAGGGAGGTCACAGGGAGGTCACAGGGAGGTCATGGGGATGATTCTGCCCTGGGCTTTCCAGTGTGGGCTCCTCTCCAAGCTGTGTGAGAAAACAAAGAGCTCAGCCACAACATGGAATCCCAGACTGGTTTGGGCGGGAAGGGACCTCAAAGCTCATCTAGTGCCACCCCTGCCATGGCAGGGACACCTTCCACTGTCCCAAGTTGTTCCAAGCCCTGTCCAGCCTGGCCTTGGACACTCTCAGGGATCCAGGGGCAGCCACAGCTGCCCTGGGCACCCTGTGCCAGGGCCTGCCCACCCTCACAGGGAAGAATTTCTTCCCAAAATCAAATTTAAATTTCCCATTTTTGGCTTTAAGTCATTCCCCCTTGTCTTCCCACTCCAGTTCCTGATGAACAGTGCTCCTCTATCTTCCCTGTAGACTCTTCAGGTTCTGGAAGGGGCTGTGAGGTCTCCACACAACCTCCTCTTCTCCAGGCTGAACAGCCGCAACAATCCCACCCTGCGTCCTCAGGGGAGGTGCTCCAGTCCCTTTATCAACCTCATGGCCTCTCCTGGACCTGCTCCAACAGTTCCACCTCCTTTTAATGATGGGAGCACCAGAGCTGGCTGCAGCATTCCAGATGGGATCTCACGAGAGCAGAGCTGGGAGGAAGAATCCCAGGCAGGGCCAGGCGGTGCTGGGGAAGCTGAGGGTCTCCAGTGTCTGTGCAGCTCTGTGCAGCTGCACTGGAGCTCCCCAAGGGCTCCTTTGCCTCCTTCCCACTGCAGCACCGGCGTGCCCAGGGCCAGCCCCAGGCTCTGGCTGTTGGTGGCAGGTCCTGCTCAGTGCCAGTGCCAGGCTGTCCCCTCCCTCGAGGTGATCCAGGCGTCATCCAGGCAATTCCATGGCCAAAATCCTCATTCCAGGAACACCCAGGGCTGGCACAGGACTCTGTGGGCACGCAGAGGGACGTGGAATTTTGCTTTAAACCTCACCCCAGCCCCTGCTCATGAGTTTGACCCTGCAGATCCAACCCAGCTCCAAAATCTCCTCCTTTCCCACAAAAGCAAGGTCTCATTCTCCACGGAGAGCCAGAGGCAAGGAGGCAGGAGGGGTAGGGGAGCTGACTCAGCTCATGGATGACTTTATTGGAACTCTACACGTTGGACAGGCATGCGCACAGGACAGACGGACAGGAGTAGTATTGCCTTGGTCACAGAGATATGGAACAGCGTTGGAAGGACCCTGACCCCTCCAGGGATCCCCACACCTCGCTCTCCTATTGCTTCCATCCCCATCCCTGCAGCCCAACCCCTCCTCTGGGCCCCCCCGTGCCCCTGGGACCAGCACCCGTGGGAGGGGGCGATGGTGGCACCCAGAGCGGAGCCTTTGGCACCCCAGAGTGGCACCTGCAGTGGAACTTTGGCACTCTGGGGTGGCACACAGAGCAGAGCCTTTGGCATCTTGGAGTGGCACCCAGAGCAGAGCCTTTGTCACCCTGGGGTGCCACCCTCCAGTGGAGCCCTTGGCACTCTGTGGCACCCAGAGCAGAGCCTTTGGCACCCTGGGGTGGAGCTTTTGTCACCCTGGGCTGGCACCCAGAGCAGATCTTGTGGCACCCCATAGTGGCACCCTCAGTGGAGCCTTTGTCACCCTGTGGTGCCTGGAGGAGGTCCCAGTGTCCGTGTGACGCTGGAGGGGTCAGGGCACGGCGCAGAGATGTCCTGGTGAGCAGCTGGATCTCCAGATGTGCAGGGTGAGGTGCAGCCAGAAGCGTGGGCAGGGGAGGGGGCAGCCCAGGGGGTGCAGGGGCAGCATGGCCGTGGCAGGGCTGGCACCAGGAAGGGGAATGGGGCTGTCCCCAACCTCCCCCCGGCCCTGCTGCTCTGTGGCACCTCTGGGGGGGACCCAGCTGCCAACACCCCCCAGGGATGGAGCTTTGGGGAGAGAAAGCTCCTTGGGAAGGGCAGCCCTGGGGGAATGCATGTCCCAGCCTGAGGGAGACATCCCTGGCCTTGGGGAGGACATCCCTCAGCCCTGGGGAGAGCATCTCCCTTGGGAACAGCATCCCTGGGCTTTGGGGAGAGCATCCCTGGGGGAATACATCCTTCAGCTTTGGGGAGAGCATCCCCTGGTCCCAGGGACAGCATCCCTGGGGGAACACATGTCCCAGCCTGAGGGAGAGCATCCCTTGGCCTCTGGGAGGGCATCCCTGGCCTTTGGGGAGGATATCCCTGGAGGAATGCATGTCCCAGCCCTGGGGAGAGCACCTCTGGACTTTGGGGAGAGCATCCCTGGGGGAATACATCCTTCAGCCTTGGGGAGAGCATCCCCTGGCCCCGGGGAGAGCATCCCTGGAGGAATGCATGTCCCAGCCCTGGGGAAAGCATCTCCCTTAGGAAGAGCATCCCTTGGCCCTGGGAGAGCATCCCTGGACATTGGGGAGGGCATCCCTGGGGGAATACATCCTTCAGCCTTAGGAAGAGCATCCCCTGGCCCCAGGGAGAGCCTCCTTCCACCCTGGGGAGGGCATCCCTTGGGGAAGGCATCCCTGGCCAGGGCAGTGCCTGCAGCCAGCTGGGGCTCAGGAGAAGGTGACCACCTCACCCTGGGGGTAACTGGAAGCGAGGGTGTCCTGGCAGGAATCTGCAATTGAAGACATAAACATTAAACACAGAATTAGAGATTTGTTTCCATGAGGTGTGTAGGGGGAGAAATAAGAGAGGGAGAGGGACACTGAGCTTCCAGGGGACCCCAGAGTAAACACAAAGTGCCTTTTTCAGAGGGATAAAATGCTGCTGTAAGTCAGGGGAAAATGGTTTTAAAAAGCCTCAGGATGGTGGCAGAGATGGAGACTTGGGAAATGATTCTCCATGAGGAAGCATGCATGGAATCAGGGTGATTTTGAGGGTATAAATGAAAAGCAGGGGGGAAAGCATCACCCTCACCACAACCCTCTCCTCCCAGAAAGCTGCTCTTGCCCAAAACTTCCCAAGCCAACCCCAAACCAGATGTCCCAAAGCCAAGCCTGGTGCATTAATCTCTCAGTGTTTTTTCCTTCTCCCTCTCTCCCTCTCTTTTGTTATCATTGAATTAATTATCATTGATTGGAGCTCTGAGTCACCCCCCCGCCTCTCCCCATGTGCCAGGGCCCAGTTTCCAGGCACGGGGCTGTCAGGCAGGGAGACAGCTCCTGATCCACCTGATAAACCACGGCATTTTGCTTTAAACCTCACCCCCAGCTCCTGCTCATGAGTGTGACCCAGCTGCCTTCCCTACAGACCCAACACAGCTCCAAAAGCTCCTCCTTTCCAACAAAATAAAGGTTTCCTTCTCCGTAGAGCAGCACTGCGTGAGCAATGCCCAGGCATGGAGGCCTTTCAAACCTCACATCCCATAAAACCCCCAGGGATTAGAGGAGTTTTCCTCCCTGAGCTGGCAGGAGAGCTCCCCACCTCTGAAAACAAAGCAGTTTGGGAACTCAAGAGCATCCCCCTGCAGCAATTTGGGGACCAGCAGCTGCTGAAAAATACCCCTGGTTCAGTCACTCCTGCAAGCAGCTAAAAGCTCTTGGCAGGGTTTGTGTCCTGCTAGAAACATCCCCCATCAGGTCGATTGATTTACCAGGGGCACGACTTGGCTTTTAACTCCCATCTCCTCCTCCCTGTTCAAAGCCATTTTGTGTGTGAGCTCGAGACCTGCTGCCCACAGCCTCCAGGGAGCTGCCTTGGAAAGCAGCTTCCCAGCCTAGGAAAAAAATTAGCACCACTAAAAATAAATAACAACAGCCCAGATTTGTATTTTTTTGTCCCCCAGACAAAGGCACCATGAGCAAACATCCCTCCTGTCTTGGCTTCTGGGTGCCAGCTCTGTTCTGCTCTCACCCTCAGTGTTGTGCTACCCTCTCCTCCAGCCTATTTTGGGTGCAGATCTGCCACCAGCCTCCACAGAGTGCTGCCCTGAGCAAGGCAGGAGGTTTGGCACAGCCTGGCACAGCCTGGCACAGCCCAGCTCCAAATACCCCAGGTTTGCTGTGCTGCTCCCAGAGCCATCCCCCCCAAATTTCCCCTCGTGGGGAGTTCACCCAGTCCTGCCCTCTTGCTGTGAGCACCTCCTCAAATAGCCTGAAATGCTGCTGAGGGGCTGCCAGCTGTGCCAGCTGTGCCAGCACAATGTTTGGCTAGGTCCCACTCTGCTCTGCTCTGCTCTGGCACAGCAGCCCTGAGCAGGAGGATTTGGGGGTGTTGGAGCAGCTCAACATTCCCCAGCCACGTGTGCTGGACCCAGAACCCCCAGGTGATCCCCCAGGCTGGGCAGGGGGGCAGGGGGGGTTCCCTGCTCAGGTGAGACCCCACCTGCAGAGCTGCCCCAGCCCTGGCTCCAGCATCAGGAGGATTTGGAGCCCCTCTGCTCTGGAGCCAGGCTGGGGGAGCTGCGGGTGCTCACCTGGAGAGGAGAAGGCTCCAGGGAGATCTTAGAGCCCCTTGCAGGGCCTAAAGGGCATCCAGGAGAGCAGGAGAGGGACTTTGGAGAAGGGGGGAATGGCTGCCCACTGCCAGAGGGCAGGGATGGATGGGATATTGGGAAGGGATTCCTCCCTGGGAGGGTGGGCAGGCCCTGGCACAGGTGCCCAGAGCAGCTGTGGCTGCCCCTGGATCCCTGGCAGTGTCCAAGGCCAGGCTGGACAGGGCTTGGAGCAGCCTGGGATGGTGGAAGGTGTCCCTGCCATGACAGGAGCTGGAATGGGATGGAATTTAAAGTCTCTTCCTCCCCAAACAATTCCCTGACTCTGTGGTTACTTTTTCACATCCACCAGGACACATCCCCTGCTCCACAGGTGAGGGACACATTCCTATAACACACCCAATGCTCATCCCTGGATTCCTGCTCAATCCCGTCAGCCTGACAGGAATGAGAGCCAGCACGGCCATCCCATCCCATCCCATCCCATGGATCCCATCCCATCCCATCGATCCCATCCCATCCCATCCCATCCCATCCCATCCCACCCCACCCCACCCCATCCCATGGATCCCATCCCATCCCATCCCATCCCATCCCATCCCATCCCATCCCATGGATCCCATCCCATCACACCCCCAGGTCTCCTTTCCATGCTGCCCTGCCCCACAATCACTGCACACCCCTTGACATTATTTTTTAAAATCCATTTCAGGGCTTGGGCAGGGGCAGTTGCACTCCTGTGGATTTACGCAGTTCCTTGGGAATAAATCCAACAATTTGGCTTTCTCTTGGTGCCTTTAGCCTGGGCTGGAACGTGAGCAAGTCCCTGCCCCTGCCTGTCCCACACAGGAGGAATTGTCACCCTCTTCCCAGGAGCTCACAGATCCTTTCTGAACCCCCATTTACCTTTTCCATGGGTAAAACCTTGGGCTCAGTTGCCCGGGTGGGGATAAGGAAGTAACAGACTGGGAGCTGGGAGGCTCCTATTTATAAGCTCCTCTGCATCCTATTTTGCATCTGCCTCTGCTCTCCCTGTTCCTCCTCAGCACGGGCAAGCCATGGGGTTGCTATTTATTTTCTGGTTTTCTTTATTGTCATCAAATAAGCAGCGAGGATTTTTCCTGGCAGAGCTGGGGAAGCCAGAAACAGGCTCCTTCTGGGTAGAGCAATTACTCTCCTGACATCTTCACCTCCTGCCCGCCTGCCTGACAGGCCTTTCTATTTCCTCAGCTCTCTCAGGCATCTCCCAAGAAACAGAGCAGTTGTTGCAACAATAAAAATTAATACTTTGCAAGCAAGCTGGGATCATGGTGCAGCCTCCACGCAGCGCTGGACTGTGAGTGTTCCAGGGGGAAAAGAGAAGGAAGGACCTGAGGCTGGGGCAGGGAACTGCTCCCAAATCCCCCTGAGCCAAAGGCTGCTCTGGTTTGGCTCCTTGCACAGGGGTGGGTGGTCACAGGGGCTCAATCCTTGTGCCAAAGTGGGCAGAGGAATGCACCAGCAGGGGAGCCTGGTGTCACCCAGCACCTCTGGAGTGTTCCAGGCCAGGCTGGGCAGAGTCTGGAGCAGCCTGGTCTGGAGGAAGCTGTCCCTGCCCTTCCAACCCAACCATTCCATGGCTCCATCATCTCTGGTCCCATTCCCACTGCTGAGCCCCACACGTGTCCCCACAGCGGGGAGAGGGACACGGGCACTGGAGATCTGTGGGGTCCCACCCTGCTGAGCACCCCGCTGTCCCTGGGAGGGTGGGCAGGCCCTGGCACAGGTGCCCAGAGCAGCTGTGGCTGCCCCTGGATCCCTGGCAGTGCCCAAGGCCAGGCTGGACAGGGCTTGGAGCAGCCTGGGAAGGTGTGGAAGGTGTCCCTGCCATGGCAGGAGCTGGAATGGGATGGAATTTAAAGTCCCTTCCTCCCCAAACAATTCCCTGACTCTGTGGTTACTTTTTCAGAGCCCCCAGGACACATCCCCTGCTCCACAGGTGAGGGACACATTCCTATAACACACCCAATGCTCATCCCTGGATTCCTGCTCAATCCCATCAGCCTGCCAGGAATGAGACCCAGCACACCCATCCCATCCCATGGATCCCATCCCATCCCATCCCATCCCATCCCATCCCATCCCATCTCATGGATCCCATCCCACCCCATCCCACCCCCAGGTCTCCTTTCCATGCTGCCCTGCCCCACAATCACTGCGCACCCCTCGATGTTATTTTTTGAAATCCATTTTCGGGCTGGGGCAGGGGCAGTTGAACTCCTGTGGATTTATGCAGTTTCTTGGGAATAAATCCAACAATTTGGCTTTCTCTTGGTGCCTTTAGCCTGGGCTGGAACGTGAGCTCCCAGCAGATCCCTGAACACAGATAAGTCCTGCGAGGATATTCAGGGGAAGTATCGTATATTCCTGCTCTATTCTTATCCTCCTCTCCAGGCTGCCAATTTTGGCCACTGTTTGAGATAAAAACCTGGCCTCCAGAGATATTTACAGGTCTGCTCTGATCCACTACAGCTCCTCTTCTAATCTTACCCAGGGATTAACCTGTGCTAAGTCGCCCCCAAAACCAACCCAGACCCCACCTAAAAATAACAACAAGCTGTTTTCTCCCTCTGCATCCCCCAAATCCTGCTCGGGAGAAGGCGGGGAGGAAGAGGGACAAGATGCAATGGGTTTTTCAGCAGTTTGGTGCCTCCCACTGAAATCCCTCCATCTCCCTTTCGGGGCTGGGCTGTTTTAGAGGAGCTTTTTGCACATTAGTCATCCCTTCTCCAGGGTTGCATAACGCCCCAGCTAAAAATTGCATCCTGCCAGCTCCGTGGCAGCTCCTGCCCAACCCTGCTGGCTCTGGTGGGGATGAGATTTTGGGGGGACCACCAAAGGTTTTCCACCCCAAGCAGCCACTCTGGCATTGGAGCTGAGGGGGCAAAGGCAAAGCTGGGGTCTGCTGGGATCTGTGGCTGCTCTGGGTTTATTTCTCTACCTCCAAGAGACTCAAACCCCAAAGTCTGAGCACCTTGATCTGATCCTTCTGCAGAGACAGGGTTTCATACCTGGCTCATCCCCAAAATCAGCTCACGACCTTGGATAAATCATTTATGATCCAAACACCACCGAAGCCATGGAGGGTGGCCTTGTCTCTGGCGGGGGCTGGGGATATTCCAGCTCCTCCTGCTTCCAGAGGGAAGGATGAGCCAGAGAAGCACCTGCATGGGGCTGCTGTTCCCTGCCCTTTGCCCAGCTCATGGGATTTTGGGGAGTTCATGAACCTCCCTGTTAGCCCTCCATCAGCTGCAGGAATCCAAGGAATGCAGCTGCACCCAACACACACCCAGGTGCTGCTGGTGACGGATGGATCAGCACCAGAGCCCAGGATGGCACATCCTGAGCACAGGATGGGTGCAGCTCATCCCAATTCCTCCCCAAATCCACAACAATTCTGGCTCCAGCACCAGCTCCTGTCATCCATCCTCAAGATCCAGCCCAAGGCACCAAATTCTTCTCTTTTCTGCTTCTCTTTGGCTCCTGCACAGCTGGGACAGGGGAGGGAGAAAAAAGGAAGAAGGAAGGAAGAAGAAGAAGGAAGAAGGAAGAAGGAAAGGAAGGAAAAGGAAAGAAAGGAAAGGAAAGGAAAGGAAAGGAAAGGAAAGGAAAGGAAAGGAAAGGAAAGGAAAGGAAAGGAAAGGAAAGGAAAGGAAAGGAAAGGAAAGGAAAGGAAAGGAAAGGAAAGGAAAGGAAAGGAAAGGAAAGGAAAGGAAAGGAAAGGAAAGGAAAGGAAAGGAGGATAAGCTCAGAAGGGCCTGGTTTGGATATGTGCTGGCTGCTCCTCCTGGCAGGTCCTTCTCCACACCAAGGGAAACTGAGGCACAGGAAACCTGGGGTGGAGCAGGAGGGTCCTGACTGTGGGATCTGCCAAAATCCATCCCAGCTTCTTTCATGTGCAGGGACCATGGAATCACAGAATCCTTAAAGGTGGAAAAGAGCTCCGAGGTCATCGAGTCCAACCTCACCATTCCCTGAGCACCAGATCCAGTCTGGCCATGATGGAGGGGAAGGGTCTGACCCCAGAAAAGCTCTTGGGGCTCTTTGCTCTTCAAACACATCCAAGTCTAAGCTCTCCTCCTCAGAAAAGTCCCCAGGCTCCAGCCCTGACTTGCTCACAGTGAGGGAAGAGGCCAAGAGAGCACCAAGGAGGATTTGAGAGTAGGAGCTGAACAAATCTTGATTTGAGAGCAGCAGCTCTTAAATCCAAGCAGGATTTGAGAGCTGAACACCCCAAACCAGCCCCTTGCAGCCACCCAAGGTCCAAACCCCTCCAGGGAGGCTGAGCTGGACAGAACTGAAATGAGCCAGGGACTGAAGGGTTTGTTCTAGTTCAGGAAGACACCTGAGATCATCCAAAATCACCCCAAAAACTGATACAGGTGAGCAAAAACCAGCAGTGCCACAGGGAGTTCGACTCTCCAGCCTCATCCTCCCAGGGATGGGGAGAGCCTGGCTCAAACCCAGCTCCCATCCCCGTGGGAATGCTCTGGAATCACCACCTCTCATCCATCCCAAACAAGGATTCATCCCCCATCTGTTTAGGCATCATTTTGCTTTAAATCTCTCTCTGCCCCACTAATCCACACCAGCAGCAGCTTTGCCAGGGACCTTTATTCCTCTTGCCACCACTTCCCAGCTCTTCATGGGAGCATCCACACCTATTATCCCAGCCTCTGGGTGCTCCCTGACCCCTCCAGCCTCCAGGGGATCTCAAGGCTGGTTTCCAAGGCCCTCAGGCCCATCCTGAGGTTGGAAGGAGAAAGAATGTAGGATTTAGGCAGAAAAAGGCACAAAACAAGAGGGGAACCACTGCTGGGCAGGGAATAGAGGTTTATTCATCTGTTGCCTCCAGAAACTTGAGGCTGCTTTAAAAAAAAAAAACCAAACAAAATAAAACCTAAAAATATATGAATTCAGCCATTCCCAGCACAATGAGATATAATTTCATGAGTCAACTTGTCCTCCTTGTGTTTCCACCACCCTTTAGCCCAACACAAACGGCCCACGGGAGGGAGGGCTCGACACCAGAGGGAATTGCAGGGTTTATTTAGGATGAATAAGGTTTCAAAGAGGGGGAAAACCACCTCAAAACCTCCTACCGGGACTGTCCATCCACATGGACACCAGACAAGCTCAGTGGAGACGCGATGGAGGAACTGGAGGGGGTCAGAACCAGCTCCTGGGGGATGGAGATGTCCCAGCTGGGGCTGCTCGGCGTGGTGGGGAGCAGAGGGAGCCCCGAGGTCCTTTAGAGGATGGAGGGCACGGGGGAGCAGGGGTGCTGCAGGGAGCAGGGGGAGCTGCAGCGGGAGGCCAGCGGAGCCCGGCGCGCCGCTCCTCCGTCTATGCTGCTCAGGCTCCGCGACTTTCCACAGCCTCGGGACAGAAAACAGACAGGTTAGAGCCCAGCAGCCTCCTGCCCAAAGCTGGCAGCACCAGGCTGAGCCCCACAACCCCGAGCAACCCCCTTAAAAAACATTCAGGAAGGGATTTCTGGGGACAATCAGGCTCCTGCAGAGCTTCCCATGCCCTTCATGGCCAAATGCACGGCTCGGAGTCATCAATGAGAGACCAAATTGCTCTCGGAGGGTGTTGGGTTTTTGTTTCCCAAATTGCTCTGAATGAGGAATGAGTCTGGGGATTTTGTGGGCTGAAGCAGACGGGGAAAAGCAGCAGAACTCAAACAAATATGGGATTTGGAAGGAGTGATTCCCCCAGCTCTGGTTTTTACACCCCTGTAGCAGCAGGCTGCTGCTGACACCTTTCTGTGTGCAAAGGAGCAGGTAGACATGCTCATTCTTTTCCATTAAAAACTGTATTAAAGAGCAAATGTTTCTGTTTCTTTAAGCATGGGGACCCTTCACAGTCCCCCAAAGAGCCAGGAATTTCTCCAGCTTTTATTGAACAAGGAAATGTTCTCGCAGGTCAAAAGCCACTTTTCTTGCTGGGAAGACACAAAGTCTTTGCACTGAAAATTGGATTTTTAGATCCACAAAGCACCACTGCTAAGGATGAGTCTGTTCCCTGGATCTGCTGCCAAAAGATGGAAAATTAATGATGCTCCCAGCTGTGATGTGCCCAATGTCCCTGTGCCTGGACCTTCCCTGGGAGCACCTGGCTGAGCAAACCCAGCCAAGCCTGAGCCTTCCCAAGGCACCAGCGAGATCCAGGGAAAGCAAGGAGCAGGGAAGCAGCCTTTGTGTGGGGGGAGCAGAGGGAGGCAGCTCCTGACAGCAGAAAAACAAGGTGATGGATGGCTCCTTCAGCAGTGCCAGGCTTGGAATCCCTCCCTGTGTCCCAGCCCAGGAGTTCGTGGCACATCTTTGGGCTCTGCTGGTTTGGGGTTGGATCAGGGATCAAGACCCACAGCAGAGCAGTCCCAGCATCACCCTCACACACCCCCAAGGGGGTGCTGAGACGGGAGCATCACCTGGGAAAGGCTCCAGAGCACTCACTACCTCTGCAAATCTGGGGCTTGTCCCCTTTTTTGGGCTTTTCCCAGCCCCAGCAGCGATTCTCCAACCCCTCCCCAGCCCTCAGCCCCCCGAGCACACTCATCTCCTCCAGCTGTGCAGCAGAGGCAGCTCCAGGGGGCACAGGGACCTGCCTAAACCTGTTGCTGACTCCAGCACAGCTTTCCCTCCCTGCAGTGGAAGCGGGAGCAGCAGCAGGCCTGAGCAGAAGAGCAATTTCCTTATTTATTCTTGGCAGGGATCCACCCAGAGAGAGAGGAGGGAACGAGCACAGCCCTGAGCTGGGGGGAGCCGGGAGTTTCCCACCCACAGCAGCTGATGCAAAGACCACCCTGCTCCCCACAACACTCCCAAAAACTCATTTTTTCCTTCCCCTTGCTCTTTTCCTGGGTGTGCTGAGGCTCTTGGAGGAGCTCACGCATTTCCCTGAGTGTGGGAAGCAGCTGTGCTGAAATCCAAGTGGTCCCTGAAAGCTTGGGGCAACCCCAGCACCCGAACAGCCCCAACAGGAGGTGTTGTGGGGTCAGGGTTTGGTGGGAGCTGCCAGCAAGGCAGGATCCTGCTGATGGGGTTTATGGGGTTTATGGGGTTTATGGGGTTTATGGGATGGGCTTTGCCTCTGGCTCTGAATTCTGAACAGAAAAGGTGCAAACAAGCAAAGAAATAGGGGTCAAAATCCCACTGCTCACTCTGATTGAGTCCCAACCATCACATTGTGGGGCAGAACTTCATAAAAATGTTTGATTTCCCCAGGGACCCTCTGCAACGGAGCACCAGGGACAAACCTGCCCCAAGCCCAACACTTCATTCTCCCCATCAATTTATCCCAAGCCACACTTGCAGGAGCACCTGGGAAGGAGCTCAAGACTCAGTCCCTCAAGGCTGTCATGGTTTCCCACTACACCCAGGGCCAGATAAAGCCACAATTGGACAAGGGGGTTGTGTTCTGCTGATTGCCACAGCTGATAAACAGAGCTGGTCCCAGTAACTTCGCCTTGGGGCTACCCAGAGTCCCTGGGATCGCTTTAGGAACTTTAGGAACTTTAGGAACGGGTTTGCTGCCAATAAAAGAGCGCTGGGTGACCCTGGGGGCTCCTCCCTGGCCATGGCACTGCTCCCTGCAGCTCTGAGTGCTCACACAGACACAGGCTGGGAGCTGTGCCACAGGGGATGGGGTAGAGCAGGGACGCAGCAAAGGAAGGCAGGAAAAGGAAAGCAAAGAAGGAAAGCAAAGGGGACAGAGCTGCTGCTGGGGACAGAGGCCTGGCACGCAGCTCCTGTGGGGTTGGGGACAGACAGAGGCCTGGCACTCACAGCTCCTGTGGGGTTGGGGACAGACAGAGGCCTGGCACACAGCTCCTGTGGGGTTGGGGACAGACACAGGCCTGGCACTCAGCTCCTGTGGGGTTGGGGACAGACACAGGCCTGGCACACAGCTCCTGTGGGGTTGGGGACCTGGCACACAGCTCCTGTGGGGTTGGGGACAGACACAGGCCTGGCACACAGCTCCTGTGGGGCTGGGGACAGACACAGGCCTGGCATTCAGCTCCTGTGGGGCTGGGGACAGACAGAGGCCTGGCACTCAGCTCCTGTGGGGCTGGGGACAGACAGAGGCCTGACACTCAGCTCCTGTGGGGTCCCATCCCTGTGAAAATGTTGGTTGCTCCTCAGTCCCCCCAGCCAGGCAACTCCAGGGGATGTTCCCATTCCCAGCTTTATCCCATCCCACATGCTCAGGCCATGTGGGAGTCACAGCCCTGCACTGACACCAGCAGTGAAAATCAGCTGCACCACACTCTACAAAGCCAAAAAATTGCTGCTGTGCCGTGTTAATGTGCTGATAAAGGAGCTGGAGTGTTTTAAGACGCACACAGGTGTGGCATTTGGGGACAAGGGTTAGTGGCCTGGTGCTGGGGGGAGGTTGGACTCGTAGAGCTCTTTTCCAGCCCAGGTGATTCCATGGTTCCACCCTCAGCAGTCTCACTGGCTCGGCTCACCCTGCCTCCATGTCCCTCCACCCAAGCAGAGGACAGGGCTGTTGTGCCAAGGCTGGTGTCTGACCCAGCAGGACACGTTTGTGGGAAGTGCTGGGCAGGACCCCAGTGCTGAGGGGAGAGAAAGGCTCTGAAGCCATCCCTGGCAGCCAGGGAGCAGAGCAACACCACTGCAGGCAGCCACAGGAGCAAGAACACATTCCCCACAGGAATCCACAGCTCAATCTGCTCCAGGCTCAGGTCCAAGGGCAGGAGCAGCTCCTCTCTGAGCTGCCCCAACAAGACCAACTCTGGAGCTGGGGTTAAACCACGATGGATGCTGAGATCTGCAGCTCATTCCCAAAGCAGCTCCCTCCCCTGATTTCCACAGCTTGCACAGACACCAGTACCTGTCCCAGGATCTGACAGATGGCCATCAGAGAGTCGGGCTCAGAACCAAGCTCATCGCAATTTGCAGAGCTGCCAACATCCCAGTACCAGAACAAACAGCCTCAGCAGGAGATAAATCAGGACCAAGGCAAGAAGCGCCTCTGCGGCTCCCAAGGGATTTTGGCTGGAGGCTGCTTCACCCCCTGGTCATCTCTGGTCATCTCTGGTCAGCTCTGGCCACCTCTGGTCACCTCTGGCCATCTCTGGTCAGCTCTGGTCAGCTCTGGCCACCTCTGGTCACCTCTGGCCATCTCTGGTCACCTCTGGTCACCTCTAGTCATCTCTGGCCATCTCTGGCCATCTCTGGTCACTCTGGTCACCTCTAGTCATCTCTGGCCATCTCTGATCATCTCTGGTCACCTCTGGCCATCTCTGGCCATCTCTGGTCATCTCTGATCACCTCTGGTCACCCAGAGCATTTCACAAGGCCCAGCCCTGACGTCCCAGGACAGCCTCCCACCTGTCTGTCCCACACCCAAGCAGGACATGGGCACTGAGGTTCCCCTTCCCAAAAGGTCTCAAGCACCTCTGGAGCCCCTCTGTACAGCAGATCCAGCCTTCTCCAGGTGCAGCATCATTCCAGCAACGTGGGGATGAGTGACCCATGCACAGCTCCTGTTTTGAAGTGTAAAAGGCACTCTGAAATTTGCAGGGGAGACCCCAGAACACCCCAAGAGCCATCACCACAGTGCCCTTTCAAAGAGCTGCTGTGCCACCACACAAGGACAGAAATCTCCCGGTCTCCTGTGATGGGATTTGGGAGTGAGTGAAAGCAGCTCTGGATCCTCAACTCTCAGAGCTGCTCTGCTTCTCCTGGCTTCAGTGGGACCAGATTCAAACGCCTCAGCTGAAGCCTGGCTTCAGAATTTGCTGAGGAGAAAATCTGCTCTGCCTTTCATCTGTCTCCTCCATCCCTCCAGCTCAGCGTTCCCCCTCCCAGTCTGGAGTGGGACTAAACCTCTCTCCCCTCTCCACATTAACACGACCGACTTCACAGGAAAAGGCACTTCCAGGGAAAAAAAACATCAGGCCTTTCAAGCAGATATTTGATGGTACCCCAAGGATGAGCAGAGCTGTTCCTCTTTGTCCTCTTTCTGAGGCTGAGCAGCAATGCCAAAGGGAATCCTTGATTTCCCAGGAGGAAACAACCAACTTGCTCCTACTACTGATGAATGTGATTGTACCCAAACACCTCCCTGTGTCCCATCAGAAGGAACAAACCCTCCAAAGCACCAAGAGGTCCTGGGGAGCAGCTCAGGGGTGCAGCACATCATCCCTGCTCCTGCCTGATCCCAGCTCTCTGTGAGCAACGGGCAGCACTTGGTCCCAGGGAGGGAGAAGTAGGGTCAGCTCTGCAGCTCCAGCATCCCACACCAGCCTGGACACACAAAACCCTGCACAACTGGGTAACTGAGCTCTACCCTAAGAGTTATCCCAGCAATCCAGGGTGCAGCTGGGTTTTGGGGCTGGATTTACCCTTTCTGGGGCTGGAGTGCTGAGAGATGGGCAAAGGAGCAGAGAACTCTGAGACCAGGTTGAAGAAGATTTTGTTTTGTCATGGGAAGAAGAGTTTTGTGTTTTCCTGACTCATCTCCCCCTCAGTTTCCCATGGAAAACCTCAACACTTAGCACAGCTCCTGTTCCAAGCCCAGAGGAGCCTTTCTGGCAGCCCAGAGCTGCTGGCAAGGCAGCACTGACACATCTCAGCTCCCCACGCTCGAACCCACCAAAAGCCACCTCAGGGGAGAGCAGGGGAAAAGACTCTGGGGTTTTTTTTCCCCTACTGAAAACCTTTTGGTCACCTTCAGTCACAACCTCACCACGTCCCCAGGAGAGGTGTCCCCACTGACACCATCCAGAGATGAGGGGTTGAAACCCAGGGAGAAGAGCTGGAGGGGGAGAGGTTGGAGCACTCTGCCCCCAGGGAGGGCAGTGCAGCCAGCACGGGGTCACAGACCCCAAAGGGGAATCACAGACCCCAAATGGGAGTCACAGACTCCAAATAGGGGTCACAAACCCCAAATGGGAGTCACAGATCTCAAATGGGAGTCACAGACTCCAAATGGGGGTCACAGACCCCAAATGGGGGTCACAGACCTTAAATGGGGGTCACAGACCCCAAATGGGGGTCACAGACCCCAAAGGGGAATCACAGACCCCAAATGGGAGTCACAGACTCCAAATGGGGGTCACAGACCCCAAATGGGAGTCACAGACCCCAAATGGGAGTCACAGACCCCAAATGGGGGTCACAGACCCCAAACAGGAGTCACAGACCCCAAATGGGAGTCACAGACCTTAAATGGGAGTCACAGACCCCAAACAGGAGTCACAGACCCCAAATGGGAGTCACAGACCTTAAATGGGAGTCACAGACCCCAAATGGGAGTCACAGATCCTAAATGGGAGTCACAGATCCCACACAGGGGTCACAGACCCCAAACGGAGGCCACAGACCCCAGATGGGGGTGACTGGGGAGGAGCACACTGGAGAGGAGAACACAAAATGAGGAATCCAGCATGGAGAGATGTGTTGGATGGAGGTGAAGCAGATGGAGAGGCAGGGAGCTGTGGGTTTGGGGAGCAGAGGACAAGCCAGGCAGGTGGATGGAGATGAACCAGTCTTGGGTCAGCCCAACAAACCTACACTCAACCTCCACGTGTCCTGCTCACAGCTCCAGCCGTTTTACCTTTCTGGATGCCTCCATCTGCTGCACAGGAGAAGTCCCCCGTGGCCAGCAGGAAGCACGTGGAGGATTTCTTGTTCTTGTCCCGGGTGCTGGAGCGCCGCATCGGCCGCTGCTCCTCGTCCACCGGCGACAGCGGCTGCTCCTCGTCCGACAGCACCACGTTGGCCTCCCCGTTCTGCTTGGAGTCTGCAGGGAGGGAGGTGCCACAGAGCCATCAGCAGCTGGCAAATTGTGAGAGTCTGTCCGAATTTTCCCTCATCTGCCCCACGATCGTCATTTGGGGACCGCTGAAGAGAAGACCCCCGGACGCAGACATCTTTTATGAAAAATCCTTTCCTTAGCATTTTTCCTCCTGAGAAGCTGAGAGGCCTCAGGAACAAAATGTAAACAATGGTTATCTGCTGCTGTGGAATGCAACAGGTGCATCTGTGATTGGCCCATGTTGGTTGTTTCTAGTTAATGGCCAATCATAGCCCAGCTGGCTGAGACAGAGAGTCCAAGCCACAAACCTTTGCTGTCATTCCTTCTTATTCTATTCTTAGCTAGCCTTCTGAGGAAATTCTTTCTTCTATTCTTTTAGTACAGTTTTAATGTAATATATATCATAAAATAATAAATCAAGCCTTCTGAAACATGGAGTCAGATCCACATCTCTTCCCTCAACCTGAAACCCCTGTGAACACGGTCACACCCCCTGTCTTCTCTGTAGGAGAAAGTTACACACGCCCCAGGCCCCAGACCTGAGCACAGTGCTAAGTTATTGTTCACAGGTGTGTTTGCTGTATGCTACACTGAGCCCAATGAGAAGAGGGCACCGTGCCCTTTTTGCAACAACAGCCTTGGGAGCTGTCCCACCTCTCGGCCTGGTTGGACTTCTCCTGAGTTCTGGGTGGTCTCCTGCAGAAGACCCTCACCTGTTTTACAACCACCATGATAGACAGACTGAGATGTAAGGAGCCTCTCCATCAAGGACTGAGACATGAAACCCCCATGTGAAAAGGCCTCTCTGCCCCTTCCAAGGACTGAGACATGGAACCCCCATGTGAAAAGGCCCCTCTGCTCCTTCCAAGGACTGGGACTGACACCCCCAGCCCGGGGCAGGTGTGTGGGGGACCAAAGCTGACCAAAGCGAGATGTTTGCCTGCAGGTTGTGACCGCTGGGCCAAGAAGACAATGGCTCTCGGTTACTGCTGAGAGCATGGACTACCTGTTACAGATATTCCTTATTGTATCTGTTTCCCCCACCCACAATTTTCAATAGAATTATCATAATAAAAACCTCTGAGTTAGCAAGAGATTTTGAGATCTCCCCAGCATAACAGGCAGATCTGTGACTGGACTGGACCAAAGGACTTTGTCTCTACGTTTGGTAGCGATACTCCCCTCTCTCTCTCTCTCTCTCTCTCTCTCTCTCTCTTTTCTCTCTCTTTCTCTATCTTTTTCTCTCCCTTAATCCCTCTATTGCATTTTTGTGTGTTCATTCCATAAAGGTGCATTTGTTCTGATTATCACTGCAAACCCCCTGTGCTGTGTCGGTTCTTTTTGCACCCTGAGATCAAATCCACGAACTATCACAAACCCCGTTTGTAAGGACGGATCGTGACACAAACCCACAGCACAAACTGCTCAGGGCGGCCAGGAGGGGCTGGTCAGAGTGTGCAAGAAGCAGAAGAGCAGCCTGGAGGTGGCCCAGAGCAACACCAGCCAATTCAGGTGCTGATTTCACCTGGACACACTCATTTAGAGGAGGACAAACACAGATATGATTCTAAAAAGTCCTGCTGAGGGTTATAAAACCTGCTGGGGATGAAACACCCCTGTCGCAAACATGTTTTATGAAAAATCCTTTCCTCAGGATTTTTCCTCCTGGGAAGCTGAGAGGCCTCAGGAACAAAATGTAAACAATGGTTATCTGCTGCCGTGGAATGCAACAGGTGCATCTGTGATTGGTCTCATGGGGTTGTTTCTAATTAATGGCCAATCACAGTCAGCTGGCTCAGACTCTCTGTCTGAGCCAGAAACCTTTGTTATCATTCTTTCTTTTTCTATTCTTAGCTAGCTTTGTGATGAAATCCTTTCTTCTGTTATTTTAGTATAGTTTTAATGTAATATATATCATAAAATAATAAATCAAGCCTTCTGAAACATGGAGTCAGATCCTCATCTCTTCCCTCATCCTCGGACCCCTGTGAACACGATCACACAGGACAAACACAGATTTGATTCCAAGCAGCTCCAGTCCTGCTGAGGGTTATAAAACCTGCTGGGGATGAAACACCCCAGGTTTTGTGAGATCCACCCACCCTAATTGGAGGGAATTAGCTCTCCAAAATTCACACTGCTGAGGAACGGGCTGCTCGGGGTGGTGGGAAGTGCTAATTTATGTCCCCTGGCTCCCTGGTTCCTTGGCTGAGAGGATGCTGTGCCACGTGAGGGCCTGGCCTGGGCTCCTGGCTCTGACTGCTCCCTGCTGCCAGGGCTCCTGGGGCAGATGGGATTCACAGGCGTGTGGGAAAAGGAGATTTATAAAGGGAAAGAGCTCTTTGGGGCACCTGAAGCTCCCTGTTTCTCTGGCAGGGGAAGCCCCATCACTGTTAAACACCTCAGTGTTGGTGCAGGACACAACCCCACCATGCTGCCTCCTGCTCCAGACACCCCAGAGGCGCCACTGGCAGCAAACCAAGACAAAAGGGGCAGAGCAGCCACCAGGGCCAGCACTGACAGTGGGGCAGGGCTCACACAGACCCCCAAAGGTAACCCAAGGGATGGTGCCCACAGCTGCCCACAGCTGGGGCTGTGCCTTCTGCTGATCCTAAGGAAAGGATCACCAAACCCCCAAACTTCAGCTCAGTGCATGAGACAAAAAAAGAGCAATGTCCAGGGACTGGTTTTGCTCAGGATTTGGAGCAGCAGCACAGGGATTCTGTCTACCAGCAGACGAATGAGGAGATGGGGTCAAGCCCCAGAGAATGTCCATGGATTTATCAATTTTGGTGAGGGTTACCCTGATTTATGGTGGGAGAAAGCAAAGGAAAATCTGTGCCAAGGGCATGACCAGGCTAACATGAGAGGAGAGTGAGCAGCCTTACCTCTGTCACTGTGAGGGAGGGGTGGGTTAGGCAGGGACACCTCTAAAGCCACCACAGTGACTTGATCTGTGCCATCAGGAGGGAAGGATATGGCTTTTGGGAAAGCAGGTGGTCTTTTCCCCCTGCCTGGATGGGAGACTCAACCTGCAGTGCCCTGCTCCACCAGCATGGCCCCCAACACCCTCACACCCTCCACCCAGAGCTGGGACACAGGGGATGGTGCAGGACCAAACAAACTGCCCTGAGAGCTCCTGGATGTCTCCCCCTCCCTCAGCCCCACCTTTGGGGTCTCACCTGACCGTTTCCTCTCAGTCACCCCCTCCTCCACTGCCAGTGGGCAAGTGTCGCTCTGGGTGCTGTTCCGGGGCGAGTTCTCCTCGGATTTGCCGTAGGTGGGTGAGTCCATCGGGGCTGGACGGGGTATATGCTTTTTCTTCTTCTTTGGCAGCTTCTGCTTGGCCATGGCCAAGGAATAATACATCCCAAAGTTATTGACGATGACAGGCACGGGCATGGCGATGGTCAGCACCCCGGCCAGCGCGCACAGGGCGCCCACTACCATCCCCGACCAGGTTTTGGGGTACATATCACCATAGCCCAGGGTGGTCATGGTGACCACGGCCCACCAGAAGCCGATGGGGATGTTCTTAAAGTGAGTGTGGTCGCTCCCGGTGGGGTCGGACGTCTTGGCTCCGATCCGCTCGGCATAGTAGATCATGGTGGCGAAAATCAAGACCCCCAAGGCGAGGAAGATGATGAGGAGCAGGAATTCGTTGGTGCTGGCCCGCAGAGTGTGGCCCAGCACGCGCAGACCCACAAAGTGCCGCGTCAGCTTGAAGATCCGCAGGATGCGCACGGAGCGAACGACCCGCAGGAAACCCAGCACGTCCCGGGCAGCTTTGGAGGACAGGCCACTGAGACCCACCTCCAGGTAGAAGGGCAAGATGGCCACGAAGTCAATGATGTTGAGCAGGTTTTTAATGAAGAGAAGCTTGTCTGGGCAGCAGATGATGCGAACCAGGAACTCAAGGGTGAACCACAGCACGCAGACCCCTTCGATGTAGGTGAGGATGGGCTCCGTCTCCACCTTGTGGGTCAGCAGCACCGTGGTGGTGTTGCCCACCACCAGGGTCTCCGTCACGTTGACATCGATGTTGAAGGCCTCGTGTGTCTCCAGGCAGAAGGTTGTGATGGAGACCAGGATGAAGAAAAGCGAGGCGAAAGCAACCACCTGTGAAAGTCAAAGTTACACGGGCTGTGAGCTGATGTGGGGCAACCTGTTCGGTTTGGAGGAGGTCAAATACTCCAGATGCTGCCACCCACTGCCCCAAGACCAAGGGTGGAGAATGAGGAGGGATTCCTGGACCTCTCCCATGGGTTGACAGCAAACTTCAGTGCCTGGGGCCATCAGTCCAGGACCTTCTCCAAGTGCTCTGATGTGTGCAGGAGAAGGTGTGCTGTGCCTGGAGATGTGCAGTGGTGGGGATGAGGGGGAACTGGGACAGTCTGAGACTGGAGCAATCTTCCAGTGGGAACAGACATGAAAAGGGAATTTTGACAGGACAAATTCAAAGGGCTTTCCTGCACGTTCATCAGAAACCCCTCCAGATGCCAGGTTCACACTGTTCACAGCCATGAGCTTTGGGGTCTGGATGTGTCAGAGACATCATTCACCCCCTCCCTGGGGGTCAGTTGTGGGTGATGTGCCCACAGAACGTCCAGGACCAGGGGAGGAGCAGGCAGAGCTCAGCTTCCTGCTGATGCCTGGACCTGGTGGCACCCAGATGTTCCATTTCTCCGCTCTGCCCAAGCAGGGAGATAGTTGTCCCCTCCATTCACCTCCTCCTCCCTTCTCCTCACCTCAGATGTGAGCAAGAAGGGGCCAGCAGCACACACTGGAAGTCACAGGCTGTGTCACAAAGTTCCACCTTGTGCTCCCATCAATCCTGCTCAGCTCCCTCCCTCCCAGCGAGCCCATTACCTGGAGCATGTTTCCAAAACCGACTCCCCCAAAAAAACCCCAGCTTTGTCACCATGATCTTTTATGAAAAATCCTTTTGCCAGGATCTTTTCTCCTGAGAAGCTGAGAAGCTTCAGCTTCTCCATGTTTTGCTGCTTTGGAATGTGATCTGGAGAATTATTTACCCAGCATGTGAAATTGTTTTTACTTGATGACCAACGACAGCCACCTGTGTCAAGGCTGTGAGCAGCCACAAGATTTTATAATCATTTTTTTTCATTCCTTGCTAGTCTTCTGATGAAATCCTTCCTTTAGTATAGTTATAATATATCATTTTCTTTTAATATAACATATATCATAAAATAATAAATCTGAAACATGGAGTCAAGATTCTCATCTCTTCCCTTGTGCCCGTGAACACCACCACACAGCTTCAGAGCAGGAAAAACTCTTGTTCTACTCCTGCAGCACAAAAGCCCGGTGGTTTCAGCTTCCCCGGAGCAGGTCCTGCTGCAGCCCCTCTGCTGGACGTGACCTTTTGCTGTAAGAGCCACCCAAGCGGCCGCTCCTGGTGGAGCAGCACCGTGAGGCTGCTCCAGGCACAGCTCGGATCCTGGGCCGGAGTGAATCAGCAGCAGAGACAGCCTGAGTCACGCTGGAGGAACACCCGACCCCCGGGTGCCCTGCTGCAGCCCCGAGCCTGCCAGCAGTGTCCTTGGGGCTGTCCCCAAGGGCAGAGCCACATGGGGCCACCACGGACAGCACCAGCCCTGCAGGAGTTTGGTGTGAAGTTTAAATCTGGCATTAAATGATGGAGAAACCTCTGGAAGATGGTTTTCCTGCCCCAGTGAGAGACACCTGCTTGGGATGCAGTGAGATGCTCTCACCCCTCAGTCAGATCCCTCTGGACCACGCATGGTGATTTGGCTCTGAGGGCTGACCTGTCCTGTCCAACAAACAAATCCAACAACATTGGGATCTTAAAGCAAGGCCAGCTTAAGCAGACAAGTGTCTCTACACAGTGGTGGCACAGCCAAAATAATCCGCTTTTCAGCTGAGGGCTGAGTCACGTTCCTGAGCTTCCCTGTATGGGCGATCTTGGGAAAACCTGAAGAGTAAAAATTTAGACTTAAAGCAAAGTAGAAAGGAAAAAAAAATACCCAGGAAGGGAGGGAGACCGTGCAAACACTTGAGTAATGAAGCAGCCCTGCTGCTGGGTGTGAGGTGAGACCTGATTTAGTCCAAGGAGCAAAATCAGCCGTTAAAAATAGAAGTTGGGTTCACAGCCAGTGCCAACCATCGTGTCCCCCCAGAGTGCTGCTCCAGTTCTGTGTCTGACCCAAGATGTCTCACCTCAGCCTCAGTCCCTGCTCCAAACCCAAGTTCTTTTCCAAAATTGCCTTTAAAATAAAATCAAATCTATGGATAAACCCAATACTACCAAGAGACACCAAACAAGTCCTCCAGAACCTGCTGATGTTCTACACAACATGGACCTGCACTCAACAGCTTGCCATAGGTGTCACCAAAAAATCCTGCAGAGGGTCACCAGCCTGAAAGTCCCCATGAAAGTGAGGTCAGGACTCTCCAAGTTGGGCTGCAAAGGGAAAAACCAATGAGGACCTGCACGTAAGGACAGTTTGGACATGGAGGTAAAATCCCAGCCAGGGCAGTTTCCCATGGGGAGGAGAAGTGTAAAGCTCCAGCTGGGACAGCAGATGCACCAGAGACCAAACATTCCCCGAGTGAGGAGCCAGGGACCCCGTGACCATCGATGGTGCACAGAGGAGAGGCTGAAACATGGCAGAGATTTCCAACCACACGCTCACACTGCTGCCAGCTCAGGAGGAGAAGTGCTGGAGGGAGGGAAAGATGGAAATAACGAGGAGCCAACTGAGTCAGGGCCCGAGGGGCTGCTCCATGGAGAGGAGGAGCGATGACCGACCGGAGAAATTCAGCTCTGGAGACTCTTAGTCACAGCTGCCACACAGAGAGGGAGAGTTTACATGGACAGCCTGGGACTGCTGCTTCCCAAGGTTTGGCAGCCTGCTGTCCAGCTGCTCCAGCACGTTCCCTGCAGCCAGCAGCACCCCTGGGGCTCTGGCAAGAAAGGGGGAGACCCCAAAATGGGGTATCAAAGAAATCCCAACCACTGCAAACCTCACCCACCACCAAAGCCAGGGCAGCACCAGGAATGTTGTACCCACACAAATCCTGCAGCATCCTGGTGCTGGATGGGGCTCCAGCCAGGCAATGGGTGCACTCAGGAATTTGGGCTGGTTGCATTGCTCTGTGCCTCAGTTTCCCCTCTTGCCAGAGCAGTTCTCCTAAGCTGTGGTAAAACTACACTGGTATTTTTTCCTGTTGCCTCTGGAAGTTGATCGTTCCCATGGCACTGCTGAGCTGAGCATTTATGTAGAGCAGTGAGAAGGAAGCAGGGAGATCCCAGCACGAACTGGTCCCACTCCAGCCCCAGCTGGGCCTCAATCAGCACCATCTCTGCTCCCTCCAGCACATTCCTCCTGCTAAAGCCTTTCCAGGATCAGCTCAGCACACAGGAAAAGCAGAACCAAATGACACCAGGGGGAAAAAAAGGAGTTGAATTATTGTGCCTGGGTTTATTTTTAATTTTGTTTAATTTTTTATTTGGAGCTTTACACCACTCAGAGCATCTCTCTGAGGTGAAGAGCCCTCAGAGATGGGCAGAGGAGGGGGTACCCTTTTCAAATGGGTTCAGCTCTTGCTGCCCAAGCATTCTCTGCATGTGTGTGTGTTGCTCTAACATTTGCTGCAAAAACACCTCCTTGCCAAACTGACCCCTGCCCCGCGTGCTGCTCGTGGGTGTGAAATGCCTGCAGAATTTCTTACCATTGATGGAGTTCTTTTACACCTCTAAATGCATCCAGAATTCATCTCCATCCCAACTGCCTGCCTGGGTGTGTGTGGCAGATTTATCAGCTGGGCGTGCCAGGGGCTGGGTGGGTACTGGGGGGTCAGGGCAGAGCTTTGGGGATGATCTCCCAGCTTTGAGGAGCTGGGAGAGGAGACACATGCGCAGAGCAGCGCCTAAGCACCGGGCTGGGAGCCTGCAGACACAGTGGGGTTTGGGGGACACGTGCTGGGCACGTTGGTGCCCGTGGGGAGACACAGACAGGGTGCCAAGGGAGGGTGCAAAGGGGTCTGGGTTTGGGGGACACGTCCTGGGCATGTTGGTGCCTGTGGGGAGAGACAGACAGGGTGCCAAGGGAGCGTGGGGGGTCTGGGTTTTGGGGAACATGTCCTGGGCCCATGGGGAGGGACAGCCTGCATGCCCAGGGAGGGTGCAAAGGGGTCTGGGTTTTGGGGGACACATCCTGGGCATGTCAGTGCCCACGGGGAGGGACAGCCTGCTGCCCAGGGAGTGAGGGGGGTCTCTGGTGTGTGAATGAGCTCACGTGTGCGCACACACAGTGCCAGGGCCATGTGTGGGGAGGGGACTGCGGGACCCTGGTGGGGTGTGTGGGGTGTCAGCGGTGCCTGATGGGCTCTGTGTGATGCAGGGGTGGCCCTGGTGGGGACAGCAGGGTGCAGGAGCATGGGGTGTCCTTTGGGGCTGTGGGCCCTGCACGTGAGGAGCATGATGAGGATCCTATCAGTGCAGGACCTGACCCCCAGGCCTGGCCTCCACTCCACACCTGGGCTGCTCATTGTGGGTTTTGGCATGGTGCAGCCCAGCAGGAGGAACCCAAACATCCTATCCTAGAGCATCCTGAAACTCTGCCAGGAGTCAGCCCTGCCAAGGACAATCCCTCATCTCTGTGTGCCCAGGAGGTGCCCAGGGAGTGCTTGAGGGTGCAAAGGGGGCAGGGATTGTGCTTGCCCCCAGTTTCAGCACAGATGTGATGCGTTGGGAGGTGATTGGGAGACAATGGAAGAGGTGCCCTGTAGGATGGGACATGGCTCACGTGCCCCGCTGTAGGAGTGGGACAGTAATGAGAGGACTTCGTGTAACCCACCAGGAAAGCCAGCCTTGCCCTCAGGGATGGGGAGGTGAAGACACAACCCCAGCATGGCCCCATCCATCCCACCTCCCCTCCGGTGTGTTTCAGGAGCTTACCCTTGCCGCCTTGGATGAGTAGGGATCCTCAAAGAGCGCCCACATCTTGGGCTGCCAGTTCCTGCAGCATCCACCCCCTCCGGCCGCCCCTGCCGCCCCTGGGGGCCTGTCATCCATGCCCAGGCGCTGCAGGGCCATCTCCCTACCCCCTTCCTCTTCAGCCTCCTCTCCGGCAGCCCCTCCGCCAGGCTCGGGACTCTCAAAGATGTCCAGGGCCTCCTCGGCGTCGCGGTGCTGCCGGTAGGTCATCCAGCAGCAGGGCTCCACGTCGGTCTCGTCGATGCCCCAGTAGGTGAGCTCCTCCTCGAAGAGGGGCCCGCAGATGTCCGCGGGGCAGTGCAGCTTCCCCGTGCGGTAGTAGTTGAGCACGTAGGAGAAGATGCCGGGGTGCCGGTCGAAGAAGAACTCGTTGCTTTTGCCGTCAAAGTCAAAGTTGCTCTGGGCGTCGGGGTCGGCCAGCCAGGCCAGGCGGGTGCCCGGCAGAGTCCGCAGGGTGCTCTTGTAGGTCTCATGCCGGGTGCCGCCCACATTGATGGTGATCTTGTCCGACTCTTCCCCTTTGCCCATCTCTTCCTTCAGGCATGTTTTGGAGGGTGGTTTGTTCCCAGACTTGCGTCCACGGTAGGAGGAGACACACACCGAGCTGATCATAGATTTCGGTGGATGGGAGATGCCCACAACGTGCACCCTTCCTCCGGGCGAGGAGCTGGGGCTCGGCCAAGGCGGGAGGGGAGGACGGAGACGGGACTGGGGAGGGGAAAAGGGGGGGCTCAGCCTCGGCTCTGGCCTCGGGGGGAGCAAAGCGGAGCCGCGCCGGACACCGCTGGCAGCCGGGGGACAGCAGGGGAGGCTGCAACCTCCACCCCCTCCAAAGCCACCCCCCCCAAAATAAAACCGCCCTAAACCGGGAGCCAGCCCAGCCCCGCCGGGCAGCAACAAGTGCGGGATGGAGGGGCCAGCAGCGGGCGGGGGGGGTGCGGCAGCCGGGGGGGATGCGGGCCCGGCCGGGAGGATGCTGGGGAAGGGCTGGGGGGATGCCGAGCCCGGCCGGGCGCTGTGTCCCCCCCTCTCCCGGTACCTGCAGCGCCCGGCGCGGGGGGGCCCCGCCGCCCGCCCCTCCCGCTCCGGCGGCTCCGCGCTCCCTCCGCCCCCCCGGGCCGGGCTCGGCGAGCAGGCGGCGGCCGCGGGGCTCGGACCCGGTTACCGGCGGAGAGAAGGGGGGATGGATGCGCCCTCTCCGCCTCCCGCTCTCCCTCCCCGGGCGTTCACGCCTGGCCGGGCCGGGGGGGCCCTGTTGCGCCCCGGCGGTGCCTCCCCGCGGGGATCAACGCGAAGGAGGCGGCGGGAGCGGCTGCGGGGCTCGGCGGGGCTTTTATAGCGCTGGGAGCTTGCGGTGGGGTTACGGGAACCGCGGACCCCCCGCCCCAGCGCCCAGCCCCGCAGCGAGCCCGGCGCCCCCCGGCGCTGCCCTCCCTCCCATCCGCACATCCATCCCTCCCTCCCTCCCCTCCATCCCTCCATCCATCCTTCCATCCATCCCTTCATCCCCTCCACCCCCAGCCCAACCCTCCGCCTACCCCCGGGCCCCCCGCACCCCCCGGCACCGGCTCACCTCCCCGCGGGGCCCGACGTGCCGCTGAGGGTCTCGGGGGGTCGGTGTCAGCGAGGAGTGAACCCCGGACACCCCAGCTCCTCTTCGCGCCGGAGGGGAAATGCAGCCCAGAGCTGCCTGCGGATCTGGAGCCAGCTCTTGGCAGAGGCTCCCGCAGATCCCATCCCTCCCTGGCTCGCAATCCCTCGCTCACCGAGAGGTCAGCAGAGACCGACCCCGGGGCCGGTGGGGAGCTGCGAGGCCGCACTCAGCCCTGACCCCCCTTCCCTCCCACCGCCCTCCCCGAGCATCTCTCCGCCCTGTTTCTGCTCCTGCGTGCGAGCTGCCCCTTTCCGCAGCGGCTGCCGGGGCTCGGGGTACCAACCACCCCCAGCCCCCGGGGTCCTTCCCCTAAACCCCCCTCCCTGGGGGGCTCCGAGCCCCCCGGGACGCTGCTGGTGCTGAGTTCCCGGGGCTGGGCAGGGGGTGCGGGGCTGCGGTGCCCCCGGGCCGAGGCTGCCCCCCAGGCGGGGACCTGAGCACTCACCCTGCCAGCAATGTTTACTTCTGCACTGGCACTGCTGCACTGAGGGGTGGGGGATGTTTTGGGATCACAGAAGGGATCCAAGCCCAGCATAGGCCTGGAATTGGGGTGGGGGGCTCACCCGGGAGGGGCAGCGCTTGGTAAGGGGTTTCTTGGTGCAGAGTGAGGGGATATGGATGGGGGGATGCTGCCTCAGCACCCCTCTCTGCACCTCCCTGGGCTGTGCTCTGCATTGTCACCCCACCAGGGCCCCTCCTCACCCCCTGCCCAGGTTTGTCCCCCCTGTTCGTAATGTGCCCCCCAAAATCCAGGGAACATTGAGGGTAGCCGGGGAAAACGCTCCACCCCAAAAAAACCCACGAGGCACGAGAGCCACGCTGCGATCTTACCACCAAGAAAGCCCCAAGAAAGCTCCAAGTGTGACTGCAACTCCGCAGCTCCCAGGGCCGGGTCCTGAGCGGGTGGAGGCTGCCGAGGCTCCACACCCGAACCAGCCCGAGCTGCACCCGCGGGAGAGCCTGGAGCCCGAGGGAAAAGCGTGCTGGAAAGATCGAGCCTTGCATCACCGGCCAGGCATCGCAGCTCGGCTCCTGATCCGGCCAGGAGGGAGGAATGCTGCGACCTGATGCTGATGTTTGATCTGTTTTATCTGCCGACTTTCATCCCGCCAGGAGCAGCTCCGTGCACCCGAGCGCGGCCGTTCCTGGGGTGGGAGGAGGTGGCCAAGCAGACAAATGAGTTGTTTCTGGGGAAGGAAGAGATCTTTTAGCCAGCAACACCCGCCCAAAGCTGTCTGCTCTCTAAATATGCCTTCTGATTTTTAATGGCCATGGGAAAAAAAAAAAAAAAAAAAAAAAAGAAAATGGAGAGAGAGAAGGAAAGAAAATGGAAAGAGCTGGATAAACAAATAAATAAGGGCCTTTTTAGAGCAAGGAGTCACTTTTGCAGGGATGTCCTGCAAGGCTCAAGGCACTGAGATAACATCCAAAGCATGGAATGAAGAGCAGGACCTGGAAGATCTCGGGGAAAAAAAAAAAAAAGGAAAAGAAAATAGAGAGAGAGAAAAGCAGAGAAAGTGGAAAGAGCTGTATAAATAAATAAATAAATAAATAAATAAGGGCCTTTTTGGAACAAGGAGTCACTTCTGCAGGGATGTCCTGCAAGGCTCAAGGCACTGAGATAACATCCAAAGCATGGAATGAAGAGCAGGACCTGGAAGATCTCGGGGGAAAAAAAAAAAAAAAAAAAATAGAGAGAGAGAAGGAGAGAAAATGGAAAGACCTGGATAAATAAATAAATAAGGGCCTTTTTGGAACAAGGAGTCACTTCTGCAGGGATGTCCTGCAGGGCTCAAGGCATCTCAGACAACATCCAAGGGATGGAATGAGGACCAGGACCTGGAAGATCTCGAAAAAAAGAAGAAAAAAAAAAAAAAAAAAAAAAAAAAAAAAAAAAAAAAAAAAAAATAGAGAGAGAGAAAAGCAGAGAAAATGGAAAGAGCTGTATATATAAATAAATAAATAAGGGCCTTTTTGGAGCAAGGAGTCACTTCTGCAGGGATGTCCTGCAGGGCTCAAGGCGCTGAGGTAACATCCAAAGCATGGAATGAAGAGCAGCACCTGGAAGATCTCAGGGAAAAAAAAAAGAAAAAGAAAATAGAGAGAGAGAATGAGAGAAAATGGAAAGACCTGGATAAATAAATAAATAAGGGCCTTTTTGGAGGAGGAAAGAGTCACTTCTGCAGGGATGTCCTGCAAGGCTCAAGGCATGTCAGACAACATCCAAGGGATGGAATGAAGAGCAGGACCTGGAAGATCTCGAGGAGGATCAGCTCTAACCTGGAAGGCCTCGGGTGGGTCCTGAGGACATGGGAAGGGCTCTCTGGGTCACCATGGCCCCTTCTCCTGAGCCAGCCCAGCACCCTGAGCCTGGCCCAAGGTCCTGCACATCAGAGCACAGGGATGCTCAGGGGGCTGAGTGGCCCCACAGAGAGGCTGGGGTCACATTCCTCTGGGACAGGGAGAGCCCTGTGCCACCTCCTGTGCCCTCCCTGGGCAGTGCTGCTCCTCCAGCTGTGGCAGACACTTACCCCAGTCACAGAATTCACAGAACTCACAGAATCACTGGGTTGCAAGAGACCTCAAAGATCATGGAGTCCAACCCAGCCCCAACGCCTCAACTCAACCCTGGCACCCAGTGCCACATCCAGGCTTTGTTAAACACACCCAGGGATGGGGACTTCACCACCTCCCCAGGCAGCCATTCCAGAACTTTATCACCCTTCCTGCAAAAAACTTTTCCCTGATATCCAACCTGTATTTCCCTTGGCACAGCTTGAGGCTGTGTGCTCTGGTTCTGTCAGTGCTGCACCAACATCTCCAGAAGGTGCCCAAAAGACCTTCCCTGCCTCCCCACAGCTGCCCCTGCGTGGGGACAGGTTTGGTTCATGGCCATGGCAGTGTCCCCATGTGTGGTGGCATCCCCAGGGTGGGGATCTCATCTGGGACCCCTCAAGGTCTCTCTCCATGGAAGGACAGAGGTGGAGTGCAGCAGTTTAGGGAGAGACAATCCTGTTTTGGTGTAGAAAGAGCCAAACCAACCTCTGCAGGTCCTTCCAGGCCAGAATCTCGTTAATGAAAGATGTGTTGTCCTCAGGAAGCCCTGGATGCTCCAAACAAGGTCTCTGCCCTCGTGTTTTGGTGGGACAGATCCATCTGTGATCTGTGTGTGGTGGCACCTGTACAGCACTCCCCTCCTCAAGTCTAGAAAGAAATCTTTCTAGACTCTCTGTTAGAGCTGGGTCTTCCCAAAAAAGCTGTCACAAGCCACGGACAAGCTCTGCCTCTGCTCTCTGCCTCTGCCAGGTGAATTTTTCAGCTGCAATTCCTCATTTCAGCAGTGCAGGTTACACTGCCAGAGTTTGCAGCCCCATCCTTCCATGAGCTCAGCCTGGAAGGGGAACTCGCAGATCCCCTGATTCCCGGGCGGGGAGTGCTCCCCGAATTCCCGGCGTGTCCCTTGCTCTGTCACACGGTGCCACCTCTCTCTGTCACACGGTGCCACCCTGCTCTGGCACACAGTGCCACCTCGTGTCCTGCGCTCCGCTGCAGCCCCGGCAGGCAGAACACGGGCGCCGGAGCCCGGCGGGGTCGGGGGAGGATCTGGCTCCATCCTCGGCATGGCTGATGCAATTTCGCTCCATAAAAGCAGCTTGGGGCCGGGAGGGGGCTGGGCTGGAGTGGGGACAGCGCTGGGGATGGTCGGGCTGTGGAATGAGCCGCAGCGGTTCCTGCGGTGCGGCCGTGCCTCAGTTTCCCTGTCTGTAAGCATCAGAGTGTCCTTTTCCTCCCCGAGGTGCCCGGGGATCACAGCAGATGCTGCTGTAGCAGCTCCACCTCGTGTCCGAACCCACCTCGTGCCCGGAGCCTGTTTTGAGATGGGACACCCAAAATCCACCCCCACATCCACGGCAGCATCCTTCACCTCCCAGCAGGCTCTGAAACCTCTCTCCCTCACTGTCACAGGAAGTTCAATATTTATGGGGTTTGAAGTTCAATATTTATGGGGTTTGAAGTTCAATATTTACGGGGTTTTTCAAAATAGAATGTATTTGGCTTAAATTCCACAATTGGGCCCATTTCTGTGTCATTTTTCCAGCCCCCAAGGGCCAGAATCACCCTCTCCAGTTTGTTTCTCTCACCTGTTTTCAGGAAGCCCCTGGCACTGGGATTTCCTGGCCCCTCTCAGCCCCTGGGAGCACAGGATGGGCCGGGTTGGGCTGGTTCAGCACAGCAGTGACACCACACGTGTGTCCCACTGAGCCCTGAGCTGGGATCTCCATCCCTGCTCCCCCAGCCCTGGGCTGTGCTGGGGTCAGAGCTGCCCCCACTGCCCTGGGCATCACTCCTGGGGGATTTGACCCCCAGAGCTGGGTCCTGGATGTCCTCTGGGACAGGGAGAGCCCTGTGCCACCTCCTGTGCCCTCCCTGGGCAGTGCTGCTCCTCCAGCTGTGGCAGACGCTGACCCCAGTCACAGAACTCACAGAACTCACAGAATCACTGGGTTGCAAGAGACCTCAAAGACCATGGAGTCCAACCCAGTCCCAACACCTCAACTCAACCCTGGCACCCAGTGCCACATCCAGGCTTTGTTAAACACCCCCAGGGATGGGGACTTCACCACCTCCCCAGGCAGCCATTCCAGAACTTTATCACCCTTCCTGTAATAAACTTTTCCCTGATATCCAGCCTGTATTTCCCTTGGCACAGCTTGAGGCTGTGTGCTCTGGTTCTGTCAGTGCTGCACCAACATCTCCAGAAGGTGCCCAAAAGACCTTCCCTGCCTCCCCACAGCTGCCCCTGCGTGGGGACAGGTTTGGTGCATGGCCATGGCAGTGTCCCCATGTGTGGTGGCATCCCCAGGGTGGGGATCTCATCTGGATCCACCTCTCCTGATCTCCTCCTTCCTTCCTCATCCTCCCTGAAGCAGCCCTGGAGAAACCAAAGAAGCCACGAGGGGAAGGGGAGGGAGGGGAGGGAGGGAGGGAGGGGAGAGGGAGGGAGGGAGGGAGAGGGAAGGAAGGGAAGGGAAGGGAAGGGAAGGGAAGGGAAGGGAAGGGAAGGAAGGAAGGGAAGGGAAGGAAGGGAAGGGAAGGAAGGGAAGGGAAGGGAAGGGAAGGGAAGGGAGAAGGAAAGGGAAGGAAAGGGGAAGGGAAGGGAAGGGAAGGGAAGGGAAGGGAAGGGAAGGGAAGGGAAGGGAAGGGAGAAGGAAGGGAAGGGAAAGGAAGGGAAGGGAAGGGGAAGGGAAGGGAAGGGAAGGGAAGGGAAGGGAAGGGAAGGGAAGGGAAGGGAAGGGGAAGGGAAGGGAAGGGAAGGGAAGGGGCAGCTCTGCTCCCCTGCTAACCTTAGCTAATTCCCAGCCGCTGGAGTCATCTGGGATTGCTGGAAACCCCAGGTCCTTCTCCAGCACTCAGGAGAAGCCAGCAGCACTGTGAGCAGGGCATTGTGCAGAGGAGCAGAGCAGTCCCAGTGCCCTGGAAAGCCAAGGTGTGCTGGTTGAACTGGCCCAGGAGGGAAAACAACCCCCACAGGCTCCTGAAGCACCCCCAGACAGCTCGGTCTGAGCAAGGCCTTGCAGAGGCTGATGCTGGGTGCAGGAAGGGATGAGGGGAGACAGAAGGACAACAGTGGGACAGACAGGGAAGGACAGACCTCAACACCCGTGGGCCCTTTGCTTTCTGTCTCTGCCACCCTAAAAAGACCCCAAAGCCCAGCCAAGAAAGGAAACAAAGGCACAGAAGAGACTCGGTGAGGAGAGATTTGGTAAGAAGAGACTTTTAATCAGACTCTGATACAGCTCTTACAGGGTTTCTCCCGGCGGCCGAGGAGCCGGGGCGGCCCCGCCCGGCACACGAGGGAACTACTGCGGCTACCGGGGCCAGGGCCGCGCCTCTGGAGCTCTGTGCTTTACCTGTACACGAGGGTTTCGCCAGGGTTGTGCTTGTCCCAGGGGAAGCAGCCGTATCCCGCGTGTCCCCGGGGCTGTGCCGTGTCCCTCCCGGCCACCAAGGCCACCCGGCCCCGCTCCTGCCACGCTCGGGAAGGGTGGGGACCATTGGAAGGCAGTGGGAGCTGCTCCTGGGAGGTGCTGGGGATTAACGTGACCTGTCAGGGTCTGGGCAGGAGCTGAGAGGGGAGGAAGGGGCTGGTTTGGAGGGATTGAGCCGTGGGACACCCTGGGGACCCAGCTCCACAAACCCTCTGCCCTGCACTGGGGTCAAGGTCCCTGCAGCAGAGAGCAGTGCTGGGGCACAGAGCACCCCAAATCCTGCCCCACAGGCTGGGGGCACAGAGCACCCCAAATCCTGCCCCACAGGCTGGGGCACAGAACATCCCAAATCCTGCCCCACATGCTGGGCCACAGAACATCCCAAATCCAGCTCTACAGGCTGGGGCACAGAGCATCCCAAATCCTGCCCCACAGGCTGGGGAGCACAGAGCACCCCAAATCCTGCCCCACAGGCTGGGGAGCACAGAGCACCCCAAATCCTGCCCTACAGGCTGGGGAGCACAGAACACCCCAAATCCTGCCCCACAGGCTGGGGCACAGAACATCCCAAATCCTGCCCCACAGGCTGGGGCACAGAGCACCCCAAATCCAGCCCCACAGGCTGGACCTGCAGCACAATGTTGTCGTTTTTGCAGCCCCCAAGGGCCAGAATTGCCTTTTCTAGTTTGTTTTTCCAGTTTCCAGTTTGTTTCCAGGCTGTGCCCCTCCAGCAACCTCCTCTGTGCCTTCTCCAGGACCCACTGAACACCCTCCCCCAGAAAGGGAGCAGGGTTTGGGCCCCTGCTGCCCTACCCAGCAGCAGGGAGCCCACACTGCTCTGAGCTGCAGGATCTGGGCTGGGAACCCACCCAGGAGCTGATGTGGGGGGACAGGGACACAGGCAGCAGCTCCCCCCTCTTTGTCCCACTGCCTGAAGGAAAAGTGCCTGTGCTCACAACTAGCAGCTATTCCCTGTGCCTCTGTGCAGAAAAAGAGGAAAAGTGATTTCCAGGGCTAAAAGCCCCCGGGGGTCGGCCCAATCCGCAGCCTGGCACCCCAAGGAGGTGTGTGGAGGGAGAACCTGCCCTGGCAAGCAGGAGAAACCCCCAAAAGTGAGCGAGTCCAGGCCAGAAGTGAATCCTAAAGGCAGCCACGCACACGGACACGCACACCCCACGGACAAACACACACGCCCAACACGGAGCTCCTAAAACCTAACACACACACACACACACCCACCCCAAAACCCCGTGTCTAACACCGAGCAAATGCCACGACAAAACACGAGTATTTCCACAGATAAAAGTAAAGGGGGCGTCCCTCCTCCTCCTCCTCTCTGCTGGGTGCCCAGGGTGCCCCAGGCTGGGGGGAGAAGGGGACGTGCACCCGCCACACACAAGAAATAAAAAGGTAAAAATATGCCCTGCTATAGAATGAGAATTGATCTGTACAGCACTGGGAATGAAAATAGGTCATGGGCCACTTTGGAATACGATTTTGTCATTTAACAGCATTTACAGTGACATTTACAGAATAAATATACAATAGAAATAGAGAATCTCTAGGTTATTATTCCATCTCCTCTCTCTGTATATATTTTATATATATATATAATATAGCTTCTTTGTTACCTTCTTATTGACTTTGCCTCTTATTGATGCTGCAAGAAGAGAGGAAAGCGAGCTCCTCCCTGGCTGGTTTGGGAACAGGGGTGGGAGAGAGGGCTGGATCCTTCCCCCAGGGTTCAAGGAGCATCCTGCCATGGGAGCACATGGGGCTGAGTGTTCTGGAGCACATGGGGCTGAGTGTTGTGCCTATGGAGGTGTCCTGCTCCATTAACTCCATGGGAGCTACGGTGGGAATCCGGCCCCCGGGCTCAGGGGTGTCGGGGAGGTGATGCTGGGCAAGGATTTGACTCATCCTCTGTTCTGCTGGTCAGTGAGGATGGATTCCATAAGAAATGGGAGGGAAAATGTTGCCTAATGATGGGGAAATGCCACTGGATTTGGGGTTCTCCCTTCCAGAGATGATGCCATGGGGACATTTCTGTGTCCCTCTTGCATGGGCAGAGGAAGGAGAAAGAGATGGGAGGGGATGAGGAAGGGGGAATTTCTGGAGGAGCGTGGCTGATCCTGACTCACAGATCTTGGAACCATCACTGAGCTGCTTTGGTTCATTCCACTCCTGCATCTTCCCCTCAGAAAAACAGTTAACGAAGGGCTTGAGCTAATTGTCCAGGAAGAGTGTCCAGGTCACCAGCCAAGCCCATGGAGAAGGCTGTGAATGAAGGATCACACCCACAAGAGATGTCACTGTGGGAACCTGCTGGCCCCAGGCATGCTGAAATTAAGTCAGGGGTGTGGTGAATGGACCAGCAGCTTCCTGCCTTCACCTCCAGCCAAAAGGAGAACCAAGGTGAAAGAAAAGCCATTGACAGGAAAGCAGAGGAGAGAAGGGCTCATGAACCAGCACCCACAAACGTGGCCTTCAGAGCAGCCTCAAAGATCTTCAGCACAACCTAAGCCCAGCAGGACCCAGGGTGAGGCACTCCCCCAGCCTTTGGAGGCAACAGAGGGGAGAGAGTGAGTGTGCTGCTTCCATGTCCCCAAGGAAAAGGGGGACAATGCCAGGCTATCCTGACACCCTTGGCAGAAGTGCTTGGTTACAGGTAGGATTCAGGGGAATGACCCTCAGTCCCGGCAGGACTCAGAGCTAGAAGATCTCACCCTTTCCTAAACAGCCCGGGGAGAAACAACATAAGGGTCACATCAGTCAGATCCCCCAAAAACATGGATGGGCACGATAGAGGTGCCTGGACTTCACAAGGGCTCCCCAGGCTGGATCAAGAGCTGCTGGGGACCTGGCACTGGCTCCCAGGAGCTGCTGTGGTCCCCAAGAGCTGGTCACCCCCATCCAAAGGGCTGTGGGGTGTGACAGGAGGCAATGCCAAACCCCAGGCTCGGAGGGGACGCGAGGAGAAATGAGGAGGCACATCCAGAGAGAGCCACTGCCCAGCTCACCTCAGCACAGGGACAGGGAGGGAAGTCAGGGGTGGTTTCCTGAGAGCTAAACCAGGAGTGTGGTAGGACTGGATGTCCCACAGCTCCTCTGCTTGTCCCTCTGGGACATCTAAAGAGAGGAGCGAGAGGAGATGATCACCATGCCAGGGATTTTGGTTCGGCAGAGCATCCCCCACGTCAGGAGTAACTCCAGGAGAGCCCTCCTGACCCCCATCACACCAACCCCATGCAGACCCCACACAGGCTCACACCCCCAAACCACTGTCACTTCAGGGTCCTCCTGCCGCTCAGCACCATCACCCCCGACCCATGGAGCATCCCAGCTACCCCATCCCATGGCTGTGACATCTCCAAAGAACTCCCAGCCACCGTCCCTGTGCTGGTGGCAACAAAAATTCCAGGGATTCACCCTGCCCTGCCTCACACACCCCAACATCACAGCCAGCCCCACACTGCTCCCTGCCAACCCTGGTCAGAATTTGGGGGGTTATCTGGGTGTGTCCACAGCTATAAAAACCTACAGGAGATACAACAACAACGACAATGGTGACAACAAGAGCACCTTCTTGTGCTATGAACATCGATGATTAATTGTGCTCGTTGGAATAAGGCCATGACTCCTCCCGGCTAAAGGACAACAGACAGGGAGGGAAGAGCTCTGGGTGACAGGAGGAAGTGTGATTGGCTTCCCACCTGCTGCCAGGTCCTTGTTCCAACCTTCAGCTGCTTAGAAAAGAGAGATTCTTTGCTTCAGATTTGAGCTGCATGAGAACAACTCTTGGAAAGGTATTGCAGCATCTCTTGCTCCTCTTCCCTTCCCTGGAGGTGAGTCCAGGGGTCCTGCCTTTCCACCGAGGGTTGTCAGAGGAGTCCTGCCCCTCCTGCAATCCCTTCCTCCCGACGTCACCTCAGAAATGGCTGCTTTGCTTAACGATTTTAAGAGGGGGTTTCTTCTTCATCTTAGTCATTAATTCTTCTTCACCCTTAATAATTAATTTTCCCTTTGCCTGGACAGCCAGCATCCACTCGCCAGTGCCCTCCTCTCCCGGGGGGGTGGTGGGCAGGCCACCATCACAGCTCAGACTCGGGGGTGCTGGCCAGCAGGTACCCGCTGCCGTAGCGTCCGTTGGGAGCCGCGCTCATCTCCAGGGGCGAGCTGCTGCCGGGGCCCAGGTAGGAGCGGTGCGTGGGCATGGGCGACGGCGTCTCGCTGGGCACCTTGCTCAGGATGAAGCGGGTCTCGTCGTTGTCTTCCAGGTTGGAGATGTCCTTCATCATCCGACCCTTCTTGTAGGTGACGGAGAGGGCGTTGGAGCCGTCCGACACCAGGTGGAACTGCCGGAGGATGAAGACCAGGGGCAGGGGGAGGGATGCCAGGATGATCAGGGAGATGAGGATGGCCATGGCCCACGTCGGGTAGAACAGGAACTTTTCAGCAGCCTGGAAGAGACAGATATTAATGTCTCGGGGCTGCTGCAGCAGTGATGCCCACCAGGTACAGCATCTCTGAAACACCAGACAGCTCTTGCTGCCTCCTGCCAGACCCAGGGACACCACATGAAGGTGGGCTCAGGTAATTTGGAAGGATTGTTGTGGTGTGATGTCATGGTTTGCCTCAGATACGCCCGGGTTTCTCCCTGAAGATTTCTTCCCCAGGTGTGTCAATCACCTCTCCTTCACACACCCTGACCCCTGCCCAGCACTGTCTGTCAGTCCTGGCAGTTCAATTCCAGAAGGGCATCGAGTGATTGGCAGATTCAAAGGATGCCCTCTACCCCTGGGGGGCATTGGGCCATCCAGGTGTCCTTTGTCCCTTTGTCCCTCCCCTCCTGTCCCTGCTTGGTGGCTCCCTGTCCCTTCCCTGCCCCTCTCCCCGGGGTTCAAAGGAGCAGCAGCCACGGGCTCAGGGAGTTCTGTTGGAGCTGGTGCTGCATTCAGAGGCCTGTGGGCCAGAATAAAGCTCTGGATCCAAACCCTCCATCAGAACCGACTCCTTTCCTTCACCATCCCCTTAAAGCTTCTCTGGCAGAAGTAAACTGAGGAGCAGCCCCTGGTATGGGGGGAAGCTCCATCCCAGCACCACCAGAGCTCCTGCAGGCCTGGACTTGTCTGCAGTTGCCTGCAGCTGAAAACACCACACACCCAGCCAGCAAAAGTGTCTGTGGGGTGAAACACCACACACCAGCCAGCCCAAAGTGTCTGTGGGGTGAAACACCACACACCCAGCCAGCCCAAAGTGTCTGTGGGGTGAAACACCACACACCAGCCAGCCCAAAGTGTCTGTGGGGTGAAACACCACACACCAGCCAGCCCAAAGTGTCTGGGCCCACCACACACCAGCCCAAAGTGTCTGTGGGGTGAAACACCACACACCAGCCAGCCAAAAGTGTTTTTGTGTGAAACACCACACACCCAAGTGTCTGTGGGGTGAAACACCACACACCCAGCCAGCCAAGTCTGTGGGTAAACCACACACCCAGAGCCAAAAGTGTCTGTGGGGTGAAACACCACAGTGACACTGCTTGGTTCAGCAGCAAGGCCAGACAAGCTCAGGCACATCCTGTCCAGCTAGATTGGTAATATTCCAATAAAGGATCCTCACACAGGCACAGTGTGGAGCTGTGGGAGCTAACCAAATTCAACACAACCTTCAGCCCATGGGCAGAGCTGGCTCGAGATATCTGGGCAGCGTGAACAAACCGCTCCCAGGGGATGAGCAGGGTGGGAATGTCACCCAGCAGGAGAGGAAGGAGGAATGAGCAGAGCTGGGATGAACAGAGTGCTCTGCAGCTCTGAGCTGCCCCTGCTGTGCTGGGGTGTCAGAACTCAGCACGTCCCTCTGGGTGTCCAGAGTTGCCGAGGACCCCGCCGGGGGCTCAGAGACCCTGGCACTCAGCCCAGAACACCTGGGGATTTGATTTTGACCCCTGGAGCAAATTACCAGCTTTGTATGAGGACCTGAAAGTCACAGAAGTTTAAACAGTATCATAATAAAATGATCACAGGGTGAAAATGTAGATTTTAGGATTTTTGGTATGGGGGTTGTGGGGACAAGATGGAGGAACTTGGGCGTGTCCAGCCTTCTTCTTCTTCTTCTTCTTGTTCTCCATTTTCTGCTGTAATGCTGGCACTTTGGGATTGGTCTAGAGTAGAAACTCACTGTCTAACATAGGTGATAGGTATTGGGAATTAAGTGTAAATATGTTATATGTAGTTTGTAGTATAAAAAGACAACACCACCTCGGGGGTGGTCAGAGTGCCTGTGGCTGCCCTGCTGAGCAGATCTCGGCAGGGCAGAAAGAAAATTTTATAGATAAGAATGAATAAACAACTTCAAGACCAAAACCTGAAGAGCTCTGACTCGTTCTTCGTACGCACTGGCCAAAACAGAGACATCCTGCACATCTCGGGGCAGCAATTAACAACCCAAAACCTGACACTGGGGAAGGGGTGGGGAAGGGGAGAGGGCTGTGCTCATGTGCTCACCTCCTCTCTGATCCAGGCGCTGTATCCCGGGGGGCTCACTCCCAGCTGGATGATGCTGGCAGTCATGAGCACGGCCATGCAGATGGGGGACACGTACTTCCAGGCGTAGTAGTAGAACTGGTAGGGCCGGAAACCCAGCATTTCTGTCAGCTCCTGCATGAACCTGCCGAGGAAAAACATGGGATCGTGACATCCTGCTGCAGCTTGAATTGCTGCTAGTAAAGTCCAGGGTAAAGAAGCAAAAAAGGCTTTTGCACAATATCCACAGATGTTTAATTCAGCTGCGCAGTGAGATGTTCTCCTCTCAGACACACACTCCCCCAGGGTCCAGCTCTCTCCCCCAGGGGCCTCCCGGCTGACCTTGGTCTCCAGGCAGTATCAAGGTGAGGCCAATCAGGGAAAAGGGAGGGAGAGCCTCACAACACCCGTGTTCAGGCATAGGAACAAGGGAAGGAGCCAATGGGGTGTAACTTAGGAGAAGGCCCTCCAGGGCATCCACAACATCCCCCATCTCTGAGTGAGAAACAACCTCCCAGGACCCTGCTGATGCACAAGGTAGAGCCTGAAGAACCCAGCTGACCATCTCAGCATCCCTCAAGCCTGAAGAACTTGTGGAAAACTCAGGACAAGACCTGAGTGTTATCCAGAGCTGCCTTTGCTCTGGACAACTTCTGTACAAGGAGAACTGTGAGGAACAGCCTCCCCTTCCAGGAGGACCTGGAAACCTCAGAAAAAAAGGGTCATCACAAGTAACAGATCATCGCAACCAAGAGGAGATACCCATGAGAAGGACCCACTCCTGGGGCTGCATTACACCAGGGCAGGGCAGGAGGATCAAAATGAACCAAACTCCTGCCTCTATAACTGCCCTTGGAGCATTTGCTCCTGGAGAAAAACCCATGTGGAAAAGAGATGGAAGGAGTTACACCACAGTTATTCCTTTTGCTGTAGAAACTCCTTACTTCTTGGTGCCGTAAATCCAGGCCACAGCGATGTTCTCCAGGATGACCACCACGGTGAGCGGCAGCGTGGCTGAGTAATCGTCAAACATGGTGACAAAGTAGTTTCCAGAACGCTGCACAAAGATCAGCCCCACCAGGACGGAAAAACACGCCTTAGCAGGCCTCCTGAAAGACCTGCAGCAACCGACTGTGGGGAGAAAACAGGCCTGGTCAGCAGACCCCAGGTCCCTCCCTGCATGGGCATGGTAGCCTCCTGAGGGACACCAAAGACCTCCAGAAGGCATGCACGGGCATGGTCTGCGGGGCCCGGGAGGTCCAGAAGTCCATTCCTCCATGGGCATGGTCAGCAGAGACCCCTGAGGGACACCAGGACCTCCAGAAGGTCCATTCCGTGCATGGGCATGGACAGCAGAGAGCCCTGAGGGACACCAGGACCTCCAAGAGGTCCATTCCCTGCATGGGCATGGTCAGCAGAGACTCGTGAAGGACACCAAGACCTCCAGGTCCATTCCCTGCATGGGCATGGTCAGCAGAGGGCCCTGAGGGACACCAACACCTCCAGAAGGTCCAATCCCTGCATGGGCATGGCCCAGTTCACCCCCCACCATATCCACACTCTTCTGGAGTGACTCCTCAATGGGGACCCCCCACCCCTTCCCAAGGAGGTTGCAGCAGAAGAGGCCTCACCTGTGAACACTTCCTTGCGCACCTTGAAGGTGTCGATGATGGGCGTGGTGATGCCTGACATGGTCCCGATCATGCTCCCCAAGCCCAGGTTGATCAGCATCAAGAAGAACATGACAGACCAGAAGGGCGAGGCTGGGAAGTGGGTCATGGCTTCTGTGAAGGCAATGAAGGCCAGGCCAGTCCCTTGCACCGACTGTTGAGGTGGGGAGAGGACCAAAAGATGAGAAGAAACTTGTCAAGGACACAGACTTTGAGCCTCTCTCAAGTCTCCCTCACCAAACCCTCTTCAAGGAAAGAAAAATCCCAGTATGGTACTGGAGATGGGCTGGTGATGATCCTGCTCGACCTGTACTGGACAGAGCTTATCCCATCCAGGGAGGACCCCTGTGTGCTGGGTAAAACCACAGGGACATGGATTCTCCATCCCTGGAGGGTCTCTAAAAGTTGTTTTTCCAGATCCATGTGCCCAGGATTGACACAGGGAGAGGCAATGGGGAGGGTGACCTGTCGCAGACGTCTTTTATGGAAAATCCTTTCCTTAGGATTTTTCCTCCTGAGAAGCTGAGAGGCCTCAGGATCAAAATGTAAACAATGGTTATCTGCTGCTGTGGAATGCAACAGGTGCGTCTGTGATTGGCCCATGTTGGTTGTTTCTAACTGATGGCCAATCATGGCCCAGCTGGCTTGGACAGAGAGTCCGAGCCACAAACCTTTGTTATCATCCCTTCTTTTTCTATTCTTAGCTAGTCTTCTGATGAAATCCTTTCTTCTATTCTTTTAGTATAGTTTTAATGTAATATATATCATAAAATAATAAATCAGCCTTCTGAAACATGGAGTCAGATCCTCGTCTCTTCCCTCATCCTGGGACCCCTGTGAACACGGTCACAGTGACCTGCTGGTCCCTCCAGGAGTGCCACCAGGTACCTTGTTGAGCTCATCCTCCAGCAGGCAGGCGTCCAGGCCCAGCTCTTTGAAGTGCCCCTCCTTCACCGTCATGATCACCCTGTACATCTCGTTGTAGTCCTTGGCAGTGAGGTGGGAGAAGTTCACATGGGGTGGGATGAGGTCGTGGCTCAGCACATTGGTGTTCAGGTAGCCCAAGATCTTCTCAGCGTTCCTAAGGGAAAGCAGAACCTCTCAGGTGGTGCAGGGCACCTGAGACACGCTGGATTCACACCCCAGCTGCAGATTAGGAGCCCATCTTGGGGCTGGATTTTAGCTTGGAGGAGCTGAGTGTCCAAATCCCTCAGCTACAGAGGTGCATCCCTGTAAATCCAGCCCCTGACCATCAGGAACTTGGGTCCACCAAACCCCAGCATCATCCATCTCCAGACCCACCACGTGTGGCAGCAGCAAAGACCCGCCCACCCCAAACAGAGAAAAAGCAAATCTTACTCCACCACGCATTTCTCGTTCATGATGTTGGCCTTGAAGCCCAGCACAGCAAACACAACCAGCGTGGCCAGCACGGACGTGAAGAAGTTGATGAAGGAGACGAGGGTGGCATCGAAGTGGCAGTTGTTGTCCTGCTTGTTGTAGCTGGAGAAGGCAATGACCCCCCCAAAACCCAGGCCCAGGGCGAAGAAAACCTGCGTGGCTGCTTCACGCCACACCTGGGGGTCCAGCATCTTGTCCAGCTGGGAAGACAGAAGAAGGAGTTAGGTGGCCTGGTGGCCCCACAGACCGTCCCAGAGCTACTTTAAAATGGCTGAGGTGGTTTTGGGGCAGCTGTGGCTGCTTTGGTGGGGTGGTGGAAGGAAATGATCCCTAAGGCCTTTCCCAACCCAAACTTGTCTGTGACTCCATGATCTGCCATGCTCAGGTCTGGCTTTACCCAGCACTCACAGGTCCTTCTCATTGCGAGAATCCATAAAATCAGAGGGTTTGGGAAAGCTGCAAAAGACCTCAGAGACAGCAGAACTGTGATTAGAGCTAAGCAGCAGCCATGAGATTGGTCAGCAGAAAAATTATTTTGAAAGTAGAAAAGCAAGGACAAATAGAACAATGGTTTGTGTATTAACACTTGGCTAGAATAACTCCCTAAGCGGAAGTTTATCTAGAATAACTCCCTAAGCAGAAAAGTTTATCTAGAAAGATATTGGGAAGTTCTAAGCTTAATAATGGAGCTTTGTCCATTGTGTTTGAAGGCTTACAAGCAGGTATTGTATTTGAAATAAGCAAGCATTGTGTTAACGAAAGGTAACTGTGTTTATAGTGGTTGGATAGAACTACTGTCAATATAGAATATATACTATACAGATATAAATACTGTCAGTGTGCTTTTGCTTTGTGTGATTGGTCAAAAAACTTATAAAGTGAGTTGTAACATTGAGTTCTTTGTCTGCTGCCTGGGATGTGAGCTGGTGGCATCTTCCCATTGTCATAACCGTGGAATGAGACTGATGCTGGAAAATAAAACAGCTCAAGGCACATTCCTAACAGTCCCATCCCATTTGTGATTTGTACAGAGACCCCTGGCCAGTGATACTCCTCATTCACACAGAGAGGGAAACTGAGGCATGCAGAGGTCAGGACACGCACCACAAACCATATAAAACAATGATGTACTAGCAAACCAACCAGCGTTACAATTCCCATCTTAAGCACCATGTCCGTCATCCTCCTTCCTATCTCCCCTATAATCCTTACCATTGCCTAAGAAACTTAGGATTACCTAAACCAAAGGCCTTCAAAGCCTTAAACAAGAGTTAAACGCTCTTAGTTTCTGCTAAAGTCTGCAGGCATCCCTGCATCCCCTAAATGCAACTCAGGTGCTTTAATTAAGCTGCCCTGTCTCTCTGTGCAGCTCCCCAGCCCGTGTCCCCCCAGCCCAGGGCACCGCCTCATGCCCAGGGATGGGTCTCCATCCTCCCCTGGCCATCTCCTGCTCCCAGAGCTCCTGAGCACTGATCAAACATCCTGCCTGGGGCTGTTTCAGCTGTGGTCCCCCCCAGCCACATTCCCCCTCTCCCGGGAGCCAGAGCTGCAGCCTGGAGGCCTCCCAGCATCATTCATCCAGGAGCCATAATTAATGTCTTCTAACAGCCTCGCCGGCTGAGCTGATTCATCTACATCTCTGCTTAATTAATTAATTAGCTGCTCAATTAATAAGTGCATACCACCAGCAGAGGTTTTTCTGCCAGCCAGCATCTCTCCATTAAATCTTTGTATTTATACATTCCCTTGGGCACCTCTGTGCCCCCCACCCTGGCATCTGGGTAGCTGAGGATGGTGAGTTTGTGGGGCTTGTGGCTGTCCTGAATTTTGGGAGCCACTCCACACCCTGATGATCTATCAGGATCCCCAAGCTTGGGGCTGGTACTTTGATTTTCGGGGTGGGGAGGAAAATAAGGGGAATAATAAGAGAATAAAATAGGGCATGACCAACCAGGAGGGAAAGTGGAACTTGGAACTCTCACCTTGGGTGTGAACATGTGCATGATCCCATCCACTGCCCCACGCAGCAGCAGCCCCCGCACCAAGAAGCAAACAAGCACCAGGTATGGGAAGAGGGAGCTGAAGTACATCACCTGGAGTGGGAGGGATGAACACACACAGCCTCAATTCCTGCCCCCCGGGCCCAGCCACCCTCCCACCCAGCCCAAGGACAGCTCACAGCAGGGAGAAGGGAGCGTTTCCCTCCCCAGGACGGGGCTGGGTCCCCAGGGATGAACTGTGGGACCCCTCAGGGCAGGATGGTGCAGGTGGCTGGGCAGTGCCCAGGCTGAAAGGGACCTGGGGGCACTGATGGACACACACATGAGCCAGCAGTGTGACCAGGTGGCCAAGGAGGCCAATGGCTGCTGGCCTGGCTCAGGAATGCTGAGCAGGAGCAGTGGCCAGCAGGAGCAGGGCAGTGATTCTTCCCCTGTGCTCAGCACTGCTTGGGCAGCACCTCGAGTGCTGTGTCCAGTTCTGGGTCCCCAATTTAGGAAGGCCATGGAGGGGCTGGAGCGTGTCCAGAGAAGGCAACAAGGCTGGGGAGGGGTCTGGAGCACAAGTCCTGTGAGGAGCGGCTGAGGGAGCTCAGCCTGGAGAAGAGGAGGCTCAGGGGGGACCCCATCCCTCCCTACAGCTCCCTGAGGGTGCAGCCAGGGGGGGTCAGGCTCTGCTCCCAGGACAAGACAAGAGGACACAGCCTCAAGCTGCACCAAGGGGGCTTTAGGCTGGACATTAAGAAGTAGTGACCGGGCATCACAAGGGGCTGCCCAGGGAGCTGCTGGAGTCATCATCCCCGGAGGTGTTTAATGAAAGGCTGGATGTGGCTCTCAGTGCCATGCTCTGGCTGACAGGGTGGTGTTGGCTCACAGGCTGGACCTGATGGCCTCAAAGGCCTTTTCCAACCTAACTCATTCTGTGAAGTGCTGGAGCTCAGGGGGATTCTCCGTGCTGGTGACCGAGGCCTGGATGCACGTGCCAGTTGAACTAAACCTCTTCCCTAAACCCTCTTGTGATCTTATTCTGGATCCCTCCAGAGGTGACCCCAGCTGCGGAGCGGGTGTGACCATCCCAGGGGACACAGAATCCTCTGGAAATGGGACACAGGACAGTGTGCCCAGCCGGTTCCTGCTCCCAGGACAGAGCCCAGCCAGGCTCAGGTGGCCACCAACACCCACCTTCCCCGAGGACTGGATGCCTTTGATCATGGCCAAGCCCACAAGGCTCCAGGCCACCAGCAGACACAGGGTCATCTTCCAGTTGAGCCCCCCACTCTCAGAGATGGAGTTGGAGATGTCCAGGGCCTCCCGGTACCAGAAGTAGGTGGTGGCTGAGCTCCTCTCACATTCTGTCTCCACAACTGCAGGAGAGAGGCAGGAGAGCATGAGGGGAGAGGCATCCACTGTCTCCTGGGCTGGCCAAATGTCAGACACTTGTCACAGACATCTTTTATGGAAAATCCTTTCCTTAGGATTTTTCCTCCTGAGAAGCTGAGAGGCCTCAGGAACAAAATGTAAACAATGGTTATTTGCTGCTATGGAATGCAACAGGTGGATCTGCATTTGACCCATCTTGGTTGTTTCTAATTAATGGCCAATCACAGCCCAGCTGGCTTCGAACAGAGAGTCCAAGCCACAAACCTTTGTTATCATTCTTTCTTTTTCTATTCTTAGCTAGCCTTCTGATGAAATCCTTTCTTCTATTCTTTTAGTACAGTTTTAATGTAATATATATCATAAAATAATAAATCAAGCCTGCTGAAACATGGAGTCAGATCCTCGTCTCTTCCCTCATCCTAAGACCCCTGCGAACACGGTCACAGAGACCTGCTGGAGGCAGCCAGGGAAGGGAGACACCTCTGGAAACCGAGGGGTAGAAATTATGGGGCTCATTCTTAGCAGGGAAAAGAAGAGACAGGACATAAAACTACTGCCGGGTGAAAATGAGATGTTAAATACAGGGAGAGACATTTTCATTTGCTATAAAACCTCTCAGAGTCCCAGGCTGATGCTCAGATGTTATAAAACACCATTAGCTCCATCCATGTCTCAGGCAGGCCGTGGAGCAGCCCCTGCCTGACTCTCACTGCCTCCCTCCATGGTCCAGGGTCAGATCCTGGCCTCAAGCAGCCTGGAAATCCCATCAGTGGGGACTCTGGATTGCCAGAGTGGCATCAAATCCCATTAGTGGGGACTCTGGATTGCCAAAGTGGTATCAAATCCCATCAGTGGGGATTGTGGATTCCCAAAGGGGTGGTTTTTTATATCTTTTTGTTTTTTTTTTTTTTTATAAATTTTTTTTAAATAAATTTTTCACTGGCATCAAATCCCATCAGTGGGGATTCAGGATTCTGGATTCCCAAACTGGTATCAAATGCCATCAGTGGGGACTCTGGATTGCCAAAGTGGCATCAAATCCCATCAGTAGGGACTCTGGATTGCCAAACTGGTATCAAATCCCATCAGTGGGGACTCTGGATGGCCAAACTGGTATCAAATCCAATTCTGATTCCCAAACTGGCATCAAATCCCATCAGTAGGGACTCTGGATTCCCAAAGGCATCAAATCCCATCAATGGGGACTCTGGATTGCCAGAGTGGCATCAAATCCAATTCTGGATTCCCAAACTGGCATCAAATTCCATCAGTAGGGACTCTGGATTCCCAAAGGCATCAAATCCCATCAGTGGGGACTCTGGATTGCCAGAGTGGCATCAAATACCATTCTGGATTGCCAAACTGGCATCAAATTCCATCAGTGGGGACTCTGGATGGCCAAACTGGCATCAAATCCCATCAGTGGGGAGAGAAAGCACCAGAGACACTCATCCAACCCAGGGGGAAGCTCTCCACACGGTCGGGGCAGCTGGGCCAGAGAGGAGCCTCTGCCTGCTGTGGCCCCACGTTCTGCTGGGGCTGGTGCAGTGTCCCACAGGGTCCCAGAGCCCCCCTGCCCCGGTCCCTGCCCCCTCCCAGCCCAGCCCCCCGTGCCTCACCGGCCACCGAGCCGTTCCTCACGATGGGGCACTCGCTCCAGGGCAGGGGGTACTGGAAGGACTTGAAGAAGTAAAAGATGCTCCAGCCAATGATGACGTTGTAATAGAGACCAACAAAAAAACAGACCTGTGGGGAAGGAAGGAGGAGGACACGGCATCAAACCACAGGGCAGTGAAATGTGCCCAGAGCATCTCCGGGGCTGCTGGGATCAGGTGTGGGAGCATTCGCAAACCAGCCCCTGTCACAGACATCTTTTCATGAAAAATCCTTTCCTTGGGATTTTTTCTCCTGAGAAGCTGAGAGCCTCAGGAACAAAATGTAAATAATGGTTATCTGCTGCTGTGGAATGCAACAGGTGCATCTGTGATTGGTCTCATGTAGTTGTTTATAATTAATGGCCAATCACAGTCAGCTGGCTCAGACTCTCTGTCTGAGCCAGAAACCTTTGTTATCATTCCATTCTATTCTTAGCTTAGCTAACCTTCTGATGAAATTCTTTCTTCTATTCTTTTTTAATATAATATATATCATAAAATAATAAATCAAGCCTTCTGAAACATGGAGTCAGATCCTCATCTCTTCCCTCATCCCAAGACCCCTGTGAACACGGTCACAAGCCCCCAGCCATGGGTGGAGCTGCAAAAACACCGCTTGACCTCTGGAACCTCCCCTTGGTGTTATAGGAGCCTCTTTGAGCCAGGTCTCATGAGCTCTTGGAGATCTATAACACACCCAAGATAGCTCAGCTGCCTTTGGAGGCATAAAAATCAGCAGGATGGCTTCTGTTGCAGTGTTGGAAATGAAAAGGTTTAATAAAAGGCAAAATAACAAACAGAGAAAAACCAAGCCAGGTGCAAGAGGTTCATGCTCCTGGTAAAACACCTCACAAAAGCCATCAGTTTCTTTTGTTCTCTTCTTTTTCTAGTAAATTGATTAGGTGGGACCTTTTAACTCCTGTCCAATTTGCTATCCTTAACTTTGAGGTGAAGTCCCCCAGGTCCTATGAGGTCTTTTCACTTGATTGAGGGGAGAAACTTCTGGGCTTCTTTCCTTTTTAAGGGGGCAAAGGATAGGTTTGTCACTCCATCAACAAGGGGCGCATTCCTACACCCTGGGGCTCCTCGAGGTTTGCCTCGTCCTGCAGACCCTGGGGTGGGGCTGGAGGGTCCCCAGGGTGGGGCTGGAGGGTCCCTGGGGCTGAAGGGACCCAGAGTGGCCTTGGAGGGTCCCCAGGGCTGGAGAGTCCCTGAGGTGGGGCTGGAGGGTCCCGAGGTAGGGCTGGAGGGTCCCCAGGACTGGAGGGGCTCAGGGTGGCCCTGGAGGGTCCCTGGGTCTGGAGGGTCCCGTGGTGGCCCTGGAGGGTCCCTGGGGTCGGGCTGTGCTCACCAGGCAGCTGGCGTAGCCAATGCCCCCCAGGCGGGGGCAGATGTAATTCCAGACGCCGATGCTGCCCCGGCGGATGCGCTGCCCCACGGCCAGCTCCAGGAAGAACAGGGGCAGCCCGATGATGATGAGCAGGACCAGGTAAGGGACCAGGTAGGCACCTGGAAGGGGAGAGAAAGGTCATTGCAGATCTCCCTGCTCTGAGGACAGATGGACAAGTAAGGCAGAGCTGGGGCAGGCTCTGCCTGGTCCATCAGTTCATTTGCAAACAGCCCCAAGTTGTACCAGGGGAGGCTGAGATTGGATATTGGGACAAATTTCTTCACGGAAGGATGGTCAGGCACTGGCACAGGCTGTGCAGGGCAGCAGGAGAATCCCCCTCCCTGCAAGGGTTTAAAAACATGTGAGTGTGCCAGCTGGGGACATGGGCTGGTGGTGGCCTTGTGCTGGGCTCATGTTTGGACTCCATGATCTCAGAGAGCTTTTCCAACCTAAACGTTTCCATGGCTTTGTGATCCAGGAATGCAGATCAGAGCTTGGCCAGAGGAGAAGCTGTGGAGAGGAGCAAACACGTGTGGAAGCAAAGGCTGTGGATCATGTGGGATTAACCCCAAGGCCCCCAAGGACTCCCTGAATCCACACAGACAAATCTCCAATGTGTCCTGGATTGCAAGGCAATGTGCATTCCATTTGCCATCTGTTAGAGCTGGGGCAGTGATCTTCTGTTCATTGGGCAGTTTTCCTTTCTCTTCCATAAACCAATCCTCCCTCCAGGAGATCTCTTCTGTTCATGGCCAGTGAGTGTCCCTGCATGGCTGATCAAATTCCATCATCCCATGGGGAGATGTGAGCCCAGAGGGAGGAGCCAAGCATTCCTACCCGGATATAATCTGGAGATCCTGGAACACCAGCACGGCTTCTGCACTGGATTGCCCAGAGGAACAGCAGCTGCCTCTTCCCCTGGATCTCCAGAGGCAGAGACTGCACCTTTCTCCAGGATCCCTGCTCCAGCAGAACCACCCCTGACACTGCAGGAGGGCTGAGCCACAATTCCAATGGGACTGCTGCCAGCACCCTGACCCACAGGGTGTCAGGTTGGGTTCTGACTCTGGCAGTGTTGTTTTGGTTTATTGCATTGTTTATTTAATCTTTTTATTTTCTTTCCTTAATAAAGAACTGTTATTCCTGGTCCCATATTTTTGCCTGAGAGTCCCTTAATCTAAAATTTATAACAGTTTGGAGGGAGGGGGTTTACATTTTCCATTTCAGGGGAGGCTCCTGCCTTGCTTAGCAGACACCTGGCTTTCCAAACCAAGACACCATGTGCAAGGAGCCACCTCCATGAGCTGACCCCTGGGGACACGGCCTCATTCCTGAGCCATCCTGTTCCCCCAGCACAGCCAAGCCCCCTGTCCCAACACATCCCCCTGGACATCCCACATTGCCAGCAGCAGCATCACCGTGCCATGTGCCACCCTGCATGGCCAAGGAGTGGAAACAGCTCAGATTAAAACTCGATTAATGTCTGTCTGAGTGCTGGGGCTGGAGAGGAGCTGGTGGTTCCCGAAGCAGAAGCGATGGCCGTAAGGGATGCGATGACTCACGCTGCAGCTCCTGCCTGAGGAACAGCTCCAGCTCCTGCCAGGAACTCAGGAATGGGCTCAGGAGAATGTGCTGGCTCCTGCAGGGCAGCAGAAGGTCCAAAGACAACCAAAATTCCCGCCTGGATTGGCACTCCAGTGACAGCCACCACTCCCCAGGCCAGGCAGGACCAGGGCAGGGGATGCAGTTCCAAGCAGGGACTCTGCAAAGAGGATCAGCCCCAGCATGGGTGGGGATGGTGAGTTAAAAATGGGGGCAGGCAGAGAAATTGAGTGTGGGAATCCATAAAATCAGAAGGGTTTGGGAAAGCTGCAAAAGGCCTCAGAAACAGCAGAACTGTGATTGGAGCTAAGCAGCAGCCATGAGATTGGTCAGCAGAAAAATTATATGAGAAGTAGAGAGTAAGGACAAATCCAGCAATGATCTGTGTATTAATACTTGTCTAGAATAACTCCCTAAGCTGCAGAAAAGTTTATCTAGCAAGATATTAGAGAGTTCTAAGCTTAATAATGGAGCTCTGTGCTCTGTGTTTGAAGGCTTACAAGCAGGTATTGTATTTGAATAAGCAAACATTGTTTTAACCAAAGGTACGTGTGCTGATAGTGGTGGACAGAACTGCTGTCAATGTAGAATATATACTATACAGATATAAATACTGTCAGTGTGCTTTTGCTCTGTGTGATTGGTCAAAAAACTTTTAAAGTGAATTGCAACATTGAGTTCTTTGTCTGCTGCCTGGGATGTGAGCTGGTGGCATCTTCCCGTTGTCATAACCATGGAATGAGACTGATGCTGGAAAATAAAACAGCTCAAGGCACATTCCTAACAGTCCCATCCCATTTGTGATTTGTACATAGATCTCCAGCTGGCAATATTGAGGTGCAGCAGCCCAGGGTGAGTGGGAGGGTAAAAGGAGAGGCAGAGAGCAGAGCTGGAGCTCAGGGAAAGTCAGGAAGGACCACAAGCATCCCATCTGTGCAACACTCTCCTGGCTATATCAACCTACAGACAGGTGAACGTGAGACAGATTCAGATGCAAATTTGTCCAGCATTGGAGATTCTCTTGCTGTGGTGCCTGGAAAGGTGAGCAGCAGCCCACGGCCGTGCAGCACCAGGGCAGAGCTGCCAGCCCCTGCTGGAGTCCTGGGAATTTGGCTGCAGCCCATCCTGGCAGCAGCACGAAGCTGTTCTCCCCCGCACACACCTGCTGGGGGAGCAGCAGGGAAAGCAGCCGCCGCCTTCACATCCTGGAGCTGCTCAAGCGCCAGGAAAGCTCTGTCTGTCTGTCCATCCCTCCCAAATGTCGGAGCATCGGGGGGTAGGACGGTGGGGACAGACGGAGACGAGAGATCTCTGCAGCCAGGGCTGGGAACTTGGGGTTTATTGCAAAGGGCCTGGGTGCAGGGCCCTGCTGGGAGCTGCCAGCCACAGCTGGAGCAGGACTGAGAGAAGAGAGGGGGAGAGAGGGTGAGAGGGTAAGAGAGTGAAAGGGTAAGAAATTAAAAGGGGTCAGAGAGTGAAAGGCAAGAGCTAAGAGACAAGAGGTAAGAGTAAGAGAGTGAAGTTCCCGTTACAATGCCATAAATCTTCTTCTGTGTTGAATATTCTAATTCTCACTAACCAATCTAGTACAAGATACAAATCCTATAGCATTTCTATACAGCCTATAAGAATCATTACATTACCACACTGTGTTACATTTTAAACCCTAAAAACTCCTCTTTTGGGCCGTTCTGCCAAGCTGGCAGGGTCTGCTCTGACCCTTGGGCCTGTCTGCAAGCAGAGGGTGTTGTTCCATCAAAAGGGGATTACCTTCAGCTGGCCACACCATTGTTTTCCAGTTGTTCAGTAACTGAGGTATCTCAAAGCTTGCTTTCATTTCAATCTCACTTATAATTTCCATATTCTCAAAATCTTGTGCCAGACAATCATATTTATAAGGCTTTCCTGTTTCATCTTCCCCAACACCCAAACCCCTGCACCGCTGCTGGCAGCACCTCACAGCCTGGTGGGAACCCCAGCCAAGAGACATGGCAGGAGGAAAGGGCAGAGAATCGGTGCCTGCCCCATGGGACAGACAGATGATGCAACTTGGGCAAAAGAAAAACCCAGCAGAGCCCAGCAATCGGCTGCTCAAGGCAGTTCCCAGCTCTGTGCCTCAGTTTCCCCATCCATGGAATAGTGGCAATGGTTGGGGCAGCTTGTAAAGATTTTGTTTGAAGTCCTGCTGCAGGAAGATGTTCTGTCACAGCAAGGAGCCCCTAAAAGCAGCTGCTTGTCCCACTCCCTGCCTGGCTCAGTGCCCCTGGATGGACACTCCAGTGACAGCCACCACTCCCCAGGCCAGGCAGGACCAGGGCAGGGGATGCAGCTCCAAGCAGGGACTCTGCAAAGAGGATCAGCCCCAGCATGGGTGGGGATGGTGAGTTAAAAATGGGGGCAGGGGAGAGAAATTGAGTGCGGGAATCCATAAAATCAGAGGGGTTTGGGAAAGCTGCAAAAGGCCTCAGAAACAGCAGAACTGTGATTGGAGCTAAGCAGCAGCCATGAGATTGGTCAGCAGAAAAATTGTGCAAGAAGTAGAAAAGCAAGGACAAATAGAACAATGGTCTGTGTATTAACACTTGGCTAGAATAACTCCCTAAGCTGCAGAAAATATTATCTAGAGAGATATTAGAAAGTTCTAAGCTTAATAATGGAGCTCTGTGCATTGTGTTTGAAGGCTTACAAGCAGGTATTGTATTTGAATCAGCAAGCATTGTTTTAACCAATGGTATGTGTGCTGATAGTGGTGGATAGAACTGCTGTCAATATAGAATATATACTATACACATGTAAATACTGTCAGTGTGCTTTTGCTTTGTGTGATTGGTCAAAAAGCTTTTAAAGTGAATTGCAACATTGAGTTCTTGGTCTGCTGCCTGGGATGTGAGCTGCTGGCATCTTCCCATTGTCATAACCATGGAATGAGACTGATACTGGAAAATCAAACAGCTCAAGGCATGTTCCTAACAGTCCCATCCCATTTGTGATTTGTACATAGATCCCCGACCAGCAATAGGTCTCAGTGAAAAAGGCACAAAAAGGCCTGAAAATCCTCAAGACTCATAATGCTATTCTTATCCTGGGTGGAGATGGCGAGTTAAAAATGGGGGCAGGGAGAGAAATTGCATGTGGGAATCCATAAAATCAGAGGGTTTGGGAAAAGTGCAAAAGGCCTCAGGGACAGCAGAACTGTGATTGGAGCCAAGCAGCAGCCATGAGGTTTGTCAGCAGAAAAATTATGCAAGAAGTAGGAAAGTAAGGACAAATAGGATCCCTGCACAGGGTGGGTCAAACCCATTGCTCATCCCCTCTGCTGCAGCATTGTCAGGGCTCTGCTGCCCCTGTCCCCATCCCCATTCCACATCCCATCGGGCCTTGTGTCCAAAACCACTTCTTTAATGCTCCCCACACACAGACAGCAAGTTCAGCCCTGGGTTTGAGGAATACACCAGGAGGAATCCCAGCCTGGGAATGCCAGTGGCACCTCCCATCACCCAGCACTGCTCAGCTGAGGCCAAAGCCCCCCAGAAAACCAGGACAGCAGAGAGCTCAGCCTAAGCTGAGGATTTTTCACTGGGTGCACTAATTATGGTTAATTAAGGATTGCTGTGGCATGGGGGAAACTGAAGCACAGCTGGGTTAATCCTTGTGGAAAAGGAGGATGCTGGTTCTCCAACCTCTGGCTCTAAATCTGGTTTAAAAATCTAATTTAATGTGGAAATCTGGTTCTAAATATCATTTAATGGGGAAATCTGGTTCTAAATCTCATTTAATGGGGAAAACTTTCTTGGCAATCAGAGGCCAGCTGTGGGCAGCTGTGTGATGAAGCCAACAGGGCTGCACCGACCTCTCCCAGCCCTGAATTTGGGGTGAGCACCCATGAAGAGCTGTGCTGAGCTGAAGCAGGGCTCTGGGAGGTGCTGGGATGCAGGAGCTGGGCACTTCCAGCTCCATCCTGGATGGGGAGGGAAGGGAATGGGGCTGAGCAGCCCTGGGAGGGAGGGGAGTGCTGACTGCACTCCACAATGACTCATCCTGATGTGACACAGGAGATGTTTGAATTATTGAGGGCAGCTGCAGGGCTGGGGCCACGGCGAAGGATGGAACACTGGGAACACAGAGAGGACAGGGGTACTGTCCTGGCTCCCTCCAGCAGGGCTGGGTTTGGATTTATGATGAGGAACCCACCTTCTCATCGGTGTGATGAAGGGTGGTGGGGCTGAGCGCAGCTGGGAGGGACCTGACCCTCTGGGCTGCTCTTGGAAACCCGAGGAGGAGGCTTGGAGTGGGATGGGAGAATGGGCTGGCTGCAAGGAGGGTTTGGGAATGGGATGGGACCACAAAATGTGGCTTCAAGGACCAGGGAAATGGGTCCCTTTTTAGCCCTAATTTCCAAATTAGGCACTAGGGTTAGGGGTCAGAGAACCACACAGCCTACAGCTCTAGAGTGCTGGGGCTGGAAAAAGCACAGCAGAGGGAGCACAGCACTGTGCCAACATTGCTCTGTGCCCATCACTGCTAACCTGGGTCATTCCTGACGCTGGGGACCTCAGCCACGGCCCCGAGCTGCCACTGGGGTTACGGTGAGGGATCAGAGAACCACAAAGCTCTAGGGATACTGGGGCTGATGTCACCTGCAAATAAATATTCCCAACAGGAATAAGGGGAGCAGCCAGAAATCCTGGTTCCCAAGCTGGGATTCACCGTGACTTTGGAGCCTCTTTAGGAAAAGGCCATCCTGGAGATCTCCACGTCTCAGCACAACTTCTGGCAGCCCTTTCCCCCTTCAGAGCCCAAACAACACACTTTAGAGCCCAAACTGTGGTATTCACATGAACAGACAGAGATTTAGCTTTCTCAGAATTTCTCCTGAGAGAAGCAGAGAAAAGAACAATCAAAACAATTCTTATCTCATTTGCTGCTCCTGTGGAATGTTCTGGAAATTGTTTACCTGAGGTGATTGCTTGGTTGGATTTTGGTGATGGTGTTTTGGAGTCATTGATCAATTGGATCCACATGTGTGTGTCAGGACTCTCAGGCAGAGGTTTTTTTAGTTAGTTAGTTATGATAGTTCTTGTTAGTGTAATATTCTGTAATTTAGTTATAGTGTAATAAAGTAATTAATTAGCTTTCTGATATCATGGCGTTCTGCACAGCGGTCTCCTCACCCGTCAGACATCCTAGCACCAATACCAAATAACCCATTCTAGAGCCCAAATCACCCCTGTCCTCTCCTGGATCCACACCCCAACACGCAGCAAGGCAGGGTTGGGTCACACCCCCTTCTCCAAGGGCTGATCCTGTCCTGTTGGAACCCAGGACATTCCTCTGCCTGCCCTGGGTGATTGGAGACCCTGGCAAGGGGCTCAGAGACCTTGGCATGGAGTCAAAGACACCTGTGCCTTGGATTTTAACCCATAGAAACAATTACCAACTTTGTGTGAAGATTCACAAGCCACAAGAGTTTGAGTAGAATGATAGTGAATTTGTCACAGGGTGGAAAAGTAGAATTTTGGGGATTTAGAATGGGGGTTCAAGAGGCAAGATGGAGGAATCTGGGTGTGTCCTGTCTTTCTTCTTCTTCTTGTCCTCCATCTTCTGCTGGGATGGTGACACTTTTGCATTGGTTTAGAGTAGAGACAGACTGTCTAACAAAGGTGATAGGTATTGGAAAATTATTGTAAATAAAGTACAAGTAGTTTTTAGTATAAAAAGTTAACACCACCCCAAGGGCAGGGACTGTGCCACAACCCGACCTGCTGGACAGACCTCAGCAGGTCAGAGACAGAATGGAATAGATGAGAGAAAATAAACAACCCTGAAAAGCAGAGCCAACGAATCTCAACTTTTTCTTCTGTCACGGGGCTGGGAAAAAAGACTCTTTAATCCCTCAGGAGCCATTTCAGCAACACAAATCCCCTGCCCCATGTCTCACCTCCTCCATTCTTCTGGCAGAGGTTATTGTAAATAAAGTACACGTAGTTCTTAGTATAAAGAACTCACACCACCCCAAGGGCAGGGACTGTGCCACAGCCCAACCTGCTGGACAGATCTCAGCAGGTCAGAGAAAGAATGGAATAAATAAGAGAAAATAAACAACCTTGAATACCAGAGCTGAGGAATCTTGACTTCTTCTGTTGCAGGGCTGGGAAAAAAGACCCTTTAACCCCTCAGGAGCCATTTCAGCAACACCAAACCCGAGCCCATCCCTGCCCCATGTCTCACCTCCTCCATTCTTCTGGCAGAGGTAGGGCAAATAAAGGTAAATAAAGTACTTGTAGTTTGCAGTATAAAGAACTAACACCACCCCAAGGGCAGGGACTGTGCCACAACCCAACCTGCTGGACAGATCTCAGCAGGCCAGAGAAAGAATGGAATAGATGAGAAAATAAACAACCCTGAAAAGCAGAGCTGAAGAATCTTGACTTCTTCTTCTGTCACAGGGCTGGGAAAAAAGACCCTTTAACACCTCAGGAGCCATTTCAGCAACACCAAACCCGAGCCCATCCCTCCATGTCCCCTCCTCCATTTTCTGGAGAGGTAGTGAAGGGCCAGACCCCCCCGGAGTAGCCTCCGCGCCAGGATGTACTGCAGCTTGCTGTTCCACGCCGGGCGGTTCTCCGCCTCCAGTGGTTTTTTCCACGCCCCCCGGCCACGTTGAGGACGCTGCGTTTGTAGTCCACGGGCTCCTGGTGGGCCAGCAGGTCGGCCACCGACTCGGTGACATGCTCGCTGCTGTGCTCCCGCTGCGTCACCTTGCTGTTCTTCGGCATCGGGGCGGCCCCGGCGCGGGATCGGGCACGGAGGAGGAGGAGGAGGAGGAAGGTCCCGCAGGGAGCAGCACAGAGTGGGAGCTACAGCTCGGGCCTCACCTCCTCTTCATCAGCAGGACCTGTGTGGGGAAGGGGTCAGTCAGAGTCAGTTGGGTTTGGCTTATCTCCAGTGGGATGGTGGGACCTGCAGCACATGGAGAGATGGATGTCCATCCCCGCAGCACCCAGCGAGAGAAGGGCGTCCATCCCCTGTGATTGGGACCTGCAGCATCAGGAGAGAAGGGTGTCCATCCCTGCAGCACCAGGAGAGAAGGGCGTCCATCCCCTGTGATTTGGGATCTGCAGCACCAGGACAGAGGGTGTCCATCCCTGCAGCACCCAGAGAGAAGGGTGTCCACCCCCCGTGTCTTGGGACATTCACCTGAACCTGGAGGGTCTCCTGCCCCAGGAATGCTGGACCAGGTGCAATGTTCTGGTTGAGAGTTAGAGAGTGCCAGGATGGTTTGGGTGGGAAGGGACCTTGAAGCTCATCCAACCCCACCCCTGCCATGGGCAGGACACCTCCCATAGACCAGGGACACCTTCCACTGCCCCAGGCTGCTCCAAGCCCTGTCCAGCCTGGCCTTGGACGCTTCCAGGTATCCAGGGGCAGCCACAGCTGCTCTCATGCATGGAGAAGAGCCTCCTGTGTCCCAGAGAGAGGAATTTCCCTGGGCTCCAGGGGACAGTGACAGGTGATGACAGGTCACATCCCTGTGACACCTCTCCTCCCCTCTAGCACCTCCAGCCCAGCAGCTGAACCTCACAAGGCCTGACACCAAACCCAGCCTCTGCCCTGCCTGTCCTGCTCCTTCCCCTCCTGACCATCAGCACAGCTCCACGACAGCTTGGAAGCGCTCAGGGGACAGTGACACATGCCCAGGCTATCTCTGCATTCCAGGAAGTTATCAGGAGTGACTGAAAAGCCTTGGAGCCTGATGCTCAATCTCCCCAGGGAGAGATAACAGCTGCAAAAACAGCAGCAGCCAAGGCAAAGCCATCAACCCTGGTCCCTTCACTTCCCCAGCCCTCAGCGTGGGTCAGGAGGGGCAATCCTGCACAGGAGCACCTCAGGAGGTGCTCAGAACCCAGCCCAGCCCTGCAGATTTCCCCCACCCCGCCCCAAAAATCGTGGGTTCATTGTGGAAATCTGCTCCACTGGGCTGGGCACCCCCAAACTGGGAAAGCACCACGTCCTTCCTCTCCATACTGGGAGCACTGGGGGCAGATGGGGCAGCTCCCACCTTGGAGCATGGTGGGGAGAAAACACAGAACTGCCACAATAAATGCCTCAGCTTGGAAAAGGGACCCTCCTGAAGAGTTGCACTCTCCTCTTTCCTGTCCTCTCCATCTCTGCTCCCAGGGACACCAGGGCCATGGTGGTGCCGAGCTCAGAGACCTGACCCACCCCAGCTGGGCAGCAGCGCCTCCTCCTCCTCCCTCCTGGGGGCTTTTCCAGAGCCATTCCCAGCTCTTCTCTCCTGTTATAAGTAAAAAATCTGCCAATTTTTTTTTGTTTTGGAGGGAGAAAGGGTTGCAGAGTGAAACCAGTTTAACCAGTTGCTGCCAAGGTGAAGTTCTGCCTGTTTGTTATTGTAACCACCTGTCGTTTTTGTTAATTGCTGCTTTTGTATCGCTAAGGCCCTGCCTGGGGTTGGTAGTCCTTCTCCCCGGACAGTGAGAGGAGGGGACATTGGGGGGGGGGCATCAGAAGATGCAAAATAACCTCGGGACCAGCATGCCATGGGAAGCCACCCCACCAAACTTACCGAAAAGACCCCAAAACCAACGAGCCAACACAGAATTAAGAGATCAGAGTGATGTCTGGACGTGAGGAACAGAGTGCCGAGCCTGCAGAGATGCTGAGAACCTTTGTTGCCCCTCGCCCTGAGCAAAGACCTCAGCTGGAGCCAAGACCCTGGGACGGCAAAACCCAAAAGTAGAAATGTGGGGCAGATCCCCACTGCCCTCGAGAGGATGGGACCCCCAGCTCTGCCCTTTAAGGGACGAAGCTGCGCATTTCTCCTCCTCAGAATCACCCTGGGAGCGACGCCAGACCCATCGAGCCTCTCAATCTTGAGCTGATCATTTTTAATAAGGGCATTAAAAGGAGGAAAATTCACCTGCCCTGTTTATCTCAGCTGGGCCATGGTGGTGCTCCCAGACCTGACCCAGCAGCACCTGCTCCTCCCACCCTGAGGGCTTTTCCAGAGCCATTCCCAGCTCTTCTCTCCTCTTGGACATTTTTGATCCAGCTCAGCCCACAATCCCATCCTTATTCAGGGCAGTGGGTTCAGCCCAGGCAGCAAAGCCCATCAGCAAAGCAGCGGGAGCAGGAAACCTCCCCCTCAGCCACCCTCACCTCGGTGTTTTCTCACCCCTGTCGGAAGTTCCCCCTTTGCCAGGCCCTGTTCCTATATGAAAAAAAAAAAAATCTATTTTCAACCGTCGGCTGCATCCGTTGCCAGGCAACCATCTCGGCTCCACATCTTTCCTGGATCCGACTCCTCCGGAGAAGCCGCTTGAGTTATTTAGTGCAGGCCAGGCCCAGCGATGTTTAATTTCCTAACGAGGGCTCATTCACAGCAGCCGCTCGCTGCTCAATCGCGGCAATTACCGGCACGTGGCTGCCCGGGGCTGGAGCATCCTCAGCCGGCTGGGGATGGGCACCGAGCACGGCCAGGGCCCCGCCCAGCAGCCGGGCAAGGGCAGGATTCCCATCAGGGCCGGCTCGGGCTCTGTGCGGATCGGTGCAGAGCTGGATAAATCACCCACGGGTTGTTTGCTGCTCCCTGTCTGCTCAGCAGCTCCTTCAGGGCACCAGGAGGACTCGGGCTTGGGGTTAAAATATCTCTTAGGATTCTCTGAAGTATCTCTTTAGGATCTCTAAAGCATCTCTTTAGGCTCTCTAAAATATCTCTTTAGGACCCCTAAAGTTTCTCTTTAGGCTGTCTAAAATATCTCTTTAGGATCTCTAAAATATCTCTTTAGGGCCCCTAAAGTTTCTCTTTGGGACCCCTAAAATATCTCTTTAGGATCTTTAAAGTATCTCTTTAGGACCCCTAAAGTATCTCTTTAGGCTCTCTAAAATATCTCTTTAGGATCCCTAAAGTTTCTCTTTAGGAAACTCTAAAGTAGATTAGGAAGAGAGCCAAGGAGATCCAGGATGTGCTGGCCGAGCCCCCAGAGCACAGTGGCCCACGGTGAGGGCACCCAAACAGCTTTTTTGGGACACCCCATGCGCTGGGAGGTGCCAGGTCCAGGGCAGGTGGTGCTGAGCCAGGCCAGCACCGTGGGGTCAGCACAGACCCCACAGATCCAGAGGGATCTCAGCCTGTTCCTGTCCTTGGTTCAGTTGTTCTGAGCTCTGAGAGGCACCAGGACACAGATCCTGCAGGAGCAGGGTCCTTCCAGCACCCACAAAGCCCCAGAAGCTCTCAGAGCCTTGGAGGACACTCCAGACAGCAACATTCCCAAAGGATTTGGGGGCTCAGCAGGGCTGCTTTAATGGGATGGGCTCTCCAAACATTGGCAGGAGGGTGAAGGACAGGTACAAGCCTTCCTGCCCATGCCCAAGCTAAACTAGAGGGGAAAAATGATCAGAGATCCAGATCCTGACCCTGGCATGGCTCTGGCAGTGCCCCATGGCTGCTTTGGGGGTTCCTGCTGTGTCCCCATGGCTCAGCCCCAGCCTGGGCATGGTGGTGCTGCCTGGCAGAGATGCCAGCTGAAGGAGAGAGGATCATTCCTGATTCCGTGAGCACACCCAGCCTTCACCATCCCCACCCCTGCTGGGAATGGGAGATGAGCCCAGGCAGAGCCTGCACGAAGCCACCAGCCCACACAGCACAGGAGCAGGGCCCAGGGAAAGCCAGGTCAGCAGGGCTCTTCCTCCTCATTTCCCCAGCTTTTTGCACCAGCCCCAAGGGCTGCACCCTCAAACGAAAAAGCACAGCCCAAATCCATCTGAGAGAGGTATTTCTGCGCATTCCTTTGGTAGGAAAAGGGAATTTAATCAAAAAAATCATCTGCCAAAAATAACAACCACCCTGTGAGAAAGACAAGGCAGATCAGCTGATGAGCAGGAGCTTTCCGGGCTGGAGCGAGATAGAAAACCCTTGTCACTGACAGATGGAGATTCAGCTTGTTTGCTTAGTCCCCATGACCTTAATTTTCTTAAATGTGCATTTTTCTCTCTCTTTAGAAGACAGATTAGGGTCTTTCAGAGCCCATGGCTTGCAAGAACCTCACTGGTGCTGCCAGACCAGGGCTGCCTTTGCACCCAGAGCTTTGCCCAGGTAAAACCAGCACTGGTGGCACCCAGCTGGAGAGGGAACGTGGCTTTTGCCACAGCAGGACCTGGAAAGGACCAGTTTGTGCTGGTGTCTCTGCACAGGCATTACAAGGGCAGGGAATAACTCACCTCATCCTCCACCATATCCCCGTGTGTGTCCTTGAATGGGATTCCCACTTCCCTGCTCCCACTGAAACCTTCACATTGAACTCCTCAGACAGCAAACACCATTCCCTGAGCCCTGGGCTGAGCCCTGGGCTCCTGCTGGCACAAAGTGACAGTCCCCATGCATGCCCAGGTGGCACAGGGTGACCCCAAGCACCCCATCCCTTTGGACTGGTGTGGGAACCACCGCAGCAGCAGATCCAAGGCACGTGGGACTGGTTTGCCACGGGACAAACTGGATTTAACCCACCAGGGGAAGGGCAGGGATGGAGAAGCTCCTGCCTTGTCACACCCAGGGGTTTAATCATGCTCAGAGGCTCCCAACAATCCCAAAAGCAGCCATGGGGAAAAGCTGCTATTTGGGCTGCTATTTGAGGTGAGTGAAGACTCCCCACACCCCCAGCCCTGGCAGCGGCATCACCAAGGGTCAGGGGAGGAGGGAAGCTCCTGCCTTGTCACACCCAGGGGTTTAATCCCTGCTCAGAGACTCCCATGGATCCCAAAGCAGTTATGGGGAAAAGCTGCTATTTGGGTGACCCCAGACCCCCAGCCCTGGCAGCAGCATCACCGAGGGCCAGGGGAGGAGGGAGGCTCCAGGCCACGTGTCCTGGCTCTGCCCATCCTTGCTTTCTTGGGAAGGCAGCTGGGGAGCAATACCAGGCTGGAAATGTGTCAGCAAAGCTTTCAGCTGGGCCTGGGAGAGCAGGGGAAGGCAGGGAGGAGATGGGGATTTACAGCAGAACCCAAGGAGAGCAGCAAACGTGCTCTGGGTCCAAATGACGGGGTGCAGTGGGATCTCTCCTCTCCTGTGTCCAAATTCTACATTTATTCCTAATTTGGGTCCAGAAATGAGAAACCGAGGCAGGAAAAGCCACAAGACGAGATTGGGTGAATTAAAAATGAGCATTTCAACCCCTGGGGACTCTGCTGGTCCCTCCCTGCCCCACCATTACCATGTCTCCCCCTTCCGCTTCCACAGAAATCCCCCACAGCTCCTGAAGGAGAGGGAAAAGATGTTCCTGGTGCAGCACCCAGCTCAGCAGGCCTGGGAAGGTCCAGCTCACCCCATCAAGGTCACAGAGCAGGGAGAGGAGGGAGGAGTGGGGACAGAGGAGCCGAGGGATTTCGGGAGGTGGAAATGTACTCTCAGCTTGGGGCTGGGAGAGCTGAGCATCAATTTGCAGCTCCCCATCCTCCCTGACACACAGAGAGCCAGGGAAATACTGCACCCAGGGCAAGGCTGCTGGCTGGGGTGGGGAGCCTGGCCCAGCGAGGAGAAGGGACAGATCCAAGGTCACCAAGGAGCACAGGAGGAGGGAAGGAGCACGGATCCCTCCTGTTCCTCCCTCTGTGCTGCACAGCCCAGAGCCAAGGGAAGGAGACCTGGGTGCTCATCCCACTTTGGCCCAAATCATGAGAAAACCAGCTCCAGGCCCCTTCCTGCTGCTCCCTGAGGTCAGCAGAGCCTCCGTGCTGGGGTGGGCATGGCCCTGGCAGAGCTGGTCCTTTGGGAAGCATCCTGCTCCTCCAAGCCACAGGAAACCAAGGGCAGGGCCCTCCCAGCACATCCAAACTTCTCTTCAAAGCCCCAGGAAGAGATTTCTGCCCAAGGCAGAGTTTTTGCAGCTCTGCCCACCCCTGCCCTGCCCCGAGGACCTTCCCACAGCCTCCACCATACAAACCTCCCTCTTCCACCAGAGAGGCTGCTCCAAGACGCCTCCATCTTAAATTTGCTCCTCCTTGCCTGGCCTGTGGCTCCTCAGGGGAAGGGTTTTACCATCTGGGCTCATTAGGGCTGCTCCCCTTGTCCCCTCATTAAAGTGCGGAAAGGACACGGGTGACTCCGTGCCACCAGGGCTGTCCCCTCCTCACACCCACCCCTGGGGAGGCACAAACTGCAGCTGGGCTCAGTGTCAGAGGGTGACAGAGCACGGGAAGCATCCCAGGGCTGGCTGGGGCTGAAGGCAGCCCGGCCTCTCACATTTCCCCCCGCGGGGCCGGAGCCGCTCCTCGTCCTTCCCGTCCCGCTTTAGCATCGTGACACAGGAGAGCTGATGAATCAGAGCTGCCCCCGCTTCTGTCTTACACCCACCCCGCTGGCTGAGAGCGCCCAGATGTTATAAATATCCCAAATTCCTCTCCAGCAAAGCAGGGCTGGGGCTGCACCAGCTCTGCCCGGCCCAGGCGGGTCTGTCCCACCCCAGAGGGACACGGCTGTGACCCGACAGCCACTCCTGTCCCCAGGAGGTGCCAAGGAACCTCAGGAAGGGTTTTGCTGATGGGTCACGGGAGGAGCAGCCCCGGGCCCAGAAAGGAGAAACTGAGGCAGGAAAACCCACAAGATGAGATTGGTTGAATTAAAAATGAGCATTTCAACCAGGTGGGTCTGTCCCACCCCAGAGGGACACGGCTGGGACCCGACAGCCACTCCTGTCCCCAGGAGGTGCCAAGGAACCTCAGGAAGGGTTTTGCTGATGGGTCACGGGAGGAGCAGCCCCGGCAGTTGGGTCTGTCACGAGGCTGTGAGCCCGTGGGCTCCTTTCCTGTCTCATTCTGTGAGCCCGTGGGTTCATGGGCTCAGGGCTCCTTTCCTGTCTCATTCTGTGAGCCCGTGGGTTCATGGGCTTAGGGCTCCTTTCCTGTCTCATTCTGTGAGCCCGTGGGTTCATGGGCTCAGGGCTCCTTTCCTGTCTCATTCTGTGAGCCCGTGGGTTCATGGGCTCAGGGCTCCTTTCCTGTCTCATTCGGCAGCACGAAAACACTCACAGCTGCAATAACGTACGCCAGAGCAAAGGCAACCATCATATGATCCCTTCAGGGCTGGTTTGATTCACCAGAAGATCGTTTTCCGCTTAGACCTCAGCGATCCATGGTAACTCACCCACTCCAGCCAAAGGTTACTCAACGAGCCCCAAACCGGACGAGATTTACCCTAAAAAGCAACAAACGGCAGCACCCAAAGCCCTCTGTGAGTGCTGCTTTTCCCCGTTGTAATTCATGGAGCTGCTGCTACGTTTGTAAACAAACAAATCCAAAGCCAGCCCGGGATGGGGTAAAAGCAGGGCTGCTCCTCCCAAGGCAATGATTTCACCTGGACGTGGGCAGGTCAGCGTCTGATTTGGGGTGAATCTGATCCTCGTGACTCCAGCTCTGGTGGAACTCCAGATTCCTGCTCTCTGCAAGCCTGAAGTAGCAGTGGAGTCACTCCAGATTTAAACTGAACCCTTTTATCCCTACTGATTTCAGCAGAGCCATCTCCACTCCATCCCAATGGACAGCTCAGACCCACATTTTATTTCCCTCGGAGCAGTCACACCCCCAGCCAGGTTCCTTGACCTAGTCCTGACACCTCTGGAGAAATATTCACAAGGAACTCTCCACCCTGCCAAGAATAGCTCAGCTGCCGCCGTGCTCCAGGTTTCTTTCCTCCCAAGACCAGAAATAGTTACATCAGCTCCTGATGGATTGGAACCTCAGGTGCTTCAGACACAAGGCGTGATCCAGGGAGCAGCATTTCACCTTCTGGGTCCTCTACAAAGAGCTGGGAGCAGATTTCTCAGCTGGTCTGAGCCCCACATTCCCAGAGTGATGGGAATTTGGACCAGCCCAAAAAACACATCTTTGGGTTTATCCAGCGTGCACAGAGGGGACCAAGGGCTCCCCACACCCAATCCTGGGAATTTCACAAAACCAGGACCCCAAACCCCATTTTCTACCTCAAACCCAACCATCCGCACTCAAAGAGCAGCACGAAAATAAAAGAAAGGGCAAACCCCTCCCCACCACCACCACCACTCCAGAGACCAGGACTGAAATATTCATTGCAGCCCAACGCTTTCTCCTCTCCCAATGTTATTGTCAAGGTCAACCTGGAGGCTGCATTGCCACCCATCCTCAGACGGGATGAGCCCCCCAGCAGCAGGAGCCGGGCAGGAGCCCAGAGCCACCCCCGGCGGGGACGCCCCAGCCCCTGGAGTGCCTCCAAATGTCCCCCCAGCCCTGGATGCCACCACCCCGAGGGCCACGCCTGGTGCCCCCAGGCTGGGCTGTCCCCTCCATTAACCTCCCCCCGGCTCTGAGCATCTTTTCCCCGCTGGGGAGGGGGCACCCAGCGCCGGCAGCAGGGCGGGGATGGGGGGAGCATCCTCACCTCGGCGCTGCGGCGGCTCCCCGGGAGGATGAAACCCTCACGATTCCAGGAGAAACTGGCCCGGTCCTGAAGGAAACAGCGCAAAATTCCCGGCAGGAATCACCCAAATTCCCGGCAGAAATCAGCAGGGGAGAGCGAGGAGGATGCAGGGAGCCGGGCCGGCGGGAGCGGCAGCGGCCGGGAAAGGCGGGCAGGGCTCGGGAAGGGCTCGGCGGGGATGCTCCGAGGTACCGGCGGCTCCGCTCCGCTGCCCGTCCCCGCCCGCCCCGCCGCCGCCCCGTGGATGCGCGCTGGGCTCGCCCGGCCCCGCCGGAGGGAGGCAACTCCGAGCGGCTCCCGGGAAATCAGGAGAGAAAGCGGATAGAAAATTAAAAATAAGAGAAATTAAAAAAAAAAAAAAATCAACGCGAAGGGACACGCAGCCCCTGACGCAGGCTTGAGTCACCAGGGCTGCGCGTCAAAGCTGGGGTGCCCGGCCGCCCCCCCTGCAACGAGGGAGGCTCTGGCAGGAGAAAAAAAGTAGCGTCGAGTCCTGGCACAAAGGGGTGGGTCTGGTTTTGCTGTGGGGAAAAGAAAATCCCTGGAAAATGGCCCTAAAATGCGGCCCCGGGAGGAGCTGGCTGCTGATTCCCCTGGGGGAGGGAGGGTCTGGGGGCTTTGGGAGCCCCTTTCCCTGATTTATTGTCAGGGGCTTGTGGGGTGGTTTGCATTGGAAGGGACTTTGATGATCGCCTCGTCCCAGCCCTGCCATGGCAGGGACACCTTCCACTGCCCCAGGTGGCTCCAAACCCCATCCAGCCTGGCCTTGGGCACTGCCAGGGATCCAGGGGCAGCTACAGCTGCTCTGGGCACCCTGTGCCAGGGCCTCCGCACCCTCACAGGGAAGGATTTTTTCCTAAAATCGAATCTAAACCCACTACATTTCATTATTTGGAAGAGGTATTTCATATCTCTTTTATTATTTGGTGTTTCAGAGGATTTTCTTTGGCTGGGAGCACACAGGAGGGAGCAGGAGCAGTGGCCAGGCCCCAAATTCTGCTCCCCCTCACTCAGGTGTGAATCCTTCAGCTGCCCCTTCAGTGTGAGGATGCTCAGTGCTGGTGCTGAGCCCCGGGACCCTCGGGGAGCCCAGAGCCAGCCCTGGGCTCAGAGGACACCACAGCCCTGGGCACAGCAGTTCCCCCTGCCAGGGGAGCCCAGGAGCAGCCCTGACCTGAGCGGGCTGAGCTGGGGGACAGCCAGCTCTGAGATATTGCAGATATTTGCATTTATTATGGAATGGTTTGGCTTGGGAGGGACCTTCAAGCCCTTCTCATTCCACCCCACCATGGGGGACACCTTCCACTGCCCCAGGTTGGTCCCAGCCCTGTCCAGCCTGGCCTTGGGCACCTCCAGGGATCCAGGGGCGGCCACAGCTGCTCTGGGCACCCTGTGCCAGGGCCTGCCCACCCTCACAGGGCAGCATTTTTCTAATATCTGAGCTAAATTCCCCTTCTTTCAGTGCAAACCCATTGCCCTTGTCCTGTCACTCCAATTTATTGGGAGAGTCCCCCTCTGGCTCCCTTGTAGGCCCCTTCAGCTCCTGGAAGTTTGCTCTGAGGTCTCCACCTTTAACCCACCTTTAGTGCAGACAATAAAATCCTTCAGGTGAAAGGACACCACCTCCCTTTCCTTCCCAGCAGGACATGGGATACAGCAGCACATTCCATCTGGACAAAGGCAAAAATGCCTTGCACAAACATTTCTTGAGGGTGAGCAAACCCCAAATCCAACTTTTTAGGCCCAATTTCCCACATCTCCTCAGGCTGCTTGGTGTGGGGAGCACAAACAGCTCTTGGGGGGTGAGCAAACCCCAAATCCAGCTTTTTAGGCCCAATTTCCCACAGCTCCTCAGGCTGCTTGGTGTGGGGAGCAGAGCCCAGGACAGCAGGAGGGCTCAGCCTTTCCCATCCATTCAGTGCTGCCCTCAGAAAACCTCTAATCAGATTATTTATCAGGAAAAGCAGAGGGCTGTTAGGTGGGTTCACTGCAGGGAAAACATGGGAAAAGTTTTCACAGGAGCTCATTTCTGGTTCAATATCTCATGGAAAAGTCTCCTGCTCCTGAAAACACACATTCAGCAATGGAGCCTGGCTGCATTTCCCAACCAGTGTATTTCTGGTGCTGATGATGCTGGTACCAAGAAAAACCCTGATAGGAGGAAAAGCACATTTGGAAGAGACAAACTCCAGAGGATTCAAACCTCCAGCCCCAAGCCACGCTGCCTCAGCTCCTGGATCACAGTGTTTATACACATTCCTGGCCTTTCCAGCCTATTAGGCACAGAAGGATCAATTCTCCCAGGTGCTTGGGAGCTGGGCCAGCAGCCATGGCCATAACTCTGCCTTTTCCCTGGGAGAAACGAGCCACACTCCATTAACTGTGCCTCTCCCAGCCTGGCTCTGGGGAAGGCAGCCCTGGAAAGGGAATGAACCCATCACACTCATGATTTAAAAATCAAAACACACTCCCAGTGCAGCATCCACAATGGCAACATCTCCTCTGATCCAGGGAGTGATGGGTGGTGGATCCAGCCCCTGTCCTGGATTGCCAAGCAAATTGGATTCCATTTGCCATCTGGATGGCAGTTGGCTTCTGTTCAGTGGGCAGTTTTCCTGATCTCTTCTGTTGGAATGTTGGGGGACACGAGACAGATGATGGACTTTGGACTGGTTAACAAAAGAGATTTGATAACAGGATGCCTTGGCAAAAGAAAACGGAACTTTGAAAATTAGGCCTGGATTGCAAGAAGATGAAATCAAACGGGTTTACAGGAAAAAGAAAATCCCATTAAACTCTGCAAGCAGGAGATGTTGTTATATGCATAAGTGTGTGTATGTGATTTTAAATAATAAAAAGTTTGTGTATGTGATTTTAAATAATTTAAAAATAAAATCATAGTCTCCCTGAAGTACTATATAAGTGTTTGTGTCCCACAATAAGATTGGATTCTGATCACCGAGTCAGTCTCCCCGTCTCTCTCCATCACCGACATCTTCCACACCCAATCCTTCCTCAGGGACACATCTGCTGATAACAGGCTATTGAGTGTCCCTGCATGGCTGATCAAATTCCATCATCCCATTGGGAGATGTGAGCCCAGAGGGAGGAGCCAAGCATTCCTACCCGGATATAATCTGGAGATTCTGGAACACCAGCACGGCTTCTGCACTGGATTGCCCAGAGGAACAGCAGCTGCCTCTTCCCCTGGATCTCCAGAAGCAGAGACTGCACCTTTCTCCAGGATCCCTGCTCCAGCAGAACCACCCCTGACACTGCAGGAGGGCTGAGCCACAATTCCAATGGGACTGCTGCCAGCACCCTGAACCACAGGGTGTCAGGTTGGGTTCTGACTCTGGCAGTGTTGTTTTGGTTTACTGCATTGTTTATTTAATCTTTTTATTTTCTTCCTTAATAAAGAACTGTTATTCCTGCTCTCATATTTTTGCCTGAGAGCTCCTTTAATTTAAAATTTGTAGCAATTCAGAGGGGTGGGGAGGGTTTACATTTTCCATTTCAGGGGAGGCTCCTGCCTTCCTTAGCAGATACCTGCCTTTCCAAACTGAGACAGCCTGGGAGAGCTGGGATGTGGTCAGCACCTGCCAGGGGCTGCTCTGGGCTGTGGTCAGTCCTGGTGACCTCTCCAAAGATTTGGCACTTCCTGTGTTTGTGGCACTGCCCTCCCTGTGGGACGTCCCTTGGGTGGTGGGGAAGCAAACAGGGAAGCCAAGGAGGAGATGCCCAGGCTGGGACAGGCAGACATGGACAGGACAGACAGCCAGGACCCCAATGGGGACACACAGGGGATGTGGGAAATGGATTTGTAGAGAATTCTCTACAAAGCTTGACAGAAGGCTCACCTGGTGTGCACCTGTATGCAAACCTTGTGATTAGAAATGTAAACCTTGAGATAAGAAATGCTGGCTTAGAAATGCCATGGAATAGGACAAAGAGATGGAGATAGAAACAAGAAATGGAACCAGAAACAAGAAATTGAACTAGAAACAAGGTCAGAAAAGGGCATAATCAGGGGACAGGGAGGTGAGGCCCTGGCACAGGTGCCCAGAGCAGCTGCGGCTGCCCCTGGATCCCTGGCAGTGCCCAAGGCCAGGCTGGATGGGGCTTGGAGCAGCCTGGGATGGTGGAAGTTGTCCCTGCCATGGCAGGGGGGGCACTGATGGGCTTTAGGGTCTCTTCAACCCAAACCACTCCATGATTCCCTGACTCTGATTTCCAAAGATGGGGATTTTTTTTGCCTCTGTGGGAAGATGGGCCTGAGCTTGGAGGGCTGGGGAAGGGGAGCTGCAGGTCCTGTGGGCTGCAAGTGCCAGCAGCAGCAAACTCTGCACACCCAGATTAACAGCAAGAAGATCAGGCAACCTGATTAGGGGGTCTTAAGCAAAGAGAAATCAAGGATCCTTCTGAAGGAGGGGCTGAAGCAGCCACTGAGCTCCCTGTTCCTGCACATCTCATCAGGGAGCAGGGATAACCCCACTGCAGATGGGCTGACTCAATGGCACCTTAAGGTCTCACAAATCCTCCCCTGTGGATTTAAAATCTCCCTTTGGTTCACCATGCATCACCAAAGTGCTGGTTGGTAAAATGAATGACACCTTAAGGTCTCACAAATCCTCCCCTGTGGATTTAAAATCTCCCTTTGGTTCACCACGCATCACCAAAATGCTGGTTGGTAAACTGAGGCATGGAAATATTCCCAGGTGTATCAGAGCTAAAACCAGATGAGAAAAGCTGGATTTGGGCTCTGCCATGAACATTTCCAGGACCAAAAATTCAGGTTATGGCCCAGGCAGCCCCCAGCAGAGGAGATGCCAGGGGCAGATGCAGGAAGGTTACGGCTGCGTTTGGCTGAGGCTGATTCAGAGAGATTCAGGCTCAGGAAAAAATAAACCAGACCCTCTGCCCGGTACTTTTCCGACACCAGGCTGAGCAGCAGGAACAGTCTGGATTAAAGCAGAGCATGAGTAATGTCTCTCCTGGAAGAGCAGTGCCCCGGAGAGCCGGCGGAGGGCTGATACCACGGTCCAAGGCAGACGCATTTCCATAAACGCTGGAGCAGCAGCCTATAAATAACTGCCTGAATTTACCGCTGCTCTCATGTGACCCTGATCCCCGCATTTCCCGCTGCCATCTGTCACCATGGAAATGGCATCACACGGCCACCAGCCGTTCATTCATGGCGCTGGCCCGGGGGAGGGGGTCCGGCGCGGGGGGCGGGGGGGCTTTTTAAAGGGTTGGAAGTTGTGATTTCGGGAGGAAAAATACAAAGGGGAGGTTCCGAGGGAGCGGGTGAGGATGGAGCAGGCGGAGATGGAGCGGGGCCTCCCGGCAGGGATGCGGCAGAGCCGGCGCTCAAAAACGCGCTGTGGGGAGGGACGGACAGACAGACAGACAAACCGGGATGGACAGAAACCAGGCATGAATGGGCACCTCCAAGGAGCGCAGGGATGAATGAATCCCTCCCCAGGCATTTCGGAGCATCAAGAGGGAGCTGCTTTTCCCGTCTCATCTACCCCAGCCTCATCCTGTGCCTCTGGGAACCCACCTGGGTGCCCCCTCTGCCTTTAGAACCCACCTGGGTGCCCCCTCTGCCTTTAGAACCCACCTGGGTGCCCCTTCTGCCTTTAGAACCCACCCGAGTGCCTCCTCCGAGGGTGAAAGAGCCCCCAAAGGCAGCTTTCTCCCCCAAAACCAACTGGGAACAGGCTGGGGATTAACAGGACAGCGAGTGCAGAGTGCCAGAACGCTCGGAAGATGATTTTCCACCTAAGCTGTCAAGCCGACCTACATTCAAGTGATAATAATTGCAGGGGATAAAGCCCTCTGGTTTCTAAATAGGAATTTGCCTGCAAAGCCAGGGCCTGTCGTGGCTCATTCGGGGCCAGCACTGCAAACAAGGAGGGGAAGGAGCAGACCCGGGGAAGGAGAGCCCAGGCTGACTCAGAGCAGAGGAATTTCTGGCTCTTACGGAGCCGTTTTGCACCCAAGAATCCCAATCCCAGCTCTCTCTGCCAGGATGTTTCTCTCATCCCATGAGGCAAAGAGATGTGTCCAAGAATGGGAGAGGCTGCAGCACGCCTGGGATGCCAAGCAGGGCATTCCCCTTGGGTTTGCCTTCCCCATCACAGAGATGTCCCTTCCTCAGGGACGGCGTGAGCTTGTGACCATCGACCTGGTGGCACTTCCAAGGGTTCCCAAACCTCTTGGGTCGCTCAAGAGTGGGGTGACAGCACCACAGGGCAGCGTGTCCCCAAAAAAGGGGTTGATGGCAGACAGCCCCAGCTGGAAACATCAGGAATCACAGAGAAAATGACCTTGAAAAGCATCATGTCCCTTTTTCAGGGGTTCTAATTAACCCAGCCCGGTGCCCCTCCATGCACTCACCTGTAGGCTGTGTGCCTCCAGCCCTGGAAGGAGCAGGGATCATCTATTTTTGGCCTAAAGATCATGTCAGAAAGACAAAAGGGTGGCTGGGAGGAGGCAGCAAGCCATGTCTGAGCGCAAGAAAACCACACTGCTTCCCTCAGCCCCGGGGGACAGGCATGCAGGGAATCAAGGGGACTCTGCACAATAGAGGGGAAAATAATAAACCCCAGCCCAGGCAGAGGAATGAGAACCATGTCCCACGGCCCCTGGGAAGGGCTCCAAGCAGTGGGACATGCTTTAAAGAGCTGCTGCTCCAGAGTTCTGGTATTCATTTTCTCCACATGCCAAGCTGCCTGGGGTGATATTGTGCAACGGGGCGAGCTCAGGAGCGCCAGGGCTGGGTGGCACCACTCCAGCTCAGCCTGGCACTGCATTTCCAGGAGCTTTTGGTGGCCTGGATGCATTTTTGGAAGGGATTTGGGTGATCTCAGAGAGGTATTTTAATGTTTTTCCCATAACTTGGGTGATGTTGTTCCCCACATCAGATTTCTGGTGCTGCCCCTCGCTGACTGCAGGGCCCATCTGAGGCAGCTCCATCTCCCCGGAGGGTTTCCAGTGGCACAGACCCCAAAATCTCTCTCACAGCTGGACCCAGCCCTCTCTGCCCTGCACAGAGGCCTGAGCTGGGATCTGGGATGGTCTCAGTGCCTGGACCCACTCTGGGGAGCTGCTTGGTCCTTGGACATTTTGTCCTTGGAAATAAAAAATAAAAATAAAAATAAAAATAAAAATAAAAATAAAAATAAAAATAAAAATAAAAATAAAAATAAAAATAAAAATAAAAAAATTAAAATTAAAATTAAAATTAAAATTGAAATTGAAATTAAAATAAAATAAGAATAAAAATAAAAATAAAAATAAAAATAAAAATTAAAATAAGAATGAAAATAAAATAAAAATAAAGATAAAGATAAAAATAAAAATAAAAATAAAAATAAATTAAAAATAAAAATAAAAATAAAAATAAAAATAAAAATAAAAATAAAAATTAAAATAAAAATAATAAAAATAAAAATTAAAAATAAAATTAAAATTAAAATTGAAATTAAAATAAGAATAAAAATAAAAATAAAAATAAAAATTAAAATAAAAATTAAAATAAAATAAGAATAAAAATAAAAACAAAAATAAAATTTAAAATAAAATAAAAGTTAAAATTAAAATTAAAATTAAAATTAAATTTAAACCCTTTCAAAGGCTGCTCAGCCTCAGATCTCCTTGCACAGGCACTGCTGACCGTGCTGCTCGTTCCTGGAGGAGCAAAGAGAGATCTCAGCCTGACTCGGGGCCAGTTTCTCTGGGTGGGGCTGGTTATGAGATGTCAGCAGAGAACAAAAAGAAGGATCCTGAAAGCGACACGTGTCTTGTAGGTGATCACACCACGAGATGGGAAAGCAGATGAGAACTGGCTAAAAATATAATAGCAATACTTTATAAATAATGCTTATCATAAAAATCAATACATTCACATTATACAATCAATGCATCAGCAGTAAGTGTTTGAGGAAGTTAAGAGAACATTTTTTTAAACATTTTTTAAACATTCCTTTTACATTTTCTCATGTTACATTTTTAAAACATTCATGTATCAAGGAAACAGAGCAAAAATTTTTAAAACAATTTGATATTAACCCCAAGGCCTGAAGGGAGGGCACAGGCCTGCAGGGAGGGAGTTTGCAATGGTTTTGTCTGATGCTGCCCAAACCAGCCCTTGGCTTGCTCCTGCAGTGCTCACCCTGACTGTGCAGACTGCCTGGTGGGCTCTGCAGGGCTCCAAGTGCCAAAACCAGAGGATTTTCACCCCAGCCTGCACCTTCTGTGTGGCAAAAGCATGGCCCGGGCTCCTGAGCCAGCCCTTCCAAGCTGCTCATCATCCCTGTCCCTCTGGGGAGGTGACCCTCAGCAACTTGGCACCCAGCAGCGTTTTCTACCCAGCTAATGAGAAGCAGCCAGACACCATCCAGCCAGTCCCCACCAGTAGCTGCTTCCAACAGAAGTCACCCAAAAATCGCCTCGGGGCCGTGCAGCCACAGCCCCGGCTGTGGGAGCAGATGGGAACCAGGCGGCCACCTGCTGTCCCCAACCCTCTGCTGTCCCCATCCCTCCCTGCTGTCCCCAACCCTCTGCTGTCCCCAGCCCTCCCTGCTGTCCCCAACCCTCTGCTGTCCCCAGCCCTCCCTGCTGTCCCCAACCCTCTGCTGTCCCCAACCCTCTGCTGTCCCCATCCCTCCCTGCAGTCCCCAGCTGTAAGAGCCTGAATGGGAGATGTGGGGCTCCAGGCAGCTCTCCAAAATGCAGTTTATTCCATCCAAGAGGTTACAGCAGCCCAGGGTGGTGGGTGACAGAGCTGTGCTACAGCTGTCAGCTCCAGCTGCAGGCAGGCCTGGAGACCCCTTGGTTTTGGTTACAATGCATGATATACTTTTCTTTTGGTTACAATGCATTATAAACTTTTCTTTTGGTTACATTGCATTATTTACTTTGCTGAGGTCTTAATGCAGTAGAACCAATCTATACCTTAACCTTTATCTATAGCCTATCATAACTATTATAATTACCTTATTTGTTGGGGAAGATGAAACAGGAAAACCTTATAAATATGATTGTCTGGCAAAAGATTTTGAGAATATGGAAACTATAAGTGAGATTGAAATGAAAGCAAGCTCTGAGATACCTCAGTTACTGAACAACTGGAAAACAATGGTGTGGCTGGCTGAAGGTGATCCCCTTTTGATGGAACATCACCCTCTGCTTGCAGACAGGCCCAAGGGTCAGAGCAGACCCTACAGCTTGGCAGAAGGGCCCAAAGAGGAGTTTTTAGGGTTTAAAAATGTTACTATTCTCCAATCACTCAATGTTAGTACATTACAGTTTAAGCTAGAAGTTGTTTTTCTGTTTTCTTGCAGTGGAAAATTCTGAGACCTTTTTCTACTTTCAACATTTGCTGACTTGTTTGCCTGTGCTATCTTTCTGCTTGGTAAAAGTATCTCTTTGTCTGAGGTGGGTTTATCTTTTTCTCTAAGCCATACAAACCCCTTCTAACTAGCACACCCTTTGCCTCCTTGGTTATCCGGTAAGATTGGCTCAGCAATTTTTTTCTTCTCTATCAAAACTTGCTTCCATCTCTATTCCTTCTTCAGACTCTACATTTAAAAATCTCTGCCAAGCACACAGATCTCTGAGACTTTCTTGTCAAACTTTCATCCTTCCCAACACCCAGCCCTCCCTGCTGTCCCCAGGCTGGCAGAGCAGCTCCCTGGTCATGGTCAGAAACACAGAATCACAGAATTATTCTATGCAGGTGCTTTTATTGAAGAGCTCTGGGTGTCAGGGGTACAGACCCAAATCTGATTTCGCTACGGGTTCAGGATGAACACATATTTATACCCTTATCATTATATAACTCTCAGGTTTCTGTGGTTGAAATGGCTCCTGAGGTATTAGAAAGTCTTTTTCTCCCAGCCCTGCAACAGAAGAAGAAGCCGAAATTCATCAGTTCTGCTTTTCAGGGTTGTTTATTCTCTCTCATCTATTCCATTCTTTCTCTGACCTGCTGAGATCTGTCCAGCAGGTCGGGTTGTGGCACAGTCCCTGCCCTTGGGGTGGTGTTGGCTTTTTACACTACAAACTACGTGTACTTTATTTACAATAATTTTCCAATACCTATCACCTTTGTTAGACAGTCTGTCTCTGCTCTAAACCAATCCAGAAGTGTCACCATCCCAGCAGAAGATGGAGAAGAAGAAGAAGGACAGGACACGCCCAGATTCCTCCATCTTGCCTCTTGAACCCCCATTCTAAATCCCCAAAATTCTACTTTTCCACCCTGTGACAAATTCACTATCATTCTACTCAAACTCTTGTGGCTTGTGAATCTTCACACAAAGTTGGTAATTGTTTCCATGGGTTAAAATCCAAGGCACAGGTGTCTGTGACTCCGTGCCAAGGTCTCTGAGCCCCTTGCCAGGGTCTTGAGTCATCCAGGGCAGCCAGAGGAATATCCTGGGTTCTGACATATAACTACATATTAATTATTAAACTTATATTGTTCTATTGTATACACCGATTCCATCCGAGCATGGATTTTTGTAACTTCTATCAAAACCCACCAAACATCATTCCTCACGGTTCTTGTTAGGATTAAACAATAATTATATCCAATTACCAAACGATCATCACATTTAAAATTCATATCATTTATCATATAACAACCATATCTTTTATCACAGCCATTAAATGATTACACAGGTGCAGTTTCACATGATCCAGTAAAGCCTAACATTCCCCCAGGGTCCTACCAGGCCCAACCTTTCTTTCCAACTCCCCTGAATATCCCATGATTTTAGAAACATTTTATGCCTGTGCCATCAATGGCAAGGGCTGGCAAGCAGCTCCAGCAGGAGCACAGATCCCCAGGCTCCCCTGGGACTCGTGCTCAGAGCTCCTGTTTCACCAGCTGCCATGTGATTTTGCCCTGGGTATATTTTAAGCGCTGTGTTTGACGTCACACCTTCTTCCCCAGGATGCTGCTCTCTATAAGTTTCCAGGCAAAACCGTTCCCAAATCTCCTTTTCAGCTTCTCCCCAGCAGGCAGGGAGCCACCGTGGCCTGGATCTCCCCTTTTCCCTGCAGCATTGGCTCCCCACAGCCAGGTCACCCCCTGGCAGCTGAGCAGAGCTGAGGGGCAGGGAGGGGTTAATGATCCCTTTGGGAGAACAGGGAAAAGGTGGAAAAGCAGGCTGTGAGATGGCCAGCTCAGCCAGCAACCAGCCTGGGGCAGGATGGCTCCATCAGCCCCACAGCGTGGGTGTGGGGAGCCAATGCTTCAGGGATGGGTCCACACAGGGTGGTGGGTTCAGCCTGCCTCCCTTCTCTTTTAGAGCTTGGCACATATGAAAAATCCTTCCTGTGTCCCAACAGATGACCTCAAAAAACCCCATCAAGCCAGACCCTGTCCCATCCTCCCCACCCCAGCTGCACTCCTGGATCTCATGAAGTGCTGCATCCTGCCCCAAACCAGCACCAAGCCTCCAAATTCCTCCTGTCCCAGGCTGGAGCCCCTCCAGCCACCTGAGGCAGAGGACCTGGGCAGGGATAGAGCAGCATGGACGCTGTGCTGGCTCTGGTGGCTGGGCAGGGCTTTGGCAGTGCTGCAGCACACCACAAACTGAGCTTGGAGCTCCCACAGCCCATCCCTGAAACCCCCCAGAGACCCTCACCCGAGCCTCCCAGCCCCTCTGACCCAACAGTTTGGGCTGGGCCATTGCTGATGCAGAGCAGAGGGGCAATGATCCAGCCTGTTCTCCCTCCTGCTGGGAATTCTCACCTGTGGCTGTGTCTCAGCACATCCCACTGGATCCCAGTGCCAGCACCAGGCACACAAATGCTCTTTGTTCTCCCCTGCATGTCCCCAAAGCCAGGAGGTGCTGTAGGAACACCCACATGGCACAAAGCCACCCTTCAGTGCCCTGAGAGCACCCCTGGTCTGAAACAAACCCAAAACACCTGGCCAAGGGACTCTTTCCTTCCCCTGAACAGGCACAGCCCAGGTTTCTCATTGGGGATCACCCAGCCAGGTTCCTCTTTTAGGATCACCCAGCCAGGTGTTTCTGTTGGAATCACCCAGCCAGGTTTCTCTGCTGGGATCACCCAGCCAGGTTTCTCTTTTAGGATCACCCAGCCAGGTGTTTCTGTTGGGATCACCCAGCCAGGTGTTTCTGTTGGAATCACCCAGCCAGGTTTCTCTGCTGGGATCACCCAGCCAGGTTTCTCTTTTAGGATCACCCAGCCAGGTGTTTCTGTTGGAATCACCCAGCCAGGTTTCTCTGCTGGGATCACCCAGCCAGGTTTCTCTTTTAGGATCACCCAGCCAGGTGTTTCTGTTGGAATCACCCAGCCAGGTGTTTCTGTTGGGATCACCCAGCCAGGTTTCTCTTTTAGGATCACCCAGCCAGGTTTCTCTGTTGGGATCACCCAGCCAGGTTTCTCTGCTGGGATCACCCAGCCAGGTGTTTCTCTTTTGGATTCACCCAGCCAGGTTTCTCTGCTGGGATCACCCAGCCAGGTTTCTCTTTTAGGATCACCCAGCCAGGTGTTTCCACAGCTGTCCTATACCAGAATATCTCAGTCTGTGATCCAGCCCCCACTCGAGCTGCACAGGCACAGGAGGGCTCTGGACAAGGAGAGGTCACTGGGAGGACTAAAGCAGCTGATAAAAAAAATAAAATTTTAAAAATCCCATCGCAGCAACTCGGCTGGAAACGATCATCCACGCGAAGACAGGCGGCTTGGGATGAGCTGCCCTGCCCTCCCCTCCCTCCTTGGTGCTCCTCAACGATCTTTAAAGACAGAAGAAGCCTCGAGGAGTGTGGAACGCTGCTGGAGAGAGGAGCCTGGATGCCGTCCCTGCTCCCATCCAGCGGGGCGAGCCAGGCTCCCAGCAGGGCTGGCAGCAGCCAGGGCACCTCCGCTCGTCAGCCCCGGGCTGGCTCTGCCCTCCCGGGCTGCACACAGCCCCAGCCCGCCTGCAACAGGGCCGGGGGAGGGAATCGGGCTGGGGAGGGCTTTGAGGAGCGATCCTGCCCCAGCAGCAGCTCCTGGGGTGAGCTCTGAGTGTCACCAGGGGTGCGGGGTCGTGCCTTGAGCATCCCGCACCTAGGCAGCTCTGCACGATGCCAGGACAAATATCCAGGGGGATTTTTCAGGCCGGGCAACATTTCCTGCAGCTTGGCAAGGCGTTCCAAGAGGGGGATTTTCATCCTTAAGGCTCCTTACCTGACAGAAACCAGGCATTGTGACCGTGTTCACAGGGGTCCGAGGATGAGGGAAGAGATGAGGATCTGACTCCATGTTTCACAAGGCTTGATTTATTATTTTATTGTATATATTATATTAAAACGATACTAAAAGAATAGAAGAAAGGATTTCCTCACAAGGCTAGCTAAGAATAGAAAAAGAAAGAATGATAACAAAGGTTTGTGGCTCAGACAGAGTGTCTGAGCCAGCTGAGCTTTGATTGGCCATTAATTAGAAACAACCACATGAGACCAATCACAGATGCACCTGTTGCATTCCACAGCAGCAGATAACCATTGGTTACATTTTGTTCCTGAGGCCTCTCAGCTTCTCAGGAGGAAAAATCCTAAGGAAAGGATTTTTCAGAAAATATCATGGCTACAAGGCATGAATGGGCACCTCCAGGGATCTCCCCCCAGGCATTTTGGAGCATCAGGAGGGAGCTGCCCTTGCCATCTCACCTACCCCAGCTCCCTCCTGTGCCTCTGGGAGGAGGCAGCCGCCTCTATAACCCACCTGGGTGCCTCCTCCGAGGGTGAAACAGCCCCCAAAGGCAGATTTCTCCCCCAAAACCAAGCGGGAGCATGGTGGGGATTAACAGGACAGCAGGAGGTGCTCCCAGCCAGAGCTCCCCACCTGGATGAGCATGGCTGGCTGTGGTTGAGGGTCTGGTTTGTACCTGCTCCATCCTCCCTTGTTTCTGGCCTCTCCTCCTTTCCCCCAGAGCTTTCTGAGCTGGCTCCAAGTGGAGATTCCTCTGCCCCATCCCTTCTCCCGCAGCTCCAGCACCACCCGGAGCCAGGGGAAGCTGCAGCCAGCGCTGAGATCAAGCAACACTTGATGGAATCAGGGGAGGATTTACAAACAGGACTTTGCTCCCTGTCCAAAAGCCCTCAGAGATTCGGGATCCTGCTGGGACCACCCTCCCACCCCTCCCAGGCATCCCCGGGCACGGGGGATCAGGGACAGATCTTCCAGTGGAAATGGAGATCAGCATTAGAGGGAAACCATCCAAGCAGGGCCCGCCTGTGGGTGCCCGTCCTGTCACAGACATTTCTTTTATGAAAAATCCTCTCTCAGGGTTTTTCCTGCTGATGGAAACAATAGATTGTCTGCTGCTGTGGAATGCAACAGGTGGATCTGTGATTGGTTCTGGTGTTGATGTTTTGGTTCAGTGACCAGTCACAGCAGAGCTGGCTTTCGGAGTTTGTCAAGGCCAGCTTGTGTGTTATCATGCTTTACTTTTCTTACTTAGCTTAGCAGCTTCTGGAAACTCTCCTTTTCTTTTTAGTATAGTACATGTATATATCATAACACAATAAATCAAGCCTTCTGTAATGGAGTCAAGGATCTCTTCCTTCACCCCAAAACCCTTGTGAGCACCGTCACACCCGTCCCTCCTCGCTGCCAAGCCCGCAGCACGCCCCATTGTCCGCGCCGCATCAGCCGCTGCCTCCCGCGAGGAGCTCCGGGCATCCAACAAAACTGGCACTGCCAAAGAGAGCCCGGAGGAGGCGAGGAGACAAACAAGAGGAGAAATCAAGCCCTCCGAACAAACAATGCAGCTTTCGGATCAAGCTGGGATCGTCCCCGCTGCAGGGCTCGGGGAGAAAGGGAGCGCGGAGGAATGCGGGCAGCGGGGGTCCCGGGCAGAGGGGGAGCGGGGGAAATTCGTGTTTGGGACGGGGGAGAGGGGGTTGCAAAGCCCGAGGCCTTTTCAGAGGCTTGGAGCTCTGTTTTGGCTGTGCCATCTGGGGATTTAACCCCTGGGCTGAGAACAATCCGGGAGTCAAGGGAAGAGTTTGGGGGTGCAGAGGGAGATAAATCCAATCAGGCTGATTTTATGGAGATTCAACCCCTAGAGCTGAGAACAATCTGGGAGTCAGGGGAAGAATTTGGGGGTGCAGAGCGAGATAAACCATCCAATCAGGTTGATTTTGTGGAGATTTAACCCTTGAGGCTGAGAACAATCCAGGATCTGAGGAGTCAAGGGAAGAATTTGGGGGTGCAGAGGGAGATAAACCATCCAATCAGGTTGATTTTGTGGAGATTTAACCCTTGGGGCCGAGAACAATCCAGGGTCTGGGGAGTCAAGGGAAGAGTTTGGTGGGCAGAGGGACACAAATCCAGTCAGGCTGATTTTATGGACCCCTGGGGCTGAGAACAATCTGGAATCTGGGGAGTCAAGGGAAGAGTTTGGGAGTGCAGAGCGAGATAAACAATCCAAACAGACTGATTTTATTGAGATTTAACCCTTGGGGCTGAAAACAATCCGGATTTGGGGAGCCAAAGGAAGAATTTGGGGGTGCAGAGGAAGATAAACCATCCAATCAGGCTGATTTTATGGAGATTTAACCCTTGGGGCTGAGAACAATCCAGGATCTGAGGAGTCAAGGGAAGAGTTTGGTGGTGCAGAGTGAGATAAACCATCCGATCAGGCTGATTTTATGGAGATTTAACCCTTGGGGCTGGGAACAATCTGGGATCTTGGGAGTCAAGGGAAGAGTTTGGGGGTGCAGAGGGAGATAAATCCAATCAGGCTGATTTTATGGAGATTTAACCCCAGGGGCCAAGAACAATCTGGGAGTCGAGGGAAGAGTTTGGGGGTGCAGAGGGAGATAAATCACCCAACCAGGCTGATTTTATGGGTGTTCTAACCTTCCCTTCTCTTTGATAGCTGGAATTTACAGCTCCTTCAAAAAGATGCTCAGGGCAGGAGCCAAGGACACAAAACACATGGCAGCCTCTCTGCAGCGGGGAGAGGAATGCGGAACCAGCAGGTCCCAGCCTCCTCCGTGCCTCAGTTTCCCCTCAGAGGGAGCTGTGTCCTCACCTCAATTCCTCAGCAGCTCAAGCTTTGGCTTTGCACCGTGCAAAGGAATGCAAAGGTGGGAATAGGGGCTGGGGGTGCAGGAGAACGTGGGGGTCCTGCTTGGCTGGGAAGGGCTCCGGGCGATAAATCAGCAAAATAGAAGTTTCATCATGTTGAGATATTTGATGGTGCTGGGAGGTCGATTAGGGAGTCGTTGATGATTTTCAGGATTTGGTGGTTTTTACGAAGGTTGAGGGCCGTTGGTTGTTTCTGTATGTGGATATGAGGATGATGAGGATGGATAAGGTGAATGATTAGGCCGGAGTGGAGGGTGGTGGCAGCTTTGGTTGCTGTTGGTTGTAGGTTGGCTGCTCCTTCTGGGCCTAGTGTTTTGTATCAGGAAAGGCCAATTAGCTGGGAGGCAATGCTTTGGCCTCTGTTGAGGAAATTAGTTATTGTATTCCTAAATACAATCAAATCGTAAACCCTCTCTACCTAATCACCCATAAAAAAACACTTTCCACTAAAACCCTGAACAACAACAAACCTTTACCCAAATCAAACAAAAAATTACTCATACAATAACCCTTAACCCAATCAAAACAAAACCAAAAATAAAAAAATACTCTACTCTACAACCAAAAACCATAATTTATCCTAAAACCTTTAACCAAAAAATACCTAAAACACTCAAAACCAACCACTAAAATTTTTAAGTCAAAACTACAAAAAATGTAAAACCAACAATGCTCCAACAAAAAAAAATCTTAACTACCTATAAAAAAATCCAAACCACCTCAAAAATAATAAACACTAAAACACAACTCCTCCTAATACCCCAACTACCAATACTAAAATAAATACTCAAAACAAAAACTCCCTCTACACACCATACCACCAACACTACATAAAGAAAATAAACTGCTATTATCACACAACGCACCCATATTAAAAAACTAAATCACCCTAAAATTCTAAAAATAATTACAAACTAACCAAAAAATAAAAACTTTAACCTCACTAATTAAAAAAAAACAAAAACAAAAAAGTAACACAAACTAAAAAAACATCAATGCTCTGTTGAGGAAATTAGTTATTAGTTATTTAGTTAGTTATTAGTTATTTAATTAGTTATTTAATCTGCCGGTTAGGCTACGGATTAAAGGATTAAAGTAACCTAGGGATGTGGAGAAGTTTGAGAGAGGGGTTTGTTTTGTGAGGATGAGCGTATTTGTGAAATTTCTAGGGCTGAAGCCATGCCTAGGGCTGTTACGACCAGGGCAGTTATTTTAATGGGAAATGGTATAGCTGTTGGAAGGGTTTTTGTGGGGATGATAAATGAGGAGGAATAAGAGGAGCTGGGAGAGAGAAGGAGGAGAGGAAGAGCGAGGAGGCGGCGGCGGGAGCCAGACGGCACCGACCATCTGCTGCGAGCGCTCTGCATCGCTCGGGCTCGCTCCAGCCCCGCTCCTCGGCTCCTCTGAGGGGCTGCAGCCGAGGGGAACCGTCCCCAGCCCCAGGGAATGGGGCAGGACCAGGGCAGAGCCGCGTTTTGTGGGGCTGAGCTGCGTAGGGCTTGGAACTTGTGGGTTATTGCAAAGGGCCAAGGGCAGGGCCCTGCTGGGAGCTGCCAGGCCCCAAAGAGGGAGAGAGAGGTAAAGAGAGAGGTAAAGAGGATGAGAGAGAGATGTTCCCGCTACAATACAATAAATCTTCTTCTGGTCTTGTGTCGCAGACATGTTTTATGAAAAATCCTTTCCTTAGGATTTTTCCTCCTGAGAAGCTGAGAGGCCTCAGGAACAAAATGTAAACAATGGTTATCTGCTGCTGTGGAATGCAACAGGTGCATCTGTGATTGGTCTCATGGGGTTGTTTCTAATTAATGGCCAATCACAGTCAGCTGGCTCGGACTCTCTCTGAGCCACAAACCTTTGTTATCATTCTTTCTTTTTCTTAGCTAGCCTTCTGATGAAATCTTTTCTTCTATTCTTTTAGTAGAGTTTTAATATAATATATATCATAAAATAATAAATCAAGCCTTGTGAAACATGGAGTCAGATCCTCGTCTCTTCCCTCATCCTCAGACCCCTGTGAACACGGTCACAGTCTTGGAACTTGTGGGTTATTGCAAAGGCACAAGTGCAGGGCCCTGCTGGGAGCTGCCAGCCACAGCTGGAGCAGGCCCCAAAGAGAGAGACAGAGGTAAAGAGAGAGAAGGCAAGAGCGTGGTAAAGAGGACGAGAGAGTAAAAGAGAGGATAAGAAAGCTAAGAGAGCGAGGTTCCCGTTACAATACCATAAATCTTCTTCTGTGTTGAATATTCTATTTCTCACTAACCAATCTAGTACAAGATACAAATCCTACAGCATTTCCATACAGCCTATAAGAATCATTACATTACCACACTGTGTTACATTTTAAACCCTAAAAACTCCTCTTTGGGCCCCTTCTGCCAAGCCAGCAGGGTCTGCTCTGACCCTTGGAGCTGTCTGCAAGCAGAGGGTGTTGTTCCATCAAAAGGGGATCACCTTCAGCTGGCCACACCATTGTTTTCCAGTTGTTCAGTAACTGAGGGATCTCAGAGCTTGCTTTCATTTCAATCTCACTTATAGTTTCTATATTCTCCAAATCTTTTGCCAGACAATCATATTTATAAGGCTTTCCTGTTTCATCTTCCCCAACAGAGACGGAGAGCAGCACCTGCCAGGGATGGCTCTGACACCAAACCAGGGCTGGGGAACCTCTGCAGGCAGAGCCACGCTTCAGGAGGGGAGGGAAAAGCTGCTGGGAGCAGCTGCAGAGATTTCACACAACCAGGCAGCTGCCTGAGCCCTCACAGCTTTTTAAGGATGCTTCAGTTGGAGTGCTCAGAGTGCACCTGGGGCTGCTGAGCTCTGCTCCAGGCTATAAATACCCCTCTGCTCCCCACAGCACCTTCTTGGCATCCCCAACTACCTCCCTTGTGCTCCTCATTGCTGCCCTCACACCTGTGACCCCCCCCAAACCCTCACCCAGAGTCCCCATTCCTGCAGCATTCCTGCTTTCCCCACACCCCAAAATCACCTTTGCCAATGGGCAGGAGCAGGAATGAAAATTAAAAATAAAATAAAAAAAAAATTTTAAAATAAAAAAAATAAAAATAAAATAGAAATTAAAAATAAAAATAAAATAAAAATAATATAAAAAAAATAAAAAATAAAAATTAGCAATAAAAATAAAATAAATTAAAATAAAATAAAATAATTTGGGCATCCCTCCTGGGTGTGAGATCTCCCACTGGGGATCCCCCTGCCAGTTTGCACCACTCTGGGTGGGTTTGGGGGTCCCCCCATCACAAGGGCTGCAGCCCATGAGGTGTTTGTGTTGGCCCTGCCATAACACAATAACAACAAGCCACCGTTCTCCCCACAGCCCTTTGACCCTTTGTTGGGGCTGGGGGGAACCCTGGCTGTTAATTATTCCTTGCTGTTAATTATTCCCTCACCACATGTGCAGCATGGATGGACCCAGGCCGTGCAGCATCCCCTCTCCAGGGGCTGGGGTTGGCTCACAGCTGGGCACCACCTGCCCTTTAGGGGCTCCCCAAGACCCCCCCAACCCTTCCTGGGCTGGGTGGAGCTGCCAGGAACCATCACGGATCCCATTAACCAGAGCCTGGTAATTGCTGTTCACAGCAGGGACGGTCCTGGGAGGGAAATGCAGAGGCAATGCTGCAGCCACGTGTCCCCACACACCAGGAGAAGGCAGCAGGAGCTGTGGCTCCAGCTCCTGGCACCCCTGGGGATTTGCAGGGTGGCCCTACAGGGGATTCCAGCGCTCCACACTGGGAATATTGAGCTGTCTGTGCTGCCCTGTCACAGGGGATGCTTTATAGCCTACAAAACTTGTGGGGCTGGGATTCAGAGGGGCAAAGGCAGCTCTTCTCCCCATGCCAGTGGGCAGCAGGGATGTGGCTGGGAACCCAGGGTTTGGACAAGCAGCAGAACTGCCCATCCCTCACTGCAGTGTTTGCAAACAGGATCAGAGCTGCCAGCAGAACAAATGTGCCGTGCCTGGGGTTTAAATTCCCTCCTCAGGGAAGGCTGGAGCTGAAATCCAGAGCTGCAGAGAGCTGCACTCACCCAGTGCTGGGTGCCAGGGTGAGGAGCTGGCTGGGCCTGGTCAGTGCTCAGTCTCTGCTTGTTAATCCCCGTGGGGAAAATTATCCCAACAAAGCCAAAAGATGGGGATGGACCTGTGGGCATCAGTGGAGGTGAGAGTCCAAAGGCAGTGAAGAGGATGAGGAGGTGAGTAAGTGTGACCGTGTTCACAGGGGTCTCAGGTTGAGGGAAGAGACGAGGATCTGACTCCATGTTTCAGAAGGCTTGATTTATTATTTTATTATATATATTACATTAAAACTATACTAAAAGAATAGAAGAAAAGGTTTCATCTCAGAAGGCTGGCTAAGCTAAGAATAGAAAGGAATGAATAACAAAGGTTTGTGGCTTGGAAAGAGAGTCTGAGCCAGCTGGGCTGTGATTGGCCATTAATTATAAACATCCAAGATGGGTCAAATGCAGATCCACCTGTTGCATTCCACAGCAGCAGACAATCATTGTTTACATTTTGTTCCTGAGGCCTCTCAGCTTCTCAGGAGGAAACAATCCTAAGGAAAGGATTTTTCATAAAAGTTGTCTGTGACAAGTAAGCGCCCTGTGTCCTGAGGACCAACACAAAATCCTGCCTGAAGGATTCCCAGGCACAACTGGGAAGATACAATGTCATAGTTTGACATGAAAATAATTTAAATAAGTAAATTCTTTAAAATAAAACCACCACATACATCCCAAGAGGTCACTCACCCAGCAGCTCAACGCAACAAGCTGAGAGCACCAACAGGAAAAAGCTGCAGGTGAAAATTGGATCTTTAATCTTGGATCAAATCCTGCTCCCATCCCTCCCCTCCCTCCCCCGCCTCATCCCACCCCTTGGAACTTCACTTTCATTTTTCCAGCGCCCCAGGAAGGTTTATCCAAGGTGGGTCACAGGGAGGGGACAGGCTGGGGACATCCCTCACACACGAGCACATGGGGGATGTGTCTGAGCTGAACAGGGGATCCTGCCTAATGCAGCCCCGGTTGGTTTTGGGGTATCCGCGGGGGGCTGCAATGGGTCTGGATAGGCCAGGCCTGCTCAGCACAGCCTGTCCCAGTTCCCAATGGGGTCTGGATAGCCCAGCCCTGCTCAGCACAGCCTGTCCCAGTTCCCAATGGGGTCTGGATAGCCCAGCCCTGCTCAGCCGCCGTCCAACCGCTCCCAGCCCAAGCTTAGGTGATATCAGCTCTAGTGATTATCAGCTCATTTGTGATTTCAGCTCTTTGCTTGCTGGGTGCCTTGGGCAGACACAGGGAGAGAGAGGGGAAGGCTGTGTGAGGTTCCATGGTTCCAGGAGTGTCTTTGTTGAATCTTCTGTGAAGGTTCTCAGGGACAGCTCTTCTGCCAAACTGGGCAAAAGTAGGGGTTTTTATAGGATACAGGAGTTTTAGAAATTGTCCAGTAGCAGGGGTCGAGGGGACTGTGACCTACAGTCTTACAGAGAGATAAGCAAGGGCCTGAAGGCAGACAAAGGGGCTTCTAAGGTCCAGTCATCATCACTGGGCATTTCCTATCTTGGGCTGCTGACTCCAGCCCTGCACACACCTTTGCACTGCTGTGGGCTGGATAAATCAGGCTTTCAGCAGCCTCCAAGCAGCCTGGGATTGCGGTGGATGAGTTTTGTTAATGCACATGGGTCCTCTGCCCTGCTTCTTCCTTCTCCTCCAGCTCAGGGCTGGGATTTGTGGCCTTTCCCTTCTTTCTAATCGCCCGGAGGGAGGCATTAATGGGCAGCTGGAATGAGAAATTGCAGGGCTGGGCAGCTGCTGGCAGTTTAGGATGGACGTGTTAATTATGTTAAAGGCACTAAATAATTTAACTGTGTTAATGAGGGAGGGAGGAGGGGGAGGGATGCTCTGGATGTCCGAGGATGTCCTGGTTTGAAAAGGAAGTGAGTTTTTTGGGAGAATATCTTTCCGTGGGGGCACTGGCATCGCACCAGCATCAAACCTTCACAGAGGGGCTGGAGGAAATAAGATGAGATATATTAATTATATATTATGTTAATGTTATGTTAATGTTATGTTAATGTTATGTTAATGTTATGTTATATTATATTGTATTGTATTGTATTGTATTGTATTGTATTGTATTGTATTGTATTGTATTGTATTGTATTGTATTGTATTGTATTGTATTGTATTGTATTGTATTGTATTGTATTGTATTGTATTGTATTGTATTGTATTGTATTGTATTGTATTGTATTGTATTGTATTGTATTGTATTGTATTGTATTGTATTGTATTGTATTGTATTATATTATATTATATTATATTATATTATATTATATTATATTATATTATATTATATTATATTATATTATATTATATTATATTATATTATATTATATTCAGCCAAAGCTTCACAGACACCTCGTTCCCCACAAATCCTTTGGAAATAAAACCCCCAGTTTTTAAGATTGAGCAGCCCGGTTTGGAGATGTTCGGGCTGGGTTTGCAGGGAAGGAATCAAGGCGAAATCCATCCCCGGGAGGGCCCGGCCGGGGCCGGTGCCACCCCTGCGGCGGGTCCCGTTGTCACTAGATGGCAGTGGAGCATCTCGGTGGGGCTCGGGGGTGCCCCAGCCTGGCAGACCCTCCGAGCCTGTCCCACCCCGCCTGGTCCCGAGGGGGATCCCGGCAGACCCTGGATACCGCCCGATTTCTGGCTGAGATGTATTTGGGTGGGAAACAGAAGATTTTGGTTGCTGAGCCGGGGTTTGCCCTGCAGCGGGCTCGGTTCTGGGCTCACGTCTGGGCTCTGTCGGGCAGCACCACGGGCGGGATGCAGATCCCAAATCCTCCTCTCTATCCCTACAAATAACCCTGTCAGACTGTCGGGATCTCTAGCTTGTGACAGTGACCCCGAGATGTGTTGGAAAGTCTCTTTTCCCAGCCCGGCGCTCGAAGAAGGAGTCAGAGCTCTTCATTTCTCCTTCTCAAGGTTGTTTATTATTTCTTATCTATAAAATTCTTTCTCCTGCCCTGCCGAGGTCCATCCATCAGGACAGTTCCTGTCACTCTGCCTGCTCCCAGGGCGGTGTTATCTTTTTATACTAAAAACTACGTGTACAATATTTACAATTACTTCCCAATACCTATCACCTATGTTAGACAGTGAGCTTCTGCTCTAAACCAATCTGTAAGTGCCAAAACATCACAGCAGAAGATGGAGGCCAAGAAGAAGAAGGAGAAAGGCTGGACATGCCCAGATTCCTCCATCTTGCCCCCTGAACCCCCATTCTAAAAACCCCAAAATCTACTTTTCCACCCTGTGATAAAGTCACTATTATTCTACTTAAACTGTTGTGGCTTGTAATCCTTCATGTAAAGGTTGGTAATTGTTTTTTCCAAGGGCTAAATCAAAGGTACAGGTGTTTTGGGCTCTGTGCCAAGGTCTCTGAGCCCCCTGGGCAGGGGCTGGAGCCCTCCAGGGCAGGCAGAGGAATTTCCTGGGTTCCCCCATCAGACCCTGTCAGACCCCAGCTGTCCCCTCAGAATGGACAGCCCCAAGTGCAGGGACCCCGTGCTCTCAAAGCCATAAAGGGGAGAGGCAAGACAAGTCCTGGAGCTCCCATGGAATAAATCCCAGCTCTTTAACCCAGCACAATCACACGGGAACGAACCCCCCAGGGCAGTTAAAGTGCCCCCATGGGCTGGCAGCAGAGCAGGGGATCCCAGCGCTGCCAAACAAGGAATTCCCCAGGAAAATCAGATTAGTTCAATCGCTGCAGTGGCTGGCACGGAGATGAGCCAATCTAGAAACCAGCTCCATTAGATTACTGTAATTTCTGGGTGTGGATCAGCTCTGGATTTACAGGCCTCCCAGCAGGGCACTGCCCACAGCAGAGTGGATTTCCAGAGAGGTCTGGTTTTTCTACCTCAGGACCTTCCCTCTGCTTTCCAGGACCAGCAGTCCTGGAGCTGAATCAATTCCTGCCTGGGAAAGAGACCGCAAAACCTGGGGATGGTTTCACCCCAACGAGGTCAGGCCTGGGATGTGCAGCTGCAGGCTGGAACTCCTGCTCAGAATGCACTGGGATACCTGGAAAGGGAGAAATCCACCCCAAATTCAAGATGAGCTGGGAGGACAAAGTCCCCAGGGCCAGCAGAGCAGAGGGATCACCCAGCACAGGCAGAGCACACCCAGAGTGAGAAAAGAGGGCAATAAATAAACTGGAATTACCCTGGTCCTTGCCGGGCAGACAGCCTTGCTGCAGGGCTGCTGTGATAAGGGAGATCCCCTCCAGCCCAGTAAAACCAGTATCCCACAGTTCCTTCATCAGGCAAGACCCACAACGCCCAGGAGGTGCCCCCAGACCAGCTTGGGAGAGAGATTTTGGGGTTCACCTCCTCCTTTTGGACACAGGACTGACCCCAGATGAAGGGAGCAGAGAGATGGGAACAGCCCTGACGCCTTCCCAGGCATCAGGTGGGACCCACGTGGCCCTGGGACTCAGCAAGCACAGCAAAGCCCAAAAGAGAGATGACACTCATTCACAATGAGCACCCAAATGTTTTTGGGGTGCCTCGGTGGGTGCACCTGGAAGCTTTTAACGCTCAGAACCCAGCACTGCCAGCACAGATCAGGGGGATGAAGCCCAGCACAGCCCCAGTGAGAGGCACTAAGACCCCATCCATCCTCCAAAGGGGTTTTTTTTTGCAGTGGGAAGGAGGGAAAGCAGCAAGATCTGCTCATTCTCAGCCAATTTCCACATCCCCCAGGAGCCGTGCTCCTGACTCCGGGGCATCGGGTTTCCATGGCTGAGCATCAGCCTCTTATCACCCAGAGCTGCAGGAAATTGGGGCTGATGGGAGGCCCTGGGAGCCAGGATGGGGCTGGGAGGTTGGATCAGCAGCTGCCAGGACAGTCACAGAGCCCAGGTGCCCCTGAGCTCACCCACCTGGGGTGCACTCCGGGGGGGAGTTTTGGGGGTTACCCCAGGGATTGCTTGTTTGGGGAGGGCACAGCACTCACCCCCTGCCTTCTGCCATCAGCACACAGGGCCTGGGGGGTACATGGAATGGGGGAGTGGGGAGAGCATGAGCCTCTGCTGGGCTCTGGAGCCATGGCAGGGAGAAATCCTCATCCTCATCCTCATCCTCATCCTCATCCTCATCCTCACCCTCATCCTCACCCTCAACCGCATCCTGCTGCTGTGACAGGACACAGAAGGAAAGATGTTTGTAGGAGCATCCAAGAGCCCCCAAAGTTACAACCCTGTGTCCTGTTACCCCCAACCTCTGCTCTGAGCTAAGAGACAAGCAAGAGGATCAGCAATTTCCCAGGAACCAGGGATGGCAGAGCCCCAGGATGGGGCTGAGCCTCAGGATGGGGCTGAGCCCCTCTCTTGGGGTCTCCCCAGCCCACCCAGCTCCTCCACACAGAGCTGCTCCCCCCCAGGTCTGTCTGCTCCATATTTATTAAAACAACGAACAGGGGCTCTGCCTCCAGGTGCCCTCCCTCCCACGTTCCTGTTCCATCCCACCTTCATCCATGCTCCCACATTCTATTTTCCCTTCAGCCTGGTAAAAAGCAGCACCCCAAAGGCAGCTGTTGGGTGAGGAGCAGTGTCTTGGTTCGGAAAGCCAGGTGCCTGCTAAGGAAGGCAGGAGCCTCCCCTGAAATGGAAAATGTAAATCCCCTCCCTCCAAACTGTTATAAATTTTAGATTAAGGGACTCTCAGGCAAAAATATGGGAGCAGGAATAACAGTTCTTTATTAAGGAAGAAAATAAAAGGATAAAATAAACAATGCAGTAAACCAAAACCAACACTGACATAGTCAGAACCCAACCTGACACCCTGTGGTTCAGGGTGCTGGCAGCAGTCCCATTGGAATTGTGGCTCAGCCCTCCTGCAGTGTCAGGGGTGGTTCTGCTGGAGCAGGGATCCTGGAGAAAGGTGCAGTCTCTGCCTCTGGAGATCCAGGGGAAGAGGCAGCTGCTGTTCCTCTGGGCAATCCAGTGCAGAAGCCGTGCTGGTGTTCCAGAATCTCCAGATTCTATCCGGGTAGGAATGCTTGGCTCCTCCCTCTGGGCTCACATCTCCCAATGGGATGCTGTAGTTCTTATCAGCCATGCAGTGACATTCAATGGCTGTTATCAGCAGATGTCCCCTCCCGAGGGAGGAGTGATTGTGGTCACTCAGAGAGAGAGATAAGGGAAACTGCCCACTTGACAGAAGATAATCTGCCATACAGATGGTAACAAATACATCTTGCCTTGCAATCTGGAACAAGCAGAGAGCTGGCTTGGGGATGGGCCCCCATGGGAGCAGGGAGCTGCAGCTCGTGGAGCCCCAGCAGGGTGGGATGTCCCAGCAGGAAGCAAAGGGATGATGGATCTCACCACACCTGACTCCAGGTGAATTTTTCTTCCTGTAGCAAATGCTGTCTCTCCCACCCAAGGAGGGCAAATCCCCCTTTTGGGGCTGGACAGAACCTCACTCCTTCCTGGGAAGCACCTGAGCTGCTGTGAGCTGCTGGGCCCTTGCCCAGAAGTGGTTGTTTTCCTGGGGAAAAGGGAATTGATGGATCCAGGCTGGGCTGGGATTCAGCCCTGCTGGAATCAGTGTGTGGATCTCAGCCTGGGACACCAGGCAGCCTCCACAGGCTCAGTGAATGCTGGTGTGGAGCCTCCTCTGGATTAAAGATTAATGAAATTACTGCGAGCTGGAGGGACACAGAGCCATTCTTGCACCTTCCTCCTCAGGAAAGCATTGCCAGGGGATGCTCTGAGGGACAGGAGTGTGGGGGTGCCTCAAAATCCCCTCCTGAGCATCCCTCCCCTGCTGGGCAGTGCCAGAGGGATGGAGAGCAAAACAGAGATGCTGCAGCAACCTCCTCACTGCTGCTGCTTGTCGGGGTCTCTCGCTGCTCACAGTGACACTGAGATGTGTTAGAAAGTCTCTTTTCCCAGCCCGGCACTTGAAGGAGTCAGAGCTCTTCATTTCTCCTTCTCAAGGTTGTTTATTGTTTCTTATCTGTAAAAAATTTTCTCCTCTCCTGCCGAGGTCCATCCAGCAGGACAGTTCCAGGCACTCTGCCTGCTCCCAGGGCAGTGTTATGTCTTTATACTAAAAACTACATGTACAATATTTACAACTACTTTCCAATACCAGTCACCTATGTTAGACAGTGAGCTTCTACTCTAAACCAATCTGTAAGTGCCAACATCACAGCAGAAGATGGAGGCCAAGAAGAAGAAGGAGAAAGGCTGGACACACCCAGATCCCCCCATCTTGCCTCCTGAACCCCCATACCCAAAAACCCCAAAATCTACTTTTCCACCCCGTGATAACTTCACTAATATTCTACCTAAACTGTTGTGGCTTGCTGATCTTCATACAAGGTTGGTAATTTGCTCCATGGGTCATAATCAAACCCACAGGTGTTTTGGGCTCCGAGCCAGGGTCTCTGAGCCCCCTGACAGGGTCCTGGCCGTCCTGGACAGCCAGAGGGATGTCCTGGGTCCTGACAGCTGCCAATGAACCCTCCTGGGGCAACTCCATCCCCTGGGCAGTGCCCAGGCAGGGCTGGCAGGACGGGCTGACCCTTCCCAGCCCCTCGGGGGGCACACAGAGGGAGCTCTGCTGCCCTAACAGCCGTGACTCCTCCTGCGGAAGGGGCAGCGCCGGGAAAGCCTCGCTGAGCTCATGCCCGGGGCAAGGTTATCGGATTTAGTTCTCCCCATGAGCTGAAGGGAAGGGGCAGCGCCTGGGAGCCATTAAACCCCATCCCTGCAGCCACACGGGGCCCCGGGGGTAGGGGGGACTCTGGTTCCTCCTCCCCAAGCAATGTCCTCCCAAAAAGAGGGCCAGGAGAAAAGCCCAGGGCAGGGGAGGATGGGGCCAGGCAGAGATGCTGAAGGAGGGTTGTTGGTGCAGGTCAGGTCCTGCTCATGGAGTAATTCCATCACCTGTGAGTGGATGTGCTGGGATCTGTTATCCAAATCAGCGGCGTCAGATCCAAATTCGGTGCTCCCTAAAGGCTAAAATTCCATGTGTGTGCTCTGAGATCCTCTGCCCCAATGAAAACACCTCTTACAGAGCCCCCCACTGTCACTATAGGACACAAAAGAACACAAGCACACCACCGTTCTCAAGGTGAAGGAAGAAAAAGGCAGTTTATTTTCTGACTCCAACATTTATAGTTTTCCAAAAGTGACAGCGCATTGGAGGGTGGCAGTGCCACCTCTCCAATGACACTGGACAAACCAACAGTCCATCAACTTTCTCCTCTTCCATAAAGGAATGCCAAACAATGAGTTATTTACAGAAAGTGTGTGATAAAGTTCATTACAAGAATGTCAGCATCAGAAGGCTTAGAAAATCTTAAAAAACCAGGGTGACACCCCACCCCACAGGATCCCCCAGGAGCCCAAGCCCAGGCTCCTGTGTCCCTCCCAATGCCCAGCAACAGGGGTTCCATCCCCAGCTCCCTCCCTCACGTGGGTCCCTGTTCCAGCTCCTCCCTCAGCTTTTGGGTTCTGCACAGCCCAGCTGGGGTGGGGAACCCCTGCTGAAGATGCTCAAAAGGAGCAGCAACAAAAAAGAAAATCACAAATCAACCATTTGCACCCAGAATGCCCCATCCTGCCCATTTCCCATGAGGAATGTGGTGCCCAGACCACAGTGTAATTTTTTTTCCCAGACCCACCTCTCTAAAGCACTCATTTCCCCCCAAATTACCTGAGTTGATGACTTTCCAGCAGGCTTCACATCCTGGATATGGGTTCTCTGAGTGATCCCTCCAGGAGCATCCTCCAGGTGTAGGGTTGGCTGCTGATCCTCACCCCCAGACCCAGGAGGTTTTCACCCTGGTTCCATGCAGGAAGGGCTGCTCCTGGCTCTTCCTCCCTCCTCAGTCACTCTGGGCACCGGGGTTTAATGGGAAAATGCTGTGGGCTGTTTGGGCAGCAGGAGGAAGGCAAGCCTTGCTCCAATTTGGCAGAGGTCGCCTCCACTTATTGCTCTGAGCTTTGCCCCCTGCTGCTCCAGAGGCTTTGAACCAGCTCAGATCCCATTAGTGGGGCTAAACAACAGCAGGGAAAACACAGAGTTAGTAACTGAGGCAATATAGGGAACCTGCCGGTGTTTAGGGCCTGATCCTGTGGGATCCAGGTTTGCCGTCACCTGGAAGTGGAGTTGTTCTTGATAAACACCCTGGAAAAGATCAAGTCATGGAAACGCAGTGGGCTGTGTTTGGGGAAAGCCTCAGGGCACACAGTTCTCCTCCAGGGGCTCACACACAGCCCATGGCCACACCAACGTGGTCCCCAGAGCCTTAATCCACTGACCAGGGGCCAAACACCCCCTGGGACATGGGAGCCCTGCCTGATCCCCTCGGAGCAAGCACAATCCCTTTGCTGTGCCCCTGCATCCCCTGCTGTTGTGTTTCCACCAATTAATTGCTCAAAGCAATTAAGGAGCTCCAACACCTCCAGCCACCACCTCCCCGTCACAGCGTGACCCAGAGGGTGTGAGCAGGGAGCAGGGGATGCCCTGGGGCTGGACTGTGCTGCTTTGGGATGGGACAGAAAGTCAGGGTGGAGCTTTGCTTCCATAGGCCACTGCTTTAGGCAGGAAGGGACTTTAAAATTCATGGTGTCCCATGGCAGGGACACTTTCACTGTCCTAGGGTGCTCCAACCTGGCCTTGGACACTTCCAGGGGTTATTTTCCTAAAAAATATCATTTCTATACTAAGTGTTGCACATATTAATGTGAATTTTACATGGATCAGCACCAGAGAGGTTCATACAAATTGATCCAAGAAAAACACCAACTCAGCTACAAAGTGTTTGTGTTTACAGCTCCTACAAAGCTGAAAACTGAAAAGGTTTCTGATTTGGATCTAATTCTGCCTTCTGTATCCACTGAAATGACAGAATCTCAGAGTGGTTTGGGTTGGAAGGGACATTAAAGATCACCTTGCATTCCTTTGTCCATCTCTGCCGACCTTTGTGAGCACAGCAAGCGACAGACTAAACAAAAACTGCACACTTCATCTAAATCTGAAAATTAATTTCTACTCCAAGTTAATTTTCTGACCCCCCCCATGTTTCAGCTCCACCCCCATGCCTTGCACGGGAGCACCAAGGGGTCCATCTGTCTGTCTGTCTGTCCCCAGTGCTGGGGCTGGCAGAGGTAAAGCCTCAGCATCATCGAGGTCTCTCACTCTCAAGGAAGAGCAAAGGAGGTGCCAGGTGCCCCAAGAACCTTTGTACCCCATCAGGGTGTCCAGGGGGGAGCACAGCAGCCTGGAGGGAAGGAGAGAAGAGAAAGAAAAGGGAAGGAAGCATCAGACCAACCCTCCGGACTGATCTGCCCACAGCACCTCCTACACATCCCACGTGCTGGCCCCGCTCCTCAGCAGGGTTAAACCCACCCCATGCTCCTCGCGGGGGCCCTTTTTGGGTGCTTTAGAGCTTTTTGGGGGGTGAAATTCCTTAAAAGTTCAGCAGCACAGGGGCTTTGTTTCCTATCAAGGAGCCTTTGAGATGCGGAACAGCCCGGGCTCCTCGCAGGGGGATTTGTGGTTGAAAGGTCAAAGCTGTTTCTGCTTCCCCTTATCAGCCTTGGCCGAGCAGGAGGAAGCGAAGGAGACCCCGGGGTCGGGTCAGAGAGGTCACTGAGGGGACAGAGCTCAGGGGCACCGGGGTCTGGAGACGAGGCACCGATGGCAGAAGGTGTGGAGAAACCCAGGAGTCAGGAATCCTGACTCAGTCCCTACAGCCAGGCCAGGGGGAAGGCGGCCCCACAGAGCCATGGGGATGGTGGCACACAGCAGCCACACCATGGCCCAGCGTGGATTTGGGCACTGCAGTTACAGATTGTCCCCAGGAGCGGCCCCTCAGCTCTCCAGACCTGTTCAATGTCCCTCCCAGCACTGCTGGGTTTGGTTTGGGTCACCCATGGACACGGATGAGGATCCACGCTGGATTTGGGGGCTCCTCCAGGGTTCTGCAGGAACACGGAGCTGGCTGGGCACAGTTCCCCCCCATGAAGCAGTGTTGGCTTTGCAGGACCAAGGCCTCCTGAGCCTGATCAGACCTGAGGGACAAGGTCTCCACAGAGTGTGTGTCCCATGGGACCCCCTTGGCCTTGAACCCAAATAACTCAGAGCAGACGCATCCTCCAACCCAGCAAAGCTGGAATGCTGCTGAGCTCAGCTCTTGCCCAGCCCTGTCTTGTTCACAGCTTTCATCCTCCTTTTTCCATCCATCCATCCATCCATCCATCCATCCATCCATCCATCCATCCATCCATCCATCCATCCATCATCCATCCCTGTCTCCATCCATCCATCCATCCCTCCCTCCCCCATCCATCCATCCATCCATCCCCCATCCCTCCCTCCCTCCCTCCCTCTTCCATCCATCCATCCATCCATCCATCCATCCATCCATCCATCCATCCATCCATCCATCCATCCAGTGCTCTGAGTTTTTGGACATTCCAAGCTCCCTTTCCCTTCCTGCTCTTCCCAGGTCCTCCCCCACCCTGCCAAGCCGACCCTCCAGGCTGGGCTCTGGGGCAGGGAAGGAGCAGCCCCTGGAGCCCATCTGGCTTTGTGTGGCTCCCGTGGTGCTCTCGGTGCTGTCACCTCTCATTCATCCTGACAGGCCCAGCCATCAACACCAGCCTGATCCCTTCAAGCCCTGATGGGGACAATCCTGTTATGGGAAAACAAGAGCTCCTGCTGATGTGCCTGTGGGGAAAGCAGAAAGCTCTGCAAAGCTGGGAGGAGTGGGAAGCACATGGGAAAGGGGGAAACACTCCCTGGGATCCTTGAAGGGGTTCCTTGGGGTCCACCTCCCCTTCCCTGCTTTCTCCAGGTGTAAAGCCATCCAAACATTCCCAATCAACCAATAAACCAGCAAAGGGAGAACTGGGGGAGTATTTGCAACCCCTGAGACCCATGCCACAGCCACATGCCTCAGTTTCCCTTTGGAAAGAGGGGCATTTTGTCCCCTGGTGTTGGCTCCATGATGGGACCACGAGGATAAGGACACATCCAGCACTCCCCACCAAGCAGCCTGCAATGCTGGAGAACCCCTGTGAGCTCCATTCCACGTCTGCCTGGAAGCAGGAGCAGTGGGAAAACGCAGCCCTGCCCCTGCAGAGCCCCGGCTCGGCTCCTTCCCCCGCCACCAGCCACCAAAAAAATCCCGATTGCTTTCAGGTGTCGGCCGGTTAATAAAATCAATCTTCCTTCTAGGAAAAAGGAGGTGTGCAGGGGGGGATTTTTTTTTTTTTCCAAAGGCTAAACACAAACCAGAAGGCAGCAGACTCCAGAGCGCTGGCTCCGCTGTCCTTTCGGGACACACTTGGAGACACTTCGGCTTTATTTCTTTTCTCTTGCTTCACCCCAAGAAAAAAAATCTTCCTTAATTTTTAGGAGTTGCTACGAATTTATCCCCGGAATCCCAAGGTGATGCCATCCCACCAGCTTGGCCACGGGGAGTTTCTCACGTTGCTGTTTTGCTACAGATTTTTCCGGAGAGAAAACTTTTTCTTTCCTTGCAATAAATTTTCCACTTACATTTTTTAAGGGAAGAAAATGTTTTCCGGTGCTTTTGCTGCCTCTCTGTCAGGAGTGATTACTCCCAGATTTATTGGGACTTGCAAAGGAGGCAGCAATACGGGGGATCTTCGAACCTTGCCGGGATAATGATGCAGGCAGAGCTTGGCAGCCTCAGATCTGATTTATGGAGCAAGATTTCACCCGTCCCGGTGCGTATAATTTACTGGGATCTGGAAGTGGCTCATTAGGGAATGGGATGAATAAATCCATCAATCCCCCAGGGAGGGGAAGGGCTTTGTCCAGCTCTGCTTGCAAATCTCGGGGGGAATTGGGGTTTTCCTTGGTGGCAGCCGGGTTGGGAGCGGGGCCCTCACCGGAGCGATTCGGCATCCCCGGCACAGCACGGGATGGAAATGAACCCTTGGGGTGGGGGGAAAATCATCCTGGAACATCCCCAGGCACCCTGAGGGTCCTGGGTGGGAATCAGGGGGTGCTGAACCCCCAAATCTACGGATCCCAAACGAGCAGGGGGAGCTGGAGCTGGATGTGTTTGCTCCCACAAAGCCGATTTTGGAATGGCTCGGATTTATCCCCGATCCCTCCCCAGATCACAGGGTTCTTTCAGTCCTTTTGCACTGCACAGCCAGGAGCTAAATTTCCCCCAGCCCTCCCAAATCATCACCTCCCTTTTGCTTTTTTCCCCCATTTCCAGCATTTTACAGCCATTTCCCGGATAAACTCTGCCCAGGGGTAATCGCATGGAAATTCGGAATAATGGAGCCCAGAGCAAGAGGCTCAGCCCTGCACTAATGATAGGAATAAATTAATTTATTCCCCTCAGGGAATAAATTCCCCCCACTCCCTAGGAGTTAATTCCCCCAAACCAGGCTGTTGTACATCCCATAGGAAGCATAAATCCACATAACTCCCAAATTACTCTGATTTACACCCATTTCTCCAGCTTCTGTGTTAATCCAGGGGCTGGATCCTGCTCCTGGCTCTGTAGATCGTAAATCCAAAGTGATCCCACTTAATTTAACGCCAACATTTGAGACTTGCAACTCTTAACAGGTTCAAATTAAAAACTCAAAAGGATTCAGATCCTACCGCTTCCCAGCAAAGCAATTTTGCAATAAATTCCCTTCAATAATAGATGGAATAAATTCCCTTTAATCCCTAGCTGCTTTTCTGATTTTCCAAGAACCTTCAGGTTTTTAGGAGTCAAAAGGACCATTTTGCTCCCAGTTCCACAGCTTTTACTGGGATTAAATGGCATAAACATTAATAAACATAAACTTCGAGCCCAGCATCTCTCCTGAATCCCACCCACTGCCCGCTCGGCTCGCTGCCGCCTCCAGGCTTCACTTCCACCCTTATTTTTAATATAATAAATATTTTTGGAGCAGCTGGAAGGAAAACAAGGCTGAACTTGCCATCCTGAAGTACTTCCCAAAGCAGCCTGGAAATTCCCCACAGGGATGAAGGACAAATCTTTCCTTATTAAAGCAAAAATCCAGCGCAGCATCGGGAGAAGGGATCCACGGAGCCCCCTCTGCGTCCTGGTGTAAAAATGAGTTTATGGGCCCAAATTACCCAGGGGTGGAATTCTCTGGCTGCAAGGAAGGAGCTGGATCCTCTTTTAAAGCAGCCCAAGGGGTTTAAACTGATTTATTCCTGCAGCTCCTCGAAAGGCCACTACTTAAATTTATAAAAACTTAGAATTTTATCCAGCAGCGGTAAAAAAAAATTGTTTTGATACTGGTTTGAATCGGGCGAAAATAACGTTAATTTTTATTTTCCTTTCTTTTATTTCCTCCTAATTTTTCTCCTTGAAATGCAAAGGAAAAGTCCTTGAATATCGAAGGAAAACCCCTTGAAATGCAGCAGAAAACGAAAGCGCCGAGCTCGGCGTTCCCGCCGGGTGAATCCCGTCCCGTCCCGCGTTTGTTTTCACGGGATTCGCTCCCTCGATCGTTGTTAAATCGTTAATTCACGGCACGGTTTGACACCAAACGCTGCTCCTGAGCCGGCACCGGGACAAAACCAGGAGCATCGAGGCGTCAACAACACAAAAAACAATGAGGGAAAATTGTTAAAAATTGAATTTTTACGAAATTCGCTGTTTTCCTGGAAAATTTCCCTCCTTTCCAGTGCTGTGTCCGTCTGTTATCCCCCCTTGCTGCAACCACACGCTTTGTACGTAGAAACTCCACAATCTCCATGTATTTATACAAATTTAGGGATTTATGCAGTTACTTGCATGTGATTTTCACATGCTCATCCTCATCTTCCTGTCATCCAGACACAAAATTCCATGATTTTAGTGTCCCTGTGCTGAGAAGATAAACTAACATGGAAATACACTGGTTTGGAGCAAAATAATTATATTTGCATAGGATTAACTTCTTCGGGAATATATCAGATCAGCTATAAATAGGTATTTTTATATAAATATGTATTAATATTTAAATATTGTTCTATATAAATATGCATGTATTAATACGGAATTACAGAATTACAGAATCATGGAATGATTAAAACTCATCTCATTTCACCCCTTGCCATGGCAGGGACACCTTCCACTATCCCAGGCTTGCTCCAAGCCTGGTCCAACCTGGCCTTAAATATTTCCTGGGATAGAAAAAATACTAAAAATATATAAAATTAAAATATTGCACAATTAATATTTAATTAATTCAGCATAGAACAGTATTTCTAATAATTTATAATATATATATGGTATGTATAATAATATACAATCCACATTGATTTATATTAAATATATACTGTTTATATAAATAGTATACTATTTATATTTTTATATATTTATATATATTTTTATATATTTATATATATTTATATATATTTTACATATATTTTACATATATTTTACATATATTTTACATATATTTTACATATTTATAGTATACTATATAGTATATAGTATAGTTTATATACTATTATATACATATATACTCTACTATTTATATTATATATATAATATAAATCTATACTATTTATATCTAATATTAATATATTGGATTAAGGTATTTTATAACATAATACGAATATTTAATTTATATTTAAATTACATCTCCAAACCTATTCCCATGCCTGTAAAACACGTGTGTGACCCAGGGGCATGGTGATTCCTTGTGGGTTGATATTTGTGTTTGGCTTTTTTGGAGTCCGGATCATTCCCTGCATCATCAACCTCAGAAAACAACAAATCCAGCCTGGATCTGGGATCCTGAGGGGTTTCCAGCCCCAGCTCCCACTCCCTCACCCAAAACAGCCTTGTGACCAGCAAGGGATTTTATTTCTCTCGATGTAAAATATATATAAAAATCACTTTATTATTTCCCCGGGGAATTCAGTAATTTTTCCTGCCACCAACATGAACGTCCCTGAACAAAACCCAACGGTGGCCTGGGATGAAGCTGTGCAGTGAGCTGGACACCAGGATCAGAGGGGTTGGGGATGTTTGGGAGGTGGAGAGGGACGTGCAGATGGACAAGGACAGAGGGTCAGGGAAAAGCAAATGTAAGGAAGGGCAGAGATTCCCTCCAGTGCCCCAGGAGGGGTGTCCTGGGACAGAGAGGGACAGGGATGGGTGTCCCTGGGATGGAGAGGGACAGGGATGGGTTCCCAGACTAAGCAGAGGATCCCACTGGCACCCCGAGGGGTGCATCCCCTGAGGATGGATCCCCTCAAATGTGGATCTCCCTGGGGATGGATCCCCTTGGGAAGCAGGGGAAGGTCCTGGATCAGTCGAGCCTTGGAACAACAGCAGAGGAGCAGGAGCGTGGCCCTGGCTGAATCCCACATCTTCCTCAGGCAAGGGAAGGAGCCCATGGGCATCCCCCAAATGCCCATCCCTTAAAGGACAGAGGGAATGGCCTTTGTTGTGCTGTTCCAGATCCTTCTGCCCACACATGGTGCTTCCCCAGGCTGAGAAGAAACAGGAATTTTTTTTTGCCTGGGGTTGAGAGGAGCAGCAGAGCTGGAGATCATCCTCCAAGCCCTGCTCCAAACTCGGCCAGGAAACACCCAGCAGAGCCGGGAATGCTGCAGGAGGGAGGGGCCTGCAGGGCCTGATCACCCTTCGGACAGCTGTCCCCAGACTGTCCCTTCTGCCACCACCCTGAAGCTCCTGTGTCACACACAGCCACGCTGAGCTGAGCTTGGGAAAACTGCAACTGGGGAAACTCTGCAAGACCCCTCCAAAGGTTTCATATCGTCATACAATTATTCCTTTCTAAAAATTATTATTTAAATATTATAATTGCTGCAGATGCCCTGAACATCCTAGACAACCTTTTAACTTTTAAAGAGTCCTAAGTAGGATTAGAAGCAACGTAAATATTACAGAAATCTTCCTTCCCAGAGCTTTTCCTCCACAGCCTCCCAGGAACGGTCTTTAGTCCCAAACTGCCAAAGACAATAAAACCCAACTTGCCCTTGAGGAAAAGCTGGACCTGGATGTCCTCATCTCCCCTGGCTGAGCCTCGGGCTGGGAGGGAAATGTGACCTTGGGGAAGGAGCAGGAGCGCCGGGCACGGCTCCATCCCCGCCAGCATTCCCGGGGCTCCGGGCACGCTGCGGAGCCTCGGCTGGGGAGGGATGGATGTTCCTCCAAAGCACAGAGCCCTGCAGAGCCTCCCTGCCAACTGCACAGCTCTTCTCTTCCCAGGGGAGGAGAGGCAGCGCTCAGGGATGGCGGGAGACAGCGGGAAAGCAAAAAGGATGTGAAAAGGGAGGGGAAAATCCTCCCAGCGAGCAGGAGAAAAAGCAAAACCAGCTTTTCCCCCACAGAGGATCCCATCAGAGTCCTCCTGCCTCTCCTGGTGGCTCTCTGGTGAGGCTCACGTGGTGGAAGATCCAATTAAAACCGGGCCACAAAAGGTCATTAATTAAAACTGGGCCACCAAATGTCATTAATTAAAACTGGGCCACAAAATGTCATTTCCACGCGAGAGCCGGCCCAGCAGCTCTTCCCCTTACGGAGATGGAGTCGGACTCTGTGACGTTGTGAGAAGTTTCTCCTGGAAGCTTTTCAAGCTGGTGGGATCATTCTTTGCCCAAAAATAAGCTCTGATCCATGGAAAATGAACCCCAGAGAGCGTCAGGAGCAGCACGGGGAGTTCCCCGGTGCAGTCAGTCCCACACTGGCACCCACCCATGGTGCCCCAGGAAGGGGCAGCACTTTTCAGCCTTTCCCTGATCCCAAAGCGCCCACCCCAAACATTCCCACACCCAGGAGAATGAGGAACCCTGCTCTGGCTCTACAGAACAGGGCAGAGGGCTGGTGGCAGGTTCAGAAGGAGATCCTGGGGGTCCTGGTCCTCATCCTGCCCACTGGAAGAACCGAATTGCTCAGCAGCTCCAGGAACCAACACAAACCCCCCAAAATCTCACAAACCTTGTGCTGCCTTCAGCTCCAAACACCCCAAATCCCACCTGCCCAAGACCTCTCCACTTGCCCAGGAGGGTCTCAGCAGTCTCTGGAGCCTGGAAAAGCAGCAATCCCTAAACCAGCACCCCCTAAACCCCTAAACCCCTGGAGCAGCGCATGAGGATAGACTCATCCCTCTGCCTCATCCCATTAAATTCCTTTAAGTGCCAGCAGTAAAACTGGGAGAGCAACCTTAAAAACTAATAAGCCTTTCCAGGAGTTATGTTGTGTTTAATAATATTGAATGACCTGTTGTGAGCCAGAGGCCTCCCAGTCCCTATTTAGCCATAATTTACAGCACCCTGTGAGCTGTGGACAGTGGAACTGGGAAAATCCTGGCAGCTCCAGCTGCTGCAAAGGGAAAGTGTCAGGGGAGGCTTGGGATGCCCAGGGAGCATTGTGGGCACTAAATGGGTGCCCACCCTGCAAGCAGGGAGCCAGATCCTCTTTTAAAGCAGCCCAAGGGGTTTAAACTGATTTATTCCTGCAGCTCCTCGAAAGGCCACTATGTTAATCTGTAAAAACTTGGAATTTTATCCAGCAGTGGCAAATAAAAAAATGTTGTTTGGATACTGGTTTGAATCGGGCTAATTAATATTTAAAGAGGGGGCATTGCATGCTCAGACCCCTCTGTGCAGAGCCAGCCCCTCACAGGATTCTGAGGGAATAATTTTGAGTCCAGGATCACAACGCAGCATTTCTCACAAATGCAGTTTCCCTGAGCAGGGCTGGAAAATGCAGCTGTGATTTACAGCACAACTGCACCACTCCTGCAGCAACAACAGCTTTCCAATGACCAAACAACACATCAACCCCTGCCAAGACACAGAGGTGACATTTACATCAGAAACTCTTTGAAATGGGATTTTCTCATGATTCCAGGTTTTCACCGTGCCTGGGTAACAAAGTCCAGCCCCAGCAGCAGCAATGAGAGCATTAATGTTATTTATGGTCAGTGTTATCCCCTTGCTCTGCTATCTCACATCACACATCTGGGATCCCCCGGGTTCCTCTCCACCTCTTTTTGCTGCTCACATGCAGCTCATGCCCTCCCACCCCTGCAGGTTGTTTTTTCATACACCTGGAGCAAGGAGTGGTGCCCAAGAATGAACTGAAAGTGTTGAAAAACAGCAAACAGAGGGGGGAAACCTCACCCGTCAGATTTCCACTTAGTTCTCCAGGCCCCTTATTTAGTTCCTTCTCCAAATCTTTGAAATTCAGATCTTTCCCCTCATTTTGCACACAAACACCCCCAAATCTGAATCCTCCCCCAGCCAAGCCAAACCTCCAGCCCTGGGGAGCAGAGGAGCAAAATGCAGAAAAGGGAGGATAAAGAAGTCCGAGCTCTGATCCACCCCAGTGCCTGATGCCAAAGCCAGACCCAAGCTGGGATGAGGGGATCCAAACCCTGGGTGTGGAAACATCAGCAGGGGAGCAGGGTAGGACCCTCTTGGTGCTGGGAGCCAGCAGGCACAGCAGGGCCAGCTCCAGGGACACTGTGGGATCCTGGCTCCCACATCCTGGGGCCACCATCACCCCTGAACCAACCTGACCCAGGCCTGGCTCTGGTTTTGGGCCGGGAAAGGCTGCAAAGGGACTCTGTAGAGCTTGTGAAGGGGAAAATAAACCCAGGGAGTGACAGGAAAATGGAAGTTTCTCCTCTGCCTGGCGTTTCTTGCTGCTATCAGCAGCGAGGGATGGAGTTTGGAATCAAAGAAGAGCCCTGGGTGTTTGGTGGAGCTGGGAGACGCTGGGAGAGCAGGGAGGGGGGCACGGCTCGCCCTGCGGCCCCCGCCCTGGGGGGATGTGGCCCACGCGGGACAGTGTCCCCAGCAGGGCAGGATTTGGGATTAGAGGGTTAACCCAGAGCCTGGCAGGACGCACGTGACCGGCTGGGGGGTTGGGGGTGTGCGGGCTGGGGGGGCTGCGGGCCGATCCCTCCCTCCCCATCACCCCCCCATCCCCGTCCCCCTCCTCCCCGTGCCCCGCACAAAATCCGCTCCCGCGGACCGTCCCCGTCCCGTCCAAGCCGCGCCATGGACACACCGGGCTGCCCGGCCTTCCCCCCGCCTCGCCGGCCCGGGGGTCCCCCGGGGCTCCCCCAGCCTCCCACCGCCTTCGCCCTCGGTGCTCCGGGGCCCCACCGGCGGCCGCCGCCGCTCAGCCCCCGGCCCGGCCGCTGCCCGCGGTACCCGGGGGTGCCCAGCCCGGGCCCCCCCGCCGTGGCCGTGCATGGGAAGCCCCCGTACCCGCCCGGGGCTGCAGGTACCGGGGAGCCGCGGGTGGATGGGGGGCCGGGGCTGCCGACCCCTCCCGGCCCCTTCTGCTTCTCTTCCCCCTCTCGGGTTCCGCCGGGAGCCCCAGCCCTGAACCCCCGAGGGTGTCATTGCGCTGACACGCTCCCCGGGGCTGCTCCGAGGCGGCGATGTCGCGATATGGCCCCGTCGGGGATATCCAGGGCGTTCCCCGACGGGAGCCGGAGCTGGGAAGGGCCGGCAGCTGGGCTGTGTCGCGACAGAGAGCGGGGTGTCCGGGCCGGTTCCCGTTCTCCAGAAACAGCGAGGGAAGGGGGAGAAAAAGCGGCGGGGAGCGGCCGAGACGGCGGGTACGGCCCGGGGTGGGGAACGGCCGGTCCCCGTTCCCGGGGATGGAGAGCGGCCGGTCCCCGTTCCCGGGGATAGAGAGCGGCCGGTCCCCGTTCCCGGGGATGGAGAGCGGCCGGTCCCCGTTCCCGGGAATAGAGAGCGGCCGGTCCCCGCTCCCGGGGATGGAGAGCGGCCGCGCTCCCGGAGGAGGCTGCAAAGTCCCGTCCGGCCGCCGACTCCGCTTCCCGGAGCCCACCGGGCAGGACCGGCGGCAGCAGCCGCGGTGCGGCCGCACGGACGGGCCCGAGGCTCCGGGACCTGGGGGAGGCCGAACTGCGGGGCTGGCAGCGCTGCCCGGGGCCCGGTGCCCGCTCCGGAGCCCCAGCGGTCCCCGGTGTGCCCGCTCCGGAGCCCCAGCGGTCCCGGTTCCCTCGGTACCGCTCTCGGGGGCAGTACCGCTCTCGTTCCCCAGTACCGGGCTGCGGCTCTCCCGGTTCCCCGGCTCTCCCCGGAGCTCCAGAGCACCCGGTTCCCCTCGGCCCGGGTGTCCCGGGGCTCCGTGGCCGTCCCCAGGCTCGGACAGGACCGAGCTCGTTCCGAGCTTCTCCCGCCGCTCCTTCGCGCTCTCCCAGCCCGGCCCGTCGGGGGCTGCTCCGGGCTCCCACTTTCGCTTTAATTTTATTCCCCTATTTCTGCTTTAATGGAAGAAGCAAAAGGCAGAGCCGCGGGGGCGATGGGAACCAGGTGGGACCGGGCAAAGCCGCCTCGGGGAACAGGTAGAAAAAACCCGAGAACTGCCGGGAAAAGCCGTCAGGGAGCCCCGGGAGGGCCCCGCTGCAGCGTTTACCTGCTCCAGCCGCGGCGCGGGGATGCTGCCGACCCAGGGGGGGTTCCTCCGGTTCCTGGGAGTCCTTTCCATGCCCCCATCCCTTCACTAATGATCCTTTTGAGTTCCTTCCCCTCCCCATTACCCCAGGAATTGTACAGCTGTTTCCCAGCTGCCGCCTTCCCCAGCGCCGCCAAATCTTTCGGGGGGTGTCAGTTTAGGAAGGAGTGGGAGAAAAAATATCTGTATCTTCCCTTTTTCCCCCGGTGCCGCTGTGTTTGTTTAGCTACGTGCCTGTATCCCGCTCCTTCCTGCCTTTTCCTTCTTCCTGGCTATTTATTTATTTGTCTCCAACGGCAAAACCCGTGGGTCAATTGGAAATGCTCCGCGTTGCCTTTGAAAAAAGAGGGGGAAAAACCCCCAAACTCGATACTTTATGCAGCAGGATTTTATTTTGGTCACTTTTCCCTTAATTTTGGGTATATTTGGGTCTGCTCTTCGGTGAGATTTGGTTTTGAATCATTAAAACCCTCCAGGCCAGCGGCTGAGCCCGTTGGAGGCCAGAGCAGGGAGGAAATGGCAATTCAGCCTCATTCCTTTGCCTTATCCATGACCAGACAGGTCAGTACTGAGAGGGACAGGAGCAATCACCCCCCCAAACCTCCCCCCAAATTACAATTCCTCATTAATTCAAAGCAGCTGGATCAGGGCTTGGCAGCTCCATAGCCCCCAAATTGCCTTAATTAGAAAACAACCAAAAATCCAAAGTGAAAGGCTGGAAAAGGCCGTGCTGGGAGCTGCTCTGGGGAGCCCTGGGTGGCTCTGCAGGGATGGGGACACCATTTCCCTGCTCTGCTGGGATGTGGTGGGCAGGAGGATCCATCCCAAAGGAGACATTTCCCCTCCTGGCCCTCTGAGGTCCCCACCTGCAGGAACCCCAAATCTGCAGCTGCTGATTGGGGTGGGATCAGAGCAAACCCGGCATTTTTTGGTTCTCCTCTCCCCAGGTGACACCTCTGTGTCCCCTCAGCACATGGGGGTCCCCAAGGCACCCCTCCCCATCTGCCAATTCCCAGCTCACTTCTCCTTTCCCTGGCTCAGCCCATCGGGGTTCCAACAGCACCCGGAGTCTTTTGGAGCTGCCCAGCTCTGGGTGTCCCCATGTGGGGACAAACGACCCTCCTGGTGGCCCCAAAACGTGTGGCAGGGATTTTCCTCCTAGATCCCATCCCATCATCCACCCCAGCAATGCAGCAGCACTAAAGGGAAGGGGGGGACACCCGGATTTCTTGCTCTGGTCCCAGAGGAGGGTGAGGGAAGGGAGTTTTGTCCAGCAGAAAAAGCAGGGTGGTGTTTTTTACTCCTTTCCAAGAGTTTTCCTGGGAGCTGCAGCTCCAGGGAAGGGCTGGCTCAGGGGCACAGAGCACCCCCGAAGGGCACCCACTGCTCCAGCCAGGCTTCCCCACCCTCCAGAGGCTTTTCCTGCCCACGGCTCCTTCTCAGGGATGGATGGATTTTGTCCTTCTCAGGGGTGGATTTTGCATTTTTCAGGGACGGATTTTTGCCCTTGTCAGGGACGGATTGTGCCCCTCTCACGGGTGGATTTTTGCCCTTCTCAGGGGTGGATTTTGCCCTTCTCAGGTGCGGATTTTTGCCCTTCTCGGGGATGGAGTTTGCATTTTTCAGGGACGGATTTTTGCCCTTGTCAGGGATGTATTGTGCCCTTCTCAGAGATGGATTTTGCCCTTCTCAGAGATGGATTTTTGCCCTTTTCAGGGACAGATTTTGCCCTTCTTGGGGATGGATTTTTGCCCTTCTCGGGGTTGGATTTTGCCCTTCTCAAGGGTGGATTTTTGCCCTTCTCGGGGACGGATTTTTGCCCTTCTCAGGGATGGATTTTGCCCTTCTCAGAGATGGATTTTTGCCCTTCTTGGGGTTGACTTTTTGCCTTTCTCAGGGGTGGATTTTGCCCTTCTCAGGGACGGATTTTTGCCCTTTTCGGGGACGGATTTTGCATTTTTCAGGGGCGGATTTTTGCCCTTGTCAGGGATGTATTGTGCCCTTCTCAGGGATGGATTTTTGCCCTTCTCAGGGGTGGATTTTGCCCTTCTCAGAGATGGATTTTACCCTTCTCAGGGATGGATTTTTGAGCTTTCCAGGGACAGATTTTCCCAGCCAGCTTTTCAGGGATGGAATTTTGCCCTGCTGTGTGTCCGTGCTGAGCCCTTTCTCCTGGGGCAATAGCTCAACATCCCCTGGGATGAGGGACGGGGTGGGATGGGATGGGACGGGATGGGACGGGATGGGATGGGATGGGATGGGATGCCAGGGCTGTGGCACACAGTTCAGGGCTTCCTTGGCACTGTTAACACCCCCTGGTGCTGTGCCTCTCCCCCCCAGGTGAGAAGGGTTGCAAAGGAGGGTTCCAGGCCATTCCCACTGGCTGCAGGGTCCCCCCAAAAGCCCCGGCGGATTTGGGGTGCCCGCTGGCAGCACCCCTGGGCAGCCTCCGGGATTATGGGATCCCTGAGCTCCCCGAGCCCCTGGGCAAGAGCAAGAGCAAGAAGAGGAGGAACAGGACGACCTTCAGCACGTTCCAGCTGGAGGAGCTGGAGAAGGTTTTCCAGAAGACGCATTATCCTGACGTGTACGCCCGGGAGCAGCTGGCACTGCGCACGGACCTGACCGAGGCCAGGGTGCAGGTATGGGCACAGAGGGATGGGCATGGGCACCCTGGGGCTGCCAGGAGGCGGGGGTTCTCCTGTCTGCAAGGTGGTGCTGAGATAGAAGCTGATTTCCCATGAAAATGCTAAATCCCAGATGGAAAATCTCACGCTCTGCACCCTCTGCTGTGGTTGGGTTTTGGTTGTCTCTGAACCCTCTGCACTCCCCTACCCTGGACCCAAAGGGTGGAAAGAGCCAAAATCTGAGAGGTCAGTGTCAACCACCCCCCTCTCAGAATGCCCTAATCGTGATGCCCCCAATGCATCCATCATTCCCAGAGAGGAACCCCGGGAGCTCCCGTGGGTGGCGCTGGGGTGGCACATCCCGCACCTGGGGCACGGTGAGACCGACCCTCCCTGCCCAGCTCCACTGCCCCCATGCGGTCTGAGGCTCCAGGAGGGAGGAGGCAGCTGGAGGGGACTCCCAGCAGCGAGGACATGGAGGTGGAGGGTAAGGAGTGAGCAGGGAGCTGCCATCCCCAGGAGCAGGAATGGGGACACGGCACAGGCAGGGGGAGTGTCCCCAGGAACCCACCAAAAGTGGGCTGGATGTGTCCCCAGGAGCCTCCAAACGCAGATTTGGGGTGGATTGAGATGAAACCACCCATAGCCATGAGAGCCTCAGGCCAAGTGTCCTGGTAGGGCATCCTCCTCTCCAGGAGGGGCTGCTGGAGTTGTCCCACCCCAGCACAGAGGGGACACGCAGACGGGACATCAGCACCCAAAAAGCCTCATTCTGCAACAAAATCTGGGATAAACAAGTCCCAGAAGCAGCAGGGAGAGGAAGGGGGAGCAGGATGGATCATTTTCGGTGCGGGACAAGATATTCCTGATGTAGGTAAAGGTCAGAGAGGTCCAGGGCTGAGCCCAGAGCAGCTTCCTCTGCTCGGCACCGGCTCTGGGGAGCGCCGGGGCACCGTGGCCGGCCCCTCCTGCTGCTGGGAGGAGCACAGAGCTGGGCAGGGGAAGGGTCCCCACACCTCAGCCCCCTCCTCCATCCCCAGGTTTGGTTCCAGAACCGCCGGGCCAAGTGGCGGAAACGGGAACGCTACGGGAAAATCCAGGAGGTGAGAGATGGCTCGGGAGCTGCTCCAGCCCTGTGTGCCCCCATTCCCAGGGGAGGGGTCCTGTCCCACCGCACCTGGGGGTGCCCCACATCACCCATTCCTGCCCCTTCTGCCCCACATCACCCATTCCTGCCCCTTCTGCCCCACATCACCCATTCCTGCCCCTTCTGCCCCACGGTTTTCCCCACCCTTGGGAGAAGGGGATGGAAAAGAGGGAGGATGGCATTTTGCCACATGTTGCTTTATGTCCCACTCCACTGCCCTCTGGGGCAGGTTTTGGGGTCCTCCTGCTGAAGATCCCCTTTAGCTCTCTCCCACCCATCCGTGCTTCCTGCCCCCCTTTTCTGCAAAGCTGCCTTTCCCCCCTCAGTATCGAAAAGCATAAAAATGATTTAAATAATTTAAAACTCAGCTTCATGCACATCCCTGAAGCCAAACTCTACCGGAGAGGGAATAATTCAAGCAAGATTCCACCCCCCAGGGGCAGAAAACAGAGCAAAGGCATCGTTCCCTCTGCACCCTGGGGGTGGATCTGGGGAGGTGAGGGGGATCTCAGGTGGGAATCCTGAAGGGGGGACATTGGGATCTAAGGCAGAATGGGGGGAAACTGAGCGGGGTGTGATGTCCCCAGCCTCATTTTGGCCTTTTTTGTTGTTGTTGTTATTTCAGCTGCAGAACAACCTGTGGCCGAGCCCTGGGAGCCCCCCGGGGCTGCTGCCCCCCGAGCCCATCCCGTCCCCCTGCATGTCCTCGTACCCCCCCGCTGCCAGCAATGGCTTCGTGGGCATCCCTGCATCCCCGGGCCCCCACCCCGGCATCAACAGCCTGTACCCCCTGCACGGGCTGCCCCCCGGGGCTGGCCCCCCGCCCCTTCGAGCCCGCCCAGCACGAGTACAAAGCGCCCCCGCTGGTGCCGCTGAGGATGAGGAGCAAAGAGGGCGCCGGGAGCCTCCTGAACTGGGCCACCTGATCCCCAAGGGGATGGACACGGATCCCTGCTCCCCCCGGAGGGTATCCCCCACCCCAGCGAGGGGGGCAGGCTGCTGGGGTCACCTTCACCCCCTCTCTGCAGCCCCCGAGCTTCCCCTGCATCCAGCGCTGCCCCCACCCCGTGAGAGGGGCCAGGGGGAGGAAAAAGAGGGGTCCCCAAAGCCAGGCTGCCCCACTGGCAGCTCGGAAACGGCTCCCCCAATTTCCTGAGCCCTCCCAGCACTTTCAGGACTGGCTTTGATGGAGATTCCCGGTGCTTTCCCCACCCCCCATGCGTGCCGGGCACTGCCAGCCCTGGGTGGGGCTGTGGAGCCCCAGGGCAGCACTTTTGGGGGCAATTCTCCCCTCTCCAGCTGAAATTTGGCTGCTCAGCCCCTGCCCAGCACAACCAGCAAGGGCAGAAATCGGGCTCCTCCTCTCCCAGTCCCATACTGGGAAGACTGGGCTGGGACAGTACTGGGGGTTACTGGGGGCAGGGCCAAGGAGCCCCAAAGCCCCCCCAGAGCATCACAGCTCCTTCTGCTCCCTCTTGGAGGGGAAATAAAGCCCTGGCACAATAAAACCCCAAATTAAGGCTGTCCTTGGGGGGGTCACCCTGTTACCCCTCAGGAAGGAGTTTTAATCCCAGCAGTGGGATTAAATTCCCAGTGGGAACCCAGAAATTCCCAGTGGGAACCCTCCCAGGATTGGGGTGGGTTGGGCACAAATGGGCAATTTTGGGGTGAGGGGTTTTCTGCATTTTGCAGGGTTCTGAACGTTACTGGTGGTACCTGCAAGAGCAGTAATGAGGGGGCACCTCATCTGTTCTGGGGGTCCCCAGGGGGGCTCCCCAAGTCCCCCCAAGAGCTGGCATGTCCTGTGTCCCCCCTTCACCCACTGTGACCTCCCCAGTGCAGGAAACACCAAAAAATGAAGCCAGGAACGACCCTGCTCACCCCAGCAGCAGGAGATGCTGGCACACCCCAGGGACACTCTGGGGCCAAACCCCCTCCCTGCACAACCTGCAATGCCCCCCTGCCCCAGCCCCACATCCCGAGATGGGCACACCCCCGTGGGGCACCTGGATGCCCTCAGGGAGGCACCAAACCTGCTGATCCAGCCCTGGCTGGAAAAGCCCAAGGTTTTGAGGCAAGCCCTGGGCACAGTGGGTGCCACAGGAGGCAGCCCAGGGCTGCCCAGCCTCACCCAGGATATCTGACACCCCCTCCCACTGGTGGGCGTTTTGTTCTTCATTTCTAAACAATAAACCACATTTTTCATAAGTTAATTATGGCTCCAGCAGCCCTGTAAAGCCAGGGGGGCTGGGGCTGGGGACTCCCAGCAGGCTCCTCAGGCCTGTGCTGGTGCTGGGAATGGGGTTTGGGGGGGCAGGATGGTGCTGGAGGCACCCAGGTGGGTGCCAGGGGTGGGCACAGCCCTGGTAGGACCCTGGGGGCACATCCAGCAGTGCTCTGTGGTTGAGGAGGGCAGTAAGAAAATTTAAAAAAAAAATCCCATTTAAAACCTCTGTCCTAGGGAGGATAAAATCCATTTGTCTCCCCCCGAGAGCCGGGCCTTGCCAGGACCTGATGCTCCCCTGGAATGTGGGATGAGGGCCGAGGTTTGGGCTGCTCAACACCCCAGCCACAGAATGGGAATGGAAACGCCCTCTGGGCTCATCCCAGCCCAGCAGCACCACAGAGTCTCCCTCTAAACCACATCCAGGGGTTCACTGGGGTGCAAAGTGCTGCTGAGGGAGCTTTGCTGGGTGGGTTTGCAGTGTCCTGAGCAGGGTGAGCAGGGATTTCTGGAAGTTTTACTCCAAATCATTAAACCAAGCCAGGGCAGCATTTCCTTCTCTGTGCCTCTCCTGGAGGCACATCCACACCTGGCTCTGGGCTGCCCATGGGGTCAGGGTGCAGCACTGGGCATCCAGATGGACCCAGGGCTCCAGCTCAGTGTCACTCCTGGCTGAGGGGGAAGAGGGCAGGATGGGGACATGGATTAAGAGCGCACAGAACTTCTCTGATGGCTCATAAAGCTGAGTTTGCTCCTTCCAGGGCTGAGGCTGAGCATCCCCACAGCTGGATTCACTCCTGGGGCTCCACAGGCTCAGAATCCCAGCAGGTGATGGCGTGGAATTGGTGCTGTCCCAGGCTCTCTCTGCCCACAACCATCTCTGTAAATTCCTGCCTCGAATCAGGGTGAATCCCCCAGGATTTCATCCCCCAGGGCTGCTGCTGCCCCTCTGCCAGGGAAACTGAGGCCAGGCAATGTGCAAGGCTGAGCTCTGGCAGGATTTGGTGTCAGGATCCTCTGCTGGGAGCAGGCACCAAAGAAAATCCCAGTGGTAACAGCACAGTGGTGTCAGAAATCCCAGCACAGAGCTGGGGGAGGGTTCAGTGACTGGGACAGGGAAAGAAGGGACAGCCTGTGAGAACCTGCTCCCCCCAACCAACAGACAGGGTGCAAGATTAAACCTTCTGCTGAGGGGCCTTCTGGGGTTTGAGGGACGAGTGGGGACAAGGACATGGGATGAGGAACTCTCACCCCAGCCCAGCTCCAGGCAGGAGGGACAGGGACAGAGCCCAGCCACGCTCAGGGCAGAGGTATCACCAAATATATATAATATATGTACAGCTCCTGCACCCCTCGTGGGGTGAGGGGAGGCCACCCCAGCCCCTCAAGCCCCCAAACCCCCCAGGGGGGCTGGGCAGGGCCAGCCTGGTGTCCCACCCAAGGACCCCACTGCCACCTGCTCCCCCTTCCTGGCCGGGGGGCACGAGAAGGAAATGCCCCTGAAAGCATCACAGGGGGTGGGCAGAGATCCCCCCCAAACAGGAAACCCCCAGGGCACCCTCAGCTTTGGGATGAGCCTGGAAGGAGGCAGAGGGGCAGGATGTGGTCTCAGCTCCATGCTCTTCCCAAGCCCACCACAACAGCACAGCCACCCAGAGACCCCCCTGCCCCGTGAGCCTCCAGCTCTCCAAGCAACCCATCCTGCATCCCTGTGTCCATCACTGCAGCAGCTCCTCCCACGAGATGGGCCGGGAGAACACCTCCCTCTCCAGCCAGAGGTCGTAGTTGAGCTGGAAGTCCTCGGGCAGCTCCACCCTCTGGCCCAGCACGCTCTGCAGGCAGTTGTCCACGGGCACGAAGTCGGGGTTGCCGTGGGCGCGGTCGTAGCGCCGCGAGTTGAAGCGCTCGATGCTGGCACGCAGGGCACACTCCTCTGCCTGGAAATCCCAGGGACGGGCATCCAGGTCTGGGAACAGGGATGAGAGGGGTCAGAGCAGAGCTGGGGACTCCTCAGCCAGCCCTTAACCCTCAATGTGGTGGTGTAACCCCAGCCAGACTGAGCCCCATGCGGCTGCTTGCTCGTTCCCCCACCAGCTGGAGCTGGGAACAATCAGGAGGGTAAAAGCTGGAAAACTGCTGGGTCAGGATAAAGAATAATAAAGCTTTTGCTTAATAAAGAAAGCAAAAGCTGTGCAGCACAAGGAAAGAAAAACAAGGAATTAATCCCCCACTTCCCATGAGCAGGCAGGTGTTCAGCACCTTCAGGAGAACAGGGCCCCACCCCAGGGAGTGGTGGCTTGGATGACGAACACCATCACTCCCAACATCCCCCAATTCCTCCTTTTTCTCCCCACTTTATATCCTGAGCAGGATGTCCTAGGGTCTGGAATATCCTTTGGTTCTGTCTCCTCCCAACAATCCAGCCCCCTCCCAGTTGGGAAAGGCCTTTGTAGGTACTTCACACAAAGCACAGAGCCAGGAGCCACCACCAGCTCCACCACCACTTCCAGCATCCCCACCACAGGGAAAGAACCAAAATGAAGCCAGGAATGGCAGCTCCCTTTGGCCCCACTTGCCTCAGCACCAGCAAATGCCGGAACACCCCAAAGGATATTCCTGGCCCAAAACAAAATCCCCAAAACTGCAATGCCACCCTGTCCCAGCTCCCACATCCTGATGGTGGGAGGGGAACACCCCAGTGGGGCACCTGGACCCCCTCAGGGAGGCACCAAACCTGCTGTTCCAGCCCAATCTAGGCCAAAAAGGGTTTTCAGCCCAGACTTGACACCCCTGGCAGAGCCCTGATCCCTGCAATGTCACCACCCAAAATTCCTCCCACACCCCAGACCTGCTGGACTCTGTCTGGTTCTGCTGGAATTTGTTCTCCCACAGGAGTCCTGCCAGTGCTGGGCTTTGCAGTGGGAGCTGGGAAGGCTCTGGGAACCCACCAGTATTCTGGTTCTGCTGGGCAGAGCTGGCACAGCACCAGCACTGTCTCCCCAAAATTCCCACCCCATCATGCAAGTGGGCAAGATCCTGGGAGGGGACACAGGCCAGCTGACCCAAATTAGCCGAGGGAATATTCCAGATTCTGTGATGTCAGATCAGATATAACAGCCAAGGAAAGGAGGAGGAATGATGGGGCATTTGTTATTTAAAACACGTGCAGCAGAGCTCCACGTGCTGCAGCTTGGCTTCCCCAAAGTGGCTGAACATCACTTGCTGATGGGAAGTAGAGAACAAACCTGGTTTTTTTTCTGCTCTTGCTGTACTAAACGACCTTATTTCAACCTACAAGTCATTCCCCAGCTGGTTTTCTCTGCCCTGTCCAGCTGGGAAAGGATAGAGCAGCTCAGTGGGCACCTGGTCAAGCTCAACCAGCCAAGATCCACCAAGGTCAACCCAGAGCACCTGCCCAAACCCCAGGCAGCAAAGGGCGAGCTGGGGGCACAGACCCTGGGGCAGGAGGGCTGGGGATGCCAGGGGTGCCACAGATCCTGGGGTAGGAGGGCTGGGGATGCCGGGATGCCAGGATGGGTACCGGGCTGGGGTGCCAGGGGCCACAGTCGCTCGTTGGGCTGGGATGCCAGGGTGCGGTGCCTCACTTTCTGGTAGATGGCTGACATGGTTTTCATGTTGCTCTTCCTCCACTGCCTGCCCAGGTACTTGGTCTGCACCTTGAGCAGCTTCAGCACGTAGAGCTGCATCATGGCCTGCTTCACCTTCAGAGCCCGCTTCAGGATCGGCGCCGACTTGAACACCACCAGCATCTGCCAGAACATTCCCACATCCAGCTGGGATGGATCCCTGGGCCAGCCCCTCCTCCATTCCCCTGCTCAAGCCCTGGGTTGTCCCAGGTTATCCCCAGTGCAGGTGCCTGGATAATGCTGAGCTCCAGAACATTCCCAGGGCTCACCATGGTGCGGGAATGCTTCCACTTGGTCAGCTTGTTCAGGATGCGCAGGAGGTTTATGCAGGAGAAGAGGTTCCGCCAGCAGAACTGGTTGTTGTCTCCAGCTTCCTGTGGGGAAGGAGATGCAGGGTCAGGCAAGGGATTGGAAAGGGGATGGGGAGAGGCTGGGGTGATCTGAGGAGCCATTGGACAAGGGGACAGCACAGCATGTGGGCATGGAATCCTCCAATCATGGAATTGTTAAGATTGGGAAAGCCCTCCGAGATCATCAAGTCCAACTGTTCCCCCAGCACTGCCAAGGCCACCAGTAATCCCTGTCCCCAACTGCCACATACACACTCACACATTTTCTGAACACTTCCAGGGATGGTGACTCCAGCACTGCCCTGGCCAGCCTGTACCAGTGCCTGACCATCCTTTTCACAAAGAATTTCTCTCCAATATCCAACGTGAACTTTCCCTGGCACAGCTTGAGGCCATTTTCTCTTGTCCCCTGGGACCAGAACCTGAGCCCCCAGTTCCACCCTCCTGTCAGGAGTTTTGCAGAGCCAGAAGGTTCCTGGAGCATCCTTTTCTCCAGGCTGAGTCCCCCCAGCTCCCTCAGCCACTCCTGGTGCTCCAGCCCCTTCCCCAGCTCCATTCCCTTCTCTGGACACGCTCCACCCCAGCAGACACCTCCCATCCCCATCCCCAAAATCCCAGTGGCACCAGGGGCTGAGCACAGGAGAGCTGAGGGTGCAGGGGCTGGGTGCTGGAGCCCTGCTGCCCCCTGCAACCCAAACTCCCCCGGGCAGCACCCCAGGTGCCAGGAGTGTCACAGCAGGAGGACTCACCAGGCTCTCAGCCGTCAGCTCTGGCAGCTCATGCACCACACAGTAGGGGTAGTCCAGCACGGAGATGCTGCAGGAAGGAGAGGGGTGCTTGTCCTGTTCCCCCAGATCCCCCCTGGCCCGGGGGCAACACAGCCCCCACTTCCCACACACTGCACATGGGCTGTGGTGGGAACTTTCCAGCTCTGCCTGAGCCTGAGCCACTGCCAGGGAGGGATTGCAGAGAGGCCAAAGAAACAGGGACCCCTCCCCACATCCCCAGGAATGCAGGTGTGTGTCACAGACGTTTTATGAAAAATCCTTTCCTTAGGGTTTTTCCTCCTGAGAAGCTGAGAGGCCTCAGGAACAAAATGTAAACAATGGTTATCTGCTGCTGTGGAATGCAACAGGTGCATCTGTGATTGGCCCATGTTGGTTGTTTCTAATTAATGGCCAATCACAGTCAGCTGGCTCGGACTGTCTCGGTCAGTCACAAGATTTTGTTATCATTCTTTTTCTATTCTTAGCTAGCCTTCTGATGAAATCCTTTCTTCTATTCTTTTAGTACAGTTTTAGTAATATATATATCATAAAATAATAAATCAAGCCTTCTGAAACATGGAGTGAGATCCTTGTCTCTGCTCTCGTCCTGGGACCCCTGTGAACACCACCACAGGTGTGCAGCCTTCTCCTCACCTGTTCTTGGCAGTGATGTAGGACATGATGTTCTGGTTGAAGAACTTGAGGATGAGTGGGATGCAGTTGGCAAAGACGAGGTGCTGGGCCATGTACTCAAACTGGGGAGGAGAAATGTGGGTGAACAGGAACCCACTCAGGGTCCTGCCATGCCCAAAGACCCGTGGGCACTGCTGGACCCCCTCACCTGGTAGATGTGGTTGAGCTTGAAGTGTTTGAGCAGGAGCAGCAGCACAGCAGAGATGGCTTTGACAATGATCTCCTTGTGCCGATTGACATCCACGCCCAGCTTCATGCTCTGCAGCACAGTGGTCCTGGGGGACACAGAGGGACAGTGTCAGCAGGAATTCTTCCCTCTCAGGGTGGCACAGGCTGTCCAGGGAAGCTGTGGCTGCCCCAGCTCTGGAAGTGTCCAAGCTCAACCTGGTCTAGTGGAAGGTGTCCCTGCCAATGGCAGGGGGTGGAACTGGATGAGCTTTAAGGTCCCTTCCCACCCAAAACATTCCATGATTCCTCAAACCCTCCCAGGGTGCACTGCAAGGGACACCACAGCATGCTGAGCATGGGGGGCTCCAGGGACATTTACACCTGCCCTTCCCAAACCCACTTTGCAGGATCACAGAATCATTCAGGTTGGAAAAGCCCTCTGAGATCATCAAGTCCAACTGCTCCTGCTGCAGGAGGCCACCAGTTCCTGCAGGGTGCAATCCAGGGCAGAGCAGGGTCACGTCCCCCAAGGAGCCCCAGCCCACAGCAGGTCACTCCCCCAGCTCACTCCCATCCCTCCTTCCCTTCCCAGCCCCAGCCAGCTCCTCTGCTCCACAGCCACTCACGGCATCTCCTCAGGCAGGACATCTGCCAGGATGTTGATGGAGTCTGTCTTGGCTTTGGAGGTGGGGGCTGCAGCCAGGAGGATCTTCAGCAGAGCAATCTGGGAAGAAGGGAGAGATGGAGGGGGAATGGGAGCTGCAGGGGACTGGCAACAGGCCCTTTCCCCACTGCAGGAGGGAGGAACAGGGCAGGGGCAGGGGGTGAAAACTTGGGGTGCATCACTGGAAAGGGACTGATCCAGGGGATCCCAGTGCTCCCCAGCTCACCATGTACTGGGGCAGGCTGGGCAGCAGGCCCTGGTACAGGATCTCTGCAGGGACTTGCTCCACTTCCTCTTCTCCCTGGTGCCAGGAGAGACCAGAAAACCTCATCCCAGGAGCTACCACCAGCAGAATACCCCCAACTCCTGCCCCACGCCCTTCTGCCCCTGAGAAACCTCTCTGCATCAAAACAAACCCTCAGCCCTGCCGAAAAACGTGGCAGGACCAAGTGCCCCCAACTCCCATCCCATCCCATCCCATCCCATCCCATCCCATCCCATCCCATCCCATCCCATCCCACCCCACCCCATTCCCACACTCACTCCTGAGAGCGGAGAGCGCAGGTACTCCTCTTCCATGTGCACCTGCACCTCAGCAATGGACGTGTACTTGTGCTGCAGGGGGACAGGGGGGGTCACCATGGTCCCCAGTGCTGCCCCCAGCCCCAGCCTGCTCCCACCACCCTGTTCCATCCCTCCCAGATCCCCGTCCCAGGAGTGACCTGGGTAGATGGGCAGGGTGGGAGTTGTTGGGCTCAGGTCTGGGACAAGGCCAGTAGGAAAGGGATGAAGGCATGAAGAGAGGGAAAAAACCCTCTTAGAAAGGGATGGAACTCCCTAAGGAAGGGATGGAACCCCCTAAGGAAGGGATGGAGCCTCCTAAGGAAGGGATGGAACCCCCTAAGGAAGGGATGGAGCCTCCTAAGGAAGGGATGGAACCCTCTAAGGAAGGGATGGAACCCCTAAGGAAGGGATAGGGATGAAGCCTCCTAAAAAAGGGACGGAGCCTCATAAAGAACAGATGGAGCCCCATAGGGAGGGATGGAATCCCCTAAAGAAGGGATGGAGCCCCCAAAGGAAGGGATGGAGCCCCCAAAGGAAGGGGCTCAGACAAGCCGTGAGTCCAGGATGAGATGAAAGCTTAAGGCTGCTCTCCCCTCACTAGGTGGAGGACATGGAAAATGGTCAGGAAAATCCACCCAGAGCTGTGATGGGAGCAGGGAGATGGGCAAGGTGCACCCATAGAGCAGCAGGGGCTGAAGGAATTCCTCAACTCACCAGCTTCAGGGTGCGGATGCTCTCATGGATGGGCCTGGGCAAGCCCACCACGGTGTTGGTGTCACTGGAGGAGGGAAAGAGCCAGGCTGGGAGCAGGGCTGAGCACCCAGGGGTGGGGCAGAGACCACCCAGGGGTGAAACTACAGCCCAGCCAGCCAAGGCCTTCCCTGCTGCCACACAGAGACAAAAGCAGCCCCCAAACTGGCCTCTCCCACAGGTCCCCAGTAATGGCAGCACTGGGCTGGCTCTGCACCCACCTGCCCAGCGTGTAGCCGATGAATTTGCTGCGGCTGGATTCCAGGAACATCTCAATGTCCTTCTCCCTGCAGCAAAGGCAGAAGGGAAGAGTCACACCCTCTGAAGCATCTGGAAGATGCCCAGCCAGGCACAGCCCAGTAAAGGGTGCCCAGCTGTCCTAGGGTGACATTATGATGCTTGTATCCCCATTCATATGTTCTGTTTCTGCAGGATATTATGTTCTGTGCCTTTAAGACTGGCTTTGAAGAGTGGAAGTTTTGTTTGGGTTTTTCTTATCAGGGACACAGGGTTTTTTTTGGGCTTTTTTTTTTTTTTTTTTTACTTTCTGCTTGGCTGCTCTCTCTCGCTTCTGCTTGCTTTTGCTTTTGCTCTTTAGCTAGTTTAGCTAAACAGTCCAAATTTCTTCCTGGACTGTGTATCCTCTTCTTCAACCCCACAAGAAAACAGCCATCAGAGTGACCCCCCCATCCCAAACACCTTCCCTACATCCCTGCTGAGATTCCCAACATCCAACAGCCTGCATTTCCCTGACGCTGCTCCAGTTCTCCCAGCAGGGAGACCCCGGACTCACCGGACCTTGGGGGCCCAGGGCAGCCCTTTGGGGCAGGTGATGCGGTCGCTGGGGGGGTGCTGGGTAGGGGGGGGCATCACTTCATCCCGTTCCAGGGGGAAGGTCTCTCCCTCCAGGCTGTTGTCATCATCATTTTCCTCTTCTTCCTCGCGGGAATCATCAGCCTTGTATGGATCCCGCTCGTTGAAGGCATCGAGGTTATCCTGCTTAATGAGGGCCTGGAGGGGAGAGCAGGAAGGGAATGTCCCAAAAACAAGCCCAGAGCCTTCTCAGAATCTCTGCTGGTCACAGTGACCCCAAGATGTGTTAGAAAGTCTCTTCCCAGTCCAGCAGTTGAAGAAGGAGTCAGAACTCTTCTATTCTCCTTCTCAAGGTTGTTTATTGTTTCTTATCTATAAAATTCTTTCTCCTGTCCTGCCAAGGTCTGCTCAGCAGGACAGTCAGAGGCACTCTGCCTGCCCCCAGGGCAGTGTTATCTTTTTATACTAAAAACTACGTGTACAATGTTTATAATTACATTCCAATACCTATCACCTATGTCAGACAGTGAACTTCTGCTCTAAACCAATCTAAAAGTGCCAACATCACAGCAGAAGATGGAGGCAAGTAAAAAGAAGAAAGACTGGACACACCCAGATTCCTCCATCTTACCTCCTGAACCCCCATGCTAAAAACCCCAAAAATCTACTTTTCACCCCATGACAAACTAACTATCATTCTACTTAAACTTTTTTTACTTGTAATTCTTCATATAAAGGTTGGTAATTGTTTTTTCCAAGGGCTATATCAAAGGCACAGGGGTCTTGGGCTCTGTGCCAAGGCCTCTGAGCCCCCTGGGCAGGGGCTCGAGCCCTGCAGGGCAGCCAGAGGAATTTCCTGGGCTCTGACAGAGCCCTCCCTGATGTCCCTGTCCCCACCTTGTGCTCCCTCCGGCCGCGTTTCTGCTGCTGCTCGATGAGGTCGGAGGCGGAGGCGGGCGGGGAGGCCGCCCGCATGTTGCGGATCACCTGGATGCTGTCCTCGGGCAGGGGGGGCAGGCCCAGCATCTCCCTCTTCTCTGCCTTCATGCTCTGCAGCTCCTCAAACCCTCCCAGGGTGCACTGCAAGGGACACCACAGCATGCTGAGCATGGCACAGGGGGCTCCAGGGGCATCTACACCGCCCCTTCCAAACCCATTTTGCAGGATCACAGAATTGTTCAGGTCGGAAAAGCCCTCTGAGAGCATCGAGTCCCACTGCTCCCACAGCACTGCCAAGGCCACCAGTAATCCATGTCACCAGGTGCCACATCTGTGTGTCCTTTAAATCCACCTGGAGGTGGTGACTCCAACACTGTCCTGGCCAGCCTGTGCCAATGCCTGACCACTCTTTCCATGAAAAAAACTTCCCAATATCCAACCTAAACCTCCCCTGACACAGCTTGATGTCATTTTCTCTTGTCCTCTCCCTTGTTCCCTGGGAGCAGAGCCTGATCTCCACCCGGCTGCCTCCTCCTGTCAGGGAGTTGTGCAGAGCCAAAAGGTCCCCCTGAGCCTCCTTTTCTCCAGGCTGAGGCCCCCCAGCTCCCTCAGCCACTCCAGACCCTTCCCCAGTGACGTTCCCCTCCCTGGCCACACTCCAGCCCCCCAAAGTCTCTCTTGTCCTGAGGAGCCCAAATCATTCCCCAGTTTCAAACAGGAGCTGCCTGTCCTGTGCTCCTCTTGTCATTGAGAGAGGCCAGAGGGACAGGAGGATGTCCAGGCATCCACAGCTGTTCAGAGCTTTCCTTTCCCCACCCAGGGACCTTGCTTTGGGTCTATCATCAGTATCCAGCTCCAGACACCAATATCCAATGCTTCCCTGTGGGGGAAAACCTGGGACTGGATATAAAGGAAAACTGAACACCAGAAAAAGAGGATGGAGCAATTACAGCCAACTAACTCTGAGAGCAGAATTCCCTCCTCTGTCAAGTATCAAACCACACATCCCACATCCCACAGCCTCTCCTTACCAGCACAGTCTTCCAGAGCAGAAGCAGCACTTTCTTCATGGGGAAGTGTGGAGCGTGGCCACTGCAGAATTTGGTCACCATCCCAAAGAGCATGACAGAGAAGGGTTCATTGTTGTACAGGGGGGCTCCTGGAACCACACAGCACCATCAGCCAGGAATTCCTCATCCCTGGCCTCACCCTGATCACCAGCATCACCAGCTCCTGCAGCCTCCTCCCCATTAGTTCCAAGATCCTCACCTCACCCCAGACAGCTCCCTCTCCCCTTCCAAGGCCTCATAAACACCAGAATTTCTTACCTCTATGTTTAAGAGGAAACAACAGCTCAAATATTCAATTTTATTCCCAGGGAGAGAGCACCCAGCAGCAGAAAAGCCTGGATGGCTTCCTCTGCTCACCTCCCTCTGCCCCAGAAGTTGAGCAGAAACCAACCCAGTGCTGCCAGTCACTATTACCCAACTCCTAGAGCCAAATGCCATGTCACTGTCTCCAGCCCTGCAGCTCTATCGCAGCTCCTGGTCCTCACCCAGCTCTGCTCGGAAGGTTTGCCTCATGCTCTTCCACTCAGGCTTGTCCCCCTCGGCCTCCTGGCGCACAGTCTCCACAATCAGGTACATGATGTTCAGCAGCACCCTGCAAAAACCAGGGCAGCTGAATCCCTGCCAGGGATAAGTTATGGAACCACTGCCAGCACTCAGGGAGAAGCTGGAGCAACCCAGACCACAACCACAATTCATGTGCTCCAAACCAGCACACAGGTACTGGGGGAAAAAGTCTCTACAAGTCCCAACAGGAAAAAAAATCTGCTTTCCCAAATTTTACTGCTTTCATATCCCCAACCTGTCCCATTCCTGCTGTGCAGGCTGAGCACAATGGACACCTGCAGAAACTCTCAGAGCTGGGACAGCTCCGGGACCCCTTCCAGTGCCTGCCTCAGCCTCCCAAAGCCCCCAGAAAACCCTGGAGCTCCTCCTGGTGCCCCCATTCCCACTGCATACCTGAGGTCGGTGCTGTCAGCCAGGGAAATGGCCGGTTTCCTCACGGCACTGGAACAGGCTGCGCTGTTGCTGCGGAGGGAGAACAGCTCAGAGAGAATTTGGGGAAATTCAGACTGCCATGGGCACTCCACATGCCAGCTCCAAACCCTGAGACAGACACTGCTGCCATGAACTCCCTGTTCCCAGCACAGCCACGTGAGGAGGAGCAGAGCTGCCTCTTTGCTGCCAGGCACTTTGATTCATGGGCAATTTCAGGAGAAATCAGGTATAATCCCACATTACACATCCACCTAGGACAACGGGAATCATTCTGGTGAATTCCAGAGCCACTCCTGAAGTGTTTTCCCGCAGTACTCACTCAATCTCCATGTTGAGCAGCTCCACCAAGGCGTTGAAGGTTCCCACTTCCAGCAGGAGGAAGATGTTGTACCTCATCCAAGCCTGGACCTCGGCCTCGGAGCTGCACTCGCCGAAGGTGCCTGCAAGGAGACCCTGCTGATGCCAGCCCCAGGGGCCCTCCCACTGCACCTCGTGTGGAAAACACACCCTTCAAAATGGGGGAAAACTGGGATGCAGAGCATTGAGCTGCCCTCCCTGGGGAACCCATTCCAGGTCTGCAGAACTGGGGTAACATGGGGAAATCAGACACATTTTGGGCCAAACTGCTCTAAACTATCTGATCCATGAGATTCAGCTTGGTTCCACACATCCCAGGTGGAATGGAATCCACAAGAAATGAAAACCTCTTTAAATATTATACATTAAAAGTAATTAGTAATTATAGTATCATATTAATCCTATACATTCATTATATATTGATATATTACATACAATATATATAACATACTGTGTATAATGTATAATATATATTATGAGTAACGTAAACTACATGTAATATATATAATATATATTAAATACATACAGTATTTAATATATAATGTATAAATACTCAATGCATTATATGTAAGACATAACGTAATATATGTAATATATAATATACAATATACAGTATATTATATATAATATGTATTGTAGATTAAATTGTATTATGTATTACATGTATTATACATATTATAATTTAATATTTTATGTATATATTATACACATATATATTTATGCATATACTACATATGAGATTATATTGTACTGTATCTCACATGTAGCACATATATAAAAATGTTACATATAGTATAAATAATAATATATCTTTATGTATTTATTATATATAACATTATATTGCGCTATGTCTCATATATATAGTATATACATATAATTATAATATGTATTCTACATGCAACACTACAATATAATCTACAATACATATTATAATACAATATACATTATACTATACATAATACAAAACTATATTACCTATTCTGTTATACACAATTGTATTATTGTACACATTGTATTATATAGTACATATATAATTGTATTATATAGTATATATAATTGTATATATATTGTATATAATACAATTGTATTATACAGTATATATACTATATATACTATATAAAATGTATTAAACATTTATAAGACACATAAAGATTTATATATAAAGATATATACATATCTTGTATCTTATAGATTTAAAAGATACCTTGTATCTTTCATATAGATCTTAGATATAACTTATATATATATCTTATCTATATCTTATATCAATATCCTATATATATATCTTATATCTTATATATAACTTATATATATCATAGATATAACTTATATATATATCTTAGATATATTTACACATATCTTGTATCTATGTATCTTATATCTATATCCCATATATATTTTATATATATCTTATATCTATATCTTATATCTTATATATAACATATATATTTTAGATATAACATATATATATATATATATCTTATATCCTATATATACCTTATATCTTATATATATATATATATAAAAACATTATGAACATAAAGGAGTTCTATATTAAATATTTAAATATACACTATATAGAAAACAGTTAACATACACAACATAACACATACAACTAACTTTACAACTCTACTGTACAATATATATAATATATATAATATATATAACATATAATATATATAATATACATATTATATATATTATATTATACATATTATATATGTGTTATATATTATATATTGCACAGTAATATGTATTATAGATATATATTACTGTACAATATATATTAAAGATATGATATAGATTATATAGTACAGTAATATATAGATATACAGTAATTATAGATATGATATAGATTATATAGTACAGTAATATATATATTATAGGGGGCAGGGGCGGTGTCACCTTGTGCCACGTAGAGGATGGCGCGTGCCACGCGCAGGCGCCTCTCGCGTGCCGTCACCTCCAGCCCGTCCAGCAGGCGCATGGCGTGCGTGCGGTGCTGCGTCCGCTCCAGCTCCGGCCACTTCTTGTCCCGCACTGCAAACCACAGCAGGGCTCTGGGCACAGCCTCAGCTGGCACAGCAGAGCCAGGGAGCGCTGGGGGAAGGGTGAGGGCTGAGGGATGGTTCCTGCTGTCCAGCAGGGGATCAGAGCAGTCCTGGCATCATGGAACGGCCTGAGCTGCATGGGACCCACAGGGATCATAGAGGGCAACTCTTGGTGCTGCACAGACACCCCAAGATCTCACCGGGTCACTGACAGCACTGACAGCATTGTCCAAACACTCCTGGAGCTCTGGCAGCCTCAGGGCTGTGCCCATTCCCTGGGCAGCCTGGGCAGTGCCCAGCACCCTCTGGGGAAGAACCTTTGCCTGATCTCCTCCCCTGACAGAGCCCCAGCCATTCCCTTGGGTCCTGCCCCTGCTCACACAGAGCAGAGATCAAAGCTGCCCCTCAGGAGTAGCTGCAGACCCCAGTGAGCTCTGACATCACGCTTCTCTTCTCTAGAGAAATCCCTGTGCCTCCCCAGGGGAGAGGAATCCAGAAAAAGATCCAGCTCTTACTGTGGATCCTGAAGTCCTCCTCGAAGCATTTTCTGTTGAGCAGGAACTCTGGCCCCTCTGTGTAGCTGTACAGCTCTGCCAAAAGAGGAGAAGCTCCAAAAACCTGCACCGAGCTGCAACTCAGCCCTGGGAACTGCAGTTTTAGCAAAATATCAAAATGTAATAAAACCCCACCCAGTGTAAGGCCAAAAATATGAACTACACATATCCTGTCCCTTTTAACATGAATATGGCATTTAAATGTAATAATAAAGCAATGCTGGAATTGACAGAGTTCCTTTAATTCTGCCAGGAGAGGAAGTCATGGTTGATTAATTGATCCACCACAGAATTATTCCTTACCTGACAGCTCTGCTGTCCATTTATCCGTGTCTGCATATTCAAACTCCAGGTCTGGTGACTCCGAATAGCCCTGAAAACCCGGGGGAAAAATCAGTTCCATTACAGCACATTTTAGGAAAACCAAAACCCCTGAAAACACTCACAATTCACCTCATCCTCCTGCAAATCCAGGGCTGCTCTTCCTGGTTTAGGGACCAAAAACATTCCTGCAGCAGCACAAACGTTACCGAGGCAACTCCAGCTCACCTCCTGCGTCTGCACAGGCTGTGTTGCATCCACTGCAGCACCCCCAAAGCACGGGGGGAGCCCCCAAAGCACAACAAACACGGCAGGACACAGGGAGAGGGTTCTCTGAGATCAAGCAGCTCTCAGAACTCACGTATTACGCACAAATTTGAGAAAATTTGGGCTATCCCCCAGTGCTATCCCAGCAGATGGGATTAGTGAGGATGAAACAACTCCAAACAGCTTTGGAGAAGCTGCAAAAACAGCCAGGAAAACCTTTAGTGCACAAAATATCAGCTCCCTTTACGGAAGTCAAGAACATCGACCCACAGCATTTCAGGGCACCCAGCCCTGAGTGGGGCAGGTGCACTGCAAGACTCTCACAAATTTCAGGATCCTGAAATCCACACCAGAACTCTTCTGAATTATGAGGCTCCCACTCCTGAGCATGGCGAGGATCCAGAATAGAATCCTCACCCACTCCTGAGTGAGGGGCAAACCCACACAAGAACCATCCCAAATTTTGGGGCACCCACTCCTGAGTGAGCGGCAGACCCAGAGCAGAATTCTCCTGAATTATGGGACTCCACTCCTGAGTAAGGGGCAGATCCACATCAGAACTCTCCCAAATTTTGGGGCACTCACTTCTGAGTGAGGGGCACATCCTGAGCAGAATTTTGGGACCCACACATCCCTGAGCACAGGGCAGACCCACACCAGAACCCTCTCAGGACACCCAGCCCTGAGCGAGAAGCAGAGCCACAGCAGAACCATCCCAAATTTTGGGGCACACATTCCTGAAAAAGGGGCAAACCCAGAACCAAACCCACTCAAATTTTGGGGCACCCACCCCTGAATGAATCCACAAGCAGAACTCTCCTAAATTTGGGGGCTCCAACTCCACTCTACATCAGGACAATCCCGAATTCCAGGAGTATGAGAGCAGAGTAGCTCCAACCACCTCAGGTTCTCCAAGATTCCCCCTCACATCCCTCCCCTGGCATTCCAAGGACTTTTCTGAGGAAGCCGTGGGAGAGAACGGCTCCGGGGCCATCCCAGGAGTGAAATGCTTTGGAGAAGCCCCGGGACACCTCAGCTCCACACAACCCTCCGACCCCAAGGCTCAGGGTGACCCCAGCACCGCGGGGTGGCCCTGGGGGGATTGGTCACCTCTGGCTGGATCCATCCCTGGTCCGAGCACGGCAGCGGGACCTGGCACCCCATTCCGGGCTGGAACCGACGGTAACACCGAGAAAACCCCCGGATGGGCTGGAGACCCCCGGGCCAGCCCTGTCACTCCCGTTTGGGACCGGCCGACCGAGTGACCCTCGCGGCCCAGCCCGGTCACAGCGGCCCGGACCCGGGGAAGGGATGCACGGATGGATGGAGGGGAAATCGGCACCGAACGAGACCGGGCAGGCTCCGGGCAGCCCCAGGGCCGAGCAAGGAGAGGCCTCCCGGCTCCACAGCCCAGGGAACCGGTACCGAGGGAGCGGCCGGTCCAGAACCGGCCCTGGGACCAGAACTGGAGCACCGGAGCCACCGGCCGAGCCGGTCCTGGGCCGGTCCCCTGAAGGCGGTGCCCAAGCAGGGCTGGAAGGGCCGGACAGTGGCACCCGCGGGCACCGGCACTCCGGGCACTGGCACCCACAGGGACCCACGAGCACCGGCACCGAACGAACACCGGCACCGCCCCCGGGCACCGGCACCCATGGGCAGGCCCTGGACGAGGCCCGGCGCGGCCCGCCCCGCCCGGGAAGGCCGCCCCACTCCCGGCGGCGGCGGCGCTGACCTCGGAGTCCTTGCGCGGCGGCCGGGCCAAGTCGCGGCCCCTCCCGGGCGCGGCCGCCCCACCGCGGCCCTTGTTGTTCCCCGGGACCGGGACAGGGCCCGGCCCGGGGCCGCCACTCGGCTCCATGTCGGCCGCTCCGCCGCGCCGAGCTCTCGCGAGGACTCACCCCTTCCTCTCGCGGGAGCGGCAGGGAGAGCCGGGGCAGCGCCGCCGCCATGTTGGGAGTGGCAGCAGGGGAGCGCCGGTGTCTCCAGTGGGTGCGATGCAGCTCCGCCCGCCGGCCCCGCCGCTCCGCCGTGGCGGCCGCGTCACGGCCGGCGCTGCCCGCCCCCGGCGGCCACGGACGGCGCGACACACGGCCGGACGGCCGGCTCCGCCCCCGCGCGGCCATCTTGGGTGCGGCGCGGCCCCAGGCGCGGCCATGCTGGGTGTGGCACTTCCGCCTCGCTCCAGGGTGGGCCCAGGCCTGGGGGCCGCCATGTTGGGAGTGGCGGAACAGGCAGGTCCCAAAGCGAGGGGCCTGGAACAAAGGAACGCTCCAGTGAAGGGGCTGGGGGGGCTCAGACCCCAAATTGAGGGGCCTGGAACAAAGGAACGCTCCAGTGAAGGGGCTGGGGGGCTCAGACCCCAAATTGAGGGGCCTGGAACAAAGGAACGCTCCAGTGAAGGGGCTGGGGGGGCTCAGACCCCAAATTGAGGGGCCTGGAACAAAGGAACGCTCCAGTGAAGGGGCTGGGGGGGCTCAGACCCCAAATTGAGGGGCCTGGAACAAAGGAACGCTCCAGTGAAGGGGCTGGGGGGGCTTAGACCCCAAACTGGGGTGGCCTGATGGGCTCAGAGGGGAGTCAGACCCCGACGAAGGAACCTGACAGGGTTTAAAGCCCAAGCTAAGATGCCCTGTTGGGCTTTGAAGAGGGCGAGACCCCAAAATCCAGAGTTGCGGCAACGCTCAGAAAATTCTGGCGGGACCCAATCCCAACCCCGAGGTGACCAAAGGGAGATTCCAGCCCTACCCTTGAGACCAAACAAACCACCCACAACCACTTGATTTTTCCTAATAGTTTAATTAGACTTTAATGATTTATTGCTCATCTGCAAGGATTAATATTGCATTCATTAAAAATCATTCCTATACAAAATAAACCTCTCGCTCCCGGCCCGCCGCTGCCGCCGCCGTCGCCCCCGGGCTCCCCCAGCATGGCTTATACAGACACAGAGCCCTTGGCCGAGATTCCACCCGGGACGGGTGGGAACGGGGACCCCCGGGCGTGGGGGGCTCGCAGGGAAGGGGGGATGCTCCCCATCCTTCCCACAAACGCCCATCCCAGCTCGCTAAGCTGTCCCCAGGGAGGTCTGGGGGATGGTGGAAGGGACCCAGGGGATCCCTGGGATCTGTGGGGGAGCAAGGCAGGTGATCCCCAAAATCTATCCAGGAGGAGACCAGGCAGGCTGGGAGAGAGGAGCAGTCAGAGGATGTGGAGGGGGATGATGTCAGCACCTCTCCCATCCCCTGGTGCCCCATGGAGCTCTGCACACCCCAAAACTGCAAATTCCCCGGGAAGGACCCGTCCAGGTGGATCCCTGCAAAGGGGGGAAGGAGCAGCTCCACCATCCAGGAGGCGCCAGCAGCTCCTTCCCTCCCCTGGGTGGGGAAAGGAACAGGAGCCAGAGGAACCTCGGTGGGTTGGAAGGAGCTGCTCACACCCCAGCACAAGCTGGGAATGGGAAATGTCAGCAGGGAGGGCATGGAGGAGGTGATGGGAGCATCCAGGACACACCAGGAGAGGAAAACAGTGACAGGGAGCAGAGGGGCCGGGCTGCAGTATGGGGAAGGCTCATCTCTGCATCCAGCTCAAAAAAAAATTGTGAAACACCCCCAAAACCCACCCCAGACACCCTCAACACCACCCAGCACTTCCCAGTGGGAGATGGGAAGGTGGCCACGTTGCCAGTGCTTCCTTTTTAAAACATCTAATAACAATCCTCGCCCTCTAAAACATCTCTGTAAGGATCAAAAAGGAAAAGAGGAAGAAAAAAAAACCCAAATAAACAAACAGAAAAAAATGTTTAAAACTCAATTAAGGTGCAGTTTGGCTAAAAAAAAAACAAACAAACAAACAAAAAACCTAGGAGAGATGAGGATAATGCTGGGAAAGCGACCCCCATCCAGATTCAGATTAGCACCCTGAAACACTGAACTCCCCCGGACCCAGGTGGCCACCAAACCCAATCCAGTGGCCACCAAACCTGGGCCACCTCATCACAGGGACCTGGGCTTGGGCACAGTCACCCCCTTTGCCAGGTGTCCTGCAGGCCACTCTGCTCCCAGGAAGCACCTGGAGCAGGGATCTAGCAGCTAAAACTGGGCTCTTTAAGGCAATTTAGAAGTTGCAGATAATCCACACAAAGAAATAGAAGATAAGGTAGAAGAGCATCTCCGGATCCACAGGGAGCCCGGCTGAGACCGACGTGGGCTGGAAAGGTGGGAAAAAATACAAAATAAAAGCCAAAATAAACCATTGCTGCAGGAATGAAGTGCCCTTGGCCCAGCAGGAAAGGGAAAGCCCCTCCTGGAGCCAGGGCTGGGAATCAGCAGCTTCAGCCACATGAAAGCAAGAAGCAAATCCCAGGTTGTCTGGCAAGATCAGACAGGGATGTGATCATGGAAAAGGGGGAAAAAGAAAACCTGACCTTAAAATCACAGATCAAATGTAAAAACAGGTTCTGGTGGTGGTTAACCAAAAAAAAAAAAAAAAAAAGGTAAACCAAAATAAAAATGATTTTTAAAAATAATCTCTCAAATGTTGCCTTGTGTGGTCTGGTCCTTCATGGAAATGGTCCCGTCAGTATCTAGGAGAGAAGGAAGGGACAGTGAGGGACATGGATGGGAGGTACTGCTGTGCCAGGGCAAGGGCATCCCCCAGGCATGGGATTCCAGACTGCTTTGGGCTGGCAGGGACTTTAAAGCTCATCTCATTCCACAGGCAAGGACACCTTCCACTGCCCCAGGCTGCCCCAAGCCCTGTCCAGCCTGGCCTTGGACACTCCCAGGGATGCAGGGGCAGCCACAGCTGCTCTGGGCACCCTCACAGCCAAGAATCCCTTCCCAATATTCCATCCAATCCTGCCCTCTCCAGGCACTGGAAGGGACTCTAAGCTCTCTCAGGAGCCTTCCAGCTCTCCCAGAGGGGCTCCAGCCCTCAAAGCATCTCTATGGCCTCCTCAGGACATCCTTCTGCTGCTGGAGACCTTGGAGCTGGAGGCAGAACTCCAAACCAACGGGGAGCTGGGAGCTGCTGCCCCAGCAGCTCTCACCTGTAGTAGTTGGGTTTGAAAGGCCCGTTTTTGTTGAGTCCCAGGTATTTGGCCTGATCGTCCGTCAGCTCCGTCAGGTGGGCGTCGAACGACGGCAGGTGCAAACTGGCCACATACTCATCTGGGAACGGGACAGGGAACACGGGATCAGGGGGTCCACACCTCACCACAACACGGGCAGCGATGACTGGAAGGTCTGGATGAGCAGCACCCCAGATTCACCATCACCCAAAGCAGGGCTGAGCCCAAGCCTGGGCTGGATGTGCCCCTAAAGGCACAAGGAGGGCATGGAAAATCCCAGAGAAGGGAGGCTGCAGGATGTGGGATGCCTCCCACGCTGCACAACACTAACAAAGATAAAGCAAATAACCCCCATGGATTTTAAGGTCACTGCCTGTGGCTTTCCTGAACTTGCTGTCCCTCTGGAAGTGTTTCCCAGCCCAGGTTTGAGCTCTTCTGACACTGCTGGCACACGGATCCCCAGGGAAAGTCAGTTCCTTCACTCACCCATCTTCTTTGGCAGCAGGTAAACGTCCTGCTTGTACCGGCCCTCGGGAGCATTGTAGAGCTCAATCAGAGCCAGAGCCTGTGGAGAGCACAGGGATAAGCTGGGAACAGTCAGGAATGGCCTACAGCTTGGGCAGCACAAAGCTCACAAAGGCAGAGAAGGATCTGGGAGCTTGAAGGACAGTGCAACCATTTCCAACATGCCTTGAGGGACAGGCTCCCACCCTGGGTACATCCCTGTCTGGGTCCCCATAATCCCACTGGAGGGATCAGAGAGCAGGGATCACCCAGCCTGTTTGCAGCATCTGGGCTCAACACCCCAGGGAAAACCATGATGGTGGTTTAGGGTTAGCAGCTCTTCTCCTCTTAAACCACCCAGCTGCTGCAGCACATGGAAATGGAGGGGCTGCTCCTCAGAAACTGGCAGCATCCAAAAAGCAGGACAGATTCCTTCAGGACAGATGAAACTGCATCTGAGAGCTGGCTTCCACTGTTGGGAACCAAATCCAAAACACAGGCCTGTTCCCTGTCCCCTTGGGCTGACAGGAGTGAGGATAAGGGAATTCATGTCACCATGGCTGTCCTTCCCCATGAGTGCCAGTGCCACCAGACCCTCCATGCTCCCAGTCCCATCATCCCCTCAGTGTTCCCAGTCCCATCAATCCCATCAATCCCCTCAGTGTCCCCAGTGCCACCAGCCCCCTCCATGTTCCCAGCCCAAACAAAGCCTTGCTTTAAGGTAAGCTAAAACCTGTGCTAGATGGGCTTAAACACATGCTGAGGGAGCTTAAATCAGTGCTAGAGGGGCTTAAACCTGTGCTGGGGAAGGTTAAACCCATGCTAGAGGGTCACAAACCTGTCCTAGGAGGGTTCAAACCTGTCTGGGGGAAGGTTAAACCTGTATTCCAGCCCAGCAGGATCTGTGCCATGAAACCGCTCATTTAAAAGCTCTCCCAAAACTCGCTGTACCCAAAACACTGGGTCCGTGCCAGCAATAACTCCAGCCCAGAAAAAATGGTATTTCTGGCAGTGGTGCCACCTCAAGGACCAATCCCAGCATGTTCCCAGCTCCTTCCAAACCATCCCCACCCCTAGGCTTGTGCAGGGCCCCACCCATGTACGGACCTGTGTGGTGGCTGTGATGGAGAGAACGAAGGTGGGAACCGTGGAGCAGCTGAGGTTGAGCAGACGGCCCTGGGAGGAAGCAGGAGTCAGCACACAGCTGGACATGCTCCCAAATCCAAACCAAACTGAGTTCCCAGATGGGATTCGCCCTCATCCCCTCCCTGCACAAGGAACCAGGGGCACAGAGAACCAGAGCACGGTGCCCAGAGCATTTCAAATCTGCTTCAGTTTCCACCTTAACCCTTCATTTCAAGGCACGGGTATATTGTGGTCCCTAGAAAAGCCAGTCCCTCCTCCTGCCAGAACAGCTCCTGTGGGAAGAGGAGCCACCCAGCACCTGGGAAACTCTGCACAGATGGGGTTTGCCTGAGTGGGATGAACCCCAGCTTGGAAGAATGGAGTCACAAGGCACCTCTGTGGCTGCATGTGGGATATGACATGCCCACCCTCAAGAAAGGAAAACAAAAAATAAATTAAATAAATTTTAAAAACCCTTTTTTGAGGCCTGAAGCTTCTCTCAGCACTTTTCCACCTGACTAAACCTGTGTGATTTCCTGACGGAGGCCCAAAGCACCATGGCCCAGCTCTCCACACACCTCGGCCAGCAGCACCACCCGCTTCCCGTCGGGCCAGATGACGTGATCCACTTGGGAGCGCACCCGCTCCCAGGTCAGCTCCGGCATCCGCAGGCTGGTCTGCAATGGGAGGGCACAGGCTGGGTCAGGGCAGGAGCTGGCAGGGGGGCACAGCCAGGGGTGCCAGCAGATGGGCACAGTCAGAGGAGAGGCACAGCTGGTCAGGGCAGGAGCCAGCAGATGGGCACAGCCAGAGGAGCCAGCAGGGAGGCGGGCACAGTCAGGGGTGTTGCCAGGAGGGCACAGCCAGAGGAGAGGCAGAGGCTGAGGTCATGGCAGGACTCAGCAGGCAGGGGAGCACAGCCAGGGGAGAGGCACAGCTGGGTCAGGGCAGGAGCTGGCAGATGAGCACAGCCAGAGCAGCCAGCAAGCAGGGGGCACAGCCAGAGGAGAGGCAGAGGCTGAGGTCATGGCAGGACTCAGCAGGCAGGCACAGCCAGGGGTGCCAGCAGGCAGGGGGGCACAGCCAGCGGAGAGGCACAGCTGGGTCAGGGCAGGAGCTGGCAGATGGGCACAGCCAGAGCAGCCAGCAAGCAGGGGGCACAGCCAGAGGAGAGGCAGAGGCTGAGGTCATGGCAGGAGCCAGCAGGCAGGCACAGCCAGGGGTGCCAGCAGGCAGATGGGCACAGCCAGGGGAGCCAGCAAGTGGGCACAGCCAGAGGACAGGCACAGGCTGGGTCAGGGCAGGAGCCAGTAGGCAGGCACAGCCAAAGGTGCCAGAGGTGGGCACAGCCAGAGGAGTCAGCAGGAAGGCAGGTACAGCCAGAGGTGCCAGCACTCACAGCCAGGGGTGGCAGCAGAGGGGCACAGCCAGGGGTGGCAGCACTCACAGCCAGGGGTGGCAGCACTCACAGCCAGGGGTGGCAGCAGAGGGGCACAGCCAGGGGTGGCAGCACTCACAGCCAGGGGTGGCAGCACTCACCACGTCAATCTCGGTGTTGGAGTGGCCCATGTTGCACACGATGCAGCTGTTCTTCATCCGGTCCAGGTGCTCCCTGGTCACCACGTTCTTGTTCCCTGCAGGCACAGAGGGCACAGCTGACCCCACAGCAGTGGGAACACAAACCCTCTGGTTTCTCCTTCCCTGAACTCGAGTCAGAGAAGCTCAGCTTGGAGCAATATCAGAGGAGCTTCCCTGGGACTGAACCCTTGTGGCTGTGACAGAGAACATGTGGGACAAGTGCAGTTGTGGAATATCCTGAACTGGAAGGGATCCACGAGGGCCATCAAGTCCAGCTCCTGGACCCTGCACAGGACACTGCCAACAATCCCACCCTGTGCCTGAGAGCATTGCCCAAACACCCCTTAAGCTCTGGCAGGACTGGGACTGTGACCATTCCCTGGGGAGCCTGGGCAGTGCCCAAATCTTTGATCTTTTGCTCCTATGAATTAACCAGGCTCTAGGAGATCCCAAAATACACTAAGAACATGTGGCCAAGATGTCCCTCTGCTCTGGGCCAGGACTGTGGTCATACAGCAAATCAGGGTGAAAAGCTCTTGGCAGAGCTCAGCTGTTGTGGAAAATTAGGAGCACAGAGCAGTGAAATGTCCTCCATTCCCAGCTCCCTTGAGACCCCACTTGGGAATGGTGCTCCTGAGCCTGCTCCAGCCTTGTCTATCCCTACCTGTGCAGGTGATGACGACATCCACCTGACGGATTACTTCACTCAGCTTCACCACCCGAAATCCATCCATGCTGGCAAAAAAAGGGGAATAGGGACCACAATGAGGAGGAGAAGCTTGTTCCTTCTCTGCCCCAGGCCATGAGGGATCTCAGCAGCTCCAAACTGCTCTGGCAGCAGCCCAGGCTCTCCTCTACCCCTCCAGGGACACCAGTGCCACGAGGGAAGGCTGTGCAATAGTTGGGATATCCAGCCCACACTTGGAAATGTTGGATGAGCCAGGAATGTGTGGCATAGAGGCCTGAGCAGCCTCCCCAAATCAGCCAGTGAACACCTTCTGCCCAGTATCCCACCCCTGAAAGCTGCCCAAGCCCTTTCCTATCACACCCCAACAAGGTGCATGTTCTCCAAAATGCACCACAGATCCCTGGCTTCACTCCAGCCTCTGGCAGGGTTTGGAAGAGCAGAGAGAGAGTCACTCCTGAGCCGATGGGAGCACCTTACCAGGCCTGGAGAGCACAGATGGGGTCGATCTCGGTGACGTACACGATGGCTCCCAGGGCTTTCAGGGCAGCACAGCATCCCTTGCCAACCTGCCAAGGCAGAAGGAGCAGTGAGGCAGGACACAGAGCCACCAGTGCCACAGCCCCTGCCCTAAACAGCCCAGGCCCATCCCAGGCTGGAACAGCTCAGGATCCTCATCCCAGCCACTTGCCCAATGCCAGGAACAGCTCAGGATGTACCTGGTGAGTGGCACAACTGCCACAAGCCCAGCTCCCCCTCCAAGGCCAGCAGCCTCCCACTGCCAGAGGGCAGGATTAGACAGGATACTGGGAAGGAATTCTCCCCTGTGGGAGTGGTAAGGCCCTGGAACAGGTTGTCCAGAGAAGCTGTGGCTGCCCCAACTGGAAATATCCATGACAGGAGCTTTCCCAACCCACCTCTCACAGCTTGTGCAGCCCCAGCATTGCAGGAGCCTTTCTCCAAGCAGGAATTAAAGACAGCCCAGAGGAGCACATAGTGCCCCCTTGCCTTTAAGCTACAGGATTTCAGAGCCATCCTGCACTCCTCAGGGAGCAGGTCCTCCATCCCATGCTGCCCACATCAGCATAGGGAGCAGAGGGTTCCTGCAACAGCATCTCAGACTCGCTCCCTCTCCTCAGTGGAAAATTAAAACAGAGTCCAGCTCTCCACATCACCAACCCACACCAACACCTGGCTCTGCTGCACAGACTCTACTCAGCCCCGTTTTGTGACCAGCAAGGTGCTGGACCAAAAACCTTTCCAGAGCAACCCTCACTTATCACCCAGCTCTAACCCTGGGTCTACTGAACACAGCTGGGACTCAACTCACACCCACAGGGGAAACCATTCAGGGTGAACAGGCTGGGGGAGCTAAGGGTGCTCAGCCTGGAGCAGAGCAGGCTGCAGCAAGACCTTAGAGCCCCTTTCAGTGCCTAAAGGGGCTTCTGGAGAGCTGAAGAGGGACTTTGGACAAGGCACAGAGTGACAGGGCAAGGAGGAATGGCTTCCCACTGCCAGAGGGCAGGGTTAGATGGGATAGTGGGAAGGAATTCTTCCCTGTGAGGGTGGTGAGGCATTGGAATGGACTTCTCAGAAAAGCTGTGGCTCCCCATCCCTGGAAGTGTTCAGGGTTGGGTGGGGCTTGGAGCAACCTCGTCAAGTGGAAGGTGTCCCTGTCCATGGCAGGGGGTAGAACTGGATGAGCTTGAAGTTCCCTTCCAATCCAAATACAGGCTGGAAGTCTGGGATTCTCTGACTCCCCTGTTGTGAAGTCCAGTAAAGTTCAGGACAGACAACAACACCCAGCACAACTCCTGCCTGCAGAATCAGGCACCAACCCAGAGCGCTCACTGAGAGCCAGCACAGTCTCTTGGTCAAGCAAAGCTGGACTCCCCTGGTGCCTAAATGAATTAGGGAGCAAATTCCTGCTGGGAAGAGCCTTTGCAGCTCCTGCCAGTCCCTGCACAGTGCTGGAAGATAAACACCCACACAGACGTGCACAGATGGAGGGAAGGTGGCAGCTCCCAGCTCCAGCTCTTCCAGGGTAGAATCAGTGACAGGTTCATGATACAATTTCCCACTGCCAGAGTATTATTCCCAGGGAGAAGCTGCCTGCCCTGCTCAGTGACAGCCAGGCTGGATGCTGAACCTGGGCCAGGGACAGCAGATGGGAGTACCCGTGGGTAGTTATAATTCAGGCCAGTGCTCCCAGCAACTGTCAGCTGTGCAGCCCAGTTCATCTGCAGCAAACTGGGAAATGTGATCTCTGATCTCCTTCCTCCCAGCAAGATTTCCCTGGTTATTGCTCACCAGGTTGGATCTACTCTTTATAGGAAGGGCAAGTGGACTTTGCACAGGGAATTGCAGGATGCTGAGCTTGGGGGAGGCCAGCACAGCTCACAGAACTCACCTCCCCATAACCACAAACCACCACTTGCTTCCCTCCAAACATCACATCCGTGGTCCTCTTCAGGCTGGGGGACAGAGAGAGACCTGTGTTGGGATCAGTCAAGCCCAAAACCAGGTCAAAGCAGCAGAGCCTGATCTCTGCTTAAGAAGCAGCCAAAGCCAAACCCACCCATGTGGAAGTCTCATGGGGAAAAGAGCTGGACTCACCCATCCAGGATGGATTCCCGGCAGCAATACAGGTTATCAAACTTCTGCTTGGTGACAGAGTCATTCACATTCATGGCTGGGACACAGAGCTTCCCAGCCTTGGAGAGCTGGTACAGCCTGGGAGAGGGCAGAGGCAGGTCAGAGCAGACAGCAGCAACTCCCTGAGATCTCTGGGTCTGCCTTCCCAAAGCTCCCACCTGTGCACGCCTGTCACGCTCTCCTCCACAATCCCTCGGATCTTCTTGAACACGCTGGGGTATTTCTTATAAACCCAATGGGTCAGGTCCCCACCATCATCCAGGATCTAGAACAGGCAAGGAAGAACAGGGAGCAGTCAGGCCTCCCACTGGGAAATGCACTGGCCGAGGACAGGATGGGGAAAATGGTTTGGAGAAGCATCTTCAGGCACTGCTGGAGGGGCTGTCTGGGCAGAGGCCTGGAGGTCAGGACTCCCAGGTTCCCCTGCAACTCGGGGTCTCCTCTAAAACACTGAGATTCCTTAACCCTGCGTGGAACTGCTGGATCCTAACAGGATCTCCTGCCTCTGCTATTGCTCTGCAGCCTGGGAAGGTGACCACAGGCAGCACTAACTAACCAGGCTGAGCTCAGGACACCACCACACTGATGCCCTGAAAGCAAACAGGAGAGGACAGGCTGTGGGAGGTGCCATGGCCCATGGACACATCACTGGTGACCACAGACCATGCACCAAGGGGGGACATGGGCTTTGACAAGGGGAAGGTGCCCACTATGAGCCCAGCTTTGGGAGGGAGAGGGCAGATGGCACCTGTGCTGAGAGAGGAGTGGCTGGGGCAGCTCCTGCAGGGGAAACAGGTCCCATTTCTTGGCTGATGGCAGCTCCACCAGGAGCTGTTCCCTTGCCCTTGGGATGTGCCAACTCAGGACATCCTCTCTGCAGCTCCTGACATTCCCATGGCTGTTCCCAGCCCATCTCCAAGAGCCCCCCATTAATGGAGGTCAAATTCAAGGTCAGCAGGCTCCCAGGAACAGCCCCAGGGTGGAAGGGAGGAAGAGGAAGGGCAGGAGAAGGCTCCTTACCATGTTGGCCTGCCAGCCATCTACGTTAACACAGCGGTCAATGCACCACCAGAAATCATCCTCGGACTCCCCTTTCCAGGCAAACACAGCAACACCTGCAAGAACAGGAGCATCCCTGGAGTTTGCTGGGCGTGGCTGAGCTCTCTCCTGCTTGGCCAGCTCCAGAAACACACGGACACAAGAGCCAGGGGGAGCATGCAGAGATCCCATCACTGCCCACAGCAGGATCAGACCTGCCCATCCCTCCCTAGAAGATATTCCCCAAAAATAGCAATTCCCTAAAACAGAAATACAAAATTAAAAAAATATTTTAAAAAACACAAAGAAATAATAATAAATAAGAAGAAAACAATACTACTAACAATAACTTGTAGTAGTTACTATTGTAGTAGTAATTATTGTAGTAATACTATTAATGGCTTAATTTTAAACAGTATAAAAATTAATAAAATAGAACTAAAATATGGTAAAATATAAAATTAAAATATATTTTATGTTTTTAGAATTTTATATTTATTCCAATTTATTTTATACCTATTTTATTGATATTCTATATAAAATATATTTATAAGTCTTTTATAAGTATCTATACATGTATTCATATTATATTGTATATTTTATGTGAATGTATATATATATATTTATAATATATATTATTTAAATATTTATTTATATTTTTATATATCTAGTAGAAAACACTCCTAAATAGAAATGATAATTTTATAATTTAAATATAATTTTTATTATTATATATTATAGTAAATATAAAATTTCCATAAATATAGAATAAGACATATACAATATAAAACGAAATCTATACAAATGCAATACGAAGTTCCCTGGAAGGTTTGCCCTGGGGGAGGCCAGGGAGGCAGGAGGGGCCGGGGGGGCTCAGGCCCAGCTGCACTCACCAGCCTCTGCCAAGGCCGCGGCCACCTCGTTCTGGGTGGAGTAGATGTTGCAGGCGGACCAGCGGCACTGCGCCCCCAGGGCACACAGCGTCTCGATCAGCACCTGCGGGACAACGGGTGGGCCGGCTCAGGGGTAACCCAGGGACAGGGGTGTCTGGGGTGTTCGGCGGGGGGGGGGTGTAGTCAGTCCAGACGGTCGGGCCAGAGGGTCATGTGAGGCGTTGGCAGGATGCCCCAGGGACGGTCGGTGTTCCGGGTGTCGCAGGGTGTCCGGGGTATTCTAGGGGTCAGGGGTGTCCCAGAGGTCAGGGATAACCTGGGGGTCAGGGGAGCCCCAGGGGTCAGAGCTATCTGGAGGGCCAGGGGTTAGGGTCAGGAGTCAGGGGTGCCCCAGGGATCAGGAGTGTTCCAGGGATCAGGGATAACCTGGGGGTCAGGGGAGCCCCAGAGATCAGGGGTGTTCCAGGGATCCAGGTTGTCCTGGGGGTCAGGGGTGTTCCAGGGATCAGGGATAACCCGGGGGTCAGGGATGTCCTGGGGGTCAGGGGTGCCTCAGGTGCCAGCAGTGCCCCAGGGGGTCAGGAGTGCCCCAGAGGTCAGGGGTGTTCCAGGGGTCATGGGTGCCCCAGGGGACAGGGACGTCCTGGGGGTCAGGGGTGCCCCACGGGGACAGGGATAACCTGGGGATCAGGGATGTCCTGGGGGTCAGAAGTGCCCCAGAGGTCAGGGGTGCCCCACGGGGACAGGGATAACCTGGGGATCAGGGATGTCCTGGGGGTCAGAAGTGCCCCAGAGGTCAGGGGTGCCCTGGGGGTCAGGGGCACCCCAGGTGCCTGCAGTGCCCCAGGGACCAGGGCTGTCCCAGGGGTCAGGGGTGCCCCAGTGGTCAGGGGATGAGAGCAGAGACTCCCAGGGTGCCCCTGACCCTGGCCTTGGGCAGCAGTGATGGGCACAGGAACCAAATGCTGCCCTGGGGAAATGCCACCAGCAGATCCTTTCCAAAACGTGTCCAGACTCAACTGAACGTCCCTTCTCCCACCCAAAGAGATAAAGAAATTTGCTCCCCATGGAAAAGCTGATGTCCCAGCCCAGGCCTCCCAAACAAGCAGCCACTCACTGCAGTCTGTGCTGTGATGTGGGTACAGCCCACAATTTTAGCTCCAGCCAAAGGCTTCTCCCCCTGGGCTCGTTTCCTGAGTGAAATCAGAGCAGACATATCTGCAAAAGGAAGAGAGGTTTTAACGCTGCTTCAGTCTGCAGGGTCCCCTCTCTGCCACAGCTCCCCTCCTTTCAGGGCCTCCCAGGATACCTCCAGCCCCAAAACTTCTGCTGAAGCTGTTACACAGGCAGGGAGAAAGCTCCTCATCCCTGGCCTGGCAGGTCTGTGCAAAACAGGACCAAAACACCAGCGCCATTTGTCACTTGACCAAGGGACAAGGAGAGAGGCAAGCAGGGGTCTGGGACTGGCACTGCCTGGGGAAGGTTCATAATGACAGTCACCAGCCCTGTGGCAGCAGGTGAAGCACCTGAACTTGAAAACAGAGCTGCCACATCTCAGAAGAGCTGCTCTAGATGTGTCTGAATTATCTTCCCCTTCTAAAAGGAGAGTTACCCAATCACTTCACTGGAAATGGTAATTCAGCTTCCTACCACCCCCACAGGAAGGGGTGGGATTTTCAGCTTTCATATCTCTGAAAGTGTTACAAAATCCTTGTCCATCCAAAGCCAACAAAACATTAAACCCCGCAAGAGCTCTGCTCCTGCTAGAAAAGGGATGGGACACAGCATCAACGTTTGCTGGCACATCTCACTCTTCCCTAACTGATTTTGGGGGAAAGAAACAGGACATCCAAGGCTGCAGCAGGAGTGGGATTTGCCATTCCTCAGCTCCTGGTGTCCAGAACCTGCCCCAGGCCCCAGAAGCCCCACCCTCCACTCTGTACCTTGCTCGGCGATCTCAATCTCGCGGCGCCCGAACTCTGCCTGTTTGATGTTCTTCACACAGAAATTGCTGCTGCCCTTGGAGTTGGTTTGCTGCTTCTCTCGGGGGGACACCTCATCATCAGAGCTGTCTGTGTACGAGGCAGCTAAACCAAAAAAGAGCAATGAATGAGTGTTATGCCAGGCCTTATGAACCAAGGAACCTCCTACCCTTCAGGTTTCTGCTCTGTTTCCCTTCCCAGCTTTCACTCATGGCTCAAACTACCAAGGAAAGCCAATGCCCTGAAGGAATTTTTTGCACTCTTTTTCTCTAGAACAGCCCAGAGGTACCAGAATTATCAACTGGCAATCAATCAATGCCTGAGCTTCGGGAATGCCTGGAATCATTCCCTCAGCATCCAAGTACGAACAGCAGCACAAATCCTGCCACAGGGTGTGAGCAGCACATTCACTGCAGCACCCACGCTGGGTTTTTAAGAGAGGAACACACAAGGACAAGGAGCTGGCACCTACCAGAGCTGTAGCTGTCAGTGGAAGACTGGGAGATGGAGCGGGACAGGGACCGACGGCCCGTCTTGGTCGGGAATTTGGTGAACTCCTGCATGTCATCTGCAAACTGGATTTGCTGGGAGCAAAGGAAAGAAATGCTAAATCAGGATGTGATCCTTAGGGCATGGCATCTCCCCAAGCTACAGGGAGCCATGGATCCCTTCAATCCACAAAAATAAACATCACCAAATACAAGGCTACAGATGCCAAAAATTAAATCCCTTCCTCTGCCTGAAAAGTTGCCACCAGGTTTTTGTCACCCTGTAAATTTGACACACCTGAAGATAAAAACGAGCACCCTGACACATCCCCTTTAATCCCTTCCCAGCTCCCTAAGGCTCCTTCAGGAATTACACTCCTTGCACAACCCACATCCCATCTGGAGGCAGAGCCCCTTGTCCCACAGCCCCTGCCCCAACCAATCCCAGCACATTTCTGCCCAAAAATGCAGCAGTAAGAAAGCTGGGGTGGTCCCAACAGATCCCTGGGGCTTCCAGGCTCTTCCCCAGGAGCAGAGCATCCCACAGGTTAAAAACACCACACATCCTTCCAAAACTGACACTAAAAGCACAAGAAAAAACCTCAGCAAGAGAGAACATTTCAACAAAAAGAAGTTGACATTGCATTGCCTTTCAGCCTCCTCTGCAGGACAAGATGTTTCCATTGGAAGAGAACCCCCAAAACAGTCACCTCTCTCAGCCAGAGGCAGCTCAAAGCTCCAGCACCTTCCACCAGATCATCAAATTTAACTGTGTTGGGCCAAAAAGAGAGGAAAAATAGCCCAAAACTGCTCAGCTGCTGTGCTCACCCTGAGTGAGCAGCCAGCAAAGGGCCTTATAGCTGCTCCTGCCAGTGAAGGGCAACAGAGATGAAAGGGAATTAGGGAAAGCAGCAGCAAGCCCAGCCTGCAGCCCCCTCCCTGCTGCCATGCAGGAGACCCTGACAAAGAATCCCAGCACGGCCCCTTCCCTCAGATCATGTCACTGCAGGATTTAATTTTGCCATTTAACAGGGATGAGACATCATGGCAGGGAGTGGGATTAACAAAGCATCCCCGAGACCCAGGAGACCTTGAGAGGAGTCCTAGAGAAATCAAGATGATGGAAAGAGACAGCCCAGAGCAGCCACAAGGAGGGGCTTTCAGTGCCACAGCCAGCCCAAAAGCTCCCTGAAAGCTTTGATGCAGGAAACAGCCTCCAAAGGGGAGAAGAATGAAACTATTTAGTTGAAATGATCCATTCCAGAAAGGAGGAATCTGCACAGGCTGGAGCTGGGGTGCCTGCAGCACCAGTACAGCTTTTTGGGCTGGAAAATGTTGCCACAATCCTACAGAATCCCAGCAGATGGGCCAAAAAACAGCATGGTATTCCACTTGGGAAGGGACAAGGGGGCATGAAACCCATGGCTCACTCCAAGGGAGGGCAGGAGGGATGATGTGGGACTCCAGCATCCCTTCCAGGAACTGACTGGCACAGAGAGATCCATCACCACACCCAGCCAAGCACCCCAGGCATTCCTGTGGGTGCTGCTGCTGCAAGGTTTCCAGCCAGCTCCTCCATCCTGGACACATCACAGCCCAATATCTGCTTCCTCAACCAGACTTCCCAGCAGACTCCAGCTGGATTCTGATGCAAACTGCTTTAGTTTGTAATAGTGGAAGGAATAGGAAGGATAAATGGAGATATAAGGTTTGGTTTTGCAATTGTTAAAGGTCATTTGCTGCAGAGGGAGGATTCAGAGGGCACCACAACCTCCATCCCCATGGGGAAGCAGAGGGAGGATGCAGAGGGCAGGATCCAGAGGGCATCCCAACCCTATCCCCATGGGAGAGCAGAGGGGGGATGAAAAGGAGATCACAACCCTCATCCCCGTGGGAAATCAGAGGGATGACCTGGAGGGCACTGAAACCTCCATCCCCATGGGAGAGCAGAGGGAGATTGAGGAGGGCAGGATCCAGAGGGCATCCCAGCCCTGTCCCCACAGGAGAGCAGAGGGAGGATGCAGAGGCCACACAAGCCCATCCCCACAGGGAAGTTGGTTCTGGGATACGAGCACTTCCAGGCAGGTACCAATATTGTGCTCAGGGCGTGTGGCAGGGGCTGGCAGGATTCCCAACAAGGAATGGTGTGGCTGGAATTTGCTCAAGGTCTATTCCTGGGAACAATCTTCCCCATAGAGCCTGGGATAGGCTTGTGCTACTTCCACACCAGTGTATTGCTCATGGGCACTTCCAAGGAAGAAAAAGCATCAGCAATTTCAGGACACAAGATTTCCATGCCTTCACATCAAGCTCTTCCTCTGGCAGCTCATCAAACCAGAGGGTATAAAAAAACATTCTCTATAAAACAGCTGCTGGCATTAAAACAGCTTAAAGTGTTAGCTGAGGAATTTTCTGTATCTCAGGGAAAGGTTTCCAGGGAAGAGGTGACCCAGGAGGGAAAAAACAAAGCCCAGTGCTCCAGCCCAGGGTGCAGGTCTGTCATGGCCTGCAGCATCCAGGACATGTGTGCTCTGGGACAGGGCAATTCCCTTCAGGGAAATGTGCTGCCTGGATGGTCTCATGGAGCAAAGTTCCTTTGGGATGCAGTGGAAAAGAGAGATAGAGGGAAAAGAGAGAAGAGGGATAGAGGGATGCTGCACTGCCCAGTCCCACAATGTCCCACACAATCCACCTCCCCTTCAGGGCTCCAGCTGCGAGTGCTGAGCCAGCTCTGAGGCACAACCCCACCCTGCAAGAGAAACAGCAGGTTTAGAAACATGGGAATGAGGAGATTGAATCCAAGGGGAGAGAAAAAGCAAGTGCTAAGCAAACCAAGTGCTGAATTACCCCCAGTAATCCCTGCCGTGGCTTTACCAGGGCTCAGCTGAACTCCCCAGCTTAGCAAAATCTGTCCTGGCTAAAATTATCATCAAACACCACGAACAGCACCCAAACCTGAGGAACCATGGGAACATCCAAGCCCTCCTTGCCCGGGGGATCTCCGCTGTGCCGGCAGCGCGAGGGGCAGCGCAGGGAGCTGGGGCGAGGCGCCACAGCAGAGCTGCGTGACCAGTGCCCTCCACGTGCCCAGCTCGAGCTGCATTAAGGAGACAGAGAAAATCTCCTAATCCCTCTGCCTGTCATGGCAACTGGAATGAACAGCATTCCCAGCTGGGGGGCTGTGGGTTAGTGCTCCCTGGCTCAGCAGGATTGGGGCTGTCCAGCTCTCAAGAGCACGGAGATGAATTGTATCCCAAACTTCATCCTGCTGGAAGCAGCTTTTCCAACCGGGTGGAGCACAAAGGTTTAAGAGCAAGGAAAATATTTTTTCATCCCAGAAATTCGTGGTCAAGTAGGGAAAACAAGACAGCACCCATTTCCCTGCATAGGAATGAAGCCAGGGGTTTTCAGCATCACTGCCTGGAAAAGGAGAAGAAGGGGCTGGAGAGCTAAGGGGCCAAATGAGCAGTTCCTCACTTGGAGCAGCAGGGATTTTGGGATATGTTCTGCAGGAAAACAGCAGGATCCACCATCACCTGCCAAGTTCTTCCAGAGCATTGCTGGGCACTGCCTGCTCCCAGTGACAGCAGCCAAGCCAGGAGGACATTTTCTCCCTTTGGGAAACCCACTGCCACTGTGCCCATTCCCAGGCAGATCTGACATTTCCCAACAACAGCCGCTCATGTTCAGCTCAAACCACCCTTTCCAGGGCTGGAGCTGAGGGAGCACTGTCCACCCTATTTGGCCACACTGCCCAGAGCATCCCAAACCACCAGGAAGCTGAAGACCAGCCTGAACAAGCTTCTCTCCAGGGCATAAGGATAAATCCACTGAGAACATTGGTGGGGCAGCACCAAACCCAGCAGCTCAAGTGTCCCCAGCACACACAGCCTCGTTTGTTTAATTATTACGACACAGGGAGGACAAACAGATTGCAGGTCTGGATTGGTACCACCTCACCAAACTGGGAGCTCGTGACTGCAGGGTGTGCCATCCTCCATGGCTGATCCCAAGCACTTTCCCAGAGGTCAGCCAGGAGAGCAGTGTTTGGAGCTGACAGAGTAAGAAAATTCCACTCCCCGGCTCCAGGATGAGCCCAGCATGTCCCTCTCGCACAGGACAATCCCACTTTTCATTTTAACACTTCTTCCACACCAAGAACAGCTCCAGATAGGTCATTTAAGTTCCTTTGGTGTCCTACACATCCCTGACTGCATCCCATGCAGCCTTGGGGGAGAGCAGGAGCAGATTGTGGAAGGAACAGAGATTTTGGAAAGCATCCACCAACTCACAGCTGACATGGCTCATCAATGCACAGGCTCCACAGGGGAAAGGACACAGGCTGGGAAGCAGCTCCAGGCTCTATTCCTAGCACCCCCAGGTTTGCTTCAGCAATCCTTTTACTATTATTATTATTTATTATTAGGGACAATGTGAGCATCAGCACATACACAGCCATGGGAAAAGTGTCCTCCCAGCCAATTCTGCCCTGGATAAGTGAAGACAGGAGCAGGCTCCACACATCACCTAAGATAAGCAGGAAGCAATGAACCATCTAAAACCCTCCAGACTTTTGAGTCTGACATCCGTGGATGTGAGGACACAGCAGAGTTGCCCAGGGAGGAACAGCAAAATGGGAGCAGAGCACATTCCTACAGCCACACAACCACCTCTAAAGCAGAAGAGTCTCTGCAACCCACTTCTGTCCTCCCAGGAGAAAGCCTGGAAGGATCCAGTCCTGGGCCCTTTCCTTTGGCTGCAAAAAATCAGCAGCAGGGATCAGAACTATTCAGTACAGCCAGTTCCCCTGATTTTGTATGTTCTCCCAAACAAAAACTCCCTGGCAGAGGCTGGGAGGGCACTGCTGGATGCCCATGCTGCCAAGGCAGCCCTGACGTGACCTGTCTCTTAAGTTCATCATTTCTTTGTCATTCCTGGAAATTCAGCCAGACAAGGAATGTTTTACAGCTCAAACAAGCATCCTCCTCCTGCTCACCAGCCCTGCTCCCACATGAGACAGGAGCAGCAGCTCAGAGCAGGGCTGGGTTTTGCCCACCTGGAGATGGGCACCTTCAGGTTTCAGTCTCCAAGGATTCCTTATCTGCAGAAGGACAGAGAGCTGCTGGTTTTTCCTCAGGAGGAGCTGGGTCAGGCACTTCTAAAGGACAAGTTGTTCTAACCCAATGATTTGTAGAAGCAACTCAGCACAGCATCCAGGGAGGGCAGAGGCATCCCAGGGAATGAGGCCCTTCAGCACCACCAGCAGAGGGGAAAAGAAGTCAGAAAACCAGAGTTCTCCTTCATTCCAGGTCAAAAAGAAGAGAGGAGCAGCTTTGCTTGAGCCACCTCCTCAGAGAAGGGACAGAACTGTCCCATGCTGTTTTCACAGCCACCCAGATCCCAGAGGGGACCCCGAGTTTCCTGAGTGGGAAAAAGAGCTATTGCCACGTTTGCTTCCCTGAGGCCATCTCAACCCCACCAGCTGCAGGTTCCCAATGCTCCCAGTGTGTGTCCCTGTGCTGGCCCCTGCAGCTGGCCCCATGCCCACCGTGGCCATGCCAGGCCACTGGGTTTGTTTAGAGGACTTGGCTGCCCTGTCCTCAGGCCCCCTGTGCTCTGCTACCAGGCTGGGAGAGCCAGCCCCTGTTCCCACAGGACAGTGTCTAGACATGAGCCTGGGAACAGGGGACACACAGGGGACATGGCTCCTGCTCCACAATCCAACAGGACACGGATTTTTGGGGTGGGAATCAGCAAGGCAGACAGGGAGTGTTTTAGGGTTCTTTTCCTGGGAGGTTATCCAGCCTGGAAGGGTATTTCTGGATCATAGCACTCCTTAAGGATGGAAGGAAAGGAAAAACAAGGTGCTTGGAGAAGAGGGATGGGGGATCAGGACCAGCAAGACTCTCACCCTGACAACTCACCATCCTCACCCCCAAAGCACTGGGGAGGGGAAGGTCTGGAGGCAGATTTGGTTCTGTGACCCAAATCATCCCATTTTCCCACCTCCAAGCTCTGGTCACACACGCCAGTGCAAACATGGATAGCAAAGGGCTGCACAAACTCACATCAGGCTATGGCCAACCCATGGAAGAACCACCAGACTCCCAGTTCAAATCCTCCCAGCAGCAAACAAAACCCCAGCCAGAGCCCATGGCATTTTCCCCAGCAGTGCTTCACTGCTTCACCCCACCACTCCTGCTGGAAGAGCAGGAGAGCTGCTCAGCAAGCATCTCCTGGTCCTCCACAGCCTGAGCACCAAGGGCTCTGTGAGAGCTGGGAGTGAAACAACCCTCAGGAAAAAGGACCGGCTTCTGCTCCAGGTGTGGCCTTGGCAAGAGGAGAACTTTCTCCTGGTGGTTCCCCCAACTTTGAAAGAAATCCCAAGTGCCCCATTCAGACATCACAGCTGGAAGAGCTCCCTGAGTGTGCTGCTCTGTGCATGGAAGTACAGCCATGGGGAATTTGGTGCCCCTGGATCTATTTCTCACTCCCACAGGGCTCACAGGGCAGGCTGTTCTCCCTAGAGGCACTGACCTGCCTGGCACTCTCCCCACCAACTCCCTGAGCAGGAATCCCAGCCAAATCTCCACCTGGAAACCTTTACACTGTTCCCAGTGAAGAAGTAAAAGGGCACTGAGGTTCTGGCAAAACAAAGCAGCCAAGCCCTGATCCCAACATCCATCTTCCACTGCCAGAGAAAAGCTGGTTGGGTAAAGCACTGAGGGGAAAAAAAACCACGAAACCAAGGTTCTGTGAGTCCAAGAGGAGAATTAAGGACTTCCACATGAATCTCTAAACTCAGCAGAGAAAAAGAAACACCAGGAAAGAAAGAGACCCATTCCAAAGGTTACTAGGCTGGAAATCACCACAAGATTTCAGTCATGATGGGAATCACTGTAAATGCCAGTTAAAGGAAAAATAAACAGGAGGGATTCAATAAAAGAAATGTCATTTTGAGTGTTAAATAGTAACTGGGGATAAATCTGCCTCATAAACACCTGGAGGTCAAAGGTGTGCTCCAGCAGGAGCAGAGGGAAAGCTCCCCACCAGCAGATAAGGAGGCAACTAGCCCTTGGACTGCAGGAATTGAGGCAAAGGCTTGGGCCTGGCTTTGATGGAGTGGGATATCTCCTGAACCACACAGGGATATCTCCTGAACCACACAGGGATATCTCCTTCCTGGCAGGAACAGCACAAGTCCAATGTCTGGGATCCCTAAGTGCAGTGAACTCAGGTCATGTCTCACAGGTTAACCCCATGATCCCCATGAATGGGCAAACAGCAACTGGTCTAAAGCCAGCCCAGATTTCTCACCTCTGGATTCCTCCCCAGCACCCACCCAGCCTATGGCACAGCATGTGTTTGGGCAGTAGGAAAATTAGAATTAATTGGAGTTACCACACTGGAGGAACTGCACAAGCAATACCAGGTCATGTCCTTCAAGGGCAAGGGGATGGATTCCTACTGCCAGAGGGCAGGGATGGATGGGATACTGGGAAGGAATTGCTCCCTGGGAGGGTGGGCAGGCCCTGGCTCAGGTGCCCAGAGCAGCTGTGGCTGCCCCTGCATCCCTGGCAGTGTCCAAGGCCAGGCTGGATGGGGCTGGGAGCCATGGCAGAGGGAGGAACTGGGTGAGCTTTAAGGACCCTTCCAACCCAAACCATTCCCTATTCCATGAGTGGGGGTTAAATCACTCCCAGCAGCTTATGGGGCAATCTGAGGACTGCTGGCCTCCAACAGGCCCGCTGGCAGAGCTGGAAGCCCATGGAAATGTGTTTGTCTGTCAGAGCTGAGAGGGACTCAGCTTTAATTAGCATCAATTTTTAAACTAATTAGAAAATGCCTCTCCAAGCACAGTTGTAGGAGACCAAGGGAACACTTGGAAACACTGTCAAACAGCTCCTTCAGCAACACCTCATGGTCTGAAGGGAGGGCTTGCCACAACAAAAAACAAATTGAGAAGGCCAAACTTCTGCTCTGTAATCCTAAAGCAGCCCCTGTGTTTTGGGGGAGGAATCACTCCCTTTGGCACTCTGGGCACCCCACCTGCCTCCTCTTCTCCCCCCAAACTGCCTTGGAGAATCTCAGCATTCCAAGACTCCGACTGCTCTTTCAAAAACCAAACCAGCAAATCCCACTCAGGAGAGGCTCCAGCTATTCTCAGGTACCCTTAGCTGATCCTCCATCCCTGTGGCACAGCTTTAAGGGAAAACACCCCTCAGGATCAGCATGAAAACAGGAGCAGCCTGTTCTGGAAAACTGGAAACCCATTCTCCCCCTGCCCTGACTCCCAAAGCCTCTCACAGTGCTATTTCCACTGGAGCTGCCCATTCCTCATTTACCAATAGACTTTTTTTCAGCCCTGGAAATTACTTGGATTTTGATACATCTGGTGAGAGGCAAAGCAGGAGAAACCTCAGGATTCAGCATGGGCTCCTCCCTGCTCAGGAGTCTGAGGAATCACCACCAGGAGGGACAAACATCAGACTTGTGTCACAGCAAAGCCAACCTTTTCCTGCAAACAGGGCTGATTCCATGAAGCCCCTTTCTTTTAAAGAGGAAGGAGGGATGGAAGTGATTTCCTTGTGGAGATGGCAAGCTCAGAGAATATTTGGAGAAGGAGTTAGTTACTGTAGGAGACACTGTGCTGCCTGCAAGATGCTGACAGCTCCAAGGTCAACAGGGATCAGCCAGATGTTCTTGCTCCAAAACATGCCCAGGTTGGATGCAAAATTCTCCCCACAGTGCAGGAATGTGTGAAATCCGGAGCTCCCTGTTGGGAGGTGAAAGGAGGAGAGGCAGCAAACAGCAGACACAGGCTGAACCTCACCCTCATCTGGAAGGATGACACTAAAACATGAATTTCAGGAAGGCAAAGCCCCAAGGAGCCTCCTTTTCCAGGCTGCCCAATTTTTTTCTCACTGAAAAGGGCCAGAAGGAGTGATGCCCTCCACCCACGGCACACAGATAAAGCAGGCTCCAGCACTCCCACCCAAACCCTGGCTCCTGAGGCAGGCAGCTCCTCAGGCAGGCAGCAATGGGTGCTGCCAGGCAGCTCCAGCTCTGTGGGGGCAGCCAAAGGGAAGCTGCACCCTGCTCTGAGGGCTGCAGGAGCCTCACCCCAATTACAATGCAGCCTGTTCAAGGAGCTGGAACATCATGTCCTCGGCCACCTCAGTCCTTTGGCTGTCACCAACCTGAAGTAAACAGATTCTGCAGCAGCAATAAGCTCGTTACCAAGGCCACCGTATTGATCCCAAAGTGTAATTAAAATTCACAGTTCAAGCAGCCCAAGTCAACAGGGCAGTGAGGGCAGCTCCAAAAGGCAGGACTGGCCTCAGCTTCCACATCCTGCTGGCTCAGAGGCGCAGAACCCATGGGGAGAGCAGCTGCCAAAAAAACAGCCCAAATTCTTCCCTGTCAGAGTGGGGAGGACCTGGCACAGAGAAGTTGTGGCTGCCCCATCCCTGGAAGTGTCCAAGGCCAGGACAGGGCTTGGAGCAACCTGGGGTAGTGGAAGTTGTCCCTGGATAATGAGAATTTTAAACTTTCTGTGCTGAAATGCACAGACCTGCAAGAGAACACTGCATTTGACCTGAGGCTGTGGAGAGGGCTTCCAAAATTGATTAACAGCACTGGGATTAGGGGTGTGTAATGGCAGGGGTGGAACTGGGTGATCTTCAAGGTCCCTTCCAATCAAACCATTTCCAAACCAGCAGCTTCCTCTTTGGACCTTTGGGCCATCAACCAAGATGTGCCAGAGCACCCAAGGGTTAACCATGCCAGGGAAGCTTGCAGGGATGATGTGGGCAGAGAGGGATGGTGCAGAGTGGATTCCAGCACTGCTCAGGGTGCTCAAGCCCCTGGAATTATGCAGTGCCCTGGGAAGGGGCTCCACACAACCTGCTGAGGTGTCACCATGATGCTCCTCCTTGGTGGGGCTCCCTGACTCTTCTCCCAGCCCCTTACAGACTCAACTCCTGTTGAGTCTCACCGAGGCTCACTGTGGGAGAAGTTCTGGCACAAAGTCCTTCACACTGAGGGCTCTTGGGGCCACCAGCAGGTCCCAGGACAGTCACCTGCAATGTCACCACCGTGTGCTGAGTGAAGGTGAGCCAGAGGCCCCAGATAAGCAGCTCTGATCAAAGGGCTCAGCAGGAAACATAACTGAGCCCTCTGCAAATGTGACTGTCACCCACAGGAAACTCCTGCTGATAAAACCACAGCCAGGCACAAGCAAATCCCTCAGGCTGAGTGCTGAGGTTCCATACATTTCCTGCTCCACAATGTACCCACCAGTTCCTCAGAGGAGCAACACAGACAGGATCCCCACTTGCAAAGGATTAACTCCAACCTGACCTTGAAAACCTGATTTTCAGAGTGAAAAACCCCAGCCTCAACATCTAGGAGGGAGCACAGGAACTCATTCCAACATTTGCACAGGCTGGAAAGCACAGAGAAAACTGTTCCCAGAGAAAGTATTGTGGTAGGCCAGTCCCCAGCAGAAGATAACCTGGCATCTCAGGGAAGGTCAAAACAAAACACTGAGCTCCTGCTCCAGCTCTCTTCCCACACTCCAGACCTGGCAGTTCACATGGGAAGGGGGCTCCCAGGATGGGTGGTTTCCACCCCCACACCATTAAAAGATAACAGGAGATGCTTCTGAAGACTGGGAAGAATGGATATCCAACTCTTCTCCCATCTCCAAAGGGTTCACATAAGAGTGGAAACCCAGCCTCCTTCAGGGATGCAGGAAGAAAAGGGGAAAGCAAAAGCCACAGGTTCGGGCACATCATTTTGAAGATGGTTTGTACCCATCAAACCCCAAAAACCTCCTTTCTTCCCCCTCTCTGGTTCAACAATTCAATTAAGTGTCTTCTGGCCTTGCCCAGCGCTGGGGCACTGGCACAAGCCTCCCCATGGACATCAGGGACACCCTCCAAAACACCAAAACAATGGGAAGGTCCCAAGAGCAACTTAGAAAAAATTAGGATTCTATCATTTAACACAGCACCAGGAGTGACCTGGCTGTCCCAAGCCCTGGTAATTCACTCCAAACACCCCTGTGCTTTTTTCCTCACTTCTTAGGGTTTTCCTGTACCCCAGGAAAGGCCAAACCCTCTCAGGACATCCACAGAGGATGATGAGCTCATCTCAGCCCAAGCATCTCACTATGAGAAGGTAAAACTCAGAGCAAGGAACCAAAGAAGTGAAGATGTGGGCAAAGGAACAAGGAGAGCCAGGTGCACTGTGCCTGCAGAACAGCAGGACAGGAGGTGGTAGCCATGGCCCCAGACAGGCTCACAAAGGCACAAAGGATTTATGAGCAGCCACTCTAAGGAATTAAATTAAAGGGACAGGAAAAACGAATGGCTACAGGAGCTCTGTCAGGACAAACAAGGGCAGTCTCGTCCCCCTGACAGCCCCAAGGGGAAGGTATCACCCAGCCTGGCAAAGCTGCAGGCACCTGGGATAAGTCATGACAGAGCAAAGTGGGGCAGGAACAGGTCTTTGGGAACGGGCTGTGCAGGGCAGGGATGCAGGCGGCTGCAGCAAGGTCAGCGGTGCGCAGGCCACTGCAGACAGCAACAGCGGGAAGGATGCTCTGGAGAGCACACCCAGCCCTCCCCAGGGGCCAGCAGCTCCCCACAGGCCCCATCCCCCCCTCCCCAGCTTCTCCCTGCTCCATCTCTGCCACCCCCACAGCAGGCAGCAGCCGGCTGGCTGCCACCGCAAAGCTGCGGCGCTGTGCATTAGCATTCCCTGCCACGGGCGGGATCCCGCCGGAGCCGCAGCCGCCCCGATGCACCCACACCGGCTCCAGGGACACGGGGATGCCACCCCACTCACCTCCCCAGAACCACACCGGAGCCTTCAGCCCATCTCAGAGCCCAGCAATGCTGCAGGAGAAAGATCCGTCTGCAGCGTCCATCTGTCTGCCAGCAGCCAGGTGTGGAGGAGCCCAGCAGGCAGCGATGCCAGAGGGACAAGGACACAGCAGGGAGAGGTGGCAGACACGGACAGCACGTGCCAAGCCCCCTGCCCTGCCACAAGCACGGTGCCCCTCTCCGTGTCCTTCCCACTCCAGGGCACCCCAGCTTGGCTCGCTGGGAGTTTAAGGCTCCGCCGCCCGGCTGACGTGGATGGGGAAAGCGACGGCTGCCAAGGGCACCTGCAGTCTCCAGGGAGGCAGGAGAGCAGATGCCCAGACGCAGCAGTGATGGCACACAGGGATCTGGAGGAGCACAACCTGTCCTTGAGCTCTGCCATCGTCATCTCCACATCCATGCTCACTAAACTGGGTAAGCCACCAGCCTCAGCATTCCCAGTCCTCCCCAGCAACACCACAGCCGTGGCTGGAGATGGTGCTAAACTCAGCTTCGCTCACCTCTGCCTGCAAAGCACTCCTGGCCAAACCGGGGTCATTATGCTGACAAATCACCACAAACTGCAGTGAAAAGGGAGCTCTGGCAGAGCCAGGAAATCCCAGCTCTTGGGGGAAAATGTCCCTATTCCTCCTTTCACCTCTACTGAGCCAGCCTGGAGTTGATCGTTGAATCTCTTCATCTCTTACCCCCTGCTTGTTTCACTTTTTCACCTTAAGTCCCTGACAAGAGGAAACAGCAATGCCAGCGGCTGACTTCCAGCTCCAGATGACCCCAACAAGGAGACACCAACTTCTCCACATCACCCACGGGCCCAACGTGCTTGCAGCTGCATCCAAGATGCTCCTGCAGGTCCTGGGCTGGACGCTGTGGGCTCACACTGGCACTTTCCCCAAGCTCCAGCACAAGTTAAGGATCCTCTGAAAAGCCATTCACAGGGAGAGACAGAGCCTGCACTGAGCTTGGCCACATTCCCACCCTCCCCAACTCCAAACACCTCACACAAACTGCATCAGCAAAGTTCAAGGAGCCTGAAAACCCAGGAGGGATGTGCTTCAGCAGCACAGCACTATCTTGCCCACATCCATGCTGGTAAATCATCTCTCTCCACTATCTCCACTGGCCTCTGACCATGCCAGGAGGTCCAGGGCAGCTGGCACAAAAACCACTTTGACTTGCAGGGAATCAGAAGGGCGTTTTAATGGCTTAATTGCAATCCTGTTCTGAGACATCAGAGCTGGGGGCACTCAACAGCTTATCTCAGGAGAGCAATTCTCCCTTCCTTGGTCTTTCATCCTCCTGCCAAGGCCTCTGCCTTTCCCCAGCACTATTTGCAGGAACTAGCCAGGCAAGGAAAACAGGAGCCCGGAGCAATTTGTTCCCTGAGCTCAGCTCAGCTCGCTCCCATCTCTGATGTTATCAGCCTCAAATGTCGTGTGTCGCTCTGGGCACCTTCAATATCCTCACCCAGCCAGGAAAAGCTGCAGCAGCCACCGAGTCCAACCAAGGCTCCTCACGCTGCACAGCCAAGTCTGCAGCAGAAAATTCTGGGGATACAACATCTCATCCTCCTGAGAGGATGGCAAACTTGTCTCTGAGGATGCTCAATGGATTCTCTTTTACCACAGGTATTTTGGTTCCATGGGATGCTCCAGGATTAGCAGCCTGCTGTCCCCTTGGAGCAGCCTTGTGCTGTCTCTCTGACAGAGATGATGGTTATGAAAAGGTAAAAACAATCCCTGAGCTGGAACTGTGCTGAGCCACTGCTGGAAGACGCAGATCCCAGCCCCACATTCCTCTGCTCGTTCCTCCAGGCCATGTCCACAGCCCAGATAAACAGGGCCTAGTCTCCAACCCCTGCTCCCTGGGAGGGAAGACACCTCAAATCCAGCTGACCTTGCCCAAGGGTCAGACACCCCCCAATGCCACCCGTGGCCAGAGCAGGCAGGAGAGATCCCCCCAAAGAATGAGGATGTTCCCATTCTGACTGCTCCGCCTTCGCATCCACCGCTTCCAGGCGGCTGCAGCCCCGAGGAGAACACAATGTTCAGCTGCACAGATCTGTGCAGGGCCTGGAACATGGATCTGCCTCCCTGACAGCACTGGGAGTTCAGCACTGAGCCCAGAGCACAGGGACAGATCCCCAGGTCACTGGGGTCCTGCACCCTGCTGCAGTGGCAAGACCAGCACTTGCCCACCCTCGGTGCCATTTGAGCACCCCACAGGGTTGTGGGGCAGCACTGGGAGATCCCAGAGCTCCTGGGAGGCCTTCAGGTACGGACAGGGACTGAGGAGACTCGGCATCCTCCTCCTGGGCCCAAAGGTGCTCCCACCCACACCTCCAACAGAATCCCTGTCCCAAAAAACTCAACACTCTGAAATCTCTTGGCCACCCTCCTGAGTAACCCACAGCGGATTCCAGGTTGCTGCTTCTGCCTCTTCCCATATAACAGATCCCCCATGCTTTGTCCCCACCACAAAGCCCTGTCACCCCACAGTCCCACACAAGGGGCCCACCCTTCCTGTCCCCTTCCCGGGGTCACTGTCCCCTTGCACCCCTATGGCACAGCTGAGGCCCCTGCTCAGGCCCCAGCCCCCCAGAACTGCCCTGCAGGTACCGCTCCTCCCCTCAGCCCCATGCAGGCCAGGGCTGTACCCCAGTACAGATCCCTCTGTCCCCAGTACCCAAGCCCTTCCCTCCCACCCCAAACTGGGCCAGCAGCCCCCTGGCCAGTACCTGCCACCCCCAGACTGGCCCAGCCCCCTCACGGGTACCAGTCTCCCTCTTTGCCACTGAATGGGGACAAGCCCCGCTTCCCAGTCCTTGTCACACTGGATCAGTTCCAGCTTTCCCAGCACAATCCCCACCTGTGGGGCTGCTCCTCCCAGAGCCGGGTCACGGTCATGTCCTCCCCCAGCCGAGGGCTGCTCCCCGAACCGGAGGCTGCATCCCCCACCCCAAGCGGGGCTGGGCCCCCCGACCAGGGGCTACTGCCGCCCCTAGACCGGGGGGTTCTCACCCCTCAGCCGGGAGCTGTTCCCCCCGAACCATGGGTTGTTCTCTCCCCCAGAACCACGGGCTGCTCTCCCCCCAGAACCACGGGCTGCTCTCCCCCAGAACCACGGGCTGCTCTCCCTCCGAACCACGGGCTGCTCTCCCCCCGAACCATGGGCTGTTCTCCCTCCGAACCACGGGCTGTTCTCCCCCGAACCACGGGCTGTGCTCCCCCGAACCACGGGCTGTGCTCCCCCAGCACCACGGGCTGTGCTCCCCCAGCACCACGGGCTGTGCTCCCCCCGAACCATGGGCTGTGCTCCCCCCGCACCACGGGCTGTGCTCCCCAGCCGGGAGCTGCTCCCTGCTCCCACCACAGGCTGTGCCCCGCCAGCACCACGGGCTGCGCTCCCCCCGTAACCACGGGTCCTCCCCCCAGCACCACGGGGCTGTGCTCCCCAGACCACTGGGCTGTGATTCCCCGCTCCCCCCGCTACCTTCTTGGGTGCCTTGGTGACGGTGGCCATGAAGGAATATGTCTCGGCGTCCTCCACCTCCTTGGCCTGCTTCTCCTCGCCGCCGGCGGGCTCCGGCACCGACATCCTGATGCGGAGGGGAACGCGGAGCGGGCCGCGGCCGCCGGCGGGACGAAAGGGGACACGGTCCGGCGGGGCGGACGGGGTCCACCCCGGACGGGTCTGCTCCCGGTACGGCTCTGATTCCCGCTCCCCGCTCGGCTCGCTCGGCTCGCCTCGGCTACGGCTCGCAGATATTTTCGGCGTCTCCCTCCGCCCTCTTCTCGCGCCACAATTTCTCGGCTCGGCTCGGCTCGGTCCGGCCCGGCCGGTCCCTCACGCTCGCTGCGCTGCCGCCGGCGCGGTGCCTGCGGCGGGTCTGCGGCCGCCGCGCCAGGGGCGGGGCCTCGCGACGTCACTGCGCCGTGACGTCACCGCGCACCCACCGGGCTGCTGAGGCCGCGGGGAGCGGAAGAAGAAGCAGGCGAATCGGCGGACCAGATGTGTTGGGGCGTGGTCACGACACGTGGGCGTGGTCATTGTGTGAGGGCGTGGTCAAACTGGGGGCGTGGTCAAACTGGGGCGTGGAACCTCAGCGCCGGCCAAATCCCAATTAACCGCAATAATTACATAAATAAAATTATATAGAAATGTTTATATAGGCATTATATTTAAACATTAACGCTAATTAAATTAATTATTTAGACTAAATGAAATAATGATAAAGATTAATTTTATACATTCAATAGCAACCATATTAATTATATAAAAATGTGTAAAAATATGTTAATTTATTTAAAAATTATGTACATCATCTATGTTAACTTATAACTTATATACAAGTTATATATATGGTTAACATATAACCTTATATATGTTAATTTATTTATAAGTTATATACATTTACATTTGTGTTATCATAAAACTACAAAATTTGTATAAATTCATTTTATGCATATATATAATTTGCTTACATTTATATGTTGAATAACTGAATTATATACATTTAATTCATAAATTATATAAATTTATATACATAATTTTTCTCAATAAATACAGAAAGTAAATAATTATGTAAATTAATTGATTCATTAATTGGGAAATAAAAGCTGAAGCTGAAGAATGGGGATTTTCAGGGTAAAAAAATATTTGTGTTTGTTCAGAGGGAGGAAATAAAGTAGAAAGAAAAAACACAATTAATTAGGAAAACAAATAGTTTAAATAAAACATAGGTAAAAGTAAATTGGTGAAAAAATAAAATATCCAGAAGTGTGTCTGGTCTCAGACCTGTGTGTGCCCATCCCCAGGTGTGTGCCCATCCCTCTGTGTGTGTGTGTGTGTGCCCATCCCTGTGTGTGTGTGTGCCCACTCCAGGTGTGTGTGTGCCCACCCCAGGTGTGTGTGTGTGTGTGCCCATCCCAGGTGTGTGCCCATCCCTGTGTGTGTGCCCACCCCAGGTGTGTGTGTGCCCATCCCCAGATGTGTGTGTGTGCCCATCCCTGTGTGTGTGTGCCCACCCCAGGTGTGTGTGTGCCCATCCCCAGATGTGTGTGTGTGCCCATCCCTGTGTGTGTGTGCCCACCCCAGGTGTGTGTGTGCCCATCCCAGGTGTGTGTGTGTGTGTGTGCCCACCCCAGGTGTGTGTGTGTGTGTGCCCATCCCAGGTGTGTGCCCATCCCTGTGTGTGTGCCCATCCCAGGTGTGTGTGTGCCCATCCCAGGTGTGTGTGTGTGTGTGCCCATCCCAGGTGTGTGCCCATCCCTGTGTGTGTGCCCACCCCAGGTGTGTGTGTGTGTGTGCCCATCCCAGGTGTGTGCCCATCCCTGTGTGTGCCCATCCCAGGTGTGTGCCCATCCCTGTGTGTGTGCCCATCCCAGGTGTGTGCCCATCCCAGGTGTGTGTACCCATCCCAGGTGTGTGTGCCCATCCCAGGTGTGTGTGGGCTCTGCATTCCGGGGAGTTCACAACCAACCTGTGCCCGGTTCAGGGACACTGAGGGGCCCCATCCGCATCCCGGACCGCGGTCCCGGCTCCAGAGAGTCCCCCACACGGGCTCTGGGGACATTCCAGGACAGACTGACATGCGGGGGGGCCACCCCGACCCCATCCCCAAGCGCCCCCCAGGCAGCCGGGAGGGGTTAGGCCTGAGCCCTGCTCCTCCTTCACTTAAAATCCAAGCTGGGAAAACATCGGCGTGTGGGTTAAAACCCACGGGGGAAAGAGCAGATCACGGTTTTTAACCAAAATCACTTTGTCTGGCCGCAAAACGGCCTCTGGGCACCCAAATCCTGCAGCAGTTCCTGGGCCAAACCCCTGTCCCGGAGCCGCCGTGCCCCGGGCCCGCGGGGCCTTTCCGCCGCTCCTGCCCCGTCAGCAGCTCTGCGGTGGCGCTGCGGAGGCTGCCAGGGCGGGCAGAGCTCTCTGGGGGCTCCTGCCGGGGGTCTCAGCACAGCTGGGGGGGTCTCCGAGTTCTTGGGAGGTTTTGGAACAACAGGACGAGCCTGAGATGTCCCAGCCCTGCCAATGCCACAAGCAGCAGGGGTATGGGGGACCCCCAGGACCCCCGGTGACCACAGTCTGTGCCACTGCATGCCAGCCCATGCTTCAGGTCCTGGCTGATGCTTTCCCCTCCCACCATCCATCTTTTCCCCCAACCCTCTGTTCTCATCCCATCCAAGCTCCTTTTTGCAGTGCCAACACCCATTTGGGACCCCAGGGGGGACCCCCGGCATGGGGGGTTCCTTTCTACCCTCCCCTACGAGTGCTGAGGGACAGGGATGGAGCCCCGTGGGGTTCCTGAGTGAGAGCAGGTTTTGCCCCCAGATTGCAGGGGCTGGGGGTGGAAGGTGCCCGGGGCAGGGAATCCCATCCTGCCCCCCACACAGGCCGGTCACGGGGTGGGGAAAAAGCATCAGCTGGGAGCATGAGGAGCAGAGGGACCCTCCTGGCCTGAACCCGAGGGCAGGGAGGCAGAGTTCAGCTTTTTTCCTGCATTTTCCAGGTGCTTTTACAGCACACAGAGCAGCCAGAAAAAGCCTGGGGTGAGGGACTGTGGGGTGTAAGTACAGAGGGGCTGGGGACTCATGAAAAAATAAAAAATGCCAGGCAGCCTGGCATGCTCCCACCTCTGCCCCCCAGCTCTGCCAGAGCTTCAGGCTGTCATCATCCAGCTCCAGCCACCCTCTCCTGTGCTGCTGTGGAGCTGCCCAGAGCACCCTGGAGCACCCTGGAGCATCCTGGAGCACCCTGCAGCACCCTGCAGCACCCTGCAGCATCTTGCAGCACCCTGCAGCACCCTGCAGCATCCTGGAGCATCCTGCAGCACCCTGGAGCACCCTGGAGCATCCTGGAGCATCCTGCAGCATTCTGCAGCATCCTGGAGCACCCTGGAACACCCTGCAGCACCCTGCAGCATCTTGCAGCACCCTGCAGCACCCTGCAGCATCCTGCAGCATCTTGCAGCACCCTGCAGCACCCTGCAGCATCTTGCAGCACCCTGCAGCACCCTGCAGCACCCTGGAGCATCCTGCAGCACCCTGCAGCACCCTGGAGCATCCTGCAGCATCCTGCAGCACCCTGCAGCACCCTGGAGCATCCTGCAGCACCCTGGAGCATCCTGGAGCACCCTGGAGCACCCTGGGGCATCCTGGAGCACCCTGCAGCACCCTGGAGCATCCTGGAGCATCCTGCAGCACCCTGGAGCATCCTGCAGCATCCTGCAGCACCCTGGAGCAGGCCAGGGACTCGCTGCCCTCAGCACCCCCAAACCTGGGCACGGTGCCCACCCCTAAGAGCAGCCTCTGGCCTCAAACACCCCCCAAATGTGACCATAATGACCGTGGCACGGGTCCAGCAGGATATATATAGGTCCCACTTCCCTGGGAAGGGGATGTGGACCTGGGAAACCCCGGCCTGCTGCTGGGGAGAGGAAGGGCTGGGCTGAGTCAGCTCGCCTCGAGGAATCCTGATTGTCAGCAAACAAGGGCAGCAGCTCAGCCCTGGCACTCGCAGAACGCTCCCAAATCCCCTCCTGCCCGTGCCACCCCCCTGGATGAGCGATGGGGGTGTTCACCCTGCACACCCCACGGGCTGGTGGGGACCCAGGGTGGTGGGGGAGCCCCCTGGCATCCCCCTGGAGATGCTGGATGTGTGCAGGGGGAGCAGGACGTGGGGCTCCCCTGCTCCTGGAAAGAAGGAAGGGAAGCAGGGGGAGCAGCAGGAGGGGAGGAAATGCCTCTTCCAGGACTGTCACTCGAGGCAAAGTGCTCCAGGAAACTTTGCCTCAAGTGTGTTTGCTTTAAACAGCTGCTTCCCAACCGTTCACACAGATTTTGGGGGGCCCCCAGCAGCAGAGTCGGTGCCTGGAGGTCTCAGCAATGCCAGCAGAGCTGGGGCAGGAAGGGCAGATGAATCCCTCTGCCCTCATTCCAGTGGCCATGAACTCCCACATGCATCCACAGGGAAGCAGGTCAGGGTAACAACAAAACCAGGAGTCAGCCCCAGTCACCCCCTCAGGGACCCCAGGGCTGAGACAGCTCAGTCCCCCCTTGCATCCCACACTCACACCAACCTACACCTCTCTGTTTATTAATAATATTAAATATACAAGTTGTTTTCCATTATTTTCTTTAAATAGACTTTTAAATGCCTTTGTATAAAATATTTCAGGATTTCATTGTATAAAAAAAAAAAACCAAAAAAAACAAACCCATCCCAAAACCAACAAAAAGCCCCAACCAAACATCAACAACAACAACAACAAAAAAAAAAAGGCAAAATAAATCCAACATGGGTAAAGGCAAGTTTTCTCCCCCAGGAGCAGCTCCTCCACAGTGTAAACTGGTGACTTACACCACCAGGAGTTTGGCCCCAGACTTCCTGCTGCATCAGGGCTTTTATCCTGATTTACACCAGTCCCTCGCCCAGGAACCCCCTCCTTCTGCCAGTCATAAATACACACACATATTTATATATTTATATATATAAAACCCCAAATTAATAATGATGCTTTCTTTAAAAACAGTCGGGTTTGTCCATATTTTCATCCTTCATATAAAAATAATGCTTGAAACTCCCAGAGCAGCGCGGGCCACGCTTCATCCGGGGCTGGAGGGAGCCGTTGGATTTTGGGGCATCTCCAGGGCTGGTGTGTCCCAAACCTGGCTCTTCCCAAAGCCCAGGAGTGGGGCTGTGCCAAGAAGCCCCCGGGTGCCCAGCTGGGGCAGCTCCAGCTCTTACACCCATGTGGATCCCATCTTTCCCAGCCCCATTCCCTTCTCCAAAGCGCAGTCACCAAAGAAATGGAATCCCAGCGAGGCCAGCTCGTGGTGAGGACCCTGTGAGGGGCACACGGCCCCTCCAGAACACTTGTGCAGGATAAAGACTTTCATCCACTCTACTAAAAAATAAAAAATAAGCCCTAACAACAGGAGCCAAGGGGATGGTGCCAAGGGTCACCCCAAACCCAGCCCTGTGCAGGGACAGGTGGGCTTTAAATATTCACAGTGTGAGGGTTTGAGTTGCAAGTCAGGGCTGGGGGTCTCAGGACTGGCCCCCCCAGAATTCAGGATGCTCCAGTTGAAGCCTCAGGAAAGGCAGGGTGAAGGGGGGCGATGGGTGCTGCTCCAAACCCACTCTGCTGGGATGGGAGAAGAGCCAGAGGACTTGGGGAGCCGATCCCTTCCATCTTCATCCAGCTCTGGCCGTGTCCAAGTGGGATCAGCTTCCATCACCCACATCCAGCACTCCATGGTCCTGCTCAGCACCGCAGCATCACGCCAGCCTGCAGGCATGGCTGCAGCCCTTCGCTTCCTGGTGCCCAGGGGTCCCACTCAGGGCACATCCCCCCATCCTTCTGTCCCTGCCAGGGAGTTCTTTGCAGTCTCTGGCCACGGGCACGGGGCAAGGGCAGAGGGAGTGTCAGCATCACGGTGGGATCGCGGCGAGGCCGGCGCGTGCCAACCCTCCTTCCGTCCGCATCCGTCCCCCGAGCAGCTTCACATCCTGCCTGGGGCCCTGGGAAAAGGAGGAGAGAGATGAGCGGGAGCTGGGGCTCTGCCAGGGAGGGCAGCGTGGGGAGAAACACACGAAAACCACAGGAAAAAAATACTATGTATATTAAGAAAGTGCCAGTAATGGATTAACGAGCTGCGAAACCACATGCTGGCAGCGCTGGGGCGCAGACCTGCTCCTGTCCGTGTCTTCCCACCCAGAATTTCCCTGCCCATGGCCAAGGTCAGCACCAATGGGGACACAAGATTGTCCTCACCCAGCCCCTGATCACCTCAGAGATCCTGAGTCTCCAGCTCTGAACATTCCCTTGCTCCCTGCAGCGCCCTGTGACAGAAAGATGGGGGGGTTTAGAGCAGGGTTGCCCAGGGTGGGGGTCCCCAAAGCCCCCCATGAAGGTCACACCCACCTCCTCTCCGGCTCCTCGGGGTCGCAGCCTCCATCCTCGAGCGGCCGCTGCAGGACCTGTGTGGAGGGAGGGAAATGAGCCCCGGGGAAGGGGAGGAGGCTGCAGCGGCAGGGTGGCAAATCTCCCAAATAACATCCTCCCACCACGTTCAACACCACCAATTAATTGTCCCCCAGTCTCAAAATTATGGGGGAAATGGGGCTCAACCCACACTGGCCAAGAGACAAGTGGGGAAACTGAGGCAGGAGAGAATCTTGGTGCCCAGGCAGAGACAAGGTAGGGTCTTACCCCAAAAATTATGGGGAAAATGGGGCTTAACCCACACTGGCCAAGAGACAAGTGGGGAAACTGAGGCAGGAGAGAATCTCGGTGCCCGGGGAGGAGACGAGGAGGGGTCTTACCCTGGATTTATACTTGTAGAAGAGCAGCCCTCCCGTGGCCAGCAGGACGGCCACCACACTGGCCACCGTAATGTAGATGAGGGGCTCCTGGCGGCCCTCCCTGGCGGGCGGCTCCTTCCTGCGCTGCTCTGCGCCCAGAACAAAGCCAGAATCAAAGCTGGGCCCGGCCCCGCCGCCATCCTCGGGGCCCCGCAGCCGGCTGAGCCCCCAGCCCCACGGCCTGGCCCTGGCGCTGCCCGGGGCTCGCAGCTCCGGGGCCATCCTGGAGAAGCGGAGCTGTGTGACCGCGGCCGCGGCACGGATCCGGGCTGCGCCGGGCGATGCTGTCGGAGGGCTGGTCCTGAGCCCGCCGCGCTGCTCCGGGAGGATGGAGCCTCCCCGCTGCTGGCCTGGATCCTGCGGCAGGTGGCCGGTGCCCCACTCCACCAGCTCTCCATCCCCACGGAGGACAGGGATGTTGCCCAGCGCCAGGCTCAGCGTCCCGGCCGGATCCTGGAGGGCTTCGGCACTGCTGCCTGGAGCTGTCTGCTTCATCCCGGGGGCCAGCGCTGTGTCACCTAGCCCGGCAGCCGGGACCTCCTCGGTCCCTGAGCCCCCGTCCGTGCTACTGGGGGGCTGAGATGGGGCCTCTAAGTCAGCGAGGGTGGCATGGAGGAGGTTGGAAGGGACCCGGGTGCTAGCGGGTGCCGCGTCCCTGCCAGTGGCAGCAGAGAGGGAGGGCTGGGTGGCAGAAGGGAGGGCAGGGGACAGGCAATTGCAGTCAGGATCTGTCCCCACACCTGAAAGAAGGAGAGAGAAGAGACAGCCGTGGGGTCACCAGCCTCCAAGAGGGGCACAGGCAGCAGATCTGAGGTCGGGGGCGCTGTCCCCGTCCCTCCCCGCAGCCCCGGGCAGGCAGGTCAAACAGCCTCTCAAAAAATGGGAGAGCCAGGGAGGGGCAGGGAGCAGGCAGGAGCAGCGTGAGGGGGACAAGCAGCGGGTGGGATGAAGCAAACCCGAGTCACCGGCTCCCCTGAGCTGATGGCAGTGGGTTATTCACAACTTGCAGGAGCCAGAGAGCCACGCTTAAGGTCCCCACGGCACAAGGACGTGGCACAGCTCCGACACGGGCTGACAGTGGGACATCTCCTCCATGCAAACACAGCACGGGCGCTCGCGGAAGCGCGGATGGCAACACAGGGCTCCTCCACCCCGGCAGCAACACTCGCCCCGAAGGCTTGGCCAGGGGAAACTGAGGCACGAGGCAGCTGAAGTGACACAGCCAAGGTCATGCAGCGTGTTGGTGGCACAGCAGTCCCTCCGTTTCTCTGTGTTATGCTCCACCCGGCATCGGGGCTTTGAGACAGAGCCCGATGCCTCCTTGGTCCCCCTCACATCTCTCCCTTGCCTTGCTTCCAGCAGGATTTAGCCCAAATCCCACCTTCAAATGGCCGCCAGCCCCTTGTCCCCTGACACTGATGCAGAGCTCACTGATGCAGGAAAGGTGCCAAGGCGGACACGTGCCACACCCACAGACACACGACTCTTAAGGTGCTCCATGCAGGCGAGCCCAAGCCCCCCAGACTGGCACAGGTTTTCTGGGCAGAGGCCAAGCCTTGGCATCTCACCTGGTGAGGATCCAGCCTTCTTGGGTCCCAGGCACACCCTGCGGTAAACGTGGCTGCAGTCCTTCGCAAAAGTCTCCTGTTCCTGCAGCAGACGCTTGATGTCCTGGAAGAAATCCTTCACCAGCACCAGCATCTCATAGGGGGACGTGGTGAACTCCTTGAAGCACATCTGTGAGAGCTGGAGGAAGCACCAGGCTCAGCATCAGCTCCATGACCGCCCAGTGTCACCCCCACAGATACCACAGTGCTCCCAAGGCAGGACTTGCTGGTTCCTCGTGGCTCCTTGTCCATGCACACGCCAGCTCTGCTCTGCTCCACAGCCCTGCCACACACCCACCCCAGGGCACTCTGCACATCCCATTGCACCCCAGGACACTCTGCACATCCCATTGCACCTCAGAATGCTCTGCACATCCCATCGCACCCCAGACACTCCACTCTGCTCATCCCATTGCACCCCAGGACCCTCCACTCTGCTCATCCCATTGCACCCCAGGACACTCTGCTCATCCTATTGCACCCCAAAATGCTCTGGATATTCCACTTCACCCCAGGACACTCTGAACATCCCATTGCACCTCAGGACACTCTGCACATCCCATTGTACCCCAAAATGCTCTGCACATCCCATTGCGCCCCAGGACACTCTACATACCCCATTGCAACCCAAGATGCCCTGGATATTCCACTTCACCCCAGGACACTCTGAACATCCCATTTCACCCCAGAATGCTCTGAACACCCCACTTCACCCCAGGACACTCTGCACATCCCGTTGTACCTCAAAATGCTCTGCTAATCCCATTTCACCCCAGGACACTCTGCACATCCCATTGCACCCCAAGATGCTCTGCACACCCCATTTCACCCTTGGACACTCTGGACATCCTATTTCACCCCAGGATCCTCTGGACATCCCATTGCACCCCAAAATGCTCTGCACACCCCATTGCACCCCAGGATGCTCTGAACATCCCGTTTCACCCCAGGATGAGGACCCAGGCCCAAAGCCCCACCAGGCTGGGGTCACTGTACCATTCTCTCCTCGTCATCCTCCTCCCTGATGCAGGGGTCCACGTTGTTATCGATTCTTTTGTACATGTCACGCACAGTCTTCATCTTCTTGGCGTTGGATGAGTTCTCCTTGAACTCTGTTCTGTCCAGGATCTTGCCCATCAGGGGAAAAGCAGCTTTCACATAGCAGGTGGAGTCGTTCTGCAAGGACACGGGGACAAAAAGTGACAGTGGTGACCGGATGGGCGTCCCACTCTGCCTGGGGAAACTGAGGCACAGAGGCACCGAAGGCCTTTCTACAATCCCACAAGGTTCCCAAAGTGGGACTTGGAAGCCACCTGGCCTAGCAGGATGGGTCCCTCCTGGGCTGTCTCCTGCAAAGGGAGATGAGAGGGGAGAGTGGGGATCTGGGGACCCCCACCATGCCCCAGCCCGCCCTAATTCCTGTCCCCTACTGTCCCCAGCAAGAACCACTCACCAACTGCATCTTGTCAATGAACATGAAGGAGACCCTGCCCGGGTGCTGCATCTGGGTGTCAGCCTGGAAGGACAAAGCAGGATGTCACCCACATCCCCAGGGACAGCACTGAGCCCCAGATATGCCATGGTCTGGGCATGGGGTGCCTGAGACCCCCAGATCCACAGGGCTAGGAGGACTTTGCTCCCATTCCTGCTTCATCCCGTCCCACACTCCTCCTCACACATCCCTAAGGTTGATGTAGTGGCAGGAATGAGCTCAGGATTCCTGCTCCCATCAGGATGTTGCACTCCCCAATTCACAGACCTTCTCCTGCCTTTCCCTGCCTGCTCCCACCCCGCCTCTCTTCCTCCTCCTCCTCCTCCTCCTCCTCCTCCTCCTCCTCCTCTTCCTGCCAGCGCCACAGCAGAGCCCAGCCCTGCTTAATTCTCCTCGGTTCTCTCCCGCGCCACTCTCTCCTCTAAATCCAGGCTGCAAAAGAGCATCCTGCGGTGCAGGAGGTGGCCGTGACACCAGGGTCACACATTCTCCGGGATCACACAGCGCCGGGGTCCCACACGCAGCGCTGCCGGCCGCCCATGCCACGACCCTTTCCAACGGGAGGAAAAACCCACCCGAACCAAACGCTCTCCCTCCGGGCTGCCATCCCAGGCTGGGAGGGCGAGGGCTGGCAGAATTGCCGGCCGGCAATTCTCCTCCTAGGCTGGGATGCCGTCCCGGAAACAATTGCTCCATTATCCTGCAGGCGCTGCAGCGAGGGCCAGCTCCTCCATCGGCGAGGAGAGGGCTGCAATCCCCAGCAGGAAAACCACATCTTCCATTCAAACCTGCTCCGTCCCCTTTCTCCCACAGCCGCGGACCCAGTTTTAATCCCTGGGCGGAGAGCAAAGGCTCCGGGGATGTGCTGAGCAGGGAGGGCTCGGGCAGAGGAAGCCGAGCTCGCCCGGACCAGAGGCTCCTGGCCCCGCAGCTCGGTGTTAAAGAGGAAGAGGTGAAGCGAGCCCGGACACGGCGGTTACACCGAGCTCGGAGAGCTCTCGGGGACTCGGAGGCGCCGCTCCCGTCCCTCGCCCGCACACCCCTCTTGCTGCAGGCAGAATTTAATCTGCGACAACCCTGCAAATCCCTGCGTGCCCCCGATTCCCGCTTCTCCCCTGAACATCCGCGTGATTCCCCGCTCGGAGGTGAGCCAAGGGCCACGGAGACAGAGATAGGGCCCCGGCAGCTGGATCCGCTGGGGCAGGGCTGGCCGTGCTGCGGGGCGGCTGCCAGCACCCAGAGCTGCCCACGGGCTGGGCGGGATGACGGCCCCATCGCCCAGCCCGGCCGGGCCCCCCTCGCTGCCTGCCACCCACCCACAGCCCCGTTGCCAGCCCAGCTTCCAGGCAAGCAGCTGGACTCAGGAATGCAGCCGGATTCCTCTGCTTAACCCCTGCGCAGCCGCCCAAAAAAGCACAGCAGCCCGCAGCGCCGGCCCCTCCGCTGCTTCCCCCGCGCCCCTGCACCCACCCAGCCTCGCTCCTGTCCCCTTCCCGGGCTCGCTCCTGCTTCCATCTCCTCTCCTTCCTCCTGGCGTCACTTTTCCACGGCCACCCTTGATAGAGGCATGACATCTGTCACCCTCCGGTGCCCACTTGTCCCTCATGCCCAGGGATGCTCAGCTCCTGGGTACCATCACTTCACTAGGGCAGCTGAAAATCGCCCCATTTCCGTATTTCAGCACTAAAATAGAGCTGCTTTGTGCCCGTCTGGCCCCAAATGAGCCCCCATCGCACGGCACAGCCCCGGCAGGGCACTCACCAGCTCCTCCAGCTCGGCCAGGTGCCTCTCGGTGATGATCTGCTCGCAGTAGCTGTTCTGCTCCGTCTCATGGATGCGGAGCAGGAGGAGGAGGAGGGACGGCAGCAGGGAGCAGCGGAGCAGGCACACCTGAGCACGACACGGGAAGAGTTTGAAGCAAGGATCACCCACACACACGCCAAGCCCCCTGCCCCTCTCCACCACCCCGCAGCGTGACCACCTCTGTGGTAGCCGGGACTTGGCCACGGTCCAGCAGGATAATCCCACTGTGGTCCTCCAACCCCGCGCCTATCCCCATCCTGCTATTTTTAGGAGCTCCAGGTCAGCAGGGAATTTCCCAAGGCCCGGTGACACAAGGCTGGATGTGGCTCTTGGCCACCTCCACATTCCTGATCCAGCCCCTCTCCCCTCTCCCGCACCATTTCTCCGTCTCTCCTGCAAATCTCCTCCTCCGCCCTGGCTCTCCAGAGCCCATCTGACACACTGACCCACCCATCCCCAAAAATCCTCTTCCCACCCTCCAGACCCCCCCAGCTGCACCCGCCGGGCTCTTTCCATGCAGCAGCTCTGGCCTGGTCCCAAATTTCCCTCCCAATCCCCCTGCAAAGAAGCGGGGAGGCCCCGATCCGTGGCGGGACCCCGGTGAGAAGCGGGGCTTGTCCCAGCGCCAAGACTCCCGAGGAGGGGGTGGCGGGGACCCTGGGGTGGGGGCGCACCCCCGCCTCCCGGGGCACCGGCAGGGACAGGGTGCCTGGGTGATGGGTGGGGGGAATTTCCCTTGAATGATGGCCAGGAATCCTCCCCTCTTGTGAAACTCCAACATGCCGCCCGGGCCACCGCCGAGATGTGGCCACGGCTGAACGGAGCCTCACCCCGCCGGGAACGGGGCTGGGGACGGGGCTGGAGCCGGGAACGGGGCTGGGGACGGGGCTGGAGCCGGGAACGGGGCTGGGAACCGGGCTAGAGCCGGGAACGGGGCTGGGGACGGGCTGGGGGTTGGAGCCTCATCGCGCAGGTCCGGGAATGGAGCCGGGACTGCAGCATCCCCCCGCCGGGGACGGGGCTGGGGCCGGGGACCGGCCGGGGCTGAAGCCGGGGCCTCCCCACTCCGGGTCCGGGAATCGTGACCGGGCTGGAGGCAGGAACCGAGAACCGGGATTCGGGAAGCGGGGCTGGAGCCGCGGCTTTACCCCGCGGGTCCGGGGCTGCCACCGCCAACCGAGACGGGGCTGGAGCATCTCCCGCCGGGAGCCGGGACCCCCGGAGGAGGGGACCCGCCGCGGGGGCAGGGGACACCGGGGGCCGCCGCTCCCGCACAGGTGGCAGCGGGCGCCGGGTTAAGGGGGGTTCTCCGCGGCCGCGGGGAGCGGGAGGGGCCGCCGTACCTTGGCTCCGAGGCGGGGCATGGGGGCTGCCGTGGGACCGGGGCCGGGCGGAGCGGGCGAGACGGCGGCAGCGGCGGGGCCGAGCGGGGCCGGGCTGAGCCGCCGCCGCGGCCGCGCTCCCCTTTATAGCGCCGCGGCAGCATGTGGTTTCTGAGAAAGCATTGGCGAGCCGCCAGGCCCCGCGGAGCCCGGGCCGGGCCAGCACCGGGAGGGCACCGAGCGGCACCGGCCGGCACTGCTGGGTCCCATCGGCACCGCTCGGGTCCCAGCAGAACCGCTCAGGTCCGATCGGAACCGCGCGGGTCGGGCTGGATCCGATCGGAACCGCTCGGGTCGTTCAGGCGGTTGGACTCGTCACCGCTGGGCTCGGATTGGCGCCGTTCGGGTCGGGCTGGAGCCGCCCGGTCACGATGGGATGGGCTCGGATTTCCCGGAATCGGATCGGCTCGGCCCGAGGCACCGCGTGTGTGAGCCCCCGTTATCACAAACACACGCGGTGGGCTCACCTGGGCGCACACACACACATCTGCACAGATGTGCCAGGGACAGACACCAGCCTGGATGGCCACGGTCAGCCTGGGCACCGGCAGCCGTGGCACACGTGTGTAAATACACACACAGCTGTGCATGCATGCACACGGAACGTGCACGTGTGCTCACACACCCCCTGTATGTGTATGGTCACCCCTGGGCACTTGTGAACGTGTGAACATACACACAACACCCCTGGATGGGCAGGGACACCCCTCAGAGCACACACAGACACACACACAGAGTTCTGGGCCTTGCACGTGTGTGTGCTTGCTCATCCCTGGGCACACACACACACACACGCAGGACACACACACACAGACACACAGACAGACATACAGACAGACACACAGACACACACACACATATATGTACATATGATGGACACCCATCAGAACGTGCAGGGATGGATGCATCAGCAAGAGTGTGCACGGACAGATCCATGAGCATTGATCAGCCCACGTGAGCACAGATCCATCTGCATGGATGGACACACACGTGTACAAGCAGATGCATTTGTAGGGATGTGCATGGACAGACAGCTGCATACGTGTGCATGATAGATCTGCATGGACATGGACAAATCCCTGCGCATGGATGGGTCCACAGGAGCATAGACAGATCTGGGGGCATGGATGGGTCCACACATGCATGGACAGATCCACGTGTGCATGGACAGATCCATGATCCATGATCTATGTTTGGATGGAGAGATCCCTGTGTGCATGGACGGATCCATGTGTGCATGGAGAGATCCCTGTGTGCATGGACAGATCCATGATCTGTGTTTGGATGGAGAGATCCCTGCATGCATGGACAGATCCATGTGTGCATGGGTGGATCCATGTTTGCATGGACAGATCTATGTTTGCATGTAGAGATCCATGTTGGCATGGACAAATCCATGTGTACATGCATAAATCCATGTTTACATGGATAAATCCATGTTGGCAGGGGCAGATCCATGTGTGCATGGACAGATCCGTGTTTGCATGGAGAGATCCATGTGTGTATGGACAGATCCATGTGTGCATGGACAGATCCATGTGTGCATGGATGGATCCGTGTTTGCATGGACAGATCCATGTGTGCATGGATGGATCCACATGTACATGGACAGATTCGTGTTTGCATGGACAGATCCATGTGTGCATGGAGAAATCCATGTGTACATGGACAGATCCACGTGTGCATGGATGGATCCGTGTTTGCATGGACAGATCCACGTGTGCATGGCTGGGTCCATTCGAGCTCAGATGGATCCCCATGTGCACAACCAGATCCATTTGCACAGGTGCAGGTGGATCCCTGGGTAGATCCGTGCACAGGGATCTGAGAGGGGCTGGATCTGGGGCCAGCAGAGCCCCACCACAAGCCCCATTCCCAGCTCTGGGGTTTTCCTCTTCGCTGCCTGTTTATTTCCAGGCGACTGGGAGTGATTAGTGGCCACGAGGTGATCCATGGCAGTGCCAAGCACTCTGACTGACAGGAAAGCGAAAGCAAACTGCTCTACACACACACACACAGAGGGATGGGGCTGCAGCAGGGGATGGTGACAGCGGTGAGGCCATGTGTGGGTGACAGCCACCACATCCGAGCATGAAGAGACCAGCAGGATCTGCTCCCCAGGGCCGGAAACCCTGCTGGGGCTGCAGGAGATGCTGAGGGGTTTCCTTGGAGCTGAGAGCTGATGCCAAGAGGGGAGAGCTGGGATCAGTGACCTGCTGGAGGAGATGGGGAAGAGCTGGGAAGCAGCTGGAGTTGGGGACAGCAGTGACAGCCCCAAGATAGTATCAGATCTGCACCAGCACATGCGTGTCACAGGTCTTGTCACCTTCAGTGTGCCTCAGCAACAGCAGCAGATAAACGCCTGAAAGTGCTGAAGGTGACAGGTTGGGGAGGGAGGGCTCTGCATTAGAAATCAGCCATCCTCCCCAAATAACCCCTTTCTCCCCAGAACACTGAGACATTACCCCCGTTTTTCATCACAAGCTGTTCTGGGAGCCTCACAGCTCCCACGGAGGGAGGACACCAGGGTGGACACCAAGGGGCAGGGTGGGTGACGCCAGCACCGGGGGTGACTCACGGGGACCCCGTGGCAGCACATGAGGCCCTTTCACACCGGCTGAGGCCACGGGCTGCTCATGTCCCACACACTCATTGCCCTCTGCTTTAAAGGGACAGGAAAAGTGTCATATGCTGGGTCATGGGACAAGCTGTGGGGCAGGGACAGAAGGAGAGCAGGACAGAGGGACGGCAGGATGGACGGACGGGTTAATATTAATCCGCCTCATGCATGACAGAGGGCGAGAGCAGCATCCGCCTCCTTTTTTTTTGGCAGGGAAGTGGCTTTTGCCCCTCCTCCCTTCCCAAACCTGCCGAAATCCCTGAGTCACGGGGCAGAAACGGGGCTGGTGGCAGAGGTGACAGAGGTGGCAGCTGTTCCGTGCCCACGCTGTAACCAGAGAAACTGGGGGAGGCAAAATTTAGGGTGGCTGTCCTTCTCCCTGTTGCAAACTGGGACCAACAGCACTGTCACCACTGTGGTGCTGTGCAGGAATTGCCCCTCTCCCCCCACAGGCACTGCCAGCCAAGGGGGCAAGGTGACATGAGGCTGTGGGGCTTCCTGGGCATCCCAGGGTGCCAACATCTGCTGGCCCCAGCACAGAGCATGCAGGGCTGGGTGCAAGGCAGGGCAGGATGGGCCCTGTTCCAAAGGGACTGGAGCAGCCACCAGCACCACCCTCACACAGCCACATCTCCACTGCGGGCAAGGCTGGAGCATCCCCCAATTCTCCTGCTTCAGCAATTCCCTCTCTTCCCACCCCCCATGGGAGTGAGAGCACATCTCCACCAATCCCTCATTTCAGGAGGCTTTTTCCAGCCAGCCAGCCCCAAAGCAGGGATAAAACCTGGGGCATATCCAAAGGGCCTGGAGCAGCCAAAGGTGGCAGCTGTTCCGTGCCCATGCTGTAGCCAGAAAAACTGGGGGAGGCAAAATTTAGGGTGGCTGTCCCTAAAGGGGACTGGAGCAGCCACCAGCACCACCCTCACACAGCCACATCTCCAGTGGCCAAGGCTGGAGCATCCCCCAATTCTCCTGCTTCAGCAATTCCCTCTCTTCCCACCCCCCATGGGAGTGAGAGCACATCTCCACCAATCCCTCATTTCAGGAGGCTTTTTCCAGCCAGCCAGCCCCAAAGTAGGGATAAAACCTGGGGCATATCCAATCCCCCCAGCTGCATCCTAGGAGCAGCCTCTGTGGAGAAAGTTATTTCCAGCAGGAAAATGTTGCAAGGTCTTAATCAGTTCCTTCCCGGTGATTCACCAGAGGGTCAGGATGCTCTCCCGCAGTCTCCTGGGTGCTGCAGCTGAGCCAGGAGCCCAGCAGCCCGATCCAAGCTGCAGCCATGTGTGCCCAGGCTGGAAATCCCCGTGGGAAGGTCCCGAGCCAGTTCCTTCAGGAGTGGAGGAATGTGGCTTGGAAGGCACTTCCCCCCCAGCCCGCTGCCGGCGGGGGGGGCTCAGGATGTCGTGATGAGGCTGGAGCCTTCATCCCACAGCAAATCCCCCGCTTCCCCTCCTCCAGCCACCCCTCCCGTGCTGCCCCCTCCACACGGGGACACTGGAACATCAATAGGGACACTGAAACACCCATGGGGACACTGGAACATTCATGGGGACACTGAAACACCCTAGGGGACACTGGAATGCCCCTGGGGACACTGAAACATTCATGGGGACACTGGAACACCCATGGGGACACTGGAACACCCCTGGGGGACACTGAAACATTCATGGGGACACTGGAACATCAATAGGGACACTGGAACACCCCTGGGGACACTGGAATATCCATGGGGACACTGAAACATCTATGGGGACACTGGAGCACCCATGGGGACACTGGAACATCAATAGGGACACTGGAACATCCATGGGGACACTGAAACATCTATGGGGACACTGGAGCACCCATGGGGACACTGGAACATCAATAGGGACACTGGAACATCCATGGGGACACTGAAACACCCCTGGGGACACTGGAGCACCCCTGGGGACACTGGAACATCCATGGGGACACTGAAACACCCCTGGGGACACTGGAGCACCCCTGGGGACACTGGAACACCCTAGGGGACACTGAAACATCCTAGCCAGCTCCCATCAGGGGGGGATCTCAGGGTTCCCTGGCAGCAGCCCCCTCCCCACAGGAGCAGAGCCCTGGCTGATGCAGGTCAGGGAATTCAGCCAGGCTGGGAGCGAGGGAACCGCAGGGTCAGGCTGCGTCCGGCGCCTGCGGAGAAAGTCCCTGCTCAGAGTTATCATAACCCAGGCTCCTCCACCACAGAGGCTCTCAGGAGACCTCCCACCACCCCAGCACGTGCTCGGGGGTCCTGAGGCCCTGATAAAGCCCAGCCTGGGGTCAGAGAGGGGCGCCCATGTCAGGGGGGTGCCAGGAGGGACCAAGCACGGGTGACGGCCCTGTGTGGGTCACTGGCATGTCCCCAGTGCTCGTGGCTGTGGCTGAGTCACATCAGGCTCCAGCTCCACTCCTGCCTCCACTGAGGAATGCGGCAGGGCCAGAGCCAAAAAGCTTCCAAACCTTCCCAGGCAGCTGCTCACGGGCACCCGCAGGGGCTGGGGGACACACAGGGCAGGAGGTGCCACCAGCTGCGGGCTCAGGGTGGCAGCAGGACAATGCCCACCCTGGGGCAATGCCCATGTGCCCATGCTCTGGGGGACTCCCCAGCACCCCCAGCACACCCTGAACAAGGGTGCTGGGGGGCCACAGTGCCCAGCGTGCCCCCTTCCCTGCTGGGCATCACCCAGAGCCCACAGTGCAGTGCGGGGGCAGCCCTGGCTCAGCCAAGAGGGTCCTGACCCATGGCCAGGGGTCCAGGGGCTGTGCCAGGAGCAGCTGGGCACACGTGGGGGCAGCTTGGGAATGCCCCAGGGAAGCCAGGCCCCAGCACCACCTGGGGGCTTCCTGTCTGTCACCATGGCCAGGAACAAGGTGACATCCAAACCCAGACCGTGTGATGCGCTGTCCCTGACCTCAGCACGTGTCCCAGGAACTAAACCCCAGTTTAACCCCCCAAACTGGGAATGTGACCCCCACACACGCCCAGCTGCAGGCTGATGGGGTGACAGCCCTGTGCCACCCGCCGGCACGGGGCTGGGGCGGCTCTTTGGAGCGGCAGAGCCCGGAGCCAGAACAGAGGAGCTGTTTGTGCTCCCGCCGAGGCCGCTTGTTTATCGGCAGCCGGAGCTGTTTACATCAGCCCTGGCCGCGGGCTCCGCACGGACACCCAGACGCGGGGCCGGCCCCGGCTGCTCCCGCGGTCCCCAGGTGCCGGCGGGGCTCTGCTGGGAAGGAGGGGAAGCAGCGATGAGGCTGAGGCTGAGTCACGGCCTTATCTTGCTCCACACCCCTCAGCAGGATCCGGAACTGCTGAGCTCCTTCCCCTGCTTGCCCCCATCCTTGAAAGCTGCAGGACCCCCAGCGCTAAGGGACATCTGTTGTATTGCACTGAATAGTTTATTTAGTTGTTACACGGAAATCTTACAGACATCCTTGCCAGCCAAAGGGACACCTTGGGGGACAAGGACTCCTCTCGATGGGCACCATGGGGCTTATGCCCATCATCTGCTGGAGGGGTCAAAGATGGACAGCCAAGGAGAGGGACAAAGATGGACAGAGAGACAAGGAGGGGGATAGAGATGGACAGACAGACAAGGAGGGGGACAAAGATGGACAGACAAGGAGGGTGACAAAGATGGACAGAGAGACAAGGAGGGGGACAAAGATGGACAGACAGACAAGGAGGGGGACAAAGATGGACAGACAAGGAGGGGGACAAAGATGGACAGACAGAGGATTGGACAGACCCCTGGCAGTGTGTAATCTCCATCATCCCATTCCCTGATCCCCGAAGGGCAGCTGGGGGTTAATGGGGACAGGGGGGGCAGCAGTGCCTTGCTTGCTGGAGAAGGAGCCCTCGCCTCCCAAAAGGAAGCAGCTCCTGCCAGGAATTCGAGGCATTACTCAGCTGGCGGCCATGGATCAGCTGTTTGGCTGCTTGGAGCCTGTTTTTCATTAGCAGCAGCGATTTTAGCACCGTGGAGCTGCCTCCTCCCTCCTGCCAACAGCTCCAGGACGGCCCTGGAGAGCAGGAGCCCTACCTGGCAGGTGGGATGCCACGGCAGGTCAGGGATGCCAGGAGTGGTTTAGCCCTGACGAGCCTTGGCTGTGGGAGCTCTCAGTGGCTCACCTGAATCCAGCCCTTTCCCATGGCAGGGATGAAGTTCAGGAGGGTTTTTGGAGGGATGGTGGTTCTGAGGAAGCTGGTTGTTGCTCCACACCCAGATTAATCCTTTTCCCATCAGAGGACGAAGTTCAGGAAGGTTTTTGGAGGGATGGTGGTTCTGAGGAAGTTGGTTGTTGCTCCACACCCAGATTGGATTCATCCCTTTCCCATCAGAGGGATGAAGTTCAGGAAGGTTTTTGGAGGAATGGAACTCGTAGGGGAGCCATCAGTGGCTCCACACCTGGATCCATCCCTTTCCCAACACAGGGATGAAGTCCAAGCTGGATTTTGAAGAGATGGAGCTCCTGGGGGAGCTGCCAGGACACACATGCTGCCCCCTCAGCTATGCTGGCAGCCCTGGCTCAGGCCAAGTGGTTCATTCTGGGCTGAAAATGGGAGATTTTGAATTTGCAAAGGCTGGTGGGGGGAGGGTGGTGGTAAGGGGGTGAAGAGGTGTTTGGGGGCTCACAAAGCTCTCTCCAGCTTGGGAAGGGTCAGGAACCCACTCAGCTTTATTAAAACCATCTTTTCACCTCCGAAAAGCCAAATAAATGTGATACAAATTCAGACTCCATCCCCCTGCTCCCAGGCAGCCCAGGTACCATGGGAAGGGATGCACGAGGATGGAGCAGGGACAGAGCTGAGCCGGCATCTCCCGGCACAAACCCCGCAGCTCCTGCGGCTCCCACGCTCCCGGCCAGAGCTGATGCTAAATCCGGCCTTTCCCATCTCCCTCACAGCTGGACACGGAGCTCCCGTCCCCATCTCAGTGGCCTCATCTTCACTCCCTGGGGACATTCCCCATTCTCTTCCCCCTGCTCATCACAATTCCAGCCCGTGCCAGAATGGAGCTGAGCAGCTCGCAGGAATGGGGTGAAACGGCTCCGGCTGCTTGTGTGTGATTGGAGACTCAAATTTTGGTGGCTTGCTGCTTCCTCCAAGAAAACAAATGGTCCTTCCAGCAGGTGAGCTGCTTCCCTGCTCGTCCAAGGATCAAAAGCTCCGTCCAGCCCTGGGTGGTGTCGGTGCTGTGGTTGCAAAGGGGCTGCTGAAAAGTTCTGCTCATGCAAAACTGGTAAGAAATGGGGTCCCACAGCAGTGTGGAGGGGGCTGCAGTGATGTTTAGGAGAAATGGGGTCCCACAGCAGTGTGGAGGGGGCTGCAGTGATGTTTAGGAGAAATGGGGTCCCACAGTAGTGTGGAGGGGGCTGCAGCGATGTTTAGGGCAGTGATAACCAGGGTCACCCTGCTCCAGGCCGAGAGCAGCGCGTGTGCCCGGAGGCCGCTCTTGCACCTACGCCAAGAGCATTGGATCATCCCTGGGACACACAAACAACCTTCAGGCACCACCAGAAAAACACAGGCTGATGCATCTTGGCATGTGCTGCTGCGCCTCCACCCATCATCCCGCCCGGCAGCCCCGCAGCCCCCGGCAGAACAGAACGTCTCCTCTGGCCCCTCAGGATCCTCGGAGCAGCTGCCACACCAGCGTGGTGCCCAGAGAGGCCGAGAGCACAAAAACATCACAAAAAACCTGCCTGGGCTCTTGTGTCCCCCAATGCTCAGGGGAGCCTCAGCTGGACCCTGAGTATGGGGCATCACCCACGTGCTGGCAGGGGCAGGATGCAGGAGTGGGGTCAGGCTGCTGAGGGCATCCAAGCCTTGGAGAGTCAGCAGCTCCCAGAACTATTCCTCACACCCAGAGGAATGTAATGAATCAAGGATCCCCAAGGACCTTGCAAAGGTTCAAGTTTAGGGCCTGAGATGAGCCAGACAAGTCCCAGCTGAACGAGGAGAGTGTGAGGCAGAGCCAAGCCACCCCAAACCCAATTGCAGCCAGGGGAAGGGGCTCCACAGTGCTCCCCTGCCCAGCACTGCTGCAGAGTCAATCTGAGCTGCCACCCCCACTTCAGCACTCATAATTAAGGATAATCCATCAGAATTTCATCCCGTGGCTGCTGCTGCCACATCTGGAAGCCGGTGTGGGCTGCAGGATTTCCAAGGAACCACAGGAGTTTTCCATCCTCTTTTCATTAGCGTGTGGTTCCCGCCCCAGAGCTCCAAGCAGGGCCAGCAGCCCCACACTCAGCCAGGGACCTCGGGCCTGAGAGGTCCCCAGGCAACCCTGGGCTATTAAAATTCATGATGTCCCTGTGCCTGGGCTGTGCCACCCCCCTGGGGACAGCTCAGCTCCTGCTGGAGGTGGTGGCACAGCAATGGGGACCTGGATCGTGTCAGTGAGTGATCCTGCTTCCCAAAACACAGCCCCAGGATGGCACTCCAGCCAAATCCTGCTTCCCAAAACACAGCCCCAGGATGGCACTCCAGCCAAATCCTGCTTCCCAAAACACAGCCCCAGGATGGCACTCATGGGAATTGCTCCGTGTCCTCCGAGGCTGTGCCACCCAGCAGGGCTGAGGCTCCACAGCCTCTCCCCACAGACTGTCCCTGTCACCCCTCCCTCGGGAGCAGCCCCTGCCACCCGACAGGTGGGACCAAACCCCCGGACAAAGCAGCTCCTGACTCTCAGGCCCGGCCACCGGCCATGTCCCTGCTGCTGTCCCCGTGTCCCCGCTGGTGCAGCCGCAGCTGCCCGGCCACATCTGGGGCTGATTTTCAGCGCGGAGCCGCCGGGAGGCTGAAACCGCGCTGGGAGCCCGAGGGCTGCCTCAGGATGTGGCGGCTTGACCGGGAGGAAAGTGGGGCTGGAGGGGCAGGGGGCCCGGAGCTGCCCCCGCCACCGGCCAGAACCGGCTGCGGCCCTGGGGACGCGATTACGCCGAGCCCGAGGCATGTCCTGCGGCCAGCCCAGCGCTCCATGACCTCACCACCACGTGCCTGCGACCAGGAAGGAAAAGAGGAAATTCTACTTTTTTTTTTTTCAAGAATAACTCTTGCCTGAGCTTTTCCTGGGGGTGAGAGTGTGACCCGTGGCCAGCACCACTCACCTTTTCCACGAGAGCATCACTCTGGGGTGATGGGCGAGGCTCCCAGCCCACACACATCCCAGGATGAGGGGATGGACACAAAGAGATGCAATCCATCTCCCCAGATGTCCCTCAGCCTTGTCATGGGAGGGGTTGTCACCCACGGGTCACCCACTGCACATCCTGGGTGCCTGTGGAGAACTTGAGTCCTTCACTGGGAAATTTGGGCAGAGGAAGTCGTGCCAGGCTCATAAAGACATCGAAACCCTCTGTGGTTTCCACATGGGTCACATCCTCCTTGTCCCACCCCTGTGTGACATGTCCCCAGGGCTCAGAGCCACTGGTTGGATCCCCGTCCCTCCTCAGGGGCTGGAGCCACCAGAATGCAGGAAGGGAAATGGGAATTAAAAATAATGAAGGTATTTAGAAGGGCACAGGCCTGGAATGGAGCCCACCCGAGCTCCAACTCTAGGGCTGGATCCCACCTCCAGCCCCAGGATATAAATACGGGTTCCAAAGGTTCCACCTGGCTGCAGCAGAGGCCAGGATGGGATTTGGAGCAGAGACCCCTGGGTTATCCCAAGCAGCTGTGAAAAAGCAGGACAGGAGCTTTTCACTCCCTGGGAAAAGCCCAAACCACCCGAGCTGCTGGTTGCTGCTGCCCAGTGCCAGCTCTCCTGGCCAGGACAGCCCAGGGTGGTTTGGCTTCACATCAGCCCTTCCCTGGCAGCCCTTCTGTGCCCCTGAGGTACCTGATCCCACAGCAGCACCTCCACCTTGGCATGAGGAAAACCAAGCCAAATCCCAGGAAAGCAGGAGACATTGGCAGCAGGATCACCCCAGGATACAGATTGAAATAAGAACAAATTTAATCCATACCCAGGAGCTGATGAGCTGATGGCTCCTCCACGTGCAGGGAATGAGCAGGACCTGAGCTCATTGCAATGGAGAGATGGATGACAGTTGGGATTAGGATTGGGATAAGAACCCAACAGCCCTCCCTTCACGCCTTCAAACCTTTCTGCTGAGCCAGGGGGGCAATTTTGCCCTCCCTGGTATCAGGATTAATTCTGGCTTTCAGCTTCTTTTTCCCACCTCTGTTGAGGTTGGGACTGAAGGCACTTGAGATGATAATTCATGTTCAGACTCAGGTGTTCATTGTTTCTTATCTATGTTACAGTCTCACAACTGTAACATAGATAAAAAGTTCTGCAGCCTCACTAACAAGGCACAAAAATGGCCAACAATCTCCTGTTACAAGGTCTTTTAAGGCTATACTATCCAATTAGGAAATGACACCTAAATTATTTTTACTTTTAACCCAATAGCTAATCACTCAAAGTTGGCAAATGCAGACTTTTCTGTCCAATTACAAAATACCACCCAAACCCATGGAGAAGAAAGTGAAGAAGAAGGTGAAGAAGGAGCAGCCAGCACCCTAAAACCTCCATCTTGCCCCATATATATTGCTATATTCCAAAACCTTGAACTCTAAGTTTTCCACCCTTCTGACACACCTCTATTCAAACTCCACACCCACAATCCCAGTTCTATCAATCAATTTTGGAAGCTTCTCCACAGCCTCAGGTCAATGCAGTGTTCTCTTGGGGGTCATATCAGTTTCTCTGGGGCTGGATTGAAGGCACTTGAGATGATAGTTCATGTTCAGACTCAGGTGTTCATTATTTCTTGTCAGTAGAACAGTCTCACTACTGTGAGCTCGGCAGCTTTTCATGAGAAGGCACAAAAGGGCCAACAATCTCTTGTTACAAGGTCTTTTAAGGCTAAACTGTCCAATTAAGAACTGACACCTAAATTATTTTCAGTTTTAACCCAATAACTGATCCCAAGGAGCCCACAATGTGGTCTTTTCTGCCCAATTACAAAATGCCACCCAAACCCATGGAGAAGAAGGTGAAGAACAACCAGCCACCACCCTAAAACCTCCATCTTGCCCCATATATATTGCTATATTCCAAACCCTTAAACTCTAATTTTCCCACCCTGTGATATCACACACTTCTATTCAAACTCCACACCCACAATCCCAGTTCTGTCATTCCATTTTGGAAGCTTCTCCACAGCCTCAAGTCAATGCAGTGTTCTCCTGGGGGTCAGTGCCTGTCAGCACAGAAAGTCTGGAATTCTCAGCATCGAGAACTCCAACAGACTGACCTTTGGCAGCTGGATCCTCTCAGCTCCCAGGGACCAGCAGGGGCAGGATCCAGCTGGGCATCACACGAGTATTTGTGCCTTGGACAAGGAAAATCAGATCCAGTGGGATGAATTTGGCCTTCCCCAGGAAGGGGCTGGATTTGGAGGGGTCCAGGCAGGTGCATCACGTGCCAGAGTCACAGCCCACCCTCACAGCCCCCTCACAGCCCCAGGATGCTGCTTTTGGGTTGTTTCCCCCAATCTTCACACATTCCAGCTGGGCTGGGAATGTTTGGCTGAAGGAGGACCTGCCAGGGGCCTCAGAACCTTCTGGTCTCCTGTCCTCCACCATGAGGGGAGACCCATGGAACCTCCCCAGGGAGGAGCAGCACTGGGTACCCCAATCCCAAAGCACCTTCATTAATGGGGCACCCTCATTAATGGGACACCCCCATTAATGGGACACCCCAATCTCAGGGGATCCTCATTAATGGGAGACTCCAATCTTAGGGCAGCTTCATTAATGGGGCACCTTCATTAATGGGACACCTTCATTAATGAGGCACCCTCATTAATGCGACACCCTCATTAATGGGACACCCCAATCTCAGAGCAACTTCATTAATGGAGAACCCCAATCTTACGCATCCTCATTAACAGGACACCCCAATCTCAGGGCATCCTCATTAATGGGACACCCCAATCTCAGGGCACCTTCCTTAATTGGGGACCCTCATTAATGGGACACCCCAATCTCAGGGCATCCTGATTAATGGGACACCCAAATCTTAGGGCACCCTCATTAATGGGACACCCCAGTTTCAGGGAGAGCCATGGAACCTGCCTGGGGAGGAGCAGCACTGGGTACCCCAATCCCAAAGCACCTTCGTTAATGGGGCGCCCTCATTAATGGGATGTGGGAAATGGATTTGTAGAGAATTCTCAAAGCTTGACAGAAGGCTCAGAGTGTGCATCTGTATGCAAACCTTGAGATAAGAAATTCTGACTTTGAAATGCCAAGAAACACTTATAAGGTATTATAATTAAGAAATAGTTGGCTTCTAATTGTAATGGCATGAATTATAACATGTGTATTGCCTCACCCTTCACAGGAGACTAAAAATGGATTAAAAGTTTTTAAAATGCCTCTCAGTTGCCCCATCTCTGGGTCAAAAAAGGGTATAATCTGACAATGGGACATCCACATTAATGAGGCATCTCTTCCTTGGGGTGCCCCCATCTTTAAGGCACCCCCATTAAAGGGACATCCGTGTTTTTAGGGGCATCCCACCTCCATGGCACCCTCATTAAGAGGGACCCTCATTAATGGGACAGCACCATTAATTGGGGACCTTTGCTTCTGGGCTATCCTGTGTCCTTATTAATGGGGTGTCCTTATTAATGGGGTGCCCTTATTAATGGGGTTCCCTCATCTCTGGGGCACCCTCATTAATGGGGCAGCCACGTTAATTGTGGACCCTCACTTCTGGGGTGTCCCTTTGTCTCCAAAACACCCTCATTAATGGGGCACCCCCATCTCTGGGCACCCCCATTAACCAGGCACCCTTATTAATAGGGCAGCCTGATTGTGGGACCCCTCCCAGGACACCCCCCCTCCCCTGGCATCCCCCCCCGTTTTTGGCAGCCCCCCGAGTGCTGCACCCCCAGAGAGCATCCCATGGGAATGGGCACCCCAAAGGCAGACAGAGCTGTGCAAGGCGTGGGGGGCACCCATCACCTCTCTGCCCCCCCATTCTGTGAGCTCCAGGCTTGACTCTGTGCTTGCAGACCCAGCTGGGGTTTGGCAAAAAAAAAAAAGGAGGAAAAATTGAGTTTTCCTCCTCTGTAAGAACGAAACTGGGGGAAGGAGAAGCGGCTCCGGGTCCTGGAGCTGTTGCTGGACTTTCCTCCCTGGGGGAGGATTTTATTCAGCTGATACAAACGATATCTGGGGCTTTTTTGATTCTGGTTTCCTCCCGGCAACGGGTGGAGATGAGTCAGAAATTCAAAATAAAGATAAATAAGTTTAAAAATAAAGGGAAGCAGAGGCACAACTCCCATCCCACTTGTAAATAAGTGCCGGAGCTGCTGGATGGAGCTGCAGAGGCTGGCGGCAGGGCAGGAACGAGGGCTGGGCGGTGTCCCAGGACAGCTCGGGGGCATTTTGGGTGCTCGGTGATGCCGGGCTGCATCCCCGCTCCCCGCGGGCCGCGCCGAGCGCGCTCCTCCAGGGGAATGCCCTGCCTGGATTATCGTTAATAATCCAGGATTTTGGACCCTGGAGCTGCAGTTTGGCAGCGTGCCGGGTTTGCTCGGGCTGGAAAGGAGCCGGCTCTTCCCGGGATTCAGCGAGGTTTAACCCCTGCGTGTCCCCCGGCGTTCCAACGGCACCGGACACTTCCAGCCCCTGGCGGGTGGTCCCGGCAGGGATTTGGGAGCAGCCAGCATGGCTTGGCCAGACACCCCGCCCGGCGCTGCTCCTCATCCTCACCGCCACCACAAACCCCATCCAAACCCCGCCGTCCCCGGGGGACTCTGCCGAGTGACCCCGGGGCCGCCTCCACCGCTGGATCCCCAGCCAACATCTGGGCAGCGCCTCTCGCAGCTTCCTAATTAAGGGATTCATTAAAACACCTCCCTCCCGCGGGGGTGGTGGTGCGGGGGCCGTGCGCCACCTCCAGTGACGCTTTTGCAGCCCCAAAATTCCCACCACGGCCGTCGGCGCTGGATTTTGGCAGCAGCAGCCGCTTACTCAGCCTGGAAGCGAGCCGGCTCTTCCCGGGGCAGAGCCCTCGCCCCTCCGGCCGGCCGGGCTCGGGCTCAAATCCATCCCTCCAGCTCTGATCCATCCCTCTGGTTCAAATCTATCCCTCCGGCTCAGATCCATCCCTCCAGCTCTGATCCATCGCCCCAGTTCAAATCTATCCCTCCGGCTCAAATCCATCCCTCCAGCTCAAATCCATCGCCCCAGCTCAGATCCATCCCTCCAGCTCAAATCCATCCCTCCAGCTCAAATCCATCTCTCCTTCTCAAATCCATCCCTCCAGCTCAAATCCATCCCTCCAGCTCAAATCCATCCCTCCTGTTCAAATCCATCCCTCCTGTTCAAATCCATCCCTCCAGCTCAGATCCATCCCTCCAGCTCAAATCCATCCCTCCTGCTCAAATCCATCCCTCCAGCTCAATCATCCCTGGTTCAAATCTATCCCCCGGCTCAGATCATCATATCCCCCAGCTCAGATCCATCCCTCCAGCTCAAATCCATCCCTCCAGATCCATCCTCCTTCTCAAATCCATCCCTCCAGCTCAAATCCATCCCTCCAGCTCAAATCCATCCCTCCTGCTCAGATCCATCCCTCCAGCTCAGATCCATCCCTCCAGCTCAGATCCATCCTTCCTGCTCAAATCCATCCCTCCAGCTCAGATCCATCCCTCCAGCTCAGATCCACCCCTCCAGCTCAAATCCACCCCTCTGGCTCAGATCCACCTTCCCGGAGCCCCTTCCCTGCCGTGGGTGCCCCCTGGTGCTGCTGGGCTCCCCTGGGCACCTGCGATTCCCGATTCCAGCGGTGGAGCCGGGTGGATCCCGCTCCTCCCTAAAGCAATGGGATGTTGTCGGAGAATTAAATGCAAAAGAGGGGGGGAAATCAGCAAAATAACAAAAGAAAACAGCTCTAAGGGTGATGGCAGGGATGGTGCTGCATGGAGCATCCGTAGGGATGGGGTCTGGGATGCCGTGGGGAAAGGATCTCCTGTCCCTCTGCCCCATAAACCTGGTCCTTGTAAATCCACCCCCGTGGGAGCTAGAAACAGGTTGCATTTTATTTTATTTTATTTATTTTATTTTATTTTATTTTATTTATTTTATTCTAATCTATTCTATTTCACTTTAATTAAATTAGTTAATTAAATTTAATTTCACTTTTTTTCTCCTTTATTTCATTATATTTGGTTTATTTTATTTTATCTATTAAATTTATTTTCATTATGTTAATTTATTTTATTTATTTCATTTTATTTACCTATTTGCTTTTTTATTTGGTATACTTAATTTTATCCTTCTTCATTTCATTTCATTTCATTTCATTTCATTTCATTTCATTTATTTTATTTAAAAGGCAGCAATTGCTCAATTTCAGCCTCTGGATCCAGAAATTCCTTTTTTAAAGGCTGGGGTGTCTCTGAGTCCAGACCATCCTGGCTGCTGCCCTCAGCCCTTCACTGAAGGGCCCCACGAGGATCCTGCAGGGGCTGAATCCTGATTCTGATCCCACCTCCTCACCCCCACCTCCAGTGCCTGACCCTGGGATGGTTCAGGGACTGTCCTGGGTGGTAAGATGTGGTTTTGAGGGTGTTTATTGCATTTCCAAACTGTCAGAGCTGGGGCAGGTATCTTCTGTTCATTGGGCATTTTTCTTTATCTCTCCCAAGACAATCCTCCCTCCAGGAGATCTCTGCTGTTAATGGGCCATTAATTATTAATTATCTTCTCTTAATGGGCCAGCGAGTGTCCCTGCATGGCTGATCCAATTCCAGCATCCCATGGGGAGATGCTCCGCCCAGGGGAGGAGCCAAGCATTCCTACCTGGATCCAATCTGAGCCTGGAGCAGCACAGCAGCCTTTGCCCACTGCATTGCCAGAGGAGCAGCTTTCTGCTGCCCTGCATTGCCAGAGGGAGCCCAGGCCCATCTGCAGCAGCCCTGCAGCTGCAGAGGAAAACTCCCCCCTTGTGCAGGATCCCTGCTCCAGCAGAAGCACAGCTGGCACTGCAGGAGGGCTGAGCCCCCATGGGATGGGGCTGTGCCACCCCCTGACACACAGGGGGGCAGGGACTGCTCTGACTCTGGCACTGGTTTGTTTTGTACTATTTTATTTGTATTTTTAATTTTCCTAGTACAGAACTGCTATTCCTGCTCCCATATCTTTGCCTGAGAGCCTCTCAGTTCCAAAATTATAATAATTCAGAGGGAGTGGGTTTACATTTTCCATTTCAGGGGAGGCTCCTGCCCTCCTTAGCAGACACCTGTCTGTTCAGGGACCCTCAGCCCTCTCCTGGCCCCTGGCCCAGCCTTGGCTGAGGCGTCTCCAACCAGAGCAGCTGGAGGGCTGAGGAAGAGGAGGCACCAGCTCAGGTCCTGTGTTCCCCCAGCTCCGTTGGTAGAGCATGGGACTCTTCATCTCAGGGTCGTGGGTCTGAGTCCCACGTTGGGCGCCAGCTGTGAGATTGATCTGGTGGCAGATTGGGTCCAACCCAGCATAGCCATGGACCTGAGCCCTTAAAATCTTACACAGGACAAAAGCAAAGGATGGGAGGTGCTCTTCTTCTCAGGACCAAAGTCCTATTTTATTCCTAGGCAGGAGTCACCTCAGGATTCAGGTGACATCCCAGGAAAAGAGAGGGGAATGCCTCATTTTTAAGAGATTTTAAGCTCAGGGGAATGGGGGACGGAGGAAGAAAACCACAGCCAATGGGATAAAGGTGAGGAAGGGGCAAGGGGAGGAGTAAACCTGGGACAAACCATCACCACCAGGGCTTTTGGGGAGAAAGGGGAAATGGGAGAGAGCATGTACCAGACCCAGTGCAAAAAACAACTAAATAAATTGTTTAGTGCAATACAACAGCCCAGGAGCACCCACATCCTGCAGAACAACAAGGATCCCCCTGGGAAGCTGCTGGGAGCATCTCAGGAGGCATCAGCCACATCCCAGCTCTGTGGACCTTGGCCTTCAATCTTCCCTGTCCCTCAAAAGCCACTTTGAGACTGAGCCAGGACTGGGGGATGTCCAGGTGACAAATTCCCCCCTCCCAAGGGAAGCAGATTCCTCTGGCCCCTCCTGACCAGGGAATGGGCACTTCCAGGGATGGGCTGTTTCTCAAATCATCCATGAATCACCCAGCATCTTCCAAACCAGGGTGAAAAGTCCCAGGATTTGTGTTGGATTAAGGCTGGAGATGCTGCCTGGGGATGGCAAACCACAGACAAAACCAGAGTGAGCATCCATTACTCCAGAGGCTGGATATTCTTCTTCAAAAAATTCACATTTTGGACCAATTTCAGGACCTGATCAACCTGTTCCTGGACAGAAAATGGTCCTGGATATTCACATCATCCAAGGGCACAACCCTCCTGATGCCCAGCAGAAGCTGCACTGGCTGGAATAGGATGAGCTCCTCCTCCTGCTCAGCTTCCCACAGGAGCCAAACAGCAGGGAAGGTCAAACACTTTCCATTCCTAATTTTATCAATGGAATTCTGTTTTCTGGCAGGAGATAGTTGCTTTTTTGGGGGGGGGAAAATCAGCTGTTTGTGTCCCAGTAAACCTGGACCGTGCTGGAAGCAATGCTGGGGGGCCTGGGACCCCTGGGCTCCCATCCTGCGACTTTGGGAGGTGTCCTGGGGTGAGAGGTGGCACCTGAGGGCAGGAGCAGCCGTTGGAGTTTTGCAAGAACATGTCACATGCAGATTCTTCTGCTTCTTTTCAGTCAAGGTCAGGATTCAACGTGTGAGATGGTATTTCTTGTTGGGACTCAGATGTTTATCAGTTCTTATCTCTGTCACAGTCTCACAAACCCTGAGTTCTACAGCACTTCACTCTAGCAAACTAAAAATGGAGCCCTGTGTCTCTCTACAAGGCCTTTTAAGGATCGACTGTCCAATTAAGAAATTACACCTAAATTATTCTTACTTTTAACCCAATAACCAACCACCCATGGCCCACAATGTGGACTTTTTTATCCAATTACACAAAACCACCCAAACTCATGGAGAAGGTGAAGAAGAAGGTGAAGATGAAGGTGAGGGTGAAGGTGAAGGTGAAGGTGAAGACAAAGGTGAAGGTGAACAAGAAGGTGAACAAGAAGGTGAACAAGAAGGACCAGACTCTGCCCTAAAACCTCCATCTTTCTTTATATATATTTCTATATTCTAAACCCTTAAACTCTGAATTTCCCACCCTGTGATATCACACACTTCTATTCAAGCTCCACACCCACAATCCCACTTCTGTCATTCCATTTTTGAAGCTTCTCCACGGCCTCAGGTCAATGCAGTGTTCTCCTGGGGGTCAGTGCCTGTCAGCACAGAAAGTCTGAAATTCTCAGCATCCAGGGGGAGTTCCAGCAGTCAGTGCTCCTCACCCTGTCCAAACAGCCCCAAACACCTCCTGGGAGCCCTGTGCCTTTCTGCAACCCCCTCCTGCCCAGCTCCCACCCCGAGGGAGGAAGGACCCACAGACGGTTCCCATGACGTGGGAGAAGGAACCTGGAAAGCTCCTCCGTGGGCTCCCCACACCCCACTGATGGCATCTGCTCCCCCTTTCACAACTTCCTCCAGAGCTTCTCCCTCGAGTGCAACACCCCTGACCCATGCTGGGTGGCACGTTCTGCACCCATCCCCCTCCCAGGGACTTCGTGGGGTTCCTGCTGGAACCCTGGATGCTGAGAATTCCAGACTTGCTGTGCTGACAGGCACTGACCCCCAGGAGAACACTGCATTGACCTGAGGCCGTGGAGAAGCTTCCAAAATGGAATGACAGAACTGGGATTGTGGGTGTGGAGTTTGAATAGAAGTGTGTGATATCACAGGGTGGAAAACACAGAGTTTGGGGGTTTAGAATGTAGCAATATATATGGGGCAAGATGGAGGTTGTAGGGCAGAGGCTGCTCCTTCTTCACCTTCATCTTCATCTTCACCTTTTTCCTCACCTTCTTCTCCATGAGTTTGGGTGGTTTTGTGTAATTGGATAAAAAAGCCCACATTGCAGGCCATGGGTGGTTCGTTATTGGGTTAAAAGTAAAAATAATTTAGGTGCCATTTCTTGATTACACAGTCGATCCTTAAAAGGCCTTCTAGAGAGACACAGGGCTCCATTTTTAGTTTGCTAGAGTGAAGTGCTGTAGAACTTAGGGTTTGTGAGACTGTGACAGAGATAAGAACCGATAAACATCTGAGTCCCAACAAGAAATACCATCTCACACATTTAATCCTGACCTTGGCAGAAAAAAAGCAAAAGATTCTGCAGGTTCCCAACCCAATCCCATCACCCACGGGGTCTCCAGGAATGCTGACCCAGCAGCACATTCCCATGGGAAGGGAACCCACCCATCCCACCCCACCATAGCACCTCCCTCCTGGCTGCAGCTCAGGGCCATGAGGCTCAGCCTTCATCCACCTTCATCCTCCTCCCTGCAAAATGCTGTGGAAATGGGATTTTCCCCCCTGGAAAAGCCGCCACTTGCCACCCTTGATCCCATTCTGCTCCCCATCATGGCCACAGGCTCAGTGTCCCTGGGTTTGTCCATGGGGATGTTGGGTTTGGGTCTCTGAGCAGCTCCAGGTGCTCCATCCAGCCAAGGAACTCACCTCATTTCATTCCAGGGAAGAGTTTGGATTCCTGAGCTTTGCTGAGCACCTTTTGCTGCCATTCTAAAACCCCACTCAGATCCCAGGATGGAGGACTTGGGGCTCATCCCTAAATTTTGGGGGATTTAGAGCTGGAGGAACATTCCAAGGCTCAGATCCCACCACCAGGGAGATGCTGCTCTGGCAGAGCAGGTCAGGAATCCTTTGGATTAGGTTTGTCCCTGAGTGGGGAAGTGATGATGAGGAGGGAAGGGCTGGGAAGCAGGATGGAGGGGTAAAGACACCAGCTCTTCCACAAGGGAATTCATCCCAAATGCCAAAATCGGAGGAGAAAAAGCCAATTTCCAGCCTTCCTTGGGCTCCCTTGGATCCCAGCACACCAGGGATCTCCAGCATTCCCCATGCTGGAGAGGAACATGGAATAATTGTGGAGCTGTGGCCTCCCTGACCTCCCTCCTCACCCTCTCCCACCCAGCCACGACTCCCAGACCTTGCTTACCCCAAAATCCATCCTTCCCCTGGTTTCCAGAGCGTGGGAAACGCCTCCAAACCCTCTGAGGATCCTCAGGGGCTTGGCCACCCCCAGGCAGGATTTAACCTGCTCATTTGCATGCCCTCGTCACCTCTAATTAAATCTGTGTGGTGCCACAGCCCTCTCAGCCCCCAGTCCCCCTGGAAATCCCCAGGCTGTGCTGCCAGGATGATGGATGGTGGGAAGAAAACAGGATGGGTCCCACACACAGGAGTGGCCATGGGCATGTTGGTTTTTCCCTCTTCACACTAAAAATAAGAAGGTTGGTGCAGGTTTGTGGCCAGAGCCATGGGGCTGTGGAGGAAAAACAGCTCTTTCTGCGGCCACAGGGCTCCTGGCCTGTCCCTGGCCTGGGATCACAGCCCAAGATCACCCAAGTGATGGGTCCCCAGCTGTTGGGTTGTGATTTCAGGGTTTACCTCAGAACCCCGGGTCCCTCCCCTGATCATTCCCTCCCAGGTGTGTCAGTCACCTCTCCTTCCCCTCCCAGCACTGTCTGTCAGTCCTGGCATTCCAGAAGGGCACGGAGTGACTGGGCAGATTCAAAGGATGCCCTCTACCCCTGGGGGGCATTGGGCCATCCAGATGTCCTTTGTCCCTTTGTCCCTCCCCTCCTGTCCCTGCTTGGTGGCTCCCTGCCCCTTCCCTGCCCCTCTCCCCGGGGTTAAAGGAGCAGCAGCCACGGGCTCAGGGAGTTCTGTTGGAGCTGGTGCTGCATTCAGAGGCCTGTGGGCCAGAATAAAGCTCTGGGTCCAAACCCTCCATCAGAACCGACTCCTTTCCGTCACCATCCCTTAAAGCTTCTCCACAGAGGGAAACCTGAGGAGCAGCCCCTGGTATGGGGGGAAGCTCCATCCCAGCACCACCAGAGCTCCTGCAGGCCTGGACTTGTGTGCAGTGCCAACTGCAGCACCCAGCCAGCCCAAAGTGTCTGTGGGGTGAAACACCACACACCAGCCAGCCCAAAGTGTCTGTGGGGTGAAACATCACACACCAGCCAGCCCAAAGTGTCTGTGGGGTGAAACACCACACACCAGCCAGCCCAAAGTGTCTGTGGGGTGAAACACCACACACCAGCCAGCCCAAAGTGTCTGTGGGGTGAAACACCACACACCCATAGAGCCCAAAGTGTCTGTGCAGTGAAACACCACAGTGCCACTGCTTGGTTCAGCAGCAAGGCCAGACAAGCTCAGGCACGTCCTGTCCAGCAATGTTGGTAATATTCCAATATACCCAAGGCTCTGCAGCATGACAGCCACCACAGAGGGACCATCGGGGTGACAGGGACCAGCAGGGTGAGAGAGGCTGGCACAGGGATGGGGACCAGTAGAGGGACATGGGAGCAGCAGGGTGACAGGGACCATCAAGGGATTGTGCCATGGTGACATTGTCAAGGTGGCCATGCCAGGGTGGCCATGCCAAAGAGACTGTGCCAGGGTGACTATCCCATGGTGACCGTGCCGGGTGGTCATGACCAGGGTGACAGTGCCAAGGTGACCATGCCAGGATGGCCATGCTAGGGTGGCCATGCCAAGGTGGCTGTGCCAGGATGACCATGCCAAGGTGACCATGGCAGGGTGGCCACAGACAAGGCGACCATAGACCAGGCCATGGACCAGGAGCAGAGCAAGCAAGACGTGCAGGCAGGATGACATCAAGGTGTCCCCAAGCATCCTCCATCCTTTCCTGTGTCACCCCAGAACAGGGTGTGAGCCCAGCAGCTGTGGCAGTGACAGTGACATTGGCTTGTCACTGCCACCACCAAGGAGTCCCCGTGGAGGGCAGGATCTGTGCATTTGTGCATCTCTGAGAGGCACCACCACCCCGGGCCGTGCTTTGTGCCATGCCATCCGTGCCACGGCCACCACTGCTCTCACCCAGGGATGCTGATCCAACAATTCCCCAGCCCCTGAGGGGTTAAACCTCCCCAGCCATCCCCAAATGACGAAGAGACGCTGGTCCCCAGCAATTAGGTGACAGATCCGGGTACACCGCAGCCCGGGCTGTGACGTGAGGACGGATCCAGGCTGGCTGGCGGTTTGTCCCTGGCTGGCGGTTTGTCTGTCCCTGGCTGGCACCCAGCGCCCGGAGCCGCGGCTGCTTCCCGGCCCCTCGTGGCACCTGGCCGGGAGCGATGTGTCACCGGGAATTCCGGAGCCAGCTGCCTCTGCCGTGCCCCTGAGCCTGGCGACACCCCCAAAGTGCCCCGTGGTGTCCCCAGCGGGACGGGGTGATGTCCCCACCGCTGTCCCTGCCGGGTGCGGAGTGCCCTCCCCAGGAGCAGAGCAGGGCGTGCAGCTTGAGGCCATCTCCCTCCCTAAAGAAGCTGCGCTTTGGGGTCAATTCGCAGATTTTGCACGTTTTGATGCTGGGGGTTTCAAAACCTGAAATGGGGAAAGATTTCCTGAAATGGGAAAAGATTTCTGAGTCTCCAGAAGGCTCCGAGCCCCTCCCTGGGGAAGTTGGGGTCCCCTGGGGACTTCCCGAGCCTGGGGGGCACAGCCGGGCTGGGGGTGTGCAGGGAATCGCTGCCTCTGGCTGGGAATTGAGGAGAAAAACAATAAAAAGGGGTTTGGAGTGAATCTGCAGCCGAGACCGTTCCCAGTTTACCCAGTGGGGTGACTGGGAGGAGCTGGGAGGGGGCGGGGCGAGCTCTGGCCCTGCCGCGGGTGGGAATGGAGGGGCCGCGCTCCTGCCGGGGGGTCACAGCAGTACATCGGGGGGGATTTGGCTTTTGAGGGGATGTAACCCCAAATCTCCCACGGGGACCACAGGCGGCCCCTTGTGCCATCCAAGAGTGTCACCCAAATGTCCCCAGAGCCAGGGTGGTGACAGAGGCGCTGGCAGGACCAGGGACCCTGCACATCTGGGGCTCCACTTTTGGGGGAGCCACATCTGGAGGGGTCGCACGTGTGGGGGGCTGCACACCTCGGGGGATCGATCGCACATCTGGGGGGTGTCACACACCTGGGGATCCCCATCCGGGGATGGCTGCACCTCTGAGGAGGCTGCACATCTGGGGCAGGGGGGGTCCCACATCTGGCGCTCCCCCCGTGCGGGGTCGCACATCTGGGGTGACACACCTGGGGGGGGTGGCACACCTGGGGGGACACAGCTGAGGGTGACACGTCTGGGGGGGCTGACGCATCTGGGGGTGTCCCACACCTGGGGGGTGACACGTCTGGGGGGTAAGACGTCTGGGGGGTGCCACATCGAGGGGTGGCACATCTAGGGGGAGACATCTGGGAGGTGGCACATGTGGGGGGGTGGCACATTGATTGAGGGCGTGACACATCGGGGGGGTGGCACATCTGGGGGGTGGCACACCTGGGGGGGTCCCACATCTGGGGGTCCCACATCTGGGGGTGACCCAGCGGGGGCCGCGGGAACGTGCTGCCCCCTCGTGGCCGCAGTGGGGACTGCACCCTGCCCCTCCCCTTGGGGGGAAACTGAGGCACGACCGGCGCCCCTTCCCCGCCCCCTTGGGGGGAATTCACGGCTCCCCAGTACCTGATCCCCCTGGTTCTGCCCGTGCGTGTCTGCCCGCTGTCCCCGAACACTCCCCAAGGTGTCGCCTGCTCCGTGTGGCACTGGGGGATGCAGGACGCCAAGGTCCCCCCGTGGTGGGGTCGGTTTGGTCTGCAAACCTGGGGGAAGAAAGGGAGAGAGAAGGTGAGCGGGTATGTGACAGCCTGGGGGACTGGGGAGCACAAATGGGACCCTCGGGGACACAGGGGACACGGCCCAGCTGATCCATCACCCCTTAAATTGCACCGGAAAAGCCGAAAGCCTTAAAATGAACCCAAACCTCAGAACTCTGCCAGGAGAGATGGCTCAGAGGGTCACTCCCACCCCACAGACACGACCCTGGCCACCCCGTGTCCCCCCGGCCACCCCGTGTCCCCCCAGCCAAGCTGACCCCACGGCTCTGGGGATGATGGTGACCCCTGCTCCCATCCTTCACCCAAATCCCGGACCCTCACCCCGGATCCAGCCCTTTCCTGGGTACAAACCGCCCTGGGAGGATTTTCGGGCAGTGCCAGCTTTGGGGCGAGCCCGGGAATGCCCCGCGGCCAAGGGCACGGAGTGCTGCGGGTGACAGGTCCCTGCCTGCCTGCGGGACGTCACTGCCACCAGCCCCGGGGCGGGGGGACCTTGGGGACATCCCGGGCCGCGTTCCCCGCTGGATGCCCCGGGGCCAGGTGATTGCGGAGGTGGTGCCGGTGCCAGGTGCTCGTGTCCCCAGCGTCCCTCCCCCACTTTAACGAGAGGGCAAAGAGCAGCTGGGTGCGGTGCCGACGCCAAGCCCTGTCCCCTGCTCTGTCCCCTGCCCTGTCACCCTCCGCGGGCACGGCCCGAGCAGCAGAGCCAGCACCGAGGTGAGCGGGGACACCGTGGGGCTGAGACCCCATCCCGGGACATGGGGGGAACTGCGGAGGGAGGGTCGGGGCGGTCACCTGAGCGACGGCACCGCCCGGCCTGGGGGGCTGGGGACACATCGGGGGTGACACAGGCACCGTGCCCAGGACCCCACAGCAGGACCGAGACGCTCTGGCTGGTCCCCGGCAGGATGGGAGACCCCTTCGGCCGCTGGAGCAGCAGCCCCTCCCGGTGAGCGCCGCCCTGGGGACCCCCGAGGGCTGGGCGGGACAGGGGGCAGGGCGTGTCAGTGTCCGTCTGTCCGTCCAGGAGCGAATATGAGGACAGGACCCCGCTCCGACATTCCAACAGCTTTGTCCGCCTCACCGGGAAGAGCATCTACAGTGAGTGAGGGCTGCACCCCAAAAACCCCTTCAGCCCCCCCCGCTACCGCCCGCAGCTCGTCCCTGTCCCCTCACCCTGCCTGTGCCCTCAGACCAGCGCAAGGACTACGGGCAGACCCTGCTCAAGCTCCAGAATGATTTCCAGCACCACGTTGAGGTAGAAGCCCCCCAAAGTGCCCCGCGCCCCCCAGCCTTGCCAGGGACCCGTGTGGCACCGTGTGGCACCGTGTGACACCGTGTGACCCCCTGTCCCCCCCCCAGCACCTGCTGACGATGCCCCTGGAGCGGGAGCTGCGCAGCGCCGAGGATTGCCTGGGGCGCCTGCGGGAGCTGGAGGAGCAGGGCCGGGTCTGGGGCCAGGATGTCATCCTGGAGGTCAAGGACCAGGAGCTGGTGCTGAGCGATGTGGAGAGCAAGGTACTCCCGGACAGGGCACCCCAAAACCCCGGTACCCCCAGCCAGGGCACCCCCAAAACCTGGCATCCCTCTGGCCATGGCATCCTCTGAATCCTGGCACTCCCTGGGCTATGGAAACCCCCAAACCCCGGTACTCCCTGGAATTGGGAACCCCCCGAATCCCGGATGCTTCCTGGCTATGGGAACCCCCAAATTACGGTACCGCCCAGCCAGAGGATCCCCTGAATCCTGGCACCCCCTGGCTATGGAACCCCCCAAATCCCGGATGCTTCCTGGCTATGGGAACCCCCAAATTCCGATAGCCCCTGGCCAGGGTACCCCCTGAATCCTGGGAACCCTGGCTATGGAACCCCCCAAACCCCGATACCCTCTGGCTATGGGAACCCCCAAATTCCGGTGTCCCCTGTCCAGGGCATCCCCTAAATCCTGGCACCCCCGGGCCATGGGGAACCCCAAATCGCGGTACTCCCTGGCTATGGGAACCCTCAAATCCCGGTATCCTCTGGCTATGAGAACCCCCAAATTCCGGTGCCCCCTGGCCATGATATCCCCTGAATCCTGGCACCCCTGGCTATGGAACCCCCCAAACCCCGGTACCCTCTGGCTATGGGAACTCCCAAACCCCAGGACCTCCTGTCCAGGTATCCCCAACCCCCAGTCCACCCCACTGCCCCCACCTGGCAGCTCCTGCAGCCCTGGCACCCCCAATCTGGGCACCCCCCCAGCCTGGCACCCACAGCCCTTCCCCACCCCCAGACTCAGCCCCCGAACTCTCCTATGCCAACCCCAGCACCCCCATGAAACCTCACACCCCACAATCCCGACCCCACAATCCCACCCGCACCCCTTTAACCCTTTCCTAGCCACTGATCCCGCGTGTTCCGGGTCGCAGGAGGAGCTGGAGGCGTTCCCGCTGGGAAGCGTGCAGGGATGCTCCGCCGGGCTGGACAACGCCGTGCTGGCCATCAGCGTCCAGGAGAGGAACCCTCCGAGAACCAGCGTGCTGCTCTTCCAGTGCGAGCGCCTGGGGGTGAGCCCTGAGCGGGGAAAAACGGGGGGCAGCCCCCCGGGATGGGCTCTGACGGCAGCGGCTCCGTGCAGGCAGAGACGCTGAGGAGCAGCCTGGAGAAGGTGCTGAGGCAGACGAAGGAGGAGCAGAGCAACCACTACGGGCACAGGTATGGGGGGTAAGTGGCTCTGCGGCCCCTCCTGGAGACAGCTCAGCTGGGCCCAAAGTCTCGCTCCCCAAAGTTGTGGTGAGTCTGGCGGTGGGGTCTCCTTGGGGTCCCACAGCGCCCCAAAGCCCCCCCTGCCTGTGGGCACACAGCCCCACCTGAGGGGTGAGGGGGGGACCCTTTCCCCAGCGCCCCAGCTCCCGGCTCAGCCCCCCCATCCTGCCCCACCCCATAAACACAATCCCTTCACCCCACCCAGGGGCTCAGCCCCTCATCCTGCCCCACCCCATGGCCCTGACCCCCCCACGCCATCCACGGGCTCAGTTCCCCCCCGGCCACCCCCTCATCCCCATGGGCACAGACCCCCCCTTCCCACGGCACCCACGAGCTCGGTGTCCCCTCATCCCCACGGGCACAGTGTGACCCCCGCCCCATTTCCCATCACTGGTCTCAGACCCCCCCCCCCCCCGCACACCCACAGACCCCACACCCCACTCTCGGAACCAGCCCCGCTCCTGCCCCACACCCACACACCCACACCCCAAAGGCCCCCCTCCGCTCACCCTCCCCATCCCCTCACAGCCCCCAAGCTCAGGCTCACCCTCCCATCCCCTCCTCACCCCCCAAGCCCCCGGGCTCAGCTCTCCCTCTGTTCCCGTCCTCACCCCATAGAGCCCCCCGGGGCTCAGCTCACCCTCTCCTTCCCCTCCTCACCCCATAGAGCCCCCCCGGGCTCAGCTCACCCTCTCCTTCCCCTCCTCACCCCATAGAGCCCCCCCGGGCTCAGCTCACCCTCTCCTTCCCCACCCCGCTGCCCCCGCAGCCCCCCGGAGCCCCCCCCGTACGCGGCCCCGGAGCGCTGGGCAGAGCCCCCCGAGCCCGACCCCCACCCACCCCCCCGGCGGGGGCCGCTCTCCTCGGATTACCGTGAGTCTGGGCCGGGGGAGGGAGGGAGGGAGGCACCGCGCCGTGCCTCAGTTTCCCCAGAGCAGCGGTGACGCTGGGGATGTCCCCAGGTGCGCCGGAGCTCCCGCAGGTGTCCCGGGGCCGAGCCCCCGGGCAGGCCGTGCCCGAGGCGGAGCGGGATGTTGTAAGTGCCGAACCCCTCCGGGGGGGGTGACCGCGGCTTCTCACCCGGGAGGGGTCACCTGGCACCCCCAGGCCATGGGGAACCCCAAATCCCGGCACTCCCTGGCGATGGGAACCCCAAATCCCGATATTCCCTGGCTATGGGAACCCCAAATCCCGGCACTCCCTGGCTATGGGAACCCCAAATCTTGGCACTCCCAGGCTATGGGAACCCCAAATCCCGGCACTCCCTGGCTATGGGAACCCCAAATCCCGATATTCCCTGGCTATGGGAACCCCAAATCCCGGCACTCCCAGGCTATGGGAACCCCATAGCCCACCGCCCCCGTACCCACAGGAGATCCTCAACCACGTCCTGGGCGACCTGGAGCGCTTCGTGGGCCGGCTGAAAACGGCGCTGAGCTCGGCCAGCACCAAGAAGAAGCTGAAGAAGCCAGGTGGGAAGGGAGGGGAGGGTCCCTGGGGGCTGCTCGGGGTTCCGGTGTGCCCAGCCCGGTGCCAGCCCCAGCTGTGCCCCTCCAGCGCTGCCCCCTAAGGATGAGTACACGGATTTCTTCCAGAAGGTGAAATACGCCCTCAACCTCTTGGTAGGTGCCGTTGGTAGGGCTGGAGGGGGCAGTGGGGGGATGTGGGGAAGGGGCTAAATAGGAATGGGGGGGCTGTGGGGATGGGGGGGCTCTGTGGGAATGGGGGGGTGTGTGGGGATGGGGGATTGCATGAGAATGTGGGGCTCTGTGGGGCTCTGTGGGGATGGGGGGCTGTGGGGTTAGGAATGGGGGGGCTGTGTGGGGAAAGGGGGCTGTGAGAGTGGGGGGCTGTGGGAATGGGGGCCTCTGTGGGAATAGGGGCAGTGTGGCAATGTGGGACTGCATGAGAATGTGGGACTGCATGGGAAAGGGGGGCTCTGTGGGGCTGTGTGGGGTGGAGGGGCTCTGTGGGGTGAGGGAGGTGTGGGTGAGCTGAGGGGCTCTGTGGGGTGCAGCGGCCATAGGGGGACAAGGGCCTGTGTAGGGATGAGAGGTGTGGGTGGGCTGGGGGGCTCCGTGGGGCTGGGGGGGCTGTGTGAGGACAGGGGGGCTCCGTGGGGACACCTTTCCACCCACCCCCCATAGGGACGGAGCCACCGCTACGTGACGGAGCCGGAGCCCCCCGAGCTGCTGCGCCTCATCTTCTCAGCTCTGTCCTTCGTGAGTGCCCCCAGAGCGGGTCCCACCGCCCGGGATGTGTGCCACGGGTGGGCATCGCCCCTCACTGCCCCGTGCCCGTCCCCCGCAGGTGCTCGGGCACTGCCCCAGCCCCGGGCTGGCCCCGGCCGTGCAGAGCCCGCTGCTCCTGCCCGAGGCGCTGCAGCTCCTCGAGGAGACCCTGGGCGATGAGGATTACGGCGTCTGGAAGAGCCTCGGCACCGCCTGGAACAAGTCCAGGTGGGCTCCAGCCCCCCGACACCGAGAAAGGAGGGTCTGGATTTGAGGGGGGGTCCCAGCGCCCACCGCGGTGCCCCCCTCCCGATGTTGTAGGGCCGAGTACCCCAACAGCGAGCGGGTGCCCGCGTACACCCCGGTTTTCTCGGACGGGTGGCTGCCCCCCGTGATGGAGCAGGAACGCCGGGGGAGCCTCCAGGACACCCCAGCGCGTGCCTCAGTTTCCCCAGCTCAGTCGCGACCTTCCCCGTCCCTGCGCCCCGCACAGGCAGCGGGCACCGGCTGGAGGGGCCATCCCGGCCAGGAGTGAGTGTCCCCCTGTCCCTGCCCTGCGGAGGGCCGGGGCAGGCTCTGGGCACTGATGCAGCCCCTCCCCACCCCCAGATCCGCGCTCCCTGCCCAGGGGCTGGTCCGAGCCCTGTACGACTTCCAGGCCAGGAACTCGCAGGAGCTGAGCGTCAGGAAGGGGGACACGCTGCAGGTGGGAGCGGGGCGGCCCCTCCGTGGGCGGGGGGCGCAGCTGGGACCCCGCAGAGCGTCCCCCAGGGCCCTGCCCTCCATTGCCCCCCTTGTCACCTGCCCAGGTCCTGGACCAGCAGAGGAAGTGGTGGCTGGTGCAGGACGAGCGGGGGGACAGGGGACACGTCCCTGGCAACATCCTGGAGCCCCTCCCGGAGCCGGGACACAGCTCCAGACAGGTGGGAGACCCCTCTGCCCTCCCTTCCCCGCGCCCCCACCAGGACGGGGTGGCCGGCGGTACCGCGATGTCCCCTCCCAATGTCCCCTCCCGATGTCCCCCTCTCCAGGACAGCCCCCCCACCCTGCACCCCAGCTCCTCGCCGGCAGAGGTGACGGCCTGGCTGATGGACAAGGGCTTCTCGCGGATGTACGTGGTCCCCTGAGCCCCCTCCCCACCTCAGAACCCGCCTGGGTCTATTTGGGGCTGGGGGAGAGCCCGGCTCACCCCTGGCGCCCCCCCAGCACGGTGCGGACCCTGGGGGTGCTGCGGGGACACGAACTGCTGCAGATGAGCCCGGCCGAGCTGCGAGGGGTCTGTCCCGAGGAGTGGCGCAGGGTCCTCTTCAAGCTGTCCCCGATCAGGACATCCCTGGGGGTGAGCACTCCCACCCCCATACCCCCGAACCCCATCTCGGGACCCCCGGCCCCACGCCCCCTCCCCACCCCCGGGATGGCCTTGCGGGACCCCCACCCCCTGCCCAGGGTGTCCCTGGGGGTGTGGGACCCCCGGCCCCCTCCTGGGGGTGTGGGACCCCCTCCGGCCCCCTCCTCACTCCTGTGGGTGAGGGACCCTCATCCCCACGCCCCCTCCCCTCCCCTTCTCCGCAGATCGGTCCCAGGGACTGAGCCCCCCAGGCCACGCCGATGTCCCCATCACGTCCCCGCCCCGGATGGAGCCCCCTGGGAACGGCTGAACTTGGGGGGTGAACCCCACCCTACATCCCACCTGGCCCCCCAAGGCAGAGAATCACTCCTGGAAATCACAGAACGGCCCCCCGGAGGAAGGACGGGGGCAGGCACCCCCCTCGGCGGGCTCGGGCGCTGTGAAGAGACTTTGCACCCCCAAAATGTAAAGAGATTGATGTGGAAAATAAAAATGGCAGCAGTGAGGTGTGCAGAGTCTGGGGGGCACCCCGGGGGCAGGGAGGAGGACAAGGGGAAAAAGGGAGTAAGGACAAGGGGAACAGGGCCAAGGGCAGGGAGGAGGACCCAGCATTTCACCCCCCCCGCAGCACCCAAGGCCCGCCCTGGTGCCCACCCTGGCCAGCCGATGGCAGCGAGGGGCCCCAGGGCACAGGGCTGTCCCCAGCCCAGCCCGCTGAGCGCCCTGCGGGGGTGGCAGGGCACCAAGGCTCCCTCCCCCCGGCCTTTGTCAGGGCTGCCTCATTAGAGCTCATTAGCAATGTGCTAATGAGGAGCGCGGGCGGGAAGAAGTGAGGCCTGGGGCTCCTTTCCCTTTGCCTTTCCCAGGGCAAGAGGGAGGGCCCTGGGAACAGCACCGGCCTGAGCTCCCGCCCCAAACCAACCCAGCCACGCTGGGACTGGGCCCATGGGGCAGGGACCCCCCTGACCCCACACCCACCAACCCCCAACCACGGTCAGTGCCCCCCCAACACCACAAGGCCTGTGGGGGGCTCAGGGTGCCACATCTAAAAATGATTTATTGCCTTGAGGGGTATCATGCCTGTGGTGCTGTCCCCCCTCAAGGGTGGAGGGTGCTGGGGGGGCTGGGTTAGGACTCCCCCACCCTCTGAGCCCCGTGCTGAGCTCCTACAACTTCTTGTTGCCCCACTTGGCCATCTTGTTGTTGATGGGCATCTTCTGGAAACGGCTGGACTTCAAGTAGGCAGCCACCTTCTCCAGAGCCTGGGGACACACACAGAGGGTCAGGGGTGCCCCCACCGCGGCAGCCCCACCCAGGGGTGACCTCGGGGTGCCCCTGCTCACCCCAAAGCGCTCCACAAAGTCCTTGAGGTTCTTGAAGGGCTCCAGGCACTTGGGCTCAAAGATGCGGTTCTGATCCAGCACGTCGAACATGAGGAAGTCCACGAAGGTCAGCTGGGGACATCAGGGGGACACAGTGAGGACAAACCCCCTCCCCAGCCCCTCAGCCCCCTCGGGAGCCCTGGCAGTACCTTCTCCCCTGCAAACCACTTTCTGTCCCCCAGGAAGTTGGAGAAGAGCTTCAGCTTCCCCGGGAGCTGCTCCAGGTAGCCCGGCTTGAGCTTCTCCTGAGGGAGGAGGGAAGGAAAGGGTGAGGATGGGCAGCCCCAGCCTGCCACCCTGGGGAGCACCGTCCCATTATGGGGTCCCCAGTGCTGGCACAGGGTCCCCAGTGCTGGCACGGGGTGCCCCAGCCTGCAGCACACTCACAAAGTCAGGGTTGTAGCAGACCATGACAAGGCTCATGCGGAAATCCATGATCTGGTTCTCCAGCATGTCCACACGCAGGATCTCCTCCTCTGTCTCACCACCTGCACAGGGGGGTCAGCACTGGGGGCCCAAACCCTCCCTGACCCCAGCCCTGCTGCTGCCTGTGGGTCCCTTTAACTCCAACCCCATGCTCACCCCCACTCCAACTGCACCCCAATCCAACTCCAACCCCAAACCAAGCCCAACTGAACCCCAATTCAATTCCAACCCTACTCCAATCCCAACTCCAACCCAATTCCAATTCCAGCTCCCAACCCAACCCTAAGACAAACCCTACTCCAACCCCAACTTCAATCCAACTCCGACCCCAACCCAACTGAACCCTAATCTAATTCCAATCCCAACTCCAAACCCATTCCAGTCCCAGCTTTAATCCCACTGCAAACCCAAATTTAATCCAACTCCAGCCCAACTCCAAACCCAGGTTTAATCCCACTCCAACCCCACTCCAGCCCCACTCCCATCCCACTCCAACCCCAAATTTAATCCCAAATCTAAACCCACTCCAGCCCCACTCCAACCCTAACTCCAAGCCCACTCCAAACCCAGCCTTAATCCCACTCCAGCCCTAACTCCAACCCCAAATTAAACCAAACTCCAAACCCCACTCCAGCCCCACTCCAATCCCAAATTTAATCCCAATTCCAACCCCACTCCAAGCCCCCTCCAAAGCCCACTGCAACCCCAACTTCAACCCCATTCCCATCCCTTCCAATCTGAACTCCAAGCCCACTCACACATGTTGTGCTTGCGGGCGATGTAGCGCAGGATGGCGTTGCTCTGGGTCAGCTTGGTGGGGCCATCGATGAAGTAGGGCAGCTGGAGGGGACAGAGGGACATGGGGACACCGGGACAGCGAGACAGCCCCAGCCCAGCCCCCCCAGGCCCTGACACCTACGTTGGGGAAGTCCAGCCCCAGCTTCTCCTTCTCGTTGATCCATTGGCTCTTATCATAGTCGGGAGCTGCAAGGGAAGGGGGGTTGGTGATGTTGTGTCCACCCCAAAAACCCCAAAAGAGGCTGAGGGTGGTGTGGGGACCCCCTGACCCCCCTCACCTTCCCCACAGCTGTAGAGTTTGTCCTCATAGGGCGTCTCTGTGTACTCCAGGAGCAGGCGGATGGCGTGGGCGAGCTGGGGAGGGGGATCGGTGAGACACCCCAAAAACAGCCCCCAAACGTGAGCCTGCGACTGGCTCACACACAGGGAAACTGAGGCACAGGGGAGGGCAAACTGCACCCCTTCCTAGCACCCCCTGCACAGGGGGCCCCCCAAAAGCAACACCCTCCCACCCCCAAATACAGCAGGACCCCACAGTTCATCCCGGACCGACCCCACAACTCATCCCAGACCACCCCAAAAAATCAAGGAGACCTCCCACAGCTTCCCCAAAACACCGGAGGGTCCCCCCAGATCCCTCAAGGACCAGAGGGGCTCCCACAGCTCCTGCCAAGGTTAGGAGGGCAGCCCAAGACCCCCCAAAACAGCAGAGGGATCCCCATGGACTCACCAGAGCCCCCCAAGGGTCCCCCCAAGACTAATGAGGGGGCCTCATTAGAGCTCATTAGGAATGTGCTAATGAGGAGCGGGGGGGGGGGGGGGGGTTGAGTGGAGGAGGGGCCAGATCCGCCTCCCCCAAGACACCAGAGGGACCCCCACAAGTGCCCAAAAGACACAGGAGACCCCCAAGGACCCCCCCACAAACCCCCAGAAGCCGGGGGAGACCCCCGAAAACCCCCACAACCCCAAAGGGACCTCCCGCAGCCCCCCACAGGATCAGTGGGACCCCCCACAGACCCCTGGCTGCACCCTAAAAGCTCACAGGGGTCCCCAGAGCCCCCCCAAGCCAAAAGGGAACCCCAGAGCCCCCCCAAGCCCCCACCCGAGTGCAGCGGAACCGCCACAGCCCCGACCCCCAAAACCAGCAGAGACCCCACAAACCCCCCCGAACATCCCCGAAAGACCAAAGGGAGCCCCCGAACCCCCCCCAAAAAGCGGGGGGAACCCCGAAAACCCCTTAAATGCCCCCAAAAAGCGCAGGGGGAGCCCCGGAGCCGCCTCAGGGGTGCGCGCAGCCCCTGCCCCGCGCGGGGGTGTCGCGGGGGTGTCGCGGGGGTGTCGCGGGTCCCCACTCACCCCGCGGATGTCCCAGTACCCCAACAGCGCCATGGCCGCGCGATCGCTGCCCCGCCCCCCACGGGACACGGCCGCGCCCGGCTGGGGGCGGGGCTGGGGGCGGGGCTGGGGGCGGGGCTGGGGGCGGGGCTTAACGGGACCGGCTCCACGGGGGTCTCCCTTAACCCGGGGGTCCCCACTTATCCCGGCACTTCCCCTTATCCCAGGGTTCCCCCTTATGCCGGGGGTCCCCCCTATCGGATCCCCCTTATCCCGGGATTACCCTTTATCCCGGGGGTCCCCCTTATCTCGTGACTTCCCCTTATCCCGGGGGTTCCCTCTTATCAGGGGGTCCCCCTTATCGCCCCTTATCCCGGGTGTCCCCCTTATCCCGAGGGTTCCCCCTTATCTAGGGGGTCCCCCTTATTGGATCCCTCTTATCCCGGGGGTCCCCCGTATCCCGGGGCTCTGCGTCCCCCCAAGCTCCGCGGGGTCCCCTTTAGCAGAGGGCTCTGTGCCTCCCCCCGCTCCCCACGGAGCCCTATTATCCCGGGGGATCCCCCTTATCCCGAGGCTTCCCCTTATCCCGGGGGTCCCCTTTATCCCGGGGCTCTGCGTCCCCCCAAGCTCCCCGGGATCCCCCTTACCAGAGGGTTCTGTGGCTCCCCCCGCCCGCACGGAACCCCCCCATCCCGGGGGCTCCAAACCCCATGGGGATCCCCGAATCCCGGGAGTTCTGCGACCCTCCCACCCCAATGGGAACCCCCTTGTCTGGAGGGTTCTATGACCACCGAGAACTCCAGGGGATCCCCCTTATTCTGGGGGGTCTGAGGCCACCCCAAGTTCTATGGGGGTCCCCCATAACAGGGGGTTCTGTGACCCTCCCCATCCCCGTGGCTTTGTGGCCCCCTAAATTCCATGGGGTCCTCTTTATCCGAGGGGTTCTGGGGCACCCCCCATCCATCCCCACAGGACCCCTTTATTCTGGGGGCACTGCCACCCCGCAAACTCCATGGGTTCCCCTTGTTCTGGGGCTCTGCAGCCCCTTAAACTCCTTTCAATTCCTCTGCAGCCCCTTTAAATTCCTTTTGTGTGCCCCCTTTTCCTTGGGGAAATTTGCAACTCCCCCAAACTGGGATATTCTGGGGCTCTGCAGCCTCTTAAACTCCTTTCAATTCCTTTCAATTCCTCTGCAGCCCCTTTAAATCCCTTCTGGGTTCCCCCTTTTCCTGGGAGAAATTTTCAACCCTGAAACTCCATGGGAACCCCCTTGTTCTGGGGCCCTACAGCCCCTTAAATTCCTTTCATTTCCTTTCAATTCCTTTCAATTCCTTTCAATTCCTCTGCAGCCCCTTTAAATCCCTTTGGGGTTCCCCCTTTTCCTTGGGGAAATTTGCAACCCCCCCAAACTCCACGGGAACCTCTGTGACCCCAAGTTCATCGGGGTCCCCCCTTTCAATCCCCTCAGCTGCAGGGGGGTCTCACTATCCTGGGGGGGATGGGGACCCCACCTTGCTCCCCACAGCCTCCACGGGGGTCCCCCTTATCCCGGGAGTGGCTCCCCCCACCCCAGCCCCAGGAGGGTCCCACACCCCCCAGGGTTACCCCACAAATGAGGGGTTCCCCCAGCTCCCCCCGCAGCCCCTCGGCAGCTCAGGACACCCCACACGGCACAGACAAGGGGGAGCCCCCCGAGGTTTATTGGGGAGCTCTGGGGGTGATTTGGGGGCGCAGGGGGGCTCAGCCCCTCACTCCTTGGTGTTGCACCACTTGGCCGTGCGCCAGAAAATCGGGGTCTTCATGAAGCGCCCCGAGCGCATGTAGGCAGAGACCTTGTCCAGGGCCTGGGGGACACGGACACGTGGGGACAGGGACACAGGGACAGGGCTGGGGACTGGGAGGGGGACAGGGACACAGGGACGGGGGGGGACACTGGGGTGTTTGGGACAGGGACACCAGGGATCAGGGGTGGGGACACACCACGGGGACAGGGGTGGGGACACCAGGGTGGCTGGGATGGGGACACCGGGGTGTTGGGGACAGGGATGGGGACACTGGAGTGGCTGGGATGGGGCCAGGGACATGTGGGGACAGGAGAGACACCACGGGGGCAGGGGTGGGGACACTGGCGTGTTGGGGACAGGGATGGGGCCATTGGGATGTTTGGGATGGGGACAGGGACAGCAGGGTGCTTGGGACAGGGTTGGGGACACAGGGGTGTCTGGGATGGGGCCAATGGGATGTCTGGGATAGGTACAGGGACACTGGGGTGTTTGGGACAGGGATGTCTGAGATGGGGACAGGGACACTGGGGTGTTTGGGACAGGGATGGGAACACCACGGCATCAGGGATGGGGACACTGGGGTGTTTGGGATGGGGACAGGGACACTGGGATGGCTGGGAGGATGGGGACAGGGACACCAGGGTGTTTGGGACAGGGGTTGGGACACCACAGGGTCAAGGGTGGGGACACTGGGGGGCTGGGATGGGGACAGGGATGGGGACACTGGGGTGCCTGGGATGGGGACAGTGGGGTGTTGGGGACAGGGATGGGGCCATTGGGACGTTTGGGATGGGGATAGGGACAGCAGGGGTGCTTGGGACAGGGGTGGGGACACTGGGGTGCCTGGGATGGGGACAGGGACACTGGGGTGTTTGGGACAGGAATGTCTGAGATGGGGACAGGGATACTGGGGTGTTTGGGACAGGAGTTGGGCCACCCCACCTGGGGTCAGGGATGGGGACACTGGGGTGTCTGGGAGGTGCACAGGGACATCAGGGTGTTTGGGACAGGGATGGGAACACTGGGGGATCTGAGATAGGGCCACTGGGATGGCTGAGATGGGGACAGGGACACCAGGGTGCTTGGAACAGGGATGGGAACACCAGGGGGTCAGGGACAGGGACAGAAATGGACCCTTGAGTGTCAGGAATTGGGACAGGGACATGGGAGTGTCAGGAATGAGATGGGGACATTGGGATGTCAGTGCTGGGGACAGCAGGGGTCAGGGGCTGGGGTCACAGGGTGACAGGAATGGGATGGAGACAAACACCGGCGATTTAAGGACGGGGCTTGGGATGGGACAAGGACACAGCACTGAGGTGTCAGGGGTGGTGACAATGACTGTCAGGGACGGTGAGGGCACAGCGGGGTGGGGGATGGTGACACTGAGTGTCAGGGACGGGGGTGGCCCCGGGCTGGCCCGGCCCCGCTCACCTCGAAGCGCTGCAGGAACTGCGCCAGGTTTCCCTGCAGCTCGGGGCACTCGGGCACGAACATGCGCTGCTGGTCCAGCACGTCGTAGGCCAGGAAGTCCACGAAGGTGAGCTGGGAGAGGAGCAGGGGGGGTCAGACCCCACAGGGGCTCCCCAAAACCCCCCAGCATCCCCCACCTACCTTCTGCCCTGCAAACCAGGGCCGGGAGCCCAGGAACCGCGACAGCTCCTGCAGCTTCTTGGGCAGCTGCTCCAGGAACGCCGGCTTCAGCTTCTCCTGCAGGGCAGGGGGCACATCTGGGGGGGCTGCTCCTCCCAGCCCCCCCAGAACCCAGGGGCATCACCCCCAGTGCAGCCAGGCCAGGGATGTGCCCCAGTGCCAGGGGTGGCTCAGCCCCCGTGTCCCATGAGGGGATGGCACAGATATATTTCATGGAAAATCCCTTTGCCAGGATTTTTTCTCCTGAGAAGCTGAGAGGCCTCCGAAAGGAAATGTAAACAATGGTTATCTGCTGCTGTGGGATGTGGCACTTGCATCTGTGATTGGCTCCATGTGAATTGTTTTTACTTGATGACCAACCACAGGTCCAGCTGTCTCAGACTCTCTGGTCAGTCACAAGATTTTATTATCATTATTTTCGTGCCTTCTGATGAAATCCTTTCTCTTTCTTTAGTGTAGTTTTAGTATGGCATTTTCTTTTAATATAATACATATCATAAAATAATAAATCAGCCTTCTGAAACATGGAGTCAAGATTCTCATCTCTTCCCTCACCCTGGGGACCCTCAAACACCACCACGGGGTGGATCCATCCCCCCGTGACCCCCCTGGGGCGCTCACAAAGTCAGGGCTGTAGCAGAGCCGGGCGAAATTCATCCTCAAGTCCATGAGCTGGTTTTCCAGCACGTCCACACGCTGCTTCTCCTCCTCTGTCTCACCACCTGCGGGGTGGGGACGTGTCAGCCCATGTGAAAAATGCATATTTTGTGATTGGCTTTTCACAACTATTAAAATGAATGTTGTGTGTGTTTTGTTAGAAAGTTGTGCTGTATTAAATTTTTTAAGTAGAGTGTAAAATATAGTTTAGGTTATAACACAATGTTAAAGTAGAAACCATGCATGTGAGATATTTTTTTAAGAAAGGATTGAGGTACTTATGGAGGGGTTTGACAGTTGGCCTGCAAGCAAAGCTGAGTTAAGAGAAGTAACAATTGATGATTTTAAAGTGTATCCATAGCAGGGAAGAAGACAAGGCCGTCAGCATGGAAACAGATTAGAAAAGATACATGAAAATTTTTGTAAGCTAGACTACGTGCCTAAGTAGATGTGTATACATGCCTTATAAATTTCTGTAAAACTTTTGCCAATTATATTGACGATAATTGCTTTGCACCAATGAATATAACAAGTTATTGTGATGTAGTTAATGACTTGAGATCACACTTTGTTAAGAGAACACTCAGAATAAAAAACTTTTTTCTTCTTGGACCCTGATCACACGTGTGTGTGTCACGTCCAGCCTAACGGTGACAGTACTGGCACTGAGACAGCAGGCACAGGACACCTGAATCTTTCAGAGAAAGGGAATTTATTGCTCCCTTATCACAAGAAACAAACTTCTTCCTGCCTCCCCAGGCCTGAAGCACTGTCAGGATTAAGAGGAAGAAGTTGATGATGACCAGGCAGAATCTTTTGTTTGAATGGAATTTATGCATCATGGATGAGGTGTATGAACATGCAACAGGCTGTTGTTTTTAAGGGTTAATCCTCTGCTAACGTGGCTCCTTTTTCGGGCTTATGTTGCCCAGAAAGAGGTACCTGGACTGTCTGTAACTCTTTGTCTTTATTGTCTCATATTGTCCTAAATCCTAATTGTCTAAATTATTATTACTCTAATTATATTGCTATTTTTATAATAGCAGTAATATGTAATATAATATAATGTAATGTAATGTAATGTAATGTAATGTAATGTAATGTAATGTAATATAATATAATGTAATGTAATATAATGTAATATATTTAAATTATACAATATATTTAAATTATATAATATTATATAATATTACATATTATATTACATTATATTACATTACATTATTTTATTATATTATATTATTTACTATTATATACTATTCTATATATTATATTATATTATATTATATTATATTATATTATATTATATTATATTATATTATATTATATTATATTATATTATATTATATTATATTATATTATTACATTACATTACATTACATTACATTACATTACATTACATTACATTATTATCATTACACTTTTAAACTTTTAAAAAACAAGCGATTGGCGCTTTTCACAGCCCACCCCCCACAAACCCCAGTGATCGGGACCCCCCCCGGGCGCAGGGAGCCCCCCACTCACACATGTTGTGCTTGCGGGCGATGTAGCGCAGGATGGCGTTGCTCTGGGTCAGCTTGGTGGCGCCGTCGATGAGGTACGGGAGCTGCGGGTGCCGGGGGTGGGGGTCAGCCCGGGAGACCCCCCCCAAACCCCCCCCACACAACCCCCCCATCACCTACGTTGGGGAAGTCGAGCCCCAGCTTCTCCTTCTCGTTGGTCCAGTCGCTCGGGTCATAGTCGGGGGCTGGGGGGCAGAGAGGTTGGGGGGCTCCCCCAGACCCTCTGCCCCCCTCGTGGCATTGGGGGTGTCCCACCCCCCAGACCCTCTGTCCCACAGCACTGGGGGGTGCGGGCATTGCAGGTGTCCCTCCCCCGCCCGGGGACAGACACGGGAGAACTTTGGCCCTGAAAGGGTCAAGGTCCTTTTATGGGGGGGGACAAAGGTGACACCCCCGAGCTGGCAGGAGGGGGTGGCGGGACACGCTGCCAAGTGGGGGCGTCCCCCCCTCTCTGACCCAGCAGGAACGAGGGGCTGGGGCGGGGCTGGGGGGATTTGGGGTCGCACCCCCCTGCCCCCCTCACCTGGGCCGGGGCGGTACTGGCGCTCCTGGTAGGGGGTGTCCGTGTACTCCAGCAGCAGGCGGATGGCGTGGGCCAGCTGGGGGGCACAGCACCCGCTTTTGGCACCCCAGAGCCCCCCCGGACCTCTCCCGCACACCCCAGGACCCCCAGCACCCCCACAGCCGTGCCCACCCCCGTCCCCAGCGCGCCACCGTCCCCCCTCGATGCCACTCACCCCACGGATGTCCCAGTACCCCAGTGTGACCACCATGGTGACACCGGCCCGAGGCTCTCCGTGCACACGGGCCGGGGCGGGGCAGGACCCTCCCCTGTCCCCTCCCCGTGGCGTCAGCGCTGCAGGCTCGGTGCCCGGGCGTTCCGCCAGCGCTGCCGCCGCCGCTCGGAATCCGCCCCCCGACCCTCCCACATCACCCTGCGCACCCCCAAACCCAAGGCATGAGGGCACACACAACCCCCTTCTGTGCCTCAGTTTCCCTCTGGGGCTGCGCTCCCTCCCTCCCTCCCCTCACTTTAACTCCGGTGTTTTACTTAAATATTTTTATTTTTCATGCTCGGTGAGGTTTTTTTTTTTTCCCTCAAAACTTTGTTGTTTTTCTAGTCGCCATCGGGTTTTCCCAGGAATGCCGGCTCCAGATGCAGATGAGCAGCACTGGGATGGGAGACTGCAGGAATAGAGGGGGCAATGCCCCACCGGGATGGGAGAAGCCTGGTCCAGCCCGATCTGGGCCACAAACAAACATCTCCTGGGAGTGTTGGGGACAGGGACACATTGTCACCTGGTCCCCTTCTCCTTCATCCCTGAGGTGGTGAGGATGAAACATTCCCCATGCCACCCCTTGCCTTCCTCCCTGTGGTGATGAGGATGGAGCATCCCCCAGCAGGCACCATCCCCCTGTGCTCTGGGCCACTGACAGCAGAGACCTCGGCTCTGGGTTCCTCTGGTTGTCCCCACGGGGTGGAAGAGCAGGCTGAGAGGGCACCAGGGCATCAGGACCCAGGTGGGGCTGGGCTGGCACTCCCCCACTGTCACCACAGCTGCTCCCAGGACCCCGACTTGTCACTGGGAGGTAAATCCAGGACCCCCTGGCTGTGCCCTCCCCTCTGTCACCTCCTCGAGCCAGCAGGGCCCAAGCCAGCAAGGAGACCCCAGTTAAAAACAACAGAAAAAGACAAAAACAACCACCCATAAAACGACCAAACCAAGATGAAACGGAGAGGACTCAACAAACACCGCGCCCTGCAGCGGCACCAGGACAGCAGCAGGAGTGGGCGGGGGGACGGCTGCGGAGCCCAGGGGGGATCTGCGGGTCAGTGGGTGCCCAGGGAGATGGCGAGCACGTCCTCCTCCTGGATGGGCTCCAGCTCGGCGCTCTGCACCGCCTGCGTGATGAGGGTCAGCTCCTGGCACAGCGTCTCGAAGCGGTAGCTGACGCGGATGTCGGGCACGTTGGTGCGGCGGATGTCGTTCCCCTCCGGACCCTCCTTCAGGTAGTTGGGACCCAGCCAGTAGCTCTTCACCTGGGGGAGGGGGACACGGCCCCGGCGCTGCCCCAGTGCTCCCAGTGCACGGGGAGGGGGAATGGGAATGGGCAAATGGGAATGGGGGAACTGGGAGTGGGAATGGGGGAACTGGGGTGAATGGGAATTGGGGTGAATGGGAATTGGGAATGGGGGAACTGGAAGTGAATGGGAATTGGGAATGGGGGAACTGGGGGTGAATGGGACCTGGGAACAAGGGAATGGGGGAACTGGGGGTGAATGGGAATTGGGAATGGGGGAACTGGGACTGAATAGGAATTGGGAACGGGGGAATGGGGAATGGGGGAACTGGGAGTGAACGGGAATTGGGAATGGGGGAATGGGCAACTGGGTGTGAATGGGAATTGGGAATAGGGGAACTGGGCATGAATGGGAATCGGGAATGGGGGAACTGGGAGTGGGAATGGGCAACTGGGAATGGGGGAATTGGGAGTGGGAATGGGGATTGGGAGTGGGAATAGGGGAACTGAGTGTGAATAGGAATTGGGAAAGGGGGAACTGGGTATAAATGGGAATTGTGAATGGGGGAACTGGGAGTGAATGGGAATTGGGAATGCGGGAACTGGGAGTGGGAATGGGAAACTGGGTGTGAATGGGAATTGTGAATGGGGGAACTGGGCGTGCATGGGAATTGGGAATGGGGGAATTGAGGATGGGAGTGGACAAATGTGGGCATTGGGGATGGGAATGGAGGCAAATGGGAAGAGGGTTGGGCAAATGAATGGAGGAATTGGGGAATGGAGAAATGGGGGCAAATGGGAATCAGGAATAGGCAAACTGCAGAATTGGGAATGAGGGAATGGGCCTCACCTTGTGGGAGAAGCCGCTCATGAGGACGCTGTTGCGGGCCAGCTCACACATGTCGCAGGAGCTGAGCTTCCACACCTGGGTGGCGATGCTGTACTCCTCCATCAGCGGCTCCTGGGGACAGACACCCCTCAGCTCCCACCAAACAGACCCCTCAGGCAGGACGGGGGTCCCCACCTCCTCCCATCCCTCTACACCGTCAGCACCCTCCAGAATCCATCAGTGCTGCCAGCGGCCCCACCTCACCACCAACCCCACCCCACTACTGACCTCATCCCATGACCCAGCCTGTGCCCACCCCACAGCCCCTCTGGGGGTCACTGGATGGTGCCCCCCTCAAATGCTCACCTTGGTGAAGTGGAACTGGAGGGGATCATCGGTGGAGAGGGAGACCATGAGCCCCCGTGAGAGGTACTCGGGCAGGGGGTTGCGGTGGTAGCTCAGGAAGAGGCTGTTGTTGCTCAGCGGGGACATGGCAATGCCAATCTGCGCCAGGTAGTACAGGTACTGCAGCACAGGGGCCTGTGGGGCACAGCAGGGTAAGGGGGGGTCCCACCACACCCCCAGCCCCCCCAGACACCCCGTCCCCACTCACCTTGCGCAGCAACAACCCGTGGGAGATGTTCTCTGAGACCATGAACCCCGACACGAGGTGGTGGATGGGACCGGCCTCACCACAGTGTGGGCGCAGGACGAAGGTGTGGAAGCCCCTCTTCCTGCAAGGGGTGTTTGACTGTCAGCATCACCCTGTGACCTCCCCAGAACCTCCTGAGGGGCCCGGGTTCCGGGCCAGGAATGGGGAATTGGGGATGTGCCATGTCCTTACCGCCGGAGGTGGTTGAGCACTGTCATGTTGGCATACATGTAGTACAGGTAGTAGGAGTAGGGTGGGTTGTCCTCCTCCACCCAGTTTCCTGGCAAAGGGCTATCCAGGTTGAAGATGTGGTGCTCTGGTTTGGATTCATCATCCACGCTGTCAAAGCCATCCACCTGCAGGACAGACAGCCCCAGGGTGAGATGCCACCCCTCGCTCCAGCTGGGTTTGGGCTGGGGTGTCCCCAGGAGCAGGACGCAGCACTCACATGCTCCAAGAAGAGGTGCAGCTCTGGGTGCTGGGCAGGGTGGATCGTGGCCTCGTAGAGTGGCAGGAAAATATTCTCCAGCATCTCCTGGAAGTTGGCCAACTGCTTCTTCGTCCGGTAGATGTCACTGCAGGGAATGACCCCACTCAGAGCCGGCTTTCCCCCTCCCCACCCCAGCCCAGCCAGCAGTGGGGTGTTGCAGTGTGATGTAATAACCTGTCTCAGTCATCCCGGTTCTTTCCCCAGGTGTGCCAACAACCTCTCCCTTCCCCTCCCTTGCCCCTGCTGAGAGCTGTCCGTCAATCTCAGTATGCCAGCAAGGGCGTAGTCGCGTGATTGGCAAAGTTCAAAAGATGCCTCTTAGCCCTGGGGACATTGGGCCATCCAGGTGTCATTTGTCCCCTGAGACTTTGCCCCCCTTACCTGGTTGGTGGCTCCCCACCCCTTCCCTCCCCCTCTCCCTGGGGTTAAAAGGAACAGCAACCACGGGGTTCAGTGGTTCTGTTGGAGCTGGTGCTGCATTCAGAGGCCTGTGGGCCAGAATAAAGCTCTGGATTGAAACCCCCCAGCAGAACCTGACTCATTTTCCTTCACCTCGCCTAAAGTCTCTCCGCCAAAGGTAAACCTGAGCTCCTGCTTGCCTGGACTTGTCCCAAGCACCCAGCTGCAGCATCCAGGTGAGGATGTCTCTGAGGTGAAACCACCACAGCTGCCGCCCTTGGTCACGCAGCATGGGCCAGACGAGCCCAGGCATGTTCCATCCGGCAATATTGGGATTTAATTCCAATAGTGGGGTGGCCTGCATCCCCCCACCCAAGTGAGGGTTCCTGTGCCCCCTTCACTCACAAGAGCCGGGGCACCTGCACGAGCCAGCGCACGTTGTTGGAGTGCACGCGGTGGCTGACGGCCCAGCGGGCCAGCTTGTCCCACTCATCCCGCGAGCGCCCGTAGATGGACAGACGCAGCTCTGCGTTCTGGTACTTGCTCTCCTCCAGGTCTGCCATCACCTCCTGATGGCAAGGGACAAGTGACAACTGTCACTGCTTGGCCATCAGGAAGGGGATATGAGTTGTACCACCACCGCGAGGAGGGGAGGTGGCCCACCTTGATGATGTGGGCAAAGTACTTCCCCGAGACGCGGTTGTCTGTCTTGATGAAGATCTCCCGCAGGATGGACTCCCCGATGGGGTTGTACTTGGCGTTGAACTTGTCGAAGCGGTGGAAGGTGTTGCGGTCCTGAACGTGGGACAGGTGTGACCTGAGAGTCCACCCCCACCAACCCCCTGTGCCCTGGGAAAACCCCCTGGAGAAGATCCCACACCCCAACCAAGGATGGGCTCTGCTCATCCCCAGGGTTTGGGAGCCTCCCATACCGCATGGACATCCAGTGTGTCCACGCTCAGGTCGTAGGCTGTGAGGTTCATCGTCTCAAACACTTCCTTGAGTGTCTGCTCCTTCCCCTTCTCCACATGGACAATTTCATCCAGGTGCTTCTTCATCGCCCGCTTGATGAAGCGCAAGAGATGCTTCTGGTTCATGCAGGACGAGGCATGGATGTGGGTGTCCACCTGCACCAGGGAGGTGATGCTCAGCCCTGAGACCCTCCAAGAGCTCCCCAGTCCAGCCAGGAACCCCCCAGGACCCGGGACTAGCTCAGGATCCCCAGGTACCTTGCGGATGTTGTAGAAGTCACGGTGAGGCACCTTCTTCTGGGCCGCCAACTCCTTCATCTCATTGAGCAGCACATGCATCTGGAACTTGTTGCTCAGGTACTGCAGCCGGCGGTAGCAGAAGGATTTGCTGCCCAAAACAGGGAAGAGGAGCTCAGTTTGGGGATGAGGAAGCAGAACATCCAGCCCCAAAAGGCTGGTGTCCCCACATACATGGGAACACGGACTCTTGGACACAGGTGAGGGTGGACGTGGGAGCTGCACCAGCACCATGTGCCAGAGTCACTGCCACCTCCTTGGGGCTGTCCAGGGGGTCAGGTCACACCCCCAACAGGGGATCCCCCCCAGGGTGGGACCCTCCCATGGGACCCTTCCCCTTACATGGGCCCATTGATGATCAAAGCCATGAGGAAATTCATGTCGGCGATGAACTCCTGCAGGTCGGGGTATGGCAGGTCCAGCTCTGTGCTCCTGGCGGGGGACACACATGAGAGTCACACAGCCCCCCAAAAACTCCTCACCCCAATGAGTAGCACCCTCCCCTTCACAAAACTCACTTGTCAGTGATGTCCTGCTTGGTGTAGACGTGCACGACACCATCCACCATCTTCAGCCCAAAGCCCAGGTCCGCCGGCATGTTCTGGGGATCCCACTTCTCATAGGGGTGCTGCTCAGCAAACGGGGGGTGCACGGGGGCATCTGCAGTCAGGAGACACCCAGCATCACCCCAAAAGCTCCTCAGCACCCCAGCTCAGCACTGAGACTCTCCTACAGTGTGCTCACCAGCAGCCACAGGGGTCTCGGGCACCTCCTCATAGCCTCGGGTCTCCAGGGGCTTCTCGGAGAGCTCCTGCAGGTACCGGGCCGTGGTCTTGCAGAAGCTCTGCAGGGACAGCCCCATGTACTTCTCCCTCACAAACAACGCCTTCACCACGCTCTTGGCTGCATCCAGCAGGTCGGTGAAGGGCACCTGGAGAGGGGACACCAAACAAAAAACCACCCCCCAAGCTGGGGTTGGCAGCCTGGAGACCCTTGCCTGGTTTCCAGCGGGGTCAGGGGGAGGCTCACCCCACATTTCTCCTCCCCAGAGATGGTGACCCGCTGGAATTCTCGCTCCAGCAGCGCCTCCCGCTCCTTGGGGACATGGTCCACCAGGCTGTCATTCTGCTCCTTGAAGAGCCTGTGGGGACAGACATGGCCAGTGGGACAGTGACAGGTCTGCCCCGTTCCCATGTACGCCAAGAACAGCATGAGCCCCACCCCAGGGACTGTGTCCAGCCCTGGGGTGGCAGGATGGTGACGCCGTCCCCAGGGATGCCACCACGAGGTTGTGGCAGCTGTGCCACCCGTGTCCTTTGTGGTGGTGGCATTGTCCCCCTTCCCAAAACACATCCCTCAGCCCTGATGAGCACAGTGAAAAGTGGTGGTGGGGGGGGAGGAGGAAGGGCACAAAGAACAAAAAAACTCACGACAGAGACAGCTCCCAAGCGGAGACAGGAGGGAGGGGGACACACAGCGTCAGACCCCCCATCCGGGGGAAGACAGGGCCAGGACAGGGGTCCTGTGCCAGCAGCAGAGCTGGGACCCCCAGCTCACCCCAACCCCCCTCCCCAGGTGCATTCAGTGTCGGGAAGAGCGGCTGGGAGGGACCTCTTGGCTCCATGCTTGGGTGTGCTGGGTCAGAGCGGGGCCAGGCGGGTCCCCGATCCCCCCCGTGGCCCCGGCCGGTGACACCGAGCCGGACACTCACTGTAAGTCCGCAGCACTGTCAATTTTCAGGAAGTCCTGTTTGGCTCTGAGCAAAATGTCGGGCTCAAGTCTGGGGACAAGGAGGCGGCGGTGGAGGGGGGGGACAGCCAGGGGGACGAGGGGGAGAGAAATGGGGGGGGCCGGGGAGAGAAAACACCCCGTTAATGCCAAAACAACAGAAACCAGACAGAAACCAGCCAAAAACTCACTGCAAAGGGGACACCAAGTGCGACACCCACGGCAGAGGGCACACAGAGCTGGCACAGAGACAGCCTCTTGGGGCGGGGAGCTGGCCTGGCCCCGTGCAGGGCTCCCTTCCAGCCATCTGGGGTGTACACACGGGGAACCCCCCAGGCTTACTTGACGTCCTGGCTGATCTGGCGCTCCAGGCGCTGGCGCCGCTCCTCCAGCTGCTCGATGGGGCTCTCCTCGGGGAACTCGTAGGGAGCCGTGCGCATCTCGTTCTCGGCCAGCGAGCGGCAAAACAGCTCCTGCAGAGCAGCCTGGCTGTGAGCTGGGTACAGCCTCAGCCCTGCTGTGAGCTGTGCCCAGAGCAGCCCTGAGCTGAGCCCAGAACAGCCCTGCCATGAGCCCAGAGCATCCCTGACACGAGATGTGCCTAGAGCAGCCCTGAGCTGTGCCCAGAGCATCCATGTCATGGGCTAGGTGCAGCCTCAGCCGTGCTGCGAGCTGAGCCCAGAGCAGCGCTAAGGTGAGCCCAGAGCATCCCTGAGCTGTGCCCAGAGCAGCCCTGCCAAGAGCTGGGTGCAGCCTCAGCCCTGCCATGAACCTCAACCCCTGGGCTGGCAGAGAAAGGCTCACAGGGATTTCTACACTCAGAGAAGTAGCAAGTGAGTCTTCAGTGGACTCGCTCCCACTGAACAAGTGGGAAGGGAGGAGGGTTTGGGGAGGATAGGAGTGGAGGAAAGATGGAGGAGAGACCCCTCCACTGCCCCAACATACATTCACCCCCCAGACCTGGCAAACTGGGTGCCCCAGACCCACCTCAGCGATCTCCTTGTATTTGCCATCCATGGACGTGCGCAGATCCACCGGGAAATGCTTCAGGCTGTGGGGGGTCCCGGGCAGGGACCAGGCTGACTGCAGGGGCCGGGCCCCTGGCCCCCCCCGCAGCTCTGCAGGGAGTGGGACAACATCAGCTGGGGGGGTCTGGACCCCCACCTGGGCAGGAAGGGGTTAATCAGCCCCCCTCCCCACCATGGAACTGGGATGCTCTTCCCAATGGGGATGATGGGGAAACTGAGGCAGCTGAAGGGGAAGAGGCCCCCCCCGCCCCTCTCTAATCCCCCTGGGGCACTGGGGGGGCTGCTGGCTCCACTGGGGGCTGTAAGAACCCAACAGTGAATGAATGAGGGGCTCAGGGCTGGGCTGCAGGACCCCCATGGCACAGGGGGCACAGCACTGGGGTCCCTGCCAGTGCCACCTCCCTGCCCCCCATCCCATCCCATCCCATCCCATCCCATCCCATCCCATCCCATCCTTCCCATCACACGGGGGCACATCCCCACGCTGGGGGGAGGGCAGGTGACTTCATCCCCCCTCCAACCCCAGCCCATTGCCCCACAGCCCCCTGCTCCCACCAGCACTGCGGCCATGGGGGATGCCCAGTGCCACCCCAATGCCAACACCCTCCTCTGCAACCCCAAACACACCACGGACCTGCCTGGGGGGCACTGGAAATCAGCTCCTACTGGTTAAACTGGGTCCACCAGTAAGAGCCCCTGCACCCAGCACAGCCTGGGGGAAGATCCAGGTCCCCTGACCCCCAAATCATGGGAATGGGGGCTGTGTCACCCAGGGCAGGGATGGCACTGGTGTCATCAGATGTGCTGGTGGTGCCTCTCCTGGGGCACCCAGGGTGCCCTGTGTCCCCGGGACATACCCTGTGCTGCCCACGTGTGACAGGTGGCAGCCCTGGTGGCACTCCAAGATCCCCCCCAACACGGGTGCCAGACAGATGACAACCCCAAGGTGCCACCTCGTGCACTTGCGCCACCATCCAGGACACCCTGTGCCACCCACCCAGGACAAATGTGGGTCACCAGAGCCGGGAGCAGCCCCAGTGATGCCCCTAGACCCCCCAGAAAGGCCAGCCAGGTGACAACCCCGTAGTGCCACCTCAGCCCGGTGATGTCACCGCACTCACCCTGTGTCACCACCACCATTTGCCATCCACCCAGAACACACGTGTGCCACCCACGTGTGAGAACAGCCCCGGTGGCACCCTGAGACCCTTTCCCAACAGTGCCAACCACAAAGCGCCACCTTGCCCACCCCGTCCCACAGCCCCCCACGTGCCACCCGAGATCGCCCCCGCGGAGCGCCCCCAAACCGGGTCCGCCCCCCCCCTTCCTCCTCCTCCTCTTCCTCCGCTCTCACTGCGCCACCGAGGCGCTGCGCTGGCGGGAGGGGACACGCAGGGCCCCCCCCGCCGCTGCCACCCCTCCGGGTGTGCCGGGACACGCTGGTGGCTCCCCCCTCCCCAAAATAAACCCTCAGAGCAGCACGGCGGCATTGCCCCCCCCCAGACTGATCCCCCCTACTCGCAGCATCGCCCCCCGCCCCCCGGGACGTGACCTGGCTGTCCCCTGGGCTGTCCCCTCGGGGTATTTGGGGGGGGTCTCACCTGCGGGGCTGGGGGTCTGCAGGCTACCCCGCTTCTTGAAGGAACACTTGGCCGGGGGGGCAGAGGACATGGCGGCTCCAGGGGGGCCGGGGAGGAGCGGAGGGGCTGATGCTGGCGGTGATGATGGTGATGATGGTGATGATGGTGATGGGGGCGGGGGGTGAATGACGGGGGGCGCCCGGGGGACTCTTACGGCGGCGGGGCCGCAGCGGCCGCTCCCTCCCCTGGTTGATGATTGATGCAGGAACCCGGGAATGGACCAAAGTCCCCGGCGGGGCCCGGCCGGAAACCGGCACGAGGAAGAGGATGGGGCGGGCGGAGGATGTGGCGAGGAGGAGGAGGAGGAAGGAGGTGGCTGCGGCGCTGGAGGGTTGGAGGGGGGGCAAGACCTGGGATGGAGCTGTGACAGCCCTGGGCCAGCCGTGACCCCCCCACGGACAAACGTGACACCCCCGGAGGAACGCCCTGTACGCGTGTGGGGTCAGCCGTGACCCCCAGACAGCCGTGACACGCCGGGACAGCCACTCCGGGCGGCTCTGTAGCTCCGTGGGACCCCCGGGACAGCCCAAGCCCCTCCTCGGGGACAGTCGTTACCCCCCGCTTCAGCCCTAACGTCCCCCCCGAGCGGGCATCGCAGCCCCGCGAGAGATGGGATTGGACCCCCCCAAAGTGACAGCGATGCTTCCAAAACAGGGTTAACCCCCTCCTTCCCCTGATGTGGACATTATGCACCCCTAATATGGACACTGCCCCCCCGCACCGGCATTGCTCCCCCAAAACACAGGGTGTCCTTCTTCCCCATCGCAGCGGGAATCCCTGTGCCCCCCCAGCGGGCACCGTCACCCCCGGGATGGGCATCCCCCTCCCCAGGGCTGGCACTGCACCCCCAACACAGACCCTCACTCCCCTGTTAAACACTGTACCCCCAAAGGCACCGGTACCCCCGAAATCAGCCAGTGCCCCCCAAAATGGGGCAATGATTATCCCCCCTCCGCAGGGCTGGCACTGCACCCCCAACACAGACCATCACCCTACCCCCCATAAAACACTGTACCCCCAAAGGCACCTCTGAAATCAGCCAGTGCTCCCCAAAATGGGGCAGTGATGATCCTCCCCCCCCAGATATGGCACCGCACCCCAAAAGAAGGACTCGCACTCCTGCAGCACTTCCCCACTCACACCCTGCTGGGGGTGCCCTGAGTCCCCCAGGAATGTCCCCAAGGAGCCCCTGTTCCCCAATGCACCCCCCAGCCAAAGTGGGGACCACCCCAGAGGCAGAGCCCGGCCGCGGGGGTGTCACCTGTGCCGGGGGTGTCGCTCCGCGTGTCCCTACCTGGGCCGGGGCTCCCGGTGCCGGGGTGGCTCTCGGGCTGTCGGGCTGTGTCCCCTCCGAGCGCCCCCAGTGTCCCCTAAGCTGCCACCGGCGCGGGGGGGTATTTTTAGCCGCTGTCAGAGCGGAGGGAATGTCACCCACCCCCCCTCTGTGCCCCCCACCCGTTGTCGAGGGGGTGAAGAGACAGCGAGGTGACACCACCCACCAGGGCCAGCGCTCTGCCGGGCTGGGAGGGCACAACAGCCACGGGGGACAGTGGGGACCCCCAGCCTGACTCACGTCCCCTGCCCAGCGCTGTCCGCACACCGCGGGAGGGGGGGTGGTGTCTGGTATTTTAATTGGACCCCCCTCATTAGCGCCGAGTTCATTAGAGGCTCAGAAAGGGCTTTGTGTCCGCGGGGACAGCAGGAACAGAGTGTCCCCAAGCAACGGCGTTGGCAGCGAGCTATGCGCCCGGTGGGACGTGGGGACACCGGTGCGGGGACATGGAGCCCCCAGTGACCCTGTGAAGTGCAGGGATTTCGGACACCTGAAACCCAAACATCAGGGATTTCGGACACCTGAAACCCAAACATCGCGGACCTGCAGGACTTGTGGGGGTCCCAGAGCCCACCCCGGGGCGGGGGCTCCCCCTGCGGTGCCCACCCAAAGCCAGCCTCGCAGGAAAAGGCGGGGGGCTCCCACCTGTCCCCCAGGGTTTGGGGGATGGGCTGCGAGGGGGGTGCTGAGCCCGGGAAGAGGAGGAGGAGGAGGAGGAGGAGGAAGGCTGAGCCACGATCCCATTAAAGAGCTTAGGCAGCGGGAGGGCGGCACCCAGCGGGGCAGGATTAGGGGGCCTCGTTACCCACCCCGGGGTAATTAGCTCCCTTTTCCCTGCAGGAGGAATCCCCAGTGCCATCACCCCCCTGCCACCACCTCCCTGCCACCACCCTGTCCCCCTGTCACCGCCCAGTCCCCTGCCACCGCTCTGGAGCACCCAGGGGTGGGGGACACACACAACCAGGGGCGGATCCCATCCTCAATGCCCCCCAAAAATGGGATCACAGCCCACAGACAGGAGGGACCCCCAAAATGATCCCCGCTTCCCAAGTCACCTCAGGGGACCAGTCCCCACGGGCAGGGGGTGTCACGCTGATGCCCCCCCTTATGTAAAGCCCCCTGCCCACCTCCCTGAGATGCTCCATCCTTTTTTTTCCTCCCTGAGCCCTAATCTTTGCCATCTTGGGCTAATTGGATTTCCTGGGTCACATGGCAAGATAAAAAGTCCCCAAATCCCACTGTCAAAAAAAATCAGGTTATCCATGGGGAATTAAGGGAGAGAGCGGGGGGCAGCCAGCAGCGAGGACCCACCGACGAGTGCTGCCGGCTTGGGGCACCCCAACATCAGGTGTGGGGTACCTGGCTCTCCTTTTTTTGAATTTCTGGTTCATCGCCCAGTGCCCACCTCGTTCCCGAGGTGTGCGTGTTATCTCCTTGAAGAGCTGGAAAAGCCTGGGGACCTAGAGGAGCTTGTGGAGTTATTGGAGGAGGAGGAGGACGAAGCCATGGGGAGCGGGGCCAGTGCCGAGGACAAGGAGATGGCCAAGAGGTCCAAGGAGCTGGAGAAGAAGCTCCAGGAGGATGCAGATAAGGAGGCCAAGACGGTCAAGCTGCTGCTGCTTGGTAAGGCTGGAGGGGATGTCCCCTGGAGATGTCCCTGTGTTCCCACTCCGTTGAGGCTGAAAGGATGTGGGGATGGTGAGGGGGACAGGGAACCCATGACCCCCTGGGCCCCTCCTGCCCTGGCTCAGGTACCCCTTGGACAAGCCACCATCAGCCTGGAGAGGTTGTCCTGCCACCAGGAAGGGCTGGATGTGGCATTGGCTCTTGGGGACAGCAGGCACCAAGGGGACAGTGGGGGGATAGGGAAGGGACAGAGCCCCTGGGTCCCTCTGGGATGTGCCACATCTCAGGGGGTTGGTGAGAACCTGGGGAGCTTCTGCCACCAGCACCCCGAAACCTGCTGGTGGTGCCAGGCAGGAGGAGATGGTTCCTTGGGGGTCCCTCCGCAGCCCACGGGGCTAGGGGGTGACCCTGTGGGGCAGGGGGTGACTCCATGGGGCAGGGGCCAGCAGTGGGGCCTTATCCAGGTGGGGGGGCTGGGGTCAAGGCGATTAACACCCTAATTCTAAGCAGCTTCCTGTGCTGCCCTAAGCCGCCTACGGCCCCAGAGGCATCGCCGGGCACTGCCCACGGTGGGCGGGAGGTGTGGGACGGGGGACCTGCACCCAGGGGGCTCCCACCACCCTGGGGATCCCTGAGCTGTGGTCCCACACGGTGCAAGGGGTGACAGGAGTGTGGGGATGACAGCAGTGGTGGGAAGAGGCCAGGCTGGGTGTGTAGGCAGGGGATGTGTGGGGGACAGTGGCTTTGGTCCCCATGGGGTGCTCATCAGTGTGGCAACAGGCCCTGATGGGCACTAAGGTGTCCCTCCCACCCTTTTCCAGGGGCTGGAGAGTCAGGGAAGAGCACCATCGTGAAGCAGATGAAGTGAGTATGGCCTGAGCCAGACTGGGGAGGGGGAGGCCACAAGGAGGACTCTTGGACATGGGGTGGCTGGACCCCCAGTCACCCTCCCCATGTCACCTGGTGGTGGCACCTGTGATTCCCAGTGTGGGGTGGTGATTCCTGGTGGAGGGGATGTCCTGGCTTGGGGCTGAGGCCGCTGTGCCTGCCAGGATTATCCACCAGGACGGTTACACGGAGGAGGAGTGCATGGAGTTCAAGTCCATTATCTACGGGAACATCCTGCAGTCCATCCTGGCCATCATCCGCGCCATGTCCACGCTGGGCATCGACTACGCCGAGTCCTCCTGCGCGGTCAGTCCTGGGGTGTCCCTGTCCCCCAAACCCCCTGATGTGGGGCCAGGATAGCCCCCAGAACCAGCATCCACAGCAGCCCCATGTTGTCCCCCCAGTCCTGAGGGCACTCTGGGGGGACAGGGGCCACGGGAGGGTTGGTGATGAAGGTCCCTCTCGCAGGATGAAGGCCGGCTGCTCTTCAACCTGGCTGACTCCATCGAGGAGGGCACGATGCCCCCCGAGCTGGTGGCCTGCATCAAGAAGCTGTGGAAGGACGGGGGGGTTCAGGCGTGCTTTGACCGCGCTGCCGAGTATCAGCTCAACGACTCAGCCGCATAGTGAGTGGGGACACAGCGGGCACAACAGGGACTGCCCTGGGGACCCCCTGACAGCTCATGGCCAGCTCCAACCCAGCCTGGCAAAATCCATCTCCTCCCTGCTCCTGGGGATACCCCGAGTCTGCCATTCTTCATCCCACCAGTGTCATCCTCCATCCCACTCATGTCATCATCCATCCCACCAGGACCACTCCCCAATCCCACCAGTACTGTTCTCCATCCCAGTAGTGTCATCCCACATCCTACCAGTGCCCTTCTCCATCCCATAAGTGCTATCCCCCATCCCACTGCAGCCATCTTCCATTCCATTAGTGCTGTCCTACATCCTCCATCCCACTGGTGTCATCATCCATCCCACCAGTACCATTCCCCAATCCCACCAGTACTGTTCTCCATCCCACCAGTGCTATCCCCCATCCCACTGCTGCCATCTTCCATTCCATTACTGCTGTCCTACATCCTCCATCCCACTGGTGTCATTATCCATCCCACCAGTGCCATCCCCATCCCAAAAGTGTCACTGACCTGCAGCCCCACCACCTTTGATGTCCCTCAGCTCCCCCAGGGATGTCACTGCCCTGGAGTCCCAGTGTTTGGCAGAGCTCAGCCCTACAACCAACCCCAAAAATCTGGGGGAAGGGGGAGACATGGGCAGCCCCTTGGCAGCAGGTCACATCCCCTCCTGTCCCCACAGTTACCTGAACCAGCTGGACAGGATCACAGCCCCCAACTACCTCCCCAACGAGCAGGATGTGTTGCGGTCCCGAGTGAAGACCACAGGGATCATCGAGACCAAGTTCTCTGTCAAAGACCTGAATTTCAGGTGGGTGGGAGCCTCCCCCACCTCCACAACCACTCCTCTATGATTCCCCCCCAGCCCTGATGGTGGGGAGGGATTTTGGGGTACCCTGACACTTAAGGGACCACCAGTGCCTTCCCACAGACAGTGATTCCTGTCCCCGAGGATGTGGCACGAGAACCATCAGATGGGGGGTGTCAGGACCAGGTGTGTGTGTCCCTCATCCTTGTCCCCTCCCCAGGATGTTCGACGTGGGAGGGCAGCGCTCAGAGAGGAAGAAGTGGATCCACTGCTTCGAGGGCGTGACCTGCATCATCTTCTGTGGGGCCCTGAGCGCCTACGACATGGTGCTGGTGGAGGACGATGAAGTGGTGGGTTGGGGTCCTGGAGGCACTGGGAGCTGAGGGGGAGAGGAACAGGGAGCTCTGAGGGGCATCAGAGGAGGGAGGAACAGCACTCTGCACTGTCAGATGCTCTGGGTGATCCAGGAAAGGTGTGGGAGATGAGGGATGGAGCTGGTTCCCGCTCATTTGCACCCAGTAAAGGTGTTTGCACTTCCTCTGGGTCATGAATCCAAGGCTCTGCCTACAAGGAAACCCCCAAGTGCTCCTGAGCAGATCCTGAGAGCCACCAGAGAATGGCCACACAGCCAGCCAGCTGGAGCAGAGCTAAAGGGAAGGGCAGGAAGAGCCAGGAACCCACTGGGATGAAGGAAAATCTGGTCCTGAGGCACCTCATGCCTCGCTGTGCCCTCCAGGGTGAGCAGAGGGGATAAGGAGGGGCAGCTCCCACCCTCCCAGTGTGGGGGCACAAGGATGTGATCCAAAGTGTGTCCAGTGAAGAATGCACTAGCAGAGCCCTGGAAAAGCAGCTCAGAGGGCACAGATCCAGAGAGAAGCAACATGGAAGCTCCGTAACGGGTTTTTCTTTGAAGAGATAAGGGGTGAAGACAAGAAGAGCAGGAGTGGTTTCTTCCCTGGCATCTCCTCCAGGTCCCAATGGCTGCTGCTTGGGATCCAAATAGCTTCTGAAGCTGGATCAGGGTCAGGATCTGCCATCCCTGGGCCCTGCCATGGCCAGGCAGGAGCTCGCAGCCTTTTCTCAGCCATGTGCAGGAGAGCATCCTTCCCATGGGAGCCCTTGGGAGAGGCTGGAATGCTCACCCAGCGCAGGACAGGGCAGGATTTGGGCACAGTCAGTGCTCTGCATACAGAAAAGCTGCTGTGATGGAAAGCTGGATGAGGGAAAATCATCCCCAAAGAACCCACCTGCTGCCCACAAAGATGGAGGATCTCCCTTATATCAAGAAAATCCCCCCACCGGACTTGGCTCTGCCTAGATGGATCCTCATCCCCTCAGGATGACCCAGAAGCAAACTAAGAACTCAACATCTGCTCTGAAACTGGAGTTTTCCTTTTCCCAGCTCCTTCCTGAAGCTGTGGATAGTGGCCAGAAGCCACAGTCCAACAGAGCATCCCCCTGATGACTGGGATGGTGCTCACTGAGCACCTTCCTCGCAGGCTGCAAGGTTTCCATGGATCATTTGCTCAGTGAAATCACTACAATCCTTCATTTCTGACAATCCCAGGAGAGACTGGAGCCAGTCCCTACTCTGAGCATCACGTGGATTTATCTGTGATTTTGGGTGGGCAGGAGAGACTGGGCAGGCAGCAGGACCAGCTGCTGCTGCAGCAAACAGGGAAAAGCTCTTTTTTTGGGAATGGGGGCTTGGGGGTGGGCTGCAGTGGCCCAAAGGGGGTGCCAATCCATGAATGATCCCCTTGCCTGCAGAACCGGATGCACGAATCCCTGCACCTATTCAACAGTATATGCAACCACAAGTTCTTCGCTGCCACCTCCATCATCCTCTTCCTCAACAAGAAGGACCTTTTTGAGGAAAAGATCAAGAAAGTCCATCTCAGCATCTGCTTCCCAGAGTATGATGGTGAGTCCAGACCCTTCTTGGCCTTACCCCTCCTCCTTGAGATCCCTCCAAACCAGGGGCTGGGGAATTGTGTGGTCCCAGCAAAGACACAGCAACTCGGTTTTGGGATATGTTGTGATAGGGCTGGGGAAGGGAGATGAGGATGATGAGAACTGGCTCTATCCCAAAAAAAGGCTGGGGAAGGGGATGAGGATGAGCAGAAGCAGCTCCATGCTGCTCTGGGAGGTGGTGAGTCAAATCTTGGGAGGCTGGAGCTGAGGAGAGGATGGATGTGGCCTCAGGAAGGTGTTTGGAAGAACAGAAATGGGGTAAAACGGAGTTCTGTGCTACGCATGGTCAGCACTCCACCCTTTTCCTCCAACACCCGCCCCCACGGGAGCAGCTTGGAAGCATTGCCCCCCTCTGCAGGTCCAAACACATTTGAGGACGCAGGGAATTACATCAAGACCCAGTTCCTGGATCTCAACATGAGGAAGGACGTGAAGGAGATCTACAGCCACATGACCTGTGCCACAGACACACAGAATGTCAAGTTCGTCTTCGACGCCGTCACAGACGTGATCATCAAAGAGAACCTCAAGGACTGCGGCCTCTTCTGAGCACCAGCAGGTATGGGAGAGGCTGGAGCCAGAAAAGAAGGGCAGGAGAGGGCAGGAGGGTGGTCAGAGCTGGATCCATCCCAAAAAGGGCTGGGGAAGGGGATGAGGAAGAGCAGAGCTTGGCTCCATCCTAGTAAAGAGCTGGGGAAGGGGAGGGGGATGAGCAGAGCCAGGTCCATCCCAAAAGGTGCAGGGAAAAGGAAGGGGGATAAAGAGGAGGATGATGATCACTATTGGCTCCATCACAAAAAGGGCTGAGAAAGGGGAGGAGGATAAAGATGATCAGAGCTGGATCTCTCTGAAAAAGGAGCTGAGAAAGGGGGATGAAGAGGAGGATGACCACTATTGGCTCCATCCCAAAAAGTGCTGGGAAAGGGACGGGGGATGAAGAGGAGGATGATGATCACTATTGGCTCCATCACATAAAAAGGCTGGGAAAGGGGATGAGGAAGAGTAGAGCTGACTCCATCCTAGAAAAAGAGCTGGGAGGGGGATGAGCAGAGCCAGCTCCATCACAAAAAGGGCCGGGAAAGGGGAGGGGGATGAAGATGTTCAGAGCTGGATCTCTCTGAAAAAAGGGCTGAGAAAGGGGGATGAAGAGGAGGATGATCACTATTGGCTCTATCACAAAAAAGGCTGGGAAAAGGAAGGGGGATGAAGAAGAGGATGATGACTATTGGCTCTATCACAAAAAGGGCTGGGAAAGGGGAGGGGGATAAAGATGATCAGAGCTGGATCTCTCTGAAAAAATGGCTGGGGAAGGGGACTGGGATGAAAATGATCAGAGTTGGCTCCACCCCAGAAAAGACTGGGGAAGGAGAGGGAGATGAGGAAAGCAGAGCCAGATCCATCCCAGAAAAAGGGCTGGGGAAGGGGAAAGGCTCATCAGAGTTGGTTCCATTCCAGAAAAAGCTCAGGAAGGGGAGAAGGAAGAGCAGAGTTGGCTCCATCACAAAAAAAGGGCTGGGAAGGGGAGGGATATGAACATGATCAAACCTGGATCCCTCCCTTAAAGGGCTGGGAAAGGAGGACAGGGATGAGAAAGAGCAGAGTTGGCTCCATCCCCAAAAAAGGGCTGGGGAAGAAGGAAAAGGAGGGGGATGATCAGAACCAGCTCCATCCCCAAAAGAAAGGGCTGGGCTAGGGGTAAGGACGATCAGAACCAGCTCAATCCCCAAAAAAGGGCTGGGGAAAGGAGAAGGGGATGAAGAAAAGCAGAGTCAGCTCCATCTCCCCCAAAAACAAGGCTGGGGAAGGGGCTGGAGATAAGGATGAGCAGATCAGCGCCATCCCAAAAAGAAGAGCTGGGGATGAAGATGATCAGAGCTGGCTCCATCCCCCCTAAAAGGGCTGGGAGAGGGATAAGGATGATCAGAGCTGGCTCCATCCTGCTTTGTGGGGTGGTGGGATGTAGGTCCCCCTGGTTTTGCCATCAAGTCCTGCAAATCCTAGGAGCAGGGGAGGGGAGGATGGACTGAAAGCAGTGGGGAGGGGGATCTGTGGGGTCCCATTAGCCCAGGGATATGGTCACATCCCTGTGCTGAGCTCCCATGGGATTGTCCCATCCCACAGTAGGGTTGGGCTCAGCCAGAAAATACCACTCTTGCACATGGAGATTCCCAAATCCTCCACCTGAGCTAAAGGGAATCATTTTATTTCTCTCCTGTTGCAATTCCAGCCCAGCCTCAGTGCATGGGAATATCCCAAGGCACACTCTGCTGCTCCCAGCCTTTTAGCTCATCCTAAAACTTTAATTAGGGTTTATCACTCTAATTAGGGTTTATCATCCTAAATCTTTCACTAATTCTGAGCAGCAGCAGGAATTCCATCCTCTCTCCCCCCTTTCCAAGCAGCTCCCAGCCACTGGCTCTGGCACTTTGCTTTTCAGGGAACATCTGGTGCTTCCCTTATTGTTGAATATTAAAAAAAAAAGCAGGAAAAAGCTACAAAAAGAAACCAAAACAACAACCAAAAAAACCTCAAGCAGGTTCCCTGCAGGCAGGAGGCACCAGAAGGTGACACTTGGAATGGGGGAAGGAGGGGATGCTCCATCCTCATCACCATGGAGGAAGGCAAAGGGATAAAGTGACACAAATCCCTGAACCCCACCTGAGTTTTTCCCTTGTTTCCATAAAATTGTTCCTCTAAGCCCTTCCCTGGGTGTGTTTAACTCCCTGTTCTCTCTCCCTCCCTCCCAGAAGAAGAAAACATTCCCATCTCACCGTTCTGCTGAGCAGAGCCAAAGGAAGAACCAACCCTCACCACACATCACTGCTCCCACTTTTTCTATGACTTGCCCAAATCTGCCTCCTTCCAAACCCAAACCTGGAAGGGGCTGAAGCTCAACTTCCTGCTCCCTTTCATGGCCATTTCCTCTTTTTTCTTTCCAAGGAAGAACCCCTGTTCTCAGCATTTTACAGGAGGTTTGACACCAAAGAGCCCAGCAGGAATAGGAATATTGAGGGAATTTGGGAGGTAGGATAGACATGGCCCCCTTGCAGCCCATTCCTGCCCTTGGATCGAAGCTGGATTAATCCAGGATGAAATTTCTGGGGAAGGTGGAGGCTGTGTTACCCCCAAGTCGCTCCTGGGAACCAACCTCAGTCCCTCAGTCTTTCCTGGGAACCAACCTCAGCCCTTGGCAGGACAAATCAGGGGTTTGTGGGGTTGTTTTGGGCCCTAAATGGAGGGAATTTCTCAGGCAGGAGGGGCTGGGGAAGGGAATCCCAACTCCAGCCCAGCAATGGGCTGGATAAAGAGGAAATGGTTACTTGAAAGATTTTCATTCTGCTACTTAGAGCTGCATTTGCTCTGTCTGTTTGTAAATAATCCATAGATGAGCCCTGTATCCATCCTCTCCCTGTTTCCTGCAGAGATCTCCCAACCAGCTTCATTTAGCTGTAGGAAAACACAATAAAGGAATATGCATGATGTGGATGTTCTTCCTTTCTCCCATTTCCACTTTGCTCCATTCCTGTGTCCCAGAGCTTGGATCAAGGGATATTTCACCTGCTTTGTATCCATTCTGGGGGTGTATGGATCTCTGGATCTCACCTGGATCATCCCATGGCCACTGCTGGGCTCCTGGGGGGTGGGATTTGGGTCATCATGCCAAAAACCTTCCCGGCCAGCACCTCTGGATGAGATGAAGCTCCTGGATGAGTTTAAAGGATGAGTTATCCCATGTAGGGATTGCTGGAAGGGAATTGTCAAACAGACACAGCTCCAGACAGCTTGGGAAAGATTCCAGAACAGGGAATCTCCCTCAGGGCTCCCCCTGCCAGCACACACCAGCCTCCCTGAGGAATTGATCCTGGATTTCTAAGCAAGTGTTCTGAGAACAGTCCAAACTCCATCCCACAGAAGTGCCCAGAGCAGAATTCCCAAGGGGCTCACAGCAGCCAGTGAGATTTGGACTACAAATAAGCAGTAATTATCCATCTGCCAATAATCCCATGGGCAATGGGATTCCTGGCATGTTCCAACTGTGCCAGCACGACTCAAGTCTTTGGGAGCAGCACACCACCACCAGTGGTGGGTGATAAAGCACAAGGAACCTCCCTGTCCAGAAAATTCCACCCAATTCCCATCAAAGCTCTTTCTCTCCTTCTCCAGCAAAGCACAAAAGCTGGGAACACTCCTGGAAAAAGGAAGAATAAAGTGGAGAAAAGGCTACAATCTTTACTCACCATTTTAATACTGCCAACAAGTCTAACAGATCCAACTGTACACATGACAAACTGGGAGGAGTCTGGATGCAATCATGGATCAGCAAAGGAATGTAGGACTGGTTAGGGATGGCACTAAAGGGAAATGGGGATTTGGCACCACACAGACAAAGTAAAGGCATGCTCAGGACAGGGCTGGGCAGGGAGGGCCATGGGAAAGGCAGCACTGAATAATGCACCGTTTTCATCCCAAAAAATGCACAGGAATCAGTGGTTTGGGAGCTGGGAAGCAGCAGATTTCCCCCCAGCCAGGGCTCAGCTCCTCTCCCCACTGAGCTAGGGTTATGCTGAGCACAAATCCCTTCCCATAAAACTGGCATAAAACTGGGCTCAAACCCCCAACAGAACCTAAACCCTCCTTCTGCTGCAGGAGCCTTTCCCAAAGCCTGGGGGGAGCAGGATGGTAACAAATCACACATGGAAAAAAAGCTCTAAGGATCTCTTGGTAGCTGCAGAAATATTAAATCCTGGCCATAGCAAGTGTTAAAAACAAGGAATTCCTGCTAAGAGGAATATTTTCTGCAGGATCTGCTCACATGTGCATAGTTAAGTGATTTTTTTTTGTTGCTTTTTTTAATTATTATTATTTTTAAAACAAGGTTTGCAAATAAAGAAATAAAGTTTAGTAAAGTTATAGTTTTCTCGATGGAAAAAAAAAAAATCTTAAAAACAGACTAGTGGTGGCTTGTTAACCAAAGGAAGAGAGAAAGCTACATATCCAAGGTCTGGAATCCAGCTGGAATCCACTGCACATCCTGGAGATCACGTCGTCCAACGATGCCAGGAGGATCTACTCCCACTACGTGGCTTCACTGTGCCCTAATTCCACATCCCACAGCAATAAAAGGTCCCTAAGACAGAAGATTGTGCTAAAGAATTCCAGGATTCCACATGTTCTCTGCTCCTGGGTCATGCTCGTCGCTGTCCCCACGAAGCAGCAAGAGGCTGGGGCTCACCAGGCAGAAACACTGGGAAGGAAACCAGGAATGTAGAAGGGAGCAGAGAGAGCCCTTCCCAGCGGGACACCCAGAGCTGGATTTACCTCTCAGTAGAGCCCACATTCCTTGAGGTTGTTTTTGATGATGACGTCGGTGACGGCGTCGAAGACGAACTGGACGTTCTTGGTGTCGGTGGCGCAGGTGAAGTGGGTGTAGATCTCCTTGGTGTCCTTCCTCCGGTTCAGATCCTCAAACTGGCACTGGATGTAGGCGGCTGCCTCCTCGTACGTGTTGGAGCCTGCAAAGGAGAAGATCCCTGGCTTTGCCCACCGGCTCACGGGAGCTTTTAAGTCCATATTAAGCCGCTTGCAACCATCTGCCTTATCCAGCTACAAATCCAAATCCACCATTAACTCCTTCTGGGAGACCTGAAGTCTGTTCTCTGGGCAGTGACCTTGGATATGAGATCCAGGGATTGCTATGTGCTGGGACAGCCAGGCTCCACAAAGAGCAACAAATCATGGGAGCCATGGGCTGGAAGGGACCTTCAATCCCACCTTGTTCCACCCCTGCCAGGAATAGGGACACCTTGTTGCTCCTGTCCAGCCCAGCCTCAAGCACTTCTAGGGACAGGGAATCCATAGCTTCTCTGGGAATCACAGAAATCAACAGCTTTGAAGAGATTTGAAGGATTTTTTAAACATGTAAATGTGCCCAGGTAAAACCTTCCACCTGTGTGGAACCACAGCAGGGACGGGTTCTGGAACAATCCACGCTGAACACGCACACTCCAGGGTAGACAGGAGCCAGAGCAAGATGTGGTTAAATTCCACAGCCTCTAAAATTGAATTTGAATGGAATTATTGTCCCAGTTAGGTGTGGAAATGGGGAAAAGACCTTCACAGAATCACAGAATCAAAGAATAATGAGGTTGGAAGAGACCTTTAAGATCATTGAGTCCAACCCATGCCCTAACACCTCAACTAAAGCACCAAGTGTCATGTCCAGTCTTTTTTTAAACACATCCAGAGATGGTGATTCCACCACCTCCCTGGGAAGAGCATTCCAGTACTTCATTATTCTTTCAGTGAAAGAAAGAAAATCCCCTCGATTTGTTGGAGTGCAACACTTTATTCCAGGGAAGGACAAAGGTTGTTCCCAACCACAGCTCTTCCAAGAAAACGAGCACCAGCCAACTGAACAGGCCAGAATTGTCCAGGAGGCAAAGGGAAGGAATTGGGGGGAAAGTTTGTAACTGATTCTGGGTTGTGCAAGGCTCTGACTCACTGATTGCTGGCCCAGTGACACAGATGATCCCACGACCCCAGAGATCTCAGCCTACCTGTGTACTCTGGGTAGCAGATCGTTAGTGGGCTCTTCTTAATCTTCTCCTCAAACAGGTCTTTCTTGTTCAGGAAGAGGATGATGGAGGTGTCTGTGAACCATTTGTTGTTACAGATGCTGTCAAACAGTTTCATACTCTCATGCATCCGGTTCTGGAAAAGGAAATCCAACAGGGGAGACGTTAGGGAAGGGTGGGATGGGGGACAGAGGCTCTGCTGCACAGGCCAGACTCAAAACTGAGGTGTCACTGCCACATCCTCACTGCCATTGCCCCAGGAGGAGCACAGGGGTACAGTTCACCTCCTCCTGTTCCTTCCTGGAGTGACTCACACGCAGAGAGCAAGGCATGAGAACAACTCCAGGCACCTCCCAGCAACCAGGAAGGTGGAAAACCTCATGGATGGGTTGTATTTATCATTTTGTGGGGCAAGATTTCACTGGTTTATCCAAAGAGTGCTTGTCCTTGCAGCTCCCAGTCAATTTAACAGAAGGAGTGTCACCACATTTCTCTTCATGGAGAAAAGCAAGGCACAATTCTTCCCAAGAATATTTCCGTGTTTCACATTCTCTGAACCTCAGAGAAAGAAAACACAATTCTTATCATTTGCTGTGCCTGTGTTTGTGCAAAAGTAGAATGCAATATGGAGATTGTTTACCCAAAGTGATGGTGTTTTGTTTCCTTGGCCTTTCAGGGCCAAGTGTGTGTGTGTGTTGGGACTGTTGGCTGACAGTCATGAGATTCTGGGCAGTTGTGTGCAGAGCTGAGTGCTTGGCAGATATAGAATATAATATAGTATAGAATACAGAATTAGTATTAATAGAATATAGTATTAATAGAATATAGTACAGAATATAATACAGAATATAGTATAAAATAGAATATAGAATTAGCATTAATAGAATATAGTATTAATAGAATATAGTACAGAATATAATATAGTATACTATACTATAATATTATATACTATTATATTATATTTTTATAATATATTCTATATATTATATATGTTATATATATTATATATTATATATCCTATATTATATATTATATATTATATTTTTATATATTATATATTATATATTATATATTATATATTATATATCATATATTATATATTATATGTTATATTATACTATATTATTCTCTGCTATATTACATTACATCAGTTTAGATGTAGTGTAATATAATATAGAATAATATAGTATAATAAAGTAATTAATTAGCTTTCTGATAAGATGGAGTCAGATGCATCATTCTCTTCATTCTCTCCCCTTTGTGGGGGGACCCTGCAAATTCTATAGGAGGAGTATACCAGGACCATTCCAGCCTGGTGCAGGATGGAGCTAGGATGCTCCCAGCTCCCTTCCCTGCAGCCATAAATCCCACACCACGCACCATCTCCTCGTCCTCAGCCAACACCAGGTCGTAGTCACTCAGGGCCACGCAGAAGATGATGGCTGTCACCCCCTCGAAGCAGTGGATCCACTTCTTCCGCTCCGAGCGCTGCCCTCCCACGTCGAACATCCTGGCAGAGGCACGAGAAGTGGCTCAGGAGCTGGGCACACCCCTCCTGCCCGGCCCCTGTGGTGTTCCCAAGGATGGGGAGGCTGAGCAGGGCTTGGGAACATTCAGGGTTTTGGGAGCTTCCCTCAGGAGAGGGAGTTTTAAAATGCCCTTCTTGGGAGAGGGGATTTTAAATCAGTATTCTCTATTTTCTTTCAAGTTATGTTGGATAGAGCTTGCAGCAACCTGGGCTAGTGGAAAGTGTCCCTGCCTGTCTGGTTCCAGCTGTCCCTGGATGAGATTTCATATCCCTTCCAAGCCAAACCATTCCATGAGTCTGGTTTTCAGCAGGAAGAACTGGAAGTCACCATCCACAGCTCTGTTGATTTTGTTCTCTTTCCTTCTTCCTTAGCAACAACTCATTTGCTTGACTGGACTCCAAACACTTTCTCACAGGAAATGGATTATTGGGAACACACTACCTGCAAGCTCCTGCTGGGACCCAGGAGGAGATTAAGGGGGTTAAGAAATAATTTCATTTATTAAAAATAATCTGAGGTACCAGAGGTTAAAGGCTGAGCAGTTGCTTATGCAATTTCTGTATAAATTGAATTAATTTCTAATTAAATAGGAATTTGTGTCACAGGTAGTTCCAGCCCCCCTGCTCATCCAAATATGTTGATGGGAGCCCAGGATTGGGATTTAATTAAATCAAGTTAATATATGAGTTATTAAGTCATAGATATTGATTTGTTCCCAGAGCAGACAAGGAGCTGTCCAAGGGGGTATTTAATGATCTCAAACTAACTCCCACCTTCTATTTAACCCTCTGGTCTAGAAGGAAAGATGGAAATCTCTGTGAGAATCCAGGATATTTCCATGGCTTGAATCATTTGCCATTAGCACAGAGAGATTCATGAAGGAAGAGCATCCCTGACACCTCAGCTCATCCCAATTCCAGTCACTGAGGCTTCCCCATCCCATTATTAATGTCTGAGATGGAATATCAGAGCAGAGCTGGCAGCACCAGGGTTTCTGATAGATTAATGCTTCCCTTTGTGGAGCAAACCCCTCTGGGACAGCACCTCGTGTGTCTGGGGCCCTGCACATGATCAATGGCTCTGGGCAGGATCAGGAAGGAGGGTGGAGATGATTAAAGAACACACTGGAGATGCTAATCCTGATCCATCACCACAGGGAGACAAGTTATTCCCTGGATGGACCAGAAGCTGCATAAATAAATCAATGATGCCGAGTATTTTGGCATTTTTGTTTAAAATATTCTTAAATTGGACAGTTTGGAAGCCAAAATGCTTTTCTCTCTAAAACTGTGCAAAAGTTTCCTTCTCCAGAAGAGACCATGGAGATGCCCCAAGGACTGGAGCCCCTCTGCTCTGGATCCAGGAGAGCTGGGAAGAAGAAGGCTCCAGAGAGACCTGAGAGTCCTTTCCAGCGCCTAAAGGATCTCCAGGAGAGCTGGAGAGGGATTTGGGACAAGGGCCTGGAGGGACAGAACAAGTTGAATGGCTTCCTACTGCCTGAGGGGAGGGTTACATGGGATACTGGGAATAAATCCTTCCCTGTGAGGGTGGTGAGGCCCTGGCACAGGGTGCCCAGAGCAGCTGTGGCTGTCCCTGGATCCCTGGGAGTGTCCAAGGCCAGGCTGGACAGGCTGCAGAGCCACCTGGGATAGCTGAAGGTGTCCCTGCCCATGGCAGGGGGGTGGCACTGAATGGGATTTAAGGTCCCATCCAATCCAAACCAACCTGGGATCCTGTTAAAACCCTTGGATTTTAGAAGCACCGCTTGGATTTTGCTGCAACTCCATCAAAGTGTTTCACAGCCCATTTGTAAATAAGCCACCACACGATTTTTAGGAATGTGAGCAGGAAAGACTCCAAACCATTGGCACAGACAGAGGGAGGGGGCTGAGCCACAGGCACTGCACTGTCCTACACCCTCCAGCACAGGAATGCTGTGGGGCTCCAGCTGTTTGTCAGGAGCACACGTGGGATCTGAAGCAAGGAATTCCTAAGCAGCAGGAAGGGGAACTACAGGGATCCAGGTGAGGGAGGAGGGATGCAGCCTCAGCCTGCTCTGAGGTTAGAGGAAGCTCGTTAGTGACATGTAAAGGGACACTGCCAGGAGCAGGCTGGATCCACAGCCTGGCAGGGACTGGATCAGCAGAGGGGACAGGGAAGTCCCAGCCCCTGCAGTGCCAGGCACAGGCTGGCAATTCCCAGAGGAACACATGGAGCACACCATGCATCCCAGAGCCTGGCTACGGACACAGCTCAGTTCCTCTGCTCTGAGGAAAGGGTTAAACTCAAACTCAAACTCCAGTCAGTGTCCTTTTAGTATTATTGTTGGGATTGGGTCCTGGAAACGAGCAGTCAGTACCTGTGTCTGCGATTCCAACATAAAAGCAGCTGAAAAGAACAGAAGGCAAATCAAAGTCAAACTGGTCTCTCCAGTGAGGAGAGGATAACGGAGGGAAGGAGGACAGTTAAACCAGGAGCAAGTGTGGGGTGTGCCCCCAGTGCAGGGCACGGCCACAGCCCTTCACTCACTTGAAATAAAGGTCCTTGAAGGTGAAGTGAGTCTCCACAATTCCTGTAGTTTTCACTCTGGTCCGCAGCACATCCTGCTGAGTGGGAATGTAGGTCGGCTGGGATATTCTATCCAAGTCATTTAGGTAACTAAACCAGAAGAGACAACACAAGAGGCTTTTTTTAGTCGGCTGCCTCACCATGAATCTTTTATAAACTGCAGAACAAAGCGCAGAATTTATTTATCTCCCTCACACAGCACAGCCCTTGAAGCAAACAACCCCCTGGGGCTGTCTTGAGGGATGTTTTGGGGGTTTGGGGATTTTAACCCCTCCCTGGATGACCTTGGAGGTAGTGCTGGTGGAGCTGAGCTGGCTGGGGAGGGTAGGGAGGGAATGCAGAGCTGTGCCAGGGCTGGATCTCCCAGGGCAATCCACAGTCAAGGTCTCTCGCTTCAAAGCACAAGGCAATAAATCCAAGGGTTTGCTGTTAAAGGGCAGGGATGCAAGGGAGCTGGGAGGGAGGGAGGGATGAAACCCCTTAAAAACCATCCCAAACCAGGCAGATCCAGTCACCCCTTCCCCAACAAGCTGACTCTGAGGATACAGCTCTGGAAGAAGCCACATCCTTGCAGAAATTTTCCCATCAAGCCCTCAACTAATTCCAGCCCCAAGCACATTCCTTTTGGAGTTCAGCTCTCAGACACACCAGCACGAGGTACAGATGATTCCCAGCAGGATCAGAAATCCCACTCCAGCCAGCAACTGGAGCTTGTCTTCCCTGCTGCTCTCACAAAGCTGAGATGGATCCCACAGCTCTGCAGGGATGGCACAGGCTGTGTTCTTTCTTGGGAGCAGGTTTAATCACCCCAGCCCTGTCACTGGGAGGGCTCAGGGGCTCTGATGGGTGCAATAAACCCTCCCAAATCACACATTATTATCACAGATCCCTTGTCAGCCAGGAATTGATTCTTCCCATGTGCCTGGAAGCTGTGCTAGGAACCCCAGCAACAAATCCCTCCTCCAACAGCTCCAGCATTGCCCTGGCCAGGACTTGCAGAGCCCTGCCCTGTTTCCAAACCCCAGATCCCAGTGATCTGCCAGGACCTGCCCAGTGCCACGGGGCTTTTCCCACAGAGAGTGCATTCAGCCCAGGAAGAGCCAGTCCTCTCATCCCTCTCTCAGCTCCAGAGTGATGGCAGGTTTGTGAGCTGCTGTGTGACCAGGGCTGGGCCTGGCTCTAGTTTCAGATTAGCACAACATGATTTGGAAGGTGTTTACCTTCCTCAGCTTCTACCAAGTAATATTTCTGCTGAGGCAGTAACATGCCCAGATTTTTTTTCTCCTCTCTCCCTCCTACCAGTGTAAGTTTAGCTGAGACACTGTATCAAAAGCCAGTGGGAATGCTAAGAACTGACCCAGCAGCTCCTCAAAGCCTGCCTTTGATACAGGTCATACCTCTGATATGATATAAATCATGGAATTGTTTTGAAAAGTCCCTTGAGATAGAGCTCCCCTCTTATCCCAGCAATGCCAAGCCCAAGCTGAAGCTGTAAAGCACCTGCTCCCAACAGCCACTTGGAACAATGGGCACTGAAAGTGGAATCATTCCTAATTAAGGCTTTGGGAGCAGCCAGGGAGGGGGGAATGGAGCTGGCAAACAAACTCAATCAGAGAATAAAGCATATCAGAGTCAGTGGTGCTGCCTGAAACAATAAACTGTGCCAGACTAATTCCAGGGAGACCTAAAGGGCAAATCCCATGGAAATATAAGCAGTTGGAAAACCCAGCAAAGGGGATTTCTGGGAAACCCTGGAAGTCCTGCCAAGTGTGGGCAGAGGAAGCAGCTGTGCCCTCCCAAAAATCCAGCCTGTGGAGCCCAGCTTGTACCACTCGTATTTCAGATGAAGTGGAACTTGAAAAGGATACCCCAAAAAGCTGGAAAAGCAGAATCTCTTTGTTCCCAGCGGCTCCTGGTCCCAGTGCCACAGGCAGAGACACCCCTCACAAACACTCTGAGAGCAAACACTGACCTTGCTGTGTCTCCCCTCATCCCATGCACTTCCAATCCTTCCCCACGCCTCCTTCACCTCCATCAGGCTGAGGCTGCATCCCTCCTTCCCCACCTGGGATCCCTGCGTGTACAGAGCCAGCTATCCTTATCCCTCAACACCACAAACTTCCAAAAAGCCAACTTGGGTTTTGGCTTTTGGGTTTGTTTTCCTTCTTTTTTCATGCTTAAAATGAGGCCCTAAGTACAAAAAAAGTGCTGATCAAGCCTACAGTGTCACTTGTTTGTCCTGCTGACTCTCCAAGCATTCCTGGGACATCCTGTGCCAGGCTGTGTGCAGTGATCACTGAATCCCAGAATGGTTTGGGTGGGAAGATGTGGGAAATGGTTTATAGAAAATTCTTAAAGCCTGACAGAAGGCTCACATAGTATGTATCTGTAAGTAAATTTTGAGGTAAGAAATGTTAACTTAGAAATGCCATGGAACAAGTTAAATATTGTTGAGAGAGAAATTGAACTAGAAATAAGTTTCAAAGGATGGTTTTGTAAATAAGATCAGATATTTTAGAGAAATAAAACTATAAAAGATACATTGTCATAGGACTTACAAGGGGTAATTTTAAATGATTGGTTTTAAGGTATTTACAGTATGGTGTGGCTAAAGCTGATAAGCTAAGAAAAGTTTATCATGTATTGTAATTAGGAAATAGTTCTTTTCTGATGATAATAGTGTGAATTATAACATCTGTATTGTCTCACCCTTCTCATGAGACTGAAAATGGAATAGAAGTTTTTGAAACACCTCTCAGTTACCCCATCTCTGGGTCAGAAAAGGGGTTAATCTGACAGGAAGAGACCTTAAAGCCCATCTCATGCCATGGCAGGGACACCTTCCACTGTCCCAGGGTCCTCCAAACCCTGTCCAGCCTGGCCTTGGATGTTCCCAGGGATGGGGCAGCCCCAGGGGCTCTGGGCACCCTGTGCCAGGGCCTGCCCACCCTCCCAGGAAACAATTCCTTCCCAATATCCCATCTATCCCTGCCCTCTGGCAGTGGGAATCCATCCCCTTGTCCTTGGCCCTTGTCCAAAGCCCCTCCCAGCTCCAGGTACTTGAAGGAGCTCTCAGGTCTCCCTGGAGCCTTCTCTTCTCCAGGCTGTGCATCCCCAGCTCTGATCACACTGCACTGGGAGTGCCAGTCTGATCAGGAACCATCCCAGTCCTGTCTCATCCCACACCCAGACAGCTCCAGGCAGCACAGAGGGCAGGACAGGGATGCTGGCAAATGAACAAGAGAGATAACAGAGCTCCCCTCCTCATCCTGCTCACAGCAACCTTGCAGTGGGGATTTTCCTGACCATTCACTCCTTTCAGTGCTGTGGATTTCAAAGCCACAAATGGCTCTGAAAGTCCTTAAGGGGATGGGGAGGAAGAGGAGGATGGGAGAAAGAGGGGAGGGGAAAAAGGGGGTGGAAGAGAAGAGGAGGGAAAAAAGAGGGAGAGGAAAGGAGCAGAAGGAAGAACCTCACTTAGAAATAATTTAGGTTTTATCCAGCACCATGTCAGGGAATTTAGGCCAGAACTGGCATTTGGGAACACAAGGAGATGTGCAGGACTAGAGGAAGGTTGATCAGGACTGTGCTAATTGCCCATGAGACTGCAGATAATTAGCTACAGCTTCCACAGGCTGGGATCTGCCTGAAATCCAGGAAAAGTGTGAAAACTAGGAACAAAACACTTTAAAGCATTATGTGCTTGGTGAAAAAGCACATAATTATATTGAAAATAATAATGAAAATGATCTTGAAAATGTGGAGAGATGTGAAATAGAAATATCCTTCACATTCACCATGCTGCACCCCAAACAGGGGTTTAGAGGGGATATTGGGAAGGAATTCCTGTCTGTGAGTGTAGTGAAGCTCTGGAATGGAATGCCCAGAGCAGCTGTGGCTGTCCCCTCACTGGAAGTGTCCAAAGCAGGTTGGACAGGGTTTGGAGCAGCCTGGGATAGTGGAAGGTATCCCTGCCATAGGGGTGGAACAAGATGAGCTTTAAGGTCCCTTAATTCTGGGATTCCATGGTTCTGGGGCCAGGCTGAGAGAGCTGGGAATGTTCAGCCTGGAGAAGAGAAGGCTCCAGGCATGGAGACCTCAGAGCCACCTCCAGAGCCTAAAGGAGCTGCTGGAGAGCTGGAGAGGGACTTTGGACAAGAGCAGGGACAGAGAGGACACAGGGAATGGCTCCCACTGCCAGAGGGCAGGGATGGATGGGACATTGGGAAGGAATTGTTCCCTGTGAGGGTGGGCAGGCCCTGGCACAGGGTGCCCAGAGCAGCTGTGGCTGTCCCTGGATCCCTGGCAGTGCCCAAGGCCAGGCTGGACAGGGCTTGGAGCAGCCTAGGAAGGTGTGGAAGGTGCCCCTGCCCATGGAATCAGACAGGATTTAAGTTCCCTTCCCCAAGTGTGCACAGAGGTCCCCATGCTTCTCCACAGTCCTGGCTGGAGGCAGGAGCTGGGAGCCACAGATTCATTGCTCACATCAGAGGGAAAGACAAATAGGAAGTTGCAAAAGGCAAGTTAAAAAAAAATAAATGTTTGCAACATGCCACAAAACCCAGGGTAGCTGCAGGGGGCTTTAGCAGAATGTGCTGGGAAAAGCACTGAGCATTTCCACATCAACAGCTTGGACCAGGAGCTACTCAAGTGTTCTTAAAAAAAAAAAAAAAAAAGAAGAAAACATGGCAAACATCATGATTCCAGGAGAGATTACTTGGATTAGTGTTATCCTCCACCCATACCATCTCCAGCCTGCCAGGGCAGTGCTCTGACAGGCACGAGCTCTGCCTGCACAAGGGAGAAGTGCCCATGATGCAGGAAACAGCAGGAAGGGGAGTTTTTGGAACAATTCTGTGCTGAAATGCTTGGCTCTCTGCCACAGCAGCCTTGCTCTTGATGCCACCTGATTTTCACAAGCAGTTACTTGTCTGCTCCTCTCTTCCTCCATTCCATGTGTCTCAGGCCCAGAATCTGCTGAGGAGCCAGAACTGGTCTGGAATCCCAGCACAAAACTGGATTTCAGCTGGAAAACCAGCAAATGGGGCACAGATTTAACAGCAGCTCACACTGTGCTGTTTGTAGGAGGTAGTGAAAGGAACAGGGAAGTGAAATTCCCAAGCGAAGTGAGACAAAGCCTCACCAAAGCCTGGGTGTCATCCCACCACAAAAAGGGGTGCAGCACATCCATCCTTGGTGGTTGGGCACTTGAACAGCTCCCCAGGGAATGGCCACAGCCCCAAGGCTGGCAGAGCTCAGTGAGTGTTTGCACAATGCTCTCATCCATGGAAAAACATCCCCCCAAACTCAGGGGGGGATTTTGGGGTGTCCTGTGCAAGGTCAGGAGTTGGACTTGATGATCCTTGTGGGTCCCTTCCAGCTTAGGATATTCCATGATCTAAGCATGGACAAGGGAATTAACCAGGGAACAGCAGAGATAAGGCAGGTCAGGAGCATTATGTGTGGAGGGAGAGGAAAATCCTGGGAATTCTGCAAGTCCTGTGGAAGAACCAGCCCTTCAGTGGGGTGAATTTCCATGAAGAAATCAACCACTGCTGGTGTTTCCCAACTGTGGAGCTGCCAAGCTGCAGATACATCAGAACACCAAGTTGGTTTGGTGCAATTTCCTGTGGTTTTGGGACAGGAAGCTGAATTTTCTGGGGCACTTCTCAGGAAATGCCTGGGTGCCTCATCCTGGGTGTAAAATCCCCATCCCAGGCTGTGCCAGCTCCTCACAGCAGCCAGCCCTGGACCTGGACATGGGTGGGTGGCAAATACCCAGGAACAGGAAGAACCCTCCAAAATCCCACCTCTGGAGGGCAGCTGGGCCAAGCAGGTACCTACAAAAGCAGGGTAACACCCTCTTTTCCCAATCTGCTCCATTTCTCCAGCTGCCTTCATCTTCCTCCTCTTCCAAAGCCATCCAGACACACACCAAGGTTGCTCCTTCAGCTCCATTCCTGCTCTCTGCCCAAGTCCTTAAGCTTTCCTCCTCTTCTTCCATCTTTCCATTCAATCATTCCTTCCTTTCCCCTCCTCATCAATCTCTTTCCTCCCTTGGAACCTGATTTGCCTCCTTTTCTGCTGCAAAGGCATGCACAAATCCAAGAAAACTCCCATCAGCCCTTCCCTTGATCCAAACCCCTGCAAGGTGCTGCAAATTAAGAAGGGTTCTGCCTTATTTTCAAGCTCAAATATGCTCTGAACAGAAAAGCCCTGCAGGCAGTGAGCTGTGGTACAGCTAAAGCTTCTCCACAAAGCTCTTCCCAACTAATTTTTCCAAGGGTTTTTTTTTCCAAGCTTAAATTAAAACTCATTTTTTTCCAAGCTTAAACTCAGATGAGTTTTCAGCTGGAAATGCTGAAAATCACCTTTCAGAGTGTCAAATATTTGTTGCAGAGAGATCAAGAATGTGAGTTTAAAAAAAACAGGAAAAAACCAACAACTGTTTGGCTCATCAAAGGAACAGTTTCCCCTTCCTGCACCAACCTGCCCTTGGAAAAAGATGAGGCATTTCATCAAAAATTCCATTAGCAGCCTGTTTATCTACTTGGAACCTTCCAGTTGTTCAGCAGCTGTGCTGATTTTAGGACCAGGACAAGAAGATTTTAGAATCAGAACAGTTTAGAGGCAGTGTTGCCCATGAGGTGCCAGGCACAGGGACAGGAGGAAAGGGAAAGCTGTAAGGAGAAAACTGAGAATATTGACCTGCCAGGTGAGGGGATCCCATTTTGGAAATAGCTGAATGTCAGGAAAGTGGCAGGTTTAAAATTTAAGAGTGTTGCTCTCCTTTGCAGGGACAATGGAGGTGACACAGCCAAGCACCTGCCACTTCAACAGAATCCCAGAATCACTGAGCTGGGAAAAGACCTCCAGGATCCAACCCCAGAGCAGAACTGAGCACTGAGTGCCATGTCCAGCTGGTCCATGAACACCTCCAGGGATGGGAACTTCACCACCTTGCCTGGCAGCCCCTGCCAAGGCCTGGCCACGAAGAAATTCTTCCTGATGTCCAACCTGAACCTTCCCTGGCACATCTTGAGGCTGTTTCCCCTCATCCTGTCCCTGTTCCCTGGGAGCAGAGCTTCACCCCCCTGGCTGTCCCCTCCTTTCAGAAGTTGTGCAGAGCCACAAGGTTCCCCCTGAGCCTCCTTTTCTCCAGGCTGAGCCCCTTTCCCAGCTCCCTGAGCCTCTCCTGGTGCTCCAGACCCTTCCCCAGCTCTGTTCCCTTCCCTGGACACACTCCAGCCCCTCAATGTCCTTATTGTCATCAGAAACCCAAAACTGAGCCCAGGATTGGAGGTGAGGCCTCAGCAGTGCCAAGAGCAGAGGGACAATCACTGCCCTGGGCCTGCTGCACACACTGTGCCTAACCCAAGCCAGGTGCCAAAGTTTCTTCCATCAAACCAGCAAATTCAAAAATCACATTTTTCAAAATCAGATTAAATCCCTCGCTGTGAGGGTGAGGAGACCCTGGCACAGGCTGCCCAGAGGAGCTGTGGCTCAGCCCTGGAAGTGTTTAGGGTCAGATCAGATGGGGCCTGGAGCAGCCTGGGACAGTGGAAGGTGTCCAGGCCCATGGCAGGGGGTGGAAGGAGACCTCAAAGGTCCCTTCCAACCCAAACTGCTCCAGGATTAAATTCACCAAGGCACAAAACAAGCAATCTGGGGTTTTCCCTAATGTTCCACAGAGAGAAGACAAACAGCACTCCATCCCCAGTGTCACCCAGTCAGACCAGTGCAGACAGGACCTTCCCACCCAGTCCCACCCCACTCCAGCCACATTGGCCCCTCCTGGACCACTGTGGGAGCTGGGAGGAGCCCAGGAGCTGGTGCTGGTTCCTTACTAGGATGCAGAATCGTTCAGCTGGTATTCCCTGGATCTGCTGAAGCAGGCCTGCACTCCAGGGTCTCTCCAGAGGCGTTTGATGACTCCAGCCAGCTCTGCTGTCATCATCCCCTCCTCGGCGCTGCCAGCCAGCACGAACAGCTGCCGGGCATCGTCCTGCACGACAGGAACACAGCTTGGGACATGCACCCACACATTCCCCACCAACAGCAACACCTCTGCATTAATTAATCACTGCTCTCATTAATCACAGCCCAGTCCATCCAGCTTTCTCCCAAAAGTCATGGAGTTTTTACCTCGTGCAGCCAGAGAGGGAATTTTTGGGGAGGAAGCTCCAGGCTGGGGGGGTGAGATGCCCTGATCAGGGATGGTCACAGCACTTCCATCCCCACCACAACCATGGGATTTCAGTCATTTGGTGCCATGTTTCAAGAAAAGGTGGGAATGCTGATGTGCCACTAGAGACCAATGAACTGACCTAGAGGTTTTACTTGGAAAACCTCTGTTGGTGTGGCACAGCACCAGGAAAAGGGAAAAAGTGAGTTCTGAGAGGGACCAAAGCTTTGAGGATTTGCCTTTTGCTGCTAGAGCTGTTGGAAGTGAGGGAGACTGATTCCTTAATAAAACATTTAATCAGGAGATGGGATGGACTGATTGGGATCTGAGCATGAAAAATCCCCCTCAGAAGCGAGAGCAGGATCATGCTCTTGTCCAGGTTATCCAGTGGATTAGGACAGGGAACCCCACACTGCCCTACAGCCCCCTCTGTTTTTATTCCTACCCTGATCAGACCTGTCAGGTCCTTCTGGGACCTGTGAGAGACCTTCCACTACCCCAGCATTCTCCTCCTGACACCAGCTCCTCTCCCCTGGGCCCCAAACCCTGCATGTGCCAAGCTCAGGGTGCTGATCCCAAATCCACCTTATCAGATGTTAACAGCCAAATGCAGAGGGACCCCAGTTCTGCATCTCTGGAAGTCACCCTATGATCCAATGCATTTGTCTTTTCCTGGGAAAGCATGGCAAGGTTTTTGTCCTCTGGGATGGTGAAAATTCATGGCATTCAGCTCTTGTGAAGCCACCTCAGCATGGGCAGGTAACTGAGAAAGGACCTGGATTCAGCATCTTCCCTGTTCCAGCTCCAAGATCCCAACTCAGCTCCAACAAGCACCAAGAAAGGTGGAAGAGAACTCCAGGAAGATTTGAAGCAGCAGCTGAACGACAGCCTGGGTGAACATGTGAGTGAAGATGTGCCCTTTGGCCAGGACTTGGAATCATAAATCCAAAATAAATACCATAAATTCAAACTATCTGGGGCTGGATCAACTGCAGCACGAGGCAGAACAGTCACAGTGCAGCCCTGTGCTGACATAATTCCTTTCTCCTGCACATTTCCAGGAATCCCTAGTTCCCCTTCTGTCCCTTTCCCATCACAACCATCAAGGCTTCCTGACTTCCAGCTCAAAGTGCCGGACATAAATGCAAGAAACAGGCCAGGGAATGAGCAGAGCTAGAGGGCAGGGGGAAAGCAGGGCCTCAAACCTCCCAAAGGTTCAAACTCAAAATTCCCAAAAATTCAAATAATTTAGAGAAAGATTTGGGGATTTTTTTTTTTTGAGCATTCAAATTACTAAAGGTTCTTACCCAGAACCTCAGTAAAATATTGATGTTTTGTACTGACAATACACTGAAGTTATGACAGATTTTTTGCTACTTTATCTTGTGAAAAACATATTCTGGCCCGGACTGAAATTCCAGTATTCATTAACAAGTTCAGGCTAAGGAAATAAATGCAATACTCACCGCTCTGGCAACTTCCCCAAAGTCTATCTTTAGCCTCCCCATGGCTCTGATGATGGCGATGATGGATTGGATGGTGTTGCTGTACACAACCACTTTATACTGTTTGCATTCCTCCTCTGAGTAGCCATCCTCATGGATAATCCTGGAAGGAAACCAGCTTATTATTCCCAAACCAAACCAGAAGGGTACCACATATTTTTTATCCCACAAAAACAAAAGGTTGCAGCCTGCACTCACTTACTTCATCTGCTTCACAATGGTGCTTTTCCCAGACTCTCCAGCACCTGAAAAGCACAAAAACCATCCAGTTAACCACATGAAACTGAAAGGAAAAGCAGGATGTGCTTTTTCCAGTTCCCACACAGAAGCTGATGGGGTCTAGAGTAGAATATTCCTTGTGCATTGCTGCTGGTAGTAGAGTTCCACTGAACCGTCCTGGCACATCCTTCCCGGATTTTATTTACAGATGCCAACAGTCACCATGAGTTCATTGGCTAAAAAACCCTGGAATTTCTCAATTTCCAGAGATCAGCAAGGGCAGCCAACTGGGAGGCAGGTCTGAAGAGCTGGGATGAGGATTTATCCAACAGAGCAGCTCCCATCTCTCACTCCAGGCCAAGACAGCCAAAGTGCATCAGCACCACCAGATGCTGAGCTGGGCAGGAAAGGCCTTGAGCAACCAGGTGGGAAGTGACCCCTGGCATGGGGTGAAATCTCAGAGCTGCAGGCACATCTGCATCCCAACAGCCTTCCTTCAAGGAATGTCAAGAATACCTGGCTAAAAAACATCTGCAGGGCTGGGGGGCCAATTATCCCTGGGGGTGGGTCAGTTATCCCTAGACAGGGGTCAGTTATCCCTGGAGTGGGTCAGTTATCCCTGAGGGAGGTTAGTTAACCCTAAGGGTGGGTCAGTTAACCCTAAGGGTGGGTCAGTTATCCCTTGAAGAAGGGGCAGTTATCCTGAGGAGGTAAACTACCCCTTAAAACAAGGTCAGTTATTCCTGACTGCAAAATCCAGCAAGTTCCTGGATTTTCCTTTTTTTTTTGCCCCAGAGTACTTCCAAACCAAGTCCCTCTTGCATGGCTCAGGGCAGTGGACACCAGGGATTGCAAACCATCAGTTCTCCTGGTTTGTGGAGCTTAGCCCCACACGCCTGTCCCAGCCAGAAGTGTGCCAAAGGCAGGCACAGCGCTCCTGAAGTCAGCAGAACTCCAGGATTTCACCTCGTGTGGCAGCAGCTCAGCTCAGCTGGCTATGCCACTGCCTGAGGGCTCCTTGGCCTCCAGACTCCCCCAGCTGCAGAGCTGGGCTGGCTGTAGGCAAGGAATGATGCTGGACCTGCTTGGATTTGGACACATGACTCAGGTGAGCCTGGATGGAATAAATCACCCATAGAATTCCAGGATGCTTTGGGTTGGAAGGGTCCTTAAATCCCATCCTATTCCACCCCCACTACAGGCAGGGACACCTTCAGTGTCCCAGTTTGCTCCAAGCCTTGTCCAGCCTGGCCTTGGATGCATCCAGAGATGGGGCAGCCACAGCTGCTCTGGGCAAACTGGGCCAGGGCCTCCCACCCCCACAGGGAACAATTCCTTCCCAATATCCCATCCAGCCCTGCCCCTTGTCAGTGGGAAGCCATTCCCTGTGTCCTCTCACTCCAGACCTTTGTCCAAAGTTCCTCTCCAGCTCTCCTGAAGCCCCTTTAGATCTCAGGTCTCCCTGGATCCTTCCCTTCTCCAGGGTGAACATTCCCAGCCCTCTCAGAGCAGCTCAGTGTTTGTGGTCAGGTGTGAAAACATTAACACTCTGTGGACTCAGCACTTCCACCCTGGGAGGAAAACAAATCCTTATTTTTATTTCCCATGCCCACCCTCCACATTGCCAGGATCCAAGTGCTGGGATTTCAAATCTCTGGTGTCCCCAAAGAGCCCCAAATCCAGACTGAGAAAGGACTTTTGACATGACCTGTCTGCTTTTGCCTTCTCAGCATCATTTACTGCTGCTTCCTCCTTAGATTATCCCAAAATAATCTCCTGCCACAGCCAAGCTGTTCTACCTGTCACCAACCCCATAAGATCCAACCCTGCCAATACAGCACTAATTCCAACCAGATTCCTGTAACCCCTTCCCTTCCCCTCTACACCCCAAACACTGCCTGGTAGAGCAGGAATTCCCCTCTCCAAGGTTACTCACACTTTACCTCAGAGGGGAAAGTAGGAACCCACATCCTCTGACTGTCTCCTCACCAACACACTGCCCCAGACTGGCTCCTCAGCCATGGCCAAGCACTGAGCTGTTATTCCTAAAGAAGTTTTTCCTGTTGTTCCAGGTTCTCTCTCTCAGGCAAGAGCCACCCAGACAAGGCACCTCATTAACACTCACTGAGAAACATCTCCCCTCCAGCTGCAGCTCTGCAATGGAAGGCTGGAGCTCCTGCTGGGATGGCCCAGGAGATGGGCAGAGACAGGGGAAAAAAGGGATTAACACTGCCCATGTCTAGGCTGACACAGAGGAACAGCTTCCTGCTGACCAAAGGAGGGTTAGATGGGATATTGGGAAGAAATTTCTAGAGGATGGTGAGACCCTGGCACAGCTTTCCCAGAGAAGTTGTGGCTTCCTCATCCCTGGAAGCAACCAGGTTCTTTGGAAGGTGTCTCTGCCCATGGCAGGGGGTGAGATGAGCTTGAAGGTCCCTTCCCACCCAAACAATCCTGGATTCCATGATTCTGGAGCCAGGCTGGGAGAGCTGCTGGTGTCCTGGAGGAGGCTCTGGGGAGACCTCAGAGCCCCTTCCAGTGCCTAAAGAGGATCCAGGAGAGCTGGAGAGGAGCTTTGGACAGGGACCTGGAAAGACAGGATGAGGGGAGATGGCTTCCCACTGCCAGAGGACAGGGTTAGAGGGGATATTGGGGAGGATTTCTTCCCTGTGATGGTGGCAAGCCCCTGGCACAGGGTGCCCACAGCAGCTGTGGCTGCCCCTGGATCCCTGGGAGTGTCCAAGGCCAGGCTGGACAGGGCTTGGAGCACCCTGGGCTGGTAGAAGGTGTCCCTGCCATGGCAGGAGGGTGGAATGCAATGCCTGGAAGGTTCTTTCACTCCACTCCAGCCAATCATTCCCATTTTACTCTTCCTTTCTGGATCTAATTTCAACATCTCTAGGTCTCACTCCTAGGTCCTTTGATGCTTCTCTGAACACTTGCAGATGTTCACACCAGACAAGCTCCTATTCCCCTCTTCCCAACCCACTGCAAAGGGTTTGCCTGAAGGGATCCATGTTGGACCAACTCAGGAGCTTTTATCCTGCACCCTTCATTCCCACTCCTGGGGACTTCCATGTGCTGTTTATACCCAGTGTGGCTGAATCCTTCAGTAGGGGAATAACGCATGGGAATGTGAATGTTACTAAAACACTGCTGCAGCCTACAGCAGACTGATGCTCCACACTAGAAATTCACATCAAGAGTGGACAGAGTTACACTGGAATTCTTACAGATTCCTCAGGCAAAGCCTTCAACTCTGGGACCTTAGGCAGGGACTAGATGGGGAGCCAGGAAGACCTCAAAGATCAGGAGATGTGAGAGTGGATTCAAACCCATGGAAATCAGGGTGCTCATGGGACATTTCTGCCTGTCTAAGGAGAAGCAAACCTTTCTCCTCTGCTCCCATGAGCACAGCCAGGCAGGGATCACATTCTGCCACAAGAAATCAGGGCTGAGCTCAGCGTGAATGTTGTAACCCCATGGAAAAACTGCTTCAGAAGCCTTAACTTCCCTTTTCCCAAAACAGCAGTGAGGAACCTCTTCATCCCACCCTGGACACAAAGAGCAGCTCATCTGTTACAGGGACTGTCCCACTCCATGGACACACTGGGCCAGAATTCCACAATGTCCTTGTCCCCAGTGCATCCTTCCACAAGTGTTCAACCATTCCCTCTGGAAACCAGATGGATCCAGGAGGCATCACAGCTTCTGAAAACCCCCACACCTCACCCAGCAACACACCAGACCATGCCTGGGACATTCCAATGACATCCCAGTAACATCCCACAAGTTCTTAGGGAAAAGCTCAGCATCTAAGTGCAGAATTCCACCTCCAAGGGTGGCAATCCCTGTACCCGTTCCTACAGCCAGATCCCACAGCCAGATCCCTTCTCCCTCCTGAGCAGGAGCAAACTGGAGCAGCTTTCCAGCTGTATCAGTGCTGGCCCTGGGAAAGCAAAGGATACACAGGGAGGAAATTATCATCCAATCATTTCCCCCAAGAAAGCCAGAGGATTTCCTGGAGCAGCAGATGGCAAACAACTTGGCATGGCCATGTGCTGGAGATTACAAGGAAAAGAGCAACAAAACACAGCTTAGACCAGGGATTCCAAGGGAGGAATTCCACACAACTCTAGATTTTTGCTTTAAAATTCTCCAAGGAGGTAGGTCAGACTCTACATCTTCCAGGCACAAGCATCCAGTTTCCTGCTCCAGAAGGTCCTAGAAGTCCTGTTTTCAGTGGTATTTTTCCCTGAAGTTGTATGAAAACTGCATTAAACTGTACTTCAGGAAAGGAATTCCACACACATAATTAAGGGGAAAAGCCCTGGAACATCTGCAAGTTTCTGAAGAGAAACCAGGTCACTGCTGAAACAAATCCTTCCAGGGAGGGAACAGGGATGCACCGGAAAATCCATTAAAGTACAAATGAGGAAGATAAAACTGCAGGGCCTGACACAGGCATGAGGCTTGGACCTCCAGCAACAGCCAGCTCAGAAACTCTGCAGGGATTTGGCAGGAACTCCACTAGCCCACTCCTGAAGTGCTGCAGCCCTTGGTGAGCTCCCAAATCCAGGGGTATTTCTCAGTAAACAGCTCAGGAATAACCCCAGGAGTTCACCTGAAGCTCCAGGGGTCAGTTACAGACCTGGGAATGTGACAGGACCCTCCACATGAGGAGCAGGCTGGAAGCAATGCTGGATCATCTGGCTGTGGTTACAGTTCCCAAATCCCAAACAGAACCAGCTCCCCTCAGACAGACCAAACAACAGCTCAACCAAGCTGGGAGGAGTCCAAGTCCAAAAATATCCCCTGGCTTGAGAGCCACTGGAAGTGTGGAGCAGGAGCTGCTCAGATCACCCTAAATCCCAAAGGGTATCTCTCCCTGATAAACACATTTTCTTTATTTAACACTCACCCCATCCCACAAGGAACATGGACACCTCCCCTTACCTACCAAGACCGTCCTTAGCTTTCCACAGCACTGTATTCCTGGATTGTATTCCATGAGGAATATCTCCCCAGCAGCCTCCAGCATCCCATGGACCTGTGCAGCCACAGCTGGGGAAAGCTGAAGTATCAAATCCTCATCCTCTTCCCCACTTCCCTCCTTCCAACCTCATTGTGTGGAATGCAGATTCCAACATCCTGACGTTCCTAGTGCTGCCATCCCTGATAACACAGATCCCATATTCCCTTCTTGAGGTTTTTTATTTCAGTGGACACTTAGAAAACTCTTGGAAACCACAGAATCACATGCAGCAAGAGAACTGCACTGGGAATCAGGAGAAAGGGAAAAACACCAGAGAAAGGAGCAGTAGTGCTGTACCACCAGGCTTGAAAAAAACAGCTATTGTTGGAAAAGTCAACAGGAACCAGGAGAGATTAGGCTGACACTCCTAGTTCCACAAGAATGATGGGAAAAACAATATATTCAAATAAAACAGGGCACAAGGGCTGTACACAGCCTCACTGCAGAGGGAACAGCAGCCAATGGCACAGGGTAAACCACTGGAGGCTGTCACTGCCTCCAGAGGAGAAAAAAGTGAAGGCTTGGGTAAGGAATGGCATATTGAAAACAGGAGCAACACTAACCCTGGGATCACACCAGTGAAATTCCAAGCACTGCTGGGCCTGCTGGAGCACATGGGCTGAAGCTGATGAGGCTTTTCCCACCAAAAGGTACCTGGGACATGCACAGGAAGAGCAGCAGCCCTGAAGGAAGATTCAGAACCATAGAAGGAATACTGGAATGGTTTGGGTGGGAAAGGACCTTAAATCCCACCCCATTCCACCCCCTGCCATGGGCAGGGACACCTTCACTACCCCAGGTTGCTCCAAGCCCTGTCCAGCCTGGCCTTGGACACTCCCAGGGATCCAGGGGCAGCCACAGCTGCTCTGGGCACCCTGTGCCAGGGCCCCTCCACCCTCACACAGGGAACAATTCCTGCCCAAAACCCCATCCAGCCCTGCCCTCTGGCAGTGGGAGCCATTCCCCCTTGTCCTGTCCCTCCATCCCTTGTCCAAAGTCCCTCTCCAGATGTCCTGGAGCCCCTTTGGGCACAGTAAGGGGATCTAAGATCTCCCTGGAGCCTTCTCTTCTCTAGGCTGAACATTCCCACCTCTCCCAGCCTCTCTCCAGAACAGAGGGGTTTTCCTTTTTGCCTTGAAATTATGTGAGCCTCAACCCTGTTTTAACTAAACAATTACTTTAAAGCTTACAAACATCCTGTGACCACTCAGAAGGCTGAAATATCTCCAGGAATTCTGCACCATTCCTGGGAAACATCAGGCTGGAGGAACCTGTCCCTGTCTCCTACACCCAGACCTGAGTGACCACTGAGTCACCAGGAACCTCCAGCAGACCCAGATACCTTCAAGATCAGAGAAACAACAGCTCCCTGCAGCTTCCCCAGCAGGATTCCTACAGCAGATCCCACAAGGATGGACACTTGGAAGCAGCAGCCACTGCTGGGACAACATCTGGAGACCAACACACCACCACAGAAATTCCTAAAGGAGTTGGTGAAATAGCCACAAACCAGCAGCAAACACCCTCTGCTGCACCCCTGAAAGTGCTTCAGGCCAGGCTGGATGGGGCTTGGAGCAACCTGGGCTAGTGAAAGGTGCCTCTGCCCATGGCAGGGGATGGAATGGGACAAGTTTTAAAATCCCTTCCAGCCCAAATCATCCTGGGATCCTACAAGCACAGAGCTCAGATTTGAGTTTGTTTTCCCAGCTCTTTGATCTCCCCCAGGAGTGTTTTGAAGGAATTATGGCTGCTGTTGAGCAGCATGGCTGGAGACCCCCATGGAGAGAGGCCTTGTGTGGCTCTTGGCTGAACATCAAACCACCACCTCCAGCCTCCTGGGCACCCACAGCTCCTCATCCACACACAGGATTACAGAATCATGGAATGCTTTGGGTTGGGAGGGGCTGTAAAGCTCTTCCCATTCCACCCCTGCCATGGGACACCTTCCACTATCCCAGGTTGCTCTGAGCCCTGTCCAACCTGGCCTTGGGCACTGCCAGGGGTGGAGACCTCAGAGCCCCTTCCCGAGCCTAAAGGGGTTCCAGGAGAGCTGGAGAGGGACTTTGGATAAGGGATGGAGGGACAGGACAAGGGGGAATGGCTTCCCACTGCCAGAGGGCTGGGATGGATGAGATATTGGGAAGGAATTGTTCCCTGGGAGGGTGGGCAGGGCCTGGCACAGGGTGCCCAGAGCAGCTGGGGCTGTTCCATCCCTGGGAGTGTCCAAGGCCAGGCTGAACAGGGCTTGGAGCAGCCTGGGACAGTGGAAGTGTCCCTGCCCATGGAATGAGATGAGTCTTAATGTCCATTCCAACTCAATCCATTTCAGGATTTCCTGATAAATGGACGTGCTTGGAGATATGGGATAAAAAGGCCAAGTCTGGTGTCTTTGGATCCAAGTCTGGATGGTGACAGCAGAGACACAGCCAAGCAAGGCTTGTAAAACAGAAGCTGGGTAATAAAACAACAGATAACTTGGAAAGAGGGGGAACAGTGACAAGACCTGGGCTTGAAAAAGATATTTCTTCGTTTTCCTGATTATCAAGAGTCACCTTGTGCTGGGCCTGTTTTTAAAAGTCAAACACCCTCTGAATTTCCTGCAGGAACAACAATCCTGAGCTGTTCCAAACATGCAGCTGGGCTCTCCCTGCCCTGCAGCTCCTGCTGAGGGATAAGCTCATTCCCCAAACACCAGGAACTCGCAGGGATGGAGACCCCAAAGCACCGAGCTCCAGGAGGCCAACCCTGTGTCCCAGCACTCGGTGTTTGTTTCTAAAGCTGACCCAGGCAGCACCACCCCAGTAACCAGAGAAGGTTAAAGGATGCACTGAAGTGACCAAACACCAACTGGGAAAACATGAAACAAGAGCCAGGCATCGGATCCCCAGGAACAAAGGAGACAGCACAGGGATCACCACAAAGAGCGTGCTGGAAAAATAATCAGCATCTGTCCCTCACTGCAGCTCCAAACCCCATCTAAGGCATGAATTCCATTTTTCCATCCCACTTCTGCAAGGAACAAGTGCTGCATCCCAGGAGGTGCAGGCACAGCTCTGCTCACTCCAAACTTCCAGAAGATTAGATCCATGATCTAATTAAAAAATTCCTCTTTACAGCTCCCTCTGCTCTTCTGAGAAAAGTTATTTCAATGCTCTGCCTCAGAATTTAATGAAACTTGAATCATATCCAGAGGGCTCTTGGAGCATAGATGGAATCACAATTCCTCAACCAAGCAGTCTGCTGGAAATTGTCCATCCCCAAATCCCAGTGCTGGGCATGGACACTCACCCTGGTGTCCTGACAAGAGTACATAATGTACACACAACACAGAGGGCAGAAGAATTCCCATCCCACAGCTGGAAAATGGCACTGTGCAGAAAAGAGGGCATCTGACTGTGGTGGAATAAATTCTCTTTTCCAGGAGATTAAATAAATCATGGCTGATTCCTGAAAAACTCCAGGGCTTCAGGCACTCTGGAGAAAAGGAGCATTTTGCCTGCCCTGCCTCTGGTTTTGGTGGGAAAAGGGCAGAACAGAAAATCCAGGGGAAGGTACACAGAGACCCAATGGAAAGGTGGGAGAACATGGGTGGAAGCTGCAGCTCCCACACCTGAGGACAGGGAAATTCCAGGCTCCAGTGCAGCTGTGCAAAGATCTCCATGGAGCTCAAAGCCCAGAGAAGAGCTGCATCTTCAAAGAGATCTGACCTGCTGTCACATTAATTATAATCATGGAATTGTTGAGGTTGGAAAAGCCCCCTGAGATCATGTCCCACAGCACTGCCATGTCCACCCCTAATCCATGTCCCAGGTGCCACATCCACACGTTTTTTGAGCATTTCCAGGCATGGAGACTCCACCACTGCCCTGGGCAGCCCCTGCCAGGGCTGAACAACCTTTGTCATGCAGAAATTTCCCCTGATATCCAACCTAAACCTTCCCTGGTGCAATCTGGCCTGAGGCAGGTCCTTGTGAACCTTGTGAGGAGAATCCTCCCATGGCCATGAGTCACCAGGAACATCCAGCAGACCCAGATACCTTCCAGATCAGAGAAACAACAGCTCCCTGCAGCTTCCCAGCAGGATTCCTACAGCAGATCCCACAAGGAAGGACACTTGGAGCAGCAGCCACTGCTGGGACAACATCTGGAGACCAACACCCCATCGCAGAGCTTCATATCACCATTCCAAGTCATCCAGCAGCTCCAGAGCTCAGGAGCAGCCAGGTCTGACCTGTTGTCACATTAATTATAATCATGGAATTGTTGAGGTTGGAAAAGTCCTCTGAGATCAAGTCCAACTGTATCCCAGCACTGCCATGTCCACCCCTAATCCATGTCCCAGGTGCCACATCCACACGTTTTTTGAGCATTTCCAGGCATGGAGACTCCACCACTGCCCTGGGCAGCCCCTGCCAGGGCTGAACAACCTTTGTCATGCAGAAATTTCCCCTGATATCCAACCTAAACCTTCCCTGGTGCAATCTGGCCTGAGGCAGGTCCTTGTGAACAGAATGTGTGAGGAGAATCCTCCCATGGCCATGAGTCACCAGGAACATCCAGATACCTTCAAGATCAGAGAAACAGCAGCTCCCTGCAGCTTCCCCAGCAGGATTCCTACAGCAGATCCCACAAGTAAATATTGTTCCATGCTGGAATGCCACCAGCAGCTCTGCTGGCATTGGCACTGGCACGGCTGGAGTGATGGCAACAGTGGAGTCACTCTCTGGAACAGCAGCTGAAGCTCTGGGGAGGCTGGGAGCAAGCTGGGAATGGCCCAGGAGCCCTCAGTGCCATTTTTCTCCTCCCTTTTGCCCCCAGGAAAAGGCTCCTGAGCAGGCACACACAGGGTTCTGCTGGGGGGGAACCTGGCAGATTTTTCCAGCCAAATGGAGGAGGGTGCTGGAGCAGCAGCCACTGCTAGGACAACATCTGGAGACCAACACCCCACCACAGTTTCCATTCCAAGGGCATCCAGCAGCTCCAGAGCTGAGGAGCAGCCAGGTCTGACCCTCAGATGGATCCTCTGGAATAGGGATCCAAGGCACAGCTGCTGTGCTCTGAGAAAAGCCAGTTCAATTAACAACATCATTAACAGGAGCACCAGCTCTGCCTGGGTTTGCATCCCCAGAAAACACTTTCCTACCTTAAACCAAAACAGAAGTGAAACAGTGCTGAGGAAGCCTTGGGGAATTCAGGAAAGAAAAAAAAGGTTGGAAAAATCAGTGTCAGGAAAAAGCTGAGGGCTCCTGGAGTAGTGAAGGAGGGTGAATTATGCAAATTAAGGTTATTTTAAAACAAACTTATGCTTTTAATTGTTTTTGCATTAATTAGCAGCACCACTTCAACGTAATTACACAGCATATCCAAACTCAGGGAAGCTGTCCAGGCTGGATAAAGGGTGTTTTGGGCAAAAACAGTCCAACATTGGTGCATCCGCAGAGCCAGAGCCACAAAACCACCATTTACACAGGGATTTGGGAATAGGACAGCTCTGGAATCCAGCCTCACCCCTCAGGGTCACACAGACCCCTGAACAACATGCCAGACCTTGACAAAGGCACTGCAAGCAGAGTGAAGGATCTGGGTTAGCTCCTAGCCCAGCAGGAAGAGCTCCAGCACCATTCAGCTGGAAAAATCTGCCAGGTTCCCCCCCAGCAGAACCCTGTGTGTGCCTGCTCAGGAGCCTTTTCCCGGGGGCAAATGGGAGGAGAAAAATGGCACTGAGGGCTCCTGGGCCATTCCCAGCTTGCTCCCAGCCTCCCCAGAGCTTCAGCTGCTGTTCCAGAGAGTGACTCCACTGTTGCCATCACTCCAACCGTGCCAGTGCCAATGCCAGCAGAGCTGCTGGTGGCATTCCAGCATGGAACAATATTTACATCCTACAGGGTTGTAACAACCAGGGTCAGTCATTATTCAATGCTCAGGTTTCATTTGTTTTATAAAATATACCCAGAACTTAGAATTGCTCAACAAATTGCAGAGTTGTGAAAGGGAAACACAACAGAGGGACTTGAAATCCCTGAGGAGAAGCTCCAGGGTTAATTTTATCCCAGCAATCCTTCAGTTATCCTGGTACTGGGGCCACTTCCTGCAGCATCTGAGCCCTCTCCCAGGTGGAAGGTGCTGAAAAGTCAAGCCAAAGCTCCCACAAGAAGGGAACACAACTGGAATTCTCTCTCCTTCCTCCCCTGCTCAAGAGAAGATAAGGGTTATGGAGGAGAGAGAGGGAAACACATCCAAACCCTGATTTGGGGATTTCTGACTTCCTGTCCTCTCCCAAATCTGATTTTTGGGGTATTTGACTTCTTTTCCTCTTCTCAGATATTCAACTTCTGGCTGGATTTTTACTTCCCTTTTCTCCCCAAATCTCTCAATTTTCAGTGTCTTTACCTTCCTCTCTCTTTTCTCTTCCTAAACCTCCTGATGTCAGGTGTATTTTACTTCATCTCCTCCCCACATATCTCCTGATTTTCATGTGTATTTAATTCCTCTTCCAAATCTCCTGATTTGGGCTGTATTTCACTTCTCCTCTCCCAAATTTCACTGCATTTGCATTTTCTCCCTCTCCTCTTCCAACCCTCCAGATTCTGGGTCCATCCCCAGCCTCCTCACACCCCAGCTGGGAAGGATCCAGCTCCCTCTGCACAGGCACAGCCCTTTCCCTGCTCATCACAACTCTGCAGATCTCAAACTGGGACAGCTCTTTTCATGGAGCTGGGAAGGATGTGTGGACTCCAAACTTCAGGAAAAATCCATTAGTTTTTTACCAACCCTCTCTGAGAGGGGCAGAAACCACTCAGGGAATGACAAGAGACCCTGCAGATCCTGACAGTTTTATGTGGGATAAAAAAACCCTTCCTCAAACCATGGAAAAATCCTCATGGACTTTTCCATCTGCTTCTAGTGCCTCAGTGAAAGGATGGTCCCACTGCAGATAATTTCTTCTGGGAATCAAGAAGGATGTGTGGGGGGAGATTCCAGCATTTCCTGGCATTCCCAGGAATTACCACACTCAGCTTTAAAACCAGGAAATACCTGAGAGAGATTTGCAAGTGACAACCAGGTGCAAACCTGACCTGGGATCAGGTACATCGAGAGGGAGGTCCAGATCAACGTTCCAATTACTCCTAAAAAGCTCCTCACCTGCACACACACCAGGAAGTGCAGGAATTTCCTGCCATCCAAAGCCAACAGTGACCCAAAATCAGCTGCTGCTCTGAGTTCTAAAGCATCACCTGGTTTTTAACACATTCCAGCTGATGACTGTATGATTTTGGGATACTCCCCCCATTCCATGTTTGCTGATAAGACCAATCTCAGCCTCCAAGCCTTGGGTGTTTTAGAAAAAATCTCATACAAAAATATGAGGAAAGAATTGTTCCTTTCCAGGGAATGTGCAAGTGTTGCTTGTTAACACCAAAACAAACACCTGGAGAACAAAGGATTCTCCTGACACACAGCCAAGAGCTTTTCCATGGACACAGCAAGTACAAAGCTGAGAGCAGCTCCTGCAGGGAGTGAAGAAAAAGGGCTAAATGGGAAAGAAAAAGGATTCCTGGAGCAGGATGGTTCCTTCACACATCCTGCTCTAACAGGACCCACTCAGTGCTGCTGTTCAGATCCTCACAGACTCCATCTGTCTCCTCCGAGACAGAAAAATCAGGATAACCAAAAATATATACCCAGACCTTGAAAAGAGAAATCAGCATGAGCAGACGGTTCATCAGCCCCAAGTGGTGCTCATGAAATTGTGAGGACTTGAACAGAACTCCAGAGTCCTACACTGGTTTGGGTTAGAAGCTCATCCCAGTCCATCCCCTGCCACGTGCAGGGACACCTTCCACTATCCCAGGGTGCCCCAAGCCCTGTCCAGCCTGGCCTGGGACACTTCCAGGGATCCAGGGGCAGCCACAGCTGCTCTGGGCACCCTGTGCCAGGGCCTGCCCCCCCTCACAAGGAGGAATTTCTCCCCAGTATCCAATTTCTCCCCAGCATCTCATCTCAATCTGCTCCCCAGCCTTCAGGGAGGGCTGCTTGTGCCTCCTCTGAGCTCCCATCATCACTTCCAAGAACTCCAAAACACAAACCAAACACAGCAAAACTCTGCTGAAGGGGAAATCGCTTTTACTGCTTTATCCCCTCTCCCTGACCGGGAATTAAATTCCAGCCCCAGCATTCCCTCCCTTCCCTGCTCGGACCCAGGGATGAGCCGTGCCTCTGCCAGGCCTGGCCCAGTCCCACCCGGGAGGGAGCAGGGAATTCCATGAGACAAGGAGGGGACATTCCATGGGGACACGGAGGGGACATTCCACCGGGAAAAGCCCATGGGCCGGGTCCCAGAACAGCCCAGAACAGCCTCGCCCCCACTAGGATGGGATGAGCCGTGCCCTCTCCCTCGGAAGGGGTCCAGGGCACCCTCGGGACCCTCCTCAGCGCCCCGGGATCCCTCGAGATCCCTCGGGATCCACCTCAGCCCATCCAGAGATCCCTCGGGATCCACCTCAGCTCCCCTAGGGATTCCTCAGGAATCACTTCAGCTCCCCTGGGGATCCATATCTCAGCCCATCCAGGGATCCCTCGGGAATCACTTCAGCTCCCCCGGGATCCACCTCAGCCCTGCCAAGGATTCCTCGAGATCCACCTCAGCTCCCCCGGGGATCCCTCGGGACCCTCCTCAGCCCCCAAAGGGATCTCTCGGGAACCACCTCAGCCCATCCAGGGATCCCCCAGGAATCCACCTCAGCCCATCCAGGGATCCCCCAGGAATCCATCCAGGGATCCCCCAGGAATCCACCTCAGCCCATCCAGGGATCCCTCGGGACCCTCCTCAGCCCCCACAGGGATCCCCCCACTTCTCCATTCCCAAACTCCTTCCTGAGGGCGGAGGCCCCACCTTTACTCCCCCAGAATCCCCCCGGAGCCCGGCAGGCCGCGTTCCGCTCTCCCCCCGGCCCCTCCTCACCGAGCAGCAGCAGCTTCACCTCCTTGGCCGCCTTCTCGCCGTCTTCCCGCAGGTTGCGGTCGATCATTTTACTCCTCTCCACCGCCGCCTTATCCTCGGCGCTCAGCGTGCACCCCATGGCGGCGGCGGGGGCGGCCGGGCGGCCGAGGGCGGGTGGAAGAGAACCGGGACCGGGATGGGGCCGGGACCGGGATCGGGATCGGGATCGGGGCCGCAGCTGCCTCGGCCCGGGCGGCTCCTGAGGCGGCGCCGGATTTCCGGTCCTGCCCGCAGGGCACGCCGGGAAATGAAGTCCCGCGGGCTGACAGTGCGAGTACTTCCGCCTCGGTAGAGCGGGGCATCATGGGAGGAGGAGACATCACTTTCCGCCACGTTAGAGCGGAGTATGGATGGGGGGGGGGTAAAGAGCTTTACTTCCGCCTCGATAGAGCGAGACATGATGGGAAATACCCTACTTCCGGTCTCTTTTTGGAGGGCATGATGGGAGTTGTAGTCCTCGCGGGGGTCGGTGGGGTCCATGGCGGCCCCAGCCCTCCAGCCCGCCCTCATGAGGGGGCCCCAGGCTCCGCACCCCCAGAGGGCCGTGCCTCGGGGAACCGGAGCTGGTCTCCGGGGCTGAGGAGGGGTCTCAGGGCCATGGGGGGATGGAGGGGACCCCCTCCGCAGGCAGCCCCCATCCCCGCCCTTCCCTGGCTGTAGAGGGACCACCCCTCCTGAGGAGGCCTCAAACAAGAGCCCCCCACTCCCATCCCTGGCCCATCACTGGGCCTGTGCCCCCAGCTGCTGCCCCCGGCCGCAGTGGTGCCACGGGACCCCTGATCCCCGCAGTGGCGGCCATGCTGACCCCCCAGAGCATCAACCCAACCAGGGTGGTGGGACCTGCCCTCACCTGCGATGGCAGCAATGGGGACCCCCCCCCACCCCGATGAGCGCGGTGGGACCCGCAGTCCCCCACAGTAAGGACCCCACACACATCAGCAAGAGCCGTAGGACCCCCAATCCCCTGCTGTGGTGACAGAGAGCCCCCCAAACCTCAACGAGTGCTGTGGGACCTCCTATCACCCCACAGTAGTGAGAATCACTCCCACTCCAGCAAGTGCCAGCACGCCCCAACTCTCCATGGCTGCCGCGAGGAGCCCCCACCCCACCACCCCAGTGAGTCTTGGGGGTCCCCAAATTCCCTGTGGCTGCAGTGAGGATGCCCACCCTCCATGGCAGCGTGGGTACCCCCAGCCCAGTGAGCATTTTGGGATCTACAACCCTCCATGGCAGCGTGGGTACCCCCAGCCCAGTGAGCATTTTGGGACCTCCAGCCCCCCATGGCTGTGACGAAGCCCCCCCCAACAAGTCACTGTGACCATGTCTCCCCTCAGAGGCACGTTTACCCCAAACCCCCCAAACGCTACAGCCCCGCTTTGGCAGAGCCCGCCACGGGCACGAACACCCCGCTGCCCCCTCCCCACTCCCTGGCCTCGGCCGCCTCCTCCTCGATCTGCCCCGGGATGCCCACGGGGGGCAGGTCCCGCTCGGGGTTGGGGGGCTCTGATGGGCGCCCGGTGCTCTGGAGGAACTGCAGGAAGTTCTCCTCGATGGAGCCCTCGCGGCTCGGCAGCCGCAGGTCCTCCTCCGGGGGCTGCTTGAAGAAGCAGGTGAGGAGCCGGCCGAGCTCGCCCGGATCTGCCGGTTGAGGCAGCCGTAGAAGAAGGGGTTGGAGGTGAAGCAGCAGAACCCCAGCCAGGTGACCACAGTCTCGGCCGCCGGCCCGGCCAAGGGCCGAGTGCTCAGCGCCGTGTACAGCTGGAAGGAGAAGTAGGGCAACCAGCAGAAAAGGAACTGGCCTCCCACGGCCAGCAGCACGGCGGCCGCCTTGCCCCCACCAAACATCCTCTGCGGGGTGGTCCGAGGAGCCCCCGAGCTGGTGACCATGGTGGAGCGGCTGCTGAGCGAGGCCGAGCGCCGGCGCGGCGTCTCCATCCAGGTGGGCGGTGGGCCGTGGTGCATGGCTGCCACCCGCGCCACCTTGAACATGCCGCAGTAGACCACGACGATGATGAGGAGCGGCAGAACGAAGTAGAAGGTGGCGAAGAAGACCACAAAGACCTTGCAGGACGGCCCGCGGCTCCACTGCAAGGAGCAGCCGTGAGCGCTGGGTGCTGGTGGACGGTCAGGGGACAGCCAGCCCAGCACGGGCACCAGTGAGGTGGCCACGGCCTTGAGCCACACGCCGGCCAGCACGCCGGCCACCAGCCCCGCCGTCATGCGCACCTCGTAGCGCAGAGGGTGCACCACGTAGTAGTAGCGCTCCACGTTGACGGTGGAGATGGAGAGGATGCACATGGAGGTGAGGCACACGCTGAGGAACAGGTACACGCGGCACACGGCCTCGCCCAGCCCCGGGCTCTCGAACACGGCCGAGCCCGACAGCATCTCCAGCGGCATCAGCGTGAGGGCGGCCAGGAAATCCACCAGGCACAGGTGGAACACGAAGACGAACTTGCGCAGCGCCGGCGTCTTGGCGATGACCGTCATGACAGCGGCGTTGCCCACGATGGCCGTGAGGTCCAGCAGCACCATGAAGAACAATCCCACGGACTTGGAGGCCGTGTCCTTGGGCTTGGCCTCGGCGGTGCTGTTGGGGGGCCGGGCCCCCCCTCTAGAGCCGTTCCAGCCCCAGGGCGAGGGCAGGAAGGGCTCCATCCAGCGCGGCGCGGCCGGGCATCGCCAGAGGGTCACATCCTTGGTGCTCTGCGGGTGGGGGGGCACTCAGAGCACCCAAAGGTGCCCCCCAGCCCCGCTCATGTCCCCGCTGCTCAGCCAGGGGGTACCTGGGGGAGGTGCAGCTGTCACTGGAGGGGGCAGGAGCCTGGAGGACCCCTGAGCGCTGAGCTGGACCCCCAGTTGCAGCCCCCAGGTAGCTGGGGGGAGGTGGAGCTGTCAGAGAAGGGGGAGAGACTCTGAAGGGAGCCCTGAGAGCTGAGCAGGACCCCCAGTTGCAGCCCCCCCAGTACTTGGGGTGAAGGTGGAGCTGTCATGGTGGGGAGACCCGGGGGGGACCCCTGAGAGCCCGGGGGGGGCTCACAGGTCACCTCAGACAGCCATGGCAGAGGCCACAGCTGTGCTGGGGGAATGTGGAGTTGTCATGAGGGGTCACAACCCTGGAGGGACCCCTGAGAGCTGAGCTGGACTCCCACCTGCACCCCACAGGTACCTGGGGGCAGGTGGAGCTGTCAGAAGAGAGGGGAGACCCTGAGGGGAGCCCTGAGAGCCATGGTGGGATCACAGAGTGACACAGGGTGGGGCTCAGCCCAGTTGTAACCCCCATCCACAGCCCCCAGGCACCTGGGGGAAGGCAGAGCTGCCAGAGGGGACAGAGAGCTCTGGGGGACACCTGAGACCCCAGGCAGGGTTCAGCACAGCTGTGGAACCCCCTCACATAATCCCCATCACCCCCTATCCATCTCCACAACCCTCTACATCAAATCCTTCCCCAATCAAAAGCCTTGTTGTCCCAAAAATGAGCAGTTCTGGGGTAAACCCCCCTAATTCCAACATTTCGACCCAAAACACCCCAGTGGAGCCCTTGGCCCAGAATGTGGGCACCACCCGGGGGGGTCCGGGATGGGTGGGGGTTCCCGAGAACGAGGGGAGGGCCCAGCACCCCCAAGTCCTGGGTTCACCCCTTGTGCTCGGAGGCCTTGTGTGACCCCCCCCACGCCGAGCTCACAGCCCCTCCATGGGGACATGAGGGGGATGTGGGGGCTACCCCGGACCCCCCGGGTGCTCCCCACGGGGGCGGGGGTCCCACCCGTGCCCCCCGAGGGAGGGATGCTGTCAGAACGGGGGTGCAGCCGCGGCTGCCCCCTCCCCTTCTCACTGCCCATGTCGCTCTCCCAGAGCCCCGGAGCGATGTCACCGCTCGGGGACCCCCTCCCACCCCCGGGGGAGTCTCGCCCACCTCCCCGGTATCTCCCCGGTATCTCCCCGGTATCTCCCCGGTATCTCCCCAGCTCCCCAGGCCGTGCTCCGGCGGGGCTGCTCGGCCGCGGCACCTACCCTGGGGGTCCGCATGGAGCCGGCCCGAGGCCGAGGGTCCCCGCTCCGGCCGGGGGAGGGGTCGGGGCCGGGGGGTGTCCCCGGGGTGGCGGGGGATGCTCGGGGCTGGAGCCACTGCGGCGAGGGCTCCTCCGCACCGCCCGGCTGCTGGGTCCTAGTGCCGCCCGCCTCGCCTCGGTACCCCGGCAACGGCCCCCGAGCCCCGGGGCTGCGGGGCCCGCACTGGGGTGATCGCTGCCCCCCGAAGCCTGGCTGTGCTCCCCCAGTGGGGAGCGGAGGGTGGGACAGCCCCGGGTGCTGCCCCGCGTGTCGCTCCGTGCCTCAGTTTCCCCGTTTGGCTCTGGAAAGCGATGGGGAGGGCATGGGACTGGCGCTGGGGGGGAAGGGGGAGATCGGGGGGTGTAGTGAGGAGGGGGTCGGGGGGGAGAGGTGGGAAGGGGGGATGGGGTGCAGATTCACAGTGGGGTGCGGAGGGTGCCGGGGGGGGCGGCTCAGAGGGGCCGCAGAGCCCCCCCAGCTCTGCCTACCCCCACGCCAGCGCCCTTTCCCTCCCTCCCAGTTCAGCAATGGAGCAAATGAGATGGGATCCGTGCCCCTCCCCGCCACGCCCCGCCCCGTGTCTCAGTTTCCCCAGGACACGGCCTCTCCCTTCCAGGAAGGGGTGCCCATCCTTTCCATCCCTCCAAAATCCTGCTCGGGATGCGAACTTTGCCCCTGCAGTGCCCTGGCCCCATCCCAAGGGTGCCCGGGTGGGATGCGCGGCCACCGGCTCCCATTCCCGAGGTGGGGGTGACAAGTGATCCGTGGGTGACGCGTGTCCCCGCGCCTCACGTGGCCATTGCCAGGCTACGGGCTCCCAAAAATAAATCCACCCAAACCAGATTAGAAACGCCCGACCTCGGATGAACCAGCCCCGGCATTCCGGGGCCCGCGGGCGGGACCCCGGGCACCGGGAGCACGGGGAGCACGGGGAGCACCGGGAACACCGGGAACACCGGGAGCACCAGGAACAGCGGGCTCTCGGTGGGCAGGAGCACGGCGGATCCACGGGGATCCCTCCTGCCCGGGCTCCGGCCTCTGTGGGGGAAGGTGAGCACGGGAGTGAGTCCTGGTCCACAGAGTGGGGGGACACACGGACCCCCCCTTTTCCTGGGAGCTCCTCTGGGCACCCTTCCCTTGTGTGGGACACCTGAGGACACCCCGCCGTGGCAGACACTGCTCTGGTACCCCTGGGGTCCCTGACACTGCTGGCACCCCACACCCCAGCTCCCAAGCACCCCACTATCCCAGCCCCTGGCATCCCAGTACCCATTATTTTGGTACCCCAACACCCCAATCCTCAAGCATCCCCTTATCCCAGCACCTTGGCACCCCAGCACCCCAACATCCTGGCACCCCAGTCCCCAATACCTTGGCACCTCAGTACCCAGTGTCCTGGCACTCCAGGATATCAGCACCATGGCATCCTAAGACTGCTCACACCCCAACATCCTGCTACCCCAGGACCCTGGCACCCCAGCAGTCCAACACCCCAGTGCCCCAGAGCAGTGGTACCTCAGTGTCCTGGCACCCCAGAACCCCAGTACACTGCTCCCCCAAGTACCTCAACATTCTGACACCCCAGTACCCCAACACCCCAGGCTATCCATCCCCCTGCACCCCAGTGCCCCAACACCCTGGGGTACACATCCCCCAGCACCCCAATACCTCAGTAGCCAAATCCTGCAGTACCTTGGCACCCCAGCACCCCAACACCCCAGCACCCCAACACCCCGGGGTACCAGTGTCCCTGTACCCACCCCTGCTCCTGGCACCACGGTACCCCTGTCCCTGTCCCCTCTGCAGAGGCCCTGATGGAAACGTGGGTTAAGCACAGTCACACGTCTGTGTGTGTCTGTGTGTCTGTGTGTGTCTGTGTGTGTGTGTGTCTGTGTGTCTGTGTGTGTGTGTGTCTGTGTGTGTCTGTGTGTCTCTGTGTGTGTGTGTGTGTGTGTATGTCTGTGTGTGTGCACACCTGGGCACACACTCGTGTCATGTGTGCCTGCCTGGGAGGTCACACACATCTGGCAGACACATCTGTGTGTACACACATGTGTGAGGGGCACACACACGTCCCTGGGCTGTGCACACACATGTGTCTGTGTGTCTGTGTGTCTGTGTGTCTGTGTGTCTGTGTGTCTGTGTGTCTGTGTGTGTCTGTATGTCTGTGTGTGTGTATCTTTATGTGCTGACACACTTGTAAAGGGCACACACAGGTCCCTGGGCTGTGCACACGTGTGTCTGTGTGTCTGTATGTCTGTGTGTGCTGACACACGTGTGAGGGGCACACACACATCCCTGGGCTGTGCGCAAGTGTGTGTCTGTGTGTTTGTGTGTGTCTGTGTGTGCACGCACGTGCGAGGGGCATGCACACAGGTCCCTGGGCTGTGCACACGTGTGTCTGTGTGTCTGTCTGTGTGTGCTGACACACACGTGAGGGCACAAACTCGTCCCTGGGCTGTGCACACGTGTGTGTATCTGTGTGTGCTGACACACGTGTGCTCCCACGTTCCGCATGCCCCCGGGACCCCTCCCGCTGTCCCCTGGGACACCCGGGGCCCCCAGGGTCCCCACCCAAAGCCCGGTGCGGCCCGGGGACGTCCGGGTGTGGGTGGGGCCGGCTGTCGGGAGGGGTGCGGGCAGTGGGTTCTGGGCAGGGATTAACTCCAGGATTAAAACTGGGAAAATAAGGACGATCCAAGGACAAAATTCCCTGTCTGATTAGAGGGGGGTATCCAGCCGGGGGGAAGTTGGGGTGAAGGGAACAGGGTGAGGGGCACCCTGAGGACATCCTGTTCTGTGTTCCAGGGCTTCCTTCTAATCCCTGCCCCCCTTTGCAATAAAAAGCTGCATCATCCCAGCATGGCTTGTTCCAGCTCTTTTCCCTCTAATTTTGGACCCAAAATCCGGCACGAATGTTTGGATCTAAAAATACTCTCGGGAAGCAGAGCCACGAGTGGGGGGTGCGGGGCTCCCTGCTGGCTGGGGCTGGGACACCCAGGAGAGCCCCTCGGGGGCTGGGGCAGGGGAGTCCCCTCTGTTTGGGGTGGGGGGCTGTGGGGTGGGGTCAGGAATTCGGGGGATGGGGAATATGGGGCTGTGCTGTCAGGAGAGAGGATGGGAGTGGGATGGGGCTGGGGATGACAGGGGATGGCATGGGGATGGAGATGGGGACAGGAGAGGGATGGGGACAGGGATGGAATAGAGGGGATGGAGATGGGGACGGGGATGGAATAGAGGGGATGGGGATGGGGAAGGGGATGGGGTTAGGGATGGAATAGAGGGGATGGAGACAGGGATGGAATAGAGGGGATGGGGATGGGGATGGGGAAGGGGATGGGGATGGGGACAGGGATGGAATAGAGGGGATGGGGATGGGGACAGGGATGGGGATGGGGACAGGGATGGAATAGAGGGGATGGGGATGGGGATGGGGAAGGGGATGGGGATGGGGATGGGGATGGGGACAGGGATGGAATAGAGGGGATGGGGATGGGGAAAGGGATGGGGATGGGGACAGGGATGGAATAGAGGGGATGGGGACAGGGATGGAATAGAGGGGATGGGGATGGGGACAGGGATGGGGATGGGGACAGGGATGGAATAGAGGGGATGGGGATGGGGAAAGGGATGGGGATGGGGACAGGGATGGAATAGAGGGGATGGGGACAGGGATGGAATAGAGGGGATGGGGATGAGGACAGGGATGGGATGGAATGGAGGTGATGGGATTGGGGACAGGGATGGGGATGGCAGTGGGGATGAGATAGGATTGAGTTGGATTCACCTGGATGAAATGGAAATGGGGATGAGAACAGGAATGGGATGGGATGGAGATAGGGATAGGACAGGGATGAGGGTGAGGACAGGGATGGGGATGGGGATGAGAACCATGATGGGATTGGGTTGGATTGGACTGGATGAAATGGAAATGGGGATGAGAAAAAGAATGAGGTGGGATGGGATGGGGATGGTGGGTATAGGGACAGAGGACAGGGATGAGAATGAGCATGGGGAGAGGATGGGAATGGGAGATGGGAGGTGGGGACGACGAGGAGGACAGGGATAGAAAGGGGATGGTGAGGATAGAGGACAGAGATGGGAATAAGGATGGGGAGAGGTAAATGTGAGGATAGAGATGGGGCATGGGGACAGGGATGGGACTGGGATGATGGAGAAGGGGACAGGGATAGGGATACAGGATAGGGATGGGAATAAAGAGGGGTATGAGGATGGGGGTGGGGAAGGAGCTGGGGAGGGAGAGTGGGAGGATAAAGATAGGATGGGGACAGGAACAGGGATGTGGAGGATAGAGAGTGGAGTGGGGAGTGGGGACGGGCTGGGATAGGGAGGAGGATGGGGTCGGACATAGGGCTGGGGAGAGAAATGAGCACGGGACTGGGGCTGGGGCTGGGCAGGGGGGGGTCGAGGTCAGTCATGGGGCCGGGGGCTGGAGGCGGACATGGGGCTGGTGTAGGACACGGGATGGGTGTGTAGGATATGGGGCTGGTGTAGGATGGGGCCGGGGCTGAGGTGGGACACGGGAGCGGGGCTGGGGTCAGACATGGGGCCGGAGCTGGGATCGGAGATGGGGCTGGGGTGGGACACGGGCCCGGGGCCGGGGTGGAGGATGGGGCCGGGGCTGGTGTCGGACACAGGACAGGGGTCTGACAGGGGCCTGGTGTCGGTGTCGCACACGGGTTTGGGGCCCGTGTCGCACACGGGCTCGGTGCCGGTGCCGCGGCGCCGGGCGGGTTAAGCCGCGCGCTGCCGCCATTGGCGGAGCGCGGAGCGGCCGCAGCCAATGGGGCCGGGCCGAGCGCACCGGGCCGGGCCCAGACCCCGTCCCGGGGCGGATCGGGGTGGTTCGGCCGCGCTCGGGCCGGGTCGGAACCGTTCGGCTGCGTTCGGGCCAGGCTCGGCTCCGCTCGTCTCAGCTCGGGGAGGATCGGGAAGGTTCGGCTGCGTTCGGGCCGGGCTCGGCTCTGCTCGGCTGAGCTCGGGAAGGATCGGGAAGGTTCGGCCCGGCCCGGTTCGGCCTGGCTTGGTTCGGCGCGGCCCGCTCGACTTTCTTCGGCCTCGCTCGGCTCAGCTCGTCTCGGTTCGGCTTCTCTCGGTTCGATTCGGCCCCGCTGGGATTCCCTCGGTTCAGCTCCGCTTGACTCGGTTCGGTTCGGTTCGTCTGGGCCCGGCCCTGCCCGGTCGCCGCCGCACCGGGCCCGGTAACGCTCCGACCCCATCCCCGGTCCAGGCCCGAGCCCAGGCCCGGTAACGCCCCGGGAGGAAGGGGGGAGGGAGGCAGCGAGCATCCTCCGCCGCTCCGTCCGTAGCACGGCCGGGACCGGGGTGGGGGGGGATCCAGGCCGTGCGGAGCAGCAGGAGCCCCGGGCCAGACGTGCCCCAGGAGGGCCGTGACAGGGGGGACATGTGGTGACAGCGGAGACAGAGCCACCCCGCACCGCGACATTGTGGACAGTGACCCAGGGACACCCTGTGACACCAGGAGCGAAGCCCCCAAGCCGTGACACTGAGGGAGCACCGGGGCACAAAGCCATTCCATGTCGTGACACCGGGGGAGCACAGCTACCCCAGGCAGTGACACTGCGTGCACACCACGGCACCTGTGACAACACTGTGACAACAAGCACCCCCCACCATGGCACCAGGGGGGCAGCCAGATTGGCAGGTGCTGTGACACCCGGGGGACCCTGCACCTGGCATGTGCTGTGACACTGGGTGACCAAACCACCCTGTGCCGTGACTCCTGGGCGAGCCTTGAGCCTGGCATGTGCTGTGACACTGGTGGACCAAAGCCAACCTGGACTGTGACAAGTGATCAACCAGACTGGGACCTGTCACTGTGTGACCAAAGCCACCTTGGACTGTGACACCAAGTGACCAAGCCTCTGCGCCATGACACCTGCTGAACCCTCAGCCTGCCGCCTGCCGTGACACCGTGTGACTGAAAGACACCCTGTGCTGTGCCACTGGGTGACCAAGCCACCCACATCGTGACACCATGTGACTGAAGCCCCCTCCCACTCTCCACACTGCATTGTCTCCATCATGCCACCATCCCATCAGCGCGTGGCCATGCGTGTCCCCACGGTGCCACCATCCCTGCTGCTGGCTCTGTCCCTGCTGTCCCCGTGGGGGTCTGTGGCAGGGAGCTGCCCCCAACGCTGCGTCTGCGCCTCCAACCTGCTGAGCTGCTCCCAGGCCAACCTGAGCACGGTGCCGGCGCCGCTGCCGCGCTTCACGGCCGTGCTGGACCTGAGCCACAACAACGTGACGCGGCTGCGCGCGGACTGGGCCCCGGCGCGGCTGCCACACCTGCACGCGCTGCTGCTGAGCCACAACGGGCTGGCCTTCGTGTCCACCGAGGCCTTCACCCACGTGCCGCGCCTGCGCCACCTCGACCTGTCCTCCAACCGCCTGCGCACGCTGGACGAGAACCTGTTCAGCGACCTGGGCGAGCTGGAGGTGCTGCTGCTCTACAACAACGAGATCGCCACGGTGGATCGCACGGCCTTCGAGAACCTGGGCCGGCTGCGCAAGCTCTACCTGGGGCAGAACCGCATTGCCCGCTTCCCGCTGGAGCTGCTGCGGGAAGGCACCCGGCTGCCGCAGCTGGCACTGCTGGACCTGTCGGCCAACCGGCTGCGGGCCGTGCCCGCGGGGGAGCTGCAGGCGCTGCCCGCCTGGCTGCGCGACCGCCTCTACCTGCACAACAACCCCCTGGCCTGCGACTGCCTGCTCTTCCAGCTGCTGGACCGCGGCCGCCGCCGCCACCTCAGCGCCGTGGAGGATTTCCAGGACGAGCTGCGCTGCTTCCCGCCCGGAGGCACGGCTCTCGTCAAGATCCTGGAGCTGGCGGGCAAGCCGCCGCTCAACTGCAGCAAGGCGCGGGAGGCCGTGCTGGAGGCGCACCTCGGGGACAGCGTGACGCTGGGCTGCGACAGCCGCTGGCAGGGCGTGCGCAGCCGGCACTGGGTGACACCGGGCGGGGAGCGGGTGCTGGGGGACGGGGTCAACGGCAGCGTGGTCCTGCTGGCCAACGGCAGCCTCCAGCTGCGGGCTCTGCGCCCTGAGGATGCCGGCACTTACTCCTGCTGGGTGGCCGGGCCCCTCCTCAACGAGACCCTCTACGTGGAGCTGCTGGTGCACAACTTCACCCTGCACGGCCCGCACGACACGCTGAACACGGCCTACACCACTCTGGTGGGCTGCATCCTGAGCGTGGTGCTGGTGCTCATCTACCTGTACCTCACCCCGTGCCGCTGCTGCTGCTGCCGCGGCACCGAGAAGCCGCCGGCGCCGCGCGATGACAGCATCAACTCCTCGGTGCTGAGCACCACCCCCAACCACGCCGGGGGCACCGGGGAGCCCTGCGGGTCCCACGTGGCCTCCGGTGCTGGCACAGGGCAGAACGGCCGGTTCAAGGGCGGGGGAACCCCCCCGGTGCCCGCCCGGCAGGGCCCCAAGGCGCAGAGGAAGGTGTCGGACCCAGACTCGGTGAGTTCAGTCTTCTCCGACACGCCCATCGTGGTGTGAGGGGACACTGTGGGGACAGTCCCCAGGGACACCCCCTGTCAGTCACTGCAAGCTGTCCCTGGGCAGGAGGAGTGGCCAGACCCCCAGTGCCGTGTCCCCAGCTTGGGGAGTCACACCATCACACCCCAGGACTGAGCATCACTGCTGGCCCCGCCGAGGTCACTGACACCATGGGACAGTGAGGGACAAAGGTGGGACACACACTTTGGGGACAGTCTCCCACTGTGACCTGCCCCTGGGCAGGAGAGTTGGCTGGACCCCCACCACCATGGCCCCAGCTTTTGGGGGTCCCATCATCACCCCCCAGGACTGAGCATTGTCCCACACCCCTGCTGAGACCACAAAGGGACCCTGAGGGACACGTGAGTGTGAGGAGACACACCATGGGGACAGTCCACCAGGACACCCCTACAGTGTTCCTACTGCTGCTGTCACCTGTTCCCCATGGACATGCCATGGGCAGAAGGGGTCTTTGGACCCCTGCTGCCATGTCCCCAACTTGGGGGGCAACACCACTGCCCCCCGGGATGGAGCATCACTGCTGGCCCCCACCGAGGTCACTGTGCCACAAAGGACAAGGATGTGACCCATGGGGCAGTCACCCACTGTCACCTGTCACTGGGCAGGAAGGGTGGCCAGATCCCCACCACCATGTCCCAGCTTTTGGGGGTCTCACCATCACCCCCAGGACTGAGCATCATCCCGTCCCTGCTGAGATCACTGAGGGACAGAGGGACAAGGGTGTGAGGGGACACACCGTGGGGAGTCCCCAGGGACATCATGTGTCCCCACTGCCACTGTGAGCTGTCCCCAGGCTGGAGGGGTGGCCAGACTCCCATGTCCCCAGCTTTTGGGGATCCCACCACCACCCCCAGGACTGAGCTCATCCCTGGCCCCTGCCAAGGTCACCAGGGGACTGCAGAGGACAAGCGTGTGAGGGGACACACCATGGGGACAATTTCCTGCTGTGACCTGTCCCTGGGCAGGAGGGATGGTCAGACTCCCACCATCGTGTCCCTCGTTTTTGGGGGTCCCACCATTGCCCCTCAGGACTGAGCATCGCTGCTGGCCCTGCTGAGGTCACCACAGGACCACAGGGACACATCTGTGAGGACAGCGTGGCCACCAACTGCAGGGCATCAGCCCCACCAGGCACTGGAGGACTGAGGGACAGTGACAGTGACAGCTGTGAGCCCCCAGGAGCGGCAGAACCCCCCTCCTGCAGCCCCCCCATTCCCCCTGCCCCCCTTGGCATGTGCATGGCCAAGCATGAGTCCCCCGGGGAGCATGTGCCACCCCCATGGGGACACCGGGGGTGTGTCAACCCCCTGGGGAACCCCCAACGTCTCCTGACCCCCCCTGCAACCCACAGCTGCAAGCAGAGCCCCCTCCCCCGGAGGGGTGGGACCCGGGGGCTCCTGCACCCCAAAAAGGGGGTGCCCCCTCCCATGGGTGCCCATGGGTGTCCCCATGCCAGCCCAGCCTGTGTCCCCTGTGCCCCCAGCCCGGATGTTACCCCTGCACTGGGCAATGCCCAGCGATGCCTTGGCCAAAATAAACGTGTTTCCCTCGTGCCTGTGCAACCTTCACCCTTTTGGGGGGCTCCCAGGGGTGTCCCCTTGCTGGGGTGGGTTGGGGACAGGGTGACACTGCTGGGGAACCCCTCCCGGGTTGCAGGGGTGCGGGGGGGTGAGGTAGGGTGGCAGGGGGAGGCACCCCGGTCACCCCAGTGTGCCCATCCCTGGGTCCCTCTGACCCCAACCCTGACACGCTGTGCTGGGAGGGGGCTCAGGGCACCCCTCTATGGCAGCCCCTGCTCACCCCCAGCACCCCAAAGACCCCCTATGGTCCCCAGTACCTCCCCTGTACCCCCCAGCACCCTAATGACCCTCCATGGTCCCCAGGACCTCCCCACTGTACTGAGGCCACCCCCGAGCAATTCACTGATCTCCCCAGCCCTTTAATGACCCCACTGCCCCCCCAAGTCCCCAAAGACCCTCTGTGGTCCCCTGTACCCTCCTAACACCCCAATGAACCCCACCTGTCCCCCAGGCACCCCAAAAACCTCCTGTGGTCCCCAGCCTGTCCCCATCCATTCACTGAGCCTCCTCAGCACCCCAATGACCCCATTTACCACCACCCAGCACCCCAGAGAACTCCCAGAATCTCAATGACCCCACTGACCACCTCCCACCCCCCAAAGACCCTTATGGGACCCTGCCCACCCTGCTGCACCCCAAAGACCCCCTATACTCCCCAGAAAGCCCCCAGCACCCCAATTACCCCCTCAGCCTCCCAGGAGACCTTTATGAACCCCTGCCCAGCCCCACAGCCCCCCCAGCACCCCAAAGACCCCCTTTGCTCCTCCACAGCCCCCCCAACGAGCCCCCAGTACCCCACTGCCCCCTCAACACTCTGAACAACTCCAGTGACCCCTTCCAGCTCCCCAGTGACACTCCCCCAGCCCCCCAATAATTCCAGAATCCCCCTGCCCCACTGAGACCCCCACCCCCAAACCCACAGCCCCCCAGCACCCCCTTCCCCCATCCCCCACCACACAACTCTTTTTTTTCTTTGTTTTTTTACAAAAAGAACAAAAACAGCAACAACCGTTTCTTATAAATATCTGCGGCCGACGGGGCCCCGGGAGGTCCGGGGGGGGTCCCCAGTGCCGCCCCCCCCTCCCGGGGCTGGTTTAGCAGCAAGAGAACAGAACTGAGAGTTTTGAGGTATTTTCTGGAAGTTTGGGATTTTTCCTTCGTGTTTCCTTGGGATTTTTTCTTTTTTCTCCCTTCATCGGTTTTCTGGCGTTTCCCGGTGGGGAGGACACAGGGGGGGCCCCCGGTGACCCCTCTGTTAATGGGCTTTGGACTGCAGGGGGGACAGAGGACGAGTCAGAGGGGACACGGGACCTGCAGGGACAGGCTCAGGGGAGCCCCACGGTGTCCCCAGGCTTGGGGAGGTCCTCAGGGTGTCCCCAGAGCACAGGGTGTCCCCACAGCACAGGGTGTCCCTCACAGCACAGGGTGTCCCCACAGCACAAGGTGTCCCCCCACAGCACAGGGTGTCCCCCACAGCACAGGGTGTCCCTCACAGCACAAGGTGTCCCCCCCACAGCACAGGGTGTCCCCCCCACAGCACAGGGTGTCCCCCACAGCACAAGGTGTCCCTCACAGCACAGGGTGTCTCTCAGGACAGGGTGTCCCCCCCAGCACAGGGTGTCACACTGGACAGAGTGTCCCCCCAGGACAAGGTGTCCCCTATAGCACAGGGTGTCCCCCCACAGCCCAGCATGTCCCAGTGCCTTTCCCCCTCCGTCGCACGGTGTCCCCCCGGGCACAGGCCATCCCTCAGGGCACAGGGACCCCAATCCCGGTGTTCCCAATCCCTGCTGGTCCCTCAGGGGGTTCCCCCTGGCTCACCACCCCCCAGCCGTACCTTCAGGGCGCTCCTCTTCTCCTCGAATCCCAGGGGCGTCCCCGGCTTCTTCCTGCGGACGGAGCCCCCCGCGCCGGAGCTGCCGGAGCCGGGCGGGCCCGGGGGCCCGGGCAGGCCGGGCGCGGCCTTGCCCTTCAGGGCTCGGCAGTAGGTGGCCGCGTTCTTGCGCTTCTTCACCTCATCCTCGGAGAGCCCCGGGGCGGCGCCCCCGGCCCAGCCCGGGGGCAGCGGCGGCGTTTGGGGGGTCGCGGGCAGCGGGGGGGGGCCGGCAGGGCTGGCTGGGGGGCGGCCGCCGCACCCGCGGGGTCCCGTTGAGGATGGGGATGGAGGGCGAAGCCGGCGGGGTGAGTTTCGTCTTGCCGGGGGGAGCCAAGGCCTGATTTTTGCCCTTGACGCTGTCCCCCAAACAGGTCCGTTTGTAGGGGGGGCTGCCGGCCCTGGGCGGGGGCTGCCAGGGCCGGGGCTCCGCATCCCGTGCCCGGGGGGATCTGCTGGCCTTGCCGGGGGGCAGTTTGCTGAAGGAGGGCGAGGGCGTGTTGGCGGGGAGCGGGGAGGTGATGGACTGCGAGCCCCCTCCGCCGCACTCGGGCTGGCTGCAGGCGGCCGCCGCCGGCGGGGACCCCACGGTGTAGGTGAGGCTGGTGGGGAGCCGGCACCCGCCGGCCCCCGAGAGGCTCCGGAGCGGCGGGGAAGGGGCTGCGGGGCCGTAAAGGGGGGCAGCGGGGCTGGGGGGGGCTGCGGGGAGGTGAAGAGGGGGGACGACGGCCGGAGGGATCTTCCTGTGGGAAGGGAGGGGGGGTGAGATGGGGAGCCCCCAAACTGCTGCTCCCAACCGCATCCCCCAGTTCAGGGGGGAGAGGTGAGATGGGACTTCTTCCATCTCTCCAGCCCCACCTTATTCTCCCCAATTCAGGTGTGGAAAGGTGAGATGGGAGCCCCCATAAATCACCACTCTCAGCCCTGCATCCCCACCTTGTCCCCCCGAGTTTGGATGGGAAGGGGTGAAACAGGACATCCCCTCAAATCTCCATTACACCCCAATTCTGGTGAGGAGGGGGTGAACAGAACTCCCCCACCCCAATCTCTGCTCTCAATCCTGCATCCCATCTTGTCTTTCCCAATTTGGGTGAGGAGGTGATGAAATGGGACCACTCAAATCCCCACTCCCATCTTTGTCCCCCTAATCCTTCCTGATTCAGGTAGGGAGGGGGTCCCAAATCCCCACTCCCATCCCTCCACCCCCACCTTATCTTCCTCAGTCTGGATCAGAATGGGGTGAAATGAAATCCCCTCATTTCCCACTCACATCCCTGCATCCCCACCTTACCCCACTCACTTTGATTGGGGGGGGTGCAACAAAACCCCCCAAATCCCCACTCCCTTCCTCCCCCCCAATCCCAACACCATGCTGGGACCCCGGGGACCCCAAACTGCAGGCTTGGTCCCCTGGGCCCCCTCACCTCCACCTGTGTGCGCTGAGGTGCTGCTCCAGCATGGAGCCCAGCGCAGCGCAGAACCGGTCCAGCCGCCGGTCGAACACGTAACAGCCCGGGGTCACCAGGCGGCTGCCGAAGGTGCAGAACTGGGGGGGCACCGTGCCAGGGTCACTGCAGCCCCCCCACAGCCCTGCCTCAACCACCCACCTGGCACAGAGCCGGGAACGGGACACAAGGATGGGTCACTGGTGGATTTGAGGGTCCCTGCCCCACTCTGGGGTCTCACGTGGATGGGTTGCTAATGAAGTTGGGGGTCTCTGCCCCGCTCTGGGGTCTGACATGGATGGGCTGCTGGTGGATTTGGGGGTCCCTGCCCCACTCTGGGGTCCCACATGGATGGGTCACTGGTGGATTTGGGGGTCACTGATGGATTTGGGGGTCCCTGCCCCACTCTGGTCACTGGTGGAGTTGGGGGTCACTGCCCAACTCTGGGGTCTCATGGATGGGTCACTGGTGGCTTTGGGGGTCCCTGTACCACTCTGGGGGTCCCTGCCTTGCTCTGGGGTCCCACATGGATGGGTCACTGGTGGATTTGGGGGTCACTGATGGATTTGGGGGTCCCTGCCCAGCTCTGGGGTCCCCTCACTCACCGCCTGAGGCCGGGGTGGGCGCAGGGGGGTCCGGGGGGGCTCCTCAGCCCCCTCCTCCTCGCTCTCCTCGCTGGACACGCGGCTGCCCCCCTTGGGCAGGGGCAGGGGGAGGCCTCCCGTGCCCCCCTCCCCAGAGGTGGCTGGAACATCCTCAGGGTCACTGGCAGAGGAAAGTCGGGCCCTGCACCAGAGAGGAACTTTTGGGGTGCTCGATACTGGGGGGGGTCACTGGGAGACAATATCCAGCCCCTCCAAATCCCCACTCCCAATCCCTACAATGTGCCCCCCAATCCAGGTGGGGAGAGATGGGACCCCTCCACCCCAAATCCCCGCTTCCATCCACTTCCCCTCCCATGTCAGGTGCAGAGGGGCCGAGACACGACCCCACAATTCTGCACTCACATTCCTGCTGCCCTGCCACACCCCCCAGTGCAGGGGGGGAAAGGTGAGATGGGACCCCCAAAACCCAGCTCCCAGGCACATCTTCCCCTAATTCAGGTGGGGAGGGGGTGGGACAGGACCCCCCAAATCCCTGCTCCCACCCACATCCCCCAAATTCAGCTGGTGAGATGGGACTCCCCAAATCCCTACTCCCACTCACATCCCCCCAAATTCAGCTGGTGAGACACAACCCCCAAATCCCGCTCCTATCCACATCCCACCCACCCAAATCCCCCCATTCACATCCCCCTAAATTCAGGTGGTGAGACAGGACCTCCCAAATCCCTGCTCCAAACCACATCCCCCCAAATTCAGCTGGTGAGACACAACCCCCCAAATCCCTGCTCCCATTCACATCCCCCCAAATTCAGCTGGTGAGACAAGACCCCCCAAATCCCTGCTCCAAACCACATCCCCCCAAATCCAACTGGTGAACAGGACCCTACAAATCCCTGCTCCCATCCACATCCCCCCAGTCCAGGTGGGGAGAGGGCGAGATGGACCCCCCCAAATCCCCACTCCCATTTAATGCATCCCCCCCAATTCAGGTGGGAAAAGGTGAGAGGAGACCCTCCCCAAACCCATGGGGTGCTCACCTGGGGGGGTGCAAGCAGTGGGGCAGCCTGGCTCGGCAGGGAGGGGTACTGGGGGGCTGCAGCAGTGAGGGGGTGTCCTGCAGGGCAGGGTGCAGTGGCTCCTTCTCAGGGGGGCTCCTGTCCTTTGGGGGGTCCCCTCGGCGGGTGCTGGCCTTGAGCTCGGCCACCAGCACATCGAAATCCTTGGCCCGACCCTGCACCTCCCGGCGCTGGTGCACCGAGTGGATCTGGGGGAGAGACAGCAGGGAGGGGGCTCAGGACCCCCCAAAACACCCAGGCTGGGATGTTGGGGTGTCCCCTCCCCGTTTCCCACTACCTTGCAGGTCAGCAGGCGGGTGCAGAGCTTGTTGGTGTCGGGGTTCCTCACCCCACACTGCCGGTTCAGGTCACACTCCTTACCTGGGGGGACACGGAGGCAGAGGGTGCTGGGGAGTGCTGGGGGGGCACCCCAACACCCCCCACTAGGGCTGGGCATGGAGCACCCACTCCTTGGAGCAGCTCTGAGGGGGGGACACAACCCTGAGAGGTTTTGAGGGGGTGGGGGGCTCACCAAGTGCTGCTCCTTCCCCTTTTTGCTCCTCTGCAGGGTGAGGCCCCCCCTATTTTGCCCCTTCCCTGAGGTGACCCCCCCCTTTTCACCTGGGTCCTGCTAATGGCATTGCCATCACCTGGGAGAGTCTGTGGGCACAGCACCAATTGGCTCTGGGATTTTGGGGGCAGGGGGGCACGTTTGACTCCCATGTTTTGGGGAGTATGCGTCCAACACTCATCTTTTCAGGTGACATATGTCCAAACTCCATATTTTGGGGTGGCACACACATTTGACACACATATTTTGAGGTGATACACATTTGACCCCCATATTTGGCGGGGGCATGTGTTATACCCCCGTATTTTGGGAGGGACAACACATTTGGCCCGCCCCCATATTTTGGGGGGATATGGCTTCAGCCTCCATATTTTGGGGTGACACATGTCCAACCCCTGTATTTTGGGGTGACACATGCCCAACCCCCATATTTTTGGGGGGGACATGTGTTCAACCCCCACAATTTCAGAGGATACACATTTGACCTCTGTATTTTTGGGGGACACACGTTTCATCCACGTATTTTGGGGGGAACACGTGTTTAACCCCCATATCTTGGGAGACCACGCTTTTAATACCCATATTTTGGGGTGACACCTTTGGCCCCCATATTTTGGAGGGATACACATCCAAACCCCATATTTTTGGGGAGACATATATTCAACACCTCTATTCTGGAGGACACGTATTCAACCCCCATATTTTGGGGGGAATGCACATTTGACCCCTATATTTTTTTGGGGGGGGGTCATATATCCAATTCTCACATTTTTGTGGGGGACACAACTTCAACCCCCATATTGTGGGGGGAACACGTGTTTAACCCCCATATCTTGGGAGACCATGCTTTTAACACTCATATTTTGGGGTGACACATTTGACGCCCATATTTTGGAGGGATACACATCCAAACCCCATATTTTGGGGGGAATGCACATTTGACCCCTATATTTTTTGGGGGGTCACATATCCAATTCTCACATTTTTGTGGGGGACACAAGTTAAACCCCCATATTGTGGGGGAGGCACTTGTTCCACCTCCATATTTTTATGTGGGATATGTTTGACCCCCATTTTTGGAGGAACACATGCGAATTTGGGGATCCAAACCGAGCTGTGTCCATTCCTTGGGACCAGCCAAGTTGGGGCCCTAAACCTACAGGATGACCACAACTGGGGGGAGGGCAGGGACCCCCCAACAACCCTCCGGAGGAGAGGGGGGGAGCCACTCCCCTGGTACCTACCCCAGTGCTAGACCTGGCCCATACTGGGCCCCAGGAAGTCCCGCTGGGATCATCCGCCCCCCCCCATGGCCGGCAAGGAAAGGGGGGACTCACGCGCCAGCTTCCTGTGGGACCTGGGGGGCGCTTTGGGGGCCCCCACATCCTTGTCCCCCGGAGCAGGGACGCTCTCCGGCATGGCCGAATCCCCCCCGACCCCGGCGGGCACCGGGGGCTCTTTGGGCACCGCGGCAGCCGCGGGTTTCCCCAGGGATTCCTTGGAGTTGGTGGGGACGGCTTTGGGGGGCACCTTGATCCCGTGCCCGTCCGGTTTGGGAATGCTGGGGATCTTCTCCAGGTTCACCACGGGCACAAACAAGCTGTGGAGAGAGAGTTTTGGGGAGGAGGGGGTGGCATCAAAGTGACCCCACAAAGAGCATCGGCGTTGCCCGTGCCGGCGCTCACCAGAGGTTGCTGTCCTTGTCCGTGTGCTCAGGGAGGGGCTGGGCTCTCCCTCGGGCACCAGGGAGCTTCTCCTGCAGGGCTTTGGCTGCTCCGGGCGTCCTGCCGGGCACCGGCTGCCCGTTCACGGCCACGTGTCACGCGGTGGCACGGGCATAGAGCTTGCTGAGCGGGCCGTGCCGGCGTTCTGCCAGGAGGGATGGGAGGGGATGGCATTGGGATGGGATCCATGGGATGGGATGGGATCCATGGGATGGGATGGGGTGGGATGGGATCCATGGGATGGGATCCATGGGATGGGATGAGATGGGGTGGGATGGGATGGGATCCATGGGATGGGATGGGATGGGATGGGATGGGATGGGGTGGGATCCATGGGATGGGATGGCATGGCATGGCATGGCATGGGACCCATGGGATGGGATGGGATGGGATGGGATGGGATCCATGGGATGGGATGGGGTGGGGTGGGATGGGATGGGGTGGGATAGGATGCATGGGATGGGATGGGATCCATGGGATGGGATCCATGGGATGGGATGGGGTGGGGTGGGATGGGATGGGGTGGGATAGGATGCATGGGATGGGATGGGATCCATGGGATGGGATCCATGGGATGGGATCGGGTGGGATAGGACCCATGGCATGGGATGGGACCCATGGGATGGGATGGGATGGGATGGGATGGGAAGGCAATGGCATGGCATGGCATGGCATGGCATGGCATGGCATGGCATGGCATGGCATGGCATGGCATGGCATGGGATAACCCCACTGTTAGCCCACACCAGAGCTCACACTGCTGCGAGCCCCCTCCCTCCCTGCCCCTAGGCTGTACCCCCACAGCCAGCCCTGGTGGCATTCCGAGCACCACAGGGTGGAACAGCCATTCCCCAAATTCCTTGGCTCACCACAGTGCTTCTGGAAGGCCTGGGGCTTCACCACCTGGCTGCAGTGGTTGCACACCACCAGGTAGAACTCGTCGTGCGCAGGGCAGTGCCCGAAGATGTCCATGTCTGTGGGGAGAGCTCAGTGAGCTGGCACACACCTGGTGCTGCTGGAAACACTGCAGACAGGGATCCCAGCTCACACAGCCCCAAAATGCTGGCTTTCACCCCAGACCGGAGCTCACCTTCCTTAATCAGGGTCATGGTGTCCAGTTTCTTGCTGCCATTCTTGCCATTCTCCTCCAGCTCTGACCCTGATCCTGCCAGAGACAAAATCCTGTCAGTGGCTGGCACACGGACGGTCCCGGTGCTCCCACACAGGGGTGGTCCTGGCATCCCTGCTCCTGGAACAATTAAACCAGACAAAATTAGACCAGAGAGACAGATCATCCTGTGCGTGACGTCGCCCTGTGGTGTGTCACCATCTCCAGGGTCCCCATCCTGACAGCCCAGTGCCTGTTCCTGGGGACATCCCAGTATGGGAGGTGACACCCCTGGGATGTGACACCCCTGGGATGTATTTGCCCTGCGATGGAACATCCTTGAGGACACCCTGGTGCTGGGATGGGACAGCCCTGGGGACAGCCCCATCCTGGATGGATGTAACATCCCAGTCCTGGCACATGGCACCCCTGGGAACATCCTGGTCCCAAGATGTGACATCCTTGGGTCACCCTGGTTCCCACACACTCGTGGCCCCACTGGCTGTGCCTGGGCTCTGTTCTGGGGGCACTGCTGGCCACTGAGCCAGTGGCAATGGTGACCTGGCCAACTGTGCCAAACTGGGTGCCCAGATCATCCCCAGTCCTATCAGGCCATGCCATACTGGGTGCCCAGTTCCATCCAGCTGTGCCACACTGGGTAACCAGTCCTGCCTGCCTGGCCATGCCATACTGGGTGCCCAGTTTCATCCAGCTGTGCCACACTGGGTAACCAGTCCTGCCTGCCTGGCCATGCCATACTGGGTGCCCAGTGCCATCCAGCTGTGCCATACTGGGCACCCAGACCCATTCAGATGCACCATGACTGGTGGACAGCCAGTCCCAGTGCTGAGAGCCCACTGGGACACTCCCAGTAAGGGGCACCTGGCTCCCAGTGTGCCCTGCCCAGTTCCCAGTGCAGGATATCCAGTGCCCAGCATGTGATGCCCAGTGCCCCACCTGGGCTCCCAGTACCTCCTGTCTGGTCTGGGGTAATGGTGACAACTAATTCCCAGTCCAGGTTCTCCAGTTACTGCACTGCTCCCACCAGTGCCCACTGGAATCCAGGATGGGGCACCCAGTAACGGGCACAGGGTTCCCAGTGGGCAGACTAGGGTGCCTGCTGCCACAATGGTGCCCAGTTCCTAGAGCAGAGATCCTGCTGCCCAGTTCCTGAATCCCAGTGCCCAGTGTGGCTCCCTAGTGCCCAGTTCCCAGTGCAAGCACAGGGTGCCTGGTTCCAGGTGCCCAGTTCCTGGTGCCCAGTGTCCAGTGCAAAGTTCCTAGTGTTTGGGCAACTTTTGTAGGATGCCCCATGCCAGTTCTCAGTGCTGGGTGTCCAGTACAGGATGCTTTGTGCCAGTGCGGAGTGCCCAGTGCTGAGTGTTCAGTTCCTGGTACCAGGTGCCACGTCTGGCTGTGCAGTGCCAGGTTCCCAGTCCCAGTTCCTGGTGCCCGGTGCTGGATGCCACATTCCCAGTGCAGGAAGTGCCCATTCCCAGTTCCCAGTGCTCAGTACTGGGTGCCCAGTGCTCAGTACTGGGTGCCAGGTCTGGATGCCCAGTGTAAGGTTCCCAGTGCCCAGTTCCTGGTGCCAGGTACCCATTGCAGGATATCCTTTTCCCACTGTCTGGTGTGCAGGGCTGGGTGCCCCATTCCTGTTTGTGCATGTTCTGGTGCAGGATGCCACATTCCCAGTGCGTGGTCACCAGTGCAGGGTGCCCATTCCCAGTGCTGGCTCTCAAGGCTGCATGCCCAGTGCCAGATTCCAGGTGCCCAGTACAAGGTGCCCCATTCCCAATGTCTGGTTCCCAGTGCAGGGTGCCCCATTCCTAGTGCAGGGTACCCATTCCCAGTGCCCATTCCCAGTGCAGGGTGCCCATTCCCAGTGCCCATTCCCAGTCCAGGGTGCCCATTCCCAGTAGCAGGATCCCAGTACAGGGTGCCCATTCCCAGTGTCTGGTTCCCAGTGCAGGGTGCCCATTCCCAGTGCCCATTCCCAGTGCAGGGTGCCCATTCCCAGTGCCCATTCCCAGTGCCCATTCCCAGTGCAGGGTGCCCATTCCCAGTGTCTGGTTCCCAGTGCAGGGTGCCAGGTCTGGCTACACTGTTCCCAGTGCCAGGTGCTGGTACAGGATGCTTCATTCCAGGTGTCCAGTTCCCAGTGCCAGGGAACATCCTAGGACATGCCAGGACAAGCTGCACCACACACTGGGCACTGGGAATCCTGCCCTGGGCACCCAGACCCGGCACCCTCTGCTGTGCGCCCAGCTCCCGGTACTGGATGCCAGGTCTCGATGCCCAGTACCGGGTTCCCAGTGCCCTGTTTCCCACTGTCCAGCGCAGGATGCCCCGTTCCCGGTGCCCCGTTCCCAGAGCAGAACGAGCCGGTGCAGAACCTGCTCCTCTCGGTTCCCAGCGCCCGGTGGAGGATGCTCCGTTGGCGGTTCCCAGCGCAGGATGCCCCGTTCCCAGCGCCCGGTGCGGGATGCCCTGCTGCCGCTTCCCGGTGCCGGACTCCCCTCTCCCGGTGCCGTTGCCCGCCCGCCGCGCGGCGGCGCTCGGACCGGGGGTCGGCGGGCGCGGCCCCGGTCGCGAAGCCCCCCGCCGCCGCCGCCCTCACCGGTGTCGGCGGGCGGCCCGGCCCGCTCCAGCCAGGCGCTCCAGCTCTGCCCCGCGAACTCGTCCAGGCCGGGCACCGGCCGCCGCCCGCCGCCATCGCCGCCGCCGCCGCCGCGGCACCGCCGCCCCCCCGCGCCGCCCCCGCCCCGCGCATGCGCCGCGCGCCCCGCCCGCCCCGCGGCACCACGGGCACGGTAGTCCCGGAGCGACCCCCGCCCGGCCCGACCCCGGCAGCCAACCCGCTATCCCCTGCCCCGAGCTGGGACACGCGGTACCTGCACTGCCGGGGGTCCCCAGTGAGCCCGGTACCAGGCTGGGGTCTCCTGTTATCCCTGCACGGGGATGGGGGTACCCGGTGTCCCTATAACGGGTTAGGGGTACCCGGTGTCCCTGCACGGCGATGGAGGTACCCTGTATCCCTATAACAGGTTAGGGGCACTCGGTATCCCTATAACAGGTTAGGGGTACCCGGTATACCTATAACAGGCTGGGGATACCCGGTGTCCCTATAACAGGTTGGGAGTACCCAGTATCCCTATAACAGGTGTGGGGCACTCGGCATCCCTATACTCGGCTGGGGTTCCCTGTTGTCCCCATACAGACAGAACCCCAGACCCAGAACTCCAGTTATTCCAGTAAGGGGCTGGGGTCTCCTGTTATCCCCTGTACAGGGATGGGGGTATCTGGTATCCCTATAACAGGTTAGGGGTACCCGGTATCCCTATAACAGGCTGGGGATACCTGGTGTCCCTGTAACAGGTTGGGAGTACCCAGTATCCCTATCACAGGTTAGGGGCACTTGGTATCCCTATATCAGGTTATGGGCACTCGGTATCCCTATAACAGGTTAAGGGAACTCGGTATCCCTATACTTAGTTGGGGTTCCCTGTTATGCCCATATCAAACCCAGAACTCCAGTTAGTCCTATAAGGGGCTGGGGTCTGGTATAGTTACTTCTATACTGGGCTGTGAGCCCAGGGTATTGCCATACAAGGCTGAGGTTCCAGGTTATTCCCATGCGGGCCTGGGGACCCCCGTTATGCCTATACCAGCCTGGGATCCCCCATTATCCTTCCACTGGTGTGGGGTTCCCTATTATCCCTATATGGAGCTGGGACTCCCTGCCATTGTTCCCATTCCAGACTGGGGTTCCAGGTGATCCCTATACAGGACTGGTGCTCCCAATGTTATCCCAATACCAGACTGGGGTTCCAGGTGATCCCTATACTGGAGTGGTGCCCCCAATATTATCCCAATACTGGACTGGGGTTCCTCATTATCCCTATACTGGAGTGGTGCCCCCAATATTATCCCAATACTGGACTGGGGTTCCAGCTGATCCCTCTACTGGAGTGGTGCTCCCAATGTTATCCCAATACCGGAATGGGGTTCCTCATTATCCCTATACTGCAGTGGTGCTCCCAATGTTATCCCAGTACCAGACTGGGTTCCTGATTGTCCCTATACTGGTCTGGGGTCCCCTGTGACCTGTCTGGGACCCTCCATCAGCCCAGTACTGATCGGAGATCCACAGCTCACCCCATACCAGAGATGGGGCAGGTTTATCCCTGCACGGACCGGGGGTCGTGCCCCACCCGGGTGTGTGCTCAGCTCCGCACCGAGGCAGACACAGGAGCCCCAGTGCACAGCTGGTAGCCAGGACTTTATGCGCCCCACAGAGACACGGAGCCCCCGACACCGAGCAGGACCCCCGGGATTCCGTGTCCCCCTGCAGCATCCGAACCCCCGGCGGCTCCAACCCGGGGACAGCGACACCCGGTCCCCGGGCTGGCGGCCGGCGCGAGGTCCCGGGGGCCGGGCTGGGTCCCCCCGGGCTGGGTCCCCCTGGTCACTGCTTGTCGATGGCGCCCTGCTCGGCCGCGCTGTCGCGGGGCGCGGGCGGCCGCAGCCACGGCGTCTCCCGCAGCACGAACCAGCAGTTCCCGGCCCACAGCAGGAAGTTGAGGAACCCGAAGAGCTGCAGGGGAGGAAAGGGGAGAGGGGAGAGGACAGAGAAAAAGGGAGAGGGTCCCACAGGGCAGCCTTGGGGGGCACAGCACCCCACACATAGCCTGTGTGCCTCATGAGCTCCATACACCCCATGAACCCTGTGCATCGTGTGTGCCCTGTGCACCCCACACACCCCGTGCACCCCATACCTGCCATAATTCCCATACATGCCATGCACCCCACTGTGCTCCAGGCACCCCCCGTGCCCCATGTGTATCCCACATCCTGTGCCCCACACACCCCATACTCCCCACCCATGTGCCCCAGGCACCTTATGCACCCCATGTGCCCCACATGTGCCATGTAACCTGTGCACCCCATGGACCCTGTATGCCCCATATGCCTCATGCACCCCCTGTACACTGTGTAACCCTCATGCCAGATGCACCCCATGCACCCCACTTCCCCCCATGAGCCCCATACACCTCAAGCACCTCATATGCCCCATGCCCCCATACACATCACCCACCCCACACATCCCAAACACTGCCAGGGACTGCACCACCACCCCACACCCCATCCTGGCACTCCCTGGTGGCTGGGTGCCCCATTCCCAGTGCCAGGATCCCAGGTGCAGGGTGCCCCATTCCCAGTGCAGGGTGCCCATTCCCAGTGCCAGGATCCCAGTGCAGGGTGCCCCATTCCCAGTGCCAGGATCCCAGTGGGGGGGATGCAGGGTGCCCATTCCCAGTAGCAGGATCTCAGTGCAAGGTGCCCATTCCCAGTACAGGGTGCCCATTCCCAGGGTCTGGTTCTCAGTGCAGGGTGCCCCATTCCCAGTGCCAGGATCCCAGTGGGGGGGATGCAGGGTGCCCATTCCCATTGCAGGATCTCAGTGCAAGGTGCCCATTCCCAGTGCAGGGTGCCCATTCCCAGTGCCCATTCTCAGTGCAGGGTGCCCATTCCCAGTGCCAGGATCCCAGTGCAGGGTGCCCATTCCCAGTGCCCATTCCCAGTACAGGGTGCCCCATTCCCAGTGCGGGGGGGATGCAGCTGGATCCCACATCCCCTGGTATCAAGGCAGGTTGCTGTGGAATGTTTTCACCCACATTTCCAAGCTGTGCCCATATTTTCATCTGTGTGCCCACACTGCCACTGCCCTCTCCTGGCTGAGCTTAGGAATCTGGCACAGGTGTGGCCAAACATATGAGTGTACACCTGTGGGCACCTGGGTGTGCCCATGTGTGTGCCCATGTGTGTGAGCACCTGTGTGTGTGCTCCTGTGTGCCCATGTGTGCCCATGTGTGTGTGCCCATGTGTGTGTGCCTGTTTGTGCCTGTGTGTGTGTGCCCCCTCTCTGTGTGTGTCCACGTGTGTGCCCATGTGTGTGCCTGTGTGCCCATGTGTGTGCCTGTGTGTCTGTGTGTGCCCATGTGTGTGTGTGCCTGTGTGTGTGCCTGTGTGTGTGCCAATTTGTGTGCCCACATGTGTGCCCATGTGTGGCTACGTGTGTGCCCATGTGTGCCAAGATGTGTGCCAATGTGTGTGCCCATGTTTGTGCCCATGTGTGTGTGCCCCTGTGTGTGCCTGTGTGTGTGCCCATGTGTGTGCCCATGTGTGTGTCGTGTGTCTACATGTCTGTGTGTGTGTGCCCCTCTGTGCCCATATATGCCCATGTGTGCCCGTGTGTATGTCCATGTGTGTGCCTGTGTGTGCCCATGTGTGTGCCCATGTGTGTGTGCCAATGTGTATGCCCACATGTGTGCCCATGTGTGGCTACGTGTGTGCCCATGTGCGTGCTCCTGTGTGCCCATGTGTGCCAAGATGTGTGCCAATGTGTGTGCCCGTGTGCCCATGCGTGTGTGCCCCTGCGTGTGTGCCCCTGCGTGTGCCCGTGTGTGTGCCCATGTTTGTGCCCATGTGTGTGCCCATGTGTGTGTGCCCATGTGTGTGCCCCTCTGTGCCCATGTATGCCCGTGTGTGCCCGTGTGTATGTCCATATGTGTGCCCCTGTGTGTGCCCATGTGTGCCCATGTCTAAGCCCCTGTGTGTGCCCCCGTGCCCTCACCACCGAGATGTTGGCCAGCCCCATGGCGGGCGTGGTGCCAGCGTTGCAGAGCACGCCGTCGGCCTGGCACACGGCCATGGCAGCGATGAGGGCGGAGGGGCGCGTGGCCGCCTTCACGTCGCTCAGCCCCTTGCCCCACGCCGCTGCTGCCACCAGCCAGAAGAAGGCAAAGCAGACGGTGACACAGAAATCCTGCCAGGACGAGAGCCTGGCATCAGCTGGCACCCTGGCACGGCGCTGGGCTCACGTGCCCGGGGCTGAGCCTGCCTTACTGTGAACGGGAGCTTCGTGTTCTCCGTGTACAGGGAATGGAAGCGGAGGTAGAGCACCAGAGCAGCCATGGAGTAGAGGAAGGAGAAGACCCCCAGGGTCACGAAAAACTCGGCGGGAGCGGAGAAATCGCCCACGAGGTACAGGGTGCGGGCTTCTGATTCATCCTCACAATTGGGCATCCCAAAGGGAATCTGGTATAACCTGGGGCACAGGGAGGGGGGTCAGGGGCTGGGAATGGAGAGGATGGTGGGGTAGGGGGTGAAACCACACTGGGGTGGTCCCCTGGGAATGGAGATGGTGACAGGGATGGATAGAACAATCAGGATAGGGTGGTCTTCTGGGATGGGAGGGATGGATGGATGGATGGATGGATGGATGGATGGATGGATGGATGGATGGATGGATGGATGGATGGATGGATGGATGGATGGATGGATGGATGGAGTAAGAGCTGGGGTGGTCCCCTGGGAATGGAGATGGTGATAGGGACGGATAGAATAACCAGGCTGGGGTGGTCCCCTGGGAATGGAGGGCACAGATCCACTGCCATAACCTGGATTCTTTTCCAGGGTCTATGCCCTGGCATGGGGCTGGTGGCAGAGGAAGGAGGTTGGAACTGTGACTCTCATCTGGCCCAACTCCATCATTGCCTTCCCAGATAAATCAGGATTCCCGTGGACTTCCCCGAGTACTGAGAATTTCCCTCCTTCCCCACCCAGTCTTTTGTGATTTACAAGAATCCCCCTGGGTGGTGTCAGGAGCTGACAGGGGTGCCAGGGGATGTCCCATGGGGTCAGGGTGTGGGTGGTTCCCAGCTGAACACGGCACTGCAGAGACCATGGCTGTGGTCCCATGGAGGTCCTGCCAGCAGGAAGGGAATCTAACCCAGCCCAGCACCCCCAGCCTGTGTGGGGCAGTCCTGGGGGGTGTCAGGGCTCAGCACCCCCTCACCTGAAGGGGTACCCGAACTGGATGCTGATGGCTGTCATCCCTCCACCGTCACATTTCACTGTGGCTCCGGTCTCACCGCTGAAGGAGCCACAGGAGCCGAAGGCGAAGATGGCAAAGAGCTACAGGAGAGGGTGAAGGGTCAGGGGGAGAGCCCTGGGGGCCCTTTCATCCTTGGGGGGCAGGCTACATCCCCTGGCACTCAGTAATGGGCAAGCTGCCACCCCCAGGTGCTGGCCTCAGGTGCCTCCCTCCAGCGCTGGGATTCTGCTGGCACTGGGATTTGAGGGTGGGGTCATGTTTGGGGGGGTGGGGACACAAGGCCAAGCCCACCCCCATCCCCCCCTAATTTTAGGCAGGGTACTGAGTGCCAGAGTGGGTGTCCAGGCAGTTGGGAGCATCCCCATGGTGGGAGCCCCGGAGCTGTCCCCTCCCCAGGAGCCAGCACTGCCTTTTGCCATTGGGAGTGACACTGCCCTCATCTCTTGGACGAGGGTGCTGGGAAACACCATTCCCAAAGGGTTTTCCCACAGCTCCTCCTGGCTGAGCTCCCAAGCCCTCTGGGTGAAATGGGGGATCATTTAAATTTAAAAGAGACACTGCACTTTTTACAACAGCAGGACCTTATACAACCCACACTAGGACTCAAATAGCTCAGACTCAACCCAAACTTGAACCTGAAGTGTGTGAAATAGGCCCCTGCGTAGTGAGGAATGTGAGTGAACAATAACTGTTGTTCAATTCAGAATGGTCTCTCAAACGTGTTGAGTTGCTAATGCAAATTAACATCTCAAAAATCCAACCAGCCTGCTCCTCTTTCCTAAGAACATCCTTTGAGGGCTGGACAACGTGGTTACAAAGACAGGTATACCTCAGGAGCAAAATAAGGAAGGATCTAATTGGGATATTAAGGACAAGATTGGAAGTTTTAAATGGAATTGATTCAGAAATACTGATTAATAATCCCCTGCAGGGATGGGCAGCCCACGTGTGGCACTAAGGGTGTAAGCAGGGATTTCAGTGGATCCTCCAGGGATTTTCTCCTCGTTTTTGTTTTTGGGCTGTCTTTGCAGGTGGGGTCTGATCCCATATGTTGGCCGCAATGGCAGGGGGAGCCCAGAGCCTCCATGGGTGGGATTATACAAACCAAAGATCTGTAGGATTGGGGGAAAGCCTCTCAAGCTGGCTTCTCCTGGTGGGAGATGCCCAAAGAGAGCTGAGTCCCTCCTGTACCTCAGTTTCCCCCGGGAGCCCCCCGGCCCTGGCGAGGCTGAGCTGCAGAAATGCCACCCTGAAACCCAATCTGCCAGGAGCCATTCATGGCATGGCCAGGACAGGACAGAGCCGCGGGCACTTGGCTGCCCCCCTGTCCCCAGGGTCCCCCTTCCTGGGGCTCACCGACCCTCAGTCCCCTCCCCACACACCCACCCACCCACGCAGTGCCCCCTGAGCCCTGGCAGTGGCAGGGACCCGGCACCCCGATGTCACTGTCCCCTTTGGCATGGCTGGGCAGAGCCACCTGCTCAAGGTCACCGGCAGGGGCTGGTGGCCCGAACCTGTGTGGCCCCGCTGCCCCCCTCCCCTGGAACCCCCAAAATGAGGCCTCCACCCCGCTGCTGATGGGCTGCAGGAAGCTCCAGCGGGGCTGGGGGGGCTCTGGGATTCCTTCAGGAAGGAATGGACCCCCCCAAATGTGGGGGGACTGCGGGCCGGGGGGAGCAGCGGTGCTGGGAAGGGGCTGTGACGGGGGCACACCGGGCACCGGGGGCACACCGGGGGCACTCACCCATTCCAGCACCTTGATGAAACCCAGCGGCTCCTGGAGGCGGCCCCAGCGCAGCCCACGAAGGACACGGTCCTGCAGGAGAGAGCGGCGGGAGCACCGGGACAGCATCGGGGGCTGCTCCGGCGGATGGGGCGCCACCCCGGGTTGCCACAACGGGATTGCCCCGGACACGGGGATTGGGGGCTGCAAAGGGGCCTGCGCCGGCCTGGGGGTTGCCTCGGTGGAGCAGGGTCTACTCTGGGAAACCGGGGGGACTGCCCCAGGGAACCGGAGGGGCCGCACCGGGGAACCGGGGAGCTGCCCCGGGGAAACGGGGGGATGCAACCGGATTGTCCCGGGCAGGGGGCTGCCCTGGGGGACCGGGGAACGGCATCGGCCGCGGCACCAGGACAGCGGAGGGTGCTCCGCGGCACCGGGGCACTGCACCGGAGGTCGCACCGGCGGCTACAACGGGACAGTGTGCGCTGCTCCGGGGATCGGCGCTGGAACACCACGGACTCCTCCGGGGATCGCCTCCGGGACACCGCGGGGACACCGGGAGTTGCCCCGAGCAACAGTGCCGGGACACCGAGGCGCTGCACCGGGAGCCTGCCGCGGTCACCGGGAGGGGGGACGCACCGGAGCCCTACCTGGAGCCGGGGCGCTTTATCACCGGCCGCGGGGGCGCCGGGCTCCGACATGGCCGGGCCGGGGGCGGTCGGTGCTGCCTCCGCCGCCCGCTGGGACGGCTCCGCTGGCGGAGCCGCCACCGGGCAGCGCAGCGCCCCCGGGGCCGGCAGCACCGCCCCGCCCCCCGGCAGCGCCCCTGGGCCGGCCCCGGGCCCCCCGGGCCAGCCCCCGCCCCGGGCCGGCCCCGGGCCCTCCGGGCAGCGCAGCGCCCCCCGGGGGGGGTCCGGCCGTGCATCGGCTCCGCCGCTCCCCCGGGAGCCGGGAGCGCTGGAACGGGGCGGGAATTCCGCCGGGAGCCGCTACCGGGGCCGGTAAGGAGGCTGGCGGCGTGGCACCGTGCACCGGGCGTTGGGATGCCGGTATAGCCCGGGGGGGCAGGGGCATACAGCCCCTCCCGGTACCTCCTCCCGGTATTCCCCTCCGTGCCGGAGCCCCTTCCCCACACCCCTCCCGGAGCTTCTTCCCTGGGCCCCCTTCTCGGTATCCCATCCCGGTACCGCCTGCCCGACCCCCCATTCCCGGTACCCCCTTCCTGACCCCCCATTCCCGCTACCCCCTTCCCGGTTCCCCCTTCCCGGGTCCCCATTCCCGGGAACCCCTCCAGGCACCGCGCCGTGCCCGCCACAGACCCCGCCCCCTGCTGATCAGGCCCCGCCTCTGGCAGCATAACCACGCCCTCTATAGACCACGCCCATAATAGACCCGCCCCGTCCCGTTCTGACCCCGCCCCCGCCGCTCAGACCACGCCCCCACACGGCACTCCATCGATATGACCACGCCCCGATGTTACGACCCCTCCCCTCGCGCATTGGCCACGCCCCATCCAATGGCCCCGCCCATCTCTCCTCTCCCCAATCCCGGCCCCGCCCCTCCCCTGCGCGCTGGTCCCGCCCTCTCCGCGCTCCCATTGGCCGGGCCGCAACGCCGCTGTCCAATGGGCGGGCGGCGCGGGCGGAAGTGCCGCTCGGGGCCGGAAGCGGCGTTGCAGCCCCCGGTGAGGCCGCGGCGCTCCCGGTGCCCCCGGACCCCTCGAGCTCCCCCGGCCCCTCCGGAGTCCCCGGGATCCGCCGGCACCGCCCGGCCCCGCCGCCGCCATGTTCCTCACGCGCTCCGAGTATGACCGGTGAGTGCCGCCCGCGCCGCGGCTGAGTCACGGGCCTGGGCCCGAGCGGTCCGGGCCGCCCCCGCCGGCGCCTCCCGCGCTGGGATCGCACCGGGAGCTGCCGGGAGCCCGCAGCCCTACCGTGGGACCGGGGATTCCAGGATGGGACAGACTGAGAGCGGGGGGAGCTCGTGGTGTGTGGGGATGGGGTACCCGCGGAAAGGAGCGTGCCCGGGGGGAGCGGCGGGGCTGGGAAGGGAACGGAGCACCGGGAGCGGCTGAGGGAGCTGGGAAAGGGCTCAGCCTGGAGCAAAGGAGGCTCAGGGGGAACCCTGTGGCTCTGCACAACTCCTGCCAGGAGGGGAGAGCTGGGGGGATCGGGCTGTGCTCCAGGGAACAGGGACAGGAGGAGCGGGACCGCCTCAGGCTGGACCAGGGGTGTTTCGTTTGGATGTTGGGAATTCTTTTCATGGAAAGGGCTGTCCAGCCCTGCCACAGACTGCCCTGAGAACAGTGGTGGAGTCCTCATCCCTGGAAGGGCTCAAAACCCACGTGGAGGTGGCAGCTGGGGACAGGGGTGAGGGAAAGGTTGGGCTCCGTGATCTCAAAGGGCTTTTCCACTCTCAAAGGACTTTTCCATTCTCGAAGAACTTTTCCACTCTCGAAGAACTTTTCCACTCTCAAGGATTCCAGGATTCCATGGACCTGTCTGGCTCCTGGTGCTCCCTTTGCATTCCAAAGTGTTCCAGGACACCCCAGCTGCTCCTCACCTGTGCCTTGACCTCCTGGCTCTCCTTGAGTCCCTGACCACCCTGGGTCCCTCCCCTGTGGCTGTGGACATGTCCCATTGTCCCCCTGCCCCCCCTGTGCCCAGGTGGCCTCACCCTTGAGCCAGGCCTTGCTTCCCTGCCCTTCTCACTGCGTGTTCTCCTTGCAGGGGTGTGAACACCTTCTCTCCAGAGGGGAGGCTCTTCCAGGTGGAATATGCCATCGAGGCCATAAAGGTACTTTTAAAAAAGCTTCCTTCAGAGTTTCCTTCAAAAATTGGAGAGTTTCCTTCAAAAATTGGAGAGTTTCCTTCAAAAAATGGGAGGGTTTCCTTCAAAAAATGGGAGGGTTTCCTTCAAAAAATGGGAGGGTTTCCTTCAAAAAATGGGAGGGTTTCCTTCAAAAAATGGGAGGGTTTCCTTCAAAAAATGGGAGGGTTTCCTTCAAAAAATGGGAGGGTTTCCTTCAAAAAATTCAGGGTTTCCTTCAAAAATTCAGGGTTTCCTTCAAAAATTTCAGAGTTTCCTTCAAAAATTTCTTCAAAATCTCCTTTCCAAATCTGGGGCTCCTTCCAACCCCAGGCAGGGATTGCTCAGGATTTGCTGAATTTTCAGTTTTCTGTGCTTTTTGGCACAGACCAACAAAAGAACGCTGCATTTGACCTGAGGCTGTAAAGAAATCTTCCAAAACTGATTAATAACACTGGAATTACGAGGGTGGAGTTAATTAGAAGTGTGTAATATCACAGAATAGAGAACTTAAAGTTTGGGGGTTTAAAATACAGTAATAAATGTGAAGGAAAATAGAAGTTTTAGAGTGGAAAAGAATTGTTCTTCTTTGCCTTCTTCTTCATAGATTTGGGTGGTATTTTATGATTAAACAGAAAAGTCCACACTGCAGGTGTCAAGAAATTGATTATTAAGTTAAAAGAGAAATTAATTTAAGTAAAATTTTAATTAGATAGCTTAACCTTAAAAGACCTTATAACAAGAGATAGTTTTGTACCTTACTAATGAAAAACTACAAACCTCACAGGTGTGAGACTGTAACATTGGTAAGAAACAATAAACACCTAAATCTGAACACAAACTGTTATCAAATACCCTCAATCCCAACCCCAATAAAATAAAAACAAGAAACAAAGAACCCACAAGGACTAATCCAGGCTGTGTCTGTTTCCTCCAGCCAAACATCCCACAGCTCTGCTCTTTTATGGCTCAGGAAGGACCAAAACCCATTGATTTTCCCCAAAATTCAGTTGAATGTTCCCTCCCCTGTCCTACCAAGTGATTTATCCCCCCAAAAATGAAATCCAAAGCTGTTTATCCTCAAACCAAACCTAAACCACTTCTTGGGTGGATTTAAATGTAAACTGAAGGTTGTTAGGAGCAAGCCCACCTCTGCAGGGCCAAATGGCCTTTGGGGATTAAACATCCTTAATTGATAAATGTTTTAATTGATAAATATTCCTGTCTGTTACATTGATAGAATGTGGGTGCAATAAGTTTAAATTTGGAAGAAACAGGGCAAGTGATGAGGGGAAAAAGCTCTGAGGTGTTTGAACAGGTCAAGTGAGGAAGGGAAAAAGCTCTGAGGTGTTTGAACTGGGGAGAAGGGTCCTGACTTGCATCTTCCCTGGGTTCATTTGGCTCCTTGGAGCACTAAAAAGGGGAATAAAGTAATAATGTAACAGAAAAAGTAATACAAGTATCAAGGACTTGGGAATCAAAGCTCCCAGGGGGATGTTGGTGTCCATGCTGGCTTGATAAATTAACACAGATCTCCTGCCATCCCTGTGGCTGTAGGTGCAGCTTTCCAGGGACTCTTGGGGTTAAAATTAAACCCCATGCCTTGAAGTGGATGTTGGGAGGGAGCATTCCACACTGCAGCTGAGACAGTTGTGCAGGAAATTCCCTGGTGTGGGAGAGCTGGGAGTGCTGGGATCCAGGCAGGGCTGGTGGGGTCAAGGTGGGATGGAGGTAATTGTTGGTGGGATCAGGACTGGATTGAGTTTAGGAGTTGGTGGGATCAAGGCAGGACCAATGTGGGGTTTGGTGGGATTAAGTAGGATTGAGGTAAGGGCTGGTGGGATCCAGATTAGGGGTTGGTAAAACCCAAAAAGCCTTGGTAGGATCATGGTAGGATCAAGGTGGGATGAAGGTAATTGTTGGTGGGATCAAGGCAGGATTGAGTTTAGGAGTTGGTGGGATCGAGGTAGGACCAGTGTGAGATTTGGTGGGATTAAACAGGATCCAGATTAGGGGCTGGTAAGATCCAAAAAGCACTGGTGGGATCAAGGCAGGGCTGGTGGGCTCAAGGTGAGATGAAGGTAATTGTTGGGGGAATCAAGGTGGGGTGAAGGTAGGACTGGTGTAGGGTTTGGTGGGATTAAACAGGATTGAGGTAAGGGCTGCTCAGATCCAGATTAGGGGCTGGTAAGATACAAAAAGTGTTGGTGGGAGCATGGTGGGATGAAGGTAATTGTTGGTGGGATGAAGGTATTTCTGGTGGGATCAAGGCTGGATTGAGTTTAGGACTCGGTGGGATCAAGGTGGGGTTAAGGTAGGACCAGTGTTGGATTTGGTGGGATTAAACAGGATCCAGATTAGGGGCTGATAAGATCCAAAAAGTATTGGTGGGATCATGGTGGGATCAAGGTGGGATGAAGGTAATTGTTGGTGGGATCAAGGTGGGATGAAGGTAATTGTTGGTGGGATCAGGACTGGATTGAGTTTAGGAGTTGGTGGGATCAAGGTGGGACCAATGTGGGGTTTGGTGGGATTAAATAGGATTGAGGTAAGGGCTGGTGGGATCCAAATTAGGGGTTGCTAAAATCCAGATTAGGGGTTGGTAAAACCCAAAAAGCCTTGGTAGGATCATGGTGGGATCAAGGTGGGATGAAGGTGATTGTTGGTGGGATCAAGGCAGGATTGAGTTTAGGAGTTGGTGGGGTTAAGGTAGGACCTGTGTGAGATTTGGTGGGATTAAACAGGATCCAGATTAGGGGCTGGTAAGATCCAAAAAGCATTGATGGGATAGTGGTAGGATCAAGGCAGGGGTGGTGGGCTCAAGGTGAGATGAAGGTAATTGTTGAGGGAATCAAGGTGGGGTGAAGGTAGGACTGGTGAGATCAAGGTTGGATTGAGTTTAGGAGTTGATGGGATCAAGGTGGGGTTAAGGCAGGACCAATGTGGGGTTTGGTGGGATTAAATAGGATGGAGGTAAGGGCTGGTGGTATCCAGATTAAAGGCTGGTAAGATCCAGAAGAGCATTGGTAGGATCATGGTGGGATCAAGGCAGGGCTGGTTGGATCAAGGTGGGATGAAGGTAATTGTTGGTGGGATCAGGTCTGGATTGAGTTTAGGAGTTGGTGGGGTTAAGGCAGGACCAATGTGGGGTTTGGTGGGATTAAATAGGATTGAGGTATGGGCTGGTAAGGTCCAAAAAGCATTGGTAGGATCATGGTGGGATCAAGGCAGGGCTGGTGGGATGAAAGTGGGATCCAGACCGCTCTTGGTGTGCCCGAGGTAGGATCAAAGTAGGGGCTGTTGGGATCAAGGCAGGGATTTGTGGGATCAAGGTGAGAGTTGGTGCAGTTGAGGTGGGATCCAGGCAGGGCCTGATGGGCTCAAGGTGGGATCACAGCAGGATCCAGACAAGGGCTGCCAGGAGCCCCTGGGATCTGTCCCTGTGCTTGTGGCCCTGCTGACACTGAGGTGTCCTGCAGTCCTGGGCTGGAATTGCTGCCTGGGACTCTGGGGAGAACAGGAGATTATGGAAAGCCACGTGCCCAAGCCAGAGCTGCAGAGGGATTTGTACTGATGTGGGAAATGCTCTCACCCTTAAAGGTTTAAAAGAGTTTAAAACTCTTTTCCCTCTGGCAGAGGAGAATTCCCAGGGCCTTTTACACTCAGCAGGCTCCACAAACTGCTGTTGCTTGGAGGATGTGCAGCTGGGGAAGGGGCTGAGGGAGCTGGGAGAGGGGCTCAGCCTGGAGAAAAGGAGGCTCGGGGGGATCTTGTGGGACCCACTGGGTTCTCATGGGAATCCCATGGATTTCACCCTCCCCATAAGCTTTAAAATCCACCATGCCAAGCCAGAGTGGGTTTGTGTGTGGGTGACACAATTGAATCCAAACCAAGAAACTTGCAAAGAAGTCAGAGTTAGCAGTGATACGTATGTGAGCTGGAGCCTGTGGTGTTTTGCAGCTTGGCTCCACAGCCATTGGGATCCAGACCTCAGAGGGGGTTTGCCTGGCTGTGGAGAAGAGGATCACATCCCCCCTGATGGAGCCCAGCAGCATTGAGAAGATTGTGGAGATCGACTCCCACATTGGTATGGAGGAGGGATTCACCCCTCTGCATCAGATCACCCGTAAAATTGTGAATGATTTATGAGAAGAGTCCATCCCCTGGCAATCTGGGGAGTTGTGTGTTGGGATGAGCCCTCCCTGCCAGGAATGCTCATCCCTCCCAGTGCACACCAACTCCTGGTCACTGGTTTTGCAGGCTCCAAGCCAGCAGAAAGGAGCCCCAGGAAGCTGAAAGAGGCAGCTGAAGCTCCATCCCCCTGTCTCAGTAACCTCCCTCATGAAAGCTCATCCCAAATTTAGCTCTGGGAGGGCAGGGAATTATGGTGGGCCTGGTTGTGCCCAGTTTCTCCAGGATCAATGATGCCCCCCATGCCCTGAGCAGCCCACAATGGGCTCATGACCAAATATGTCACCCTGAGGGGCAGGAAACCTCAAAAATTCCTGTGTGGCTGCTCCATGGGCATGGGAGGAGCAACCTCCAAAATTCCTGTGTTGCTGCTCCATGGGCATGGGGGGAGCTCCAAGAGTCCAATTTCCTCCTCCCAGGAGCTTGTGAAGCAATCCTCTCCTCCCAGAGTGGGATCTGTGCTGGGATTCCTGTGGGGCAGCCAGGGCCCTTCCCAGCAGGTTGTTCTGGAGCAAATCTGGTTCAATCCCATGGAGACCTCAAGGCTGGAAAAGCCCTCTAAGATCATGGAGTCCCACCATCCCAAGGCCACCACTGATCCATGTCCCAAAGTGCCACATCCTCACTTTTTGAACCCTGCCAGGGATGGGCACTCCAGCAGTGTTCACAGGGCAGCCTGTGCCAGGGTCTGACCATGCTTTCCATGGAAAAACAATGTAATATCTGACCTGAACCTGCCCTGGTGCAGTGTGGGGTTGTTCCATCTTGTCCTGGGAGCAGAGCCTGACCCCTTGGCTGTCCCCTCCTGTCAGGAGCTGTGCAGAGCCACAAGGTTCCCCCTGAGCCTCCTTTGCTCCAGGCTGAGCCCCTTTCCAGCTCCCTCAGCCTCTCCTGGTGCTGCAGCCCCTTCCCCAGCTCTGTTCCCCTCTCTGCACATGCTCCAGCTCCTCATTGTCCTTCTTGTGAAAAGCCCAGAACTGTTCCCAGGTGTGTTCCCAGCAGTGCCCAGCACAGGGGGACAAATCTCTTCCTCACCTTCCCACTCAGGGACCAGCTCCTCCCTGCAGCCCTTGGTGGTTTTGGGCATTCTGGGAGAAAACACATCCCAAATAATGGGTGCAATGAGACAGGAATGACTCCTGGTTGTTCTTTCCCTTGCAGGGTGTGCCATGAGTGGCCTAATAGCTGATGCAAAGACTTTAATTGACAAGGCCAGAGTGGAGACTCAGGTAAGATCTGACATCTCTGTTCTTCAATTAGCAGCACAAACACCAGGAACTCCTTAAAAGTCCTGGGAAAGGGAAGATCATTCCATCAAAGAAGCTGGTGGGGAGCTTGAGGCTTGTTGGGAGTGCAGGGGCTGTCTGAGTGTTCTGATAAAACATTGGATATATTGGTTTTTCTTTTTATCCCCTTAAATTTCCTGGATGCCTCAGGTGCTTGGAGGTCCCAGGTACAAATCTGTGCTGCTGCAAAGGATTTTCTCCTGCATATCAGCACTTTTCCACCCTCTGGAGAGCTGTAACACATTCCTTCCAAAGCAGATATTGAGATAAATCCCTTCAGCCTTGCATTTCCCTATTGGCATCCCAAGCCTTGGTATCCAATTTTCTGTGGATTTTTGTACATCCCGCTCTCCATGATGCTTCCATGGGTTAACTGGCTGTGCCCTGGGTTCCACAGGGAAGTTATCCTTGTGTCCCCCACCTCAGCCATGCAGGGGTGTCATATTTTGGGCACATGGGGCTAATGGGAATCTTGATTTGGATTTTCCTGCAGAATCACTGGTTCACCTACAACGAGACCATGACAGTGGAGAGTGTGACACAGGCTGTGTCTAACCTGGCCCTGCAGTTTGGGGAGGAAGATGCTGACCCAGGAGCCATGGTGGGACTGGGGGGGATTGGGGGGTGCTGGGGAACCCCCCTGTGTCCCCCTGTCTGACCCATTCCCTCCTCTGTCCCGCAGTCCCGCCCGTTCGGTGTCGCTCTGCTCTTCGGAGGGGTGGATGAGAAGGGACCCCAGCTGTGAGTTCTGCTCTCTTAATCCAGGGAAAGACCAAAGCTCCACTGCAAAATTCCCAGGCTGTTTTAAGGACTCAATTCTGGGATTTTCCTTGGGTTTATCCCATTATGTCCCTGATATGTTTGTTAATCCTGTTAAACCCTTTCCAGAGCCCTGCCTGCTTGTTTGGCATGGAAAATCATCATATCTGCCCCAAACCCTTGCCCTTTTTAATTAAAAATGTGGTTTCCTGGGGAGGAGGGAAGTGTTAAAGCTCTCCTCATCTTGAGTGTATTTGTACCTTTCCCTAAAGGACCGGCAGAGCCACCAGTAACATAATCCATGTGACATTCCTTGGGGAGGTGCTGGAGCAGCTGTAACCTGAACTCAGCGCTTCAAATGGCCCCACTGGAAGTGGGAAAGGCTTGGCACAGCCAGACCAGTCAGGTCTGCCTTCCAGCAGGGGAAAAAAACTTGCTGAATTTATTAAAAAAAAATTAGGATAAGATGGGCAATCCAAAGGGTTCTCTGAGGGAAGAGGGCAGTGTTAGAGTGTGTAAGCTGCCAGCCTGGGGATATGGGGATGTATCTCAGCTCCAGCTGTGCAGGGAGCTCTGGGGGGTTGGTGGGAGAGTCCTTGGGGTGCCCTGGGGTGGGATGGGGTGCAGGCAGTCACCCCCTGTCCCCACAGGTTCCACATGGATCCCTCGGGGACGTTCGTGCAGTGCGATGCCAGAGCCATCGGCTCCGCCTCCGAGGGAGCCCAGAGCTCCCTGCAGGAGGTTTACCACAAGGTAAGGGCTGCATTTGGGGTTGGGGGTCACCTCTCTGGGTCTGGGGGACCTCACCACCCCCCAGGATCCCCTCATTGCCTCCCCAGTGAGGATTTAGGGCTGGGCTGGAGAGGAGGGGCCTGAGCTGCTCAGGGCAGGATCACTCCTGAGCAGAGGATCCTGTGAGTAGGTGCTGAGGATCTCTACAACTGAGAGCTGCTCCCAGCACCTGCTCTCTGCCTGTGAGATAATCAAGGCCATGTCAGGAAGTTCTCTATAAATAAAAACTGAGCTCTGGGTGCTGCTGTCAGCATCAGGCTCTGTGTGGGTACAGCTGGAAGCATCCTGAGCTCACAGCAGCACCTTCAGAGAAGGGAACAGATTTTGTGCTGGAATTTCTGATCATGTTTGATTAAATAGAAATTTTTTGCCCCATGAGGAGGGAATTGCCCATTTTGGGTGGTAAGAAACCAAAACCTGATGGAAAGCACTATTAGTGATGGTGGCTGGGAAGACTCATTTGTTCACTAGAATTCTCCAAATTACCCAAATCCTGGACTCCCTGGATTCTCAGCCCTTTTTCAAGTGCAGAGTTAGTGAAACACAGCTGTGCTGCACATCCCTCTGGCTCTAGGGATGCCTGGGATTTATCAGATGAAATGCAGCATGGAGGATTCTGCCTGGAGGGAATCTGGCTTTTTGGGAGGGAATTGGTGAAGAGAAACAGCCCCTCCTGTCCCAAATGAACCATTTTAAAATGAACCAGATTTCTGTGCCTAAATGAACCATTTTTAACTCTCAGAAAGAGAGGATTTCACTGTCCCTGTGGATATCCCTGCCCTGCCTGCTCCAGGCTCCCAGGGATGCTGCAGATCCCTTGCTAAGCTGCTCCTTTGGCTGCCTGGCTCAGGGGATTTGGGAGAGGGGAGGCAGGGGGGCCAGGTGCTGAGCCTGCAGCTTGTTTGTTTTGCAGTCCATGACGTTAAAGGAAGCCATCAAATCTTCCCTGGTCATCCTGAAACAGGTCATGGAGGAGAAGCTAAATGCCACCAACATTGAGGTGAGTCCTGCTGGAGTCAGGATTGCCCCTGGAGCAAGGAATGGAGCAGCTCAGGGCTTCCTGAGCCAGGTCCTGCAGGTGTTCCTGCCCTTTTCAGCACATCCTGTGGGGCATTTTGGAAAAGTTGAAGCTTTTCCCCTTCCAGAGGTGCAGAGCCCTGCTCTGTTTTCATGGCTGATCCATGTGGTATTTGCACCTCCTCAGGGTGAGGTGAAGAGATGAGTCTGACTCCATGTTCTTAGAAGGCTCATTTATTATTTTATGGTTATAAATAATTTTATGATTATAAATATCATTATATTATATTAAAGAATGCTATACTAAAACTATACTAAAGAAAGAGAGGATACAGACAGAAGATTTAACAAGAATGATAATGAAAGCTCATAAATGACTCCTCAGTCTGACACAGCTGATGGTGATTGGACATTAATTAAAAACAATTCACATGAAACCAATCAAACATTCTCCAGACCACATTCCAAAGCAGCAAACCCAGGAGAAGCAATCAGATAATTATTGTTTTCATTTCTCTCTGAGGCTTCTCAACTTCCCAGGAGAAGAAATCCTGGGCAAAGAGGATTTTTCAGGAAATATGACAGTGACAGATCCAGGATGAGCAGAAGGGATTCTCTGACCTTCTCCAGTCAGCAGAACCCAACATACCACCCAGACTGCTTGTTCGTCCCCTGCATCTAACCATTCTTTTTTGCCTTGCTGCTTGTAATATTAGAAGGAATGAAAATTACCCAGCTCCTGGGCTGCTATATTAGTCCTGGGGCAGTGCCAAAAATCCCCTGGGCAGTGGGAGCAGCAAGGATCCTCCAGGAATGGCTGTGTCCCTGTGCCCTGGGGGCAGGCAGGCCCCACAGACCCCCAGAGCTGCTCCACAGGCTCCTTTTTGGGTGGGAAAGGTCCAAACCCTCTGCCCTGGCTGGGGTAACTGGCAGATGAGAAGCCAGGCTGGTGTATAGAGTTTGCTTCTATTTTGGGGGGGTTATGAGACACCAGACCTTTCCAAAGTGTGGCATTCTAGCTCCTGAGCTGCTCTCTCCTCCCCTTCCTTCCCTCTGAGTGCTGGGAAACCTTTTCCCAAACAACTCCAAGGTATTCACCCCATTTTTGTATTAAATGTTGCTGTGGGGGGACCATTCCTGGTGGGATTCAACTTCCTTTGGAGGGGAAGGCCAACAGCACATGGATACTTGGATAGTCTGTCCCAAAATCATGCCTTGTGGCTGGAATCTCCTTCCCAGGTGCTCTTCCAGCCCTTGGCCATACATTTTTTCCTGGTACAGTGCAGGCAGAGGAATGTGTACAGTATCCTGATGTCATGTCCCTGTTTAACAGGGCTTAACTGTGCTTGGCACGGCCCTGCAGTGGGGTGGATGGTGCAGGGGGGAAGGACAGCAGGAATGTGCTGAGGATTAAAAGGTTTCTATTGACTCAAGGCACCCCCTGGCTGAAAATGTGCCACCTGAAGAGCTCTTTGCTTCCTAGAAGTATGTGCCTCTCCCATTTCTTGGCTCTGGCCGTGCTGCTGTGGCATTTTCCATCTAGGAACAAAGAGAAGAGGGGAAAGTGTGGCTGTGGAAAGAGTTAAATCCGTTGGTGGCAAAGGTCAGGAGCCTGAAGGGACTTCACAATTTTAGATTAATGACTTCCCTGTGAAGCCTGTCAGGGAATGGTGAAGCTCTGGTAGGGAGAACGTGAGGGACAGGTGTGGAGAAGCAAAGGAATTGGTGTCTCTGCTGATTGTAGTGTTCATAAATGGTTTTTTTTGGTATTTAGAGCTGGTTTTGGTGCATAAATCTGGCTCTGGTTGGGCCCAGGATCAGTCCAGGGTGGTTTGGTGCCCAGAGCAGCTGTGGCTGCCCCTGGATCCCTGGAAGTGTCCCAGGCCAGGCTGGACATTGGGAGCAGCCTGGGGCAGTGGGAGGTGTCCCTGCCATGGCAGGGCTGGCACTGGCTGGGCTTTGGGGTCCCTTTCAAACTGCTCCATGATTGGAGGGGCCTAAAGTGGCATCTCCAAGAGTCTCCACCTTGTCTGAGAGGTCTGGGTGAAACCTGGGCTGGCAGCAGCTCTCAGGCTGAGGTGGGGACTTTTCCACCTGGAAAAACTCCTCCTGGTACCTCCCTGCCCTGGATCAGGGGTTCCTTGTGCTGGTGAAGGGAGGGGAGTGTGAGAAATCACCCTGGAAGAGCTCTGGGATCTGCTGGGATGCTCCAGAACTTTCCTTCAGGTTATTGCTTGCATCCATACCCTTTGATCCTGGAGAGTCAAACCATGTGCCCAGTGCCTGTGGGTTCAGGGGCATCCCAGCCCTGTCCTGATCCCATCCCATCCCTGTCCCTGCTCCCATCCCATCCCAGCCCTGTCCTGATCCCATCCCAGCCCTGTCCTGTCCCAGTCCCATCCCAGCCCTGTCCTGATCCCATCCCAGCCCTGTCCCAGCCCATCCCAGCCCTGTCCCAGTCCCATCCCAGCCCTGTCCTGATCCCATCCCAGCCCTGTCCTGTCCCAGTCCCAGCCCATCCCAGCCCTGTCCTGTCCCAGTCCCATCCCATCCCTGTCCCTGCTCCCATCCCAGCCCTGTCCCAGTCCCATCCCAGCCCTGTCCTGATCCCATCCCAGCCCTGTCCTGTCACAGACATATTTTATGGAAAATCCTTTCATTAGGATCTTTTCTCCTGAGAAGCTGAGAAGCTTCAGCTTCTCCATCTTTTGCTGCTTTGGAATGTGAGCTGGAGAATTATTTACCCAGCATGTGAAATTGGTTTTACTTGATGACCAACAACAGCCACCTGTGTCGAGGCTGTGAGCAGCCACAAGATTTTATTATCATTCTTTTCCATTCCTTGCTAGCCTTCTGATGAAATCCTTCTATACTTTAGTATAGTTTTAACATATCATTTTCTTTTGAAGAAAATGATACATTATTATATTTATTATTTTTATATATGATTTTATAGAATAATTTTTATTGTATATTATTTAATATATTTATTATTTTATTATATATATTATATTTAATATAATATATATAATAAAATAATAAATCAGCCTTCTGAAACATGGAATCAAGATTCTCATCTCTTCCCTTGTCCTGGGATCCCTGTGAGCACCACCATACCATCCTGTCCCCATCCAGCCCTGTCCTGTCCCCATCCCAACCTATTATGGGATAGCCCAGCCCATTCCAGGCCATCCCAGCTCTCCCTGGAGCCCTGGCATTTCCACTGGCACAGCTGTCCCTGGTTTGGGCTCCCATCCCTGAGCCAGCTGTGAATATTTCTGCTCACGTTTCTCCTCCAGGCTTTCATTCAAGTATCCCTCATCCCTGGTGCTGCCTCTGGAATGTTTCTGTCTGCCCTGGCTCTGTGCTGTCCCTGTTTTCCTAGAGATCCCTGCCTCAGTTTCCCTGAGCCCCTTCAGCTCCCAGACAGGATTTGTCCCCTTGGTTCCTGGGGTTTTTTTTTTGGTTTTTTTTTTGGGGGGGAATTTGGGGGGAAGGAATTTTTTTCTGGTTTTGATGGCTTTTCCTGGCTCTGTGCTGTCCCTGTTTTCCTTAGAGATCCCTGCAGTTCCGGTCAGCTCCCAGAAATTTCTCCCTGGGGGGAGATTTTCTTGATGTCTTTTCCTGACTCTTTCCTGTCCCTGTTTTCCTTAGAGATCCTCTGCCTCAGTTTTTCTGAGCCCCTTCAGCTCCCAGACACAGGATTTGTCCCCTTGGTTCCTGGAGGAGCAGAATCCTTTGCACAGGAAGGAATTTTCCTGTGTCTTTTCGACTCTTCCTGTCCCTTTTTCCTGGCCTCTGTGCCTGTCCCTGTTTTCCCCTTTTTGAGGAGATCCCTGCGTCAGATTTTCCTGTTTTTTGATGTGGTGTTTTTTTTTTTTTTTTATTTTTTTTTCCCAGTTTTCCTGAGTCCCCTCAGCTCCCACACAGGATTTGTCCCCTTGGTTCCTGGGGTTGCAGAATCCTTTGCAGAGGCAGGAATTCTCTCCTGGGAGGTTTTGATGGCTTTTCCCCCATCGAGTGGGAGCAGTTCCCACTAAAATTCCCTGCTGCTGCTCCTCTTGAGGAGGCTGAGTCAATTCAAAGCTATTTGTGCAGCAGGCAGCTATTTTAGGGCACCATGGAGCTGGAATGATCCTGCTGGCCTGGCAGATCAGGAGAAGGAACAGCTGCTCCCTGCTCTCCTCAGCCACATTTAACCCCTTGTTCCTTCTCTTGCAGCTTGCCACGGTGGAGCCTGGCATGAAATTCCACATGTACACAAAAGAGGAGCTGGAGGAGGTCATCAAGGATATTTGAAAAAGAGGGAGAAACCCCCCCAAAAGCTCAAAGCCCTGCCCTGACCAAAGGAACTGGTGCAGCTCACCCAGCTCCTGGGATTTCCCTCCCCACAGCACCTGCATCTGCTGCTCCTGCCAACTCCAGAGGTTTTTTTACCTTTTCTGGACAGAACTGAGCTTTGCCCCAGGAGGGAGTGAAATAAATAATTTTGTTACTCTCATTGGGCTCCTCAGCAGGGGGGGGAAGTGGGAAGGGAGGGATTTGGAGCCCAAACTGGGGGTGGATTGGGACAGCAGCTGTGCCAAGGGCACTGCCAGGCCTGCTGCAGGAGTGAGTCTCCCTCTTGTGGTGCTGTCCATGGGGAAATCCAGGTGTCATTCCACTCTTCTTTTTAAAAAATAGAGAGTTTTTAATCTGTTCAGTGCATTCCTCCCTCCTTCTCCAGTGTTTTTTATCTTTAAAAGAGTCCCTGGAGCTCCATCTGCTTCCCTGCAAAGAAATCTACACTCAGCCTTGGGCTTTGTGTTTCCTTCTGGTAGGGTTTGAAAAAATCTTGTTAGATCAGAGCCCCCCAAGCAGAAACAGGGGTCATGGGCTGAGGCAGCCCCTCACCACTGAAATCCTGCAGGTACCTCTGGGGTTTGAGTTAACCCTGTTTTTCACCAGAAAATTCCTGCTTGTCCCACTTAGTTTTTGTGTTCTCCAGCAAAAATCTCTCTCTGTGTCCTCAAAACAGTGTCTGGGAAGCAAAGCTGGGTCTGGTAAGGGAATAAATTAAGATTAAAAGAGTATTTTCCTATAAAATCATGGCTGTGGGATAAGCCAGCTCTGCCTCAATCCTGGCAGCTGGCTCTGAGCAGGGCAGAAGCCTGGAAATGAAAATCCAGGATAAATTACAATTTCAAATTATGATTTCAGGATAAATTATGGTAACCCCCTGAACCAAGCAGCAGTGGCTGGTGTGGAAGAGCTGGATAGAGCTGGGACAGGCATTGTCCTGGGAAATAGGAATGCTGGAAGTGAGGAAATGGATTTCATCAAATCTCCCCCCACCTCCAGCTCTGCCTTTTCCAGAAGGAAGAATCCCTGTCCTGCTGGTTTTCCCCCTCTTGCCGTTGCCATTGGGATAGGCAAGGAATCAAGTCTGGAAAATCAGTTTTTGGATCACCTCAGTTTCAGCATAGCCCAGCACCCTCCTGGAATTCCTGGGAGAATTCCTGTCTCCTCTCCCAGAGCTGTTTAAAGGGAATAAATTGGATCAGGTGCTGCCCTTAGGAGTTGGATCCAACACCGGCCCTGCAGGTGGAACCAAATTACCTAAATGACCTGTTCATGGCCTTTTCTCCTTTGGGAAGGTGTTGGAGTTCTGGATGCTGAGAATTCCAGACTTTCTGTGCTGACAGGCACTGACCCCCAGGAGAACACTGCATTGACCTGAGGCTGTGGAGAAGCTTCCAAAATGGAATGACAGAACTGGGATTATGGGTGTGGAGTTTGAATAGAAGTGTGTGATATCACAGGGTGGAAAACTTAGGAGTTTAAAGTTTTGGAATATAGTAATAGATACAAAGCAAGATGGAGGTTTTAGCCTGAACATGAAATTCCATCTCTAGCCCTTCAATCCTGACCTTGGCAGAGGTAGGGAAGGAAGGAAAAGAAAAGAAATTAAAGAAAGACGGATTTAAATAATTAAAAATCAAATTATTTAATTATTAAATTAATTTAAATAATTAAAAATAATTTAAAATTATTAAAAAATTTAAATAATTCCTCAGAGCCTGGGCGTGGGGACTCAGCCTGGCTCGGGCTCTGTGCTGTGCCGCTCCTCATCCCCCCTGTGCCCTGTCCAGCCCCGGGTCACCCCCGGGAGGTCCCAGCGCTGTCCCCTCCCCGCGACCCCCGGCCCCGCCCGCGCTTTGTAAATGGTTCGGGCAGGCCCCCTATGGCCTCAGCCAATCAAAAAATCGCTTTGGCACTCCTCGCCAATCAGAGGCTGTCGCTGGGTAGATTAGAGATGGGAGTGGCGAGGGGCGGGCTCAAGCGCTGCCAGCAGGTCACAGGAGGAGGTGGGCGGTGATTGACAGAGGAGCGAGCCAATCAACTGGCGCGGGTGTGCCATCGGAGAGGAGGCGTGACCGCGGTCTGAGCGACAGCTCCTCCAGCCAATCGTCGCCGCCCCGGCTGGGACGGCGGGACGTGCCCCCCGATAGACGGACAGCGATAGGCGGATGGACAGCAGGACAGGGCGATAGACAGACCGACGGACGGACGGACGGAACGGACGGACAGAAAGCGCGATAGATGAATGGACAGAGAGGTGCCCGCCCCCTGCCCGCCCAGCGCTCGGCGCCAGCACGTGGAGGCGGACGGACGGACGGACAGAACGACATCTCTGCTTGCAGCTCCTGGGACGGACAGACAGATAGACACCCGTGCCTGCATCCCCTGGGATGGACACACAGACAGACAGACAGACATTCCCTCTGCATCCCCTGGGATTGACAGACAGACAGACAGACACACTCTCTACATGCCCCGGGATGGACAGACAGACATCCTCTCTGCATCTCCCAGGACAGGACAGATGGACGTCTCTGAGCCCTTTGAGAGTGGGGAAATCCTGTCTGTGAGCCGGAAGCTGCAAAACCAAAGTGCTGTGGGCAGTTCAGGGGCTGCTGGGAGCAGGGGATAATCCAGGAACTGCTTGAGGAGTCTTTGCTTCTTTTTGCCAAGGTTGGGATTAAATGTGTGATTTCTTGTTGGGACTCAGATGTTTATCAGTTCTTATCTCTGTCACAGTCTCACAAACCCTGAGTTCTACAGCACTTCACTCTAACAAACTAAAAATGGAGCCCTGCCTCTCTCTCTCTCTCTCTCTCCAAGGTTTTTTAAGGATAAACTGTCCAATTAAGAAATGACACCTAAATTATTTTTACTTTTAACCCAATAACAAACCACCCATGGCCCACAATGCAGAATTTTAAATCCAATTACACAAAATCATCCAAACCCATGGAGAAGAAGGTGAAGAAGAAGGACTAGCCACCACCCTAAAACTTCCATCTTACTTTATCTTAATTGTTATATTCTGAAGCCTTTAACTCTAATTTTCCCACCCTGTGATATCACACACTTCTATTCAAACTCCACACCCACAATCCCAGTTCTGTCATTCCATTTTGGAAGCTTCTCCACAGCCTCAGATCAATGCAGTGTTCTCTTGGGGGTCAGTGCCTGTCAGCACAGAAAGTCTGGAATTCTCAGCAGTAATCAGGGTTCCAGCAGTCACTCTGTCTTGACATTTCTCTGTGAGACACAGCTGGCTGAACTCTGTGTGAAAGTGATTGCAATTGAATTGCAGTTGACTTCTGTTCAGTGGGGAGCTTTCCTTATCTCTTCCATACCCACTCCTCCCTCGGGAGGGGACACCTGCTGATAAGAGCCATTGAATGTCCCTGCATGGCTGATAAGAACTACAGCATCCCACTGGGAGATGTGAGCCCAGAGGGAGGAGCCAAGCATTCCTACCCGGATATAATCTGGAGATTCTGGAACACCAGCACGGCTTCTGCACTGGATTGCCCAGAGGAACAGCAGCTGCCTCTTCCACTGGATCTCCAGAGGCAGAGACTGCACCTTTCTCCAGGATCCCTGCTCCAGCAGAACCACCCCTGGCACTGCAGGAGGGCTGAGCCACAATTCCAATGGGACTGCTGCCAGCACCCTGACCCACAGGGTGTCAGCTTGGGTTCTGACTCTGGCAGTGTTGGTTTGGTTTACTGCATTGTTTATTTTATCTTTTTATTTTCTTCCCTAATAAAGAACTGTTATTTCCTGCTCCTATATTTTTTGCCTGAGAGCCCCTTAATTTAAAGTTTATAGCAATTCAGAGGGGTGGGGAGGGTTTACATTCTCCATTTCAGAGGAGGTTCCTGCCCTCTTTAGCAGGCTCCTGGCTTTCCAAACCAAGACAGTGCCCCATCCCACCCTGGCAGTGCCCAAGAGCCGGGATCACAGCAGAGCTGTTCCCCCACAGGAATGGGGCAGGGCCAGGAGAGCTCTTCCCTTTCCCTGGGCGCTGCCAGAGCTCATCACAACAGCCACACGATGCCGCTGCCGAGCGAGCTGAGCTCCCAGCCCAGCCCAGAAACACCCCAAGGGCAGAGCCAAGATGCTCTCAAATCTACTCTGCCAGAAAAAAATATTTCACTGATATTCCCCTTCCAAGTGCAAATTCTTTCTATGCTCCACATTCAAATGGCAACACAAACTTATTTCTGCTTGTGAAAAATCGCTTATTTTAAAATTTTAAAAGTTTAATAGTAATAAAATTGGTTATAAAAATAGTAATACAAATTAGAGCAATAAGAATTTGGACGATCAGAGTTAGGACAATAAAGGACAAAAAAAGCAAAGAATTAGGAATGTTGGGATGCTTTCCTCTTGAAAAGCACACTTGCTAACAAAGGATTAACCCTTAAAAGCAACAGCCTGCTGCATATTCATACATCTCATACGTGATTCAAAAATTGTTTTCAAACAAAGGGTGTTCTCTGGTTATTGTCAACTTCCCCCCTTCACCTTGTAAATCATGGTCAGACTCCATGAAGTCTGCAAGGACTAGTTCTTCACAACAAGGAGGTAATGATTTTTCTCTCTGGGATCTTAGTGTCTTGTTGCTGTTATCTCTGTGCAAAGAATTTCTTGATGATCTCATCCCTCTCTTGAGCTAGTTAAAAAAAGTATCTTACATAGCATAGTATCTATTTTAACATTATGTTATAACCTAAAACTATATTTAACACACTACTTAAGAGGATTAATACAGCATAACTTTTTAACACAACACATATAATGTTCATTTTAATATTTGCAAAAAGCCAATCATATAATACACATTTTTCACACGCTCATAAATTTTTTCATTCTTGCTGAGTGATGCTACAAACTTGAAAATATTTGTCAAAAACCTAGCTCACCATCATAATCCTTCTGTCTGACAGCATCCAAAACTGAGCACCAGCCCTGACTGCTCAGACACTGAAGGTAGCAGGACACAAAGCTCAATAGTTTTGGATTTTGCATTCTCACTGTAACAGTTCAACATGAGAGGAATATTGGATTTGTCTTTCCAAACAAGTTCTGGGTCTGCTGGTAGATAAAACCAGCACTGGGAGATAAAAGATAACAATGAGAAGGATTCCACTGATTGATGAATGGGAAAAGATATTTGCTTTTACAAATAAACTTTAGGTTTGCTAAAAAATGAAATTAGGCATTGAAAGATGAAAGAAACAATGGGGAAGAAAAACCCTTAAATTCTGTAAGAATTAAAAATGAAAAGGGAGGGTTGTACATTAAAGGGGAATCTTTGGGAAATCTTTGGTATCAGGTGTTTTGGGAAGTTTGTATCTCTCAAGTACCTCAGAAATGGGGAAAGAGAGAAGGGAAATGCAGCTGGGAATTGGGATAAAAAGGAGGCTGCATCCTCCAAAAACCTGAGAGACCCCAGGGGAATGCCCCATGGCCTCTGCCTTTAATGGAATAAAGCCAAAGGACGCCTCTGTCTCCTTTCTGGACACAAACCTCTGGTGTTTGTTGATTCATTTTCCTAACAAACAGCTCTAAGTAATAGAACATTGGCAAGAGTTTACAACAAATTATTAAGGCATGTATCCTCTAACTGTAAATATCCCATATGGGTTTATTTTATCTGTTTCCGTGCTTTCTTCCTTGCTATGGATAAACTCATATTTTATCAGTTTCTTCTTCTGTTAGCTCAGTTGCTTGCCCTGCAGAGCAGCTGCAAAGCCCATGCACAGTGCCCCAGTGTGAGATGTGGATGTGGTGCCCCTCAGGAGTGAAAAAGGGAGTGCAGTGTTTCCTGGAGATTTTCCTCTGTTGGATCTCAGATTCACACAACCTGTCACAGCCCCTTGGCAGATTTAAGCACACATTGAAAGTCAGGCCAACTTTGCCCTCCTGAGGGGTGGCTGGGATCCACCTGTGAGCTCCTGCTCCCTCCACCATGGAGAAAGCAATTTTAAAAAAAATTAATTTAGTGATGAAAGCAACTCAGGAGTCACACTGATGTTCAGCACCTGGCTTAGTTCAGCTGCCACCACATCCTTTCCCAGGCTGTCAAATGACAGAAGGGATCCATCAAACCAGCCCCATAAACATCCTGCACCTTTCTTTGACCTGAAATGGCAGCACTCGATCCTGCTGGGCCACCTCTGCTGCCCTGTGTGGGAACCACGCTGGTGTCCTTACATTCCAGGATAAGGATTTTGTTGTTTAAGTGACTTTGGAGCCGCCTTAAGGCTGGATGGAGGAAAAGAGCAACCTCCTCTGTTTCCTCTGGCGTTTTCTCATTCCTGTGTATCCCATTTAAGTGATATTCTCACAGTTTGGCAAGCAGAATCTATTATTTAATTTTGGGCTTTGGTCTAACAGTCATGAATATCAACACTGAAAGTCTTTCTGAGGTTTGGCTCAGGCCCCTCTATGCGTTTTATAAAACTGCTTCTGGCCACTGTTGAAATTTACTTTTTTCCCCCTTGTTTGTGTTGAGTGTTGAATCTCTGGCAGGGGTTGTCCTCCCTCAATTTGCTCAGTGTGGTTAATGTTTGCTTCTTGGCTTTGCAGAGGAGAAATGCCATTATCACCCCACCAGACTCACACTGCTCTTGTTGGAAGCCAATAAAAAGCTTCCTGCTGCCTGACCTTGCAGGTGGCATCTGCTTCTCACTGCATGGGCAGCCTGGGCTTGTCAAATCCCTCTCCAGAACCCAAAATTACCCAAAGCAGTGATGCTTTAATAAATACATTTATTTATTTAATAAATACAGATGTATTTGAAACTCAGGGATGCTGGTATTGAGTCAAGGCTTTAAAGAAACTGAAAGAGCTAAAAGTTTAGCTAGATTTAGTTAGGTGGATAGAAACAATTTATAATGATTAAAAGCATACCAAGAAGAGTAGAAGTGATGGGGAATGGTTAATTATTGGCAGATGGAGTAGTCAAGGCTAAGATATGAATCACTTACTTGTCTTACTGTGTTTGAAGAAGCAGAATAAAAATGTGGAGCTACTGTGGAAATGAAGAAACCATGGCTTGTACCTGTGCCCTGAAACCACCAAGGCCAGGTGGGGAGCTTGGACTACAGCCCAGGGGTCAGAAAGGCTGACAACAAACAAGAGTAAAAAGGTCAAATCCAGGAAAACATCTTTGCCTTCATCTTAAGAAGACCACTCCCCATTTTGGAACCCACCCACCCATTTGAATGAAGGATGGAGCAAGCGTGAAGGAACTTTGAACTCATTTAAATATATTTTAATACTAGGTGGGGCTAGGTAATGAATATGTATAGGCATTCTGGGAAATTATATGAATATGTAAGGCTTTTGTTGGTAAATAAACTGTTGGATTAAACACTTTTCTGACCCAGAGATAGGGCAACTGAGAGGTGTTTTAAGAACTTTAATTCCATTTTCAGTCCCATGTGAAGGGTGAGACAATACAGATGTTATAATTCACACCATCACAATCAGAAGCCAATTATTTCCTAATTAAAATACATTATAAGCTTTTCTTGGTTTATCAGCTCTTTGCCACACTATGCCTTAAATACCTTAAAGCAAATAATCTGAAATTACCCCTCGTGGGTCCCACTACAATGCATCTTTCACAGTTCTATTTCTCCAAAGTATCCAGTCTTATTCACAAAACCATCCTTTGAAACTTGCTCCTAGTTCCATTTCTCTCTCAGCAATGTCTGGCAGGTGGCACATGTGCATTAAGCTTGGTGTTACGTAAGCAAGCACTATGTTCCATTTAAGCCCATTATTTCATAGATAACCCCACTATTTTAGACCCCCTGGCTGGAATTGTCCCAATTTTATTAATTTCAAGGCCAATCCTGCCCGGGGACTTGTCTTAACTTTGTCTTGATGCCAATGCTGGCTTGGGAGTCTCCCTAACTTTGGCCATCCCAAGGCTGATTCCAATTCCCTGCATCCTCTTTCTCACATGGATCATCTATGAGGAAACCCATCTGCTTCCTAACCCAAATCACACTTACTTTCCCAATTATTTTCCCAAAATGTTGACATAATTACAATTTAGTTAGCATGAATCACATCCATTTCTCACAATTACATTTACTTTCCCAATTATTTTCCCAAAATATTGATATACATACAATTTAGTTAGCACAAATCACATCTACTTTTCCAATTATTTTCCCAAAATATTGACATAATTACAATTTAGTTAGCATGAATCACATCCATTTCTCACAATTACATCTACTTTCCCGATTATTTTCCCAAAATATTGATATACATACAATTTAGTTAGCACAAATCACATCTACTTTTCCAATTATTTTCCCAAAATATTGATATAATTACAATTTCGTTAGCACGAATCACATCCATTTCTCACAATCCATGCCCTAGCATGTCCCCAGGGCAGCAGGCCCTGCAGGTTGTCATTATCTACAGCTGTTTCTGTGAGTGCAGGACTTCACAGAGAAGATTCACTCAGTGCTGCGCTTCTTGTAAGTAGAATTGTTTTTATTCTTGCTAGGTGGCAAGTGCCAGCTGATAGCTTGAGAAGGAAATTATAAAATCATGGAATCTCCTGAGCTGGAAGTCTCAGAGTCTCTGTGGTTGAGATGACCCCGAGGTGTTGGAAAGTCTCTTTTTCCCAGTCCTGCAACAGAAGAAGAAGTCGAGATTCCTCAGCTCTGGTTTGCAAGGTTGTTTATTTTCTCTCATCTATTCCATTCTGTCTCTGACCTGCTGAGATCTGTCCAGCAGGTCGGGCTGTGGCACAGTCCCCGCCCTTGGGGTGGTGTTAGTTCTTTATACTAAGAACTACGTGTACTTTATTTACAATGATTTTCCAATACCTATCACCTTTGTTAGAGAGTCTGTCTATACTCTGAACCAATCTAAATGTGTCACCATCCCAGCAGAAGATGGAGAAGAAGAAGAAGGACAGGACACGCCCAGATTCCTCCATCTTGCCTCTTGAACCCCCATTCTAAATCCCCAAAATTCTACTTTTTCACCCTGTGACAAATTCAATATCATTCCACTCAAACCCTTGTGGCTTGTAAATCCTCACACAAAGTTGGTAATTGTTTCCATGGACTAAAATCCAAGGCACAGGTGTCTTTGACTCCATGCCAAGGTCTCTGAGCCCCTTGCCAAGGTCTCGAGCCATCCAGAGCAGTCAGAGGAATGTCCTGGGTCCTGACAGGATGGGACCCACCAAGATCATCCAGTGCAACCCCTGCCCTGCCCAGACACCCCAACAATCCCACCCTGGGCACCCCTGAGAGCATTGTCCAAACACTCCTGGAGCCCTGGCAGCCTCGGGGCTGTGCCCATTCCCTGGGGAGCACAACCTGGGGTTCCAGATTTGATTATTAGCTCAGGTTTACAAGATATAAATTTTGTAGTAAAAAAGGAAAATGTTTGTAGCCATGATATTTTATGAAAAATCCTTTCCTTAGGATTTTTCCTCCTGAGAAGCTGAGAGGCCTCAGGAACAAAATATAAACAATGGTTATCTGCTGCTGTGGAATGCAACGGGTGCATCTGTGATTGGTCTCATGTGGTTGTTTCTAATTAATGGCCAATCACAGCCCAGCTGGCTCGGACTCTCTGTCTGAGACACAAGCTTTTGTTATCATTCTTTCTTTTTCTATTCTTAGCCAGCCTTCTGATGAAATCCTTTCTTCTATTCTTTTAGTATAGTTTTAATATAATATATATAATAAAATAACAAATCAAGCCTTCTGAAACATGGAGTCAGATCCTTGTCTCTTCCCTCATCCTCAGACCCCTGTGAACACAGTCACAAATGTTGATTGATTGCATAGGGGGTTGTACTGTGTTCAGTAATTTGATGTTTACAAAAATATTTTATGGACGTCTGAAGTTGCAGGTGCTACCATTCTTGTGGAGGAATGTACCAGCAGAGCTTTTTCTATTTAAATTGAGAGAAGCATGGTTTCATTTCACTTAAAATGTGCTCCTTTGCCCATTATAGCTTGGAGCTGTGGATTCTAACCTTTTAAAAATTAAAAAAAAAAAAGCAAACCAAATCTTTGACTGTGACTAAGTGTAGGTGGAGCACCTGAGCTGGTGAAAGTCAGATAATCTCTCACTGATATCCACAATTAGCAGAGCTGTTGCAATCAAGACCTAGAAATACAGAGACATTAATATTAAACACAGGCAGCTCAAGAACCCAGCAGTCAAGATGGAGAATAATTTTCTTCACTAACACTTTTTTTTTAATTTTTGCATTTAAAAGTTTGTCATTTAATATATTTAATATATTTGAAACTCAGGCACTAACACATTTTTTAAATTTTATTTTTGCATTTAAAAGTGTGTAATTTAATAAATACAGATGTATTTGAAACTCCAGTCATATTCTTAGTTTATGACAAGTGTGTGGCAGACAGGACTCTTCCACTTACAGAGATGTTGAGCTGGAGTGGAGAAAAGATTTAATGGAACAAATGTGAAAGAATAAAAAGCAATAAAAGGGCTTCTCTTTTGCCCGTTGGGTGGTATGAATAATTCCAGCAATGTCATCCATCCTGGCTCTGAGGGAGCAGTGAAATATCCTTTATTTAGGAATTTTTGCCGTAGAGTTACAAAATAGAGGAGAAACCTCACTGGAAAATGTTTCTCCTGCCTGGCTCAGCTGTGATCTGCTGGGGAGTGAGCAGGGCCAGCTGCAGGCACAGGTGAGTGTGGCACTGCAGCATCTCCCCTCACGCTGCAGGGCTCAGGGGCAGCAGCTTTCCTCTGCAATTGTGCAAGATTCCAAATATTTCCTGTCTCTGCATCAGGAGAAAACCAGAAAACCATTGGGGCCAAAGAGCTTTTTGGTGAAGCAATGGGTGGAAGAAATATCTTGGTAGAGAATAGCCAATATTATGGTAGAGATTTAATTTTAATTTTTTAAAATTTTACTTTCAATTTAGTTTTTGTGGTTTTTGTTTTTGCTTTTAATTTTATTTTAATTTTTTTTCTTTCTTTTTGTTGTAGAAGCCTAATTCTGCACTGAGGTGAAAGCCAGCTGGAACTTACACCTGCTGGCTTAGCTCTTCCTCAGTTCTTTCTCTTCTCTGGCCAAGCCAGGGTGTCTGACCAGCCCAATACAAGGTGTCATTCCCAAACAGGTGGAAACTTCAACCAGAGTAAAAGCTGCTGAGAAATTCATGAATCATATCCCGTTCTGCAAGTCAAATTCTTAACTGTGTCTCACTACTGTTGGTTCAATTATAAATTACTTTAAAATAGTACTTAAAATGTGTAATTTTCCATACCAGCCATAAGAGAAACTTTGTGCTGAGAAGGCTCTATAAACATATGGCAATGTTTGCGTATATAGATTTTGTTTTCCTTCAGATGAAGTTATCTCTTCATTTCAAAGCTTAGTGGAAAGATTTTTGGATTTATCATGATCAGGTCTACAACTGTCAGCCCTCTGCTACGGGTACAGCATAAGGACTCAAGTTGTTTAAGCACTAAATTAAAGTTTTACTTTCCATTTAGCTGTCATTTTCCTCCTCCCTCTTTAATCTTATCTTTAAAATGACAGTTTAAATATTTGCTTAGCAGTGCCGTGTTTATCCTGTTGAGATAATCTACTTATGTGAAAGGGAGAAAGCTGAGATGACCAAGAAATCTGTTAGGAGAAGGAGGGCCTCCGAGAGAGCTGGACTTTGCATAAGGACTGAGTGGGCAAGGGGGAACAGCTTTAAGCTGAAAGATGGTAGATTTAAATTGAATATTAGTAAGAAATTCCTCCCTGTGAGGGTGGGCAGGCCCTGGCACAGGTGCCCAGAGCAGCTGTGGCTGCCCCTGGATCCCTGGAGGTGCCCAAGGCCAGGCTGGACAGGGCTGGGAGCAACCTGGGGCAGTGGAAGGTGTCCCCCATGGTGGGATGGAATGAGAAGGGCTTGAAGGTCCCTTCCAAGTCAAACCATTCTACAACAAATAAAAATTATAATATAAATAATAATTTAAATTATAATATAAATTATAATATAAATATCAATAATATAAATATAAATATAAATATAAATATAAATATAAATATAAATATAAATATAAATATAAATATAAATATATTATAATAGAAATGTAATACATTATAAATATAAATATATTATAATAGAAATGTAATACATTATAATAGAAATATAAATACACAAATATTATAAATCAATATAAATTATAAATAGAAATAAATATAAGGTATTCCATAATAAATGCAAATATCTGCAATATCTCAGAGCTGGCTGTCCCCCAGCTCAGCCCGCTCAGGTCAGGGCTGCTCCTGGGCTCCCCTGGCAGGGGGAACTGCTGTGCCCAGGGCTGTGGTGTCCTCTGAGCCCAGGGCAGGCTCTGGGCTCCCCGAGGGTCCCGGGGCTCAGCACCAGCACTGAGCATCCTCACACTGAAGGGGCAGCTGAAGGATTCACACCTGAGTGAGGGGGAGCAGAATTTGGGGCCTGGCCACTGCTCCTGCTCCCTCCTGTGTGCTCCCAGCCAAAGAAAATCCTCTGAAACACCGAATAATAAAAGAGATATGAAATACCTCTTTGAAATAATGAAATATAGTGGGTTTAGATTCGATTTTAGGAAAAAATCCTTCCCTGTGAGGGTGCTGAGGCCCTGGCACAGAGTGGCTGTAGCCCCTGGATCCCTGGCAGTGCCCAAGGCCAGGCTGGATGGGGTTTGGAGAAGCCTGGGGGAGTGGAAGGTGTCCCTGCCATGGCAGGGGGGGGAACAGAATGATCTCCTGTGGGAAATGAATATGTAGAGAACTCTCAAAGCCTGACAGAAGGCTCACATGGAATAGCACAGACATTGCTGAGAGAGAAATGGAACTAGAAATAAGTTTCAAAGGATGACCTTGCTAATGAGACTGGATACTTTGAAGAAATAGAACTCTGAAAGATGCATTGTAGTGGGACCCACAAGGGATAATTTTAGATGATTGGCTTCAAGGCATTTGCAGAATAGTGTGGTAAAAGCTGATAAACCAAGAAACACTTATAATGTATTGTAATTAGGAAATAATTGGCTTCTGATTGTGATGGTGTGAATTGTAACATCTGTATTGTCTCACCCTTCTCATGAGACTGAAAATAGAATAAAGACTTTTAAAACACCTCTCAGTTGCCCATCTCTGGGTCAGAAAAGGGATTAATCCAACAGTCTCCCAGGTCTCTTCCAACCCAAACTCTTCTGGGGCTCTAGTTTATGTTTTTCAGCTGGCCAGAGCTGAGGAGGGAGAAGAAGAAAGGGAAGCACAAGAGCTCAGCTCCCTAAGAAAGGTTTAGAGGGTGAGGAAGACTATCCCAATGAGGTTCAGAGTGGACCCCCTTGCTTTCTAACCTGCACACAAAGCCTGGATTCAGCTAGGTCTAATCTTAGCCTCAGATTAGACAATGGTTTATGTTTAATGGAATTATCTATACAAAATTTATAATAGTACTGAACAGCTACAAGGATTTTTTTTTAATTAATTCAGCATGGCATCAGTCACTTACTGAGGATCTCTTGGAACTAAGAAATCTCTCCTGGGCATGGAAGGACCTCTGATTTTCAGGTAAGGGATCTGAAGCCTTGAGTGGTGCTCCAGTTCAAGGGGAGAGTCACTGGTATGCAGCCCAGCTGCCACTCAGGGACAGCTCAAATTTGGCTTATCCTGGTGGCAATATTTATTAGAGTGAAGTAGTTGGCTGCTAGTCAATAGTTTAGAGAAGATAGATGTCTTTGTTTTAGCTCTGTTATCTCCTTATGTACTTTAGTTATTTTCCACTTTGGGGCTTTGAAACCACCTTTAAAAATATTTTTGCTTCACTTCCTTGTGCCTAAGCCAGGAGCATTCCAGCTCACAAATCCACCACAGGGCGTGGGGCCCGTTGCTCCATAGCTGGCCTGATCCAAAGTGCAGCTGAGGGTCAGGTGTATCCATAAGAGGCACCACAGCAATTCTTATAAAACTGCCTTGGGGCCTCAGGTGCCATCTCTCTCTGTCACTGGTTATGTTCCTGTATTTGCAACATTTTTTTTGAATAGACAGGAGAGTTTTCTTCTAAGGACAAAATTCAGTGTCAGCACATGACTGGTTGTTACAAATGGAGATGAGAGCTGAGACAAGTCCTGCCTTTGACTCAGATTTCTGGCAGTAGCTCTGTTTGAGGTGGCCTGCACCCCAAATGTCTCTCATTTGCAAGTTCTCAAGAATGGCCAATTAGGTCTATTACAAAATGAATTATTTATTGAATAGACACAAGATTAACAGATTTAGGACTTTTAACAGACTGCTTACTACACAAGATGAAACAAAACCAACTGCTAGTAGATGAAAAGGTACCTATATTACTGCCACAGTTACAGTCAATGTAACTTAGCATGGAATTGGTGATGGAGTACACATAAGGTCCTTTCAACTCAATTCCTGGGAAAATATCTGCAGAATTTGTGCCCAAACTCTGGGGAGAAGTCCTTCACATTCCCAAGGTGTGTGTAGGAGATCTCTGCCTCCATGAAAGTTTGTGCAGCTTTTATAGTTTGTAAAGTGAAGTGTCTGTCAGTCGGAAATTCCAGCTCATATCCCCACACCTTGTTCTCAAGGCCAGTTGTTTGTTGTCTGTTGGGGAAGATGAAATAGGAAAGCCTTATAGATATGATTGCCTGGCAAAAGATTTTGAGAATATGGAAACTATAAGCGAGATTGAAATGAAAGCAACCTTTGAGATCCCTCAGTTACTGAACAACTGGAAAACAATGGTGTGGCCAGATGAAGGTGACCCCCTTTTGATGGAACAACACCCTCTGCTTGCAGACAGGCCCAAGGGTCAGAGCAGATCCTACAGCTTGGCAGAAGGGGCCCAAAGAGGAGTTTTTAGGGTTTAAAATGTAACACAGTGTGGTAATGTAATGATTCTTATAGGCTGTATGGAAATGCTATAGGATTTGTATCTTGTACTAGATTGGTTAGTGGGAATTAAAATATTCAACAGAGAAGAAGATTTATGGTATTGTAATGGGAACCTCACTCTCCTTACCCTTTTACTCCCTTACCCTCTCATCCTCTCTCCCCCTCTCTTCTCTCAGCCTGCTCCGAGCTGTGGCTGGCAGCTCCCAGCAGGGCCCTGCACCCAGGCCCTTTGCAATAACCCACAAGTTCCCAGCCCTGGCTGCAGAGATCTCTCATCTCCATCCATCCCCACTGTCCTGCCCCCTGGCACCCCAGCAGTTGTCCACTGGGAGCTCCATCCCTGGTGCCAGAGAGAGAGAGAGAGAGCTCACCAGCCAGAGACAGCTCAGCAGCCAGGCAGGCCAGCCTGGTTATCTCATCATCCATGTGATGGGAGGACAATGCTGATGGACAGAGCAGATCAGCTCTTCTGTGGTGGGGCAAAGTCCTGCCACAAGTCCAGTCCTGCCTGGTGTCCAAGCAGCAGCTGGAGCTACTACTAAGCAGAAGTGACAGCTCTCAGTGGCTTTAGGCAAAGGACTTGGGCTCCCACCTGGCTTTTTGGTCCTTTCCTCAGTTATGTGGGACTCTGGTGCACACATGAGCATGTTTTGTTGGATGGCCCATCAGAAATTCCAGCTGGGTCTGTTCCAGCTGCTGTGGTTGTGTTTGGTAAAGCCTGGTGCTCTCACTTTCTCACACAGGTGTGGTGGTGTTCACAGGGGTCCCAGGATGAGGGAAGAGATGAGGATCTGACTCCATGTTTAGAAGGCTGATTTATTATGTTATTATATATATTACATTAAAACTATACTAAAAGAATAGAAGAAAGGATTTCATCAGAAGGCTTGCAAGGAAAGGAGAAAGAATGGAATTAATAACAAAAGCTTGTGACTGACCAGAGTCCGAGACAGCTGGACTGTGATTGGTCATTAATTAGAAACAACCACATGAGACCAATCAATCACAGATGCACCTGTTGCATTCCACAGCAGCAGATAACCATTGTTTACATTTTGTTCCTGAGGCCTCTCAGCTTCTCATGAGAAAAGATCCTAAGGAAAGGATTTTTCATAAAATGTGCCTGTGACACCCAGGTGTATGAGCAGGAGGCCTGGAGCTGGGTGAAGGGAGCTCCTCTCTTGCAGCCTCCCTGCACATCTCCTGTGCTTGCCCATCAGGCATTTTTGGCTTTCCTTACAGCAGCTCCATGTGACCTTAGTGGGTGCTGAGGGTACCAGGGGCTTTGCCCTCCATCACCACAATCCCTTTTAGAGCAGGTTACAGTAACTTGTAAAGGAAACGGAGCCAACAGAGGTCTTTGTGGTTCCCTTTTCTTGGAGAACAAATGATGTGGGAACCCAGAACATCCCTCTGGCTGTCCAGGACGGCCAGGACCCCTGCCAGGGGGCTCAGAGACCCTGGCACAGAGCCCAGAACACCTGGGGGTTTGATTATGACCCGTGGAGCAAATTACCAACGTTATATGAAGACCAGCAAGCCACAACAGTTTCGGTAAAATAATAGTAAAGTTATAATGGGGTGGAAAAGTAGATTTTAGGGTTTTTGGTATGGAGGTTCAGGAGGCAAGATGGACGAATCTGGGCATGTCCAGCCTTTCTCCTTCTTCTTCTTGGCCTCCATCTTCTGCTGTGATGCTGGCACTTACAGATTGGTTTAGAGCAGAAGCTCACTGTCTAACACAGGTGACAGGTATTGGGAAGTAATTGTAAATATTGTACATGTAGTTTTTAGTATAAAGACATAACACTGCCCTGGGGGCAGGCAGAGTGCCTGGAACTGTCCTGATGGACGGACCTTGGCAGGGCAGTAGAAGGAATTTCACAGATAAGATACAATAAACAACCTTGAGACCAAGAAATGAAGAGCCCTGACTCCTTCTTGGAGCACCAGGCTGGGAAAAGAGACTTTCCAACTTTTCTTGGGGTCACTCTGAGCAGCGAGAGATCCCAACAAAATGGGATCTTGCATGCAATGCAGGTCTGAGCAGGTATTGCCCAGGCTATAAACCAGAAGGGAAAACCCTCTCAATGCAACTGCGTGTAAGCTGGGAGGAGGAAAAGGAGAAGAAACGAGATGTTAAGGATGTTTTGTTGCTGCAGGAAACAAGATGAATGCAATGGCACTATTTGTGCATCCATTCTCTCTGGTAATTATTTCAGCACTGTGATCAGACCCAGCTTGGCAGAAGTTAGAACTCCTGGAGATAATAAATTTCCCAGAGTCTGGGAGCATTGTGGGAATAATTGGGTAGAGGAAACAAGCTCAAGTTAATATTTCTGTCCAGCAAAGGCAACAGCAATAAACATTTACAGATAACAGAAACTGATAGGAAAGGTATGGTTATTCTAACCAGAAAATCACCTCTGAGTTAGTCCCTGGGCAACAAAAATCTGTCTTTCACACACAAAGCTGTAAGAAACTGGGCTTTACACATTCCAGGGTGTGTGGTTCCATTACTGTAAGGTGAACAGGCCCCAGCTCATGGCCTCAGGGGCAGTCTCCCTTCCTGTGCCAGCCCAGGGAACAGTGCCTGGTGACACTGGTGCTGCTGAGGCTGAACTGCAATAACCCCCAGAGTTCAGACATGAACTGCAGCATCCTTCCAATCTGTGAGTAAGGATACTCACTTAAAAAAATTAAAATGTTTATTAAAACCTTATAAAAATACAACAGAAGACTGAATAGAGAAAATATTACAGTGCTGGGAGCAGAGGATTTTTCCCACCATGTGCTCACCCACACCATGGAGGATTCACCTCTTAACCCTTTAGCCCTTCCCAAAGTTCTGTCCATCTGTTCCATCCTTCTTCGCTGTCCAGTGATGGAGATCACTTCCTCAAATCCTGACTGGGGGAGATCAGCTGTTGCCATGGTAACAATCCCACCCTCCCAAATGTCCCAAACCCAGGGCACCCCCTGATAACAACACAAGAGGGGTGTAAAACATAACTTATGAACCTATAAAACTTCTTTTAACATATTTACATGATATTGGCCTTTTAATTGTGAGAGTCAACCATCACATTACTCATCTATCACATAATCCAAACCATCCTGTAACTGCATAAGAATCTATGATTTCTGCAAGCGTCCTTTGCTTGTTTATAGGTAACTTACTAGTTAGGTGTGAGGGTGTTTTAGGGTGCCTAGGATGAGGGAAGAGATGAGAATCTTGACTCTATGTTTCAGAAGATTATGTTATGTTATGTTATGTTATGTTATGTTATGTTATGTTATGTTATGTTATGTTATGTTATGTTATGTTATGTTATGTTATGTTATGTTATGTTATGTTATATTATATTATATTATGTTATATTATATTATATTATGTTATATTATGTTATATTATATTATGTTATATTATATTATGTTATATTATATTATGTTATGTTATATTATATTATGTTATGTTATATTATATTATGTTATATTATATTATATTATGTTATATTATATTATGTTATATTATATTATTTATTATTATGTTATATTATATTATTTTTATATTATATTATGTTATATTATATTATATTATTTATATTATATATTATATTATGTTATATTATATTATGTTATATTATATTATGTTATTTATATTATATTATGTTATATTTATATTATGTTATATTATATTATATTATATTATATTATATTATGTTATATTATATTATGTTATATTATGTTATATATTATATTATGTATGTATATTATATAGATTATATTATGTATATATTTATATTATATTATATTATGTTATATTATATTATTTATATTATTTTTTATATTATATTATGTTATGTTATATTATATTATATATTTATGTTATATTATATTATTTATATTATATTATGTTATATTATATTATGTTATTATATTATGTAAATTATTTTTTTATTTTTATTTAAAATGCTATACTAAAACTACACTAAAGAAAGAGAAAGGAGACATCAGAAGGCTAGACAAGAATGAATAATAAAAACCTGTGACTGACCAGAGTCCTGACACAGCTGGACCATGATTGGTCATCAAGTAAAAACAATTCACATGGAACCAATCAAAGATGCACCTGTTGGTGAGCAAGCTCCAAACCACATTCCAAGCAATCAGATCATTATTGTTTACATTTCGTTTCTAAGGCATCTCAGCTTCTCAGGAGAAAAATCCTGGCAAAGGGATTTTTCAGAAAATATGTCAGTGACAGGTGGGGGGTGAGATGAACCATCTCACCTTCGGGCAGAGCTCCCAGCACTGCCTTTTGCAAACCACAATGGGGATGTGCAGATGCACAGTTGCCACCCTGGGCACCCCAATTGTGAAAGCAGAGGCAGCGCAGCTGTGAGGTCAGAGCAGCTGCCTGCCCAGCCCTGTGGCACAGGGACAGAACCCAGAGGGGCTGTGTGGCTGTCACACGGGGCACACATCACCTCCTGCTGCAGCTGGGCAGGCAGAGCTGAGCCCAGGGGTGCAGGGAGGAGAAGAGCTCACCAGAAAAACCACTGGAGTCTTCCAAAGCACCGGCAGAGGTGTCTGGAGCTCAGCAGCCGCACCATGAGCTGGTATGAAGCGGGCTGCTCCTGCCCAGGGCGTCAGGCTGGAGCAGCAGGATGGATGTGGTTGTCACTGGCGTTGGAGCAGCATGGGGAAGCTGACAGGTTTTCTGAAGACCAGCCCTGTGATGTGAAGTCCCCTTTCTGTGGGGATGGAAGAAGAGACTCGAGAGACAGGCATAACTTTTCTCTGGTTTCTTTTCCAAGGGATGTTCTTCAGGCTTATTTGGCAGGTGCCTTCGCCTCCCTGGGCAGAAATTTTCTGAGCCATTCTCATGCCATCCTCACAGAGTGCACACTCCATATTTCTGCTGTGGGCAGGGGGCAGGGTGGGAATGTCTGAGGGGCAGTGCAAGCAGAGGGGAGAGCAGAGGGTGTCCCTCATCAGCAGCCCAGGGCTCTCACTGGGATGATGAAGCTTGAGCACGGCTTGTGCTGTGGGCAGTCTCAGGCAGAGCCAAAAGCAAAGCCCCCTGGCAGTGTCACGGGCACACCAGAGCCTGAGCCTCCAGCTTTGGCTGCAGAAGGACAACCTGCTGTGGAGCCAAGCACTCGGGGAACAGCCAAGCATCTGCAGGGGAAGGGTTTTCCCAGCTCTGGCAAGAGACTGCAGGTGTGGGAGAGCTCTGGGACCGAAGTCAGGCAAAGCTCCTGTGCTTCCTTGTGGTTATTAATTGTTGTGGTGTTGTGGTGGTCTCCAGGATGAAGTGAGAGATGAGAATTGACTCCAAGTTCTTAGAAGGCTGATATATTCTATTCTATTCTATTCTATTCTATTCTATTCTATTCTATTCTATTCTATTCTATTCTATTCTATTCTATTCCATTCTATTCCATTCCATTCCATTCCATTCCATTCCATTCCATTACATTATTATTACATTATTATACTCTAAAACTACACTAAAGAAAGAGAAAGGAGACATCAGAAGGCTAGACAAGAATGAATAACAAAAACCTGTGACCGACCAGTCCCAACACAGCTGGACTGAGATTTGTCATTAACCAAAAGCAATCCACATGGAACCAATCAAAGATGTACTTGTTGGTAAGCAACCTCCAAACCACATTCTAAGCAATCAGATAATTATTGTTTACATTTAATTTCTGAAGCTTCTCAGGAGAAAAATCCTGGCAAAGGGATTGTTCATAAAATATAACAATAACACTTCCTTGCTGTTAAGGAAGGAAGGAAGGGTAATTGACAGCCCCAGGACTCCCTCTCTTTCAGGCAAAAGATGCTGCAGCTGAAGAAGAGCTTTAAAGTCTTCATCTTGTTGCTCGCAGTGGCTCTTGGTGAGTTTTCATGGGCAAACAACTGAGAGTGACAGCCTGGCTGTGCCGGGTCCCAGCTTTCCTTCAGGGCCATCATGTGTGGAAGCTCCTGCGGCCCAAGTGCTTCCTGAGGGTGCCCTTGACTGAAATGAGGGGATACAGGGAGTGGAATTGGGGCCACAAGTGCTGCAGACCATGCTCCATGTCCCCTGAAGCCTCTCAGGCAGAGGCACATCCTCTCTCTGCACCCTCACTCCTCACCGGCTGCTGACCCCCAGGGCAGCAGGGAGCAGACAATGGGCCCTGGGGCTGGCTGCAAACCCCACTCCAGCGCCTGGTGATGTGAATTGTAGGTGGCTTCTGTGGGACTGCCCTGCCAGAATGGTCACCATGGACAAAGGAACTGCTGGAGGTTAGTGACTGCTGTGGGACAGGCACATCCTGCAGGGGAGGTGTTGCTGATGGTGGATAAATCTGAGGTTCTTCTGCTTCTACACAGCATGACCCAAAGAAGAAGCATATGGTGTAGTCTGCTTTGGGAAGCCATGGTGGCTCTGGCAGTAGATGTTCTAATCAAGATTTTGGTGGCTCTGACAGTAGATGCTCTAATCAAGATTTTGGTGGCTCTGACAGTAAATGTTCTAATTGCGATTTTGGTGGCTCTGGTAGGAAATGTTCTAATCAAGATTTTGGTGGCTCTGACAGTAGATGTTCTAATCAAGATTTTGGTGGCTCTGGCAGTAAATGTTCTAATCGAGATTTTGGCGGCTCTGGCTGTAAATGTTCTAATCGAGATTTTGGCGGCTCTGGCTCTAGATGTTCTAATCGAGATTTTGGCGGCTCTGGCTGTAGATGTTCTAATCGAGAATTTTCTCTTTCAGAAGATGCAAAGTGTATTTCCATCAGGACTGAAAGCTTTCTGGTAAGAGAGATTTCCCAAACTGGAACTGTGCCTGTGCAGAATGTCAGGTGACCTTGTGCTACCTGTGCTCGGTCTCCAAACAGCAAAGGCTCCTGTACCTCTGTCCTGCCTTTGCCTTTTGCTCAGCTTGGGCTGGAAAGAAGCACTGGCAAAGCAGGGAAAGCCCATGTGTCTGTTCACTGAGCTCAGGTGCTCCACAAAAGGAATGGGCTGCTTTGGCAAGATCTGCTTTTCTGTTCCTGCAGGAATTCACACACTTTGATTGAAACCCAAAAGCTGCAGAATCTGCTGGAAGAGGTCACTCAGCTGAGGGTGGAGATCAGTAGTTTGAAGGTGATCTGCCATTTCGGGGAAACAGAACAGAAAGAGCCATTTTGGGGCTGGGCAGAGCCCCTAAGAAAGCTCTCCTTGGTATTGTTGGTGGGGTCAGAACATTATGGCCACAGACCCTGTTCATCAACCCTTGTGACTATCAGCAGCACGGTTTGCCAGCTCTGTGGGCATGGTTGGCCATGCACAGCTGGCACTGAGCTCTGCCTCTGTGGGTGCTGGCAGCCTGCTGAACTGTCCTTTCCTATTTGTTCACGGCTTTCCCAGGAACTGAGCCAGATAGCTTTGGAACCCTGCGTCAGGACAGACTGGGCCCTCAAGAGCTCTGGTAAGGACACAAGCAGCCTGGTCTCCCTGCCCTGTGCTTGTCTGTGCCCTGCCCACAGCCTCCACAGGGATGTTCTGGGGGGATGGCACAGAAATGACAACATTCCTGTGTGGATGGAGGGGCTCTCTTCCTCTCCTCTGCACCTGGAGAAGGAACGCCTGGCTTGTGCTTTGCTTCCTCCCAGCACTCTTCACCCTGTGGGAGAGGCAGTGGCTGCTGTCATTGCCCCCCAGGGCAGGGTGATGCAGGCAGGACAGGTGGACATGGAGCTGCCCAGGGGCACCAGAAATGGTGTCTGAGCACCAAGCCACACCAGTGTGTAGCTGCTTGCAGCCATTTGCCCCCCCTCCCTTACAGGAGCCACCATTGACACACAAAGAACTTCCCAGACCTATGACTGCAGAGAGAGTTGTCTCTGCAGGATTTTACGCTTCTTCTGGACTGCCAGCCCTCCTGATACTATTCTGCAGGTATCTTAGCAGAAATCACCAGTTATCTTCCCTCCTGTGAGTTTGGGAACCATTCCTGGGGGCTCTCCCCTCAGCCCAATGGTACTGATGAAGCCCACAGCAGATTGGATTCCTGAAACCAAAGCTGGAGCACAGGGCTGGGCTTGCTGAGAAGCAGTGGTTCCTCTCCAGAGGGGAGTGGAGCCAAACTGAGCTCTACTGCTGCATTCGGCCCACAGTCCTTGGCCACAGCTGCTGAAAGGATTTCTTTCTACCTGGTGACCCTGTCTCCACTGTCAACCCTAAGAAGTGCTTTCCAGGGTGGGAGGTGGGATGCCCTAGAGAGTCTCTGGGCAGAAGTTTTCTGCTTGTCCCTGAGCAGGATGGTTTCATAACCAGTATTCTCTGTTCTGCCATGGTGAGCCCACTTTGGCAGGCAGGGAAGTCCTTCTGCTTCTGTCCATTTCCTCGCAGCCCCTTATTTCCAAGCTGAAACAGAGCCCACAGACATGTCAGCCCCAATGCTTCGAGCTACAGGGGCAGTTGTGTTGGCCCACACATCACTGCTCTTGCATTCTGTTGCAGCCAAATGTTTTCCCAGGAAACTGCTGGGCTTTCAAAGGGCATCAGGGCCAGGTTGTCATCAAGCTGCCAGCACGAGTCTACCTGACTGCCATCACACTGCAGCACATCTCCAAAGATGCCTCTCCAAGTGGGACCATCATCAGTGCCCCCAAAGACATTGCTGTCTTTGTAAGTCTGCTGGGCACTTCTGCTGGGGGTCTGGCCCGAGTGGGAGCTCAGGGCAAGGTCTTGCTTGCTTTTGTGCCTCCTCTGAGCTTTGTGACCTGCACTCCCCTGAGCACTGCTGTGCTCAGTGCAGCACTTCCAGGGCTCAAGAGTCTGGGGATTTCTGCTGGTCACAGTGACCCCGAGATGTGTACAAGTCTCTTTTCCCAGCCCGGCAGTTGAAGAAGGAGTTAGGATTCTTCTGTTCTCATTCTCAAGCTTGTTTATTATTTCTTACCTATAACATCCTTCCTCTGGCCTGCTGAGGTCTGTCCAGCAGGTCAGACAGAGGCACACTGACCGCCCTTGGAGGTGATGTTGTCTTTTATACTAAAAACTACCTGTACATTATTTACAGTAACTTTCCAATACCTATCACCTATGTTAGACAGTGAGTTTCTACCTTAAACCAATCCAAAAGTGCCAACATCATAGTTGGAGGCAAAAGAAGAAGGAGAAAGGCTGGACACACCCAGATTCCTCCATCTTGCCTCCTGAACTCCCATTCTAAAAACCCCAAAAATCTATTTTTCATCCCATGACAAACTAACTATTATTCTACTTAAAATCTCTTGACTTGTAATTCTTCATATAAAGGTGGTAATTTGCTCCATGGGTTAAAATCAAAGTCTCAGGTGTCTTGGGCTCTGTGCCAAGGTCTCTGAGCCCCCTGGCAGGGGCTTGAGCCATCCAGGACAGCCAGAGGGATGTCCTGAGTTCTGACACAAGAGGCCCATTCTTCTCAAGACTCCTTCTGGCCAAGCACCTAGGAGTTCTTGACTAAAATGCAAGTCAGAGACTGAGCTCTACCCTGAGATCTTCCCTAACCAAGTGCCAGAGCCCTGGGAGAGGCTGACCCAACTCTGTACATGCCCTCTTTGTGGGGATGAGCCTGACTCACCCTCCTTGTGCTTTGCTCCCAAGGGAGTGGATGCAGACAGAGAAGAGGAAACTCTCCTGGGGGTGTTCACCTACAATGTGGAAAAAAACCCCACGCAGACCTTCCCTCTGAAGGTATGCTCCACACGTGGGGGCCAGGTGCCAGGGAGCAAAACAGGTTTGCTTGCAAGTCTGTGGCTGGGAAGGTGAAAATGTTTCCTCCCTGGGCAGAAGGTCCTGGATTGCTGCTGAAGGAGACCTGGTGGGGCTTGGAGGGCAGAGCAGAACGTGGTTGTGGTGGCTGAAGGACAGGGTCAGGCCCATGGCAACACAGCTCCTGAGAGATCCCTGGCTGCAGGCACTGCCTTCAGAAAAGCCAGATGCACATACAGCCACACCACCCAAACAAACAGACCTTGTGCCATGGAGAAATGGGGACAAGTGGTGGCAAAAGCCATCAGGCATCACGGCTGTTCCACTGTGTGCCCTGCTGACAAGCTGGACAGCGTCACCCCAGCACAGAACACCCCTTCTCTCCCATTGCTCTCAGTGTGCCAGGAGGAAGGCAGGCAGAGGGCACGGCAGGGGCTCAGTGGGGTGACACAGCAGTGGGGTGACACAGCAGGGGGGTGACACACAGTGGGGTGACACACAGGGTGACACACAGCAGTGGGGTGACACACAGTGGAGTAACACACAGTTGGGGTGACACAGCAGTGGGGTGACAGTTGGGGTGTCACACAGTAGTGGGGTGGCACACAGTGGGGTGGCACACAGTGGGGTGGCACACAGCAGTGGGGTGACACACAGTGGGGTGACACACAGTGGGGTGACACATCGGCCTCATGCGCAGGAGCACGTCCCCAGCCCCTCTGCCAGCACAGAGCAAGGGACAGAAGGAAAGGAGGAGCAGCCCCACTGGGGCAGCATGCAGAGGATGCCAGGTGCCTTCCCCTGCCCCCAGCCTCCCCAGCAGCCCTAGTAGCAGCTTCAGATCTCTATTGCTTCTCCCAGCTTCTTTCAGGAGCTTGTTCCTGAGCAGAAACAGGGCTGGCAGGGTGACACTGATTTCACTGTTGATTTTAACACCCTCCTTTTGCCTCTTCACAGAACATGCTGCTCCCCAGAGCCTTTTCACGTGTCAAACTTCTTGTGAAGAGCAACTGGGGAAACCCGTGGTATACCTGCATTTACCGAGTGAAGGTTCATGGAAAGATGGAAAACCAGAAAGCCTCAACCCAGGGCCAAGATAAATAAGAAAACACAAAAGAAGAAGAAAGGGCAAGGGGAAGAAGGGAAATGGGGGGAATGATGTGGCATCCCAATGTTGATTTTAGACTATGCATGTGGGACTGTGTCAGGTGAGTTTTAGGTAAAATATCAGGAATTAGAATCATTTAATCCCCTCTGTTGAAAGGGACCCACAAGGATCATCAAGTCCAACTCCAGACCCTGCACAGGACAGCCCCAACAACCACCCCATGTGTCTGGCAGCTGGCTCTGTGCTGTGACCAGTTCTCTGGGAAGCCTGTTCCAGTGCCCAACCACCCTCTGAGTGAAGAACCATTTGGGTGAAGAACCTTCTGGGTGAATCAGAATCTGCTGAGTTAGAGGGGACCCACAAGGATCATCAGGAGTAAATCCTGCAACTCCTGGCCCTGCACAAGACCACTGCAACAACCACACCATGTGTCTGACAGCTGGCTTGGTGCTGTAGCCAATTTGCTGGGGAACCTGTCCCAGCATCTGACCACATTCTGGGTTCTGGTTCTTCACCCAGAAGGTTCTTCACTCAGAAGGAGAAGGTTCTTTACCCAGTGGTTCCTCACCTGTTTCTCCTGACAGTTACAGGCTCTTTGGGAGGTGTAGGCAGGACAGAAGAGTTGCAGGGGTCCCTTCCATGTCAGGGGTTCCATGATTCCATGATTCTATGATTCTATGATTCTGTGACCAGTTATTTCCAGCCCATCTCTTGGAAACCCCTGGCACAGTGCTGTATGTGTGCGTCCTATCCCAGAAGCAGAGTGGAAGCCACAAGTCCAGGGTTTAAGACAATGGCAGAATGCATGGAAACCTCTACTCCTTGCCCATGGATGTGCAGTGAGAGACTAATTTGTGCCAGAGTCTAGCAGTACTGACTTAATCAAATAAAGCCATCGGTCCTGGGAATTGTACTTCAACTTTTGTTTGATGAGTAGAACTGTAAGCAGTAAATAAGGAAGCAAAGGATGGGGACTCCACCACCTCCATGGGCAGCTCCTTCCAAGGCCTGAGCACCTTTCCATGGAGAAATTCCTGCTGATGTCCACCCCGAGCCTGCCCTGGCACATCTTGAGCCTGTTCCCTCTCCTCCTGTCCATGTTCCCTGGGAGCAGAGCCCAACCCTGTCGCCGGTTGGCCACAAGGTTTTCAGGGTGAAGGAAGAGACGAGATGGGCTCCATGATCAGAAGGCTTGATTTATTAAGTTATGATATAAACATCTATTATAACTATACTAAAAAGAAAAAGAAAAGGAGAGTTTCCAGAAGCTGCTAGCTACCTAAGAATAGAAAGTAAAGAATGATCAACAAACCTTGCTCTCTCGGACTGTGTCCGAGAGAGCTCAGTTCTGGATTGGCTATTATCTCCAAACACTCAATCTGGGCCAATCCAGAACTGACCTGTTGCATTCCACAGAAGCAGATAACCTATTGTTTATGTCTGGTTGCTGAACTTCTGAGCTTCAGCAGGAAAATCCTAAGAGAGGATTTTTCATAAAAGAAATGTCTGTGACATCTGACTCTTTTTTATTTAATTAAATTAAAAAGAAAAATGTTTGTAATTTTTTCTGCTGAGTCATGCAGAGAAAAGAACAAACACCTGACAGGTTATCTGTTGCCAATCAAACTCAATCAAGTGCTTCTGTGGGATGAACAGGGAATTTCTTCCCCTATAAAACATAAAATTCTATGATACCACTAAAACAACCTTACAATATAAGAAAATGCAAAAACAATGCAAAACAAAGTCCAAGTCCCAACAGCTGAGTTTCAGGAAAAAGTCCATGGACTGAAGATGTTCTTCTTTGCCATATCTGAAAGTCTCTTTTGGTCCTGAAACAGACTTGCTGCAGAGAATCCATCAATAGTTATCAAACAGTTCCAAACAATTTTTTAAAAAGTTTCTAAAATGTCTTTGACACAGCCCCTTATTGAACAACATGGGCTGAAGCTAGGTTTTGGCCCTTCAATGCTTTTTGAGCTGCTGCTGCAGGTATTTCAACCCTTTTTTTTTTTTTTTTTTTTTTTTGAAAAACAGCAAGCAGCAGAGGGGCCTGAGAGAGACCCTGGGGGGCCAGGCCCCTCAGGCAAGCTCTGCATTAACACAGGCCAGCACCCAGCTGCCAGTTTGGCAGAAGGGGTGGCCAAAGGCCTCCATTCCCTAAAACCACCGACACATGCCAGCAGTGAGGGAATAGAAGCACCCCCGAGAAATTCCATCTCGCGTTTGGGAACATTTGTTCCCCAAAGCAAACGAGCCATGATGGCTTTCCGTTGTCCCTCCTGCTTCTGCCATGCAGATGCAGAGGGTGTTGTTCTCATTTGCCCCCTCGCATCACCCCCATCCTCTCTGGACTGGGGACCGGAGGCAGAACTTTCGAGATCCACCCCCAGCTCGCCACTGGAGAGGCGAGGGGTGGCAGAAGATCTGCGCCCCCAAGGGAACAAACCGACCAAACACCCCCTTTGGGCTGCAGACCAAAGGCAGACCCCTGGGACCCACTGCCCCCCCGCCACTGGGGCGCACGAGGGCGGCAGAGATGACAATTTCAAGGAAGGACCCCAAACCCCCAAAAACGCTAATTTTGAAGGCAGGGATCTTGGCTACACCAGCATTCAGCTGACGAGCAACACCTGCTCCACGGAAGGGAGGCTGAAGCCCTCTTCCCTTGTCCCAGCTCCTCCCGCAGGGACAGCCCTGGGACAGCCCGAAAAACTCGGGGTGGGAGCCACGCTGGGTGCAGGGACCGGGGCCTCGAAGGTACCAGAACCTCTGGGGCGGGCAGCTCTGAAGGCGGTCCCGCGGGCCCATCGCCGCACTTCGGCATCATCCTGGACTGGAACCGGGTCGGCGGGAGGCGGCGGGGCTGTTGGGGGGTCTGGTTCAGCCGCAGAAGGTGGTGGGGCCGGCCGGGAGGGGCGGGAGGGGTGGCGGGTCGCTCTTCTCAGGTGCAACCTCCGACCTCGGCACTGCGGGCAAAAGCGTGACCGCTGGAGATTGTGGGGCCGCGGGGAGCCTGTCTTCCACCGGGACGGAAGCAGCCGCGGTCTGCAAAAGCAGCGAGCCGGCCCGGGAGACAGAGGAGGAGGCGGCGGGCTGGCCCGGGAGGGGGGGGGGCGGCGGGGCGGTGAGTCGCTCTTCTCAGGTGGAACCTCCGACCTCGGCGCTGCGGGCAAAAGCGGGGCCGCTGGAGGCTCTGGGGCGGCGGGAGCCCGTGCCCCGCCGGGGCGGAAGCTAGCCGCCGCATCTCCGTCGTCACCAAGCAACGCCAGGGCCATGGGGGCGGAGCCATGGCCGGTGCCGCGGCGGCGCTGCCGCTGCCGGGGCAGCGCGGGGGGCACCTGCCCCGGCGCCGGCTGGGGCGGGGTGTACGGGACCGGCTTGAGCAGGGCTGGCAACGCTGGCTGCCCCCGCAGCGCCGGCTGGGGCGGGGCGTATGGGACCGGCTGGAGCGGAGCCAGCAGCGCTGGCTGCCCCCTCTGAGAGCGGCGGGGGGAGGGAGAAGGTGGCCCCATCTGCGCATGCGCCGAAGACGGAGGAAAAAAACCTGCAGCTCCAGGCGAAATCCCGCCCCCTTGCTGGGACGGGGGGGCTGGGAAGCAGCCGTTTGTCCCCCTCCGAAGGGTCGTCCCCCGTGAGTCGGGGGGAACGGCGCCTGCCCCCTCGCTTCCGCTATCCAGGGAAAGGCAGCTGCTTTTCGTTTCAAAACTGGGAACAGTGCCATGAAGACGGGATAAATGCGAGGAACACGGGAAGTCCGACCCCAAACAGCTTGGCAGACAAATTGCATGCATTCCCATACATACGAATCCAATGCATATAGAACATTAGTAAAAAATCCAAAGAACTTTGCCCATCGAAAAAAGTCATATAAATCTTTTGTCAACAGGAGAATTCCATCCTCCTCACCCCATTTTTGCCAGAGGGAAATTTGTCTCTCCTCTGACGGAGAGAGATGGACCTCTGTTTCAGTGGGAAAATTCGTCCACTTTTCCAGCCACCACCATTGCAGGGCAGCATCTTCAGGAAGGGAAAACCCAATAGTACCTTCTGAGAGAGTCCAGCACTCTCTGGCCAGCTCCTGTTCGAGGCTGAAAGGCTCTCTGGGCATCTTCCTGGAGGCTTCAAAAGGTCCTTTTTGTGGTCAGCCTTGCTGTGAACTCTGTCCAAATCTGGATCTTCGGTTCTTCAGCTCCTGGCTAAATCCACTTCTGTGGTCACCTCTGGGGTCTCACAAAGTGATAAATGTCCTCAGAAACACGAGGGGACACCAATTGTCGCCGGTTGGCCACAAGGTTTTCAGGGTGAAGGAAGAGACGAGATGGGCTCCATGATCAGAAGGCTTGATTTATTAAGTTATGATATAAACATCTATTATAACTATACTAAAAAGAAAAAGAAAAGGAGAGTTTCCAGAAGCTGCTAGCTACCTAAGAATAGAAAGTAAAGAATGATCAACAAACCTTGCTCTCTCGGACTGTGTCCGAGAGAGCTCAGTTCTGGATTGGCTATTATCTCCAAACACTCAATCTGGGCCAATCCAGAACTGACCTGTTGCATTCCACAGAAGCAGATAACCTATTGTTTATGTCTGGTTGCTGAACTTCTGAGCTTCAGCAGGAAAATCCTAAGAGAGGATTTTTCATAAAAGAAATGTCTGTGACACAACCCCCGGCTGTCCCCTCCTGTCAGGAGCTGTGCAGAGCCACAAGGCTCCCCCTGAGCCTCCTTTTCTCCAGGCTGAGCCCCTTCCCAGCTCCCTCAGCTGCTCTTCATCAGACTTATGGCATGTGACTGTTACCTAGGAATTCTCTGCAATCCGCTTTGTAGCAACCTCGTGCTGGTTTATTGTCACTTAAGTTAATCCAGGACAGGGATTTAATTTTTTTGGTTGCCAAAAATTCAGTAAAATAAAAAAACTCCTTAACACCAATGTAGCATTAAAGAGCAGCATTCATTATTCAGCCAGATGCACAGGGGGATAGCTCCTCCCAAAGCTGTGCATGCTGAGCCCAGGAAAGTTTCTGTTTATATGCTGTATTTTTTACACATATTCATTGATTGTCCCAGACTAAACATACATATGATAATAACATGATACATATGATTATACATATGATTTTTATACATATATTTTTTCATACATACATATTATTTCCCCAAAATCATTAGCATATTTCCCCTTTATGCATTCATCCTTCTGTCCTGGGGGTCTCTCTGGTCCCTGGTTGTTGTGAACCCCAATGTTCCAGGTGACCTTGCTGAGCTGGCAGGACACTGAGGCTGGTGAATTTCCAGTTTCCTTACACAATGGGCATTGTGCAGTTTCCATAGGCCAGTCATTCTGGAACAAGCTTTGTGTTAGCTCACCAGGTGTAGGCCATTTATCATCTGGTAACAATTTTATTTATGGCATTATCTTCATCCTTCCCGTTAACCCACAGTCTCAATTAAAAAAGGCAGGACTTTTAACGTGAGGTAATTACATTCTTAGTACTCCCATAAAAAAGAAAAAAAAATCAACTGAGAGAAAAAATATTATTCCACATGACCAATTTTTGGAAGTAACTCACTCAGCTGAGCTTCAAGTCAGTTGCTGGGGAATCCCCTGGCAGCAAAAGCTCTAACAAGTGTCACTGTCACCTCCCTGATGAATCAGACAAGTAAAGCAATCCTACATGGAAGCACCAGTGACTACTAAGGAAGCCAACTCAAACTAGGGCACAGAAAGAGCAGTGAACAGCTGAGCAGTGAACCCTGCTGCAACTACAAGCTATTCAGGTGTTACATTTCCACAAAGAATTCCCACTGTTCTTTAAATAATATAGGAAAGCTATTGCTGTGAATGTTAGGCTCTTTTTTTTTCATTTTAATTCTTATCTGACAGTTGAATCTCAAGTCACAAAGTTGTGCAAAACTGTGTTTAAAAAGTTCAACCTTCTATACAAAGTGGGTCTTGGAAACAAATTCTGGACTATGCAAGGGTAAATAAAATAACAAATGCATATTTCACAGTTATTTACAAATTTTGTAATACCTGTCACTCATTCCAGAACCATTTACTCAAGTGAAAAGCCAAGCACTGAAATTTTACACTAAACAAACTGTCTCCAGGAAACACATTCTAAAAGCATGTCAGTAAAGGAGATCCCTTGCCCAGAAACAATAAAAATATGCCTGGAATAAACCACAGTTGTCACTGAAAATGCGGGAAAAACAAAATTCTCCAACAACATTTTTAGTGTTATAGAATCAATTCATTATTTCATTCTGGCCAGGATGATGTTCTGACCAGGATGTGCAACAGAAATCATTTCATCCACGTAGCCTGGGTTGTGCAGAGAAAATCCATGACACATGAATTTTACCAGATTTTTCACAAATTTTATACAGTCAAAACCCATTGGTTCAAAGTTCATTGGTTCCAACTTACACAGTTTGTAGTATTTGGTTTCTTATTTGTTACGGATCTCTTTGATGCTAATTAGGTCCTCATTCTTATCTATCTCTTATCTATCTTTTCTCAGACCAGGTGTCTCTGACCATGCCAGGAGTGATGTTTGGAGTTGATGGTTGTTAAGACAATTTCTTGATGTTGGTTACCTTTTGTGTATCTTCTGTGCTACCCCCAGCCTGCAGAGATGTTAAGCTCATCAGGCCTGGAGTGGCGAATCAGTCCTTTGAAACTAAACTTCAATTCGTTTCCATTTGGGCAAAGGCAAACAAAACCCCTGACTAAAGTTGTACAAAATATTTTAAACTTGGTATAATTTCCAACAAGAGGGACCCCCATAAGCTCCTCACTGAGCTAGAGGGTTGTAGAAGCATGGACTCCTTTCTTCCCTGGAATTCATGGCAAATGTGAAGCCTTTGCACAATTTCCTCCAACTTAGGTGTGATGGCAGTTGATATAATAATACATAAAGAAACCAGTGAAATTATTTCTCCTGCCAATGTCCTCTATGACTGCTAGAGAAGAAAAAAGAACCTCTTCTATTCAACACCTCATCCACAATCCCCTCCCAAAATACTCTGTTAACCCTCAATCCTTCCTTCTTCAAAGCTGTATGGCATTGTTAGCATAAAAGGATAAAGAGCTTGCTTTGGAGCTAGAGGAGGAAATAAACCATAGAGGACCCTTTCAAGGCTTGAGAAGCCTGAAAATACGTAGAGGAATGTAATTCCTGCACCCTGAGTTTGTCAGCCAATGGTAGTTTAGCTGCCAAGCCCCACACAGCTACTCCCTCACTCCCCTGCCAGAAGAATCAGGGAGAGAATGAGAAGGGTTAAAGCTGGAAAATTTGTGGGTTGAGATACAGTTTAATATGGAAAGCAAAAGCCACATGTGCAAACAAATCAAACTCGGGAATTCACTCCCTGTTTCCCATGGGCAGGCAGGTTCAGCCTGCAGGTTCCCATGGGTTCAGCCATCCCATGGAGAGCAGGGTTCCAGGACACAAAGCAGTGACTTGGGAAGACAAACACCATCACTCCAAACATCCCTCCCCTCCTTCCTTCTGCCCCCACTTTATGTACAGAGCATGATGTCACATGGCCTGGACATGCCTTTGGTCACTTTGGATCATCTGTCCCAGCTGTGTCTCCTCCCAGCTCCCCACACACCCCCAGCCCCCTTGCCAGCCTGGCAGTATGAAAAGCAGAAAAGGCCTTGGCTCTGTGTGAGCACTGCTCAGCAATAACAAAAACATCTCCATTATCATCCCTGCATTCAGCACAAATCCAAAATACAGCCCCATGGCAGCCATTGGGAAGGAAATCACCTCAGCCACACCCAGCACGGTCATCTTTTGCTATTTCTTCATCAGACACAACAATATGAGAGACTCCTGCTACTCAGCTGTGCCGTATCTTCTTAGCTTTATGTCTTTGATAACCATTGCCTCTTCTTATTTTTACATTTTCTTATCCTTATTTTCACATTTTCTTATCCTTATTTTCTTGAGCTTTTTGATGCATACAGTAGGAGAAAGAAAACTGATGTCAAAGGCAGCCAATGTAGTGGTAGTGACCACTTGAGGTAGTGACAATCTTGAGGTAGTGACCAATGAAGTTAATGTCCAGTGATCAGCCACGGCTTGTAATATACCATCCATGCAAACAAAAACATAATAAATCAGATTTCTTTCTGCCGTATGTAGTTTATTGTTCAGAAATATTTTACAAGGGATAGTAGGAAGATGAATTAAGAACATAAAGTTGGTTACCTCTTCTTCACCTCCTTCACAGGAGGTTCTATTCAAGGACATTTTTCATGGTTGATTCTTAACTCATTGCCATTCCCAGTAAATTCTTTTTATCTCAGCCTGGGATTGGAGAAGGTGAGGGGAGCAGCTTGTAGATTTTTAATGGGAGTACTAAATTGGGGAATATTATTCCTAGACCATGCTGGGGGATGCAGCCAAGACAGCTGACCCCCACTGACCACAGCATATCCCAGATCATGTGTAGTGTCCTGCTCGAAGTATAAACCTGAGGGGAGAAGAAAGAAGGAGGAGGACGTTTGGAGTGATGGAGTTTGTCTTCCTGAACCACTGCTAATGTGGTGGAGCCTGGTTTCCTGGAGGTGGCTGAACATCTCCCCACTGATGAGAAGGAGTGCGTTTCCTCTTTATTTTGCTTTTTCTTGCATGTGTGGCTTTTTATTTCCCCATTAATCTGCCTGTATCTCAACCCAAAAGCTTTTTAACTTTTACGTTTCCCATCCCACCAGGGTGGGAGACACGGAATGACTTATCAGACTGCTGGTGTTAAACCATGACACTTCACACAGGGGAACTAGAGCCGTGATGTTTGGAATAATATCCAACCAAGGATTGCTGGGGTGTCTGGGGAAAACATATGCCCCTGCCATGAAGGACCAGTGAAATAGGTACTGGCACCTTCCAGGAATTTTGGAGTTGCTTTGGAGTTTGTTTTGGAGTTTGGCCCACTTCCTTATTGGCTTGTTACTGTAAAGACTGCCCATACTTCCCAGATATGCTTGCTCAACCAGCTGATCCTCTCCCTGGGAGCACGAATAAAAGGCTGGCATTGCCGGCAGTCCTGGCAGACAGGCAGTTCAAGCTGCTTTGGCACATCTCGCTGTGGTCTGCAAGATGAGAAAGTCAATGCTCTTCCTTGGCTTTCTTCTTGTTTTCCTTAGCCTGGCTCTGCCAGGCACCCAGGGAAAAATAATTCCCAGATGTGAGATGGTGAAGATCCTACGTCAGAATGGCTTTCAGGGCTTTGTGGGCACTACTGTTGCTGACTGTGAGTATAATGAGCTGCCACAGCACCTCTCTGCCTCTACCACCTTTGTCCCTCTCTTCTTTTTGATCTTCCAGCAGTACTATTCTGTCCCCCCATTTCTCTGACTTCATCTCTTCCTCATCCCCTTCCTTGCTCCCTTCTATAGTTCACACAGCAAATACCAATCTAGACCTTTGTTCTTCCAAGAATTTACCCATCCAATTCTCAAGATTATGATATCACCACTTTAATTACTTCTCCAGCACTTAATTCATCCTGGATACTTTCATATCTTTCCTCTTTTTTACATTCAGCATTCCTTAATGTTCTGCTCTGGGATCTCTCTTCCTCCTGCAGGGATGTGCCTGGTGAAATATGAGAGTGGCTACAACACAAAAGCATACAATAACAATGGTCCAAGCAGGGACTATGGCATCTTCCAGATCAACAGCAAGTACTGGTGCAATGATGGCAGGACCCCTGGCTCCAAGAATGCCTGCCACATCAGTTGCTCAAGTAAGTGGTAGCGCAGAACAAAGAACCTTTCTTTGTTCATTCCATGAAAGCACCTGCTGTGTCCATGACACCTGCCAACAGCTGCTCTGGGCATTTCTGTCTGTCCTTCCTCCATCCATCTTCTCAGTGTCCCACCTACCCTTCCTTCCTGATGGACACCTCTCGTTCTGCCAGTCTGTCCCTGCCCTTCCTCTGCCCTGCTTTCCTCCACACTGATCTTTTCTCCCTCCTCTACAGAACTGCAAGATGATAATACTGAGGATGACATTCAGTGTGCCAAGAAGATTGCCCGGGAGGCTCATGGCCTCAGCCCCTGGTAAGGATATCTGCAGCGGACACTGGGGCAGAGTGGGCAGAGCAGATCAAAGTCAGTCCTGCTATTGACTGAGGGAGGCAGGGGGATCAGTGGGTGGGAAGCTGGATTTGGTGCAGTTTAGCACAGTCCTTTTCCTAAAGCTGAAAGGAGAAGATAGGAATCCTGCCTCGCAGCATCTGCTCTAATTCCCTAAATTTCCCTCCTCTCCCAGAGCTCTCCTTTTTGTTCTCTTCTCCTTCCCCCAGCTCGCTTAGATTGAGCTCTTAATAATTCTCATTTATTAGTAGATTGAGCTCATAATAATTCTCATTTATTAGTAACTTTCAGAAGGGATGACTGAGAGTCTTCTTCCAAGATTCTCAAAGACTAACCAACTCTGTTTTCATAACCAATTCAATCATAATCTAACTCCTCAAATTACAGAATGTATTTGTTTTTTCAGGTATGGCTGGAAAAACCATTGCCGAGGCAGAGACCTGAGTTCCTTTGTCAGGGGTTGCTAAATCGCTGCACAGGTGTTGATTGTTTCCTCGGGACCACCAGAGATGGAGAATGACAACGTTTGGAGAGGAGGCCAGGGAAATGCATGGGTGTGGGGAATTAAAAGCAGTATATTATTAAGATAGAGTGGGTACTGGCTAGTGCTAACTCTGAAGGCCTTCAGTCTGATGCAATGCAAACAGAGAACTTACAGTTCACAGCTTAATAAAAACAGGTGTTGCAACAAGCCACTACAGATGGAGTTTCAGCCTCGATTTATTTGCACAATTGTGACTCAAGATTTTGTTGCCCTAACAGGGCTTTGCAACATTTAGGGTTCCTCTCTTCTTTTTTTTTCTTTCTCTGTTCGCCTTCACCTCTCCCTTCCTCCTCTCCTCCTTCCCCTTAATTTTTTTGCCTATTCTTATTGGAGTGTCTGTAGTGAGGTGTCTTGGTTTGGAAAGACAGGAGTCTGCTAAGGAAGGCAGGAGCCTCCCCTGAAATTGAGAATGTAAACCCTCCCCACCCCTCCGAATTGCTACAATTTTAAATTAAGGGGCTCTCAGGCAAAAGATATGGGAGCAGGCAATAACAGTTCTTTAATAGGGAAGAAATAAAAAGAATAAAATAAACAATACAGTCCACTGGAACAACACTGACAGAGTCAGAACCCAACCTGACACCCTGTTGGTCAGGGTGCTGGTGGCAGTCCGATTGAAAATGTGGCTGCAGTCCTCTGAAGTATCAGGTGTGGTTCTGTTGGAGCAAGGGGGTTCTGTAGAGAAGGATGTAGTCTTCCTCTGAAGATCCAGGAGGAAAAGGTAGCTGCTGTTCCTCTGGGGAATCTCGTGGAGAAAAAAAACTGAACTGCAATTTCAGAATCTTGGAGTATATGGGGTAGCAGTGCTTGGCTCCTCCCTCTGGGCGGAGCATCTCACAATGGGATGTTATAGTTCTTATCAGTCATGCACCGATATTCAATAGTCTGTTATCAGCAAGGGTCCCCTCCCCGAGGAAGGTGTGAATGTGGTCATTCAAAGAGAGAGATAAGGCAAACTGCTCACTTGACAAGGTAATCAGCCATACAGATGGTAATGGAAAACATCTTGCATGCAATCTTCAACATTATCCACCCCTTTTCCTATTTCCATCTGTATCACAAAAAAAACAAACAAACAAACAAAACCCAAACCTTACACACAGTCCTCACTTAAGACTAGGGTTTCCCTGCGGTACACAACGGCTTTCTCCATCTTTCTGCATTACACCCACCAAGTGCAACCAGGTCCTTGAGCAAAAAACAATTCCACGGATGGGTTTGTCTTTTGCCTGAGGTGGGAGTAATCCAAACAGTCTTTCCTAAAATACCTTTCATGTGTACAACAGGGACTTTATCTCCATCCACTGTGTGCAGTGGTTCAGACTGGGCAGGACCAGCTCGATTTATGGACCCTCTGGTGTTGACCATCCAGGTGGCTTTTGCTAGGTTCATTTCCCAATTTCTAAAAGTCCCCCGAAAGTGCTTTCAGGGTAGTTTTTAAGTAGTCCATTGCACCGTTCAACTTTCCCGGCAGCTGGTGCATGATAGGGGATATGATATATCCATTCAATGCCATGTTCCCTGGCCCAGGTGTTGATAAGGCCGTTCTTGAAATGAGTCCCATTATCTGACTCAATTCTCTCAGGGGTGCCATGCCTCCACAGGATTTGCTTTTCCAGGCCCAGGATGGTGTTCCTGGCAGTGGCATGAGGCACAGGGTGGGTCTCCCCAACCATCCAGTGGTGGCTTCCACCATTGGTAAGCACATGAAGCGCTTGCCCTGACGTGTCTGGGGCAGTGTGATGTAGTCAATCTGCCAGGCCTCCCCCATACTTGTACTTGGACCACCGTTTCACCATACCAGAGGGCTTCACTGCGTGGCCTGTTTGATGGCAGCGCATGTCTCACAGTCATGGATAACCTGAGAAATGCTGTCCATGGTTAGATCCACCCCTCGGTCTCGTGCCCACTTATAGGTGGCATCTCTACCCTGATGACCTGAGGCATCATGAACTCATCGGAAGCTAAGAACAACTCCCCCCCCTATGTTGCCAATCTAAGTCTATCTTTGACACCTCTATTTTTGCTGCCAGATCTACCTGCTCATTGTTTCGTTGTTCCTCATTAGCCCGAATCTTTTGGGGACATGGGCATCAACATGACGGACTTTCACAGGTAGCTTCTCCTAACCGAGTGGCAATGTGCTTTCCATTCATCCGGCCCAGATCGGTTTTCCCCTACGCTACCAGTTGGCCTTTTCCACCTCTCAAGCCATCCCCACAGGCATTGGCTACCATCCATGAATCAGTGTAAAGGTAGAGCGTTGTCCCTTTACTCTCTCTCAGCAATGTCAGGGTCAGCAGAACGGGTTTGAGTTGGGCAAGTTGACTTGACCCACCTTCTCCATCTGGTAGCTTGTGCAACTTGTGTGTGGGGCTCCATGTCGGCTGCTTTCCACTTCGGTTCATCCCTACGATGCGACAGGAACCATCAGTGAAAAGGGCGTGCGCGCATTTCCTCTGGGGGCAGCTGGTTATATGGAGGAGCTTCTTCAGCCCGTGTCACTGGTTCTTGTTCCTCTTCATCAGTCAGACCAAAGTTCTCACCTTCCGGCCCGGTTGTAATTATTTCCAGAATCCCAGGCGGTTCGGGTTTCCAATACTGAGCCTGTGTGTTAGAGCAATCCACTTGCTCCATGTAGTGTGTCATGGCGTGGTGGGTGGTAGGAACTTTCCCTTTCATCATCCACCCAGTACCGGTAGTGAGGTGTGCCAGGAGGAGTTGTGCTTCGTGCCAATTACCTCTGAGGCAACCTGGACTCCCTTCATAGGCAACGTAAGATTTCCTTCTCTGTGGGAGATGTAGTTGGCTTCAGACCCTCTGTAACCGGCTCCAAAATCCCAGGGGGTGGAGCCTCAGAGTCTCCCCAAGCGCCTTCACCGCCAAAGGCTCAGGATTTTTAAACCATGGTTCCGGCTGCAGAGTGAAACGCGTTCTTCACCTCTGGTCACTGTACTGACTGGGCACAGGAGCAGCTCACCGCATGAGCGATTTCCTGCCCGGTGATCTGGGCAAAGGCTTGTTGCTGCTCTGGGCCCCAGTGAACTGGATTCTTCTTCTTAGCGGGTGACTTGGTGAGAGAGAGCTCACAATCTGACTGTATTAGGGAATGCTGCATCCTCCAAAGCCTATAGCACCCAGGAAAGCTTGAGTTTCCTTCTTGCTAGTTGGTGGAGACATCAGCGGTGATTTTGTTGATGACTTCGGTGGGAATCTCGCCTTCCATTGTATCATTTAACTCCCAGAATGGATCTCTCGGATCCTTGACTTTTGCTCTTCTTGATAGGGCCCCTCTCCAACATCCTGTATCTCCTCCTTTCTCAAATACTTCCATTGCCGTGTTTCCCCACACAATGATCATCGTCTTTCTGCAAGTGCTCTGGAGCCCTCACCACTTTTCCATTCAGTCTGGATCAGTCCATGGCAGATGGTGGGACTGTGCTTCCCACCCCTAAGACTCGTTCAGGTGTACTGCCCCCCACTCCAGGTGAAAGCAAACTGAGGCCATTCTCTGTAAAGATGGAGAAAAATGCTAGCAATGTCTATAGTGGCATACCACTTTGCCTTGGACTCCAACTAAATGCGGGTTGGTGGTTGGATGGGGTTAAAGTTAGTTATGGGAATCAGTCAGACTTTGCGCACACCAGATGGGATGTTGAAGGTAGTGAGTCTTGCTGACACCACCCCTTGGCTCTCAACTCCGGATCATTTTGTGGATGGGGATCACAGCTCTACGATAAAGATGATACTGCGGCGGTGCACTGTCGAGGTGGCAATTGGCACTCGTTGCTCTTCCACTTTCAGGAGACCTACTGCGGATGGACTTTCTGATAGTCCAGTAAAGGTATTCAAAACTTCTACTTGATATTTCTGCCTCCACAGCAGCTATGCCAAAAGCCATCTACAAGGTCCCTTTGGGTCTTTATGTAATAGCGTTCGGAGAAATCTATACCCAGAATACACGGGGCCTCTGGGCCGGTACAATAGGATGTTTTTCCTCTTTCCCAGTCAGGCTCACCTGAAGCTAACAGGGGTCAATTGCTGTGTGATCCCCACCGTCACCCGGCAATGGAAATGGGTTCTGCCCCACATGTCCGGTATTGAGGGTACACTACTTTTCCAGTATGGAAACTGAGCGCTTGCTGCGTGGTTCCTGATGTGCCAGACGCTGGGATCCACACCGTCCGAAAATCGGTTTTCCGTACCTCTCCTGGCTAGAGGCGGGACCCTCTAACCCTGGGTATGCGGTAGAGGTACCTTCCAGGGATCTGACCGAAATACTCAGCAGCTTCTAGGTCATGGGAGGTTGAGGCTACCTTCACTTTACTGGGTTCCCTAAGATTAGATGTTTCCCTCCTTGAGGTTGGCCTTTTCGTGCTGCCAGGACAGAAGTGGGTTTCATCCCACCTTCCATGTCTTCCCCATGATCACGCTGGGAAACCACAGGTCAGCTCGTGGGGTGTACCCTCTCTGTAGTTGGGGAGCGTTGGACTCACGACTCCTGGGGCCTGTGACTGCCACTGGTGCATACATATAGAGACACTGTTCCTCACCTCCTCCTCATCTCTCCCTCATCTCCTCCTCTGAGTTCTTGGACTCTACGGCAGAACCGCCTACACATCAGACCATTAATCATACTTTTCATAATTCCTAAGCTTGTTGGCCACAAACCCACTGTCTCTCAGTTGGTGTCAGCATTAGTATTTGCCATTTAGGTGGGATGCTAGTTTGCCATCAACATTTGCCTATTAAATCTGACTTTTCAGCCGGGTCATTATCTGCTGTCCATCCTCCCAAAAAGTGATACCTCTTAACACTGCCACTTCTACTCTCAGCTGTTGGATCCTTCCTCAGAGTCTTCCAAGCATTCTATGGTGGTGCTCCTGCATTCTTTCCCTGTAGAACCATTTCTCTGACACTTATTAAAAAGCAGCTCCCAGAGAAGGGACCTAGCTCCTACGAAATCTATTGATACCTGAGTCCTGGTCAAGGTTTTCCCTTGCCTCACCACCATCCAGCTGGACACCTGTACCCATAAGATCCCAGACCGAAGTAGCCAGTTGTAAACCTCACGTCCCGTCATTACAATGTCTTTGTGCAGATGCGAGGAGGAGACTTTACTACAATGCGTCAGGGACTTCAGTGATGTCGCAACCTCCTGGTTCCCCTGTGGCTTGTGAGGGCCCTCCCCTATCACCAGATTGCTCTGCTTTCATCTTAGTCTCCTTGTTTCTACAGGGCAACTGCTGCTGGCTGTGATTGCTGCTGGCAATTCAGCTGGAGCCTGGACAGTTGTAACATCTCTGTGGGTTCTGCTGCTGCTGCACTGTGGAAGCCTCTCTCCCTCTTCAGGGGTGGGGAAGGCCTCTCACCAGCAGAGTGTATTCCTTCAGCATCACTAGCCTATCTCCTTCACACCAAACCCACCCGACTGCAGGTGGTTCACATCCTGGGTGGGTTCAGCCTGCAGGTTCCCATGGGTTCAGCCATCCCATGGAGAGCAGGGGGTTCCAGGACACGAAGCAGTGACTTGGGGAAGACAAACACCATCACTCCAAACATCCCTCCCCTCCTTCCTTCTGCCCCCACTTTATGTACAGAGCATGATGTCACATGGCCTGGACATGCCTTTGTCACTTTGGGTCATCTGTCCAGCTGTGTCTCCTCCCAGCTCCCCACACACACCCCCAGCCCCCCTTGCCAGCCTGGCAGTATGAAAAGCAGAAAGGCCTTGGCTCTGTGCTGAGCACTGCTCAGCACTAACAAAAAACATCTCCATTATCATCCCCTGCATTCAGCACAAATCCAAAATACAGCCCCATGCCAGCTTGGGAAGGAAATCACCTCAGCCACACCCAGCACGGTCATCTTTTTGCTATTTCTTCATCAGACACAACAATATGAGAGACTCCTGCTACTCAGCTGTGCCGTATCTTCTTAGCTTTATGTCTTTGATAACCATTGCCTCTTCTTATTTTTACATTTTCTTATCCTTATTTTCACATTTTCTTATCCTTATTTTCTTGAGCTTTTTGATGCATACAGTAGGAGAAAGAAAACTGATGTCAAAGGCAGCCAATGTAGTGGTAGTGACCACTTGAGGTAGTGACAATCTTGAGGTAGTGACCAATGAAGTTAATGTCCAGTGATCAGCCACGGCTTGTAATATACCATCCATGCAAACAAAAACATAATAAATCAGATTTCTTTCTGCCGTATGTAGTTTATTGTTCAGAAATATTTTACAAGGGATAGTAGGAAGATGAATTAAGAACATAAAGTTGGTTACCTCTTCTTCACCTCCTTCACAGGAGGTTCTATTCAAGGACATTTTTCATGGTTGATTCTTAACTCATTGCCATTCCCAGTAAATTCTTTTTATCTCAGCCTGGGATTGGAGAAGGTGAGGGGAGCAGCTTGTAGATTTTTAATGGGAGTACTAAATTGGGAATATTATTCCTAGACCATGCTGGGGATGCAGCCAAGACAGCTGCCCCCACTGACCACAGCATATCCCAGATCATGTGTAGTGTCCTGCTCGAAGTATAAACCTGAGGGGAGAAGGAAAGAAGGAGGAGGACGTTTGGGAGTGATGGAGTTTGTCTTCCTGAACCACTGCTAATGTGGTGGAGCCTGGTTTCCCTGAGGTGGCTGAACATCTCCCCACTGATGAGAAGGAGTGCGTTTCCTCTTTATTTTGCTTTTCTTGCATGTGTGGCTTTTTATTTCCCCACTTAATCTGCCTGTATCTCAACCCAAAAGCTTTTTAACTTTTACGTTTCCCATCCCACCAGGGTGGGAGACACGGAATGACTTATCAGACTGCTGGTGTTAAACCATGACACTTCACACAGGGAACCAGAGCCGTGATGTTTGGAATAATATCCAACCAAGGATTGCTGGGGTGTCTGGGGAAAACATATGCCCCTGCCATGAAGGACCAGTGAAATAGGTACTGGCACCTTCCAGGAATTTTGGAGTTGCTTTGGAGTTTGTTTTGGAGTTTGGCCCACTTCCTTATGGCTTGTTACTGTAAAGACTGCCCATACTTCCCAGATATGCTTGCTCAACCAGCTGATCCTCTCCCTGGGAGCCGCGAATAAAAGGCTGGCTTGCCGAGCAGTCCTGGCAGACAGGCAGTTCAAGCTGCTTTGGCACATCTCGCTGTGGTCTGCAAGATGAGAAAGTCAATGCTCTTCCTTGGCTTTCTTCTTGTTTTCCTTAGCCTGGCTCTGCCAGGCACCCAGGGAAAAATAATTCCCAGATGTGAGATGGTGAAGATCCTACGTCGGAATGGCTTTCAGGGCTTTGAGGGCACTACTGTTGCTGACTGTGAGTATAATGAGCTGCCACAGCACCTCTCTGCCTCTACCACCTTTGTCCCTCTCTTCTTTTTGATCTTCCAGCAGTACTATTCTGTCCCCCCATTTCTCTGACTTCATCTCTTCCTCATCCCCTTCCTTGCTCCCTTCTATAGTTCACACAGCAAATACCAATCTAGAGCTTTGTTCTTCCAAGAATTTACCCATCCAATTCTCAAGATTATGATATCACCAGTTTAATTACTTCTCCAGCACTTAATTCATCCTGGATACTTTCATATCTTTCCTCTTTTTTACATTCAGCATTCCTTAATGTTCTGCTCTGGGATCTCTCTTCCTCCTGCAGGGATGTGCCTGGTGAAATATGAGAGTGGCTACAACACAAAAGCATACAATAACAATGGTCCAAGCAGGGACTATGGCATCTTCCAGATCAACAGCAAGTACTGGTGCAATGATGGCAGGACCCCTGGCTCCAAGAATGCCTGCCACATCAGTTGCTCAAGTAAGTGGTAGCGCAGAACAAAGAACCTTTCTTTGTTCATTCCATGAAAGCACCTGCTGTGTCCATGACACCTGCCAACAGCTGCTCTGGGCATTTCTGTCTGTCCTTCCTCCATCCATCTTCTCAGCGTCCCACCTACCCTTCCTTCCTGATGGACACCTCTCGTTCTGCCAGTCTGTCCCTGCCCTTCCTTTGCCCTGCTTTCCTCCACACTGATCTTTTCTCCCTCCTCTACAGAACTGCAAGATGATAATATTGAGGATGACATTCAGTGTGCCAAGAAGATTGCCCGGGAGGCTCATGGCCTCAGCCCCTGGTAAGGATATCTGCAGCGGACACTGGGGCAGAGTGGGCAGAGCAGATCAAAGTCAGTCCTGCTATTGACTGAGGGAGGCAGGGGGATCAGTGGGTGGGAAGCTGGATTTGGTGCAGTTTAGCACAGTCCTTTTCCTAAAGCTGAAAGGAGAAGATAGGAATCCTGCCTCGCAGCATCTGCTCTAATTCCCTAAATTTCCCTCCTCTCCCAGAGCTCTCCTTTTTGTTCTCTTCTCCTTCCCCCAGCTCGCTTAGATTGAGCTCTTAATAATTCTCATTTATTAGTAGATGGAGCTCATAATAATTCTCATTTATTAGTAACTTTCAGAAGGGATGACTGAGAGTCTTCTTCCAAGATTCTCAAAGACTAACCAACTCTGTTTTCATAACCAATTCAATCATAATCTAACTCCTCAAATTACAGAATGTATTTGTTTTTTCAGGTATGGCTGGAAAAACCATTGCCGGGGCAGAGACCTGAGTTCCTTTGTCAGGGGTTGCTAAATCGCTGCACAGGTGTTGATTGTTTCCTCGGGACCACCAGAGATGGAGAATGACAACGTTTGGAGAGGAGGCCAGGGAAATGCATGGGTGTGGGGAATTAAAAGCAGTATTTTATTAAGATAGAGTGGGTACTGGCTAGTGCTAACTCTGAAGGCCTTCAGTCTGATGCAATGCAAACAGAGAACTTACAGTTCACAGCTTAATAAAAACAGGTGTTGCAACAAGCCACTACAGATGGAGTTTCAGCCTCGATTTATTTGCACAATTGTGACTCAAGATTTTGTTGCCCTAACAGGGCTTTGCAACATTTAGGGTTCCTCTCTTCTTTTTTTTTCTTTCTCTGTTTGCCTTCACCTCTCCCTTCCTCCTCTCCTCCTTCCCCTTAATTTTTTTGCCCATTCTTATTGGAGTGTCTGTAGTGAGGAAATACAAAAATTTCATGAACATTGTGTAAGATGTGCAGATTTATGTTGCTTTATGACCAAGACAGTCACTGATTAAGACAGATCATTGACAGAGAGAGAAAACTATGCTGAAACATGACATTGCTCCTTAAATTTATCTGAGCATCTGCCCCTGGCTGGTATGAGGGACAGGGCACTGAAACATTTGGGCATCTGGCCTGAGGGAATACAGCATTTCTTATCACTCTTTGAGGAAGTCAATCAAACACAGCCTAGAGTGCAGGCAGCACTCTGTGAGGAAATGATGGATTGGAAAGGCTGTTAGGGAAGGGAAATGTTTTGCTGTTTAGTTTACAAGTCCTTTTTCCAATTGAAAGGTGGATTCAGAAACAGTGCATGAATGAAAGGTGCTAACACTGAAAAAACATGTTTACTGCTTCATGTGCTTTCTGCTGCTGCTAGGGGAGCCATGACTTCTTTGGTGCTTATGAAATAAAGGGATGCTTAAACTCGTGTCTTGTGTGAATGTATAAACCAACCATTAAAGGCATGTTTGCTTAGATGGCTGCATCTTAAAAAAAAAGCTCAAAGTAAGCCTTGCCTGAAGTCCCTCTTCCCCTTTTCCCCAATGTTGGAGGTTAGGATTTTTCCTTTTTATTTCCTTTCTCTCATGGAATTTTTCTCCCATTTGTTGCCTAAGAGATGGGAGCACAGATTGTCCTGGGGAAACTCTCAAACCGAGACAAAGATATTAGAGAAACAAAAGATGTGGACAAAGAGGCCAGGGAAGGGGTGCAGTTTGCAGTCTCTTAGCTGGGGGGTTTCTCTTGGGAAGGGCAGAGATGCTGTGAGATTTTGGCTGGGGGATCAGGGTGAAGCTCAGCTCTCTCCTGCTCTCTCTTGGGATCACAGTTGGAGACAGGTGAGGTTTTGGTGCTGGACTGTTGCTGCCCAGAGGATTTGCTGCCTCTGTGCAAATTTTGTCCTGCACTGCTTCTCCTTACCGTGGGTGAGACTTTGTTTTCAAGAACTGGGACCTTTCCAACACCCAGCCTCACTGGGAACAGGACCTCAACCCCATCTCCCTTAGTGTGATATGTGTTATCCAATAATTCATGCTAAAGGAAATTAAAACCACAGCATTTTGTGTACAAAGCCAATGTCGGGCAACAAGCAGTAACAGGCTACGTGATAAGAATGGACATTATCCAATTACACGAAACCACCCAAACCCATGGAGAAGAAGGTGAAGAAGAAGGAGCAGCCTCTGTCCTAAAACCTCCATCTTGCTTTATCTATATTACTATAATCCAAGACCTTAAACTCTAATTTTCCCACCCTGTGATATCACACACTTCTATTCAAACTCCACACCCACAATCCCAGTTCTGTCATTCCATTTTGGAAGCTTCTCCACAGCCTCAGGTCAATGCAGTGTTCTCTTGGGGGTCAGTGCCTGTCAGCACAGAAAGTCTGAAATTCTCAGCATCCAGGGTTCCAGCAGCAGGAGTCTTCAGTGACCAACCAAGACGGATAACAAAGGATAACAAAGGATAACTGCTAACAGTTATCCCTGTTAGCCTTGGTAAATCATTTACCTGAGTTCTAACTTGAGTAGAATGGTACCATTGTTCCCAACCTGGGTTATGGCCAGGATGAAAACTTAGAATTGATAGGAAAGATGTGATAGGAAAGAGAATTTAGGCATTACTTTATCCTGGCCAAGATGTGTAACAGAAATTATTTCATCCACACGTGCCTGGGTTGTGCAGTGAAATTCATGCTTCTTTAGCAGATTTTCACCTATTTATACACACAAAGCCCCAAAGAAATCCTCGCTCATTGGTCTTAAATGACACAATTCTTAGTATTTGATCTCCTATTGGTTGTTGATCTCTTTGCCTTAAATGCTGATTTGTTCTTCATTCTTTTGTTCCTTTATCAATCCCCCATCCCTGACACCCCTCAAGGTGCAATCCCTCCCCTTTGAGAATCACATCATTTGAGGGATGTGACATATTTCACTGAACCTAAGGGGAATTTTCACTGAACCTAAGGGGAATTTTTGGCAGGTTTCTCTGCACAGATCAGTACAGATGTACACATCTCTGAATGTGTGTGACTTGATTCTGCTATGAATGCTTTTATCATGGGTCTTTTACTAAGTCACTGTTAAAATGTAGCAAATGCTATTGAATGTTTAATTGTTAAATCAGTCCATGATTGACTGCTGCTAAACCCTTTTTCACCATTATCTTTTTTGTACACTGACTCTTTTGCATCCTCAGTAAATGTAAAATCTCCTCCATGTAAATAATCCTAAATGGATTCCAGTCTCTTTTTCCTATGCATACTTCAGCCACGTAGCCAGCAACAGGCTGAACATCATAATTCACCTCCCTTAAGTTGCACTTTCATAAATTTGTATTAAAATCTGATTTTTGATGGTACCTTTGAGTGCTCAAACCATTCACTGGTGACACCAGTGGGCAGACACAACTATACACACGTGTATGCATGTACAGACACATGGACATACCCATGTGAGAAAGGATACTCACTTCCAAAACATTTAAAAGGTTTATTAAGACCTTATCAAAAATACAACAGAAGACTGGATAGAGAAAATATTACAGCACTGGGATCAAAGGATTTTTTCCCATCATGTGCTCACCCACACAATGGAGGATTCACCTTTTAACTCTTTAGCCACTCCCAAAGTTCTGTCCATCTGTTCCATCCTTCTTTGCTGTCCAGTGATGGAGATCACCTCCATAAATCTTGATTGGAAGTCAGCTGTTGCCATAGTAACGAGCCAACCCTCCCAAATGTCCCAAACCCAGGTCACTCCCTGATAACAACACAAGGGGGGTGTAAAACATAACTATAAAACTTCTTTTAACATATTTACATAATATTTGCCTTTAATTGTGAGAGTCACCCATGGCATTCCTCACCTATTACACCCCCATCCCAGCCCACCTCTCTGGGACCCTCCCCAGGCCGTGCTGGTGCCGTGATGGAGCGGGAGAAGAATGTGCAGGCCCAGAAGTGTGTGAGGAAGAGGAGAGCGGCTGTGAGGGGGTTCCACGAAGAAGGAGTGTCTCGCTGCTGGGCAGGTAGGGAGCAGCTCTGACGGGCAGAGCGCTGTCCCATGGGTGCTGGAGCTGTGCTGGGTTGGGTTTGGTGCCCTGTGCCAATTAGAAATTAGAAAACCTGACAGAAGGCTCACACAGTGTGCACCTGTATGCAAACCTTGAGATGAGAAATGCTGACTGAGAAATGCCATGGAATAGGACAGACATTGCTGAGAGAGAAATGGAACTAGAAACAAGTTTCAAGGGATGGCCTTACAAATAAGACTGGATACTTTGGAGAAATAGAACTATGAAAGATGCATTGTAGTGGGACCCACAAGGGATAATTTTAGATGATTGGCTTTAAGGCATTTGCAGAATAGTGTGGCAAAAGCTGATAAACCAAGAAACGCTTATAATGAATTGTAATTAGGAAATAATTGGCTTCTGATTGTGATGGTGTGAATTATAACATCTGTATTGTCTTACCCTTGTCATGAGACTGAAAATAGAATAAAAGCTTTTAAAACGCCTCTCAGTTACCCCATCTGTGGGTCAGAAAAGGGGTTCATCCGACACGTGCCAACAGCTCCCGGCGGGGCTCAGGGCGGCTCAGGGCTCTGCGAGCCCAGGGAGCTGCGGGGATGCCCTGCCCAGCCCGGCCGCCCTTCCTTTGGGTTCCCAGGGTGTCCCAGGCACATGTTCGTCCTGCAGATCCCCGCTAGATGGGCCCCGCGGCCTTGCGGTCCCTGCACAGGCCCCTCTGCGCCGGCAGCAGGGGAATAGGGCTCCTGGCTTGCATTTGGGGTTTAGGAGAAAATGACGGCTGAGTGAGAAGAGGGATCTGCCTCACATGGAAACAGGGCTGGACCCCGCAGCAGAAATGATTTCACTCTGATTTGCACAGCAGAGTGCTGTAGAAGGGGCAGATTACTGATTTAACCCTAGTGGAAGCTGCTCTTGGCCGGGGCAGGTTAGGATAAAACGGCAGGTGGATTAGGATGAGATAATCTTTACAGATTGTTTAGGCAGAGCTTTTTAGCTCCTGTCCAATTGGCTATCCTTAAGTTTGAGGTGAAGTCCCCAAAGTCTTGTGAGGTGTCTTTTTACCTAATTGATGAAACAAACTTCTTGGCTTTTTTCCTTTTAAAAGAGACAAAAGATAGGTCTGTCACTTGGTCAACGAAAGGCTTGGCAGGGCTTGGCAGAACACAGTCCAGCCTAGTGATGCCTCAGGTTTTAGATTTTCTATTTTTCAGATTCTATTCTGCTTTAGTGTGTAAGTCTAGGCTTCACATTAGGGGATGGTGAGCTATCCTCACAGAGCAGGGAGACAAAACAATTCCTTCTCTAGCTGGGGACCCAAGGACAGCTGATGCAGATCTCAGGCCCAAGAGCATAAACAATGTGGAATGAAGAGAGAAAAACAAGAAGGATGGGACTTTGTGGGCTGGAGCTGTAACTGGACAATTAACTCCAACATGCAAATGGAGCAGAATTTATAAAAGTGAGAGACCCCACGACCTGTCATCCGTTTTGTGGCCACTTTGGGTTGTGCTGTCCAAGGTGGATCAATTTGAGACCTCTTAATAAATCTCTACTTTATTCTTTAGGGATTCTCTATTCCAGGTCAGCCTTCACAAGGCATCACCAGGCTGGTTGGGTTCCTGCATCCCCAGACATCCTCCACACCCTGCATGCAGGATTTACTTTGGTAAGGCTGAGCAAGTGGTTGTTTAAGTGACCAGTGCCAGCCAAGGGTTTCCTCTGTGCCTCCAGAAAAGCAAGCCTATAGGAATGTGCCTTTTGTTTACAGAGTGACAAAACTATCTTTTGTCTCTTTAAAAAGGAAAAAAAGTCTAGAAGTTTGTTTCTTCAATTAGGTAAAAAGGACACCTCACAAGACTTTGGGGACTTCACCTCAAACTTAAGGATAGCCAATTGGACAGGAGCTAAAAAATCCCACCTAAACAATCTACCAGAAGAAGAAGACAACAAAGGAACTAATAACTTTTGTGAGGTGTTTTACCAGGAGCAAGAACTTCTTGCACCTGTCTTGGTTTTTCTCTATAAAGAGTTTTGTTATTTTGCCTTTTATTTAAACTTTTCTGTTTCCAACACTGCCACAGAAGCCATCCTGCTGATTTTATGCCTTCTAAGGTAGCTGAGCTATCTTGAGTGTGATATAGATCTCCAAGAGCTTATGAGACCTGGCTTGAGGAGACCATGTATCACAAGCCTGAGCACTTTTTGGGCTCACCATGATTCCCTGGAGCTCTGAGATTGGGGTGTCCTAAGTGAAATGGACCCAGCCTCGAAGGCCCTACAGCCCCAGTATCCCATGGTCCAGGTGTGCACAGGTGAAATCCTGCAGAGGAGGGGCTGATGGGATGAGGGGGGAAACTGTCCCTGGGAGCTGGCCAGAGCTGGCTTCTCCATCTCACCCTGCAGGATGTGATTCAGCAAATGCACATTGCCCCGGGCAGCCCGGCTGCTTCCCGGTGCGGGTGGGGACCTGGGGACAGAACCGACCTGGGGACAGAGCTGGCCGGGGACAGGGTGCAGGTGGGGACCTGGGGACAGAACTGAGCCAGGACATGGTGGGGATCTGGGGCAGAACTGAGCTAGGACACGGTGCAGGTGGGGACCTGGGGACAGAACTGACCTGGGGACATGGTGCAGGTGGGGACCTGGGGACAGAGCTGAGCCGGGACATGGTGGGGATCTGGGGCAGAGCTGATCAGGGACACGGTGCAGGTGGGGACCTGGGGACAGAACTGGCCCGGGACACGGTGCAGGTGGGGACCTGGGAACAGAGCTGAGCCAGGACATGGTGGGGACCTGCAGACAGAGCTGATCAGGGACACGGTGCAGGTGGGGACCTGGGGACAGAACTGGCCCGGGACACGGTGCAGGTGGGGACTTGGGGACAGAACCGACCTGGGGACAGAGCTGACCTGGGGACATGGTGCAGGTGGGGACCTGGGAACAGAGCTGAGCCAGGACATGGTGGGGACCTGCAGACAGAGCTGAGCTGGGACACGGTGCAGGTGGGGACCTGAGGACAGAGCTGGCCCGAGACAGGATGCAGGTGGGGACCTGGGCACAGAGCTGGCCTGGGACACGGTGCAGGTGGGGACCTGGGCACAGAGCTGACCTGGGGACAGAGCTGACCTGGGACACAGTGCAGGTGGGGACTGAGGACAGAGCTGGCCTGGGACACGGGGTGCTGCTCTGTCGGAGACAGTAGCCAGCCCGGACAGCCTGTCCCACCCCCAGCCCAGCCCGTGGCACGCCAAGCACTCGCCCAACTCCCCATGTGCTGGGTAAAGAGGGAACAGCTGCAGGGGCCCTCAGGAGCTGGGACAGCACCCAGAGCCATGCTGGGATCTAAATTTAAACTCATGCTTTGTGTGTTTGTACATGCGAGTGCAGGCTCCAGCCCCCACTCCCCCAGCACCTCCCCTGCTGCGCGGAGGGGACAGAGCCAGAGGAGCTCCAGCTGGCTGGGACCTGGGGAAGGGGGGCTCCACTGCAGGGCAGGAGGGGAACAGACAGCTAGGGGAGCAACACCATGGAGCCCTCTTCTCCCCAGGGTGATGTGAAGAAGAGGCAGCAGAAGGAGAAGTCCAAGAAGCCGGTACCACCGATAGCTCCTCGACCACCCAGGGCTCTGTTCTGCCTCACCCTGGAGAACCCCCTGAGGAAGGCCTGCATCAGCATCGTGGAGTGGAAGTATCCTGTGGCTGCAGGGGCTGGCAGCAGTGTGTGTGTGCCTGTGAGCGTGGTGGGCTGCTGGGAAGAGCTGACAGCCTGTTTCAGCTTGTGCTGTCTCATCAGGCAGCGAGGCACCCAGGGAGCCCTGCAGGGTGCATGGCAAAGGCTGGCTGGGGAAAGCTGGGCTGAGGAGTGGGTCAGGCCTTTGGTAGGGTGGGACAGGGATAGCCTGGGCCAAGGGACTGGGGGGAGTGGATGTGTTGTGTGTGTTGTGTGCTGGGGAGCAATGGAGGACAGACTGCTGAGAGGGGAGGGGGTTTGGTGTGGCAGGAGGGGGCACAGTGCCCATCCAGGGGTGGGGATGGGGTCAGGCTGGGGACAATGTGATACTCTGGACGTTTGGGGGTGGTAGCAAGACCCTGGTGAGTTGTTTGGGATGGCTCTTTGTGTGTATCACAATCTGATCCCACAGCTGTGCTCTGCCCTGGTGGGGGGCCTCCCCCAAATCCTTGCTGACACCATTGTCCTCTCAGCCCCCCTTCCCATCCCTCCCTGGTAGTGCTGTCGCAGGTGAAGGCTTTTTCTGGGTGATACTGTTCAGAGGAATTCAGATAGTTCTTTGTGCCTTTGGCTTAGCGTTGTAGTTTGGGTGTTGCTTTTTGACCTTTTCACTGGGGTACTGCAGCTCAGAAATACCAAGATGTCATGTTTCTGCTATGCATCCAGGAACTAGCACTTTGTTCACCCATATTTTATGTAAAGGAAGAGAGTGGGAGATGAAATTTTTCACTTTGATTTCAGCAAAACATTTGGGCTGTAGCAAAAACGATGGACTGGGCAACAGAATTGAGTTCTTCCACCACATCTTTTCTCATTTTAGTTGCTGAACTTCATCTCAGTACTCCTGGCCTTGGCAAGATGATCCCATCCCTGGCCAGGCTTCACTCTGGGAGCTGGCTTGGTCACCTTAGGCTGGCTGTGTTGCTGTGGGGACACCAAAACCATGCCCAGAGATGCTGCTTTGTCCAAAGCCCTGTTGGCAGGCATGAGGGCATGCTCACAGCTCTGGTGCTGCTGGAGGTTGAGACCTCATTCCTTTACTGCAAGGGGACTCTCTGTCCTCCAGGAGTGGGAGCAGGGCCAAAGTTGGGCAGTTCTCATTTTCTGTGTCTCTGGCAAGAGAAATGATGGTTCTGTGGGCACAGCAGGGAACTGTGCCTGTGTCCTAAACGGGCACTGAGAAAGGAGGAAACCTGTGTGTGTGCCTGAGTGGAGGGGAGGTGTGGCAGGGGAGGTGTGGCATTCACATGCTCTGAACAGAGAGAAACATCATTCTCTCAGAGGATTTTTCCTGGAGAAACGCAGAGAGAAAAAGAGAAAACAATTCTTATCTCTATTCTCTGCTCCTGTTGCTTTTACACATGTAAAATGTGTTAAGAAAATAGTTTACCTAAAGAGAATTAGTAATTAAATTCTACTAAAGATTATTTTTTTCCTTAACCAATTAAAAAAACCCACTGTTCCTGACTGTCTAGAGACAGTAATGAGATTTTCTTTAAAATATATCTTTTATATAGTATAATATAGTATAAAATCTCTTTAATATAATATAGAATAATATAATATATTTTTAATAAAACAATTATTCAACCTTCTAAATCAATAGAATTAAATAGCAATAACTTCCTTACATCAGGGGCTCCCTATATATAATAAAATATTATAAGGAGGAGCTGGAAATAGGACTTACATCTTTCAGCATGCTCAAATACATTCTTCCTGCTGGGCCAGCACGTGCCAGAGCAAGTGCACAGCACTTCCTCAGTGCTCTGGAGGGGGACTGTCACCGTGATATTTTCCAAAAAATCCCTTTTCCAGGATTTCTTCTCCTGGGAAGATGGGAAGCCTCAGCTTCTCCATGTTTTGCTCCTCTGGAATGTGGTCTGGAGATTGTTTATCCAAACGTGTGAATTGTTTTTAATTTATGATCAATCCCAGTCCAGCTGTGTCAGACTCTCTGAGTCAGCCATGGGTTTTTATTATTCATTCTTGTCTAGCCTTTTGATGTCTCCTTTCTCTTTCTTTAGTATATATTTTCATATAATATTAGTATAATATAATATAATATAATATAATATAATATAATATTAGTATAATATAATATAATATAATATAATATAATATAATATAATATAATATAATATAATATAATATAATATAATATAATATAATATAATACAATATAATATAATACAATATAATACAATATAATACAATATAATACAATATAATACAATATAATACAATATAATACAATATAATACAATATAATATAATATAATATAATATAATATAATATAATATAATATAATATAATATAATATAATATAATATAATATAATATAATATAATATAATATAATATAATATAATATAATATAATATAATATAATATAATATAATATAATATAATATAATACAATTATCCTATTAATATTATAATATAATATCATATCATGATAAATCAGCCTCCTGAGAACATGGAGTCAAATTCTTGTCTCTCACCTTGTCCTGGGGACGTCACAACACCACAGGGATGAGTGGGTGCCCCCTAGCAGGGTGGCATGTGCAGGTGGCTCTGACCTGTGCAGGACAAACGATCCAGGGAATCAGGTTTCTGCAGTGCCTGCCTGTATTTATACCCAGCTGCACCTGGCTGCCCTCACTCAGGGATCAGGGTATGTGACAGGGTCGGGTCGTTCCAGTTCCTCTGGGTTATTATGGTCTGCAGGGCCATGCAGGCTGCCAAGGGGAGATTAGCTGTGGCCCTCTCGAGTGAGGGTACCTGGGTGTGGTATTTTCTGGGACCCTCGTTGTTGGAAGGAATGATGAATCTGATTCCATGTTCTTAGAAGGCTAATTTATTGTTTTATGACACTATAGTATATAAAAGAATACTAAACTAAGCTACACTAAAGAATACAGAAAGGATACAGCCAGAAGGCTAAAAGATAATAATGAAAAACTTGTGACTCTCTCTTCAGAGTCCAACACAGCTTGGCCCCAATTGGCCAATGAGTCAAAACAATTCGCAGCAGAAACCAATGAAACAATCACCTGTTGGATAAACAATCTCCATCCACATTCCAAAGCAGCAAAACACAGGAGAAGCAAATGAGATAATATTGTTTTCCTTTTTCTCCGAGGCTTCTCAGCTTCCCAGGAGAGAAATCCTGGGGAAAAGGATTTTTCCAGAAAATCTGACTGCCACACTTGGGCTGTTGGTTCTGTGTGGCAGTATGTGCTCCTGTTCCTAGACACATCACTGCTGTGTGGCTGCTGCTGTCAGAGCACAAAGCTGAGCCACAGGGGTGGGCTGGGGTCTTTTTAAAGAAGCTGAAGGGTGGGGAGCATCACTCCACTCAGCTCAGGGTGGGTGAAAGGCTGACTTCAGGCAGAGGGTGTTTTGTGCTGAAATTTGCTCACAACTCAAGAAATATGTTCATTAGAACAAGGAAATTGAATGTTCTGCAGCTTACTGGGTGTTGTGTGCAAGACAGTCCAACAGCCTGATGGTTGTTGGGACGTGTCTCACTTTGTGACACCACCCTGGCATTTCAGGCCATTCTGTAGCCAGGAGAACTTCAAGGCAGATGGATGAGGATTCTGGGGACCCTGGAGGACGACAGAGCTGCAAGACACAGAGGCCTAATTCCTGCTGCAAGGCAGATGTGGGGACCCTTGGATGCTGTGTGGTGGGAGCATGCTGGACAGAAAGAAGACAGATTGCAGGACAAGGAGATGAGGAGGATGCTGAGGCTCTGTGTCAGTGGCAGGTGGCAGAGACACTGTCCCCAGTTATCCACATGTCTGGTTTTTGGTTCAATCTGCCCCACTGCATTTCTGCCTCATAACTGTGCCAGAATCACAGGCAGCAAGTGGATTTCAGCTCCAGTTACAGGAGCTCCAGTGGAGGTCACGCTTCAAGGAGGGCTTGTCTTACCCTGCCCAAGCAGGCAGGGAGGCTCCAGGCCCTGGGCTCTGCCTCATTACCTGGACACAAAGGGGAGCAGCTTTCCCAGCTAAGTTCAGTTTTTAAAGTGTCATCAGGTTGATGGATAGAAAGGTTCAGAAAAGGAAACAAAGCCTGTGATGAGCCCAGGACACACTGACAGCACTCAGGCTGCTGTGGATAGCATGGTGCCCCTTGCTCTGTCATACTGGGCTGGACAGTGGTGTGGCCACCAGAGCCCACGGCAGCCCTCAAGGGAGAATGATGGGGGAAACAGAGAGTGGGGATCCCTGGAGGGAGAGCCTGGCTGCAAATGAAGCCTTGGAGACAGAGTTTAAGCTCTTTAGAGGCTTCAGGAAGGTGAGAGCTGAAGCTTGTCCAACAGGTTTCAAGGCCCAGCAAAGCAGTGACAGCAGCAGGAGCCTAGGAGTGACCCAGTGCCTGAACCAGGATCTTCATGGGGAACAGTAAAGTCACCCCTGTCATTCTGAGGGGTTATAGGGCCCAAACAGCACAATTTCTACCTTGAAGGGGTGGGACAGCCCTCAGGCTGTGCTCAGTCCTGGGGACAGTCACAGCAGTACTGCCCGTCCTGGGCCACCAAGGCTGTGAGGACACCTGGGGGTGTTCTGCCAGAGGAACCCTGGGATTAGCTGCCCTGCCCCCAGACACCTTCAGCCCTGTGAGACCAGAGCAGCAGGAGTCTCCCTCATGGATGCCAAGGGCAGAGGGAGCCAGGGCCTGCCTGCTCTGGGGGAATGCTTGGGTTCATGTCATAGCTGAGACAGAGACAACACAAAGCAACACTCCATTTTCAGAAGGCTTCAAACTGTTTTTATTCTAGCATGCATGCTTGTTATACATTCTTACAAAAGCCATAAATTTACTCATTGGTCATGAGAGACAAACAAAGTGCTGATTGCAATAGGCAGTTGCAGATTTCTCTTATTTATCCTTCTTTCTTGGTTTCTATGGTAGAAAATTCTTTCAGGGGTAAACATGGATCCTCTTCTCAAACTTCTCTATGGCTCACAGAAGTCACTGTAAAACCTCTTCCAGAGATTCAGTGCCTACATTCTGCAAAAGGCTCCTGGCCCTTCAGGGCGGTTCACTGAAGGATGAGGAGGGGAAGCTGCCAGCTTTCCCATCCCTTTGTCCTGTGACAAAGCTGACCCCAGTGTCCTGGCCCTGCAGCCCTGAGGATGTGCTGAGGCTGAGCTCTGGCTGCTCTCTCTGTGCTCTGCCCCCATGGGGGGGCTGGTTCTCCACACCAGGCAGGCATCACCTTCAATACTTGTTTTTGGTTTGCTGAAGGCTGTGTGTTTGGTAAACAGTCAGGCCTTGATGGGTTTGCCTAGTTCCTTTTACAGGTTTTAATCTTTCTTAATGGGCACTCCTCTGTTGGGTTAACAAGATATTTCATACTCTGCTTGTTTGATTTGTCGTATATTGGTGATTTGTTAATAATGTATGGATGCAAGCTTGTGTTGTAGAGGGATGACCCTGGTTACTCATTCTAGCATTAATTCCCCTATTTAGATATAGGTTAGCCTGTTAATGGGGAGGGAGACATAAAGTTCTTATATTTTTGTAGTGTAGAGCTTTAATGCACTCTTTGTTGATGGCTGTTTGAGGGCCCACAGTATAACTGGGAAATCAACATTTATCCACTCATAGAGATTGTATTCTTTTTTAAAGGAGCTGTACCCCCTTTAAATAGCCCTAAATAGGACAGGACAGGGGTGGGGTTATTTTGCTTTTTCTTTCCAGTCTGCACTCCTTAACACTTCCTCTTAGACCCTTCGAGATCATCATCCTCCTCACCATCTTTGCCAACTGTGTTGCTCTGGCCATCTACCTGCCCATGCCCGAGGATGACACCAACATTGCCAACTCCAGCCTGGTAAGGAGCACCTGGAGCCCTTCTGCAGTCCTGAGGGTTCTCTGGGGCTGGTGGCTTGGGGTTACACGGCTGCCAGGTGGCTCAGGCTGCTCTGGGGCCATCTGCTGCCCCAGGGGGAGTCAGGCAGTGCTGGTCCAGCTAAAGCTGCTGCAGTCAATGGGAGGCAGGGGTGGGAAGATGTGACTGCAAAATGGGTTTTCAGAGGGGCTGAAAGCATCTCTGGGTAGAGATCAAAGGCAGCAGGTTGTGTGTGGAGTAGACATGAAGGAAGAATTGATGCCAATGAAGGAAAAAATCTCCTCTGATTTTTTTTATCACACTTTCAAAAAGAAACATCCTGTTCCAGAAAGGCTCAAATGGTTTCTTGCAGCATTTTGGAATAAATTCTTCTGACTTTTCCTTTCAAAACTCTATTTTAATTTTGTTATATTTTATTTAAGAGGGGAAAAACCTGTTTCTATATGGCAGAAAGATTACTCCTTTCCAATCATTATTCCATATTCTTCCACAGTTGCTCCAGTTTTCCTGGAATATGATGTTTTGATGTGTCCCAGATCAACAGTTTACACTATTTTTAGATTGCCACACCTTTCTACTCTTCAGATCCCCACTGTGATTCAATCCACATTGATTTCCATTGAGAGACTGATTATAATGACAGAATCCGAACAGCTAAATCTCCTTTTTAATGAAATGGGGTTCCAGCACTCCTCAGAGAGGAGGGTTAGATCCTGGGGTGTTCCTTCAGCCTCCTGGCTGGTCTGACCAGCCCCCCTGACCCCTTGGGCTGATTTGGGGTTCTTCCCTGGCTGGGGGGCACAGCAGGCTTTGGGAGGTGCTGTTACCTCAGGGGAGAGGAAAAGGGGCAAAGCAAGGCTGGGGCAGGCTGACCATGGGGACAGAGGGGGTGGAAATTCCCTCTGGGAGAGGGCTTGGGATGTGGCTGAGCCCTGTGGGGCAGAGCTGGGGGAAGCCCAGGTGTGTGTGGGGATAAGGGGTGAAGTGGCCCTGGGCTCCCAGGGCTCCCAGAGGGGCTGATGCTGCCCCAGGAGCTTTCCCATGAGCAAGGACCAAGTGATGTAAATTCATTGCATAAATGAAATTCCATCTATTTATATTTTTTGTCCATTGGATTACTTATGCTATACCCTGCTGGGGGGTGTTTCAGCCTGTTGCCACAGCAATCGGTGTCAAGAGCCAGGTAGCCCCAGGCTGCTGTTCTTTCATTCCTGCTTGCTGTCCCTTTGTCACCACGTTCTGGTGGCTTTGTAGGGGCAAAGCCAGCTGAGAATTTAGCCAGACACCATCACCTGGGGCATCAGGCTATGCTCAGCACAGGCCTGCTGCTGGAACCCTGGATGCTGAGAATTTCAGACTTTCTGTGCTGACAGGCACTGACCCCCAGGAGAACACTGCATTGACCTGAGGCTGTGGAGAAGCTTCCAAAATGGAATGACAGAACTGGGATTGTGGGTGTGGAGTTTGAATAGAAGTGTGTGATATCACAGGGTGGGAAAATTAGAGTTTAAGATCTTGGAATATAGTTATTAAGATAAAGCAAGATGGAAGTTTTAGGGCAGAGGCTGCTCCTTCTTCATCTTCTTCTCCATGGGTTTGGGTGGTTTTGTGTAATTGGATAAAAAAGTCCACATTGTGGGCACGGGTAGTAGGTTATTGGGTTAAAAATAAAAATAATTTAGGTGTAATTTCTTAATTGGACAGTTTATCCTTAAAAGGCCTTGTAGAGAGAGACAGGGCTCCGTTTTTAGTTTGTTAGAGTGAAGAGCTGTAGAACTCAGGGTTTGTGAGACTGTGACAGAGATAAGAACTGATAAACATCTGAATCCCAACAAGAAATACCATCTCAGGCATTTAATCCTGACCTTGGCAGAGAAAAGAAGCAAGGAATCCACAGCCTGCAGGTAGAGAAGAAAAGCTTGTTGGAGGTATTTTCCTGCAGCAGAGAGGTGCTGTGATGTGTTTAACCTCTCCCTGTCCCTTTTCTGTCTCTTCATTGCCCAATCCTCTCTGGAGAAGGTTGAGTTAATCAAAATACATTGAAATTATTGAGAAGGCAAAATGTATGAGGGGAAACTGAGTCAGGGCAGTGAGGATGTTGCCAAAGGTTTGTGTGTGGGAATTGGAAAACCAGAAACTTCCACAGACACTGAAGGGTTTGATTTGCAGCCTTGGGAGAAGCTTGGATTGATGTAAAAATACAATACACAGGCATTAAGCAGAAAAATAATAAAATTTATGAAACGATGAAATTTATAGAAAAATCATAAAATTTATGAAACTGTGAAATTTATATAAACTATAAAATTTATAGAAACTATGTTTCTATAGTTGTAAGTAAGAATATGCCTTAAGTAAGTGAGAAACTGTATTGATAAGATGGTGAAGAGTTTATAGTGTAGTAATCTTATAGTATGGAGTAGGTTGGGAGTTTAGAAGTTCTAACAGAAGCATCTGTGTACATGTGAGACAGAAGCCATTGGATAAAAGTATCCACAGTGTACCAGAATTAAGTAAAGGTGACAGGTTAGAAAAGCAAAGTAAACCCTGTAACAACTGTCCATTGGTTTAGAAAGATCTATATTGCCCTGTAACAAAGAACTTGTGACTACCCTTGAGCCATGGCCGAGTGCTTGCTCCTCTAAAATCTCACAGCCTCTCAGACTGATGTTTATGTGAGCAATAAATCATTCTTAGCCCCGGAAGAGTCCCATCCCTCCATTAAAAGCAGTGACAGTGATACTGGGGAGGCAGGGCTGAGGTTCCCTCTGGTCAGGGCTCAGTGCTGAGGGTGTGCAGGGCCTGCCCAGCCCCAGCCTCCTCAGGACAGCCCAGAGCAGGGACAGCCACTCTAAAAAGCTTTAAAGCTGAGAGCTCCACAAGTGGTGCCTTTCTGGGCTCCCTAAAAACAGAGGCTGGACAAAATTAAGAGAATAAATAGCAGATATATTTATTGAAGGGCATTCAGGTACATTTTGGGCAGATGAAGCCACCCAGGGGCTACACCCAAAATGGACTCATGGGTTTCACACTTTTATAAGTTTGGTCTATTTGCACATTGGGGTTAATCTGCCAATTACAGCTTCAGGTGATGAAGTCATTTACCCCAAGTTTGCTCCCCTCAACTCACTTTTGTTTAATTTCTTGGGGTCTGAGGCAGTGAGGTGTCCTTGATTGCCAGGCCTGGAGAGGAATTGTTGTGTCTGCCCAAAATGGGAAAAACACTCTATAAGGAGTTTGGGGTTATACACCAAAAAATTACAGGATTACAAATATATGAAAAACATAAAAGCTAAAATCCTAAGGCATCACAAGGAGAATCTCAGGAGGAGAGGATTCCTGGGACAGCTCTGCTGCCACTGCCTTGCTGCAGGACTGGAAAACTGCAGAGCAGCCACACTCTGAGTTTCCAGCCAGGGAAGAGCTGCAGTCAGAGTCTACACTAGGTAAACTTAGAATTACTCTCCTGAAAGCTTGGTTAATCAGAACTCATTTATGGGGGGTTGAAAAAATGAAATCCCATAAAAATGAAAATAATGAAATAACCATAACCATTGAAAACAATGAAATAACCATATATTTTCTAACATTCCATTTTGCTCTGTCCTGGAAGAAGTACAGTTGTTTCATTTTAACACATTTCATTATTACTCTTTCTATATTAGATTTCTTTTGATCCAGAAGGATTTTTTAAATCCTGTTTGTATCTGATTTTGTCTTTTTCTAATAGAATCACAACATTTTCTTCAACCCTGATGAAATTATTTTGACTTTTCAACTTGTTCAATAATTCATAGCATTTATTTTCACTTTTACTTGAGTTTCCAGAGTTTCAAATCCCACTGTTTTTCACTGGAAACCTTACTCCAGGAGCAAGCAGCTTCAGAATTCAGATTATTCACAGGGATTCACCCAAGAAAATACAGATGGCTCTGTGTGACCTGGCTGCCCGACCTCTGTTTGTGAGCAGTGAAGAAATAAACTCAAATTTAGAGTACAGTTCATCTGCCAGGGCAGCTGAGCCACTTCTGCAGTTCCAGTGGGTGGTGTTTGACATGCTGCACACACTGAAATACCTAGTTTTCATAGAGACATGGAATTATAACATGGTTTGGTGAGGAGGCTCATTCTACCCCTGCCATGGCAGGGACACCTTCCACTGCCCCAGGTGGCTCCAAACCCCATCCAGCCTGGCCTTGGGCACTGCCAGGGATCCAGGGGCAGCCACTCTGTGCCAGGGCCTCAGCACCCTCACAGGGAAGGATTTTTTCCTGAAATCGAATCTAAACCCACTACATTTCATTATTTCGAAGAGGTATTTCATATCTCTTTTATTATTCGGTGTTTCAGAGGATTTTCTTTGTCTGGGAGCACACAGGAGGGAGCAGGAGCAGTGGCCAGGCCCCAAATTCTGCTCCCCCTCACTCAGGTGTGAATCCTTCAGCTGCCCCTTCAGTGTGAGGATGCTCAGTGCTGGTGCTGAGCCCCGGGACCCTCGGGGAGCCCAGAGCCAGCCCTGGGCTCAGAGGACACCACAGCCCTGGGCACAGCAGTTCCCCCTGCCAGGGGAGCCCAGGAGCAGCCCTGACCTGAGTGGGCTGAGCTGGGGGACAGCCAGCTCTGAGATATTGCAGATTTTTGCATTTATTATGGAATGGTTTGGCTTGGAAGGGACCTTCAAGCCCTTCTCATTCCATCCCACCATGGGGGACACCTTCCACTGCCCCAGGCTGGTCCCAGCCCTGTCCAGCCTGGCCTTGGGCACCTCCAGGGATCCAGGGGCGGCCACAGCTGCTCTGGACACCTGTGCCAGGGCCTCAGCACCCTCACAGGGAACGCTTTTTTTCCTAATATTTAAATGTACTCTCTGTCAATTTTCAATTTAAAGCTTTTCCCCATCAGTGGGACTCAATGGTGACAGCTTAGAGGGAGGCCACCCTGTCAGACCACCCAAAATCAGCTGTCCTGAGCCCTATGGGTTTTGTAGGAATTTCAGGTAGGACATGGCGCCTAGGGAGTGGAGGACAGAGCTGGAGCTCAATCTGTCAAGAAGACAACCTAAGTAGCACAGGTGTGCTACTTATTTAAATATTTAATTTCAGTAGCCCTGTATGCAGGCACGCTGCTGGTGTCACACATTGAGGTATTTTTGGGGTCTCCCGTGGCAGGAAGGAAATGATGAATCTGACTCCGTGTTCTTAGAAGGCTAATTTATTATTTTATGTACTTATATAAAAGAATGCTATACTAAAACTATACTAAAGAATAGAGAAAGGGTACTTACAGAAGGTTTAACAAGATACTAATTAAAATTTGTGACTGCTTCCAGAGTCTTGACACAGCCTGACCCTGATTGGTCATTAAGTAAAACCAATTCACATGAAACCAATCAAACATGCCCCTGGTGGATAAACAATTTCCAACCACATTCCAAAGCAGCAAAACACAGGAGAAACATTCAGATAGTTATTGTTTTCATTTTTCTCTGAGGCTTCTCAGCTTCCCAGAAGAAGAAATCCTGGAGAAGGGATTTTTCTAGAAAATATGACAGTGGCACACATAATGGCTTTAGGGATTTTAGCTAGCACAAATGTGTGATGGCAAGCAGTATGCTTCTGAAAACCCCATTCTGGGTTGCATCTCAGCCCTGGAGTTAGGGAATTCCTGTGTTTCCCAAGCCTGGACAAAGCCTCAGGTACAATTCAGTGACAGCAATGTGGGTGTGTGATGCAGTTGTAGGGAGTCCCAGCTGTAATTACCTGTAATTACCTGTGAGTCCTGTGTGATGGCTGTCACCCAGGGCTGTGCCACCTCAGGAGCACTGGAGCAGTTGCTTTTGGGCAGCTGATTGGTGTCCCACAGTCCCTGAGCAGGGTTTGCTGCTCACTGCTGGTTTTCAGGAGCTATTGGGCTCTGTGCCTGGAGGTTGGCATGGAGGAGAGTCGTGACTGCATGTGGCTTTCCTAGAGTTGAGGTCACCCTGGATCTCCTGGAGTCTTCCAGGAGCTGTGACAATGGGCAACACTCCTGCATGTCTGCATGCACAGACTCAATAAAACTGCAGAAACTGCTGCTGCTCTGGTACTGGCACCTGGAGGGGTGCACATGCAGCTGTGTGAGCTACCCCTGCCTCCCTGTCTTGGTTTGAACAGCCAGGTGTCTGCTAAGGAGGGCAGGAACCTCCCTTGAAATGGCAAATGTAAACTACTCCCCTCTGAATTATTGTAATTTTGAAATTAAAAGGCTCTCAGGCAAAGGTATGGAAATAGGAATAACAGTTCTTTACTAGGAAAATTAATAAATACACATGCAATAGCACAAAAAAGGAAACAAACCACTGCCAGAGTCAGAGCAGGCCCTGCCCCCCTGTGTGTCAGGGGGTGGCACAGCCCCATCCCATGGGGACTCAGCCCTCCTGCAGTGCCAGCTGTGCTGCTGCTGGAGCAGGGATCCTGCACAAGGGGGGAGTTTTCCTCTGCAGCTCCAGGGCTGCTGCAGATGGGCCTGGGCTCCCTCTGGCAATGCAGGGCAGCAGAAAGCTGCTCCTCTGGCAATGCAGTGGGCAAAGGCTGCTGTGCTGTCCCAAAGCTCAGATTGGATCCAGGTAGGAATGCTTGGCTCCTCCCCTGGGCGGAGCATCTCCCCATGGGATGCTGGAATTGGATCAGCCCTGCAGGGACACTCAGTGGCCATGGACAGCAGAGATCTCCTGGAGGGAGGATTGGCTGGGGGACTGATAAAGAAAACTGCTCCATGAACAGCAGAGAACTGCCCCAGCTCTGACAGATGGGGATAGAATTCACACCCCCAGCCACATCTTGCAGCCTAAGACAGGGGCTTGTAAGAAAGGTTAAGACAAAGTTTTTAACAGGGTCTGTTGCAGTAGGACTGAGGGTGATGGTTTTAAACTGAAGGAGGGTAGATTTAGATTAATTATAAGAAAAAATTTTTTATACATTGATGGGGTTGAGGTCCTGGCATGGGTTGCCCAGAGAAGCTGGGAATTTGCTGTTATGTCCCTCCCAGGCTGGGAGAGGGTGGCTGGGGGTAGGGGGCTGCCTGCTGCCTCTTCCTTGGCCCAGGTTTGAACCTTGCTGCTCCTCACTGGCTGCACCTGATACCTGTCGCAGACATCTTTTATAGAAAATCTTTTCTTTAAAATCTTTCTTCTTGAGAAGCTGAGAGGCCTCAAGAACAAAATGTAAACAATGATTATCTGCTGCTGTGAAATGCAACAGGTGCATCTGTGATTAGTCTCATAGAGTTGTTTCTAATTAATGGCCAATCACAGTCAGCTGGCTTGGACTCTCTGTCCGAGACAGAAGCTTTTGTTATTATCCTTTCTTATTCTATTCTTAGCTAGCTTTCCGATGAAACCTTTTCTTCTATTCTTTTAGTATAGTTTTAATGAAATATATATAATAAAATAATAAATCAAGCCTTATGAAACATGGAGTCAGATCCTCGTCTCTTCCCCAGCCCGAAAACCCCTGTGAACACGGTCACAGATACCCTTGAAGCAGCACTGTTCATCTGCTGTGGGCTTCCCAAAGGGTCCTCTGAGGAACAGCAATTTACCTTTTGATTCTGGGCATGGGGTTTTCAGAGGAAAATCCCTTCTAGTCAGAGACTGAGACAGTTCTGCTGGAAAATCAGGGCATGGAATTGACTTTTGCAGTGCTGGATCCTGACATCAGCCTCAGCAGCTGCATCCCACTCCAGGCTGCACCCTGACACTCACCAGCCCCAGCAGCTGCAGTGCTGCTGGAGCTTGCAGTGGGCTTTTCTGGTTTTGCTCTGCAGCTGGGGAGACACCTCACCACACCAGTGGCTGCTGGCATGGCTCTGCAGCCCCTCCATGCCTGAAATGATCCTCATGGCAGTTGTGTTTGCATGGGATTGCAAGGACAGGCTTTGGGGGACAGTCTGGAGGGCATTTGTCCCCTCAGGGTGGGAGGTGAGCAGTGTTGAGTTGCTGTAGCTAAAACCTTGAAGACAGAGGCAATGCCAGCATCTCTGCTCTTACCCTAGCTGCCCTCAGATCCAACAAGGAATGGCATTGTGTGGGGGACAGTCATGTGGGGACACAGCACAGTCACTGCTTTTGGAGATGTTAACCGAGCCAGCAAAGCTTCTCTCTTGAGCTCTAGCCCTGGCTTTGTAAAAGGAGAGGATTTTCCATTTGGCAGGGCATGGGGACCCCTCAGAGCACTACAATATTCCCCAGTGAAGATCCACTCCCATTTGTGTCTCAGAGAGAGGTTTCTGCCTTTCTGAGGGCGATTCCCTGGAGATCCTGAGCAGTGATGCTCCTTGTCCTTCAGGGGGTATAAGCTGAGGAGAGGGACCAGGAAACACCAGAAATATCAATATCCCTGTCCACCTGGCTGCTTCAGGAGGCTTTTAGTCTGGAAGGGACATTCTCAACAAGGGCAGTGATGGCAGTGACAGGCAGAGCCAGCTGGGCACAGGCAGCTCTTGGCTGTGCCCCAGGGACAGATGAGCTGCCCTGGCCCAGCAGCTGCAGGGCTGTGCCAAGGCCCTGCCGTGGGGTGCCAGCTCCTGCCTGGGAGGGGGTGCAGCCCCTCTGCCCAGTGAGCCCCAGGCCCATTTCCAGCTGGTCACTGTGCAATGCAAAGCTGTGTTTCGAGTCAGGTACTTACAGGCAATGTGTGTATTTGTGACTGTGAGATGTGTGGAAACCGACCATGGGACAGTTATAAAGATGAATTCTAATAATAACTGAGGAAAGTAAAGCATGGAAGAAGGCCTTTGAACCTATCCTTTGTTTGCAATTAACCTTAGTTGATATAGGAGCATTTGAATTAAAGCTTTAAGGATGCTGCTCTTTGACAGGAACTTTCTGCTTGTAGCTAAGCCTTAAAGAGTTCTGCAATAATAACCTTTTGAAGTATAATTTTAGAATATTGCTTGTATCCTTGAAACTATAGCTTTGGAATATCTATAAAGGAAATATGCTTATCTCAAGCCTTAATAAAGCAGAGAAAAGCAGCTTGAGAAAGGAAGATGAACATCAACTCAAGGATTAATAGTTTCGACCAAGGGAAGCTGGACATCACTGTTATTAGATTTATAGTCCTTGCAATTAAAAGGTGGACCCACATCTGGGGAGCTGGACCTCACCAGATGGGATTCTTCTTCCTTCTTTCAGAAACCAGACCACCACCATCTGGGGATACTCCTTTTGGGATACATCCTGAGAAAAACTAAATCACAATAGGTATAGAATTGTGACAGAAGTAAAAATTGGAATAGCAACTGCTGAGAAAGCTGATGAGTACCCCTATAAATACCTGTGAACCTCAACTATCGGTGTGCAGTTGGAGGGAAAACTTCCCCCACTGTACCCAGCACTGTATTGCTCATACTTTACCATATTAATTAATAGATGGATTGCTGCTTGAATATTGGCCTAGGCAAGCTTCTTACTTATAACATCACTTTGCCAGGCAAATGTCTGGCATTAAGCAGGAGTCCTTGAGCCCTGGCAGCTTCCTTATCATCCCAGGCAAAAGGGGAGCCATGGTACAGCTGGTTTGTCCTATAGTGACTCTGGGGACTCCAGGACAGACCCAGCGAGCCCTCAGCTGGAGAGGATGAAAGAAGCAACGGGGAAGAAAAACCCCGTTGGTGTCAGTGCTGCCTGAAGGAGGAAGGCTCTGGGGGAAAGGAGAGGGTGAGCAGCAGGAGGAGAGCCAGAGAGGAGCAGTGCCCTGGGCCAGGCACCTTCAGGTGGATTTGCTGGAGCAGTTTGGAGCAACCAAAGCCTCAGGGTCCTGGCAAGGGCCATTAAAGGGCTGGGGGATCATGCTGCAGGTCAGAGAGTGGCAGTGGTGGCTCAGCATTCCGCCCTTGTCCCCAGGGTCCCCTTGGTGTGTGTAGGGGTGGCAGCAGGGGCTGGTCCAGAGTCACTGGTGAGGATGACAGGATGAGGATGTCACCAGGGGAGGTGACAGTCTGTTCTAATGGAGCATTCTGTCCTGCTTGCCTTTGCAATGCCCAGGAGAAGATTGAATATGCCTTCCTCATCTTCTTTGCCATCGAGGCCATGCTGAAGATCATTGCCTATGGCTTCCTTTTCCACACGGACGCCTATCTCCGGAACGGCTGGAACGTCCTCGACTTTTCCATTGTGACTCTAGGGTAAGGAAATGTGGCAAGGCTGCTGCTGTTCAGCTGGTGCCAGGCCTCTTCCAGAGCCAGTTTTTGTGGTCATTGCAATGTGTTTGGGGACACCTCCTCAACTAAGTTCATGGGCTCCCTGTTCCTGCTCTGACATCCCCTGGGATCCTCTCTGTTAGGAAAATTAATCTACAAACACCAGAGGTTTATGTCCAAAAAGGAGACAGAGGAGTCCTTTCTGGCTTTATTCCAATAAAGGGAGAGGCCATGGGGCATTCCCCTGGGGTCTCTCAAATTTTTGGAGGACACAGCCTCTTTTTTATCCCAATTTCCCACATTTCCCTTCTCTCTTTCCCCATTTCTGAGGTACTTGAGAGGTACAAACTTCCCAAAACACCTGATACCAAAGATTTCCCAAAGATTCCCCTCTAATGGATAACCCTCCCTTTTAATTTTTAATTCTTATGGAATTTAGGGGTTTTTCTTCCCCATTGCTTCTTTCATCTCTCAATGTCTAATTTCATTTATCAGCAAACCTAAAGTAAAAGCAAATATCTTTTTCCATTCATCAATCAGTGGAATCCTTCCCATTGTTTCTTCTATCTCCCAGTGCTGGTTTTATCTAGCAGCAGACCCACAGCTTGTTTGTAAAGACAAATCCAATATTCCTCTCACTCTGTAACTTTAATTTCTTCCTGTCTTGACTCCTCCATGCCTCATAGGTCTCCTTGCCCTGGGGAAATGGGGTGGTGTGGGGTCCTGCAGGGTTTGCACATGGGATGGAGCTCCCTGGCTGTCAGCAGTGGAGCTGGCCTTGCCAAGAGCTGGCTCTGGGCGAGGCTGAGCACAGCTGGCAGTCCTGACCTTGCTTTGCTGCCTGCAGAGCTCTGAGTCCTTAGCTCTGATTTCTCACTCTCCATCCTCACACCCTTCTCTTTTACCTTGTCCTTCCTCCTTCTCCTCCTCCCTCCCCTCCCTGTGCCCTGGCTCTTTCAGGCTCATCACGATGACCCTGGAGCAGGTCAATGTGAAGCAGGCAGGGCCCTCGGGGGGAAAAGGCGGCTTTGACGTGAAGGCGCTGCGAGCGTTCCGCGTGCTGAGACCCCTGCGCCTGGTGTCCGGAGTGCCAAGTGCGTGCCAGTCCCTGCTGCCATCCAGGGCTGGGGCTGGATGGACCCTCTGGGCCTGGCCAGGCTGGGGAGACATGGGACAGGCTCCTTGGTGTGGCTGGATTGAGCCCAGCCACGAGGAAGGTGCAGAGGTGGCACGGGTTCTTGCTTCTTCCTGCAGCTGGTGGTTGTCTCTGGAATTTGCAGGCAACCCCGACAAGGGAAGAGATGAGAATCTTGACTCCATGTTTCAGAAGGCTGATTTATTATTTTATGACATTACATTATATTGTATTATATTAACCATATCATATCAAAAAATCCTATACTAAAACTATACTAAAAAAAGGAGAAGAGACATCTGAAAGCTAGAAAAGAATGAATAATTAAATCTTGTGACTGACCAGACTCCCTACACAGCTGGGGAGTCCAGCCATGAGGAAGGTGTAGAGGAGGCACGGGTTCTTGCTTCCTCCTGCAGCTGGTGGTTGTCTCTGGAATTTGCAGGCAGCCCCGACAAGGGAAAAGATGAGAATCTTGACTCCATGTTTCAGAAGGCTGATTTATTATTTTTATGATATAAAAAAAAAAAAATATAATATAATAAATATAAAATAATATATATTATATTATATTATATTATATTATATTATATTATATTATATTATATTATATTATATTATATTATATTATATTATATTATATTATATTATATTATATTATATTATATTATATTATATTATATTATATTATATTATATTATATTATATTATATTATATTATATCATATCAAAAATCCTATACTAAAACTATACTAAAGAAAGGAGAAAGGAGACATCAGAAAGCTAGAAAGGAATGAATAATAAAATCTTGTGACTGACCAGAGTCCCAACACAGCTGGACCTGTGGTTGATCATCAAGTAAAAACAATTCACATGGAACCAATCAAAGATGCACCTGTTGGTAAACCATCTCCAGACCCCATTCCACAGCCATCAGGTGATTATTGTTTATATTTTGTTTCCGAGGCCTCAGCTTCTCAGGAGAAAAATCCTGGTGAAAGGGTTTTCATAAAATGTGTCAGTGACAGTTGTCAGCCCTGGGGAGCTGCAGGGTGGCACACACCTGGCTGCCTCCATGGCTCAGCGGCACAACCTTTGGGTGGCCAGGATCTTGCTCTGGTTTCTCAGAGCAGGGATCATCTTCTGTAACTCATTAATACAGCCAGGATGAGAGCAGCAGAACAAAGGGAGGGGCATGAAGGAGCCTTCAGCACTGCCTGGCTCTATTGTGCCCTTCCACATGCTTTCCTGGTGGGTAGAGTGAAATAGGGATCTCCTCAAGCCAGGTCTCATGAGCTCTTGGAGATCTATACCACACCCAAGATAGCTCAGCTACCTTAGAAGGCATAAAATCAGCTGTATGGCTTCTGTGGGAGTGTTGGAAACAAAAAAGCTTTAATAAAAGGCAAAATAACAAAACTCTTTAGAGAGAAAAATCGAGCCAGGTGCAAGAGGTTCTTGCTCCTGGTAAAACACCTCACAAAAGCTATTAGTTTATTTCTTCTTGTCTTTTTCTAGTAAATTGCTCAGGCAGGACTTTTTGTCTCCTGTCCAGTTGGCTATCCTTAAGTTTGAGGTGAAGTCTCCAATGTCCTATGAGGTGTCTTTTTCACTAATTGAAGAAAGAAACTTCTGGGCTTTTTTCCTTCTTAAGGAGACAAAGGATAGGTTTGTCACTCTGTCAACAAGGGGCACATTCCTACATAGAAGAAAGGATTTCCTCCTTCAGAGATCTGAGTCCTGCCCGTGCTCCTCTTCCCTTGGCAAGGGGCATTTCAAAGGCTGCTTGTTGGTGGGCTGGCAGGGATACAGGGTGAACCCAGCACTGTTTAGGAAGTGGTTGACCTCCTCTCCCTTCATCTTTGTGCAGGCCTTCAGGTTGTCCTGAACTCCATCATCAAGGCCATGGTGCCCCTGCTGCACATCGCCCTGCTGGTGCTCTTCATGATCATCATCTACGCCATCGTGGGCCAGGAGCTCTTCAAGGGCAGGATGCACAAGACCTGCTACTACCTCGGGACAGGTGGAGCTGTGCTGGGGAGGGCAGCAGAGCTGTCTCTGTGTGGTGCTGTGAGACCTCAGGGACTCTGTGTTTGGCAGAAAGTGGGGTCTGGCCAGCATCAGGCCTGGGAGTGTGGCTGAGGGGTGTTTGAAAGAGCACCCAGCTGGGTGTGAGGGGTGCTGAAAGGGGCCCTTTAACTGGTTTGAGCTGTGCAAGAAAAAAGCCTGGAAAATTTATGTTCTTTTCCCTCTCTCATTCTTCATCCCTTTTTTATTTTTTGGTTTTGCACGCTTAAAAACACTGATGTGTGAGTTACTTTTTGTGTTAGTGTCCATGGCTTTCTGAGGTTTCAGCCCAACTCCCAACACATCAATCTTTTTCCTGAGGCACAAGCAGCTGTGAGCAAGCCTAGCCCTAGAGCACATGGGCTGTGGTGCCTTCTGCCTGCACACACAGCAGCTGGAGCTGAGCAGTCTCAGGTTTGTTGTTGCTGAAATGGCTCCCAAGGTATTAAAAGGTCTTTTTTCTTAGCCCCGTGCTCAAAGAAGAAGTTGGGATTCCTAGGCTCTGGTTTTCAAGGCTGTTTATTTTCTCTTATCTATTACATTGTATTTCAGACCTGCTGAGATCTGTCCAGCAGGTCGGGTTGTGGCACACTGACCACCCTTGGGGTGGTGTTGGCTTTTTATACTAAAAACTACATGTACTTTATTTACAATAATTTTCCAATACCTATCACTTATGTTAGACAGTCTGTCTCTATCTTAAACCAATCTAAAAGTGTCACCATCACAGCAGAAGGTGGAGGACAAGAAGAAGAAGGAGAAAAACAGGACACCCCAGATTCCTCCATCTTGTTTCTTGAACCCCCATTCTAAAGACTTCAAAATTCTACTTTTTCACCCGGTGATAAATTCTATCATTCTATTCAAACCTTTGTGGCTTGTAAACCTTCACACAAAGTTGTGTGGGTTAAAATGGGTTAAAATCGAAGGCACAGGTGTTTTTGACTCTGTGCCAAGGTCTCTGAGCCCCTTGCCAGGGTCTCGAGCCATCCAGAGCAGCCAGAGGAATGTCCTGGGTCCCGACAAGCAGGGAGCGGTTTGGAGGAGGAGAAAATGTGGGCTGCTGTGTTCGGCCTGACCTGCAGCTCACCCCATGGCTTTGCTCCCCAGATGTGATTGCCACGGTGGGCTCAGAGAAGCCAGCCCCGTGCACCAGCTCGGGCCACGGGCGGCACTGCAGCATTAATGGCAGCGAGTGCCGCGGCGGCTGGGCTGGGCCCAACCACGGCATCACCCACTTCGACAACCTCGGCTTCGCCATGCTCACCGTCTACCAGTGCATCACCATGGAGGGCTGGACTGAGGTCCTCTACTGGGTATGTGTGGGCTTGGAAACACAGGGTCTGCTAAGGAGGGCAGGAGCCTCCCCTGAAATGGAAAATGTAAACTCCCCTCCCTCCAAATTGTTATAATTTGGAAATTAAAATGCTCTCAGGCAAAGATATAGAAACAGGAATTACAGTTCTTTACTAAGAAAATTAAAATCCAAATGCAACAGTAAAAACAGAAAAAACAACACTGCCAGAGCCAGAGCAGGCCCTGCCCCCCTGTGTGTCAGGGGGTGGCACAGCCCCATCCCATGGGGGCTCAGCCCTCCTGCAGTGCCAGCTGTGCTGCTGCTGGAGCAGGGATCCTGCACAAGGGGGGAGTTTTCCTCTGCAGCTCCAGGGCTGCTGCAGATGGGCCTGGGCTCCCTCTGGCAATGCAGGGCAGCAGAAAGCTCTCCTCTGGCAATGCAGTGGGCAAAGGCTGCTGTGCTGCTCCAGGCTCAGATTGGATCCAGGTAGGAATGCTTGGCTCCTCCCCTGGGCGCAGCATCTCCCCATGGGATGCTGGAATTGGATCAGCCCTGCAGGGACACTCAGTGGCCATGGACAGCAGAGATCTCCTGGAGGGAGGATTGGCTGTGGGAGAGATAAAGAAAACTGCCCAATGACCAGCAGAGAACTGCCCCATGTCTGACAGATGGTGATAGAATTCACACCCCCATTTACAGCCTATGACAACAGGAGATTGCTCCCGCTCCCACCCTGTGAAGGGGTATGGACCAGGCACAGCAATCACTGGTGGATGCTTCTCCAGCAAAAACCATGTTTTGTAGTCCTTGGGAGACAGTCATGCTGAAGCTTAAGCTTGGGGCTGATGTTTAAATCTGCTCCCAAAATGTTTGGGTCTGGATGTAAACCAGACACAGTTCTAGGCAGCCTGGGCTTGGAGCCAGGTTCATGTGCCACCATCCCAAGTACTCTTTTGGAGGGGGCAAAGATAGTATTTCACCTGTATCTCTCCTTGCCAGGTAAATGATGCAATGGGGAATGAATGGCCCTGGATCTACTTTGTCAGCCTTATCTTGCTTGGCTCCTTCTTTGTGCTCAACCTGGTGCTGGGGGTGCTCAGTGGGTAAGTGCCACCCTATCCTTTCTGCTAGCAGAGGAGTTTTAACAGGTTTCAACTATACAAGAAAAAAGCCTGAAAAAAAGCCTGGAAAAATTCTGTTCTTTTCCCTCTCTCATTCTTCACCTTTTTTTTTTTTTTTTTTGTGGGGGGGTTTGTTTGTTTGTTTGTTTGTTTTGCATGTTTAGAAACACTGATCTGTGAGTTACTTTTTGTGTTAGCGTCCATGGCTTTCTGAGGTTTTAGCCCAACTCTCAACGCATCAGTCTTTGCCGTGAGGCACAAGCAGAGCACGTGGGCTGTGGTGTCTCCTGCCTGCACACAGAGCAGATGGAGCTGAGCAGGGGCAAGCACACCATGGCTGTGGGTCTGGGCACTCCTCACCTCCAGCCCCTCCTGCTGTGAGCACACTCAGTTTTCTCACGGCCAGCCTAAGGAGAACATCTCTGATGAGTGCAAGGCGTCCAAGAGAAGGATTGTTAGTCTAATTACTCCTTCAGCAGTCTCGTCCAAGTACACCAAGGAGCTGTCATCAGTCTGTTGTGACAATCTAGGCCAAATTCAATTAGTGTTAATTCCCCAAGTAGTACAGTTAAAACCTGAGATGTTACACTCAACCTACCATGCATTGCTGTGGGACTGCTACCATCCCAGTTTTGTTGCTGGGAAATATGTGTTGTCCTGAGGAGTGAGGGGGGCTTTTCTCCTCAGATCTGTGTACGGTCATGGTCTTTTTTATATGTTTCAGTCCTTGTTTGTGCAAGTGGGTCACACTCATCATCTCTATTAGTTCACAGGGTTAGTTATACCCTAATTACTTGGATTTGTTAGGCCTCTTTTATGACAAGAACCATGCCACTGTAACATTAAAACAATTTGGGTGTTACCAGAACTAAAACAAGTTTCAAAGCTCAAGATAAACCACAGGAACCTGATGCTTGTCTAGAGTTGACTGTAGCTGCAGGACAGGCTGGACTATGGTCATCTGATCATGGAGTAAGTTGCTGGCATGGTAAGCATTCTGAAATATTTTTGGAAATACAACTAAATTATGTTTGAGATCAGGAAAATTATTGTTATAGTGTCTGAGACCTGTTACTAACACATGGCAACACCAGCATGGCTGGGCAGCAGGTCTACAGTCCTGCCAGACCACAGAGGAGAAAAGAAATTAATCGAAAGAGAGCAGAAGAGTGGGCAAGGACAATGACAGACCTGTCCTCTCCATGTTACCATGACAAAAGTGTCCTGTTTACCTGCCCTGTCATGAGCTCACCTTCTCCATATGGAGAGCGTTTTCCCCCTCAGGTGGGTGAGACCCCACTCTGATGGGGAATTGTCCTGGCCAGGTGTCAGTTGGCCTGTCCAGCTGTAGCACCAGCAGAGAGAAGGCCCTAAAGGCAGCAGTGGCGGGGAAGGAGCCCTGCCTGCCATGAGGCATCAAATGATGGGTCTCCATGACCTTGCCAAGAAGGAGAAAAGTCCCTGGAGCAGTGTAGGGGCAGTGCTGGTGTGTCTTGGTTTGAAAAGCCAGGTGTCTGCTAAGGAGGGACAGGAGCTTCCCCTGAAATGGAAAATGTAAACCCCCTCCCTCCAAATTATTATAATTTTGAAATTAAGGGGCTCTCAGGTAAAGATATGGGAATAGGAATAACAGTTTTTACTAGGAAAATTAAAAATACAAATGCCATAGTACAAAACAAACCAGTGCCAGAGTGAGAGCAGGCCCTGCCCCCCTGTGTGCCAGGGGTGGCACAGCCCCATCCCATGGGGGCTCAGCCCTCCTGCAGTGCCAGCTGTGCTGCTGCTGCAGCAGGGATCCTGCACAAGGGGGGAGTTTTCCTCTGCAGCTCCAGGGCTGCTGCAGATGGGCCTGGGCTCCCTCTGGCAGTGCAGGGCAGCAGAAAGCTGCTCCTCTGGCAATGCAGTGGGCAAAGGCTGCTGTGCTGCTCCAGGCTCAGATTGGATCCAGGAAGGAATGCTTGGCTCCTCCCCTGGGCACAGCATCTCCCCATGGGATGCTGGAATTGGATCAGCCCTGCAGGGACACTCAGTGGCCATGGACAGCAGAGATCTCCGGGAGGGAGGGTTGGCTGTGGGAGAGATAAAGAAAACTGCCCAATGAACAGCAGAGAACTGCCCCACAGATAGGAATAGAACACACACACCCATTTCCAACCTAAGACATGGTACAGGGTATTTCAGGGCTTTCCAAGGCCTGGCATGGCACAGAGCTGTGGCTCCTGAGAGTTCCTGAGCTCCTCAGGCCATCCCCTGAGTCTCTGCTGCCTGCCTTGTCCCAGCGAGTTCACCAAGGAGCGCGAGAAGGCCAAGTCACGCGGAACGTTCCAGAAGCTGCGGGAGAAGCAGCAGCTGGAGGAGGATCTGAAGGGCTACATGGACTGGATCACCCACGCAGAGGTCATGGACAGTGATCGGGCCAGGGGAGAAGGTACCAGCTCTGCTTGCTCACACACCCTCAGCCTGAGGGTTGGGTTCCTAGTGCTGACCACTTAGAGAGGCAAGGTGGGAGTCTTTGAAGAAGTCACAAAGACTCATTTTGCCTGAAAACCCATGAAACAAAATGCTTTGACTTCTGATGGACAGTTTCCTTCCTATTTTTTTTTACATTTCCTGAATAATTCGGTTGAATCTGACCCAAACTAGCAATAATTCATCTCTGATGGTAAATCCATTTCAACCACAGTGTTTAAAATTTGCAGACCACAACCAAGGGCTGAGTCTTCTCCAAGGCAAGAGGGGCTGAAAAGGCCATGAGGAGCGTGTGCCCTTGGTGTGCAGGGATACAGTCAGGGCCACAAGCTCTCACTAGCAGATGCATTAATTTCTTGCCATCACCTGAGGGTTGGGTTCCTACTGCTGACCACATAGAGAGGCAAGGTGGGAGTCTTTGAAGAAGTCACAAAGACTCATTTTGCCTGAAAACCCATGAAAAAACAAAATGCTTTGACTTCTGCAGGACAGTTTTGTTCCTATTTTTTTTTTACATTTCCTGAATAATTTGGTTGAATCTGACCCAAACTAGCAATAATTCATCTCTGATGGTAAATCCATTTCAACCACAGTGCTTAATACTTGCAGACTATTGTAAAAGCAGGCAACCTGTTGTTGAAGGGAAAAATGATGCATCTGACTCAGTGTTCTCAGAAGGCTAATTTATTACTTGATTATACTATATTATATTAAAGAATACTATACTATACTAAAGAATACAGAAAAGATACTTACTGAATGCTAAAAAGGTAATAATGAAAACTTGTGACTCTTTCCAGAGTCTTGACACAGCTTGGCCCTGATTGGACAAAGAGTGAAAACAACTCACACCAGAATCCAATGAAACAATCACCTGTGGGTAAACAATCCCCAAACACATTCTACATAAGCAAAACACAGGAGAAGCAAATGAGATAAGAATTGTTTTCCTTTTCTCTGAGGCTTCTCGCTGCCTTTCAGCTTCCCAGGAGAAAAATCCTGGGCTAAGGAATTTTTTCAGAGAATGTGAATGCCACAGCAGACCACAAGCAAGACCTGAGTCCCCTTTGGCAAGAGGGGCTGAAAAGGCCATGTGGAGCGTGTGCCCTTGGTGTGCAGGGATACAGTCAGGGCCACAAGCTCTCTCACTAGCAGATGCATTAATTTCTTGCCATCACTTGACAATTTCTAGGGATTAAAAGTGGCCCAGGGAAGGAGGTGGATGTACAGGCATCTAGCCAAAAGCTCAGCAAAGTTCTGCCTTTGGAGTTCTACCCCAGAGCCACAGGGTTTGCTGTGCCACCCTGCCTGGTGAAAGCACTTTTGATGCCTCAAGCTGAGTGATGCATGTGTGCAAAGAGCCTTGGGAAACAGTGGGACAGATAAAACACTTCTTTCAGAGCTGTGGCCGTGTTCTGTTCAGCCTTTGCTCAGATCCCAACTGGCCCCAGTTTTTCCATGCTGAGGTACTGGCTGCTGTCCCACTCTGGGCTGCTGCTGCTCCTCCTGCAGGGCAGGAGTTTCTCATGTCTCATGCTTGGTTTGCACCTCACCCTCAAAGCCTTCTGCCCAAACTTTGGCTGCTGACCGCCTGGGATGGCACTGCTTGGTGGGGATTATTCACTTCTGAATAATCCCACTGCTGACTCCCTGGGATTATTCACATTGCTTGGTGGGGATTATTCACTTCTGACAGGGAAGCTTTTCCTGGTGTACTTCTGGAAGAGGTTCCCTCCCACATGTTCTTCCCAAGGGCTCCAAGGAAAGCCTATGATGTCATTCCCTCTAGGTATGATGCCGTCGGATGAAGGAGGGTCAGAGACAGAGAGCTTGTATGAAATTGAGGGCATGAACAAGTGGATTCTCTTCTTGTAAGTATACTCTGAACCATCTGCTTGCATGTGGGCTTCCACTGTCTCTCACCAGCTGGGCCAGGCTTTCCTGGTCAGCCCCCAGTTTTCGGCAGGGACTGGTGCTTGGGGAGAGATGCAAACATTGGGGTAGCAAACAGGGAATTTGGCTATGGTACTGGCAAAAAGCTCCTCAAGGTGGACAATGTCTTTGCTGTGGGACCAGGCTCCCAGCATCCTCCCATGGCCTGTGCAGCACAGTGTGTAATTTAGGACACCAGAATTGCAATTTTCTCAATTTCAGTGTAATTTGCAATTACACTGTGCCTGCAAGCCCCCTGTGAGAGGGGCTGGAGCCAAAACTGAGCCAGGAGGGTGAATGAGCTGCAGGGCCTGAGTGACTGCACCAAGTTCCAGGGGCAGGTTATGGTCCTCATCCCTTTCCAGGGAGGGAGCAGGGGTGGCTTTGCCCTGCAGGCACAGCCCAAGGGTCTGGGTCTGGCCCATTGCCATCTCTGCTGATCCTTTGCCATCTCTCCAGCCGTCAGTGGAGGCGTTGGAACCGAATGTTTCGTAGGAAGTGCAGGGATGTGGTGAAGTCCAAGTTCTTCTACTGGCTTGTCATCCTGCTGGTGGCACTGAACACCCTGTCCATCGCCTCTGAGCACCACTTCCAGCCAGAGTGGCTGACACGGGTGCAAGGTGAGCAAAGAGCCTGAGAGAGAAGGAGGGCCCAGGACACCGTGGTGCCCCAGAGAGCTGTGTGAGCTCCTGCTGTGGGTGCACAGCCACACTGGCATGGCACAGAGGCTCTCAGGCACACTCAGAGCCCGCACTGAGCGTGTGTGTGTGATCCTTGCTGTCATACAGCTCACACTGACCACGCTCTGTACTCTCAGGGACACGATCCTGCATGGTGAACGCACACAGAGTGTGTCCATTGGCATCTCTGCACACATGGCATGCACTCATGCCATGCAGCCACATGCATTTGTGCATGCAGCCCCACTGACTGCGCCGCCACACACCCACACACACCCAGAGGCACATGGAGCACAGGTGTGCACACACACACACACACACACACACACACAGAGCTCAGCCCCACGTGTAAACACACACACACTGAGAGGCACATGGAGCACAGGTGAACACACACACAGCCACCTAGAGGCACACAGAGCACAGGTTTGCACACACAGCTCGCACTCAGAGGCACACAGAGCACAGGTGTGCACACACACACACAGAGAGCTTAGCCCCATGTACACACAGCTCACACTCAGAGGTACAAGGAGCACAGGTGTGCACACACACACACACACAGAGCTCAGCCCCATGTACACACACAGCTCACACCCAAAGGAACATGATGCACAGGTGTGCACACACACACTGAGAAGCACACAGAGCACTGGTGGGCACAGACACAGAGCTCAGCCCCGTGCACACACTCACACACACCCCCAAAAGCACACAGAGCACAGGTGTGCACACACACACAGAGCTCAGCCCCATGCACACATGCACACACACACACACACAGAGGCACATGGAGCACAGGTGTGCACACACACACCCCTCTTACTCAGAGGCACACAGAGCATGGGTGTGCACACACACAGAGCTCAGTCCCACATACACACAGCTCACACCCAGAGACACACGTAGCACAGGTGTGCACACACACAGAGCAAAGCCCGATGTACACACACACGCAGAGGCATGTGAAGCAGGTGTGCACACACACAGCTCACACCCAGAGGCACACAGAGCACAGGTGTGCACACACAGAGCTCAGCCCCACATACCCATGCACAGCCCATGTGCCCACCCTGCATGGACTCGTGTGTGTTGCGGTGGGCCATTTGTCCCGTGGGGGAAAACTTGGGCTCTCAATATGAGAGAACAGCAAGCTTCGTTTATTGATTATCGCATCAGACCTTTATACAGTAATTAATAAGCTAATGCATATTCTGTAACTTAAGCCATCTATTGATTATTCTGCACATGTCAGTTCCACCCCGTGCTTACATTCCTTAAGAATTAAACTTTCTTTTTCTCAGGCTGTTTTTAACCACCGTATCTGTGAACAAGGACACAGTGTCCTTGCTACATCCATAGCCTCAGATTAGCTGAGTTCGGTACTTTTCAAGCTCTTAATGCACCTGTAGTATGTCTATGTGACTCTGGTCATGTAACTATTCCTCAACACGTGTGCACTGTACAAATGTGTGCTCACACACACAAGCATGCAGCTGCACACCACCCTCTCATCTTCCTCCCCATGTGGTCCCCAAAACACAGCAGCTCAAGGGCTCAGTGTGCCAGAGAAGGGTGAGCAGCTCTGCCCTCCTTCCCTGGCTGCCCAGCCGTGCTGGGGTTGAGGTCCCTGCTCTGACAGGCTCATCTCCCCCCCAGACAATGCCAACCGTTTGCTGCTGGCTCTGTTTGTGGCCGAGATGCTGCTGAAGATGTACGCGCTGGGGCTGCGCCAGTACTTCATGTCCCTCTTCAACCGCTTCGACTGCTTCGTGGTGTGCTCGGGCATCCTGGAGCTCATCCTGGTGGAGCTGGGCACCCTGTCCCCCCTGGGCATCTCCGTGCTGCGCTGCATCCGCCTCCTCCGCATCTTCAAGATCACCAGGTCGGGGAGGGAGCTGGGTGGGTGGGGCTGAGCTCTGTGTGTGCACACCTGTGCTCCATGTGCCTCAGTGTGAGCTCTGTGTGTGTATGTGTGTGCACACCTGTGCTCCATGTGCCTCTGAGTGTGAGCTCTGTCTGTGTGTGTGCACACCTGTGCTCTGTGTGCCTCTGAGTGTGAGCTCTGTGTGTGTGTGCACACCTGTGCTCCATGTGCCTCTGAGTGTGAGCTCTGTGTGTGTGTGCACACCTGTGCTCCATGTGCCTCCGAGTGTGAGCTCTGTGTGTGTGTGTGCACAGCTGTGCTCTGTGTCCCTCTGACTGTGAGCTCTGTGTGTGTGTGTGTGCACACCTGTGTTCTGTGTCCCTCTGTGTGTGTGTGTGTGTGGGGCTGAGCTCTGTGTGTATGTGTGTGCACACTTGTGCTTGGTGTGCTTCCGAGTGTGAGCTCTGTGTGTGTGTGTGCACAGCTGTGCTCTGTGTCCCACTGAGTGTGAGCTCTGTGTGTATGTGTGCACAGCTGTGTTCTGTGTGCCTCTGTGTGTGTGAGTATGTGGGGCTGAGCTCTGTGTGTGTGTGTGTGTATGTGTGTGCACACTTGTGCTTGGTGTGCCTCTGAGTGTGAGCTCTGTGTGTGTGTGTGTGTGTGTGTGTGTGAGCTCTGTGTGTGTGTTGTGCACACCTGTGCTCTGTGTGCCTCTGTGTGTGTGAGTATGTGGGTTGTCTTGTGTGTGTGTGTGTGTTGTGTGTGTGTGTGTGCACACCTGTGCTCGGTGTGCCTCTGAGTGTGAGCTCTGTGTGTATGTGTGCACAGCTGTGTTCTGTGTGCCTCTGTGTGTGTGGTTGTGGGGCTGAGCTCTGTGTGTATGTGTGTGCACACTTGTGCTTGGTGTGCTTCTGAGTGTGAGCTCTGTGTGTGTGTGTGCACACCTGTGCTCCGTGTGCCTGTGGGGTGTGTGTGAGTGTGCGCATGAGTGTGTGGAGCACGCTGGCTGCTGCAGCTCAGGGTGCCCGGGCGTCCCTCACAGTTCTGGGGCACCCCTGTCCCCAGGGGAGGCTGCAGTGAGCAGAGCTGGGAGCTGCTGGACAGAGGGACAAGGCCAGGCTGGGGTTTGTGTCCAGGTTTGACTGGGAGGAGAGAGTGGGACAGAGCTGAGGCCCCACTCTAGCTCTGGGTTCTAGGATCTTGTGGGTGGGGCTGCTGTGTATTGTTTTGTATTTGCTGGGAAATGTCCTGACGAAGGCAGGAATGATGAATCTGACTCCATGTTCTCAGAAGGCTAATTTATTACTTTATAATACTATACTATATTAAAGAATACTATACTATACTAAAGAACACAGAAAGGATAGTTATTAAAATGCTAGAAAGATAATAATAAAAACTCCTGACTCTTTCCAGAGTCTTGACACATCTTGGCCCTGATTGGCCAAAGAGTGAAAACAACTCACACCAGAATCCAATGGAACAATCAACTGTGGGTAAACAATCTCCAAACACATTCCCACATGAGCAAAACACAGGAGAAGCAAATGAGATAAAAATTGTTTTCCTTTTTCTCTGAGACTTCTCAGCTTCCCAGGACAAAAATCCTGGGCGAAAGGATTTTTTCAGAGAATGTGAGTGCCACAGCTGTGGGCCAGGACTCCTCACTCTTCTTTGTGGCCCCAGCCCAGTGTGTGTTCAGCCCTCTTCCCCATCCTGCTTGCTGGTGCTCTGTGCAGGCAGCAATGTCATCTTGCTTGTCACACCATGTCTGCAGCTTCATTTCTGCCTCCTGGAGCGTGCCTGGAGCAGTCCCAGAGCCCAGCCTGGGTCCAGAGTCCCCCTTTTTGGGCTGCTGGTACATCACCTTGGTGTGTTTGGCTGGGTTCCTTGTGCCTGCCTGGTCCTGCCCACAGCCTTCCCCACTCTTTACCTCCCACATGCCTGTGTCTCTGCTCTTCCCAGGTACTGGACATCTTTGAGCAACCTGGTGGCCTCTCTGCTGAACTCAGTCCGCTCCATTGCCTCTCTGCTGCTCCTCCTCTTCCTCTTCATCATAGTTTTTGCCCTGCTGGGCATGCAGCTCTTTGGGGGCAAGTTTGATTTCGAGGACATGAAAGTGCGGCGCAGCACGTTTGACAACTTTCCCCAGGCCCTCATCAGTGTCTTCCAGGTTTGGGGCAGTGGGAAGGGCAGCAGGGGCTGGGGGTGTCCCCTGGGCTGGGGCTGTCCAGGCAGGAGTTGGGGCTCAGAGGGATGTGGGTTTGTGGGGGTTTGAGACGGGAACAGGGAAATGCAGCTGGAGTCGTGAGCAGTAGTTCAGGTTCAGGGCTGAGCAGACAGGAGGATTTGACCATGGAGCCAGAAGAGTGGGATCAGTCTGTGGATTCTGTCATGCTCTGCTGGGGATGCTCTTAAGTCTTTATTACTGCTCTGCTCCCAGATCCTGACCGGAGAGGACTGGAATTCAATCATGTATGATGGGATCATGGCCTATGGGGGCCCGTCCTTTCCTGGCATGCTGGTCTGCATCTACTTCATCATCCTCTTTGTCTGTGGGAACTGTATCCTCTGCCTGCAAAGCCAGGCCCAGGCCCCCTAGCATCAACTGCACAGGGCTGGGCAGGGAGCAAGAAGGGGCTTCCCTCAGAAGCCCCATGATGTCACTGATTCCCGTTTCAGTGTTTGCCTGAAGCTTTTTGGTTGTGAAGAGCAGTGGAATAAACCACAGGCTTCAAGGCTGGCACTGCTGGTGGCTGAAGGCTGGGGACTGGAGGAAAGCACATCTGGAGCAGGTCTGGATGCCTGGCAGGCAGAGATTCAGCCAGAGAGGGCAGCCAGCTCAGAGCTCAGTGCTCACAAGGGATGGATGCTGGTTAGGCATCACCAGCCAGGGTTAGCACAAGCTCCAGGAAGGTTTCTAAGGCACTCTGGAGACCATGGATGGCTCCAGACAGGAACCATGTCCATGTCCTTAGCACTGTGTCCCCAGATATCCTCCTCAATGTGTTCCTGGCCATTGCAGTTGATAACCTGGCCGAGGCTGAGAGCCTGACCTTGGCCCAGAAGGCCAAAGCAGAGGAGCGCAAACGGCGGAAGATGTCCAGGTGAGTGCTGCCATCCCTGCCCCTGGGAGCTCCCAAACGACCTGTTTGGCTCTGAGGGGACAAAATAAGCTTTCCCATGGCCCCTGCCCAGACTTCAGTTCCTGCTCTGCCCTCCTCTCTGCTTAGAGGTTACCCAGAGAAGTCTGAAGAGGACAAGCAGATGCTGGCAAAGAAGCTGGAGCAGAAAGCAAAGGGAGAAGGGATTCCCACGACAGCCAAGGTGAGTTCTGGTGGAGGTGAGCCTTGGAGGGCTCCTGGGGGTAGCCCTGGCTCCTCCTCCCACCAGCCAGGAGAGACAAAGGCTTGGAGCCAGTCTGGGTCTGGCCTCTTGTCCAGAATCACTCCTTGCTGTAGCATGCACTGGTGATGGGTGCTCTCAGTGATGGGGCTCTCTGGGGGCAGGCAGGACATGCTGAAACAGCTCCATTGCTGGGGATCCTTCTCCTCCAGTTCATTTCCTTGGCCACAGCCAGTGGCTGAGATGGTCTGGTGCACACCAGTGTGGGGTGGAGCAAAGCAAGTCAGCAGCATCCCAGATCTCCCTTACGTCCACACCAGCACCCCCATGTGCAAACCCCTCGGTTCAGCTGTGCTGGCTGTGCTGAGCTGCCTCTGAGGAGCATCTGGCCAGCAGCAACTTTCCTTTCCACATCCCAGAGATGCTCTTAGAAGCTCACTCAGGAGTTGCTCTCTATCTTATTCCCCCCTGGCCTATTTGCATGGCTCCAGCACACATTCCTGTTTCCCACCCTCTTTGCTTCAATTGCAGCATCCCCTCACCAGGTTCCAGCCTGGGCCAGCACTCCATGCTGCTGTATGGGCCCAAGGCAGAGATGCTGCTTGTCCCACGTGGCTTCCAAGATGAGGGGGTCTGGCCAGCTGGCACGTGCAGCTGCACATCCTCCTCTCTGTCTCTCCTTGTTTCAGTTGAAAGTGGATGAATTTGAATCCAATGTCAACGAGATCAAAGACCCCTACCCTTCTGCAGACTTCCCAGGTAAGATTTGTCCCTGGCAGGGCAGCAGGAGGGCTGAGGAGGCACTGCAGAGGGATGGTGTGTGAGGAGCAAAGGATGCAGTGAACTTTCACCAGCCTTGGGGTGCTGAGGTCCCTCTGGCTTGCATGCCATGGGATCAGAACATTGCCCATAAGGTCATATTCCCTCTCCCTCTCTGGATGATTCTTTTCTTTTCCCTTTTCATGGTCACCCTACAGGTGATGATGAGGAAGATGAGCCTGAAATCCCCCTGAGTCCTCGGCCCCGTCCCCTTGCAGAGCTACAGCTGAAGGAGAAGGCCGTGCCCATGCCTGAAGCCAGCTCATTCTTCATCTTCAGCCCAACCAACAAGTAGGCACTGCCCCTTGTCCCTGCTCAGGCATGGCCCAGGTGTCTCTGGCAGCAGCTGTTCACAGCAGAGTCTTGTTGGAGCATGACAACCAATTCTGAAGGGAACCAGCTCATGGGGAAAAGCCATGAGCTGTGTGGAAGGACTAGAACAGTCATCCTTCCATGCCCAGGGCCTTCCTGTCCTCAGGGTTTGGCCATAGCCCTCTGCCAGGCTGCCATGCCCCTGCCTGGTGCCCCTTGCAGCACCCCATGGCATTTCTGTCCCTGGCAGGTTTCGGGTGCTGTGCCACAGAACTGTTAATGCCACCTGGTTCACCAACTTCATCCTGCTCTTCATCCTGCTCAGCAGCATTTCCCTGGCAGCCGAGGATCCCATCCGGGCCGAGTCCTTCCGCAACAAGGTGCCCACAGAGATGTGGGGGTTTGGCATGGGTGGGGGAGTATTGGAATAATTACCAGTATTGTGTATGGGGTGTGCCTGAGCGTGTCTGGCCCTTGCTGCTGAACCAAATAGTGGCAACTGTGGTGTTTCACCCCACAGACACTTTTGGTTGGCTGGGTGTGTGGTGTTTCACCCCACAGACACTTTGGGCTGGCTGGTGTGTGGTGTTTCACCCCACAGACACTTTGGGCTGGCTGGTGTGTGGTGTGGTGTTTCACCCCACAGACACTTTGGCTGGTGGGGGTTCCCAAACGGCGCTGTGTGTGGTGTTTCACCCCACAGACACTTGTGGCTCTATGGGTGTGTGGTGTTTCACCCCACAGACACTTTTGGCTGGCTGGTGTGTGGTGTTTCACCCCACAGACACTTTGGGCTGGCTGGATGCTGCAGCTGGGCACTGCAGACGAGTCCAGGCCTGCAGGAGCTCTGGTGGTGCTGGGATGGAGCTTCCCCCCATAACAGGGGCTGCTCCTCAGGTTTCCCTCTGTGGAGAAGCTTTAAGGCGATGGTGAAGGAAAGGAGTCGGTTCTGATGGAGGGTTTGGATCCAGAGCTTCATTCTGGCCCACAGGCCTCTGAATGCAGCACCAGCTCCAACAGAACTCCCTGAGCCCGTGGTTGCTGCTCCTTTGAACCCCGGGGAGAGGGGCAGGGAAGGGGCAGGGAGCCACCAAGCAGGGACAGGAGGGGAGGGACAAAGGGACAAAGGACACCTGGATGGCCCAATGCCCCCCAGGGGTAGAGGGCATCCTTTGAATCTGCCAGTCACTCAGTGCCCTTCTGGAATTCCAGGACTGACAGACAGTGCTGGGAGGGGAAAGGAGAGGTGACTGACACACCTGGGAGGGAATTATCAGGTTCTGAGGTAAACCCTGAAATCACAACGCAACAGGGGAGACCTCATGGAGACCCTCAGCTCTCCAGTCAGCAGATGCTGTTCCTAGGCTGGGATGCCAACCCTGCCTCTGGGAGGGCAGTGCACTCTGGCAGGAGATGCTGGATGTGCTTCCCATCCAGGGTGCAGCTGGGACAAGGTTTTACTGCTCCATGTCTCAGTTTACTTCTGGGGGAAAAGATCCACCTGACAGGGTGTGCAGGATTAATTTGGTTTGAAACTGTGGTGGTTTACTGGGGAAGGAGACATCCTGTGAGGCAGCAGACTGGGTCTCTGGTGTGTGCAGTGCCCTTGAATGCTGCTGGCATGCAGCCATGGGAGCCACAGCTCCTGTCCTTCAGGGCACCAGTGGGTCTGGCAGGGCCTGGGGGGTCTCACAGGACACAGCTTCCCAGGGCACTTGGGGTTTTGGGGGATCAGATATTTTCAGATGGAGCTCACCTGGCAAGGGAGAGCTTTGTCCCAGCTGCAGGTTGGATCATGCACTGGAGAAAATCAGCAAAGCTGGAGAGAGTTCAGGAGTCTTGGTACTGGGTTTAGAGACTGTTGAGCTAGATGGCCTCCCCAGCCCATAGAGTGGACAGCTTCAGCATGTTTGAGCATACTGAAGCATTTCCCTTGTCACCAAGTCTCATCCTGTACTGGTGTCTCTGTCCCCAGATTCTTGGATACTTTGACATTGGTTTCACCTCTGTCTTCACAGTTGAAATCGTCTTGAAGGTGAGTCCATGGTCTAGCCATGAGCATGGCCTAGCACATAGGTCTGTGGGGATGTGACAGGTTAGTCAGAGAGAGAAACAGGTAACTTTGCCAGGCATCATTGTAGGAAAGTTGTGAGAATGCTCAGAGAAAGAATTAAAACAATTCTAATCCTAATCTCTACACCTAGTGTTTGTGAACATGTAGAATATTTATACATGGTGTTTATAAAAAAATATTTTACCAAAAAGTGTTATTTCTAACTAACCCATAGTATAAAGAGTGTTATTTATAAACCAATCAAGTTCTAAGTGAACAGTCCTACCTCTAAATATGTAAAGTTCCTAATAAATCTCACTTTATACCTTCTAATCATAAGAGTCAATGTCGCCTTTCTTCAACCATTCCTAACTCAACGGCGACAGGTCCAGACTTTTGTGCCCATGGGCACTCCCACTCCTCAGGTATCCATGCTCCTGAAGGTCTCAGTGAGGAGAAACCTCCAGGTCTAGACTTTTGTGGCCATGGACACTCTTAGGCATCAATGCCAGCAGTTTCGCTCCCAACTCTACTAGTTCTCTTCTTACTAACCATCCTAGAGGTAGCAGTAGCAATAATCCAAGCCTATGTCTTTGTGCTCCTACTGAGCCTCTACCTACAAGAAAATATCTAACTCCCAATGGCACACCAAGCACATTCTTATCACATAGTAGGCCCTAGCCCCTGACCCATCCTAGGAGCAGCCACTGCTCTCCTAACCACCTCAGGACTATGATGATGATGATATGAACATGATATGATTCCACTGCACTCCCACTCCTCAGGCATCCCTGCTCCTGAAGGTCTCAGTGAGGAGAAACTTCCAGCTGATCCTCCTGGAGAGTTCATTCACACTGTCTGGGTGGTGTGTGACCTGTCCCAGAGGCCATGTGTCCTCTCCAGTGAGCTCAGGCAGCTAAGCCACTGTGCTGTGACACGGGGACACATCAGCCATGGCACCAGCATTTTTATTCTGACATGTCTTTAAGAAAAAGAGACATAGAGAAACCAGTGAAAATCTGTGGACAAAAGTCACATGTTGTTCCACTCCAAGGGTCTTTGCTATTCTCCTCTTTCATTTGCTGAGTGACTGGGAGAGTTTTGTCTCCAGCCAGTGCTGCACAGAGGATTTCTACCTGAAGCCAGCTTCCTGCCTGAGGTCTGAGCAGGACAGGGTGCCCAGGCCATGGAGCTGTGAGAAGTTCCTTGTGCCCATTCCATTGGAGGAACCATTCCCCTGAGCCCTGCCCAGCCTCTCTCCTAACTCCTTCTGCTCCCCAGATGACAACCTACGGTGCTTTCCTGCACAAAGGCTCCTTCTGCAGGAACTCCTTCAACATCCTTGACTTACTGGTGGTCGCTGTCTCCCTCATCTCCATGGGATTTGAGTAAGCACCTCATGTGCCACAGAGTGGGCACGGGGCTGTTCAGGCTGGTGGGGCAGCTGGGGATGGTGGGAGGAGGAGGAGCAGCCAGCCCAATGTGTCCATCATGTCATGTTTAGGGGACATGGGCATGGACAACTGGGAGCATACCCATCATGTCACGTTTAGGGGGCATGGACAACTGGGAGCATGCCCACAAACTGGTCAAGGAGCTCAAAGGACACTCCTTGTGTGTCAAATGTCTGTGGGTAGAAATTCAGTTTGGATCTGCTTCCTCCAGCAGCCAGTGTCACTTGGCCCTATGTGGGGTGGTGGCTGGTGACATCTGCGTGTCTGCCATCCCTTGTCCCTCGCTGCTGGCCCCAGCCTGCCCTCCTTGGCTGCTTGCTGGGGCTGTGCCAGCCTAGCCTGGGCAGGGAAGGGGCCCCAGCTCAGCTGTGCCTTCCTGCCCAGGTCCAGCACCATCTCTGTGGTGAAGATCCTGCGGGTGCTGAGGGTGCTGAGGCCTCTGCGAGCCATTAACAGGGCAAAGGGGCTGAAGGTGAGTGAGAGGCTGGGACAGGGGACCCATCCCATGGCAGTCCCACCTGGAGGTTGTGTGGCAGGCATCGTGCCCTATTCCCAATTCCCACCACCCATCTGTGGAAGGGGTCTGCCCGATCCCTCTGCTCTGGCAGGCTCCCACTCTTCCGGGAGGGGGAGGGTGTGGGACACAGAGCAGGGGCTTGCCCCAGCTGTGGTCACATCTGCACTGTCCTCCCCCTCTGCAGCACGTGGTCCAGTGCGTGTTCGTGGCCATCAAGACCATTGGTAACATCGTGGTTGTCACGACCCTGCTGCAGTTCATGTTTGCCTGCATTGGAGTTCAGCTCTTCAAGGTGAGCTCAGCTGGGCAGGAGGGACCTTCTGCTCAAGCACATCCTGGCCAGGCTCTCCTGGCCATCACCCTGGGGATGGTGCCTGCAGTGCTGGGTCAGCACAGGCTGTGCTCTCCATGGTCTGAGAGGAGCCACAGAGGAGCCTGCAGTGAGAGGAGGGCAGGAAGCACCCAGGCTACTGTCAGGTCCAGACAGCACCTCTAAAGGGCTGCCTCACCTCCCTTTGTGCCTCAGTTTCTCCTTTCTAGGGCAGGAAGCTCTTCTGACTGATTTCCTCTGTGCTTTGGTTGTGAAGGGTTTCCTTTCTCACAGTGCTGCTCCTGCTCTCCGGGCCTTGGCTGCTCTAAGGCACAGCTGGCCCTGGCTCAGCTCTGTTTTTTTCTGATAACTGAGCTTAAATTCTGAGCTGATGTGGGAAGAGCTTTCAGGACACCCAGCAGACTGAGCAGAGCTCTCAGCACACCTTAGCTTTTAGTTCATTTTCTGGGTACTGCTTTCTTCCCTATTTCCCAGATAGTTGACTCCCAGATAGGGTGAGCGAGGCAGGCCTCAGCTCAGGGCTGTGGAAGGTTTGTTCCCATCTCCAGGCAGTGTTTCCTGATCTCAGCCTGGGATTGACCCCAGGTCAGCCATGACTCTGGAAATGCCTTGTGAGCTGGTTTGTTTGGCAGGCACAGTGGGGAGGGCCAGAGTCTGCATCGAGGTGGTGAGGGGGGCACTGACCCGGGGCTGGGAAAATGTCAAAACTCCCCAGGGCTTCTAAAGTCAAAGCAACCCCATGGCTCTTCTGGTGTCTGTTGAATGCAGGGCAAGTTCTACAGGTGCACAGACCCATCCAAGCTGACAGAGAAGGAGTGCAGGTAAGAGCTCTCTGCAGCTCCCAGCTGGGCAGTGGCCAGGGCTGGGAGCTGGGGGGATGTGGTGGGGAATGCTTGTGTTCCTATGTGGGAACGCTGTGTCCAAAAAGGGAACCTGAGGTGTCATCCTGTTCTCCCTGTCCCTGGGTATTGGAATAATACCAGTATAGCCAGATGGGACGTGCCTGATCTTGTCTGGCCCTTGCTGCTGAACCAAATAGTGGCACTGTGGTGTTTCACCCCACAGACACTTTTGGGCTGGCTGGCTGGTGTGTGGTGTTTCACCCCACAGACACTTTTTTTTTTTTTTTTTTTTTTTCTTTTTTTTGGGTTTTTTTTTGTGTTTCCACAGACACTTTTGGCTGGCTGGTGTGGGTGTTTCACCCCACAGACACTTTTTTTTTTTTTTTTGTTTTGTTTTTTTTTTTTTTTTCCTCCTAACTTTTTTTCTCTGTGTGTGTGTGGTGTTTCACCCCACAGACACTTTTGGCTGGCTGGGTGTGTGGTGTTTCACCCCACAGACACTTTGGGCTGGCTGGGTGCTGCAGCTGGGCACTGCAGACAAGTCCAGGCCTGCAGGAGCTCTGGTGGTGCTGGGATGGAGCTTCCCCCCATAACAGGGGCTGCTCCTCAGGTTTCCCTCTGTGGAGAAGCTTTAAGGGGATGGTGAAGGAAAGGAGTCGGTTCTGATAGAGGGTTTGGATCCAGAGCTTTATTCTGGCCCACAGGCCTCTGAATGCAGCACCAGCTCCAACAGAACTCCCTGAGCCCGTGATTGCTGTTCCTTTGAACCCTGGGGAGAGGGGCAGGGAAGGGGCAGGGAGCCACCAAGCAGGGACAGGAGGGGAGGGACAAAGGGACAAAGGACACCTGGATGGCCCAATGCCCCCAGGGGTAGAGGGCATCCTTTGGATCTGCCAGTCACTCTGTGCCCTTCTGGAATGCCAGGATTGACAGACAGTGCTGGGAGGGAGAGGAGAGCTGACTGGCACACCTGGCAGGGAATGATCAGGGGAGGGACCCGAGGTGCTGAGGTAAACCCTGAAATCACAACCCAACAGCTGGGGTAAATCAGGAACAAGCACAGGGCTGTGCTCCCCTCCCAGGGACCAAGGAGGGCCAGGCCAGGGGGGCTGAGGGGCCCTGCCCATGAGCTCTGTGTCCCCTCTGCTGCAGGGGTCAGTTCATCAACTACGTGGACGCAGACCCCACGCAGATCGAGGTCCAGAAGCGAGAGTGGCTGCACAGCGACTTCCACTTCAACGATGTCTTCTCAGCCATGATGTCTCTGTTCACTGTCTCCACCTTTGAGGGCTGGCCAGAGTGAGTCTGCTGGGGGAAGGTCTGTGCTGGGAGCAGGGCACTGCCATGGGGTCTTGGTTTGAACAGACAGGAGTCTGCTAAGGAGGGCAGGAGCCTCCCCTGAAATACAAAATGTAAACCCACTCCCTCTGAATTATTATAATTCGGAAATTAAGGGGCTCTCAAGCAAAGATATGGGAATAGGAATAACAGTTCTGTAATAGGAAAATTAAAATACAAATGCAATAGTACAAAAAAGAAAACCACTGCCAGAGTCAGAATAGGAGCTGGCCCCCTGTGGAAACACAGGGTCTGCTAAGGAGGGCAGGAGCCTCCCCTGAAATGGAAAATGTAAACCCTTTCCCTCCAAATTGTTGTAATTTGGAAATTAAAATGTTCCCAGGCAAAGATATGGGAGCAGGAATAACAGTTCTTTACTAGGAAAATTAAAATACAAATGCAATAGTACAAACAAAAAAAATCACACTAGCCAGAGTCAGACCATGCCCTGCCCCCCTGTGTGTCAGGGGGTGGCACAGCCCCATCCCATGGGGGCTCAGCCCTCCTGCAGTGCCAGCTGTGCTGCTGCTGGAGCAGGGATCCTGCACAAGGGGGGAGTTTTCCTCTGCAGCTCCAGGGCTGCTGCAGATGGGCCTGGGCTCCCTCTGGCAATGCAGGGCAGCAGAAAGCTGCTCCTCTGGCAATGCAGTGGGCAAAGGCTGCTGTGCTGCTCCAGGCTCAGATTGGATCCAGGGAGGAATGCTTGGCTCCTCCCCTGGGCGCAGCATCTCCCCATGGGATGATGGAATTGGATCAGCCCTGCAGGGACACTCAGTGGCCATGGACAGCAGAGATCTCCTGGAGGGAGGATTGGCTTGGGAGAGATAAAGAAAAAACTGCCCCATGAACAGGAGATAACTGCCCCAGCTCTGACAGATGGTGATAGAACACACACCCCCATTTCTCACCTGAGACACATGGGCCTTGGCCAGGGTAAAGAAAGAAGAGCTGTCCAGGGTGAGAAGCAAGGCCAGTGCCCCTGGCAGTGGCTGTGGAGCTGGCAAGGTTACCCAGGCAGTCCTGTCCCACCACTGTTGGATGTCCCCAAAGCTCTCTGTAACTTTCAAGAGGAGTCATGGTTTTTCCACCCCAATTAGGGTTTCTGTTGCCTCAATTTCCCTTCTGTAGGCTGCTGTACATGGCCATTGACACCAATGCTGAGGATGCAGGCCCTATCTACAACTACCGGGTGGAGATTGCAATGTTCTTCATCATCTACATCATCCTCATTGCCTTCTTCATGATGAACATCTTTGTGGGCTTTGTCATCGTCACCTTCCAGGAGCAAGGGGAGAATGAGTACAAGAACTGTGAGCTGGACAAGAACCAGGTAATGGGGCTGCTGGAACAGGGCAAGGAGGACCAGCCCTGGACCTGGCACTGCTGGGGCTGGCTGATTTGTGGTGACACTGCTGACACAGATGAGTTGAACCTGCCCCAGGCCTGTTTGCTGCTGGGGCAGGGCCAGCTGCACCCATGTCTAACACAAAACCAGCCTGAGGGAAGGGCAGAGGGAACCAGAAAAAAGGAATGGGCCTCCCTGGACAGGTGGGGTGCCCAGAGGGAGCTGGAGCAGAGGGCTGTGCCCAGCTCTGGGCTCCCCAGTACCAAAGCAACATGGATGTGCTGGAGTGAGTCCAGCAAAGGGCTGGATGAGATGATGGAGGGTCTGGAGCATCTAAGGAGGGTATGGGAGTCAAGTCTGGTGCTGAGAAGGCTCAGAGGAATCTGACCTATGGGTAAAAACACCAATGGAAAGGTACAGAGGAGACTGAGCCAGGCTCTTTTCAGTTGTGCCCAGTGACAGGAAAAATGTAATGGACACAAACTGAAGAAAGCAAGAAATTCCATTTAAACATGAAAACCCCCCCTTTTTTTATGGTGATGATGGCCAAGACTGGAACAGGTTGCCCAGAGAGGCTGTGATGCCTCCATCTTTGGAGCTTTTCAAAAGCCTGCTGTCCTGGGCAGCATGCTCCAGCTGGGCCTGCTTTGGGCAGCACACTGTGACTAGACCATCTCCAGAGGTACTTTCTGCTGCCAGCCCTTCTGTGATGCTGTCAGGCTGTCATTCTGGTGGGGGACAGCAAGGCTGAAAGCAGCAGAGGCACTGGCAGAGGATGTGGGACATGCTGGGGAGGACATTGGGGCAATCAATGTCATGCTCCTGCACTGAGGCAGCACGGGCAGCTTGAGCTGGGGGTGCCAGGGTGATGTGAACCACACAGAAACCCAGCAGAGATGGCCCTGGGCTGCTGGGGAGGGACAGGCCTGTGCAGCCATCTCAGTGCCCCCTTCAGCCCTGGTTCATGTGGTGTCTTCACAGAATTCACTTTATTAATTTACAATATATAAAAGAAACACACACACAGAACTCAGAATAAAAATTTTCTGAAAACATTCCTCCTCCCTTCCATCTTGCTGGGGCTTTCACCTCTTTTCTCTGCCCAAGGCTCTGGCCTACCTCACTCTGGCGACATGGCTTCCCCTCTCCCACCCCTCTCCACAGCTGGGCAGGGGGGCTCTGACCTTCTCACCAACTGGAACTAAGGGAGTTTTCCTCTGGGAGTTCTTTGCTTTTAACTTTCTGTTTTCTCAGGGGTGTATCTATGCCTTCAGTGGCTACACCAGGTGCCAAATTTCAAATTTCAGTGCTGATTGGTTTGACCACAAACTCCCAAAAAACTCACTTCCTTTTCAAACTAAGACAGGGAGGGTGCTGTGTGTGCCCGTGCAGTGGGCTCACAGCTGCCCTCCCTGTGTCCCTGTGTGTAGGAGCATCGGGGGGTAGGATGGTCGGGATGGATGGAGATGAGAGATCACTGCAGCCAGGGCTGGGAACTTGGGGTTTATTGCAAAGGGCCTGGGTGCAGGGCCCTGCTGGGAGCTGCCAGCCACAGCTGGAGCAGGGCTGAGAGAAGAGAGGGGGAGAGAGGATGAGAGGGTAAGAGAGCAAAAGGGGTAAGAGAGTGAGGTTCCCGTTACAATACAATAAATCTTCTTCTGTGTTGAATATTCTAATTCTCACTAACCAATGTAGTACAAGATACAAATCCTATAGCATTTCCATCCAGCCTATAAGAATCATTACATTACCACACTGTGTTACATTTTAAACCCTAAAAACTCCTCTTTGGGCCCTTCTGCCAAGCTGGCAGGGTCTGCTCTGACCCTTGGAGCTGTCTGCAAGCAGAGGGTGTTGTTCCATCAAAAGGGGATCACCTTCAGCTGGCCACACCATTGTTTTCCAGTTGTTCAGCGACTGAGGGATCTCAAAGCTTGCTTTCATTTCAATCTCACTTATAGTTTCCATATTCTCCAAATCTTTTGCCAGGCAATCATATTTATAAGGCTTTCCTGTTTCATCTTCCCCAACACCTGTATCCGTGTGTCCGTGTGTCCCTGTGTCTGTGTGTCCGTGTGTGTCCCCGTGTCCATGTGTCCCCAGCGGCAGTGTGTGCAGTATCGCGCTCAAGGCTCGCCCGCTGCGCCGCTACATCCCCAAGAACCCCTACCAGTACCAGATCTGGTACGTGGTCACCTCCTCCTACTTCGAGTACCTCATGTTCTTCCTGATCCTGCTCAACACCATCTGCCTGGGCATGCAGGTGAGGGCACAGGGGTGTGGGAGGGGGTGCCCAGGCTGGCTCAGCCCTGCCATCCTCACAAGAGCCTCTGCACAGGGGTGTTTGTTGTGGTGTGATGTCTGGGTCAGGGCCTCTGGACCAAAATGGGGCTGGTGGGATGTGGGGAACCCACAGAAGGGGCTGCAGGGGGGAGATTTCCTTTGTGCTGAGCTGTGGGAGGGGGCTCTGCATCCAGCACACATCTCTGAGCTCACAGTGGAGGCTGGATCTGCCATCAGCTAATGGCTCCTTCTGCCTTATCCTCAGCATTACAACCAGTCTGCAGAAATGAACCACATCTCAGACATCCTCAACGTGGCCTTCACCATCCTCTTCACCCTGGAGATGATCCTCAAGCTCATGGCCTTCAAAGCCAAGGTGAGAGAAGAGCATGATCAGCATGGAAAGCAGGGCAGGCCAGGTGGTCCATTTATCCTGCTCTGGGCATCTCTTGAGTACAAGCACCCCCAGCCCTGCAGCTCCAGAGAATTTCTCCTTGCAAGACCCTTAAGGACCCCCATGCACAGGACCTTGGAGTTTCTGGGGGGATTACTGTTTGTCAGGGCTGCCCTTGCTGGCCAAATCCCACCCAGTCCAGTTGGACACTATTCCCATCTTCAGTGTCAAGGCCATAGTGGGGTCATAGCTCCACTGCAGCCATCCTGATCCACCCTCCCCTTCTCACTGCACTGCAAGACAGGCCCAAATAACCAAGCAGAGGGTGCAAAACTCTGAGCCCCATCCCTTCTTCTGAGGGGCAGAGTCACTGAAGAACCTTCTGGTTCCTCTGGGCTCCACCCTGTGTGTCCTCCTTGACTTATACCCTTGCATGTTCACTCTTCTTTGCCTCCTCTCTGACAGGGCTACTTTGGAGACCCCTGGAATGTCTTTGACTTCCTCATAGTGATTGGCAGCATCATTGATGTCATCCTCAGTGAGATTGATGTAAGTGTCCGGGGACAGGGGGCTGTGCCCACCCAGGGCTGCTCTGGCACCTGCCCTGGCACGGGGCAGCAGTGCTGGGTGTGCCCAGCCCTGCAGGGGATGGTGTCCTCTCCTCTCTCCCTGCTCTGCTTGGTTCTGAGGAGGGACAAGCAGGGATCAGCACATGGAGAGCACAGCTGTGGCCCTTTGAAATTTAGGTGTCCCCAACGGCCCAGCATGTCACATTGCCCCCTCCCCTCTGCTCTCCTGGATCTGTAGGCCCTGGAGTCCTGTGGAAAGCAGGCACTCAGGACCAACCCATCAGCAGCAGGCTGTGTGCCAGCCCCTGCCCCACTGCACAGGCACCCACACATCCAGCCTCAGGTCAATGCAGGTGCCACTAAAAGGGCTCCCACAGCTCCCTGTCCCCACAGAACGCTGCTGGCCCAGGGGAACCATCAGACCCATCAGATTTCCAGACATTGCTTTGTGTGTGTCCCTTTACACAGCAGCCCCTGCACACTGGTGGTGTGTGGGAGCTCCAGCCATCCCTGCAGGCTCTGGGATGGTGCCTCAGGCAGGGCCTGTTTGGGGAGGGCTCTGCTGGGAGCATTTCCAAAGCAGGCCCAGGAAGCCACCATGCTCCTGCCTTCCCTGGCACTGGCACATCCACCCCTGTGCCTGGCCCTGGGAAGGCTCCTGTGCTGTGGAAGGTGTGTGCTTCCTTCAGCAGCCTGGTGGGGCTCCACAGGCAGCAGTGGAATGGGGAGATGATGGACTGACCTCTCCAGTGGCTTGGCAGTGTCTCCTCCAAGGGGCAGGGCTGGCTCTGGCACTGCTGCTGCCTCTGGCACCCTGCACAGGGTCACCCTCCCTGTTGTCTGTGCAGGAAGGTGAGGTTTCCAGAGACCCCTGAGAGCAGCCACCTTCTCTGTAGGGATTCCAGCCCTCACAGAGCTGGGATGAGCAAAACCCACCCACCTTCCTGTCCTGTGAGAGCCCTGTACCCCTCTCTGCACAGCCCTGCCCATCAGTACACCCATCCTCTGCCCTCTGGGCTTCTCAGCCTTCATGATCCCCCAGATTTCCTGCCGGTGCCAACAGCTTCCATCTGTCATCAGCTCCTCCTCATCCTTGCCCAGCAGCTCTCTGCACCTTGGTTTCCCACTGCCTGTCCTTCCCAGCCTGCTCTCAGAACTCAGAATTTCAGGATCCCTGGACTCCACAGTGGGTTTCAGTCCCTCTGGAGCAAGAGAGCACTTGGCACACATACCCAAATCCTGCTGGCTTCAGGTGGGGATGCCCAGGAGAGAAGGTCCTGGTGCCCTGTCTGGGCTGCAGGGGCTGCCCTGGTGCTGTGCTCTGCGTGCTGCAGCAGGGCTGTGCAGAAGGCCAGGCAGGATCTGGGGAATGTTCTCTGTGCCCTGAGCCTCCCAGGTCCCTTCCCCTGTGTCCTTGAGGGTCCGTGGGGATGCCCAGGTCCCAGCACAGGCACCAGGAGGAGTCTCATGGTCTGTGTGGTTCCTTGCTCACCCAGGTGCTGCCTCTGGCTATCACCAGTCACATCAGCTTGTCCCTTAGCCTGAGGGATGCTGGGGCTCTGCCTGCCCTTCCCCTTCTCCCCAGTTCCATCTTACTCTCTGTTCTGTGTCTGTGTTCTCTCCTTGTGTCCCTCCCTGCCTCCCCTCTGCTGACTCTCTTGTTCTCTCTCTCCACAGACCATCCTGGCACCCAGTGGTGGCTTGTACTGCCTGGGTGGGGGCTGTGATGGCACTGTAGGTACCAGCTGTGTGTGCCTGCATCCCTCCCTGCCCCTGCCAGCCTTTGCATGTGCCCTGTGTGCCACCGAGGCCACCACAGCTGGCTCCTCCCTCTGGGCTGTGGCTCTGCCCTGGCCGAGGGGATTGGGTTGACACCCCCACACACAGACACCCCTTCCCACCCTGCACAGCCAGGGGACCCCACAGAGACACCTCTCTTCAGTCCTCCTTTGGTTAAAGTCCTGCTGTGACATTCCCCAAACTGCCCTTCCCTGCTCAAACAGCTCTCATTAACCCTTCCTGTGCCCGGTGCCCACCCTACACCTCACCCTACAAACACAGGACGTGCTGTGTGGGACTGAGGCTGTCTGTGGTGGCCCTGTGACCCTCAGGGCTCTCCCAGTCCATGTGGCATCATGCCTTCCTTCCTGCATGATCCCAGTGTGAGCGTGGGGCCTGGGGAGATGGGGAGAGGAGCCAGGGGCAGAAGTGCCAGCACACTCTGCAGTCTGACCCTGTGTGCAGGCAGGGGCACCACGGCTGGTGCCTGGGGGTGGGATCTCTTTGCCATTCCTCCCCCAGGACTGGAATCCCTGCCTTGAAGGCCTGGGGGCCCCAGCACTGTCTGTCTGTCCTTCAGGACCCTGATGACAACTCCCGCGTCTCCATCACGTTTTTCCGGCTCTTCCGGGTGATGCGGCTGGTGAAGCTGCTGAGCAGGGGGGAAGGTGTCAGGACCCTCCTGTGGACCTTCATCAAGTCCTTTCAGGTCTGTCAGCAGCTCTGCTCCCCTCCCAAACACACACATGCCCAGGGCTGGCAGCGCTGGCTGGTAGCATGAGCAGCCTGTCCTCACCAGGTGTGATATAGGGTCCCCTCCAGCCAGGTCTCATGAGCCATTGGAGATCTATACCACACCCAAGATAGCTCAGCTACCTTAGAGGGCATAAAATCAGCAGGATGGCTTCTGTGGTAGTGTTGGAAACAGAAAAGTTTTAATAAAAGGCAAAATAACAAAACTCTTTCCAGAGGAAAACTGAGCCAGGTGCAAGAGGTTCTTGCTCCTGGTAAAACACTTCACAAAAGTGATTAGTTTCTTTGTTCTTTTCTTTTTCTAGTAAATTGCTTAGGCAAAACTTTTTGTCTCCTGTCCAATTGGCTGTCCTTAAGTTTGAGGTGAAGTCCCCCAGGTCCTATGAGGTGTCTTTTTTGCTAATTGAGGAGAGAAACTTCTGGGCTTTTCTCCTTTTTAAGGAGACAAAGGATAGGTTTGTCACTCTGTCAGCAAGGGGCACATTCCTATACAGGCAGAGGAGAAAGCTCCAGTGCTCCTGCTGGCCTCAGGCTGGGCTGGGGGCCTGTGGTGTGCAGAACATGGCCCATGTGGGTGGGAAGGTGACAGCTCTGGGAGTCAGAGCTGGGCCAGGTGCTGGCAGTACCTGCTGGGCCTGTTTGTCCTGGTCCCAATGAACTGGGATCTGCACCAGATGGGTACTCAGGGCATGCTGCAGCATCTGCTCACAGCCTGAGCTGGGCACTGCCCTCAGCCCTGGGCTGTGCTGAGCCCCTGGCCCAGCCACAGAGGGCACTGGGGGCTGGCACCAGCCACAGAGAAGGGGTCAGCAGGGGGGTGTGAGAGGAACAGGTGAGCTGTCCCCTCCTGCAGCACCTGCAGAGCCCAAGCCCTGTCCCTGGGCTGTGTCTCACCCAAGCCATGGTTCTTTTGTCACAGGCTCTGCCATACGTGGCCCTGCTGATTGTGATGCTTTTCTTCATCTATGCTGTGATTGGGATGCAGGTGAGGGGCACAGGGAGCAGGGGGTGGGAATTGATCTTCATCAGATGCTCTGAGCCTGATGGCACTGGGGAGGTGGGACAGGGAGGGACTGGTTCCTCTGTTAGGCTCTTTCTGGGACTTGGCACATGATGGGAGCTGTTTACCCTGGTCTGCAAGGGTGTTTGGCAGCCCAGCAGCCTCCTCCTGTCCCTGGGCTGCAGCCAGGGCAGCTGGGGCACATGGCACAGAGCACTTTGGGAGTCAGTGGCACAATGCAATGGCACAATGCAATGGCACAATCCATTGGCACAATCCTTTGGCACCAGTGCTTGTGCTGGTTCGGACCCTGTCTCCGTGGCCCAGATGAAGTGCAGCTGTAGTCAGGGGTGCTTTCAGCACTGGCAGGAACGTCCAAGTAGTTTCTAAGCCCCAGAGCACCACATCCAATCTCAGTCTCTTTTGGGGATGCCCACAGCCAAATAAACCAGAGGAAGTGGACTCAGGCACCAGAAGGTGTTTGGTGCCAAGGAAAGGATGGCACACTGCAGACCTGCCACTGTCATTTACAGATGTTTGGGAAGATTGCCATGGTGGATGGGACCCAGATCAACCGAAACAACAACTTCCAGACCTTTCCACAGGCTGTGCTGCTGCTCTTCAGGTCAGTCTTGTCCTGCCGTGTGAGCAGCTCCAGAAGGCTCTGAGCCTGTGGGAATGCCCAGCTTGGAGTGAGGGAGGACCAACATTTCAGTGCTGATTTCTTTTTTGTCCCACAGGAAGATCTCCTGCAGCAGTGGGAGCGTTTCAGGAGAGGCTTTGGGGTTTCTTGGTGTGGCTGCTGGAGAGAGGGGCATTTAGGGGTTGCTATTCTGAGTATTTCCTTCCCAGACTAGATTTTAATTTGTGAATTGTGAGGAAATCTCAGGAAGCAGGAGCTCAGCCCAAGGCTTTCCTTGACTCCAGACATTTCTGGAGCTTTCAGTTGCCCTATAGCAGCAAGCCCAGAATCCCGACTGCTCCTTTTTTTGTTCACAAACAGCCTTTTGCCAGTGATTCAGTCAAAACACCAATTACTAACATAAACCACGGTGGCCTTCACCCAGCACTAGCTGTTCTTGGGTTGCACTGATACCTCATGCCTTTGCAAGATTGCAGATCTTCCTCCGCTCTTCCTGGAGTGGATCTGCCATTGGTTTGCTCCAAGGGGCTGCCCATGTGCTTCTGATAACATGAACATTTTATGGGCAGTGTTACAAACCAAAGCTGCTCTTTAACTGGCATTCTGAGGCATTGTTTCACCAAAAGCAGCTGGTAGTTATTAGTTCTGCTCTCTGCCTAGTGTTGTGGTAAGGTGGGAATCTTATTCCTTTGATTTTTGGAAATTCCAGTATATTATGGCAGCGGAGGGTTTGGATTTCCTTACAACAGTTTGTGTGTGACCGTGTTCACAGGGGTCCGAGGATGAGGGAAGAGATGAGGATCTGACTCCATGTTTCAGAAGGCTTGATTTATTATTTTATGATATATATTACATTAAAACTATACTAAAAGAATACAAGAAAGGTTCTCATCAGAAGGCTGGCTAAGAATAGAATAAGAAAGAATGATAACAAAGGTTTGTGGCTTGGGCTCTGTGTCCAAGCCAGCTGACTGTGATTGGCCATTAATTACAAACAACCTCATGAGACCAATCACAGATGCACCTGTTGCATTCCACAGCAGCAGATAACCATTGTTTACATTTTGTTCCTGAGGCCTCTCAGCTTCTCAGGAGGAAAAATCCTAAGGAAAGGATTTTTCATAAAAGTTGTCTGCGACATTTGTGTTTCCCATTCCCCTGTGTGCTGGGCTGGCCTGAGCTCTCCCTGTATGCCCAGGGACCAGCAGGTGTGCCCTGTCCCCAGGTGTGCCACGGGCGAGGCGTGGCAGGAGATCCTGCTGGACTGCAGCTACGGCCGGCGCTGCGACCCCGAGTCCGACTACGCCGAGGGGGAGGAGTACACCTGTGGCACTGGCTTTGCCTACTTCTACTTCATCAGCTTCTACATGCTCTGTGCCTTCCTGGTAAGCATCTTTCACAGTTCTGTTTCCTCAAAGTGTCTGGTCTTATTTGTAAGGCTTTGAAACTTGTTTCTAGTTCCATTTCTCTCTCAGCAATGTCTGTCCTATTCCATGGCATTTCTCAGCCAGCATTTCTTATCTCAAGGTTTGCATTTCTTATCTCAAGGTTTGCATACAGATGCACACTATGTGAGCCTTCTGTCAAGCTTTGAGATGTCTCTACAAACCCATTTCCCACAGTGTGCTGGCTCCCTTGGCACCCCTGTCCTGCCTGGGCAGCCATGGGGTTGGTAGCTGTGTGTGCATGGGGCGAGCCCCTGAACCTGCCCCTGGGGACGTCAGCCCCAGCCCACCTCTCAGGTTGCTATTTGATAATTGCTGCCCCGAGATGTGCAGGATGTCTCTCTTTCAGCCCACACAGCTGAAGAACGAGTCTGGACTCTTCACTTGTTGGTCTTGAAGTTGTTTATTAATTCTTATCTATAAAATTTTCTTTCTGCCCAGCCGAGATCTGCTCAGCAGGGCAGCCACAGGCACTCTGACCGCCCCCGAGGCGGTGTTGTCTTTTTATACTACAAACTACATATAACATATTTACGCTTAATTCCCAATACCTATCACCTGTGTTAGACAGTGAGCTTCTATTCTAAACCAATCCCAAAGTGCCTGCATTACAGCAGAAAATGGAGAACAAGGAGAAGAAGAAGAAGAAAGGCTGGACATGCCCAAGTTCCTCCATCTTGTCCCCACAACCCCCATACCAAAAATCCTAAAATCTACATTTTCACCCTGTGATAATTTTATTATTACACTATTCAAACCTCTGTGACTTTCAGGTCCTCATACAAAGCTGGTAATTTGTTCCAGGGGTCATAATCAAACCCGCAGGTGTTCTGGGCTGTGTGCCAGGGTCTCCGAGCCCCCCGGCGGGTCCTTGGCAACTCTGGACACCCAGAGGGATGTGCTGAGTTCTGACACCCACCTACCCAGCCATGCTGTAAACTGACACTGCCCTCCTGGGGGACCCAGGATCCCTTTTAGTGTCTCCCCACAGCCTCTGTGTGCTGCCTTCCAGATGTGTTTGTGCTGGCCTCAGCAGGGGTGGAGAGGGACGAGATGCTGATGTCCTTGTCCTTTCACATCACCTGCTTGGGCAGGAGGCTCCTCTCTGCATGGGAACACCCTCACTCAGCATCATCTGACTGCAGGACAACCCAGAACACATCTGCCCTGTTTTTGTAGCTGCTCTCTCTCCCCTGGCTGGGTCCTTCCCATGCTTTCCTCTGTCCTCAGATCATTAACCTCTTTGTGGCTGTCATCATGGACAACTTTGACTACCTGACACGGGACTGGTCCATCCTGGGGCCCCATCACCTGGACGAGTTCAAGAGGATCTGGGCTGAGTACGACCCCGAGGCCAAGTGAGTGAGGGTGGCTGGGTGGGTGGGCAGCATGGAGGGGGTGTGTGGTGTTTTCTGGGGTCCCCCATTGAAGGGAAGAAATGATGAATCTGACTCCATGTTTTCAGAAGGCTAATTTATTATTTTATCACATTCTATTTTATTATATTATGACATTATATTATAGTATATTATGACATTCTATTCTATTCTATTACATTTATATGACATTATATTATATGACATATTATATTACATTATATGACATGACATTATATTACATGTCATTACATTACATTATATTACATTATAGAATGCTATACTAAAACTATACTAAAGAATATAGAGAGAATACAGACAGAAGGCTAAAAGATAACAACAAAAACTCATGACTGTCTCTTCAGAGTCCAACACAGCCTGACTGTGATTGGTCATTGAGTAAAAACAATTCACATGTTGGATAAACAATCCCCAACCACATTCCAAAGCAGCAAAACACAGAAGAAGCAAATGAGATAATATTGTTTTCCTTTTTCTCTGAGGCTTCTCAGCTTCCCAGGAGAAGAATCTTGGGCAAAGAGGATTTTTCAGAAAATATGGCAGTGACAGGGGTGTTCCATGGAGGGGACACATGCAGGCAGGGTGAGCTGTGGCACTGCCACCAGCCAGCTCCCAGCATCTCAGAGGTTGATGTGGACTTGCCAGAGTTGGTCCAGGTTTGATAAAAGCCATCAGGATATTTGGGACTTTCAGTCTGAGACTTTCAGTTCCCTCTCCATCCAGCTGTGGTGAGGCTGCCTGTGAGAACCCAGAACATCCCTCTGGCTGTCCAGGATGGCCAGGACCCTGCCAGGGGGCTCAGAGACCCTGGCACAGAGCCCAAAACACCTGTGGGTTTGATTATGACCCATGGAGCAAATTACCAACCTTGTATGAAGATCAGCAAGCCACAACAGTTTAGGTAAAATAATAGTGAAGTTATCACGGGGTGGAAGAGTAGATTTTGGGGTTTTGGGTATGGGGGTTCAGGAGGCAAGATGGCGGGAACTGGGTGTGTCCAGCCTTTCTCCTTCTTCTTCTTGGCCTCCGTCTTCTGCTGTGATGTTGGCACTTTCAGATTGGTTTATAGTAGAAGTTCACTGTCTAACATAGATGATAGGTATTGGGAAGTTATTGTAAATATTGTACACGTAATTTTTAGTATAAAGACATAACACTGCTCTGGGGGCAGGCAGAGTGCCTGGAACTGTCCTGCTGGATGGACCTCGGCAGGGCAGGAGAAAATTTTTTATAGATAAGGAACAATAAACAACCTTGAGACCAAGAACTGAGGAGTTCTGACTCCTTCTTCAAGTGCTGGGCTGGGAAAAGAGACTTTCCAACTTTTCTTGGGGTCACTCTGACAAGCTAAAGATCCCGATAGCTGCCAACCATTCCCGTGTCACTGCACACCTTCACCGGCTCCCCAGGGCCACAGGGAGCAGCTGCTTTCCCCCGGAGGAGCAGAGGGAAGGGTGGGGATTTGCCCAGGGCTCAGCCCTCAGAGCAGCTCCCCAAGGCACTGCCAGGCAGCTCTGCTGCCCCTCTGCTGTTTCCTCTGCAGGGGGAGGATCAAACACTTGGATGTGGTGACTCTGCTGAGGCGTATCAACCCTCCCCTGGGCTTTGGGAAGTTCTGCCCACACCGTGTGGCTTGTAAGGTAAGAGCCAAGGTGGTGTGTGAGCACGGGGACATGTAGGAATGTGCCCCCTGTGGACGGGGGACCAAGAGATTGTTGGCCATTTTGTGCCTTCTAATGAAAAGCTGCTGAACTCACAGTAGTGAGACTGCTTTACTGATAAGAAATAATGAACACCTGAGTCAGAACATGAACTATCATCTCAAGTGCCTTCTATCCAGACCCAGGGAAACCCACAGCTGGTACCCCCACAGTGTCCAATAACCAAATCACTTTCAGTAAACATTCTCCATAACACATTCCACATGTGCCAAACAACAGGAGCAGCAAATTCAGATAAGAATTATTTTCTCTTCTTGTCTGAACTTCTCACTGCCTTCCCCAGGAGAAATCCTGGGAGAGAGAATCATGTCTCTCTCTGCTCAGAGAATGTGAATGCCACAGCCCTGGGCAGGCCAGGCAGGGGCCTGGGGCTGCCAGGCTGCTGTGGCCCTGCTGACAGGGTTGGTTTGCTGTGTGTGCAGCGCCTGGTGTGCATGAACATGCCCCTGAACAGCGATGGCACCGTCACCTTCAACGCCACCCTCTTTGCCCTGGTGAGGACAGCCCTCAAGATCAAGACAGAAGGTGAGCAGGGATCCTGGCTGCCTCTGCAGCCTGACAGAGAACCTTCCTTGTTTCCTTGAGAATTTCCCTTGTTTCACTTTCACATAGATTGAGTTTTGTTGATGTCTAGGACCAGTTGAATAACAACCATTCGTTAAATTCAAATAGAAGACATTCAGTGTCAACATTGCAGTGTTGCCCCTAACAGGAGAAAGTGCACATTAGGTTTGGAAAGGACAGAGTGATAGAACATAATTAAATTTTTCCACTGTGCATGAAAACCAGCCACATGGCACCTTTTAATGGAAATCTAATTATTTTAAACTAAAGGAGAGCTAAAAAGAGTGCTTCATTCCTCTAGCAGCTGAGTATTGGCAGTGAAGATGTTGAGATTCAGGAAAAAACCTGTGGTTTAAAACAGGTGGGAGGACAAATTGTGGTCACTGCATCTGTCCACAGCTGGTTTTTACAATTATCAATACCATAATATTACAACTGTCCTCTATTGTATAGGAACAGGTATGATGCAGTTCCTTCACTCAGAAAAGCCCACTTTCTATGGTGTGGGTTACCATTCCCCCACTGGCCAGGGCACTCAGGCATTTCTCTGTGGGGTCAGATCCTGTGGACAAACCCCCAGCCCTGCTGTTATTGCCCATCCCGGGATGGGCAGAGCCCTGGGTGCCTGCATGGGATGCTCAGCCCAGCCTGGAGGATGTTATCAGCTGATGGCCACGTGTTGCAGCCCTGAGGAGCGAACCAGTGCCACCAGTGCCACCCCCAAACAGCTCAGGAGTGGGGCTGCTCCAGCTCCCATCCTCTGAATTTAGCTTAGGAGAGGAGCTGCTGCCCTGCACAGAGCTGAGGTGGTTCCTGAAGATCAGGACTTTCCTGTGCTCACCTCCTGCTTCAAAGTGTGGCAGGGATGGGCTGGCTCTGCCCACAGCCTTCATTGCAGGGACTCCCAGGCCCCTGAATTTCTCTGTGCTGGGGAGGAGCTGCTTTCCTTCACCCCCTCCTTGCCAGCAGCAGCAGAGTTTGCTGAGCTGTGCTGTGTGTCCCACCAGCTTGTTATGGGAATAAATCAGGCAGGACTCCATTTTCTTCATGGTGGAAAAAAAGCTCCTTCTTTATTCACATAACTGGTTTTAGACAGTTTTACAGACCTTGTGTGGGACTCCAATTGGTCAGGAGCTTTCTTGCAATTACTTTATTGGTTAGCAATAAGTTCTTATCCTGGATTGATTGGTCACTCAGACCCCCAGCACGTACATGCAGGAAAAGTTGTTTGTGATAGATAGAAAAATTAAAACCATCTACCAGTATAAAACAGTTTATAGAGGTGCAAACTGTTTTTTACCTGGGAATAGAATGTTATGTTAATGAACTGCTCACACCAGGATTGCTCTCACATGGGAACTTGCAAAGGGCTAGCCTGACAAGGCCAGCCACTGATTTTAGGAGAGCAGGCTTGATTTTATGAAGCCTTTCTTTATGATTTTTACCTTACTGCAGCCCTTGTTTGTGTGCCTGTGCTGTGGCAGAGCCAAGGCCAGGCAGTGGTGGGTTCCTGGGATCAGTTCTTCCAGCAGTGCCATGGTGCTTCCCTCTGCCTGGGGTGGGAACCTGGCAGCCTGGGAGTAGCACAGGAGACCTTGGAGGTAAACTGGGATTTCAGAAATGGTGAATTCTGTGGGAGCACCAAAGGGGAGGTCAAAATCTGTGCTCTGGCTAAAATCAAAGCCTTGCTCTTACTAAGCTCACCTTTGTTGGGTGGGAGACAGAGGAGCTGTCGCACCCTCCAGACTGGCCAGGTGTTCACAGGCTTTGTCTTCACTCCTGTTCACACCCCTGGGAATGAACTGCTCTGTCCTGCTGGCTTTCCTTGTAGGAGTGTGCTCTTTGTTGATGGAGGAACAAAATTATTCTTTGTTCTTTTAAAGAAGTTTAGAAGTTTTTTTTCTTCTATTAAGTGAAAAGACATTTCATAGGACTTAGGGGACTTCACCTTAATCTTAAGGACAGCTAACTGGATAGAAGCCAAAAAGTCTTGCTTGGGGAATTTAGTAGAAAAATAAGTGAATAAAGAAACGAATTGCTTTTATAAAGTGTTTTACTAGGAATAAGACTGTTTAGCTTTTGGCTCAGTTTTTTTGTTTGTTATTTTGCTTTTTATTAAACTTTTTTTTTTGTTTTTAACACTGCAACAGAAGCTATTTTGTTGATTTTTATGCTTCTAAGGGTAGCTGAGTTATTTTGGGTGTGTTATAGGCCCCCAAGAGCTTATTAGACCTGGCTCGAGGAGGCTATTATAACATTTCCTCACAGGTAATTTTGAACAGGCCAATGAGGAGCTCAGAGCTATCATCAAAAAAATCTGGAAGCGAACGAGTATGAAGCTTTTGGATCAGGTCATCCCACCCATTGGAGGTATGTCCCCAGGTGTCCCTCCCAGAGGGGCACAGCCACTCCTGCTCAGGGTCCCACTGCTGCAGCCACGGGGATCCTGGAGGAGCAGAACCTTCATGTTGGTTTCACCATCATGTTGGTCTCCTCCCTCCAGATGATGAGGTGACAGTGGGCAAATTCTATGCCACTTTCCTGATCCAAGAGCACTTCAGGAAGTTCATGAAGCGCCAGGAGGAGTATTATGGGTACCGGCCCAAGAAGAACGCTGTGGAGATCCAGGTTGGTGTGTGGGTGCTACTAGAGGGGAAGTTCTCCCTGGACGAGGCTTCCCCCAGCCTGGGGGACTCAGAGAGCTGCAGGGAGCCTGTGCCTCATGTCTGGAGGTGAGGTGGCCCAGGTGAACCAGCACTGAGCTGGCCATGTGTCCCCAGCTCTGAGTGTGACCTTGGTATGCAGGGTGCAGGGGAGGGCTTTGACTCTCTGCTCCACTCACTCTGGTGTAGAGAGGGCTTGGCAGGATCTGGTGCCTCACCAAGGAGTTTTAACACCTGGAAAGTCCCAGACCATTGTCTGTGCCAAATGCTGCTCATCCCAGCCTGTTATCATTATATTGCAAAGGTTCTACTGTCATTATTTTGCAGGTGTTCCACATTGCTAGAGTTTCGTACCTCCTTGATGTTTCTCATTTGTTGTTATTATATTGCAAGAGTTCTATTGTCATTACACTGCAAGGGTTCCATATTGCTAGAGTTTCGCACCTCCTTGATGTTTCTTGTAGGCAGCTCCTCTAGGCACTGACTCTTCCTTCTTCTCACAGCAGCCGACTGACTCCAGTTCCCCTCAACAAACCAAACCACTCTTTTATAACACTCTTCTTATTATCAGCTATAACTCTGGCCTGTTAAAATCAGGCCTGCTCCTAATCTTTAATAATTGCAGAATTCACAGAATTCACAGAACGACTAGGTTATCCAGTAATCTTATCTTTAGGGGATAAGATTACTTTCTATACTACCTTTATTTACTTTATTCTATCCCCCTACACCAGCCCTCACCCACCTGCTCTGCTCCAGTCCCAGGGCCTTGTCCCTGCTCTCCCCTCAGCTCCATGTTTCTGGTGTTCTCTCAGCCTCACAGAGCACCAGGGGAGGGGGCTCCACGTGGCTGACCTTGAGTGGGACCCCTGCAGTCAGAGAAGCCTGCACAGCAGACCCAGGGGGTGCTGGCAGATGGTTTCTGTGCCTGGCCAGAAGGCTGGGATGTCCCTGGGCTCTCCTGACTTCGTAGGGAGGAAATCACCTGTGGAGATAAAAGAGCAGGACCCAAAGGTGCAAAGCAAGGAAAGAGCCAGGTCCAGATCAGGGAAGAGCCTCAGCCTGCCCTTGGCTGTCACCTCCATCAGGGCATTCCCTTGTGGGGACAGCAGGAGCCCAGAGACTGTAGGACAGCTGTGGGACAGCAGCAGCTCGGGAGCAGGGCCACCAAGCACAGCCAGCTGCAGGCTGTGACCCACGGCCTGTGCTCGGCAGGACACCTGGCAGGGGGACGGTGCCTCACCATGCCTCCCTCCCCAAAGAGCAAGGGGAGGGTGGTGGGCTCACCCAGCCCTGCCTTCCTGTCCCCTCCAGGCTGGGCTGAGGAGCATTGAAGAAGAAGCTGCTCCTGAAATCCATCGGGCCATTTCTGGGGACTTGACTGCAGAGGAGGAGCTGGAGAGAGCCATGGTGGAGGCTGCCCTGGAGGAGGGGATTTACAGGGTGAGTTCAGTATGCACAGCACAGTTTGGTGTCCCACCAGCCCTGATTTCAGAGTGCTGGTGGGTCAGCTTGGCTGCTAGCTCTGGGGGACATTCTGCAGGTGTGGGCCACAAGGATGAGCAGCACTTCTGTCCTTTCTGGGAGCATCAGGACATCCTGGTGGTGGCATCTTGGGCAAGCTGCTCTCTGCCTCAGTTTCCCCTCTGTGAAAGGAGTGAGCCCATGTGCCTGGCAGGGCTGTGCTGGATATTTACCTGCTGGTTTGGAGGTTTCCACTCACACCTTCTGCCTGGCCCAGGTGGGACAGCTCTGGTGTCACAGGAACTGATTCACATCCCATCCCTGGCAGCCTCAGAGACAGCCTGGGCAGTTGTGGGGTTGCAGAGTTCCTTCTGTGTCCCCAGGTGCCACCACCTCAGGCTGTCCCACAGAGGTGACAAGATTTGTCATGGCCTGGCTTATCCTAGTCCTGCTTGTCTTGGTTTGAACAGCCAGGTGTCTGCTAAGGAGGGCAGGAGCCTCCCCTGAAATGGAAAATGTAAACCCCCTCCGTTCAAATTATTATAATTTTGAAATTAAGGGGCTCTCAGGCAAAGATATGGGAATAGGAATAACAGTTCTTTACTAGGAAAATTAAAATTACAAATAAAATAGTACAAAACAAATCACCGCCAGAGTCAGAACAGGCCCTGCTCCCCTGTGTGTCAGGGGGTGGCACAGCCCCATCCCATGGGGGCTCAGCCCTCCTGCAGTGCCAGCTGTGCTGCTGCTGCAGCAGGGATCCTGCACAAGGGGGGAGTTTTCCTCTGCAGCTCCAGGGCTGCTGCAGATGGGCCTGGGCTCCCTCTGGCAATGCAGGGCAGCAGAAAGCTGCTCCTCTGGCAATGCAGGGGGCAAAGGCTGCTGTGCTGTGCCAGGCTCAGATTGGATCCAGGTAGGAATGCTTGGCTCCTCCCCTGGGCGCAGCATCTCCCCAGGAGATGCTGGAATTGGATCAGCCATGAACATAATTAATAATTAATAAATAATGGCCCAGTACAGAAGAGATCTCCTGGAGGGAGGATTGGTTGTGGGAAAGATAAAGAAAACTGCCCCATGAACAGCAGATACCTGCCCCACAGATAGGAATAGAACACAGACCCCCATTTCTAACCTAAGACACTGCTGCATGGCCATCAACCCTCAGTGCCTCAGTTTCCCCACGTGGGCAGTGAAGCTGTGGGGACTGTGCATTCTGCAAGGCCTGAGCAGAGCAATCACTGTTTCAATGTGGGAATGGCCCCAGAGCAGCCTGGAGCTCCAGGCTCCCCCTGATGCCCTCCCTGTTGGTTGCAGAGAACAGGTGGCTTGTTTGGCCAGGTGGACAGCTTCATGGAGCCCAGCAGCCCACTGCAGCCCCAGGTGGCCAGCCAGAGGCCCCTGCAGTTCACCGAGGTGGGCACTGAGGACCTCGACTCTCCTGTGTTCCTCGATGACTTCCCCCAGGAGGCCAACACCAACATCAACAATGCCAACAGCAGCAGCTGGCTGCAGGGGTAAGGGGCTCAGGCTCCATGTGCAGGTGAGGAGGGCAGTGCTGGCCCTGGGGCTGTCCTGGCAGCTGGCTGCACCCTGGCCTGGCCAGGGCTCCCATCCCACCATCCTTCATCTCAGTGCCATGAGCATGGAGGTGGCAGCAGAGCTCCAGGGATTGCAGGAATCTCCCCTGCCCCTCACCTGCCAGTCTCTGTGGGCCAAGGGCCAGGCTGGGACCTGGGCACAGGTAAAAGGGACAAAAATTACCAATGGGATGTATTTAGTCCTGCTTCTTGGGATCTCCACCCTGTTCATCCATCCCAGTTGTCCCTATGGGTCTGCCCCCACAGGCTGGGGAAGGTGGGAGGGCTGCCCCCCCAGGTGGAGCTGGCTCAGTGTGTGCTCCCAGCCAGGCTGACCCTCCTGCCTGCCCTTGCCAGGGTGCACTATGAGGATGAGGTGCTGAGGAGGACGCTGCCAGCAGCACGCAGGCGCCCGGCCTGGGGTGAGTCTGAGCTTTGTTGTTCTTCTGGGGCACTGGGGCCATCCCAGGGCCAGGGCAGGGGGAAGGGGCTGATGGTGGTGGTGGAAGGAGGAGGTGCAGGCCCCAGTAAGTTGGAGGTTTGCTGAGAGCACTGAGCACAGCAGGATCTCTCTGGAGAGCTCCAGGAGACCCTTCTCCCTCCTTCCACCCTTGCAGGTGATGAAACATGGAGACAGTGCCTAAGCTTGGGGAGCACTGGCCATCCCAGGGCAACTAGACCATGCTTGTTTCTTTAAACAGGGACTCTGGGTGCTGCTGAACTCCTAACTCCTGTTTTCCCCAGTCTAGCAAGCCTAGTCCCATCTCTGTCTGGCAGTGGTGTCCTTGCTCTTGTATCCATCTGGTGGATGTTGAAACACTAAAGGGAAACAGGGCTCGTGAGGGGCTTGAAACATAAACCCTGTGAGGAACCACTGAGGGAGCTGGTGGTGCTCAGCCTGGAGAAAAGGAGACTCAGGGGTGCCCCCATCGCTCTGCACAGCTCCTGAAAGGTGCCTGTGCTCAGCTGGGGCTGGGCTCTTTCTCCAGCAGCACTGACAGAACCAGAGAGCACAGCCTCAAGCTGCACCCAGGGAAATATAGGCTGGATATTAGCAAAAAGATTTTACAGAAAGGGTGATAAATTTCTGGAATGGCTGCCCAGGGAGGTGGTGGAGTCCCCATCCCTGGGTGTGTTTAACAAAGCCTGGATGTGGCACTGGGTGCCAGGGTTGAGTTGAGGTGTTGGGGCTGGGTTGGACTCCATGATTTTTGAGGTCTCTTCCAGCCTGGTGATTCTGTGAAATCTGTGAATTCTGTGATGTTCCCACCCTTCCCTCCCACAGAGCAGAGCCGCCCCATCCCCATGGAGAGGCTGAGCAGGAGGAGAGGGGGCACCTCTGGGGGTCTCTCATCACCAGGGCCCCTCCTCCCGCAGCAGGTAAAAGGGGCAGTGCATGTCAGAGGGGACATGTAATGTGGGGGACACAGTGAGCCTCCCTGCCATCCTGGCACTCCTCCCTGCCATCCTGGCACAGCTGTGCTGGGAAGGAGCCCTTCTCCAGGCTCATTGGGTGTGTGTGGCAGCCATCTTGACATCTTCAGTGTCATGCTTTTTATAAGCTACAAGAACGTAAAATTTGGTGGATGTTTGGTTGATGATTTATGATCATGGTTTATATTTTTGTTTGGTTTTTTGGGGGGTTAGTTCTATGTTTGTTTTGGGGTGGTTATGGAATGATGATGGCAGTTGGTTGTTGTTTTTGATACCAGGAAATATAGAGGAAGGGTGATTGAAAGTGTATTGATGATAAAGCTCCAGCCTTGCTGGAGCTTTTCTCTTGGATCAGCCTGGAGATGGAGCTGGGCTCCCACCTCACTGCTGTAACAGCCATGGGGAGCTCCTCAAACAGCTGGAGCAGCTGGAAGCCCATTCCTCTGGCTGCCCATCTGCCTCCAGAGCCAGGGCAGAAGGGGTGCATCAGATTTGCCCCCATGGTCCCTTTGCTGGGCACAGTGCCTCGTGCCTGGCACGTGCCAGGGCTGGTTCCCTGCTCTCTGTTCACATGGCCCTGCTGGTCCCATTTTGGGGGTGCCCTGGACCCAGGAGCTCCAGCAGGATGGCATTGCCTGTCCAGGCACTGGGCAGGGACAGGGGACAGACCCTGCAGCCCCCACACTGGCATGGGAGAGATCTTCCCTGGGCAGTGTCCCAGCACATGTTGCAGCTCTGTGCTGCTCTCACCCAGCTGCCCACAGAGGATGGCACCGTGACAGGAACAGCATCCAGCTCCAGGTTCCAGCAGAGAGAAACTGGTGAGCCAGGAGCATCCTCCACCCCAGCCATCACCTTCCTCATTCAGGAGGTAAGGCAAGGGCACAGCTTGGCAGAGGGAACAGCAGGGATGGCAGGGAACTCCAGGGATGCCATGCTTGTGCCATGATGGGAGACTGGGGGGCACAGCTCAGCCACAAGGACAAGCAGCAGCTGTGTGCCAGCACAGAGGGCAGAGGGAGGAGAAGAGGGAGGGAGGGAGGGAGGGTGGGTGCAGCCAGGGCAGTGCCCAGGCTGAGCACCCAGGCTGTGCTCTCATCCTCTGCCAGGCTCTGATCTCCGGAGGCCTCGGGGCTCTGGCCCAGGACTCGTCCTTCCTAGCAGTGACCAGGGATGAGATGGCAGCCAGCAGCCAGCTGCAGGTGGATGAAGTGGAGGAAGCAGCTGTGGAGCTGCTAAAGGGAAGAGAAACACTGCAGGGCACAAGAACTGGCTCTGCCCCTCTGGATACCTCAGCTGTGGCACCAGGCAGATCCCCAGGGCTCAGGGGATCTCCCTCATCTCCCTCCCAGAAGACCATCACTGCCACTCGCCTCTGAGCTGCCCCTGCACTTCCAGGGCTCTGTCTCAGGGCTGCAGGAGCAGAACCACCCTGTTCCTGCTTCTGCCTGGGGTCCTGAGCTGCTCTGGCCAGCTGTGCTATCACTTTTGGGACAGGTCTCGGGGATGCTGGTGCAGAACAGGACAGTGCTGTTCCAGCAGGGTCTTGCAAGAGCTGGACAGGTCATTAAAGTGTTCCTGCTGTGTGACTCTGGGTGCCCCTCCTGTCCTTCCCGCCTGCACAGCCAGTGGAGGGGGCTGCAAATGTGACACCACATGTCGCCAGAGCTGGCAGTGATTCACATGGCAGCTCCAGTCCAGTCATTTTGAGGTTGCCAAGCTCTGGGGATCTCCTGAAATCCCAGCAGCTGGACCCTGCATCCTCGTGTCTCTGCTGGAGCCTGCAGCCAAGTCTGGCCTGTGAGGAGATGTGCCAGGGGCTGGCCTGCAAAATGGGGCCTGGGGCCTTCTTGGCTCCCTGTCCCAGCTGTGTGTGGAACTGGGGATGGGGCAGAGGTGTGAAGGCATGTTTGGGCTGGGGCAGCAGCCCTGGGGCTGGCCAAGAGGAGAGCTGGACACTGTGAAGCCATTTCTGCCCCTTCCACTCTCTTTACACTGTGCTCTTGTGGTCAGGCACCCATCCCTGTCCCTTGGAAGGTCTCGTTCAGCCCTTGCCATCCATCCCACAGCTCAGTGGGGCCAGGAGAGTGTGAGCTGTTCCTGCAGTGCTCCCAGCTCTGCCTGTGCTGGTGCTGAGCAGGCTGCTCCTCTCTGGGCTGCCCAGGGGACCCACAGTGCCCCTGTGGGATTGGGGTGCTGAGCCCCGGGACAGCCCCATCTCCCAGCCCCGGGGCAGCCCCATCTCCCAGCTCTGGGACAGCCCCATCTCCCAGCTCTGGGGCAGCCCCATCTCCCAGCTCTGGGACAGCCCCATCTCCCAGCCCCGGGGCAGCCCCATCTCCCAGCCCTGGGACAGCCCCATCTCCCAGCCCTGGGGCAGCCCCATCTCCCAGCTCTGGGGCAGCCCCATCTCCCTGGGACAGCCCCATCTGGGACAGCCCCATCTCCCAGCTCTGGGACAGCCCCATCTCCCAGCCCCGGGACAGCCCCATCTCCCAGCCCTGGACAGCCCCATCTCCCAGCTCTGGGGCAGCCCCATCTCCCAGCCCCGGGGCAGCCCCATCTCCCAGCTCTGGGACAGCCCCATCTCCCAGCTCTGGGACAGCCCCATCTCCCAGCCCGGGACAGCCCCATCTCCCAGCTCTGGGACAGCCCCATCTCCCAGCCCCGGGACAGCCCCATCTCCCAGCCCTGGACAGCCCCATCTCCCAGCTCTGGGGCAGCCCCATCTCCCAGCCCCGGGGCAGCCCCATCTCCCAGCTCTGGGACAGCCCCATCTCCCAGCCCTGGACAGCCCCATCTCCCAGCTCTGGGACAGCCCCATCTCCCAGCCCCGGGGCAGCCCCATCTCCCAGCTCTGGGACAGCCCCATCTCCCAGCTCTGGGGCAGCCCCATCTCCCAGCTCTGGGACAGCCCCATCTCCCAGCCATGGCACAGCCCCATCTCCCAGCCCCGGGACAGCCCCATCTCCCAGCCCCGGGACAGCCCCATCTCCCAGCCCCGGGACAGCCCCATCTCCCAGCCCCGGGGCAGCCCCATCTCCCAGCTCTGGGACAGCCCCATCTCCCAGCTCTGGGGCAGCCCCATCTCCCAGCTCTGGGACAGCCCCACTCCAGCCGGGCGCCCATCTCCCAGCCTGGGGCAGCCCCATCTCCCAGCCCTGGGACAGCCCCATCTCCCAGCCACGGGACAGCCCCATCTCCCAGCCCTGGGACAGCCCCATCTCCCAGCTCTGGGACAGCCCCATCTCCCAGCTCTGGGACAGCCCCATCTCCCAGCTGTGGGACAGCCCCATCTCCCAGCCCCGGCACAGCCCCATCTCCCAGCTCTGGAGCAGCCCCATCTCCCAGCCCCAGCACAGCCCCATCTCCCAGCCCAGCTCCTCAGTGGGACCTGGCTCCCCAGGGCCCCCAGCCCAGCCTAACTGGGAGCTGGGGGGCTCTTGATCACCTAATATATATTAAAATGCAAAGAGTGGATGGTTCCCAGGGGAGGAGCAGATCAATGAGCCAGCCTGCTCCCCAGCATGGCTTTTATTGACTCAATCAAGGGAACTGCAGAGCTCCAGCTGCAGCCTGAGCAGCAGAGCCAGGCTGGTGCCTGCAGCTTCCCCCACTGCATGCAGCCAGCAGAGATGGGCAGTGTGGGGGATACTGCAGCACCCCTTCCTCTTGCTTCTGTGCCCTGGGGCAGGAGCTACACGCCCTGACATTCACACACACACCCTGATGGAGGAGCACAAGGGTTGGCAGTTCAGCTCTGGCAGCTGCTCTGCCAGGGGATGCCAAGGACACCATGGGGTCAGTGGTTGTGGTCTCCTGGTGCGTTTAGGGAGATGCAGGACTGCATGTATCACTTGGGTGGTCACTGGAGCCTCTAAACATAAAGGGTGACACTGTGGTGGGGACAATAGCACCGTGGAGGGGGCTCTGCACCTCTGGGGCTGCACAGGGGATGATTTGGTCTGTTCAGGTATGTGTGTGGTGTGTCTTTCTTGAGCTGATCCTGGCTGAACTGGGGGACAGGTGTGATTTGTGGTACAGCTGGCATGTGGGTGGGAGTAGGAAGAGAAAAACACCACAGCACAGTCCCTGCCCCTCTCTGGCGGGAGCTTCAGTGGGGAAGAGCCCAGCCTCAGGAAAATGAGCAGCTCAGGCTGGGAACTGCAACGTGCACCTTGCAAACACAGGGCAAAGAAAGAGGAATGAATACCAGCTCCTCACATCCTTGAAGAAAGCCAGACAGGCCATGTCCTGTGACCCCCATGATTTTGTACCAGCACACAGCCTCCTGCAGCAGAGCTGAGGAGCTCCTGCAGGATGCAGAGTCCTGTGAATGCATGGCCCATGGTCCTGGCACCTTGGGAGGGGCAAACATGGGGATGGGGTGAAGGAACAGTGCTGTGGAGGTGAAGGTACCCAGAGTGCAGAGCAGAGGGCAGGTGCTGGGCTCTGTGCTGGGCACAGCAATGCCTCACCAGCCATCAGCTGCTAGCCACCAGTGCTGGCATGTCCTGGCTGTCCCTCTCCCAGGATACAGCCTGGGCTCCTCCAAAGAAACCTCTGAGAGCCTCAGTTTGCCCTCGTGCTCCATTGCTATTTGCCCTGACATTGACCCCAACCTGCAGAGCTGGGAGTGCCCTGCAGGTCCCACCCTGCTGGAAGATTCTTTCCTCTGCAGAGCCAGGGCCTGGCTGTGTCTGGCTGCCCTCAGCCCCAGCAATGTGAGTGCAGCTCAGGAAAGGCAAACAGGGACTCCTTCAGCTTCCCAGCGCTTGTCATTTCCAGCCCTGCTTTCTGACGGCCTCTGGATGTGTTTCCCTCCCCGGCCTCCCCAGACCAGCTCCAAGGATGAAGGCAGTGGCTCTGTGGGCAGTGCCCTGTGCTGTGTGGGTGCCCAGCTTGCTGTGCAGACCCCAGCCCTGCAGTAGGGAGTGTGCACGCTGGGGAGCTCTGCTGGCACCTGACACCATCCTGGCATGGCACGTCCTCTGAGGACAGACTCAGCACAGCCCGGGACAGCCCAAAGGGCGGCCAGGCTCCAGTCCCGGGGGCTCTGTCAGGAGCTCCGAGCTCAGCCCTGCCCTGCTCTGTGTCCTGCTGCTCCACGGTGTCACCCCCAACACCAGCGGGGACAGGATCCGGGGGAGCCGAGGAGGAGCCGGAGCGATGCCAAGCATGCGGAGACACGCGGTGCGGTCCGGAGCAGCCCCGGTACAGCCCGGTACAGCCCCAGTACCTCCCGGTACATCCCAGTAAATCCTGGTACATCCCGGAACGGCGGAAGCGGCAGCGGGGCGCTGACCCGGCAGGGGGCAGCAGGGGCTGACGAGTGTGAGTGTGAATGGGAGTGCGTGTCCGTGTGTCCCGTGTCCGTGTGTCCCTGTGTCCGTGTGTCCCTGTGTCCGTGTCCACGTGTCTCTGTCCATGTGTCCCTGTCCCTGTCTGTGCGTCCGTGTGTCCCGTCCGTGTGTCCCTGTCCCTGTCCGTGTGTCTGTGTGTCCGTGTGTCTGTGTGTCTGTGTCCACGTGGCTCTGTCCCTGTCCATGTGTCCCTGTGTCCTTGTCCGTCTGTCCCTGTCCGTGTGTCCCTGTGTCCGTGTGTCTGTGTGTCCGTGTCCACGTGTCTCTGTCCCTGTCTGTGTGTCCATGTCCGTGTGTCCCTGTCCCTGCCTGTGTGTCTGTGTGCCCGTGTGTCCATGTGTCCCTATCTGTGTGTCTCTGTCCCTGTCCGTGTGTCCCCTATCCATTTCTCCCTGTCTGTGTCCCTGTATCCGTCCATGTGTTCGTGTCCCTGTGTCCGTGTGTCCACGTGTCCTTGTATCCGTGTCCACGTGTCTCTGTCCTTGTGTCCCTGTCCCTGTGCGTGTGCCCCTGTCCGTGTGTCCGTGTCCACGTGTCTGTCCTTGTCTCCCTGTCCGTGTATCCCTGTCCCTGTTCGTGTGTCCCTGTCCCTGTGTCCGTCTGTCCGTGTCCCCGTGTGTCCGTGTGTCCCTCTGTCCCTGTCCCTGTGTCCATGTCCCTGTGTCCATGTCCCCCTGTGTCCCTGTGTCCGTCTGTCCGTGTGTCCGTCTGTCCGTGTGTCCGTGTGTCCCGGCTCCGAGCGGGTTCCCGCGCCCTCCGCCGCGTGCTCGTCGTCCGGCCCTGTGGGCGTGTCCCGGCCCGGCCCCGCCCCGCACCTGGCCCGGCCCCGCCCCTGCCGCTGCCCCGCCGCTCCCGCCCCGCGGATGCTCCGGGGCAGCGGCGGCCGCGGTACCGTGCGGGGCCATGGCGGCCCCGGACAGCTGCGTGAAGGTGGCCGTGAGGGTGAGTGCGGGCACCGGTGCTTCCACGGGGGCGGGCCGCGCGTCCCGGGCCGCGCGGGCTCGGTGCGCACGGCACCGGTTCCGACAGGCGGGGCGGGCGCGGCAGCGGCGGCTGCAGGCGGGGGTTGCTGGGTGCCCGTTCGGTTCCGACCCCCAGCCCGGGGCAGTGGGACCCCGCCGGGCCGGTCTGTGCCGCGCCCCCACGGCCCCGCCGCTCCCCTCCCCACCCCCTCCGCACCGTTTCGGGATGTCTCCCCCCGATCCCCACCGGCTCCGGCGCTGCCTTCCCCCCACCCGCCCCCACCGCCGGCGGAGGGCGAGGCCGGGACCCCCGGCTCCTCCACCTGCAGAACCGGCGGCCACCCAGCCTGGGCACCTCCTGGCTGCTGCGCGGGTGCCTTTGGCCGTCCGAGGTGTCACCGGGATACCGGGCATTGTGGGGGCTCCCTGCCCGCCGCCCCCCGCTGGGTGGTGGGAAGCGATGCGGTATCTCGGTGTCCTTTGTGCTGGGAACAATGCGCCTGCAGCCCCGCACCTCTCAGAGGAGCTGCTGGCGGCCTCGGAGCCCGCCGGGGCTCGGGGGGCTGCGGAGCTCGGGGGGCGTGGGCGAGGCCGAGCCCCGCGGGAACGGTGACACCCCCCAGTGTCACCCCGGTCTTTGTGAGCGCCATGCCCGGCCCGGTGCGCGGCGGCGGGGCTCTGCCTCTCCCTGCCCCCGGGAGGAAGGAGCCCCCGCCGAAAGAGGGGATCCCAATCCCACGGAGCGGGACCGCGGGACCGTGCCCGGCCCGCGGGGGAAGGGACCGGCCGGGGCAGCCGCATCTGCCGGGCCCGCGGTGGTGGCGGAGCGGATGAGACCCGGCGGGAGCCCAGCCCCGCAGCGGACACGCCGCGCCCCGCTCTGAGCCCCGCCGGCACGGGCAGGGCGGGCTGGCGGCTGCGGGCACCGTGCGGGGGCTCGGGGGGCACTGCCCGCGCCCTGCCCGCTCGGAGCGGGAGCACAAAAGATGCTGCTGGTGCAGCGGCAGCGATGGAGGGAGAGCGGTGGGTGTGGGGCTGTGTGTGCGGGTGCACGCGTGTGTGTGTGCGCCGCGACACCTCCCCGCTCCCCCTGCCCCTCCATCCTGCTCACCCTGGCTGCTGCCCCAGGGGATTTTTTGCCGTTCTTCTCTGGAGAGGCCGAGGGTCGAGGCCAGGCTTGGCTGTGAGGGATGGGGGAGCTGCAGGAGTGAGGGCAGCCCCTGCTGCGGGTGCTGCTGCTGGCGTGGCTGCACAGGGGCAGGGGGCTGTGCCAGGATAGGGTGGCTGTGCCAGGACACTGACCCGGCAACCGATTAATGCCGACCATGGGGGTGGGGATTTCCTCCTGGCCGGACTCTTCCCGTCTCCATCCTGCATTTCTCTCGAGATGATGCCTTTGAACAGCATCCTGGCGATGGGGTGGGTGCCCCGCGGCATGGCGGCTGTGGAGTCCTTTCTGCAGGGCTGTCCTAATCCCTCAGGTCCCCTTCAGCCCTGCGGTCCTGGGCGGGCTGCTGCTTGGCTGGGGGACCGCAGCGGGGAGGTGGCTGGGGTGTGCAGCATTGCGGTGGGGCTGGGGCGATCATGGTGAGGATCCAGGCAGGGGGGAGAGCTCCAGCCCTCTTACACCCCTTCCTTGAGCCAGCATCCCGCTCAGAGCAGCTGGTGAGAGCTGGGCACACGGCGGGATGTGCTGCTGGAGGTGAGTCGGGAGGACAAAGGAGCAGGGCTGGCAGCGAGGAGGCTGCAAACAAAGCCGTCAGGTTGTGACGCCGTGCAGGAAGGTGGCTCTGATGCTCAGCTGAGTGTGCCGAGGCTGAGCTGCTCTCCCTGCAGACCACCCACCCACCTTTTCTGCCAGAGCAACCCCGGGGGCCTGGGGCTGGGTCCCCTCCTGCCCCGGGCTTGGAGCAGAGCGAGGTTTTCCTTTGTCAGTGCTGGTGACACCCTGCCGGTGGAGCAGCCAGGCTGCAGGATTCTCTAAGACCCTTGAAGTAAACCTGCCCCAGATCCCACCTCTCTCAGCCATCAGAGCACAGAGGAGATTGAATGTTTCTGGGATGCAGCAGGACACGGATCAAAGCTCCCCTTTTGTCCCTTGATAATGACATGAATGGGCCAGCTGTGCTGTTTCTTTGGGGTCTCTGTGTCTTTCTTTGGGGTCTCTGTGTCTGTGCTGCTGGTAGGAGGGAGGTGGGACCTGGGGAAGGGCCAAGGACACTGGGAAGAGGTGGTGGTGTTGCTGGGGGTGATCCAGCTGATGTCAAGAGCTGCCACAGCCATCAGGAGCCATCTCTCTGATCCCAGGGTGGGAGGATAGATAGGGACAGTTGAACAGAGATGCTGGATCCCAGTTCCTGCTGATTGCCTTGGTCTGGGAAGAGAAGGTGGGAGAGATGCTGTGGTGTTTCGCTGTCAGCCTCACAGGCTCCCATCTTCTCCTGGAGACCCTCCTCTGCCCCATTTGCACTGGGCTCCAAAGAGCCTGGGAGCCGAGCTGTGCGGACCTGGTTTAGGCTTCCCACGTGCTGGGAGGGAAATGGCTGGTACCTGCAGCAGTGCTGCTGTCAGCAGAAGGAAATGCAGGCCCAGCAGCTCCTCCTGGCCCAGGGGCTGATTTCTTCCTGTACCTTGTACCTGCAGCTCAGGGCTGCAGTGTCTGCAAGGGCAGGGCTGGATCCTACCTTCCCTGCCAGCAGGGTCTGCTTTGCTTGCCCCTTAGCCTGGAGTGTGACTCGTGAGCGTGGATTGTGTCTCCTGGGGCGGATTCCGAGTGTCCCTGTATCCCCTGGGGCAGGTTCTGAGTATCCCTGTGTCTCCTGGAGTGGGTTCTGAGTGTGATGGTGTCTCCTGGGGCAGGTTCCCAGTGTCCCTGTGTCTCCTGGGGCAGGTTCTGAGTGTCCCTGTGTCTCCTGGGGCAGGTTCTGAGTGTGCCTGTGTCTCCTGGGGCAGGTTCCGATTGTCACTGTGTCTTCTGGAGCAGGTTCTGAGTGTCCCTGTATCCCCTGGGGCAGGTTCTGAGTGTCCCTGTGTCTCCTGGGGCAGGTTCTGAGTGTCCCTGTGTCTCCTGGGGCGGGTTCTGAGTGTCCCTGTGTCTCCTGGGGTGGGTTCTGTGTGTGGCACTGTTTCCCCTGGGGCAGGTTCTGAGTGTCATTGTGTCCCCTGGGGCAGGTTCTGAGTGTCCCTGTGTCCCCTGGGGCAGGTTCTGAGTGTCCCTGTGTCTCCTGGGTCAGGTCCTGAGAGTCCCTGTGTCTCCTGGGGCAGGTTCTGAGTGTCCCTGTGTCCCCTGGGGCAGGTTCTGAGTGTCCCTGTGTCTCCTGGGGCAGGTCCTGAGAGTCCCTGTGTCTCCTGGGTCAGGTCCTGAGAGTCCCTGTGTCTCCTGGGGCAGGTTCCAAGTGTGATGGTGTCTCCTGGGGTGGGTTCCCAGTGTCCCTGTGTCTCCTGGGGTGGGTTCTGTCCCTGTGTCTCCTGGGGCAGGGAGGAGCCCGCAGGGTCGGGCGGCTGTGTCTCAGCCAGGCCGTGCCGGGGTAGCAGTGCCTGCAGGGAGCTGCCTCCTGCCATGGTGGTGCAGAGCAGGGCCTGGGGGCCAATCCTCCTCAGGCAGCAGCCGCTGCTTCCTCCTTGTAGGTGACCTTCAAATGGGTGCCTGCAATGCAGCCGGTGCAGCAGCTCCCCACTCCTGCCCTCTGTCCAGGAGGTTTGGTTTGAGGCTTGGCACAGGAATTTGGGCCTGGTGCCCCTCAGCAGCCCCTGTCCCCACAGTCCCCTCCAGGTGCTGCCAGCTCCTGCAGCCACAGGGCGCCAGGCTATGGGACTGACTGTGCTGCTTGCAGGAAGCAGAACTCAGCCCAGTGGTTCTGCAGTGTCAGGCAGGGCTGATGGCATCTATTGACCCCCAAGCCATTAAACTGCTTGGCTACAGGCCTGAGTGGCCTGGCTGGCTGCAGAGCTGCTCCCTCAGGGCACCTCCAGACCGGCTGCTCTGAGAGAGAGCAGCATCCCCTGTGCCAGAGCTGCCATGGCACTGAGCATGCCTGGCCTGCCGAGGAGACGCAGGAAACGGAGCTTGTGAAATTGGGGAAGGAAGTTGAGTCGTATTTCAAGTTTATTTAAACTCTGCAACCTCCAGTGCTCTGCTGCTCTCGCGGCCGCCCCGCTGCGATGCTCTGTGGCCCTCACCAGAGCCCGTGTGTGGCTGGTGCCTCAGGGAGGGACCCTCATCCTCATATACCCTCGGGGAGGGACTCCCAGCTCTTCCTCAGAGTCCCCCTGCCCTCATCTTCATCTGTCATCTCCTCAGAGTCCCCCTCCCTTCATCTTCATACACCCTTGGGGAGGGACTCCCAGCTCCTCCTCAGAGTCACCTTCTCCTCATCCTCACACACCCTCGGGGTGCTCCAGCCAAGAGGCTGAGCTGGCAGAGGCCTGGTGGTGGGATCAGCTGGGCTCCAGCCCTGCCAGGGTGCTGGCACCTCTGGTGCCCCATGGCTGGGGCTCTCTGCCTGCTGGGATGCCTTCTGTGAGCCCAGAGTGTCTGCTGCCAGCTGGGGTCACTCACTGAGGAAGTGAAGCTGGAGCCCTTCCACATCAGCTCTTCTGGGGTGGGTTTGGGTCCAGTGGAAAGGTGGTGTAAACCCAATTTGTGCCAGTGTCCAGGGGCTCTAGCGGGGAGAGGGAGGGTGCAGCCCTGGTACCTGCTGCCCTCCATGCCCTGCTTCCCTCCATGCCCCGCTGTCCTCCATCCCCTGCTGCCCACCATGCCCTCCCTGCTGCTGTGCCTTGGAGCCCTCTGGTGTGGTCCTGGGGGGCCCTGGCTCCTGCCAGCTTTGGCTGGTGCTGGCCTGGCTTCGCTCAGCTGTTAGAGGCGTGCAGGGAGAGATAAGGCAATCAATTCCACCCCAAGGCACGGGATGTGACTGTCTCCTGGAGGGGGAGGGGAAGGGGGAAGGGGAGCAGCCCATCCTGGTGCTGGGCACAGCACTGGGGCACTCTGTCTGCCATCTGCAGTGCCAGGGCAGCCCTGATCCCCACAGGGAAGGATCTCAGGAAGCTACTCTGTCCTCAGGGTGCTGGGCACAGCCCTGGGGCGCTCTGTCTGCCATCCACAGGGTCAGGGCAGCCCTGATCCCCACAGGGAAAGATCCCAGGAGGCTGCTCCATCCTCAGGGTGTTGGGCTGGCAAACCACCGCTTTGGGCACCCCGGCCCCTTCCTCTCCACCCTCTGCACCTGCTGAGGGCAGCTCAGCCATGGCAGAGGGCCCTGCCCCATCCTGTGGGTGTTTTTCTGCTGGGCTGAAGCCACCCAGACACGCTGCTGCTCTGCTTTCACTTTGGGGCTTTGCAGCCTGCCGTGACTCAGGGCTGTGTGTGTGTTCCCAGAGCAGGGGGACAGCGGCTCCCCAGCCTGGAGGGAGCTTTTGGGGAGCACACCGGGCTCTGGGGGTGCTGAGCCCAGGTGTGGGCTCTGTGCCTGCCTTCAGCCAGGCTCTCGATCGGATTTACAGCAGAAATGTTCAAAGGGGATGGAGATGTGTGAGGGGGGAGCAGGGCTGCACCCCCGGATGTGCCAGCGCCCACAGAAAGCAGCTCAGGCAGGGTTTGGGGCCTGCACACAGCACCCATGCCAGGGGAGTCAGCTGGGCACCCTGCAGCCTCAGCAGAGCCCAGGGCCTCACAAGGATCAGCCCGAGGACGGGGCCAGCTGCTGCCTCAGCACTGAAATTGGAGGCAGGAGAAAATTGCAGATGAAGCCCCAAACAAAGCTGTCAGAAACATGGCCCTGGCCCCCGGGGAGGGAAGGTGATATCCTCTGTGAGGCCGCTGTGAATCACAGAGCCAGGCCTGGCCTGTGCTGTGCTGCTGCTCCTGCTGGGGGTGGGGGTGGCCCCGGTGGTCCCACAGGGCTGTTTCCTGCTGGAGGCTGTCAAAACACCCGATGGCACTGGTTAAACAGCCGGATTTGGGATGTGCTGGATTGTGAGAGCAATGCCACTGGTTAAACAGCCAGATTTGGGATGTGCTGGATTGTGAGGGCACTGGTTAAACAGCCGGATTTGGGATGTGCTGGATTGTGAGAGCAATGCCACTGGTTAAACAGCCAGATTTGGGATGTGTTGGGTTGTGAGGGCACTGGTTAAACAGCTGGCATGTTTGGGATGTGCTGGATTGTGAGGGCACTGGTTGAACAGCTGGCAGATTTGGGATGTGCTGGATTGTGAGGACATCTGCTGCTGGGGTCTGCTGCAGGAGATCAGTCTGCAGGGGCTTCCTCTGCACCCTGGGCAGCTGCTGATGGGTTTTACTGTGGCTTGGTGGAAGGGACAGTGCCTGGCACTTCCTGGCACCCTTCCCTCTCTGGGCAGAGCAGGAGGCAGCCCTGGTGTGTGCTTGTGTCCCCTGCACTGCTGTGGGGTGCAGGTGCCTCCTGGTGCTCGGGATCTGCCCCTCTGCTCTCTCCATGTGGATGCCACACAGTCACTGCCCCCATTGCCAGGGGAGGGCTCAGAGCTGAGCCCCAGCACTGGAGGATTCCCTTTCCCAGCCCTGCAGCTCCTGGGAGCCTGCCATGGGTGGGGAAGATTCCTTGTCACAACCTGCTGTGGTGGAGCCTGGTGCCAAGCTCCCCAGCCTGTGCCCCCTGGGGCTGTGGGCACCTCCCTGCCCGCTGCCCATGCCCAGCTTTGGCAGGGAGATGTTCCCATCCCTGCTCTGCTCTGAGATGCTGGCAGGGAGCTGAACTCCTGCTCCTCCTCTTCCACAGTCCTTCAAGCACTGAGTTCCCTGGCCAATGTTGCATGGCTGGGAAACACAACCCAGCTGGTCCATGGTGCTGTGGTCTCTGCTCATCCTTTATTTCAGGCTGCACCTGCCTGAGGGAGGCATTGGGTCAAAATGTTCTCTGTTCCTTGCCCAGGTGAGGGACTGGGTTTGCTCCTGGATACTTCAGAGCATCCCCTGTCCTGCTGGCCAGTGGCTTGGCATTTATTTATTTCTATTTATTTTTATTTATTTATGTTCTTTATTTATATAAATGATATCTGTTTTTCATTTATTCTATATATAATTATATGTATTTATTTATAGTTATTTTATCAATTTATTTATATTTATTTTATCAATTTATTTCTATTTTATATCAATTGTATATATTAATCAAATTATATATATTCTATATATATATAATATACATATAGAATATATATAATGTGATATAATGTATAATCTATATATTAATCAAATTTTATATATTCTATATATAATTATATGCATTTATTTTTATTTATTTCTTATTTATTTATTTTTATTTATGTAATTTATTTATATATTATATATTTATTATATATATAAATATATATTTATTTCTATTTATTTTTAACCATTTACTTCTTTATATAAATACATATTATCCATATCAATTTATTTATTGATATTTATTTATTTATTTATATCTCCTTATTTGTATTTTGGGGAGGGGCTGGAGAGGCATCTCTTTTGTACCAGTTGCTCCCATGTCTTGTGGGCAGTTTTGCTCTGGTGTTCCTGGTGGGCTCTGGGGCTGCAGAATCTCCTGCCCAGGTCAGGCTGTTGTTTCCCCAGTGGCACTGGGTGCACTGGGAGGCTGCCAGCCCTGGCTCTAGGGCAGCCTTATCTCCAGTATGGGCACACCACAGTGGTGCTGGGCTGAACTGGGACGTGGGGACCTTGCAGGGGCTCCTGGGAAAGGGACAGATCCTGTGGGTGGGATTTGGGAGGCTCAGTGCTGGGCTGCAGAGCTGGGTTAAGGGAGGTGTGTCCATCTGTCCCCATCAGACCTGGGGGTTGCTGTGCTTCACAGGTCAGGCTGATGGCCTGGCAGGGTCTGTTGGTGAGTGATGGTTTCCTTTATCTCCCTATTCATTGCCATACTGCTGCTGAGACTGGTTTGGGGCTGTTCCTGCATGGCTGGAGGGGAGCTGGGGCCCTGCTGGGGCGTGTGTCACGTCATATGTGCTGTCACACGTGTGTTTCCCACCCACTGGGCTTTGGTGACACTGCACCCCTTACAGGTGACTGCTGGCTCTGTTGTGTGCAGACATCCTCGTGCTGCTCCCCTTGGGCTGATCCCAGGCTGGTCTAAGGCACTCACAGGGGTGAAAAGCTGGAGTCTAGGGTGACCCCAGAGTGGATTGGCTCTGCTTCCCTGTCCCCTGCATCCCCTGGGCCCTGCTGGGTGTCCCTGCCAGGGCCTGGGTGTCCCTGCCAGGGCCTGGGTGTCCCTGCCACTGGCTGGGTGTCCCTGCTGATCCCTGCCATGAGGTGGGTGTCCCTGCCATGAGCTGGATGTCCCTGCTGGTCCCTGCCATGGGCTGGGTGTCCCTGCCACGTGCTGGATGTCCCTGCTGGTCCCTGCCATGGGCTGGGTGTCCCTGCCACGTGCTGGGTGTCCCTGCTGCTGTCCCATGCTGTCCCTCAGCCTGCCATGGTCCCAGCACGGAGCAGATGGTGCAGCTCACAGCCCCGTGCTCCTGCCAGAGCTAATGAGCAGCACATGGTGCCTGCCACAGCCTGATTTAAAGGTTTCCCTAAGCCTGGGAAAGTCTGGAGTGGTGGATTAGGGGAGCCCAGGGGGCTGTGGGGTGTGAGGCAGGCTGGCCCTGCACAGGAGCAGGCTGGCTGGTGGTGGGGTGGGGTTCCTTGGGGCATGGATGTAGAGGCATGTCCCCCTTTGGGCTGTGCCCAGTGGGGCTCTGGGTGCACCCAGCTCTGTGGGGTGTCCGGGAGCTCTGTCTTGGCCCAGTGCTGATCCAGTTGTGGTGGCTGTGGCACCCTGCCTTGGCAGGGTTTGTCAGGGCACAGGGGGCTCTGTGCTGTGCTCGCTGCTCTGGGAGGTGCCTGGCTATATCTCTTAATTGGACTGTTTGCTGACCAGACCTGGCAGTCTCCAGGGAGCCTGATTCAATTTTCTCTGATTGCTAAGCCACTTCCCTGCCGTGGTAATTAAATGCTGAACTTTGTCTTGGTTTGTGTCCAATATAACCTGTGAGCAGAGAGGCAGCCCTTGGCAGCCAGCCCTCTCCCTGGTCCCCATGCTCAGGGAGAATGGGGCTGGGAGACCCCTTCCCAGACAAAGGGAATATTCCCCTATGGGATCTGGGCCTGGGCGGCCGCTGGGGAGGGTGGGCAGCCCCATCCATGCCTTGAGGTGTGGGAAAACCTGGAGCACTTTGTTGTGATCCTACCCTGGGGAGCTGCTTGGCCAAGCTGAGAGCCCCACACAGCTGGGTGGGTGGTGCTGGCTCTGTGGTGCCCATGAGATGTCCTGGGAGAGCACTGGAGGATGAGAGAGCTGCTCCTCCTGGCTGCCCTGGTGGGATCACAGGGCAGCAGCACAGCGTGGGCAGCAGCCTTGGGGCAGAGGAGGGTGAAGCTGGGGAGCAGAAAGGACAGCAGGGCTGGGCTGCTGGGCAGCTGCTCCTGCAGCTCTCATTCTGGGGGGCTGGAGGGGGCTGGTGCCCTTGGGAGCAGAGCTGGGGCCGTGGGGGGACTGGGGATGGGAGCAGGGCAAGCACAGGGGTGTGGGGATGGCAGTGGGGTGAGTGCAGGGTCGTGTGGGGAGGGGAAATGGGGTGAATGCAGGGGTGTGGGGTGGGCACAGGTGGTGTGGGAACACAGGCAGGAGCAGAATGAGTGCAGGCAGTGTGGGGAGAGGAGCCAGGTGCTGCCTGGGCTTGCCCAGCCCACCTGTCCTGACAGGCTCACAGGGCTGGGCTGTGCCCCTGGTGGGCTCTGCCAGCACCAGCTCTGCCAGCCCACAGAGGCTGATCTGTGCCTGGGTGAGGGGCAGTGCCTCAGCAGCAGTGCTGTGGGCAGCCTTGCCCCTCTGCAGACGAGGTGGACAAGAGGAGGTGGCTGTGAGCATCTGAGGCCTGGCACAGAGAGGGAAAACCCCATGGAGCTCTTCCACCCATCGCTTTCCAGCTCTCTGGCTCTGCTCCCTGGGCAGCCAGCCCTTCCTGGCTGGGCAGCCTCCTTGGGAGGGAAGAGGAACAGCTCTTTGTAGGGTCTGCAGGCAGCCTGCAGAGAGGTCTTGGAGGGACAGGAGCTCTTTGTGATCCCCCAGTCAGTGAGCAGCTGCCCTACAGCCCCCTGACAGCGCTGGAAATGCTGTAGGGTGTGTGTGCTCAGGCTGCCTGGGAGGTGGAGCAGCCCCTGTGTGGCATGGGTGATCTGGGTGATGGATCTGGGTCCCAGCTGTGTCTCAGCAGGGTGGTGTGGCCTGCTGTGTGCCCACGGGCAGTGTGGTGGGGCGGGGTGGGGCTGTCAGGGCTCTGGCTCTGTGCTGGAGGGCTGTGGGAGTGTGCTGCTGGCTTTGGCAAAGTGCTGGGGGCCAAAGGATGCTCTGAGCCCCTTGGGGCTGCCGTGGTGCTGGGCTGGGAGACAGGAAGCTGAGACAGCTGGGTGAGGAGGACATGAACCCAGCAGTCCACGTCAGCCAAATTCTGCTTTCCCATGCAAAGAGACAGCCTCCCTTGAGAGTGCCGGAGGCTGAGGCTGCCATGGTGTGTGCTGCCCTCACTGGGGATATGGCAGTGCCCAGCTGACCCCATCCCTGTGCCTCTTGTAGGGCTTGAGATGCTGGAATGGGGAGATCCCTCCCAGGAGGGATCAGGGACCCCCAGGCTGACCCTGCCTGTGGAGCTGCCTCAAAGTGCCCACCTGGAGCACTGCACTCCCCAGGGCTGGCACAGGGCAGCAGTGCAGAACAACTCCTGCACCCTTTGTGGCTGGCACAGGGCAGCAGTGCAGAACAGCTCCTGCACTCCCCAGGCTGGCACAGGGCAGCAGTGCAGAACAGCTCCTGGACCCATAAGGGCTGGCACAGGGGAGCAGTGCAGAACAACTCACCCTTTGTGCCTGTCTGAGCTGCTGTGCCTCAGCTCCTGCCCCTCAGTAGCAGGATCCTGTCCCCCCTCCCTGCAGATGCTCGGTGCCCGTGGCAGCCCTGCCATGGAGACAGAGCTAGAGCCTGCCAGCCTGGCAGGGAGGGCAGGGGCAGCACTGGGGACACTCCAGCCGGGCTCCCCTTTGTGTGTGTCCCTGCGTGGCTCGTGCTGATGCCTTTGGATGCTGCTGCTGGATCAGGCTCCTGCTGGGAGCCCGTCATCACCCAGCAGGAGCTGCCGGCTGGGGAGGGGTGTTCTGCACCCCTGCCTGCCCCTCTGTGTGTCCATCCTTCCACCTCCTGCCTGCTGCACTGCCTGCCTGGGAAGGTTTTCTTGGCAGGAGTGTTTGGCTGGGACTGTGCAGCTCTGTCCTGGCTCTCTGTTCCTTGTCACCACCAGGGCAGGGAGCTGAGGGCTTGGTGTGGTCCTGGTCCTGCTGGATTTCTCCTTTGTAGGATTGATGGGGGTTAGCAGGGTTGGGACGGACGGAGACGAGAGATCTCTGCAGCCAGGTCGTGGAACTTGTGGGTTATTGCAAAGGGCCTGGGTGCAGGGCCCTGCTGGGAGCTGCCAGCCACAGCTGGAGCAGGACTGAGAGAAGAGAGGGGGAGAGAGGATGAGAGGGTAAGGGGTAAGAGAGTAAAAGGGTAAGAGCGTAAAAGGCAAGAGCTAAGAGACAAAACAGCAAAGTTCCTGTTACAGTACAATAAGTCTTCTTCTGTGCTGAATATTCTAATTCTCACTAACCAATCTAGTACAAGATACAAATCCTATAGCATTTCCATACAGCCTATAAGAATCATTACATTACCACACTGTGTTACATTTTAAACCCTAAAAACTCCTCTTTGGGCCCCTTCTGCCAAGCTGGCAGGGTCTGCTCTGACCCTTGGAGCTGTCTGCAAGCAGAGGGTGTTGTTCCATCAAAAGGGGATTACCTTCAGCTGGCCACACCATTGTTTTCCAGTTGTTCAGTAACTGAGGTATCTCAAAGCTTGCTTTCATTTCAATCTCCCTTATAGTTTCCATATTCTCAAAATCTTTTGCCAGGCAATCATATTTATAAGGCTTTCCTGTCTCATCTTCCCCAGCACTCCTTCCTGGAGTGGCTGGGCTGAGCCTGGTGTGTCCATATGGGCAGGAGGGAGATGAGCACTGAGCAAGGTGCTGGCCTCAGGACAGGCTGTGTCCTCCCTGTGTCAGTGTTGGGCAGAGGGGGTCACCAGGGGGTCACCAGGGCCAGCATGGGGCTGCCTGGGCACAGCCTGCCAGGGAGAGCTGGGGCTTAGGTCACTCCTGCCAGGCTGGGGGGTGGAAGGCAGCACCCCTCTGCTGAACTGCTGGGTAATTTTGATTGCCACTTTACAGGTAGATTGCTAATTGTCACATAATCTGTGCCATGGGCTCTCAGGAGGGCAGCAAGGCTCTCAGTGGATGTTCCAGTCCTGCACCATGCACCCCAATGCTTTTGGCTCTGCTGTGGCTCCCATTGGCTGGCACAAGCTGTCCTCAGTGCCTCAGGATGGGCACTGCCCTGCTCCTATAGCTGGTACAAGCCAAGTGCCATTGGCCTTCTTGGCCACCTGGGCACACCTGGGCTCATGGCCAGGTGTGGAGCAGGTTGGCTGGCAGGTGAGGGAGCAGCTCCATCGTTCACAGGTTTGACCCTTGTAGCATCACACCCAGTTCTTCTGCACCTGTGAGCAGCCAGCATGTGGCCAGGATCTTTTTTGGTAATGGCAGGGACAAGGAGTGCCAGAACACACTGAGGTGGTGACTTTATGGCCACTGCAGTTGCTCATCTCTGTTGGAGAACGTGAGAAGCTCAGGCAGAGGATGGCAAGCGCTGTGACCTCTGCAGCATCACCAGCTGGGCTTGGGACCAGGGCCAAGGAGAAACCTGGCTGGTGCTGTGGGGCATTGTCATGTTTGGCTGGAAAGCTGCTGGCAGGAAAGGACCTGGGGGATGCTGGTGGCTGACCATGAGCCCAGGTGTGCCCAGGTGGCCAAGAAGGCTGATGGCACTTGGATTGTGCCAGCCACAGGACCAGGGTGGTGCCCATCCCTCTGAGCTGGGCACTGCTGAGGCACCTCCAGCCCTGAGGAGCCCTCACAAGAAGGATATTGAGGGGCTGGAGCATGTCCAGGGAAGGGAATGGAGCTGGGGAAGGGTATGGAGCTCCAGGAGGAGCTGGGGGGGCTCAGCCTGGAGCAAAGGAGGCTCAGGGGGGATCTTGTGGCTCTGCACAACTCCTGACAGGAGGGGATAGCTGGGGGGATGTTGATCTCTGCTCCCAGGGAGCAGGGACAGGACAAGAGGAAATGGCCTCAAGTTGTCCTGGGGAGGTTTAGGTTGGATATTAGGGAAAATTTCCTCCTTGATAGGGTGGTCAGGCACAGGCTGCTCCAGGGCAGTTGCCATCCCCCGAGGGTGTTCAAAAATGTCTGGCTGTGTCACTTGGGGACATGGTTTATGGTGAACATGGCAGAGCTGGGGGAGTGGTTGGGCTTAGAGGATGTTTCCAACCTAAACAATTCAATGATTCTACCCTTGGAGGTGTCATGGTGCCTGGGCATGGCTTGGAACTACACATGAACACCTCCCTGCCCCAGGCAGGGTCTCACATTGCCCAGTCCCAGCCTGGTGGCATTCCTGAGAGGGCAGGGCTGCACCACTGGTGCAGGAGAGCTGGAGCACTTGGACACTGGGCAGCAGCAGGAGCTGCACTGGCCTGGAGAAACCCTCTGAGATGTCTCCTGGTAGCTGCATGAGGCCCCCAAGATGCTTTGTGGTGTCTCTGTGCTTTCCCATGTGAGTTTTGGCAGCTGATGTCCGTCCTTGCCCTCTTGCTGCACTCATCCCACTCACTGCAGAGTCTGTGGTGTTTGTCCACCAGCTGGCAGCAGCTCCCAGGGCCATCCCTGGGTGAGGCTTGGCCAATTGCCTGAGGAGCAGGAGCTCCCTGGGGCATTCCTGCATCTCCAGTGTCCTTCTAGTGCTGGGGAGATGGGACAGGGTGGCATGGGGGAGCTCACTGGGGACTGGCACATGGGCCCTCCCAGCCCCACAGCTCCTGGGGAGAGCCAGGGTGAGGGATGGGTCTCTTGGGAGCTTGGAGCTGGCTGGGCAGTGAGGTTTGGGGAATGGCAGTGGGGCAGCCCATGTTGGTGTGTGCACTGGCGCAGCCCAGCATGGCCAGGCTCAAAGTGGGTTCCTAAATACCCTGTGGAAAATCCATGTGTGCACACCCCTCTAGCACTGCTGGTCCAAACCCCCCTTGCAGGTATTTAAACCCCCTGAGGGGAGTGGAGAGACAAAGAAATGTTTTGCTGAAAACCTGCTCTCATTTTTCCTGAGAGGGGAAAAAAATTCCCAAACGTATTGTGGCTCCAGTTGGTTCCTCTGCCCATTCCCTGGGGCTGCTGTTCATGTCTAGGGCGGGGATGAGGGAAGCACATCATCTTGCTCCAAAAGTAATTAAAGTCAGGGATATTTTTTTTCTGGAGGAGGGTGGAATCCTGGGAAGGCGACAGGAATGAGTCTGGGACTGAGCACATCAGAAGCTGCTTTTTATTGTGGCTGCTGAGCTAAATATATCCACAGAGACACAGCGCAGTTCCCATGTGTCTGCTGCTGCGTGGGGTGAGGGGTGCAGGGTGCTGGGCACTGCCTGTGCCCCAAACACAGCCCAGGGCCCTCCTGGGCCTTAGTGCTGGGTGGGTGAGGATCAGAGACTCGTGCACAAAGCTGTGTCAGGGCAGGTTTGGGTTGGATCTCAGGAAAGGTTCTTCCCCAGAGGGTGCTGCCAGGGACACCCTGTACCCCCAGAAACAGCCCAGGGCCCTCCTGGGCTTTGCTCCTGGGTGGGTGAGGATCAGAGACTCGTGTAAAAGCTGTGTCAGGGCAGGGTCAGGCTGGATATCAGGAAAGGTTCTTCCCCCAGAGGGTGCTGGCACTGCCCAGGGAATGGGCACAGCCCCGAGGCTGCCAGAGCTCCAGGAGTGTTTGGGCAGCGCTGCCAGGGATGCCCAGGGTGGGATTGTTGGAGGGTCTGTGCAGGGCAGGGGATGGACTGGATGGTCCTGGTGGGTCCCTGCCAGCCCAGGAGATTCCTGATTCTGAGTCCCAGTGCACACAGTGGCTGCTCAGGTCTCCATGTGGCTTGCCAGGGATGTGGTTTGAAGGAATTAATAGCTGTGTTTATGGAGCACCCAGGGACAGGAGCTGTGCAGTCATTAGCACTAATGAGAGCTATCTGCACGGCTTTGGCTCCAAACTCCCTTTTCCATGAGTCCCTTGGGAGCCCCCAGCTTCCTGCAGCCGGTGCATCAGCACGGGCAGAGCTGTGCAGCCTTGCAGAGGGGCAGCAGTGTCTGTGAGTCCTGCAGAGGGACAGCAGTGTCTGTGAGTCCTGCAGAGGGGCAGTGTGTGTGCAGAGGGGCAGTGTGTGTGCAGCTCTGCACAGGGGCAGTGTCTGTGAGTCCTGCAGAGGGGCAGTGTGTGTGCAGCCCTGCAGAGGGGCAGTGTCTGTGCACCCCTGCAGAGTCTGTGCAGCCCAGCACAGAGGCAGTGTGTGTGCAGGTCCAGCTCTGCTCCCACATTCCCAGGCAGGGGTTGGGTGCAGTGGGTGGGATGGGATGGGTGGGTCAGGCTCTTCCCAAGCCAGGAGCCGGCTCAGCCTCGCCTGTCCCAGTCCCATCTGTAAGTCCAAGGCTGGGGACAGCTTTTGGGCTGGGTGGTGCTTTGCTTCAAACGGTGAGGACTGTCTTAAGTCTTGTCGTGGTTTTGCATTTTGCATTTCAAGCCTTTGTAGCTGTGGTTTGATGTGTCTGCGTCTGAGCGAGCAGGGCTGTGCTGGCCTGGCTGCCCTGACTCTGCCAGGCTGGGGCTGATCCGGTGCCACAGCCCCTGTCTGTGCCCAGCCCTGCCAGGGGCACTGGGGAGGATGAGCCAGTGCAGCTGTGAGGGGCTGGGGGCAGCTCTGGGTGCAGGCTCTGTGTGCCCAGCCCTGCCTGTCACCTCATTCGTGGAGGTGCCTGGTGGTGGTTTTGGGATGTGTCACATCCTGGAGGTGTCTGCTGGTGTTTCTGGGAGTGTCACCCCCTGTCCTCAGCTGCAAACAGGTCAGGGTTATGGCTGGCTGCAGGAGCTGAAGCATCCCCTGCCCTGTATGCTCTGTGCTACAGGCAGAGCTGCTGTCTGTCCCCTGCCTGCATGAGCCACATTTCCAGCAGCGGTTGTAGGATGTCCTGAGCTGGAAGAGACCCACAGGGTTCACTGACTCCAACTCCTGGTCATGTGCAGGACACCCCAGCAATCCCACCCTGGGCATCCCTGAGAGCATTGTCCAAACACTCCTGGAGCTCTGGCAGCCTCAGGGCCATGCCCAGCACCCCTGGGGGAGGAACCTTTTTCTAATACCTAGCCTTGGTACAGCTCCAGCTGTTGCTTTGGGTCCTGTCACTGTCACAGAGAGCAGAGATCAGAGCTGCTCCTTGTGAGGAAGCTGCAGACCTCAATAGGTCTGACCTCAGGCTGCTTTTGTCCAGTCTGAACAAGCCACGTGACCTCAGCTGCTTCTCCTATGGTTCCTCAAGGCCCTTCACCATTTTTATGCCCCCCTCTGGCCACTCCCTGATACCTTTCTGTCCTTCCTATACTGTGGTGCCCCAAACTGCACCCAGCACTCCAGGTGAGGCTGCAGCAGTGCAGAGCAGTGGGGAGCAGTCTTTTCCCCCTGGTTATGCTACATTAGACACACTCTGGGACATGGCTCAGAGGATGGGCTGTGCTCTCATCCTCAGGGCCACACTGCTGTCCCCCAAGCCTGTGCTGCCCTCACCCTGCTTCTCTTCCCATAGGATCCGTCCTCAGCTGCCCAAAGAGAAGATAGAAGGATGTCACATCTGTACCTCAGTGACACCTGGCGAGCCCCAGGTGCTGCTGGGCAAGGACAAGGCCTTCACCTACGACTTTGTCTTTGACCTGGACACGTGGCAGGAGAGGATCTACACCACGTGCATGGGGAAGCTCATCGAGGGCTGCTTCGAGGGCTACAATGCCACTGTGCTGGCCTACGGGCAGGTATGGGCTGTGCCCTCAGCCCTGGGCTCTCCAGGGAGGCTGGGAGGGCACCTGGGGAGGCTGAGGAAGGTGGAGGGTGTGGAGTATTGATATATCATCAATATTGCTGGATGGGACGTGCCTGAGCTTGTCTGGCCTTGCTACTGAACCAAGCAGTGGCACTGTAGTGTTTCACCCCACAGACACTTTTGGCTGGCTGGCTGTGTGGTGTTTCACCCCACAGACACTTTGGGCTGGCTGGGTGTGTGGTGTTTCACCCCACAGACACTTTTGGCTGGCTGGGTGTGTGGTGTTTCACCCCACAGACACTTTGGGCTGGCTGGTGTGTGGTGTTTCACCCCACAGACACTTTGGGCTGGCTGGGTGCTGCTCTGGGCACTGCACACAAGTCCAGGCGTGCAGGAGCTCTGGTGGTGCTGGGATGGAGCTTTCCCACATAACAGGGGCTGCTCCTCAGGTTTCCCTCTGTGGAGAAGCTTTAAGGCGATGGTGAAGGAAAGGAGTCGGTTCTGATGGAGGGTTTGGATCCAGAGCTTTATTCTGGCCCACAGGCCTCTGAATGCAGCACCAGCTCCAACAGAACTCCCTGAGCCCGTGGTTGCTGTTCCTCTGAACCCCGGGGAGAGGGGCAGGGAAGGGGCAGGGAGCCACCAAGCAGGGACAGGAGGGGAGGGACAAAGGGACAAAGGACACCTGGATGGCCCAATGCCCCCCAGGGGTAGAGGGCATCCTTTGAATCTGCCCAATCACTCAGTGCCCTTCTGGAATTCCAGGACTGACAGACAGTGCTGGGCAGGGGTCAGGGAGGGGAAAGGAGACGTGATTGATACACCTGGGAGGGAATTTTCAAGGGAGGGACCCAGAGTTCTGAGGTAAACCCTGAAATCACAACACAACAGGGAAGGATCTCACCCAGGTGAGGATCTCACACAGGAACCTGCAATCCTGGGGTGGCCCAGCCCTGTGCACTGAGATGTGGGTGCAAGAGTGACACTGAATGGTGGCAGCAGGGGGACAGATGGACAGGGGTGTCCCTCCAGCCCAGGCTGAGAGGGACTGCAGAGTGGGGATATGGATGGAGTCAGCTCTGGAGCAGCAGGGCTTTCCTGCTTGTTCAGCCTCTGAAAGTGACATGGAAATTAGGAAAAGTGAAGTTACTAAGATAATAGTGGATGATGAGACAGAACTTATACCCTGTAAGGAGGTGAGATCCTGGGTGTGGAGAGAACAGAGTTGTCCCTGCTTGGGTGAGAGCTGGGGGCAAGGGTGGCCTTGGGTGGCAGGAGGGGGTGGCAGGGCTGGGAGTGTGGAGCTGATGTGTCACTGAGGGTCACAGTGGCATTTGGGGAGCCTGAAGTAGCAGAGGGAGAATGTGGGGTGTATTTTGGGCAGAGTTGAGCTGGGAGGGCCCAGACAGCTCCTCTCATTGTCTCTGCACAGACTGGAGCAGGGAAGACCTACACCATGGGCACTGGCTTTGACATGAGCATCTCTGAGGAGGAGCAGGGCATCATCCCCCGGGCCATCAGCCACCTCTTCAGCGGCATCGAGGAGCGGCGGCGGGCGGCGCAGAGCCAGGGCCTGGCAGCGCCCGAGTTCAAAGTCAGCGCCCAGTTCCTGGAGGTGAGAGGGCAATGGCAGCTCTGGGGGACACCATGGCCCTGCCCTGTCCTTGCTGCTGTGCCTTGGGGGCAGGGGTGGCCTTGGGTGGGAGGAGGGGGTGGCAGGGCTGGGAGTGTAGGGCTAATGTGTCACTGGGGGTCACAGTGGCTCAGCACCCAGTTCCTGGAGGTGAGAGGGTAATGGCAGCTCTGGGGGACACCATGGCCCTGTCCTGCCCTTGCTGCTGTGCCTTAGGCTCCTCCAGATCTCCTGGCAGAGCTGGACCCTGTGACAGGCATGGGACTGTGTGCTGCTGCAGTGGGGACTCGAAGCACCTGCATGGCTACAAAGTGGGTGGAGGGAGCTCCCACCATGGGGAGGGGTCTTGTGCCTTGTTCCTTGGGGATCCAGGGGCTCTGGGCTGTCTTACCCCTGTTTGAGGTCAAGGATAACCCACTGCCTTGGGCCAGAGTTCCCAGTGAAACAGAAGGAGAAGAAAGTGCCTCCCTTCGGGGTGGTTTGGGGAAGGACTGGGCTATTTTCCATGTCCTTTGTTCCATCTCTGACCTTGAGAATGCATCTTCTCCTGCCTCTGCCCAGGCTTCTCCTGTTCAAAACCTCTTTCATTAATTGCTTCATTCCCTGGAGAAGTTTGTCCTGGGGAGCACATGGACCTTGTGTGTTGGCAGCATTTTTCCTGGGAGTTGCTCCTGGGCTGAAAAAGCAAAGAGGTGCAAGTGGGAACTGTTTTAAGGCCTCAGTGAGAAAGCACAGGGTGGTGCTGACCAAAGCTGAGCTCCCAAGCAAGCTTCATCTGGTTGAGATTGAGGTTTTGAGAGGAGATGGGCAGGGAGGGACCCTGTGCTGTGATCTTGCCTCCTGGTGGCTTTGTTGGCCATCACATCTGGGTGTCTTCACATGTCGGTGGCTTGGAGAGGGCCCAAAGTTGCTTCCTTCCCAGTTATGTGTCCATCTGCAGAGCCCCTGTGGTGCTGTTGTGTCCTCCCATTCCCACCACTTGGCCTGTCCAAGCTCCTGGTTTTCTGCCCAATTGTGCTCAGTTTGTGGGGCTTCTCTTGAGGAATCCTTTGTGCTGGGGTGGAAATGGGGACAGTTTCCTGCCTGCCCTGAAGTCCTGCATGGCTAAAGCAGCACATGGCCACGTCAGGCACTGGTCACCAGCCCTGCTGTCCTGGCAGGGGCACAGGACTTGTTCTGGCTGATCCCTGTCTTGTGACTTTGCTGCTGGGAGCAGGTTCTGGGAGCAGGTTTAAACCCTTGAGGAGCCTGGTGGCACCAGGGGCAGCCAGGGATGGATTAGTCTGATCCCTTGTGCTGGCCAGGAACCTTCAATCCTGGGGTGACCCAGCCCTGTGCACTGGGATGTGGGTGCAAGAGTGACACTGAATGGTGGCAGCAGGGGACAGATGGGCAGGGGTGTCCGTCCAGCCCAGGCTGAGAGGGGCTGCAGAGTGAGGATATGGATGGAGTCAGCTCTGGGGCAGCAGGGTTTCCTGCTTGTTCAGCACTCCCTGGTCCCCCTTAATCCCTTTACACCTGACAGAGAGGACCTTGAGCTGTGATGAGGGTGGGGTTTCACTGGCTCCTGTGGCCAGGTGAACCAGGAGGGTCAGGGCATGTGCAGCTCCTGGGTGTCTGCTCAGTGGAGCTGCTTGTGTGCACCAGGAACTGGACAGGTTTGGGCAGCAGAGACCAACCCAAAGCTCAGAGCTTTGCATGGCAAGCTCTGGAGCACCAGTCTGGTGAGGAGTGCCTGAGGGAATTGGGGGGCTCAGCCTGGAGAAGAGGAGGCTCAGGGGGAGCTGTCTCTCTACAGCTTCCCGACAGGAGGGTGGGGATGGGTGGGGGTTGAGCTCTGCTCCCAGGGACAAGGAACAGGAAGAGAGGAAACAGCCTCTAGTTGTGCCAGTTGAGGTTTAGATTGGATATTAGGAAAAAATTTTTCCCTGAAGCTGTGTGTGGCATTGGCACAGGCTGCCCAGGGCAGAGGTGGAGTCAGCATCCCTGGAAGTGGTCAGAAGATGTGTGGGGACATGGTTTAGTGGTGAACATGGCAGAGCTGGGATAAATGGTTGGACTTGATGGTCTTAGAAGGCTTCTCCAGTCTGAAGGATTCCACAATTCTGTGCTTGTGCCTTCTCTGGTACACATGCACCAGAGTCACCATCCCTGGAGGTGTTCAGAAGATGTGTGGCTGTGGCATTTGGGGACATGGTTTAGTGGTGAACATGGCAGAGCTGGGATAAATGGTTGGACTTGATGATCTTAGAGGGCTTCTCCAGTCTGAAGGATTCCACAATTCTGTGCTTGTGCCTCCTCTGCACACACCCCAGCTCCCTGCTCAGCCTTGCAGGCAGTGTGAGCACACACAGCTATGGGGGAGTGGCAGCAGGGTGCCAGGGGGCAGCTCCTGCCAGGGGGCAGCTCCTGCAGTGCCAGGGGCAGCTCCTGCAGTGCCAGGGCAGCTCCTGCCAGTCCTGCAGTGCCAGGGGGCAGCTCCTGCAGTGCCAGGCTGGAGCAGCCTCGTGCTTCCCCTGCTCACCCCACACCCACTGCTGCCCTGCCCAGCTGTACAACGAGGAGATCCTGGACCTGTTTGACAGCACCCGTGACCCCGACTCGCGCCACCGCAAATCCAACATCAAAATCCACGAGGATGCCAGTGGGAGCATCTACACCACGGGGGTCACCTCACGCCTCATCAGCTCCCAGGACGAGGTGGGTGCAGGATGGGGCAGACACAGAGCAGGGGTGGCACTGGGTGCCACTGGCCAGGGATGTGCTGTGTGGGGACAGCTTGGTGGGGGGGATGTCAGGACTCAGTGCATCCCTCTGGGTGTCCAGAGTTGCCAAGGCCCCTGTCGGGGGGCTCAGAGACCCTGGCACACAGCCCAGAGCACCTGGGGATTTGATTATGACCCCTGGAGCAAGTTACCAGCTTTATATGAGGACCCTAAAGTCACAGAGGTTTGAATAGTATAATAATAATATTATCACAGGGTGAAAATGTAGATTTTAGGATTTTTGGTATGGGGGTTTTGGGGACAAGATGGAGGAACTTGGGTGTGTCCAGCCTTTCTTCTTCTTTTTACCTCCATCTTCTGCTGTGATGCTGGCACTTTGGGATTTGTTTAGAATTCAAGTTCACTGTCTAACATAAGTGATAAGTATTAGAAAGTAATTGTAAATATGTTATATGTAGTTTGTAGTATAAAAAGACAGCACTGCCTCGGGAGCGGTCAGAGTGCCTGTGGCTGCCCTGCTGAGTGGACCTCAGCTGAGCAGGAGAAAAATTTTATAGATAAGATACAATAAACAACTTTAAGAATGAAAACTGAAGAACTCCAGCTTGTTCTTCAGATGTGCAGCCGAAACAGAGACTTTTCACCTATCTCAGAGCTGCAATTAACAGCAAAACTCCCTAGAGGGGGAGATCTCTCCCAGGGTGGGAGTGCAGTCCTGGGGGTGTTCTGGAAAAGGTCAGTGTGTCCACTGAGCTGCACAGGGTGTGTCCTGACTCCCTAGAAGGATGCTTTAAGGTTTCCTTCCCTGCCTGGTGTTGTTGCAGCTGATCCAGTGCCTAAAGCAAGGAGCTCTTTCCCGCACCACGGCCAGCACCCAGATGAACGTGCAGAGCTCCAGATCCCATGCCATCTTCACTATTCACCTGTGCCAGACAAGAGTGTGTGCCCGCCCAGAGCTGGTGAGATGTGCTCCTGCCTCATGGCCAGGCTGTTCCTGGGTTCCATACCCAGGTGATACATGAAGTTCCCTTGGGAAGGGGAGGGGGTTTGAAGTCTAAGAGAAGCAGGGATTTTTCTATCTTCCTTCCAGCCATAGCCTGCATTAGGATTTAATGGGGCGAGGGTGAGCTGATCTGAGGCAGGATGGCTCAGAGCAAGCTGCTCTTGGGATGCTGTCCCCATCTCTGGGGGGCTGGATATGGAGGATGAACACTCGGACTCTGGCTGATGTCTGAGTGAAGGCCAGGGAGCCTCTGCCTGCTCCAGTGTGAGGTGCTGACCCCTGGTGTGTCCCTGGCTGCAGGTGAATGAGGAGGTGAGCAGCCTTCTGGATGGATCCCAACCTGCTGCTGAGTACGAGACCTTGACAGCCAAGTTTCACTTTGTGGACCTGGCTGGCTCGGAGAGGCTGAAGCGGACGGGTGCCACGGGCGAGAGAGCCAAGGAGGGCATCTCCATCAACTGTGGGCTGGTAGGGCTGCACTGCTGGGCAGGGGGGTGGCAGGGCAAGGCCTGCCAGGGGAAGCCTCTGTCACTTCTGGGTCTTGCCTGGAGCTGCCCTGGGCTGTTGGGGTGCTGCTGTCGTGGCTGGGGTTTGTGCTGCCTGTGCCTTATGGCGAGAACAGGCAGTGCCAGTGGTGGGAGCACAGCTCTGCTGCCAAAGGAGACTCCTGCTGTGGGGAGGGGTGCAGCTCCCAAAAGGGTGAGATTTGCTAATCAGAGCTACAAAACCCACTCTGGGGCTTCATGCTTCTTCTCAGTGCAGCATGGAGAGAGGCACAGCCCAGGCTAAGGGAAGCCCCACGCCTGCCCCTTGTGCAACCCAAACCTGTCCTACAGTGCATGCCCAGGTCTGAGGTGCTGTATCCTCAGCCAGGGCTGATTCTGGGGGGGCTTCCCTTTGTTGGTAGCTGGCCTTGGGGAATGTCATCAGTGCCCTTGGAGACCAGAGCAAGAAGGTCGTGCACGTGCCCTACCGTGACTCCAAGCTCACCCGTCTCCTGCAGGATTCCCTCGGGGGCAACAGGTAAGGGGGTCCCAGGTGGGGGCTGAGCTTGGGCTGAGGGCTGCAGGGGCTGTCCCCCTGCCCATGGGGCTGAGGGGGCTCTGGAGCTATGGAGGAGCTGTCTCAGGACTCCAGTGGCTGCCTGGTGAGGAAGAGATGCCTTCTTCAGGCATGGCATGACTTTGCAGATGTCAGCCTCAGGTGCAATTAGTAGCTTTGGCAGAATCAGCTGATGCAAAACCCTCCTGAGCCCTGACAGATCTGGGACTTGGCAAGTGTTGGTGCCCAGCATGGGATGGAATTCCCTGCCTCTTCTCCAAAGTGCGAGGCATTGAGGAAGGGCTGCCTTTGCCCAGTGCTGTGTGATGTGCTTGAGGGGTGTTGTGGGTGCTCTGGGAGGGATGAACCCAGTTCATACCTTGTTTTAAAACCCAGAAGAGCCCAGGATGGGCTCCCATCCAGGATGGGTGTCTGGGGACACGTGGTTTGTGCTGAGTCCTGGGTTTGCACCTGCTCGGTTGCTGAGCTGTGCAGGGACTGTCTTTCACCCTGCCCTTGCATCCCCAAGCCAAACCATCATGATTGCCTGTGTGAGCCCCTCTGACCGGGATTTCATGGAGACCCTGAACACGCTCAAGTACGCCAACCGCGCTCGCAACATCAAGAACAAGGTGGTGGTGAACCAGGACAAGACGAGCCAGCAGATCAGCGCCCTGCGCGCCGAGATCGCCCGGCTGCAGATGGAGCTCATGGAGTACAAGGCAGTGAGTGGGGCCAGGTCCTGCTGTACCCAGCAAGAGAAGCACTGCAGCCAGCTGTTCACTGCCCCCAGTGGGATGGGGTGTCCCTGCTGAGAGCAGCTTTGCCCCCAAGCAGGCTGCACGGGCCAGATAGCTCAGTCCTTTAGGGGGACAGACTGCCCAAAACCCAAGCAGCTCTCAGCCACTGGCTACCTTTAGCAAGCATAAGGGATATCAGCTCTTTAGTGATTATCAGCTCTTTTGAGTTCAGCTCTTTTACTTGCTAAGGCACTGCTGGCCAGCTGGCAGACACAGAGGGAGAGAGAAGGCTGCTCTGGAGTTCCACAGCAGTGTCTTTACTGGGGGTCTGTGAAGAGTTTCAGCAATGGCTCTTCTAACCAGAATGGGCTAAAACAGCCCATTATATAGGGTATAGGGGTATCCAGAATTGTCCAATAGCAAGGGTTAAGGGAAAGTGACCTATGGGGTTACAGAGAGATAAGCTGGGGTTTGAAAGGGGGAAGAGAGGGGCTTGCCATGACTTGGCATTTCCTATCTTTAGACCTCTGCTCTCCACGGGGCCCTGTGACTGTGTTCACAGGGGTCCCAGGATGAGGGAAGAGACGAGGATCTGACTCCATGTTTCAGAAAGCTTGATTTATTATTGTATATATTATATTAAAACTATACTAAAAGAATAGAAGAAAAGATTTCATCAGAAGGCTAGCTAAGAATAGAAAAAGAAAGAATGATAACAAAGGCTTCTGGCTCAGACTCTCTGTCCAAGCCAGCTCACTGTGATTAGCCATTAATTAGAAACTACTACATGAGACTAATCACTTGTTAGATTTACTTGCTGCATTCTACAACAGCAAATAACCATTGTTTACATTTTGTTCTTGAGGCTTCTCAGCTTCTCAAGAGGAAAAATCCTAAAAAAAAAGATTTTTCATAAAAGATGTCTGTGACAGGGCCCTAGCAAGCCCATGGCCTGCTACAATGGGGGAGAGAATTGGGAGAGTAACAGTGAGAAAACTCCTTGGTTTAGATACAGTTTAAGAAGTAAAGCAAAGCAAGGAACTCATTCCCCATGTCCCATCACAGGGAGGTGTTCAGCCATGCCCAGCCCAGCAGAGCTCTGTCAAGTGTAACAGTGACTTGGGACAACACTCCAGGCATCCTCTGTTTCTTCTTCCTTCCCCCAGCTTTATATGCTGAGCATGACACCCTGTGGTTTGGGATATCCCTGTGGTGAGTGGGGGACAGCTGTCCTGGCTGTGTCCCCCCAGCTCCTTGTGCACCCCTGGCCCAACACTGGTGGGTCAGGGTGAGGGGCAGAACAGCTCCTGACTCAGCAGGAGCTAAATCATCCCTGTGGGATCAGTGCTGTTCTCAGCACCAAACACAGCACCACACAAAAGCTGCTGTGAGGAAAGTGAACTCCACCAAAGGCAAATCCAGCTGATGGAGCAGCCCTGGTGAGGAGGCAGAGACAGGTGCAGAAAGGTCCCTCCTTGTGTTTGAGTTGGGGCAGGTTTAGTGGGACAGACCCTCCTGCCTCCCATCCCCTGACCCCTAGGAGTAACTGCTAGGAGGAGTCAGGAGGCTTAAGAAACAGGATCCCAGCTCAGGACCTTGGCCAGGTTTTCGGGGTGGTCAGGCAGGGAGAAACCCTGAAGCCTCTCTGACCCTCTGCATGTTCAGCTCAGGCTTTCCTGGTCCCTGCTCTCTGTGTGGGGCTGCCCCCAGGGATGCAGTGGTGGGTCTGTGTGTCCCAGGTGGGTCTGTGTGGCCCAGGTGGGTCTGTCTGTGGTCTTTTCCCAGATGGGTGGTGTCTCATTTGTGTGTGCCCCGGGTGGGTCTGTGTGTCCCAGGTGGGTCTGTGTGTCCCAGGTGGGTCTGTGTGTCGGTGGGTCTGTGTGTCCCAGGTGGGTCTGTGTGTCCCAGGTGGGTCTGTGTGTCCCAGATGGGTCTGTGTGTCCCGGGTGGGTCTGTGTGTCCCGGGTGGGTCTGTGTGTCCCGGGTGGGTCTGTGTGTCCCGGGTGGGTCTCTGTGCCCCAGGTGTTGTGTCCCAGATGGGTCTGTGTGTCCCGGGTGGGTCTGTGTGCCCCGGGTGGGTCTCTGTGCCCCGGCTGGGTCTGTGTGCCCCGGGTGGGTCTGTGTGCCCCAGGTGGGTCTCTGTGTCCCAGCCTGCCCTGCCCTCAGGGGCTCCCCTCCTGTGCCCCCAGGGCAAGCGGGTGATCGGGGAGGATGGCACGGAGGGCTACAGCGACCTGTTCCGGGAGAACGCCATGCTGCAGAAGGAGAACAGCGCGCTGCGCATGCGTGTCAAGGCCATGCAGGAGGCCATCGACGCCATCAACAGCAGGGTCACCTACCTCATGAGCCAGGAGGCCAACATGATGCTGGCCAAAGCAGGTGGGGCTGGGCTGGTATGTGGCATGGGAGGCCAGCCCAGGGAGCAGCTGGGCCAGGGGCTGTGGGACAGCAGGGTGTGCCTCTCTCACTGGTGCCTGTGCACTGCAGGTGATGGGAACGAAGCCATCGGCGCCCTGATCCAGAACTACATCCGGGAGATTGAGGAGCTGAGGTGAGCGGGCACACAGCTGGGGGGTCTGGGCTCCTGGGGCCAGAGGCTGGGTGGCTCACACAGCTCAGTGCCTCCAGTGTGGCTGGGGTGGACTGTAAGCACTGCTGCTACGCAGGGTTGAAGGAGGCCCAGCCTTGGTGCCAGGCAGTGCTTTGGCTGTTGTTGTCCTTGGTATGGGCATTGATGGAGGGGGAGGTCCTGTTTGAAGTGCCTGGGGTCTTTCAGGGACTGACTGCTGCCTCCCAAAGGTGGGTCCATGCCAGTCTCCTGCTTGATCCTGGTACCCTGTCTGGCAGCACTGTGGCTTTCTGACCCGTCATGAGGTGGAATGGCTTAGTAGTGACTCTGTCCCTGGCTCACACCATCCAAGCACATCATGTTCAGTCTGTAGAAGTCTCTGGAGAGACCCTTGAGCCCCTTCCACTGCCTAAAGGAGGCTATAAGAAAGAGGGAGAGAGCTGGATTTTTTTTAACATGGACAGATAGCGATAGCACAAGAGAAAATGGCTTTAAACTAAAAGTGGAGAGGTTTAAATTCTTCTGTGTGAGGGTGGTGAGGCAGTGGCACAGTTTGCCCAAAGGAGCTGTGGTTTTCCCATATCTGCAAGTGTATGGAGCTCAGAGCAACCTGGTCTAGTGGAAGGTGTCCCTGTCCTTTCCATAGCAGGAATGTGGAACGAGATAAGGCTTAAGGTCCCTTCTAGCCCAAACCACTCTGTGATTCTAAACCCAGACAAGACCCCCCTGTAGGGCCAGTGGGATGGCCCCTGTTGGACTGTGCTGTTTGCACTCCCTAGGACGAAGCTGCTGGAGAGCGAGTCCATGAACGAGTCCCTGCGGCGCAGCCTCTCGCGGGTCTCTGCGCGGGGCCCGTTCCCCGTGGGCTCCTCACCGGGCCCGGGCCTGGCCGGGCTCTGCAGCCCCGCGGCTGCCCTGGACACTGAGGCCTCCGACGTGCTCCGAAGGGCCAAGCAGGACCTGGAGCGCCTCAAGAAGAAAGAGCGGCGGCAGCAAAGGAAGAGGTGAGTGGAGGTGTTGGCAAGGGGGAGGTGTTGGGTAGGGGGAGGCTCAGTCTGTCCCTCTGGGGTTGGGTCTCCTGCTTCCCCCAGCTTTGCTATGGCCAGAGCCCTCACGCCTGCATTCCCCTCCCAGCCCTGCCTGTCCCTGGTCTCCTATTCCCCATCACGTAATTCCAGAAGCTGTTTTACCCAAAGGGTCCAAAAGCAGCAGGGAGGGGAAGGTGGCCCAGCAGAAGCTGTTTCTGCCTCTCTCATGCTGGGACTCACCAGCCCCTCTCTGTTCCCCCCAGCCCAGAGAAGGAGGCGTTTAAGAAGAGGCAGAAACTGCAGCAGGACAATGGGGAGGAGACGGATGAGAATGAGGTGGAAGAGGTGAGTGGGCATTGTGTTCACACTGTGGGGGTGTTTGGGCAGTGGAGCAGTGAAATTACCACCCATGGGACAGGGTCCAAGGTCAGACTGGAAGGGTCACTCTTCTGAGGACTCCATGCTGGAGCAGGGCAGAAGCTGGGTACCCCCCAGTCAGCCTGGGTGTAGAATGAGGAGTCCATGTTTTTGGGGGCTTGGTTTCAATCAGCATAGATGAAGAGGGGTCAGCTAGGAAGGGATGAATGGATCAAATTGCTGTTCCTCTCAACAGGATGTGCTGGGGTTCCAGAAATGGTGCTGCAGCCCCTGGGCATCCTGTGTGGGAGGCTGAGTCCCACCTGGGGGGCCGTGGCCCATTGCTGTAGGGTGAGCTCAGGTTTGGAGGAGGGAGAAGCTGTGGGGAGAAGGACAGACCATCCTGCTGGCTGAGATTAGGCACTCATCTCTTAGGAGGAGGAAGAACAGGATGAGAGTGGCTGTGAGGAAGAGGATGGGCGTGAGGATGAAGATGAGGACTCGGCCAGTGAAGAAAGCCTGGTGGACTCGGACTCAGATGCAGAGGAGAAGGGTAAAGTGGACATCTGTGTGCAGCCATGGGCATGGAGGGCACTTGCTGGCATCTCTGGCAATGAGCTCTGTTCCTGGGGGGGCAGAGCTCACCATGCCCCAGCCGTGTCTGCTCTGTGGGACTTGGAAGAACCCCAGGGCTGCTGCAGTGCTCTGAGGGCGCTGCTGCTCCCCAGCAGTGGGGGTTCCCATCAGCCCCTCTGCCCTCTCCATATGCTGTGTGTCTTGGTTTGGAAAGACAGGTGCCTGCTAAGGAAGGCAGGAGCCTCCCCTGAAATGGAGAATGTAAACCCTCCCCACCACCCCTGAATTGCTATAAATTTTAAATTAAGGGGCTCTCAGGCAAAAATATGGGAGCAGGAAATAACAGTTCTTTAATAGGGAAGGAAAAAAAAAGGATAAAATAAACAATGCAGTCCACTAGAACAACACTGCCAGAGTCAGAACCCAACCTGACACCCTGTGGGTCAGGGTATTGGTGGCAGTCCAATTGGAATTGTGGCTGCAGCCCTCCTGCAGTGTCAGGGGTGGTTCTGCTGGAGCAGGGATCCTGGAGAAAGGTGCAGTCTCTGCCTCTGGAGATCCAGGGGAAGAAGAGGCAGCTGCTGTTCCTCTGGGCAATCCAGTGGAGAAGCCGTGCTGGTGTCTCAAAACCTCTGGATTATATCCAGGTAGGAATGCTTGGCTCCTCCCTCTGGGCTCACATCTCCCAGTGGGATGCTGTAGTTCTTATCAGCCATGCAGGGACATTCAATGGCTGTTATCAGCAGGTGTCCCCTTCCGAGGGAGGAGTGATTGTGATCACTCAGAGAGAGATAAGGCAAACTGCCCACTTGACAAAAGATAATCTGCCATACAGATGGTAATGGAAAACATCTTGCCTTGCAATCTTCAACACTGTGACTCAGTGGGGCCATGCAAGTGATGCTTCCCGTGCCTCCCAGCCTGACTTTCTCCTCTGCCTCCAGCTGTGAATTTCCAGGCTGACCTGGCAGATCTGACCTGTGAGATTGAGATCAAGCAGAAGCTGATTGACGAGCTGGAGAACAGCCAGCGGCGGCTGCAGACCCTCAAGCACCAGTATGAGGAGAAGCTGATCCTACTGCAGAACAAGATTCGAGACACGCAGCTGGAGCGGGACCGGGTCCTGCAGAACCTCAGTGAGAACTGCCTCACCCTTGGGATCCCATTCCCAGACCCCAGTTCCAGCTCAAGCCCAGCTAACTCTAAGTCAAAGCATCCACCCCTTGCTCTGGTAGAGCTCTGTCATCCCCCTGCCTCTCCTTGAATCGCTGGCACCCCCAAGACTCTGCTTGCCTTGCCATGGGAGCAGCATCAGTCAGCTGCACAGCTCTGCACCCTGCTGGTGCTGCAGAAGGGTGGCAAAGCCTCTTCCAGCCTTGAGCACCATCAGGAGCTGGGGGGACTCCTGGGGAAACTGAGGGGCTGAGGGGCAAAAGAGCCAGTGATGTGCCTGATCTCCAGGCTTAAACAGGGCAGGGTCACCCCTATGTGTGGCTGTGTGTCCCAATCTGCAGCTCTGCTCAGGTCAGCCCTGTGTCTCCACTCTGTGCTGAGCTCTTCCAGCAGGGATTCCCAGACAGACCCCAGTTCCTGATGGGTGAGGGGGGCTCAGATGGGACGTGGAGGGATGCAGTGCTGGGTGCCTCCAGGCAGGGCTGTGGGTACAGCAGGATCCTGAGGTGCATTGTGAGCTCTCTCCCCACCCACCAGGCACCATGGAGTGCTACACTGAGGAGAAAGCCAACAAGATCAAGGCAGACTATGAGAAGCGGCTGAAGGAGATGAACAGGGACCTGCAGAAGCTGCAGGCAGCCCAGAAGGAGCACGCTCGCCTGCTCAAGAACCAGTCCCTACGAGCGGGAGCTGCGCAAGCTGCAGGCAGAGGTGGCCGAGATGAAGAAGGCAAAGGTACCTGGATGTGCCGGGGCAGGGAGGGATCCTGGACAAGCTTGGAACAGCGTTTTGCACTCTGGTGGGAAGTGCAGAGTGCTGTGTGCTGGGTGTGGGGTGCCCCGGGGCGGTGGCACAGCGGCCCCTCCTTGCAGGTGGCGCTGATGAAGCAGATGCGGGAGGAGCAGCAGCGGCGCCGGCTGGCCGAGACCAAGAGGAACCGGGAGATCGCGCAGCTCAAGAAGGAGCAGCGCCGGCAGGAGGTCAGAGCCTGGCATGCCCCGTGCAGGGGGCTGGTCTGGCTGGGAAGGGGGTGTTTGTCCTGCTCTGGCACTCCAGGTGCTCACAGATAGCTTGGTGAAGCCTCACTGGAGGTCCTAGCAGAGCACAGCTGGATGAACGGCTTCCAGAGGCTTCCCACTGCTCCTGTTGGAGTTGTGGGGGATGCTGTGGGAGGGGGGAATGTGCAGCCAGAGCCAGCTCAAAGCTGGGAGCCTCCTCGTTGTTAAAATCGGGAGTGAGACTGTGCCAAAGGGAGCACTGGGACTGCGACGACATCTGGGCTGGACCTCAGAAGTGTCTTTTTCTTTCTCACTCATGCAGTTCCAGATCAGGGCTCTGGAATCTCAGAAGCGACAGCAGGAAATAGTGCTGCGGAGGAAAACCCAGGAGGTGAGGAAAGGGGGTTTCCTCCACATAGTCCCCCAGCTTCCATGGGGGTCTGGGCCCCAGTGCTGGGCTCAGAGAAATCCCATCTTTCAGACAGGGCTGGCTTTGGGAATGGGGTCCCCAAAAGGCAGGGAGAGGTTTTATGGCTCAGGAGCCGGGTGGGAAATGGATGTAGGCAGCAGCAGAGTTCCCCATCCCAAGCAGCAGAGCCTGGTGGCAGGAATGGGCTACGAGCGGAGAGGGGGAGCCCCATGAGGCACAAACATCCCTGGGCTTTGCTGCTCTCAGACCTGTGGGGACCTGGGGGTGATGCCGATGGGTTTAGGCTGGGTGGGGCTGCCCAGCCTAAACCCATCTGACACCCTTTGCTGTTCCTTTGAGGGAGTCCCCCCTAAGCTGTGTGTTCCCTGGTAGCAGCAGGCACGCAAGGAGACTCCAGATGGCTTCTGAGGGTGCTGATTAGATGAGGGTTTATTGGGGGTCCCACCCCCAGGAGCAGCATGGTTCCTGAGGGAGAAGGGGGGAAGGAGGAGGGAGGGGAAAAGGGCCAAGAGAGAGCCGGGTCTAGCCCTACAGCTTAACAGGGAGATTGAAAGTGGGCACGGAATAAGCCTTGGGCCAATGGGATTACAGATCCATTACACTTCAGGGGAGGATCAGAGGCTTGGAATAAACCTTACATTTTCCAGGGGTGAGACAGAGCATGCATTGAACTAAAATGTGACACCACAGACCCCCTCTCTGTCCTCCCTGGGGCAGGTGTCGGCGCTGCGCCGTCTGGCCAAGCCCATGTCCGACAGGGTGGCGGGCAGGGCGGGCCCAAAGCCGCCCATGCTGGACTCGGGCGCCGAGGTCTCGGCCAGCACCACCTCCTCCGAGCCCGAGAGCGGCGCTCGCTCCGTCTCCAGCATCGTGCGCCAGTGGAACAGGAAAATCAACAACTTTCTGGGAGACTCCTCAGCTTCCATTAATGGGGCTCGGCCTGCCAGGTCAGGGAAAGGGCTGGGTGGGCGGGGGTGAGACATCCTGGGGATCCCATGCCTGGCTTTTGGTGGGTGGTGGAAATTGAAGGATGGCTTAGTGGCTGCTTAGCGTCCTCTTGAGCCATATTAAATCACTGATTCTGTGATAAGCTGTACTGGCAGAGTGTGACTGTCACCTGGGTTTGAGCTCAAAGCTGGCCTTCCATGAGGATTAAATGTTGTGGCACAAACCCTGCTGGACTCATCTCTTGTCCCACTTTACTAAGAGGAAAAGTTGGGTGATGTATGGTTTCCTCAAGCCAGGTCTCATGAGCTCTTGGAGATCTATATCACACCCAAGATAGCTCAGCTACCTTAGAAGGCATAAAATCAGCTGGATGGCTTCTGTGGTAGTGTTGGAAACAGAAAAGTTTTAATAAAAGGCAAAATAACAAAACTCTATACAGAGAAAAACTGAGCCAGGTGTAAGAGGTTCTTGCTCCTGGTAAAACACCTCACAAAAGTGATTAGTTTTTTTGTTCTTTTCTTTTTTAGTAAATTGCTTAGGTAGGACTTTTTGGCTCCTGTCCATTTGGCTATCCTTAAGTTTGAGGTGAAGTCCCCCAAGTCCTATGAGGTGTCCTTTTACCTAATCAAAGAAAGAAACTTCTAGGCTTTTTTCCTTTTTAAAGAGACAAGGGATAGTTTTGTCACTCTGTCAACAGAGAGCACATTCCTACAGTTGGGCAATGCAGAAACAACACAGATGTATCCTCTGTTTCTGACCAGCCAGATCCCAGATCCTGGGGCAAGCCTAGCTCTCCAGCACGGTGTGGCCATCTGCCCAAATGCCTCTTCTTCCCTCTGGCTGTAGGAAGAAGTTCCCCAAGAAGGGGTCGAGCCAGACCTTCAGCAAAGCCGCCCGCCTCAAGTGGCAGTCGCTGGAGCGGCGCATCTTCGACATTGTCATGCAGAGAATGACCATTGTCAACCTCGAGGCAGACATGGAGAGGCTCATCAAGGTGGCTGCGGCTCTGGGGACAGAGAGGGCTGGGTGGTGGCTGCAGGACAGGGAGGTGGCCATGTGGACAGTGCTAATTTCCTTTCCCTTTTCCCCAGAAACGTGAGGAGCTGTCACTGCTGCAGGAGGCATTGCTGGGCAAGCGGGCAAAGCTGCAGGCAGAGAGCCCCAAGGAGCAGAAGGGTCTGCAAGAGCTGAACGAGGAGATTGAGGTGCTGGGGGCCAACATTGACTATATCAACGACAGCATTTCAGACTGCCAGGCCACCATCATGCAGATTGAGGAGACCAAGGTGGGCAGAAGGTCTGGGTCTGGCGGGCAGAGAGAAAATGAGAGCATCCCTCTGTGGAAAGAGCATCCTTGGGCACAGCCAGCTGGGGCTGGGCTCTGCTCAGAGGACCCAGAGTCCTCTGAGCTGTCACTCTTGGTGGGGCTTCACCCACACAGTCACTTCTCGTTAGGTGATTAATTACAGAGAGGAGTTCTGGCAAGTCCTTGCATGGCCATGGACATACTGGTGTCCTGCTGCCCTGGAACTGTAGGGAGCCTGCAGCCCCCATTTGCCCACAGGGCTGGTGGTCACTTGTACCCATGGTTGTTTCATGCACTGGAAACATCCCAGGAGGACTGGCTTTTTCCCAGCAGAAACCATCTAGATTTTGTGGCCAGTTGTGATACTGGGCATGCAGCTGGGCAGCTCCCAACTCCCCTCAATGCCTGCAGCCTGAAATGGAGGCTGTGTGCTGTCCCTGGCTTGTCCCCAGCTGTCACCTTGATTAGCAGGGATGAAGGGCTGTTGTTAATTCACACTAGGCTTTGGGTTGTGGATTTGGGTGAGCCTGGTGTCTGTTCACTGTCTAGTTTTGTGCCAGAATTTCTCTAGCAGTGTATAAACCCTTCAGCACTGGACAGTCCCATGGCTGGATCTCCCCAGTAGCCACTGGGCAGACTGGGGAAGGTGAGGGTTGGACTGGGTGATGGAAGTGCTGTGCTTGCCATGGAGGCCCATCCAGCAGAAAAGCTACCCTACTCGTCCAGCCCTTGTCTCTCTGTGTTTCAGGAGGAGCTGGACTCCACAGACACCTCGGTGGTGATCAGCTCCTGCTCCCTGGCCGAAGCCCGGCTGCTGCTGGACAACTTCCTGAAAGCTTCCATCGACAAGGTGTGGGGCAAGCAGGGCTGTGCATGTGTGACAGGGCTTCTTTCTGGGTGCCAGGGTGGGGCCTGGTGCCGGGACCTCGCCTGAGTGCCAGCATTGCCTGTGCAGGGGCTGCAGGTGGCCCAGAAGGAGGCGCAGATCCGGCTGCTGGAGGGGCGCCTGCGGCAGACAGACGTGGCCAGCTCCTCACAGAACCACGCCCTGCTGGACGCCCTGAGGGAGAAGGCTGAGTCCCACCCCGAGCTGCAGGCACTGATCCACAATGTCCAGCAAGGTGGGGCCTGAGGCAGGTGCAGCTTCAGGCCAGGTGTGCTGCCTGTGGGCTGGGTGCCCACCTGGACTGGGCCTGCAGGAAGCACCTGGAGGAGCTGTGGCTGGGACCCTGCCCAAGGGCCCTGTTGGGTGGGAGTGTGTGCCCTGGATAACAGGGACAGGGACTGGGTCACCCCAAATGCCTTCCTGGCCATGGATAACAGGGACGGGGACTGGGTTATCCCCCATACTCCCCTGGCCATGGATAACAGGGACGGGGACTGGGTTATCCCTCATGCCTTCCTGGCCATGGATAACAGGGACAAGGATTGGGTCACCCCAAATGCCTTCCTGGCCATGGATAACAGGGACAGGGACTGGGTTATCCCTCATGCCCTCCTGGCCATGGATAACAGGGACAAGGATTGATTCACCCCCATGACCTCCTGGCCATGGATAACAGGGAAAAGGTCTGGGTTATCCCTCATGCCTTCCTAGGCTGTCCGCTCTGCTGCAGGGTTTGGAGGGGCTGGTGACAGTGGGGTCCCCTCTGGGTCCCCTCTGCTGATGCATTGTCTCCCTCTCACAGAGAATGGCTACACCAGCACAGATGAGGAAGTTTCAGAGTTCAGCCTGGCCTCAGATGGCAGGTGAGCACCCAGCCTGGCACTGCCTGATGCCATTCATGGACCTCATAGAGGGGCATGGATGAACAGAGCCCCACCTGAGCTTTTCTATGGTGCCCAGCCCTTGGTGGGGGGAGCAGGATGTCTCTTGGACACGAGCAGGGAGTGAAAGCTTGGTCATTCCTTGGAGGAAGGGTGCTGGGGGACAGAGGGTGACCCAAGGAGTCTGGTGGAGCAGTGGCACCAGCTTTCTGAAGAGAGTTTGGCACTGAAGATCCATTTTTGCTCCTTTCTCCTTGCAGCGTCTCCCAGTCTTTCACCATGAAGGGCTCAGCAAGCCAGGATGACTTCAAGTTCAAGGTTAGTTGGCCTTTTTGTGTGGCCTGGTCACAGAGGCTGGGAGGAGGGATGGAGGGATGTTCAGTGATGCTTCACGCCTCTGCTCTGCAGTCTGAACCTTGGGGAGCCAGGCTTGGCATAAGGCAGCATGGCTGCCTTATGGATGGGCAGAACCAAGGTCTCCTGCTACAGTGGTCCTGTCCTGGAGCACCAGAGACTTGGGAAGCACCCACCACACCAGTCAGTACCTTCCAAATCTGAGTGGCACTGAGGACATCCCCATGGAGGGAAGCAGCCACTGTTCTGTACAGGCTGTCATGTTTGCTGGAGAGCTGGCTGATGGGGATCCCGGTGGGATGTGGGGGAGCTGGTTTGTGGCCAGAGAGCACAAACTCTTCCTGCTCCCATTGCCCCCATGTGCCCACCCTGAGCCCTCTGCCCTGCTCTAGGGAGAGCCCAAGCTTTCGGGGCAGATGAAGGCAGTGTCAGCTGAGTGTCTGGGACCCACGCTGGACGTGTCCACCAAGAACATCACCAAGTCCTTGGCGTCCCTCATGGAGATCAAGGAGGACGGGATCGGCTTCTCCATCCGGGACCCCTATTACAAGGAGAAGGTGTCCCGCACCATCAGCCTGCCCACCCGGGGCAGCACCTTGTGAGCATGGGCCACCAGTGCCTGGGAGGCTCGGGGGCATGGCCTGGGGAGCTGTGCCTGGCCTGTGGAGGTGCAGAGGGGTAAGGGGAGCCCAATCCTGCATCTGTCCATGCTTGGCTACAGCATGCAGTGGGGAATTTCCTCAGCGGGGCTTGGAGAGTGTACTGGTGTCCTTTGCAGATGGAGAGGAGGATACTTCAGAAGCAGGGAAGGAAGGGGGGAGATGGAGAGGGGATACTTCAGAAGCAAGGAGAACAACCACAAGGGTCCCCAGCTCCCTGCTCAGGGTTATCAGCTTTTTTGAAGGTGTCTTGGGCTGCCAAAAGCCTCTGCTCTTGTGGGCTGCCTCGAGATTGTGACTCCAGCCCAATCTCTTGTTTGCTCTTGTGGGGGAGGACAGAGGTGTTCATTGTGGAGGGATCCTGGGGCAGGGCAGGCACCCACTCTGCTTTGTTCACTTGCTGCAGTCCCAGGCAGTCCCGGGGCTCGGACACCTCCCCCCTGACCCGGCGGAAATCCTACGACCGTGGGCAGCCTGCCAGGTGAGCCTGGGAGAAACACGGACATGGGCAGGGGGGCTGTGTGGCCCAGGATTCTTTCTGGGCCCAGTCAGGTGCCAGGTGAGCAGTTCCCAAGTCATGTGTCCCTCTGATCCTTTGGCTCAGGCCTGCAGACATTGGCTTCACACCGCCCTCCTCCCCACCCACCCGTCCGCGCAACGACCGCAACGTCTTCTCCCGTCTCACGAGCACCCAGAGCCAGGGATCTGCCTTGGACAAGTGAGTCCTGCTGGGGTCAGAGTGTCTGAGCAAGGGGAACCCAGACCAGGATAGCACATGGGCTGTGCTGAGTCCTGTGGGGGTGTATAGCATCACCAGGGCTTGGATTGGCTCCAGCCAGTGTCCTGTCATCTCTTGACCTCCCTGCTTCTCCCTGTGATGGAGCAGCTGCCATGGCAGGGCTGTGCTCCTGCCCACTGTGCCCCTCTGAGCTCACAATGCTGGCCTGCCTGCAGACAGGGCGGTACCAGACTTGGACTCCTGGAAAGATAAGGGAGCAGCATGGGTGAGGGGATGAGGGCTCAGAGGAAGCTGATGGACTGGCATCCAGCCACAAATGCTGCTCCAGCCTCTCCTGGCAGCAGGTCAGGTGCTGCTCTGGGCTTGCTAGCAGCGCTGGTGTTCCCTGATGGAGACCTGCTGTCTGTTCCTCACATGCCCTCCTGCTCTTCTGCTCTCCCTTGGTTCTCCATGTGTGCTTCTCCTTCTCCCTCCCTCCTCTCCTTCTCTCTGTCCTACACTGGCTTGGATGCAATAACAATCTTCCACCTCTGACTCCACTGCTGCCTTCTCTAGTCTGGGTTTTCTCTCCCATAATCCTGCTAATTTTCTGCCCCTAGGTCTGATGACAGCGATTCCTCTGTCTCGGAGGTGCTGAGGTATAGACAATTCTATTTATTATCCCTTCCTCTGCTCCTCCTTCTCTCTGTCAGATGCCTGCTCTCCCTGTCCCTGCATGCTCTGCCTGCAGTTTGCTGCTCTCCCCCCATCCCGGCTTGTGTGTCTGTCACTCCTGGCATGCCACCTCTGCTGCCTGGTGCTGTCAGTTCAAGCTGTTCCTGCTTGGATTAGCCCTTGGTGCGTGGTGCTGGGCTCACTGGTGGGTGCTGGCTGCTTTGGGTTGGCAGCATGTTCTCCTCCAGCTCTGATGGGTTCTTGCCAGCATGAGGCCACCACGTCCCAGCCCTTCCCCAGCTCTCCAGCAGGATGGTGAGATGATGGGGAAGGGTGCTTGCAGTACATCCTTGGTGCAAGCTTCTTCCAGGCAGTTATCTCAGGTTCAGCTCGTGCCTGGTTGTGCTGCCCTGGTGCTGAGTTGGAAAAGGTCAGTCTCTCCCTAAAGAAATCTCAGATTGTGGTGCAGAGCTCAGCCTTGGAGTTAAGGTTCTCCTGGGCTTCTCTCCCTGCATCCACCTCACTACAGAGGTCTCCCAGAACAAGGGCCACGTTTCCCCCATCCTTTAGGAACATTGCAGCCTTCCAGTGCCTGAAGGGGCTTGTAACAGAGAGGGAGAGCAATTTTGTACATGGGCAAATAGTGACAGGACAAGGGGGAACAGTTTAAAACTGAAAGAGGAGAGATTTGGACTAGATGTTAGGAAGGGATTCTTCCCTGTGAGGGTGGGCAGGCCCTGGCACAGCTTTTCCAGAGCAGCTGTGGCTGCCCCATCCCTGGAAGTGTCCAAGGCCAGGTTGGATGGGGTTTGGAGCCACCTGGTCTAGTGGAAGGTGTCCCTGCTCATGGCACGGGCATGGAATGAGATGGTGCCTAAAGTCCCTCCCAACCCAACCCATTCCATGATTCCATGATCAGCTGTCCAGCACCCAGGTGTCCCCTCCCTCTGCCTGTGCCCTGAGCTCCTGCAGGCCCCCTGTCACTGGGGAGGTGACACCAGACCAGTCTGAGAGGGTCACTCTGGGCAGTTTGTAGTCAGGGAGCCACTCAAAGTCCATGGAGGATGCAGCACAGGGATTTCCCCTTGGATTCAGTTGCTTTGAGGCTGGTGGAAGCTCTGGGAGTGAGGGGAGGGCTGTTGGCTTGGCTTTGGTAAGTGCAGAGCTGAGGAACATCACATGCATGTGATTTCCAAACCCAATTAATGAGCCTGTGCTTGTCCTCACAACTAATGCAAGCCTTGCCCTTCTCTAGCCCCATGCATCAGTTTGCCTGCCTGTAAGAAGAAACTAGCACAACTTGGGGTGTTGTGGCTGTGCTTGTGACCAGGTCACACCCCTGCCAGGGGTCACACACAGGAGGGTCAGGCTGGTGGTGCTCAGCACCTGAGCATGTCTGAAGTGGAGGGTTTGGCAGGTGATGTCCCCCAGGACACAGAGCAGTGTTCCTCGGCAGGGGTAGGTGCTCTCCTGCCCAGAGCCAGCAGTGGGGACAGGAACAGCCATTGCAGCAGGGATGTGGGGGGCAGATGCTGGTGCTGCCCTTTGTCACCCTTGGGATCTGTGTGAAGGAGCGAGGCCCTGTCTTCAAATGCCACCAGCCAGAGGGTGACAGCCTCCAAGGGATGGGGTGCTGATACTGGAACTCTGAAACATTATCCCAGGAGAGCTCCAGCTTCAGGCTGGAGAGGGCACAGCTTGCCCCAAAATGGACCTCAGGCCAAGGAGCTGAGTCTCCTGAACTGTCCTGCGTCTGTGCTGGTGAGACAGGAGAGGTTTGGAGGGAGAGCAGAGGTCACTGGGCAGCCTCCCCCTTTCCCTGTCTGATGGCAGGGACAGAGGTGGGCAGGGGGTGCCCATGGGGACATTCTGGGGTTTCCACAGAGACCTCAGCTCAGACAGGCCACCTTCAGGTGGAGCAGCCTGTCTCACTCGGGGCTTGGTGTGAGCCAGCTCATGTTCTTCCATGCCCTGGGGCTGTGGGCACCGTGCCTCTCCACCCTGCACTGTACCTGTTCTCTCTCTCCTGTGAAGGGGCATCATCAACCCGGTGGGTGGCACCAAGAATGCCCGGACAGCCCCTCTGCAGTGTGTCTCAGTGGCAGAGGGGCACACCAAGCCTGTCCTCTGCCTGGATGCCACCGATGAGCTGCTCTTCACCGGTTCCAAAGGTGGGTGATGGGCAGGGAGGATGCAGATGCTGTGGGAGCAGGGGAAATGTTGGCATTACAGGGATGGTCCTGTCTTCAGTGTTGAGCCCTGCCCCTGTGCTGGGGCTGGCTGGCTCCTTTCCTCTGGCCCTGTGGGTGGGGGGACATGCTCAGAGGCAATATTGTCCCTAGGCCACCAAGCCCTTAGAGGAGACCTCCCAACACTCTTGGGCACGTTGTTCCTCCCACAGACCGCAGCTGCAAGATGTGGAACCTGGTGACAGGCCAGGAAATCGCCTCTCTCAAGGGCCACCCCAACAATGTGGTCTCCATCAAGTACTGCAGCCACACGGGGCTGGTGTTCACCGTGTCCACGTCGTACATCAAGGTGTGGGACATCCGCGACTCCGCCCGCTGCGTCCGCACGCTCACGTACGTCAGCTCGGGGACCTGGGCACTCTGGGCTTCTCTGGCTCTGCAGAAGCCATTTCCAGAACCTGCAGGGGCTGGGGATGTGGCCAGATACACCTCCTTAGTGCCAGTTTGCAGTGCTGCTTCCCCAGGGAACAGGGAGGTTGGGAGAGGTTGGGGGTGGGGGAACTCATGGGGACTCCTGCAGCAAAGACTTGGGGTCATAAAATCACAGAATATGCTAAGTTGGAAAAGACCCATCAGGATCATCAAGTCCACCTCCTGGCCTTGTGCAGGACACCCCAACAATCCCATCCAGTGTCTGGGAGCATTGTTCAAACACTTCTTGAACTCAGACAGGCTCGGAGCTGTGCCCATTTCCTGGGGAGCCTGTTCAGTGCCCCAGCACCCTCTGGGGGAAGAACCTTTTCCTGACATCCAACCTAAACGTCTCCCAGCTCAGCTCCAGCCATTCCTGTGAGTCCTGTCGATATTATTCCAATACTGTCACTTGTCATGAGAGGGAAGAGATCAGTACCTGTCCCTCTGCTGCCCCTCAGGAGGATGTTGAAGACCCCAGTGAGGTCTCCTCTAGGCTGAACAAACCAAGTGACCTCAGCTGCCCCTCATGAGGCTTCCCCTCCAGACCTTTCACCATTGTCATGGCCCTCCTTAGGATGCTCTCCAATGGTTTAATGTCTTTTTTATATTGTGGTGCTCAAAACTGCACCAAGGACTTGAGGTGAGGCTACCCCAGTGCAGAGCAGGGCAGGACAATCCCCTCTGCCCAGCTGGCCATGCTGTGCCTGGTGTGTCCAGGACATGGATGTCCCTCCTGGCTGCCAGGGCACTGCTGGCTCATTTACATTGACCAGGATGCCCAGGTCCCTTCCCACAGCTGCTCTCCAGCCTCTGTTCCCTGCTGTGTACACACAGCCAGGGCTGCTGTGTCCCAGGTGCAGAATCCAGCGCTTGTTAAGGGTCAGGAGCTTTGTAGAGGTTTTGCAGCTGTTCTGAGAGCTGGCAGCTCCCATGGAGGGCACAGCCACAAACAGCAGAGAGGCTGGGTAAATCACGGCCTCTTCAGTGGGAAACATGGGGCTCTGTGAGGAGTTTGAGGACCAGAAGGGATTGTGGAACAGATGGTAGCTGTGGCTGCCAGTCTGGAGTAGGGCTCAAAGGTTAGGACAGTATGGTAGGGAGTAATAGGAGCCTTCTCGAGCCAGGTCTCATAAGCTCTTGGAGGTTTATTACTCACCCAAGATATCTCAGCTACCTTTGGAGGCATAAAATCAGCAGGATGGCTTCTGAGGTAGTGTTGGAAACAAAAAGGTTTAATAAAAGGCAAAATAACAGAGAAAAATCGAGCCAAGTGCAAGAGGTTCTTGCTCCTGGTAAAACACCCCACAAAAGTGATTTGTTTCTTTGTTCTCTTCTTTTTCTAGTAAATTGCCCAGCTGGGACTTTTTGGCTTCTGTCAAATTGGCTGTCCTTAAGTTTGAGGTGAAGTCCCCAGGCCTATGAGGGGGTTTTTTCACCTAATTGAGGAGAGAGTGTTCTGGGCTTCTTTCCTTTTTAAGGGGACAAAGGATAGTTTTGTCACTCTGTCAGCATGGGGCACATTCCTATAGTGGGTCAGAGTTACCCACTTGCTCTGGCACAGGTCTCCTTTCTCCATCCAGCCTCAGCTCACCTGCCTTGGCTTCTCTCTTGGCACAGAGGCCAAGACCTCGCTGCCCTGTGCTGGGTGCCAGCACTCACCAGCTCTTCCTGTGGGAAGCAGAGAGGCACGGGAGGAGAGCAGAGCACACTCAGCTGGAAGCCAGGGCAGGATGCTCCGAGTCATGCACAGACCCTGATCCTTGGCTGCCTTTGCAGGCTGGCCTGTGGGACAGGGCTCCTGTTGGTCCCATTGTGGCCAGAGGGACAGGGATCCTTCAGGGCCTTTCCTCAGTGTGGGACCCAGCTGTGGCAGCCTGGGGACAGCCCCGTGGTTCCTCAGTGCCTCTGGTCTCATCCTCCCTGATGAGAGCCTCAGGTTTTGGCTTTTCTATTTTTCACATTCTGTGCTGCTTTAGTGGGTGGGTCTGGGCTTCACATTAGGGGATGGTGAGCTCTGTGCACAGAGCAGGGGGACAAAACCATTCCTGCTCTAGCTGGGGACCAAGGACAAATGATCCAAATCTCAGGCCCAAGAGCACAAACAACATGGAATGAAGAGAGAAAAACAAGGATGGGACTTCATGGGCTAAAGCTGTAATTGGACAATTAACTCCAATATGCAAATGGAGCAGAACTTATAAAAGTGTGAGACCCCATGACCAGCTGTGCATTTTGTGACCATTTTGGGTTCACCTGGGCTGTAGCCCTGGCTGGTGTTGGAATACAAGCCCCTCAGGGCACAGGCCTGGAGGGAAATCTAAGCACAAGGATTGAACTGAAACCTCTGGGGAAACTGAGATATATGAAGCTACAAAGTGAAATAGAAATACAGATTTAGAATATAGATTTTAGCTTTTAGTAGAAACTTATACTAAGTGCCCTGAGTATCTAAAAAGCTGCAATAGAGAATAAAAGCTTTTTTGTCTTTAGGCACAATTCTACCATAGTAGTGGTATTTCTATAAGGTTGCTTTGCCCCAGATAAAATGTAAATTGCTGGGCTCTTGTGCTGCCCAAGGTGGATCCATTGAGGCCTCCTAATAAATCCCTTCTTTATTCTTTAGCTCTGTCTAGTCTCTGTTCTAGGCTCTGTTCAGCCTTGACAAGGTATCTCCTGTGGTAATCACATATCCCTGAACAGAGAGAGACATAGCTCTCCCAGGATTTTCCTGGGAAGCTGGGAGAAAGCTCAGGGAAAAGAATGAGAAACAATTCTTATCTCCACTTACTGCACCTGTCATTGTGCACGTGTGGAATGTGTTATGGAGATTTCTTCACCAAAGGGTGATTTTATAATTGGCCACTGGTGATGGTGCTTTGGATTCAAGGACCAGTTATGTCAAAGCTGTATTGGACTGTCTGCAAGGGAGATGGGGGGGGGGGTCTGATGGCTTGACCTGGATGCCACAACCTTCCCAGAGAGAGGTCCTGCAAGACACAACTTTCTAGGGGTCTCAGGCAGTCCTTCAGCTGCAGGGCAACCTCAGCAAGGGGCAGCCAGCTCAGCTCTCAGCAGGGATTTCAGCTCTTAGCAGGGATTTCAGCTCTCAGTGATTTCAGCTGTGCCTTGTGAGGTGTCCCCTGGCCCACACAGGGACAAAGAGACAGAAGCATCATGTGGTTATTCCACAGAGTTCCTTTATTCCAGCACCTTGCAAAGGAGGCCAGGGACACCAACCCCCTCCTGAACAGGGCACGAACTGGGGTTTTATGGGGAAAAGCAGGGGTGGTACAAAGGGGGAAAGCCAATCAGTCCCAACAAACCTACATGGGGTTCCAAAACATGCTGGGAACTCACCATGACCACGGGGGATTTCTCAGTCCAGGAGAGTTTGAGAAGATTTTATCACAGCCCATTGAAGGGGTATCTCTCCAAGGGAGAGGGCTGGCATGCCCACCTGTCTCCACAGATGGGTTTTTTCTTAATAGGATAATATAGTATTATAGTATAATATAGTATTATCAGGGCGGCCCATCACAGGAATGATTGACATCTGACTCCAAGGCTTTGGAATGCTGAACACTCTCTTTTATTATACTATATTATACTATATTTATATTACAAAGAATGCTAAAGAATACTAAAGAAAACTGGTAACTGTCTCTTGACAATCAGGCAACAGCTTTGTGTGATTGGCCAAGGAAACACAACAATCCTCAACAAAATCCAATTACCAAATTCCTTCAGGTAAACAATATCCTAACACATTCTACAGGTGAAAAACAACAGGAGCAGAGAATAGAGATAAGAATTGTTTTTCTCTTTTCTGAGGCTTCTCTCTGCCTTTCCCAGAAAATCCTTGGGAAAAATTGTGCCTTGCTTTTCTCTGTGAAGAGAAATGCAGCCACATAGTATAGGATAGTAGAATGAAGTTCTAGGCTGGGGGTGGTGTGGCTGGACAGTGCCCAGGCAGAAAGGGACCTGGGGGCACTGATGGACAGCAGGCTGAACATGAGCCAGCAGTGAGCCCTGGTGGCCAAGGATGCCAAGGGCTTCTGGCCTGGATCAGGAATGGTGTGGCCAGCAGGAGCAGGGAGTCATTCTGTCCCTGTACTGGCACTGGTGAGGGCACAGCTCGAGTGCTGTGTCCAGTTCTGAGCCCCCTCAGTTTGGGAAGGACGTTGAGACACTTGAGCATGTCCAGAGGAGGCAACGAGGCTGGAGAGGGGCTTGGAACACAAACCCTGTGAGGAACCCCTGAGGGAGCTGGGGGTGCTCAGCCTGGAGAAAAGGAGACTCAGGGGTGACCTTATTGCTCTCTACAGCTCCTGAAAGGTGCCTGTGCTCAGCTGGCGCTGGGCTTTTTCTCCAGCAGCACTGACAGAACCAGAGGTCACAGCCTCAAGCTGCACCAAGGGAAATGTAGGTTGGATATCAGGAAAAAGTTTTTCATGGAAAGAGTGATAAAGTTCTGGAATGGCTGCCTGGGGAGGTGGTGGAGTCCCCATCCGTCGGTGTGTTTAAAACAAGCCTGGATGTGGCACTGGATGCCAAGGTTGAGTTGAGGTGTCAGGGAACAGGTTGGACTCAATGGTCTTGAAGGTCTCTTCCATCCTTGTGATTCTGTGATTGCTCAGCCTCCTGCAATCATGGAGTCAATGCTAATTACTCCAGTCAGGTACAATCCATCACCCCTTTGAACTCTCCCCCTTCAGGTCGTCTGGCCAGGTGATCTCTGGGGACGCGTGTGCCGGGACCAGCAGCCGCACGGTCACCAGCGTGCAGGGCGAGCACCAGATCAACCAGATCGCGCTCAACCCCGCGGGCACCGCGCTCTACGCGGCCGCCGGCAACACCGTGCGCGTCTGGGAGCTCAGCAGGTCAGGGCTGGGGGCTGAGCAGGGCAGGGCTGGGGGGCTGAGCAGGGCAGGGCTGGGGGGCAGAGTAGCCTGAAATGATCCCCCTGAGCAAAATGAAGTCATCCCCCTGGGGGAAATGAAATTATTCCATTGGGCAAAATGAAATGATCCCCTGGGGGAATTGAAATTATTCCACTGGGCAAAATGAGTTGATCCCCCTGGGCAAAATGAAAGCCTTTTGCACAGTGGGAGTTGCCTGGAATATGGATTTTCATTATGCTTTCCTATGGGGCGTTAGTGATTTTGGTTTAAAAAAATGTTAAAGATTTTTTAAAGATTTAAATTGAAGATCTTCAATTTAAGATTTTGAAATTTGCTTAAATGTAAGAGTTTTAAATTTAAGATTTTTTTAAATTTAAGATTTTTTAAGATAAATCTTAAGAATTAAAGATTATTTAATATTTAAGATTTAAGACTTTAAAATTTTCTTAAATGTAAGATTTTGAAATTTAAGATTTTTTTAATTTAAGATTTTTTAAGGTAAATCTTAATTTAAGAATTAAAGATTATTTAAGATTTAAGATTTTAAAATTTTCTTAAATGTAAGATTTTTTTTAATTTAAGATTTTTTAAGACAAATCTTAATTTAAGAATTAAAGATTATTTAAGATTTAAGATTTTAAAATTTTCTTAAATGTAAGATTTTTTAAGATTTTATTTTTAATAAAAAATTAAGATTTCTTAAGATCATAAATCTTAATTTAAAAATTAAAGATTAATTTAAGATTTTTTAAGATTTAAGATTTAAATTTCAGATTTTAAATTTTTAAAAATTTAAGATTTTTTTAGATCACAAATCTTAGTTTAAGAATTAAAGATTAAGATTTAATATTTAAATTTAGGATTTTCTTAAATTTAAGATTTTTAAATTTAAGATTTTTAAATTTTGAAAAATTTAAGATTTTTTAAAGATCATTAATCTTAATTTAAGAATGAAAGATTAATTTGAGATTTAATATTTAAATTTAATGTCTTCTTAAATGTGCACTGGGCAGGGCTTAGCAGAAGGGAAAAAACAAAAGTGGGATGAGCAGCAGGGCCCTGGTTTCCCCTTGTCCTTCTGCCTGCCCAGGGCTGTGAACCCTGTGCTGCAGCCTGGGCTCTGCAGCCAGATGTCTTCACACTCTCAGGCTGTGCAGCCAGATGTTTTCACACTCAGGATGCACAGCCAGATGTTGGCACACTCTGAGGCTGTGCAGCCAGATGTTGGCACGCTCAGCATGCACAGCCAGATGTTGGCACACTCGCAGGATGTGCAGCCAGATGTTGGCACATTCAGGCTGTACAGCCAGATGTTTTCACACTCAGAATGCACAGCCAGATGTTGGCACACTCAGGCTGTACAGCCAGATGTTTTCACACACTCAGGCTGTGCAGCCAGATGTTGGCACACTCCCAGGCTGCTCTCCTCCCTGGATCACAGGCTATGGGCTCTCCCTGCTCACTCTGCCCCAGAAGGAGCAGCCCCGGCTGGGGCACCCAGGGAGGGCTGGGAGAGGCTGGGTTGGAGCTGAGTGTGGGGCTGGGTGTGGGGTTGGGTGTGGGGCTGGGTGTGGGGCTGGGTTGGAGCTGGGTGTGGGGCTAGGTGTGGGGCTGGGTTGGAGCTGGGTGTGGGGCTGGGGGTGTGAGGGCCCTCGGGAGGGGCCCCAGCACGAGCAGGGGCTGAGCTGTGCCCCCCTTGCTGCCCTCGCAGGCTGCAGCCCGTGGGGAAGCTGAGCGGCCACATCGGGCCCGTGATGTGCCTGACAGTGAGCCAGACACCCAGCAACCACGACCTGGTGGTCACAGGCTCCAAAGATCACTATGTCAAGGTACTCTGCTCCTTGGGGAGCAGCACCCCCAGTCCTGTAGCATCCCATGAACTCTCCCCCCTTGGCCAATCCCCAAGCCCTCAGCCCTGGAAACATCATTAACTGCTTACCATAGATCATCCCTCCCAAAGGGAAAACAGTCTTCCCCATGGACTTGGTGTCACAACTTCCTCTGGTTTCTCCTTCCCCTGTCACTGGCTTGGTACCCCTGGTACCACCCCTGGAGGCCAGGCCCTTCTGCCCATCCCTTAGCTCTGCCCCCCACCCCTTCCCCTTTATAAGCTGCCTGCTCCTCGTGGTTCTTCCTCTTTCCCTGGGTTTGTCCTTCAGGGACTGAGTTACCCTGCTGGAATAAACCCTTGCAAAAGAGCCTTCCTTGCCTCTATTGCTGAGCCAGCTGCAGTGAGTGTTGAGTGGAGGTTTGACTGCATTGCCTGAATGTTAACTCAGCCTGCCTTTCAACAGGAGAGCTTTGCTGGGGACAAGAAATAGGCAGCAGCACCTACCGCTTTAACACTCACATTTTTAAAGTCCTGTAGGGAAGCCCAGATATTGGTAACCCCTCACTCTTCTCTCCTCCTGAAAGCTGAGCCCAGATTCTGTTTTCATCTCTGCATGTGAGGTTTTCCCTTGTTTCCTCTTCCCAAATCTTGCCTTTTGCTTAGTCCACAATGCTCCTTTAGGGAAGAAGTTGCATTTCTCTCATGCATCAGACTGTGGTTGGGATTTTCATGTGAGGGCTGACCCAGATGAGCAGTTCACCCTGTTCTGCTCAATAATCCCCCCCTGACAGAGATGCCTTGTGCCTGTTCAGTCACAGTTGCAGCACAGCAGGAGCCTGTCCCTTCCTTTCAGCTTTTAGCAGTTGAATTAGAGCTGTCCCCAGGGAAGGGAGGAGGGGTGGTGAGATGGTGAGACAGGATCCCCCTCAGCTGTCAGTGTGGCTCCAGAGGAGTGTGAAGGCTCACCATGCAGCAGAGTGGGGCTGTCCCTGGTGGCAGATCTCCTCTGCTTGTGGCAGGACCCTCAGCCCCAAAAGCCTCCAGCAGCCAATGCCCAGTCCCATTCCCAAAATCACTCTGGGTGCCCTGAGCCTGGGACAGAGAGGCTGGTGGCCAAACTGCCCAGGGGAGGGAGTCCCCAGTGCCATCTGTGGTTTGTTACCTGCTGCTCTCCCCCAGGTGTTTGAGATCACAGAGGGCATGGTGGGCAATATCAGCCCCACTCACAACTTCGAGCCCCCTCACTACGATGGCATCGAGTGCCTGGCCATCCAGGGAGATGTCCTCTTCAGTGGCTCCAGGGACAACGGCATAAAGAAGTGGGATCTGGAGCAGCAGGAACTTATCCAGGTCTGGAGGGGAGCACAGGGCACAGGGGGGTTGCTGCTGGGGCCTGAGGGGGTTGTCCAGGATCCTGGTGCCAGTGGAGCTCACCAGGGAGGGCACTCCCAGTCCTGGCTGTGTGTGGGTGAGGGTGTGCTGTGCCTCCATAGTTTGTCCAGCAGGGTGCTTGGGATTGCTGGCTCTCCTTCAGAAAGGCTGAGTCATCAGTTGCAGTGTGGGGGCTTGTGCTCCACCCTGAATTCTGGGTTGTTGTCTCCTGCCCAAGAGAAAAACCAGGCCGTGATTTTGAGCCCGCACCCTTGGCTCCTACCTGGGCACCACCAGTTCTCCAGTCCCAGTCAGTCCTGGGGGTGTCAGTGAGGAGCTGAGCTCCCTGAGACAGTGAGGACCCACCCAGGATGGGTGCATGAGGCTGCCCCTGGTGCTGCAGGTGAGGTTGGTCATGGCTGTGCTCTGTGCCTCCAGCAAATCCCCAATGCCCACAAAGACTGGGTCTGTGCCCTGGCCTTCATCCCCGGGCGCCCCATGGTGTTGAGCGCGTGCCGAGGAGGCGTCATCAAGGTCTGGAATGTGGACACCTTCACCCCAGTGGGGGAGATCAAGGGCCATGACAGCCCCATCAATGCTATCTGCACCAACTCCAAGCACATCTTCACTGCCTCCAGGTGAGCCCCCAGCGCTCTGCCCCCGTGGCCCCTGGGAAGGGGGAGACCCTGGGTTTGAGCTGTCCCCCCTGGGGCTGGGTGGGTGCTGGGTGAGCAGGGAGTGGGGAGGGAATTGCAGCTTTTTAGTCCCTCCTTCATCTCCTTCTGCCCACTGTAGCCTGCCCACGGCCAGGCCTGCCCGCTGCAGTGCCAAGAGCTGTCCCTGGCCACCCCCTGCCCACGCTCTGGTGATGCCCTGGGTTACTCCCCACGCAGGGACCCCTCTCCCTCGGGGCTGGGCATTGGCTGCTGCTCTCGGGGAGCTCTTCAGCAGCAAGACTCTGATATCCTCTTTTCGACCCTGTCCCTTTTCTCCCTTCCTTTTTCTCTGTCTCTCTCTGCCTCTCCTTCTCCCCCCCTCCCATCTGTGCCACAGTGACTGCCGGGTAAAGTTATGGAATTACGTGCCTGGGCTCACCCCTTGCCTTCCACGACGCGTCCTTGCCATAAAGGGCCGTGCTACTAGTCTGCCTTGACCCTCCTGCTCTTTGACTCTCTTGCTCATGTGCTCCTCTTCCGTCTCTCCTTCCCTTTTCTCTCCATCTCCCCCCTCTCTCTGTCCCTCTCACTGTTGCTTTTGCTCCCCTCTCTCTTTCCCTTCCCCCCCTCCCCCTTTTTTCTCTGGTCTGAGCTGCTTCTTCACGGTATGAAACTATTCTGAGTTTTTCCCCACTTGATAAGTCTTTGTTAGAATGGACTCACCCCCTCGACCCAGTCATCCCCCTGCCTTGGTTTCACTTCTTTTTGGTTTTTTTCCTTGCCAAGTGCCCACATCTACTTTGGCACCTCAGTGGGAAGCCATGGCCTGCCCGTGCCTTTGCATGGATAGTGGGTTGGGAGTCAGCAGCCACCCCCAAATCAGCCCATGCCCCAGGAGCAAAGCAGCTCCCTGGATTTCACTGCTGGAGCTCATTCAGGGCGGGTAGGAGTCCTGGTGTGGGGTCAGCCCTGGAGGTCACCCTTTCCCTTTGTCCCCAGCTGCTGCCAGTGGGGTGAGCTGGAGGCTGAGCCCCATTGGGTTTGCCTTCTTCCCAAAGTGCATCAGACAATTCCTGCCAAGGGAAAAGGGCCTGGAAGCTCGGGGGGCTGCATGCTGCCGTGCTGGGGAGGGGAGGGGAGGCGAGCACCCTCTGGAGCAGTGCTGTGGGGCTCCTGCCCCAACCCCTGGGTCATGCTGTCCCTCTCACCTTTGCTCCTCAGCGACTTGACAGTGAAGCTCTGGAGTGGGAGGAGGTTGCCTGCGGGGTCAAACTAGGAACTGCACAAAGACTGGAAGGCGTGGGCAGGGTGAAGGGCAGGGCACCTCCCCCTGCTCTCAGGACTCAGCCCAGCACAGGGCTTTCTTTGTGCCTGACCCAACGGGGTGGACAATGCTGCATCTGGTACTCTGAGCACTGTCAGCTCCTGTGAGGAAGCAGCTCTGTGGGGCAGCAGCAGCTCCAGCTGCCCTCCTGCTGAGGTTTCTGATGGTTCTCCAGTGAACAGGAAATGTTTCATCTCTCACCCATCCTGCTGTAAGGACTTTGGGGGTCAGAGGTCCCTGACTCTTCAGAGACACCCAGCTCCCTCCTGCCATGGCTCTGCCATGCTGTGCTGCTCCTGGGCTGGTTCCTGCAGGAGTCTTCTCCACTCCACGAGGACATTTGGTGTCTGCTGGCCAGGACCACAACACAGAGGATGCTTTTCTGGAGCCATTACTTGCGAGACACCTCTGCTGTGAGGACTGCAGAAGGATTTCCTGGTACTCCCAGCCTTCCCTTTCCTGTGTGGACATGTCCCCAGTAGTTGGAGGGTGCACTCTGAGCTCCTTTGCCATGTCCCATCTCGTGAGGCACAGCAAGCCTGGGATGTTCTCCATTGGGCAGCTTCCAGACAGACCTGCTGCAGTTCCTTTGACACTCTCCAAACCCCAGTTGTAAACTCAGCTGCCCCCTGGCTCTGGGCTCTTCCCCACATGCCCAGCCTGCTCAGCCCTGCTCTGGACATCGTGACCCCACCAGGGCTTTGTGCTGGGTTCCTGCAGCAGTTAACTCCCTTGAGATGGAGAAATGAAGCAAGAATGGAGGTTACAGGGCAAAAAGGCCAAGGCTGGATTTGGCACCCCACTGCTGTGGCTCTGTCTGTCCTTCCCTTGGGTTCTGCCCTCAGACTCTGCCTGGACTGGAGCTTGCTCAGGCTGGGCCTGCACGGACCCAAGGCTGGAGAGGAGCCAGCAAGGCAGGAGCAGCCCGAGTCACTGTGGCAGGAGCAGAGGGGGAGGGGGTTGCACACTCTGACCTTGCACAAGTCCCTGACTCCCCCTGTGCTCAAAGGACAATCCTGCAGTGGATGATCTTGCACAATCTTATCTCCTGGAGGGTCTGGGGGCTCCACCCAGGAGTGTTTCCCCAAGGACACGCATTCTGCAGGCTCTTTCCTCTGTCTCTCCTGTTCAAGGCGGGCTGGTAAGGCCCTGGTCTCACACTGGAGCTTCCCTCCATCTCTCTTATGGCCCATTGGACCAGCCCCTGCTCTGTCCTGCCCTGGGCCACCCAGGGTTCTTGTGGAATGCCAAGAAGACCGCAGGATGGGTGTTCCTGCCTCACACACTCTCCTTTCCCCTTTGTCACAGAAGAAGCAGCACTTGAACTCAAATTTAAGGATTTCTCCGTGTGATCCCACCAGCACTGAACTGGGATCTTGGAGGCCAGGGGCTCCAGGACCTGCCCCATCAAGCACAGACCATTTCCCCTCTGCTCTCTCCAACCACAGTGATTCCTTGACCTCCCCCAGCTCATCTGCCACCAGCCCTTGTTCCAGGCATTGTGGCTGGAGTGAGGGGATTCCTCTGCATCTCTGCATCATGAAAGACAGGAGTATCTCTATTGATTTGGTGGGGGAAGGGGGGGGTTGCCTTTTTTTGGGAAAATTCCATCCTGCTGGCTTGCCTTGCTGGAGGGTAAATGGTACATGTGTGTGTGTGTGTGAGACCCTGCCCAGGACAGTCCCTGCTCCCTGTGAATGTGGCTGAGCCCTGCACAGCCAGGACTGCTGACTGTGATGAGGAGAGGTTCCCATCCATCCTGTGTGACCTGTGGAACTCAAGGTGCAGCCAAAAGTGCACAGAGACCTCAGCACCCAGTGGCACACAGCCATGGGGGTCTGCAGGAGGTGTCTCCCCCCCCAGGCCTGTCTTGGAGAGGTTTCTGCACTCATTCCTCAGCTGGTTTGGCTGGAGAGGCTCTCTGTGTGGGTGTGGGTGTCTCTGGGAAGTGTTTGGCTGTAGCCTGGTGTTGGATCTGTCTGCTCTGAGATCTCCAGTGCCTGCCCTGAGCCCTCCCTGCTGCCATGGCTGAAGGGGGCACCCAGGGTCAGACCTGCCTTGCCTTTGCTCAACACCTCCCTGTGTGCAGGCTGAAAGGGCCTGTTCAGTACTCCAGGGCTGAGTGGCCAGTCCTGGATGATGCTGAGCCTCCCTTGCTGCTGTGTCCAGCAGCCTCAAGGCTCTCACAGCCCATGGAGGGAGGGAGGTGGTGCTGGGGCATTGCTGTCCTGAGGCAGGGGGTTTGAAGGGAGGAGAGCCCTGATTTAGGAATAGCATTCTCCAATTTAGTGCTCCCACTAAAACCGTGCACCACTCACATCCCCATCCCCAGCAGGGTGGAGAGGGGAATTGGAGGCACAAAAGATGAAGATCACAGGTTGAGTTAAGAGCAATTTACTGGAAACAATAGTGAGATAAAAGACAAACACTAAAACAGCAGCAATGTTTATAACAGAAGTATAGAAAAGAGAGAATGATTCACATGCAGAGTGCTCACCCTGACCTGACCACAGCCATGTTCTACTGACCAGAGTAGACCTCTCCTCTGAGGAGAAGAAATGGATCCTGCCCTGTGTGTCTCCATGGCATCAGTACATTGTGGTAAAGCCTTACACTGCTGTGGATCTGCTGGGCCAGCCTTGGATCCACAGCCCAGCAGAGCCCAGTGCTGCTCTCCCCCCCTAGCTGCAGGCAGGGCCCCTCTGGGTGCTCACTGCTCACTCCTGCAGCTGTGAAGGTGCATTCAGGAGGATCAGAAGTGACATTAGCCCTTTGATTCTGGCTGAGCACGTGCTCACTGCAAGCTGGGCTGGCATTTATCCCTGAAGAATCCCTGCAGTTGTTGTTTTTCCTCTCAGCTCACACAGCCATGGTTCTGGGACAGAGGTGGGTTTTCCTCCCCACTTCCTCCTGTCCTCTCTGTGCTCATGCAGGTAAAACCATAGGTTGCCTTGTGGTGTGTCCCCTCTCTCTAGAGGGGGCCAGTTGCTCCCAGCAGCAGAGGCTCTGGTCTGTACTGGTGTGACAGGGGACAGTCCAGAGTCCTGGACTGGAGGATCAGTCCAGTCCTAAACTGGACCTGGGCTGGTCCAGTCTTAGACAGTCTTTTTACACAGCTGAGACACAGGTTGGTAGGAAGGAAGAACAATGATCTTCATCATCAGTGTGGGGAGTCACCTTTAACACTGTTCTGTTCAGATCTCTGAATAACCTCCCCAGAAATCTGTTTCTTGACTCCAAAGATTATGTGGACTGCACTAAGGACACCTGGCAAAATTATGATCTCCTTAACATCCAAAGGGAATTCAGGGCTTCAGAAGCTGTTTTAACAGACCTCAAGGGAGAAAAGTGGGTGAAAGTCTGGGGAAAATCATCCTCCCCTGTTCCCTCATGGGCTGATCATGACTGTTATTCATGGACTCCCAGAGGAAGTGCCCCAGGTAGGGATAGAAGAGCAACACTCCAGACATCCCAAATGACCCTTGATGTTATCATGTCATAAACAGAGCAATCCTGATCCCCCTCCCTGCTCTGAGACAGGGGCTGTGATGGGAGCAGACAGAAATAGGTGCAGGGTCAGGTACCCACATGGGCAGAGCAGGCAGTGTTGTCACCAGTGGCTCAGTACCTAATACAGAAAATGCTGAGATCTAATTTGTTTCCAACCCACTCTGGGCAGATCTGTTGTTATCTCAACTGTTCAAGCCCTACCTTGGATGCCAAAAAAAACCTGTTGTGGTTTAGGACTGGTATTCCCCAATTTGGTGTTCTCACTACAACTGTGTGCTGCCACAACCCCCACCTCCTTCCCTCCCTGTGGTGGGATGGAGAGGAGGATTGGAGGCACAAAAGGCAAAAAAAATCACAGGCAGAGATAGGAACAATTGACTGGAAACAGCAATGAGATAAGAAAAATGAACAGCGACAATATTAATAACAAAAGTGCAACAATATTGATAACAAAAGTGTACAAAAGAGAACAAATCACGTGCAAATGCTCACCACAGTGTTACCCTGATTGGAAGAGTCCCTTCCCCCTGCCCAGCAATGATGTGAGGTGGCCTAAAAGAACCTCTGGGCTCTGGCCATGTCCCCTCCTGGCTACTGCAAAATTTAACTCTGTCCTGGCTGGAACCAGGCCAGGGGTGACTGTGATCCCATAGCTCTGTGTGTGTGTGTGTGTGTGTGTGTGTGTGTGTGTAGCTCTTAGTTCCTGTGTGGGTTGATGTTTCTCATACAGAAGAGCATTTCTTGCTGTTGATCTGGTTTAGCTACCTCACGGTGCAAGCTGGGTGCTGTTCTCATTGGGTTTCCTATTGGGGATGGGGTGGGGAGTTTGTGGTGTAAGAATTTTTTTTTTTATCTCTTAATTCTTGTTATTGTTATGGTTTTGACACTTGAATTCATCCTGGGGACACGTGGCCTCGCTCCCACCTTGCTGCATGTCTGAGCCACCCCCTGTGTTCCCTGCCTACTCCTCCTGGACAGGGAGCAGGGCTGGGGTCCCTGCCCCAGCTCCCACCTTTGGGATCCCCCAGAGCAGTTGCAACACCGAGATTGTGCTCCCATTCCTCGTGGGATTCTGAGGATCTGTGGTGTTGCCATTGGTGATTGGGTTGGTTGGCAGCCTGGATGTGGCTCCCTTCTGGTCCCGTGGAAAGGGGGCTCAGAAAGGTTCAGCTCAGCCCAAATTCCTCCCCCTGCTCTCACAGATACTCTGTGGACATGATGGAGCTCTGGGCTGGGAGGTGTCTGTGCAGAGCACATTGCTGGGGTGGGCTGGTTCCAGCCACCTCTGCCCAGAGCCTGCTGCTCTGAAAGGCTCAGCTCAGCCCAAATTTCTCCTCCTGCTCTCCCAGGTACTCTCTGTGGATGTGATGGAGCTCTGGGCTGGGAGATGTCTGTGCAGAGCACATTGCTGGGGTGGGCTGGTTCCAGCCCCCTGCAGGGCAGCAGGGCCTGGGGGCTGGGAAAGCCTCTGCCCAGGCTGGGCATGGTCTGTGAGAACCTGAGTCTGCTGGGTGATGGATTTTTCACTCCCAAAAAAACATAGTTGTGTCTAGATTGAGTGCCAGGCACTGACCATAACCCAGGGCAGCCCTGGAGCCCCAGCTCAGGCTGGCAGCTGCCCGGGCACAGGGGTCAGGGGGCTCTGAGCCAGTCTGGGGTGCAGCTCCTCCCAAACACTAAAGCACAAGGTCCCACATGCAGGTGGCTCTAGGAGGGGTGGCCCCTTGGTCCCTGGCCCTCCAGAGCTCCAATGGGACCATGGGCTGAGGCTGGAGGAGGAGGAGGACTGGGCTGAAGGCTCTTTGCCTGTGGGTGAGCTGTTCCATGCCTGTGCACTGTGCTGGCTGCACACCTGAAGTCCCCTCTGGTGGTCTCAGAGCCCCTCTGAGAGCCCCCCCAGGGCAGGGACACTTTGGAGCTGCCTTTGTACCACACACCTCACTTTTCTCTGCCCTTGGGCACCTCTGTTTGTGACAAGGGTGTGATCATACCTGCACTCCTGCCTCAGCTTGCTGGGTTATGATTCTTTCCCCAGGACCTAACTCTGGCTCTGGGGGTCTCCTCACCCCCAGCACACAGCTCCAGCCTCTGTGGAGTGAGCAGGGCTGGACCAGAGTCAGGAGCCTAAAAGCACTGGATCCCCAAACCACTGTGAGCCCTGCTGAGCAGTGTCCCCTCCCTGTCACCTACAGCTCTGATGACACAGGCTGGGCTGGGAGCTCTGGGGTCCCATCCTGTCCCCCCTCCCAGGTGCCCTCCCCACCACCTCTGAGCAGCTGCTTTGGGGTCTCAATTGCTGCCTCCTGCCTTGGTGCTGCAAACCCCCAGTGCCTGCTTCCCATGGTGCTCTCCCAGTGCTCCTCACCCTCACCAGTCCTCCCAGTGCTTCTCACCAGTCCTCCCAGTGCCCCTCACCAGTCCTCCCAGTGCCCCACACTGGAGAGAGTCCAGGTACGACCCCTGCCAAGCACAGGGTTCCAGTTTGCTTTCCACAGGCTCCCTGGAGCTGCACTGTCTCCTGCCGGCTGCTCATCCTCCTGAGCCCTCCTCACCCTTCTGGGAAGGGACGAGGACCCCCAGCCCCTCCAGGTGCTGCACGGTGCTCCAGCTGTAACTGGGACAGACGCAGCTCCCAGAAAAGCACAGCCCTGCACCTTCCTCCTCCTGCCCAGGGCTCGTCCCCTCACCCACCACAGCCCTGCCCTGGTTCCTACCAACTGCTCCTCCTGGCCTGGCACCCCCAGGTGCTGCCCCAGCCTGGTGTGGGGCAGCTGCAGCACTGTGTCCCCTGCTCCATCACACCTTCCTGCACAAGGAGCACAACAGCAGATGCCTTTTCACACTTTTGGGGCTTTTCCCAGAGGCCAGCTGCCCTGGAGGCTGGTGGTGTCTCTGTGGGGGCTGTGCAGCCTGGCCCTGGCTGGGTTTGTCAGAGCATGAGGGGTGTGTGTGTGTGTGTGTGTGTGTGTGTGTGTTTTCTACCTTGGTGTGTTCCTGTAAATAGTGTAAGTTATTGTGCTCTCCTGCTGTACGTTTTTCAATGGCTGTTTGTTTCTTGCCTTTTTGTCTTTGCAAATAAAATGTTCTTGACATGAAGGGATGAGCACAGAGGTGGTTTTGAGGAGGGAGAGGGCACAGCCAGGAGCCTCCCATCCCCTCCTGTGCCCATGAGCCTGGCCCAGGGGCTGGGGGACAGACGGGGAGGGGGGACTGTGGCTGAATCCCTTCTGGATGGAGTGGAAAGTGTCCCTCCCCATGACAGGGATTGCATGTGGTGGCCCTTAAAGGTCCCTTCCATTCTGTGACTCTATAATCCTCTTGGCTGGGAGAAGACTGAACAAGAGGAAATGGCCTCAGGTTGTTCCAGGGGAGGTTCAGGTTGGATACTGGGGGAAATTTCTGCACAAAAATGGTGCTCAGGCCTTGGCACAACTGCCCAGGGCAGTGGTGGAGTCACCATCCTTGGAAGTGGTCAAAAGACCTGTGGATGTGGCACCTGGGGACACGGTTCCATGGTGAACATGGCAGAGCTGGGGGAGCGGCTGGACTCGATGATCTTGGAGGGCTTCTCCAAAGGAACATTTCCAGGATTGTCAGGTGACCCTGCCCCTGCAGGCAGCAGGTTCTGGGGCAGATGGGGCAGAACTGACCTTAGGGGGGCAGATTCAGGGGCTGAGGTGGTGGAAGGGACTGAGGGGCTGCCCCTCTCCTGGTCAGGAGGAAGAGGAGGAGGAGAAGGAGGAGGGTGCCCACCAGGCAGTGCCAAGCCCTGCAGGAGTCAGAGCATCCCTGAGCCTGCAGCATCAATGGGGAAGGGAAGGGAAGGGAAGGGAAGGGAAGGGAAGGGAAGGGAAGGGAAGGGAAGGGAAGGGAAGGGAAGGGAAGGGAAGGGAAGGGAAGGGAAGGGAAGGGAAGGGAAGGGAAGGGAAGGGAAGGGAAGGGAAGGGAAGGGAAGGGAAGGGAAGGGAAGGGAAGGGAAGGGAAGGGAAGGGAAGGGAAGTGGCGCGGGGCCGCCGGCAGGGGTCAGCGCCGGCTGCGCCACCGCAGCGCCCGGAGCGCGGGAGGGGACGGGGGGATGGGAGTGCGGGGTCCCGCCGGGGATGGGGGCCCTACGGGGCTCAGGGGGGTCTGTGCCACCCAGTCCTGCCAGGCAGCCCCCGGATTCCCCAGGGAGATGCTGGGATGCTGTGCCGTGTCCTGCGGGATGGGGAGGCGGGGTGTTGGGGCAGTGCAGGGTCCTGCAGGTAGGAGATTTTGGAGGCGATGGGGAGGTGGCAGGGCCCCGCCGCTGCAGGTGAGCGATGCCGGAGCCCAAGGACGCTGGGCAGCCTCCAGGGTGGGGAGGGGGACAGCGAGCTGTCCCCGCAGCCCCTGGGGCCGGGCTCCGCTCCTGCAGCCCTCATCGCCCCTTTGCCAGGCAGCGCTGTGGGGCTGGGCAGAGCGAGCAGCTCTGGGGGCTGCCAGCCCCGGGCTGTGCCCGCTGCCCCCGCAGCCCCTGCCCCGCCCGGGCACCGCTGCCCCGACACCCTGGGGCCGCAGCCGGGCTTCAAGCGTGCCGGTCCTGAGCAATGCCAGCCCAGCCCCGAGGTGTCTCTGGGGGCTGGCAGTGCCCACGGGCGCCCCAGCCCCCAGCACCACGCCCTGTGTCACCCTCAACCTGTGACAGGGCTGTCACCTTGGCTGAGCCTCCGTGGTGCTGCCAGGGCAAGTGTGGGGGTGTCATGGGCCCAACTCCCCCTGGCAGGGCAGGTGACATCGCTCCTGCTCCCACCTGGTGCCTCAGCCACTCGTGGCTCCACAGACACATTTTCTTGCCAGTCTTCATGTCACCATGTCACACTCATGGCCACCTCTTTCTTGCTGCAGTGCCCTGTGCCATGCACCCCACGTGCCTGAAGGTGCACTGGGCCAGCAGCAAGGGGACAGCAGGGACACAGCCCTGGGAGCTGTGGCAGTGAGATGCTGGCAGCCCCATGCCACCCATCCTCAGGCTGAGGGAGGAATTGCTCTGAGCCCATCAGGGCTGGGGCTGCTTCTGGCTAGGGGAGGGTCCCATGGGCACCATTCTGCACCTTGCTGTGCCCCAGGGCTTTAGGGAGGCCATGGGGACACCTGAGGAGAGGTTTATGCCCTCCCAGCTCCCAGCACAGTGTTTCAGCATCTCTGGGGAGGGCTGCCCATGGTGATCTCCCCAGGGGCCATCACAGGGCCCAGGCTGTGGCACCTCAGAGGCCAAAGGGGCAGGAAGGGCATTCCTGCAGGCAGGAGAGCTGGAGGGTACCTGCAGGGGTGTGGGGAGGAGAGCTCCTGCTCTGGCCTCCTGATTCCCAAAGGGCAGGGAAGGAAGGGGCAGGCTCAGGAGGACACAGAGGGTGTCACCCCTGGGAGCCCCTCTGCCATGGTGGCACTGCCTGGGTGCATGGCCTGGCTGTGGCGCCTCCCTGAGGCCACTCTGCAGGGAAGGGACCCCTGGCCAGGGGGTGCTCAGGGTGGTCTGTGCCCCACAGCCCTGCCAGGCAGCCCCTGGATTCCCTGCCAGGGGCACACCTGTGGGTGGGTGGGCTGTGCACAGCTCGGGCAGGAGATTCCCAGATGCCGGGCCGCCTCATCACCCCTTCGCTGGTGGCCCAGGGGATGGTGAAATTTTGGCACATCCCACCCCGCTCCAGGGACACCTGCAGTGGAGTAGAGGGTGGAAAAACCTTCCCCAGGGGCAGCTTTCCAAGCACGGGCACTGGCAGCCCAGTGGGCAGCCAGCTCCTGAGCACGGGGCAGCCCTGGGCTCCATCCCTGGTCCTGGGTGTGTTTCCCTGGTGGCCCTGTGACAGTGACAGACAGGGCTGCTCCCTGCCATGGGGGTGTCCCTGTGGGATGCTGTGCCCAGGAAACAGAAGGGCCTGGCAGCACCAGCTCTCGTGAGGGTGCTGAGGAGGAATGAAGCTGGGGTGGGTGATCAGCTGGGGGACCTGGTGCCTCCTGGCTGGCACACTGGGATGTGACACAGGGGACAGGACATGAGCCACCCTGCCCTTGCTGGTCCATGTGCCAGGCTGGAGTATCCATGTTTGCAACAGCCTGTCAGCACAGTGTCACAGGAGATGGTTTGCTGCCAGGTTTGGAGTGATAAGGACCCTGAAGTGACAAGGGGTAGCTCTGTGATGCCAGGACCTGCTCCACTCCCAGGTGCCCAGGACTGCTTCAGTCTCCATGTGGCTCAGCAAAGAACCAGAACCAGGCAAAGGGGTGCTCCAGCTTTGGCTGGGATTGGCCTAGCACAGGCCTCCCTTGGCAGCACAGGGCTAAACCCAGCAGGAATAAACCTCAGAGGGCCCCAGATACTCCTGCCCAAGGCCAGAGAGGCAAGAGCTACCAAAGGTACTTCCCCAAATGCATCCCACGACCCTGCCTTGTCCCTTGGCACATGTCCCTGTTGAGTGTGTGTGCCTGCCAGTGCCAGGCACATGTGACATGGCAGGGCAGGGGCTGTCACAGCTCTGCAGCCTCTCCCAGACCTCCCCCAGGCAAAAATCGACCCATTCTGAGAGACAGAGCAGCAGTTCTCAGGCACTTGCCTGGTCTCTGCTGTACTCCCACAAAAACCACCTGTCCCCACCTGAGCCCTGCTCCGAGCATGTGCCCTGTCCCCAACATTTGTCCTGCTTGGTCACTGAGACCCTGTCCTAGCTCTGGGAAATCTGTGCCACCCAAGGCTGTGCTCCAGGCACAGCCAGGGCACCCCCACTGCACCTGCTGGGTGCCAGGGCTGGCTGCCCACCTGGCAAGGTGTGTGCCCAGGGCAGAGTCCGGGCTGCACTGCCCGGGCAAACCCCGGCAGGGACCCACAGGGCCCACCCTGACCCCACGGGTAGTTTTGGCTATGTGAGCTGAGTGAACCCGCTGCTGTGAGCAAACAAACACGAGCCTGGCAGCAGTTCTCAGGCACTTGCCTGGTCTCTGCTGTACTCCCAACAAAAACCACCTGTCCCCACCTGAGCCCTGCTCCCAGCATGTGCGCCGTCCCCAACATTTGTCCTGCTTGGTCACTGAGACCCTGTCCTAGCTCTGGGAAATCTGTGCCACCCAAGGCTGTGCTCCAGGCACAGGGCACCTGCTGGGTGCCAGGGCTGGCTGCCCACCTGGCAAGGTGTGTGCCCAGGGCAGAGTCCGGGCTGCACTGCCCAGGCAAACCCTGGGCAGGGACCCACAGGGCCCACCCTGACCCCACGGGTGGTTTTGGCTATGTGAGCTGAGTGAACCTGCTGCTGTGAGCAAACAAACACAAGCCTGGCAAGAAAGCAGCCCGTGAAGGCAGTGTGGGTGAAACTCTGGGCACCGCTGGGGCACGGGCTCTGACAATGATTAAACTGGCCAGCCCAGATTTCCCGGCAAGGCAGCGCAGGGCCGGGACCCGGTGGTTCATATTATGCAAATCACCTGGATCTGGGAGCATGAACGTTTGGGGCTGGAATTCCCCTCGGGCTGCCAGATTGTTACACCGCCCAAGCTATAAAAGCAGAGGCACGGGCAGGGCTTGCCCATCGGCACCAGCCTCCCGGGGCCCATGAGCAGAGCCTAGGGCCGGCCTGGCCTCCTCTCCCCAGCTCCTCTCCCCTGGCTCCTCTCTGGATTACCCACTGCTGCTGGAGTTGCCACCACAGAAGGTATCAAAGCTTTTCTTGCCGGGCCTGTTGATGTCCCCGAGGCCAGGACAGCTGCTTTGCTCTCTCCTTTCACCTTGGCTCTCACCGGGGATGTGCTCTGGCCTTTTCTTCAGGCTCCATCTTGGCTCTCCCGCCTCAGCCGGGAGTGAGGGCCCTGAGGGGGCAGCGGGACAGCAGCCCCAAAATGGACAGCACGATTTGGCTTTTTGTGAGGGCCGGGCAGGGCTCGGTGCCCTCCTGGCTGCAGTGATTGGGATGTGCTCGTTGTGACCGGTGCAGAGGAATGGAGCTGTGGCTCAGCAGCGGGCAGGGGGCAGCCGGCTGGGTCAGGGGGCTCAGGAGTGGCCAAGTGCCCAAACCCCTCACCCTCGGAGGGGCTGGGGGTCACTGTTCTCTGCCAGCCATCTTCTGGCTGTCACCTCTTGCTGGGTGAGGCCAGGGTCACTGTTCTCTGCCAGCCACCTTCTGGCTGTCACCTCTTGCTGGCTGAGGCCAGGGTCACTGTTCTCTGCCAGCCACCTTCTGGCTGTCACCTCTTGCTGGGTGAGGCCAGGCTGCTGGGACAGGGCTGTTCACAAGCAGTGACGCCACGTCCCCAGCTCGCTGTGGCTCAGCCTCCCTCTGTGCTGGCCCCCGAGGAGCTGTGAGTCAGCCCAGCCCCAGCCAGCAGGTGCTGGGTGCATATTTCTGCAGAAGTGACCTAGAGGTGATGATGGGTGGAGGGAGAGACAGCCCCACCTCACCCAGCCTGGCTCTGGGGTGCTGCAGGTACTGAGCCCAGGGCTCACTGGGCTCTCTGGGCTCACTGTCATCTCTTGGCACAGAGCTCCATGGCAGGATCTTGTGAGATCAGCAACATCTTCTCAAACTACATCAGTGCCATGTACCAGCCTGAGGAGGTGCAGCCAGGCTTGGACATGCTGGGACAGCTTGGGGATGACAGCACCCTGGGGCTCGGCCTCCCGGCCAGCCAGCCCCCAGCACAGAGCGCAGGTAGGAACAGGGGACTGGCACTGGTGGCACTGGGGAGCTGGCACATAGGGGCAGTTGTGAGGTGGTGCCACTGGCTGGGAAGAGCACTGCAAGGTCCTTGTTCCACTGAGACAAGTGAGCAGCTTCCACCATGCCTCAGTTTCCCCAGGGAAAGGCTGTGGGAGGACACCCTGGGTGGCATAAGGGAGCAAATCTAATTTATACAGGAGATGGGGGAATCATTGTCCTCCTCCCACAGCACAGCACAGGGGACAGGCTGCCAGGGCTCACCAGGAGCAGTTTGGAAGTACAGTCCTGGTGATGGGGGCTCATGTGATGGTGCTCAGGGAGGCACCATGAGAAACCAGCAGAGCAGGGTGGATTGCAGCACAAACAGGACAAATGGACTGAAACCAGCCATGGGGGAAGTGTGGGGTCTGCAGGGCAAGGCACTACAGACCCTTTAGGCCCATAACTCCTCAAGAGCAGGGTCTGTGTGTCCCTCAGGATTGCCAGTGCACCACACCAGGTGCCCAGTGGCCACGGGCAGCCCACCCAAGGCACACGGTGCTGGCACAGCCACCCTGCTCTGAGCCCTGCTCTCCATCCCTTGCAGACAAGCCCCAGTGGTTCAGTGAGCTCCCGTACCTCTGGAGCAAGGTGCAGGTGCTGGAGTGGATCAGCTACCACGTGGAGAAGAACAAGTACGATGCCAGCTCCATTGACTTCTCCTGCTGCAACATGGACGGGCGCACGCTGTGCCACTGCAGCAGGGAGCAGATGCACCGCATCTTCGGGCCCCTGGGGGATGAGCTCTATGACCGCCTGCACGAGATCAGTGAGTGCACCAGGCTCTCCTTCACCTGCAGGCCCAGCAGCTTGAAGAATGAGTTGGAGAGGCCTCCACTAGCCCAGGAGGCCAGAGCTTCATGGGCACTGCAGGGGCTTCATGGGCACTGCAGGGGCTGCATGGGAGGGTGTGGGGACACAGAGCTGATCAAGCGTGGCTGGGCTCAGCTCCCAGTATGCACTATTTCCCTTCATATGGAACAGGCATTGCTAATCCCAGTCCTTCACCCCTGTAGCCTCTGATGAGCTGAACTGGATCATTGATTTGCTGGAAAAAGAGGATGCGACTTCCCAGACCTTCCTGAACTCCAGCCAGCTGGGTAAGACAGGGGCCCTGGCCAAGCCTTTTCCCCAGGGATCACATACTGATGGCAGCAAGGCTAACCCCTTCTTCCCTTCTCTGCTCCTTCCAGAGCTGGGAAATCCCTGTGCCAAGGACTCCCTGGAGGACTTAAAGCCCACAAACCCTTTCACAGACTTCACCTGCTTGCCAGGCTCCATGTCCCCAGGCAGCTCTGATGTCTCAGGTCAGTGTTTTGACAAGGGTGGGTTTGGGTCTCACTGCAGTCTGGTGGCAGGGGAAGGGTGGCAACCAGGGGTAAAAGCCCCCAGATGCTCAGAGGTCTGAACCCTGATCCTTTGCCTCTCAGGGCCTGTGATGTCCCACAGCCCCGACTCTCAGGACTCCGGTGGAAGTGACCTCGACCTCGACCCTGCAGAATCAAAGCTCTTCCCTAATGGTGAGTTGTTTCCTTCCAGACAGGAGCTGGGAGGGGAGGGCTGGCTCCCAGGCAGTTCTGCACTTCCTACCTGGCCATGATTTAGGGACAACAACTGAACACCCATCCTCACACTGAGAGGAGGGAAAGGCCTGTTTCCCTGGGTGCTCTGCTTCTGTTTCTCTCTGTTGAGCAGGGTGATGGGCAGGGCAGTGGTGATCCTGTGGGAAGGGTTGAGTGGTGGCAGATGGGTGAAGGCTGCAGCCAGGGATCCAGGGCACAGGAGTCAGTGTTTGGTGTTGATCCCAGCTGCTGATGACACTGGGAACACCAGGAATGCAAGGAAACTGTAGGGTTCGGGCAAGGAAACAGTAGGGTTTGGGCAAAGAGCAGCATGCTGCCCTAAGCATAGTGTTGGGGATGAGGGTGGGATGAGGCTGGAGGAATGGGGTGACCTTGCTCTCAGGGGATATTCCCCTGGTACCTGGGCCTGGAAAGAGGGAGCTCCTGGTCCCTGGGAGGACAGGGTTGGGGCTGCAGCCCAGCATGTGCTGCCCAGCCTGACGTGTGCCCCTCTCTGTGTGCACAGAGCACTTTCCAGGCAGCAAAAAAGGCGACAGCAAACACGGCAAGCGGAAACGGGGACGGCCCCGAAAACTCAGCAAGGAGAGCAGAGACTGCCTGGAGAACAGGAAGAGCAAGCACTGTACGTGAGGAGCACAGACTGCCTCTCTTGGCTTCTTGGGGAATGATGGGAGGAACGGCCTTAGCAGGGGGGTTTAGGGTGATCCAAAGGTCCAAGGACCTGCAGGAGCTTCCCTGCTTTACAGCTCAATGTCCTCTTTCAGCCCCAAGAGGCACCCACCTGTGGGAGTTCATCCGGGACATCCTGATCCACCCCGAGCTGAACGAGGGGCTGATGAAGTGGGAGGATCGGCGCGAGGGCGTCTTCAAGTTCCTGCGCTCGGAAGCCGTGGCTCAGCTCTGGGGCCAGAAGAAGAAAAACAGCAGCATGACCTATGAGAAACTGAGCAGAGCCATGAGGTGAGTGCCCTGCTCTGTCCTGGGGGGACTCAGGCCCACTGGGGCTCAGCCTGAGCCCTCCAGCAGCTCCTCAGTGTCAGGACCCAGGACATTCCTCTGGCTGCCCTGGGTGATTCAAGACCCTGGCAGGGGGCTCAGAGACCTTGGCACAGAGTCAAAGACACCTGTGCCTTGGATTTTAGTCCATGGAAACAATTACCAACTTTGTGTGAAGAGTTACAAGCCACAAGAGTTTGAGTAGAATGATAGTGAATTTGTCACAGGGTGGAAAAGTAGAATTTTGGGGATTTAGAATGGGGGTTCAAGAGGCAAGATGGAGGAATCTGGGCGTGTCCTGTCCTTCTTCTTTCTTCTTCTTGTCCTCCATCTTCTGCTGGGATGGTGACACTTTTGGACTGGTTTAGAGTAGAGACAGACTGTCTAACAAAGGTGATAGGTATTGGAAAATTATTGTAAATAAAGTACACGTAGTTTGTAGTATAAAAATTAACACCACCCCAAGGGCAGGGACTGTGCCACAACCTGATCTCAGCAGGTGAGAGAAAGAATGGGATAAGGAAAAATAAACCCTGAAAAGCAGAACCGACGGATCTCAATTTCTTCGGTCATGGGGCTGGAAAAAAAAGACTTTTTAATACTTTGGGGTCATCTCAACCACAGAAACCTGAGTCTCAGAGCCCTGATTGCACCTGTGTCTCCCACAGATACTACTACAAACGAGAGATCCTGGAGAGAGTCGATGGACGGCGGCTGGTGTACAAATTTGGGAAGAACTCCAGCGGCTGGAAGGAAGAGGAGGTGCTCAACAGGAACAAGGAGCTGTAGGAGTCCTGGATGAGCCAGGGGCTGATCAGCCCCTCAGGGCCAGCCCTGAGCTGGGCTCCTTGACAGGAAACTTTGCCTGCAGCTGTATCTGGAAGCTGCTGGCCCATGCAGCGTGTGGAATTCCACCCCTCGCTCGTGTGTGCGGTGACTGCCAGCCCCGAGGTGTGCAGAGCCCATGTTTTGGCTCCAGTAGGTTATTGCAAACTGTGACTTCCCTTGCTGGATCCATACCTCCAGCTGGGGCCCTGGGGACTGTGGCTGTTCCAAAGCCTGAACAGATGCAATGGGGAAGAGAACTTCAAGCCCACCTGTGAGAGCCCAGCAGGTCTCCTGCTATCACCCACCTCCTGCCTGGGCAGGGGAGCAGCACATCTGTGTCACCTGTGACTGAACAGAGCTTGTCCCAGCTGTGGGGTCTTCCCTCTCACTGCTTGCACCGTGCCAAAGGTGCTCTCTGTCCTCTTCACTGCGTGTCGGTTGGGTGAGACCCCCTTTGAGTAGCAGCTTCTCAGTGTGGCACCTGCTGAGAGAAGATGGGAACATTGTGGAGCTTCACCTGGCCCCAGAAAGCCCTCAGTGAATGAGAAGAGGATGTGGGACAGCAGGGCCATGCTGCATTTCTTGCCTGGCCTGTGTCTAGAGACAGGCCTTTTCTCCAAAAGCAGCTTCTAATTTATGTAAGACCCAAAACAAGTACAGAGTGAATGTACAGATATATTTTTTCATGAGTAAGATGTTCCTGTGTGAGAGTGTGTGCTGTGGGGCACACAGGTGTGTGGTGGCAGGTGGTGATGCTCAGCTGGACTGATGTCACAGGGCACAGACTGGTGCTGTGCCAGCCACGTCAGACTGGTGCCACCCAGCCAGGCACCCACCAGGTGCATGTGGTTTTCTCCTTTTTGTGTGTGAATATAAGATGAATAAATTGTTGGTTTGTTGGGTTTTTGTACCTATCTGTAATTTCTCTTGTTTTTCTTAAACACACGGTGAGCACCAGGCTCGTGTTGCTTGGGATGTGCCATGGCATGGACCTCATCTGCCACCATCTCCTGCCAGGTCATCCTGGCACAGAGGCACAGGGTGTTCCTCAGGGTGAGGTGGGCTTGTCCCAGACTGGCTCAAAGCCACCCATGAAGGGACATCTCACACCCACTCCCAAACCTTCTGAGAGTCCTCTGGAGTCACTCGCCTTTCCTGGAGCCAGAGTTCACCAGCTGCAGGCTGGTGGGAAGCAAAGCCCTGGCTGATCTGGGGAGGGGTTTCTCCAACACCCTTCACATTAATACCCCGTCACAGCCTGGGGGAGCACCTTCAGCCTCTCCCTGGCCAGGGATACCAAGAAGCAGCACAGGTCTACAGGATGATTAATGCTTGCTCATCTCTGAGCCTGGCTGTTTTCTGGCCTCTGCCAGGACCTGGGTGGCACAAGGGCCACATGTCAGGAGGGGGGACTGCAGTGAGCTGGCAGCATGGGCAGCCCAAACACATCATGTTCCCCTCCTTGCCCAACGCCATCTTGCCTCCCCATCCAGCCCAGCTGTGAGGAAGCCAGGAGATCGTCTCAGGGGCGCTGAGAGGATCTCTCCAACCCATAGGATCTGTCTTGGGGTGGCAGGAAGGAGTTCAGGGTGCTGGAGGCCAAGCAGACTCTCTGATATGTTTCTGCCATGAACGTGGCCAGCAGCAGTGGCTCCTGGCTGGCACACACTGCATTTCACCAGAGGATCTTGGTGCCACCCTGACCTTCTGCTGGTGCCCAGCACCTGCTGAATGGGGCACACAGGGCACTGGGCACTGCTCAGTTCCTGTTCACCCCCCAAGAGAAAAGCCCTGGGACCTGTCCTCTGAGCTTGGAGCTAGACAAGGTCTGGGATGTCCAGGCAAAAGCTGTGCCACATCCTCCTAAATGGTTTCAGCCACTGCCTGGAGGGACGAAGGAAAGAAGCCAGAGCACCAGCAGGAGGGTGAGGGGAGGTTTTGCTGCCTAGACAGTAAAGGTGCTTTGCAAAGCCTGAGATGCATTTTTGGCAGGGGGATCCAGCCATTATCATAGAATCACAGAATCCTAGAACACTTTGGGTTGCTAGGGGACATAAAGCTCATATCATTCCACACCCTGCCATGAGCAGGGACACCTTCCACTAGCCCAGGTTGCTCCAAGCCCTGTCCAGCCTGGCCTTGGACACTCCCAGGGATGGGGCAGCCACAGCTGCTCTGGGCACCCTGTGCCAGGATCTCACCACACCCATAGAGAATTTTTTCCTAATATCTAATCTAAATCTCTCCTCTATTAATTTAAAGCCATTCTCCCTGTCCTATCTGCCCACATTCCCCTACTGCCCTTCATTACTGCCAGAGACATGGCACAGTTCAACATCCCCCCTCCAGCACTCTCAGGAGTGGGACACACTGCAAAGGAGAGCACCCAGCCCTCCAAAGCAAACTCTCAAACCGATCATCTGGGCTGTGCCCCTGAGCTGGGCTGGCTGAAGGAGCAGGAATTGCTCCCAATCTGCCTGGCCTCAGCTTGACTGTGATGTTGGTGGCTTCAGCATCCTCCTAGAGATGCTGCAGCAACATCAAGGGCATGACCCAGCTGCTTTGAATGTGCCCATGGGCCTGACCCAGCTTCCTTTTTGTGGGTTCAGCTGCTGTTTCTATATGAAGTTGTCCTGCTGGTCCACCTGGCATGCCTGGTCTCATAGGGAAGACCTCTTTGCCTTCCAGTATGCTGGGCTGAAGTTGTATTGCTCCCAGATACACCCTGGGCTGAGGAGATCAGGGCTGCCCTGTGGTGCAAGAAGAGGTCCCAGGCCCTGGGTGTGAACCTGGAGCCAGTCCATGGTCTGGGCTGCAGCCAGCCCTCCGTCAGGCTCCTTGCATAACCCTCCCCAGGGAACAGGTTTCCCTGCCTGGTGTCTGCTGGCTTCAGTGAGTGGAGGGTGCTCCAGCTCCATCCCTGACCTCCTGGAGCTCCTACAGACCTGAGGGGTGGCAGGAGAGCCAGTGGCACACACAGGAGGTGCCAGGCCAGTGGCACACACAGGAGGGTGCCAGGCCAGTGGCAGGAGGGCACACACAGGAGGTGCCAGGGCAGTGGCAGTAGGGCCAGTGGCACACACAGGAGGTGCCAGTGCAGTGGCAGGAGGGCACACAGTGCCAGGCCGGGCACACACAGGAGGTGCCAGTGCAGTGGCAGGAGGGCACACACAGGAGGTGCCAGGCCAGTGGCACACACAGGAGGTGCCAGGCCAGTGGCAGGAGGGCACACACAGGAGGTGCCAGGCCATGCCCAGTGCCCCTCAGTGTGTCTGTGAGCAGACACAAACACGCGGACTTGGGCAAGGCCAGCCCCAGGCTGGGGCTCACAGGAGCTGGCTGTGCTCCTGGCTGCTGTCCCTCAGGTCTGGGGTTGTGGGTGAGGTGTTTATTCTCTGTAAATAGATAAGCCCAGCAGGCTGGCAGGGAGAGGGGAGAACTTTGTCACGCAGCCTGGTGCCCTGCCAAGTGCGCCTTGTTTGCTCAAGCAGTTTCATTTCTCTCCCGCTGCAGTTTGTGTTACCTAACTGGCCTGGGACAATGTTTAACCAGCTCCAGCAGCAGCAGGGAACCTGTCTGCCTCGCCTCTGTGCCCCCAGTGTCCCCAGTGCCCACCAGTGCCACCCCACTGCCATTGCTGAGTGGGTGGCACAGCAGGCAGGAGCTTGGGGCAGAGGCAGGATCTCTGCATCATAAAGTCAGAAAATGGTTTGGAAGGGAATTTATAAACCACCATGGTCCACTCCCTCTGCCATGGCCATGGGCACCTTCCACTGCCCCATCCAGCCTGGCCTTGGACACTCCCAGGGATCCAGAGGCAGCCACAGCTGCTCTGGGCACCCTGTGCCAGGGCCTCACCTCCCTCCCAGGGGAGAATATCCACCTAAAATATAATCTAACCCTACCCTCTGTCACTGTGGAGCCATTCCCCTTTGTCACTTGAGGTTCCCCAGCTGTGTGGGTACCTTGTGAGAGAGGAAGAGGAGGAGTGTGGGTACCTTGTGAGAGAGGAAGAGGAGGAGGAGGAGGAGGAGGAGGAGGAGGCAGGTCTGTGTGGGCACAGACACGGGGACCAGATCCTGCAGCCTCTCATGAAATCTGTGTGGGTCAGTGGGATGGAGAGCCAGGAAGGACTGGAGAGAGAGCAAGGCTAGAGAAATGCACACTCATACACCAACAGAAGTGCACAGCCAGCACACACCTGGGGTAACCCCTAGAGCCCCCTCTGAGCCCAAACTGAGCCACCCCAGCAGAGCCTCCCAGCAGGAGGCAGGAAAAACAGATGATTTGTTTATTTTATTATCTTTGGAGGCACCTGGATTTTATGGTTGTGGCAAGCCATGACAAGAACTGAAGAAAAAGAGGATTTTTCTCCAAGACAGCCTCCCCTTACACTTTTACCCTGGGGTCTCTTGGGAGACTTCTCCCATCAGGTGGTCCCAGGTTGAACAGGCACACAGTTCTCATGGAAATATCTTGGGCACCCTTCAAATCTCAGCATTACAGTGCGTTTTGTCTTCCTCAAGACTTCCCAAAGGGACACAGGGGCCATTGCTCAGCCCTGGTCCCACTCAGGGACGACAACAGCTTGCCTGGCCACTGCTTCCCTAGGAGCTGTGGCCAAAAGTTGATTATGGCTGAAATGTGCTGAGTGGCAGCAGAGAAATTGGGTGAGGGGAGAGGTTTCACCTGGAGCAGCAAGAAGGTGTCCAATATCCCACAGGCCAGACCATGAACTGCCCCTGAGCACAGCAGCATGACCTGAATTTCCAGCCAAGCCAGCCCATGGCCATCCTTGAGCAGATCAGAGTAGATGGGAATGCAGTGGGGATGGGGACAGCTGGTGGGAGGCAGGGACCTGTTGGAATAATCACCACAACAGGGACCATCTCTCTGCTCCTTCAAGCTCCCTGCAGTCCCTGCTGCCTTTCACCCTTCCTGACCCTTCTGCTCAGGGGTGGCAGAGCAGGGAAGGCACCTTGGGGATGGTGGAGAGGAGCTCCCAGCATGGCAGAGCAGGGTGTGGAGCAGCTGGAACCACTGCTGAGGTGTCAGCACCCAGGACATCCCTCTGGCTGTCCTGAGCAGCCAAGACCCTGCCAGGGGGCTCAGAGACCCTGGCACAGAGCCCAAAACACCTGTGGGTTTGATTATGACCCATGGAGCAAGTTACCAACTTTAGGTGAAGATCTGCAAGCCATGACAAATTAAGTAGAATGATAGTGAATTTATCACGAGGTGAAAAAGTAGAGTTTGGGGCTTCTAGAATGGGGATCCAGGGGGGCAAGATGGAGGGAACTGGATGTGTCCAGCCTTTCTTCTTCTTGGCCTCCATCTTCTGCTGCGATGGTGGCACTTTTGGACTGGTTTAGAGCAGAAGCTCACTGTCTAACATAGATGATAGGTATTGGGAAGTAATTGTAAATATTGTACACGTAGTTTTTAGTATAAAAAGACAGAACACTGCCCTGGGGCAGGCAGAGTGCCTGGAACTGTCCTGCTGGACGGACCTCGGCAGGACAGGAGAAAATTTTTTATAGATAAGATACAATAAACAACCTTGAGACTGAGAAATGAAGAGCTCTGACTCCTTCTTCGAGCACCGGGCTGGGAAAAGAGACTTTCCAACTTTTCTCAGGGTCACTCTGAGCAGCTAAAGATCCCGACCGACACTGAGGGATGCAGTGTTAGGGGCTGTGCTGGGGGCAGGAAGGGGAAGGTTTAGGGGCCCAGGCTGTGAGGGATGGGGCTGTTCCACACCTGCATTTCTGAGAGTGGAACTGCAGAGGGGAGGGCTGCTGCTCAGATCAGATGTGGAGGGCAGAGCTGCTGCCCAGGGCACCCACATCACACAGGAGCTGCCAGGAGGTGCAGCAGGGTGCTGCTGTGGCAGGCTCCAACCCAGCCTGCTGCAGGGCTGGGCTGGCATGCCCAGGGCTGGCAGACCCCCTGAGCTGCTCCCCAGGCAGCAGCAGTTACCTGGGGGCACTTACCTGGGCTCCAGAACAGCCTCCCCCTGCCTGACGGTTTCTTGGATACTTCCAGCAGAGCTGCCAGGGGTGCCTGCCTGGCCAGGGCACTGCCTGCTGCCAGGAGCTCGTCTGGCAACCCTGGGCTGTTTGATTGTTTAGCAAGAGAATGGCTGTTCCCACTGCAGGAATGGGGAAGCTGCTGCAGCTGCCTGGAACCAGAGGCAGCAGGGAGCCAGTGGGATCAGGAGCACCCCCAGAGCATGAGGGTACCCCCCTGGGGAACAGGGTACCCCCCTGGGACACCCCACATGCCTCTGCCTGTGCCCTCTTCCCCCCTCCCTGTGCTCAGCACCTCAACTTGTGCCCCCACCCACCCCTTGCTTCCAGCCAGAGCTCCTGGGGGCTGTACCAGGACATCCTTGGCTTGTTCATGCAGGATGGGCCTGGAGGGGCCGAGCTCCCCCATGGTTGGCTCCTGGTTTGCCACTTGCTGATTCAGGACCAGGCATCTTCCCTGCAGCCTGGTGTAAAGCAGAAGCTGCCCTGTCCCCCATGGGGAGGGGCTGTCCCAGCCCCATGGCCCCATGCTGCTCTTGATGCTTCCCTGGGAGCAGAGCTCTGCTTGCGCTCCAGCTCCTGCTGACCACAGTGGCTGATCCCTGATCCTCAGGGACAGATTCATGAACAGTTTGCCCAAAAATGTTGCAGCTGCCCCATCCCTAGAAGTGCCCAAGGCCAGGCTGGATGAGGCTTGGAGCAACCTGGGCTGGTGGAACATGTCCCTGGCCATGGCAGGGGGTGGAACTGGATGATCTCTAAGATCCTTTCCAACAAAAACCATTCTAGGACTCTGATTGCATGACCTGATTCCAGCTCAAAGATTTCTTCTCACACAAGTTTGAGAAAGCTGCATCTCTGCATCCTTCCCAGCACCTGTTCCTGCTCAGATGCTTCCCCTCCTACAGAAATCACCAGATCTCAGACTGCCCAGGCTGGGATACATGTTCAGCCCTTGGTTTCTGGCACCCTTCTTGGGTGGATGTCTCCCAGCTTCCTTCATTCCCCTCTCTTCCTCATTGCCACCAAGAATTGCAGTGTTTCATTGTGGAATCAAAAGAAATATTCATTGCATTCTTGTTTCCTGGCCAGCCCTGCCCTTTGTTATCCACCAAACGTGATATGGAACCTGGCACTCCACCAGCCTCAAATGGAGTCACTGGGCAGAGAGCACAAGCTGGGGACTCCAGGAATGGGAAAGCACCAACTGAAGGGCCCAGCTGAGCTCAGGGCATCCCTGGTGGGCTGGAGATGCCAAAGAGGCTGTCAAGGTCTGCTTCTATCACAGAGACATTTCACTCCAACAGACCATTGCCTCCTGAGAGCTCCACCTTCCCACCAGTGCCTACTGAGATCTCTACCTTCCATCACAAACATTCCACCCCAATTGGCCATTGCCTGCTGAGAGCTCCACCTTCCCACCTGCTTCCATCACAGACATTTCACTCCAACTGAGCAGTGCCTCCTGAGTTCTCCATCTTCCATCACAGACATTTCACTCCAACAGACCATTGCCTCCTGGGAGCTCCACCTTCCCACAGGCAATCAGGCACCTCTGTCTCTTCTCTCTGCTCCCACCCAAGCAGGCCACATGCAAACAAGCCCAGAAGCTCTTGGCCAAGCCACCATGATGTGTGTCCTCAAAGCCCTGTGCTCTGGAGAGGCCTGGGACTGAGCCTGGGTGATGGGATGGGGACCTGGGGACAGGGGCAGCTGCAGATGCTGTGGCTGTGTGATGGGGGACAGAGCTGTGTCCCCCACAGGCTGCAGCTCCCAGCTGGTATCTGCTGTGCAGATTCAGTCCACAGTGAGGTCACCAGGAGCCCAGATCTCCTGCGCTCACTGCTCATCTTCCTACCCAGTCGTGGCCACATGCTTCTCTGGGAGTTTTCACTGAGAGTACACATAGGAAATTAAGGTGTTTGAGCTCACCAAACCATTTGGGGTATATTCTGGCTCCAAGAATGTACTCCCTGGTTCAGCAAGGCATTGAGCAGCAAGAGTTACTCTTCAAAAGCCAGAATGGTGAAAGGCAGAGTGGCCAGGGCCCTCTGCAGGTGTGTGAGAGGGGCTCTCCCAGCTCACACCTTCCCCTGCTGCATATCCCAGCACACAGCACATCCCAGCAGCCAGAGAGGCAGGAGAGCAGAATGCTGTGCTGGGGGAGAAGGAAGATGAGGGGCAGTGGTGTCTGAAATGCCTGAGAGGAGATGCAAGGGAGAGGTGAGAACTGGAATACAGGAGCTACCCCCGTGCTGCATTGCAATGGTGCCCAATGAATGCACGGGGAACGAGGGCTGAGCATTTCACTGTGTCCATGGAGCCTGAAAGGAAAGGGAAATGTCTCTCTCTGGTGCTCCACAAAGTGTTCTGGGGGCACTGGGATGTCATGTTCCAATGGCATGCAGAGATGTTCCAAGGGCATGCAGGGAGGAGATGGGAACAGCCACACAGGCAGTGTGTCACCCTGTGGCTGGCCAGGGAGGCCAGCACCACCACAGCCCTGGGCACGAGCATCACAGCCCTCCTGTGTGCATCCCTGGCAGGACCCCAAGGGGCAGTGAGTGGAGACAGGAGACAGGCAGAATGAAATACCCATGCTGTGCCATGCACTGTGTTGGGCTGGGGTGTTTGCTGTGTTTCCCTGCCTGCCTGCCCCTGAATCACAGAACCAATGGGTTGGAAGGGAACTTAGAGACCACCTTGTTCCACCCCCTGCCATGGCTAGAGACACCTTTCACTATCCCAGGTTTCTCAAACCAGACCATCCAACTTGGCATTGAACATTTCCAGGGATGGGGCAGCCACAGCTGCTCTGGGCACCCTGTGCCAGGGCTTGCCCACCCTCACAGCCAACAATTCCTTCCCAATATCCCATCTAACCCTTCCCTCTGGCAGTGGGAACCCATTCTCCCATGTGCTGGCACTCCATCCCTTGTCCAAAGTCCCTCTCCAGCTCTCCTGGAGCCCATTTAGGCTCTGGAAGGGGCTCTAAGAGAGAAGGTTCCAGAGAGACTTCTCCAGGCTGAACAATTCCATATTCCCTTAGCCTCTCCTGTCACAGAGGTTTCCATGTGCCCAGTGTGCCCATTGGGCAGGACAGGGCTGGCAGTGCCCTGAGAGCTGTGGGCACACCCATGGCACAGCACAGCTTTGCTGTCTCCTGTGTCAGCCCTGCTCCCTGCCAGAGCCCCAGGGCAAAGCTGTGCTTGGGGCTGAGCTGCCACAGCCCCTCCACTGGCACTGGGATATTTTCTGAAAAATCCCTTCAGCAGGATTTCTTCTCCTTGGCAAGATGGGAAGCCTCAGCTTCTCCATGTTTTGCTCCTCTGGAATGTGACCTGGAGATTGTTTATCCAAACAATCCAATTCTATCCAATTCTAATTAATAACCTAAATTAGTTCTCTTAATTAATTATTTAATTAATTCATAATCTAAATTCTATCCAATTTTAATTAATAACCAATCACCATCAGCTGTGTCGGACTCTGAGGAGCCAGTCAGGAGCTTTCATCTTCATTCTTGTCTGGCCTTCTAATGTCTCCTTTTTCTTTAGTATAGTTTTAGTGTATCATTTCTATAATATGATATGATATGATATGATATATGATATAATGTAATGTAATATAATATAATGTAATTAATATAATAAATATAATGTAATATAATGTAATTAATATAATAAATATAGTATAATATAATATAATATAATATAATATAATATAATATAATATAATATAATATAATATAATATAATATAATATAATATAATATAATATAATATAATATAATATAATATAATATAATATAATATACCAGCCTTCTGAGAACTTGGGAGTCAATTCTCATCTCTCACTTCATCCAAGGGACCCTCACAACACCACCACACTCCACCTCTGAAGGATGGTGTGAGCCAGGGAGGTGAAGAATGGGGATCTAGTCCTGGTCACCCCAACACAAAACCTTGGAAGACATTGAGCTCCCTTCACATTGAGCTGGCTGGGGGCAGCTCCCCCTGCCTGGGCTTTCCTCATCACCTCCTGGCTGGGGGTCTGTGCTGCTGAAGCACCCCAGGGCAAGGTGGCCGTGCCCAGCGTGGCCAGGCCATGGCTGCCAGCCTCAGCTGGGCACAGTCAGTGGCCCAGGGGCTGCCATTGTGTGGTGGGTGCCAGGTGGCAGCTCCTGGGTGATCCTCAGGCTCCCTGCAGAGCTGGCGCTCCTCCAGCCTTCGCTTTCAGGACTGCAGCTGAGCAAGCCCAGGCCTGAGCCTGCTCCTGGGCAAAGGGTGGGGCTGGCAAGATCTCGTGGCTCCAGGCCTTTCTAAAAGGAGTTTCAGAGCACTCTGTGGGAGCACAAACACCAGAGCCATTACATAAGGCGTGTTTGGGGGTGCACAGCGGGGTGAACTGACAAGAAGCCTGGGCCACAGTGGTGCTGCAAAACCAGGGACTTTGGGGCCAGTCCTGAGGGATGAGAGTTGTGTTTTCCTGTGGAAAATCCCCGTGGGATCTGCATTATTCCAGCAGCAGGAGGATGACAGCCTTGGCTCTCTCTGACACAGTGGGCACAGTGTGGCTTGTGCCACAGGCTCTGGGTGTGGAGGTGCCTGTCCCAGTTTTCCTCCTGGTACCTGCCCAGAGTACCCAGCTGAGCACAGCAAGCCTGGCTGTGGCTGGCACTGGGCTCCTGTGGTGCCATCTGAGCTACTGGCCTGGCCAGAGCAGGCAGCATCTCCAGCAGGGTGCACAGAAGGTGTCTGGCCCAGGTGTGCTGCTGGCAGTAGCCAGGGTGTTCTGTGTAGGATGCAGAGGGACAGATGGACACTCAGTCCCTTGGGGTTTACCCAAGGAGAATCCCTTCACCTCCTCCACCCCATGTGCAGGAAACCCTTCTCCAACAACAGCACTAAGAGGGTTCTGCATGTGCAGCACGTGCTCTGGCATGTGCCTCAGGGTTCTTTGGGCACAGCAGAGAGGAGACAAGCACATGAGGAGCTGATTGTCTGTCCCCTTGTCAGGATCTCTCACTGCTCAGAGTGACCCTGAGAAAAGTTGGAAAGTTCTCTTTTCCCAGCCCGGCGCTCAAAGAAGGAGTCAGGGCTCTTCATTTCTCAGTCTCAAGGTTGTTTATTGTATCTTATCTAAAAGTATTTTCTCCTCTCCAGCCGAGGTCCGTCCATCAGGACAGTTCCAGGCACTCTGCCTGCCCCTGGGGCAGTGTTATGTCTTTATACTAAAAACTAAGCGTACAATATTTACAATTACTTTCCAATACCTCCAATCACCTATGTTAGACAGTGAGCTTCTACTCTAAACCAATCTGTGAGTGCCACCATCACAGCAGAAGATGGAGGCCAAGAAGGAGAAAGGCTGGACACACCCAGATCCCTCCATCTTGCCTCCTGAACCCCCATACCAAAAACCCCAAACTCTACTTTTCCACCCTCGTGATAACTTCACTAATATTCTACCTAAACTGTTGTGGCTTGCTGATTTTCATACAAGGTTGGTAATTTACTCCATGGGTCATAATCAAACCCCCAGGTGTTTTGGGCTCTGTGCCAGGGTCTCTGAGCCCCCTGGCAGGGTCCTGGCCGTCCTGGACAGCCAGAGGGATGTTCTGGGTTCTCACATCCCCTCTCCCTGGGCACCTGCAGGGAAGTCCTGAGGCTTCCCAGCCCCTCTGGTACTGTCAGCCCTTCCCCAGCCATGCAGGGAGCAGGTCCCAAGGGTCACTTTAGCCGTGGGCAGGGCCCCAGCCTTTGTGCAGACCCATCCCTCCTGCATCCTCCCTTCCCAGCAGTGACGGTGGCAGGCGGTGGCAGCGGGCCAGCTCCACCTGTCTGACAGGTAGAGCAAGGGTGGGGGCAGTGGCTGGCACCCGCTGCCTGTCCCAACCTGCTGGCTCCTGCCAGGAGCCACCTGCTGCAGGACAGGAGTGTGCCCCCAGCTCCAGGGCCACCGTGCAGGGACAGCTCTGCCCCACCACGGAGGGAAACCAGCACTGCTGGGTGAGGGGATCCTGAGAAACGGAGCTGGGGTTGTTCAACTGGAAAAGAGAAAGCTCCAGGGAGACCTTAGAGCCCCTTCCGTGCCTCAAAGAGGCTTATTAAAAAGAGGGGGAGCAATTTTTACACCGGAAGATAGTGACAGGACATGAGGGAAGTGTTTTAAACTGAAAAAGGAGAGACTTAGATTAGATATCAGGAAGAAATTCTTCCCTGTGAGGGTGGGAGGCCCTGGCACAAGGTGCCCAAAGAAGCTGTAGCTGCCCCATCCCTGGAAGTGTCCAAGGCCAGGCTGGGATGGGTTTGAAGCAACCTGGCCTAGAGGAAGCTGTCCTGCCCATGGCAGAGGGGTGGAACAGGATGACCCTCAGGGCACCTTCCAACCCACACCTTCCCCAGTTGTGTGCCTGGGTGACTCTGTGATCCTGCAGCATGTCCTGTTACCCACACACACAGCGAGTCCTGGGGGGTCAGACACTGCAGACACATTGATGGGCACATGCAGGGTGTGTGACACTGGAAACATCCCAAACACAGACACACAGTGTGCACAGACACACAGTGTGCACAGACACACAGTTATGGGCACATGCAGGGTGTGTGACTCTGGAAATATCCCAAACACAGACACACAGTGTGCACAGACACACAATTATGGGCACATCCAGGGTGTGTGACACTGGAAACATCCCAAACACAGACACAGCTGATGCAGGCAGGATGTGAGGCTTACAGCCAGACACACAGACACACAGTGTGCACTACAAACACATAGTTATGGGCACATCCAGACTGTGTGACACTGGAAACATCCCAAACACAGACACATAGTGTGCACAGACACACAGTGAGCACAGACACACACTGTGCACTGCACACACACAGGCACAGCAGAGTGTGAGCTGCAGGCTGCACCCAACATGGTGGCAGCCCAAGCCACACACGTGTCCCACCTCCATCACCCACAGAAGATGCCCAGGTGTCCCCTCACCCTCAGCCAGCCATACACACCCCAGGCTGTCCCTCTGCTCCCAGCTCCCTGGATTGAGAAGGGCTTTGGGATGGGCAGAAATCCCTGAGGGGTGCTGATGGGACCAAGGAATCACGGTGGGCTCTCATGCCCTTATCCAGCCCAGCTGGAGGAACAGGGAAGGGCACCTGATGATGCAGGGTAAGTGCTCCCTGTTGTGTGGCAGCAGAACCCTCAGGTGTCAGGAGCTGAGCCCCAGCCTTGCCTGGTGAAGGTGCAAGCAGCCCATGGGGGACTCTTGCCCATCCCTTACCAGGAGATGACAAAGACAGGCTTGTAGCTGCTGGCCAGCACCCACCTGCCTGCTCTGGCAGCCATGCTCCCAGCTGTGTCCCCACAGGGGCTGTGCTGGCCCGTTTGGGGACAGCTGGGCAGTGCCCAAGGCCTGTGTGACCCCACACTGGATATTTCTGAGATGGCCTCAGAGCTGCAGGGACAAGCTCAACTGGGGTCAGAGACCTGCAGCATTCCCAGCACCTGAGCATTACCTGAGAGTCACAAACACCTCCTGGATCTGGCTGGGCCCCTCTAGCCCTGAGTGACAGCCAGCAGCATCTTACCCAGCCACTTCCAAACAAGCCAAACAGCCTGAGGTCCTGCAGAGGTGCTGCAGACATCTCAACCCCCTCCCAAAGCAGGCTGAGCTCGGGGCTGTGCCTCTCTCCTCCAGACAGGGCTGGCAGTGCCATGCAGCTGCCCAGGAGCACAGCTGGCTGGGCCCTGGCAAGGCAGCCATGGTGGGGCACACACACCAGCCCAGCTGGCTGGCACCCAGCTCAGTTTGCACAGGAAAAACCACCGAGTGTCCCCTGGGTCTGTGCGTGCCAGAACAGGGACAGGGATAGGGGAATAGGGGACAGGGGAACAGGGGGACAGGGATAGGAGAACAGGAGAACAGGGGGACAGGGATAGGGGAACAGGGACAGGGGAACAGGGATAGGGGAACAGGGGGACAGGGATAAGGGAACAAGGGAACAGGGATAGGGGAACAGGGATAGGGGAACATGGAACAGGGATATGGGGACAGAGAACAGGGTTAGGAGAACAGGGATAGGAGAACAGGGGGACAGGGATAGGGTGATGGAGCTCCCTGGGATGAAAGCAGCAATCAGGTCTCCATGAGGCACACACACGCTGGCCAGGGTTCAAAGCAAACTTCTGCCAGCTGAGGGAGGTGAGGAGGGCTGAGGGTGCAGCACAGCAAGGGGGGACTTGGCACTGTGCACAACTCCTGGTGCACAGGGCTCTGGGGAGACCAGTTCTTCCTCTTGGGTCCACAACAGCAGGGTGGGAACCCCAGGGCAGAGCCTACAGCAGGCTTTAGCTTGGTTCCCCCTCTTGTCCCCAAAGAGTGAGCAAATCCCATTTATCCAGAGGAAACAGGCACCCAGCACGGGGTGTGCCCCAGGGAAAGCTGGATGGGAAAGGCCGTGGCTGCAGCTCCCCGACCCTGTGACTGTCCCACAGTGCCCCCGGGGTGGCGATGAGCTCATTCCCTGCGGTTACCCTGCACCGCATGCCAGGTGCTTTGTCATGAGGCAAGAGGAGGAGGGGGAACAGGTTATTCAAGGTCTGCAGGGCGCGGGGCACCAACAGGTGACGGCAGGGGATGGGGTAGGAGGGCTGGGCCGGCAGGCAGGGTGCAGCCCCCTCCCCTTTCCACAGGAGCGCCAGGAAAGGGGGGCTCAGGAGGGATTTAGCGCCAGGCACCGCGGCACAGCCACAGGGCACGAAGGGAGCAGCGGCAGACTTTGCCCCCGCCTACAAGGTGTGGCACAGAGACCGAACAGACTGCAGGGCATAATTATCATCAAAGCCGGAACAGGTGGGTCGGGAGCAGCAGAGGTCATATCTGGGTCAGGTCAGGGATCTGACCTGCATGGGATCAACAGACCGGCCCTGTGATGGGGTTTGCAGCATGACAGCCTCATTCCATGCCTGGGGCTCCTCGACAGCCAGCTGGGGACAAGAGGGGCAACCAAGCTAAAGCCTGCTGTAGGCTCTGCCCTGGGGTTCCCATCCTGCTGTTGTGGACCCAAGAGGAAGAACTGGTCTCCCCAGAGCCCTGTGCACCAGGAGTTGTGCACAGTGCCAAGTCCCCCCCTTGCTGTGCTGCACCCTCAGCCCTCCTCACCTCCCTCAGCTGGCAGAAGTTTGCTTTGAACTCCTGCCAGCGTGTGTGTGCCTCATGGAGACCTGATTGCTGCTTTCATCCCAGGGAGCTCCATCACCCTATCCCTGTCCCCCTGTTCCCCTATCCCTGTCCCCCTGTTCTCCTGTTCTCCTATCCCTGTCCCCCTGTTCCCCTGTCCCCTATTCCCCTATCCCTGTCCCTGTTCTGGCACGCACAGACCCAGGGGACACTCGGTGGTTTTTCCTGTGCAAACTGAGCTGGGTGCCAGCCAGCTGGGCTGGTGTGTGTGCCCCACCATGGCTGCCTTGCCAGGGCCCAGCCAGCTGTGCTCCTGGGCAGCTGCATGGCACTGCCAGCCCTGCCTGGAGGAGAGAGGCACAGCCCTGAGCTCAGCCTGCTTTGGGAGGGGGTTGAGATGTCTGCAGCACCTCTGCAGGACCTCAGGCTGTTTGGCTTGTTTGGAAGTGGCTGGGCAAGATGCTGCTGGCTGTCACTCAGGGCTGGAGGGGCCCAACTGTCACATTCCCAGCCTGAGAACCAGCAGCTTCAATGTGCCCAGATGGACCAGAACAATTCCACAGCCCTGGAGCTCCCTCCTGCCCTCCCCAGGCTGTTCTTTGCCTCCTGTCCAAACTGGGCAAACTCCTTTTGGGGAGGCCACGGCCCTGCAAGGCACAGGGAGAGGGCAAAGCTGCCCTTCTGCTCTGCCATGCCAGGGCACTGGGCCCTCTGGGCACCTTGGGGACCTGGTGATGCTTCACAGAGTGCTGTTCCCTCTCTTCTGCTCCAACCACCACTTTTCCTGCTGGCAGATGCCACAGCCAGAGCCCCTGGGCCCCATGTGCTCATGCCCCATGACTTTGGGGGGCTGTAGTGCTGTGCCCCCTTCCCACACACACACACAGACCCTCTTCTCACACACATCCCAACCCTGCACACACACACTCTCCATCCTTGCCCCATCTTTCCCCCATCCATGTCCCTCCCTGCTGTGCCCCTTGGGCTGAAGGTTGGGTTCTTGGAGGGGGTCTGACACAGAGGGTTGTCTTGGAGAGCTCAGGGCTGGAAACTTGGTGCCATGTGTGGTCTGCACAAAGATTTGGCTGCTGCCAAGGCCTCCAGAAAACAGAGGAGGGGCTGGGGAAGCACCATGAGAGGTGAGGATGCTCCCAAACCTGCCAAGCCCAAGGTGTCCCAGAGCCATCCCTGCCACCAGCACACAGCTGGACACTGGCAAGGGACTGCTGGGGCTCCTCTCCTAGCCCAGGGCAAGAGCCAGCAGGGACCTCTGCTCCCAGGGGCTGGGGGACTACAAGAGCCCCCATCTTGTGGGCAGGCCAAGCATTGTCCCCACAGAGCATCTGGTCCTTGCTCCAGACACTGGCCTGGGAAATGGTTGCAGCTCCTCCCTGCCCTGACAATGCCTGGAATTTTTCTTTTTTCATGTTGAAGTATGACAAGAGACACTGTTGTGCAGTCACTTCTCTTTCTGTGACCTTTGTGCATGGCCAGAAGAGCTGTCCCCCACTCCTGATGGCTTCTGGAGGCCATCAGGCTGGGCTGCACCCACAGCCCCGGCTCTGGGGGTGGGGGGGAGAGCAGAGCTGAGGGCACCCACCCTGTATGGAGGCAGAAGGGTTCCCTAAGGAGGGGTGACCCCATACAGGCACCAGTGCAGGGGGCACACCAGCACTGCAAACAGAGGGTTTGGGAGACCTGCAAACCTGGGGCACGGCTGAGCTGCACCATGCCCAGTGACCCCAGTGCCAGAGGGGTCCCTGGGTCCCTCCGTGACCTGGTGGGCAGAGGGACCCCCCTGCAGCCCCTCAGGTGGTGTTTGCACTGTGGGAGCTGTGTACGTGTGGGCAGGGCCCCGGTGCATGGAGCTCGGTGAATGCCATGGCAGACAGGGTGGGGCACCACCCTGACATTCATTTTACAAACAGTCCTGGGGTCATGAGCAACAGAAAGGGCAAGTGTAGGTAGTGCCAGCGCCCATGCTGAGCCGTGCCTCCTCACCCAGGTCACCCCAGGAGAGCCCACATGCAGTGGGGCACACGCAGGGAGTGGATGGAAGGGCACAGGGAAACTCCCTGGGACAAATAAAGCCCAGCAGCAGCTCATGCTCAACCCAATGAGGGACTGAGCATTCCCCCAGCCAAGGGCCTGGTGGGTCTGTAACAGCTGGAGCTGCATTCCTGGGCACCTCCCCAGCACTGGGCACAAGGATCTGGGGTTCCTGACCAGCTGGCTGGGCTCCCAATGGAGATGTGGGAAGCCAGGGAGGTTCCTGGCACCCACCCAGATCTCCAGGGCAGCTGAGGATCCTGCAATCCTGCTGGGGATCCTGCTATCCTGCTGGTTCTCCCAGGCCAGCTGGGGATCCTGCAATCCTGCTGGCTCTCCCAGAGCACCTGAGAATCCTGCAATCCTGCTGAGGATCCTGCAATCCTGCTGGGGATCCCAGAGCACCTGGATCCTGCAGTCCTGCTGGGGATCCTGCAATCCTGCTGGCTCTCCCAGGGCTGCTGGGGATCCTGCAATCCTGCTGGGTTTGCTAGAGCTGCTGAGGATCCTGCAATCCTGCTGGGGATCCCAGAGCACCTGAGAATCCTGCAGTCCTCCTGAGGATCCTGCAATCCTCCTGGGCCTCCCAGGGCTGCTGAGGGTGGCCAGGATTTTAGTTCAGTTTAGCCATGGGGAGCCCAACACCATTTACCTGCTCCTTGGTGCAGTGGCCACAGTCAGGGCTGGATGTTCTGGAGCTCCTGCCCCTGCTGTCCCTGCTGTCCCACAGTGGCTGGGGATCCCATTTCTGCCATTGCACCTTCCAGCCCATCCCTGCAGGCAGGAACACCAGGGCACAGCCCTGGGAGACCCAAGGACAGCAGCCTGAACTGGTGGCTTCCCAGAAGAGGGATGTGGAAGCCTCGACACAGCTCTGCTTCTCCAGCACCTTGCTGGTTCCCTCAGCTGCAGGTGGCACTCAGGGTGCAGGGGTGGCTCTGTGTGAGCCCTGTGGGGCTGCACACTCTGGGGAGCTCTGTCTCATTGAATAGCAGGGTGCCCCCAATGCAGGGATTGATTGGCATCTGACTCCATTGATTCAGAAGGCTGAACAATTGCTTTATTAAGACTACATTATATTACATTATACTATATTATATTAAAGAGATACTATACTATACAAAAGATACTGTGAAAAACACCAATCACTAGTTTTTAAAATTTTAAAAGTTAAATAGTAATAAAATTGTTATAAAAATAGTAATACAGTTAGAGTAATAATAATTTGGACAATTTGGATTAGGACAATATGAGACAATAAAAACAAAGAGTTAAACCAAAGCCCAAACTAGAAGTGATAAAGAAAACAAACCAAAACCAGAGCCAAAAAACATACATACTCTAAAAAACCAGACCCAAAGAAAAATCATACAAAATAGTTCCTAGAATATGTGCACTAGTTTATAGAAAATATAAATATGCATAAGAGTCTATGAATATGCAACAAGCTAATGGAATAGAAAAAGTATTTAAAGAGTATCTCCAAAAATAACAGTGTACTCTTAGCTAAATGCCACGCACACAGCTGTTTTTAATCCTTTGCTTTATTTCTGCTTCCTACTCTCTTTTTATTAAACTTCTTAAATTTTACCAAGAAAAGAAACCTCATTTTTTGCACTCTGAACTTTGCTCCTGTCTGCCTGGTACCAGGGCAGTTCACATGGACCCCACAGCCCCAAAAGCATTGCCTGGTGCTGCCCCACACACCATGGGGTCTGGAGGTCTGTGCCCCTGCCCCACACCTTGCTGTGGGCACCGCTGACCTTGGGCTGGCACTGTGGCTCTCTGTGTCACTGGAAGGGCTGTAGGACCCTCTGAACTTTGCTAAGGGCAGCCCATATGGACCCCACAGCCCCAGAGGTATTGTGTGGTGCTGCCACACACACCATGGGGTCTGGAGGCCCATCCCCAGCCCCACACCTTGCTGTGGGCACCGCTGACCCCCTGCCCGACCTTGGGCTGGCATTGCAGCTCCCCTTGCCACTGGAAGGGCTGCAGGACCCTCTGTCTGCCTGGTACCAGGGCAGTTCATAGCCCAGAGGCATTGTGTAGTGTTGCCCCACACACCATGGTGTCTGCAGGCCTGTCCCCTGCCCCACACCTTCCTGTGGGCACTGCTGACCTTGGGCTGGCACCATGGCTCTCTGTGTCACTGGAAGGGCTGCAGGACCCTCTTTGCTCCTGTCTGCCTGGTACCAGGGCAGCCCATATGGGGCCTGCAGCCCCAGAGGCATTGTGTGGTGCTGCTACATGGGTTCTGGAGGCCCATCCCCTGCCCCACACCTTGCTGTGGGCATCACTGACCCCCTGCCCCACACCTTGCGCTGGCACTGTGGCTCCCTGTGTCACTGGAAGGGCTGCAGGACCCTCTGAACTTTGCTCAGGGCAGCCCATATGGACCCCACAGCCCCAGAGGCATTGTGTGGTGCTGCCACACACACCATGGGGTCTGCAGGCCCATCCCCTGCCCCACACCTTGCTGTGGGCACCGCTGACATTGGGCTGACACTGCAGCTCTCCTTGCCACTGGAAGGGCTGCAGGACCCTCTGAATTTTTGCTCAGAGCAGTTCACATGGACCCCACAGCCCCAGAGGCATTGTGTGGTGCTGCTACATGGGTTCTGGAGGCCTGTCCCCTGCCCCACACCTTGCCGTGGGCATCACTGACCCCCTGCCCGACCTTGGGCTGGCATTGCAGCTCCCCTTGCCACTGGAAGGGCTGCAGGACCCTCTGTCTGCCTGCTACCAGGGCAGTTCATAGCCCAGAGGCATTGTGTAGTGTTGCCCCACACACCATGGTGTCTGCAGGCCTGTCCCCTGCCCCACACCTTGCCGTGGGCACTGCTGACCCTGGCCTGGCACCGTGGCTCTCTCCCTGTGCCACACAGGATTTTCTGAGGGCCGGGCTGGGCTCAGCTGCTGTGGAAATTCCCCACCTCCTCCAGAGCAGGAGCTGCCCCGCCTGAGCACCGCGGAGCCCCAGGGCTGTCCCCAGGCCGGGCTGGGCCCCTCCCGTGCCCTCCATGCCCTCACTCGGCAGAAGGCTGAGCTGGGCCGAGCTGAGCCAGCCTGGCAGCGCTGCAGCCTGCACACAGTGCCCTCTTTGTCGTGCCGTGCTCCGGGGGCTGATTTCTATTTATTTATGGAGGTGAATGCCTAGGGCTTGTTTGAAAGGAAAACACAGCACCTCGGGGAGCAGGCAGCCGTGCAGGGGTGGCTCTGTGCCCCAGGGTGAACCCTGAGGGGCTGCGGGCAAGCCCAGGCACCCAAACAGAGAGAAACAGCATTTTCTCTCACAGGATTTTTCCTGGAGGAGCACAGAGAAAACAATTCTTACCTCTATTTGCTGCTCCTGTTGTTTTGCACATGTGGAATATGTTAGGAAGATTGTTCACCTGAAGGGAGTTCTTAATTGGATACTGGTGATGGTTGCTTATATTAATTGGCCAATTGGGTCAAAGCTGTGTCCTGGCTGTCTAGAGACAATAATGGGTTTTTCTTTATTATATATATAATATAATATGATATGATATAATATGATATGATATAATATGATATGATATAATATGATATGATATGATATGATATGATATGATATGATATGATATGATATAATATGATATAATATAATATAATATAATATAATATAATATAATATAATATAATATAATATAATATAATATAATATAATATAATATAATATAATATAATATAATATAATATAATGTAATATAATATAATATAATATAATATATGTCTAATGTAATCCCACCAGGCAAGCCCAGGAACCCCAAGCTGGGCATGTGTCCTGTAGGGTAAGAGAAGCCAGAGCACCCAGGTACCCCTCTGTGCCTGTGCACAGCCCACCCCAGCCCTGCTGCAGGTGTTTTGGGAAAGGGGACTGTGAAAAATGCCAATCACTTGGGTTTTTTTAAATTTTCAAAGTTTAATGATAATAAAAGGGTTAGAAAAATAGTAATATAATTAGAGTAATAATAATTTGGACAATTTGGATTAGGACAATACGAGACAATAAAAGCAAAGAGTTACAAACAGTCCGGGTATCTTTTCTGGGCAAAATAAGCCCCAAAAAAGACCCCATTAACAGAGGATTAACCCTTAAAAACAATAACCTGTTGCATATTCATACACCTCATACATGATGCATAAATTCCATTCAAACACAGAATTCTGTCTGATCCGTGTCAACTTCTTCCTCCTAATCCTGACGGCGTCTTCAGGGCTGAATGAGGTGGGAAGAAGTTTATTTCTTCTGATAATGGAGCAATAAATTCCCTTTCTCTGAAAGATTTAGGTGTCCTGTGGCTGCTATCTCACTGCAAGTCCTTTCTTTAAAAAAAGTATCTTACATAGTATCGTTTCTATTTTAACATTTTGCTATAACCTAAAACTATATTTAACACACTACTTAGGAAAATTAATACAGCATCACTTTCTAACACAACACATATAATATTCATTTTAATATTTGCAAAAAGCCAATTATAAAATCTGCATTTTTCACAGGGAGGGTAAAGACAGCAAAAGGCCTTCTCCAGGATCCTTCCAGCACTGTCCTGTGGCCAGGACCTGAGGCAAACAGCACATCCAGCCCTTCAGGGCTTGTCTGGATCTGCTCCAGCCCTGACACAAGCTCATCCCACACCTGGAGCAGCACTTGGAGTGCTGCATCCACAGCAGGCAGCTCCTCCCTGCCTCTGGCTTCCAACCACAGGGAAGATGCCACCAGGCTGCTGCAGAGTGGCTGATGTGACACCTGATGCCATGTGCTCCAGGGACTGGGGGCAGTGGGCAGGGAAGGTCAGGGCCCAAATTTAGTGAGGTTGCAGTTAGGGAAAGGAATGGGCTGGATCAATGTGGGGCTGTCCTGTGGGCAGAGGAGCTTCATGCCCACCCAAACTGCAGGATTTGGCTGCCCTGAGGCTTCACTCCCACAGCCTGGCAGCAGCAGAGCTCTCCATGGCATGGGCTCAGCTGGCCAAACCCCTCCCAAGGTGCAGCTCACGGACCTGCAGAGAGCCTGTGTGTTTTGGGGGCCAGGACAGGTGAGAATCTGTTAGGTGTGCTGGAGGGAGCTCTGTAGCCTTGGGCTGGGGAGGGAAGCTGCTGAAATGTTCCTGTTTATCCTCCATCAGTGTTATCTCACTAACCATAGTGCCACCTTGGTACACCTGGGCATGTTCTTCCCTCTCAGTGGGGATGGTGCAGTGGTCCTGCCTCTCCTCCATCAAGGAGCACCATCAGGTCCTTGGGGCAATCTCGGGTATTTGGTTGTTAATTGCTGCCCCGAGATGTGCAGGATGTCTCTGTTTCAGCCCACACAACTGAAGAACGAGTCTGGACTCTTCACTTTTCGGTCTTGAAGTTGTTTATTAATTCTTATCTATAAAATTTTCTCTCTGCCCAGCCAAGATCTGCTCAGCAGGGCAGCCACAGGCACTCTGACCGCCCCTGGGGCGGTGTTGTCTTTTTATACTACAAACTACATATAACATATTTACACTTAATTCCCAATACCTATCACCTGTGTTAGACAGTGCACTTCTATTCTAAACCAATCCCAAAGTGCCAACATCACAGCAGAAAATGGAGAACAAGGAGAAGAAAGGCTGGACACACCCAAGTTCCTCCATCTTGTCCCCACAACCCCCATACCAAAAATCCTAAAATCTACATTTTCACCCTGTGATCATTTTATTATTATACTATTTAAACTTCTGTGACTTTCAGGTCCTCATACAAAGCTGGCAATTTGTTCCAAGGGTCAAAATCAAATCCCCAGGTGTTTTGGGCTGCATGCCAGGGTCTCTGAGCCCCCCGTCGGGGTCCTCGGTAACTCTGGACATCTGGAGGGATGCACTGAGTTCCGACAGGGCATCTCCTTCTGAAGTCTCATCCACTGAGCCCCACAGATCACAGCCTCAGGGATGACTCCCTCCAGGAGCTATGGCACTTCTGGGTCAGGCCCTCAGGAAGCCTGAGGTGTCCCAGCAGTGTGTGCCCATTCACTGAGGTGTCCCAGCAGTGTGTTCCCATTTGTCAGTGCTAGGGACCTGCAGAGGGGAATGTGCACTCTTGGGGACACCCAACTCTGCAGCCTTTGCTGGATTGATGACCAGCAGTGATGGTGTGAGCGTGTGGGTCATGGCCATCAGTCCTGCTGCAGATTGCCTGGTGCTCTCCCAAGAGCAGACCACCATGGCCCTCATGTTCAGTGGGAGCAGTGGGATTTAAGCTCATCACCAGGAGAAGCTGGTGGCCAGCACAGCTTTAGGATGAGGTCCAGCAAGTCTGGAGATGTAGGAGCACCGTGACCCATTGCAGCTGCTCCTCTGAGCACAGCTGATGCTGCTGATGGGGTGGCCAGAGCAGCCTGGACCATCTCCAGCCTTCTCCACACACACAGCTGGACTTGGCTGGCCTGGGAATGGCCACTGGAGGGCAATGACCACACAGGACACCTGGACAGTGCTTGTAACAAACTCTGTCAGTTGAGACTTGTCCTACATGGAGCTATGAGCCCACAAAACTCTGTGGGCTACTCTCCAAGCACAGAGCTGGGTTGTTTGTTCTTTTGCTTGTTTGTTCTTTTGCATGGGCTTTCTTCCAGTTTGGCTTCCGAGCTCACAAGGGACTGAAATGAGCACATCAACTGTTCCATTTCTGCTGAAAAACACACCTGCACCAACCAGTGCATAACTTACCTGCTTTGAATTCATCACAGAGTGAGTCTGGATAGGTTCTGCTGTCAGCAGACTGGGCTGTGGATGTCTCCATGTTCTCCTTCTGAACAAGGAGAAATCAGTTCACACCAGCCCATCTGACTGATCAGCACAGTTTCCCAGTGCCCACTTGCCTGGGAGAAGCCTCACAAGTCCCTGGGGTGCTTGAGCTCTCCCCACTCATTACCTGTGGACAGCCATGAGTCTGCAGCCACCAAATATGAGATAACAAACCCCAAGAGGAAAAAGCAGAGTTCAGTGTCCTGTCATGGCTGAGACCATGGGACAAGGATGGCATAGAGGAGGGTGCAGGTTCAGGTGTCATGGTTAGACTTGTTCAGACCCAGACTTGCTCCCAGCACCCACCCAGTCAGGACAAGTTGCCTTTCCCTTGAAGAAGTTCCTGTGTCATCCCCACAACCGTCACATGGGGATATCTGCAGGGTAATTAATGCAGGCCTGTTCACCCCTGACAGCAAGCTGCTGAATCCCTCCTGCAGCCCTCAACAACCCTCCTGCTCTGGAGCTGTGGCTTGCCAGCATCCCCCACCCTGCAGCCTCCCAGCTCAAACTGGATCTGTGTTTTTATTGCAAAGCCTGCCCTGGGGGGAGCAGGGGGAGGCAGGCCTGGGGCCACAGCCAGGGCTTGTTGGGGAAGATGAAACAGGAAAGCCTTATAAATATGATTGTCTGGCAAAAGATTTTGAGAATATGGAAACTATAAGGGAGATTGAAATGAAAGCAAGCTCTGAGATCCCTCAGTTACTGAACAACTGGAAAACAATGGTGTGGCCAGCTGAAGGTGATCCCCTTTTGATGGAACAACACCCTCTGCTTGCAGACAGGCCCAAGGGTCAGAGCAGACCCTACTGGCTTGGCAGAAGGGGCCCAAAGAGGAGTTTTTAGGGTTTAAAATGTAACACAGTGTGGTAATGTAATGATTCTTATAGGCTGTATGGAAATGCTATAGGATTTGTATCTTGTACTAGATTGGTTAGTGAGAATTAGAATATTCAGCACAGAAGAAGATTTATGGTATTGTATCAGGAATTTCACTCTCTCATCCTCTTTACCACACTCTTGCCTTCTCTCTCTTTACCTCTCTCCCTCTCTCAGTCCTGCTCCAGCTGTGGCTGGCAGCTCCCAGCAGGGCCCTGCACCCAGGCCCTTTGCAATAACCCACAAGTTCCAAGCCCTGGCTGCAGAGATCTCTCCTCTCCATCCATCCCCACTGTCCTACCCCCTGGCAATCCTCCAAGGGCTGTCCCTCCCTGCCAGCTGCTGGCTGTCCCCATGTGCTGTTTGCTCAGCACTGGGTGCTGTGTGAAGGCAAACACGGCTGGAGCAGAAAGGAGGGCAAACAGAGGCTGTGCCAGTCCTGCAGCCAGGGCACGGTGAGAGCTGCTTGGGGCTTTCCAGGACACAGCCAAAGCCCTGGCACCCCTACAGCCCCTCACCTCTCTCGGTGGTGGGGGACATCCTCTGGCTGCCACAGCCCCAGCAGTGTCCCCCTGTCCCCCCAAGCTGCTTTCACAGTGTGCAGGTTTAACGGTGCCACATGAGCCAGGTGGGCCAAACTCCCCAGGACAGAGAGCCTGGTGGCTCCTGGGGACACAGAGGCAGTGCCCAGCAGCAGGGTAGTCAATGGCATCGCACTAAATTTGCCATCGTTGTGGGCCATCCTGAGAAGCAGATCCTGGACTGGTTGGTGACCCTGGGCACCATCAGCAGTGTCCCCCACCCCACAAGCAGTGTCTGTCCCTCCTCTCTAAGCCCCAGGCATGTCCCCTGCTGCTGTCACCTCCAAGCCCCATCCCCCTCCACTCCCAGCTCCCTTTGGCTGCCCCAGTGCAGGGGAGGGAAGGGAGGAGGTGAAGCATCTTTCCAGTGCTGCTGGGGAAGGACAAGCCAAGTTCAAACCAGCAGCACCTGGGGCAGACAGGGGGCCCATCTCACCCCAAAAGAGGCATGATGGCACCTTGCCCATCTGGCTGCTTGGTGGCACCTTGCACATCTGGCTCCTTGGGAGCCCCGCAGCCCATGGCCAGAGCTGTCCAACCCTTGGCCATAGGAGACTCTGAACAATATGTCACCTCCTCCTCCTCCTCTAATTAGCAGAGCCATTTGCTGGGAAGCTGTGCTAGTTTTCTCCTGTGACATCTGAGGTCAGGGACAGTCCTAGTTTTCCTCCTAACACTGCTGAGCCTGACCTGCTGAGAACAGAGCAGCTCATCCCACATGTGCCACAGCACAGCTCTCTGCTGGGCCTGCACAGGAGGGTCCCTGCCCTTTGGGAGCTATTTCTACACCTCTGAAAAGGGTGCCCAAAATAACTTCTCACTCCCCTCATCTACCCCACCCATAGTGGCAGAGGGGCCACAGTGTCCCTGCTGTGACAGGACCCAAAGGGATGTGGCCAGGGTGGCACAAAAACATGCCCTGGCATTTCCAGGACCACCTGTGCCAATTGAAAGCAGAGGGAGAAATCCAGCATTCCCCCAGGCTGATGGTTGTGTGCTCGAGGTGTGTCTGCAGATACTTTATCTGTCCCACGGTGGAGTCTGAAGTCCAGGAGATAAGAGGCTGGGGAGAGCACTCTGCAGAGCTGCTGTGGGAGGGATTCCAGGCTCTGCTCAGGGTGTGGAACAGGTCCCAGTGCACAGTGCTGGTGGTGCCAGGTTGTGCTGGGAGAGGGCAGGTCCCCAGTGGCGCTGCTCCAGTGTGGGGCTGGCTGCTCCTGTGTGCCCAGCTGTGCAGGGGGCAGGGGGGCATCACTGGCATGGGATGGAGCAGTGGGAACTGCCCAGCCAGGGGGGCATCACTGGGATGGGATGGGATGGGATGGGATGGGATGGGATGGGATGGGATGGGATGGGATGGGATGGGATGGGATGGGATGGGATGGGATGGGATGGAGCAGTGGGAATTGCCCAGCCAGGGGAACATCACTGGGATGGGCTGGGATGGGATGGAGCAGTGAGAAGTGCCCAGCCAGGGGGACATCACTGGGATGGGATGGGCTGGAGCAGTGGGAACTGCCCAGCCAGTGTGGTGTGAGGTGGGACAGGGCAAGAGGCATGGCTGGGGCTCACAGCAGGCAGAGGGGAGCGAATGCTGCTCTGTTCTGCCAAAGCTCCCTGCACCCAGCCATCCCCACACAAGAATCCTTTGTTCCTGCCAGGTCCCTGTCCCCCCTGCTGCTCTTTGAGCGAAGGACCAGCCCCACGGCCCTGGTGACTCTGGCAGGCAAAATGAGAATAATTAGAAGGACGTGTCTTTATTACAGGTGTCTGTGAGGGCCTGCAGAGTCTGCCCCGGAGGGCCCTTTGATCTCAGCTTTTGAAACCCTATAGCTTTGCTGACAGAGCTTCTCTGTATTTCCAGGTCACCAGGATGATCATTTCCATCTGGGAACAATGCAGGCTTTATGCTGCCCTGTGTGCTGGACTGTCCCTGTGTGGGATGAGCTGGTGTGCAGGAGGATGTGCTGCTGCACAAGCCCTGGCAGCCTCCACTCCTTCTCTGGGTGGGTGAGGGACAGCAGCAGGAGAGCCCACCCAGCTCTTCATCCTCATTACCAGTGGAAAATGGGGGGCTCTTAGTGCCAGGAGGTTGAATTTACCCAATGCACAGCCCTGTGAGAGGGCCTTTATTCCCCAGGATGTACCCCAAACCTTCCTGCTGCCCTGGGGAAAAGCCCTGCACCTCCCCAGCCCCAATGCAGCCTCTGGGATGGGTCACACAGGGAATTTGCACATGGGGGAATTGCTGTGCCAACACCTCACAGCAGGAGCAGGACATGCCAGGGCTCCTGGGCAGGTCCCCAGGCCGGGCACTGCAGGGTGGGCACTCCTGGCATAGCCCCCAAAGCAGCAGGTGCCAGGCACTGTCCTGGGTGTCCTCAGTGCCCCAGGCTCAGGCCCCTGAGCTGTGCTGGTGGCCAGCAGCAGCAGCAGCAGCAAGCCCTAAGCCTGTATTGCTCAGGGCAACATGGACTTTGCTGGGGGAGTGTAGTGTCACAGACATCTTTTATGAAAAATCTTTTCTTTAAGATTTTTTCCTCTTGAGAAGCTGAGAAGCTTCAAGAACAAAATGTAAACAATGGTTATCTGCTGCTGTGGAATGCAACAAGTAGATCTTTGATTGGCCCATGTTAGATGTTTCTAATTAATGGCCAGTCACAGCTTAGCTGGCTTGGACAGAGAGTCTGAGACAGAGCTTTTGTTATTATTTTTTACTATTTTATTCTTAGTTAGCTTTTGGAGGAAATCTTTTCTTCTATTCTTTTAGTATAGTTTTAATTTAATATATATTATAAAATAATAAATCAAACTTTCTGAAACATGGAGTCAGATCCTCATCTCTTCCCTCAACCTAAGACCCCTGTGAACACCATCACAGTGTAGTAATTCATATCCTCTGAACACAGAGAGACATTGTTCTCCCAGGAAAATCCTGGGAAGCTGTGTAGAAGCTGTAAAAAACTTAGATGAAAGAAGTCAAACAGTTATTATTTCTCTTTTTGTAACCATTGTTTATAGATATGGTTCTCTAGAGTGTGCTATTCATAGTTCACCAGTAGTGTGAGAGAAGATTCCTCACAGGCCAATCAGATCTTAAGTCCACCATTGTTTCTAGAAGAACTGTAGATTTCTAATTAAAAAAAAGAAGAACTGTAGATTTCTAATTTAAAAAGTGTCTTTTCATCCCTTCTAATAATAGAGTCCCTATATCACCTTTAAGTGTCCCCAATACCCCCTCAGTGATAGGGGAGCCTTGCTGCAGAGCCTGGAGCCTGCTCAGGTCACCTGAGGACAAAGCAAGGAGAGAGAAACACCTGGAGAGGAGAAACCCCTCAACACCCCCTTGTCCCTTGTCCCACTTTGGGATTTTGTCTGAACTGAAAAAGCAGCATCTGAAAACCCCAGCATTTTTCTGGTTGATGTGGTTTGCTGGGCCTTTTCCCAGCCTGGGAATCTGCAGTGCCACTTTCCCCTCCCTCTCCTCTCCCTCTCCCTCTTCTCTCCTCTCTCCTCTCTCCTCTCCCTGGTCTCAGCCTGGCTGGGGCTGCTGGAGGCTGTGGTTTGCTTTTCCTTTGTCAAAACCAGGCATTGTTAGTGAGCAGCTGCAGGGTGGGGACTGGCCCTGCCAGTTCCCTGGGCTGGGACAGCTTTTGCTGGGGCACAAGGTAAAACTTTGCCTGGATGGGCTCCAAGGCCTGGTCCCCGGTGAACAGGATGTCCCCACAGGTGCTCTGGGGACCCCATTGGATCCAGTGTGACCCTGGGGCTGTGCTTGGGGGGTGATTTCTTCCCTCTATGGCTGTTGGAGCATGAGGAATGAAATGAGCTGCCTGTGGGGGCCAGCAGTGTCAGCCTGTAGGAGTGTCAGGGGGTAGGACGATGGGGACAGAGGGAGAAGAGAGATCTCTGCAGCCAGGTCGTGGAACTTGGGGTTTATTGCAAAGGGCCTGGGTGCAGGGCCCTGCTGGGAGCTGCCAGCCACAGCTGGAGCAGGACTGAGAGAAGAGAGGGGGAGAGAGGATGAGAGGGTAAGAGAGTAAAAGGGGTCAGAGAGTGAGGTTCCCGATACAATACCATAAATCTTCTTCTGTGCTGAATATTCTAATTCTCACTAACCAATCTAGTACAAAATACAAATCCTATAGCATTTCCATACAGCCTATAAGAATCATTACATTACCACACTGTGTTACATTTTAAACCCTCAAACCTCCTCTTTGGGCCCTTCTGCCAAGCCAGCAGGGTCTGCTCTGACCCTTGGAGCTGTCTGCAAGCAGAGGGTGTTGTTCCATCAAAAGGGGATTACCTTCAGCTGGCCACACCATTGTTTTCCAGTTGTTCAGTAACTGAGGTATCTCAAAGTTTGCTTTCATTTCAATCTCCCTTATAGTTTCCATATTCTCAAAATCTTTTGCCAGACAATCATATTTATAAGACTTTCCTGTTTCATCTTCCCCAACATCAGTCAGTGCCTTCCATGTTCCCACAGCACCTGGTTCCAGTGGCAGAGAACAGCCCAGCCCTCCCTGCACCCATGGAGGCTTGGTGGGCACCTGGGATGGGCTCTGAAGCCAGAGCACAGGTCCTGGGCAGTGGCTGGTGTGGGGATCTGTGGGGGTGATAATCCCTCCTGTCTAATGGATTCATGGATAGCAGGAGCACAGCCAGCAGTGTGCAGCTTCTCTGTGTGCTTGCTGCCCTCTCTGCATGTCACCTCCTGCTTTTGCAAGGCAAATCCTGGCTGTGCAGGGCCAGTGGAGTGGGGCCATCTGTTCTTCTGACAGATAAACTCCCCAGGGAGCAGAGCTGGAGCCAGCAGCCAGCCTGTCTGTCAGTGGGGTGTGGGGACCCCATCCTGCTCCCTATCCCCCCATGCTGGAGCAGAGCTGTCTGCAGGCAGCCCAGCCAGGGCAAGGAGAGTCTCTCCCCTGCTGAGGTGTGCTGGTGCCACACATACCTCGCATAGCTGCATGCAGGCATCACCAGGCACAGCACTGAGGATTGCTAACCCTTTCCTACTCTCCAGGCAGCAATGCCAGCTGAGTGCTGGTCTCCCAAGTGTGCCACTGGTCTCCAGACCCAGTCCCAGTACCCTGAGCATCCAGCGTGGTGCAGGCAGTGCTGGCACCCACCCAGGCAAGGAGCCAAGCACCTCCATGGTGCCAAAAGTTGGCTTTGCTGTCTCTGCAGGGTCCTTCCAGCCATGAGCAAACCCAGTGCAGCTCACTCTCCTGGACCCTTGGCACTGTATTCTGCTACCCCCCCTCTGGAACTGCACCTTCCTCCACCATCCTCTCAGACAAGGGTGCTCCCACCTGCCTTAGAGACACAGAATGGTTTGGGTTGGAAGGGACCTCACAAATCATCTCATTCCACCCCCCTGTGGGAAATTCAGGATTCCTGCACAACTATGATTAAGCAGAAGCTGTTTATTGTTTACATTATCCACTTATTTATACATTCTAACTCTACTGCTCATGCTGAGCACACATTTTTTATTGGTGCTTTTGTTTGTCTATGAGTTTTGCATGCACTTCTCAGAATATGTGATTGGTTACAGCCTAGGTGGCTCTCTGTTATTTCTTTCTTGTTGTTTTGGAATTTAATTTCTTAGCTTCTTCTTTCTTATTTTAGTACAGTTTATATCTTAGTAACTTTGATGAATTCTAGAGGGCCCTGAGACCATTCTGATAAGAGCAGTTACAAGTGAATGGCTGGTGCACCCTGTAGTCTAAGTTGTTCAGGTACATTGCTGCAGGCACCTTCCACCATCCCAGGTTGCTCCAAGCCCTGTCCAGCCTGGCCTTGGACACTCCCAGGGATGGGGCACCCTGTGCCAGGCCCTCACCATGCTCACAGGGAAGAATTTCTTCCTAATCTCTAATGTAACCCTGCCCTGAGGGTTACATTGAACTATTCCTCTCCTCCTGTGTCCTCAGTCACAAAGCAAGTTGTGATGTGCAGAGTCCATGCAGGTGGAGGCTTTCCAGAAGCTTTGTCTGCCCCAAACAACATTCAGGGGGATCAGACTGGATCCCTGCTTATCTCCAGGATGCTGAAAGGTCCACCCTGTTCCCTGCAGCATCTCCCACTTGTTATAAATAAGAAGCTTGACTAGGCCAATATTCAAGCAGCAATCCATTTATTAATTAATATGGTAAAGTATGAGCAATACAGTGCTGTGTACAGTGGGGGAAGTTTTCCCTCCAACTGCACACCGATAGTTGAGGTTCACAGGTATTTATAGGGGTACTCATCAGCTTTCTCAGCAGTTTCTATTCCAATTTTTACTCATCAGCAGTTTGTATTCCCAATTTTTATGTCACAATTCTATACACTATTGTGATTTAGTTTTTCTCAGGATGTATCCCAAAAGGAGTATCCCCAGATGGTGGGGGTCAGGTTTCCAAAAGAAGGAAGAAGAATCCCATCTGGTGAGGTCCAGCTCCCCAGATGTGGGTCCACCTTTTAATTGCAAGGACTATAAACCTCATGATAGTGATGTCCAGCTTCCCTTGGTCGAAACTATTAATCCTTGAGTTGGTGTTCATCTTCCTTTCTCAAGCTGCTTTTCACTGTTTTGTTAAGGTGTGAGATAAGCTTGTTTCCTTTATATATATTCCAAAGTTATAGTTTCAAGGATACAAGCAATATTCTAAAATTATACCTGAAAAGGTTATTATTGCAGAACTCTTTAAGGATTAACTGCAAGCAAAAAGCAACATCCTTAACACTTTAATTCCAATGCTCCTAAATCAACTAAGGTTAATTGCAAACAAAGGATAGGTTCAAAGGCCTTCTTCCATGCTTTACTTTCCTCAGTTATTATTAGAATTCACCTTTATAACTGTCCCATGGTCGTTTTCCACACATATCACAATCACAAATACACACGTTGCCTGTATGTACCTGACACAAAACACAGCTTTGGATTTCACACACTCCAGATGCAGCCCAGCTCTCCACTGGCTGCTCCCAGCAAGCACCCACCCCATGCTCAGGCCACGACAATCTGAACATCCTGCACCAAACCTGGAACGTGCAGGAAGGGAGCTGGGGAAAAATCAACATGAGCCCCAACTGTGTGGCTCTTGTGGTTCATTGCAAACCCCTCAGCCCACATTTCATATCCTTGGAGGAGGAAGGTGTCTTTTCTGCTGGGATCTGAGATGCAGCTGAGCCCTCTGAGTGTCAGAGCAGACAGGAAGCTCCTCATGCATGTCTGGAGATGCAAGTGCTGTGTTTCCATTTTGGCATACAGGTGGATGTGTGTGCCTTTGTCGTAGATGCCTCAGCAGGTGAGAGCCTGCATTGAGCTGGGTTCCCAGGCTGCTTCCAGGGGTTTGTGTGTTCTCCTGCTCCTGGCTGCTCTCTGCAGGGTGGGTGCATGGAGAACAGAATCACATTATGCCTGTCTAGGGGTTGCAAGTCCTACTCCTACACCATCAGTGCTCAATGCAAGAACTCCGTGAGATCACCCCACTCATCTCTGTGCCAGTGGGATGGCTGGGTGCAGGGAGCTTTGGCAGAGCAGAGCAGCATTTGCTCCCCTCTGCCTGCTGTGAGCCCCAGCTGTGCCCCTTGCCCTGTCCCACCTCGCACCACCCTGGCTGGGCAGTTCCCACTGCTCCAGCCATAAGATCACCCCACTCATCTCTCTGCTTAACCCACTGTCTTGGAGTGATTTGTGATGAGAGTCTGTCAGAACTCAGTGCACCCCTCTGGATGTCCAGAGTGACCAAGGACCCCACTGGGGGGCTCGGAGACCCTGGCACTCAGCCCAGAGCACCTGGGGATTTGATTTTGACCCCTGGAGCAAATTACCAGCTTTGTATGAGGACCTGAAAGCCACAGAAGTTTAAATAGTATAATAATAAAATGATCACAGGGTGAAAATGTAGATTTTAGGATTTTTGGTATGGGGGTTGTGGGGACAAGATGGAGGAACTTGGGCGTGTCCAGCCTTTCTTCTTTTTCTTCTTGGTCACATTTTCTGCTGTGATGTTGGCACTTTGGGATTGGTTTAGAGTAGAAGTGCACTGTCTAACATAGGTGATAGGTATTGGGAATTAAGTGTAAATATGTTATATGTAGTTTGTAGTATAAAAAAAGACAACACCGCCCCAGGGGCAGTCAGAGTACCTGTGGCTGCCCTGCTGAGCAGATCTTGGCTGGGCAGAAAGAAAATTTTATAGATAAGAATTAATAAACAACTTCAAGACCAAAAACTGAAGAGCTCTGACTCGTTCTTTGGACACGTGGGCCGAAACAGAGACATCCTGCACGGCTCAGGGCAGCAATCAACAACCAAAAACCCGAGAATAGCCTATTCCATGATCCTCTGCTTTATGCCCAAAAACCGTTCCTGTATCTTTCAGGCTTGGCGCTGGATGTGTGCAGGGATGGGGAAGTGGAGGGAGCTTTGGTTTTTTGGTGGCATTTTTGAAGCCTCACTGCCCCAGGCGTTCTGTGGTGCTGTGTGGTTTGGTTTTGCTTGACTTGCTTGGGTTTTTTTGGCCCAGGCAAAAAGCTTTTCCCTTGCCTGGCTTGGAGGAGCCGCAGCAGCAATCTTGCAGCTGCCTTGGGGTGAACAGCTGCTGGTTGGGGGCTGGAGAAGTGGGACTGGTGGAAATGATCCAGCCCTGTTCCAGCCCCAAGCCTTGGGCAGCTGAGCTGGGCAGAGAAAGCACACCAGAGAATCCATCCCAGCTGCTTGCTCTGCCCTGCACAGGGGGGTGACACCAGAGAGCCCCAAGGGGTTTGTCCTGCTGGAACTCCTCTGTGGAAGCTGCGCTTTCCTGGGGTGACAGCCAGCACCATCTCATACATATCACGTGTTAGGAAGGGATATTTATTTCTTCAATGTTTGCCCCATTCTCTGGCCATTTTGGGGTCTTTGCTCCTGTTGGGGGATGAGGGGGAGGAGGGTGTGAGTTCTGATAGTTTGGTGTTTAGCACTTGTTTCCTTTTCTTCCTTGCCTTGTGGGCACTATTGTCAATAAACTGCTGGGGTTTTTTTTTCTCCACTTTCCTCTATTAGCATTCATTTTTCAGTGGAGAGGGATTGTTGACACTCTTGAGAGGAAACTACTCATTGCAGAGTGTCTCCTTTTAAATTTGTCTCCAAATTGAGCCACCCACACTCCCAGCTTCTCCTGCATCCTCCAGCCTGCTGTCTGCCTGGCTTGGAGCACACCCTGGGGCTGCCTGAAGTGATTCTTGCCCCTGAGCCAGCCTGCCCACCCCGGCAGCACCCAGACCCTCATGCCATGCAGGCCCAGGCTCCAAGAGCCCTCTGGCCAAAGCCCTGCTGACACTGTCGAGTCAGGGATGGAATCAAAGGCTCTGGTCTTCACTAGTGAATCAGAAGGTATAAGGTGTTTAATGAAGGTAATGGGTCTTTTTATAATCTGACTCGACTTGATTGGTCTCAAAGGAAAAACCTCTCACACACTTTTCTTCCTTGCCTTGTGGGCACTATTGTCAATAAACTGCTGGGGGTTTTTTTTCTCCACTTTCCTCTATTAGCATTCATTTTTCAGTGGAGAGGGATTGTTGACACTCTTGAGAGGAAACTACTCATTGCAGAGTGTCTCCTTTTAAATTTGTCTCCAAACTGAGCCACCCACACTCCCAGCTTCTCCTGCATCCTCCAGCCTGCTGTCTGCCTGGCTTGGAGCAGCCCATGCTGCAGAGTCTGACACCCTGGGGCTGCCTGAAGTGATTCTTGCCCCTGAGCCAGCCTGCCCACCCTGGCAGCACCCAGACCCTCATGCCATGCAGGCCCAGGCTCCAAGAGCCCTCTGGCCAAAGCCCTGCTGACACTGTCGAGTCAGGGATGGAATCAAAGGCTCTGGTCTTCATTAGGTGAATCAGAAGGTATAAGGTGTTTAATGAAGGTAATGGGTCTTTTTATAATCTGACTCGACTTGATTGGTCTCAAAGGAAAAACCTCTCACACTATTGGTGAACTATGAATAGCACACCCTGGAGAACCATATCTATAATCAATGGTTACAGAAAAAGAGATAATAATTGTTTTAATTCTTTTATCTAAGTCCTGGGAGAAATTATCTCTGTTCTTTCTTCGACTGAACTGAGCATATCCACACCCTACCATCCCAGGGGTGTGGGGGTGGTCTGGACCCCCTCAGTCTCCTCACAAACCTGCACAGCCCCCAGTGGAGCAGGAGGTCTGCAGGATGGGAAAAACCACAGAGGGATGTTCTGACCTGAGAACAGAAAAGATTGTGTTTGGGTGAGAGAGCCTGAGCACCAGTATTGGAACCCTGGATGCTGGAAATTTCAGACTTTCTGTGCTGACAGGCACTGACCACCAAGAGAACACTGCATTGACCTGAGGCTGTGGAGAAGCTTCCAAAATGGAATGACAGAACTGGGATTGTGGGTGTGGAGTTTGAATAGAAGTGTGTGATATCACAGGGTGGAGAGCTTGGAGTTGGAGATTTTGGAGTATAGTATATATATATGGAGCTAAGATCGAGGTTGTAGGGCCATGGCCCTACTTCTTCACCTTCTTTACCTTCTTCCCCATGGGTTTGGGTGGTTTTGTGTAATTGGACAGAAAAGTCTGCAGTGCAGACTTCACAGGATTAGTTATTGAGTTGAAAGTGAAAATAATTTAGGTGTCATTTCTTAATTGGATAATTTATCCTTAAAAGACCTTGTAGTGATAGATATGGGGCCATTTTTGTAGCTTGTTAGTGAAATACTGCAGAACTCACTGCTTGTGAGACTGTAACATAGATAAGGAAAAATAAACATCTGAGTCTGAACACGAAATATCATCTCAGGCACTTTCAATCCTGACCCTGAGAGAGGCAGAAAAGAAGCCAAGAACCAGCACGCCAGGCCGGGCTCTCAGGGCGCTGGGTGCCACCCCCACAGCATAAGCAGCATTATTTTAAAGCCCTTGCAAGTGATATAAAGAAGGAAAGGGGCAGAACAACCATGAAGCATCACATGGGATCATGCAGGTGCCTCTGGAGGACACTAAAGGTGAGCTACACACAGGCAGCACCCAGCACGCACCGTGCTCTAGGTCTGCTAGCTAAAGGGCAGGAGGGAGGCTGAGCCGCCCAGGAGGTTTTTGTTTGTTTTGTTTGTTTTGTTTGTTTCCTGGAGAGGTGGATCCCAGGAGACTGGTGGGACTGCTAGCCCAGACTGAGACTGCTAACCCAGACTGGCACTGCTAGCCCAAACTGGCACTGCCACAGGCGAAAAGGGGGGGGGATGGCCGCGCGGGCAAGGAAGCCGAGTGGGGTAGCGCTACCCGAAAAGGGGGCGCGCGCCCAAACTGACTACGGCCCAGACTGGCACTGCTAGCCCAAACTGGGACTGCTAGCCCAGACTGGCACTGCTAACCCAGACTGGCACTGCTAGCCCAAAGTGGCACTGCTAGCCCAAACTGGGACTACTGGCCCAGACTGGCACTGCTAGCCCAAACTGGCACTGCTAGCCCAGACTGGCACTGCTAACCCAGACTGGCACTGCTAGCCCAAACTGGGACTACTAGCCCAGACTGGCACTGCTAACCCAGACTGGCACTGCTAGCCCAAACTGGGACTACTAGCCCAGACTGGCACTGCTAGCCCAGACTGGCACTGCTAGCCCAAATTGGCACTGCTAGCCCAAACTGGCACTGCTAGCCCAGACTGGCACTGCTAGCCCAAACTGGGACTGCTAGCCCAGACTGGGACTGCTAGCCCAGACTGGCACTGGTAGCCCAGACTGGGACTGCTAACCCAGGCTAGGACTGCTGGCCCAAACTGGGACTGCTAGCCCAGACTGGCACTGCTAGCCCAGACTGGGACTGCTAGCCCAGACTGGGACTGCTAACCCAAACTGGGACTGCTAGCCCAAACTGGGACGGCTAGCCCAGACTGGGGCTGCTAACCCAAACTGGCACTGCTAGCCCAAACTGGCACTGCTAGCCCAGACTGGCACTGGTAGCCCAAATTGGCACTGCTAATCCAAACTGGGACTGCTAGCCCAGACTCTCATCAGCTGTGAGCTCTGCCCAGTGGCCCTGTAGCCCAAGAGGCTCTTCCAGGTGGTGACTGGTCGAGGCTGTGCCAGCCTGAGCACAGTTCTCACCAGCAGCATGTTCTGGCTGGTGGCTATCTCACAGGTGCCTAATGCAAGCACCCAGAGGGCAAGCTGAATTGACCTGAGCTGGGTGTCTCAGGGTCTCTCGCTGCTCAGAGTGACCCCGAGAAAAGTTGGAAAATCTCTTTTCCCAGCCCGGTGCTCAAAGAAGGAATCAGGGCTCTTCAGTTCTCATTCTCAAGGTTGTTTATTGTATCTTATCTATAAAAAATCTTCTCCTGTCCAGCTGAGGTCTGCTCAGCAGGACAGTTCCAGGCACTCTGCCTGCCCCCAGAGCAGTGTTATGTCTTTATGTTAAAAACTACATGTACAATATTTACAATTACTTTCCAATACCTGTCACCTATGTTAAACAGTGAGCTTCTACTCTAAACCAATCTGTAAGTGCCACCATCACAGCAGAAGATGGAGGCCAAGAAGAAGAAGGAGAAAGGCTGGACATGCCCAGATTCCTCCATCTTGCCTCCTGAACCCCCATTCTAAAAACCTCAAAATCTACTTTTCCATCCCATGACAAATTCACTATCATTCTGCTTAAACTGTTGTGGTTTGCAGATCTTCCTCTAAGGTTGGTAACTTCCTCCAAGGGTCATAATCAAAACCACAGGCATTTTGGGCTCTGTGCCAAGGTCTCTGAGACCCCTGGAGGGGTCTTGGCTGCTCAGGACAGCCCGAGGGATGTCCTGGGTTCCAACAGCTGGGGATGCAGCTCTGAGTGACAGAGCTCTGCTGCAGTGCTGGATGCTGGGGACAAGGCATGGAGGTGAGCAGGGAAAGCCTGGCAAGGAGCTCAGAGCACTTGGAGCAGACAGGTCTGGCACATACACCACATTTCCATCTCCTCAGGTGTTACAGATGTTCCAGTATTGCCAGCTCTGGAGTGAAAGGAGTTCAGGGAAACCCCAGCTTGGTGACGAGAGCAGATTTAGATCTTGTGGCTAAGGAAAGAAGCCTGCTCCAGGGCATCTTCCAGCACCAGCAGCCAGTGTGGAGCAGGTTTCCAAGCTGCTGGGCACTCTGTTCAGTGCTAGGCAGTATGGCTCATGCTCAGCAAGGCTGCTCACAGCCAAGGGCAGACCCGTGCTGGAGGAAGCAGTGGGTGGAAGTGCCCAGGGTGATGCACAGCAGCATGTGCAGAGCCAAAGGATGGGGAGATCCCCATGGTATGCAAACCAGCAAAGCAGAACACGTCACTGTGGGGTTCACCTGCCTGAGACAGAAATGCTCAGCAGCCCCAGGAGCTGAGCTGAGCCCGCCCATCCCCTCCACCTCTCCAAGCTGGTGGGCTGTGCCTGGGCCAGCTCCAGGCACACAGGAACGAGCCAGGGACTCACACCAGGCTGCTCCCCTAACATGGCACAGGTGCCCCTGGCCCTGCAGGTGCTGGGCTGAGCCAGGAGCTGAGACCCAACAGTGTAGGAAGTAAAAAAGATAAGAGCGTAAAAGGGTAAGAGAGTGAGATTCCTGTTACAATACAATAAATCTTCTTCTGTGCAGAATATTCTAATTCTCACTAACCAATCTAGTACAAGATACAAATCCTATAGCATTTCCATACAGCCTATAAGAATCATTACATCACCGTACTGTGTTACATTTTAAACCCTAAAAACTCCTCTTTGGGCCCCTTTCTGCCAAGCCAGCAGGGTCTGCTCTGACCCTTGGAGCTGTCTGCAAGCAGAGGGTGTTGTTCCATCAAACGGGGATTACCTTCAGCTGGCCACACCATTGTTTTCCAGTTGTTCAGTAACTGAGGGATCTCAAAGCTTGCTTTCATTTCAATCTCCCTTATAGTTTCCATATTCTCAAAATCTTTTGCCAGACAATCATATTTATAAGGCTTTCCTGTTTCATCTTCCCCAACATCACACCACCTTAGAGGGTTGCTCACGCCTTCCCCATGAAGCTGGCGAGTACAGCCTGCACTGGGCAGCACCTGGGCTGATGGCCCATGGCAGGGCTGAGCCACAGCACAGGCTCTGCAGCCCCCAGCCCAGCCCAGACCCCCCAGCCTGTGCCATTCCTTTTGCCCAGGGTGCTGGGGCAGCTCCTGGAGCAGCCCAGGCTGGGAGTTTTGGGGAACTGCCAGCTCAGTGCCCTGTGCCACAGGTTCTTGTGTCACCCTGCACCAGGTGGCTGCCAGCACCATCCTGCCATGCTGCCATCAGGACTTGTTTCCTTGCCAGGGAACTCCATTATTTCAAAACAAGTGGAGAGGAGCTCAAGTCCCCTCTCATGAAATCTTGGCACAGCTGGCTCTTCTCAGAGGTCCTGCAAGGTGTAGAGATCACCTTGAGAGTCTCCCAGCACCAGTCCTGACTGGGCCCAGGGATGAAGGAGTGGGGACCTGCTGGCTCAGAGAGGCAAATTCTCCATGAAAGCAGAGTGCCTGCATTTAATTTCCAGGCTGCATCATGACCAAGAGTCATTTCCCTCTCCCAGCAGCAGTGGCTAGCCCTGGTTAAACATCCTGATGGAACCTGGAAGGGGTGCACTGCCAAACCTTTGCAGGGTGCAGAAATTGCCCCCAGCTCTGAGAGTCCTCTTGTAGAGCTGAGGGGTGCTGGTCATGTTGTCCTCCCCACATGGGGGTAGAGCGTGATGTGCTGGGCCCTGTGGAGCATGGGTCTGATGGCTCAGTCCTCTCACTGGTAAACTGAGTCAGCTGCCTCCTACCTGGGAGCCCTTCTGCCATGGATGGGGAACCTGCAGCTCCTACCTGGGAGCCCTTCTGCCATACATGGGGAACCTGCAGCTGGCAGAAGTTGTGACTGACCCCCATTTCAGGCATGCTGAGGGGGATCTGGGCCCCAGCCCCTGGCAGGAGAGGGGACTCACACTGGTGGCACTGTGGAGTGGAGAGGAGAGGGCAGTATGGATTGTTCTAGATGGATAATGAGATGATTGGCTCTCACAATTAAGGGATAACTATTGTGTGAATATTAAGAAAAGCTTTAGTGATGTATAGTTATGTTATTGTAGTTTAGATGACCTCTGTTCTCCCCATAGTTCCCTTTTCCCCCTGTATTGTTGCCATCAGACAGCCTGGGCTGTCCAGGACAGGTACAAAGAAGGCTGCAGTGTGTCCCTTGCCTGGGGCAGGTGGGAATGGAAAAGCTTGGTGCTTAGGGGGTGCAGCATGGCAGCACCTGATCCCCAATCCAGTTACAAGAAAGCAGTCTCCACTGATAAACGGCAAAGAAGAACCGACTGACAGACCTTGAGAGGGGCCAGGGCTGGCTGATGCAACCCCCAGGGATATAAAAGACTGAGCATCCATCTTGAAGATGAACTGGCCATGTGGTATCCACGAGGGCAATTCCCAGCTCTGCGAATTTTTCCTTATGTAGTCCTTTGTTGTATTTTTGTCAAAGTTTAACAAACCTATTCAAATTTCCAAAGTGAGCAGTAGTTTCTCGCAGGATGGCGGCGGGAGGAGCAGCCCGGAGCGAGCGCGGGATGACTCAGCGCTGATGTGAGCGGGGTGAGGCTCAGCCCAGCCTTTCGCAATGTGTTTACCAGCCCCTGGGTGGCTGCTGCCTTCCAGGACACGCAGCCCATCCTCCCCAGCCCCGAACCTGCTCGCCAGGCTCGGCACAGCTGGGGAGTGACCTGTTCCCACCCCGGGCTGGCTGGCTCATGGTGGGGAGCTGGGCAGGGAGCCCTGTGCTCCAGCACTGCCCAGGGGACAGCAGTAACCCAAACTGAGGTAGTGGAGCGTCCAAAAACCATGAGGTACACCAAAACACAGTCCCAAACCATGGGAAGGTGGTGGCACATTGCAGCAGTCATATCCACATGATGTCAGCCCAGGGAGAGGGACAGAAATTCCCCTGCATTCCTCACACCGTGCTGACTGCCATCCCAGCCGCCTGGCCACCTTCTGCCAGCTGCCAGGATACGTGTCCTGTGTGGGCAGGAAAGACAGTCGGGGAAAGTCCCTTTATATTGATAGTTTCAGAGCTAAACATGCTGTTCTGAGAAACTTTCCTAGAGGAAAGTCAAGGGCAAAAAGTGTTATGTTTCAATTCAGCTTCTTGTGGAGCTTGAGATGGGAAATGCTGGTCAGAAGCAGAAACACCAACATTTCCTTCCACAGAGGGCTGGGAAGGAGGGTGTCAGGCCCGTCTCCCTGCTGTCTACTCTAGGTTAACTTGGTTTTGCTGTCACAGCACTGCCAGGGATGGACACTCAGCACAATGGGCATCAGTGCTCCTGCTGCAGCTGGAAACAACTGCTGTGCCATGGGCAGGAGCACCTGGCGCACAGAGACCCCAGACAAAAGTCCTGGAGGCTTCAGTGCAGAACTCAGGAGCTTGCAGCAGGCCCATGCTGATCACTGGCACACTGCCCACGGGGCACTGCAGAGCTGTGTCACTGCCTGCTGCATCCTGCTGGCTCCTGGCCAGCCCGGACCCTTCGTCACGCTGAGCGTGACCTGTGTGCAGCAGTTAACCTCAAAACACCGTTCCCAGTTAACCTACTTTGGCTCTGGGCAAGGCTGGGCCCTCTAGAGAAAACCACGTGTGGGCTTGTCTCCTGCTGGCCTCTCTGCTGGCCCGTGTCCATGGCATGATTCAGGGCAGCTCCCAGTGCCAACGGCTGAGCAGGAGCCTGTGTCATTGCATTGTCCCTGGGATATTTACTGCCTGCTTACTGAGCAAGGTTCAGGCTGGCAGGAGCTGGCACTGCAGGCACAAACTGGTGTCCCCAGCCTGGCAGGAGCTGTGGCTGGGTTAAGGTGGGCAGCTGAGCTGGTCTCCCAGGATCACTGTGCTGTGGGGGGAGGGATGGTGAGAGGCAGCTGTGCAGTGCCATGGCCTGGCCTGGCAGCTCTCTGGCTGCCTGGGGAGCCTCAGCCATCCTCGCTCCTGCCAGGCACTTGCTCCACCCTGACAGTGCCCCAGCATTCGCCCTGACTGCTTTCCTGCCCCAGCCCCACAACAGGAACATCAGAGAGGGCAGGGCCCACACATGAAACAGAAATGTCTTCACCCACCCCATGCCAGGAATATCTGCCTGCAGGCCATGTGCACTCATGGGCATGGCACGTTTAGCCTCAGCCATTCTCCAGTGGGTCCCCAAATGTGTGTTCAGCCCAGCCCCTTCCTCTCTCGGGCTGAGCTGCAGCTCCCAGGCTCAGCAGTGCCTGGCAGATATCAGACTGCTGTCCCCATTCCTGGGTTCAGAGGGTATCCAGGGAGGTGGGGAAAGTGCAGCACAGCACAGGCGGGAGCCAGCCAGGCAGTAAATCAGGGACAGAGCAACAGCTCCCCATGTGACTGCAGCCTGCAGCCTCTCCCCTTGGCTGGGGGTAGGAACAGCCGGTGGTGTGGCTGTGCAGTGGTGGGGCTGTGCAATGGTGTGGCTGTGCAGTGGTGGGGCTATGCAGTGGTGGGACCATCCAATGGTGTGACCATCCAATGGTGTGACCATTCAATGGTGTGTCCATCCAGTGGTGTGGCCATGCAATGCTGTGCCCATCCATTGTCACACATGCCAGCCCCACCTCCCTGCAGTGTCACTGCTGGGACACACACAGAGGGAGGGGACAGCCCCTCTTCCCCGGGGTCGTGCCCACCCCGTGCTCCCGGTGCTGTGGGCCTCAGCTCTGGCACACACACCTGAGCCTCTCCTAGCCCTTGTTTAGCAATGCCCTTCATTCAGGACCAGCTCTTCCCTGACCACCTCTCATCACCTGTGCAGGTGTGACAGGAATTTATGGAGCCCCATGGTGGTCTCTGGCAGATGACACACCTGAGATGCATCCCTCCAGCAATCTCCAGGGGCTGAAATAATCATTTCAATTATCACATCTTTACAACAGTGAGAGACAGAGGGGGCACCAAAAACCCCGGTTTCTATGGCAACCAGGAATAACCTTGGAGACTGTGCTGTTTCTGCCCCAGGTGTTCCTCAGGTGGGCCTCAGGTGTGCCCCGGGTGTGTCTCAGGTGCGGCCCCTCAGCCTCACATACGGTGACGTCATGGCTCGTGCGGCGCGGGAAATCCTGACCCCGAGTAACCCCGTGGCGCCTCCGCTCCTGATTGGCTGCAGCGCAGAGCAAGGTGGCTCACACGGCCAATCAGAACACAGCTACCGCTCCCTCAAGTGCGGCTGCGGCAGGAGGCCTCTGATTGGCTACCGCGCCTCTCCTGAGGGTTTACTGGTGGGTGCCTGGCGCTGATTGGCTGCGTGGGTGGCTGCTGGATGCTCATTGGTTCTTTGCTGGCGCCGTAACGGCGGTTGGGACCGCCCCTGGCGCTCGGGGCCGTGAGGGAGGAGGGCGGCCCCAGCCCCTGTCCGTGCTGCAGGCCCGGCTCCAGCTGCTGTGCCAGCCCTTGTCCCTGCCCCAGGCCCAGCCTCAGCCCCTGTCCCTGCACTGTCCAGTCCCAGTCCCAGTCTGAGCCCGACCCCCATCCTCTGTGCCTGCACTGTCCCAGCCCCTTTCTCCGTGCCTGCACTGTCCCTGTCCCATCCCCTGTTCTGTTTCCTGTGGGGCAGAGCCCTTCCCCGGCTCTCCCAGCAGTGCCCACTCTGCGGGAGCCCAGCCCTGGTTCATATCCCACCCTCAGGAGGCAGAGCCTCCCTTGTGATCCATGTTCGCTGGCAATGGCCACCGGTGGCCACCAAGGGCCTGGGCCAGGTTCTGAGTGTCAGTTCCCAGTCCTTGCTTACTCCAGTCTGTGATCTCAAAAAGCGCCAGAGCCTGAGAAAACAAAACATTACAGGTGGGAAGTGATTGCTGGCTGCAGTCTGAGAGCTTTGAACAGGATGTGGGTTCCTTGGGATAGTGGAAGGGAGGGATTCCATCTACAGCAGGTCCTGGAGCTGGCACCTGGGCAGGCAGAGGCACTGGGCATCGGGGGAGATGGGTGTGAGGCACCACTTGTGTTCTTGTGCCTCAATCTCCCTTGGTGCCTCCAGAGCTGTCCTGTCCTGCTCCATCCCACACAGGGGGTCCTGAGGAGCTCTGTGAGGCACCAGCCTCGCTGCTGATCCTGTGGCACCCTAAGGGCCTCTGGGCCTTTAGTGCCACCAGCAGCACCAGCCTCAGAGAGGATCCCCAAGACACCCAGCTGGTGAGCTCAGTCTTTGGGGAGCACTTCACTGCCAACATCAGTGACTCTTAAGCACAGTCCTGTGATGGTGTTTGCTGGTGTCCCAGGATGAGGGAAGAGATGAGAATATGGACTCCATGTTTCAGAAGGCTTGATTTATTATTTTATATATATAATATATATATTATATATATATTAAAACTATTCTAAAAGAATAGAAGAAAGGATTTCATCAGAAGACTAGCTAAGAATAGAAAAATAAAGAATGATAACAAAGGCTTGTGACTGACTGAGACAGCTGGAACTGTGATTGGCCATTAATCAGAAACAACTGCATGAGACCAATCACAGATGCACCTGTTGCATTCCACAGCAGCAGATAACCATTGTTTACATTTTGTTCCTAAGGCCTCTCAGCTTCTCAGGAGAAAAAATCCTAAGGAAAGGATTTTTCATAAAACATGTCTGTGGCATAGCTCACTGCTGGGCCACAGGGCATGGATCCCCTGCCAGGCAGCAGCCCCAGCTGTGAGCTCCCAAACCTCTGTGTGAAGATATTTCTCCATGTGAAGATCCTGACATTTTTCTCTCCATTCATGTAAATGAATGTGTTCTGAAATGTTCCTCTCCTGGCATCCTCATATGAGCAACCTCCTTGAACTACTTCACCGTGCAGAAAGAGCATAGCTTGGGAAGCCTCTGAGTGCCTCAGCAGTGTGAGGGATTCATCTCACTTCTCCTTACAGCTCATTTTCATGAGTAGTCCTGTTATACTCCATTGTTTGTTGACTTCAACCTCTTTGGTAGGCAACCACCTTTTGTCTACTCACAAAACCACTTGGATATTGGTTGTTATGCCTTTAGCAAGTTGTTCCTCAAAAAAAAAAAAGCTGGCTTACCTGACCATGGTTTCACATTTCACTTGCCCAGGTTCCCCTCCTTGGTGTTTGGACACGGTTTTGGCTTATTCAAAGATATCACTTTACCTCCAGCCAGCTCCCATGCTTGCTTTTCACAAACATTTGCTGTAACTCTGCTCCAACCTCTATGAACAGACAAACACACTCACTTTCTGCCTCCAGGGTCATATTTACACAACACCCAGCATGTTATAAAGGCAAGAGATAAAGCTGTTAGAGAATAGCCAGAGGAGGGCTAGGAGGGTGGTGGAAGGGCTGGGGGGGCTGAGGGCATGGTCAGATCTGAGGTCAGAGCCCACTGGGGGTTGCAGCTCTGATCTCTGCTCTCTGTGACAGTGACAGGAGCTCAGGCAACAGCTGGAGCTGGGCCAGGGCAGGGTTAAATTGGATATTAGAAAAAGGTTCTTCCCCCACTGGGAGATTGGGCACTTGAACAGGCTCCTCAGGTCACAGCCCCAAGGCTGCCAGAGCTCCAGGAGGATTTGTACAACACTCTCAGGCACAGGGTGGGATTGTTGGGGTGTCCTCTGTTTGGCCACTTCCAGCTCAGGAACTCTTCTGTTGCTAGTTTTAATTTCTTAATTTCCTTCTTTTTTTTAGATCCTTAATTTTCCTAGTGTCCCTCTTTTGCACCTAACTATTGCTGCTGGTTTTCTGCTGCTGGTCTTCCTGTCCTAGAGAGCTTTGTGGTCATCAGAAGAACATTTTGGCCCAGGTTTGTTGTCCTGCAGGTAAAGTCAGGTTAACATGTACACTGAGCCTGGGGTGAAGGAAGTGTCTGTTTGACTGGCTGGGTTTGGAAGTACCAGAAGGAACTTTAAAGAGGAAAATTATGAGTGTGGCTTGCAGAGGGCACAGTTAAGACCAGGAAGATGCTGAGCAATCTGTTGTTTGCATCAGCCCAGATGGCTGGACTTTGATTTGGGCTGAGGTGTTGGTAACACCAGCAGGAGAGCTGTGCTTTGATAGTGGGAGGATGGCCACAAGATACAAACATGTCCCTCTCCTCATCCTCCTCCCCTGACACCATCATTGCACCTGTGGAGGCACCACAGCAAGGAAGCCCAGACAGAGGCAAAAATCCAGCCTGGCAGGCGGATCAGACACTCCATGACAATGGTCAGTTCCTGCAGGGTGTAAAAAGAGCTGTTGGCAACATGTGCTGTGGGCAGTAAAGAGAACCCATGAGCCCCAGTGAGGACCCAGCTAGCACCATCCTCATCCCAGTGCTGCACTGCTCACCTGGTCAGACCTGTGCAGGTGAGTGTGAGGGACACTGGGGACACACAGTGGCAGTGACTTAGGCTAATGCTGGTTCCTTTGCTTCTTTTCTGCATGGGTCAGTTGGGATTGATGATAATTGATGCTCAAGATGATATTTCATGTTCAGACTCAGATGTTTATCAGTTCTTATCTCTGTCACAGTCTCACAAACCCTGAGTTCTACAGCACTTCACTCTAGCAAACTAAAAATGGAGCCCCATCTCTCTCTACAAGGCCTTTTAAGGATAAACTCTCCAATTAAGAAATGACACCTAAATTATTTTTACTTTTAACCCAATAACCAACCACCTGTACCCTGCAATGGAGACTTTTTTATCCAATTACACAAAACCACCCAAATCCACGGAGAAGAAGGTGAATAAGAAGGAGCAGCCTCCACCCTAAAACCTCCATCTTGTTTTATAGATATTACTATATTCCAAAACCTTAAACTCTAAGTTTTCCACCCTGTGATATCACACACTTCTATTCAAACTCCCCACCCACAATCCCAGTTCTGTCATTCCATTTTTGAAGCTTCTCCACAGCCTCAGGTCAATGCAGTGTTCTCTTGGGGGTCAGTGCCTGTCAGCACAGAAAGTCTGAAATTCTCAGCATCCAAGGTTCCAACATTAGGGAGTTAATTTTAATAAAAATCTCCTTCTCCAAGGAATTTACATTGTATAATGTGCCTGGCCCAGAGAAAGCACAAGCCCCATCATGCACCCCATTGGTACAGCCTTGGAAGGATTTCCTGGTCCAGTTTTGTGGGGCTGAAGTGCCAGTGGTGTCTGTGTGTGTTCAGCCTCTGCCACACACCTGTGCCTTGGCTGGGACAGTTCCTGGAACTGCAATCCCTTTGCCCAGTGCAGTTGTCTGTGGGCTGAGGAGTTGCTGAAGTGCTGGCCAGGCTGGTGGTGCTGCTTCCAGCAGCTGCTGGGAACATATTCTTGGAGAGTAAGGCTGGGTTCCACAAAGGCAGAGCCCCTGTGAAATCCTAGAGAGCTGCAAAGAGCTGCCAGAGCAGCTGGGGATGGTGTGCAGAGAGTGATGGTTGGGGCTGTGCCCTCCTCAAACCTGCCCAGTCCATGGAGGTCTGTGGAGAGGGGGTGTCCTGAAGGCACGTTCTGTGCCCTGGTTCCTCTCTGGTGGGCAGCATTGCTTCTGTTCCCCAGGGCTGGGGAGGGCTCTACTTAGTGTGACTCCAGGAGAATAACTCTTGAGAGAGGCTCTGTGCTGGTGATCACCCTGGCCCTGCTGAAACCCTGCAGTTCCAAGGCTGTAGCAGGGTGGTAGAAATGCTGCAACCTTCCTCAAAACATCTTCAGAAGCTGCTCAGAGTAAGGCCACAAGAGCAGCCATTTCAAGTCCATGCACACACACGCACCACAGGTAGCTCAGCAGAGGACAGACAGGAAGGGTCTTTGTATGATGTATTCCAGTGAAGGTTTATTGCATCCACCACACCAAAGGGATCAGGGACAAAGACACAAACATGTGTTGTGCACAGGCTTAGTGTGGGGTCAGTGACAATGACCTGAGGGCACAGGGCAGGGCAAAGGGCAGCAACCTGTAGGGGGATGAGGGATGAACACTTGGGGTGGGCAGGGTCAACTGGCCCATGGGGGAAGCAATCTAATGTAGATTAGCAATAGTGCTGCACAGCACCAGGGCTGAGTCCTCTCTCTCAGCCTAGGTGGGGAAAACTCTATGGTAGATCATTCCAGGGCAAAGCCTGAAGGTTTCTGAGGGTTTTTTACGTTCCCACACATGGCTGGACAGGCTTCACCCAGGAGGAGATCCCTGTGGTGTCACCCCAATGCAGAGCACTAAGGCTGCGCAGGAAAGGGGCTGCTCAGGGGACATCACTACCCCAGCAGAGGTGGGGCTCACAGCAAGGTGCAGGTGTGTGAGAGAATGTAAAAAAACCTTCAGAAAGCACCAAGCTTGGCCCTGGAATGATCTACCATAGAGTTTTCCCCACCTAGGCTGAGAGAGAGGACTCAGCCCTGGTGCTGTGCAGCACTATTGCTAATCTACATTAGATTGCTTCTCCCATGGGCCAGCTGACCCTGCCAACCCCAACTGTTCATCCCTCATCCCCCTACAGGTTGCTGCCCTTTGCCCTGCCCTGTGCCCTCAGGTCATTGCCACTGACCCCACACAAAAACCTGTGCACAGCACATGGTTGTGTCTTTTGTCCCTATTTTCCCTTCAGTGTGCTGGAATAAACCTTCACTGGAATTTATCATTCAAAAGGCCCTTCTGCCTCTCTGTGCTGAGCTAGCCATGGTGAGTGTGGTGTGTAGACTTGACTTTGCCTGAATGCTTTCCCAAGCAGCTTTTCCACAGGAGATTCTTACTGGGAAATAGCAGCAACCACCATCTAAACCCCACGTTGCTACAGGTGTGAGCATGAGGGCTTGTGGCCATGTCACCTGCAGGGAAAGACATCACCCACAGCCTGGGAGATCCCCTGCATCGTGGGTCGTGTTGTTGTCCTTTTGTTGTCCTTCCGTGCCACCCCATCCCGCCTGCATTCCTGCAGCCTGACTCAGGGTTTGCAGATACTGCCCACGCCTGCCCAGCCACACGGGAGGCTCAGCCCCTCCTCCTGGCAGAGCAGCTGGGCAGAACTCGGTCAGTCAAGGTCACAAAGGTGTTTGGAATCAGGGAAAGGGGGAGGGAGGAGTATAGGAACCATCATGGAAAACCTGGAGCTGCAGTAGATGGATTTTGCAGGGCTCCTGTGAGAGGAGACCTCTGCAGTGACCCATCAGCATGATTTTGTCAGGATATCCCAGGCTCAGCACCCCTCCAAAGGAGACTCCAAGGAAACAACAGCAACTGTTGAGTGCAACCCTGAGTGACTGGCAGCCTGCAGTTAATGCTCCTTGTCACTTCTCCATCACTGAGTGGGAAAAGACCAGTGGGATTGGAAGGGTCCTTCCATCTTCCAGGCTGAAGAAGAAAATAAGTATTTGCTGTCCATCTACAAATACAGGACAAGAAGAAAAGTGAGCAAATAGCGATAGGGAAAAGAGAAAAAGTCATTTCAGCAAATTGTTCCATTTCAACAAATCTCAGAGGAGGAGATGCCTGAAGATGGGTCCCCAACTTGAACATGGATGAGGGACCAGAGGTGTCTCTGCCAGTGGCACAGGAGATAAGATGGGATGAGAAAGACACTGCAGGCTAAAGGCTGTGTTGGACAGCAGAAATTGCAGAGCTTTCCCCAAGTTCCAGAGACTGTTTGTGTCTGAGATTGTACCTAAAAGCAGGTATTGTCCCCAGTGAACTGGTGACCTCCTGACTGGGGCCATGGCACTGATCAAATTGTGCTGGTGAAGGTCAGAGCAGAAATGCAGGAGGAGCAATGACTTCCCTCCAAGCACGCACCAAAACTCAGGGCCAGACCTTGATGTCAGGGGATTTCTATTTTAAGTGGAACTGACTCAGTCTCCCACACTTCTCCTGGTCTCTGTCACCCTCTCTCCACCCCCAGCCTGAGGTGTTTGCACAAGGGGCATGGCTGGGCCTGAGGGCTGAGACACAGCACAGGGCTGCCACGTCAGGTCTGCTCTGCGTGGGCTTCTCTCAACTGGCAGTGACAAAACAGTGTTGGGGAAGGTTCTGGATGCATCACCAATTGTTATTATTGCAGGATCTTTCACCTCCAAACCCTGCTCTCTTCACCTTCCACAAGACTCAGGCAGAGCTGCTGCTTTTTAGCTGTTCAGTCTCATTCTGACTGGCAAAGTGTTGGGAAAGGAGGAAGACCTGGGAATCTGCTGGCATCACCTCATGCTGCAGGAGTGGGCTGGCACTCTGGGCTGGCAGCAGTGTCCTTGCACTGCCTGGCAGCATTGGCACCTGCCTGGCAGCACTGGCACCTGCCTGGCAGCCTGTCCTTTCCCTGGCCCTGGAGCCTAACACAGCACTCACTGAAATACCTGCCCATGGTATCTTATCTGCCAGCCTGCTGCACACTGGCAGTGAGGAGATGGCCCAGATATTCCATTCCATGGGTTCTCCACAGCCACAGGCACACAGGGCAGGAGCAGCCTGGCTGTGCCCCCTGGCTCTGCTCAGCACTGGCCCTCTGCTCTCCTGTCCCTTCTCTGGGGCTCACTCAGCACCCCACAGACAAAGAGTTGTGAGGTCCTGAGGTGCTAGAAATCCTCCAGAGCTTTGCCATGTGATGCTCACAGAGTATCAGCACTTGGATCCTACTCTCTGCTGTCCCCTCTGACCTTGCTCCCTGCTGGCAGCCCCAGGATTGCTCCTGTACAGGGAGAGCAGAGAAATGTTTCAGTATTCTGAGTGTCCCTGACAGGAGGGAGAGACATGCCAGGCTGGGCAGGACATGGCCACCTGCATGACCACCATTAGGACTTCAGACAGCCTGGTGGAACCAAGGGACCTTCTGCCCCAAATACAAATCAGCCCTGCTGGGTTTGCTGCCAGCCCTGGGCCCTGCTCCATTACAGAACCAGAGAATCTCCTGTGCTGGAAGGGACCTACAAGGATCACTGAGTCCAACTCCTGGCCCTGCACAGACACCCCAAAATCCCACCCTGTGCATCCCTGAGAGCATTGTCCAAACACTCACAGAATTCACAGAATCACAGAATCACCAGGCTGGAAGGGACCTTCAAGATCATTGAGTCCAACCCAGCCCCAGCACCTCAGCTCAACCCTGGCACCCAGTGCCACATCCAGGCTTTGTTGAACACCCCCAGGGATGGGGACTCCACCACCTCCCTGGGAAGCCATTCCAGAACTTTATCACAGAGCTCCTGGAGCTGTGGCAGCCTCAGGACTGTGCCCATTCCCTGGGGAGCCTGGGCAGTGCCAGCACCCTCTGGGGAAGAACCTTTCCTGATATCCAGCCTGACCCTCCCCTGGCACAGCTTCATGCTGTTCCTTCAGGTCCAGTCACAGGAGAGGATGTGGTGCCTGGGGCTGGCTCTGTCCCCAGCTGGTGCCTCTGGCTCTGAGGAGTGGGCAGGAAAGATTCCTACAGGATTTGTAGGCAGCAGACTGTGCCCATGGCTCTGCTGACAGGGACAGGGACAGAGGGTGAGGAGCCTTCCTTGGAGCTCAGTAGCTTCTCCCAGAGAAGAGGAACCCAAATCCTGGCAGACATTGGACATGTGCCAGCTGAGTCTCAGCAGCTCCTCAGCAACTGCCCAAAGCTGAGAACAGCAGAGACCTCCCCCAGCTGCAGTCACGAGTGCCGTCAGCACCGAGGTGCAGTTGCTGCTGCACTGCCTCACATCACCCATGGTGCTGCCACACCTGAGACATTCCAGCAGCATTTTGTCACCTGGTGACTCAGGGCCTGGCTTTGGCTCTGAGCTGGAGCTGTGACCTGAACCTAGGGGACAGTCTCTGCATGGTGCTGGCCCCTGCCTCGCTGTGGCTCTGAGGAGCTCCAGGCCCCTGTGGGTTGCTGGCTGAAGGCCCTGTGGGTCAGAGAGTCAGTGCTGAGCAATTCATTGATGGAACTGAGTCACTGCAGAGAGGGGAAACTGCTCAGGAGGCCTGGGGATCTCTCCATCCTCTCCCTCTGGCTCTTCTGCTGCCACAGCCATAGGTGACAGCTCTGTCCTGCAGCTGGCAGGGCTTGGCCCCTGGCATGGATGGTGCTGACAGCCTCAGGAACCCCACTTGCTCCTCTGTGCTGATACTGCAGATGTTGGGTAGAGCAGCTCCAACACTGTGGAGCACATCCTGCCCACCCATGGACAGGTCCTCATGGCTGTCTAGTGGGATCCCACAGTGCAGAGAGTCTGCAAGGTAAAAAGCTTAGCAGGGAGGTTCTTCCCTTCCTGCATCATCCTTCAAGCATCCCAGGCAGTAACAGGACTTTGTAGGTAAAGGCTTAGGATATTCCCTTCCTGTCCTGTGCCCTGCCCTGAGCCTGGTCTGTGGATATCCTCAGAGCTGAGGGTGCTGATGGTGTGCATCTTTGGGACCTCAGGTGCTGCCCCCCAAAGCATGCAGCATCAGCACAGTGCAGTGCCCCGCAGTGGGCACAGGTACCAAACTGCCAGGGCAGAGCACAGATGGATGCCTGTCTCCTCCCATGGCCTCCTGCCTCCAAGGAGCCTGGCATAACCTTCTCCCCCCTTGTGCACAGCAATGGGGATGTGACCTGCTCCATGGGACACCCCTGGGCCCTGACTGGATGTGGCTCCAGCAAAGCCTCTCTGGCCCCAGAGCAAGGGGGTCTGCATGGCAGGGCAGGGGCACAGCCCCCCCAGGTCACAGCCAGGCTGGGACACAGCCATGCCCTGTGCCAGGACACCTCCGGGGCAAGGACAGGCTTTGGGGGGCCAGTATATGTGATGGTGACCTTAGTGGGGGCAGAATGGAAACCCCCAGCCTGGCTGGGGCTTGGAGAAGGGAATGCAGTGGCAGGGGTGTGGGCACAGCTCCCCACCCTCATTTGCATGTGTGCAAAGCAGGGAATTTTCCACCAGCAAGCAGCTGAAGTTTCTGCACGGTGACCTTTGTCCCCAGCCAGGCTGGGAGCCCAGGACAGCTGACAAAAGTCACTGTGGTGCCCTGTCACTGTGCTCCCCCCAGGGCTGGGCATCCAGGGGGCTGTGTCCTGCCCCCACACCCTGGCACTGCCAGCTCAGCTCAAAACCAGCAGGACCCCCCAGATCTCCCCCAGGGAGGGCAGAGAGGGCCCCCAGTCCCCCCTGCCCACCCTGTACCAGCCCCTGGTGCTGCCCCAGCCCTGCAGGGAGGGCTCAGCTGTGGCACAGGCTCTGGGGATGGCACATGAGGGACAGACATTTCTGGGGTCACTCAGGGACAGACATTTCTGGGGTCATCACAGCATCAGGGGCTGCCCATGGGTGCAGGATCTGGGCAGGATGGAGAGGGTGAGCTGTGTGCTGGAGGGCTGGAAGTGGGACAGCCAGGAGAGGCCACTCAGGAGATGAAGAATGTGGGTTGGAGGTCTCTGGATAGAAGCCCTGCAGCTGGGACACCCGAGGAGCTGGCAGGCACTGCAGGCAGGGCTGAGGTGCTCATGGAGCCCCTGGATGCACCTGGGCCCCTCCCAGAGCTCTGGGCCCTCCTGGCTTGGTGCTGGGCACGGACCCCTCCTGCAGGGCAGGCTGTGACACTGGTGTCCCCGGTGCCAGCCGTGCCCCCAGTGCCAGCTGTGCCCCCCCAGCCATTGGAGGTGTGCCTTGCCCTGAGGGGCACACAAAGCACAGAGTGCCCTGCACCACCTCCACCTCACAGCATTCTGAGGAAACACAAACAACAGTGTTCCCAAAGGGCAGTATTCCAAAATTACAGTATTCCCAAAGGACAGTGTTCCCAAAGGACAGTGCTCACAAAGGAAAGGACAGAGTTCCCAAAGGACAGTGTTCCCAAACAACAATATTCCCAAACATTAGTGTTCGCAAAGGACAGTATTCACAAATCACAGTATTCTCAAAGGAAAGGACAGTATTCCAAAGTTACAGTGTTCCCAAAGGACAGTGTTCCCAGAGGACAGTGTTCACAAAGGACAATGTTCCCAAATTACAGTGTTCTCAAAGGACAGTGTTCATAAAGGATAGTATTCCAAAATTACAGTATTCCCAAATGACAGTGTTCCCAAAGGACAGTATTCCCAAACATCAGTGTTCCCAAAGGACAGTGTTCACAAATGACAATACTCCCAAACAACAGCATTCCCAAATTACAGTGTTCCCAAAGGAAAGGACAGTGTTCCCAAGGGACGGTGTTCCCACAGGGCAGAGTTCCCACACGAGTGTTCCTGGAAGTACCAATCACCGTGACCTTTGCTCAGAGCCCAGAACAGGGGGGCAGAGCGTGGCTGGGCAGCAGAGCCGTGCCTGGCTCAGGGCTCCATGGGCAGGCTGCTTCCCACAGGGGCTCCCCCAGTGCCACAGCAGGTGGGGTGCAGCACAGGTCACCCCAGCCCGCACTGGCTGAACACAGCTGAACCAGCTCTGCCCCCAGAGCTCCCCCAGAGCCTCCCCGTGGTTCTCTGGAGCCTCAGTGCCAGCAGGGCTGGGCCCCCGTGGCTGCAGGAGGTGCTGGGGCTCACTGAGAGCTGCCAGGGATGCTGCAGCACCCTGAGAGTGGTGCTAGAACAGGGAACGAGCACATCACCTCCACCAGGACGGCTCCAGGGCTTTGGGGAGCTGCTGCAGCACCCCTGTGCCACTGCCACCCAAACCCCAGCTGGCACAGCTCTGGATGCCCTGGGCACAGAGGGGATGGCCAGAGTGGGCACAACAGCAGCAAGGGAGCAGGAGGTTCACCCACAGCAGGGAAAAATGAAGGATTTCTTGCTAGAGACAGAGGGACTGAATTGACACAAATGGAGAAACCAAATACTCATCCCAAAAGAAAGGTGGTGGACTTGAGGATGGTTTGTTTTCTACACTTGGGGGTATTTTTGCTCCATTTTTGCATTTGTGACTTCTCCCTGACATTTACAGGGAGCTTTAATGTGAACCACCAAGGGGAGAGCTCACAGCCTCTCCCAATGGCCTTTTGCATGTTCAATTCCATGTGCAAATGCTGCCTCTGCCTGAGCTGACCTTGCTGTGGGCTCTCAGTTCCTCTGGGAAAACAGTGAGGCTGCCCCGGAGCAGGCAGCAGTGCAGCCCCTGCTGCAGGGCTGAGAACACTTCCCTGCACACCCCAGGAGTGCCTGGGCTGTTCCCTGGGCTGTTCCCTGGCACTCACCTCCTGCTGAGGCTCCAGGGAAATCCCGCTGGCATTTGGGTTTTCCTGCTGTAAATGGGTTTGGGTGTTCCTGTGGTGCAGTGACTCCTGGGACACCCACACATGGAGCAGGGCTGGGATCCCACAGAGCATCCCACAGAGGCCCTGGGGGCTGTGAGCTCACTCCAGCAGTGCCATGGTCAGACAGGAGCAGCTTTTCATCATCTCCAGGAGCAGGGGAGGAGAAACTGCAGATCCAGAGCCTGTGCTGGCTCCTGGTTGGTACTGGTGCTTCACTCCCCAAAACCTCAACTTCCATGGCACACCATCCCCCATTGCAGGGAGCAGTGACAGAGCTGGGGATGGAGGGGATGAGCTTCTCTGACTCCCTCCTTGCCTCTGCAGGAAGCCCCCAGGTTCCCCTCTCCCATCCCAGGAGCCTGGCAGGCTGTGGGATCAGTGATGGGCACCCCCAGGCTGTGGGATCTGTGACATGGGGACACTGATGGGCATTTCCAGTTTAGGGGATCAGTGCATGGGAACACTGATGGGAGCCCCCAGGCTGTGGGATCAGTGCCATGGGCACCCCTAGGGTGTGGGATCAGTGCCATGGGCACCCCCAGTGTGGGATCAGTGATGGGCACCGCCAGGGTGTGGGATCAGTGCCATGGGGACACTGATGGGCACCCCCAGTATGGGATCAGTGCCATGGGGACACTGATGGGAGCCCCCAGTATGGGATCAGTGCCATGGGGACACTGATGGGAGCCCCCAGGCTCTGGGATCAGTGCCATGGGCACCCCTAGGGTGTGGGATCAGTGATGGGCACCCCCAGGGTGTGGGATCAGTGCCATGGGCACCCCTAGGGTGTGGGATCAGTGATGGGCACCGCCAGGGTGTGGGATCAGTGCCATGGGGACACTGATGGGCACCCCCAGTATGGGATCAGTGCCATGGGGACACTGATGGGAGACCCCAGTATGGGATCAGTGCCATGGGGACAATGATGGGCATCTCCAGTTTAGGGGTTCAGTGCCATGGGGACACTGATGGGAGAGCCCAGTTTGGGGGATCAGTGATGGGGACACTGATGGGCACCCCTGGTGTGAGGGGGCAGGCTCAGCTTTGTGCCCCGATGTCACAGGGCTGGCACAGACCTTGGGCTGGCCTCCATGTCCTTTCTAGGCAGGACAAATGACAGAAACGCACAGGGGTGTAGTCCCTGAGGGACCCTCAGTGGTGCCCACAGCCCTCCAGCAGCAGCCCCAGCTGCACCCGTCTGTGTTTCTGTGTTTGCTGTGTCCCCTCCCTGCCCTCTCGCTCCTTTCCTGGGCAAACAGGCGCGGCCCAGCCCGGTTATTGCCCGGCTCCCGCAGCCCCGCTGTTTGCTGGAAACAAAGGGAAACGTTTTCCTCCTCCCACGGGCTCTGTGTGCCCCACGTGCCCTGAGTCCCAGCGGGAGAGGTGCCAGGGGGTGACAGCTCACCCAGGAGTGGGGGGTCTGGAGCAGGGTCCCCGCTGCCACCTCTGCAGGGCCACCAGGACAGGTCTGCAGCTGCTGGGTGTGTCACAGAGAGCTCGGGGCAGCCCTGGCAGAAGGCTGGGCTGGAGTCTCATGGGCTTCTGACATTGATTCTGAGTTAAGGAAAAAAGATGTTTTCATTGACAGAGCAGGGGTGAAGGAGCCTGAGCCCTGCAGGGCCCTGGGAGGGCTGAGCTGTGCTGGCTCTGCTCTCACTGCCAGGGGCTGATGAGGGACTCTGCCAAGGGCAGAGGGGTGGGCAGCTCTGGCATCCCCAGAGCTCGGTGTGAGGGTGCTCTGTGACATGATGGACACATGGAGAGGAGCCTGAGGTCATGGACAGGAGCCTCAGGGACAGGGTGACAGGTGCTGCACACCTGGGGACAGGGCAGTTGTCCCTGCTGCCCTCCCAGCCTGAGGCAAGCAGCTCAGCATCACTGGCACAGGCAGCTCCTGGCAAAGATGCTCCTCATCCTGCACACAGGGAGCCCCATCTGCCCTCAGGGGACCCATCCACTGCCCATCCTCTGCCCATCCCCTGCCATCCCAATGCCCATCCCCTGCCCATCCCCTGCTCATCCCCTGCCCATCTCTGCCCATCCCCTGCCATCCCCTGCCCATCCAATGCCCATCCACTGCCCATCCCCTGCCCATCTCTGCCCATCCCCTGCCCATCCAATGCCCATCCCCTGCCCATCCTCTGCCCATCCCCTGCCATCCCAATGCCCATCCCCTGCCCATCCCCTGCCCATCCCCTGCCATCCCCTGCCATCCCCTGCCCATCCCCTGCCCATCTCTGCCCATCCCCTGCCCATCTCTGCCCATCCCCTGCCATCCCCTGCCCATCCAATGCCCATCCCTTGCCCATCCACTGCCCATCCCCTGCCCATCCCCTGCCCATCCCCTGCCCATCTCTGCCCATCCCCTGCCATCCCCTGCCCATCCAATGCCCATCCAATGCCCATCTCAGCACCAGCATCACCCTTGCAGGCACTGCTGCCTTACTGCTGCCCAGCCTTTCAAGCTTTCTCCATCTCAGCCATTCTTCTGAGCTTGGATTGGAGCAAATGGCATGGAGAAACTTTCCTTTCCCCAGAAATTCCCAAGAGAAACTGTCCTTTCCCCCAGAATCTCCCAGCTCAATGGGCAGTGGCAGAGACACCACGCACATCTCACCCCACTGGGCTCCTCCAGGAGGGAGATGCTGGAGCAGGAGAGCACAGGAGCTCCCTGCAGGGCAAGAAGGGACTCGGAGAAACTCCTCAGAGGGTTGGGGGTCCCAGCAGTGCCCACCCACTGCCCCTGGTGTTCATGGTGAGGGTGCTGTACCCTCACTGTCCTCCCACCATGGATCAGATGTGTCCCTGTCCCGCCACCCCAGCACCTGGGGAGCTGTGGAGGTACATGGGCATGGGGTGAAACAGATCCCCAGGTGGTTTTACAGATCCCCAGGTGGTTTTACAGATCCCCAGGTGGTTTTACAGATTCCCAGGTGGTTTTACACATTCCCAGGTGGTTTTACAGATCCCCAGGTGGTTTTACACATTCCCAGGTGGTTTTGAAGATTCCCAGGTGGTTTTACACATTCCCAGGTAATTTTACAGATCCCCAGATGGTTTTACAGATCCCAGGTGGTTTTACAGATCCCAGGTGGTTTTACACCTGCCCTTGGCTGCAGCAGAGCTCTCCTGGCCTTGAGAACAGCTGTAAAGAGCCCCAGGATGGGGCAGTCTGTTGGTGTGGTGCAGTGCAGGCTCAGGAACTCTCCTGACCTGTGTCCCTCTTCCCTCAGAGCATTTGGAATGTGTTCCTGGGTTTGGAATGTGCTGCTGGGGGTGTCCCTGTGGGCCACAGCGTGGGGGGATGTTGGTAGTGCATGATTTTTATGCAGACTTGTCCAAAACACAGAGGGCTGAATGAAACACCTGTAAGGGGAGATGGAGGAAAAATCCTCTCCTGCGTCCCAGGGGAATATTTGGGCTCTGGTGAGGCCCTCCCAGGAGACATCTGCAAAACACAAACTCATCTCCCAGGAAACAGCCTGACCTGTGTGAATTCAGGCTGGAGAAGATAAATGTGCCATTGCCAGGCAGTGTCAGGGCTGCTGTCTGGGCCAGCCTGGTTCCAGCTCACTGTGAGCCTCTGGAAACAGGGAGGGGAGGAAGAGGAGGATCCCAAAGAGGCAGCCTGGGTTACAGAGCCAGCCTGGGGTCACTCCCGTGCCACTGCAGTGTCACCTTGCCCCAGTGACCTCTCCTGTTGTCTCCAGGCAGCCCCGTGACAACGCCTGGCCCTTGTGCAATGCCACGGAATGAAACTAAAAATAAAAAATAAAAAAAAATAAAAATAGCTCAGCTCCTGCAGAGCACCTGGCTGCCAGCACCTGGCAGGAGCAGCGCTCCAAGGGCTCCCTCCTCCGAGCTGATGTGGCACTGAGGGAGGGAGGGAGCTGCTCACCCTGCTCCTCTCCTGCCCCCGGCCTTGCCTGGCCCTGCTCATCCCTGCTCAGCAATCTGGGGGTGCTGGGGGATGTTAGGGTGCTGCTGGAGATTTTGGGGGGAATTTGGGTGCTGTTGGAGGGTGTCCAGGGGTGTTGGGGGCTGCCAAGCTGCCCGTCCTGGCCCTGGCACAGCGTGGGTTCTGCCCAGGCCTCACCAAGGTGCAGTGCCATCACCCCTGAGCCTGCTGTGGGCACTGGTGCCCCCATCTCTCCTGCCTGAGCTTTGCAGAGGGAGCTGGGTCAGCGCTGGAGGTTTGCTGAGGAGCAAGTTCAAGTTATTCATCCTTCACTTAACCCATTTTGTGCTAGGCTGGCCAAGCTGCCCCTGCCCTGACTCTGCTGGCACCCCCACGCCCGGGCACTGCGCTGTGCCCTGTTCAAACTGGACACACTTCAGCTCTTTGGGACATTTCTGCTCCTGGATCATTTCAGGTACAGGGCAGTGGATCGAGGTCAGAGCAGTCAGGAACCCTGAGGTGGTCACGTGAACTTTCACAGATTCCCTGGAATCCTTGCAGCCTGTCACCTTTGAGTCAGCACTGGGATAGTGACACACTCCATCCACTATCAGAGAGCTGAAAAGGCATCTTTATTACAGTCTCATGATATTTATAACCAACATTGTTCACCCAGAACCTGTCTGCTTCTCAAGAACACCTGTAACCCAGTTGGTTAATTAAGGAACCACCCTTTGGTAAACTCCTTACAAGAAAAACAACTTATTCAAAACATCAGCTGCAGATTGTTCACCATTTGTTTGCCATTCTTTGCCTCCCTAAAACTTCCCAGACCAATTCATGGGAAGGCTTACCTGGCTTTCTCTCTGTGAGCAGACTGTCACATCCACAAGCACCTGAAGCTCCCAGGAGTCCTGTGAGAGCCTTGGCTGCCAGGGAGCTCAGGCTGGGCTGTTCTTCCTCAGGCCAGTGATCCTCTGAGGCTGCACTGCCTCCCTCACACAGGCCAGACCTTGGGCATTGCCAGTCTGCTCCTGTAGAGCCCAGAAAGAGCCAAAATCCTCCTTTTCTCATGAGAATTTCCAAATGGTGCTCAAAACTCAGAGCATCTGAGAGTCACAGAGCAGCACGTGGCTGCAGAAGGAGCGTGAGTGATGCCTGGTGAAGGCTGAGCTAGAACAGAGACTAGACAGAGCTAAAGAATAAAGAAGGGATTTATTAGGAGGCCTCAATGGATCCACCTTGGGCAGCACAAGAGCCCAGCAATTTACATTTTATCTGGGGCAAAGCAACCTTATGGAAATACCACTGCTATGGTAGAATTGTGCCTAAAGACAAAAAAGCTTTTATTCTCTATTGCAGCTTTTTAGATACTCAGGGCACTTAGTATAAGTTTCCACTAAAAGCTAAAATCTATATTCTAAATCTATATTTCTATTTCACTTTGTAGCTTCATATATCTCAGTTTCTCCAGAGGTTTCAGTTCAATCCTTGTGCTTAGATTTCCCTCCAGGCCTGTGCCCTGAGGGGCTTGTATTCCAACACCAGCCAGGGCTACAGCCCAGGTGAACCCAAAATGGTCACAAAATGCACAGCTGGTCATGGGGTCTCACACTTTTATAAGTTCTGCTCCATTTGCATATTGGAGTTAATTGTCCAATTACAGCTTTAGCCCATGAAGTCCCATCCTTGTTTTTCTCTCTTCATTCCATGTTGTTCATGCTCTTGGGCCTGAGATCTGCATCATTTGTCCTTGGTCCCCAGCTGGAGCAGGAATTGTTTTGTCCCCCTGCTCTGTGCACAGAGCTCACCATCCCCTCATGTGAAGCCCAGACCCACCCACTAAAGCAGCACAGAATGTGAAAAATAGAAAAGCCAAACCTGAGACATCACAAGAGGGGAGAGCCCTCGGGCCCAGCTGAGCCCTGGCTGACCCTCCCTGTGACACACTCTGAGAACAGCTCCAGGGCAGGGGTGGTGAGGGGCTTGTGCTTCACTGAGCCCTCTGATCTGGGGGCACTCACTCCTTCTGTCCCCCCAGCCCCAGAGTCTGTGTCAGCCCAGCTGTGGTGGCCCAGCACCCAGTGCCAGCTGAGCACAGTGTGGCTGTGGGTGGAGCAAGGGGCCATCCCACACCAACATTCTGTCAGCAATTGTCGGGATCTCTCACTGCTCAGAGTGACCCCGAGAAAAGTTCGGAAAGTCTCTTTTCCCAGCCTGGCTCTTGAAGAAGGAGTCAGAGCTCTTCATTTCTCAGTCTCAGGGTTGTTTATTGTATCTTATCTAGAAAATTCTTTCTCCTGTCCAGCTGAGGTCCACTCAGCAAGAGAGTCCAAGGCACTCTGCCTGCCCCAGGGCAGTGTTATGTCTTTACACTAAAAACTACGTGTGCAATATTTACAATTCCTTCCCAATACCTATCACCTGTGTTAGACAGTGAGCTTCTACTCTAAACCAATCTGTAAGTGCCAACATCACAGCAGGAGATGGAGGCCAAGAAGAAGAAGGAGAAAGGCTGGACGCACCCAATTCCCTCCATCTTGCCTCCTGAACCCCCATACCAAAAACCCCAAAATCTACTTTTCCACCCTGTGATAACTTCACTAATATTCTACCTAAACTGTTGTGGCTTGCTGATTTTCATACAAGGTTGGTAATTTGCTCCATGGGTCATAATCAAACCCACAGGTGTTCTGGGCTCTGTGCCAGGGTCTCTGAGCCCCCTGGCAGGGTCCTGGCCGTCCTGGACAGCCAGAGGGATGTTCTGGGTCCTGACAAGCAACGTCCCCCATCCCACCATAAACCCACTCAGAACACTCTGTGCTCCACCCTGGCACCCCTGGCAGCCCCGGCAGCCCCAGCAGCCCTGTCCTGCCCACCTGGGCACACACGCCTGGAGCTGGTGTGGGGTATTGGAGAATCTTGGGCGATGTTGGGGATGCTGAGGGAAGCTGGGGGTGTTGGGGGATACTGGGTATTCCCAGGATGGGGAATTCTAGGGGGGGATGCTGAAGGGATGTTTGTGGATCAGGGAGAATTTTGGGGGGATATTGGGGAATGTTTGAGAATACTGGGGGATTTGTGGAGGTGCTGGGGAGAGGTTGGAGGATGTTTGGGGATGCTGCAGGAGGTTGGGGGGATGTCAGGGGGATATTGAGGGGCTGTTTGGGGATGTTGAGGAAAATGCTGGGGGTGTTGGGGGACACTGGGTATTCCAGGATGGGGAATTCCAGGGGGGTGCTGAAGGGATGTTTGTGGATCTTGGAGAATTTTTATTTGGGGGGGGATGCTGGAGGGATATTGGGGAATATTTGAGGATACTGGGGGATTTGTGGGGATACTGGGGAAAGGTTTGGAGGATGCTGCAGGAGGTTGGGGGGATGTTGGAGGTTGCTGAAGGGATGTTGGGGGATGTTGAGGTAGATGGGGGGATGTTGTGGGATGTCAGGGGGATGCTGAGGGGCTGTTTGGGGATGTTGAGGTAAATCCTGGGGGTATTGGGGGTTGTGGAGATGCTTGGGAGGGGTTTGAGGATGTTTGGGGATGTTGAGGTAGATGGGGGGATGTTGGGGGCTGTGGGGATGCTGGGGAGAGGTTTGAGGATGTTTGGGGGATGTCTGGGGATGCTGAGGGGATGTCGGGAGGATGCTGCAGGGCTGTTTTGGGATGTTGAGGCAAATGCTGGGGGGGTGTTGGGGGTTGTGGAGATGCTGGGGAGAGGTTTGAGGATGTTTGGGGATGTTGTGAGATGTCAGGGGGACGTTTGGGGATGTTGAGGTAGATGGAGGATTTGGGGGGTTGTGGAGATGCTGGGGAGGGGTTTGAGGATGTTTGGGGGTGCTGAGGTAGATGCTGGGGGTGTCGGGGCTGTGGACCTGCCCAGCCTGGCCGCTGGCCCATCTCCCGGGCGGTGGGTGACCAGCAGAGGGCTCGGCTCCCCTCCAGCCGCTTTTTGCTGCCCAGCGCTGCCCGGGCTCGCAGAGCCGCGGCCGGAGCCGGAGCGAGCGGCGGTGCCCGGAGCCGCGGGGGCTGCGCCGGCCGCAGAGCGCTCGGAGCGGGGCACGATGGCATCGCCAGCACCGCCACCGCCACCGCTGCTGCTGCTGCTGCTGCTGCTGCTGCTGCTGGCCCCGGGGGCCGCGGGGATGCGGGGCTGGGCTGGCCCGGGCAGCGCCGGGCGCGGGCAGGATGCGGCCGGAGCCCCGGGACCGGCGGGCAGGGAGCGGCAGCGGCGGGGCGCGGAGGAGGACTCGCGGGCGGTGCAGCAGTACGGGCCGGGGGTGCGGGTGGAGTTCCCGCGGCCGCTCAGCTCCGGCAGCCTCCAGCCCACCCGGGCCCTGCTCCCCTCCAGCACCGACCCGGGGGTCCCCACGGAGCGGGACGGGGCCGAGCCCCGAGCCAACCTCAGCACCGTGTCCGACCGGCGGCTGCAGATGCACAACCCGCTGTACCCGGTCACCGAGGGCTCCTACAGCGCCTACGCCGTCGTGTTCCTGTCCCTCGTCGTGTTCACCGTGGGCATCGTGGCCAACCTGGCCGTGATGTGCATCGTGTGGCACAATTACTACATGAAGAGTGCCTGGAACTCCATCCTGGCCAGCCTGGCTTTCTGGGACTTCCTCATCCTCTTCTTCTGCCTGCCCGTGGTCATCTTCAACGAGATCACCAAGAAGAGGCTGCTGGGGGACGTGTCCTGTCGCATTGTGCCCTTCATGGAGGTAAGGGCTGCACAGGGCCCCAGGGATCCAGGACTCAGCTCCTCTCTGCTCTCTTGCTCCGGGGCAGCTGTGGGGCTGCTGGCCTGGCACAAGGACAGCCAGAGACCCCCAGTGGGGCACAAGGAGTTGAGGGACAGTCCCCAGAGTGACCTCTGGCTCTGCAGCCAGCACCGATGCTGCCAGGGCTGGGAAAAGCCCATCAGACCCTCATCCAGCCAGCACAGGGACTTCTGTCAGTGGGGTCCCTCCATCTGTCTGTTCCTGTCCCACCCCAAAGCCTGGGGGCTCACCCTGCTGGCCCAGAACTGGCCACTGTGGGCTGCTGAGGATGGCCCGGGGCAGGGGGCTGCAGGTGGAATGGGACAGGCCAGGAATGAGGTCTGGAAGCCTGAGATCTGTGTTTGTCCTCACACCTCAGGTGTGACAGGTTGGGCACCCTCAGGGAGAGCCAGGCACCCACTGGGGAGGGCAGAGGGACTGTGGGGACAGGGGATGGCAGAATGAGCAAAACTGCCCCAGAGAGCAGGATCTGGGCTGATGCTGGAACCCACCCTCAGTGTGCTCATCTCCCATCCTCGAGGGAGCCTTGGGTCCAGCTGTGCCCCTTTGTGCCCTGCTGGGACAGACAGACCAAGCCTGCCTGCTCTCTGTGGTCAGTGCTCGTTTATCAAAGGGTGCAAACACCTGGAAGAGCTCAGAGACAGGGTCAGGTCACTGAAGAACCCCTCAGGCTTGGTGAGACCAGCCAGGGTTCAGAACCTGCCCCTCCCCTGAGCATCCACCCCAGTGCTCTGGGTTCCTGTCTGCTCCATGCCCTGCCCCAGAACAGTCCCCTGTGACAATCACCTGTGACAATCACCTGTGACAGTCCCCTGTCCATGCCCAGGGTCTGCACTGTGCAGGGGTCCCTGGCTGGGCACAGCCCCACAAGCTCCAGGAGTGCCCCTGGCTCCTCTGGGTGCAGGGGGATGGCCCAGGGTGTCCCACTGAGCACAGCCCCAAACCTGCACAGCCCCAAACCTGCACAGCCCAGCCCAACACAGGCATGGGATGTTTGCTGGGGGAGCCCTGCAGCCCCCTGGCCCCCTGTGCCCCTGCCCAGCTGGCATTGCTCCTTTCCAGAGGTGTCCCACCCCATCCTCTCACTAACTGGAATGTTTGCCCCCTCCCTGTCACCACCTCAGGCTTCCAACTGCATCTGGGTGGACTCTGAGAGGGGCAGGAGTTTGGGGGCTGGCTCAGTGTCCCAGGGAGGGGGGATGTCCCCAAAACAGACCCTGTCTTGAGGAGGATCTGAGGAAGATCTGCTGCTCATGGGCTCCCTGCCCCCCTGAGAGAACCCTGGGGGTGGCACCAGCAGGTTCAGGGATTCAGGGTGCCCTGGGACAGCTTGGTCCCACAGGAGTCAGGAAGGGACAGGAATGTTGGTGGGATGTTGGTGCTGCAGGATGAGTGTGTCACACGTGCTGGTGTGGGGGGTCCTGCTCTGTCCCCAGCACCAGCCCTGCCCTCCTGCCCCACAGCATGGGCAGAAAGGCCTCCAGGGCTTCAGCTGGGGGAGCTGCAGGGAGCCACAGCCAGGCCAGAGCCAAATCCCAGCAGAGCCAGCGGGGAGAGGGAACCTCTCTGGAGGCCAGGGCTCATGTCTGTCTGCTGGGGCTTGGCTCAGGCACTGGATGGATGCTCTGGGAAGCAGATGCACCCTCAGTGCTGTGGCACAGGGCCAGGCTTTGGGAGCAAAGCTGGTTACAGGGGCTCCTGGGGACAGGCTGTGTGCAGGGATGTGCTGCACTGACTGATGCCACCAGTGCCATCCCTGCCAAGGGCACTGGAGATGGGTGCTCTGCAGGACCAAGGGCACCAGGAGAGATGGAAGAGCCCTTGGAAGGGTGTAGGGGGAGGAGGCAGCAGCACAGCAGCACCAAGGGCTGCAGGAGCCAGCCCTGGAGCAGGTGCAGTGTGCTGGGTGCTGGCTCTGGGCTTTGGGCAGAGGAGCTGGGACACGCACGGAGGTGGTGCTGGGTGCAGGATGCTGCTGCTGGGCTGGTGTCCTGATTCTGTGTCTGCTGTGGGAGATGCTGCTGTGCATAACTGATGGTGCTGCTGAGTGCTGGCATCACTCTGGCCATCAGCTGCTGCAGTGACCAGCCCAGGGCCAAGGAAAAGGCTGGGGGGTCGAGGGGGCACTGTTCCAGGCTGTTCCAGGCTGTTCCCAGGGCACCACGTGGAGCCCTGGGAGGTTTCCTGAGTGCTGGGAAGGTCTTTCAGCACGGGGTTTGATGTTTGATGGCTTCGTGAGGCCAGGAATGGCCACAGCACTGGGACACCAGCATGTGACTCTGCCATCATCTCGGCTAAGGGCTGTGGGACTTGGCTCCCAGCTCTGGGGCTGGGAGTGCTGGTCGGTCCTAGCCAGCTCTCCCAGAGCCACAGCGAATCCTCTCCCTGCCTTGGCCTCCTCCTCTGGCAGAGGGGATGTTTTTCTTGCTATTCTCAATGCAGCGGAAATTGCCCCAAGCTGATTTGGGACAAGAGCGCCTTCAACTCGCTTGGCCTGTCCAGGCAGGCCTTGGGAACCTGGGAACCCTGGGAACCCTGGTGCTGCTGGGTGAGATGGGCCCTGCTGCTCCTCTGCAAGAGCCACCAGGACAGAACAACAGCCTGAAGGACAAGCCTGCTGTTCCCACCTGGGCTGGATGGACAGACAGACAGACATCCAGCCAAACTTCTCCCTTCTGCAGAAAAGGGAGCTGGGCAGGGACTACAGGGGCAGGGGACATTTTTATCCTTTCAGGAGTCACAGAAAAGTGACTCTAAACCCTGGGATGCAGCCACAGGCTGTGACCTCCCTACAGCCTTGGGAGGAGGGGTGGTGGTCTTAAGTAGCCAGGTGTCACAGACATGTTTCATGAAAAATCCGTTCCTTAGGAGTTTTCCTCCTGAGAAGCTGAGAGGCCTCAGGAACAAAATATAAACAATGGTTATCTGCTGCTGTGGAATGCAACAGGTGCATCTGTGATTGGTCCATGTTGGTTGTTTCTAATTAATGGCCAATCACAGTCCAGCTGTCCAGACTGTCTCAGTCAGTCACAAGCCTTTGTTATCATTCCTTTTCTATTCTTAGCTAGCCTTCTGATTAAATCCTTGCTTCTATTATTTTAGTATAGTTTTAATATAATATATATAATATATTATGTACAATATATTATATATATTATATATAATATATTATATATTATATTATACTATTTTATTATATATATTCTATAATATTTTATATTAATGTTGTAATAAAATAATATTAATATAATATATAATATTATATTTAAATTAATGTATAATATCAATATATATTATACTATAATAATTAATATATATTATGTTAAACTATAATTAATAATAGTATATGTATTATAGAATATATATTATATTAATATTATATATTATATATATAACATATTAATAGTTTTTCAATATAATATAATATAATATAATATAATATAATATAATATAATATAATATAATATAATATAATATAATATAATATAATATAATATAATATAATATAATATAATAATAATATAATATAAAATAGATCAAGCCTTCTGAAACATGGAGTCAGCATTCCTGTCTCTGCCAGGGGTTTGCCCCGAGCCTGGCAGAGCCAAGCCCCCTGTGATGTCCCTGTTGTGCCTCCTCCCTCACCAGGTCTCGTCCCTGGGAGTCACCACCTTCAGCCTGTGTGCCCTGGGCATCGACAGGTTCCACGCAGCCACCAGCCCCCAGGCCAGCACGCGGCCCATCGAGCAGTGCCAGTCCATCATCGCCAAGCTGGCCGTCATCTGGGTGGGCTCCATGACGCTCTCGGTGCCCGAGATCCTGCTCTGGCAGCTGGCACGGGACACGTCGCCCGTGTCCGGCGTGGTCACCGAGTTCTGCACCATGAAACCCTCGTCCAACCTGCCTGAGTCCATCTACTCTCTGGTGCTCACCTACCAGAACGCCCGGATGTGGTGGTACTTTGGCTGCTACTTCTGCCTGCCCGTGCTCTTCACCGTCAGCTGCCAGCTGGTGACGCGGCGCGTGCGCGGCCCCGACAAGAAGAGCGAGAGCCGGGGCGCCAAGCAGGGCCAGGCCGAGGGCCACCTCAACTGCACCATCATCGCCCTGACCGTCATCTACGGGCTCTGCACCACCCCCGAGAACGTCTGCAACATCGTGGTGGCCTACATGTCCCCCGACGTGTCCAAGCAGACCTTGGATCTGCTCAACCTCATCAACCAGTTCTTCCTGTTCTTTAAGTGCTCCGTGACACCTGTCCTGCTCCTGTGTCTCTGCCGTCCCCTGGGCCAGGCCTTCATGGACTGCTGCTGCTGCTGCTGCGAGGGCTGCGGCCCCGACAGCTCCTCCAGTGAGAGCAGCGCCGACAGCAAGCTCAAAACCGAGATGTCCTCCTCCATCTTCTTCGACAAGCCCCGGGAGACCCCCCCGCCCCTCCTGGCCCTTGGCACGCCATGCTAAGTGCCACCAGGGAGCCGTAGCGATCGTTTCACCACCTCCTCCCAAGACCAAGCCTTGTTCTGCCATTAGTACTTGTGTCTGGACGTGGAACAAGAGAAAGAGACGGCTCAGGGGACTGCGCCGTGGGCTTCAAACCATTGGGCAGGTGGGATTGAAATGCCAGTCCCCGTGGCTACCCTGGTGACCCTCTTGCCTCTGCCCAGAGGTCAGTGAGGACAGCAGCACCCTCCTGCCCCGGCTGCCTGGCCGAGCTCCCTGGGGCTCTGCCCTGGAGATGGCGTTGTGCCGGAAAGGTCTCACCTGAAACTACAGAGGCTGACCATGATGGCTCCCAGAGGACACAGCAAACACAAACTGCCCTCTTCCTGTCCCTTCCCCTCCTGCCAGCCCCTCCACAAGAGGAAAAGGTCCAACTGGTCGTATCCCACCGATCCAAGCCGTGCCCTGTATGAGCTCAATAAACCAGTAACCTAGAGCACGTTGTGCTTGCAGCTGCTGGCACTGCTGGGCTGAGCCCTGGGAGCCCCATGGAATGGCTCTTCTCTAAAACCTGGGGGGCTCTGGGGTGGACATGGGCAGCTGGGGGGCAGGAGGGCAGGGAGCAGCTGTGCCAGAGTGGGCAGCAGCCAGGGGAGATGGGGAAAGGCCCCCAGCCCCTTTGCTGCCTCCCTCTGGGGTGATGCTGAGAGTGAGAGGGAGTGTTGGGTTTGGGGCGATTTGTAGGACCTGAACTGGTCTCAGTGAAGTCCAGCCAGCCCAGCACAGGGCTGAGGTAGCCCCCAGCCTGGTTCCCCACGTGCACTATGCACAACCAAGGTGCTGCTGCTGCACTGTGCTGCGGGAAGATGTGGGACCACCACCCCCAGCACCCCTTGGGGTGAGAGCATCTCCCCAAACTGCCCCACAGGGCTCCTGGCCCTCCTCCTCGTGCCCATTGCAGGGACAGAACTGTCCCAGGAGGGCGGTTTCAGGGCACCAGGGTTTCCAAGCCCACATGTTCCCAGCAGGGCCAGGGGGGTCAGGGAGCAGGCGGGACGGATCTGCCCGAGGGCAGCCTGGCCACGCAGCCCCGTCCACCGGAGCTGTTAGAGCTCCTTGTCCCGAGGGCTGGCAGCCACCCAGCCCCGGAGTGCCAGCGAGAGGGAGCCGGTTGCCAGGGGCAGTGAAAGGCAGGGGCTCAGTGCGGGCTTTGTGCACAACACCCACCGGCCCCGCGCGCGCTTCGCTTTCGCAGAGCCGTTTCCAGGGAAACAAAAGCCCCAGTTTTCTTTTGAGAGCACAAAACTGGGTTTTTCCTTTCATCCTCCTCCCTGCGAGCCCGTGCTGGGCCCCACGGTTTTGGGAGAGGAGGGGTCTCATCTCAGCCCAGGGATGCAGGGGGGCTCATACCCAGGCCATACCTTCGAGTGCCCGCGGGGTCAGCGGGGTCCCGGCAGGGTCTGGTGGCTCTGGGCAGCTGGGGGAGGGCACCTCTCATGTGCCTGGTCCACATCGCTCCTCCTGAGCCTGGGCCAAGGGTGAACAAAGCCAGGCCTGTGCTGCAGGCGTGGGGAGGGGCAGGGGGTGCAGGCAGCACTGGCACCGTGCCTGTGGCAGCACCCCCGGGCCAGCCCTGCTCCCACCCTGGGGCAGCTGACAGGGCAGGGCAGGGCCACCCCCAGGACCCCAGCAGTGATGGTCACCCCCTCCTGGGGACATGGAGGCCACCTCCAAAGGACACAGGAGCCCTGCAGCAGTGGGCACAGCCCCCAGGAGGGAGCAGGGAGAGGGGGCAGGAGCACTGCAACCCCCCCAGCCCAGCAGGGCTCTCCAGCAGTTCTGAGACAACAGAAGGTCCAGCAGCAGTGATGGGCATGGATGGAGTGTCTGAGCTGGTCTTGGCATCCAGGCCAAGGAAACAAGGACCTGACACCATCAGAGGTGCCTGCTCAGTGGCCACACAGTGCCCAGTGCCACCCAGGGGACAGGGACCTCCCTCCCAGGCAGGACCCCCAAGGATGGGTGGCAGAGATTTTGAGAAGTAACGTGGCAGCAACCACACCCGCAACGCAAAATTGTTAATTTATTATTAGGAGGCAAAAAAAATGTACAGTTACAAGAATCATTTCCCAACAGAGGTCAAATCTGAGTCAAAATATCTCTTACAAAAAAAAAAAAAAAGAAGGGAGGGTGGGGGGGAGACAACACTTTACAAGTCGTTAAATTAAAAAAAAAAAAAAAACAAAAAGAAACCTCTCTTTGTGCAATTCTGCAAAAACAAGAACAGAAGGTAAATTCCCAGCCTGACACCCTGGAGCCCAGTGGGAAGGGGCTGGGGGGGCTGCAGGGCCCCCACTGTGTGCCCCAGCCCTGCACTGGGACCAGCAGCTGCCTCCCCTGCTCACCCAGCCTCCAGTGCCAGCCCAGTCCCCCAAACTGGCCCCAAACAACCTGGCCAGGCCCCAGGCTGCCCCTCAGAGCCCCAGCCCATGGCACAGACATGGCACAGCCTTTGTCACCCCCCTGGGCACACACAGACCTGACCACTGTCCCCACAAGCTCTGCTGGCCCTGTGCCCCCCAGCCGGGGCAGCAGAGCAGGGGGGCATGGGGAGCAAGGAATGGGGAGTGGGGAGGGGGGAATGGGGAGCAGGAATGTGGTACAAGCATGGGGAGCAGGGAATGGGGAGCAGGGAATGGGGAGCAGGAAAGGAGGAGCAGGCACAGACAGCAGAGCACAGGGAGTAAGAATGTGGAGCAAACATGGGGAGCAGGGCATGGGGAGCAGGCACAGAGCACACCCCTGGGTCTGGTGAGCAGCACTGAGGGTGCACAGATATTTCTGAGCGTGTCTCCAGGTGCCTGCACATGTCCCTCCCTCTCTGGCATCCCAAGGGAGGTGCCTGGCCAGGGCAGAGCCAGCAGCCCCAGCTGGGCACAGGTGATGCCCCTTGGCACGTGGGGAGCCAGCTCAGCTCTCCTGGGAGGTTACAGGGGGCAGGTGGGAGGCAGGTGCCAGCCCCAGCTCCCCCAGGGCTGCTGGCACTGCTGGGCCCCAGCACTGGTACCAGTGCCCCAGATCATCCCCCAGCAGCCAGGCTGGGCAGTGGGCAGGATTTGGCCAGGCACAAGAGCAGGGGACACGTAGGGCAGGGGGACAAGTGGCCCTGGACCCCAAGGGGTGTTGGGGAAGTGGAGGCAGCAGGGGGAGGCTGATGGCAGTGCCTTGTGGCCAATCCCTGTCCCCTGGAGGGGTGAGGAGCCTGCAGGTGGCATTGACACGTCCCCCCCACCCCAACCTGAGCCAGGCAGGGCAAGGTGGGCACCCCCAACACCCCAGGGTGGTCTCTGCCTGGAGGCAGCAGCAGGACACCAGAGAAGGGAAAAGGGAGCCCCAGGGACCTGCCTGCAGCTGGCACAGCCCCATCCCCAAGGGCTGCCTTCTGCTACCACCCTCCTCCTCCTCCCAGTGCTGACCCTTGGCTGGCCTTGGGGAGCCCCAGCTTTCCTAATGCTCACAGGACCCAATTTAATAACAGCACTATCCCTTAAATTAAAAAATTAAAATATATATACATATATATATACTGTATACACAGACAACAACAGAACAGTGCCAAAATGGAGGAAGAGAGGGGGAGGAGAGGACAGGGGGACAGGAGGGCAGTCAGACATCTTCTTTACAATAAAAACAAGGACTCTGCCCCAATGTCAGCAGAGTCTGGGGTCCCCTAAAAATACCCATCTAGAGAGAGAGCTGGAGGGACAGAGCAGGAGGGAGGGGCATGGGCTTGGACAATGGCAGCTTCCATCCAGCCAGGGCCCTCAGCTCCGCCTGGACTTCGAGTGCTGGATAAGCCACTGTAGGGTGATGTCTGCAGAGGCAAGGGGACACTCAGAGCCTCTGTCTCTGGCTGTCACCTCCCCCTGTACCCCAGCTAACACACCCCGTGCCCACAGCCCCCAGCACTTGTTGCAGTGCGATGTATTAGCCTGTCTCAGTCATCCCGGTTCTTTCCCCAGGTGTGCCAACAACCTCTCCCTTCCCCTCCCTTGCCCCTGCTGAGAGCTGTCTGTCAATCTCAGTATGCCAGCAAGGGCGTTGTGTGATTGGCCAAGTTCAAAAGATGCCTCTCAGCCCTGGGGACATTGGGCCATCCAGGTGTCATTTGTCCCCTGAGACTTTGCCCCCCTTACCTGGTTGGTGGCTCCCCACCCCTTCCCTGCCCCTCTCCCTGGGGTTAAAAGGAACAGCAACCACGGGGTTCAGTGGTTCTGTTGGAGCTGGTGCTGCATTCAGAGGCCTGTGGGCCAGAATAAAGCTCTGGATCGAAACCCCCCAGCAGAACCTGACTCATTTTCCTTCACCTCGCCTAAAGTCTCTCCACCAGATGTAAACCTGAGCTCCTGCATGCCTGGACTTGTCCCAGGTGCCAGCTGCAGCATCCAGGTGAGGATGTCTCTGAGGTGAAACCACCACAGCTGCTGCCCTTGGTCAAGCAGCAAGGGCCAGACGAGCCCAGGCACGTTCCATCCGGCAATATTGGGATTTAATTCCAATAAGCACTCACCAATGTTGTCCTTTTCTTTGCAGGAGATGGAATAGCAACAGATCTCTCGGTCCTGGATGGCAGAGAGGTTCCTGGGGAAGGGAGCAAGGCTGGCTGCACACTCTGGGCTGGGTGGGGTGGCCATGGCAGAGACCCTGGGCAGCCCCTGAAGGGTCTCTCTGGGCTCTGAGACAGGGCACAGGGCAGGGGCAGCAGCTCCCCAGGCTCTCCAGGAGCTGTGTGTGGGTCAGGCACCATGGCTCCAGGCCTGGGGGTGCTCTGGGGGGGTAATGTGACAGGGCAGGAGGGACCTGATCCCATGGAGACCCTGGCCACCAAATTCCACATGTCCCCCCAGCCCTGCAGCCAGATGGGGCAGGGAGGTTTTGGGAGGGCTGGCAGCATGGCACAGGAGCAGCAATGGGAGCTGCACAGGTTCTCATGGTCCAGAGGTGCTCTGGGAGGTGGCTGAAGGGGAGGAAGTGCTGGGAGTCAGTGCAGCACCCAGATTTCCCCCGTGGAGGAGCCCAGTCCCACGGTCAGGGCGGTATCAGGGGGACACCAGCTCCAGCAGGCAGTGCCACGCTGTGCCAGGCCCCCACGCCACCGTGTGGCACCAGGCCTGGCACTGCTGCCTCCAGATCGTCTGTGTCTCCACAAGGTGTCACCTCAGACATTCTCAGCACTAGTGTCTGCCACCCCAGGCTAATGGTGCCACCCCAGGCTCACAGTGCCACCCCAGGCCCTCAGTGCCACCCCAGTGCCACCCCAGGCTCACAGTGCCACCCCAGGCGGGCAACCTTGCTGGGGGGGACACAGCAGAACAGGGAGGGGGTCACACTGTGTCATACCCCCAGGGGACACTGGCACACTTACATCTTCTCAATGAGCTCCTTCTCATCCAAGGCACCGGGCAGGTCCCTCTTGTTCCCCAGGACCAGGACCTGCAGGGCAGGACAGGGGACACCTGAAGCACCTGGCACCAGACCAGGCAGGGACCTGCTCCAGCCACCCAGAAACAGAGCCTGCTTGTGCCACCAGGCAGCCCTGGCTGCTCCACCACGATGTCCCAGGCAGAGAAACCCTTCAGCAGCCCTCAGGAGGCAGAGCACTTCAATTAACTGCCTTAATTAGCCCTACACAGCATCTCCTGTGCACTCCCTGCTCCCAGTGCTCATGGCCCCCCAGTGTCAAAGACATCTTTTATGAACAATCCTTTCCTTAGGATTTTTCCTCCTGAGAAGCTGAGAGGCCTCAGGAACAAAATGCAAACAATGGTTATCTGCTGCTGTGGAATGCAACAGGTGCATCTGTGATTGGTCTCATGTGGTTGTTTCTAATTAATGGCCAATCACAGCCCAGCTGGCTCAGACTCTCTGTCCTAGACAGATGCCTTTGTTATAATTCTTTCTTTTTCTATTCTTAGCTAGCCTTCTGATGAAATCCTTTCTTCTATTCTTTTAGTAGAGTTTTAATATAATATATATCATAAAATAATAAATCAGCCTTCTGAAACATGGAGTCAGATCCTCGTCTCTTCCCTCATCCTCAGATCCCTGAGAACACGGTCACACCACAGCTCATCCTCTCTGGAGGGCACCAGCATCTCCTGTGCACTCCCTGCTCCCAGTGCTCATGGCCCCACAGCTCATCCTCTCTGGAGCATCGGCTGTGGCACCCAGGCCACCCTCCCAGGAGCCTCTCCCTGTCTCTGAGCAGGAAGTGCAGTGGCTGACACTGACTCATCCAGCAGCAGCAAGCCCTGGGTGCTGGGCAGACCCCACAGTGCAGGCAGCCCAAAGCAGGACCTGCTGTTTGTGCCACCACTGATGTGTCCCTCGGAGCAGCCGTGTGACTGTCACCTGACAGGGGCAGTGCCAGCCTGCTCTGGGCTGGGCTCTGCAGCAGCTCAGGGTGAGCATCTCCCCCAGCCCGTTCCAGTCAGGAGCCTCTCTCAGAACAGAGCCTCCAGAGGCCTGGGACTGCAGCCTGGTGTGCCAGGAGCTGAATTTAGCTGGCAGGGACATTGGGGATCTGTGGCAAGGTCTTCAGTTAGCTCCTTCCAAAGGATGCTGATTTGGGATGGCTGGTGCCCAGCCCACCCCACAGGTGTGGAGACCCTGGGGGGCATTCCCTGGTCTAGGGAGACACAAGAAGCTTCCCTCAAAAAGCTGTCAGACCCCATTAGCTCCTTCCCCTGTTCCTATGTTCCTGAGCCACTCCTTCCCTATTCCCTGATTAACCCTTATCTTTGTACTGTCCCTAGACCAGGGTCAGCCCCCGGGCCCCTGGAGAAAGCAGAACCCTCCAGGTGTGTGGCTGGGACCTGAACACCTCACTGTGCAGCTGAATTAAACATCTGTGGATATTATGCAAAGGCCCTTTTTGCTTCTTTACCCTGGACTTTACTAGCAGCAATTCAGGCTGCAACACACAGGTACAGCACACCTGTGACATGTCCCACCTGCTGCACCTGTCACAGCCCCATGTCCCACCTGCTGCACCTGTCACAGCCCAGCAGCCCCTCTCACAGGGGATAGCACCTTCCTGTCACAGCACAAATCAGTGTAAATCCGTGTGAGAGGAGATTTCACCCGGGGGGCCTGATCTGTGCTCTCTGCCCCAAAGTTCCCTCTGTGTTGCTTGGCCCAGCTCTGCCCTAGGAAGTGTCACTGTCCCAGCTGGTCCCTCAGAGTGCAGCAGGGAAGTGATGGCTCCAAGGAAGGGGAGCCCTCCCTGGATGGGCTGTGCAGGCCCTGGCAGTGCCCAGCCTGGGCAGCAGGACTGAGGCTCACCGGGATGCCCTGCAGCTGGGGCTTGTCCAGCAGGTTGTGCAGCTCATTCTTAGAGGCCTCTATCTTCTCCTGGTCAGCAGCATCCACCATGTACCTGCAAGGGAAGGACAGCCCTGAGCACAGGTGTCCAGGTCTCCATGCTGTGTCTGTGCCACCCCAAACCTCCTCCCACAGCAGCTCACTGAGAACTGGGCCAGCACGTGGAGAGGGTTGATAACAGGATCCTTCCACCTCTTCACCTCTTCCCAAGGATGGCTGTGGAGCTGAGAGCCCCTCATGTCTCCCAGAGGAATGGGGGAGCAGCTCATCCTTGTCTCTGCAGGTGTCACAGCAGTGACAGGGTGGGTGAGGGAAGGCCAGGCAGGAGAAGCTGCAGGACACACTTTGTCTCCAACGTGCACATGGAGCTGCCATGTAAACTCCCAGGACAAGCAGAGCAGGCAGCAGAAGCTCAGGATGCAGAGGTGATGATGATGATCCAAGAAGGGGAAGGACCTCCTCATCCCATCCATGGATGGGCACAGGGGGGAGCTGAGAGCAAAGGGAAAGGGACCTGACCCAGCTCGATGTGATGAGGGCAGACTGGAGTGGGACCTGGATGCTGACAGGTCCTTTGGTTTCCTGACAACCACATGGGCCAAAATGATGACATTATGGAAGGGAATCTTGGGAAGGGCCATGGAGCATGTGGATGTGAAGCTGGTGGCCATCAATGCTTCTCTGAGCAGAAGGGGAGATTTGGGAAAGGATTTTATTCTTAAAGACCAACTTTTATCCTGCACATGATGTCAGTGAAGCCAAAACTTGGGTGAGGAACTGATCAAAGCAGCCTTGATTTCAAAGATTAAGAAGCTGGGAGTGAAGGAGTGAGAAACACCAGCTCATCAGGCTTTGGGGAGTTATTTAAAAATAGGAAAAGAGCTACTAACTACTAAAGTGCTTAACACAGGAAAATGGGAACGATGTGCCAAGAGGGAGAAACACCCCCAGGGACTGCCCCAGCCCCTGGCACGTTGGGCACAGGGGGGAGCTGAGAGCAAAGGGAAAGGGACCTGACCCAGCTCAATGCAATGATGAGGGCAGACTGGAGTGTGACCTGGATGCTGACAGGTCCTTTTGTTTCCTGACAACCACATGGGCCAAAATGATGACATTATGAAGGAGGCAGCAGCAGGAGTGACAGGACAGAGATTTTGTCATTTCCAGCAAAGCTCATTGTCATAAAAAGTGTAATAAAAACTCTCCTGTAGGTCCAAGGCCATGTCCCAACATGCAGGACAAGCAGTACCACACTCCTCCTCACCTGCCAAGGTTTAGAGCTGGGAAGGGCAGCACAGAAAGCAGCCCTCCAAATCTCAGGGGATGGTCACTTGGGAAGGATCCCATAAATCTCATTTTCTGACTGGGTTTAAGTAACCCCAGTATGGTGTCCCAAGACCAGTATTTGTCCTTTGGAACAGGCAAGCTGCATCCCATGAGTGCCTTGCCATGCTCACCCCCAGCCTGGACTCTCTGGGATTGCTTTTCCTGCACTGTTTGCAAGCAGGGGACACCCAGGGACACTCAGATTTGCCGAGTCAGTAGCAGGTGAGACTCCTGCTCTCAGCACAAGATTTATCTGGCAGCACATAAACATGCTGAGCTGGAAAGCAGCCTCTCCTGTGGGAAGGGCTGAGCCCCTGTGGTGAGCAGCCAGCACAGAGCATGCATGGGAGCCTGGAAGGGGGAGCTCTGAGGAACAGAGCTGGAGATGCTGCAAGGGAAGAGGAGGGTCTGGCACAGCTGGAGGGACCTGTGTAGAGCCCACGTAGACAGCAGCCCCCAGGGGAAGTATGTGGAAATAAGGAGGCTCAGGGGGGACCTTCTTGTCTCTCCAATTCCCTGACAGGAGGCTGGAGACAGGTGGGTGTCAGGCTCTCCTCCCAGGAAACAAACAACAGGATCAGAAGAATGGCCTCAAGTTGGACCAGGAGAGGTTTAGGTTGGATATTAGGGAAAATGTCTTGCCTAGAAGGGTGGTCAGGCCCTGGCACAGGCTGCTCAGGGCAGTGGTAAAGTCACCATCCCTGGAGGTGTTCAAAAACCATCTGGGGATAAATATGGTGGTGTTGGGTTAATGGTTGGACTTAATGATCTTAGAGGCCTTTTCCAACCTTCATGATAATTCAATAATTCAGTGATTCCGGCTCCTGACATGGGTGTCCAGCTCGGGCAGCAAAGGCACCCCAGCAACCCAGGGTGGGGTGATGCCCCCAGCCCTTGGCAAGGCTCAGCAGCAGCAGGGGATGACAGCAGGGCTCAGGGTAGTCACAGGATGGCAGAGGGTGACAGCAGGGCTCTGGGATACTCACACCATGGCAGGGGGTGACATCAGGGCTCAGGACACTCACACCATGGCAGGGGGTGACAGCAGGGGGTGCCAGCAGGGCTCAGGATACTCACACAATGGCACTCACTCCACGGCAGTATCGCTCCCACATGCTGCGGAACCGCGGCTGTCCCCCGATGTCCCAGAGCTGTGACAGGGAGATGGCAGCGTTACCCTGGCACTGTTACCCTGGCACCGTGCCCAGCACCCACACTCTTTCTCCCCACCTGGGGCATTCTGGCCGTGCACCAAACCCACCCCATCCTCTCCTCTTCAGCCCAAACCTCAGGAGGCTCCTGAGCTGATAAAGAAGGGAGAACCTCAGACAGGGGTGCTGGAGGATGCTGAACCCCTGTGTGTGCCTCTGCTGGCATGGAGGGACCCCTGGCCCACACTGGGTGCTCCTCCCCATGCCCATCACACCTCCTGCCATTCCCCTGAGGCATTTCCCATTTACGAACATTCAGCACACTCCCAAAGGTGTTCCTGCAGCAGCCAGAGATCCCCAGCCAGCTTTTCAAGCCTGTCCAACAGCTATTTCCCATTACAACCCCAGCCCTTGAAAAATCCAGGTAGAACCCTCCTCTTCCTCTGCTCTCAAGGCAGAGACCACCACTGCAAGCCATGAGCTGTTTTTCCCAGCACTACCACCCTCAGCAAGGGTGACACATCCATAAGTTCCTACCAGCAAGCCGGAGATACAAGGAAACCTCCAGCTTTGCAGCCAGACTGACTCTCACTGCACAAGTCTGGATCTCCTACAGTCCTTCCCACCACCTCCTCTGGTGGGTACCTGCAGGACCCTAACAGGGCAAATCTTTCACTTCCAGGTGGTGGAATCCCTGGAAATGTTAACAGAACACCTGGATATGGCACTTGGAGACACGGTTTAGTGGTGAACATGGCACTCCTGGATGGACTTGATCTTTCCACCCTTAGTGCTGCCATGCTTCTATTCTGTGAGCTGCACCTGGGATCCCTGGAATTCTTCCACCTCCAGAAGAAAAACCACCAATCTTCACCTTCACCCTTCATCCCAAGAGCCCTCACCAGCAGTAACAACTCCATCTTACCTTTATGGTGACATTCCCTTTGGTGATCTTCCTCATGTTGAAACCCACTGTTGGGATCATGTCCTCATTGAACTGTCCTGACTGCAAGAACAAGGTGGGACAGCGTTAGGAGGTGGAGGATGGGACCAGCCTGCCCTGGCAGGGCAGCAAGGCTGACAGCCTGGGCTAACCCCAAGGCTCTGCCCTCCTGCAGGTCCATGCCAGGAGCACAGAGCCCAGGAGACACGGTGCCACCAGGATTATGGAAGGCTGTTCTTTTCCTTGTTCTTTCCAGCTGGGAGAAAGCCTGGTGGGCACAGGGAAGCCATTGTGTCACTGTCCCAGGCTTGCTGAGCATTTTGCATGTAAATCACCCTCTTTTGTACACTTTTGTTATTAGTAGCGTTGCTCTTACTGTCTTCTTATCTCGTTGCAGTTTCTAGTAAATTGTTCTTATCTCAACCCACCATCTTTGCCTTTTGTGCTTCCAGCTGGAAGGGAAGGGGAAGCAAGAGGCAGCCAACACCTAACCTGAGTGGGAGCACCAAGTGGGGAATACCATTCCTAAACCACGAGGCTGTGGCTGCTGCAATGGGCACAGGTGCCCTGGGTGCCCCAGTGCAGCCCTAGCCCTGCAGCCAGCTGCCACCCTCAGCCCTGGACTCGCTGCTGTCCCCGTGGGCTGGGACATTGCCCATCCCAGCTCTCTCAAGCCCTTTGTGGAGGAGGCTGAGACCTTTCTCCTCTGCAGGGACCTCTGGTGAGGCAGCCCTGGAAGGACCCCCGGGCTTTCAGGCTGGGCTCCCCACCCAGGGAGCCACCTCCTGCTCCAGCTCCTTCCCAGCTGCAGGTCCTGGGGGCACCAGCATGGTTCTGCTTTGGATCACTCACAGCCCAGCTCAAACCAGACTGACTTGTGCTTTCAAGTGAGAGCTGTCTGCACTGCTGCCCCAGTTCTGCATCCTGCCTGTGCTGGGTGACCTGGGGAGCACAAAGGGCTCCCCCAGAGCTGCTCCCAGTGCAGCTCCAATGCCTGCTGAGTTTATGCATCAGATTATGAGATCCCTGTGAGGCTGCAGCAGCCCAGCCCTGCTGTGGAACAGGTCAGGCTTGCTGGAGCAGTGAGCAGGAGCCATCCCTCTGCTGGTGCTGCCTCACCAGCCCCGTGCCCAGCACACAGCAAGGGCTCCTGTGAGAAACAAGCCTCACTTCCAAAATGTTAAAGGTTTATTAAACCTTTACAAAAATACAACAAAAGGACTAAATAAGGAAAAATTACAGCACTGGAAGCCCCTGTGACTATCAGCCACATGCTCATCTTCAAAATGGATGTTCCCCCTTTTATATCTCTAGACCCCCATAAAGTCCTGTCAGTTAACCCCTTCCTTGCTGTCACTCTCTCACACCTTGGGTGGAGCTCAGGAGTTGCCATAGTAACGAGCCAACCCTCCCAATGCCTGAGTACCAAGGCCATCCCATGACAACAATGAGGGTGAGACACATCACAGTAACACAACTCTACATCTACAAAACTTCTCTTAACACACACACAATGTTCACCCTCCACAGTGAGAGCCACCATCTCATCACTCATCTCTGACAGGCTGGCAAAGCCCACCCCAAGGTGCTCTCAAATCCCAGGGCTGCAGGATGGGCCCAGGTGGAGCAGCACAGAGGGACATTACAACAGGGATGTGGCAGCTCTGGGGCAGGAGACAGGAGCTGGCACAGTCTCTTCACCTCCAGCAGCTTCCCTGGCACTCAAACCATGCTTATGGCCTGTAAATGCATCCTGGGGGATGTTGGGGAATGCTGAGGAGCCAGTAGGGCAGAATGTTTAACAACCAGGATAGTGCAGCCTTGGGGATTTCAGCCATCAGTGCCAGAAACCTGCAGGAACCACCAACCATGGCCAAACTCATCCTAGCAGGTTTTTACTGCCTCAAAATCCTCAGTTTCTTGCGGGCTTTTCTCTTAGTTAACACAAACCTCAAAACAGGAAGTCAGTTTATGCTATTTTGTCATAAACAGATTTTTGTGCCTGGTTGAGCCTGTGGCTCCTCCAGATGCACCACATCAGCAAGTCCCCAGGGATTTCCTGACCTCTTCCAAAGGCTCTGCAATACACCCTGCTTCCCTTTTTCACATCCCTTTTGCATTCAGCAGCAAAAGCCAGCAGCCAAGGGGTGCTCAGGCCATGCTGCACCCAGACAGAACTGTGGGGAAGGGCACGGGGAGAGGAGGGGAAGCAGGCAGGGATCCACAGGGGACATCTGCTATGGGCTGAGGTTTAACACACAGCTGAGCTCTGTGAAATGAAGGAATTCTCAGGCTTTGATCATTGGGCACAGAGAGCAGTTGCTGAAGAGCTCTTGGAAGCTGCAGGCACTTCCCTCAGGGATTGCAGACCACATCATGGGATCTGCTGGCTGTGCAAAAGCCCCACTAGATAAGGTTCCCATGTGACAGAAGTTTCTTCCAGGAAGGGGTGAGCTGCAGGAGCCAGGAATCACCTCTTCCTTCCTCCACAAGTGGGACAAAGCATGTCTGTGTGAGTGACCACAGCCCTGCTCCTGCCCCAAACCCCTCTCCCACTGCAGCACCTGCCTCCAGGCTGGCCATGCAGCCAAAACAAAACCACCTGAGCTGTCCAAAACAGGCTGAGCAGGGAATGCAAGGCACTGTGCCCCAGGATGGCTCCCACGTGCTCCCTGCTGTCCCAGCACCCACTGAAGCATCTTGCACGTGCTCCTCCTCCATCAGCTCATCCTGCATCAGCAGCTCTCTGAAAGCAGCTCTCAGTGGTGGAATCACAGAGTTTCCTCTTCCCTCTCCAACTACCCCTGATGCTGGTGCCTTCAACATATTTTCAACTCCCTGCAGGGTCCAGCCATCCACAGCTCCACTGCCAGGAAAGCAGGGAGCACCCAGATGGAGACAAGCAAAGGTTTCACTGGACACATTCTTCCCCCAATTTTTGGTTATGTAACGGACATAGCATCCATGCTCACCCTGAAGATGATGCCAAGCCACACCAATTGCTTAAGAACAGAATTCAGAGAATTCACAGAATGACTAGGTTGGAAGAGACCTCCAGGATTGAGTCCAACCCAATTCCACTGGGAAGCACAAAAATTGTTGGAGGCAAGATGGATTTTGCGGCCACAAATGGCAGATCAGGTCTTTACAGACTCCAGTTCATCGCTGGTTTTGCCAGGGTCACCCACAGCTCTGCCCAAACCACTCGGCCTTGGTGCCCTGCCTGGAAGGCAAGAGACTTCTCTGCCCAACCCCAACACTCTCCAGTTGGGTCACTGGGAGAAGTGGCCAGAATTCAGCTTTTGCCAGGGCAGAGTGAAGGGGTTTTATAAGTGGTGCCCCCAGGTCATGCTGAGCCCATCCTGCCACATGCACATGGACACCACATCCCCCATCACCCCTGGCCCAGACAGGGCCTGGGACCTTGGCTCACTGGCACATGCAGAGAAGCCACCTCAGCCTCCCCCTGCTCTGGAGAGCAGCACACAGGGCTGAGGTGGCCACACCCTGCTCCTCACCATGCCCAGGTGGCTGTGACCCTGTCCCAGCACAGGATGGCACTGGAGTGATGTGACCTGCTCTAGATCCATCACTGCAGGCTGCTCTGCAGCCCTGCTCCCCAGAGGGCAGAGATGGCAGTGCTGCAAGCCCAGCCCTGGCTCTCTGCAGTTGTGTCTCCATCACCAGGGTATGGCCCTCTGTGGGACAGAGGCAGGAGCCCAAAGCACCTTGGGCTGGGTGTGTCCCACCACTGCCTGGACCATCCCCAAAACTGCCCAGCCTGGCACTCCTGCCATGTGGCACCTGAGTCCCTGCCAAACCCTGTCCAAGCTCTAACAAGGAGGGAAAATTATATATAAGATATAAAAAAGAAATGTTTTATGATGTGAGAGGTGAGGCCCTGGCACAGGTTACCCAGAGAAGCTGTGGCTGCCCCATCCCTGGGAATGTTCAAGGTCAGGCTGGATGGGGCTGGGAGCAAACCAGTCTAGTGGAAGGTGTCTGTATGTGCATGCCAATGGTGAGGGTGTTGGACAAGGTGATCTTTAAAGGTCCCTTCAAATCCACTCTGGGATCCTATCTCAGGAAAGCTACACTGTCCATTTTCATTGGCTCATGTTAACAGAGCTTGCAGCAGCAAGACAAGACCATGCCTCAGCCAGATTCTCCTCCTCTTCCAGGAATATGGAGAAGCCCCCCCAGAAAACCTGCTGCCTTCTGCATTATGAAGCTAAGGAGCACAGACACACCTGTGGAGGGCCCAGGTGTGCATCTGGAAGCAGAATGAGAACCCACAGCAACCTCCCAGCCACGCTGGCCCGGCCAGACCCCACTTGGGGCACACCCAGAGCTCCTGGGAGAGGTGGGTGTCAGGACAGACCTGTGCAAATACATCAGAACATCTCCCTGCTACCTCCTCAGCACCTCTCTGCTCTGCCTCCCCAGCAAACCCTGGGCACCTTGCACATCTGGAGCTGCACGTTCCCTCCCAGGCTCATCCAGGACACCTCCTGCCCAGGTGGGTCAGCTGGCTGCCCGAGGGGTCAGTGTCTCTCTGAGGAGGGGTGGGAGCAGCTGCTGAGCTCTGCAGTCCTCTGAGCCACTCCCAGGCCATGCCTCCTGCAGCAGGCTCTCCCTGCTGGAGAGCTGGCACCTGCCCCACCATCCACCATCCCACCTGGAGCCAAACACGAGGCTGATGTGGTTTTACAGGATGGGTCAGGCTGGAAGGATCAGAGTGATACAACCCCCTGCTCAGCCAGGATCACCCCAGAGCACATGGCACAGCATTATTCCCAGACAGCTCCAGAATGGCTCCAGGGAGGGGGACTCCTCACCTCTCTGGGCAGCCTGTTCGGTGCACAGCCACTGCACAGGAAAGAAGTTCTTCCAAATGTCCAGGTGGAACTTCCTGGGCATCAGCTGCTGTCCATTCCTCTTGTGCCAGTGCTGGACCCCAGGGAGCAGAGCCTGGTGCATCCTCTGAGCCCTCCCTGCAGACACTGACAGACACTGATGAGGGCCCCTCTCAGCCATCTCTTTTTGGCTGTTTGGCTCAACAGCCTCAGCCCCCTCAGCCTGGCCCCATAAGAGACATGCTCCAGTCCTGTCAGCATCTTCACAGCCTCCACTGAACTCATGCCAGGAGCTCCATGTTCCCTCTAGCAGCATTGGTCTCAGTCACTTTCCAGGCAGGGCTGGAGCACAGGAAGGTGCCCCAGAGCCCCCACCACATGTCCAACACCCTGGCACTTGTGCCTTCACTCTCTTGGAAGGCTCCAGCACAGGTAGAAAGCATGTGATGTTAAGAAGCAGCAATGCTCTCTTGTTCTAACCACAGCCTGCACTGACAGGTTTTGGGCCCCAGCACTCACTGAGGAGCTCTCAACACCCTTGAGTCATCCATGGCACCACCAGACTGCAGAAAAGGCAGCTAAAAGCCCACTAGCTTCAGGGTAAATCGAGACCAGGTGTATCTACAGTTTTCATTTCTCCTTGCAGGAAAGACTTCAAGCCTCAGCCATCAACAGCTAGGAAAAGAAAAAACAAGTCCTGGAAAATCAAAGTTCCCACCCAAGGCAGGTGACCCAGGAGGGGTCACCCTGACCACAGCTGCCTTCAGCAAAGCCCTTGCCTGGCACAAGCACAGCCTGGCTGCTGGAGGGAGCCACCCACCTTCCAGGGAACCAGAATGCACTTCTCAGTCAGCTGCAGCTACAAATCCTGCAAGAAAAGGATGGTGCCGACCCCCTAGTGCAGCTCTGGTCCCAGAAAGAACCTTCTCCCCTTCTTGTGCCATCTCTCCAACACCCCAAAACCCCACAGTTCTCCAGTTCAGGTTTTATCCCCTCACAAAGCCCAAATCACAGCTATTTCCCCTTCCAACAACCCCATTGCAACACCCTAAAGCCAGGCACCTCCAGACCGTCTCAGGCAGTTCCCGTTGAGCTGGCATTTCCCGTGCCATGCTTCTATTTCACTGTGCCCAACAAGCCCTTCTTTCCAGGATGTCTTCTCAAACGTGGGTGCCCCTTTTTGTGTGCACCTACCACAAAACTTGAACTTTCCAAATAACTTGAGAGGCCAAATTCAGCACCCTGAGCCTGACTGCCGTGTGAGGGTCTCAAACACTCCACAACAGACCTGACAGACCAGCAGGCCATGATGCCAACTTCAGCCACCTCAAGAGCTGCTGTAATTCCTCAAAATCCCTTCTCTCTACACCAGCAATCCTGGCTAAGCAGAGAGAGTCCCAGTGCATGGGTCCTGCCAGAGGGGTATTGCCCACAGTTAAAGGGCCAGGTACAAAGTATTTACTCACAGAAGCAAACCCCACAAAGCTCACGGTGAGCCCTGTCTGCTCCAGATGTGGGTGGGAGAGGAGGAGGCATGTGGGGAACCAAGGAACACCAACCCTTGGGGTTGCCCTGTGCAGGCAGAACAGTGCAGCAGCTCTGGGATAAAGCTCCATCACCCTTCACAGCTTAACTGGGTGATTAAAACCAACCCTAAATTACTTTGCCATTTTTAAGGTAGCCTGGCTGCTGTTAGCAGGCAGCAGCACCCAGCAGATCAAGAGCAGGAGCAGCTCACACATGGCACCACCACGTCCCACCCTGGCATGGGATTGCAAAAATTGACTATTAAACATGCAAATGGCAGGGAGAGGTCCCTCAAAAATAGGATTGGTGCTCAGGGTCACTGCCCCAGAGCCAAAATGCTCCCTGACCCCAGATGCTGGTGCTGGGTTTATGAGGGGAACCAGCAGGAGACTGGAGCACTGAGAAGTGACTTCCAGCAAGAGAGCAGGAGTGCCACCATCTCAAGGATAAAAAGCATTTTGGGGTATCCTCTCTCTGCCCCTAGACACTTCAGGAAGGACATTTTCCTCCCTCAGCACCTCCCAAAGAGCATGGCTCCAGTGCAGTGAAGCCTCCATATGAGCTGAAAATGCCCTCTGACAGCCCAGCAGCTTCCAGCGCCCTGAGCAAGCACCAACAACTCGCTCTGCTTTGGAGCCATGGCAGGCACAGACTTCAGAGCTACCAGGGAGCAGTGGGGGAACCAGGGCGGATCTGCCTGCACCTCCCTCCATGAAACCCTCGGGGGGCAGCAGCCCAAACCCCCCCTTGAGGATCCTCCCGCCTTGCACCACCACTGCTGAGAGGCTGAGAACAACCCAAAAAGCCGGAGGGGAGCCTGCCGAGCATCCCCACGGGTGAAGCCACGCCCTGGGCTCGGCATCCAGGACACGCAGCTCCCGATCCTGCGCTGGATGCAGGGAGCCCGCCGATGAGCAGCGCGGCCGGGGAGAGGCCGGGGCTGAGGGGCCCGAGGCGGGGTCCCTGCCCTGCCCTGCGCCGCTCGGGCGCTGCTGCAGGAGCGGCCCGCACCCACAGCACGCTGCTGGGGTGAAGCACCTCGTGCTTCCCGAGGAAGGAAGGCAAACACCTCCACACCGGCCCCCAGGCGAGGATCCCCGGCGGCACCGAGCGCGGCAGGGCCGTGCTGAGGCCCCACCTCGCGTCCCGGCGGCGGCAGCGACCATGACAAAGCGCCCGCTGCTACGGGACCGAGAGCGGAGCTCCCGCAGTGCCCCGGCGGCACTGCCCGGCCCACAGGGCACCGGCACCGACAGCTGACCACGGCCGGGGCTGCGGCCCACAGGGCAGGGCCGAGCATCCCCTCGGCTCCGGGGATGCGGGGAACGAACGATGCGGATGGCCTGGGCCGCCCCGGGCCGGCACCCTGCACCCCGCTGCTGTACCCCACCCTGCACCCCACAGTGTACCCCACTGGTGTGCCCCACCCTGCACCCCACACTGCGCCCCACACTGTGCCCCGCTCCGTACCCCACTGCTCCATCCCGCACCCCCTCCCCAAAGGCATTTTCAGGGTGGGGTGCGATAGGGCGGAGACGTTCTGAGAACACCCAGGGGTGCAATGGGGACATGCAATGGGGGTGCAATGGGGATACAGCGGGAGTACAATGGGGACATGCAATAGGGATGCAATGAGGGTGCAATGGGGATGCAATGGGGGGCGGAAGGCGCGGGGATGCAATGGGGACATGCAATGGGGTTCAATGGGGTGCAATTGGGATGCAATGGGGTTCAATGGGGATGCAACGGGGGGTCCAAGGGTGAATCCCTGGGTGGGCACGTGACCCCTCGGGGATGGGGCGATGCGGGGCGTCCCCGGGCTCACCGCGATTACGTTGACGAAGGTGGTCTTGCCCGAGTACTGCAGCCCCACCAGGGTCAGCTCCATCTCCTCCTTCCAGAACAGCGCCCGGAACCAGTCCAGCAGCTTGTTGAAAAGCGCCAGCATGGTGCCGGCCGGGCCGGGCCGCGCTGAGCGGGGCCGAGTTGAGGCGAGCGGAGCCGAGCCGGGCCGGGCCGAGCAAAGCGGAGCCGGGCCGGGCCGGGCCGAGCGGGGCTGGGCCGGGCCGAGCCGAGAGAGGCCGAGCCGAGCCGAGCGCGGCCGGGCCGGGCAGGGCCGAGCGAGGCCGAGTGGAGCCGAGCGAGGCCGAGTCGGGGCGGGGCCAGTCGGGGTGGAGCCGAGCGGTGCCGAGCGGAGCCGATGGAGGCCGAGCCGCCGCCGGTATTGTCCGCGCGCCGCGGGCCCTGCTGCCGCACCGGGTGGGGCCCGCGCGCCGCCTCCCCCGCCCCGCTGGCGCGCCCCCTGGCGGCCCGGAGGAGCCGCTGCACCGAGCGGCCGGGTCCCTGGGACAGCCCGGACAGAGCGGGCAGCACGGACAGAGCGGACAGGCCGGAATATCCCACAGGCCTGCCCTGGTCACTGCCGCCATCCCTGACGCTCGGTAAGCCAGGGCTCCTCAGATCCTGAGGAGGGCAGTGCACCCTCAGCCTGAGGGGAGGGGTGACCCTCGTACCGCTGCCCCCCACAGCCCTTCACATCCCCCCGAGCCCAGCCCTGCGCCCCGACACACCGGTATCCCAGCTCCCCTGCAGCCAAAAGCCTTCCTGCAGTCCTAATATCCCCCAGCCCGCATTCTTGTGCTCCCAGCACCTTTTCACCTGGTGCTCGCTCCATCCAGCACCCCCAGCACCCCCACCTCCATCACCCCCGTGCTGGTCACCTGCACCCAGCATCGGCAGGTGCATTCCCTGCACCCCTGGCAGTGCCCTGGCACAGCTGGCACCAGCCCCTCCAGCCATGCCACAGGGCACACCCCAACCCTGCACCTGCACCTGCACCCCAGCCCCCCACACACCTGGGAGTGCCGCTGGGACCCCCGGCACACACAGCAGGACCGAGCCAGCCCGTGGGGCTGCCCCTCTGCACTCCTGCCCCACTGTCCCCCTGGTGTCACCTGCCATAGGTACAGCCACGGCAGGAGCTGCCCCTGGCCATGGGTGCCCCTTGCCCGGGGCTGGTGGCATCCAAAGGAGGGTGTGCCAAGGGAACACCAGGGGTGGTGAGGCCCCAGCAGGGCCCCTGGCTCCTGAGGCTCGGGGAACACTGGTGGGTGAGGGGGGACCTGGAGCTCCAGCCCTGAGGGAGGTGCACCCTGCTCTGATGGGACCTCCACGGGCACAGGGACGACCTCATCCACCTGCTGTTTTCTTCAGTGGTGGGCCAGTCACTGCTTTGGTGCCTTTGGAGGCTGTGCTTGGCCTCAGGCCTCAGTTTGCCCAGGTGGTGTGTGTGATGGTTCAGGTGCAGGCTGCAGGGGGCAGGGATGGTTCAGGTGCAGGGATGGTTCAGGTGCAGGCTGCAGTGGTGTAGGGATGGTTTGGGGGCAGGTTGCAGGGATGCTGAGGGTGCTGGGGGTGCAGGTGTTTGAGGGGTGCAGACAGGGTGGGCACTGCTGGGTGGCAGAGGTGCAGGGCACAGTGGTGCTGGGGTTGCAGAGGTCCTGGGGTACTTGAGGCTGCAGGGTGTGATCAGTGCAGGAGAACTGGGGGTGCAGGGTGGGGTGTGCAGGGGTGTGCAGGAAGAGTTGGGGACCAGCAGCCAGGGTGGCACTGGGGTGCAGGGGGTGCCAGGAGCCCTGAGCAATGTCACAGAAGCTGACAATTCCCACCTGCAGAACGAGACACAACCCAAAGGCACAGCTCCCTCAAAGGATGTTGCTGTGAGAGCTGTACCCAGCCTGCTGCCTCAGCAGCCTTCAGCCATCAGGCTGAGCAGCCTCAAAACCCTCTTGCTTTGGCCCTGCTCAGCTCTGCTGGGCTGGGGGTGCAGAGCTGCCCCAGGGCTGTGCTGCCTGTGCCTTGGCTCTGCTGTGCTCTCCCACACCATGCACTCAGGGCAGGGGCTGCCTGGCTGTGCCACACCAACAGGGCTCAGTTCCATCCACGTGGGATTTAAGCCAGGCCTAAAGCAAGGACTGACACACCGGGTTGTTTGCAGTTCCCTCACACCAGGTCCTTTATTGCAGCAGTTGCTGGTGCTCTGTGAGACACAAAGTGCTGAATCCACTGCTGGGGCTGTCTGAGACAAATGGGTGTGCACAGGAAATGGGGAAACTGGGTTAGGGCTCAATTCACCTCACAGCCCCTGACAATTAATGGTGGGGAAGTTTCCCTCATGTGCTATAAGTCACGGGAAGCTGACTTTATTTTTGGAGACAGAAAGCATTTTGCTCTCCAAGCTGCTGCAGCCTGCTCAGGATCCCTGTGCTCCCAAAGGGAGGCCTGAGGAAGCAGAAATATCATTGTTTTCTGTAATCACCCCTTCAGAACTCCTCATACCAGTGAAAAATTCATCATCCCCAAAATCTTGCATTGAATTTCTGCTTGAAGGTGTTTTTTTTCATAGAATCAGAGGATTGTTCAGATGGGAAAAGTCCTCTAATGTCATTGAGTCCAACTGTTATCCCAGCACTGCCATGGTCACTGCTGAACCATGTCCATGGTGACTCCACCACTGCCCTGAGCAGCCTGTGCCAGGGCCTGGCCACCCTTTTGGTGAAGAAATCTTTCCTGAAATGTCTCCTTTCCAGGTCATGGCTTGGTCACTGATTACTTGGTGTCCACAGGTGCTGTTGGAGCCTGTGGTTACCATCACTCACCTGAGAGCAAAGCTGTTATTAATTACTCAAAATGCTGGATTTTGGCACATGCTCTGCCTTTCCAAGGACCTGCTGAAACAGTGCTGTGTTTGATGGCATTGAAGCTTTCCAGCAGCTGCAAGTGAATTTGGAGCATTCTGGGTCTACCTGCCACCACCAAACTGGTGATATGTGCCACGTGGCCACCATGTTTTGTTCCTCCCATCCCAGTGAGTTGTTGCAAGGGGAGGGAATGGACTACCAGTCTGGAAACCCCCAGGCCAAAATTACAGTCATGTGGATAAGACAGGATCTTATATCTTGTATCTTTATGCCTAATATATTTTCTTAGATGTAAGAAAGAAATGTTTCACAAAGAGGGAGGTGAGGCCCTGGCACAGGCTGCCCAGAGAAGCTGTGGCTGCCCCATCCCTGGGAGTGCCCAGGGCCAGGCTGGACTTGGAGCAACCTGGGATAGTGGAAGGGCTTGGGACTAGATGGACTTGCAACCCAAACTGGTTTATGATTGTGTGGAGGAAGGACTTCTCCTGAGCCCTGGGGACATGGTTCTCAGGATGCTGCAACCCAGGGCCCCCAGCTCTGCCTGCCTGGGCTGTACCTCCCCTGGAGCACAGGAACACTGTGAGCAGGACAAGGACAGCTGGGACCATACCTGGGGTTTAAGGGGGGTGCTGAGCAACAGCAGCAATCTTGGCTGTGCTGACCCAAGCTCTGGGCCTTAATGCTTGCCCAGGGCATGGGGAAGCACAAGATTTTGGAGATTCTTTTCCTCTATCTGCTGGTACCCTCTGCTCTTTATGGACTGTGTGAAGCAGTTTCCCAGGACACAGCCAGAGCAGCTCAAACCTGTCACAGCACATGTCACAGGTGAGATGGGCACAATACACAGAGTGTCACCATACAATGTCAGAAGGCTTCAACCCATACAGAGTAGCACCACACCACTTCAGAAGGCTTCAAGCATTGACCCTTCTTATTCTTTAGCCTTTTACACCCTCATGTTCATGAATTGCACCTGTGTGCCCTCTGTTCCCTGCTATCTACACACCTGGGCACTCCATGGCTCATTGCTGTCAGGGCTGCTCACCTGCTGCACCCACTGGGGATGAGGCAGGGCCAGCCCCACTCCCAATGACCCCAAACTGTGCTACACAAACCCTGCTGCACACCCTGACATGGGGTGAGCCCAGGGAGGGTTTGGCAATAACACAGGGGATGGTTCAGGGGGTCAGTGCACAGAGCATGGAGAGAACTCCCACAGGGGCCGGGTAAGTGTGGAGCAGATGGAGCTGGTAGAAACTGAGATCAAAAGGCAGGAAACCTGCTTAACTGATCACAATCTGCATCAGACAGCTGAGCTGGAAAAACTCCCAGCACCTGATGGGGAATCTGGGAGGAGGTGCCAACACCCCTGGCCCAGCTGGGATCCTGGTGCTGCTCCTGCATGCCTTGGCAGACCCTCAGGGCTGAGCCTGCCCTGAGAGCTCTCCTCTGGACAGCAGACTGAAAGCAAGAGGAAAATGGTGTGTGTCCTGCTGTCCAGGGAGTGCAGGAAAACTGTCCAGGTGCAGTTTGCAGGTCTTCAACTTCTCCTGCCTGATGGGAGTGGGTGAGGAAAGACTTGAGGAGGGGTATGCTGAATAAAGCCTGTCTCACAACTCAAACCTCTATGGGTGCCTCAGAGACACCATTAAAGACAAGTGTTACACCAAATTACCTGAGAAGGCAAAGTCCTGAGCCATGCACTGACCTGCAGGGAGCTTGCAGAAGCTCCACAGCCTCTCCAAGTGCCTGAGCATCACACAGGAGTCCCACAGAGAACACAATTCCACCCCAAATCACCTGGCTGGGCAGGCTGGGGCTTGAGGAAGGGCTGACCTGGCACTAAGAGCAGGGGGATTTCTCTGCCAGGGTGATGGAAATGCAGCAAGTGAAAGGATGTCACTTGAAATCTGCTCATTTTCCTGCTGCTGGGCCAGGAAGCAGATTTGTTCCTGGTGCCAAGGGAGGGAAGTGGGCAGGGAAGACCATTGGGCAGCAATTCAGCTGCATTTTGGGGAGCCATGGCATGGGGAGGGGGTAGATCATGCACACATGTCTTCCAGCAGGAAAATTGAGCCTTTTCTCCCTGGATCTCACACTGGGTTATGCCAGGGCTTAGGGCATGGGTGGGCACAGACTGGGCATTTCCCATCTCCTTCCCAGCCCTCACTGCCCAAGTGGGTGTTTGATGCCCATTGGCAAGGGCAGCTTTGAATACCTTCATAGTACTTCAAAATACTTCCCAGAGTATTTCCATCGGCGTGCTTTATGACAAAATGTTTTTCCACCTTCTGTATTTTCCCCCTGGAATTATCACTTTAAAAGGCAACCTAATAAAATCAAATGTTATTTTGTTCTTATTTCAGAAAAATACCCCAAGGATTCAAAATCCCCACCCTCATGTAACAAAAGGCAATTGGGAACATATCACTTGCAAACTGCACTTGGGAATCTCCCCTGCTAGAGAGAGGGGAGGTCTGGGTTGGATATTGGGGAAAATTTCTTCCCTGAAAGGTGCTCAGGCACTGGCACAGGCTGCCCAGGGAGGTGGTGGACTCACCATCCCTGGAGGTGTTCAAGAAACAAATATATATGGAAATTCATGATGCAGTTTAGTGGGCTCAGTGGGGTTTGATCAGAGGTTGCACTCGATGATCTTGGAGGTTTTTTCCAACATTTATAATTCTATGATTCTACTCTAAGGCTGTTGAGAAGGTGTTGGCTGAAGGTGGAGAGGAAAGCAAGCTGTGGAACGCTGTTAGTGACTGTGCACCAAGCCATCAAGGTGTGTCTTTAGCCAGAAGAGTTTAGTGGTCCATGTTTGGAGCAAGCCCAGCCCTGCCTACAAAGGATGCGCAGCCAGGACAGAGGCTCTGTTTATTTCAGGGTAGTTCCACCAGTGTTGTGTCTGACAGGGTGGACATTTGGGTGCAGCTGAAAGGCAAACCACACTCCCAGCATCTGCCAGCTGCAGTTCCTCCACACAGCTTGCTCTTCTTTGTCAGGATCTTGCACCTCTCAAAAGCCAAAGCTGCTTTCTATGGGTGAAATCTGCCTGGAGCCAGCAGCAGTGGCCACCTGGAGCAGCCAGTGCAGCACCTCACCTTGCTCATTCCCAGGGTCCAAAGCCACAGTCGGGGCTGGCTGGGCTGTGCTCACCCCGAGGGATGCTCAGACTGCTGCTCTGTGGCCTGGCAGCATCAGGAGGGGTTTTGGTGAAGGTGTCCCCGAGGCTGGTGCAGGAGAGGTCCGAGCAGGGAGCCACAGGCCCGATGGGAGCCCTGCACTAGCGGGCTGCCCCCTCTGGCAGCTGGGAGGCATAGAGAGCCAGCGTGTGATGGAGGAACTGGTACTGCTCGCTCGTCTGGATCATCCCACCTCTGCAAGGGAAAGGCAGGGCCCACTGACATTTCACAGACACAAAATCCTGCTCCAGCTCTCTGCTCCCAGGGCACAAACATTCCCGCTGCACCAGCCATGTCAAGATGCCTCTGAAACAGGCAGCAGAGCAGCCCAAAGAATAGAGAGGTTCAGAAGCATTGCTGGGCTGTTCAAAATTAGATTAGCAGCTGATTTGGTGCTAATTTTCACCTGTACTTCTTGAAAAGTGGCCAGGTGGAGTGTTCCTGGATTTAGTGGCTTAGCAGGAGGGGAGGAGCAGATGGCTGCCAGGTTCACAGCCCCTCTCCTCTCCCTTCGTGTCCTCAGCTCAGAGCTACAACAGCTCTGACAGCAGAATCAGCCTGGCACTGGGAATTGTTTGCTATCCACACACCTGCATCCCCCAGCCACCCTTCTTGTTTCCAGCAGAAATAGCGCCCGTGCCCCTTAGGGATGCCCATCCCCATGTCACTGCCACATCCCTCCCACAGCCCTGCTGTCAGGCTGGCACCCAGGGAGCCCCCTGCCCGGTGTACCCACCTGTCTATGCGCAGATGGCACACGATGCCCAGGATATCCACCTCCCCCGTGTCCTGCAGCTGCTGGCACCCGATCCTGGTGGCAATGAAGCAGCCGGTGCGGCCGATGCCCGCACTGCAGGGCAGACACAGCTGTGAGCACCCTCAGCACCCGCTGCCTGCATCTGCATTGCTGAGCTGGTGCACTCCTGGATTGTGATTTCTGCTTAGAGGGATGCTGGGTCCTGGCCCCAGCTGCCAGACCAAGGTTCTGAGCCAGGCACCAAATCCATGGGCTGGGGTCACTCTGCCATGGCAAGGAGTTCTTGCTGTGTGGCACAGCCCAGCTGAGGCTGCTCTGGAAACACAAAACCAATCTGGGCCCATCCTTGTGCAGTGCAGGGGGCTCTGCAGCCTCTCCCCTCCCAGCTGGGCTCTAACCCCAGCACCAGGTTTGCCCTCAGCCTGCAGCAGTGCATGCTGAATGTTCCCTAGGGACAAACGGGTGCTCTGCTCCACTGTCCCCAAATTCACTCAGCAAGGAGAGAATAGGCAGAGGCCACCTCCTGCAGGAGGGCTGTCCTGAAACATGGCTCCACATCCAAGCCACAGGCCATGCTGGGTGGCACAGGGAGCAGGAATGGGTCAGGCTCAAAGGGACCAACCACAGGGTCACCAGGTTCCATCTCCCTGCTCAAGCAGGATCTTCCAGAACTGGAGCAGTGGGTGTAGGGTGGGGCTGGTGGCTGAGTCCCAGTGCAGACCTCTCCTACTCCCACCCTGCTGGACCCCAGTGCAGGATATGCCACTCTAATGCCACCATCGTGCAGCCAGGACTGGAGCTGCTGACTGACAGCTCTGCTGGGGGTGGCTGTGCCCTGGGATTTCTGCACCACCTGTGTGTGAGGACTCACAGGGGATTCACCCTGAGGAGGAGCACAGACAGGGCTCATTGAGGTGCAAGCTCTTACCTGCAGTGCACCACGACGGGCCCTGGGCTGGCTGCAGTCTGCAGAGCCTCCTCCACCTTGGCCACCAGGTGCAGCAGGGGCTTGGCTGACTCAGGTGTCTGCTGGTCTGGCCAGGAAGGGAAGAGGATGTGCTTGACCTTGCGGCATTCCTTCCCAAGCTTCTCCAGCACGGGACAAAGAGAAATGGGGATGTGAGGGCACGGGCCAGATGAAATGGGGAGTTCAGCTCAGCAGAGCTCAAGCAGCCCATACCCATCTCAGCCACTCTCCTCCTGAATCCCTCTCTGAGCCTCTGCCAGACATGAGGGAGAGACCCCTGGGCCAGAGCCAATGGATGTGTCCCATCCCAGAGGGTGAGAACAGATGCAGAGTGTTCCAATACTGCCACCAGAGTCCAGGCAAACCAAGCCAGATCCTCTGGCTGGTGTCAGCCCAGGGTGACACAGAGCCCATGGGGCAGAGCCCAATGACACAGGGCAAAAACACCAGGCTGGTGCTGCTCTGCCCAGCTGACCCCTTCTCCCCTGCACCCCAGGGCTGGCTCCTGCTCCCTCCCAGCCTCCCCAGGCTCTGCAGTGGTGGGGCTGACAGGGTGAACACTGGGCTCTGAGCCCAGCTGTGCCCCACAGCCCCCCACAGGCTCTGCACACTCCTTCTCTGGCAGAGGCCTCCAGAGAATCATGAACCCTCCTCTTTCCTGTCACGGAGCATTGCCATCTCACCAGAGATGCCAGGGGTGCCAGGGGCACTGCTGGGTCCCAGGTGCTCCCTGTGTGCCCCCAGGATGAGGCTCAGACCCACCTGGATGGAGAGATCCCGCACCACGTACTCCACAGACTCGCTCACCCCCTGCACGTGGATGGTGAAGGGGCCATAGGTGCCCTCCTTCTCAGGCCAGTAGTGGACACATTTCTGCAGAACAAGGAAGATTTGTGGCTTTGTAGGTGCTCAAGGCACCCAAGGACCCTCCTCAAGGATGTCTGAACTGTGCTTGAGTCAGTGCTGGTGGGAGGGGTCCTCATCTTGGGGGTGGTAGGGGAGTGGGGAAGGGGGAGGTAGAGTGATACAGAGGGAAAGGCAAAGAAGGGATAGATCCCTACCCCTGCACCCTCTCCCATACCCTGCCCTGGCTTTCAGGCCCCAGGGATGTGTATCCCTGCTCAGCCCAGGAAGCTTCCAGATGCAGCAGGACCCAGGGCACAGGGAGAGAAGGGAGAGAAGGGAGAGAAGGGAGCAAGGACATGGCCAGGAAAGAGTTTCCAGTTCTCAGTTCCCCAGGCAGGTGCTGTTGGCTCCCATCCCAGAAGCAGCAGCAGTGGGCAGCAGTGCCCTCTGGCTCCCCAGAGCTCTCCCCTGGGCTGGATCCCCTGGCTGAGAGCTCTGGAGGGCCAGAGGGGCACTGCTGCCCACTGCTTCTGACTCATCCCTGGGGGCTGCCCTAAACCCTTTATCCAGCTTTAACCCTTTGTTATCCAGCTGGTAAAGAGTGCCCAGAGCACACAGCCATGTGAGGAGGAAAAGCAGACAGGGCCAAGGCTGCAGCCCTGGGGATCTCCTCCTCCACTTGTGATTCACCAGGGAACGCTCTGAGACAGAAGCACAGTGAGTGGGTGCACAGCCCCACATGTGGCCTCACACTGCCCTCTGCTGCCATCAGCACTCCCCTCCCGCTGTGCCCAGGGCTGGGCAGGCTCCCTGGTACCTCCTTGCGCTCCTGGAGCTCGGTGATCATGACGATGAGGGGAGCCTCCTCCTGCCACACCATCTGCCAGAAGTCGCTCACGGTGTTCAGCAGGGGGCCCTGTGTGGCGATGTACTCCCGGGGCCGGCCCGCGTAGCCCTGCCGAGCACAGCCTGTCAGGGACCGGGGCTCCCTGAGGGCACCGGGGCTGTGCCCAGCTCACTCCAGCCCCCACCACGCTTTTCTCCTCCACGCTTTAGAGGCTGAGCTACACTTGCTGTTTCCTGCTAAACCCGTCCTTAAAATGCTTTTATAGATGTGCTGAGGAGCCACCAGGTATCCTCCCCACTCCACTGGTCCCATCATCCAGGAGCAAGTCCATCCTAGCACAGCCAAAGTCACATCAATGGGGCAATAGCTGATGGATGCCTTGGCAAGGCAAAGCTCACACAAGGAGCTGCACTCCTCACTGGGGGAATTTCCACAGGGACAAACAGGAATCCCTGCTCCACAGCTCCAGGCATCCTCTGCCTCCAGACACTTCTCCTGGTACAAAATTCCCAAAGGTATAGAAAATCCAGGCCTTGCCAGCAATCTGTTAATGCTTTGGTCTCACAAGAAGTTGCACTGGCCTGGCTAAGGTATAGGAATGTTTTCATGAACATTTTGCAGAGCCCTATTTTCATGCCTTGAAATGATTTATTTTTCCTAGGAAACGTGATTTTCCATTCAGGAGTGTCACTCCCTGGGGGTGTCAACCCTGGGAATTCCACATTCCCCCCACAGCCATGCTCAAAAACATTTCATGGAACACCTCAGCAGGAAGAGCATCAATGCCAGGTGGGGCTGATGTGATCAAACACCTGCAGAGCCCTCCCAAATTCCTGTGCCTCCCAGGCATGCCCAGGCAGGCTGGGTTGCCAATTTTCTCATGTGCCCACAAATTCCTGCACTGCTACACCTCTGAGGAGGCAAGGGGAAGGAAAGGGTCAGGAAATACCAGCTGCACAGAGGGGTTAGTGGACACAGGTGTGCTCAGTGTGCACACCTGTGTGCAGGTGTGTGTGCCACAGGGATGGCAGTGCTTGTGCATTGCCAGCAGCCAGGTGAGGCAGAGGGGATGCAGCAAGAGGGGGGGATGTTGGAGCTGTGGATGCTGAGAGTTTTAAACTTTCTGTGCTGACAAACTCTGACCCCCCAGGAGAACACTGTTTGACCTGGGGCTGTAGAGAGGGCTTCCAAAGCTGATTGATAGCACTGGGATTTATGAGTGTGTAGTTTAGTTAGAAGTGTGTAATATCACTGAGTAGAAAATTTAGAGTTTAGAGTTTTAGAATACAATAATATATCTACAACTAAAATAGAAGTTTTAAAGCAGTTACTAGTCCTTCTTCTTCATAAGTTTAAGTAGTGTTTTGTAATTAGACAAAAAAGCCTGCATTGTGGACTTTGAGAAATCATTTGAGTTATTGAGTTAAAAGTGAAAATAGTTTAGGTGTCATTTCTTAATGAAATAGTTTAGCCTTAAAAGACCTTGTAAAGAAAAGCCCAGCATTCCTGGGTGTGCCACACCCGGGGTGTAGGGACAGGGTGGCAGTGTCACCTGCTGTGCAGCTGCCAGGGTGCCTCAGAAACACACAGCTCCTGTGCTGCCCGTGGGCAAACTGCCCCTGGAGCTCCCAGCAGCTCTGGGCACAGTGCTCCTGTCTCAAGGAGCTTTCACCCTCCCTGCTGGGTGCTGCTTGCTGCTGTGGGTCTGAGCCACAAGCAGCACCAGAAGAGAAATGCTCCTGACTGCCCTCCTGACAGTTCCACCTCCCAGGGGTTTGTGTGTCACCCCAGCCAGCACTTTCTGTGGGCTGCTTTTCCACGTCTGCTTTCCCTCACTGCCTCACTCACAGCACCCACAGCCCCCCCTCTGCTTCCCAGGCCCTGGGCAGCCCCAAGGGCTGGGTGCTGCAGTGAGATCAGTGGCTCAGCCAGGACCCTGCCTGCCAGGCAAAGCTGGCACCTGGCTCACAGAGATCCCATTGTGGCAGAGACTGCAGCCTGGAGGGTTTGCACAGGGATGGAATCAAAACCAAATTGTCTAAGTACACCCTAGGGTCTGGGGATTTCTCAGTCTCTGGAAAGGAGCCCTACCACGTGCCAAGCATAAGCCACACCCCATCTTCATAGCTCCCTTCCTGGGAAATTGCAGCAAGCTCCCTGAGCAGAGAGGAAATCCCAGGATGAGTGAGGTTTGAGGATCTCTGAGCTGTCATCACCTGCTGACACAGCTTGCCTCCCATGCCTGTGCCAGACAATGGGCCAGTGTGTGAGGAGCAGATGGAGAAGCCACTGCAAGGGAGCCTTTTGGGGTGCTCAGTGTGCCCAGGAGCTGAGATGTGAGACTCTCCCACCACAGGAACAGTGTGTCTGCCCTGTGTAGATGGAGCCACATCTTCAGCTCCAGCATGGGTGGCAAGTTAAGTCTGTAGCCCCAGGGCAGCCACAGGAGAGCAGGTGACAGTGCCCCAGCATGTGTGACCAGTGTGGCACCTGCAGCCTGATGCCCTGAGAGCCCTGGGCTGCAGCCCTGGGAGGAGAGGACACTCACTGTGATGTAGTTGGCATTTATGTAGCTGTCTTCCTCCTGGCTCCCAGCCCTCCTGAGGCAGACCCGGCTCTCAGGATCTGAAAGATGTCACAGGTCTCACCCAAGGGACTGATCCTGCCCATCCTCCCTCCCCGACCCCAGGGGCCGTAGGCTGAGTCCTCCTGCTCCATGCCATGCCCAGAGCTGTCTGCACCCTCCCCCAGGCCTGTTCTTGTCCCACTTCAGCCTCACTCCCCTGGCAGGGCACAGCCCAAACCTGCAGGTGCTATAGTGAGCAGGTGAGGTAACTCAGTGCAGTGATCCCCAGGACATCTACAGGACCTGACTAGAGCCCAGCTGAGCCCCTCCACAAGACCCTCAGCCTTTACCTTCCCAGGACCATGCCCTTGGGACATGGAATGCCCCAGGAGTGCTGCACACCTGGGTAGGAGCAGCTCCCCATGTCCCCCCAGCACTGTGCACACCCCTGCAACACAGGCAGAAGGAGCAGCAACAGCACCCAGAGGTGCCCACCCCAGTGCCAGGGCTGCTCTGAGCCACCCCTCACCCACTGGCAAACACAGGCAGATGGGAGGCAAAGGGACACAGTGGCACCTACTGGGGAGAATGGTTTTGTATCTGTCCTTGAAAGCACGCCCAGGGATTTCCAGCTCCTCGGGACTCACGAAGTTGGGTGGGATTTTCTGCAGGGGGAGAAAACAGCCATGAGGAAAAGCCCATTGCTGCCACTTGTGTCCCCTGCTGGTGGCAGTCCTGGCTGCCCACCAGGGCAGAGCTGACCCAGGGGCATCAGCAGAGATGCCAGCTCCTGGGATGAGTCCTGGCTTTACTCCAGTTGTGGTGGGACTCCTTCCAGAGAGGCAGTGCTGGGAGAAGAGCATGGCATGGCAGGGCAGGACAGGGTTTTCCAGGGACCCCAACAGGACACGTGTGCACAGGGACCAGGTGAGACCTGGGCACCCCTCCCCTCTGTTTGCCCACACCTCCTGCCCTCCCACTGGGGCTGTGGGGCACAGCTGGGCTCAGAGCTCGATGTTCACCCTGTCAGCCCCACCACTGCCGGCCCCGGCACCCCTCCTGTGAGGAGGGAGAGGGAAAATCATCATCATCGCACCGAAAACTCCTCCTGGAGCTGTGCCAGGCTCTGGGCGTGCTGCTGGAGCTCCTGTTTCCTCAGCACGTGGCTGGATGTCCTCAGAAACTTCAGTGTGATGTCCCGTGGCGTGCAGACAGGCTGGATGGGCTCCACGTTTCCTAGAGAGCTCATATCCAGCACTAGTGACACATTGGAGCCCCTCCTGCAAGGCACAGGAGTCCCTGGCTGACCTACTGCCACCCTGGGACAGAAGGACAGCCCTCCCCACTGCATCATCAGTTAAAACCACCCCACACTGAGCAAAGGGCAGATGGAGACCCCAGCAGATGGGGAGATTGAGGAACAGGAGCTAGCTGAACATTTTATGATTGATAGCTGAACATTTTGCTTTTCTGCTCGGATGAAAAGTCCCCTGAAGGACTGAAAGTGTCAGGATTTGTCCCGGGCTGGGTGGGGGCCAGGGCTGCCTCCACACTCAGAGCTGGCAGCTGCAGGCAGAGGGCTGGCAGGAAGGAATGTCAGGGCAGCCTTGGGGATGAGCAGTGCCCTGGGTACCCCGAGGCACACTCACCTCTCCTGGAGTCGCACATGCTTCTTGGCAGGGGGACTGGGCTTCTCTGCCTTGTCCATGTCCTCTGCAGCTGCCTGGGCTGCCAGGCTGCCCCTATGAACTCTGGAGCACACCAAGCAGGCTTGGACCATGCTGCAGCAAGCACAGAGCCCTCGTCCTGAAGCACAGCAGGGCCACACGGGGGGCTCTCAGCTCCTGGGAGAGCATGGAGCCATCGGAGGAGAAGCTGCTGGAAAAGAAAAGTCAGATCTGAGAGACACCACAAGGCTGGACGGAGCCCCCACAGATGGTCTGCAAGCAAGGGATGGATTTTAAATGCTCAGTTGTCCTGGAAGCAGGACCCCCAGCCCCTGTATGCAGGCAGATATCCTGGAGAGCTGCCAGCACAGTCACCCTCCCTGCAGCACTGCAGCCCACACTGGTGACCCTGGGCATGGCACCAAGGGCCACCTGCCTCCCCTCAGGGGAGGACACCCACTCTGTGGTGGCAAGCACACTGTGGTTGGGGGAGCCCCAGATGCTCTCCACCTCCACGGAAGCACATGCCCCGTGTTCCCAGCCCTTCCCCATCACATCCCCCTGCTTCATCCTGGGAACATGGTGGGGAACTGGGAGCTGGAATGTCTGAGCACAGCAGTGCTCAACAGGTGACACGAGGTGGCTGTAGCCACTGCACGGAGCCTGGCCATCTCCTGCTCAGGGACACACAGACCAGGCACCCTCAACAGCCTCATGGCCCTGGGACAGCCGCCTCCATCCTGCAGGTCACAGAAACTGTCGAGAGGAAACTGCTCTATCTGGGTGGTTGAGCAAAAGGCCGTGGGGCAGCCCAGCTGGGGAAGGTGCCAGACATCCTCCATCACAGCCAGGGCTCAGCCCCTGGCAGGGCTGGGGAGATGCAGGTGATGCTGACTCACCTCTGGGCACAGCTCCTCATGGTGCAGGCAGCACCCTGGGATCCTGAGCCTCCTCCTCATCCCCTGAGCCTCCTCCTCATCCCCTGCTTCCTCCATGAGCAGGAGACAGACCCAGAGCCAGGGAATGGTGCAGAGTCAGAGCTCTTGGTGGGCAAAGAGTGGGATTCCAGGCAGCCTATCTGCTCGGGGAGGTCTTGTGGAGAGCTGGTGTCCACATGGTGGTTGGGGACACAGCTAGGGCAGGAGCTGCTCCCCAGGATTCCCTGCTGCCCAGTGCCATTTCTGAGAGTGGCAATGCCACCACTGCCACTCACACCATCCCCGTGCCCTCAATCCAGGCAGGACAAGAGCAGCTGCTGACCAGAGCCAGCCCAGGCTCCCATCCCAGTCTGGCCAGGAAACACCTGGGAGATGCCAGGGAAGCACCTCAGCTCACATGGCCTATCCAGCATCCCAGCCTGCCTGGTGCTGCCATCCACACGCACATGCCCACCACCCTGGCACAGGCCTGGCACTGCCTGGGGGGCTCTTCTGCCCACCCTGGTGCCCTGAGGGCTCTCCAGTCCAGCCTGGCACTGCCCACGGGCTCTCCTGTCCAGCCTGGTGCCCAGGGGCTCTCCTGCCCAGCCTGGTGCCCTGAGGGCTGCCCTGAGGGCTCTCCTGCCCAGCCTGGTGCCCTGAGGGCTGCCTACCTGCTGCCCTGCCGTGAGGGCTCCTCGGTCCCGGCCAGGCCCGGGGGCACGGCACGCTCGGCCTGACAGCACGGTTTGAAAGTGTTCAGGAAGCCGCTTATCAAAGGAGCTGCTGCCTCTGCTGCTTCCTCTCCCTCCTTCTCCCCCACCCCGGCAGCCGCCCACACACATACCGGCCACAGCTCCGCAGCTCGGCCCGGCCCGCCCGGCCCTGCTCCCCCGGCCCGCCTGCCCCGGGCACGGCCCGGCCTCCCCGGAGCCCCGGGGGGCTCCACAGGAGCTCTGATGGGGCTGTGGGGTGAGCTCGATGGCCTCTGTGACACGCCATGGCCAGCCCTGCTGCCACCCTGGGGCACGGAGGGGTGGGCAGGAGCCAGCCATGAGGGGAGGAGGCGTGAGGCGGGCTGCTTGGCATGGCACAGTGGGGCTGCTCTGGGGGCACCACAGCCCCTCAGGAAGCCACGACGTGCTGCCATGAATCCCCCCATGCTGCCATGAATCCCCCCATACTGCAGTGAATCCCCCCATGCTGCCATGAATCCCCCCATGCTGCCATGAATCCCCTCATGCTGCCATGAACCCTCCCATACTGCAATGAATCCCCCCATGCTGCCATGAATCCCCCCATGGTGCAATGAATCCTCCCATGCTGCAGTGAATCCTCCCATGCCTGCTGTCCTCTTGCCCAGGCTGTGCCCTGGCTGTTCCCCATCCCCCTGGAATGTGCCAGGGCTCACTCAGCACCTCCCACCCTCGGTGCCTGCCCATGTGCTCCTTGTGCCACCCCACTGTCCCAACTCCCACGTGGGGACAGCCCTCTGCACCCACCACCACCCCGGGTACCTCAGGGTAGGACAGGTGAGCTCCCCCTCCCCAGCAGGGAAGGGCAGGGGTGGATTTGGGGTCACAGGTCCCTGGGCCTGGCTCAGGTAGGCCAGGTCTGCCCTTGGGGCACTGCACATCCTTCCTGACACATCCCCACTGCTCTTCCTGTTTGCTCGTGCTGGGCTCTGCAGCTTCCTTCCTCCTCAGCCCCCACCCCGCTGTGCTGCAGCAGCTCCTGCTGCACCCCAACAGCCCCACAGACCCCAAACCCTTCCCTGTGTCTGCTCCAAGGGCTGCTCTGGCCAGAGCCACCCCAGCCCAGCTCACTGAGGTGACTGTGCTGTCACCTCACCAGACAGCTGCATGTCTGTGCACACCTGTGTGTTTGCAGGTGTGCCAGAACAGCTTCCCTGGGCAGCCCTGCCAGTGCCACCCAGTGCCACCCAAGGGCTAGGAGATCAGAGGGCCCAAGCTCCAGAGCAAAGTGCTGGGCTTGGCCAGCAGCAGAACAGCCTTATCCTGGAGAAAAAGCCACTAGCACCTGTGTCTTACCTGCAGATCCTAGAGTGGCCAGGAAGAATTCTCTGTGCCCTGTGTGGAATGAAAGAACACATCTGTAAGGCCTGGAGGCAGCCCCACCACACACTGCCCTTCCTTCCCACTGTCCCTGACAGAGCTCAGGAATTGCTGGGACGACCAGCACTGTGGCACTAAACAAGGTGTCTGCAGAAACTTGCTCCCAGTAGGAGCCAGAGCAAACAAACAAGGATCTGTGCTGGACTAACAGGCTGCCAGACATGCAGACACTTCCTGAGGCTGCGACTGTGTCTGTGCTCTAAGTGTGGGGGGCACCGGTCCCATCCGGGTGTCTTTGAGGTGAAGGGGTTCCTGAGGATAGAGTGTCTCAGGTTGGAAATGGGGGTGTGTGTTCTGTCACCACCTGTCAGAGCTGGGGCAGTTCTCTGCTGTTCATGGGGCAGTTTTCTTTATCTCTCCCACAGCCAATCCTCCCTCCAGGAGATCTCTGCTGTCCATGGCCACTGAGTGTCCCTGCAGGGCTGATCCAATTCCAGCATCCCATGGGGAGATGCTGCGCCCAGGGGAGGAGCCAAGCATTCCTTCCTGGATCCAATCTGAGCCTGGAGCAGCACAGCAGCCTTTGCCCACTGCATTGCCAGAGGAGCAGCTTTCTGCTGCCCTGCATTGCCAGAGGGAGCCCAGGCCCATCTGCAGCAGCCCTGGAGCTGCAGAGGAAAACTCCCCCCTTGTGCAGGATCCCTGCTCCAGCAGCAGCACAGCTGGCACTGCAGGAGGGCTGAGCCCCCATGGGATGGGGCTGTGCCACCCCCTGACACACAGGGGGGCAGGGCCTGCTCTGGCTCTGGCACTGGTTTTGGTGTTTTTTTGTTTCATTGCATTTGTAATTTTAATTTTCCTAGTAAAGAACTATTATTCCTACTCCCATATCTTTGCCTGAGAGCCCCTTAATTTTAAAATTATAATAATTTAGAGCGAGGGGGTTTACATTTTCAATTTCAAGAGAGGCTCCTGCCCTCCTTAGCAGACACCTGGCTTTTCAAACCAAGACATTCTTCCTGCCAGGTGCTGCTTTGGTTATGAAATGCCCCTGGATGCTGCAGGAAAGATGCTGATGCACTTCCTTTGCAAAATGGCTTATTTGGTTCCACTTGAATTTGGTCATGACAAAGGACCCCACTCAGAGTAAAAAGGGGAAGCTGAGATGCTGGGATGCAGTGCATCCTTTGCCTCTAAAGCATCACAACACTAAGGTCTTCATGCTCAGGGATGTCCTCCAGAAAGCCTTGCACCACTTTCCCTCTGCTGCTCAGAGCTCCCCGTGCTGCTGGCTTGGCCCTGCCAGTCACACACCTGCCTGTGCCAACTGCAGCTAAGCAGGACACCCAGGATGCAGCCTCTGGAAACTACACCTGGCCCCTGGGGCTGCTCCCTATTCAGAAAACTTCAGTGGAGACTGAAGGGACTGTCCTGGCCATGGCCACTCACCCAGGGTAGGAGAACACAGTAGGGATGTTTTGTGGTGTTGTGCCATGGCCCAGGCTTCTAGGGGCAGAAAAGTTTGCCCTGCTCAAATGTCCTGACCCTTACACAGCTCTGATGGTGCACAATGGGAGCCCAGTGTGCTCCCACCTGCCAGCATGGCTGCTCTTCCTCCCCTCTGCCAAAGCACCAGCATGCTGAGGAGGTGCATGTGAAGGGAGAGCACTGGAGGGGACACAGACCTGTGGAGACCACAGCAGGAAAATGAAGGTGCTGGTGGAAAATGAAGCATGAGCTGGTACAGAGAGACTGGATGTGAGGGAGACCAGGAGCAGAGGGAGTCAGAACACACTGCTTGGCCCGGGGCATTTTTCAGTTTTCAGTGCCCTGGGGAGCAAGCTGTCCCCTGTACCTTGCTGCACCCACCTACGTCTGCTGCCCTCCTGGGACTGAGCCCTGTGCCTCCTGCCCACTGGGCACACAGCAGGTGCACACCCACACCTGCAGGTGTCCCTGGTCACTCATCAGTGCCCGCCCCTGCTGGTGGGCAGAGACCTCGAGCAGGGCAGTCCAGACATGCCCTCCCTCCTTTCATCCATCCCCTGGAATGCACTTCGGAGCCCCTGCTTGGAGCAGGATGCTGCCAGCTGGCTCCTCCTGAGGGACTCAGGCTGGGCTCACAGAGGGGTGTGAGCAGTGGGGAGCAGAGAGCTGGGAGGTGCTCTGGCCAGGACTGTGCCTTTCGTGTGCAGCCCTGCTTGTCCCATGTCACATCACCAGCTCTGCAGAATTAGAGCAGAGCTGCTGGATCCTACAAGCAGGGACTACTGGGGCCAGGGTGGACCTAGCTTTGAGGGGAGACAGTGTCCAGGCTGGGGGCAGATCCCAGCCCAGGGTCAGTTTGCTGTAAGGACAGGACCAGGACACCAGGACAGCCACTGCAGCCTGGTGTGAGCGACGAGGAACATGACAGTGTCCAGGGGCAAAACCCTGCAGGGGATGGGAGGAAGCAGCACTGAAGGAAATGGCTCCAGGCAGGTCACTGCTGTGCCCCTCACCTTCCTGCCTCCCTCCCCTGGTGGGGAGGGACTGGTGAGGTCCCAGAACAGGAACATCCCTTGTCCTCCAGCATTCCTTTCTGCTCTGACCTTGGTGGCAGTGGGGTGTCAGGGGTGATGGTGATGCCCAGAGTGGTGCTGGGAGGGTTGGTGATGGAGGGATGCACACTGAGGGAAGAGTCCCAGCTGTTACCACACTAGCCATTCACCCTGACCCAGCCAGGGATGTGCTAGACATGGGATCGCCTGTGTCCTCTGTCCATGGACATCTGTGCATTAGGATTATCTGTTGGGATGTGAGGACTAGAGAGGTCTGTGACACAGTCGCAGGGTTCTTGAAGAGTCCTTATAGGTGTGGCTTTACTTTCAGCAAGATATGGGGTCCCTATGGAGTTGGTGCTCTGGAAAGGAAGATCTGGATTTATCCTGACTGGTACTTGCTGTTTGTTCACTTGCATTTTAAAACTCCTCTTCCATGGGGTCATCTTCCACCTCTGGCCATGATTTCATAGCCAGTTCCCTCTGTGCAAAGAGCACCTTCTGCCTCCAGACTGGGACCTGTTTTCCCACTAATGACCAGCGAATCCTTAAGCCCATTTCTGCCCCCCAATCCTCCCGGGGGTGGGCTCCCTCACCAGCCCTCCTGCCCTGATCCACACCCCAGCACCTCTCTCTCCTCATCCTCTCCCCACAGCACTGCAGCCCCAAAGTCACCTCAGCCTGCGCACCTCAGCACTGGCAGCTCAGTGGCACTGCTGGCACCCAAAGCACAGACAGTGCCCAACACTTTCACTCCCCAGGGCTGCCAACCACACCCTGACTTTGTCCCACCAGGCCCCGTCACCTCTGGGTCCGGCACTCAGGAAGGGATGGTTCTGCTTCCGTTGGCACGTCTGGCAGTCAGGATGTCCTGCAGGCTGCTGGAAATGAGCCCGTCTCCTCCGCTGCCTGAACATCGCTCGCAGGCTTGAAGGTGAAGCAGCTGCCTGGGGACGGAGCAGGCTCTGTGCCAGCTGCCGGCAGGGCACAGGAGGAGGAGGAGGAGGACGGTGCAGCCATGCCGAGCATCCCGCAGAGCCGGCCGGGGGCAGCGATCCCACGGCCCCTCACCTGTGTCCGTGTCCCCCGCCCGCCGGCCCGGGGCCGGGCACTGCCCGCCGGCCGAGGGCAGCAGCCCCGCCGATGGCTCCTCCCGAGAGCGGCTTCTCGCTGTTGCAGCGTCCTCCAGGGGAGCGCGTTCCCAAGGACAGCCCCGGCAGGAGCATCCTCCGGGCGGGCTGCGGAGCTCAGCGCTCAGCGCAGCGCTGCTGCGAGCCCGGAGCCTCAGCATCCCACCGGGACCGCGCTGATCCCGGCGGATGCGCGACCTTTCCCCGTGGTCGGTGCCGCTCTGGGCAGAGTTTGCTCCTGTGCTGTGCCTGGCTGGAGCTGGGAGCAATTAAAGAATTGTTGGTTCGTTTTGCCAAGGCACTGCCGCTGATGCTGCCTGCCCTCTCCTCAAGGAGAACCAGAGGAAGAGTTTAGGACCTGGATTTCCTGCTTAAATCTGGATTGTTTCCTTTGAATCACTCGGTTTGTTCAGCCTACAGAAGAGGAGACTGAGGGGAGACCTCGTTGAGCTCTTCAACATCCTCATGAGGGGCAGCTCCAGTCTCTGCTCTCTGTGACCAGGACTAGAGGAAACAGCTGGATCCGTATCACAGGAGGTTTAAATGATTAAAGGAAAAATGTTTTCACCCAAAGGATGGTTGAGCACTGGAGCGGGATCCCCTGGGAAGTGGTTACAGCTCCAAACCTGTCTGAGCTCCAGGAGCATTTGCACAAAGCTGTCAGGCACAGGGTGAGATTGTTGGGTGTCTGTGCAGGGCCAGGGGTTGGACTTGATAACCCTGATGGATTCCTTCCAACTCAGCATATCCTATGGTTCTACGACTGCTGAGTAGAACCATGTCTGGTTTCTGGAATTAGGCACTCTCCCATATCTCCTACAAACAAGCTGAGCTTTCCTCCAAATTTGCCAACAGAGCAGCAGAGCTGGGCTGCACCAGCACCACTGGGCTGGGCTAACACTGATGCAGAGCTAGTGCTGCTGTGGACTAAAGAAGGTGCCTTGGCACAGGAACAGTTCCCCTGGGAAAAGTGATCTCCAGAGTGAAAGTGCTTTATATCAGCTTGGTTTGTTCCTCTCCTCATGTGGGAAGCTCCCCATGTTCATTTTACAGTGTAGGACTGTTTCTAAGCCAGGTATATAGAATCAGGAAATAATAATAAATAATAATCAGGTATAGAATCAGGAAATGACAGAAACATTAATGTTGAAAAAGATCCCTCTGAGATCATTAAGTCCAATCATTAACTGATGATGTTCACCACTAAATCGTGTCCCCAGGGGGTGAGGGTAAAGGGGATCTAAGCCTGGACGTGGGACCAGTCCTCAAAGGTGCTGAGACTTTGACACTTTAGCCAAGAAAAGCCAGTGGAGAAGCCACAGAGGGCCAGCAAGGGCCACAGAATGGCCTGGTTACCAGGACAGCCTACTGGGGTCACAGCTCCAGCACCTGTGGCAGCACCTGGCTCATCCATGTGTCACTTGCGCTTGTCCTGTGCTTTCCTGGGTGCCTCCAAGAGAGCTGTGCTTCTAGAAATGCTGTCAGGAAAATGTTGTGTGCTTTGGTTTCTCCTGGGGAGAGATCCTTTCTTGGACACCTGTGGGCTGGCCAGGAGGCACACACATCCTCTTGGCAGGCTCCAGACCACAGAACTGCCTGCAAAAAGAAGTCTCCCAGGAACAGGACACCCCCAGCTCCTCTATCCTCACAGCATACAGGGCAAAGCAGGTCTTGTGGGAATCTTTAAATTTAGAGGGTTTTGGGAAAGTGCAAAAGGCAGGCCTCAGAGACAGCAGAACTGCAATTAGAGCTAAGCAGTAATCATATCATAAGGTTTGCTAGCAGAAAAGTTGTATGAGAAGTAGAAAGTAAGGACAAATAGAACAATGGTCTGTGTATTAACACTTGTCTAGAATAACTCCCTAAGCTGCAGAAAAGTATATCTACTGAGATATTAGGGAGTTCTAAGCTTAATAATGGAGCTCTGTGCATTGTGTTTTAAGGCTTACAAGCATGTATTGTATTTGAAATCAGCAAGCATTGTTTTAACCAAAGGTACGTGTGCTTATACTGGTTGGATAGAACTACTGTCAATATAGAATATATACTATACAGATATAAATACTGTCAATGTGCTTTTGCTTTGTGTGATTGGTCAAAAAACTTTTAAAGTAAGTTGTAACATTGAGTTCTTTGTCTGCTGCCTGGGATGTGAGCTGCTGGCATCTTCCCATTGTCATAACCGTGGAATGAGACTGATGCTGGAAAATACAACAGCTCAAGGCATGTTCCTAACAGTCCCATCCCATTTGTGATTTGTACATAGACCCCCGACCAGCAATAGGTCTCAGTGAAAAAGGCACAAAAAGGCCTGAAAATCCTCATCATGTCATTCCTGTCCTGGGTGCCTTGGCATACTGCAGCAGAGTGTTATAGATGGATAATGAGGTGATTTGCCCTTGCGATTAAGGGACGACTATTGTGTGAATATTAAGAAAAGCTTTAGTGATGTATAGTTATGTTATTGTAGTTTAGATGTCCTCTGTTCTCCCCATAGCTCTCTTTCCCCCCCCATATTGTTGCCATCAGACAGCCTGGGTTCTCCAGGACAGGTAAAAAGAAAGCTGCACACGTGTCCCTTACCTGGGGCAGTTGGGAATGGAAAAGCTTGGTGCTTAGGGCGTGCAGCATCTCCAATCCAGTTAAAAGAAAGCAGTTCCCACAGATAAATGGCAAAGAAAAGCTGACTGACAGACTTTGAGAGGGGCCAGGGCTGGCTGATGTAACCCCCAGGCGTATAAAAGACTGACATCCGTCTTGAAGATGAACTGGCCACATGGCATCCATGAGGGGCAATTCCCAGCACTGTGAGTTTTTCCTTATGTAGTCCTTTGTTGTATTTTTGTTAAGGTTTAATAAACCTTTTTAAACTTTCAAAGTGAGCAGTTGTTTTTCACAAGCGGGACCTTGGCAGCCCTGCTGGCTTTGCCCAGCACAGCTCTGCTGAGTTTGCTCAGCACAGCACTGCTGGCTTTGCCCAGCACAGCCCTGCTGGATTGGCCCAGCACAGCCCTGCTGGCTTTGCCCAGCACAGCCCTGCTGCCCCAGTCCTTGGGCTGCTCCCTCGAGGGGACACCGAGCCTGGTGACCTCTCAGCAGTGCCATTATCAGTGACAGGCAACGAGCTGGGCAGGAGGGGCAGGAGACAGAACCCCAGAGAGAAAGGAAGTGGTTACAGAGCTGTCACTGCCGGCTCTGCTGCACCAGGAGCTGCGCCCACGCACCCACGGGCAAGGAGAACGGCGCTGCCCTGTGTGATATATGTGACCCAATCATTGCTGCTAAAGGAAAGTGTGAAAAACGCCAATCATTTGTTTTTAAAATGTTAAAAGTTTAATAGTAATAAAATGGTTATAAAAATAGTAATACAATTAGAGTAATAATAATTTGGGCAATTTGAATTCAGACAATATGAGACAATAGAAACAAAGAGTTACAGATGGTCTGGGTACATTTTCTGGGCAAAATAAGCCCGAAAAAGGACCCACATTATAGAGGTTTAACCTTTAAAAGCAACAGCCTGTTGCATATTCATACACCTCATACATGATGCATGAATTCCATTCAAACAAAAAATTCTCTCTGGTCAGTGTCAGCTTCTTCCTCTGAATCCTGATGGCATTTTCAGGGCTGAGCAAGGCAGGAAGAAGTTCGTTTCTTCTGATAATGGAGCAATAAATTCCCTTTCTCTGAAAGATTCAGGTGTCCTGTGGCTGCTATCTCAGTGTGAGTCCTTTCTTTAGAAAAAAGGTATCCTACATAGCATAGTTTCTGTTTTAACATTTTGTTATAACCTAAAACTATATTTAACACACTACTTAAGAGAATTAATACAGCATAACTTTCTAACACAACACATATAATATTAATTTTAATATTTGCGAAAAGCCAATCATAAAAGATACATTTTTCACAGAAATTAAAACCACAGCATCTTGTGTACCAAACCAGCGTCGGGAAACATGCAGTAATAGGCTGCATGATAAGAATGGAGATTCCAACACCAGGAGGACACTGTTTCCAGGGATGGATATTTCAAGGGATTTCTTTCTGTCTGACAAGACCCCTGCAGGAGGCATTTGAAAGGCATCATCAGAAGTTTATCCCAGAAAATTTTCACCTGACAGGATTCCAGCAATTATCCACCGGTTCCGGGAATTGCCGCAGCAAGGACGAAAAAACTACAATAATATGCTAAAATATGCTAAAGAAGGGCCCCCTTCCACAGCCCAAAAGACTGTATAAAACAGACCCCAGAAATGACATTTGGAGACCCACAGGGACTTTGTTGCAATAGAGGCCAAATCCTGAGTCTCCCCAACTCTGATGGCCTGGCTCAGAGTCGAATCGCTTGTGGCTTTTTCTAAATTTATACTTTGATTATTTAATAAATTTCCTTAATTATTAAATTGGAATATTTGTTTATAACACCCTGTTACAGTTATATTTTCTGGAAAAATCTCTTCACCCAGGATTTTCTCCTGGGAAGCTGAGAAGCCTCAGAGAAAAAGGAAGACAATTATCTTATTTGTTTCTCTTGTGTTTTGCTCTTTTAGAATATGTTTAGAGATTGTTTACTAACAGGTGGCTGTTTCATTAATTTCATGTGAATTGTTTTGACTTATTGGCCAATTACAGCCAAGCTGTGTCGAGGCTCTGGAAAGTGTCACAACTTTTCATTATTATCTTTTTAGCCTTCTGTAAGTATCCTTTCTGTATTCTTTAGTATAGTATAGTTTAGTCTTTAATATAATATCGTGTCATAAAATAATAAATTAACCTTCTAAAAACATAGAGTCAAATTCAACATTCCTTCCTGCCACTAGGCACCCCACAAATACAATAGTGCCTTCCCAAGCTGGGCTGCTCTGGGATCTCCAGGGAGGGTTTGTGATGAAGGCACATGTTGGAACCCTGATCATGCTGAAAATTTCAGACTTTCTGTGCTGACAGGCGCTGACCCCCAAGAGAACACTGCATTGACCTGAGGCTGTGGAGAAGCTTCCAAAATGGAATGACAGAACTGGGATTGTGGGTGTGGAGTTTGAATAGAAGTGTGTGATATCACAGGGTGGAAAACACAGAGTTTAAGGCTTTAGAATATAGTAATATAGATAAAGCAAGAGGTTTTAAGGCAGAGGCTGCTCCTTCTTCTTCATCTTATTCTTCATAAGTTTAAGTAGTATTGTGTAATTAAATAAAAAAGTCCACATTGCAGGCCACAGGTAGTTAATTATTAGTAAATTAGTCATTAGTAATTAATTATTAATTACTAGTCAATCATCAATTAGTATTAATTATGAATTAGTAATTAGCCATTCATTATTCGTTAGCTATTATTAAAATAAAAATAATTTACGTGTCATTTCTTAATTGGACAGTTTATCTTTAAAAGGCCTTGTGGAGAGAGAGACAGGGCTCCATTTTTAGTTTGTTAGATTGAAGTGCTGTAGAACTCATGGTTTGTGAGACTGTGATAGACATAAGAACTAATAAACATCTGAGTCCCAACAAAATTCACACATTTAATCCCGACCCTAGCAAAAAGAATTTAAGGCTGGACAGGCACTGATCCTCTTCTAGCCTTTGATAACAGCTAGAAAGGTGCTTCAAATAGCCCATACTCAGCCAGTCTCTGCTGCAGAAATAGGTGTGGTGAGTCCAGCCGATGGCAAGTTGTGGGAGTGAGAAAAACACAAACTTCTACAGATACTGAAGGATTTGATTTGTTATAAAAAGTTATTAAACTTAATAAACTTTCATAAGTTTATTAAAAGTTATAATAAAAACATATGTGTATATGTTAGAAGCCCATTGAATAAAAATAGCAGTAATACAGTAATGCAGTATAAATAAGTAAAAGTGATGAGTTAACAAAATAAACCCTGTAGCAACTATCTATTAGTTTAAAAAGTTATATATTACCTTATAACAAAGAGACTTGTGACTACTTCAAACTATAACCAAATACTTCTTTAAAATCTCACAACCTCTGAGACTAATATTTATCTAAACAATAAATCATTCTTGACCCAAAAATAATCCCATCACTTCATTACAAACAACAATAATAATGAGTGAGTCACTGCTCGGGGGTTAAGATTCTTGACCTTGATAAGGACAGACTGCACATGATGCTGCCTGGGGCCAAAGGGCCACACAAGATGTGCCAGCAGCTTACATTTTAGGGAAAAAACTCTTCACTGAAAGGTGATCAGACACTGGTACAGCAGGCTCCAGGATGGAGACAAAGGCAGGTAAATGTGGCTGTTGTAGATGAGTGATGAGATGGTGGCTCTCACAATGAAGGGTGAACATTGTGTGTGTGTTAAGTTTTGTAGATGTAGAGTTGTGTTACTGTGATGTGTCCTCCCTCATTGTTATCATGGGATGGCCTTGGTACTGAGGCATTGGGAAGGGTTGGCTTGTTACTATGGCAACACCTGAGCTCCAACCAAGGTGTAAGAAAGTGATCTGCACCCCTGGACAGCGAGGAAGGGGTTAACTTGACAGGACTTGGAGGGTCTAAAAGTATAAAAAGCAGAGCATCCATTTTGAAGATGAGCATGTGGCTGGTAGTCAGAGGGCTCACAGCACTGTAATTTTTCCTTATTTAGTCCTTTTGTTGTATTTTTTTTTGTTAAAGTTTAATAAACCTTCAAAAGTTTCAAAAGGTGAGCAATCATTTCTCACATGGCACTTGGGGACATGACAGTGATGGGGCAGTGGTTGAACTTGGTCATCTTAGAAGGCTTTTCCAACCTCAACAACTTTGTGAAGACTTTTCCAACCTGAACAACTCTCTCTTCTTGCATGCGTGAAAAATGCATATTTTATGATTGGCTTTTTGCAAATATTAAAATGAGTATTATATGTGTTATGCTAGAAAGTTATGCTGTATTAATTTTTTAAGTAGTGTGTTAAATATAGTTTTAGGTTATAACATCATAATAAAATAGAAACTATGCTATGTAAGATACTTTTTTTAAAAGAGAGGAATGAGATACTCCCAAAAGGCTAGCAGCCACAGGGCACCTAAATCTTTCAGAGAAAGAGAATTAATTGCTCTCTTATCAGAAGAAACGAACTTCTTCCTGCCTCGCTCAGTCCTGAAGATGCCGTCAGGATTAGGAGGAAGAAGTTGACACTGCCCAGACAGAATTCTGTGTTTGAATGGAATTTATGCATCATGTATGAGGTGTATGAATATGCAACAGGTTATTGTTTTTAAGGGTTAAACCTCTGTTAATGTGGGTCCTTTTTCAGGCTTACTTTGCCCAGAAAAGTTACCTGGGCTGTCTGTAACTCTTTGTTTTTATTGTCTCATATTGTCCTAAATCCTGATTGTCCAAATTATTATTACTCTAATTATATTAATATTTTTATGACCATTTTATTCCTATTAAACTTTTAAAATTTTAAAAACAAGTGATTGGCGTTTTTCACAACCTTCAAAAATTTTAAAAAGTGAGCGGTCATTTCTCACATGGCGCTTGGGGATGTGGTTTTAGCGGTGAGCAGGGCAGTGCTGGGGCAGTGGTTGAACTTGATGATCTTAGAAGGCTTTTCCAAGCTGAACAACTCTGTGATGATTCTTGCATGGCAAGAGGCAGAGCCCTGGCAGCCAGGGCAGGTCCCGTCCCTGCAGCTGGAGAAGCCTGGCCTGGACAGGCAGAGGCAGCCAGAGGGCAGCAATGCAGAGCTGATGGATCTGCCCAATGCTGTTCCTCCAGCTCGCAGCCACAGCAGAATGTGGGCCTGTCTGCTTTGAAAGCTGCTCTGGATTGCAGAAATTCAGGGAGCTGCCATGTTGGGCGATGCATGCTCCTCCTGTGATTCCTCTGAGTCCTCTTGGTCTTGTGGCCAGAGTGGAAGCCACGGGAGCTTGCAGCACATGAGGTCTGCTTCGTCCTGGTTCCAGGTGTCAGAAATATTCCTGTCTGCTCACAGCGGGGAAGCCAGGGTGCTTGGAGCCACAGATGCCCCAGATCTGTAGGAAAAGCAAAGAAACGGAAAGATTTTTAGTTTCTTTTCTTCTGCTGTTTGGGCTGAGAGGGGTCCCTAGCTGCTCTGGGGCTGAGAACACCTTCCCTGCCAGCAGGTCCAAGGATGGAGCCATGGAGCTTTCAGCATTGGAGGAGAAATGCAGGCAGCAACTTGTGTCACCAGGGCCCCAGATGCAGCAGAAGTGTTTGGCTTCTTGCCTATGAGAGCTGTGTCCTACCAGACAGGAGCTGTACCAACCCCCAGGGCTGCTGAGCACCCTGCCCTGCTCCTGCCAGCGGGGCACAGGGTCAGGGCTGGCACCAGGGTGGTGTTTGTGGTGACCCTGAGCAAAGCTCTGGGCCTCCCACCCCTGGGGCCAGCAGCACATCACAGGTGCAGTGCCTGGTGGGCAGTGCCATGGTCACTGTGCAGTGCTGCAGCTGCTGGCTCACCATCCCTCTACCCCGACACCTCACCTCTGACTCTTGAGGGGCATTTTGGGGCAGAGTGGGTTCCTCTGTGATGCTGATCCTACCTTGGTGCTGGGGCCCAGGGCTGTGGTAACAGGACAGGGCAGCAGAGCTCTATGCTGCTGGCCAGTGGGGCAGATGATGGAGAAGCAGCAGCTGAGCACCCATGGGGCTGCAGAGAAAGGGCAAAGGCAGCCAGCTCTGCTCCCAGTTGGGGCAGGCACCCTGCCCTGCCATGCCACCCCTGCCAGCTTGGCATCACGGCACTGTGGCAGATCACATCCCACCTGGGCGCTGTTCCTGCCAGGGGCATCTCCAGCTCCTGTCACAGCCCCTGGGCAGCTGCCGGGCCCGGTGCCCCTCTGGATGGCAGGGGAGAGGGAGAAGGGGCTCCTTCACACACCCACGGCGCAGCCGGGCCCGGTGTCCCTCAGGGTGGCAGGGGAGATGGAGAAGGGGCTCCCTCACAAACCCATGGGGCACCAGGGCCTGGTGCCCCTTGGGGTGGCAGCAGAGATGGAGAAGGGGCTCCCTCACAAACCCACGGGGCAGCAGAGCCCGGTGGCCCTCAGGGTGGTGAGGACATGGAGAAGGAGCTTCCTGACAAACAAACCCAAGGGGCAGCTGGGCCTGGTGCCCCTCTGGATGGCGGAGGAGATGGAGAAGGGGCTCCCTCACACACCCACGGGGCAGCGGGCCTGGTGCCCCTCTGGATGGCGGAGGAGATGGAGAAGGGGCTCCCTCACACACCCACGGTGCAGCCGGGCCGGCGCCCTCAGGGTGGTGAGAGGGGCTGTGTCAGGAGCCTCGGAGCAGCGGCTGCAGCGGCAGAGGCACAGCCGGGGTGGCAACGAAATGAGGCAGAAACTCTGAGCCTTAGCAGAGCCGCAGGTGTCCCGGCAGGCACGGGATGCTGGATTAAAGTGTAGTGAAAAATCCCAGAGGAATGGCAGAAAACAGCGGGGCTGGGCAGCAGCGGCCGAGGAGACGAGCCCGCCGGGAATGGGTCGGGTCCTGGGTTTCTTCCCTGAGGCATCCCAGTAGATGGTGAGGGCCCTTTTCCAGTGAGATCGGGTGTTAATAAGGTCCCAGTTCAACGCCATTCGTACACCAAAGGCTTACCCACAGTAAAGAAGAAGCTGAGAGGAAAGCTAATGTCTTTACAAACAATTTGATGGGTGAAGGTATGGGTGTTAACGTCTTTGAAATGGGTTTTAATGTCTACTAACTTCGGGCAGCAGGTTTGTTGCAGAGCCCAGACAGCTTGGCTCCTGAAAGCGTCAAGTGTCTGCACAAGCCTGAACTTTTGAACTTTGGGGTAAAATTATAGGTTCAAGGGGGAATATGTGGTAGGCGGTTCGGGAAGGCTGTACCTTCCCAGCACCTCGGCCAATGGGGAAAGGAAGAGGCAACTTGGGGCCGGGAGTGTGGGATAAAAGGAGGCTGTGCCCTTCAAAATTCTGGAGAGAAAAGCCTGGCGGTGGACTGTCTCCCTTTATTCGAATAAAGGTGCAGGACTCCTCTCTCTCCTCTTTGGACCTAAACCTCTGGCATTTGTGGATTTTCCTGACAAAGCAGTACAGGGCTTGACTCTGGTGGCAGTGGATTGTCCCCGCAGCAGTGGCAGCAACTCGACCGTTCCCCTCGGATCTGAGAGCAAGAGAGGGCCAGGAGCTGAGCCCAGCCCCTCACCCCCTGCCAAAATCTCGGGGTATCTCTGCCCTTCCCAAGAGTAAACCCCCCAGCTAAGAGAGTAGCCAGCTGCACCCTTTCCCCCACCTTGGCCACTTCTTTTGTCTCCTAAGTACCGGTTCTTATCATCTCTCAGGCAGCAGATGGGACAAAATTCCCTGAGAGAAAGAAAAAAAAATCCTAACGCCCAGCAGTCTTGCTGCAGGTCTCTGGCAAAGGTCGCAGCTGATCTTTTGCAACCTCTTCCTCTGCCAGATGTCAAGCAGCAGAACTTGCCTCCCAGACAGGGGTCTGCTCTGGGACCAGGCTTTGTGCAGGCAAGTCCTCTGCCCCAGAGGTGCTGGAAGAGCTCCTTAGAAAACAGGAAACCACTCAACCAGAAGAAGCAGTGAAACATTCCCTCATTCTGCGATGTTTGTTGTTTTAGGCTCTCCCAGCCAAGTGGCTCAAGCTGAGCGGCAGCCCGGCTGATCCCTCTGAGCCTTGGGGCTGTTCCTCTAGGCCCTGCAGTGAGCCCAGCCCAACCCAAGCCAGCCACCACCCACGAGTGATGCAGGACAGCGTGGCTTTGCAGCCCAGATGCCAAACACGCTGCTAATGAGAGCCCAGGAGGGCATGAGGAGGCTCAGAAAAGCTTGCTGCATCACTGTTACCAGCCTGCTCTCCCTCCCCTCCAGCAGCAGAGCATCTCTGCTTCCTGGTGTGTGGATGGTAAACTGAGGCAAGGCAGGTGTGTTCCAGCTCAGATGTGAAAATAGCTTCTGCCAGTGCTTTGGGTAGGGACCAGCACTCCAAGTTTGGCATCTGGGCAGGTTTCCAAGCCTTACGGATGCTCCATGCCCCCAAACCCCCAAATCAGGATGTCCGTTTCAACGGACACTTTGTTGGGGACTCCTGGAGAGACAAGGCTGAGCTCTGTGTCACTCTGAAGGACCTAGTGAATGGTCCCACTGACCCTGGTCAAGCAGCAGAGACTGAAAGGACAGACAAAACTGTCAGCAAGCAACAGTGGAGGGTGCTGATCCTGCATCCCTCTGAGGCCGCCTCACCCCTGCTCTAGAACTGCAGCAGCCTCCAGCGAGGCTGAGCATGTGCCAGCAGAGCCTTTGGCAACCAGTAGCTGTGGGAGCTGTGCCTGTGGCCAAGATGTGTCCCAAGCAGCAGCTACCGCTGGGATGTGTGGCTGCCCACAGCAGCGCCCTGGGGAGCAGCCAGCCTGTGCCAGCCCCAAATGTGCCTCTGCCTCAGGAGGGTGGTGCTGGAGCTCCCTGCAGCTGGGCTGGGGGAGTAAAACCCAAAAGGGGTCCCCCAGCTCCTCCTGTGAAGAAGCAGAGCTGCCTGTGCTGGGGGCTGGATGCAGAAAGCACCAGGCACTGCTGACATTCTTCAAGATGGACTCGTGTTGTGTTTGGCTCCAGGAGTTGCAGGAGATGCCAGGAGAAACTGAGGAGCTGCATAAGCAGGCACTGCCAGGGCTGCAGCCACCCTGCAGGGACAGGAGCACCCCTGGGTGCCATGCAGCAGCTTCCCAGGACTGCTGCAGTGCAAAGGCCTGTCCCCATGCCCTGGGACACTCAAAGGTGTCACAGCCACAGGAATGGGTGTAAAAAGCCTCAGTCCAGGGCTTGCCACTGGACACAGTGCTGGTGATGGTGGCATTGGTGGCGGCGTGGGTGTTGGCACTGGCACAGGCCAGGGCACATGGGAGAGAAAAGCAGCTGGGCACTACGAGGGGACAATGCCCTGCCTGTGACCTGAGCTGCTAGGCAGATCTCCTTCCTACCCTGTGACATGAAAGATGGGCAGGCTTTGTGTTTACTCCTCTGAAAAAGAAACCTTCCTCCTGTAAACAAAACCTTTTGTGTGCAAATGCAGCTGTCTGTAGGTTTGTTTTTATACAGGAAACTTTGAACTGGAGGCTGGAGTTGGTTTCATTTTGACTTGGGATTTTCAGCTCATGGCGATATTTGGAAACTGAGCTGCTTTCCAAATTTGGAGGCTGGGTTTTCACGTCACTGTGGAGTGTGGCAGCAGTGTCTGGGGCTTTCTGTTGCTGTCCCTCTCCCTGTCTGCAGAAATCTTAGCCCAGCTGAGGTGGGGATGGGTGCCCTTTGGGAGAAGGCTGAATACCTTGAGTGGCAGCTGAAATGTGTGGCCCTCCTTTGTGGGACTGGCAAGGGTTGGGTGCAAAACTCCTCCACCGTGGGCTGCACAGTGTGCAGGAGCCCACTGCTCCCATGTGGGGCTAAGCTGGACTCATCCTGCCAGCCTCTGCCAAGGAGAGGGGACCTGTGAGGTGCAGACCTTGCCCACAGCTGGGACTGGAGGAGACAGGAGTCCTCACACTCAGCACCATGGCTATTGCACCTCCTCCTGCCCATCCACCAAGATGGGAGCGCCTTGGGACCTGCTCCCAGCTCTGCTCCAAACCCCCTGGCAGACCCTTCTCCTTGTCCCCAGGGACCAGCTGTCCCCATTCACCAGGGTGAGGATAAGTGCCATTCTGGACAAGCTCTTGGAATGCTCTGCACCTCCAAGCCAATGCACCAGCTCAGCTACATCCCCCCTGATGAGGGACTGAGGGGTCAGGATGCCTTCGCTCCGGGATGGTGCCTGGTCTGATGGGGCTCCGGGCAGCAAAGCCTTTGGCAGTCCCAACCCACAGACACCCTCAGGGCTGGTGCATGGGCTGGATGCCTGTGCTGACTTCATCACTGTCCTGGGGCTCTCCCTGATCCTCTTTGCAGCAGCAGCACGAGGGGATGCTCAGCACAACCAAGATCCCCAGCACCTGGCCAAAACCACAGCATGTGGGATAAACTCTGGCAAGGTGCAGGGAGGAGTGAGCCATGCCCAACCCGCAGTGTTGGCACACAGCTCCTGCCCCTGGGGTGCAGACCCTTGCCCTCAAGGGGCCACGGGAGACATCCCTGTCCAGCTGATCCCTCCTCCCCAGCATCCTGCAGCTGAGAGCTGGGCGAGCCCAGGCGGGCCTTCCCGCCGGTCCAGCCCAGACTTGAACGTCAGGGCCGTGCACCAGCAGAGTAAACGGGTGAGTGTGAGCGTGCCAAGTTGACACCGCACGCGCCAGCGCGCAGGAACGGGCTGTGGACCACGCCAGAGACACCCTCCAGGTGAGCTACGGGTCCCATTCCTTGTCCCCCTCCCTCTTCCCAGACACCTGGTCAAAGCCAGGATGTGTGCACGGGGAAAGGAGCGTGGAACCTCCTGTGCCCTGGCATGCTGCAGGCAAACCTGGTACCACAGCCCTGAGGGGGCGGCAGGGGATGGGCAGCCTCTGAGCATGGCTGTGCCAGGAGCAGAGCCTGGCACTCGGTGGCTGTCCCTGCACAGGGGGAATCTCGTGCCTGGGCCCCTCGCCATGTGTGGCACAAGTGGGCACTGGGAGCTGCTCATGGCTACTTCTCAGCTCTGTGTTCATGGCATCCTTGCAGTACTGGGCACCCTTGCTGCCAGCCTGTGCTGGCACTGCATCACAGGGTGGGAGCAGAGCCCCCCAGGATTCCACAGGCTGTTGGTGACAGGGTGGGTGATTTTGGACCCAGGTGCTGCCCCAGCACTACCTTGCAGTAGGTCTGGGACCGGCACTCTCCAGGCTGCTCTCAGCCCTCCCCAGTGAGTGCCTGTTGCCTGGCCAGGGGAAGCAGAGCCTGCTGAGCCCCAGGGGCGGCACCCACGCCCCGGGGGGTGCAGAGCAGGTCTGCCCGGCTCTGCCGGCTTTGGGCGTGCTCTGAGTCACCGCAGCCCTGCGCTCCCAGCTCCGCGAGGCGCCTGGCTCGCACCCGCTGGCATCCTTGCTCAGCTGCCAGGGCTGCAGCAGCGAGTGTGGGGAGCCAAGAGCATCACCCAGGTGATGGTGACAGAGTCATTCCTGCCACTCGTTGCTGTCCCCAGCCTGGACAGCGTGGCTGTGCCCTGCCCTGCAGAGGGGTGACGTCCCCCACTGCCTGCCTGCCCTTCCGCCTCTGCAAAATGGGAAGAGCTCCAAGGTATCAAAGCGGGTCAGGAGGCGGCAGCGGTGCTGGCAGGGCTCCATGGGGGAATGATTAAACGCTTGCCAGGGGTTGGAGAAGGAGCATCTCAGTGCTCTAGGGTTTAGGGTTGGAGAACTATGGCGTGTGAACCTTGGAAAGCAAAAGGTCCCATTGGCACCTGCATCCTCTGCAGGTTCTGCCCTGGGAGCAGCCTGTTCCTCTTGTTCCTCCCTTGCAGCCCTGGGCAGCACTCAGCACCTCAGAGTAGCAGAGGGGAGAAACTGCAGCCTGGGGCAGTTCACAGTGCTGGTGGGCATTGGGAGGGACGGAGGGACAGGGACCAAAGGGTTGGTGCTGGCCTGAGGCAGGACAGGAGCCCCAGAGGTGTTCCCAGCCCAATCCCAGTGGCAGATATATTAGTACCTCATATCATGGGGCCCCTGGGCATATGTTGTTGTAGGGTGCCAGGTTGGATGTACAGAATCCTGCCCAGGGAGGGATGGCAGAGCTCTCATAGAGACATCAGGGCATGTCCAGACAGCAGTAGAGTCTCCTCTGTGCAGTGCCAGCATTGCCCACAGCACCCGGTCATGGCTGTGCCCTCTGAGTTACAGGTTGAGTCCCTGTGGGAGCGTCCTCGGCCACATGCTGTCCCCTGGCAGGGGCCCTGCAAGGCTCTGCCCGTGCCCAGCCTTGGGAGCATCACCTGCTACTGTCACCTCACACAGACCCTGTGACACAGCTGGGACGCTTAGGTGTGGTGGGCACTCTGCTGTCCACCCTGCCCATCCTCACCCCAGCAGGTGCTTCCCAGGGAGGCCTTGACTCCTCCAGGTGTGCAGGACCATGCTCAAGTCAGGAGATGCCTTAGCTGGGGCAAACCCAATGCTGCCAGCTCCATGCCCAGGGCACCTGGAGAGGAGGCCAGTGCATGGAGCATAATGTGGGTGAGCCCTGCTCTGCTCTGGGGTTGGCTCTGCTTGGGAGGACAGCCCAGAGCCTTTGCCAGGCAGGGCCTTTGCACTGCACTGTGGCTATTGTCCCCACCTCAAGCAAGACCTGACACCACAATGATAGGCACTCTGTCTGGGATCCCCTTTCCCGTCTCTGCTCCTGCGTGATGCCCCTGGAGCACAGGGCGTGAGCAGTCAGTCCCATGCTGGGGCTGTGCCCCTTGCCAGAGGTGGTGGCTTGGCTGCACAGCCCCTGTCCCTTCCCAGCCCTGGTGGGTTGAGCCCTGCAGCCATCCCGGGAGCCCTGCAGCCATCCTGGGCAGGGGGTGTCCCCATCCCCCTGGGCAGGGGTGTCCCCATCCCCGGGCAAGGGGTGTCCCCATCCCCGGGCAGGGGTGTCCCCATACCCCCAGGCTGCAGGGTGTCCCCATCCCCCTGCTCCTTGCGGTAGCGTTTGTTCGTTCGCTGCTTCGCGGAAAATGTGATGACTCGGCAGCCCCTGAGTTTCCAGGCCTGGTTCCAGCTGCTGGGTGGAGAAACTTCTGCAGTTGTCTTTAGGTTTGGCACAGCTGAAGGCTTCATGGTCAGGGGGGACTGGAGGGGAGATCCAGCATCCCCAGCTGAAGGAGGGCTCTCCCTCTCTGTGTCCCCACCTGAGGTGGCACAGTATCACTGAGGTGGCCGTGGGGAAGGCAGGGCTGGCACAGGATGAACAGCTTCTGTCCCGTGGGGAGGCTGCTGAGCCCTGCAGCGCCAGGGACAGGGCCTCAGCTTGGCTCCCAGCAGTGCTTTGGGCTGTTTCCACTGCAGCCACAGCCCAAACTCCCTGAGCTGAGGGAGCACAGCCACTGGGACCCGAGGTTAAATAAGCAGGGCTGGTATTCACACATGTCCCCGTGGCAGGGGGTGACAGCTCACTGTGCCACCAGGACATGCAGAGGCTCTGAAAGCTGCTGGGATGTCTCCTGGTCCATGCTCAGAGGCCAATTCCATCCTGGTGGGCAGCAAGGCATCCCCCAAGCCCATCCTCGTGCTGAGTGAGGTTATCTCTCCTCCTGGCTGGGGAGGCACGAGTAGTAGCACAGTATGGCAGCAAGATCTGAGGGAACACTGTGTCCCTCAGAAATCCCTGCTTGTCTGCCCAGCTCAGAGACCAGAACAGGTAGAACAGACCCTTTGCTCCTTGGGCAAGCCACTGTCCAGAGCAGCTGCCTCAGTGGGGGAGTGGTGGCCCCATGCAGGGCTGCAGCAGCAGAGGTTGTGGCTGGAGCTGGAGATGGCTGGTGCAGGGGCACTGGGGCTGTGCCCAGGCAGGTGCAGTAACCATGCATGGACTCGGATTCTCTCCAGCTGGGCTGGGCAGGCACAACCCAGCTGGAGTGTCCCAGTGGCTGGGTTTGTCCTCTTGCTGGCCTGGAACTGCTCTTTGGTATGCTTTGAAGCTGCAGGAGCCCCACCTTGACTCTAGGGAAAACCTCCTCTCCGTGCCACCACTGCAGGGACACTGCCTTTGACACTGGGGCATGCAACATCTTTTTCCAGGATTTTCCTTCAAAATCTAGGGTGCCTCCTGTGCCATGTCCCTGGATCACAATTCTTGGCCCAGCAAGGCCCTCCATCCTCACGTCCAGCCCCTGCTTCATCAGCCAGGAGCTCTTTGAACTCAGCTCTTCCATCACCTGCCACACTCCAGGGACACCAGCACTGTTTGCACTGCCTCTCTCCCAACCACCCTCCAGGTGACCCTCCTGGCTGCTCATGGCAGCAAACAACCCCACGCTCCCCATCCACAGTGTGGCCACCTGTGCTGGCAGCCTGCACCCCACAATGGACTGTGAGGGGACATCCAGTGAAAGCCCCTTTGCAAACCTGTTTGGGGAGTAGCCAGCTGCAACCTCCCCGATCCTGCCTGGGCCCCCGGGTAAACCTGGCAAAACCTCCCTGCAGTGAGGAGCTCCAGCCTCCTCCCAGCCGGCTGCAGCTGCCCAGCTCTGGAAAGGGGCCTTTAAAAATAGTCCCCAGCCCACTGGAGACGGCAGCAATCAGGCCCAAATCTCCCCCCGTCTCATTTCTGGGGAGGTGCTCCATCTCAGGGGCTGGAGGACCTCACCCCAGTCCCTGTGAGCACTCACCTTGCACTCAGGTTAATGGGGGGGCGGGCCAGCTGCCCATCAAGCTGGTGCCCAGCAGCACGGATGGGTGTCCCCGGAGCTGGCTGTGGCACTGGTTCATGGCTCAGCCTCATCACCCCAGGTGCTGGTGGATCTCAGTCCCAAGACTTATCAGGAGACCTCTAAGAGCCACAGCTGTTACCCTGGGCATCCATCACTTGAGCAGATGCACCCATGGCATTTTTGGCATTCAGCCCTTGGATCTGTGGGCATTAAAGGTTAAAAATCTTGCCTGTGCTGGAGCCAAGGCATTGCCTTCTGCTCCCACCCTGATCTCTGTGTTCAGGGTGCAGGGGAGGGGTCTGGAGACAGTGACATGAAGAGGCTCTGGTGGTAGAGCTGTACCTTTCTGCTGGGGGAACATCCGAGTCCTAGACAGAAGTGACAAACAGGCCCTCACTGCTGGGCTGAGCTGCAGGGCCAGGCCTCCTTTATCCTGAGCCCAGTCCAGGCAGGGACCTCTGCAGAGACGTGACTGTGACCACGGAGCTGGACTCCTGGCACCAGTCCCATTTGGCTGGGACCTGGGAAATTAACTGTTGCCCATGCCAAGGGAGGGGGATTCATGTTCCCTGTCCCCTTTTCCAGCTGGCTCCATCAGCCTGGGGGTTGTCAGAAGGGTTGGGGTATGGACTTGGGGTTGGAGATACATCCTAGACCAGGTCCCCTGTGTCCCCCTCTCCTCTTAACTGCATGCAAGGGCTGGAGCTTTCCCATGTCCCTGTCCAGATACTGGAGGTTGTTCTGTCTGCCACAGGTCCCACCTGACAAACTTCTGAGTTTTTTGTTGAAGGATTCTGGTGTTCTAGAAGACAGGTGGGGGATGTGTTCTACTCTGACAGCTCGGTAGCTTACAGTAATGAGCAGAGCTTGAATAGCCCTCATAGGTGGCCGTGCTGGCCACTGGGATAGACTCCCACGGCCACAAAGGCTGTGCTGGCTTCCGGACTGATGCATCACTGAACCTCTTCCAGCACTGTCCCAGATCCCCAGCGCTGATGTGAAGCCAATGGCATCTCTGCTGTGAATGAGAGCTGGCACTGTGCCACGCATTGCACAGACACCGCAGAGCACCGCCCTGCACGCAGCCTGGGCACAGCCTGGTCCCGGGGCAGCCCCCCGAAGGACAGCGCCCTCCCACCCGGGCACAGCGCGCTTCAGCCGCCCCTCAGACGGGCAAAGCGTGGTTTGGGCACCTCTGTGCCCGTGAGATGCCACGGCAGGAGCCTCTCAGAGTGCGCACTGCCCCCGCCGCAGCCTGCGGGCCATGGGCACGGCACAGAAACACCCCCACCCCTGCCCTCGGTGTACCCAAACCCCCTCCCCAGCCGCACCTGCGCAGCAATTAGAGCACACCGAGCTGAAGGGTGCCTGAAGGTGCAGCACAGAGAGAGCAGAGGGTGCACAGCACTCACTCCGCACTCGTAGCTCCCGGGAGCACCCCAGCCCACCGCTGCGCCCTCCCCGCGCTGGGCTGGGTTCGGGCGCGCCCTCCCAGCCGGGAGCCGCCGTCAGTCCCGTCCCGTCTCCTCCCCTCCCGCTCCTCCCGCCCCTCCCGCTCCGGCTCCCGGAGCTCCCGCTGATGCCAGAGCGGGCTCCAGCCCGGCCGAGCCCCGCCGCCGGCAGCGCCTCCCCCCCCGGCCGCCAGCTCTGCCCGCAGCCCGCAGCCGCTCTCCCGGACCGCAGCGGACACGGACCTGCGGCGACAACAGCAAATGCGCCCAGCGAGAGGCAGCCGCCCCCGCTGGGCTTCTCCCAGGCTGGAGGCGAGCTCTGCCCCCGCCCCGGGCCAGCGCGCCCGGCCGCGGTGCCACGCGCTGGCCGGTCCCCATTGATGTCATCTTGTCACCCGCGCTCGGAAAGCATGCGGGGACACAGCTCCTGGCTGCCGTGGGACACGGGGCTGGCTGGGGACAGCCGCTGCTGAAAAACTGCCCCCCACGCCAACTTTGTCGTCCCTCTGATCTGCTGCCACCAGGTCCCCATGAGGTCACTGCTGCTGCCGCTGCTGGTGCTGTGCGTGCCGCGGCTCCCAGGGACCCTGGCACAGGTAAGGGCTCGGCTCCCCAGCCCCGCTTCGGCTCCGCGGCTCTCGGCTGCCAGCTCGCTGCCGCAGGGGCTGCCCCGGCTCGGGGCTGCGGGTGCCTTTCCCTGGCCGTGCAGCTGCGCCACATCAGCGGCTTCGCCGTCCCGAGCGGCGCTTCCCCCGCTGCCCCTCGCCCCCGGCGCTCCGGGCCCGCTGCCTGGGAGCGCGGCGTGTCCCCGTTGCCGTGGTGCGCGGCTCCTGGCCCGGCAGTGGCCCGGCTGCTGTTCCCAGGGTCCCCAGCCGCTTCGCTCTCCTCTGCCAAAAGCGCCGCGATCGGTGGGGAGCCGACACGAGTCTGCCCGCAGAGCCGAGGGAAAAGAACGCCAGGAACATGATGGTTCTGCTGTGGCTTGTTGCAGGACAGGGAGTGGGCAGGAGACATTTCCTTTAACGTGGGGGGAACTGACGCCAGTCCAAAGCCGGGCACACCCTGCTGGGAGCAGGCTGTGAGAGAACGGGTGTCGCCGCTGCCGGGAGGGTGCCAGGGGCTCCGGGGATTCTGTTCTGCTCGTTGGGGTGGCAGCTGGACTGAGGTCTGTGGTCCCTCCCCTCCCTTGATGGTGGGAAGGAGGTGTGCCTGTAGGGGCAATGAGTTTGCCAGGCCCTTTGCAGAGCTCAATCCCTCCCTCTCTGTCCAGGACTTCTCCTGTGCCCTGGCTGGTTTGGTGGCCCTTTCCCCTGTGGGCATGGCCTGTGCTGTCTGCAGCTCCAGGACCCCTGCAAAAGGCCAGGGCAGCCCACAAACTGCATCTGCCAAGTCTGTCTCCCTGCCCTGGCTAAGGGAGGTCTGAGGAGTGACCTAGGCTCTCCTAGGAAAAGGGATCACAGCCCACAGATGCCATGTCAGGGTGGGAGCTGTGCCTGGCACAGGGCACCTCTCCCAGGTGCTGGTCTCAGCTCATCCCGCTCCTCTCTCACCTGACACTTTCAATCCCCCAGGGCGAGAAATGCAACCACACAGCACAGGCAGGGCTGGAGGGCCAGGATGCACCTGGTGAAAGAGGTGAGTCACAGCAAGGAGGTTCCCAGGCTGAGGAGGGCAGGATGGTCTCATGCTTGGAGGGGTGAGATGAGATGTGCTGGACCAGGACTCTTGGAGTTAAGAGTAGCTTTGTAAATATTCTGCTTTAGGCTGACTACATGCCCAGGGAAGGGGGAGAGTCAGTCCCATCCTTCTCCAGCAACCAACTGGATGGGGGCACAAGGCTCCAGAGCTCTCTGCTTCCACGGGGCACCAGCTGGGCTCAGTGGCAGCACAGCCATAGGTGCCCTGCTCAGAGCCTTGGAGTTGCCTGGGTAGGATCAGAATCTGTAAGGCAGCCCCACAGCTGCTGTAGGCCTGGAGCCAGCACAGTGCCCACGTGGCATCAGCCTGTGGCAGTGAGAAATCACCTGGATGATCCACAGGCACCTGTCAGGGCATGAGGTGTGTGTGGATGTGCTGTGTGTGGTGTGGTTATGGGAACGTGAGCAGTGCTGGGTCACAGGCCTCTGGCCCATTTTAGGTACATTTGTGCTGCAGATGTGAGGAGGGTCACAGAGAGAGGCAGGTGATGAAGCTGTTGGAAACTCAAGAGAAGCAGGGAAACATGGGCTGAGAACTCACACGTTCAGGAGATAAGAAAGAGCTTGCAGTAACAAACCATCCCTGCGTGATGCCAGGCAGGACAGCGAGCTGTGGGCTGCCTTCAGGTCAGCTCTGCCTGGTGCTCTGGGTGTCTGCTGACAGCAGGGGTGGCCCAGGGCAGCTGGCCGATGTATAGACATCTCACCCATGGCACCCAGCTACATTTAGTTAGCTCAATGTTACCCTTCCTGAGCTGGCTGATCCTAAATATGCACTTGAACTTCTCAGGGATGGCCCTGTGGGGCACTACGTGCTCCTATTCATGTCCATCTGATGTCCTCTGGTCCTTTTGCCCTCACCAGCAGGCTCCAAACCACAGCATTGCATGGAACAGAAGTTGCACATAGTTCTGAAAGTCCAGCTCTGGGGAAGACACACACACACAGAGCTCCTGAGTAGTGTCAATGGTGTTCCTGCCCCGGGCTCACCCCACACTGCTCCTCCCTGGCTGTAAAGGGTGCCCCATGGCAGCCCTCTGGGGCAGTCATTGTGCTTGGTTCCTGCTTGGTTCCTGCTGTCTCAGGAACCTGTGCCAGACCCTGTGTAAGCCTGTCATAACACGTTGCACAACATAAATTTTAAGTGCTAATTATTTCACAAATGTCTTATTAGCACTAGAGCTGCTTCTGGCGTTTCCCAAAAGCTGAGTGCCATAGAAGGTTTATGGATGTGGCACCTGGGGACTTGGGTTAGTGCTGGACTTGGCAGTGCTGGGGGAGCAGTTGGACTCAATGATCTTAAATGGCTTTTCCAACCTAAATGGTTCCATGACTAACAGCAAGGCTGAGGATGGGGGTGTGTAACAATCTGCTGGAGACATGGTGAGGCAGAGATGGACCCTGCCCTGGTCACACCACCAGCTTGGGCCTGACAGACAGGCTCTGCTTGGCTCCTCTTGTGTGGGTGACTCCTGAGCAGCTCTAAGGGCAGGAATTCAATAGCAGTTTCAGCCACTGACCCATCAGTTCGGCCAAGCCCTGAATGCCACTTCCCTGTCCCCAGACACTCCATTGGGATGCCACAGCCCCAGCACACTGACCTGACTGCTGCAGCACAGCCAGGGCAAGGACACACCTCAGCAGGGGCTGGGGCCACTCTGGTCCCACATTTCCTCCATGCATGCAGTGTCCCACTCCTCCCATGTCACCTCTGAACTGGGCAGGATGGGGGTGACCCATTGTCTGGATCCCCCAAAGCCACCTTTGCCCCTCCTCTGTCAGAGCCCACACAGAGGCAGAGACTGTTGCAGGGAGCACAGTGGTCCCCTGCCATATCCATCCTGCCCCCTGGCTTGCTTCTCCATGGTGGACCCAGAGCCTTCAACATCTTTTTGGAGGGCTCAGGCCAGCCAAGGTGACGAGCAATGGATTATACCCAGCCAGGGAACTTCTCTGCCTTAAACCAGGACTCTCTGGACAAAGCCCATGGTGACTGGAGCCTTCTGGTCTTTCTCCAGTGGAGCAGATGCTCCATGCTTAGGAGCATCTCTTTGACAGCTTCCTTTGAGTCAATGAAGGTTTCTGAAAGTTCTTCAGAAGGCTGTTCAGAGCCCTTGGGGTCAGGGTGGTGGTGTACCCAGCAAGGGGGGGTGCCTGGGAGCTGGCCCTGCAGGCTGGCACCCAACACCACCAATCCCTGCTGAGAGTTTTGGCTTTGCCTCTGCAGGCACCCTCCTGAATGTCAGTGTGAGTGACCATGACCGCTCAGACTCCCTCCTCCTGTCCTGGGATGAGCCAGAGGGAGGTGCCAGGGGATATTTCCTTGCCCTGTCCCCCCTGGGGTCAGGCATGCTGCTGCAGAATGGCTCTGCTGGACCCAACACCACCAGCTTCTGGTTCCATGGGCTGACTCCTGGCACACGCTACGAGATCGAGGTGACAGCCATGCTGGCCTGCAGGGATACCACCAGCCAGACCATCACAGCACAGACAAGTAAGGGCTCCCCAGGACCTCAGTGCTCCTACCAGTGGTTGTTGTGCTGTTTGGAGTCCTACTAGTTTGTGGGATGTTGGGCTTTTCCTCACTTTCACAAGAATTAGGGTCCTTCCTGGGTCCCCAGAGTCTTAGGGGTCATTCCCTCATCCTTGTCCTGCCCCTGCTCCTTGTATGGGCTGGGTTCATGCTGTGTCTTCTCCTCCTAGAATAATGGAGGTAATGATGGACCAGCCCATGGTGTGGCTCACAGAGAGCTGAGGGAAATGTCATGCCTGGAAGTCTAGAAATAGCTACAAGGAAGGAGCATCTGCTCCACAATTTTGGCACATCTCTGTCAATCACTGCTCACCCCCAGGCCTTGCTCTGTGCCAAGGGCTGGAGAAGGGGCAGGGCTGGTGGCTGTAAAGCTCAGGTGGGGATGGCAGCCCTTGCCTGCACCTCTCCAGAAGATCCTTGAGTAAATCAGTGCAGGTGAAGGTGGGAAACCTAACAAAGGAGAGTAGAGCTGGAGGGAGGAGATAGGGCAGTGGAAGGGCTGGTGTCAGGCAGCAGAAGCAGAGGCTGGTTGTCACAGAAAGGCAGGTGGCAGGACCCACAGGGCCAGCAGGAACAGAGGACCTGTCAGCAGGTGAGTTCCAGGTGATGATGGCTTCACCTTTATGTGTTGGGCCTGACCAAACCTCTGCTCCGTTCAGAGGAGCTGCTGAGTCTGATCCAAGGGGATGGTGCAGCCACACAGCCTGTAGGGGGCTGGTGAGTGGTCAGGGAGGTCATGGGGCTGTGCTTGGGGAATCCCTGCTGGAGCCCCTCTGCTCTGGAGACAGGCTGAGAGCTGGGCTTGTTCAGCCTGGAAAGGAAAAAGCTCCCAGGTGACCTTAAAATGCCTTTTAGGGGATTTGAAAGTGGAGAAATAGGGGCTATTTACTTGGGCAGATGGTGGCAGGACAAGAGGGAAGAGTTTTAAACTGGCAGAGGAGAAGTTTATATCAGATTTTAGGAAGAAATTCTTCCCTGTGAGGGTGATGAAGCCCTGACATAGGTTGCCCAGAGAAACTTTGGCTGCCCCATCCCTGGCAGTGCCCAAGGCCAGGCTGGACAGGGCTTGGAACATCTTGAGCCAGTGGAAGGTGTCTCTGCACAGGCTGCCCAGAGCAGCTGTGGCTGCCCCATCCCTGGGAGTGTCCAAGGCCAGGTTGGACAGAGCTGTGAGGCTGGAATAGTGGAAAGGGGAATGAATGAGCTTCAAGGTCCTTTCCAAACCATTCCACGGTTCTGTGGTTCTATGAAATAGATTTTTGGTGCTCTTTGATTGCTGTCAAGGATATGTTGTGGTAGCAGCTGATCACCTCATCCTGGTGGATGTTCCCAACGTGATGGGTGCTGTGCAAATACAGCCAAGGAATCCAGGAGCCTCTGGCAGGTCAAAACAGTGAGGGCAGCCCTTGCAGAAGCCACTATTGCACCATTCTCCCAGCCACTCTCTGCTCTGGCCTCAGCCTGGTGAGGGGGGTGGGACTGGATGAGCTTTAGGGTCCCTTCCAACCCAAACCTTTTCAGGATGCTGTGACTGGGTCCTGTGAAGCTGCCAGGCAAAGGCAAGTTCCACCAGCCTGTGAGCAGCTTGCCAGCTCAGGCTGTGGCAGAGGCAGCCAGCAGTGCCTGTCCATGTCCCATGCAGGTCCCTCACCTGTCCTGAACCTGACTCTGAGCAGCAGCAGCTCCTCCTCTCTGCGTGCAGCCTGGGCACACGGGCACGGCCTCAGGGACAGCTACAGCCTGGCACTGTGGCACAGCCACTCCCAGAGCCTGGTGAGGAACGTGTCCCTCCTGCCCAGCACCTCCACCTTCCTCTTCGAGGGGCTCCAGGCGGGCAGTGAGTATGCCCTGAAGGTCAGCACGCTGGCTGGGCCCCGCCAGGCCAGCACCAGTACCCACCAGTGGACAGGTAGGGAGTGATGGGTGCCCAAGGAGGGAGGGGTGCTAGGAAGGGTTTGGCAGGAAGGATGCAGCACATGTGCCAGGCTGGCGAGGGGAAGAGGTCTCCAGGCTTGGGGTGGGGAGCTTGTAAATGGTGGGGAGCAGCTGGAGTGTTTCATATCCCCATTGTGAGCTGAGTGCCTGGGCCAAGGGGAAAACTTTGTACCCAGGGCTTGGATTTGTCTATTCTCAGCAGAGAGGGGAGTCTGGGGATCCTGGATCTCCTTACTGCCGAGAGCTGTGGGAGTGCTGCAGTACCCAGCCTGCCACCCCTCTGCCCTGTGTAGGGACCTCCGGCCTGTGTGGGAGGGGGCACAGGAGAGACATCCCTCAGCAGACCCCTACCACACCTTCACCCTATGCCATAGAGAGCAGCTGTGGGCACAGGGGGAGAGAGGAGGCTCCAGGGACCATCATCCCCAGTGCTGACCCTTGCTGTGTCCTGCTCTTCTCCTCAGCTCCCTCCGTCCCCACCCAGCTGAGGCTCAGCCCAGGTTCCAGCACCAGCCTTGTCGCCTCCTGGGCAGGGGCTGCAGGGGCTGCCTGGCTCCACCTGGAGCTCCACAACCTCCTCACCCAGAAGGTCAGCATGAGCCTGTCAGCCAGGAGGGGCCTCAGCAGCTACACCTTCCAGCACCTGCACCCTGGCACTCACTACTGGCTGGGGCTCAGTGCCACAGCTGGACCCTACACTGCACTGGGACCCAATGCCACTGCCTGGACATGTGAGTATCAGCTTGGTGGCCCCAGCTTTCTCCCTGCCTCTGGTCCAGCCTCTGAATCCAAAAATCCTTGGGTGCACAGCGTGGTTTTGCTTGGACCTGGCCAAAAGCTGCTCCAGGACCCAGCTCTGGGGCACTGCTGTGGTGGGGCCAGTGAATCCCCTGTGCTGGCCTGCTTCTCCCTGGCATGCAGTGGGAGCAGCCTGTGGGCTCTCCCCTAGGAGGAGGATGGAAGAGCAGCAGATCCCACTGGTGTTCAGTGCTGCTGGGGCTTGGCTCTCATTGTACAAGGGCAGCAGAAAAAATGGGGCAAGGGGGCAGCAGCTGAGCTGGTTTGAACTGGAGGCCTCTGGGAGGGGCTTATGCAAGAACAAGAAAGACTTTTTACATGGGCAGACAGTGATAGGACAAGGGGTGAATGGTTTTAAACTAAAATAGGAGAGATTTAAATTAGATATTAGGAAGACATTCTTCCTGTGAGGGTGCTGAGGCCCTGGCACAGGGTGCCCAGAGCAGCTGTGGCTGCTCCATCCTTGGGAGTGTCCAAGGCCTGGGAGTGTCCCAGGACAGGGCTGGAGGCTGGAATAGTGGAAAGGGGAATGAATGAGTTTCAAGATCTTTTCCAATCCAAACCATTCCACAGTTCTGTGGTTCTATGGAATGGATTTTTGGTGCTCTTTGATTGCTGTCAAGGGTATGTTGTGGTAGCAGCTGATCACCTCATCCTGGTGGATGTTCCCAACGTGATGGGTGCTGTGCAAATACAGCCAAGGAATCCAGGAGCCCCTGGCAGGTTAAGACAGTGAGGGCAGCCCTTGCAGAAGCCACTATTGCACCATTTCCCCAGCCACTCTCTGCTCTGGCCTCAGCCTGATGAGGGCCCTGAAAAAGGGGAACTTTGCTGGTGACACCATATCCATAGCCCAGTGAAAGCTTCCAGTCCTGAACTGGCTCTCCCAGATGTTTCCAGGAGGGAAATAAAGAGGGCAGAGCAGATTCACTCTGAACACCAAGGTAGTGTTGGCCCCTTGTCCTGGCACTGGCCAAACACTGCTCACGTGTGTGCTGGGAGGAGCTGGGTGCCACCAGGTGTCAAATCTCCAGCTCCTTCCTGCTCCACCTGCCAGCCTGGGGAGCTGGAGCCTGCTCCCTGCTCCGTGCAGATGGGATTTTGGAAAGCCTCCAGAGCTCCAGCTGGTTTCTTTCTGCTCTGGAGCGAGGCTGATCCCTGCTGTTGCTGTCTGCAGCTCTGACCTGCTCCACTGAACAGAATTCCCCCATGCCAGACACACGAGCCAGGGGCATCTGGCCAGGAGTTTGGTCCTGGCCAGTTCCTGGGAATATCAGCAAGCTCATGGTGGGATGTGAATGGAGTGCAAGGAGACTTTCAGGAATTTCCCAGCAAGGCTGCCAGCTTTGTCTGGGCTCTCTTAGTCCAGGAATGCTTGTGCTGGGGAGTGCAGATGGCTCAGTCCAAAAGGATGTCTAAGGCTGGATGTAACCCTGCAGGAATGAGGCTCAGCAGTGTAAGGGGTACAGAATACCCCATAACCCTGACTCACACAATCCTATTCCCTTCCAGACCCCTTGAGTCCTGACAATGTGACCCTGAGCAGTGCAGAGGAGCAGAACTCCTTAGAGGCTCGCTGGAGTGTCCCAGGGGGGCACAGGGACTTCTACCTGGTGACCCTGCAGGAGGGACAGGACAGTGCTCCAGCCAGGAACATCTCCGTGGGTGGGGACAACGATCACGTCACCTTCCACGGGCTGAGCCCTGGCCAGCAGTACTCTGTGCAGGTGGTGGTGGTGGCAGGGCCCTACAGAGCATCAGCTCAGAGCTCAGCAGCCTGGACAGGTGAGCAGAAAGGCCACGTGTGACCCTTGGGGCTGTTCCTGCTGCCTGGAGGGGGCTGGAGGTGAGGCAGACCCAGGGACAGGCACTGGGACACCTGGTCTCATGAGCAGGTTGTGGGTCAGAGCAGGAAATTCTGCATCCCCACAGCTCCTGGTGAGGGAGGGCTCAGAGGTCCTGGGCAGGCTTGTGTCAGGCACAGAGCAAGACCAGATCCTGCTTGGTGCCTTGTGGACTCTGCTGGGCAGGTTGCAGGCAGCTTCCTGCCTTCCCCTCAGCACAGCTGGGTGGGTGGGCAGGGAAGCACCACCAGCCCCCCAGAGGGGACATCTCCCTGTGCTCACTCTCCTGGGTGACCTGTGCAGCCACAGCTGGTGCTGTCCCAGAGCTGCCACTCTGGGGAGGGACAACTGTGGGGAGGTACCCACCCAACTGTGGTGCTGGGGGTCTCCCAGAGCTCTCCCTGCAGCCCCTTCTGCCCCTGTGTGGGATGGAGACAACTGCAGTGTCACAGAATCACACAACTGCTAGGGTTGGAAGGGACCTCTGGAGATCATCTGGTCCAACCCCCCTGCTCTAGGGTCACCTAGAGCAATTTGAAAAGCAGCAAATATCTTGTGAAAGCCATGCCTGATGCAGTGCCCCGTGTCATGCTGTCCTTGTCCCTTGCAGAACCACGAGCACCCTCTGCTGTGAGCCTGTCCAGCCAGGGCAGCCCCCACAGCCTGCTGGCCAGCTGGGAGGAGGCCTCAGGGGAGGGCTACGTGCTGGTCCTCAGCCTTGCAGAGCACCCTGTGCAGAACAGCTCCTTGCCCAGGGGTGTCACGAGCTTCACCTACGAGGGCCTGCGCCCTGGGACCCTGTACACCTTTGAGGTCAGCACCGTGGCTGGTCCCTACACATCCTCACCCCAGTGCATCTCCAACTGGACATGTGAGTGCCACAGCCCCTGATGATAGGTCTTTTGTCCTTGGGTGTGTGTGGCAGCCATCTTGACATCTTCAGTGTCATGCTTTTTATAAGCTACAAGAATGTTGAAGTTTAGTGGATGATTAATTGATGATTTGTGATCATGATTTATATTTTTGTTTGGTTTTTTTGTGGGGGGAAAAAAGAAAAGGAGGGGGTTGGTTTTAGGATTCTGTATTTGTTTTGGGGTGATAGTGGAATGATGATGATTGATTGTTTAGTTTTTAATACTAGGAAAGATAGAAGAATCCCTTCCCCTGATGTCACACCTCAGGGCACTGACAGCACACATCTTCCACAGCTTAATCCAATAACTGGGCAAAAGGCTCAGCAGGAGGCAGAGGTGGTGCTGATGTGTGTGACCCTGCTGTTTCCCAGTCACCAGGCACAAGGGGCAGCTGAACCCAGTGGCCTTCTCCTCAGCCCCCCTCCTGTGGCACTGCTCAGGCTGTCACTGCCTTCAGCCACCCCTCCACCACCCACCACCTCCTCCAGCACCAGAACAATTTTTTCTCTGCCAGTTTGAGCTGTGCTGGTCCAGTCCTTGCCAGACTGGTGTGTGGGTGTCAGCAGGGGTGGTCCAAGCACCTGGATGAGGTTTTCCCAGGGTGGGGACTCCTGCCCCAGCACATTTGGAGCTGCACTTCTGCCAGATGATTCTAGACCTTTCCTTTCCCAGACCCTTTGCCCCCAGAGCAGCTGACCCTCAGCAATGGGGGCCACAGCACCTCTCTGCAAGCCTCCTGGAGAGCAGCTTCCTCTGGCAGCACTGGCTACACAGGGACCCTCTGGGAAACCAAGTCCCAGGAGCAGGTCAGGAATGTGACTGTGGGGAGTGACTGGACCAATGTCACCTTGGAGAACCTGGTCCCTGGGCGGCAGTACACGCTGGAGATGGCTGCTGTGGCTGGGCCTTACAGATCCCCTGTGAGATCAGCCACTGACTGGACATGTGAGTGTGACAGTGCTACCCTGCTGCAGGTCACAAGCACCCCTGCCCCTGAGAGCAGAATGCTCAGAGTCAGAGTGGCCCATGTGTGGGGAGGTGGGAGCCAGAGACAGGGGTGCATAGACAGACAGAATGGTGCATAGACAGACAGAATGGTGCATAGACAGACAGAATGGGCAGTCAGCTGGGGCCACATTCAGCCATGTTGGAAGTAGAAGGGTCTGCAGTGCACGAGGAACAGAAAACATTCCCAAATGTCACCCAGGGGAAGGTGGGGACCCACTCCCACATGTGCTGTGGAGCAGGGCCTCTGGCTGCTCTGGGTTTGCTGTGCTGACTCCTGACCTAACCCCAGCAGGCACAGACAGGGCAGGGTACCCAGGACAACCCCACAGCACAGCACAGCCTCCTGTCACTGCCTGGCTGTCTCCTGTCACTGCCTGGCTGTCTCCTGTCACTGCCTGGCTGTCTCCTCTCTCTCAGACCCTCTGGCTCCATCCGGAGTGACCCTGACCAACACCCGGCGCCCGATGGGGCTCTCGGCCTTCTGGGACAAGGCTGCTGGTGATGTGGACCAGTTCCACCTCCAGCTCTACAGCAAGAGCCATGCAGCACAGAGGAACACCTCAGTGGGGCCAAACACCCACAACTTCACATTCCTGGGGCTGTCCCCTGGCACTCAGTACTTCCTGAAGGTGACTGTCGTGTCGCTGGCCCATACAGATCCTCGTCACACTTTGCCACTGAGTGGACATGTGAGTCAGAAGTGTTCCCAGTCTCTTGCAGGGATGGGACATCCTGGCACTGCCTGCAAGACTAGCAGTGACACAAACTTGTCTGGGTGGAGGGAGGGCTCCAGTGACACCTGCATGCTCCCTGTCCTGGAAGACAGAGCACGTGTCATAGGTTAGGTGCTGTGAGCTGGACCCCAAAAGATCCTTTTCCACAGTCAAGTTGAACCTTCTGGTGATCTGAAGGCCAGCCAGGGACTGGTGGAAGAGGGATGTGAGAGGAAGCACATAAATCTGTATGGGCTTGCTGCTCCCTGTCTGTGGAGCAGAGCAGCCCACTGGGAGCTGGGTGCTCTCAGCACCTGCCTGCCAGCAGCACCGTGGGGACATGCACAGGCAGCTTGCATGTGTGCAGAGGTGCAGGCTGTGCCCTGGCTCCTCTACCACCTCATGGGTGTCCATGCTCTGCTTCCCTCCAGATCCCCTGTCCCTGGCTAACGTGAGTGTGCAGCCTGGCCGGGAGCCCCAGGAGCTGCACGTGAGCTGGGTGGAGTCCGGAGGTGGCAGAGATCACTTGGTGCAGCTCTCAGTGGCTGAGTCCCTGTCCATCATCAGGAATGTGTCTGTGCCCCGTGGAGTGACCCAGCTGGCCCTGCAGGGGCTGGTGCCAGGCTCCCGGTACCGCGTGGAGATCATTTCCCAGGCCGGGCCTCACCGCATCTCCTCCCAGACTGCCATCGGCTACACTGGTACAACACAGCTCCCCTGCTCCCATCCACTGTGTGGATGCCCACAGTCCTCCAGCTCCCAGCCTCATTCTAGAGTTAGTTCTGGCTGGCCCAGGTGTGCCCCAGTGACGCTGTTTCTCTCCCACAGTCCCCCTGGCTCCTCGTTCCCTGTCTGCCAGCCCTGTCAGCGCAGCCCGGGCTCTGGCTGTGCACTGGGAGGCTGCTGCTGGCCACAGGGATGGATACCTGCTCAGCGTGCTCCAGGAGGGCTCTTCTGCACAGCCAAGGAACCTGGAAGCAGGGAAGGACAGCACCAATGTCACTGTGCCACAGCTGGAAGCAGGGACATGCTACCTTGTGAGGATCTGGGCGGTGGCTGGGCCCTACCGCTCCCTCCCCGAGAACATCACCGGCTGCACAGGTCAGCAGCTGACACCCACGGGTGGTGGCATCAGTGAGGAGAGGGAGGAGAAGGGGAAGGGGAAGGGGAAGGGGAAGGGGAAGGGGAAGGGGAAGGAGAAGGAGAAGGAGAAGGAGAAGGAGAAGGAGAAGGAGAAGGAGAAGGAGAAGGAGAAGGAGAAGGAGAAGGAGAAGGAGAAGGAGAAGGAGAAGGAGAAGGAGAAGGAGAAGGAAGGCACCCTGGCCTGGTTTCTGATGAAGCTGGCCTGTGGTCACTTCCTGCCTCCCACAGTCTCCTTGTATGAAGATGGCTGCATGTTCAGAAGTGGATTTTTTCCTCTCTGCCTTGTGTGTCTTGTTTTTCCTCACAGTTCCTGCTGCACCTACAAACCTGAGCCTTACCAACCCAGGCAGCTCCTCAGAGCTTTACACATCCTGGAACAAGCCCCCTGGCAGGAGGGACCACTACCACGTTACTCTCTACAGCCTCAGCACCCAGAGCAGGATTCAGGTCCAGACCTTGAGTCCAGATGCCCTGAACACCACCTGGACTCAGCTGGAAGCAGGCAGCAAGTTTGCTGTGCAGGTCACTGCTGTGAAAGGCTCATTAGAAGCCTCTTCCATCAACGTCACCCAATGGACATGTGAGTCTGACTGGCTGGGTTGGGGACCCCACTGTGAGCCTCCATCTGATCCTTGCAGAGCACCCACTGCCACCTTCCCCATGCCAAGCTGTGCCCACAGCTTCTGTGTGGTGGTCCCACCTTTCTGCTCACTGCCCTCACTCCATCCTGGACACAGAGCCAGTCCCCCCATCTACCCCAGAGGCTCTGGTTATCTCCCCTGCCACATCCAGCAGCACACCCCAGGGATGATACTCCCAAAGCCATGAGCCCTGCCTGGCCCTTTGTGCCCAGGCTTCTCTCCAGAGGAGCTCTGGTCCAGCCTGCCTGGAGGAGCCCTGGCCACAGCAGCCAGCTGTCAGCACTGAGCAGGAGGGCTCACTGTGTCCCTGTTGCTTTGCAGATCCCCTGGCCCCTGTGAACCTCACCCTGAGCAGCCCATCAGGCTCAGCACTGGTGGTGTCCTGGGCAGTGCTGGGCCGAGGGGCAGAAGGCTTCGTGGTGGATGCCCATGACACAGCATCTGGCACTCCTGTGGGGCACACGCTGCTGGGTGGGCATGCCAGGAGCCACATCCTGAGGAGCCTGAGCCCTGGCACCCGCTACAGCGTGGCAGTGAGTGCCACAGCTGGGCCCTTCCACGCCAGCACCCCCAACCTCACCCACTGCACATGTGAGTGTGATGCTCTCCTTGCTGTGTTCTTCTGTTCCCTTCCCAGTTCAGTCAGGCTGGTGCAGCTGTCCTGCTTACCTCTGCCACCCACGCAAGTACCCAGTGCTTGTTCTCTGCTGGATGCAGCACGAGGAGTCTGTGCCTGACCCTGTGCCACACCCTGTCCCTGGTAGCCACCCACAGTCTCAGCCAGCAGCCAGGCAGGAAACAGCTGCCACAGAGCCCCAGCCAGCCTGTGGCACCCTGCTGCTGCCCAGCTCCTGCAGCGCAGACATGGAGCCTCTCCTTGTGGCAGTGAGCCCAGCTGTGGCTGCTGGCAGTGACCTGTGCTTCCTCCCCAGCCCCATTGCCCCAGCTCCTGCAGCACAGGCCTGGCACAGACAGAGCTGCCCAGATGTGCCTGTGCTGGGGCATTCCCTGCCTGTGCTGGGGCATTCCCTGCCTGTGCTGGGTCATTCCCTGCCGGTGCTGACCCATCTCCCTGTGCACAGAAGCACAGATGTGTACAAGCACCTGTACTGTACCTGTGTACAGAAGGCTCACCCAGTCCTTTCCCACAGGTAGAAACCACACCTTGTTCTGAGCCCAGCAGTGGCTGCTGGCAGTGCCCTTTGCTTCCTCCCCAGCCCCGCTGCCTCAGCTCCTGCAGCACAGGCCTGGAGCTTCTCCTTGTGCTGAATGAGCCCAGCAGTGGCTGCTGGCAGTGCCCTGTGTTTCCTCCCCATGGAGCATGTCCTTGTGCCCAGCAGTGCTGCTGGCAGTGACCTGTGTCTCCTCCCCATGGAGCATGTCCTTGTGCCCAGCAGTGGCTGCTGGCAGTGACCTGTGTTTCCTCCCCATGGAGCATGTCCTTGTGCCCAGCAGTGGCTGCTGGCAGTGCCCTGTGTTTCCTCCCCATGGAGCATGTCCTTGTGCCCAGCAGTGGCTGCTGGCAGTGACCTGTGTTTCCTCCCCAGCCCCGCTGCCCCCGGCCGCCGTGCGCCTGCTGAGCTCGGGGCACCCCGACAGGCTGAGCGTGGCCTGGGGGGCCCCAGCTGGGGGCAGGGATGGATACAGCCTGACCCTGTACCGGGCAGCCCTGGGCACTGTGGCAGCCACAGCCTCGCTGGGGAGGGACACCCACAACTTCACCTTCACGGGGCTGGCCCCAGGACACGAGTACTCCCTGGAAGTCGCTGCCACAGCTGGACAGTACCAGGCAGCAGCGCCCAAAATCAGTGCCTGGACATGTAAGTACCTGAAGCAGTGTCCTCTGCAGAGGGGTGGGAAATGTCACACCACTGGGCTGTCCTGAGGAGGGTTGGGGGGTTCATGGGGGACCTGGTGGCTTTGGAGATGTGCACACACCTCTGCACAGATGTGAACTCAGCAGTTAGTGCAGGGCCACGCTGCTGGCTGCATGGCACTGGCATGTTCAGCTGTGGGCTTGCACAAGGCCTTGCTGATGAAACAGTAATGCAGCCTCTGCTGGGTTTGGGGTATCCCCGGGGGGCTGCAATGGGTCTGGATAGCCCAGGCCTGCTCAGCACAGCCTGTCCCAGTTCCCAATGGGGTCTGGATAGCCCAGCCCTGCTCAGCACAGCCTGAGTTCCCAAACAGCTCCCAGGCCACCTCAGCAAGCTTAGGTGATATCAGCTCTAGTGATTATCAGCTCATTTGTGATTTCAGCTCTTTGCTTGCTGGGTGCCTTGGGCAGACACAGGGAGAGAGAGGGGAAGGCTGTGTGAGGTTCCACAGGAGTGTCTTTGTTGAATCTTCTGTGAAGGTTCTCAGGGACAGCTCTTCTGCCAAACTGGGCAAAAGTAGGGGTTTTTATAGGATACAGGAGTTTTAGAAATTGTCCAGTAGTAAGGGTCAAAGGAAAGTGACCTACAGTCTTACAGAGAGATGAGCAAGGGTCTGAAGGCAGACAAAGGAGCTTCTAAGGTCCAGTCATCATCACTGGGCATTTCCTATCTTGGGCTGCTGACTGCCAGGGAGGCATTGCAGCCTCTGGGCCTGCTACAAAACAGGGCTGCCCAGATGTGCCTGTGCTGGGTCATTCCCTGCCTGTGCTGGGTCATTCCCTGCCTGTGCTGACCCATCTCCCTGTGCACAGAAGCACAGATGTGTACAGGAGGCTCACTGAGTCCTTTCCCACAGGTAGAAACCACTTTACCATAAAGGTTCATGAAATTAATCAGTGTAGTACAAGAAACCACTCCACAGTCCTCCCAGCAGAACAGGTCTCTGCTCTGGAGATGGGCTAATCCAGCACTTCTCCCCACCCAGAAAGGTTCTAGGGCTGGTCAGAGAACAGAGGCTGTGCCAGGGCTGTACCTGCCCAGCAGCTGGGTGTGGGAACACCCCTGTGCTCATGGCAGGGTGCAGGTGTTCCCACTGGGCTGAGGGAATGAGCATGACCTGGATGAGGAGGGCATGTGAGGGACCAGTAAGGGTGAGCATCATTAAAGGTGAGGTGAAATGGGAGTGGAAAAGAGACAAGTGAGGATGAGGAGGTGTTTGTCAGAGGGGATCCTCCCTCGGGGAGCACCTATCCTGCTGCACTATGACCATCAGGTGTCTGTGTCCTGCTGCTGGGTGTCCTGTCCCTAACACGAGGTGTGGTGGCTCCCCAGCTCCTGCAGCACAGTCCTGGCACTGTAGCAGACCCCATAGAATTGTCTAAGACCCCGTGGAGGGCTGAGACTTAACAGTAGGAATTGCTGAGTCATGATGAGACAGCAAAATAAGCCCCTGTCTTCCACCTCTCGGACCCTGGCTTATCTCTGTAACCCCATAGGTCACTTTCCCCTAACCCCTACTATTGGACAAGCTTGGATCCCTCTGTACCCTATAAAAAGGGGCTGTTTTAGCCCATTCAGCAGAAGAAGAGCTGTCACTGGAACCCTTCACAGACCCCTCAATAAACCATCGCTGTGGAACCACCAGGACCTCTCCTTCTCCTCTCTCTCATTTGCTTCTCCCCCGAGCCCACTGGCGCCTTAGCAAGCAAGATGTGAAAATCATAAGAGAGCTGATAATCACTAAAGAGCTGAAATTCACTGAGCTTGCTTAAGGTAGCAGCGGCTATGAGCAGCCTGGGTATTCAGGCACTCTGTCTCCAAGAGGGACTGAGCTATCTGGATAGGACTGCCTTGCTCGGGGGCAAAGCCTGCTCTGGGGCAGGGGGGACTTTATGGCACAGACCTGCAACATGTCCTTGTGCTGAGCACAGCTGTGGCTGCTGGCAGTGACCTGTGTTTCCTCCCCATGGAGCCGTCCTTGTGCCCAGCAGTGGCTGCTGGCAGTGACCTTCCCCCCCATGGAGCATGTCCTTGTGCCCAGCAGTGGCTGCTGGCAGTGACCTGTGTTTCCTCCCCATGGAGCATGTCCTTGTGCCCAGCAGTGGCTGCTGGCAGTGACCTGTGTCTCCTCCCCATGGAGCATGTCCTTGTGCCCAGCAGTGGCTGCTGGCAGTGACCTGTGTCTCCTCCCCATGGAGCATGTCCTTGTGCTGAGCACAGCAGTGGCTGCTGGCAGTGACCTGTGTCTCCTCCCCATGGAGCATGTCCTTTGCAGCGTGGCTGCTGGCAGTGCCCTGTGTTTCCTCCCCATGGAGCATGTCCTTGTGCTGAGCACAGCAGTGGCTGCTGGCAGTGACCTGTGTCTCCTCCCCATGGAGCATGTCCTTGTGCCCAGCAGTGGCTGCTGGCAGTGACCTGTGTTTCCTCCCCATGGAGCATGTCCTTGTGCCCAGCAGTGCTGCTGGCAGTGACCTGTGTTTCCTCCCCATGGAGCATGTCCTTGTGCCCAGCAGTGGCTGCTGGCAGTGACCTGTGTTTCCTCCCCAGCCCCGCTGCCCCCGGCCGCCGTGCGCCTGCTGAGCTCGGGGCACCCCGACAGGCTGAGCGTGGCCTGGGGGGCCCCAGCTGGGGGCAGGGATGGATACAGCCTGACCCTGTACCGGGCAGCCCTGGGCACTGTGGCAGCCACAGCCTCGCTGGGGAGGGACACCCACAACTTCACCTTCACGGGGCTGGCCCCAGGGAGCAAATACCTGCTGGAGGTGGCATCTGTGGCTGGCTCCTTCAGGGCACCTGCAGGGAACGTCAGCAACTGGACGTGTGAGTACCTGTTCTGAGGGGATGTGTGTGGGTTCTCTGCTTGTTTTTTCTGCCTCTGTCAGGATTGAAGGCACTTGAGATGATAGTTCATGTTCAGACTCAGGTGTTTATCATTTCTTATCAGTGTTACAGCCGCAAAACTATGAGTTCTACAGTCTTTCATTAGCAAGGCACAAAATGGCTAACTATCTCTTGTTACAAGGTCTTTTAAGGCTAAACTATCTAATTAAGAAATGACACCTCGATTATTTTCCCTTTTAACCCAATAACTGATCCCTTGAAGCCCTCAGTGTGGACTTTTCTGTCCAATCACAAAATGCCACCCAAACTCACAGAGAAGGAAGAAGAAGGTAAAGAAGAACAACCTGTCTCTGCCCTAAAACCTCCATCTTGCTTCATATTTATTTCTATATTCTGGAACCTCAAACTCTAAGCTTTCCACCCTGTGATATTACACACTTCTAACCAACTCCACACCCATAATCTCAGTGCTATTTATCAATTTTGGAAGCCTTCTCCACAGCCTCAGGTCAAATGCAGTGTTCTCTTGTGGATCTGTGCCTTTCAGCACAGAAAGTTTAAAATTCTCAGCATCCAGGGTTCCAACAGATGTGTGCCTTGCTGGGCAGTCAGGAAAGCTCATGGTCAAGAACATGGCCCTGCTGACCTTCACAGCAGAGCCCAGGCAATGGCAGTGAGCAGGGCTCTGCCCACTCTCACCATCTCTGCATGGCTGGCCCAGAGAGCGGTGGTGAATGGTGCTGCATCCAGCTGGGGCCAGTCACCAGTGGTGTCCCTCAGGGCTCTGTACTGGGACCAGTTCTGTTTAATATTTTTTTAGACGACATGGATGAGGGCATCGAGTCCTTCATTAGTAAATTTGCAGACGACACTAAGCTGGGAGCTTGTGTTGATCTATTGGAAAGAAGGAGGGCTCTGCAGAGAGACTCAGATCAGTTGGATGGATGGGCAGAGTCCAACAGCATGAAGTTTAATAAGTCTAAGTGCTGAGTTCCACATTTTGGCCTCAAAAATCCCCTACAATGCTACAGGCTGGGGACAGTGTGGCTGGACAGTGCCCAGGCAGAAAGGGAGCTGGGGGCACTGATGGACAGCAGGCTGAACATGAGCCAGCAGTGAGCCCTGCTGGCCAAGGATGCCAACAGCTCCTGGTCTGGATCAGGAATAGGGAGGTCATTCTTCCCCTGTACCTGGCACTGGTGAGGCCAAACCCTGAGTGCTGTGTCCAGTTGTGGCCCTTCAGTTTGGGAAGGACGTTGAGATGCTTGAGCGCGTCCAAAGGAGGGAAATGAGGCTGGTGAGGGGCTTGGAACACAAGCCCTATGAGGAACGTTTGAAGGAGCTGGGGGTGCTCAGCCTGGAGAAGAGGAGGTTTAGAGGTGCCCTCATTGCTCTCTACACCTTCCTGAAGGGAGGCTGTAGCCAGGTGGGGTCGGTCTCTTCCACCGTGCAACTGACAGAACCAGAGGACACAGTCTCCAGCTACATCAGGGAAGGTACAGGTTGGATATTAGGAAAAAATTTTTCACCAAAAGAATAATAAAGTACTGAAATGCTCTTCCCAGGGAGGTGGTACAATCACCATTTCTGGATGTGTTTAATAAAAGATTGGACGTGGCACTTGGGGCTATAGTCTGGTTGAGGTGTTAGGGCATAGGTTGGACTCGATGATCTTAGAGGTCTCTTCCAGCCTCATGATTCTGTGATTCTGTGATTCTGTGATCAGCTCCACCAGCCTGGGGGAGGGCAGCTGGAGCTCCAGAGCCATGCTTCAGGGCAGAGCCAGGCAGGAGGGAGCAGCAGTGGGGAGTTCACCTTCCCCTGTCCCCAGGCTGGCTTTGTGTTCCCTCCTCAGCCCTCCCTGCTCAGGGCTGTCCCTGCTCAGACAAGCACAGAGAACTTTGCAGAAGCCTTCAGCTGCCTCTGGGCTGGTGGGTGGAGCCACACAGTGGAGGCTAAGGGTGCTGTCCATCTAAAAGATCTTCTGATATATATTTATTTTATTTATTTTATTTAGATTTTAATACATTTTGTGTTAATAATATAAAAATAAGTTAAAACATTTATAAATAATAATAAAATGTTAATAAGATTAAGTTTCGTACTTTATACTTTAAGTTTATTAATTCTTTGTTTTTTTTTTTTTTTTTTTTTTTTTTTTTTTTTTTTTTTTTTTTTTTTTTTATAAAAATTTAATTTTTTAATTATAAATTTTTATAATATTTTTACTTTTTTTAGTTTAAGTACTCTTGAGTTACATTTTATCACTTTACTGTTCTATTAAAATTAATTTTATTATTCTTTGTGGTTAAAGTTTACTCATTCTAAGTTTAAGTGCTGTTTGATATAAAGATCTTCTAATATATATATTATTTATTTTATCTAGATTTTAATACCTTTTGTGTTAATAATATAAAAATAAGTTAAAACATTTATAAATAATAACCTTTAATAAGTTGAATGTTAATAAGATTAAGTTTCATTATATTTAAGTTTAAGTACTTAAGTACTTAAACTTGAGTTACATTTTATCACTTTAATATTCTATTAAAATTAAGTTTATTATTCTTTGTGACTAAAGTTTATTCATTCTATGTTTAAGTGCCGTTTAACATAAATTATCCTAAATCTTGTTAAAAGTTATTTATCTAGACTGTAGAATACATAGTTAATTTTCTTAGAGAAATAAATAAAATACATGTAAATTACTGTAAAATACATAGTTAATTTTCTTAGAGAAATAAGTAAAATGCATGTAAAATACTCTAAAATGCATAGTTAATTTTCTTAGAGAATTAAATGTGGTGGATCCCTTCTGATGGCACTATGAGGAGCCCCAGGCAGTGTCCTGGGTCCCTTTGCTGACATTTGTCCCATGCTGTCTTGGCAGACCCCTTGGCGCCCCGCAGTGTGTACATGACAAACCAGGGCTATCCCAACAGGCTGAGTGCATCCTGGAGAGCTGAGCCCCAAGGACAGGACGGTTACAGGCTCCTCCTGTACCACTCGGGCTCAGGCATTGTGGCAGCCAATGTCTCTGTTGGGAAAGGCACCAGCAAATTCACCTTTTCTGGCCTGGCTCCAGGACACAAATACCTGCTGGAGGTGGTGTCCATGGCAGGGCCCTATGCAGCCTCGGCAGGGAACATCAGTGACTGGACAAGTAAGTGTCAGAGCTGGAGATTCTGCATCCTGCACGAGGCTCAGCCTTCCCAGCTGGGTGGGCTCAGCGCCTGTGGTGGGAGGGGCAGAGACTCAGCCAGAGAGCTGTGGGGTCAGGGAATGGTTTGGGTTGGAAGGGACCTTTCAAAGGCCATCTAGTCCAACCCCCTGCTAGTGGCAGGGACATCTTCAGCTAGATCAGGTTGCTCAGAGCCTTGTCTAAACTGACCTTGGATATTTCCAGGGATGGGATGAGGTGGGGTGGGAGGTACCAGTGTAGCTGTGGGACCATGGGCTGGACAAGCCCTGGTGGGCAGGAGAGTGTGGCAGGGCAGTCCTGCTGCCTGTGGCAGGGCCTGGCAGCCACCAGTGCTGTTCCAGGAGGTAGTCCATGGCCCCACTGGCTCCTCCAGGCACGGGTGACTGAACAAGAGCACAGCAGTGCTGCTCTGGTAGATGACACCCACAGCCTGGGGGACTGTGAGGCCTCAAAGCTGGGGGGGACACCCCACCATTCCTGCTGCATTTTTTCCAGGCACTCAGAGAATTGCTGGCATGGGGTATAAGGGGAGGATGGGCTTTTTTTTCTTTTTATGGAATGTGGAAATGCAGATAAGCACAATAAGCCTTTTCATGTGCTCGTCCCCACAGTCCCCATACTTTGCTTGGGGAATCCAGTGGTCCCTGCTCCCACGCTCAGCCATCCCCTGGCAGGGTGCAGGGAGTCATGTGCAGAGCCCTTGGGGCAGGTTTCTAATGAAACTTGCTAATTAGCAGGAAGAAGAATCCATCTCCTCTCACTCCTCACTCTGTATGTCCTTCAGCTGCCATTTAAAGGTCATTTCTGGCAATGTTATCACTGGACATGTGGAGCCTCCTTGTGTCACCCATGTCCTCCTTGTGTCTCTGAGGAACAGAAGAGAGCACATGCATACCAGTAACTGCTCCTGGTGTGGTTTTTGTTGCAGCCCCCTCAGTTCCCCAGAATCTCTCGGCGGTGGCTGAAGGGAACAGCACCATGCTGATCTCCTGGGGCAGTGTCCCTGGCCAGCAGGACGAGTGCCAGCTGTGGCTGCGGGACCCCCGGAACAGCTCCCTGCCCTGGAGGCACTCCCTGGCCAGAGGACAAGTCCAGCACCTCCTCCAGGGGCTGATCCCAGGCAGGAACTACTCTGTGTCCTTGAGCTGCGTGGCTGGGCCCTACTGGAGCAGCACCAAGCCCTTGGCAGTGCCCGTGGGTGGGTACACACTGCCACGGGGAGGGAGGGGGCAGGATGGGAGAGGGAGAAACACCTGGGGGGCCTCAAGTCTGGAGTGTGAACAGAGGCATGGGAGGTCTTGTGGTGGGAGATGGGGAAAGCCAGCAAGGTGACCCTCTGGTAGCCATTGGCTCCCTGAGCTAGCCCCACCACAGAGATCTCCTGGCTTCCTGTGGAGCAGAGCAGGCTTTGCAGATCTCCCCTGTCAATGTCTCCTGTCAGATGTGAGCTCAGGCCCTGCCCATTCCCACTGTCCTGTGGCCCATGGCACAGCAAGCTCCCAGACTGCAGGTGTCCAGCTGTGCTCATCTCACTGGCCTGGGGAGCAGCTGCTGGCAGGGGCAGGGGTTGGGATTTCTCTGATCCAGAGCCTGCCCTGTCTCCTTTGCAGAGCCAGATCCAGTGAAAGATGTGCAGTGCCTACCAGAGTCAAGGAGCCTTTACTTGAACTGGACAAGCTCTCCTGGAGATGTGGAAGCTTATGAGGTGGTGACAGAGAGACTTTCTGAAGGACCCCCCACCTCCAGGCTTACCATGAGCATCCCTTCAAGCGAGGCCAGTCTGGAGGGGCTGGAGCCAAACTCCTCCTACCAAATCCTTGTGAGCACCGTGGGCATGAACACCCTGAGGAGCCAGGCTGTGACTCTGCTCTGCAGCACAGCAGTGGAGCGTGAGTCCCTTCTTTCTGTGACCGTGTTCACAGGGGTCTGAGGATGAGGGAAGAGACGAGGATCTGACTCCAGGTTTCAGAAGGCTTGATTTATTATTTTATGATATATATTATATTAAAACTATACCAAAAGAATAGAAGAAAGGATTTCATCAGGAGGATGAATAGAAAGAAGAATAGAAAGAGAATGTGCAGGCAGATTTCATTCTCCCTTCCTTGTCTTGGCAGACCCCTTGGCACCCCGCAATGTGTACATGACAAACCAGGCTGATCCTCATCCCTTCCTAAGAATAGAAAAAGAAAGAATGATAACAAAGGCTTGTGGCTCAGACAGAGACTCCGAGCCAGCTGGGATGTGATTGGCCATTAATTAGAAACAACCGCATGAGATTAATCACAGATGCACCTGTTGCATTCCACAGCAGCAGATAACCATTGTTTATATTTTGTTCCTGAAGCCTCTCAGCTTCTCAGGAGGGAAAAATACTAAGGAAAGGATTTTTCATAAAAGATGTCTGTGACATCTTTCCACAGGGAAGCAGCCCAGGAGACCCCAGGAGGAAGCACCTGGTGTTGCTGCTCGGAGCTGGGGGCTCTTTGGGGTGCCTGGGAGCCCCACGGGGCTGCCCTGCCCTGCAGTGGGTCAGGGCTCTGGCTGTGCTGCTGGGACCATCACAGGCTGAGCAGGGGGGGTCTGGGAGCAGGGACACCCTGACACTTTGTGCCTGCTGGTTGTTCTTCCAGCCCTGCCCCCTCCCCTGCGTGCAGAGGTGTTCCCAGTGGAGGCCAGTTCCACAGTCATTATCTCACCGGAGCTGTTCAGCGAGGAGAACGGCCAGATCGAGTACTACGGTGTCATTGCCACCACCAACGGGTCACGTAAGTGTCCCTGCATGTCCCAGGCTGTGCTGGCTCCCTGGAGGGCAGCAGGAGCCCTGGATGTCCCTTTGGTCACTGTCACCTTGCACATTCCCCCGCAGTGCTGAGGCCCACCCAGGAGATCATGTCCAGCACGTGGTACGACCACTACTATGGGACAGAGGACTCCTACCTGGCAGTGCTCCTTCCCAACCCCTTCCATCAGAGGAGCTCCCCCAACACCTGGAGGGTGCCCGTGGGGACAGAGGAGTGTGGCCAGTCCAGGGCCACCTGCAATGGGAAGCTGAAAGCCAACGAGCAGTACAGGTGAGAGGTGTCAGCATCCCTCCTGAGGGGAAGGGGCTGGAGGAGAAAAAGGACTGCACGTGTCCCTGCAGGAATGCCACCAGCTCCCTGGATGTCACCTAAGCTTCACACCCCCAAATCCCCAAGGGTTTTCCACCAAGCAGCATTTGAGGAAGGCAGGGCTGGCATGCAGAGAGTATTTGGCAGCATAGTGGGCAGGGAGAGGGAAAGCTGAGGCTGCCAAGGGCTGTGTGTGTTGTCTCAGGAGCTGAGCAGATGTCCAGCCTCAGAACAGGAACTAAAACAGAAGCTGTAATTTGTAGGACCTTCGTTTGTGACTCAGAACCATGTGCAGACAGTGCAAAAATGAAAGTGATTTGGAAACAGTTCAGTGGTGCCCACTCAGTGGGAGGTCCAGAGGTTGGGGTTAGCAAATGCTCAGGCTGAGGTCTGAGCTCCCCATGAGACACACACATGGATCCAACAGTCATAAGTTCAGAGTCATATTTGACAGTGAATAGGATCCAGGAACATGGAGGTACTTATTTTCTTGTAGGGTACCTTTAAACCTGCTGATGGAAAACCAGGTTTTCCACTGCTAACAAGGAATGGTATCTTTAGTCAGTCCTGTTAATTTAGCAGCTCACAGTTTCATCAAATGGGGACCACATCCACAGGCATTTCTCTGATCCCCCAGTCTCAAAGCTTATCCCATTTCACTTTAAAGAAACTTGCAGCAAGGATGGCTGATGGTGATAAAACCATTGAGAGCATTAGGAAAAGAGAATGAAAATCTGTGGGAGAGTGTGTGCATGAGAGAGCTTCCCTTTCCCTATTCCTGGGAATAAAGGCAGAATTAAATTTGCCTGTATGTTTTGTGGTGAGTGGGTGTTGGACCTGCTGGCCCTTCCCTTCCCTTCCCTTCCCTTCCCTTCCCTTCCCTTCCCTTCCCTTCCCTTCCCTTCCCTTCCCTTCCCTTCCCTTCCCTTCCCTTCCCTTCCTTCCCTTCCCTTCCCTTCCCTTCCCTTCCCTTCCCTTCCCTTCCTTCCCTTCCCTTCCCTTCCCTTCCCTTCCCTTCCCTTCCCTTCCCTTCCCTTCCCTTCCCTTCCCTTCCTTCCCTTCCCTTCCCCATTCTCACTACTGTTCCTGTGTGCAGACCTGGAAAACTTTACCTGATTGTGACTTTGTTTATATTTACTTAATATAACAGTTATTTAATTATATATTCACTTAATATAATATTTATTTAATACAACATTTAATAAGATATTTCTTTAATAATATTTATTTAATAATATATTTATTTAATTTAATATTTTATATTATACACCTATGCCAAACAGAGGCTCTTAAACTGCTGGTTAAGGCAGCACTGGCCCAGGTTGGTGATAACACCCAGAGGGTGGGAAATGGTTTTTTTTCCCAGGGGAAAAAAAAAGGGAGGAATTTCCAGAGAGCCATTGCCTGGGGAATTCCAGCCAGAGTGGGGCCATGGAGAGCAGAGAGCAGTTCTGCTGTGCTGTGTGATCCTGCCTGGCAGGAGAATGGCTGACAGTGCACTCCCATCCTGTGTCCATCCCGGGTCCCTGGGCTGGCAGGGATCTCAGAAGAGATCTCCCAAAAAACTCACTTCCTTTTCAAACCAGCACAGTTTCAGAAGCCTGGAGACTGACCCCATCCAATCTGTCTGTTATGTTTTGCTCATGCCTCATTCTCAGGGCAAGGTTTGCTGGTTCAGCCCTCAGCCTTGGCTCTGCAGGGGTAGAGAGGGGTCAGCTGGGATGGGAGGGAGCAGAGATCTCGGGCTGAGGGCTGTCAGCAGCCTCGAGGGGCTCCAGCAGCAGCACCAGGCACTGATGAGCCAGGCACAGGCTCTGCACCTGCCCCACCTACTTGAACTTCTCACTCCAGCAGGGACCTCCCTCAGGGGAGCAGCTTTTTAGGGCCACCAGGCCCTGTCATTAATCCACCTGCCATGATTCCATCCCATGAGTCAACAACATGTACTGAACTGTCCAGTTATTCAGGACTGGACACCGCAGCTTTCTTACTTTTACACCACTGCTTTCTTTCAGTTTGGCTGCCCTAAAAACATAAATATTCTCAGTACAAACAGCACTTGACCTAAATATCCTAAATAGCTGACCTAAATATCTTAAATATCCTCAATACATAGAACACTCAGCCTAAATATCTGACCTAAATATCCACAGTAGACTGTGCTGCTGAATTAATGATTGTTAGGGTGGTGAAAAGCTGACAGCTCATTCCCACTCAGAATTTCTGTTCTTGTTTCCTGTCTTTCAGTGAGTTATTTACCATCTTTCATGCCTTGGCATCTGCAAGCTCATTTTCAGAGGAGGTCTGTGCCCTGGCAGCCAGGTGTGGGTACCCACACACAGGCAACAAACCCTTGGCTGCTAAAATCCTGTGCTGCCTTTGAAAGCTTTGGAGGAAAGTCAGAGAGCTGTGGGCACTGGTGTGCCTGCTACCAGGAGGGGATGAGGATGCAGCAGCCACTTGTGTGTGTGCAGGGAGGGGTCTGGGCAGGTCTGGCCCTGTCAGGATCTCTCACTGCTCTGAGTGACCCCAAGATGTGTTGGAAAGTCTCTTTGCCCAGCCAGTGCTCGAAGAAGGAGTCAGGGCTCTTCATTTCTTGGTCTCAAGGTTGTTTATGGTTCCTGATCCAAAAAATTCTTTCTCCTGCCCTGCAGAGGTCCATCCAGCAGGACAGTTCCAGGCACTCTGCCTGCCCCCAGGGCAGTGTTATGTCTTTATACTAAAAACTACACGTACAATATTTACAATTGCTTCCCAATACCTATCACCTATGTTAGACAGTGAGCTTCTACTCTAAACCAATCTGTAAGTGCCAACATCACAGCAGAAGATGGAGGCCAAGAAGAAGAAGGAGAAAGGCTGGACATGCCCAGATTCCTCCATCTTGCCTCCTGAACCCCCATTCTAAAAACCCCAAAATCTACTTTTTCACCTTGTGATAAATTCACTATCATTCTACTTAATTTTCATGGCTTGCAGATCTTCCTCTAAGGTTGTTAACTTGCTCCATGGGTCATAATCAAACCCACAGGTGTTTTGGGCTCTGTGCCAGGGTCTCTGAGCCCTCTGGCAGGGGTCTTGGCTGCTCAGGACAGCCAGAGGGATGTCCTGGGTCCTGACATGGCCCTTCCAGCTGAAATGTCAAACAGGGCTCAGCTCTTCCCTTTCAACCCTGCTAACCAGCTGACATGAACTATGTGGTTTTAATTTTTTGTGTCCTGTAAGAGACCAGACTACCTTTCTCTGCTGATAACCTTTTGGAGGAGAGCTGCTTCCCATTTGTGCTTTCTGAACAATTTCTCATGCTTTCCCAAGTGGAACAAACTGGTTCAAGAGGCAGAAAAGGGAGGGAAGACCATTTCCACACTTTCCCTAAATCCATAACAAAAAACCAGCTTTATCCAGGCAGCAGTTCTGTCCCCCTGGGTGCTGGGTTCTGGGTGCTGTGCCCAGCTCAGGCTGTCCTGATTCTCTGCTTTTTCTTTAGGTTCAGCATTGCTGCCTTCACCAAATATGACCCAGTAGCCCCTGCTGTGACATTCACCATGTTCTCAGGTAAGCTGGAGAGTAGCATCCTCCCTACCTGGCTGTGCAGCTTAGAGGTAATGAGCAGCCAGAGGGAGCTCATAGGCTATAGTAAATAGAATAAATAGAATAAATACAGCCATATATCATAGAATTATAAAATTGTTTGGGTTGGAAGGGACCTTAAAGCTCATATAGTTGCACCCCCTGCCATGTGCAGGGACACCTTCCACTATCCTGGGGTGCTCCAAGCCCTGTCCTGCCATGCTTTGGACACTTCCAAGGATGGGGCAACCACAGCTGCTCTGGAAATCTGTCCCAGGGCCTCACAACCCTCATAATAAAAAACTTTTTTACTGATTCTTCTCTCTATACTCTCTCCTTTCAATTCCAGCTGCTGGATCCAGTGCAGACACAGCTCCACTCTCAATGCCAATAATTGCTGGAATCATTGTGGGCTTTCTTCTGACACTTGCAGCTGTTTTTGCTCTGGTTTACTGGAAACAGCTCAAAGCAAGGAGGTGAGCATGAGCCATATCTTCCCTGTTGATACCCAAGCTTCAGTGCCAAGCCTGGAGGAGAGCAGGGAGAGGGTGTAAAAGGAGACTTGGACAAACTAGCACGTGGGCTAGTGGAATTGTGCCTGGAAAGCTCAGAATCCAAAGGAAGAGGGGAGAGAGGAGCTGCCCATATGCAGTTAGGTCACAAAACCCTACAGGTGTGCAAGGCAGTGGTCCACAATACCTCATGGCATCAATCTCTGCACTGCAGGCAAAGTAACAGCTCCTGTGTGTAACCACAGCTCTCCTCACAGAGAGCAGCAGGCGCAAGTTTTTAGGGATTTCTCTCTGGGAAAGGTAGTGAGAAGCTCAAAGAAGAAGAGAAAACAATTCTTTATTTACTGGTTTTGTTGTTTTGCACATGTGGAATGTGTTATAGAGATTATTTACTCCAAGTGATTTGTTAATTAGACACTAGTGAAAGTTGTTTTAATTCCTTGACTAATTAAATCTATGTGTGTCACGACTGTCTGGACATAGTCACAGGTTTTTCTTTAGTATTTCTTTATTCAATTATTCTTTATTTCAATTCACGTTGCAAAATGTAGGATAGGTCATGATACGAACAGTGCAATGGGGAAGAAGGTAAGGGAGTAGAAGTCTGTTTTTAGGCTGATGGGGATTTTGAAGTTTATAATGAATTTTTATTCTCAGAAGGAGGTGAGGCTTTCTGTTCCGGAGTGGATGTAGATTGTTATTGGGATTAGGCTGATTAAGAAGGAGGTTTTGACTGTGTGTGTAATTGTGTTGGGGGTAATATTCTTTAGTATAATATATCTTCAATATGTAATTTAGTATAATATTAGTGTAATATAGAATAGCTTAATAAAGGAATTATTCAGCCTTCTAAATCATAGAGTAAGAACACATTATTCCCCAACCCTGTGCTTTGATTCTAGAACCAAGAAGAGCAGCCCAACCCAGGAGATGGTGACCTACAGCCTGAGGTGAGTGCTGCAGTCTGCCCTCTGTATGGCCCCACTGCAGCTCCCACTGGCCTTTACCTACTTCCTTTTTCATGTTTGGCTTAGAAAATGTCCAAATGTGTCCTCCCCTCAGTTATTTTATAAACCAGCCTTTCCCAAGTTCAGTATTTACCGCCCAGCTCCATTCCAAGTCACTGCATTGTCCGCACCTCCTCTGTGAGTTCCTGCATCAGGAGAATATTCTCATCACCTTGAAATCCCTCCAATATTTAAGCTGTTGGGCCTTCCCTGGGCAGTGAGGTGGCTGTGAACCCCCTGTGTGCCTCCAGGTGTCCCAGCAGGGCTGCCCAGTGGCCCCTGGCAGCCTGGCCAGGCCTCCCAGGAACTAAGGCAAGTTTTCCTCTGGACTTCATTTCCTGCAGAAACGTCCACCGGCCAGTCCCCCTGCAGAACTTCAAGCAGTACTATGAGATGAAGACAGCAAGTGCTAACCATGCTTTTTTCCAGGAGTTTGAGGTGAGATGAGACCCTCCTTGTGGTGGTATTTGTGGGTCCCCGTTGCCGTGATATTTTCTGAAAAATCCTTTTGCCAAGATTTTTCTCCTGAGAAGCTGAGAAACCTCAGAGGAAAAGAAAAACGATAATTATCTGCTGCTGTGGAATGCAACAAGTCCATCTTTGATTAGTCCATGTTGTCCCCATTCTAATTAATGGCCAATCACAGTCAGCTGGCTTGGACTCTCTGAGAGTCATGAGCTTTTGTTATCATTCTTTTCTATTCCTTGCAAGCCTTCTGATGAAATCCTTTCTTCTATTCTTTTAGTATAGAAAAATGTCATTTTCTTTTAATATAATATATATCATAAAATAATAAATCAGCCTTCTGAAACATAGAGTCATGATTCTCATCTCTTCCCTCGTCCTGGGACCCCTGCAAACATCACCACAGGTCCCCAGGATGAGGTGAGAGATGAGAATCTGACTCCCAAGTTCTCAGAAGGCTGGTTTATTATTATATTATATTATATTATATTATATTATATTATATTATATTATATTATATTATATTATATTATATTATATTATATTATATTATATTTATTATGTGAAAATGATATACTGTTGGGGAAGATGAGACAGGAAAGCCTTATAAATATGATTGCCTGGCAAAAGATTTGGAGAATATAGAAACTATAAGTGAGATTGAAATGAAAGCAAGCTTTGAGATCCCTCAGTCACTGAACAACTGGAAAACAATGGTGTGGCCAGCTGAAGGTGATCCCCTTTTGATGGAACAACACCCTCTGCTTGCAGACAGGCCCAAGGGTCAGAGCAGATCCTACCAGCTTGGCAGAAGGGGCCCAAAGAGGAGTTTTTGGGGTTTAAAATGTAACACAGTGTGGTAATGTAATGATTCTTATAGGCTGTATGCAAATGCTATAGGATTTGTATCTTGTACTAGATTGGTTAGTGAGAATTAGAATATTCAGCACAGAAGAAGATTTATTGTGTTGTAACGGGAACCTCACTCTCTTACTCTCTAACCCTCTCTTTTACTCTCTCATTCTCTTTACCACGCTCTTGCCTTCTCTCTCTTTACCTCTCTCTTTACTTCTCTCAGTCCTGCTCCAGCTGTGGCTGGCAGCTCCCAGCAGGGCCCTGCACCCAGGCCCTTTGCAGTAACCCACAAGTTCCAAGCCCTGGCTGCAGAGATCTCTCGTCTCCATCCATCCCCACCATCCTACCCCCTGGCACTCCTACAATATACTACAACTATACTAAAGAAAGAGAAAGGAGACATCAGAAGGCTCACAAAGAATGAATAATAAAATCTTGTGACAGACTCAGAGTCTGACACAGCTGGCTGTGATTGGCCATTAATTAAAAACAATTCACATGCTGGGTAAACATTTCTCCAAACGCATTCCAGAGGAGCAAATCATAGAGAAGCTGAAGCTTCCCAAGAGAAGAAATCCTGGCAAAGGAATTTTTCAGAAAATATGTCAGTGACACCTCCTAGAGATGACATTTGGTTTCTGCACTCAGTGGCTCATGCAGAGTGCTCCTCTCCAGGGCTGGTCGCCCATCTCTGTGGTAGATTTCCAAGGCTTTTTTCCCCCGTACTTGTTCTTGGGCTTTTCTTTTAAATACGAGCAGTGCTGTTGGAAAAAACAGTGGGAAAAGCCACCATGGCTCAGAGTGCACTGGCCATGTGAGGGGGGAGAGGAGCAGCTCTCTGTGTGAGGATAATCCTCTTCACCCTCCAGACAGACCATGAGCAGGGAGCTGAGCTGACCAGGAGCTCTCCAGAGGAATATTTGTGCTTCTGTTTCCCCCTGTCCTACAGGAGCTGAAGGAAGTTGGGAAGGAGCAGTCCAAGGTGGAGGCTGAGCTGCCAGCCAATGTCTCCAAGAACAGATATCCCCACGTGTTACCCTGTAAGTGCTGTCTCCTCCCTTCTCCCCCAGCCTCCAGGTGGGAGCTCACAGGGCAGTGTTCAAGGGCAGGCTCACCTTGCATCCCTGCCAGGGCCAGTGCCTGGCTCCTTTCCTGGAGCAGGACTCTTGGAATGGGCTCAGTTTCCATTTTCCTGCTGGAGACTCAAGGCTTAAAGGTTGAGGCAGGGCTGAGCCACCATCCTGCCCATCCAGCTCCTCCAGCTGTGCTGGGTGAGCCCAGCCCAGGATGGGTCCCAGCAGGAGACCAGAGAGGCTCCATGAGCTTCACTGGTGGCCCTCACAAGCCCAGCTCTGTTTGCCAGTGCCCTGCTAGCCTGGCAGGCAGTGCTCACCTCTCTGGGGGGAGAAGGTGCCTGGCAGAGCACAGAGCCTCCCTGCAGGAGCTGCTGGGGCTTCTCCCCCTGGCTCACCCAGTCCCATGTCCTGGGGAAGGGTCCTGGGGCTGGGGCTCAGCCAGTCCCATGTCCTGGTGGAGGGTCCTGGGGGCTCAGCCAGTCCCATGTCCTGGTGGAGGATCCTGGGGGCTCACTCAGTCCCATATCCTGGTGAGGGGCTTCTGGGGTCTCACCCAGTCCCACCACTCACCCTGGTGAAAGGTCCTTGAGGCTCACCCAGTCCCATATCCTGGGGAAGGGTCCCTGGGGTCTCAGCCAGTCCCATGTCCTGGGGAAGGGTCCCTGGGGCTCACCTGTGTGGGGTTTCTTTCAGATGATCACTCTCGGGTCAAGCTGAGCCAGCTGGGGCAGGATCCTCACTCAGATTACATCAATGCCAACTTCATGCCAGTGAGTGCCCACTTGCCTTCCCCACCGAGATGTGGCCAAGGGCTCCATCACAGAAACTCTGCCTGGGTTTCTGTGTTCTGTGAGGGCTGGTGGCCATGAGATGTGCTGGTAAACAGCTGGGCACAGCTGGCACAGGCCAGCAAGGAGCTGGGGGGAGGGTGGAGAGGGGTGGTTGCCCTGTAGCAGGCACTGATGGAGCCTGTGAGATGGCAAATGCTGTGAGTGTGGGAAGTCTCTCTGCTTTCTTCTCATCTTTCCTCTTCCATCACCTCCCAGCTTACTGCCCTGTCTCTCTGCCTGCTCTTTTCCCTTCTGGTGTGTGCAGCTGCATTTGAACAACCCTGGAGCTGTGCCTTCACCCCCCCTGTGTGAGGTGTTCCCAGGTAACAGGCAGGGCACGCTGCATGGACAGGCATTGTGTGCATCTGGGGCATGTGTGTGTCCCTGAGACCTTGCATGCTCACCCTGCCCTCAGCAGGGAGGAGAAGCACAGGCAGACCCAAATCTGTCTTTCTCTGGTTAGGCTGAATGAGGAACTGCTTGGAGGGAAATGGTGTGGGTCATTTTATTCCAAATATGTAGAAAGTGTGGCTGGGCAGCTCATGCTTCCTGTGAAATCAGCTGCTGCTGAGATCAGCTGCCTGGGAACCGTGCCCATGTGGGCTGAGGGCAGCAGGAATTTCTCCTTCTGCCACAAAACCAGACCAGGCACTGACTGGTCCCAGGGCAGGACTCGCCTGCCTTGGCAACCTGCTAACTCGTCTTGCTCTTGTCTGCCTCGTGCTCAGGGCTACACATCCCAGCAAGAGTTCATTGCCACCCAGGGGCCCCTAAAGAAAACCATCGAGGATTTCTGGAGGCTGGTGTGGGAGCAGAATGTCTGCAACATCATCATGCTGACCGTGTGCATGGAGAACGGGAGGGTAGGTCCCTGCCAGCTCAGCCCTGCCTGCCCTGGTGGTGGGAGCTGAGCCCAGGGCTGGGGCTGTGTCCTCCACAAACCCCTGCTCTGATATGGCTCCAGGATGAGCACAGCCCACACAGCTTCCCTGACAGCTTGGGGAGGAGAGGCTGATCTGTGCAGCTTGGGGTGGGAGCCCAGCTAGGACCGTGCCCATCACCCTCAGATATTTCTGCAGAATCTGACATTTCCATGTCCTCTGGGTGAGGCACCTCACATGGACTGTTCCTCCAGTCTCCAGGGATGATGAGACCCACACAGGTTGTTTTTTCTGGAGGAGGCTGAGACCCAAATGAAGGGGCTGTGAGGGAGAGCTGTGCACAGCTCCCAGTGGGAAGGGGAAACACCCCTGCCTGCTCCCCACGACCTGTCCTGGCTCCCCTACAGCTGCTGTAGATGCTCCCTGGAGCCAGATCTGGTCCCTCACTGGGCCCTGTACTGCCCTAGGTGCTGTGTGATCATTACTGGCCATCAGAGTCTGCCCCAGTGTCCTATGGGCAGGTGAGGGTGCACCTGCTGATGCAGAGCAGCTCTGAGGAGTGGACAGTACGGGAGTTCAAGCTGTGGCACGTGAGTGCAGGCTCCAGGGGCTCTGGGCAGGGGTTTGGGGTGGGCACTGGCATTTCTCCTCACCTTTCCCTGCCATTTCTGGGGCTCAGAGATGACCCAAGCCCTGAGGAGCAGTGAGGGTGACACAGAGGTGTCCAGCATGTGTCGTGCTGCTCTCCACCTTTGCTCTCTGGTTTCCATGTCCCTGCAGCAGGACAGCCTGTGGTTTCCAGGCCATGTTCCCTGTGGTTTCCAGGCCATGTTCCCTGTGGTTTCCAGGCCATGTTCCCTGTGGTTTCCAGGCCAGGTTCCCTGTGGTTTCCAGGCCATGTTCCCTGTGGTTTCCAGGCCATGTTCCCTGTGGTTTCCAGGCAAGGTTCCCTGTGTTTCCAGGCCAGGTTCCCTGTGGTTTCCAGGCCATGTTCCCTGCAGCCAAAGGCAGATGTGCTCCCTCCCTCCTTCCCTCCTGGTTGCAAGACACAGAAATGGAGGTGATTAATTCTGTCTTGGCCTGAAAAAAAATACTTTTCTTGCCAATATTTTGGCACTTCCTACTGACTAATACAGAAAGGAGTGACATAGGGCCTGGGGATGTAAAACAGATATGGCGAAAATGAAAAGCTCTAGTAGCTAGCCTACAGTAGTCTACCACAGCAATAGAGTAAGTGTTTAGGAGAGTGGAAAAAGAAGAGATTGATTCCACTTCAGGATATTCAGTCAGTTAAATGCTGGGAGAAGGTCTGAAAGTGGGAGAAACAATTACCAACAATTACCCTGCTGCAGAGGCTGTGGGGAGCATGGAGGAGCAGGGGCCACCAGGCAGTGCAGACCTGATGTGGCTGTTCCTGCAGCTGAGCCAGGTGTCCCCAAGTGCCCAGGTGCTGTCAGGGGTGTGAGGCTGCCCTGGGGGCTGCACACCCATCAGCATTCCCGTGCAGGAGGGGCTGGGGGCAGAGCGCTTCGTGTCCCACCTGCACTACACAGCATGGCCCGACCACGGCATCCCCGAGTCCACCACCTCCATCATGGCCTTCAGGGAGCTGGTCCAGGAGCACATCCAGAGCACCAAGGATGCAGGGCCCACCCTGGTGCACTGCAGGTGAGGCTCTGCCCCACGGGATTGGGGGGAGATGATGGGAGAGGGCAAGGGGGATGAGGGATGCACAAACTGTGAGCGAGGGAAAGCCCAGGAGACACAGCTGCTCTCTGGGGTCTCCTGCTCAGTGTTGAGGAGTACAGACCTGCACACCCAGGGTGTGGGGCAGGGTGGGGACCCAGGACATTCCTCTGGCTGCCCTGGGTGATTCGAGATCCTGGCAAGGGGCTCAGAGACCTTGGCACAGAGTCAAAGACACCTGTGCCTTGGATTTTAACCCATGGAAACAATTACCAACTTTGTGTGAGGAGTTACAAGCCACAAGGGTTTGAGTAGAATGACAGTGAATTTGTCACAGGGTGGAAAAGTAGAACTTTGGGGATTTAGAATGGGGGTTCAAGAGGCAAGATGGAGGAATCTGGGCGTGTCCTGCCTCCTTCTCCTTCTCCTTCTCCTTCTCCTTCTCCTTCTCCTTCTCCTTCTCCTTCTCCTTCCATCTTCTGCTGGGATGGTGACACTTCTGGATTGGTTTAGAGTAGAGACAGACTGTCTAACATAGGTGATAGGTATTGGAAAATTATTGTAAAGAAAGTACAGGTAGTTTGTAGTGTAAAAAGCCAACACCACCCCAAGGGCAGGCACTGTGCCACAGCCCAACCTGCTGGACAGATCTCAGCAGGTCAGGCAACGAATGTGATAGATAAGGAAAAATAAACCCTGAAAAGCAGAGCCAAGGAATCTCGACTTCTTCGGTCACAGGGCTTGGAAAAAGAGACTTTCTAATACCTGGGGGGTCATCTCAACCACAGAAACCCCAGAGGGCAGGGGGAGGTGTTCAGCAGCAGCCCAGGGCAGCCTGGCTGCTCCTCAGCCCCATTCCCTGCCTGGGTGCCCAGGGAACACTTTGGGAGCGTGTCCAGCAGCAGGAGGGAGCCCGGGCTGTGTCAGGCTTGTTTAACCCTTTGTGTCCCTGCCCTCAGTGCTGGCGTGGGCCGCACGGGCACCTTCATTGCCCTGGACCGGCTGCTGCAGCAGATGAGGCAGGAGAAGGTGGTGGACATCTTTGGTGTGGTGTACTCCTTGAGGATGAACCGCTACCTGATGATTCAGACACTGGTGAGATCTCTGCCCTCTCTTTCCCCTGGCCCCTCACTCCATTCCATTGCAGTTCACAGGGCTGGCAGCTGGATGAGCTGGGCAGGCAGCCCCAGCACCCCCAGGCTGCTCCCCAGCCTGTCACTGCCATCCTGCTGCTGAAAACAGCAGCTCAGCTGGAGTGGAAATTGCTGGGGGGGTCTTCAGCTGCTTCATGCCCTGCTAGACCCACAACAACAACATCCAGAGTCTCAGAGACCTCCCAGGAGGCTCAGAAACACCCTGGAGCACTGAGGAGCAGGATCAGGCCCTTTGCAGGCAGTTCTGAACTCACACCATGTTGTTGGTCTGTGGTGCTCCCCAGGCTGTGTCCTATCTCAGTCGCTGGGGCTGGCACAAGGTGTCAGCACTGCCCTCAGGAGAGGGACCAGAGCCCCCCTCTGCCTCTGTCCCTGCAGTGTCATGGTCTGTGCTCCTCTCTGCCTTTGCCTTCCAGTCCCAGTACATCTTCCTGCACAGCTGCATTCTGGACAAGATCTTGGAGGAGCCTCTCCTGGATTTGTCAGGGACACAGAGGTGAGGCCTTGCTGTGCTTTGCCACTCTGCCCACCCTGATCACAGCCCCTCCCAGCGAGCCTGGGCTGCAGGACAGAAGGACAGGAAGCCCAGCAGCCATCCCAGCTGCTGCTGGGGGTGGTTGTTCTGCAGCACAGAGCAAAGTGCAGTCTCCTGGGTACCCCAACACCAGAGATGTGCAGAGCTGTCCTGGGGAAGGCATTTCCCTCAGCCTCTGGCTCCCCAGCCCACAGACATGCCCTGGAGATCTGTGAAACTGGAGAGGCTCCTGGCAGCTGGGTGACCTTGGGATGTGCTCCTAGTGCATCCAAGAGGATGGGGCAGGGTCCAGCTGGGCTTGGCTTTGATCACCTATCTCATTGTCTTGGGGCTACATCTGGAGGTCATGCACTTGTCTTTGTGGCTGGATTGTCTCCTCCCTCATGCACAACAGGATGTCCTTGTCCTTGCTGCCTCTTGGGAATGAGCCCTGGGCCGTGTCACCCCTGTCTAGGGGAGAGCAGGTTGTCACAGGCTGGGCTGGCAGCCTGGGACACCCCTGGCATTTGGGGAGTGAGGGTCTGCTCACAGCCCTGCCACCTGCTGCAGGCACAGCCTGGCTGCTGCTCAGTGGGCTCAGCCTCACCCTTGTGCCCGGGCTCTCTCCCCAGGTCCTGCCCCATCCCTCTGAAGAGCTTTGCCCAGCACTGTGCCCAGAAGGCAGCCAAGTCCCACATGGGCTTCCTGAGGGAGTATGAGGTGAGAGCTGGCCTGGGGAGGTGCAGGGGGTGCTGCCATGGCTGTGTGTGCTGAGGGGACCTGGGGAGTGACTGAACCTGCTGGGGCTGGGGGACACCCTGGAAGTGCCTCCTGAGTGGGTCCCATATGGCCCCAGTTCCCTGGGTGATCTGGCAGTGTCCCCTCTCCATGGCATTGCAGCTTCCTCCTGCATTCTGCACTGCTCAGGGTCTGTCCACCACCCCCTCCCTCCTGCCTGGGCAGCAGCAGCCCGCTCCTGACAGCCTGGCACTGCCCTGGCAGCCCTGCAGAGCTGCTCTCGTGGCTCTGCTGCTCAGGCCTGTGCTGCCATGACCCCTCTGCTGAGCCCAGGTGTCCTCAGGAGGCCCTGGTTCCTCCTGTCCTGCCCCTTCCCTCACTGCCTCCTCTTCTCTCACCCTGGCAGGCTCTCCTGGAGGTTGTCAAGGAAGAAGCCAGCTCTGCATCTCCATCTTCAGGCAGCCAGCAGGCTCGGCCCTCCTCCAGCATCCTGCCCTGTGAGTTCTGGGACACCTTGCATCCTCTTCCCTCCTGCTCCCTCTCCTCCTGCATGGAGCCAGCCTGGACCAGGGCCAGTAGTCCAGAGCATCAGAAAGTATTTTGAGGCTTTGCTGACTCCCCCAGAGGGTTACCAAGGTGTTTGGCATGGAGCACGTGGTGCTTGGGACTGGCATAGGTGGGTTTGCTCAGCCTGCAGAAGGAAAAGGGGAGATCTGATTGCTGTTTTCAGCTGCCTGTGGGAAGGCACAGGGAGTTCATGGAGTCTGCTCAGAGGTGTGCCGTGGAGTGACAAGAGGCAAGGGGGTGGTTTGGGAGGGTAATCCAAGTCAGCAGAAGGAATAGTGAATTTCCATGGAGATGTCAAACACTGGAACAGAGGCCCAGAGGCCTCACAGGCTCTCCATCCTTGGAGAGGGGCAGATCTCCACTGGCTCAGACACTGAGCAGGGATAGAGACCTGGCCTGTGGGAGCCAGCAGGCTGGAGATGAGATGAGCACTGCAGGAGGGAGTGCCTTTGCCAAGAAATGGTGAAGGAAGGATTGGGTTTGTGTGGCAGTCAGTCTGCAAAACCTGCCAGAGCTCAGGAGTGCCTGGGATCCCTACAGCAGCTGCTGCTCTCTTTGCAGATGATCGCTCCAGGGTGAAGTTCTCCCTGCTGGAGCAGGGCCCTCTCTCAGGACTGCTGCAGGTCTGGCGTGTCCCGGTGAGTCCCACCCTGTAAGAGCCTGAATGGGAGATGTGGGACTCCAGGCAGCTCTCCAAAATGCAGTTTATTCCATCCAAGATGTCACAGCAGTCCAGGGTGGTGGGTGACAGAGCTGTGCTACAGCTGTCAGCTCCAGCTGCAGGCAGGCCTGGAGACCCCTTGGTTTTGGTTACAATGCATTATAAACTTTTCTTTTGGTTACAATGCATTATTTACTTTTCTTTGACGAGCATCGTCATACAGTAGAACCAATCTATACCTTAACTATTATCTATAGCCGATCATAATTACTATAATTACCATATTCATGTTACTATTCTCCAATCACACAAAGTTAGTACATTACAGTTTAAGCTAGAAGTTGTTTTTCAGTTTTCTTGCAGTGGAAAATTCTGAGACCTTTTTTCTATTTGTAACTTTGCTGACTTGTTTGCCTGTGCTCTCTTTCTGCTTGGTAAAAACATCTTCTTGTTTGGGGTGGGTTTGTCCTTTGCTCTAAGCCATAAAAACCCCTTCTAACTAGCACACCCTTTGCTTTCTTGGTTAGCCAGTAAGACTCAACAATTCTTTTCTTCTCTATCAAAACTTGCTTCCATCTCTATTCCTTCTTCAGATTCTACATTCAAAAATCTTTCTGCTAAGCACACATATCTGTGAGACTTTCTTGTCAAACTTTCATCCTTCCCAACCTCACCCCCAGCAGCAGCACCCACCCTGTGCCTCCCCATCCTGGCTGTGCTCCTGCTCTGCTCCCTGTCACTGTGGTCTGTGGGATTCACATTCTCTGAACCTGAGAGAAACACTGAGAGAAGCAGAGAAAAGAATGATCAAAACAATTCTTATCTCATTGGCAGCTCCTGGGTCGTGCCAAAGCAGAATGCAATATGGAGCTGTCTTGCTTTGGAAAGCCAGGTGTCTGCTAAGGAAGGCAGGAGCCTCCCCTGAAATGGAGAAAACGAACCTCACCCCTTCCAAATTGCTATACATTTTAAATTAAGCGGCTCTCAGGCAACAAAAATTATGGGAGCAGGAAATAACAGTTCTTTACTAGGGAAGAAAATAAAAGGACAAAATAAACAATGCAGTAAACCAAAACAACACTGACAGAGTCAGAACCCAACCTGACACCCTGTGGGTCAGGGTGCTGGCAGCAGCCCCATTGGAATTGTGGCTCAGCCCTCCTGCAGTGTCAGGGGTGGTTCTGCTGGAGCAGGGATCCTGGAGAAAGGTGCAGTCTCTGCCTCTGGAGATCCAGGGGAAGAGGCAGCTGCTGTTCCTCTGGGCAATCCAGTGCAGAAGCCGTGCTGGTGTTCCAGAATCTCCAGATTCTATCCGGGTAGGAATGCTTGGCTCCTCCCTCTGGGCTCACATCTCCCAATGGGATGCTGTAGTTCTTATCAGCCATGCAGGGACATTCAATGGCTGTTATTAGCAGGTGTCCCCTCCCGAGGGAGGAGTGATTGTGATCACTCAGAGAGAGATAAGGCAAACTGCCCACTTGACAGAAGATAATCTGCCATCCAGATGGTAACAGAATACATCTTGCCTTGCAGTCTGGAACAGGAGGTTGTTTACCCACAGTGATGGTGGTTTGTTTCCTTGGCCCATCAGGGCCAAGCACGTCTGCAGGCTGTCAGTCAGCAGACAGTAATGAGATTCTGGGCAGTGGAGTTGAGTTGGGTGCTTGGTGCAGATTCAGTTTAGATGTAATGTAATATAGAGTAATAGAGTATAGAATGATATAGTATAAGAAAGTAATTCATTAGCCTTCTGATATCAATAGAGTCAGATACATCATTCCTCCCAGATGTCAGGCAAAAATATCACCAGTAGTGGTTCTGTGTGGAGCAGAGGGGACTGCAGGGACTGAGGACATCCCTTCCCTCCCCTGCCCACTTTGGGCTGCCCTCTCCTGCCTCCCTTGGTGCTTTCCCTTCTCTCCTTGCCTCCTGACCTGCTGAGCTCTCCGCTCTCCCTGGCCATTCCTGCAGCCACCTGGGCCAGCAGAGCAGGACAGTGACATTCCCATTCCCCACCCAGGGCTGCAGCTCCAGCAGGGACTACCTGGCTGTCCACGGCCCTGACAAGCTGACCATGGAGGACTTCTGGACCCTGGTGTGGGAACAGGATGTTCACACAATCCTCACACTCCTGCCATGGCAGGAGAAGGGGGAGGTAAGGCACTGTGCCCACCTGTGCCATGGCAGAGGGGGGATCTGTTCAGGGGAGCTGGAACTAGCAGAGCTCTCAACTCTTCACTGAGTCCAGGGTGCAGACCCAGCTTAGCTAAAGCTGGACCTTTCCTGTGTCCAGGTGCTGCCACAGCTGGTCATGGGACATGGGTTCTGTCACCCCCATGCCTGGACTCAGCTGGGACCCTTCAAGCTCCATCTGTGTGGGACCCAGGGCAGCAGCTCCTGCTCTGCCCAGCCAGGGTGTGGGCACTGGGCACTGGCTGAGCAGATTCCAGCTCAGAGCTGCCAGGCAGCTCTGGGTTCCCACCTGAGCTGGCTGAACCTGCTGGTGTGGCTGGAACTCCCTCAGGTTTTAGTGGGGGGTGAACTGACATGGAGAGGTGCTGGGAGTGCTCTTGGTGCAGCCCCAGCACAGACCCCAGAGATGGTGACTGGTATGACAGACAATGCCCACCAATAAAAAGCCAAATTTCTGGTTGCACACAGGTCCCAGGTGAGGTGTGCTGGCCCCTGGAAGGAGACTCACTCTGCACAAGGACACTGACCATCCAGTGTGACACAGAGAAGCTTGTCTCAGGATGGAGATGCACCCAGCTCAGACTGAAACACGTGTGTGTCCCTGGGGCTGTGCTGGCTCCCACCTCCTGGCTGGGGGTGGGTCTGTAGGGATCTATGGGGGCTGAAGGGTCTGTGGGACTTCTCCAGGCTGCAAGAGCAGTGCCAGCAGTCCACAAATGCAGGAGTGAGTCTGGATTGCAGCATCCAGAACTGAGTGGACACAGGAGATCCATGAGAGAAGCCCTGGGGGCTGATAGGTCTGTCTGAGCCTTTTGGAGTTCTCAGTTCCCCCTCCAGGAGCAATCCAGGGTGCTGTGGGGAAGAGAGCAGGTTGCCAGAGTGGGTGGTGGGCAGTGCCCCAGCAGAGATGCCTGGGCAGCTTTCCAGAAGCTGGCAGAAAGCTCAGGGGAGCCTCAGAGAGCCCAAGGATGGGAGAGCTGGGGCTCCTCTGCATCCAGACTCCCCCATCCCTCCCCAATACCCACATCAGCTCTTTGTGTCTCACAGGAGAAGAAGGCAAAGGAGAGGCAGGTGCAGAGGTTCCTGTACACACTCTGGAGCAGCAAGAAGCAGCCTGAAGTGCAGAGCCTGGTGGAGCTGCTGGCGGCTGTCAGACGGGGCAGCGCCCCCCGCAGGAGAGGGGGTCCTGTCCTGCTGCACTGCAGGTACCCAGGGCTGCACCTGCAGCACAGCCAGCACAGGGCTTTGGCATGCCAAAATCTGGCTGGGCTTGAACAGCCAGGTGTCTGCTGAGGAGGGCAGGAGCCTTCCTGGAAATGGAGAATGTAAAATGTAAACCCCCTCCCTCCAAATTATTATAATTTTGAAATTAAGAGGCTCTCAGGCAAAGATATGGGAGCAGGAATAACAGTTCTTTACTAGGAAAACTAAATACACAAATGCAATAGTACAAAAAAGAAAACAAACCGCTGCCAGAGTGAGAACAGGAGGTGCCCCTGTGTGTCAGGGGGTGGCACAGCCCCATCCCAGGGGGCTCAGCCCTCCTGCAGTGCCAGCTGTGCTTCTGCTGGAGCAGGGATCCTGCACAAGGGGGGAGTTTTCCTCTGAAGCTCCAGGGCTGCTGCAGATGGGCCATGCCCTGGGTCCATGGGAGCCAGTGGAAGCTCTGAGCCTGGGAGGTGACAGTGCTCTGCCAGGGGCTGGGAGAAGACAGGGCAACCAGGGCTGGGCTGGGGAGCATGGGTGGAGCAGGCATTCCCAGGCTGGGGCCCAGGCCATCCCTGGGGAGCTGCAGGGGTGCTGGGAGCAGCCCTGATAGCCTCCCTTGCACACAGAGACAGCTCACAGTGCCCACATGGCTCCTTGTGCCCTCCTCCAGAGGAGCTCAGCTCAGCCTGGCCTGGCATCAGTGACCCCCCCCTTGTCCCCTGCAGTGGTGACATGAGCCAGATGGGGACCCTGATCTCCCTGGATTGCCTGTTGCACCAGATGAAAGCTGAGAGAACCGTGGACATCTATGGTGTGAGCCTCCAGCTGGCCAGGAGTTGCTGCCTCCTGACCCCCACTCTGGTAGGTGGGGAGGACAGGGGGTGGTGGGCAGGGTGCAGCAGAGTCTTTGTGCTCACCTTCCTGGAGCTGGCAGCGTCCTGGGTGCTCCCTGCTGCCTGTCCAGCCTCAGCAGGGATTCCCTTCGTGCTCCTTCCCCACCCTGTGGCTCTGCCACCAAGGGCTGAGGGCACTGACTTTGCCCAGGCGAGAGTTTTCCCTCTCCTGGGTTCTGAGTTAAGATCAGTTAAATTGCATGTGAACTCACAGTAAATAAAGCACTCCTCCCATTGCACTCGAGGAAGAGTGAAGCACTGGTGTCCCCCTACACAGCCTGCCTGCTCCCCCTGGCTCCTGGGCACGGCTGTCAGCCTGGGCACCCAGAACCTTCCCTGCTGGGTGTCCCCATGGCCAGCACCTTCCCTGCTGGGTGTCCCCATGGCCAGCACCTTCCCTGCTGGGTGTCCCCGTGGCCAGCACCTTCCCTGCTGGGTGTCCCCATGGCCAGAACCTTCCCTGCTGGGTGTCCCCATGGCCAGCATCTTCCCTGCTGGGTGTCCCCGTGGCCAGCACCTTCCCTGCTGCACCCCCCAGCCCCAGAGCCTGCTGTCACAGCTGAGGTTGCCTGTGTGACACAGTGCCACGTTGCAGGTGCCCTGTGGGCTGTAGCACTGTCTGATGGGGCAGTTCCATGCCAGCCCAGCCCTGGTGGCTGCTTGTGGCACCAGTGCCTCTGGACGTGCTCCAGTGGCTGCAGCTGCTGAGTGAGCTGATGCACAGCCCTGGAAACACTCCCCACAGGGCACAGCAGAACTGGGCAAGATCTCTCCAAGGCTTCCCAGCTGCACGGCCTCCTTCAAGAAGCTAATTACATTCTTAATTAATGTGAACCATGTGCGTGGTGGGAGCCAGAGCAGGGCCGGGCGTTCGCTGCCCCTCTTCAGAGCCGCTTTGTGCTCCCACAGTGCCCGGCCCTGCAGGGACACAGTTCCCTGTAAGAGCTGAAATGAGAGATGTGGGACTCCAGGCAGCTCTCCAAAATGCAGTTTATTACATTCAAGAGGTTACAGCAGTCCAGGGTCATGGGTGACAGAGCTGTGCCCACAGCTGTCAGCTCCAGCTGCAGGCAGGCCTGGAGACCCTTTGGTTTTGGTTACAATGCATTATTTACTTTTCTTTTGGTTGCATTGCATTATTTACTTTTCTTTACTGAGCACCTTAATACAGTAGAACCAATCTATACCTTAACTATTATCTATAACCTGTCATAACTACTGTAATTACCATATTCATGTTACTCTTCTGCAGTCACTAAAAGTTAGTACATTACAGTTTAAGCTAGAAGTTGTTTTTCAGTTTTCTTGCAGTGGAAAATTCTGAGACCTTTTTTCTATTTGTAACTTTGCTGACTTGTTTGCCTGTGTTCTCTTTCTGCTTGGTAAAAACATCTTCTTGTTTGAGGTGGGTTTATCCTTTGCTCTAAGCCATAAAAACCCCTTCTAACTAGCACACCCTTTGCCTTCTTGGTTAGCCAGCAAGATTGGCTCAGCAATTCTTTTCTTCTATATCAAAACTTGCTTCCATCTCTATTCCTTCATCAGACTCTGCATTTAAAAATCTTTCTGCTAAGCACACAGATCTCTGAGACTTTCTTGTCAAACTTTCATCCTTCCCAACAATTCCCCATCAAGGCACAGCAAGGGCCCATCAAACGCTGCTGTCCTGCTGAAGGGGGGCAGCAGAGGAGCAGCAGGGCTGCCCTGCAGCCTCCTCCACCCCTCTGGGATCCTGCCAGCACCCCTTTGTGTCTCGGGGGTCATTGGCTGCTGTTGTGCTGGAGGCATCGGATTTTTGGGGGAAGATGAACCTTTGATGGATATTCAGGGATAACTGTCAGATATGAAGCCCCAGCAGCCCCAGCGTGGTGCATGTCCCAGGGCATGTGCTCTTGCATGTGGCCAGTGCCTGAGTGTGCCTGGGCTGTCCCTGCCCGTTCCCCGGTCTGTGACTCACTGCACACCCTGTGTGACCCTGAGCCTCAGCCATTGTGTGCTCACCCTCGGTGAGGCTGAGCCCCCAGCACAGGGAGGAGGCTCCTCGTGACTTGTGGCTCAGCCAGAGCATTAATGAGCTCTGGGAATGCTCTGGGGCCCCTCTGCAGCCCTAATCCCCCTGGCCATGCCACGTGATCCCAGCCCACACCACGGGCTGCCTGCCCTTGCCTCCAGCTCTGTGCCCTGAGTACAGCCCCAGTTACCTCCTCACATCCTCCTCCTCAGCCCTGGTTTGTGCCCTGGTGTCATTTTGGGGCAGCCTGGTGTTTGGGCAGAACCTCATGTCAAACACAGGGGGACTCAGGACCTCAGAGCTCATATTGGGACCTAATGCATCAGTTTGGTGATACTAAAAAGAGACAGACAGTGCAGCTGGGCTAAACCCACACAGATCCTTCTGTGCCTCTGTGAGCATCTGCCCTGCTCTGCTGTCAGCTCCTGACTCTACAAGCTCCTACACCAAGGGAAACTCCTGGTCCAGGGATCTTCCCCATTTTCCCTTGGTGTAGTCCCAGTGTACCAGAGTCAGGAGCTGACAGCAGAGCAGGGCAGATGCTGCTCCAGGGGTCTTCCCTCCTGGCCCCAGGTCACTGGCAGACCCCAAGCCTCCATCCCTGTGCCCTGCACATCCCTGGAGCTGCTCTTTGCTGTTGTTTTGGATGCAAACACTGCAGCACATCCAAAAGCCACTGGGGCCCTTGGAGGGGAAGCCAAATGAAATTGTTCCTCTGCAGCTTGGAGGGGATGTTCCTCTCAGCCCCATCACAGGGCATGAGGAAGGGGAAACAAACAAACATGGTGTAACAGGCTTGGGTGGCTGTGGTGACACAGAACCACCGTGGACTACTGGGGAGAGCAAATCCTGCTCTGCTACCAGACACTGCTCCTTAATGAGGAATTTTTAAAGCAAACTGCGAGGTTAATGTGTGACCTGGATGTCTCTGTCAGAAACCTGACTCTGACCTCTCTCTCTTGCAGGACCAGTACGTCTTCCTGCACACCTGCATCCAGGACATCCTGGCTCAGAACCAGCCCTGACACCACCTGGCCCTTCTGGCACCTTCTGCCTGCCCTGCCTGCTCCTCTACAGAGCTGGGGGCACTGTGGCACTCGTGGCACAGAGGAGCCCTGCAGGAGCAGTGCCCTCCCTGCCTGGGCAGTGTCCCCAGCGTGGTGCCAGCTGTGACTCCTGGACACACGGACAGTGTCCTGGGACACACGGACAGTGTCCTGCCACACCCCACTGCAGCCTCAGTGCACACACAGTGAGGGGCTGGGCAGGATCCTCTCGTCTTCTGGAGATCCCCTGAGATTTCTGGTGCCTGGAGGGCTCTGTGCCCCCCCAGTGCACACTGTGGGGCTCTGTGGTGCCCCTGAGCCCAGCATGAGCATGGAGCACCATGGGCTGCAGTGCCCCTGGGCTCTGGTGTGGGCACAGCCCTGGGGGAGCTGCCTGGTCTCAGCTGGAATGGTCTTAGGTACAAACAATAAAGAGCCCTAGGAAAGTGTGTGCTTGTAAGGGGGGCTTGGCTTTTGAGGGCTCCAGCTGAAGGCTCCAGCACAGCAGCTGTTCCCAAAAGAGCAGCTGTGTCCCCAGCCATGGGTCACAGCAGTGTCCCTTGGCGCTCCAGATGCTGCAATCCATGGCTCAGCAGCTTCTGGTCACTCTCATCTGCTCCTTCCCCTGAGGCAACACTTGTCAGTGAATGCCCAGCCCAGCCAGGCACATTTTCAGGGCTCAGGGTTGTGAACCTGCACCAAGGATCAGCTGCACACTGGGAAGCAGCTGGCAGCCTCAGCAGTCCTGCTGCTCTGGGCTGTCCATGCAGGGATGTGGCTGCTCTGCAAGCAGGGCTGGCCATGCACAAGCTGAACTCAAGAACCAACTCAGTCCTCTGAGCTGCACGTGCAGGACTGAAGGAAGAGTTAAAAAAAAAGAAGATGGTTTCACAAGCATACTCCCCATGTAGAAAAAACTGTACCTGGGACCCTGTTTGCCCTTCTGCTCCCCTTCAGGCAGGGTAGTGCAGCCTCAAAGCAGTGCCCCTGCTCCAGTGTGACCCAAAATCCTGCGCACTGTTCCATGTTCTGCCGCCTTGGGATGGGGTGAGGAGACACAACAGGTTTGATAAGGGGCTCCCAACACCTGGCATGAGCAGCAGAGAGCCCCAGGTGGGTGACTGAGCTGGCCACTCCTCCAAATGCCCCTGTGATTCCACTAGAAGCTTCTCCTTCTTCCAGAACAAGGATCTGCCCCAGGATGGGACGCCCAGGGCACCTCAGCATCAGCCATCCCAGCCCTGGGATGAGGCTCTTTTGCAGCTGGGAATCCTTTTCTCCCTCTCCTAAATCAGGTTTCCTCCTGCTCCCACCCTGCAGCACCCAGCAGGGCTGTGCAGCCCCAGCCAGGGGTCCTGCCTGCTGTCCCCTGCACCAGCTGGGGCCCTGGCAGGGCACGGCTGGCTGGGAGCAGTGCCACCCTGAGCACAGGACACCTTCAGTGCCACTCTGCACACAGGGCAATTTCTGTGTCACCCCTGCGTGCAGGGCAAATTCTGTGTCACTGCACACAGGACAAGTTCTGTGCCACCCTGCACACAGGACGGATTCTGTGTCACCCTGCACACAGGGCAAATTCTCAAATTCTGTGCCACTCTGCACACAGGACAATCTGTATCACCCCTGCACACAGGACAGTTTCTGTGTCACCCTGCCCATGGGACAAATTCAGTGCCACCTTGCACACAGGACAACTTGTGTGTCACCCTGCACACAGGACACTTTCTGTGCTGCAGGCAGGGCTGCTCAGTCCCTCTGCCTGCTCCCAGCTCCAAGCTGCAGCACTCCTGGCCTGGAGGAGCCCAGCTGGAGCAGAGCCTCAGCCCCATGGAGGGCTGGATTTCCTCCCACCCTGTGTGGGCACTGCTGCCTTCAGCACAGCCCAGACCATCCTGGGCAGCCCACAGGCACCCTCAGCCCTCCTGAGCTGCCTTGTTCTGGCTGCAGCTGCTCTTTGGAAATGTTTCTGTGTCACCACATCCTTGTGCCAGGGTCAGCCAAGTGTGATGTGCCCTGTCCCTGCTGCTCACCTGTGGGAACCCAGAACATCCCTCTGGCTGTCCAGGATGGCCAGGACCCTGCAGGGGGCTCAGAGACCCTGGCACAGAACCCAAAACACCTGGGGGTTTGATTATGACCCATGGAGCAAATTACCAACCTTGTATGAAGATCAGCAAGGCACAACAGTTTAGGTAGAATATTAGTGAAGTTATGGAGTCGAAAAGTAGATTTTGGGGTTTTTGGTATGGGGGTTCAGGAGGCAAGATGGAGGGAACTGGGTGTGTCCAGCCTTTCTCCTTCTTCTTCTTGGCCTCCATCTTCTGCTGTGATGTTGGCACTTAACAGATTGGTTTAGAGTAGAAGTTCACGGTCTAACACAGGTGATAGGTATTGGAAAGTAATTGTAAATATTGTACATGTAGTTTTTAGTATAAAGACATAACACTGCCCTGGGGGCAGGCAGAGTGCCTGGAACTGTCCTGCTGGATGGACCTGGGCAGGACAGGAAAAAATATTTTATAGATAAGGTACAATAAACAACCTTGAGACTGAGAAATGAAGAGCCCTGACTCCTTCTTCAAGTGCCAGGCTGGGAAAAGAGAATTTCCAACTTTTCTCGGGGTCACTCTGAGCAACAAGAGACCCCGACACTCAGGCTGCACCAGTGCCCATCCAGTGACACTGCTGCTCCTGGGGACGTGCCAGCATGCCAGGGGCTCTCCAGGACGATCAGTGAATACTCCCAACATGAAAAGGCCTTGTGAAGCTCCGTGGATGTTCCCATGTGCGCAAAAGGATTTATGATGCTGCCTTGGGAGGAGCCCAGTCCACAGGGAGCCTGATGGTTTTGTGGCTTTTGTGTAACCAGTGAGTCCTAAAGCACACTGGGGCTGCAGGATGAGGGTCACAAGAGGGGAATGTTTGTTTCCACAGCCAGGATCAGGGGCATTGGGCTGTTGGGACATCAGGGGCATTGGGCTGTTGCTCTGCAGCAGAGCCACCTGCCCTGTGTGTCTGGGCCACCACGGGAGGACACCTCAGGGCACACTGGGGAGCAAACAAGCTGCTAAGACAAACCTGTCAGAACCCAGGAAATCCCTCTGCCTGCCCTGGAGGGCTCCAGCCCCTGCCCAGGGGGCTCAGAGACCTTGGCACAGAGCCCAGGACCCCTGTGCCTTTGATTTAGCCCTTGGAAAAAAACAATTACCAACCTTTACATGAAGAATTACAAGCCACGAAAGTTTAAGTAGAATGACAGTGAATTTATCACGGGGTGAAAAATAGATATTTGGGGTTTTTAGAATGGGGGTTCAGGGGGCAAGATGGAGGAATCTGGGCATGTCCAGCCTTTCTCCTTCATGGCCTCCATCTCCTGGGTGATGTTGGCACTTTTGGATTGGTTTAGAGTAGAAGTTCACTGTCTAACATAGGTGATAGGTATTGGGAAGTAATTGTAAACATTGCACACGTAGTTTTTAGTATAAAGAGATAACAACTCCCCAGAGGCGGGCAGAGTGCCTCTGTCTGTCTTGCTGAGCAGACCTCGGCAGGGCAGGAGAAAGAATTTTATAGATAAGAAACAATAAACAACCTTGAGAATGAGAAGTGAAGAGTTCTGACTCCTTCTTGGAGCATCAGGCTGGGAAAAGAGACTTTCTGACACATCTTGGGGTCACTCTGACCAGCGAGAGTCCCAAGACAAACCTGGTCCAAAGCATGATGTGCCATTTGTCCAGGGCCTGGAGCTGACAGGCTGGTGGAGTTTGGAGCTGCCCAGCAGCACAGAATCTCCCCAGTGCTGGGGCTTTTACCCCAAGAGCCCCCAAGAAGGAGTAGTCCCAAACCCCTGTGTCCTGCTCACTCCTGCACACAGCCCCATCCAACCCTGGTGTCCAACTTTCACCCTCCAGCTTCATCCAGCCTTTAAAACAATTCTTGGGCTACACGACAGCAGCCTTTCTGCCAGGACCTGCAGGTCCACTCCAACATACCCCTGGAAGAGCAGTGAAAATGCTGATATTTTCATCCTGGAGACTCAATCCCACCCTCTTGTAGAGTCTTGGGACTTCTGCTGCTCACAGTGACCCCGAGATATGTTAGAAAGTCTCTTTTTCCAGCCCGGCGCTCGAAGAAGGAGTCAGAACTCTGCAGTTCTCGGTCTCCAGGTTGTTTATTGTTTTTCATCTATAAAATTCTTTCTCCTGTCCAGCCATGATCTGCTCAGCAGGACAGTCAGAGGCACTCTGCCTGCCCCCAGAGCAGTGTTATGTCTTTATATAAAAACTACGTGTACAATGTTTACAATTACTTCCCAATACCTATCACCTGTGTTAGACAGTGAGCTTCTACTCTAAACCAATCTGTGAGTGCCAACATCACCCAGAAGATGGAGGCCAAGAAGAAGAAGGAGAAAGGCTGGACACACTCAGATCCCTCCATCTTGCCCCCTGAACCCCCATTCTAAAAACCCCAAAAAATCTCTTTTTCACCCCATGACAAACTGATTATTATTCTACTTAGACTTTTGTGGCTTGCAGATCCTCATACAAGGTTGGTAATTTTCTCCACGGGTCATAATCAAACCCACAGGTGTCCTGGGCTCTGTGCCAGGGTGTCTGAGCCCCCTGGCAGGGCCCTGGCAGTCCAGAGGGATGTCCTGAATTCTGGCAGTGCAGCTCCTCTCACTGCTTCACCCTCAGCACAGCTGAGCTGCAGAGCATGGGCAGGCAGAGCCTCCTGTGTTGGAAGGAGTGAGGGAGCTGCTGCTGTGGGACAGGGCTGGTGTGATGCCCTCAAACAGGGCAGAGGTGACCCAGACCTGGATCCAGCTCCAGCTCCAGCTCCACCCTGCTGGTGCTGCTGGGTGTGACCGTGTTCACAGGGGTCTGAGGATGAGGGCGGAGACGAGGATCTGACTCCATGTTTCAGAAGGCTTGATTTATTATTTTATGATATATATTACATTAAGACTATACTAAAAGAATAGAAGAAAGGTTTTCATCACAAGGCTTGCAAGGAAAGGAAAAAGAATGGAATGAATAAAAAAAGCTCGTGACTCTCAGACAGTCCAAGACAGCTGGACTGTGATTGGCCATTAATTAGAAACAACCACATGAGACCAATCACAGATGCACCTGTTGCATTCCACAGCAGCAGATAACCATTGTTTGCATTTTGTTCCTGAGGCCTCTCAGCTTCTCAGGAGAAAAAATCCTAATGAAAGGATTTTTCATAAAATGTGTCTGTGACAGCTGAGCACAGCCAGTGGCTCTCCTGGCTCTGCATGGCCCAGAACTCAGGGCCATGGTTAAGCTGAGGCCATGGACCATCCTGAGCATGGCTCCACATCCCCAGGGGTGTGTGGAGATGGGGTTTGGCATCAGGCTGTACTCAGCACTGAGAAGCCTCTGTCCCTGTGTGTCCCTGCACGGGTTCTGATGTTAAAGCTCCTGATGCTCCTTGTCCCAGAGGATTTCAGGACCTGTGGAGTGCCCTACATGCAAAGCAGGGCCGCTCACAGTGGCAGGGAGGATGCCATGGGCTGGCAGGAGCCTTGTGAGGGGCACAGAAGGAGCCTGAATGGGGGTTCAGCCTCTTGTGCTGCTGGCTGCTCCCCTGCATGGGTGGGCATTGTCCCCCTGGGCTCTGCACGGACAAGGAGAGGCAGGAGACCCCCAGGCTCTCCCTGCTGCTCTCCCACAGTCAGAATTACCCTGTGGTGCTCAGAGCCATCAGGGCTGGGCTTTGCTCAAAGCCTTGCTCTGTGAGGAGGGGCTCTGGGGCTGCCTCCACAGCTGATGGCACAGGAGGGAGGCTGAGAATGGGGCAGAACTGATGCCATGGAGAAGAGCAGAACATCAACCTGGGCACGCCCCAGGCCATGCCCTGGTGGCAGTGACCAAGCAAGGGCTGGGCTGAGCTCTGCTGGCACCACACCAGCTCTCACCCTGGAGCTCAGCACAGCACAGGACTGTCCATGCTCCTCATGGGTGGGCAGGGCTCCAGGAACCTTCACAGTCCCTTGGGAAGTGTCCCTGGGTCTCCTGTGTGTCTGTGCACAGAGCCAGCAGTGCCAGGACAGGGCACAGGGTGTCACCCACAGCTGGAGGCACAGAGCTCCAGAAGGAGGGAAGTGAAAGCCATGGTGGGGGAGCCACGGTGCTGCCTACAGAGCTTCCATGGGCCCAGGAGTGAGGGATGCCTCAGCCCTCACATCTGGCCAGCACATCTGCATGGTGCTCCCAGCACAAGGGGAGCCTGCAGACAGCTGCAGTAAAGCTTCTCCAGCAGCTGTGCTGGGAGCTCCTCTGTCCTAGTTAGACAGAGACAACACAAAGCAACACACTCAGTTTCAGAAGGCTTCAAACTGTTTTTATTCCAGCATGCATGCATTTTCATACATTCTTACAAAACACATAAGTTTACATTTCACTCATTGATCAGGAGAGACAAACAAAGTGCTCATTGGAATTGGCAGTTGCAGGTTTCTCTCATTTATCCTTCTTTCTTTCTTGGTTTCTATGGTAGAAAATTCTTTCAGGGGCAAACATGGATCCCCTTCTCAAACTTCTCTGTGGCTCACAGGAGTTGCTGTAAAACCTCTCCCACATTCCTCATCCCAGGGCAGCCCAGGACAGGGATTTGTCACACAAACTGTCCCACAGGTTCTGCCCAGTGAGTGCCATGGCTGTGCCAGCCAGGGTGTGTCTGTGGCACAGCCTGTGCCGCTCCTGCCTGACAGGAGGCCAGGCTGGTGATGATGATGATGATGATGATGATGAATTTACGGCCTCCCACCCAGGGCTGCAGCGGAGTCAGCAGCCACAGATGCTCACAGAGGGTCTTGTGGGAGCTGTGGTTGGGATGAATAATTTTCCAGCCCTGCAGCTCAAGAGCCATGAAACCCAGAGGGGGAGAGAAAGACAACAGAGCACTAAAACAAAACAAACCTCTGGCTTGAGCTGCCCAGTGAGTTCTGGGCCATGTTCTTCATGTTTATCCTGCTCCAGACGAGCAGCACCCAACCATTGCCCTCCTCCATCAGTGCAGGGGCCAAAACAGGGGGGATGAGGAAGATTTGCCTGTTTGGACCCCCCTTCCTACTCCCTGCTCCCCTTTCCAGCGGGGGCAGGCAGGGTTGCTGCTGCCAAGTGACAGGAGAGGGGACACCCACCCCTCAGAGCTGGGGGACACAGCCATGGCAGCCTGGTGGGGGCTGCTGGGGCACCACTTGTGGAAACCCAGGGCACACAGGGAATATTTCTGTGTCTGCTGTGGGGTGCCCTGACCCCAGGGGAGCACTGACTTTGACCCTCATCCATGGAGAAAGTTTCCCAGACTTCAAGATCGACTGGAATCCACAAAAGTGTGAAATAGATTATAGAGAGCAGTGTAGGTGTGTCGCTTGGTGGGAAATTGAGGTTTTGGGATTTTTAGTATGTTGTGGATGGAAGCAAGATGGAGGGCACAGGGTGTCATCCTGGGTTTCTTCTTCATGCTTCTTCTTCCTCCTTCTTCTCCATGGGTTTGGGTGACATTTTGTAATTGGGCAGAAAAGTCTGCACTGCAGGCTCTGTGGGATCAGTTATTGGGTTAAAAAGGAAAAGAATCTAGGTATCAGTTCTTAATTGGACAGTTTAGCTTTAAAAGACCTTGTAACAAGAGATTGTTGGCCATTTTGTGCCTTCTAATGAAAAGCTGCCAACTCACAGTAGTGAGACTGTTCTACTGATGAGAAATAATAAACACCTGAGTCTGAACATGAACTATCATCTCAAGTGCCTTCAATCCAGACCCAGAGAAACTGATATGACCCCCAGGAGAACACTGCATTGACCTGAGGCTGTGGAGAAGCTTCCAAAATGGAATGACAGAACCGGGATTGTGGGTGTGGAGTTTGAATAGAAGTGTGTGATATCACAGGGTGGGAAAATTAGCGTTCAAGGGTTTGGAATATAGCAATATATATGGGGCAAGATGGAGGTTTTAGGGTGCAGGCTGCTCCTTCTTCTTCACCTTCTCCATGGGTTTGGGTGGTTTTGTGTAATTGGACAGAAAAGCCTGCATTGCCAACTTTGAGTGATTAGTTATTGGGTTAAAACTGAAAATAATTTAGGTGTCATTTCTTAATTGGATAGTTTAGCCTTGAAAGTTATTGTAACAAGAGATTGTTGGCCCTTTTGTGCCTTCTCATGAAAAGCTGCCGAGCTCACAGTAGTGAGACTGTTTTACTGATAAGAAATAATGAACACCTGAGTCTGAACATGAACTATCATCTCAAGTGCCTTCAATCCAGCCCCAGAGAAGCTCGGCAGGGACAGCGCTCTCCCCTCGCTGCCGCTAGAGGACAACACACAAACACGGCTGAGCTGCAGGAAAACCCCAACCCGGGCAGCAGCGGGAGCTCCGTGCCCGCAGTGATGCCACGGCTCACTCTGAGCTGCAGCTTCAGCCAGACTGCGCTGGAAATTGCACTTCCACCCCCGAGGGGCTTATTCAGGAATTCCAGGTTTGCCATGTGTAGTGGTTTTGGTTGGTTAATTTGAGATTTTATTAATTTTGAGATTAATAAATTGGGTTTCTTGGTTGTTTTTTTTTTTTTCATCTTTAACATGTGTCTTTCATGGAGGTGTGTTTAGTTTTTCAGTGGTTCAATACTTATATACTTATACTATATGTTACTTATATGGCAAGTTTTTGTATCACTTCTTTAAATTTTTCCTATGTTAAACTGTGAGGCTGTGGAAGAATCAAAGCTCTGTGGGCCAAGTAACTCGGTGTGCAGACCCTCAGGTTTGCCAGGATCCAGGATCCACTGGAATAAATGATGCTTTGGATGCTGGCTGCTGTTATAAGATCTCAAAGAAATACAACATGGATATGAACCCCCCCAGCCAGCCTGGAATAAAAAGCAAACAGAGGAGTCAAAGTGAGGCATGTGGAGAAAAGCTCTGCAACGCCAGGACATGCAGCTCCACAGAAATGTGAAAATTGCAGTCAGAGCCTTCCTGGGGAAATAGATGGGTGCAACAGGAACCTCTTCAGTGTGATTTTCTGTAAGAGCTGCATTAACAGTGTGATCAGGCAGAGCCCTGGTGCTGAGCACAATCTGCTGAGTGAGGAATTGTCAGGAGGGGAGGATGTGGTTGGCAGCTGTGGCTGGAGGAACAGGGGTCACAGGTAAGAGCTGCTGCTGCTGCAGCAGGAGTGAGAGGCCAGCTCCAGCTCAGGGGCTCTGTCCTGCCTGGAGAGGACACGAGGATCCAAGGGAGCTCTGAGCCTTGATCCAGCTGCATTTTCCAGGGAGGATGGAAAAATGAGGATGGAATCCTGTTTGGGCCATGAAAACCCAGCTGGATTTCACCCCCCAGCTCCAGCTCAGGGTTCTGTCCTCCCTGTAAATGACACGAGGATCCAAGGGAGCCTTGATCCAGCTGCAGGGAACTTTCTCCAGCCCCACTTCCAATTCCTGGCTGCTGTCGGAGCATTTCCAGCCTTCCCAGGCCCTGCCAGTGTCCCAGAGCTGGAGGGGAAGCGTGCTGAGAGCCCCAGGGACTCATCCCTCTGAGGAGGGCTCCCTGTCTCCCCACCAAGCTTTTGTGTTTTACATTTGGAGCTGTCAAAAGACATTGCAAATGTTTAATTAATGACATCCCCAGCACTGTTCATGATGGAGGCAGATTAATTCCAATTAAACCAGTTCCTGCTCCCAGACCAAAATCCTCTCTGTGCTCTGCTCTGCACTGGGGGATGATCTCAGGGAGCCCTGGAGCTGCAGGGTCTGAATGCACTTTGCAAGTGAAATATTTCACATCCAGCATCACCCCAGCCAGGAGCCCTCAGCCAGAGTCTGTGCAGCAGCCCTGAGCTCCATCTCAGCACTTTTCTGGGGAGATTCCTGCTCTCACAGGGCTCAAGGCACCCCAGCCCCATGAGCTGGAGAGGTTTAAGTCTCCCACTGTGCCAGTTCACCTTCCCAACCCCAGATAACACTTCCACCTCTTTTATCCTGCAGTAATGGGAATATCAGTCAGGAAACTCTCCTGCCAGAAGGAAAGGTCTGTTCAGAGGAAGCGGGGCTATGAAAGCACCCCTCAGTCTGTGCCTTGGCCATGGGGCCCTTTGCCATAGCATGGGTACAGTGGGAGTGACTTTTTGGGTGCACTTTGCAGCCACCCACACCTGGGCCCTCCTTTCTGTGCCCCATTCACCTCCTCCATGCAGGGGTGAGAGGGAGCCAGAGGGAGGAACAAACCAGGCTCCAGATCCCCCTAAAGCCCCATGGACAGCTCTTTCTTAGGTGAGACCCACGTGCAGCTGCTGTCCCTGTTACAGAGGGGGTGCTTGGCTCTGTACAGAGATTTGGGGTGGTTCAAGCTGTGGGGCCAGGCTCACCCCTGTCCCTCAAACCCCTGCCGTGGGGTGACAGCAGTGACCCCACCTGAGGGCATCACAGTGCCACTGAGCAGCCCGTGGCTGGCACGAGAGGGGACACAGAGCTGTCCTTTGCAGGCTCTCCTGTGCAGCTCCAGCAGCCTTTGCTGGGCAGGTGCTTCTGCTGCCCCAAACTCAGCAGCTCCTTGGCACAGCATCCTGCTCTGATCCCATCCCACAGTTCCAGGGCACTGTGAGGCCCTGGCCTGGGCAGTGCCCCTGCTAAGCCAGGCTGGGACACAGCTCCAGGTGACACAGCTTCAAGCCCCCACTCAGTGGGTTATCCCCCTGCTTTGGCCATTTTAGCCAGGGTTAGGAAGAGCTCTGGAAGGAGCCCAGCCCCCTCTCCTGCCGCCTGGGCAGCTCCTGCAAGCACAGCTCACACGTGCTCACACCTGGGCAGAGCCAACACAGCGCCCTGTCCCCCCGTGTGACACTGCTGCTCCATCCCTGCATCTCCCCTGCTGCAAGGAGAGGGACAGCTCAGGACAGACAGACAGACAGCCTCGGGCATGGTCCCTGCCAGCAGAGAGCTGGTCCTGAGCTGCTCAGTCACAGAGTCCTTTATCTGGGGTTGCATTTCAGCGTCCCCAAGTCTGGAGCCCTTGCAGTGCCTTGGGTACTCCTGCCTCACTGCTTCACTGCTCTGCCCTGCTGGAGCCAGCTCTGCCTTCCCCTGCCCTGCTATCTCACAAAAACACGCTTACAAAACAGCCCTGCGTCCTGGAGCTATGAACAGGTCTTTATTTGTTGAGGTTCCTTTTGGCTTTTTTTTTCTCCCCCTTTCTTCCCTTTGAATGAAATTCCTGCCAGCTCTAAGAGAGAGAGAGAGAGAGAGAGAAGGAAAGAGTAGAAAGTTTAACTCCTCCCATTGGAGTGTCTCACGCCCCTGCCCAGCCCTTGAAACCCAATAACCAAGATCATTCAGCGATGCCTCCGCATCCCCGCAGCTGCCGTGCCCTCGGCCCGGTGCCCATGGACGGGCTGCTGCTCCTGTGGGGCATTCTGCTGGCGGGCTGTGCCCGCTGCCAGGCGGTGCCCGCCGAGCCAGGTGCGCCCTCCTGCCCGCCCCAGTGCCACTGCGAGCAGGATGGCATCGTGCTCTCGGTGGATTGCTCCGAGCTGGGGCTCTCGGAGCTCCCTGCCAGCCTGAGCCCTCTCACCGCATACCTGTAAGTACAGCCTGACCCTAAAGCCCTCGCTGCTTCTCTTACAACGCTTCCCCCGCAGCCCTCCGACAGCTGCAGCTTTCCTCCGCCTTGGAAGTTGGTGCCACATATTCCCGAAATTAAATTTCCTGTGGAAATTAGAAACCAAGCGAAATAACAAGGAAAAAGGCAGCTCTCTGGGCAGGACCTGCCAGGCTCCCCTCCTCCCGCGCAGTTTGTGCTGCGATGTTCTGCTCGCTCTGCTCCGGGATTGCAGCGGACCCTGAACTGACTTGCCGGGTCGATTTTGATTGTCTGAGCACATAATGGAGTGTTTTTACACAGCAATTAGCGCAAACTGCTCTGGGATCCTTCTGTCAAGCATTTCAATAGCTGCAATAACTCAGAGCTTTGCGGGGTTTGGGTTGTGCTGGCCACCAGCAGTGTCCGAGCTGCCTTTTTAAAATGAGTATTTAAGCTTCGGGGGTTGGTAAGTGTTGTGGTGATTTGTGTATTAATTTTATTTAGGAATTATTGATTATCTGAATGTTCCATACCCCTTCTGATGTTAATACCCCGAAGGGTTAATTGACAGAGACTGCTGCGTTCATTTCTAGCCCCAGAGGTGGCCTCGGTGCCATCATTCTGGTGATGACTGAGGATCCTGATAAAAGACTGTGGAAAATCTCAGGGTTTAAGAGGGAAACATCCCTGTCAGGGAGACAAGGTATCCCTGATGCTTCCTGGGCTCGAACTCAGCGCTGCAGCCGCAGCTGTTCGGCAGCAGGCTGGGCAGGACGGCGGCGCTCCCGGCTCGGAATGCGGCCAGGGCAGTGCCAGGGGAAGCCGCGTGTGCCACAGCCCCAGGCGGTGCTGGGGATGTTCTGCCGAGAGGGGACCCTGCCTGCGGGAGCACACAGACCACGGCGGTGCTTTCCCGACCTCCCTGGACCGTGCTGAGACGCAGGTGCTCAGCTGTCAGAGCAGAGCACCCAAACCCGCCCAGGAGGGGATTTTGCAGAGCCAGGTGGAAGCTGCCGGTGCTGGGTGAGAGCTGCTCTGCTCCTCGTGCTCGCCTGAGGAGCGCAGTCTTGTGCCAGCCACTGGATGGCCCGAGCTGGGCTGGCTTAGCTGGGAGGGAAATAAGGCAGGAGAAGGACGATGCTCACTGGAGACCATGAAAGCTGAGAGAAATGTGTCATGCAGGCTGTATTTCCCCCGGGAGAGGGAACCACTTGTGACATGAGGTGTGAGTGCACAGAACTGTCCCTGGGGCTGGTTTGGAACCGGCTGCCCACGAGGGAGAAGTCACAGGACCATGTGGGAGAATGCAGAAACATTGCCTGCTCCTGCGGGGACCGGGGCAGCCCCACCAGGCACCCCCTTCACCCTGGGGTGCCACAGCATGGGGAACCCGTTGGTGCCACTCCCCAGAGGAGCCGCTGCAGGTCATCCCCACAGAGCTGTCCCTTGGGCTGGGAGCTGCACAGCTGTCCCACGAGCCCGGGGACATTCCGGTGCTCCCGGAGCTCGGTGCCGCCGTCACCCTGCCCACGGTGGCCGGAGCGGGGACACGGGGCGCTGGGACACGGAGCGCTGGGACACGGGTCCCTGTGCACGGAGCAGCGGGGATGCTCGGAGGTGCTGCCGGCCCGGAGCGGGTGCAGCCGGGCACTGTCGCGGCTGCTGGCAGAGCCCTGGATTTCAGCGGGGTTGGATCCTCGGGACAGCCTGGAGCACCCCGCACTTCGGGATGCTGCCGGGGCTGTCCCTTGGCCGCGGCCGCGTTCCCGGTGTCTGTGCCGGCCCCGCTCCTGTGTCTGTACTGGCCCCGTTCCCCCATAGGCTGTACCGGACCCGCTCTCTCCGTGTCTGTCCCGGCCCCGTTCCCGGTGTCTGTACCGTTCCCGTGTCTGTACCGGCCCCGCTCCCCGTATCTCTATCTCACGTGTCCGCACCGGCCCCGTTCCCCATGTCTGTCCCAGCCCCTCTCCCGGTGTCTGTACCGTTCCCGGGTCTGTACCGGCCCGGTTCCCGGTGTCTGTCCCGGCCCGTTCCCGGTGTCTGTCTCAGCCCCTCTCCCGGCGTCTGTACCGGCCCGGTTCCCGGTGTCTGTATCCCCCGTGTCTGTCCCAGCCCCGCTCCCAGTGTCTGTCCCGGCCCGTTCCCGGTGTCCCGGCCCGTTCCCGGTGTCTGTCTCAGCCCCGTTCCCGGTGTCCCGGCCCCGTTCCCCGTGTCTGTCCCGCCCTGTTCCCGGTGTCTGTCCCGGCCCGTTCCCGGTGTCTTGGCCTGTTCCCGGTGTCTGTATCCCCCATGGGCTGTCCCGGCCCGTTCCCGGTGTCCCGGCCCGTTCCCGGCGTCTGTATCCCCCATGGGCTGTCCCAGCCCCGTTCCTGTGTCTGTCCCGGCCCGTTCCCGGTGTCTGTCTCAGCCCCGTTCCCGGTGTCCCGGCCCCGTTCCCGGTGTCTGTATCCCCCATGGGCTGTCCCGGCCCGTTCCCGGTGTCTGTATCCCCTGTGTCTGTCCCGGCCCGTTCCCGGCGTCCCGGCCCCGTTCCCGGTGTCTGTATCCCCCATGGGCTGTCCCGGCCCGTTCCCGGTGTCTGTATCCCCCATGGGCTGTCCCGGCCCGTTCCCGGTGTCCCAGTCCCGCTCCCGGGGCTCGCACGGCGCTCCCGGTGCCCGCGGTGTCCCCGTGCCCGGGCAGAGCCCCCTCCTCTCCCCAGCCCCGGGCCCGCAGCGCTGGCCCGGCCGGGGGGACGCTCCGGGTGCGGGGCGGGCCCGGCGCTGTCGGGGGAGCCTCGGTGTTCCTCCCTCCCTTCCTCCTTGGGGAAAACCGACCCGTCTGGTGCTTCCCCACTAACCCTGCCAGCGAGAGAGAGCACCGAACGGATGTGATGGAGGCGCAGAGTCGGGACGAGCTGGGAATGACTGGAGCAGCCCTGGAGCGCTGGGTTCCTCCCTGCTCCTGTCACTACTGTCAGCAAGCTGTGTGAGATCAGCTCCCCAGGTACAGGTGGGCAGCCAGGGCTGGCTTGTCACAGCAAATCAGCATAAATTTTGTAGGAAGTACGGACATTGGAGTGAGATCTTAGTTCTTCGTGGAAATATAGGCTTGAACTCCCCATTCAAATATGTAAAGACATGCTGGAGTGCTTTGGAGAGCCACAAGGGCTGAAGGGGGAGCCCTGGAAGGGCAGCAGGAGCACGGAGCTGGTGGGCAGCTGCTCACAAAACCTTCCAGCTTCTTTGCTCCGTGCCCTGTGCTGTCAGCAAGCCACTGGCACTGTGAGAGCAGCATTCCCTCCGGAGCAAAAGAAATCATCAGTAATCACCATTGATTGGACACTGCCTCACACTAATGAGCTGGTGTCCCTGCCCCATCCTGCCGGTGCTGTGCCCCCATGCCTGTGTCCCTGCAAGAATCCTGTCCTTGCTCACTCCTGCACCTCTCTGAACATGACCCCGATCCCATCCGTCCCAAGCCAGGGGTTTTCAGAGGTGAAAATTCCATTGCTGCTGAAATTGCAGCTGCGGTCCAGGAGAGGGGAGAGATTTCCCCTTTAGCTGAGGTGCCAGTGCCATCCTGTGTCACCTACCCCATCTGTGTCCCTCGGTGTGTGTCAGAGCTGATCGGGGGCTGCAGCACAGGGAGCTGGAGCTTCTGGGGCTCCCTGCAGAGGACTGCAGCAAGCTGGGGGTGCAGGAGAGTGGAGCTGCATTGGGGAAGGTTCCTGTGCAGCAGCGAGGTCACTGCACTAAGGGGCTCACAGGAAGATGGGAAAATGGGAAAAGCTTTTCTGTGCTTAAAATATTGTCTTAGCTGTGATCCCTGGCACCACTGCCCACCCTGCACGTGAGCTGGAGGAGCAGCCCCACCTCAGATTGCCCAGGGAATCACAGGGGCTGGTGCAGTTCTGTCCCCCTGGCTGTGACCAGGAAGGTCCTGCATTGGGGGCAGGTGCTCAGGGCAGCCCCTGCCCCAGGAGGGGTGAGGAGCAGATAATGAGAAAGGAGAAGTAGCAATGATGCAAAATGAACAAGCAAAAGTAAAACACCAACCGTTTTCTAATGTGAGGCAGCTGGAAATTAACTACTTGTAGTCACATGGGAACATTTAACATTCAAAATTTGTTCAAAAGCAAAAAAACCCCAAAATTACCAGAGAGTGGACTCTTTAAAAATTAACACCTAAGAGGGAAAAGAAAATCAGAAATATTTCACCTGCTTTGTAACAATTTATAATTCTGACCCCCTCAGCACGAGCCCCTGCAAGGGGGACAGGTGCAATGCTGGGGGTGAGGTAATGATCTCAGTTGGTGAGGCTGCTCCTCTTTCACAAAAAAAAAAAGAAGACATTGTGTTGGTTGTGCCTCCCAAGGGTGTGCTGGCCTGTCCAGCTGTCACTTGCAGGAAAGAAAGGGAGAGTCTGTCTCAGCAGAGGCCACCTTGGGAAGGAAAGGCAACACCATGGTTGGTGTGGACATCAGCTGGTCAGGGAGCACAAACACCCACAGCCTGCACAGGTCTGGAGGGATGGGAGAGGTTCTTCTCCCCCAGTACATGGGGAGGTACTGGATGGATTGCCCAGATATCCAGGTTGGAAGACAGTTCTGGAGGGCTCTTTATCCACATTCAAATGGGTCCATCTTGTGAGGCTGGTCAGGATCTAGTCCAGCTGGTAAACCTACTGGATAATCTTAGGAGTATCTCTAAGAGTCCCTCACCTTTTTCTCATTTTTTACTATCTCACGTTTCCTAATATCCAGTTGCCAGTTCCTATGGTTCTTTTGTGCCCATTATCTCTCATTCATTCCCTGCACGGTTCCAAGGAGGTCTTGGCTCCAGCTTCTCTACCAGTCAATAGTTAAAGAGAGCAGTAACACTCTTAACTATTGCTCCTGTTTTTGTGAGGACTGATCAAACCTCCTGGTGTGAGCAGTGTGTGGGACAGAGTGGGGCAGAGTGGGGATGTCTTGGTTTGAAAAGACAGGAGTCTGCTAAGGAAGGCAGGAGCCTCCCCTGAAATGGAGAATGTAAACCCTCTCCCTCTGAATTGCTATAAAAATTAAATTAAGGGGCTCTCTGGCAACCAAAATATGGGAGCAGGAAATAACAGTTCTTTATTAGGGAAGAAAATAAAAAGATAAAATAAACAATGCAGTAAACCAAACCAACACTGACAGAGTCAGAACCCAACCTGACACCCTGTGGGTCAGGGTGCTGGCAGCAGTCCCATTGGAATTGTGGCTCAGCCCTCCTGCAGTGCCAGGGGTGGTTCTGCTGGAGCAGGGATCCTGGAGAAAGGTGCAGTCTCTGCCTCTGGAGATCCAGGGGAAGAGGCAGCTGCTGTTCCTCTGGGCAATCCAGTGCAGGAGCCGTGCTGGTGTTCCAGAATCTCCAGATTATATCCGGGTAGGAATGCTTGGCTCCTCCCTCTGGGCTCACATCTCCCAATGGGATGCTGTAGTTCTTATCAGCCATGCAGGGACATTCAATGGCTGTTATCAGCACGTGTCTCGCTGGAGGGAGGAGTGGGTGTGGAAGAGATAAGGAAAACTGCCCCCTGAGCAGAAGCCAACTGCCATACAGATGGCAAATAGAATCCAATTTGCTTGGCAATCCAGCACACGGGAGCACAGCCCTGTGGGAGAGGGGGAAGGCAGATACTGCAGGGGGAGAGATTGGGGCACAAACCTGGAGGGTGCCACACACCAGAAGCACCCTGGTTCAAAGCTCAGCTGGAGGAGCCATCCCCCCCTTCCCAAGGGTCTCAGGTCTCCCCAGCCCCACGGAGGGGTCAGGCAGTTCTGCTGCTCTGTGCCCATCCCCAGAAACACCAGTGCCTGCTGTGTTCCTGCCCCAGGCCCCTGCACACCTTGCTGTGGAGCCAGGCACAGCCTGCAGAGCTGTTCTGTGTCCTGGGAAACCAGCAGAGACCTGGGGCGGGACGCAGCTGATGGGGCTGGCAGGCTGCTGCTGCCACAGCAGGAGCTGGGGGAGGGAAAAGCAGCAGGTCCTGGCGGCGCCCAGGTGTCACCAAACATCTCATGAGGGTTCCCAGACAGAAGGCTCCTCATTCCCCACACTCTTTCTCTTGAGGAGAATGGGACCAGGAGCCTTCAGGGCAGTTCTCACCTTGCAGAGATATTTTGAGACCCTCTCTGGAATTCAGCATCCCACTGGGAGTCTGGGGCCCTTCATCACCCTCTGAGGGCATCTCCTCTGAGCTGCCCTCTGGAATCAGGTGCCACAGAGCCCTGACAGGGATGTGCAGGAGACAGGGGTGCTTTGAAGCTGAGAAGACACTTCCCAGGACACACAGTGCTGGGTCCAGCAAAGGGCAGAATGAGGGAAAGATGCCTTTTTGTTGATATTTGCATTTCCCAAAGAGCCACAGAACGGCAGGTGGCTGAGGCAGCAGGATTGCAGGCTCAGCACACAGCTGGTGCCTGCAGCAGCACAGCAGCAGAGCTGAAGGAGCTCCCCTCAGCCCAAATCCCACCCATGTGCAGCATCTGCCCCTTGCAGCCCCGCCTGTGGCAGGGACAGCCACCAGAACCCCCCAGCATGGGGAGCACCCCGGAGCTGCCGCAGGGGCTGGCACAGCAGGGTGTGGGGCTGCCCTCTGGCAGCCTGGGCAGGCAGGACAGCCCTGGAGGGCATTGGGGCTGAAGGGGTGATTAAAGCTGCCCAGGAGCTGGGGTTTCCTGCAGGGGTGACCGGGACCCCTGTGTGCCTTTGGGACACTCACACACCCTAGGGAGAAACAGGGAGCAGAGAGCACAAAGTCCCAATGCAAAGTGTAAATTAAATCCTTCCTGGGGCCAGTGCTGCCCTCCTGCCCCAGATGATTGTGTACAGACCAGTGAGTCACCATCCTGTGCCCGATGGTGCCAGAGCCCATCTACAGCTCCTTCTTCATGCCATGGCCATCACAGGAGCCCCAGGTTGCAGCAGGACCCATCCAAACACACCACAGAGGTGCAGACTCACTCCCAGACCCTCCCACTTCTCAGGCCACGATGCAGCCCAGGACTAACAAATGCTGCCAGAGCTGGCCACCAGACTCTGCTGCTCTCTGCCTGACCTTCCTTCCTGCTGGCAGACTGATAGGAAGAGCCATTCCTGCCCTGTTGTCTTGGTTTGAACAGCCAGGTGTCTGCTAAGGAGGGCAGGAGCCTCCCTTGAAATGGAAAATGTAAACCCACTCCCTCTGAATCATAATAATTTTGAAATTAAGGGGCTCTCAGGCAAAGATATGGGAATAGGAACAACAGTTCCTTATTAGGGAAGAAAATTAAAAAGATTAAAAAATTGAGTAAAAAACCACTGCCAGAGCCAGAGCAGGCCCTGTCCCCCTGTGTGTCAGGGGGTGGCACAGCCCCATCCCATGGGGGCTCAGCCCTCCTGCAGTGCCAGCTGTGCTTCTGCTGGAGCAGGGATCCTGCACAAGGGGGGAGTTTTCCTCTGCAGCTCCAGGGCTGCTGCAGATGGGCCTGGGCTCCCTCTGGCAATGCAGGGCAGCAGAAAGCTGCTCCTCTGGCAATGCAGTGGGCAAAGGCTGCTGTGCTGCTCCAGGCTCAGATTGGATCCAGGTAGGAATGCTTGGCTCCTCCCCTGGGCGGAGCATCTCCCCATGGGATGGTGGAATTGGATCAGCCCTGCAGGGACGCTCACTGGTCCATTTAGAGAAGATAATTAACAATTAATGGCCCATTAACAGAGAATATTTCCTGGAGGGAGGATTGCCTGTGGAAGAGATAAAGAAAACAGCCCAAAGAACAGAAGATCACTGCCCCAGCTCTGACAGATCTTGATAGAACACACACTTATCTTAAAATCCAGGACACTTCTACAGTCCAAAGTCCACAGTCTCATCCTTGGGAATGCCTGAGAGAAGGGAAACCAAAGCAGGAGCAATGGGAAACATTTATGGGTTTGGGGTTGTGGATGAGGGAGATAAAGCTGGTGAGGGACGCTTGAAGAGCTGGGCTCTGCACACTGCAGCGCATTCACAGGTTTATATTCACCATTTATCAGCTTTGAGGAGCTTTCTTTCCCCCACACCTAAACTATCAGGGCTAACAAGGGTTTCCTGCTTTCAGGGATTTGGGTTCCTTCAAAGGGACTCTCCAGAGTCCACTTGCTGCCTCCATAGAGGCGCTCCCCAGGGACACAGGTGTGCTCTGCATCCTTGCCAGCAGCATCCCAAAGATTTCAGGGGCAGGCAGGGATTCAGCTCCCTCTGCCCAGCACCTCAATCACAGCCTCAGGCTCTCCTGTGGGTGACAGTGGCTTTTTGCTGTGAATGCCCCAAGGGGGAACATCTCCCAGCACTCCTGCACGATGACACTTTGGGATACCAAAATGGGCTGGTCCAAAGCAAGGACTGACTTCAGGGAGAGCTGCTGGCACTGAACCCAGGGCTCTGGCTGGTGTTTCCCTCTGGAGCAGGGAGATGGGCACTAACCAGAAACAGGAATTCCTGTCCTGTGCTCCCCAGCCTGCAAGGAGGAGAAAACCAAACGGAGAAAATCTGGGACCAGGCACAGCTTGTGAGAGAAACCGAACAGCAACAAGGAAACAGCACAGCTCCTGAGCAAGTGTTTCCAAATGTTCTTTTGTGTCCTCTGGGCAAGGTGGAGCTCCCAGGCCAGCAGGAGCTGAAATGCCCTGGTCCCTTGGCCCACAGTGTGCCTTCATCCCTGCACTGAGGATGATGAGCATGATTCTGCAGATGCTGCATGGCTGTGGGTCTGCACTCTAGGCTCAGGGCACTGGAAAGACACCAAACTCCACAGCAAGCAGACAAAACAGTGGTGAGGGAGCCCAGCTCAGGGGGCTGGAGGGAGTGAGGGTGGGTGGGAGTGCTCAGAGCAAAGCCAGAATTGCAGGACCATTAATCATAGAGCCCCAGAACTGTTTGGGTTGGAAGGGACCTCAAAGATCATCTCATTCCACCTTCCACCATCCCAGGCTGCTCTAAGGCCCATCCAACCTGACCCCAAACTCTCCCAGGGATGGAGCAGCCACAGCTCCTTTGGGCACCCTGGGCCAGGGCCTCCCCAACCCTCACAGGGAAGAATTTCTTATGAACATAAAATCTAAATCTGCCCTCTGTCTGTGGGAAGCCATTCTCCCTTATCCTGTCACTATCTGCCCATGCAAAAATTGCTCTCCCTCTTTTCTTGAAGCCCCTTTAGGCACTGGAAGGGGCTCTGAGGTCTCCCCAGAGCTGCTTTTCTCCAGGCTGAGCCCCAGAGGTCTCAGCATGCCTTAATGGTGAAGTCAGTCCTAGAGCTGCCTGAAGAGCATGTTTGGTGGGACGGTTTTCCAAGCAATATCTCATTTAATTGAAAAGGAAAAGCTTAATGAGAATGGACAGTGTTCATGGGGTTGTAAATGGCAGAAATGTAGTAACAAGTTCAATCAGGAGAGATAATTTCAGTGTTTTCACCTCATGGTGTCTTTCTAAAAAAGAGTTTCCATTTACATATTTTCACCTGCCGGTGTTACATTTACCCATAGGCCATTTAATATTCACATTGCAGGACTTCAAGACTATCAAAGCAAAACATTTTGCTGTTTTTAAAACACAGGGGTTTTTTTTTTTGTTTTTTTGGGTTTTTTTTGGTCCTGTGCTAAATATTGACATGCTGGCTCTTTGTTCTAGACCCAAGGGAAAGGAAGTTCAGAAGTCTCTGAATTTCCAATGAGATTTTCATGACATCTCTTCCCATTTCCTCCTGCTGCTTCATCTCCCAGGCCCCTTCCTTTTCTGCCACAGGCTCTGCTCCCTTTCTGCTCTCAATGCCATGAGGTTTGGGTCCAGCAGTGTTCCCTTTACCTGGCTGCTGTTTGCCCAGTGTGGGTAGGGCTGGCATTAATGGGATGCTGTGCTCTTTGGAGGAAACTGGTCCATGAACAAGGGGTGCATCCCTCAAGTCCTTCCAGCCACAACAGGCAGGTGCAGGTGACAGTGCAGGTGACAATGCAGATAACAATGTAGATAACAATGCAGATAACAATGCAGGTGACAATGCAGATAACAATGCAGGTGACAATGAAGAGGACAATGAAAGTGACAATGCAGATAACAATGCAGATGACCATGCAGGTGACAATGCAGGTGACAATGAAGGTGACAATGCAGGTGACAATGCAGATAACAATGCAGATAACAATGCAGATAACAACGTAGATAACAATGCAGGTGACAATACAGGTGACAATGCAGGTGACAAAGGCTGTGCCTACGGTGCTCTCACACCTGAGACCTCCCCAGGATCTCAGTTCCAAAGGAAAGAGGCTTCTCTTGCAGGGCTGGTTGAAGTGGTGAGGGTATCTGGATGTGGGCAGATCTCTGACTTGGTGGGGACACTTTCAGATACCACAGAATTCTGGAATCTTCTGAGCGAATGAATAGGACAAATAGGTTGTTGGCAATGATTAGGATGAGTATGGCAATTAGGAACAATAGTAGGTAGGTGAAAAATTTTGTAATGTAGAGGTCTGAGGCCATATATCATGTTGCAAATTGTAGGATAGATCACGATACAAACAGTGCAATGGGGAAGAATATAAGGGAGTAGAAGTCTGTTTTTAGGCTGATGGGGATTTTGAAGTTTATAATGAATTTTCATTCTCAGAAGGAGGTGAGGCTTTCTGTTCCAGAGTGGATGTAAATTGTTATTGGGATTAGGCTGATTAAGAAGGGATGGACCCACGAGAGTGGCAGAATTCAACTCCTGAACAAGGGGAGATGCAGGATGGCTCTGCCCCAGCCCAAAGGCACCAGCCGGTGCCCAGGTCACTGCAGGAGGGGCAGCAGCCCGGCCTGAGCGGCACTGGAAGGGAAAGCAGAGAAAGAAAAAGAAACAGAAGTGGAGCAGGTGCGCAGAGGGAGGGCAGGGCAGGGGCTGCTTGGAGCCGCTGTGCCAGGGCTGGGGCTGTGCTGGCTGGACAGGCTGGGCTGCCAGCACGCCTCCTCCTTCCTCCTTCCCTCCAAAAACGCTCCCAGGACCCGACAGGGGCTGGAGGAGCGCGGCCGCTCCGCTGGGGCTTTGGGGATGCTCCAGTGCCATCCCTGGGCCGGGTGCGGGCAGCTCGGCCCGGGGATGGATGGAGGAGCCGGGGATGGAGGGAGGAGCCGGGGGATGGAGGGAGCTGCTGCTGGCCTGCCCCAAGCCCTGGGCTCCAGCTCGCCCAGCCCCATCCCGCTTTTCCTCTGCTGCCCCGCCCGGCTCCCTGCGAGGTCCTTGCAGCGCAAAGCCTCCCTCGCTCCCCCCGCTCCCTGCCCGCCCCCCGGGCTAAGCAATGTGCCACAGCCTCCCCTCTCTCCCGCCCTTTCTTGAAGAATAACCTCATAAATCTGCCCGGGGCAACGAAAACACTGAGCTCATGGCCCTTAGATGTGTGTGGGAGGAGCTCTCGCCGGCGATTAAAGCAGTTGAAGGTTTGCTTTGAAAAGCTCTTTGATTCTGCTGGGGGCTCCGGTGCCAAAGGCAGCGCTGGGGCTGCGAACGCCGCTCCCCCCCCTGCACCTGCCTGGGTCAGGGAGCAGCGGCGGCCCGGGGGGGGAACGGGGAGGCACCGGGAGCACAGGGACCCCTCGGGGAGCACAGGGACCCCTCGGGGAACGGGGGGAGCGCAGAGACCCCTCGGGGAGCACAGGGACCCCTCGGGGAACGGGGGGAGCACAGAGACCCCTCTGGGAACGAGGGGAGCCCAGGGACCCCTCTGGGGAGTGAAGGGACCCCTCTGGAGTGCAGGGGGAGCTGAGGGACACCTCTGGGAGCGGGGACAGCCCAGGGACCCCTCAGGGAGTGAGGGGAGCACAGGGACCCCTCTGGGGAGCAGGGGGAGCAGAGCACTCCCAGCTCTGCAGTGGAGCCCAGGGACCCCTTTGGGGTGCAGGGGGAGCCCACGGAGCCCTCGGGGAACAGGAGCATCCTCTGCCCACGGCAGGGCAGTGCTCGGACACGCACGCCCAGCCGGGGTGTGGAACGCCTCCGTGCCTCTGGAACACGCTGCTGCTCCTCAGGTCCTGCCCCCAGGGGCTGGGCTGGGCTCAGGGACGGGGTCCTGCCGCTGGGACACGGACCAGAGGGACAGGGGAGGAGTCAGGACAGGGATCAGCAAGCAGCGCTCTGTGGTGGGAAGGGATAGGGCAGGGCTGGCAGGGCTGGCAGGGGAATGGCTTGAGTTTGGTAGGAGCAGGAAAGAGATCAGAAAAGGTCTTTGTGAGGAGGAGCAGCAGGACCAAGGACAAACGTCCTGCCCAGCTGAAACAGAGCCAGGCTCCAGCCCGTGGGGAGGCAGGAGCTGTGCCAGAATGGAGAGCAGGGGCAGGATCCAGGGAAGCTCAGGGGATGCCTCCAGTCCTGCAGGGATGCATCAAGGACCCAAAAAGGGCTCATGTAAAACCATTCCCAGCTGCAGTAGCCCGGGCTTTGCCGGCAGGGATGAAGGAGGGCAGCTCCCAGCCTCCTCCCCTCCATGGATGGACAGGTCTCTCAGGCTACCCGCAGCTCTCTGTCTCCCTTTGCCTTGTTTGCAGCCTTCCTGTAGCTGTTTCAAGCCCTTTGAAGGATTTGCAAATGAAAAGCAGTGCCCATGGGAGTGGAGCAGTAGAACACACCTGTAAGGGCAGGACATGCTCTAGGGACAGGCTGTCTGTTCTGGTGAGCAGCCACAGGTCCCACTACAAAGAGAGCCCGGGAGACAGGATGGTTTCCAGCTCTGAACATCCCCGTGGGGCTCCAATTAGGAGCATTCCCTTGGTTCAAAGGCAAGGTGAAGCCCAAGCACCACGTGTCATCCCATCAGATGTGCCACGGTGGGAGCCACAGGGCTGGAAGGGGAGCAGAAATTCGGCCTCTTCTGCCAAATATGGCAGGGAGACCAGGGGCAGGCAGGCATGGGGCTGCCCTACACCCAGGCTGAAAGGTTTGGTGAGGTGACACTGAGCCCTGAAGGCCATTTGGGACATTCCCCCTTGTCTTGGTTTGGAAAGACAGGTGTCTGCTAAAGAAGGCAGGAGCCTCCCCTGAAATGGACAATATAAACCCTCCCCACCCCTCTGAATTGCTATAAATTTTAAATTAAGGGGCTCGCAGGCAAAAATATGGGAGCAGGAATAACAGTTCTTTACTAGGGAAGAAATTAAAAGGATAAAATAAACAATGCAGTAAACCAAACCAACACTGCCAGAGTCAGAGCCCAACCTGACACCCTGTGGGTCAGGGTGCTGGCAGCAGTCCCATTGGAATTGTGGCTCAGCCCTCCTGCAGTGTCAGGGGTGGTTCTGCTGGAGCAGGGATCCTGGAGAAAGGTGCAGTCTCTGCCTCTGGAGATCCAGGGGAAGAGGCAGCTGCTGTTCCTCTGGGCAATCCAGTGCAGAAGCCGTGCTGGTGTTCCAGAATCTCCAGATTATATCCGGGTAGGAATGCTTGGCTCCTCCCTCTGGGCTCACATCTCCCAATGGGATGCTGTAGTTCTTATCAGCCATGCAGGGACATTCAATGGCTGTTATCAGCAGATGTCTCCCGGAGGGAGGATTGGTTGTGATCACTCAGAGAGAGATAAGGCAAACTGCCCACTTGACAAAAGATAATCTGCCATACAGATGGTAATTGAAAACATCTTGCATTGCAATCTGGAACACCCCTCCCTGTGCCACCCCCCAGCACTGGCTGTGCCGGCACGGAGCAATGGGGGCTGTGGCAATGTGACATGTGGCAGCACCAGGGATCTCAGGGATCTGCAGGATCAGAAGGCACAAGTCACCTCCCCAAGGATGTCACCTGATGTGGGGATGGCTCTGGGCCTAACTGTGTCTTGAAATTTCAAGAGAATTCACAGTGGTGGGTATTTCTCAACTTTAGTAAAGGAAATATCCATCTTTGTATGAAACCTGCAGGAAAGACATTTGGACCTTTAGATAGAAATTCATCTTCTGTCTTTCCCTGAAGACACAAGAAAAAATTGTGGTCACAGGAAACCATCTCTGCAGTTCTGCTTTATCCCCGATTCTGCATCCCTGAAAGTGTCCCCCTGCACCAGCCCCTCAGGGCTTGGGGGCTGAGAAAGGAAACAACCATGTGAGCATTTCATCTTAGAATGACAGAATCCCAGAATGGGTTGGAAAGAACCAGAAAGCTCATCCTGTTCCACCCCCTGCCATGGACAGGGACACCTTCCACTGTCCCAGGTTGTTCCAAGCCCCATCCAGCCTGGCCTTGGGCACTGCCAGGGATCCAGGGGCAGCCCCAGCTGCTCTGGGCACCCTGTGCCAGGGCCTGCCCACCTCACAGGGAACAATTCCTTCCCAATATCTCTGGCAGTGGGCAGCCATTCCCCCTTGTCCTGTCCCTCCATCCCTTGTCCCCAGTCCCTCTCCAGCTCTCCTGGAGCCCCTTCAGGCCCTGGAAGGGGCTCTGAGCTCTCCCTGGAGCCTCTCCAGGTGACACCCCCAGTTTCCCAGCCTGGCTGCAGAGCAGAGGGGCTCCAGCCCTGTGAGCAGCTCAGAGCCTCCCCTGGGCTCCCCAGGCAGCTCTGGCTCACCCTGGCTCAGGCACAGCCCGAGTTCTGTGCTGCTCGTGCTCAGCTGGCTGCTCCCAGGGAAGGATAAGATGCAGATCCACAGAGCTGCTCTCTGGCTCTCTTCTCCTGGGCACAGGGCTGGCAGTGGTCAGATATCATCCCAAAACTGGAAGGTTCCCTCATCTACCAAAGGGCAGAGATGCACATTTAGGCTTAGGGGTGTGGTACTGGAGCAAAGGCACCACAGCAGGACAGGACCCTGATTAGAGGTGCAGGTGAGGTTTGTACACTGCCCTGATTTCCTGTGGCAGTGTGTTCATGGATGAATGAGATCCTGTTGCACAGAGTGGTTTGATGTGTGCCCTGGTGTTCCATGTGTGTCACTACAGGACATGAAATAACACAACGTGCACTCATACTGTTGTTTTCAAGGTAAAAAGAGAAGTTTATTTTCTGACTCTAACATTTATAGAATTCTAAAAGTGACAGCAGATTAGAAAGTAAAAGTGCTACCTCTCCAATGACACTAAACAAACTGTCTATCAAATTTCTCTTCTTTCATAAAAGAATACAAAACAATAAGTTATTTACAGAAAGTTGGTTACAAAAATGTAAACATCAGAAAGCTTAAAAAATCTTAAAAATTTAAAGCAACACATGTGGGGCTTTCTAGAGCATGGAGCAGCCTCCTTTACCTGCTGTGTGTAAGTTCTCTCCAGCTCAGGGCCAGGCAGCAGGTTCCTGTGCTGCAGGTTGTGTTTGCAGCTGCTCCTGTGCAGGGAAGTGCCTGCCAGTTCAGGTATTGTTGTGCTTTCATGTGGTGTAAGACAGCAGAAGATTTATTAGTGACAAAAGCATGAATGCTGGAAGCCATGATTTATTGAAGAAGGGGGAGAGGAAGTGTGCAGCAGCCCATGGTGGTTAGTGTGGTGTGTCTGAGGTGAGCTCGCACACGCTGTGAAAACCAACCTGCTCCTCCATGGAGAGCTCTGCCTCACCTGGGGAGACTCTGGGGGGCACCCAGTCCCCTTCCAGGGGTGACCTAACATCTCACAGATGCTCTGTGGAAAGGGTTTCTCCTGGTGAAGGGACACAAGGACTCAGCCTTTTGGGGACAGGTGTCCCACAAGCTTGTGTGATACAGCTGGGAGACACAAAGGACAGTGCAGCAGGAGGAACAGGTCTCTAGCCCTGTCCCAGCCTTATGGTTGACCCCAAACCCCTTTTCTTTTCCTGTGCTTCAGTCTCCCCATCTTTAAAGCACTCCTAACAACCCCTTCCCAATGTGCTTTGAGATCAATTGCTCAAACCAGTGCTCTGGGAGAGCTGGAGACGCTCTGCACTCTCCAGCCACATGTCTGGACCTCTCAAGTTGAAATATCTTTTAGAAGTTTATTAAAAAGTTCTTGAGCTTTCCATTTGTTCAGCCACAACACGAAGAAAAGCACCACTGAGCTCTCAGAGTTAGTGGCTGCCTTTCATGTCCGCTGACCTCATCCCTTCTCGCTGCCGGAGCAGCCGCAAGTCAGAGCAGCTGCTCAGAAACTCCTCACAGCCAAGGCAGCAGCTCTCAGAGCAGAGGGAGCAGCTCTCAGAGCTCCTGGGCAGCACTGCAGGACCCCAGTGAGGAGGTGAACCCAGCTGGGAAATGTCAGCTTGGCCAGGGATGCTGTAAACAGATCTGTACCCCAGCTCGGTTTTCTGTAGGAAGCTCCCTTCCTTGCAGCACAATTCCTCCTGAATGGATGGGGTAAATAGCAGCTGCTGCAGCTCTTTGCTGAGCCTAAAGAGGAGGGAAAAGGCTGGCTTGGGTTAAACAAGTAGGGAAGTTCTCGTCAGGTTTCCCAAGCAATTAAAATTAAACCAAACCAAAACACAAGTTTTCTCTGACTATCCCCAAACTATTTTGCTTTGACCCAAACCAGAGTACTTTTCTTTTTTGAGTCATCTGAAAATCTTTGAACCCTTAAAAAAAAAAAAGTCTTACAATGAAAAATCCCACCATTTCCCCCAGCCTCACTGATTTTTTTAGTGGAGCACAATTTTTCTGTGAACTTACTTTTGACCAAAATGCTGCAGGCTCTACCTTGGCTGGAAGTGGCAGTCATCCAGATGAGCTTGTGCTGTCACTTGCTTTTCCTTTCAACAACATTTCTGTCTTTTCACCTCCCACTGCACAGACACAAAGGTCCCATGGGAGCATCACCCTCATCCCAGGGCTGTGCTGAGTTCCCAGGGAGACTAAAGAGGGGCTGGGAGAGGGAAGGGAAGAACCCATGAAGTCGCTTTTTAGCTTCAGAGAGCTCCTCTGACTACCTCTGGCTACTGCCAAGGCACCTTTGAAACACCTTTGAAACATCTCCAGCATGTTGGGCACCATGACTGGGCTGGAGGGGAAATCCACATTCCCTTTGAAGTCTGGATACTTGAACAGTCTTAGAATTATAGGGCTGTAATGTGCAGGAATGTGTGGGGCTGTAATTGTGACTTAGATCCTTGGATGAAAGGTGCTATGTACATACAAAAGGTATTATCATTATTGCTACTATTATTACTATTATTATTACTATTATTATTGCTATTATTATTATTATAGGCCTGCAATATGTGGATTGGAGATGAAAGTAGCACCAAAAGATCCTGAAATACAAGATGTGTCTTAAGGAAATTTCAGCTTGGAGTTGGGTTTTGTCTGCACAGGAAAAGTGGAGCTGACTGGCTCTGCTGCACTGACAGCTCTGGGGTTTGATGGAAGAGCTCCTGTATGCAGCCATAATCCCCAAATCTGAGTTCCTCTGGCCTTTGGAAGGGTGTCTCCAATAGGAGCAATTCCAGAGCAGTTTTAGCATAAAAAGTGAAATCAGACATTTTCACCATTCTTTACAAGACACCCTGATTGCTCTGTAGACATCAGAAAATCAGTCCCTGGTGTTTGGGGCATTTGGTGTGAGGAGTTTGGGAGCTGGTGTCCTCACAGGGCTCAGTGTCAGTTCCTTATCTTCTTCTCTGCCTCTGCCAGAGTCGGGATTGAAAACACTCAGGACGATATTTTGTGTTTGGGCTCAAATGTTTATTATTTCTTACCTATGTTACAGTCCCACAAGTTGTGAGTTCTACAGCATTCTACTAACAAGCTACAAAATGGCTAACTATCTTTCTCTACAAGGTCTTTTAAGGTTAATCTATCCAATTAAGAAGGACACGTAAATTATTTTCACGTTTAACCCAACAACTAATCACTCAAAATTGGCAATACAGACTTTTCTAGCCAATTACATAATACCACTCAAACCCATGGAGAAGAAGGTGGAGAAGAAGGATCAGCCACACCCTAAAACCTCCATCTTGCCTTATATATATTGCTATATTCTAAAACCTTAAACTCTATGTTTTCTACCATGTGATATTACACACCTCTATTCAAACTCCACACCCACAATCCCAGTTCTATCAATCAATTTTGGGAGCCTTCTCCATGACCTCAGGTCAAATGTAGTATTCTCTTGTGGGTTTGTGCCTTTCAGCTTAGAAAGTTTAAAATTCTCAGCATCCAGGGTTGAACAGCTCAGAGGCTGCAGTGGAGGCTGGAGCAGGCTCCTGGTGTCGCTGGGTGTGGAGAGAGCTCCCGTGCCCTGGTCCTGCACTGCAGCAGAGCCGGGCCCAGAGCGTGTCCTGCCCTCTCCAGCCCCTTCCAGCACCCAGCACACTCTGCCAGGGCGGCCTGGATGCAGCACATGGAGAATCACAGAATCCCAGAATCACAGAAAAGTTGAAAGAGACCTCAAAGATCATCGAGTCCAACCCAGCCCCAACACCTCAACCCAACCCTGGCACCCAGTGCCACATCCAGGCTTTGTTAAACACACCCAGGGATGGGGACTCCACCACCTCCCTGGGCAGCCATTCCAGAACTTTATTACTCTTTCTGTAATAAACATTTTCCTAATATCTAACCTATATTTCCCTGGGTGCAGCTGGAGGCTGTGTGCTCTGGTTCTGTCAGTGCTGCTGGAGAAAGAGCCCAGCCCCAGCTGAGCACAGGCACCTTTCAGGAGCTGTGCAGAGTGATGGGGGCAGCCCTGAGCCTCCTTTTCTCCAGGCTGAGCACCACCAGCTCCCTCAGTTGTTCCTCACAGGGTTTGTGTTCCCAGCCCCTCTCCAGCCTCGTTGCCTCCTATGGATGCATGCTCAAGTGTCTCAACGTCCTTCCCAAACTGAGGGGGCTCAGAACTGGACACAGCACTCGAGGTGTGCCCTCACCAGTGCCAGTACAGGGGGAGAATGACCTCCCTGCTCCTGCTGGCCACACCATTCCTGATCCAGGACCAGCTCCATCCTTAGCGCACTGTGGGTCTGCACAGCCTTCACCATCATCTGCTCTTTGGTCCTGCCCTATTCTCATTAACGGGGGCCATAAGTGAGGCCAGGCCCTGGAGGGGACCCCTCAGGACAATCCCGTGGGGATTTTCTCCTGTCACAGGCTCTGCAGAGCATCAGGTTTCACTTTCTACCTGAACCACAATACCTGACTCACGTTGGGGTGCGGGGGAGGATGAGTCAGGTCCATCCACAGCACTTTTTCCATGGCTAAACTCCCACAAGAGCAACCTGGCTCCTCGCAGGAAAAGTAGCACCAAAAGATCCTGAAATACAAGATATGTCTTAAGGAAATTTCAGCTTGGAGTTGGGTTTTGTCTACACAGGAAAAGTGGAGCTGACTGGCTCTGCTGCACTGAGAGCTCTGGGGTTTGATGGAAGAGCTCCTGTATGCAGGCATGATTCCCAAATCTGAGTTCCTGTGGCATTTGGAAGGGTGAGATGGATAAAGCCAGGGAACTTTCCTCGCAGGAGGTTCAGCCCTGCAGCCTTTCCCAATCTCAGTGACCAGCAGAGCTTTTCCAGCAGCGCCGGGAGCGCCGGTGCCTCCAGGGGCTCCAGCAGCAGCAGGCACTGGGCAGGGGAGATGTTCACCAGGCACTGGACAGCAGAGGAAAGGCTGTTCCCCGTGCGTGGGTCTCGGGTTTTGTGTTGCTGAAATGGCTCCTGAGGTATTAAAGAGTCTTTTTTCCCCAGCCCCGCAACAGAAGAAGAAGTTGAGATTCCTCAGCCCTGGTTTTCAGGGTTGTTTATTTTCTCTCATCTATTCCATTCTGTCTCTGACCTGCTGAGATCTGTCCAGCAGGTCGGGTTGTGGCACAGTGACTGCACTTGGGGTGGTGTTAAATTTTTATACTACAAAGTACTTGTACTTTATTAACAATATTTTTCCAATACCTATCACCTAGTTAGCCAGTCTGTCTCTACTCTAAACCAATCCAGAAGTGTCACCATCCCAGGAGAAGATGGAGGACAAGAAGAAGGAGAAGAAAGACAGGACATGCCCAGATTCCTCCATCTTGCCTCTTGAACCCCCATTCTAAAACCCCAAAATTCTACTTTTTCACCCTGTGACAAATTAACTATTATTTTATTCAAACTCTTGTGGCTTGTAACTCTTCACACAAAGTTGGTAATTGTTTCCATGGGCTAAAATCGAAGGCACAGGTGTCTTTGTCTCCATGCCAAGGCCTCTGAGCCCCTTCCCAGGGTGTCGAGCCATCCAGGGCAGTCAGAGGAATGTCCCGTGTTCTGACACTTGGGGACCACCCACCCAAGGATCAGACAAAGCAAGAGCTCTGATGCCTTGTGGTTTCCTGGTGACACCACAGAGTCTGCCAGCTCGCTGCTCGGGGGAGCAGACATGGCTGAGAGGAGCCAGCTCCCAGCATCTCTGACACAGCCTGGTCTCCTGAGGAGCTCCACACTGCCAGGCCATGGCTGGGCTTGGCTGGAGAGCCCCTCAGCCCAAATCCCTGCAGGCATCTCTTTGTCCTTGGAAGGCAGTGAGCGTGGTGAGGAATGCAGCTGGGATCCATCTCCCACCTTGGGCTCCAAGCCCCGGCCAAGCAACGAGTATCAAACAGTAATCCCTTCTTGGGTTGCTGTTGTTAATTGCTGCCCCGAGATGTGCAGGATGTCTCTCTTTCAGCCCACACAACTGAAGAACGAGTCTGGACTCTTCACTTTTCGGTCTTGAAGTTGTTTATTCATTCTTATCTATAAAATTTTCTTTCTGCCCAGCTGAGATCTGCTCAGCAGGGCAGCCACAGGCACTCTGACCGCCCCCGAGGCGGTGTTGTCTTTTTATACTATAAACTACATATAACATATTTACACTTAATTCCCAATACCTATCACCTGTGTTAGACAGTGAGCTTCTACTCTAAACCAATCCCAAAGTGCCGGCATTACAGCAGAAAATGGAGAAGAAGAAGAAGAAGAAGAAGAAAGGCTGGACACGCCCAAGTTCCTCCATCTTGTCCCCATAACCCCCATACCAAAAACTCCTAAAATCTACATTTTCACCCTGTGAATATTCTGTTATTACACCATTCAAGCCTGTGTGACTTTCAGGTCCTCATACAAAGCTGGTAATTTGCTCCAGTGGTCAAAATCAAATCCCCAGGTGCTCTGGGCTGTGTGCCAGGGTCTCTGAGCCCCCCGGCGGGGTCCTCGGCACCTCTGGACACCCGGAGGGATGCGCTGAGTTCCGACAATCCCGGCTCCCTGCTGGGCTAATCTGCCCCTGAGCAGGCTGCACGGGCCAGATAGCTCAGTCCTGCATGGGGACAGTGTCCGAGTACCCAAGCTGCTCTCAGCCATTGGCTACCTTAGCAAGCTAAGTGGATTTCAGCTCTTTAGTGAGTATCAGCTCTCTTATGATTTCAGCTCTTTGCTTGCTAAGGCACCCAGGCTAGTCGGGAAGCAGACATGAGAGAGAAGAAAATGTCCTGGGGTTCCACAGTGATGGTTTTATTGAGGGGTCTGTGAAGGGTTCCAGCGACGGCTGTTCTAACCAGAATGGGCTAAAACAGCCCCTTTTTATAGGGTATAAGGGGATCCAAACGTGTCCAATAGCAGGGGTTAAGGGAAAGTGAAATATGAGGTTACAGAGATAAGCCAGGGTCTGAAAGGTGGAAGACAGGGGCTTATTTTGCTGTTTCATCATGACTTGGCAATTCCTATCCTTAAGCCTCGGCCCTCCATGGGGCCATAGCAAGCTCGGAGCCTGCTACAAAACAGCACAGAGCTGCTCCCTGCTCTGCTGTCACAGACTCTGTGTCTGTAAATCATGGGCTGGTTTTGGGAGGCCGGGCTGTGAGGCTGCCTGGCCACAGAGATCCAGGCTGTTCTGGCTGAGGTGCTGGCCAGGAGCAGCAGCTCCCCAGGGAAGGCTCAGAAATGCCTGGATTGTCAGCACTGGCACCACAAGGGACGTCTGCCCGCGTCAGAGGGGAGGAGTGGCAGCATCCTGTCTGCCATGTGTCCCCACAACCAGGATGCATCCTCTGGGTTGGAGCCTCAGCTTCTTCTGGCTGAACTTCACAGCTGCTGTTTTTGAAATGTCCTCTTGAGAAGACCAGAAGTCCAAAAGGCATTTTTCAAAAGCTTTCAGCCATAATGTTTCTTTTTGAGAAGTCTTTGGTTTGAACACAGATAATTATCAGCCAAAAATTGCTGAAAACCACCAGCAATTTTCAGTTCTGATAAAAATGCTATTCTCCATTTTACAGTGTCAACAACTGTTTTTTGCTCCCTGTTCATTGCAGTTTCCTGCAAGAGGAGTCAAACATCTCCAGGCAGCTATCCCCTGGGATTCCAGCAGTTTATCCATCTCTGTCACCCAGCATAGTCCCTTCTCCAGGACTGTTTCTGTTGCCTCCAAAGAGATGCAGAATGCTGCTCTGGCCCAGGGTCTGAGCTCTGTGTGGATGGCAATAACATTTATGGAACTGCCTGGATTGTGCTTTGCTGCACATTGAGCCTCAGCTCAGAGAGGAAGGGTGAGCCCAGAACGGTGCTGGCTGATCAAGTCATGCCAACAGAGGGCAAAGATTAGGTGGGGAAATCAACTAATAAAGCCCATGAGTATCTGTGAGACTGCAGGAGCAGGAAATCTTGCCTGATGAAGCAAATGGGGAGCAGAGTCTCTCCCTCTATGTCCTGAGCTTTTCTTTGTAGGCAGCCCTGTTGAGACAGAGACAATACAGAGCAACACACTCCATTTGCAGAAGGCCTCAAACTGTTTTTATTATAGCATGCATGTTTTTTATGCATTCTTACAAAACTCATAAGTTTACTCATTGGTCTCAAGAGACAAAGTGCTCATTGGAGTAGGCGGTTGCAGGTTTCTCTTATTTATCCTTCTTTCTTTCTTGGTTTCTATCTCAATGACCTTGCTAGAAAATTCTTTCAGGGGTAAACATGGATCCTCTTCTCAAACTTCTCCATGGCTCACAGGAGTCACTGTAAAACCTCTTCCACACAGCCCAAGATCAGGGATTGAGCTGCAGCTGATGGGGCTGCCCAGAAGGAAGGCAGGTGGGATGTTGGGTGGCTCCTCAAGGGTTATTGTGCTACAGTCCAAGAAGCAGAAGAGATGGTGTGGATTGGGACTTCTCAGAAGAGGTGATCTCCAAACAGGACAGCACAGGTCTCACTCTGGCTGCAGCCAGTGCAAGGCTGACTGCACTGGCCCACAGAGCTCCCCTGTCCCTGCAGCTTGTGCCTGCTGATCCCACCCAGTTCTGCTGATCCCTCTCCCCAGTGGGAGCAGGGAGAGAATCAGAAGGGCAGCACTGAGAACTCCCTTGGGTCAAGACAAAGTTTGGGAGGGAGAGCAAAGCTGGGTGAGCAGGAAGAACAAACCAAGGGAATCATGCACCGCTTCCCACACCAGGCAGGTGTTCCCAGGGGAGCAAGGCTTTGTCACACCTCAGGGCTCCTTGGGAAGACAAATGTCACAGCCACAAAGTGCCCCCTTGCTGCCCTTTTCCCCACAGCTTTCAGTGCTGAGCCTGGTGCCGTAGGAGGTGGGACATCCTTTGGGGCAGCTCAGGTCACACCTGCCCAAGCTGTGCTCTGTCCCTCTCACATGCACCAGACTGCTCCTGCTGGGCAGAGAGGGGGACAGCTGCTGTGCAAGGCCTCCTCAGCACAGCCAGGGCACTGGTGGGGTATCAGCATAGTCACAGACCCAGACTACAGCACCCCACGGGCTGCTGAAGGAAAATTCCCTCCATCCCAGCCAGGACCAGTTCCAATCTCCACAGCTTGCCCAGCACCAGCTGCTTGCACTCCTCCCTGGCAGGTTTTTGCAGGCTGGTGTGGAGATCAAGGCTCTCTTCCCAGATCCTGTTATCACCATGTAAATTCATGGCCACAGCAGATTAGAATCATGCTTTAGTTAATCTGATTGTTGGCCTTGATCTTCCAGAGGATGCTGTAGATGCTTGTTGCTGTTGTGGGCAGGATTCTGCTCAAGCTTGATAAATCAATCCAATTCTGATAAACCAATCTGATTTATTCACTTTATGTCTGGTTCTTTCTGCAATGATTTTCATCAGTTATGTGACACCCTCCCCGACCATTTTTCTCCCAACAGTTTGGGGGTAGAGAGGTAATACTGATGCCTGTAGCTCCAGTCCCACACTTTCCCAGAGTCCCATAAAACAGCACTAGCCTTCTGGGGCAGGGCCCAGCCATGCCATCATTTTTCTAAAGGTCCAAATAAAAACTAATATTTAATTATGACATTCTTCTGCTTGACAGATGCGAGGAACTTTTGGATCTGTGCAGTTTTGTGTCTGAGCTCAGAAGTCTTTCACGGTTCCTTGGCCTGCCCTTCTATTCCTGACAGAAATTGAACTTTCACCAGACCCACCAGGCTCATGATGGGACATAAAAGGGCTTTTTGTTAGCCTGAGACATTGAGGAATCTTGGCTGGGGGTGACCTGTGACCGTGTTCACAGGGGTCTTAGGATGAGGGAAGAGATGAGGATCTGACTCCATGTTTCAGAAGGCTTGATTTATTATTTTATGATATATATTATATTAAAACTATACTAAAAGAATAGAAGAAAGGATTTCATCAGAAGGCTAGCTAAGAATAGAATAAGAAGGAATGATAACAAAGGCTTGTGGCTTGGACTTTCTGTCCAAGCCAGCTGGGCTATGATTGGCCATTAATTAGAAACAACCACATGAGACCAATCACAGATGCACCTGTTGCATTCCACAGCAGCAGATAACCATTGTTTACATTTTGTTCCTGAGGCCTCTCAGCTTCTCAGGAGAAAAAATCCTAAGGAAAGGATTTTCCAGAAAAGATGTCTGTGACAGTGACCTATCCCACCTGCATGGCTGCAGTTCTTGGCACAGGAGGGAGCCCTCAGGTTGTGCTGGAGGAGCTTTGTCCCCCTTTTGTTACCCATTTTTGTCTCACAACGCTTCACATTTTAAAGTTCCTTGGCTAGCCCAGGTCTGGGATATGTGACAGACCCCCAGGGCTGGGACCAATGCTCTTTGTGTTCTCTGAAACAGAGCCCCAGGTGCTTTCTGGGGAGGTTGAGATCTTCAGAAGGGAGAGCACGAGCAGAGATGTTGCTGTGACCCAGCAATGCACCATCAGGGGAAGGGTCTGGTGAGGAGTGGCTGAGGGGGCTGGGGGGACTCTGAGGGAGGAAAGGAGGCTCAGGGGGACCTTCTGGCTCTGCACAACCCCTGACAGGAGTGGGCAGCCAGGGGAAGTTGGGCTCTGCTCCCTGGGAACAGGGACAGGACAAGAGGAACCAGCCTCAAGTTGAATATTAGAGAATATAATGCTGAATATTAGGGAAAAACCATCCCTCAAAGGGTTGTCAAGCCCTAGTACAAGATGTCCAGGACAGTGCTGGAGTCACCATCCCTAGAATTGCTTTCTCTGTGCCAGGAAGGTGTTTCACTGCTCACATTCCTTACAGGGTGCCCACCAGATGTTCCCTGAGAACACCTGGGGGCTGTTTCCCACAGGTGGATCCTGTCAGCTCCAGCCTCTCAGATATTGTTATTTTGGAATATTGCTGCCTTTTGCTGTTGCTCACGCTGGTGAAACTTGTCTGGACAGGACAGATGATCTTTTGGTGCATGAGCAGAGGGAATGCCAATGAATCACCCACAGGGCATCTGATTTCCAGACATGGCCCACATGCTTCATTGCCTTTCTCCCAGGAGACCAGGCCACAGGTTCTGGGCTCATTGCACCATCAATGCAAGGGAGGGAGCAGAGCTGGCACTCAGGGCTTTCCACCAGAGCAGGCAAAGGTTCCCACATTCTGCAGCTGCCATGGAGCAAAATGGGCTGGTGGGATGTCCTCTCTTGCTCATGAGGAACACCTGGGTCAGCTCCCTGCCTGGAGCTGTGGGAGCAGTGAACAGCAGGAGCAGCCTGGTGCTGTGGCAGGGAGGGTCCTTGCAGCTCTTTCCACCTGAGAGCCCCTGCAGGTCACCCCTTGGTGGCTGTGAGTGGTGACAGTGGCCCCAGCACTGTGAGCACGGCCAGGGCTCTGGAGAGCAGCTGCACATGGCATTGGGCACATGGGACATGCAAGGGCTGGGTCAGAGCATGGATTGGGCAGGGGCTGCCTCACCCCAGAGCCCTGCCTCCCAGCCCTGCTTGCCCCCCTGCTGTCCCACCCAGTTTGCCCTCCCTGCACCAGAAACAGCTGGGTAAAACCAGTGCTGAGCCCTCAGGCCCTGGTCCAGCACGAGGCAGCCAGAGGTGGGGAGTTTGCACAAGTTCTGCTCATGATTTCCCAACCCAGGAGAGCACCAGGGCCTGCCCCAGGTCCTGGCCACTGCCAGGGTAACCCCCTGCAGCTCCAAAACTCCCTCTAATTAGTGAACCTTCCCATTGCAAGTCACAATGGAACAATTCATTACTAGTGAGGTGTGCAGGCTCTGCATTCCTCTGGCTCTGCTGCCTCTGCAGGAATGTGGGGACTGATCTGAAGAGATGAACCCATCTCATCCGCGTCCTCCTCGGTGATTTAAGAGCTTGGCTCTCTAATCTTTGGCAATTACCTGCTCCTTAATCCTCCACATCCACCAGCTTCCAGGTCATGCAGCCAAGTGGATTTTCACTGAATCACATCTGTGAAAAGAAGGAATTAGAAACACTCTGCTTGAGGGTCCCTTCACTGTTGACCCCACAGCAACCAGCAGGGATGTCAAAACATGAGCTTCCAACCTTCCTGCCAGTGTGAGCGCTCAGACCCAGTCCTGCTGCCAGAAGCTCCTGTTTCCCCCTAGAAATCTCATGACTTAGTGGTGAATCTCCTCAGTTTAACTGCATTGTCTTTAGCAGCTGTGAGGGAGCAGGTTCCAGGATGGGTGGGATGGAGGGGAGCATGTCCCAGTGCTGGCAGACAGGGAGGGCAGCCCTGGGTGATGCACAGCCCTGAGGGGCTGCAGCTGGGTTTTTCCAGAGGGACCAACATCCTCTGGTCACAGCAGGGAGCTGTGTCCCAGCAATGACTTTATTTTCTCTACATGGAGGGCACCATGCCTAGGACAGAGCAAGGTGACTTATTTAGGGTTGAAGTTCTGTCCTGGTGCCATTTGCACTCCTCCCATCAGGGAATTGCCTGTCTGGCTTCTCCTCAGAAAGGCATGGCCAAGGACTGGCTTTGCTAAGAGTGCTTGTGTAGGCAGCTGGCCCTTCATACTCCTCCTTTCCAAGCACTTAAGATGGTTCTAGTCTGTTTTCCTGAACGTGGAAAGGGGAAAAAAGCACTCCAACATGGACACTTGGGACGTGTTGGCCGCAAGGACATGGACACTTGGGACCTGTTGGCCACGAGGACATGGACACTTGGGACATGTTGGCCACAAGGACATGGACACTGGGAACCTGTTGGTCATGAGGACATGGACACTTGGGACATGTTGGCCACAAGGACATGGACACTGGGAACCTGTTGGTCATGAGGACATGGACACTTGGGACGTGTTGGCCACAAGGACATGGACATTTGGGACCTGTTGGCCATGAGGACACATGGGAACTGTTTGTGGTCCTTTGGCAGCCTGACACTGACTGGTGGATCTGCCTTAGCCCTGTGTTCCCAGCTCAGGGCCCCTCTCATCCAGAATGATCCAGAGTCACTGCCATGCTTTCCTCAGGGAGCTGTGGCTGCATCAGGGCATTCCTCAGGAGGGTTTTTACCTGTGGGACAGGTTTGTTTGTGTTTTACTCGTTGTGCCCCCAGAGCCTGGCTGCCTGGGGGCTGCAGGGGCAGGTGGATGCCCTTCCACCAGCCCAGGCTGCTCCAAGCCCCATCCAGCCTGGCCTGGGACACTTCCAGGGATGCAGGGGCAGCCACAGCTTCTCTGGGCACCCTGTGCCAGAGCCTCACCAACCCCAGAGCAAGGAATTTCTCACATGGATCTCACCTTAATCTTTCAGCTGGAACCCATTCCTCCTTGTCCTGCCAGTCCAGCTCCTGATGAAAAGTCTCTCTCTGGCAGGTGGCCACCCCTGATTTATTCAGTCTGTCACTGCAGGAGCTCATGCAGTGCCTGTGCCTGCCCTCAGAAAGGCATGGCCAAGCCTGGCTTTGCTAAAACTGCTTGTGTAGGCAGCTGGCCCTTCATATTCCTCCTTTCCAAGCACTTTAGATGTTTCAAGTCTGTTTTCCTGAACGTGGAAAGGGGAAAAAAGCCTTCAAGAACCCATCTGACACCCCCATGCTGTGCTGCGGGTCTCCACTGGAGCAGCTGCTGAAATCAGAACAAAATAGAAACAGAGATGTTTTTCCAGGCAGAAATAAGGTCTATGGGGCAGGAAAAGGCTGGATTAGAGCTCAAAGCAGGAATCAGTAAGAGATGATTTATTAACTTAGAGAGGGCAGAGATTTGAGGAGCTGTTGGCAGCTGAGTGTAGGAAGCTTTTGGGATTATTGGCCCATTATTTATCATGTAGGTCCAGCACTGTTGGGGAGGGGTTTCCCTGGACATGGAGCCTCTGTAGAGACTCCATCTACCACAGTGTATCCTGAATTTCCCAGTGTCTGATGGATGGCAAATTTTCATGAGATTTTCACTGTCTTTCCAGGAGTTCTCCATTGTGCACAACTCTCAAAGCAAAGAAATGCTGCCCTGTGAGCTCCCTCATAATCAGTATTTTTTTGGATTTGACACTCTGGAAGGTCACCAAGGTAGATGAGAGGGAGGGAAGTGCTTTTTCAAACGTGTCTTCATGGGGATTCATGAAACAGAGGCAGAACTCAAAGCAGCAAAGATGTAATTTATTGGGTGGATCTGGGCAGAAATTGTGAAAGGTTCCCCACAAAAACAACAGTTACATTTTTAGATGAGAGTGAAGTTTGTAGGTGTTTTGTCTAGACTGTCTCTTCTTTTGATGAAGTTGGAGACTCCCAACAATGGAAATCTGGCTGGGCTTTAAAGACTTCCTTTGATATTTTCAGAAGGGACTGTAAACCCTTCTGAAGACAGAAGGGTACAGAAGGCACAGTCTGGCCTAGCTGAGAAATCTGGCCTTTTGTAATTTAGTGTGGCAGAGATTGAAATAATTGATAGACCTCAACCTGTCAGTCCAGACAATTGTACAGATAAATGAAAGGAGGAATGCTATGGGAAGCAGGATAAAATAAACCTGGTCAATCAAACAGTGCAAGCCAAACCATCATCCCAGAGTTTAGTTTAGTTTAGCTTCTATATTTACCCATTACCTTAAAGAGAATACATAGCATTTTAAGTTAATAAGATAAGAAGTTCTTTCCAAAACGTGGATTAAATTTGAGGCTTGCAGTGAGAAGTCCCAGCTGGCAGCAAGTTTACAAGTTAAGGAAAGCTGAGCTGCTCCTTAATAGCAGGAGGGTAGGTCCACACAGTAGAAGGTGCATTATCTTAATTAAGCTGATTAATAAGGCCAATAAAAAGCCATTCTGATTCGGTGGAGGTAGGAAATGTAAGCTTGCATCAAAATATCAGCTAAAGAGAGCTGGTGTGATTACAGATGCAGAGGCACCTCCAGTTCCTCAGCCTTGATCTATTCGCAGGGTTTGGCCTATAAAACACACTCCTGGCTGTCCCCAGGCATGCTAGGCTGGTCAAAAATAATAGAGTGAGAAGCTTCTAATCTCTGAACAACCTCCTGGGTCAGAAATGTGGCTTGCTCCTTCCTTGAACCAAGCATTCCACTGTGGGCTCCCAGCCAGGGCAAGCAGGCTGATGTGTGCATCACATACCACAGAATCAGGAATCTCCTGGGCTGGCAGGGACCCACCAGGACCATCCAGCCCAACCCCTGCCCTGCACAGACCCTCCAACAATCCCACCCTGGGCATCCCTGGAACAGCATTCAAACACTCCTGGAGCTCTGGCAGCCTCGGGGCCGTGCCCATTCTCTGGGGAGCCTGGGCAGTGCCAGCACCCTCTGGGGGAAGAACCTTTCTGATCTCCATCCTGACCCTGCCCTGGCACAGCTCCAGCTGCTCCCTCAGGTCCTGTCACTGTCACACAGAGCAGAGATTGGAGCTGTCCCTCATGAGGAGCTGCAGCCTGAGATGAGCTCTCCCCTCAGTCCCCTCTCCTCCAGCTGAACGAGCTCAGGGACCTCAGCTGCTCCTTGTGTGACCCTTCTCCATCCCAGCATCCCTCCTTTAGATGCTCTCTAACATATTTAGATTTTTTTCATGTTGTGGTGCTCAAAACTGCTCCCAGCACTTGAAGTGGGGCTGCCCCAGAGCAAAGCAGAGCAGGACAATCTCCTGTGGTAATCACATATACCTAAACAGAGAGAGACACAGTTCTCTCCCAGGATTTTCCTGGGAAGCTGTGAGAAAGTACAGAGAAGAGAATGAGAAACAATTCTTATTTCCACTCGCTGCACCTGTGTTGCTGTGCACATGTGGAATGTGTTATGGAGATTGTTTACCAAAGGGTGGTTTCTTAATTGGACACTGGATGGTGTTTGGATTGATTGACCAATTAGGCTAAAGCTGTATTGGACAGTCTGTAAGGGTTAAGAGTTTCTTCATAGTATAGTATAATATAGGATAGCTCAATAAAGCAATTGATCAGCCTTCTGCAATCGTGGACTCAATGCTAATGACTCATTAGCATGACTAATGCCACTTATCCCTGTTCAGGGGGCTGTTGCCACAATAATCTCCTCCCTGGCCCTGCTGGGCCCCCAGGACCCCGCTGGCCCTTCTGGCTCATTTGACTTGCCATGGCCCAGGAGCCCAGGGTCCTTTCCCTTCCTGCTCTCCAGCCCCTCATTCCCCAGTGTGCCCACACATCCAAAGTGCTCCATCCCCGGTGCAGAATCCAGCACTTGCCCTGGTTAAATCTTCATTGTTCAGCATGGAGAAGGAAGGACTTTGGGGGTGCCTTAATTGGGGCCTTCCAGCACCTTAAGGGAGCCTGCAAGGAAGATGGAAAGAGACTGTTTGGGGGCCTGGAGTGACAGGACGAGGGGAAACAGCTTCAGATGGACATAGATTAGGTGTAGATATTAGGAAGAAATCCTCTGTGAGGGTGGGCAGGCCCTGGCACAGGGTGCCCAGAGCAGCTCTGGCTGCCCCTGCATCCCTGGCAGTGCTCAAGGCCAGGCTGGACAGGGCTTGGAGCAGCCTGGGACAGTGGAAGGTGTCCCTGCCCATGGCAGGGAGTGGAATGAGATGATCTTTAAGGTCCCTTCCAGCCCAAACCATTCCATGATTCCATAATTGCTCTGCTCTCTCATCTGCTGAGCTCTCTGCAGGCCCTATGTGTCCTCCCAATTTAGTGTCACCAACAAACTTAATTATACCTTCAATTGCTGCCTCTGAGTCCTTCATGAAGACATTGAAGGGTGCCTTGCATGGGCACCTGGCTTTGCTTGAAGACTGTGAGCCACGAGTCAGCCAAATCTTCTTTAGGGTGGCTGAACAGTTCACAGTGACAAACCCCAGGTGGTTTTAACTCTGACCTCCAGGACTGCAGACCAGAGCTGGTTGTAATCCAAACTCACTTTCTGCATCTTTCCAACAGGCAAGAGGCAAGATGGTGAACAGAAAGATGATAATCAGAGACAGAGTGGGTTAATAGTGGCTGAGTTTCGTGACCATGGTGCGTTATCCTCCTGAGTTTTCCCACCCTGGCTGGGCAGGAGTGGCTCTGCTGCAGGAGCTCATCAATTGCTGCTAATTCTCTTGAGTTCAGCTGCTGTCATCACTGAGAATAGCTCATTTGGGAGCAAGCTGTGGCTGAAAGGTCTTTACCTGACTGGAACTGCTCCTCCAGCAGTGAGAAAGAGCTGCTTTCACAATGACCTGATGGGAAGGGTCTGTGGGTATTATGAATGGGACAATTATAAAAACCTGTTCAAAATTATCCCATATTTCCTCAGCAACCAGGGCGTGATTTACCTCCACCTAAAGCTGCCATCTAAACCAGGCAGCATGAATCACACAGTGAAAGGACTGGTTTCTCCCCGTGGGACTAGAAAGGAAATCCAAAGTCTAGCTCAGATGTAGGCACGTACATCCTAGGCTTCTAAACTGAGGTGGTGAGATTCAAACATCCCCCTCTTTAGTAAGTCCAGAAATGGGAAGATTATTTGGTGAAGTCTTTAATTAATTGGTGATAAAAGCTAATGAAGCTAAAAAAGCACTGGAACCCAGTAACTGTCTTTGGCGTGGCCACGTCTGTGATTTCTCAGAGTTCATTTCCATTGCCTCTGGGGAGCTGAAGCAGCCCAGGAATTCCATGGAAGACCTTTCAGAATTTTACCTCTCTAATTTGGGATATGAGTTTGTGACAACTCCAGTATTTTGGGACTGATTTTACAAGCTGCTCAGGTTGGTTCATGTCCTGTGAAGGGTATAATGCTGTTGTCCAAGAACATTATTATAAAGGAATCTAGTAAATCTCCAAAAAACATAATTAAAAATTTTGCAAGGTAACGGCAGCATTACATAGGCCAAAGGGCATCACCAAATACTCAAGTTTGTTTCTGGTCCAAAAGATAATTTCTATTTCATCTTCTGAGCATTCTCTTGCCAAACTTCAGATGTCTCTGAGCTGCAGTTTTGTAAAGACATACCCTAGAATCTAATTTTCAAAATCAAGAGTAAAGCTCTCTTTTCTCATCACTCTTAGCTGATTTCCCAAACCTTGATGTACAATGGAAATAAGCCATCCTACTTGCCCACAAAGAGAATGTGGCACAGCTGAGGGACACACAACCCCTCTGGCTTTCAGAGCTGTTCTCCAGGTGCTTTCATGCTGGTCTGACAATGGAGAAAGGAAGCCAGATCTCCCAGGGCAGTGTGGTCACCTGCCCAGAGGTGGGAGGAGCAGCCTTGTGTCTCCACAGCCAAGTCCTGTGTTGGCAGAAGCAGGACTTGTCTGACTCACCCAGGCTGGGGCAATGCCAGGGACCTTCCTCCCAAAATCCTGGCTGGGGTGACATCACTGCTGATGACAGGCTGATGGAGACAAACATCAAACATCAATGTTATCCCCTTCTTCCTAATGGCTTTGGGAATTTTATGATTGTGCAAAGGGAGTCAGTCCCTTGTACCCATTCACATGATTGGGAAATGGGGCAAAGGAGCCAGACAACTCTTAATAGCTAATTACTTTTTCTCTGTAATTGCAGCCACTAATAATATTTCTAACACAGGAGATGCAGGCAATCCAACAGGCCAAAAGGTGGCAGGGATGGGAAGAGCTGCTCAAACACAAGGCCATCACCATAAAATTAAATCATTTTCTTTGTTTTCCCCTGAGAACAGGTGCTTCCCTCAAAGTCATTCTTAATGTGGACAAATCTGAAAACAAATGGGTAGGATGAATAACAACAAATATTAGGTGGAATTCACACAGCTCCTAAAGGTATCCAAATTTGAGACTATTGACCTCCTAACCATTGTGCTTAGCCCAGTGCTTAAACCAGTTCTGCTGCCAGAAAAAACGCAAGGGGACAAATGCAACATCAGCTTTCAAAAAGCCTCCAGGGGCAGCCCAAGGAATCACAGACCCTGCAGCCCATCAGATGGAGTGAAGGTAGAAGTAAGGAATAGAATTAGTAGACTAAATTATAAAGGGTAAATGGGGTAGGAGATAAAAAGAGGAGGATCTGAGAAAAGGAAACCATTCACTGAAGGTGCCAACAGGCATCTGGTCCAACAGAAATTAGTGGCTGAATTTACAGAGTCTCCAGAATGAGCCCACATCAAACTCTCTTAAAGGGATTCAGTTGGTGTGGGCTGATAACTGGTCAAGAGAAAGGAAATGAGAAAATGACCAGTGGGCATTTTGAGAGCAGAAGGCAGGAGGAACCAAGAACTGGGAGAGCATCACAGAAATCTGTGCCTCTGCCAGGTGCCAGAGCTCTGCCAGGAGAACAGATGAGGGAAAAATCAGTTTTGAGAAACCCAGAGAGAAACTGGCACCTGTGTGCACCCAGCAGTGGGCTGCAGGGCTGTAATGACCAGCCAGGAGCAGTTCCTGCAGGCAGGTTGAGAAATGTGCCAGCTTGGTCCTCAGGGTGGTCAAAAAGGCAGGTGTGGAGGGCTGGGAGGAAGCCACAGCAGAGCCAGTCTGTAAAGTCTAGTTTATAGTCTATAAAACTGTGTGGTAGCTCTGCTGAAGTCATAAGGAATGACCCAAAGTGGTGCCTGCCCTCGTTCTGATCTGCAATTAAATCCAAATCTCACAGGCTCAGGGTCCAGAGCTCACATGGCAGAAGAAAGAGAGAGAAGCTGTGATTCTCCATCATCCCCATGAATCAGTTCCGTGCTCTGGTCTCAAATCCTTGCTTCCCTTGCTGACTCCAGCAGGTCCTGCTTTACTGCCCCAGCCAGTTCCACATGCTTTTGACTCAGGAGCTTAGGAAAATGTTCATTTTGCCAGGCCTTTCCTCCCTTTGCTGCTCAGAGCAAGTTCCCACGCTGGGAAGCACTTTTGTCAAAAAATTCAACTTCAGAAGTTTTCAAGGCTGTTCTGGGTGCAGGGCTCTCTCTCTGTGTGTGAACTGACAGTGGAATGATTATAAAAGTGAAAATAACTGAGATGCAGAATTGGCATAAATGAAATTATAAAAGCAAGAGTTACTGATCCCATCATGATGATATTAGAGACTAGTTCTGGTAACTTATACTACCAATTCTCTGACTCTTCTACCTTTCCAAAATATCACTGACTTCACAGGAACCATGTCCTGCTTCCTTCCTCCTGTTCCATGCTGGGTCAGACAGCCCCAGGTCCTTCTGAAGGATCTCTGTCTAGGTTGGTGTATTGGTTTTACATGGCTTGGTTTTTGGTAGCAGGGGGCTACAGGGGTGGCTTCTGTGAGAAGCTGCTGGAAGCTTCCACCATGTCTGGCAGAGCCAGTCCCTGATGGCTCTGAGGATGGACATGCTGCTGGCCAAAGCTGGGCCAGTTAGAGAGGCTGGAAACACCTCTGTGACAGCAGATTTAAGAAGAAAGATAAACAAAAAGGTTGTTTGAGCAGTTTTAATTTCAGCCAGAAAAGAGCCAAGTGAGAACATGGGAGAACAGCTCTGGAGACACCAAGAGCAGTGGAGAAGGAGGGGCAGGAGGTGCTCCAGGCACCAGAGCTGAGATTCCTCTGCAGGCTGTGGTGAGACCATGGTGAAGCAGCAGCTGTGCCCCTGAAGCCCATGGGGATCCACAGGGATGCAGAGACCCATCCACAGCCCCTGGGGATCCATGGGGAATGCAGAGATCCACCCACAGCCCCTGGGGATACATGGGGAATGCAGAGATCCACCCATAGCCTGTGGTGATCCACAGGGGATGCAGAGATCCATCCACAGCCCCTGGGGATCCATGGGAATGCAGAGATCCATGGGGAATGCAGAGATCCACCCACAGCCCCTGGGGATCCACAGGGATGCAGAGATCCCCCCTCAGCCCCAGCAGGAGCCCACACAGGAGTGGGTGGATGCCTGAGAGGAGCCCAGGATCCCCTGGGAGACCTGTGGAGAGACAGGCCCTGCTCCCAGGCTGGAGCAGCCTGTCCCAAAGGACTGACCCTGTGGAAGGGAGGGCTGCTGTCCCTGGGGTGTTCTAATGCTGCCCAGGTCCCAGGGAGCTGCTGCTCCTGGGATGGACTCACACTGGAGAATTCATGGAGCAGCCTCCCCTGGGAGGGACCCCAGGGTGTAGCAGGGGGTGCCTCCTCTCCCTGAGCAGCAGGAGAAGCCATGGGGCACTGATGGCCCAAACCCCCATTCCTGGTCTCCCTGCACTGCCGGGGTAGGAGGTAGAGCTGGGAAGGAAGAGGGAGGGGAGGAAAGTGTTTTTAAGGGCTTATTTACTTCTCATTATCCTGCTCCGATTTTGTTTGTAATAGACTAATCTCATATTTCTAATTAGAGCCTGTTCTGCCCATGACAGATTTTGATGAGTGACCTCATCCCAGGGGATGCAGTCTGTGAGCTGCCCAGCAGATGTTCCTCTCCAACCATGCAGAGAAGGGCAGCCAGCTCTGCAGGTGGGGGACACGGGGACACTTTTGAAGAGGGACATAAGGAGGTCTGAGAGCCACTGGCTGGCAGCAGAGCAGGAACTGGGAATAGGGCAGTGTGGGCTAAGAGCAGAAGCAGGTGGATGTCTTGGTTTGAACAGCCAGGTGTCTGCTGAGGAGGGCAGGAGCCTTCCTTGAAATGGAAAACGTAAACTAAACCCCCTCCCTCCAAAGTGAGATCAGTGTGATCTCAAGCCATGAACCCTTCATTGAATTGTCTGTCCCTGTCCAGCTGCAAAGGGGAGTGAGTGAGCAACTCCAGTGGGTGCCTGGCCAGGCTCAACCCATGGCAGCTGGATTGGAAGTGCTCAGTATATTTGGTGCTGAGGTGCTCAGAAATTGAGTCATTATGTCAACAGGAACTGCTGGTGCTACTTCTTTATGAAATCCAGACTGTACTGAGGTGCCTACAGGGAAGCTGAGCTCCTCTGAAAACCTGGCTCCAAAACAAGCAGCTCCTGGCACTGTGTTCCTCCAGGCAGGAGCTGCTCAATGGGTGAGGGAAGTTTCTGGCTTAGGGTTTTTTTAAGTGGCAAAATGCACTTTTGTCCTCAAATTGAATATTTCCTTCAGAACATGGTGGTGTTTGCCAGAACGCCTCAAGTTTCCATTGGGAAGTGAATCATGAAAAATTGACTGGTGTCCTCCAGTGCCCAGTCAAGGAACCTGGCTGGGTCAAACAAAACCATGTTTGACTCCAGAAAGACACTGAACTGTATAATGGGAGGCACTTGCTTGGACCTGTAGCTCAAATAATCCTGCTAACAGGTTTCCTAATTGGAGCCCCAGAGTGTCTGTGATGTGATAGAGACATTGCTGCTGGAGAACTGCTCTCTAGGGAGAAAACAGAAAGCAAATATTGTATTTCAAGCTTTGCTGTTGTTCTGAAAAAGACACTGGGAATATTTCAGTCAGCCTTGATCAGATTAGCTGGCTTTTCACCAGATCCTTTCTGATTCCTGGCTGGTGGTCTTTGTAAATGGAGATGGACACACTGTAGGAAACAGAAAAAAAATCCTAGAACAATATCCTAGAACAATATATTCCAATTGTTCTCACAAGCTGAAAAGCAGGAGCATTTGTTCTCAGTTGAAGACAGTGTTTTGTCTGAACTGATTTCAAGCAATTCAGTCTATTTAACTACGTCAGTTTGCATGAAGAATAATGTATTCCAAGGGTCTTTGTAAAACCAGAGCATTTTAGTATTTCCAGAGTCTTGCAGCCTTTGCCTCCACAAATTAGAAAACCTAATGCTGACTTGCCGAGTCTTGAATTATCATTCCACAAGAGCATTTGGCAAAGAAAATATCAGTCAAAACCCTTTTCTCTGTCTCTGCAATGGGTTCATTGCTTTGTTCCATCCTCTAGGTGCTCCCAGCACAGCTCAGAGGGAAGCAGTGACTGCCCAGCACAGCCAATGGCCCAAATATTCTCTGGTGAACACTGGTGTGGGCACCTGGAAGTCCTGAGCAGGGAGACTTCATCAGGAACAAGTGACAGGACAAGGAGAATGGGTTTGAGCTGAAAATGGGGAAATTTGGGTTAAATATACTGAAGAAATTCTCCCCTGCGAGGGTGGGCAGGCCCTGGCACAGGATGACCAGAGCAGCTGTGGCTGCCTCATCCCTGGAAGTGTCCAAGGCCACGTTGGACAGGGCTTGGAACAGCCTGGGATGGTGGAAGGTGTCCCTGCCCATGGCAGGAGGGTGGAATGGGATTTAAGGCCGCTTGCAACCCAAACCATTCCAGGATTCTGATTCTAGGACAGTCAGTCTGGGTAGCTTGACACAGATTTTCCTTAAGCTACTGTCCAGATTTCACCCAGATCTCCTCAGCAGCAAGCCAAGGGTGACATTTTCATTTTGCTCCTCTTTTTTTATCTATACCTAAAGCTGACTGTGCAACCCACCATCAACAGCAGCAGCCTCTGGTGAGCAGGGATGATATCCAGGAGGGCTCTGGTCTGGAAAATGGCACATTTGCAGGGCCCTGCGTGGCTGGGCATGGACAGAGCTGGAAGCTCAGCAACAAATGTGGGAAAAGCTGCAGAAATTTTATTTAGTGAGTGTGGTAGAAAAGAAAATGAAGGTTTTTTATGGAAGGATGCAGTCTGTGAGCTGCCCAGCAGATGTTCCTCTCCAACCATGCAGAGAAGGGCAGCCAGCTCTGCAGGTGGGGGACACGGGGACACTTTTGAAGAGGGACATAAGGAGGTCTGAGAGCCACTGGCTGGCAGCAGAGCAGGAACTGGGAATAGGGCAGTGTGGGCTAAGAGCAGAAGCAGGTGGATGTCTTGGTTTGAACAGCCAGGTGTCTGCTGAGGAGGGCAGGAGCCTTCCTTGAAATGGAAAATGTAAACTAAACCCCCTCCCTCTGAATTATTATAATTTTTGAAATTAACGAGCTCTCAGGCAAAGATATGGGAATAGGAATAACCATTCTCTACTAGGAAAATTAAAAAATAAATACAAATGGAATAGTACAAAACAAACCAGTGCCAGAGCCAGAGCAGTCCCTGCCCCCTGTGTGTCAGGGGGTGGCACAGCCCCATCCCATGGGGGCTCAGCCCTCCTGCAGTGCCAGCTGTGCTGCTGCTGCAGCAGGGATCCTGCACAAGGGGGGAGTTTTCCTCTGCAGCTCCAGGGCTGCTGCAGATGGGCCTGGGCTCCCTCTGGCAATGCAGGGCAGCAGAAAGCTGCTCCTCTGGGAATGCAGTGGGCAAAGGCTGCTGTGCTGCTCCAGGCTCAGATTGGATCCAGGTAGGAATGCTTGGCTCCTCCCCTGGGCGCAGCATCTCCCCATGGGATGCTGGAATTGGATCAGCCCTGCAGGGACACTCAGTGGCCATGGACAGCAGAGATCTCCTGGAGGGAGGATTGGCTGTGGGAGAGATAAAGAAAACTGCCCCATGAACAGAAGAGAACTGCCCCACTTCTCACAGATGAGAAATAGAACACACACTTATCTTGCAATCCAGGACACTTTTGGAGACTGGATGTGTCTGGAACCTAAAGTGCAGCCATTGCTGGAAGGGAACTGGAGTACACTGAGATGGTTGCCTTAAAAATCTGATGTCTCTTTAAGTTAAACTAATATATGCATCATTCTGCACACATGTGGGGCATTTGAAGGGGGGATGGACATCTCTGGTGTCAGAAGCAAGACTGGAATTGCTTGCAGTACTGTGACAGGAATGCTCTGATGCAGGTGGATATAGCAAGGAGGTAGGAATGCACTATCTGATGGGGCACAGAAAACTGGAGCACTGCCTGGAGTCCAAGTATTATTGAGATATTAGATTTGTACACCTATTCCAGGCTTTTTCGGAGGATGAACAGTCAGACCTGCACCAGAATACTCATTCCTATAGTCTCAGGGTGATTCAGTGCTTGTAACACCTTGTGTCTTGTGGTTTTCCTTTGCATTCCCAAACAGAAGCCCACTTAAAAATGGTATGGGGGCACCAGGATCTCTGGCAGCTGTGAGCAAAGGTTGTCACTCCCTGCAGCAGGCCTGGCTCCAGAGCCATCTGAAAGCCTTGTGTCCCCTCCCAGCCCCAGGCTGTGAGCCCAGCATGTCAGCCTGTGTTTGCTCCCATCTGCCTTCCCTGTGCTGGGCACCATTCCTGTGCTCCAGCTGGAGTTTGGAGGTATCTGCAGCAGCCAGTGCAGAGCAACAGTGTTCAAGATGTTCTTCATTCCTCCTTCCATGCCTTACTGCTTCTGTTTGAGGGATGAATAAGGGTGTTAATTTGTAAAAGTGCTTTGCAGCAGCATTCAGCCATGGCTGGGGCCTGCACCTCCTGCCAGCCCCTGCAGTATTTTGTGCCTTTTCCCTGGTGCCCCCCCTTGGCTCCAGGACCCCTGTCAGATTCACAGATTTCACAGAATCACTGGGTTGGAAGAGACCTTCAAGATCATGGAGTCCAACCCAGCCCCAACCCCTCACCCAAACCCTGGCACCCAGTGCCACATCCAGGCTTTGTTAAACACCCCCAGGGATGGGGACTGCACCACCTCCCTGGGCAGAACATTCCAGAACTTTATCACTCTTTCTGTACAAAACTTTTTGCTAATATCCAACCTGTATTTCCCTTGGCACAGCTTGAGGCTGTGTGCTCTGGTTCTGTCAGTGCTGCTGGAGAAAGAGCCCAGCCCCAGCTGAGCACAGGCATCTTTCAGGAGCTGTGCAGAGTGATGAGGGCACCCCTGAGTCTCCTTTTCTCCAGGCTGAGCACCACCAGCTCCCTCAGTGGCTCCTCACAGGGTTTGTGATGTGTCCCATGGTGGCCCAGCTCAGTTTCCAGGGGCAGGGGTTGGCCACAAGCAGTGACCAGAGCAAGCTGCAGCTCTCAGCTCCTGCTGACAGCGACAGCCCATGTCTCTGCCATCCCCTGGCCAGGGCAGCTCAGTCACTGCTCTGGGGTCAGGGTGCTTGGAGGGCCTGGCTGCTGCCAGGAGCCCACTCCAGCTCAGACATCTCATCACCAGCACCGAGAGGCTGCAGAGACCCTCCTGGTGCTGTGAGCTGTGCCAGGTGCGGCTCCCACCTCTCCCGCACAGCTCAGAAGGGACAGGGACCTCTGGAGCAAGTCCCAGGGAGGTCACCAAGAGGAATAGGGAGATGGGGCACAACTCCTACAAGGAAAGGCTGAGGGAACTGGGGATGTTCAACCTGGAGGAGAGAAGCTCCAGGGTGACCCAAGTGCAGCCTTTCATCACCTGAACAGAGCTGACAGGGAAGATGGAGAGAGACTGTTTAAAAGGGCCAGAGAGGACAAGAAGAAATGGATTCACACTGACAGAGTGTAGGTTCAGATTGAACATATTCTTCCTCTGAGGGTGGTGAGGCCCTGGCACAGGGTGCCCAGAGAAGATGTGGCTGCCCCATGCCTGGAAGTGTTCCAGGCCAGGCTGGATGGAGCTCTGAGCAGCCTGGGCTGGTGGGAGGTGTCCCTGCCCATGGCAAGCAGGTGGAATGAAATGAGGTTTATGGTCCCTTCCCACCCAAACCAGCCTGGGATCCTGGGATTCTGCTGGGGCACTGACAGAGAGAGGCTGTGGCGCACTCCCAGCCCCATTTCACAAAAACATCCATGAAAAGCAGCTTGATCCAGCCCTGCCAACTGCCAGGAGCAGTGTGGGGAGCAGTCCAAGGGCCCTTCAGGACAGTGACCTTTGGTTTGTGGCGTGAGGAACAGCTCCAGGTGATGTGTGGGCACAGCTGGCTCACAAGTGGGCACCTGTGCAGCCTGCTGAGGAGACACCTGCCACCATCCATCACTCAGCAGACGAGACTGGGTTCAAACATCACTCTGGGGCTGTGATGGTGGGTTCAGATTCCCCCCCCAATATTCAGCAGTTGGGTGGGTCATGGTAGGTGTGTCAGCTGTAAGCAAAGTGTAGAAGGCTTTGTCTTCCTCTGTGCCTAAGTCTGTTGGGGCAATGAAATGCTTCTGATTCCAAAGCTGAGTCCAAAACATAGGGAGGAAATAACACAATCACTGTTTCCCCCCAGAAACATTCTGCACAATTGAACTGCATGAGATTAAACAAACAAACTGGAGTTGGGTGAGAGTGCTGGCCCAGGCTAGGGTGATGCTCCTTGTCTCACTGGCATCCAGAGCTGCCTCCTTCCACCCTAAGGAGCCTCAGGGACCTGAAGCAAGTCAAGCCATGGCTCTAAAGATGGTTTATTCACCATCAGGCTGCCAGCAGCTGTTCCAACCATGATAAGGTGTCTGCCCATATCCCAGGGTGTGTGGCCACATCCTGAGTGGGAAGGCAATCAAACCCCAAAGCATTGCCTGGATTACCCACACAAATGTCAGTGTGTCCAAGGTCAGCTCCACTCAAACAGGGCAGAGGAGTCACCTGGAGCTGGGCATGCAGCAGAGCTTGTGTGCCTCCACACTGCAGGATCCAACTCCTCTCTGCTGCCCCTTTCTCTGCTGCATGGGGGCTACAGGAACCCCTCCTGGCCTAGGCTGCACAGAAAGAACCTGCCAGCAGCACTGGGGATTGTTCTGTGTCCTGGAGAAAGCAGAGAACAAGGCGGCACAATGCTGCACTGGGGCTGCAGAGGACAAGAGGTGCCCCTGCAGCCAATGCCTGTCAAAGCACTGAGCAGAGAGTGCAGCAGTGCTGGAACACAAACAAGAAAAGCATCCTGTGCTGTCCTGTGCCTGCCCCACAGTCCTGTGTCCAGCCTGCACCTCCTGCACACAGGGAGGCTGCCCAGGGCACATGGGATGTGCTCTGTCAAACATGTATGAGGGATGTGCCCTGGAAGCTGCTCCTCTCCTGCACCTCTCGGGTATTTGATTGTTAATTGCTGCCCCGAGATGTGCAGGATGTCTCTGTTTCGGCCCACGTGTCCAAAGAACGAGCCAGAGCTCTTCACTTTTCGGTCTTGAAGTTGTTTATTCATTCTTATCTATAAAATTTTCTTTCTGCCCAGCCAAGATCTGCTCAGCAGGGCAGCCACAGGCACTCTGACCGCCCCCGAGGCGGTGTTGTCTTTTTATACTACAAACTACATAGAACATATTTACACTTAATTCCCAATACCTATCACCTGTGTTAGACAGTGCACTTCTATTCTAAACCAATCCCAAAGTGCCAACATCACTGCAGAAAATGGAGATCAAGAAGATGGAGAAAGGCTGGACATGCCCAAGTTCCTCCATCTTGTCCCCAAAACCCCCATACCAAAAATCCTAACCCCTACATTTTCACCCTGTGATCATTTTATTATTATACTATTTAAACTTCTGTGACTTTCAGGTCCTCATACAAAGCTGGTAACTTGCTCCAGGGGTCAAAATCAAATCCCCAGGTGCTCTGGGCTGAGTGCCAGGGTCTCTGAGCCCCCTGGTGGGGTCCTCGGTAACTCTGGACACCCAGAGGGATGCGCTGAGTTCTGACACGCAGCCAGACATCAAACACTCAGTACAGGTCTGGTGGGCAGCAGGGCAGGGAGAGGTGGTGGTCAGACATCACCCAGATGTCCAAGGATCCAGCCAGCCTGATCTCTGCTCCTCACTGGGTTATCCTCAGCCTTTCATGGTCTGCTCTGGACTCACTCTGTTGTCTCATCAGAAGTTTGCTTTAAATTAATTCTCTGCTTTCATTAGGGCTTTTATCTCCTGCTCTCAGTAATCTGGTCTAGCAAGACTGGGATCTGGAGTCTGGCCATAGCTGGACTTGACAGAGAGGGCTGCAGATGGAAGGACTCACACTGTGGAGCACTCCAGCCCCATCAGTTCACAGGTGCAGCTCCTGGCTCTTCCAGACTATGGAAAATGCCTCAGAATGCAGAAACTGCTGCAGTGCTCCTCATCTCCCCACAGCCACAGAGCAGGACACAGTGCATGAAACATGGACTGGACAGATATTTAACTCCCTCAGAACCTTGGTCTCTCCTAGGAAGAGCCATGCCTTGAACTTTCCAAAGGAAAGGTGAGGGTGGCTCCAGCAAGCTGCAAGGCTGGAGAGTGCACCTCCATTAGCATCCACTGGCCCATAATCAGTGCAGGACCATCAGCTCTGGTGGCAATAACAAAGAGATGTCACTCTGTGAAAGTCTGCATCTTGTTAGCACAAAATACTTTCTTCCTTCCATTTTCCTCTGGCGCAGATCAGTGCCTGGCAGTGCAGTGGGGCACCACAGAGGGAACCAGCAGATGCCCATCACGATGATCCACCAGCCCTCAGAGGCTGTTTCTCATTTAGCTGCCTGAAGACTGGGCAGCTTGGCCTCAGGGGAGACAGCTTTAGGGTGCATGGACAGAGTTTGGACAGTGCTGTGGGCAGCAGAACCCCTTCTCTGAAAGCCCTGAGGGATCCCCAGCTCTCCCCAGCACATCTGTGACTATTGGATTTATGGGGTGCCCCGTGGCAGGCAGGAATGATGAATCTGACTCCATGTTCTCAGAAGGCTAATTTATTATTTTATAATACTATACTATACTAAAGAATACAGAAAAGATACAGACAGAATGCTAAAAAGATAATCATGAAAACTCGTGACTCTTTCCAGAGTCTCGACTCAACTTGGCCCTGATTGGCCAATGAGTCAAAACAACTCACACCAGAATCCAATGAAACAATCACCTGTGGGTAAACAATTGCCACTTTCCACATGAGCAAAACACAGGAGAAGCAAATGAGATAATTATTGTTTTCCTTTTTCTCTGAGGCTTCTCAGCTTCCCAGGAGAGAAATCCTGGGTGTTGGAGAAGATGAAATAGGAAAGCCTTATAAATATGATTGCCCGACAAAAGATTTGGAGAATATAGAAACTATAAGTGAGATTGAAATGAAAGCAAGCTTTGAGATCCCTCAGTTACTGAACAACTGGAAAACAATGGCATGGCCAGCTGAAGGTGATCCCCTTTTGATGAAACAACACCCTCTGCTTGCAGACAGGCCCAAGGGTCAGAGCAGACCCTGCTGGCTTGGCAGAAGGGCCCAAAGAGGAGTTTTTAGGGTTTAAAATGTAACACAGTGTGGTAATGTAATGATTCTTATAGGCTGGATGGAAATGCTATAGGATTTGTGTATTCTACTAGATTGCTTAGTGAGAATTAGAATATTCAACACAGAAGAAGATTTATGGTATTGTATCGGGAACCTCGCTCTCTTACCTTCTCATCCTCTCTCTCTCTCTCTCATCCTCTTTCCCACTCTCTTTACTTCTCTCAGTCCTGCTCCAGCTGTGGCTGGCAGCTCCCAGCAGGGCCCTGCACCCAGGCCCTTTGCAATAAACCCCAAGTTCCCAGCCCTGGCTGCAGAGATCTCTCATCTCCGTCCATCCCTACTGTCCTACCCCCGTCACTCCTACAGCTGGGCAAAGGGACTTTTCAGAGAATGTGAATGTGACACCCTGACCAGCATGTAGCCTGACTGACACCTGCACCACCAGGCTGGAAGCCAAGCAGACACCCCAGCATCCCAGCAGCCTCTGGAGATCTCCTCCCCACCCAGCTCTCCTTGGCCCTTTCCTGCTTTATTCCGCATTTTAATGCATCGGATGTTACACAAACCCACAGATTGTTCTCCCTTTTGTGCTGGGCAGACAGACAGGCTCCCCAGACAATAGACAGGCTTCACCTGTGGCTGGGAAGGAGAGGTGGAAGATTTACTGCCATGAGGTAATTGGCTGGAGGAATTTGAACTTTCTTTGCTTCCGGAACTGCCTCCATTGTCCTGCCCTGCCAGCAAAGCAGAGCCAGGGAGGGTCCTGAGCACGGGGCGCTTGCAACAGGCAAGGTTTGCCTTTTGAGCAGCAGCTGCATTCACAGATGGCAGCCAGAACCTGAATTCTTGGGCTGGGAAGGTTTTCTGCCCCTGGGTGCAGCTTACCCCACCTGCTTTGACACTTCTTTTGCCAGATTTCTCAACCATGGCTGGTTGGTGACCCCCCTCTCCCTTATTCAGAGCATAAAAATGTCCCAACCCTCTTTCATTTACCTCATCAGTAAGAATTAAACTTCTCCTTGATGCCTTTGATAGTGCATTAGGACATGACAGGCAGCCTCACATGCCAGATCACACAAGTGTGTGGGTGCATGGTGAGAAAGTCAGTGCAAGAGGTGAGGTCTTGTGGGCTGTGTGAGGTGAGGAGGGATCTGTTTTCAGCTAGGAAAAAACACTTTTGTAACTTGCAACTGCCCGTGGTGCTTTTGAAATCCCTTCCCTTTGTGGTGTGGGTGCAGCAGGCACAGACCAGGAAATGCTCCAGCAGCAGCACCAACACTTCATCATCCTTTCAGGTGCAAAACACCACTTTGTTGGCATCCAGACCTTGAGGCTGCCACATTGCTTGGGCTCTGGACTGCTCCAGCCAGGTGCTGTGTCTGTCCTGAGTGGCTGGTTTAGCTCAGCATTGCAGCTCACAGCTTCACACAGTTTGGTCACAGCCCTTCCTGACAGCGCTGCCTCACTGAGCTTTCCAAGCTCTGGGCTGTGGCCTGGACACAGGTGAGAGAGCTGGTGAGAACACGAACAGGGAGCTGCAGGATGATGTGTTAGGGCCCTTCAGCACAGCTCTGCACAGACAGTGCCAGCAGGAGCATTGACATTATCAGCTGCACACAGCCTGGCAGGCAATCTGGGCAAAGGGTGGGAGTGCCAGGGGAAATGCTGGGGACAGCCCCAGCCTGGGGCTATGCACCCCCAAAGTTCTGGTGCCTGGGTGCTGGGGGAAGGCAAATGGATGAAATCCACGTGCAGACTGATGCCATGGCCTCTGACAGCCCTTCCAGGTGCCAGTGGGAGATGCCCAGGGATATCTCTGCACCTAACATCAGTTTTGTGGTTTTCTACCCCAGGACCAGAAGGAAAGCCAGTGCTGCTCAGCTCTTGTAAAACTCTAGGTGCAGGATTTCAATGATACTAAAAGAGCTATTTTAAATTTTATTTAAGCTTCTGAATTGTGTCAAATTTTGTTTCTTTTTCCTTTTCCTGACTCTGTCCCCATATGCAAGCTCAGCCATTGGAATTCAGGCTGGGCTTGCCTGTGAATCCCCCAGAGCCTGTTCTTCTTCCCTGAGTTAAGGTGATACCTCCTTCTCACTCTGCAAATTCATCCTCCTACACAAAATAAAGGGAAGGCAGAAACATTTACAGGAGCAATTTTTTTTTTTTTTGAGTTTCCATTTACTCAGAGTCTCATGATGAAGGCAAACACTTCATGCTGGCCTGGCCACCAGCAGAGGCTTGTCCATCCCCACAGCTCTGGCAGCAAAGCCTTGTCTAATAGGCCCAAAGCAAGGATCCAGGTTCCAGAGTGAAGTGGGCAAGCTGCTGAGCACAGGGCTGGGGGTGCCCCAGCCCCTCCACAGCCTCCTGTGTGGGCTGCTGAGTGGCCAGCACTGGCTGCAGGAGCATTACCCTTGTCACAGGCTGACACTGCAGGGCTGGTGTAAAATCCATCTAGGACAGCCCCACGGACAAGTTGTCTGTCCTTCTGCCACAGTGCTGGGAAAATGTGGCCTCATCTGGCCTCTCAATTCTCAGTGCTCTCAACTGGCCTTCCAATGCTCAATGTTCTCATCTGGCCTTTCAATTCTCAGTGCTCTCAGCATGGCAGCACAGGGGGCTGGAGGGCAGGGGAGAGAGCTGGGATGTCAGAACTCAGCACATCCCTCTGGGTGTCCAGAGTTGCCGAGGACCCCACCGGGGGGCTCAGAGACCCTGGCACTCAGCCCAGAGCACCTGGGGATTTGATTTTGATCCCTGGAGCAAATTACCAGCTTGTATGAGGACCTGAAAGTCACAGAAGTTTAAATAGTATAATAATAAAATGATCACAGGGTGAAAATGTAGATTTTAGGATTTTTGGTATGGGGGTTATGGGGACAAGATGGAGGAACTTGGGCGTGTCCAGCCTTTCTTCTTCTTCTTCTTCTTGTTCTCCATTTTCTGCTGTGTTGCTGGCACTTTGGGATTGGTCTAGAGTAGAAGTGCACTGTCTAACATAGGTGATAGGTATTGGGAATTAAGTGTAAATATGTTATATGTAGTTTGTAGTATAAAAAGACAACATCGCCTTGGGAGCGGCCAGAGTGCCTGTGGCTGCCCTGCTGAGCAGATCTCGGCTGGGCAGGAAGAAAATTTTATAGATAAGAATTAATAAACAACTTCAAGACCAAAAAGTGAAGAGTCCAGACTCGTTCTTTGGACACATGGGTGAAACAGAGACATCCTGCACATCTCGGGGCAGCAATCAACAACCAAATACCCGAGACTGGGGCAGGGCAGGAGCCCAGCTCTGGGTTCCTGCCAATCCACCCAGATATTTGGGGCAGGATGTTGAAGAGGCTGAGCTCTGATCAATGTGTCATGCCTCTGGCAGCAGCCATCACTACCCAGCTCCCAGGAAACAGAAGAGGGCAGTTTTGTGCTCTTCTTTCCCAACTGACCTAGTTAATAGTTGGCCATGCCACAAGCTGGAATGGTTTGAACAACTTTTGGGACAGGTTGAATACAATTGCAAACCAAACTTCTGTTCCATAAAAGCACCTGCCAAGCCCAGCTCTAAATATAAATCATCTGCTGTGCCAGACCATCCCAAGGCAGCCCTGCTCCAGAGTGAATTATTGCCTTCCCTTCCTGCTTGAGTGCATTAAATGTATTCAGCTCTGTCATGACATGGTTGTTCCTTCTCTGCCTTTTTGGCACAGAGAACTCCACCACCAAAACAAGGGGCTGAAAGGCAAGCCCTGGACACTGCCTGGCTGCTCAGCAGGTGTTGGGTTAGGCCAGGTTCTCTCTTCTCAAGGCAGCCATCCTGCAGATGTGCTGTTGCTGCTCTTTGCAATTTTCAGGGCCTTACTTGAGTATCTTTGAAAATCCCAGCCTGCACAGGTAGCCCTTTCAGCTGTCTAAACAGCTGCTTCTCACACTTGTGACTAAACTAGTGGCACAAACCAGACTGAAACAGCAAAGTGCAAACCTTGAGGGAGGTTCTGCTGCCCCATCATTGCAATGGGCAGCTCCTCTCAGGGCAAAGCAGGGGCTTAGAACCACAGGATTGTAGAATTACATAGGATTGTAAATTACAGGCTGATTTGGTTTGGGAGGGACCTTAAAGCACATCTGATTCCAACTCCCCTGCCGAGGGAGGGGACAGGGTCAGGGTTAGGGTTCCACCAGACCAGGCTGCTCAGAGCTGCACCCAGCCTGACCCATCCTGCATCCCTGTGATACAGCTCCCTGCTGGTGGAGAGCACAACCTGAACTCAGGGCGCCTCAATCCATGACAAAACGCACAGGCACAGGGTTCTTATTGCCCCACAGCTCTTCCCCACCTCTCCTGTTCCTCTCAGCCATTCTGCCCAGGGAGGACCCTGCTGACCTGGCTGCTGGGGTTCAGAGCATACAGAAGGCAACAGAAAAACTGAGATTGAAAGACAAGAGACACAAATGGGATTAGAAGACAAGAGACACAGCTGGGAGGTGTCTCTGCCAGCTCTGGGCTGGACACAACCATTGCTCTTTGTTTGCCCAAAGTTTTGGCCAAGTCTTTGGGACTGGATGCAGTTTCCCTCCTAGAGGAAAGCTGTAAGTGCTGTCTGGGATAGCCTGTGGTGTCACAGATCTCTATGGGCACAAGGCAGGACACCCAGCTCCTGTGCTTGAGCACAACTCAGAATCAAGACCAGGCTTCCCTCAGTGCCTTTCCTGCAGTGCCTGGCACCCACAGATGGTAACTTACTCGTGAACAGTAAAAAGATCCCCCTGCAATGCCCAGGGAAACCAGGCTTTTCTCTGAGTGAGCTTCCCAGAGCAAAAACTGCTCTTCAAATGCAAAAGTTTCCAGGCAACAGAGACGTGGTAGAATTTTTTGAATGAAAACATGTTGGAGATGTTTGAGTCTGAAGTAAAGGATTTTGTTTCAATTGGGGTTTCATTTTACTTTTGATTTTTCCAAATTCAGCCTCGGGTTAGTTTGTGCAGGTGCTGCATGTCATTAAATATTGCATTGTCATGGCTTGGCTTCTGGTGAATGAAATGTTTTGATGTGAGCATAAAGCATTTCAGTCAGCCATTCAGACATTTTCAACTACAAAATTTATTAGATTTGGTCCCCTGTAAGAAGTTTCCAAATTTTGCCTACTTCCAAGTACAAGTGGAAGTACAAACTGGAGGTACAACAGTTGCACAAACTGCACGAAGATTCAGCAGTGCATCTACTGCAACCCTCCAGTTCTCCTTTACTGTTCACTTGCCACTCTCAGGACTTTGGGATCAGCTTGTCCCCAGGGCAGGGGTGCAGATGTGGTACTTTGCCATAGTATGGTTCAATACTTGTTTTTGGTTTGCTGAAGGTTGTGTTTTTGGTAAACAGTCGGGCCTTGATGGGTTTGCCTAGTTCCTTTTACAGGTTTTAATCTTTCTTAATGGGCACTCCTCTGTTGGGTTAACAAGATATTTCATACTCTGCTTGTTTGTTTGTATTTGGTACATATATTGTGTTTATTTGTGTGTGATTTGTTAATAATGTATGGATGCAAGCTTGTGTTGTAGAGGGATGACCCTGGTTACTCATTCTAGCATTAATTCCCCTATTTAGATATAGGTTAGCCTGTTAGTGGGGAGGGAGACATAAAGTTCTTATATTTTTGTAGTGTAGAGCTTTAATGCACTCTTTGTTGATGGCTGGTTGAGGGCCCACAGTGATAATGGTGGCATTTGATCAAAGGCCGGACTTGATGATCTTGGAGACCTTTAATGACTCTGTGATTCCATACCTGATTTGGTGTGATTCTATACATGATTTGGTGTGATTCCATACCTGATTTGGTGTGATTCCATACATTGTTTGGTGTGATTCCATACATGGTTTGGTGTGATTCTATACATGGTTGGTGTGATTCTATACATGGTTGGTGTGATTCCATACATGGTTTGGTGTGATTCCATACCTGATTGGTGTGATTCCATACATGGTTTGGTGTGATTCCATACCTGATTGGTGTGATTCTATACATGGTTTGGTGTTACCTCCACCAAAATGTGGCTTCCAAGGGGAGAGGCAGCCTGGCCCAGTGCTTCCCCAGCAGTGCCTTGTCCCAGTTCTTCTCCATCTCAGCAGCTTTTCCCTCACTGCTGTAGCCCTTCCCCACAGTGACTGACACCTGTCAGAGCCTCTCTCTGATTTCCTGCCAGCCAGAGGATGACAGGAGGAGCTATGTGCTGCCAGACTCCCTCAGTGTGACAGAAGTGAGCACTCTCAGAGTGCTGACCTGCACTTCTGGCAGTTCCAGGCTGTGGAGCTCCTGCCCAGCAGCCTCAGCCTTGGCCATCAGCTCCCTGTGGTCACTGGAGCAGGGCTGGGGACAGCAGGGATCAGCTGCAGGGATGGGACAGCCCTGGGGGTCAGGGCTGGCAGCAGAGGGGTGTCGCAGACATCTTTTATGAAAAATCCTTTCCTTAGGATTTTTCCTCCTGAGAAGCTGAGAGGTCTCAGGAACAAAATGTAAAGAATTATTATCTGCTGCTTGGAATGCAACAGGTGCATCTGTGATTGGTCCATGTTGGATGTTTGTAATTAATGGCCAATCACAGCCCAGCAGGCTCGGACACAGAGCCTGAGCCACAAACCTTTGTTATCATTCTTTGCTATGCTATTCTTAGCTAGCCTTCTGATGAAATCCTTTCTTCTATTCTTTTAGTATAGTTTTAAAATCATAAAATAATAAATCAAGCCTTCTGAAACATGGAGTCAGATCCTCATCTCTTCCCTCATCCTAAGACCCCTGTGAACACCATCACAGAGGGGGTATGTGAGCAGTGAAGAGAAACAGGACAGAGGTGGCTGCTCTGGGCCAGATGTGCAAGGAGCTCTTGCACAAATTAATGGTGGGTACAACAGAAGGAGTGCACAAGGGCTTCTGTGACAGTGTCACAAGGGTTCTTGGATGAGGGAAGAGACGAGAATGTTGACTTTATGTTCAGAAGGTTTGATTTATTATTTTATGATATATATATATTACATTATAACTATACTAAAAAGAAAGGAAGGAGAGGTTTCCTCCAAAGGCTAAGCTAAGAATAGAATAGGAAAGAATAATAACAAAAGCAGCTCTCTCGGACTCTGTCCGAGATAGCTTGGCCCTTGATTGGTCATTAATTATAAACATCTAAGATGGGCCAATCACAGACGGACCTGTTGCATTCCACAGCAGCAGATAACCATTGTTTACATCTTGTTGCTGAAACTTCTCAGCTTCAGCAGGAAAAATCCTAAGAAAGGATTTTGACAAAAAGATGTCTGCGACAGGCTTCCAGCTCCCAGTACAGGTGGAACTCCCTAACCCAAGTTCTGCATTTCCTTAGGCTTCCAACTGATACTTTTCCAGAATATGTGGGGGCAAATCTGCTCTGTGCAGAGCTGGTGCAACCACAGGAAGGCTGTGGGTGACAGTGGCTGCAGGAGCCCCATGTGCAGCTGGAAGCAGGTCTGTGTGCAACCCACACCTTCCTCCCCTCAGCCTGCTCCCTAAAGGAGATCCAGAGCTCTCTGCAGACTCTCTGACCTGGGCACAGGTACCAAGGTGGTCTGAAGCCAGTCCCAGCCAGGTACACACCCAGGAAGCACTTGGGTCACACCAGGTCTCCAGCACAGCCAGCCTGTCACTTTCAGGTGTTTGCTCATGGAAATTCACCAAGAGCCTCTGGGAGCCACAAGAAGACAATTTTCAATGACCTCTGCTGCTGTTTTGCCCTCAACCTGCCTGGACCCACTGGCTGGTCCTGGCAATCAGTGATTTAGGCACCCTTGAGCCAGGTGTAGCACTGAACATTCACCCTGAATAGTCACAGAGAGGTTTATTCTATGTTAATTCATCTTGTATCTTTGATTTGTGTCTGTATAGAGAGACTCTATACAATTCTTTACCAGCAATTTGTACTTAAGAAGCACATCCTCCTACTGCATCCCACCAGCATCCTGCCTCTGTCACACCCTCCTCACTCATCTCCTGCAAGCAGAGGAGTCCTGCATGTGTACATTGACCCAGATCCTTACACCCTGTCCCATCTCCTGCTCCTGTCTGCTTCACCAGTATGAGGGTCCCAGCTGTGGGTTCCTCTGGGGCTGGATTGAAGGCACCTGAGATGATAGTTCAGACTCAGGTGTTTATTATTTCTCATCAGTAGAACAGTCTCACTACTGTGAGCTCGGCAACTTTTCATTAGAAGGCACAAAATGGCCAACAATCTCTTGTTACAAGGTCTTTTAAAACTAAACTATCCAATTAAGAGCTGACACCTAGATTATTTTCCCTTTCAACCCAATAACTGATCCCACAGAGCCTGCAGCGCAGACTTTTCTGCCCAATTACAAAATGCCACCCAAACCCATGGAGGAGGAAGAAGAAGCATGAAGAAGAAACCCAGGATGACACCCTGTGCCCTCCATCTTGCTTCCATCCACAACATACTAAAAATCCCAAACCATAAATTTCTCACCAAGTGATACACCTACACTGCTCTCTATAATCTATTTCACACTTTTGTGGATTCCAGTCGATCTTGAAGTCTGGGAAACTTTCTCCATGGATGAAGGTCAAAGTCAGTGCTCCCCTGGGGTCAGGGCACCCCAGAGCAGACACAGAAATATTCCCTGTGTGCCCTGGGTTTCCACACATCAGTGTCTGCTCTTTGGTACACTTCAGCAAGCCCTGCTCCCCAGGTGGATCAGTTCTCTCCCAGGAACATTTCCACAGGAATTAATTGCTGTTCCCACCATGTGGGCTCCAAGAGTGGTTGGACCATCGTGCAGGTGGCACGAGGTGGGCTGTACATAAATCCCTTTACTCTGAGCATTGGGGCAAACTGCCCAGAGAGGTCTGGGAGCTGTGGGCAGGAGCCAGAGCAGGCAGGGCAGGCTGTAGTGGATAAGCTGCTTTCTGAGGGGCTGTGGTGCCAGAACAGCTCCAGTCTGTGCAGGAACCTCTGTCAGGGAGTTTCTGTCTGCCCAGAACAGCCCTGTGGCCTAAAACCATCCCTGGCTGATTTTGAGCTGCTGTCCTTGTTCCAGAACTGGGTTAATTTCTGCAGTATTTGGGAGGGAACACATTCCCAACACCTATTTGGTTTCAAGGACACTTGCATGGGGAATGCTAGGGATGCACCAGTTGTGTTGGTTTGCTGTTTGCTGCTGCTTGTCTTGTTCAAAAGGCTTTGGCTGGGCAGCAAAGAGGAAGATGCTCCTGGGTTCACCTTTCCCTGGTAGCTGTTCCAGGTTAGGACAATAATTCCTCCCACTAGAGGAATTTTACCCCCAAAAAGTCTGGCAAGTGGGGACCTGAAATGCAGCAGAGACCTGGAGGAGGACAGGGAACAGCCCCCCACCCTGGACACAAGGGGATGTGGGGTTCCTTTCATCCTCACAAGGGAATGTGAGGTTCTTTCTTATTTTCACTTTCATTCTTTTTCATTCATTCTTTTCTTGAATGAATTTCTTCATTCGACAAAAGAATGAGGTTCTTTTCATTCTCTTTCAAAAGTCTCCACTTTTCATAGTGGAGACCATTTAGTTGCCAAAAGTCAGGATGTTGCTGGGCTGTGGCTGCTCCAAAGGACATGGTGGGAAGAAAGGACATAGACTTGCAATCTCATTTTTCTTGCTTTAAAAGGTGTTCCTTGGTCTCATTCAGGCCCCAATATTTCTTTTTAGTTTAGAGGTTCTTTTACAATGAAAATGTTAAGGTTGACCCAGCTCATCCATTTACCAACTCTGAACCCCATTAAGTTATGCTAACATGTAAAAAGAGTTTTAAAGAGTTTGAGAAGGCCTGCTTTGACATTTTCTGGACAGAAAGCATTTTTCTTTTCAAATTACTTCTGGTTTAGAATGCCCTTTCTGGGATGATTTTTTAATGTCAGCACTGAAGGGGGGGGAGTGGGGGAACCAACATGGGTTTTATTATTTTGATCAACCCAAACCAATTCCTTCTGGACCTCTCTTTCATGGCAATCACCAAAAACATGAACTTGCAGAATGGTAACAGAAAAGAAAAATTGTGCTTCTTGCCCAACATCCAACTCAAAGCAGACTGCTGCCCTGGCTGCTCTGTCTGGAGGTGAAAGAGGGGATGGCAGGGGCTGTGTCAGCCTCCCTTGTTTGGTGTGGGATGTAGGAGTGTCAGGGGTAGGATGGTGGGGATGGATGGAGACGAGAGATCTCTGCAGCCAGGGCTTGGAACTTGTGGGTTATTGCAAAGGGCCTGGGTGCAGGGCCCTGCTGGGAGCTGCCAGCCACAGCTGGAGCAGGACTGAGAGAAGAGAGGGGGAGAGAGGATGAGAGGGTAAGAGAGCAAAAGGGCAAGAGAGAGAGGTTCCCATTACAATACCGTAAATCTTCTGTGCTGAATATTCTGATTCTCACTAACCAATCTAGTACAAGATACAAATCCTATAGCATTTGCATACAGCCTATAAGAATCATTACATTACCATACTGTGTTACATTTTAAACCCTAAAAACTCCTCTTTGGGCCCTTCTGCCAAGCTGTAGGGTCTGCTCTGACCCTTGGGCCTGTCTGCAAGCAGAGGGTGTTGTTCCATCAAAAGGGGATCACCTTCAGCTGGCCACACCATTGTTTTCCAGTTGTTCAGTAACTGAGGGATCTCAAAGCTTGCTTTCATTTCAATCTCACTTATAGTTTCTATATTCTCCAAATCTTTTGCCAGGCCATCATATTTATAAGGTTTTCCTGTTTCATTCTCCCCAGCAGTGGGAGATTCCCCATGCCCAGCTCTGTGTGATGGCACAGAAGCCACCACAGCACTCACAGGCCAGGGGATGTCAGTGCCTGTCGTGTTCCCCAGAGCTGCACCCAGCCAGAGAAGCCTCTGCTCCCTGCCTCCTCACAGCACCAGGGCTTTCCCTGGGATTGTCTCCCCTGGGACTGCCATGTTCCTTGGGAGCCAGGACAGCTACAGACAGGAGACAGAGCCCAGGGAAAAACCTCCATGGGTTCAAGGAGTGTTTGGACAACTCTGAGGCACATGGGGAGATCCTTGAGGCTGTCCTGTGCAGGGTCAGGAGTTGACTCCATCCTTGTGGGCCCCTTCCAGCTCTGGATATTTTATGATTCTGTGGCACACTGTACAAAATTCACAATTTTGCCTATTTGAAAAAGAGTGCCCTTATGCTCTGATCCAGGTCTCATTCCTTCCCCCTGGCACAGGGGCTGCTGTTCTCATCCCTCTCTCCTCCACCTGGCTGCAGCCTGTCCTGCCAGGTGCCCTGAGCTTCCACCTGCCCTGGGCTTGCACCCCACACCCTCCTGACTCCCCCTGGCAGCCCCTGGGTTGGGATGGGATCTGCTGGCAGCCCTGACCTGGCACAGGGTTTCTAGAAGTGATTTCTTCTGGTTCCCCCACCAGCCTTTCCCAGGGGCAGAAAGGCAGCACTGCCCTGCTCAGCCCCTTCCTGCTGCCCTGCTGGCACAGGGCACAGCCTGGCACAGGGCACAGCCAGGGCAGGCACAGGGCACAGCCTGGCACAGGGCACAGCCTGGCACAGGGCACAGCCAGGGCAAGCACAGGGAGAGGTGCAGGAGGAGCAGCCAGGGTGGCAGAGCTTTACCTGCCAAGGGTCACTGCTCCCACTGCACAGACCCAGCTTCTGGTGCAGGAATGGCTTTAATCTCACCCTGGCAAACTGGCCTTGGCTGAGACTTCATTATTGACATGTTGTGGAGATCTGGGCTGGGGCCTACACGTGGGGGATGATCTGAGATGACTGATCTATTTTCAAACGTGGAGAGGTGGGAGTAGAAACACGTTCAGCTCTTGCCCATTGCAGTGATATGGGATTGAAGCAGTGCTGGTGCCTCCAGATATGGTGTGATGTAAATGAGCTCTGAGTGCTTTGATCTCTTTATCTTCCCTTTCTCCTTCTCTTTTGGAGACTACCTTTAGTGTAGTTTTCAACCTGCAGGCTGTTAGGAAGAATTTCAGCTGGTTCTATGGCTCCAGGTACCATTCTACCATCAGCCCCAGCTTTGCCCCAGGCAATTCAGGCATTTTGTGGTGACCTTGGTGATTTCAAGATAAAGAGGAAAAGAGATAGTGAGAACCTTTATGAATCACTCTAGTATAATCTGAAGTATTTCTGAAACCATCATTTATTGCCTTTGGGCTTCTTTTCTGGTGGTGTAACTGTGAATTTTTACTGGATGCTAATGAGAGTGGCCAGGAGAGCGGCACAGACAGTGCTCAGCACCCAGGGATTTCAGGGTGTTTCATTCCTTACAAGAACAGGCCTAGTGCTGGGCCTTTCCAGGATAAGGATGGGAATTTTGGTCTGGTTTGTTCAGTTCCCCATGAAATCAAACTGCTGTAATTGTGCAACTAATTAATCAAAAGGATAGCAGGTCCTTAGCTTCTCCTCACAATCACAAAAGTTTCTGCCCACCTGCCTGAGTGTAAGGAATGAGTTTTTTATGGTCCAGGAAGCCACAGGTTCAGCACCAAAAGTGAGAGGAGCTGGGTTGAGCCTGGGCTGGGGACAGAGCACATTAATGTCCTGAACATCTTGAAAAATATGAACATATTCATCCAGCAGAGCAATTGAGGGGCTGAGAAGACAGTCACCATCTGGGATTCTCAGCAGCTTCAGTAGGCTCACACCAGGATCTCAGTCAGATTTGTCCTTTGGGTGACTTTGCCTCCTTACAAACAGGGAGCAAGAGCTTCATTTCCCAAAATACTGGAAGTCTTGTCCAGTGACTGGGGCCATGTCTGCCCTCATTTCCAGCTGTAGCTACACACCCTGGATTTCAGTGAGGTACCAGGGAAGGCAGAAGCCCATGGGGTGCCCCCCTGTGGGCTCTGTGAAGGTCCAGGAACAGCAACCTGAGCTTGCAGAGACCTTGCAGAACAAAATCCTTGAAGACAGCTGCAAGAGCAGGAAGACACAGGGCTCTTGCTCTGCTGAGTGACCGAGGGACCCACGGGGAGCACCTCAGGGGACTGAAGCTGAGGACCAGACCTTCTGCCCCTTTGAGCAGATAGAGGTGGTTGGGGAATGTCTTCTCCCAGCCACAGGTAGGAGTTGCTCTTTCTGTAGGAGATTCTCTCTGCCAGCTGTGGAATTTTCTATGGACAGATGCACATCTGGCTCTGAGGTGTCTCTGCTTGGCCTCAGCCAAACCCTTCCCCTGCAGGTTCCCCTTCAAACCCTCCTGGCTGAGCATCCCTGGTCCTGTTGTGTTGTTCTAGAGGGGCTTCAACCTGTGTTGCTTTAGGTCTGTTGGCTTCTGCTTGCATTAATTCTGCTTGCATTGATTAATTGCAGCCCGTGTCTGAGGAAACACTTTGCTTTGTGCCTGGGAAGACACATCAGGAGCTGTGGGGCTCATGGGCAGGGCTCACCTTCCCCCAGTTTAGTGGGCAGCTTTAGGAGCCTTGGGTTTGTGAGAGGCACCAACCCTGCTGTCCCTAGAGGAGCATCCTGGGGATGTTGCTCAGGCAAGACTTGCAGGGTGTCCTGTATGCAGCCCCCTCAGAGCAGCACAAAATCCTGACCCTTTGGCCCAGAGCCTGCAGGTCCACCCAGCCCTGCAGGTGCTTTCTCTGCCTCCTCTAGAGGGGCTGCACAGGGACAACCACAGCTCCATTAATGCGACCTCTACCAGGTTTTGGGATGTCCCTGGGGGGCTGCAATGGGTCTGGATAGGCCAGGCCTGCTCAGCACAGCCTGAGTTCCCAAACAGCTCCCAGGCCACCTCAGCAAGCTTAGGTGATATCAGCTCTAGTGATTATCAGCTCATTTGTGATTTCAGCTCTTTGCTTGCTGGGTGCCTTGGGCAGACACAGGGAGAGAGAGGGGAAGGCTGTGTGAGGTTCCACAGGAGTGTCTTTGTTGAATCTTCTGTGAAGGTTCTCAGGGACAGCTCTTCTGCCAAACTGGGCAAAAGTAGGGGTTTTTATAGGATACAGGAGTTTTAGAAATTGTCCAGTAGCAAGGGTCAAAGGAAAGTGACCTACAGCCTTACAGAGAGATGAGCAAGGGTCTGAAGGCAGACAAAGGGGCTTCTAAGGTCCAGTCATCATCACTGGGCATTTCCTATCTTGGGCTGCTGACTGCCAGGGAGGCATTGCAGCCACTCCATAGCTCAGAGCACCCCACACAGCCTGCCCAGCAGTGATTCCAAGGAAAAACCCTTTTGATCTCTTTTCTCATATCACTCCTGAGCTAAAACTCTGTGCTCACCATCTCACAGCGTGGCAGGCAGTCCCAGCAGGGAGCCCAGCACCGTGTGTGTGTCACCTCATTTTCTGGTAAAGGAAGATCAGCTAATCAGTGAGTAATCAAAGGTTGTTCATGAAAGAAGGTGACATCAAAGCAAATAATTTAAGGAACCCCTCGAGGGCCAGAGGAGTTGTAAGGTCTGAGGCTGAATCACATGAGCTCAGTCTCCATGAACTGTGTCTCAGTTTTCCTGCAGGTACAAGTTAGAAATGCTTACGATAAATGTTTAGAATTAGTTGGGGAAGGGGGGAAAGTTAAATCGCACTAATTATAGCCATGATGGCTTTGGTGCAGTGCCATTTGAAAGCATAGGTGTATTCTACACCTAATGCAAGAGGCATTAAAAGGCTTCTTGGGTAAGCAGGGTGATACAAGAGCAGAGTTTCAGTTCTGGGAGTTGTAGAGTAGTTTGTGAATGGCAGCATTCCAGACCACAGCCATGAAGGGTGATTTGACAGCAAAAGAATTCCTGCTTTTATTTGATATTTTGTAGAGAGGACAGACAGGGGAGTCACTGGGGAAGGAGGAACAGGGGAGCTCTGGGACAGGAGAGGGGTGGCTTGTCCCAGAGCACCACTGCTGAGAGGTATCACGAGCTCAAAGGCAAAAATCTGGACAGTTCCTCTGCAGGTCCTGCAAGCCTGGCTGAAGCTGCAGTGCCCCACTTCTTCTCCTACCTTTCTGATTTCTTTTAGAGTATAAGGGACTTTGGGATTTGAATAATTAGTGCATTTCTGTACTGCCTGCTCTGGTAGAGACCTCACCTTTGGAATGGTTTCTCCAGTGCAAATGACAAGGGCCATGCACAGACATGAGTGACCCAGCACTTGTTTGGCTCCCCTGTATGCTCAGTCACCCAGAAGAGAGCCCTAGCTTGGAAAGCCAAGGTCACTGACACAGCTGGGAAAGGTCAGAGGAGCCCCTGACCCATTTATCCATGGATCCCTATTTATTCTGCTAGATGCTGCAGAAACAATAATCCAACAAGGTTCAAATACTGTGGGTTCCTTTTAAATTTACTGAATGTGGCTGACTGAAGTAACCACCCCCAAACACTTGAAGAGATAAACAGCTCCTCTGATTGCTCTGACAGGAAGCATTTCCACCCTTGCATGTGTTGGGGATGTACATAACATAAGAAACCTTACTAAGAGGAAAATCACAAGCTTGGGAAAACACAGCAACAAGTCAACAACATCTTTAAATGAGTAATAAGTCAAATATTTACTCCCACAACACTTCAGGCAAGAATCCTGTGCCTCAGCTTTCACACAAGCATGGACAGCCTGTGGAGAAACATCTCGTACTTTTGTGGCTAGAAAAATCACCAGGTCCAGGGCTGTGCTTGGGAAGTTTATTTCCAGCCCTTGGAGGAACTTGCTCCTCCTTCACACCATTTGTCCTTGCACATTCCACGCTGTCCTCACACCAGGGCCAGGCCAGGAATTGCAGCAGCCCAGGTCGGGTGTGATGTCCCCTGCTCTGGAGGAGCTGCTGGGTGTCCCTGCAGGATGTCACACTGCAGAGCTCATGGCAAAACCGAGTCCCTGGAACCTTTGCCTTGCTGTTCATTAGCTGGCAAAGCACTGCCAGGCTTTGCCCTTTTGGGGTGCCCTTCCCAGGGCTGTCAGTGGACATGGATCACACTTGAGTCCTGCAGGACTGCAAACCACCAGAGCGTTCAAACAGCCAAAGCAGCAGTGACTGTTAAATGAAATGACTCCAAATGTTTTCTATAACAACCTTGAAAAAAGGCTGGGCTCTTCTTCACTGCCCAAAGAGATGGTGGGAGAGACCCCCTTGCCTCAGACCTGCCCGTGGTCAGGAGGGGGGCTTGGAAAGAAAAGCCACATTCTGTGGAGCTGTGAGGCTGCCAGGGTGATGGGATAAGGGCATCTCTCCCCTGCCTTTTGGGAGATTTTTTCAGAAACCACTGTATTTTGTTCCTTTTAGGTATGGATTTTCTCCTTTTAGGTATGGATCAGAGCAGGAGGAAAGAAATGTCCAAGGCCAGGTTGGACAGGGCTTAGAGAAACCCAGGGAGAGTGAAGGTGCCCCAGCCATGGCAGGGGGTGGAATGAGATGAGCTTGGAGGTCCTTTCCTGCCCAAACCATCTGGGATTCTAAAAGATAATAAAAGATATTCTCCCATATCCTCAGCCACCCAGAGCCCTGCTGCTGCCTGGGACTGATGAGTCCCATCCTGATGGGTCCAGACTGATGAGTCTGGACATCCCTGCAGCCAGCACCCAGCCAGTGTCCAGCTGTCCCCACCACACCTGGGGAGCACCTGGGCACACAGAAGGCACTTCCATGAGGCTTGGAAAGTGGCAGGCAAGGGGTATTCTCTATACTACCAGCAGAAGGCAACTTAAGGAATATACCTCAGAGTTTTGAGATGATCTTGGCTGTTTCAGATCTGTGTTTTCTCTCAGAGTCTTTCATTTTACATTATTTTTCGTTATTTTCACATTGTTCCACAACATGTCAAAACATCAGACGGATTCATTACAACACAAACAGGAGACACTTTGATGTAGGAAAAAAAGATGTTTTAATGGGTGCTAAGTAGCAACTGCCCTTGGGGGTTTTAAAATAAAAATAGAAGCAGCACAAAATAGTATTTTAACCCTTGTGTCCCAGGATCACCAAAATATAGAATGCAGCATTGCACACAGAACAGTGCAGGCAATAATTTTCTTTTTACACTCATTCTGAAAACAGAATTTTGAATTCTCATAGGTTTTTGGTGAGTTTTCTACTACTTCTTTGGAGAAAAGTTATAAAGGAAAAAGTAAACTTCTCCAGGAGTATTTTTCAAAAGGGCTCACAAAAGTTTGTGGTTTTGTCACAGGACACCTCTCCAGGGAATATGGAAAGACAACTTCCAACCTTCCTGGTGTGTCACCTGCAGTGACACTAATGCCAAATGGAGCTGGTTAGAACATGGTGGTTTGGGTTTTTTTGTGGAAAGTGGTCAAAATATAGAAGCCTATGCCCCCCAGGTGTTCTGCTCTTTTCCAGCAAAACTCCAGCATTTTTCACTGAGGAATACAAAGCATCTCAGTACATTTTTCAGTGAACTCCTTTTTCAGTGAAGCAATTTCCTCCCCAGAGCCCAAAGCCAGCTGAGATGCTCCAGATCCTTTGCTACGTGACCTGGGGGACCTCAGGTGCTCTGAGCAGGTGGAAACGCTCAGAGAGGTCCCCCTTGTATTGCTGGGCTCTCCTGAGGGGCTTTTCTCCTTTGTGCCTCTGTCCTTGTCCTTGGCACGAGCCTCCTCCCAATGCCAAGGCATTCCCAGTGCCCCTGGGAGGGCAGGGAAGGGCCTTGCTCAGGCTCACAAGTCTGCGAGGTTCACAGAAGGAAAGAGTGAATCAATTGCCTTTATTTGGTTGTTGCTTCTGCTCATTTTCCCATCACACCCATCAGGCTGTGCTGTTCAGTGCCAGGAGGAGCTGAGCTGTGCCCTGTCCGTGCCCAGTGACAAAGAGCAGCCCCTGTGCCTCCCACAGGGCTCTCAGCACCCAGAGACGCTGCCCACATTGCTTTGCTCACCAGGGGATATTTCCCATCTATTCCCACTGGGTTTAACCACACCAGCTTTCAATTCTGCCTCATCTTAGCTCAGCTTTAAGGGTCAGCGCTCCCTTGCTCACCTGGACACAGCCTGGTCTAGGCTGGGCTGAGCAGTGTGGGTTCCTTCATGTGCAGCTGCTCATGAGGGCAGGGCTGCAGCTATCAGACCCCAAGAACAGCCTGGAAATATCCTTGTTTTCCCCAGATACCAGCCTGTGCACTGACCCCAAGAATAGCCTGGAATATCCTTGTTTTCCCCAGATAGCAGCTTGTGCCCTGACCCCAAGAATAGCCTGGAATATCCTTGTTTTCCCCAGATAGCAGCTTGTGCACTGACCCCAAGAATAGCCTGGAATATCCTTGTTTTCCCCAGATAGCAGCTTGTGCACTGACCCCAAGAATAGCCTGGAATATCCTTGTTTTCCCCAGATAGCAGCTTGTGCATTGAATCACTCAGGACAGACTCAGCTGCTCTCACACCCTGAGATGGCGAGAGCTGTGCTCAGGCAGCTCACAGTGACTGTGACCTGCAGAGGGCTTCAGCACCACCCTGGACCCTCTGGGTACCAGCACAGCCTCCTCCAGAGGCTCTCTGGAAGGCAGGCAGAGGAGATGAGCCTTTAGCTGGAGATGGCAGAGTGAGACAAGCGCAGTCAGCCAGGTTCCTTCACCTCCCGACCTCAGTTTGTCACCCACAGAGCCAAGCTCTGCCCCTCAGTGCTGGTGTGCTTCTCTAGTTTGTGCGGTGTAGAGAAAGCCAGTCCAGTGGGACGGACCCCTTCTCTCATGGGCTGCTGGCTCCTCAAAGGCAGATGTCTGTCCACACACTGGAACATCTCCCTGTGGGGGCTGGCATGGCCATGGTGACAGAGATGCTCCTGGGCCCAGGGACATGCTGTCCTTTCCAGTGTCACGGGGCTTCCTGTTCCCTCTCCAGAGCTTGTGAGACAGCAGGACTGCTGATGCTGTTGGGAAATGTCCTAACTTGCTTCATAACTTGGAGGAGCTCAGGCAGACCACCCTGAAGGAGCCAGCTCTCTCTGGCTACTCCTCTCCATCCACCCCTCTGCAGGCACAGCCCGCGCTGTGATCAGATGTCAATGCTGAAATGCTGCTTGCAGAGGCTTCTCACCCTCCCACTGAGCAGAGAGGGGACCCAGAGCCTGGCACTGAGGTTCACTCTGTGCAAACCACTGATCAGAAACCTCTGTGTTTGCTTCCTGCCAGAGACCTGAGCATGAACAACATCAGCCAGCTGCAGCCCCACGCGCTCCAGCACCTGCGCTTCCTGGAGGAGCTGTGAGTACAGGGCACGGGCAGGGGGTGCTGGGGCTGGGGGGACACTGCACAGGCTCCTCCAGCATGGCCACAGCTTCCAGTGCTGCTCCTGCAGCTGCAGGCTCAGCTGGGAGCAGCTGGGACAGGGTTTGTTTGCTGCTCCTGCTTAGGGGTTCCGCTGAGGTCGTCACCTTCAGGCTGAGGTGGTGCCAAAAGCCAAAATGAAAGAGGACCCAATCTCTCATTCAAAAATCAGCACTGTACCCTGGGGCAGAGCCAGCAAACAGAGAGTGTCACTCACCCCTCACAGCCTCCTGCAGCCCAGAGACACACGAGCCCCTGGGTGCTTCATAGAGTCACTCAAGGGTGTCACACAGAGTTCCCAGGGGTGTCACACTGAGCCCTCAGGGATGTCACACTGAGCCCCTCGGGGATGTCGCACACAGACCCCAGGGGTGTCATACTCAGTCCCTCAGGGGTGTCACACTGAGCCCCTCAGGGGTGTCACACGCAGTCCCTGTGTCCCCAGGTGTACATGCACCCCATTAACACTGTGTCCCCAGGTGTCACATCTTCACACGCAGTCCCTGTGTCCCCAGGGATGTCACACTGAGCCCCTCAGGGGTGTCACACGCAGTCCCTGTGTCCCCAGGGATGTCACATGCACCCCTCAGGGATGTCACACACAGTCCCTGTGTCCCCAGGGATGTCACATGCACCCCTCAGGGATGTCACACGCAGTCCCTGTGTCCCCAGGGATGTCACACTCAGCCCGCCAGGGATGTCACACAGAGCCACCCTGCAAAACTGAAATCCAAAAAGCTTTGCCCAGAGGCTGAGGTGTCCCAGCAGTGTGCACTGAGGTCTGAGCAGGCACACTCAGACACAGCAGCAGTGTCAGTCCTGGGGATCAGCATGTGGCTGTGTGTCAGTGAAGGAGTGGCCCCACTTCTGAAAGTGTGAAAATTAACCAGCAGCACAAGAAACCACTGGAATCCTTTGTGAGCCCCAAAAAATGGGAGCCCAGGGGGCAGAATGCTGAGGTTGACCATTTCTGCATGAGTAAATTGCACCTGTATGGTCTTACTCCACTTGACCATGAGAAATACCTCCAGGTGTTATTCTCATGCTGTTGGTACTTTCAACACAACAGCTTCTGTTGGAAAACACAATTTCTTCAAAACACTGTTATTGCATTCATGAAATCCTAATATTAATGCTTCATTTGATGTGTGTTGTGAGCTTACTGTGTATATAACAGTTACTGCCACTTAATCTGCCTAAATGAAACAACTTTCACTGCTCTGAATCAGATCTTGCTGCCACCACAAGGCACAACACTGGCATTTCATAAATGGTATTTTCCAAACTGTCAGAATTACAGATATCACCCTCACACCTGTGAGATCCTGGCACAGGTTACTCACAGAAGCTGTGGCTGCCCCTGGATCCTTGGAAATGTCCAAGGTCAGGTTGGATGGGGCATGGAGAAACCTGGGCTGGTGGGAGGTGTCCCTGCCATGGCAGGGGTGGAATGAGATGATCTTTAAGGTCCCTCCAAATCCAAATCATTGCAGGATTCTGTGATTTTATATTACAGGTTTTTACTTCAAATGCTCTTGTAACTGATCACCATCTGTCTGTATTTCAAATTCTTTGGAGCTGTAAGGACCCAGCCACCCCAGCCCCCCTCCCCAGCAGGCATTTACAGGCTGACAAGGAAACATTTTTGATCCTGTTTTGGATCAAAAACGCTTTGGAGCCAGAGCTGCTCACAGAAGTGGGCTCTTCAGCACTCTGCTCCCATCTTGCAGCCTTTCTCCTTTCATTTTATCAACATCCATGTTGAAATGTGGGCACCCAGCCCCTTCACTGGGGGTGCTGAGGCTTTTCACACGCCCAGGCTCCTCTGTGTACAATTAGCAGTTGTCTTGCTGCAAGCAACCGTGTCCTGGTTACGTCATGTACAAACAGAGCAGCCTCAACCAGCAAGGAATAAATATTCATAGGTTCCAAAAGAGCCAGCTTCCCACAGCCAAAAATAATTATGAATGAAACAGGCAAAGGGGAAAAATTTAAAGTGGAAAATCTGAAAAAATAGTTGGAAGTTGTTAGATAATATTTTACTGGACGTCCAGTGTGTCACAAGTCTCCCTTTGGAAAAGATTGACATCACAGTTAGGGGAAGAAATGCAAATTGCAGCATCATATACCTGTGCCTAGCAAAGTGCCTGCTTGAATTTGATAGCAGTAAGATAGTAATCCTATTTATGGAAATCAGGTAATTTATATGAAATCAAGCAAGGAAGGATTTTATATATTATGGCAAATTAAAAGTGATTCAACAACAACAGCTAGACAGGGATGGTTTGTACAGCATTCATAGGGCTGTCATTGACCAATAATGCAACTTGCCTGGCATTTCCCCTGCTCTTTTCATTTATATCTTCACCAAATTTTCATCCCACAACATTACATCAGGACCATGACACTCAGGCTGGGATCACCCTCTGTGCCAGGACACGCTTAAGAATCGAGCAAACAAATCCTGCTTGTTTAGACATCCTCAAGGGAAGTTTGTTCAGGTTTCACAGCTCAGATCTCTGCTCATTTCATCTGCCTGGGACACATTCCCAGTGTCTGCCAGGGTGACACGTAGCACACCAGCCCAAGCCCTTTGTCTTCATCCCCATGGCAGAGGTGGGACATGCCAAGGGAGTGAAGAGCAGAAAGCCCTGCTGAGCAGTGAGGGACAGCCCAGGTACCCCAAACCCACCATCCCAGGGTCTCCTGGGCAGGAGGGAGACCTCCCTGCCTGTCCCCCTCCAGCAGGGAAGGGCTGACAATGAGGAGGGCTCTGCTGCAGCTCATCCTGGCTGCAAGTGCCTGTGTTCAGTTAGATGGAAAGCTTTCAGCAAGTTTCTCACCCCCAGGGATTTTGGGTGGCTTTGTGGCCCCAGTCTGCCTTCTACACAGAGTCACAAAGGCACAGAATGGTCTGAGGTGGAAGGGACCCACAAAGATCATCAAGTCCAACCCCAGCCCTATACAGCACCATCCCCAAGAGTCACCTTGGTCCCAATGCTTTTTGAACTCTGTCAGGCCTGGGGCCATGACCAATTCCCTGCCCTAACACAATGTCAGGCCAATCCCTTGTGTCCTGTCACTGCTCACAGAGAGATCAGTGCTGCCCCTCTTCCTCCTCTCTGGGAGCTGAACACAACAAGTGCCCCCAGATGCCCCTCACACAACTTCCCCTCCAGGCCCTTCATCATCCTCACTGCCCTCCTTTGGATGCTCTCTGATAGTTCAATACCTACAGTCTTATGTTCCCTATTATCTCCTGGATAAACCAGGTAAGTGACAGGCTGGAGCAACCAAAGATAAAATTTACAAAATTCAGTTCAAGGTGAACCAAAACTGATGTTCTGGAGCTTTGGTCAACCCCAAAAATTTCTTTTAACTTGAGAGAGAAAAAATAGTTTCATCTTCAGGTTACTTCTTAACATTTAGTTCTTTACTTTGTGTAAAACCCTAAAAGAAAATTGTATTTCAAATTATATTTGCTTTATTGCCAAAGATACCTTAGGTGCTCGAACCTTATGAAAAAATCAGAGGTTCCTCAGCAAAAAAATTGCCAATTTCAACCCAGATTTTCAAATCTCCTTTTCAAGATTCTATGAAATGATCTAATGTTCAGAAACATCCCAGGATCTCTTGACCCCCCTTGTCCTTGATCTATAACCCTTGTCATCTTCAACAGTCAGAGAAAGCCCAGGTTCCTCTGGCTCCTCCCCATGGTTCTCCCCTCCTGCTCTCGCCCATGATTCTCTGATTCCATCTTCTCTCTCATTAGATTTAGCCCCAGTAGCCCAGGGTCCCGTGGAGGAGAGCTGGTGTTTCACACCCTTCACCACTTCTCCTCCTTCTGTTCCTCTATTTTGGCACCACCCCAGGCTCCTCATGCAAGTGAAGTTTCCCAGAAGTCAGAGATCAGCTGGGCTCATGGCTGAGCTTGTGCATAGAGCTGGGATTCAGCTGAGGAAAAGGAATAATGGGAACAGGGAACACAGCTGAAAAAATGGATGCATGAAGCCCATGTGTCCAGGGACAACAAGGACACACGTGCCAGGTTTCAGTGCTGGGGAGCCCTGCAAATCCAGGCTGTGGGCCCACCTGAGCACATTGGTCCCCTGCACACACCCACACTGGGTGGAGGCCTGTGAGGAAAAAACCAGAGCAGGGTGGCACGTGAGGGTCCTGAGGACAGCAGAGCCATCACCCAAGGGTGCCACCCGTGACCCCCAGCCGGGCTGCGTCCCACAGGGCATTTCTGCACTGGCTCCTCTCTGCTCTGCACACCAAACCTGTCCTGATGGCATCAGGGGGGATGCTGTGGTTAGGGCACAGATGAGGGCACAGGGACTGCTCCAGCTCACTCCCTGTGTGGTCTGGGTAAAGTTATTTTCACTGCCAGAGCTTCATTGCCTGGCAATGAGAGCAGGCCCTCAGGTGTGCCCTGTGGGCCATTTGTATTTACTGAGAGCTGCTCAGGAAGGTGTTGTGAGTGCAATTAGTTCTCATACTCAGGAGATGCCCAGAGACCAGATCCTCCAGACTCAGCTGCCTTTGAAGAGGAGTGGGAGAGGGCCTCAGTGATGTGCACCCCTCTGGCCCCCAGCCTTCCCTCCAGAGACAGGAGAGGCTGCACAGGCAGGCACAGTCCCAGCCCAGGCACTCACCAGCCTTTCCCTCCAAAGAAAACCTGCACAGATAGAGGTGTTCAGAGCTGGGCCTCACACAGGCAGGGAACAGCCCAGAGTTTAGTATGTCTCCTCTTTGTTTCTTTCCTTTTTTTTTCCCCCCTTCTTCTTTTCTTTCTCTCTTTTTGGCAGCAGGAAGATTGTTTAAAGTTGCTAATAAATTCCAGTTAATGAAGCCTGAAAAGCCAGAGCTGGGAGCCAAGAGAAACAAGAGCAATCAGTACAGAAGGAATAGAAAGAGATCTTGAAAGCCGGCCTGGGAATAATAACATGTTGAAATGTGTTCGCCGGCGAGGGCTTTGTTACCGCGCTTTGAATCCAAGCGCGAGCGCTCGGTGCCAAGAGGGAAACTGCAGCCAAAGGCAGGTGTTCATTGCCATTCACCTCTTGCTTCGGGGCACAGCGGCAAGATCAGACCCCTTCCCAGCCACTGGCTCTTTCACCTGCCTGTTCTCGGGCCCCGGGGGCAGAGGGACTCACCGGCACGGGGAGCGCAGGCTCAGCTCCGCGCTCAGCACCCTCTGCCGCCTGCTCTGCCTGCCCGGGGACCAAGAAATGGCACAAAAGCAAAATGAAATAAAATGCAGTGTCCTGGTTTAGGGCAAATCTGGGAGAAAACCTCCAAAGGGGGCCCCTCCAGAAAGCAAACCCACACAGCCCCTCCCCACAACCGGGTCAGGAAGGATTCCTCGGAGAGAAGTGGAAAGAACCTGTTTATTTAACAGGCACAGCACCCCCAGCACACAAAATGAACAATACCAGGTGACACCACTCTGTCACTGCTCTGAAAAGGATGACAAATTCAGAAAGTCTCTCTTGGGGGTGGTCGCTCTGTTCTCAGTCCCTCTGGCACTGGGGCAGCTGCTGCAGCCACAAGGTGCAAACTCTCAGTGTTCCCAGGTCCCAGTCCAGAGCAGGTTCGAGTAGGTCCAAAAAAAAGGGAAAGGAGAAATATTCCAGGAAAAAAAATTGGACTGCTTAGCTAAACTAACTAATGAGCAGAAGAAAAAAGCAGGAGCAAAGCAGAAGCAAGAGCAAAGCGAGAAGCAAAGCAAAAAGCAAAAGCAGCACCATGTACTGCCCTGTCTCTGTGTCCCACCAGCTGTGGGGCTGACAGCAAAACCAAAACAAAACTTTGACTTTTCAGAGCCAGTCTTGAAGGCACAAAACATGATATCCAGCATAAACAGAACACATGAATGGGGATACAAGCATCATAACATCACCCTGGGACATGCAGGCATGCGTGCTGTAATGTGAATGCAGCAGCCCTCCTCTCCTGTCTTGTACCTGTGAGAGATGCCCCCTCTCACTCCCCTTCCCATGTGGGTCCAATGGAGCCATCACAGCTTATGGGGCACCAGCACTGCTCTTGGCTGCCCTTGCCTGCTGTTAGAGCACCCCCAGCCCCCTATCAGCCTCCAGGCATCTGGAACATCCACTCTGGGGGGTGTTCAGAACAAGCTGCTTCTGGAGCAGTGCAGTGTCTGAAGTAGGGGACTCCTGAGACAGCAGCTTTGGTGGGGTTTCCATGACACATCAGGCTGGACAGGTCTCATGGAGACACAAACGCTTGTAGGGCCATGAATTTGTTTTGCCATGCTGAGATTTGGAGGCAGAATCACTGCTCCCTTGGTAGTCACCTTGCCTGGCGCAGCTCTCCATTGCCAGGTGGCCGTAGCTAAAGAGCTGCAGCTCTGAATTCTTGGCCTCTGTGGTTCCCCCAGGATTCTGCACAGCTCCTGTGCAGAGAAGGCACCAGGGCACAACTCGTTGGCAAAAAGGAGACCAGCTCTGGTTCATCCAGGACTTTCTGTCCCCCTGGCTGGCACCAGTCCTTGGCAGAGGATGATGCTGCTCATCAGTTCAGTGGGTGAGCAAAAGCACAGCGAGAGTTAAAGGATAATTCCTGTGATGAAGCCTTCCAAAGCTCATCCCTGTGCATGGGGTGAGGGCTATCCTTAGCACTGGCCAAGGTGCAGGTGAGGACAGCAGAGAAGGGCTTCTAAGGGGTTGTCTATCATGAACATTGACCAATGAGGGCAAGATATTGCAGCTGCCCAAACAAAATTCAAAATGTTTTGAAAATTTAGAGATTTCCATTCTATTTCTACTCCGTTTAGACCAGGGAGAGTGCTCAGCAATTGAAAAATCCTTGCTAGCTGGGATAGCTGGCCCTAGTTTCCCTGAAAACTGCTTTCCATATGACTAACCATGTTCTGGGGTACCCCAAGTGGGGCACCAAAAGTAGAGTCAAAAATGAAAACTGCTCTGAAGATTTGGAGGGAACAAACAGAAAACCTTTGCAGTTTATAATATAAAGAGATGGAGTGAAGATGTTCAGTGTCCTGTTCATTAAGGAGCTGTGTCTTACTAATGTTACTTGGCAAATGAATGCAAACTGGCTTGCATATGAGCATTCATGTGGGTTGAAACTGGCTTGAGGACCATAAACAAAAGAACAAATGCGATCAATCTATCGAGTTGGAACAGGCATTGAGGGGGTACAGCGAGCAGGGCTGCAAACAGGCACAGTCTTCTCCTCAGGGATGGAGTGAGACAGCACAGACCACATTAGAGGCATCTTCAGGAGATACCAGACTAGGACCAGCTGCAGATTCCTGTGTGAGAAGGAAGAGTCCAGGCCTGGCCCTTTCCTCAAATGCACCATGTTTTCACTTGCTGACTTAATTGGCTTCATTCCTGCTTTGCACCAGCACAAGAACAAACTCAGGCGTGACATGGGGCCTGTGGTCCCCTGTGTGCCCAGGGGAAGGCCCAGGCTTGGCATGATGACACAGTTTAGGCAGGAGCATGGAGTGTCTGGGCACACTGCCTGGGGAGGGTGAGCGCTTGAGAAACCTCCCCGCGCAGGAGATCAAAGGGGCGGCCGACACGCTCAATAAAAGTTTGGCAAGGGGAGAATTTCACTGGGATATGGACACACATGTTTGTCCTGTCCTGCCAATGGGCAACGTTCCTGCCTCCTAATGTGAGTGATAAGAGCATCCCTGAGCTGCCTGAGCACCTGACATGAGCCATCTTGCCCAGCACAGCCTTCGGGCGTGCCATGGAAGTTGTAGCATGACCAAGAAGCCCAAGATACAGGAGGGTTGAGCCTGTGGTAACTGAACAGCAGCAACCATACAGTGGTAAACCATGAGTTTGTTCCAACTTGGAGTGTATTGGGAATGCAGATCAAAGCCTGGAGGAATGTTCCCAGAAATCACGGGAGTGGTGGAAGGGGAGGCGGGGGGGCAGGATCTAAAATGCACCACGAGCTTTCTGAAGCAAGCCAGCCACATCCAGCTGTCACCCTCCCCTTCTACCTGCCCCTTCTCTCCTCCTTCTATCAGCTACTTAAAATCCAGAGCTTTCTCTTTCTCCTAACCCCCTGTCACAGTGTAAACTTCAGCAGAGCAGGACATAGCACTGAATCAAATCTGTCCTAAAAAGAGCCCTGAGCAGGCCTAGAGCTGAGCCCATGTGGACCAGAATTTCAGCCATGCAAGAATAGCTCCTCTTCCCTGTGCTTAGGGCAAAGGCAGTGCCTTTCTGTCCTCCTTGGTGGGGTTATTCACCCAAGCCTTCTCCACAGAAGGAGTGAATTAGGAGCTGTCTCAGAGGATGTCACACTGGCAGCATCACTTCAAATGTTATTGTTCCATTTTAAATGGAAAGGAAAGAACCATTTCACTGCATTTCCTGTGGGATCTGAATTCTGCAGATACATTCAATGGGTGCCTGTCTGCCAAGCAGGGGAATTTCTGGAGAGTTTGAGTGAGAGGGACAGAGGGAACCAAGCACTTGGAAGAGTGCCAAGTGACCATGGACAGAGAAAGGGTCACACACAGGAAGATTTTTATGTCTTGGGTCTCTTACATGAACTCCATGGCACAGGAGTTAACAGCATGGAAGCAAAGGATGGTCAGGAAGAGGCTCCAAGAGCTGGAGCCCCTCTGCTTTGAGCCAGGCTGGGAGAGTTGGGGGTGCTCACCTGGAGAAGAGAAGGCTCCAGGAAGAGCTCAGAGCCCCTTCCAGTGCCTAAAGGGGCTCCAGGAGAGCTGGAGAGGGACTGGGGACAAGGCATGGAGGGACAGGACAAGGGGGAATGGCTTCCCACTGCCAGAGGGCAGGGCTGGATGGGATATTGGGGAGGAATTCTTGGCTGTGAGGGTGGGCAGGCCCTGGCACAGGACCCAGAGCAGCTGTGGCTGCCCCTGGATCCCTGGAGGTGTCCAAGGCCAGGTTGGACAGAGCTTGGAGCAGCCTGGGACAGTGGGAGGTGTCCCTGCCCATGGCAGGGTGTTGGATGAGATGAGCTTTAAGGTCCCTTCCAGCTTAAACTGTTCTGTGGTTCTATGACACATTTCCAGTGCTCGCCCTTGACAGGACACCCCAAGAGGCTCACCCACTCCTGATCTGCTCTCAGACAGGTGGCCCAGCCGTGCTTCTCTGCCTGGAACACCCAGAACACCCCCAGCAGCACCAGCACCTGTCCTGGAGGTCTGGCAAGCCCCCAAACCCCACACCTCCAGAGCCTGTGTGCACACCCAGCCATGCAGCCCTCTAGGAAAGGGAAAACTCAGCCTGTGTGCACAATCACAGACACGTGCCACCTCCCAGCCCCTGCACAGAAGTGGGCAGAGCCCATCTTGGACCCCAGTGACACTGTCAATGGCCTTGGGACGTGAGTTCAGAGAAGTGGTTGTGGTTGGTGCCTCCCTTTGTGCCTGCTCCTGGCCTGGCATGGACCCCTAACCCTGGGGAGAGGAGCTGGGCTGCCTTGGTGGCAGGGAGGAGGAAAAGGCATGGAGAGAAGAGCCAGAGACCAGAGGTGGCCCAGGGACAAGGCACAGTCTGGTGCAACATGGCCAAGGACAGAAACATCTGCAGCAGCAGTGAGGCACAGGGCCTTATCTGGGGCTGGGGATGCTTTGGGGCTCTAAATTCACCTGTGAAACCTCTAATTTCACCCAGGGAAAGCAGGGCATCTGCTTCAGAATAACACCGAGTTATTTCCCCCCTTATGTTCTGTGTTACCCACAGTGCTGAGGTGCCACCAGCTGGCTCTGCAGTGTCCCACCAGCATCTGGGGCTCCCCAGCACCCTCTGAGGCCAGCAGCCCCAGCTGGGGCTCCCTTTAAGCTTCACATTCCTCTCCTGCTAATCCTGGAGGTCCCAGATCCATTCAGGGACCTGGCAAACACTCAAACACACCCAGGAAAGTGAGCAGGGAGGCACTTTGAGCCCGGAGTAGGTGTGAGCAGCCCGGAGCTGCGGGGAGGTGAGGACAGAGAGCCGGGGAGGAGGAGGATGCAGGAGCAGGCTGAGGATGCCGTGCAGGAACACCTTCCCTCCAGGCAAGCACTGCAGCCTCCCGGACAACACTCCCTCCCTCCCATGTGGAAATCAGCAATCAAAAGCAGCAATTACCCCAAATCACAGCCCCTAAGTGACAAATAGCCCAGCCTGCCAGGCGGATCATGTGCTGCAGGAGGCAGGTTCCAACCTGCTCACACACATTAAAGAGACGACCCTGTGCTGTTGATGCTGTCAGAGGCCTCATTATGGGAGAGATTTTCTGCAGGTTCCCGAGGAGAGGGAGAGCTCAGGCACCCACACACGGGCTCTGCCACAGGTGAGCCTGGCTGCCCAGAGCACCTTGGTGCCCTTGGTGACCTCTGCAGAGCCCTGGTTCCCTGTCAGAACCCAGGGAATCCCTCTGCCTGCCCTGGAGGGCTCCAGCCACTGCCCAAGGGGCTCAGAGACCTTGACACAGAGCCCCAGACCCCTGTGCCTTTGACTTAGCCCTTGGAAAAAACAATTACCAACCTTATATGAAGAATTACAAGCCCCGGAAGTTTAAGTAGAATGATAGTGAATTTATCACAGGGTGAAAAATAGATTTTTGGGGTTTTTAAAATGGGGGTTCAGGGGCAAGATGGAGGAATCTGGGCATGTCCAGCCTTTCTCCTTCTTCTTCTTCTTGGCCTCCATCTTCTGCTGTGATGTTTTGGCACTTTTGGACTGGTTTAGAGTAGAAGCTCACTGTCTAACATAGGTGATGGGTATTGGGAAGTAATTGTAAATATTGTACACGTAGTTTTTAGTATAAAGACATAACACTGCCCTGGGGGCAGGCAGAGTGCCTGGAACTGTCCTGCTGGATGGACCTCGGCAGGACAGGAGACAGAATTTTATAGATAAGAAACAATAAACAACCTGGGGACCGAGAAATGAAGAGCTCTGACTCCTTCTTCGAGCACCAGGCTGGGAAAAGAGACTTTCTAACACATCTCGGGGTCACTGTGAGCAGCCTGAGACCCCGAGAGTTCCCCTGCACTTTGCTTCCAGCCAGGATTGCACTGCTCAGCCCCCACACCTGTCTCCTTCCCCTACAAAATGCCTAAAAAGAAACAAAACTTTAATGAATACCTTTGCCAGGTCTGTGCCCAACCTCCTGGGCCTGGTTTGGACTTTCTGTGAGAGTGAAGATGAGCCTGGTCACAAATGATGTTCACTGTCTCTGTTTTGGAGATGCAATATTCCACTCCAAGTCAAGTAGACAAGTTTCTTGCCCAATTTTAGTGGCAATTTAGGGTCTTAATCAGGTTGTTGAACCTGTCTTTATGATTTCTGGCTGATGGGGGCTGGGACTTCATCCATATTTGTCCTCAAAACAGAAGGAGAAAGAGAAAAGTCACCTCTTCTCTAGGTCAAGCCTAGATTCAGAAGTCCTGGACTTCAGTCCTGGTTCAACCACATGTCCTCACCAGAGTCCTGATGGTAACAGTGATGCAGTTTTTAACGCCACTGAAAAATGCAAATACCTTTTAATTCCCCAGCCTGCTATGGGCCTTGTTAAATTTTGAGTTCTAAGATCAGGTGATGCTGTACAATGGTAAATCCCACAGGTTTCCTTCAATAAATTCTTTCAGTAAGTTCTGAATGTTCTCCCCTGCTCTTTGCTCTATGTCCCAGATATGTCCCATTTTCCATTGTGATGCTGCTCTTTGCTTCAGCTTCCTCTCCCCTCCTTTGGCCCTCATTCACCAGGCAGGATTTAGGGATAGTCCTGCCATGAGCAGAAACAGCTCTGCCCTGCTCCAGTCTCTCTGCCAAGGCCTGGCACGGAGCAGGGTCCGTGGGCTGGTTTTTTTACAGCCTGTGCTGTAATTTCTGTGCTGGGGACCTGTGTCTATCCAGGAAATGGCTTTGAGCCATGAGCTGTCTCTGGATGCTGAAAATGCTGGATTCAGGTCTGGCAGGAGCTGGGATTTCCTTTGCTGTTCCTCAGGCTGCACCAGGGGAAGATGCCCAGCTCAGGGTTGTGGCTCAGCTTGCAGGTGCTGCAGCCTCCCTGGAGGGGACAGTGCAGGATGGAGGGGTGGTGAAGCCTCTGCAGACAGGGACTGTCATCACAGGGATGCTGACACATGGCTGCCTCTTCTTTCCACTGCAGGCGCCTCTCTGGAAACCAGATCTCCAGGATCCCAGGGGAAGCTTTCTCTGGCCTCTACAGCCTGAAGATCCTGTAAGTAACTTGTTCATCTCTGCAGGGCAATCCCTGTCCCTGCCTCTCCCCAGCCCCTGGCACTGGCCATGAGCAGGGACCTGCAGCCATCCTGAGGGAATGCAAAGCTTCAAGGTGTCGGGTCAGCTGTTAAACCCACCCTGGCAAATGTGCCCCTGGGCACTGGGGAGCTATGTCCCACCCCATGGGGAGCTGTGTCCCACCCCATGGGGAGCTGTGTGCCCCCACAATGGGGAGCTGTGTCCCCCACCCAATGAGGAGCTGTGTCCCCCACAATGGGGAGCTGTGTCCCCCACCCAATGGGGAGCTGTGTGCCCCCACAATGGGGAGCTGTGTGCCGCCACAATGGGGAGCTGTGTCCCTCTCAATGGGGAGCTGTGTCCCACCCCACTGAGTGAGCAGCCCCCCCAGGGCACGGTGTGCCCACAATGTGCCCTGGGAGAATCTGCAGAGGTTCACATTTTGCATAAAACTCACCAAACCCCCCTCAAGTGGTGTCCCCCAGATGTGGAGTCCAGACTCCAAATTGGCTCCTTCTGCTCTGCTGCTGTGTCAGGGCTGGGTTGGAGCAACTCCAAGGTCCAGATACCTGGGAAAGGGGCCTGTGCTCTGTCCAGCTCAGCTGCCCTCACCACAAACCCCTTCACAGCCCAGGAGGGCTCTGCAGGGCTCTGGAAAGGTGGGTGGGATCCTTGGGCAGTGTGACCTGAGGGACCCCAGCCTGCCCCCAGGGCCAGTGGAGGCAGCTGGACCCTGGAGCTCTGCAGCCATCAGGGATCTGCTAACCCTGCTCAAGAAATGTCACTGCAGGCTAACCCTGCTCAGTAATTCACTGCAGGCTAACCCTGCTCAATAAATGTCACTGCAGGCAGCACCCACCCCTGCTGCCCAGTGGGGAAGCTCTGAGAGACAAATCTCCTCTGGAAACTTTGGAATCCCCACTCAGCTGAGCTGGCTCTGCTGTGGCACCTACACTCACACCTTCCTAAGGAGTCCCACTGCTCATGGAGTCACTCTGTTCTTGTGTCCCTGTGACAGCCCCCAGGGTCTGTGCAGGATGTTGAGGTGGGAGTCCTTTTCTCCCTGAGGAACCATCTTAAAAATCTTCTGCAATAAACATTTCATCCCCAAGGGGATGTTTTGAACTCAGCCACAATGTGAAATTGTTGTAGCTGGTCCAGTTTATGCAGAGAGAGCAGGTACAAACCTGCTCCCAGGATTAGAGAGTATGAGGCTGTTTACTACGTCTTCTGAAGATGTAAAGTATGAATCCTGCCCTAAATCTCAGGGCTTAGAGATTTATCCATCCCCTGCATTAGGCAACAAATCAAAGGAACTGAGGAAAAACCGCAGCTCTCCCACCCAATTTCAACAAGAGGAGCCTTCTGCTCTGGGGACGGGAGCTTTTCAAGGTGCTTTTGATCAATTCTCTTTGTGTCAGGCCTGGGTGAGGGCAAATGCAGCTTTCCTGGAGCAGTGCCTCCCTTCAGAGCCCACAGCTCTGTGGGCAGGGGAGGGTGAGCTCTGCCCTCCTGCCCCAGGACAGGGCCACAGGCAGCAGGGACAGGCTCAAAAGTGACCCAGAGCCAGCACAGGAGTGAGGGATCAGGGCATTTCATCTGGAAATGTTGCATGGAGAAGCTTGAGGTGTAAAAGATCAGAGCATTTCATCTGGAAATGTTGCATTGGGAAGTTTGAGGTGTGAAGGATCAGGGCATTTCATCTGGAAATATTGCACTGGGAAAGTTTGAGGAGTGAGGATCAGGGCATTTCATCTGGAAATGTTGCATTGAGAAGCTTGAGGAATGAGGGATCAGGGCATTTCATCTGGAAATGTTGCATGGAGAAGTTTGAGGAGTGAGGATCAGGGCATTTCCAGCTGGAAATGTTGCATGGGAAAGCTTGGGATGTGAGGGATCAGGGCATTTCACCTGGAAATGGTTGCATGGAAGCTTGAGGAGTGAGGATCAGGGCATTTCATCTGGAAATGTTCCATTGAGAAGCTTGAGGAGTGAGGATCAGGGCATTTCATCTGGAAATGTTCCATTGAGAAGCTTGAGGAGTGAGGATCAAGGCATTTCCAGCTGGAAATGTTGCATGGCAAGCTCCAGGCTGTGCTGTGAGACCCGTGGTTGGTGTCCTCATGCTCAGGATGAGCTGCCTTGCTCTCAGCCAGGCTGGGCACAGGGTGGCATCTGGGCTGTCCTGTCCCTCTGGCTGCAGCCCTGCCTGAAGCTAAACCATGTGCCTGCTCAGGGCTTGGTGTGATGGTGGAGCAGACAGTGCTGGGTTCATGATGCACTCAGTGATCTCAGAGGCTTTGTCCAGTCTCCATGGTCCTGCTGTTCTCTGGCTCTTCCCTGACCCCAAACCTTTCCCAGGGGTGTGCAGAGCACCAGCCCAGCCAGCAGGGGAGGAGGGTGGGTGCTCACAGTGACTGGTCCACCCATGAACCTCTTATTTCACAAACTTCCCGCTCCATCAAAGCAGGGGCACTACCAGACCCCACATCACTGGGAGCATTTCACTTTCCAAAGACTCTGATGGTTCTCCTGGCCTGTCTGCAGTGGAATGTGGTGCTGCCATGGGCTCTCACTACAGGACATGCTCTGATTGTTTTCTGCAGAGTTTCTGTGGGCTCCACTGGAGTGAGGTCTTTGGGGGAATGCAGTGGCAGGTCCCTGCCCCCTCCAGGAGAAGCAGTCATTGACCTGCTCCTCTGTCACTGTAAGAGTAAGGGCAGCAGTGAGGGACATGATGGGGCTCCCCCAGCCATGTCCTCCTCCTGCAGCTCCTGTGCTCAGCTGGGCCCTGGGCAGCACAGGGGGTCCCGGTGCTCACAAGGGCCCCTCCAAGCCTCTGGCACTCTGGCAATCCCAGCTGCCTGCCCCCTCAGCTCCTCTGCTGTGCCCCTCACAGCTCCCTGCCCCTCTCATCTCCCTCTGCCCCTGCCTGGGGATCTCCTCCCCTCCTGCTGGCCGTGCTCGGGGCAAGGGCAGGGGGCAGCGAGCACCAGGAGCTGCCTCTGCTGCACCCAGAGCCCCTTCCCACGGGGGGCACGCTGCCAGGCTGCTGGCACCCCTCTGGCACGGCTGGCACCCCACAGCACGTGTGGCTGCTGGCAATGGGCCCTGCAGCTCCATAACCATGGGCTGAGCTTCTCCTTCCGAGCTGTGCAAGGGCCCTGGGAGCCCCAGGGATGGATCCCGTGGGTTCTCTGCAGCCCCCTGGCATGGAAACCTCATCCAGGTGGGCAACAGGGACCAGCACAGCCTCTGGGGCTCCTGCTCCTGCAGAGGGATTTGTTTCTGCAGCCAAGGTGTGCTGGGGAGATGAACCCTGGGTCCTGCAGCCCAGTGAAGTGAAATAATAATTCTTGTCTCTTAAAAATCAAGAAGATGCAGAGCTGGACACAGAGAGATACAGAGTGGGCCTTCAGAAAGTGCTTTCAGGGTTTTGGTGGGACAAACATTGAATCTCAGTGGCTCTCTGAAATGTGAGCCTGGTGTTCAGTGTTGGTCATTGGAAGTATCTGAAGTCAGCACTAAAGCAATGTGACAAGGACTGGGGGTCTGGTGATGAACAATGAATCAGCTGAGGTCACTTAACCTGGAGGAGAGGGGACTGAGGATGGACACAGACCTTCAAGGACAAGGGAGGAGGGTGGATGCTCACAGTGACTGGTCCACCCATGAACCTCTTATTTCACAAAGTTCCTGCTCCATCAAAGCAGGGGCACTACCAGACCCCACATCACTGGGAGCATTTCACTTTCCAAAGACTCTGATGGTTCTCCTGGCCTGTCTGCAGTGGAATGTGGTGCTGCCATGGGCTCTCACTGCAGCTGCTGCTGCAAGGAGTCAGGGAATACGAGTGAACACAAGGAATAGCAGGTTTTGGAGTAGATGGCAGCAGGGATATTGAGGATGTTGTGTTTGTACACATGGGTGCTGTGTCCCAGGCTGGCTGGGGTTTGACAAGTTGGGAATGGCTGCCCCAGCCATGACCAGCTAAACCTGGGCAATTCAGGAGCTGACTCACAGCAGGGTCACAGATCTTCCCTCTGGTGGCAGGGGGGTCCCCTGAGGAGGCAGGCTGGTATCTGGGGATGGAAACAATTTTCCTAGTTTAATTTTAGCCCTAGAGCCCTAGGGCTAATTGCAATCATGTGCAGGTCCACAAGTAAACTCTCACATGCTTCTTGGGCTGTCAAGGGGCCTGGTGCTTTCCCAGTCTTCCCAGAGAATCAGTTTATGTTTAAAAAAGGATGGGAAACACCCTGGGAATTCCTCCACCAACCTGCCTGTGCAGATGGTCTCTCCCTGCCCTCGGAGTGAATCCCAGAGGTTCTGGAACCTGGAGCAGATTCTTGGCTCTGCCTCCTCTGGCTGCTTCAGTGCACAAAAACCACCTGGAAAGTGGCCATGGAGATAGGCCTGTGCAGAAACCATGCAGGGGTACACCCAGGGAAGCAGGTGTGTGGAGACCTGGAAAGGAGCAGGGGAAGAGCCAAGCTGCCCCACTACAACCAAACACCGTGCCCCACATCTGCTGGGATGGGCTGGGATCTTCATGCATGGAGCCTGGAGCCAGCCAAGGGCAAGGGGCCTCCTCAGCCCCCTCAGACAGGGCAGGCTGACAGGGTGGGTGCTCAGCAGCAGCAGCAGCTGCTCAGGGGTTTTCTGCACTGGCAGGTCCAGCCCTGTGCAGACACTTTGGGGGTGCAGCTCTCCTGGGGGCTGCAGAACACCTCTCTCCACAGGGCTGATGCTCCTCAGTGCAAGCTGCATTGCCAGGATCATTGGAAGCCACTCCACAGGCTGTTTTGACCCCTCTGCAAGCTCCTTCCCTTTCAAGATCAGCTTCTGGGTCCATGCTCTCCCAGCCTTGGAGCTTTCCAGGGTGGCAGAATATGCTGCTTAATGAGAGTATCTGGAAAACTGGGAACTTCTCCATCCTTCTAGACCTCCTCATGAGCTGCCTGGGTGCTTCTCACCTCCAAGTGTCCTGGCTGGAGCTCCATCAGCCAGGAAGGTCCCATCCCAGCTGGCCATGGGCTGACTTGTGCTGCCACAGCTTCCTAGACATGCCACCGTTGCTCAGGTGTCCCTCCCCAAACGCTGCCCTGCACAGCCAGGAGTGCCCCTGCTCTGACTCCTGGCTGACCATGCTGCAGCAACAGCAGGGCTCACTAGCCAAGAAGGAATCCCACACCAAACTCCACGGGGAAAGACTCCAAGTGCAACCACAACCTCACCCCAAAACGTGGAGGGCAAAATGCCTGGGTGCATCCTCTTGGCTGCAGACCCTGCACCCACAGCAGGCCCACCCTGGCACTCTGTTCCTCAGCAAGCCCCAGCCAGCCTGGGGGAGTGTGCAGACCCTGTGCTGCCCAGCCTGCCTGCACAGCCTGGGGTGTGAGCACTGCAGAGCCTGGGGTGTGAGCCCTGCCCAGCCTGCCTGCACTGCCCGGGGTGTGAGCACTGCACTGCCCGGGGTATGAGCCCTGCACTGCCTGGGGTGTGAGCACTGCAGAGCCTGGGGTGTGAGCACTGCACAGCCTGGGGTGTGAGCACTGCCCTGCCCGGGGTGTGAGCACTGCAGAGCCTGGGGTGTGAGCACTGCACAGCCTGGGGTGTGAGCACTGCCCTGCCCGGGGTGTGAGCACTGCCCTGCCCGGGGTGTGAGCACTGCAGAGCCTGGGGTGTGAGCACTGCACAGCCTGGGGTGTGAGCACTGCCCTGCCCGGGGTGTGAGCACTGCCCTGCCCGGGGTGTGAGCACTGCAGAGCCTGGGGTGTGAGCACTGCACAGCCTGGGGTGTGAGCACTGCCCTGCCCGGGGTGTGAGCACTGCCCTGCCCGGGGTGTGAGCACTGCACAGCCTGGGGTGTGAGCACTGCCCTGCCCGGGGTGTGAGCACTGCAGAGCCTGGGGTATGAGCCCTGCACTGCCTGGGGTGTGAGCACTGCAGAGCCTGGGGTGTGAGCACTGCACAGCCTGGGGGGTGAGCACTGCAGAGCCTGGGGTATGAGCACTGCCCTGCCCGGGGTATGAGCCCTGCACTGCCTGGGGTGTGAGCACTGCCCTGCCCGGGGTGTGAGCCCTGCACTGCCTGGGGTGTGAGCACTGCAGAGCCTGGGGTATGAGCCCTGCACTGCCTGGGGTGTGAGCACTGCAGAGCCTGGGGTATGAGCACTGCACTGCCTGGGGTGTGAGCACTGCAGAGCCTGGGGTATGAGCCCTGCACTGCCTGGGGTGTGAGCACTGCAGAGCCTGGGGTATGAGCACTGCACTGCCTGGGGGGTGAGCACTGCACAGCCTGCCTGCACAGTCTGGGGTGTGAGCACTGCCCTGCCCAGGGGGTAAGCACTGCCCAACCTGCCTGCACAGCCTGGGGGGTGAGCACTGCACTGCCCAGCACTGCCCCACACTGCCCAGGGTGTGAGCACTGCCCTGCACTGCCCAGCACAGCCCAGAACTGCCCAGCACTGTCCTGCACTGCCCAGGATGTGAGCACTGCACTGCCCTGCCTTGCCCTGCCCTGCCCTGCCCTGCCCGGCACAGCCTGGGGTGTGTGATCACTGCCCCAGCACCGCCCAGCACAGCCCAGCACAGCCTGGGGTGTGCACTCAGCATTGCCTGACCATCCCCTCCCAGCACACCCTGCCCCAGTCCTGCCCATGGTTATCTCCATCAATAGGTAGGCTGGACAGGAGTGGCCTTGTTCAGCACACGCCACACGCCCTGGATGGGCCTTACCCAGTGCCCCCCTCACCATCCCCTCCTCTTTTCCTCCTGAGCAGTGGCCTCAGGACCTCCTGAGGCCCAGGACAGGTGCTGACTCACCTGGTGTGTGAGCACACATCAAACAACATCACCAGAAAAGTCAAATTGCCCCAGGATGGCAGGTTTGGAGGTGGCTTGGGACGCTTCAGCAATCCCTAGACAGCCCCTAGCTCTTGGCCAGCCCTGAGCTGTGCAGTGCAGAAATGGCTTTGAGATAAAGGGAATGGTGTGGCCCATCCTAGAGACGCTCCCTTTGGGAGGGAAAAGGAACGTGCAGAGGTTGGAATGTCTTTAATCCCCATGCATGGGCTCCAGGCACAGTTGCCTCCAGCAATAACAGCCCTTTGACTGTGCTGGCTGAGTCACTTCAGCCTCCCAGGATGGGGACATTTTATCATGCACAGGCCTGCACCTCTGAGGGCTGTGTGTCTGCTGAGGCTCTCTTGTGCAAGGATCCTGCTGTGATGGGACCCGATCCCAACATTTTTCTGGTCGTTCAGGCGTGGTCCCTGCCAACAAACAATCCTCCTACTTCTGAAAATGAAACCCCACCTCTGAGGAGCTGGGATTTATTCCAGTTCCAGCCACACTGCTGTGGGCAGCAGGTGGAGTGTCCGTGTCTGCTGGTGTCTGCAAGTCCTGGTACCACCTCAGCAGGGCCAAGCAAGGTGACAGTTCTCCATCCACTCCTGAGCTTGAGTCATTGCTGGTCTGAGCAGTCTTTGTCATGTTCATTAGTGTCCTCAGCCTGCCCAGAAGTTGGCTGATCAACCAGCAAGGTCATAGAATCACAAAATAGTTTGGATTAGAAGCAAACTTAATGACCATCCCATTCCACCCCTGCCAGGGCAGGGACACCTTCACTATCGCAGGTTGCTCCAAGCCCCAAACCTGGCCTTGGACACTTCAGGGATGGGGCAGCCACAGCTGCTCTGGGCAACCTGTGCCAGGGCCTCACCACCCTGAATAAATTCTAAGAAAATTAGACTCAGCAACTGAGAAATCACATCAACTAGACCAGGATTGCTCCATGCTTATTATTCCACTTCACTGGGCTGCTGGACCCAGGGGTTTATCTCCCCAGCACACCTTGGTTGCAGAAACAAATCCAGAAGGCTTTGAGCTCTAAGGCTGTCTCCAGGCTGCTGTGAAGCAGCACCTTGCTGTAGGAAAGCCAATGAAATCCAGGGATTTTGTTGGAAGGCAGGAGCTGAGGGAGAGGCAGGAACAGACAGATGCTGACAGACAAAGGCTGAGGCCAGTGTGATCTGGGATCTCAGGGTTGCTGTGATTTTGTGGACTGAGGTCCAGCTTCACAGACTGTCTGTGCCTCAGGCAGGCACCCTGCAGCAGAGATCCTGCACCCTGGGTCCACACAGGCCCTGCACCACCATCCCTGCCCACACCCTGGAGAGCAGCTTCCTACCCTGGGGGGAGCAGGAGTGTGGGGAGGGGACAGACTCTGCCCCAGGCTTTTAGGACCACGAGTCAGGGGATGACAGATGACTGGTTTGCAGAGTTGTTCCCTTTTCAATGCTGCTGACATTAATGTGCAGTGACCTCGAAGCAGAATGTGTTGGCCATCCTTGGATGCTGCAGGTGCTCTCCTCAATGAGCTGCAGCATTGTCGTCCCTCTTCTTATACAAGAGCAGCATCCCAAAGGGCAAAATGCCCCAACTTAGACAGGGAGGGACCCAGCAGCCCTGTCCCAGCTTTTCAGATGCCCTGCTGTCCTCTGAACCCTTTTGCCATCCTCCTGTTGTGGCACCCTGGTATGGAGCAGCCCCAGGAACCAGCTCTAACCCCAGGAAGGAGGTGCCACAGAGAGCAGGTGTGATCCTGCAGGTGTGTGGGATCATCCACCTGGCATCTTCCACCAGGTTTTGGTACAATTGCTTGAGCTCTTCCCAAAATCATGTTGTATGTTGTTTATGAAAAATAAACAACAAGTAATAAGCAAGGGTGGTTTAATGTGATGTGTAAGGAGTGAGTGCAGTGAGCAGGGCCTGATGGGGGCTGTCCTGTAAGAGAAGCCATCCTGGGACATCCAGGGATAAACACAGCATGTCTTCTCCTGCTAAAACCTGAGCTCCCTGTAAGAAAAGCTGGAGTTTTCCTGAGCTTGAGGCCCAATGAAAGATTTCTTGTTTAATGCCAGGGTGGCCCTGTCCCTAGAATATTATCAAACTCTGTTTGGAATTGGTTTTTGGTTTCTCTGTGTCATTCTCTGATGATGAGTTATTGGATTCATTATGTGCAATGTGAAGAAGCACTGGTTCTTGTCCCACTCCCAGCATCTGAAAACTTCTCTAGCTGCCCTGCTGCTGTGAAAAACAGCATTGTCCACCACTCCAGTGGTTTTTGAGGTCTCTGAAGCATCTTCCCTAAATATTGTTTGTCTGCACAAAAATGGCTTCATGTTGGAAACAGTCCATGCTGATGGTGGTCTGGAAAGTCTCTCAGTCTGTTTTACTGGTTGGAGGAGGGACTTGTAATAAATGGCAGGCAGCAGGATCCAGCAGAAGCGTGACAATGGGCTTTGCTTTAGTGCTGACTTCAGATACTTCCAATGACCAACACTGAACACCAGGCTCACATTTCAGAGAGCCACTGAGATTCAATGTTTGTCCCACCAAAACCCTGAAAGCACTTTCTGAAGGCCCACTCTGTATCTCTCTGTGTCCAGCTCTGCATCTTCTTGATTTTTAAGAGACAAGAATTATTATTTCACTTCACTGGGCTGCAGGACCCAGGGTTCATCTCCCCAGCACACCTTGGCTGCAGAAACAAATCCCTCTGCAGGAGCAGGAGCCCCAGAGGCTGTGCTGGTCCCTGTTGCCCACCTGGATGAGGTTTCCATGCCAGGGGGCTGCAGAGAACCCACGGGATCCATCCCTGGGGCTCCCAGGGCCCTTGCACAGCTCGGAAGGAGAAGCTCAGCCCATGGTTATGGAGCTGCAGGGCCCATTGCCAGCAGCCACACGTGCTGTGGGGTGCCAGCCGTGCCAGAGGGGTGCCAGCAGCCTGGCAGCGTGCCCCCCGTGGGAAGGGGCTCTGGGTGCAGCAGAGGCAGCTCCTGGTGCTCGCTGCCCCCTGCCCTTGCCCCGAGCACGGCCAGCAGGAGGGGAGGAGATCCCCAGGCAGGGGCAGAGGGAGATGAGAGGGGCAGGGAGCTGTGAGGGGCACAGCAGAGGAGCTGAGGGGGCAGGCAGCTGGGATTGCCAGAGTGCCAGAGGCTTGGAGGGGCCCTTGTGAGCACCGGGACCCCCTGTGCTGCCCAGGGCCCAGCTGAGCACAGGAGCTGCAGGAGGAGGACATGGCTGGGGGAGCCCCATCCATCCCACTCTTCTACCAGCCCTGCAGTTTCTATTCTAGGCTCCCCAGAGGTGAGGATTTGGCATTTCCCCATCCTTCTGCCTGTTGTCATCTGCTGCTCTGCTGCTGCCTCCTGTCCTGCAGGCCAGGGCCCAGGTGGGACAGCGTGGCCTGGCCAGAGCTTGCCCAGCCTCAGGAGGAGCAGAAGCATCACAGCTGGTGTCCTGCTCCTCACAGCCCCTGCAGTCACCCCCAGGGTCTCTGTTCTTTCCCAAGAGCACTTCTGCCCTGCCCTGGCTCTCCTGTGATTCCCACTAGCCCAGGCAGAGCTGTAAACCAATACCCAGCTGTATTTGGGCAGCCTTTTAGCCCTGTTCATCTATGGAGCTGTCTTGGTTTGGAAACACAGGTGTGTGCTAAGGAAGGCAGGAGCCTCCTTGAAATGGAAACTGTAAACCCCCTCCCTCCAAATTGCTATAAATTTTAAATTAAGGGGCTCTCAGACAAAAATATGGGAGCAGGAATAACAGTTCTTTACTAGAGAAGAAAATAAAAAGATAAAATAAACAATGCAGTAAACTCAAATAACACGGACAGAGTCAGAACCCAACCTGACACCCTGTGGGTCAGGGTGCTGGCAGCAGTCCCATTGGAATTGTGGCTCAGCCCTCCTGCAGTGTCAGGGGTGGTTCTGCTGGAGCAGGGATCCTGGAGAAAGGTGCAGTCTCTGCCTCTGGAGATCCAGGGGAAGAGGCAGCTGCTGTTCCTCTGGGCAATCCAGTGCAGAAGCCGTGCTGGTGTTCCAGAATCTCCAGATTCTATCCGGGTAGGAATGCTTGGCTCCTCCCTCTGGGCTCACATCTCCCAGTGGGATGCTGTAGTTCTTATCAGCCATGCAGGGACATTCAATGGCTGTTATCAGCAGATGTCTCCCTAGAGGGAGGATTGGGTGTGGAAGAGATAGGGAAAACTGCCCAATTAACAGAGGACAGCTGCCATCCAGATGGCAAATAGAATACAATTTGGTCGGCAAACCAGGACAGGAGCCTTTCCCTCAGTTTCCCTGTGGAATTCTGAATTTCCCAACTGCTCTTCCCCACCAACCTCTCTCCTCATATGTGCAAGTTGTTGGCAGGAATGCCAGGTGAGATGCTGTCTGTCCTTAATCATGCTCGTCATTTGGAAGGGAGCCATTTATTAAGTGTGGCCTCTCTGCTGCCCTTTTGTACCAAACACATCTTCTCCCCTGCACTGAATGTCAAAATTTAACATTTTACTAAAGAAAAGCTTAAGTCATGGTAGCTGGTGTCTATTCTTTCTTCTCCATTCTTATGCTCTTTTACTCTGTATAGAAAAAAAATTTGGCACAACTCATTTTTCACGAGCTACTACTGACAGTTCCTCATTTCCTTGCTCTTTCTTCTGTGTTCATACAAATAATTTACTGGTAAGTCCCCATTTTTCTTCCAGGACTCGAAGAGATTTGTGCCCTAAAGCTTTCCTTTTTAAAGGATGTCTCTTTCCAATTTTCCTTCCACATCAGACTCTGAATCCTTGGCAGAAAGGCTGCAGTCACTGTGGGTCCATGTTCTTTGGGCTGCTCCTCACCACTGAGGCCATGACACTGGCAGTAAATTAGGAAAGGACCCTAAGCACCATTTCCTTTTTCATGCCATCTCCAATCACTCTAAGAAGGTTTTTTAGTAACCTCAGAATGTAAAACTTTCCTTTTTTAGGCACTTCCCCAGGCCCAGCTACCTTGCTGGGATGTGTCTGTCACCCAGGGGAACATGGTGTCAGTGATGTCCCAGCTCTGGGAGGAACAAAGCTCAGGAAAGAGGCATGTCCAGAGTCAGAACCAGCCTCTGCAAAGATGCTGAGATGATGACAGCAGTAAACTCAGATGTGTGGTGCTCCAGTGGGTCAGCGAGAGAGGATTGTGTCTGACCAGGTCTGAAACAGCCCTTGGAGTGTGCTTCTCACTCTGCCTCCATGCCTAGAGCTGTTCAGACACCCACCCCTGGGTGCACTGTCCCCTTTGTCTCCTCCTTTCCCATCACCTGTGTAGGTGTCCCCATGTCCACTGCTCTCCTCCATGCCTTGCACTCACTTCCACCCCTGAGGCTCCTGCTGGCTCCTGCCTGTCCAGCCCACCAGCCCCAGGCACCTGCTCTCTCTGCAGCCTCTGGTTTGGTTTTTTCCCCAGCAGTTCCAGTTCCTGCTGCCAGCTGTGAGGTCCCTGAGCAAACATCTGTGAGCAGCTCCTCACCCTCTGTGCCTGCTGTGCCACAGTGGGGTAGGAAAGCTGCCCAGGGCTGGTTTCCATCCCCTCTGGAGGGAACCACTGAGGGAACACACATGGGCAAAGGCTGCCTGACTCCAGGATAAATGTGGGACAGCCTGGCTCAGAGCACTGGGGTCAGTCTGGGGTAACAGAGGCACATCTGCAGGGCAGAGGCCCCTTTGTGCAGCACCAAACTCACCCCTTGGCCCTTCTGCTGCACCTCCTGGGCCACACTGGGCTGCAGCTCACCTGCCAGCTCACCTGCCAGCCACCTTAAGCTTGCTTAAGAGCCCTGGCTGGCCAATGTGATGCTTTCCAGCTTTTCAGCAAGAGCCCAGAACAACTTGAGAAACAAGCAGCAACATCCTCCATTTCATGTCAGGCTGTTGTCGTTGGGTTTTTAACAAAGTTTTCTTTTTTCTAATTATAGGATGTTGCAGAACAATCAGCTGAGCCGCATCCCTGCAGAGGCACTGAGAGATCTTCCAAATCTCCAATCTCTGTAAGTCATTAAAAATCAATGCTGCGAGCTGCACAGTCCCTTGGGGACCCCAGGCTTCCCAGCATTTGAGTCATTAGTTCCTTTGTCAAGGATGTTCTGTTCCTTCTTCCTTTTCTTTTCCAATTTATTCAAAGATTACTGTCACTTAGAGTGGAAGGGAGGGGAGGACAGTTTTCAAGGAAGAAACACTGTCTTGGTAGAGGATGTTGAAATTACAGCTCCCCATGTGTGCATTGTGATGAAAAGGCCACCAGAGCCAATGCATATTTCAAGGAACATTGGAAAATATCCACCCAAAGAGTCTCTGTTCTCTGCACTGTGGACCACAGAGGGGAAAGGACCTGCCAGCGAGCATAGAGCTCACTCTGGGCTGTCAAAGGGCAAGTTGGGCTGTTTTACCCAAATGGAGGATAACTGTGGCAGGGCAGAACTGCTTTAAAGGCTTTAATGATGCAGCCCTGGGAAGAAGCTGGGGCTGTGATTGTGCTTTTGCTGTACCCACAGCAGGTCTGGGCTCCTGTGTTCCCTAAAAATCACAGCACTTTGGAATTCTGCTGTTTCCTGAGTATGGGCAGAGTTGAGACCAGACCTGGGAGTGCCAGTGGATTTAGGGAAGGTGTGTTTGGTGCAGGGAGCACGGCTGCAGCTTGTAAGAGTGTTCTGAGTTGGGCTGAACTACTGAAAATCTGCCCTTATCCCTTAATCCTTAACTCCAGCCCCAGTCTTACACAGCCCTTTTATCACAGAAATGGGAGCTGGGAGCAGTTTCTGGCAGACTCCTGCTTGGAGCAGGACTATCCCAAATACTCAGGGGGCAGCTGCAGCTTTGTCTCTCCAAGCACAGAGATTCCCCTCTCATGGCAGCCTGGGGCTGTTCTTCCTGGGGAAGAAACTTGATTTCTCGAGTCCAACCTAAAACTCCTGGAAGGCAATTTGTGGCCATTACTCTTTGTTTGATCACCTGGAACCACCCTGAAGGGCTTGGCTCCATCATCTTTGGTTGCAGGTCCCTGGCAGTTCTCCTCTCAGCCCCTTCCCTGCTCCTTCCACCTCTGCGCATGGGGAAATGCCCTGGGACCCTGGCTCAGCCACTGGACCTGTCTCATTCCTCCTCATCCTCCTTACACTGGGCACCCCAAAACTGGGCACAGTTCTTCATGTGTGGCCCTCTCAGTACCCAGTAGGAGTTTCTGTAAATATCAATTTAAATATTAATTTGCAATGGGGGTGTTGGCTGTGCAGGATATGAATGTTCTTTCTGCCAGAAGAGATTTGAAACATTTGTTGTTGAAACACCATTGGCACATGGTTGTGGTTATTATGAAATTGTGTTGACATCACCACCAGTGCCAGAGTCAAGACCCCCACTCCAGGGATTTTGAGATCAGGTTGTTTTCCAAGTGACTTCTCTTTCAAGGAAAGCATGGCATGGAAGGTGTGCTGGTTCTTGGCTTCTTTTCTGCCTCTGTCAGGGTCAGGATTGAAAGTGAGATGATATTTCGGGTTCAGACTCAGATATATTTTTTTTTCTTATTTATGTTAGTCTCACAAGTTGTGAGTTCTGCAGTATTTCACTAACAAACTACAAAAATGGCCCCATATCTATCACTACAAGGTCTTTAAAGAATAAACTATCCAATTAAGAAATGACACCTAAATTATTTTTACTTTTAACCCAATAACCAACATCCCATGCCCTGCAATGCAGGTTTTTTAATCCAGTTACACAAAACCACCCAAACCCATGGAGAAGGTGAAGAAGAAGGAGCAGCCTCTGCCCTAAAACCTCCATCTTGCTTTATCTATATTACTATATTCCAACCCCTTAAACTCTTAAGTTTTAGGTTTTATATGGTACCCTATGATATTACAGAGGCAATACCCTATGATATTACCTACCCTGTGATATCACACACTTCTATTCAAACTCCACACCCACAATCCCAGTTCTGTCATTCCATTTTGGAAGCTTCTCCACAGCCTCAGGTCAATGCAGTGTTCTCCTGGGGGTCAGTGCCTGTCAGCACAGAAAGTCTGAAATTCTCAGCATCCAGGGTTCCAGCAGCAGGTCACTGCCCCAGGAACTGCCCCAGGAACACCCCTCAGCCTGTCTCTCCTATGCCCTGCCAGTGTGTGACAGCCAGTGCCACCAGAGCAGAGCCAGCCTTGGCTTCTGAAGGTTCTGCCACAGCCACCAGTGCAGCTCTGGCCACCAGTCCTGGGGCAGTCCCCAATGCTGGGGGGCAACCTGGGCTAGGGCTGGGTCCACATGCTCCATGTCCTGAGCCCCTGCCAAAATACCACAGGGCAAATGCAAACCACCCCAAGTAAGAAATGCAAACCACCCCAAGAAGACACTTGCAGCACTCTGGAGTTGTTTAAGGGGCAGGGTGAGAGGATCCCTTGTGTGAATTAGCACTGAGGTACCTGCTCCTAGTGCATCTCGAGGCCACCTCACCCAGGGGGATTCTCCCAGGTGTCTCCAAAGTTGGCTCAGGAGCTAGGGCCAGCTGGGATCCAGTGCTCTTCCCGCAGAAACTGAACAGTAAAAGCAAATTTTTGGAAGAAACAAGCTGCTTTAGACAACCTGAGGGAGACTAGGCTTGGAATAAAATCAGAGGGTGAGCATGTGGGCAGGTCTGGCTCGGACATGCCTCATGCCTGTCACAGCAGGACTCTTTCAAGAGCTGCAGCCACAGTGACCAGAGGCTGCTGCAGCCAGCGGTGCCCTCCTTGCTCCCAGAACAAGCTGTCCAAGCTGGTTGGTTCAGGGTCCAAGGTGACTTAGCAGGGACCTGCTGCCTTTCCTGAGCAGCCCTGCTCCTGTGCACAAACCTGTCTGGGCTGTTCCTGCCCCCTCAGAGCTCCCTCAGCTCCTCACCCCTGCAGTGCACAACTACCCACCTATGCCTGGTCCCTCTGGGCTCCTTTGCTCCTCCTCTTCTCATCATCCATTTTTAGGATACCTGACCTCATTCCCCTGTAACAGAGCCACATCTGTGCCTTCCACAGCTCTTCCTGAGGCTCAGGATCTTTTCCCAGCCCCTCTTTGTTTCTGAATCCTGTCCCAGACTCAAACTGGGCACAGGAGGGACTGGGACTGTGATCTCTCACTCTTCCTTCTGTCTTAAAAAAACCCCAAACTGTTAGACCTGACAAGACCTGAGTTCAGGATGGGAAAGGCACCAACACCTTCAGGCCTGCAGAGCTGCTCCATGCAATGCTCCCAAGTGTCCCAGCCAGGCCCACAGCACATTCACCAGGCACAGTGGGAGCAAGTTCAAAGGAAAACTCCTGCTGGGAAAATAAATTTTACATGGGATGGGGTCTAAAGTGCCCCTGCATGCAAGTGAGCCTCCATACATGTTCTCATGGTCACAGGATCACAGAATCATCACTGTTGGAAAAGACCTCCAAAATCATCGAGTCCAACTGTGCCCAATCCCCACCTTGTCACCAGCCCAGAGCACTGAGTGCCACATCCAGACACTCCTTGGACACCCCCAGGGATGGGGACTCCACTCCTCTCTGGGAGCCCCCTTCCAGTGCCTAAAAACCCTCTCAGTGAAGAAATTCTTCCTGATGTCCAACCTGAACCTCCTCTGGCACAGCCTGAGGCCATTTCCTCTTGTCCTGTCAGATTTACACAGGTGACTGATTAACACCCTTTTTGGGAGGCCCATTTGAGAACTGGCAGAGCATATAAAATTATAAAGAAATATATAAAGTGTATTGGGAACAGCACAATCCCCTGTGGCAGATCTGTTAGGACTTTAAAGGTTCTCTCATTCCTGCCACGGACACTTTCCAGAGGCCACATTGCTCCAGACCCTTTGCCAGCCTGGCCTTGAACCCTCCCAGGGACAGGCCAGGCACAGCTTCCCTGGGCAGCCTGTGCCAGTAAGATGAAGAGCTCCAGGAGAAGATTTCTGGAGCAAAAAGCAAGCAGCAAAACATGAGTAACTTGTGTAGGTGTCACATGAGTGATCCCACCTCGCCCATCCCGTTCTGTCTGTGCTTACAAGAGTTCAGGGTGAAGCCACAGGAGATCAGTCACATCCCCAGCTGCCACCTCTGCTTGTGTGCCCTGAGGCTGGCCCAACTCTTCAGCCAGCTGGGGGGCAATCTCTTCTGGAGGGAAAAGTTTCAGAAGTGCTCCATGCAATGGAGAACTCTTCCCTGTCTGGATGGTTTAAGAAGAGCAAAAAGTGCTTCTCAGAGGGGTGCTGAGCACAGATCACCCCAGGCTGCAGTGAAACCTGCCCTGAGCATGGAGAGGACAGGAGGGAGCTGTTCTCCGGGGTGGGTACTCCACAGGATGGTTGTTCTCCAGGGGAACAGGCACAAGCCAGCCCTGCCCTGCATTAGGACCACACCAAACTCCTCTTCTGCCTCCAGCCTGACTTCTTTAAAGTGTGGAGGGCATGTGCAGACAAAGGTGATGATTTGCACTTTCATATAATCACAGAATCATCAAGGTTGGAGGAAACCCTCAGGATCCCCTAATCCAGCCACCAGCCCAGCACCACCACATTGACCCCACATCACATCCAGACACCTTTGAACACCTCCAGAGACAATGACTCCCCCACCTCCCTGGGCAACTTATCCCAGTGTCTGACCACTCTTTCAAAGAAAATATAATTTCTAATGTCTAATCTGAATGTTCCCTGGAGGAGCTTAGGGCCATTTCCTCTTGTCCTACCCCACTCCTTTCAGGCAGCTGTAGAGAGCAGCTTTCTCCTCCTCCCACATGAGCTGCCCTGCAGAGACCCTTGGGCTGGTGAGGTCCCAAGAACCAGGTCTGGTGACACAGCCCAGTGTCTGAAGGGGAATACAGGGCTGAGATGCTCTGCTTGGTTTTCCACTGCCATGGCTTCTCCAAATGTGGCTACTCACCTCAGACCAAGAGACTCCATGCAGGTCTGCATTAGAGTGATTTTTCCCCCCCTCTTTTTCAAATATCTGAGTCATTTTCCACAAGTTTATGAGACTCCTGTGGATCCATTGCCAAAAGCTTTGCCAGCCTGGAACACCTATAGGTCACCCACAGCACAGTTTTCAGGAATTACCAGTCAGGCCATGTGAACCCCAGTGTCTTTGTGCTGCTCAGAGACTCCTTTTTTCCATTCAGAAGGGGAAGTGGCTTTAAGGCACATCATGACAGCCCATGAGTTACCAGACTTGTATGGCACTGGTGAAATATTAACTCTCTGTTTGCATGTTGGCTGCACATCCTAAGCAAGCTGGGAAGGGGGTGAAAATGGGAGCCAACAGGAGTGGGGTGGAACCAGTACCAGACAGAAAGGGATTGTGTGGTGGTTATTTTCTTGCTCTTTCAGGTGTTTACATTTGGTGTCCATGTTTGTCGTTCTGGGATTCAGGCAGGATTTGAAGGGAAAGTGTGCATCCCTCAGGGACAAACTGACCCAGCAGAGGAAAGGCAGACTGCTCAATGACCAAGGCTTTTCTCAGGATTACAACTGAAGCAGCAAAACCAAGTGAAGACTGAGAACAATTATTTTCAGCTAAGTTCTATCAGAAAAACTTGCCAATCAGTTCAATAGACAAGGTGACCAGACAAATGGGACAGAAAGGGATGCTCTAGCCACTGTGGGGCAGAGGCAGGCTGGCATTCACTGCCTGCACAGCACAAAGGTAGATTTGAAATGCAGCAAAAACCTGTGTCAGTGAACTCCAGTTGTCTCCAAATGTGGCAGCTGCCTTGGCTTCTGGGCACTTAGAGAGGATGAGACAGGACCCATCACCCAAGCTTTGGAATTGAGCTGCAGGGTCCCTTTGTGGCACTGCTGTGGTCCAAGCCTGGCCCCAGGCAGGAGGAGTATCCAGACCTGCCTGAGGCCCCTCTGCTTGCTGGCTGAGAGTGCTGGGCAGGGCAGGCAGCTCCTGCAGGCTCTGCAGGGTGCATGCCCTGAGATGAGGAACCAGCTGGAAATCTGCAGAGGGTCTGGGAGTCCCTGACAGCAGGAGATCAGCTTTATGTACCTGCTTGAGGAGAGGGAGGCCAGGCAGGAAGAAACTCCAATAAATGCTGTCACTCAGAGGGCAGAAGGGAAGCCATTCCTCATTTTTATCCGAAGGGGAACACTCTGACTCTCCCATCTCACTGGAACTTGCCTGAACCACTTTTTTTTTCTGGCTTGCTCTCAGTCCCGTGAAGGATCTTGAGCTCCCAGAGAGCCAGTGTGCCTCATCTAGAGTTGTTAAAATTCATGTTCTGCCAGTGCTGATTTGTCACAGACATCTTTTATAAAAAATCCTTTCCTTAGGATTTTTCCTCCTGAGAAGCTGAGAGGTCTCAGGAACAAAATGTAAACAATGGTTATCTGCTGCTGTGGAATGCAACAGGTGCATCTGTGATTGGCCCATGTGGTTGTTTCTAATTAATGGACAATCACAGTCAGCTGGCTCGGACAGAGAGCAGAGCCACAAGCCTTTGTTATCATTCTTTCTTTTTCTATTCTCAGCTAGCCTTCTGATGAAACCCTTTCTTCTATTCTTTTAGTATAGTTTTAATGTAATAGATATCACAAAATAATAAATCAAGCCTTCTGAAACATGGAGTCAGATCCTCATCTCTTCCCTCATCCTCAGACCCCTGTGAACACGGTCACACTGGTTCCACAGCATGTTTTTTGTGGGGGAACCAGCCCTGCCATGCAAACACCTGAAGTCCATGGGTTGGCAGCTTTGAGGAAGCTCCTTACCCACAGACAGGTCCCCAGGTGCTGATGCAGGCTGAAGTGCCCTGTGCAGAGTGAACAGAGCCAGTGTATGGTCAGAGCAGGAACTCTCTGCTCCAAAGTGCCTGAACCCCAGGAAAGCCTGGGGCCCTCTTGCACTGCACATGCACCCCCTGTGCCTCTCACCTCTGCCTTTGTGGCAGCCTGAGCACAGGGCTCCAGCTGCCCTCTGTACCTGGGGCCTGCTCACATCTGGCTCTAAAACACATTCTGTCATACACATTTAGTTATAAATCTGTCTTGGTTTCTCACTCTGAAAGGAAATGAGCACATAATAGCCACACAATTTTTTTTTTTTGTCTAAATGTAACACATTTATCTGTAAAACAGATAAAAAAGGAGAAACAGAGGTGTCACAAAGACCGGGCTTACACTGCTCTGCTTCTCTTCTTGCCTTCTGATGGGGACCTGTCTGCAGGTAAGGAGCTTTCTCAAAGCTGCCAACCCATGGACTTCAGGTGTGCAGAATTTTTCATGGCAGGTGTGGGTCCCCCACAAAAGACATGCTGTGCAACCAGCACTGGCAGAACACTAATTTTGAGTACTCTATATGAGGCACACTGGCTCCCTGGAGCCCAGGTTACTGAAGGTTCTTCACTGGTCAGACAGCAAGCCAGAAAAAAATGGTTCAGGCAAGTTTCAGTGAGATGGGAGAGTCAGAGTGTTCCCCTTTGGATTCCTGCTCTTGGACATTCCCATTGCCCTGTGTGATCCCCCCATATCCTTCCTAATCAAGGAAGATGCAGCTCTGAGTTCTGGCAAAAACCATTTCAAACAGGGTAAGAGGGCTCCCTCCTGCAAACTCTCCCTGAGGTGCTGCGAATCCCAGCCAGCCAGGAGCAGGTTTCCATCCATCCCACATAACTCTGTGCCAGAAGGGCATTGGTAGGTGTAGGATGTCATCATGCCAAGTGCTGACCCAAAGCTTGGCTGCTCCAGGTTGGACCACTGGGTATCACCAGCCATTGGCATCAGGGACCTCCTGTGGTCTGCACCATCCCTCCTGAAAGGGTTTGGTTTTCCCCAGCAGTATCCATGGGTCATGCTGTCCATGGATGTCAGCCAGTGTGAGGGGCAAGTGTCACACCCACCCAGACAGCCCCATCACACACCCCTGTGTTTACAAAAACCCCTCACCAGGTCCTGCAGAGCTGCAGCCATGGCCAGAGCAGAACCAGACCTGTCAGCTCCAGGATGGGGAGACATCACTGTCTGGAGCTGTCAGGAAGGACACCTTGGCAGCTTTCTCTAGATGAATACAAAGAGGAATTTGGATTTCAAAAGAAAAGTCCAAGCTCTGGAGACCAAGCCTCCTAGCAAGCATGAGGGAGCTGCTTCCCAGCAGCCTTGATTTATCTGGGAAGCGTGTTGGGAAGGCCAGTGGGGAGGATTAGAAAGAACACGCACACCTGATGGCAATGCTCTGAGCCCTGCAAGGGCTGCCAAGGCCTTACATAATGCTCAGATGCAGTTGTGCTCCCCTGGCAGAGTGTCTGGCTGCCAGTGGTTTGTAGGTGCAGTAACAACATACCATGTGCATGCTGGAAGAGTCGTGTGTCAGTCTAATTAACGACTTTGTGGTTTGTGAGCACTTACCTAAAGCAGATGGGCACTGTGTCTGTTCCTCTGCCAGGCAGAAAGAGTCCAAGGTATTTCAAAGTGAGCAGGTGCTATAAATTATAATTACCAAGCTTGTCGAGGTAGAGAAAGCAGAGAGAAAAGAAACCTGGTGGATTAAGAGATCAAGATAAACCCATGGTTTTTTCTTTTCCAAATGCCTATGGAAAGCTTTTTTGGGAGTTTCTTGCAGATCAGCATTTTGGGAAGGTGTTTAGCATGTGTCTGGCTCTTCAGGGTGAGTGTTGTCTATATCAGCCTGGCGGGGGTAGGGAGGATTTACTGCCAGGCAGAAGAGTTAAAGCCTCAAGATCCTGCACCATGAGACTGAGCTCCCCTGACCCCCTTTCCACACTTCACTTTGGGTTTTCTCTCGTGCCCCTGGCAAGATGCTCCATTCTGCTGGCAAACCCTTGGGTGAGAGTCTTGTGGTTCATTCCCTAGCTCTGTATCCCACAAGGACTGACTCTCCTGCTGTTGGGCTTCATGGCATCCAGGAAAACAACCTGTGACTGTGTCTCCGTCTTCTTCTGTCTCTTGGCAACTCCTCCTGTGTGCAGGAAAGGAACTGCTTCCCTCCTGCCAGCATGTGCCAGTGCCCTACAGCCAGCCATGCTCTGCTGCCTTGTGGCAAATGCAGCCAGGGCAGAGGCAGCCACTGCCAGCGCCAGCATGCAGCAGCCCCATTCCCTCTGATCCTGGCCTTGCCCTCATTTTATTTCCCCTCTCTTCATCACACTCTTGCCTCCCTCTGGAATATTTGCAGAATTCTCCTACCACTGTGCCACTAACCTGCTGTTCCCAGCTGAAATCGGCCAGGGGCTCCCTGAGGAGCACTCTGGTCCCATCAGACCATCCCCACCAAGGGCACATTCTTATTTGTGACCCTTGTGTGACAGCAGGGCTGTCCTCTGCTCCTCTGGCCTTCACAAGCTGAGGGGGTGCAGTCTGGAGGAGAAACTGTGCCGTAAATGTTGTTCTTAAAAATACTGAAAGCATCTTCCTGTTTGCTAAAGCTGTAATTTCCCATTATATTCTGATTTCACTCCAGCTGTACTTGACCCATAATCAATAAGTGCTAAGTCAGCCTGACATGTAACTCCCTGTACACAGGTTAATTGTACCTCTAACTAAAACAATCCACTTCCTCCATCCCATTAGTTTGCCACCATTTGGACTCCTGTGGAAATGCAATAAAGGCTGCTTCCTCCCCTGTCCCTTAAGGCAGGTAATTATTTTCATACATATGGCCAGAGATTAAAATGCAAAAAAATGACTTATAGCAATTTGAGAACATGTGGACTTTGATGTAGACAAAGGAGGAAGGCTCTTCCCACCAGATCAGATTCTCACAAGCATATAAATTCTTATGACAGAAGGAAGAAAAAAATTCCTTTGGAATCAACATGGCCTGAAGAGCTCAGTCTGTTCATTCCTCATTTCACTTCTTTGATCTGTTTGAGATTTGACAGTTTGCTGTTCACAGCAATATTCTTCTCTATAAATCACAGGTGATGCTGTAAGGTTTGGGGAAGGTGTTGTTTCCATGGGTTGTTCAGGGGATAAAAGCCATGGACAAACTGACACCTATAAAGTCAGTACAGCACAGCAGTGACCAACACCCTGCTGGCACAGGAGCTGTCTTGTGGCAAGCCCACCTCAGCTCTGATTTACTGGCTTCAGAGTCTTTCTGGAGCACAAAAGGAGGCCAGGGAAGAGCAGAGAGGTTGCTCTGATGGAGTGCATGAAGATGGGCTGAAGCAAAGTGACTGCAAATGTTTCCCTGGTGATTGCTGCTGCTGAGCACACAGGACCTTGGATTTCCCTCTTATGGACACCTCTGCAGCAGAAAGAATTCCTGCAGCAGGAAAAGGAGCCCAGGGTGGGCATCACAGTGTCAGCACCATGCTGTCCTTCCACTTGTGAGGGCACAGGCTGCTCAAAGCCTTCCCATCCCAGCTCTGAACTCCCCTTTTCCCTGAGACCGCTCTTCCAGCTCGGGACAGCAGCACAACCAAGTCAGGGAGTTCTGTCCCCACTCCTGTTTTCACGAGCCTGATCTCCATTTTGGCACTTCAGGCTTTGATAATATTTCTCTAAAGGAGATGGTCTGTGAGGGTCCAAGAGCAGACATTCACCACATTCAAGTGACCACTGCAGGCAGATGTGCCACACATCTGGATGCGCTGAAGTGAATTTTCAGGCACTGATGTAGCCATGGTGTGGTGTGTCTTTGCTGAAGTTTGGTTGCTGCTAGTGTTCCTCACAGCTGTAGGGAAGCAGGAGCCTCTCTGGCTGCACTGCCATGATCCCACCTCCCAGGTACAGCTTGCACAGCCTGGGAGTCCCCTGGAAATGGCACAGTGGCCCCTGAGGCTTGGGCAGTTGAGCCAGAGCACAGACAGGGAAGAGATGATACCATTTTGTTTCAGGTGGGCTGATGTCCCTGGAAGGGACTGATGTCCTCTCCTGAGGCCACTTCTCATAATTTGGTCCATCAATGATAAAGCAAATTCAGAGGAATTACTGCTTTTTGGCACAGACTTTGAACAGATAACATTTTCTGGTTCTGTGTACCTTGGGCTGTCCTCCAACCTGCCATGCCCTGGCTCTTCCCTCCAGCCAGTCTGAGCTGCCACTGGAGATCTGTGTTTGTCACCAGGACTGGCAACAATGGCTTAGCAAGATCAGACCAGGTTTGAGGAGGAAAAGGTGCATTGGAATACCAATGCAGTTCAACATTCCAATTTTGGACTCGTTCCTCTGTTTATTTGGGCCTGACCCAAATCCCAGGTCTGGGTTCAAGAGTATCCCTGAGTGGGAAACAAAGTGCATGGCTGGACCTTATTGCCTGTTCCAGCAGCTTTCTTTGCCATTCAGCTCATCTCCCCATGCTGTTCAGAGTGTGCTCCCCAGTACCTCTGAAAACCATTTTTACTGCAATGATGAGCAGCAATGTATTTTCAAAAGCCAAAGTTGGTAAATCCACTTGGCAGAACATGCATCACTCTCTTTTATTGGGACAAAACCTGTATCTTGGTCACTGTGCTCTTGCTAGGACCCAAGAAGCAGCTCCCTGCAGCCCACAGGTGACAGCAGGGGGATCAGCCACCGTGGTGTTTGGCACAGCCACAAAGAGCCCTGGGCCAGCTTTGTAGCTGGGATGTTGAGTGCCTGGGACCAGGGGACTGTGTCTTTGTGCCTCTGCTGTGACTGGGGTGCTGGATCATTCCCTCATGGTGGAGGATCCTAAAATACTGCCAGGAAGGAGATCAAATTCTTCTGAGTCACCAGCATGGCCTCACTACACAACCTTCCTTCACTTTGGATAAGTTTCTGCTGTGCCCACGTCTCCCTCAGGCAAACCAGGTGGATTTGTCTCCCCTGACCGTGGCTGGCTAGATATTACCTCACGCCAGGAGCAGTGGAAAATGATCAGCATCTGCAGAGGGTGAATCATCTCTGTTATCTCAGAGCCCTCTCTGGGGGATGAATCACTCTCTGGAGGAATCTGGTTTTCTCTTCTGGCTAAAGAAAGATCCCATAACTGGTTTCAAGTTCTGTGTGAATAAGGCTGGGTGAGATGTGGTTTTCCTACACTTGGAAGGCAAAAGAAAAATGTTCCTGTCCCAACCCCTCAGTTTTATCCAGCAAAATCAGCCCCCAAGCTGGCACACCCCAGAGCAGGGGTACCAAAGCAGGGCTGAGCATCTCTGCTCCCCACAGCCCCCTGCACATGGCCCAGCCACATCTGTGTAACCCTCAGGGAAATCTATCAGAGGAGATAATCTTGCCCAAAAATACAAATGCAAGGAGCAGCTTATCCTCTAACCGGGGAGGAATTTCTCTACACTCCAGAGCTGGAGGGATTTGAATTCGCAACTGTTGTTTTCAGAGCAAGTCAGAAAGGAGGCATGGCTGGTGCTACATCACAGACATGGATTTTTTCCTGGCAGTAGGAGGAACTCAGCTGGTTAGATTCGAGTCTTTTCTGCTTAGCAGTAAAAAACCATGAAATGCAGTGTGGTTATCCCAGTACAATGGTCTCAATGGCATTTTTAAGAGGAAGATTTAATGACCACACACAAGCTGTTGACTGTATCATCCTCAAGGAGCAGTTCACTTTAGCAGTGCCACAACAAATCCTTGCTGCATTTGTTTTCCATTCATTACTTGCTGTTTTTCAGCAATGAGTTGCTGTGAAGTTTATGTAAAGGCAATGTTCATGTATCTCATGCTCGTAAGTGTCAATGCTGTGAAGGATCCCAGGATTCCTCTCCCAGGAAGACAAGAGTGTTGTGTGGTTTACGAGGCTAACAGCTAAAAGTTTAGCAAACTTCAGTCAAGAACTGGAAAATAATACAGAAAAAAGCTGTCTACATGAATTGGTATCTCCTCCAAGGATGGTGTGTGGGGATACAAGGCACAGAAACTGCCCCAGCTGCATCAGCTGCCTCATCTGTGCTCATGATGTGTAAAAAGCAGCAGCTTCCTTTCTTTTGAAATCCTTTCCTGGAATGTGCAGAGTAGGTTATTCAGGTCCCATTGACCTTGAGTGGGGCCAGCATGTCCATGATGTCAGCTTCTCTCTTGAGACTTCACTTTCCAATTTCCCCAACCACTGAGCTGGTGGTTGGCAGCACTTGCAAGGGGATGATGGGGATGGGGATGATGGTGATGGGGATGGGGATGGTGATGATGGTGATGGGGATGATGGTGATGATGGTGATGGGGATGGGGATGATGGTGATGGGGTTGGGGATGGGGATGGTGAGGGACTCCCTTGCCACGCCCCAGCACCTCCAGAATTCCCACTTGTGCTGCCAATGAAGAGGTCCCAGCACAGGGAGGTGTTTGGAGCTGTGCTTGTCCAGCAGCTTGGCAGTGGCTATTCCTGCCTGGCTGTGCCCTCCAGGCACTGCAGTCACCTCCAGACTTCTCTCTGGTGACTGTGGCAATGCAGCAGGGCCCCTGGTGCTCACATATCTCCCCAGATTGTTTCCCCTTTCTCTGCCCACACTGCAGTGACTGCAGAACCCACCCTGCAATAAGCAGAGGTCCCTCAGAAGAGACTCTGACACACGCTGAAACTTGGCTCCACCTTCACACCCTCCTCAAACACACTGTCACTTCCCATCTCAGGCTGGAAGAGCTTTCAGGAAGTGCCTTGGCTGCCCCCAGAGTGTGTCCTGGGCACATTGTGAGCACTGAAGAAATAACAATCACAGCTCACATGCACACTCCTGCCTCCTAAAGTCATTAAGTTCCAATGTGTTTCCATTAACCTTTGTCATGGCATAACCCATAATTGTCATGAACCTGAGCTCACTCACCCACCTGAGCACCCAGGCCGTGCTGTGTGTCCCTGGTGATGGCTCAATGGAAATGACAAACAACAGTTGCTCCACACAAGACACATGTCAGTGCCAAAGGAAGGTGGGTCCCAGGTGTTCAGGCATTGGTGTGTAAGCTCACAGGTGTGTAAGGAGCTGTGATTTATCCACTTCTGGTGAACCACAGAGGAGCTTCAGGCAAATTGGAGACAGGGAGATGAGCAAGGAATGGACACACTTAAACTGGCAACATCTGTCATAGACTCCTGGAATCCTGGAATGGATTGTGTATAAAGAAACCTTAAGGCTCAACTTGTTCCACCCCCTGCCATGGCAGGGACACCTTCCACTATCCCAGGTTGCTCCAAGTCCTGTCCAGCCTGGCCTTGGACACTGCCAGGGATTGAGCAGCCACAGTTTCTCTGGGCACTCTGTGCCACCCTCACCACCCTCACAGGGAACAATTCCTTCCCAATATCTCATCTAACCCTGACCTCTGCCAGTGGGAAGCCATTCCCTGTGTCCTGTCACAGCATCCCTTGTCCCTAGTCCCTCTCCTGGAGCCCCTTTAGGCTCTGGCAGGGGCTCTGAGGTCCCCTGGAGCCTTCTCCAGGTGAGCACCCCCATCTCTCCCAGCCTGGTTCCAGAGCAGAGGGGCTCCAGCCCTGGACCATCTCCATGGGCTCCTCTGGACCCCACGAGCAGACCCAGCACTGTTCTTTGCTGAGGGCCCCAGGGCTGGACCCAGCACTCCAGCGTGCCCAGATCTGTTCAGAGCCCTCTCCCCAGAGTTCAGCATGTCCTGTTCCTTCTGTCCCAAGGGCTGCTCTCCCTTCTCTTCCCTGGCTGCCCTGTGTGTGGCAAACACCATGGTTCCCACACAGGCCCTGCTGCTGGGTGAGCTCTGAGCCACTCTGCTCAGCCTCCAGCTGCCTCCTGAGCCTCCTCCATTTCCCTGGGCCTGGCACCATGGCCAAGGGGGCAGTGCCAGGGCCCAGGGAGAGGCTGGTCGGGGAGCTGGCACAGCTGCCCAGCTTTCAGCACTTTCTGTAGCTGCACAGAGATTTTGGCAATCCTTCTTGCACCGTTCTGACCTGAGGGGTTTTGGAGGTGTTTGCAACTGGGGATAACAAAGCCCTCTTGTCTACACCAAAGACACTTTGTGTGGAGTCTAGGTATTGCTCTGATTTCATTTCCTGAGCATCCCTCGTGGAGAGCTTCCCACAGAAACATGCCCCATTGAGTCAGGAGGGAAGACTCACTGCAATCCAAACAGAGCCCTGCAAACTTTCTCACCGGGTCCTGTTCCACAGCCAACTGCAAACATGTTTGTGTCTTGAACTTCCATTCACTGCCTGGGATGGTTTTCACAAGTTTCCAGCTGGAAATGGAGCCAAGCACCACTTGTGAGTCTTGCTGGGGGGCTGAGAGCCTTTCCGTGGCACGGCAGGGATGCCAGGTGGAGGAGCTGGCCTACAGAGCAATAGTGTGTCATTCACAGAATCATAGAATGCTTTGGGTTGAAAGTGACCTTTAAAGGTCATCTAGTGCAATCCCCTGCAATGAGCAGGGACACCTTCAACTACACCAGGCTGCTCAGAGCCCCATCCAGCCCTGAATGTTTCCAGGGGAGGGACACTTCTCTGAGCAGCCTGTGTTAGTGTTTCACCATCTTACTGTAAAAAATGTCTTCTTTATATGTAGTCTGAATCTCCCCTCTTTTGGTTTAAAACCATCACTCCTTGTCCTATTGCTACAGCCCCTGCTAAAAAGTCTGTCCCCATCTTGCTCATAGGCCCCCTTTAGGCACAAGAAGGAGCTCTGAGGTTTCCCCAGAGCCTTCTTTTCTCCAGGCTGAGCAGCCCCAGCTCTCTCAGCCTGTTTCCAGAGCAGAAGGGCTCCTCTGGGACCACTCCAAAGCTCCATTTCCCCACTGAATCTACAATTCATTATGGTAGCAAAGACACAAGAGGCAGGCAGAAATTTAACCCAGTTTCCCCTTCCCAGGTGAGTACTGCAGTCCCTGGCTGCCTTTGTCCTCTCCCAGCTGGTATCAGTTGATAGAAGAACCCTGCTCCTCCCTGGGCTCCTTGGGCAGGCCCAGGGCCCCAGAGCTGCTGCCTGTGCATGCCAGGCTCCAGAAGGGCTGAGCAGGGCACAGGGAGCAGCACGAGTGGAGCTGGCAGTGTGGCAGTGGGGACAGAGTGGGCTCGGGCAGGGTAACCACAGAGCTGCCCTCCCTCGTGGCAGAGGGTGAAATAAGCACAGGTAGGAGCCTTTTCTCCTTTTTAATGCCTTTAATAAAAGTGATCAGTGTCGGGTTGAAAGAACCAAGAGGTCCACATTCACACCATCACTGCTCCCACGAGTGACTCAGAGAAAGAACACAGATTTGTCTGCTGGTCTGTGGGCACAGCTACAGGTTCCACCCTATAAGAACATAAGGAAATCCTTTGATTCTCCAATTTAACATTTGAGCTCCTCTGTCTAGCCGACATCTTTAGGGTAGGGTGAGGGGTAAAAAGGTCTTGGTGGATACTCGATTCTGTTCCTCATTTCTAGTCATCACTTTGATTCATCAATTTTGTGTTGGCTCATTGTTTTAGGGGTTTTTGGCTAGGTTTGGTGAGGGGTTCCCTCCCGTTGCATGCTGCATCCGATGTCATTTGCATGCCAACCCTGATGTCCCTTCCCCTTCACCCTCTGGGTGCCATCCTCCAGGAAGCAGCAGGGTGCCCCTCGACAAAAGGGGGAATTCTCAACCATCAGCAACAGATGATTACAATAACAAACAGTAAGAACTCTACCCTGGCAGCAACTGGCCCAACCTGCTAACTCTGCAACCTTTAAAAAAAGTGGTCAGCTGTTCTACTCATAACAGTGGGGACAGAGTGGGCTTGGGCAGGGTGACCCCAGAGCCTCCCTGGCCGTGCCCTCAGCTCCTGGGGGTCCCCAGGCAGCTCCTGACTCAGGCTGGGAGCTCTGCCTGAGAAAGGAGCTGAGCTCTTGGCCCCAGTCATTAGTAAGTTATCGGAGAAGTGGAGCTGCAATGACATCATCTCCTTCTTATGTTACTACAAGGAACTTAGATCCTATTATGGGAGAGGAGGTAACTCAATCGAGCCTTTCAAGATAAACTCAGACAGGAAGAGAGACACAATTGCCTGGAGGCACCAATTAGACATTTCTGGTGAGCTCAGCTCTGTTCAGCTGACACACGTGTGCTCTGGGGCCAGGGAGACAGGAGCTCCTCTCTGGTGTCCCTGGGCTGGGGTGGCAGGGGTGGCAGCCAGTGCTTCCTCACCGTGCTGCTGGCTCAGCCCTCACACCTTCAATGAGCACAGCTCTCCCTCCAGAATGTCCTTTCTTTGTGTCCTGTGGTCTGCTGTGCACAGGGAACCACACAGGAGCTCCCTGAGAGCACAGCCCAGCCCTGCACCACTCAGTGCTGTGTATCTTCAGTGGCAAGTCTCCTCCAGCTTTATCAGGATAACAGCCCAAGGTGTTGCAAAAAATACCTGTGAGGATGGGCTCACAGTATTTTTTGTCCAGTGCCTTGTGGTGACTGGGCTGTGGGGAACACCCCAGGCTGTGCTGCAGGGCAGTTACTGCACATCAGTGGCCTAAGACATGCAGACAGCTCTCACTGGCTCTGATGTGTGTGAGGAAGGAAAAAACAGGCAGCAAAATCTGGGACATGTCCTGACAGCATGGTATTGAGCCTTTCTGTTGGTTTCCAGGCAGCAGCTCCCCCTGTAAATGCTTCACAGCCAGAAGGAAATGGTAAGAGATGGGTAAATTTGCTTCTGCCAGTCATAGGCTGAGGCATTTGCACCACATCTGTAAGGGAACAGAGAGGCTGGTTCTGGTTATCCCCTGGTTATTCTGGTTATTCTGGCAGTTATGTTACCAACAGCTCAGAAACACACTTGTACATCCTCTGAAACACTCTGGAAGCATTTCTTGGGAAAAGACAGTTCTCAGAAACTGCTGGGTTTGTGACACAGAAAACACAAGATGTCAGATCAGCTCAGGATTAACCCAAACCTCACAACTCTCTCACTGCACTGAGGACTGCACAGACCCCACCCCTGCCAGACTTCCCCAGTGGCTGCACTGCTGGCATTGGTTTGTCTTCTGCTCATTGGGAAGGAGGAATCTCCCACTCTTGACCTTTTCTCCCTAGAAAAGGATTTCCCTATTTGCCTGGTTCCTTCTAGAAGTGTTCCTGATGCCACCATCCCCTCTGGACTGCTCCTGACAAGAAGGCAGTTGACTTCTCCCCAAGCATTTATCAAACACAGACAACATTCAAGCCATGAAGGGGCTCTTCCAAGGCATGTTGGGCCCTTAGCCCTGGAACTCAGTATGAAGCTGACCTGAAAATGTCCTGCCCAAGGGAACACTTCCCTTTCCCATCCCACATGGTCCCTCTGCCTCCCCAGAGCTGTCACTCCCCAGCAGCAGCAGCAAAGGAAGCAGCTGGCAAGCTGAGGCACACTCACATCTGGAGCTGACCTGGTCCTCTCACCATGGCTCTGCACAGATGTGAACATCTGCCCAGGGAAAAAGCTGCCTCAGAGCAGTGGACTGTGGATGTCCTTGCAGGCAGCTCCCTCTCTCACTACCCCTGAGTCCCCAGTCTAGGTGACTGCAGGCACTTTTAGGACTTGAGTCAGTGTCATGTTGGAGTCATATAATCACCCTGTAACTCTCAGCAGCAGATGCAGCTCTAAAGCCAGAAACTGAGACTTTCAGCAGCTGCTGGTTTTCATAAGCTGTTGCTCTTGAATGTCCCAGTTAAGATCACCTCCTTCTGCATGCAGCAGACAGACCAGTGCTCTGCAGAGCCTTGCTTGAGCCTGTGAAGCCATTTGGAAGTCCTGGCCATGCTGACATCTGGAGGCCCTGTGTGTGATCCTCTCTCCAGACCCACAGCACTGCTCAGAGCAGGCCTGGGATGAGCTCCTCTCCTGAGCCATCCAGCAGCTCTGCCAGAGTTGCCTTCCTCTGCAAGCAAGCAAAGGGTTAAAGCTTGCCAGGAAAACCAACTGAGTGATTTGGTGAAACAAAGATTAAAACATCTCCGTGGAAGGTGAGGAGCCAGCCCTGGCCTGTGCTGTCTCATTTACCCACTAATCAGCCCAATTACCTCAGGTATAAATCATAACACAAAACACTTATGGAGCCAGAGTCACACACTGAAGAAAGGAGAGAACTGTTGGGTTGGTTTTTGTTTAGTATAATTGATATAATTACTAACAACTCTGTGCCAAGAACTTCAGCTTTTCTGCTTCCAGAAGAGAGTAGAGAGCTGTCTGAAAGCCATAGCAATTAGCAATCCCCAGATGCACAGCTTTTATTAGAAAGAATGCACATCTATTGCAGAAAGAGCCAGCAGCTCCCTGAGGAGCAATTAACCATCCCTTGGTGCCAGGAATGCAGCTGTCACTGAGCCCATGTCCCCTCAGCAGGGCTGCAAAGGCAATGAGGAGTCCTGCCCATCATGCTGCATGTGAAATGCCTTCACCTGGACATTGCCTTGTTCCTCATTTTAACTTACCTGGCTCCAGATAGGTGCATCTTGCTGTGCTGTGGTCCAAGCAGCTGCTGATTCTGACAATTCTCAGGTCCAGCTCACTGTACCAGCAGAAAGTCTCCCTTTTGCTCCACTGAGGAATCTGAGCTCTGATCTCCACACTCTGGAGCAGACTGACAGAAATCACATGGCTGGAGCTTCCCAACACCCCAGAAGGTGACCCCAGAGAGTGTCTCATGGGCAGATGTTGGGGAAGATGAGACAGGAAAGCCTTATAAATATGATTGCCTGGCAAAAGATTTGGAGAATATAGAAACTATAAGTGAGATTGAAATGAAAGCAAGCTTTGAGATACCTCAGCCACTGAACAACTGGAAAACAATGGTGTGGCCAGCTGAAGGTAATCCCCTTTTGATGGAACAACACCCTCTGCTTGCAGACAGGCCCAAGGGTCAGAGCAGACCCTGCTGGCTTGGCAGAAGGGGCCCAAAGAGGAGTTTTTAGGGTTTAAAATGTAACACAGTGTGGTAATGTAATGATTCTTATAGGCTGTATGCAAATGCTGTAGGATTTGTATCTTGTACTAGATTGGTTAGTGAGAATCAGAATATTCAGCACAGGAGAAGATTTATGGTATTGTAATGGGAACCTCGCTCTCTTACTCTCTAATCCTCTCTTTTACTCTCTCATCCTCTTTACCGCGCTCTTGCCTTCTCTCTCTTTCCCACTCTCTTTACTTCTCTCAGCCTGCTCTGAGCTGTGGCTGGCAGCTCCCAGCAGGGCCCTGCACCCAGGCCCTTTGCAATAACCCACAAGTTCCAAGCCCTGGCTGCAGAGATCTCTTGTCTCCATCCATCCCCACCATCCTACCCCCTGGCACTCCTACAGACAGCAGCCACACATCACACCTCACCAGGAGGTCCCCAGGCAGCCCTGCAGAGCTGGGGAGCAGCAGAGCTGGGGTTGTCTGAGCCCTGCAGAGGTGACCTCTCACTGGCAGTGAGCTGTGCAGGCACAGAGCTGTGGACACACGGGGCTGCAGCCCGAAGCCATCCAGGAGGGTTAACAAAGTCCTTGGATGGATCCAAGCACTCAAAAGCTTCCACCAAGGACCTGTGCTGCACTCCTCATACCCATGGACATCCCTAGGGGAAAAAGGGCCTTTCCTGGGTGTTTCTAAACAGCCACAGAGCAAATCCAGCAGCATTCATGGTTTCCCCAAGCCCTGGGGCACCATCACAAACCAAACTCCTTTGTGGGTCAGACTGAGGAGCTCATGAGCAAAGTGGGATGGAAAGTTGGACATAGGCTCCACCTCGCTCCCTTGTCCTGTCCCTGCTCCTGTCCCTGTTCCTGTCCAATCCCTGTCCCTGTTCCTGTCCCTGTCCTATCCCTGTCCCTGTTCCTGTTCCTGTTTCTGTTCCTGTTCCTGTTCCTGTTCCTGTTCCTGTTTCTGTTTCTGTCCCTGTCCCTGTCCCTGTCCCTGTCCTATCCCTGGTCCTATCCCTGTCCCTGTCCCCGTCCCTGTTCCTATCCCTGTTCCTGTTCCTGTCCCTGTCCCAGCTCAGCCTGGTGTACCAGCCCCTGGCTCTGGTTTAGCATCTCCATTTCTGAAAGTTTAGTTTGGGTTTGAGAAAACATAACTATTCTCATGGGTATTTTCATCATCTGTTCTTTAATTAATTAAACTTGAAACTGAGCATTCACTTTAAAACAATTTTCATTGAACTTATAGGGATTTGGATGAAAGAATATCTCTGGGGAAAATAAGCAGTGCTGCTTTTTTTTATTATTATTTTAACAGTTTATCATGCCAAAACCTAACAGAATCCTTACGCCGAGAAAGGAATGGGAAAAAATAAGCAAAAATTAACATTTCATGCAGAAGTTTAAATTTTGCTTAAAAAGTTCTTGTTTGTCCCAAAACATTTTGATGAAATTTTCAAATAGAATCCTTAGCCTTACTCTGAGCTGCTACAGGGTTTGCTTTCTGATCTTTATTCTTTGGAATTGTTGTCTCAAGAAGATGAATGATGTTATTCTCTGATTTGTTTGTAGTTGGGGGGGGGGGACAGTAAGTAAATTGGAGCAGAACTTGCAATGCCCACTCTCTCAACGGCAAAAATCAAAATCCATTGTCTTGTGTTGGTCCCCTGAGCAAGGACACAAAACCTGTGGGAATGGAGCTTTGGGTGTGATGTGCTTTTGTGGTCTTCTCAACTGAACAGAATCACAGAATCAATCACAAAATCACAGAATCACAGAAAGGTTTGGGTTGGAAGGGACCTCAAAGCTCATCCAGTCCCACCCCTGCCATGGCAGAGACACCTTCCACTGTCCCAGGTGGCTCCAAGCCCTGTCCAACCTGGCCTTGGACACTTCCAGCTGCTCTGGGCACCCTGTGCCAGGGCCTCCCCACCCTCTGAGGTTAATATATTAATGTGGAAAAATGGGAGTAACGGAATAGGGGTTTAACCCACCCTGGGTTATCATTCCAGTCTAAGGTGATGCTGTACCAGAGCTTGCACTCTGCATTTCAAGGACATTTTTCTGAGGGATATCTCAGGAAGGTTTGACTGCACTTCTTAACCAGGTACAAATCTCCAGATTTGTCCAGCCAGGTCAGGCCAGCCAGGGCAGGAAATGCTTCTTTCTGTGGTGTAGGGAAGGTTTGTTTCCCAGGATTATCTGAGAATTTCATCCAGGAAATACCACGCACACCCCCTTGCAGAAAGCAAGGCTTGCACCCAGCCTCTCCCCTCTCCCACTCATGATGGGGCCTTTGGTCTCCTGCAGTTATTTCAGTGTTCTGTAAACTAAGAAATGTTGGTACTCTTTGAAGAAGGGTCTTACCTGGGGGGTAACAGTGTCTGCTAGACAAACACTAGAGCAAACAGGGGGGTTTGCTCTAGTGTTCCACTTTCATGAAAAATATTGCTTTATATAGTCAAGAATCATGATTTCTTTACCACATTCCTTTCTGGAGGATCATTGATTTGAGGGCTGGGCCATGACAGCTCTGTTAACTTCCTTCTCTCATGCTTTGATAAGAGACAAAGTGCTTCCTCTTTGCAATTTGAATTCAGAGATCTCTGCCTTAGATAGCTTGGAAAAATAAAATAAGCTCTGTTGGCTGTGGATGGAAATTAAAATTTTGTATAATTGGTTCCTGGTATTTCGTCCAAATCTGAAGTATTTTCCTCTTATAATTTGGTTTCAAAATCTACAGATAACACATTGTATCCTGCTCACCATCACTGCAATAAAAGGTCTTTAGAGAGATGACTCCCAAACCTAAGTTTTAAAGTTTTTCATAATAACCTTTATATTTTTTGGCTTGTCATTCTATTTTGAAACAAAAACAAGTGTTCAAAATTAAAATTTCTCAGCAAATTAAACCTCAAATTCAACAGCCTTAAGCTTTCCATGATGATTAAAAAGAAGCAACTGGCAAATGGAGGGGAGGACAGGCCCAAAGGTGTGATAGCAGAGCACTGGCTCAGCTCCTGCCCTGTGATACAGGGTCTGGCTCCTGCACAGGTACCCCTGGTGGCTGGGATCCCACACAGGACCCTGAGCAGGGCTGTGAAACAAATACATTTACATTCACTTTGCACCTTTACAACTTGTTCCAAAAGTAAAAAAAAAAGTGCACAGTTTGTTTTCAGACACTGTACTCACTCCTCCATGTTCCTGCTCCTAGACTGTGTTGTCTGTAGATGGACAGACAACAGGAAAAAACTCTCCTTTATTTTAGTTAAGTTTTAAATAGCTAATGCAAAAAAGTTCCCTAGACTATTTTTTTCCTTTTTCTTTAGACCTGTTTAAACCTACTCTAGACTAAACACCCAAAAGACCACCAGCAGCTTGCACCTGTGGCCCACTAGGCCGGGCCTGGGCCACAGCATTTCCAGCAGCAAAAAACTGATGAGAGACTGAGTGAGCTAAGCTGCAACCCAGGGAGGGGACTTTCTGAGTTTCTCATCACTTTTAGAGCAATTTAGAGCAAACATTTCCCACTTCCAGACAGGTCCTTTCCTTCTGGAACGGGGCTGTGGCTCCAGGTCTGGTGTCCTGCACACCCGTGGGCGAGGCTGGGCTGGCACTGCTCAGGCAGACCCAGGGCAAGCCCAGCCCAGGAGATGCAGCTTTGGTGCTCCGAGTTCAGGGGTGCCTGCGAGCCCAGGGGCCACCTGGAATGACTCAGCCCAACCCTGGGGCTTCAGAAGCTGCCATCAGCTGGCAGCACCAAATGAGCATCAAGGAGGGATGGCCCTCATGATGCCTTGTGAATGCTGACCTGGAACAGAGACCAGATGGAGAGAAAAAATAAAGATCCACCTTGGGCAGCACAAGAGCCCAGCCAGGGCTACGCTCCAGGTGAACCCAAAATGGCCACAAAATGGATGACAGGTCACAGGGTCTCTCACTTTTATTAGTTTTGGTCCATTTGCATATTGGAGTTAATTGTCCAATTACAGCATTAGCCCATGCAGTCCCATTCTTCTTGCTTCTCTCTCTTCAAACCACATTCTTTCTTCTCTTGGACCTGAGGTCTGGATCATTTGTCCTTGGTCCCCAGCTAGAGAAGGAATTGTTTTGTCTCCCTATTCTGTGAAGAGAGCTCACCATCCCTTTATGTGAATTTCAGACCCACACACTAAAGCAGCACAGAATCTGAAAAATAGAAAAGCTCAAATCTGAGGCATCACTTGGCAGTGGGCAGATATCAGTTTCTCTGGGGCTGGATTGAAGGCATTTGAGATGATAGTTCATGTTCTGACTCAGGTGTTCATTATTTCTTATCAGTAAAACAGTCTCACTACTGTGAGTTTGCAGCTTTTCATTAGAAGGCACAAAATGGCCAACAATCTCTTGGTACAAGGTCTTTTAAAGCTAAACTATCCAATTAAGAACTGACACCTAGATTGTTTTCTCTTTTAACTGAATAACTGATCCCACAGAGCCCCCAATGCCAACTTTTCTGCCCAATTACAAAATGCCACCCAAACCCATGGAGAAGGAGGAAGAAGAAGCATGAAGAAGAAACCCAGGATGACACCCTGTGCCCTCCATCTTGCTTCCATCCACAACATACTAAAAATCCCAAAACCTCAATTTCCCACCAAGCGACACACCTACACTACTCTCTATAATCTATTTCACACTTTTGTGGATTCCAGTCGATCTTGAAGTCTGGGAAACTTTCTCCATGGATGAGGGTCAAAGTCAGTGCTCCCCTGGGGGTCAGGGCATCCCAGAGCAGAGAGAGAAATATTCCCTGTGTGCCCTGGGTTTCCACAGGCAGACATCTCCCAGCACAGCTGGGAGAATCACAACACCTTCTCATGTTAATCACTATTTACAGCCCAGTCCAATATCCCTGGCCATCAATCCATCCCCTATTTACAGCCCAATCCAATGTCCCTGGCCATCAATCCATCACTGTCCCTTTGCACAACACCTGGGGAAGGGCTTTCACTGATCCCCACCCTGTTTCTCTCCCACCCAGCCGCCTGGATGCAAACCTCATCTCCGTGGTGCCCGACAGGAGCTTTGAGGGGCTGCTCTCGCTGCGTCACCTGTGGCTGGACGATAACGCGCTGACGGAGATCCCGGTGCGCGCCCTGAACCACCTGCCAGCGCTGCAGGCCATGACCCTGGCCCTCAACCAGATCTGGCACATCCCCGATTTCGCCTTCCAGAACCTCAGCAGCCTCGTGGTGCTGTAAGCCTCCTCCACTTCTTATTCCCTCGGCTGGGACAAGGTGCTGCCCAGGGCCTCCTCCTGCTGTGGGAATCCCTGCTGCTCACTCCCCCTGGGGCAAGGGGCAGAGGGTTTGTTCCCCCTCATTTGATATGAAATGCTAAATTTGCCTCTTTTGGTTTTTGTCATATTTTCCCCACTTTTCAGTGAAGAGCTAGAAAGCTCCCTGATATAATTCAGGAAATGTTTTGTATTAAAAAAAAATCAGTAACTGGAAACAAAAACCAGATTATTTTCCTTGAAGACTCAAGCAACAAAAACCTCATCTCTTTAGGTCCCTCCAATCCCTGTGTCAAAACTACAGGAATTTCTAGCAACATGAAAAAAATAATTAAATTGCAACAATCTGCAGTGAGGTCAAAAAAGTAATATTTTAATTCCTTGGAAAACATACTAGCTCACTCCCTCTCCTCCCCTCACTCCCTTTTATGACCAAATATGATTTTAAACCAAAGGTCGAACGTCAACACCTTGTCCAAGCCAGTGCTTGCTTATTTGCATGAGTGTGGTACATCTGCAGGTCAGATGTTCTGCGGTGGTTGCTGTCCAGTTCTCGTTGTTAGCATCTCCTGGCCAGAACTGGGAGTGCTGGAGAGAGCAGCGCTGCTCTGGCATGGAAACGCTCCCAGGGGAGAGAGAGCAGCGCTGCTTGGGGTGGAAACGTTCCCTGGGGAGAGCAGCGCTGCTTGGGATGGAAACGACTCCAGGGGAGAGAGAGCCGCGCTGCTCGGGGATGGAAACGCTCCCTCCATGGGCAGTGAGACACCAAACCAGCCACAACCTCCGGCAGAAGGGAACCGATCCCTTTGACAGCTGCTCTGGAGGGGCATCCTTTCTATCAACAGATTATCTTCCCTTTAAAAGGAACTTCACATGTGCAAATTGCATCGTTATTACTTTAGTGTTGATTAGCAAGTTGGGGTGTGATTGCCAAATGCTTTAGAGCTCCTCTATCCACATGAAATGCCACCTCTAGTTTGGTAATTTGTACTGATAGCAGGGTGTTAAGTAACCTCAGCATGTAGTGCCTTAGTGAAAGTTTAGCAATTATTCCCCTTTCAAAAATTTAAAGTGTTTACTGAGACTATCCAGCATGGAAAGTGCTTGGACAAAGCACAGTTCAGAGTTTTATTAAGCATCAAATTCATCTGTTTAGACAAAGCATAAAGGCTTATTTAGGAGAAAAGCAAAAAGCAACTTGAGAAAAATCAAAAAAGTAGTTTTCACCCACAATAGTGCTCATTCTCTAAGGCAACCATTGGCCACCATAATGCAACCACTTCAGTCAGCTTTAATAGCTCACTCAGCGGGTGAGCTGACATTTGGGGTTTCATTTCAGCCTCCAAAGCATGCTGCTTTCATTCCGGCTCATCCCATACTGTGGGCAAGAAGCAACTCCTTAATTAACCAGGCAGGCTTGAGAAATAAAAGTCATTGACCATTAGGTCACAAGGGAGGGAATAATGTCCCACCACACACAATTGGAAGGGAACACATGTGTGATCCTGCCAGGCTCTGCGGGACACGATGCTGCATTTTTGTGGGATCACAAGTGTTTGGCAGAACTGGCCCCATCAATCTCTCCCCTGCTTCCATGCAAGCCCTTGTCAACACATCACCAGTGGAAAGTCACCCAGTGTCCCTCCTATGTCCCAAGCAGGGACATGTCCCTGCTCCAGACTCACCCACTGAGCTGACAAGCCAATGTTCCCAAAAGGCAACCAAGCTGGAGAGAAGGCATTCCCCACCAGGGTGCAGATGGTCTGTGGCCTTCCTCTGCAAAGTCTGGGTTTGCAGGTAGATGGAGGATCTGGCTGCTGCTACAGACACAGAACTCCCAGCTACAGGGTCAGAATGAGCCCCTGGGGAGAAAGGCAAGGGCAGAGGGGCTGGGCACAGGGGAAACCCTCATGTGCAGCCTGGTCAGGACTCAGGGACACGGCGGGACATGGCTGGGCATGGCTGGGCATGGCTGAGCACAGCTGACCATTACTGACCATGGCTGAGCATGGCTGACCATTGCTGACCATGGCTGACCATGACTGACCACGGACTGACCATGGCTGAGCATGACTGACCATTGCTGACCATGGCTGACCATGACTGACCATGGACTGACCATGGCTGAGCATTACTGACCATGGCTGACCATTGCTGACCATGGCTGACCATGACTGACCACGGACTGACCATGGCTGACCATAACTGACCATGGCTGATCATGGCTGACCATGGACTGACCATGGACTGACCATGGCTGAGCATGACTGACCACAGCTGACCATGGCTGACCATGACTGACCACGGACTGACCATGGCTGACCATAACTGACCATGGCTGATCATGGCTGACCATGGACTGACCATGGACTGACCATGGCTGAGCATGACTGACCACAGCTGACCATGACTGACCATGGACTGACCATGGCTGACCATAACTGACCATGGCTGATCATGGCTGACCACAGATGACCACAGCTGACCGTGGCTGATCACAGCTGACTGTGGCTGACCATGGATTGACCATGGCTGACCACAGATGACCATGGCTGACCATGGATTGACCATGGCTGACCATGACTGACCACAGCTGACCATGGCTGACCACGACTGACCATGGCTGACCATGGCTGACCACAGCTGACCATGACTGACCACAGCTGACCATGGCTGATCATGACTGACCATGGCTGACCATGGCTGACCACAGCTGACCATGACTGACCACAGCTGACCATGGCTGATCACGACTGACCATGGCTGACCATGGCTGACCATGGCTGACCACGACAGATCATGGCTGACCATGGCTGACCACGACAGATCATGGCTGACCATGGCTGACCATGGCTGACCACGACAGACCATGGCTGACCATGGCTGAGGGCAGAAGCCTCCCAGCTGTGCTGTTGCTCCTCCACACACCTTGTGCCCTGAGCAGAACCATTTCACCATCCTGCACAGCCACAAGCACTGACATCAGAGCCTCAATCTGGAATACTTTAAAGGTTTGGTGTCTGCTCATAAATGACATCTTTGTTGAGGAATTCCCTGATCTTGTTCCCATCTATTGCTACTGCAGGCTTCGAGCTAGGGCTGCAGGCTGTTCAGTGAGCAGAGCCCCATGTACATCACTCATCATGAAATCCATGACTCTCTGTAACTGGCACCATCCTTTCCCAGCTTTGATAACAAAGGCTCCATGTGCTGGGGTGCTGGCACTGTGCTTTGATGGCAGAAGAGAGGTAGATATTTGATCAGGATACTTCATGGGAATAGGTGGTTACCTTCCAGTCTGATCTATTCAGGACCAAATGTATCTTAATACCTGCACATGAAAATAATCCTGAATACTTTTCAGCTGATAGTTTGTATGAAGTAAAGGTTGCTTTACAAAAATCATCATCTTTCTTGAGCATAAGAAATTTTTCATTCAGCAGTCAGCATCTGAAACCCCCATGCTGCTGTGCTGACAGTCCAAGTCTGACAGCAGCTCTCAGTAGTGTCCCTCATTTCCTCTGTCAGCTGAATTCAGCAAGAAGTCTCAAGCCAGGAATCACAGCACCTCTTTCAGTCCCTCTCTTCAGAAGGGTTCTCAAGTAAAATCTTACATTGCCAGGGAATCCCCCCTGCTGCAGATGTGTCCTTGCTGCCACATCTCTGCAGTGGGCTGCAGTTCCCTTCTTCCCTGCTGTCACCAAAGGAGCTCTCAGCAGAGGTGCTGGGATGTGGGTGGGACACAGAGCCAGAATGAACTTTTCAAAACAGGCCAAGCACTACAGAGGTTTGCCCTGTAATGAGGGACCTAGATAGAGAAAATCTTCAAGTAGTTTTACTTTCATCACATAGCAGAGAACCCCTTAGGTTAGAGCAAATGAGGTCAAAACCCAGATCCTTCCTTGTTTGGGTCCACAGGGAGCCTTGGCTCCTGGAAACCTCCAGGAATCATTTTGGCGCCATAATGGGAGAAAAAGAGAAGCTCCACTCCTCTTACCTGGCCCTCACCCTTGCCTACCTGGCTGAAAAATGGACTCTGGGAAAAGTTGTTCTCATGCCATTACCAGTTAGTTTTGTTTGACACCCTCTAATTCTTGTGCTGTGTGTCCATCTCCTCTGTGCCATTGCTGGATTTGTTATGTCTGCTGCACCCTTCCCTCAGCTCAGCTCTTCCAGTCCCCATCCCCTTATCTGGTTTGAAACATGGAATCCCAGGATGGTTTGGGTGGAAAGGGACCTCAAAGCTCATCCTGTTCCACCCCTCCCATGGGCAGGAGGGAACCTTCCACTGTCCCAGGGTGTTCCACTGCCCCACCTGGCCTTGGACACTGCCAGGGATCCAGGGGCAGCCACAGCTGCTCTGGGCACCCTGTGCCAGGGCCTCCCCACCCTCACAGGGAAGAATCTTTTCCCAACATCTGATCTAAATCTAACTTTTCTCAGTTTAAAAAAAAAATCTACCCTCTTTCTCCCTCATCCTGTTACTACCTGCCTGTATAAAATCAGAAGTTAGTTCTCATATTACACTCATTTTTTCCTTCACACCTTCAGATGGAGAGACCAACTCTGTATACTGCATCAAAGCCAAAAATTAATTCTGGTTTATATCATGATACAGTCCTGTTCTGCACCCATTTTCTCTCTTCCAGCCATCCCTGTCACTTCATTTGCTTTTTTCATAGCTACTAAGCACCAATACCTCTTTCCTGGAGATATATAAAAGCCTGATAGTGTGTATGCTCATAGAAGACTGGTTCTCCCCTCTGCTGCACTGGACATTCACACAACCTGAATATCAGCAGATAATTTATTGTCAAGGTCACTCAGCAGCACTTTCCAGCTGGAAGTGTGAAGACAGTAAATGAAGGATCTTTAGTAGAATTCCTCTTTCTTGCAGTTTTTGTCATTAAAGGACATGATGCAGCTCTCTCCCTAACAGAATGGTTTAGTGAATAGAAGATAAAACTTGTTTGCAAGACTCCCATTCCCATTCTGTCCTTGTTCTGGTGGAACTCTGGCTGAGACTTTCAGAAGGGACCACTGCTCTTAAGTGTTTTCCTTGCCCAGGAGCAGCCATCAACACATCCCAGCTTTCCAGGGAAGCTGATCAGTCATTTCAGTGACATCTGTGGGACCTGGGGCCTCCTAGCACCCAAAGCCCAGCCTGGTGAGGATGAGCCTGTGAATCCCTGCCCTCACCTGTGCAAGGGGGTTTCCGGTGTCTCTCCGAGAAGCTGTTGGGGACTTTGGTGTTGGCAGGGAGTGCCAGGCATGTGCAATTCATGATCACTAAGGACAATATTGCCTGGGACATCTGGATCCCATTCATGAGCCTTTTTATTGGCAAAAGTGCCTTTTCTCTCAGAGGACCAAGCTTGCTGCCTTGGCAAAAGTGGATTTCCTTCTCCAGCACTTGAGGAAGAAGCAAATCGTGCTCCAGTGCACCCTGAGAATGTCATTTCTGATTGAGCTTTATTCTTCACCAGACAAGTCTCATGCTGGTCCTCCAGTAATGGAAACAATCCGTGGAATTTGCACCATTTATGATTTAGATTTCTCTACTTATCCATGGCCAAGTTGAGGAAAAGGACAATTTTGCCACAATAAAGATGGAAGCTCATCATGGCTGTGGCTCGTCAGGGGAGAATTCATATGATGTCAGATTTGAGCTTGGTTCAAATCATCTAATGCAAATAATTGATGGAAAATGTTTGCATTTGTCCTTTTTGAGAAGAAAAAAATTAAGTCATTAAAAATGAAAGCAATGGCAAATCCACCACTTCTCTTTGTAGTCTGTTCCAGTGGTTAATCATCCTTAGTGTTAAAAAAAAACCCACTCATATTTCCCATTTGAATTTTCTTTGGCTTTGACTTCAGACATTTGTTCTTATTATTCTTTTCTCTGTTAAATCACAGAACCATTTTAGTACCCAGTTTCTAACCAGGAAGAATCCTATACATTACACTGCATTCATCCCCTTGATCTTATTTAATAAGCTAAACAGTTTGAGTCCTCTAAGTCTTCATCCTATTTTTTTTTCCAGCCTTTGGATCATTTTTGTTGCTCTTCTCTGCACCCATTTCAGTTCATTGACATCCAGTTACCAGTGTGGGTATCAGCACCACGTTTGTCCTGCCAGATCTGCTTTCACCAGTGTTCAATGCAGATATTGATACAATTTCCCTTTCCTTGCCCATATAGACAAGCACCTTAATTAAAGCAGTATTTAGGCACTTGCTCAGCTTGCTTCCCTTCTGTGTAAGACAAATGTGCAATCCCCTTGGAGGTGGCAGTGCCAGAGTTGAAGGTACTGCCTGTGTTGGGCTGTCTCTCAAACTGTTCCCCAAGACCTTTGAATTCAGTGAAAAACTAAATGGAAAAGGAAGTCAGATGAAAACTGAACAAATTTGACCAAGGGTGCTGCATGAAGATGGGAGAAATCCCATTTATTCCCAATTTATGATAAGAAATTGTTGGCAAGGAGAGAAAATCTTCTTTCTAGAATCTGTTGCATGTTTCTTATTGCGGGTCAGAATTAATCTTTTAGGGTTTGATTTTTTCCTGCTTTGTTTCTGAATTCTCACCACCTGAGGCACCAGCCAGGCTGCAGCCTCTCTCCCCAGCCTGTGTGGGATTCTGCAGCCACTGTCATTGATGTTGGTTTCAGCAAGGCCTCACCTGGCAGCAGAGGAGCTCGCTCATCCCACGGCAGGTGGGAGCCCTTGTGCTGCTGCAGGAGCTCCCAGGAGCTCCCATCCTTCCAGGGCTCAGTGTGACCATGGCTGTTCCTGTTTCTGATGGAAGTGCATGGCTGAGAACAGCCAGCCCACAAAACAGTGACTGTCCTCATCCCAGGACAGCCTTCCATGGGTATTTGCCCAAACCCATCCTCACCCCACGGCACTGACCTGCAAAGGAAGAGACCCAGATCCTAAAGCCCACTGCCCTTACCAGGGTGACTGGTGGGTTACAGCAAAAGCTTAAAGACTTCCCATGTTTTTGCATCACAGGGGTTGTTTATAGCCCAGAATCAAGCACCTTGAGCTGCTATCAAACCAAGTGAGCTGTAATTTACAGGGCAGAATATAACGTTGTGTGGGCTGAGCTCAAATTGACAAGTGCTGGAGATGTTGCAATTCCACTTGTTAAAATTTGTTTACCAGGGGAGAAAAAATGAGGCAGGATGGAAGACAGGAACGTCTTTTCAAGTGTTTACCTTTCCAGCTCTCTTGTTTCTATTATTGCCATGTGGTTGGGTAACTCTAGAGTTCAACTTGGACAGCAAATTTTTTTATAACTCCCTTTTTTGGTCGTTCATAATTTTCTCACCAACAAAGAACTTCCTTCGGATGATTTTCATTACTCTGCCTCCAAACAAAGCACTCTAGAGCCAAATATAAACACAGCAGGTGATTGCTTTTCTCTGCTGTCTCCTTGCCTGGCTGCAGTGATAGCAGTCAGCTGGGCAGCATGTCTGAGCTCAGACAAGGTGTCCAGTCACACCGTCCTGACAAAGCTCCAGGGAGCTCGCACCTCCCCTGCCATTCAGCATTCCCTTGTCCCCTCACTGTCCCCTCACAGCTGACAGGACTTTGGGGCATGGAGTTCTTGTGATACCTCTTCATGTGATCCCACAGCAACTCCAGACCCCAGCCCTCTCTTTGCCAAAGGCAGTGTCCAGTGGCAAAGGAACTCAAAGTGGTTTGCAGCACCAACTGAAGAGAAGGCAGCATGACCAGAAGTGCTAACATTTGATGGAGGAAACCATCTGGGCACGAACTTCTTTTATTGTGACAAAGAGAAATTTCTCCCATAAGATTCTCATTTTGATCTCAGGCTTCTTTTCTCCTCTAAAAGTCACAATCCAAGTTTTCTTGAAGGCAACATCCTTTTCTTTTTTCCCGTTTGCTCAAAGGAACAAACATATTTTATCAGATGTCTTTCCCTTCCCTTCCCCTTCCTCTGAAATGTTTGTATGTTCTCATCCCAATGACAAACATCCATCTCAGGCTGGTTTCTGTTTTGCAGGCCCCTACCAAACTGCCCTAGAGCCTGGCTAGGGCAGCACTCCCAGCTTCCTCCTGTTTTACCCTACAATATTTGGCAGTGGGAGCTGCCTGTGCTCAGCCAAACAGCTCACGCTCGAATCCAGGTGGAGGGAGAGATTTTTCAAGCTGAGACACATTTAGATCAAGCAGCAAATAATGAAAAAAATCATTGATCCACCTGCCAGGATGGAGCCTCCCCCAGGCTCTTGGGAGGAGGCAGCAGCATTGGACAAAGGCTGCATCCCTTGCTAGTGCTACCATGGGCATGGGACAAAAGGATCCTGAGGGCAGTGCTATGGCAGCAATTCAGCACATGGACTTGGTGTTAAAAGAGAATCTGATGGGGAAACCCCTCCTGAGAGACCTTGGTGGGCGGTCAGCACACAGAGCATTACCAAGGGATTAAGTGCGGGCTGGTAGAAGTAGACTGGGCAGCAGTGGGTTGTCTTGTTGTCTTCTCCTGGTTTTCAGCAGACTTTTCTCAGACTGCTCACAAGTCTGTCCATGGACTCAGAGGTGCCTTTGAGTGGGATTTCAGAGGGAGATGCACAATTAGCCACAAGTTCATAGCTGCAAAGGTAGTGACATGGAAGAAGCACTGAGATGTGCACACATACACAAGAGTCTTTGATAATCCAAGACGAGGAATCCAGGGATTCGGGCCTTGGGTTTGCCAAAAGACTGAGACAGGGGAGTGAGGGATCCATGGAAACACAGAACCCAGAACTCCAGAAACTCATCACCTACAGAGCTTCCAAGGCAAAATTACCCCAGGTGGCTTTGCAGGGCCCCCCAGCATATGGCTTCCCAGTGCCAATGATAAGGCTGGGAGCTCCCAAGCCTGTAAGCACTAGATGTTTGTGGCATGTAGCAGCAGGATGAAGGGGAACAGGAAAAAACTGTTCCTATGGTGCAGAGAATGTGCATCAGCCTGTGGCATAGCCCCAGCACTTCAGCCAGGCACTCTGAAGCACTGAGCTGAAGACAACTCTCACTGCAATCAAACTGGAGCTGGTCCAGGAGCTGGCAGTGTTTTCTTTTTTTCTTTTTCTTTTTTTTTTTTTTTCCTTTCACGTGTGAAGATAATAAACTGTGACTAACAGGATGATTTTGCACTCAAAGTCTTCTTGCTGGTACTAAGACTCCCAAGAGTCCAAATACAATTGTGTCCTTAGATAGCACCCAGTGCCCATGAACAACTGCTGAAGCCACAGATGGGCTGAGCCCAGGATAAGGTGAGCTCTAGGGTGTTTCTTGAAGCTTCTTGCTTAAGCATGTTCATCCACAGCCACCCGGCAGCTGTGAAGGTGGAGATCTCAGGGAAACTCCTACATTAGCCTGGAATTCCTGAGAGGAGTGGGAGCTCTGTAGCTCTCTGCAAGCACCACTGCACCTAACATGTGTCTCATGGGGTAAGAGAGGGAACCCCATAAGTGCCCTTGGCATCCCAGCCCAGGCTGTGCTCAGCTTACAGGATGTTCTGGACCACAGGAAAAGGTCAGCCTGCACCCCCAGTGACCATCTCTGTTTTGTCCACAGGCACCTGCACAACAACCGGATCCAAAGCCTGGGAGCCAACGGCTTTGATGGGCTGCACAGCCTGGAAACCCTGTGAGTGCCTGTTTTATTCTCTGCTCTAAAAATACGGGGTGTGTTCATCCCGAGCACAGCATGCATTGTCAGATTAACCCCTTTTCTGACCCACAGATGGGGTAACTGAGAGGCGTTATAAAAACTTTTAATTTATTTTCAGTCCCATGTGAAGGATGAGGCAATATAGATGTTATAATTCACACCATCACAATCAGAAACCAACCATTTCCTAATTACAATACATTATAAGTGTTTCTTAGCTTATCAGCTTTTTGCCATGCCATGCTGTAAATGCCTTAAAACCAATTATCTAAAATTACCCCTCATGGGTCCCACTACAATGCATCTTTCATAGCTCTATTTCTTCAAAGTATCTAGTCTTATTTACAAAACCATCCTTTGAAACTTATTTCTAGTTCCATTTCTCTCTCAACAATGTCCTGTTCCATAACATATCTAAGTCAACATTTCTTATCTCAAAGTTTACACACAGATACACACTATGTGAGCCTTCTGTCAAGCTTTGAGAAGTCTCTACAAATTCATTTCCCACATGCAGGGAAGGGGGTCAGCCCCACATGTGACCTTGGTCCTCAGCACTGAGGGCAGCAGCAGGGCTGGCTCCTGGCACCAGTGGATGCCCAGGGCATGATGCCAACGGGGGAGTGAGAGCCTGAGCTTCCCTCCTGTGCCTGTGCTGCTGCTGCAGGGGGATCTGTGCATGTGGGCAGGGTGGCTGGCAAGGGATTCTGAGGCCCTGGACACCATTCCAGTCCTGGTGCAATCCCAAGAGCTGGGATTCATTCCTTTCTCAGGGATTGTGTCTCCTTCCTCAGCACACAGACATGGTCCCAAAGCCTCCCCAACACCTGACCACCAAAGCGAGAGGCTGGCTCAAGTTTGGGGCCTGCAAGGTCCTCAGGGGTCTGTGGAGTATCTCTGAGGGGATCTCTGAGGGGGATCTCTGTGAGGTATCTCTGTGGGGATCTCTGAGGGGGATCTCTGAGGGAGATCTCTGAGGGGATCTCTGAGGGGATCCCTGTGGGGTATCTCTGAGGGGATCTCTGTGGAGTATCTCTGAGGGGATCTCTGTGAGGTATCTCTGAGGGGATCTCTGAGGGGGGTCTCTGAGGGGATCCCTCTGGGGGATCTCTGTGGGGGATCTCTGAGGGGGATCTCTGTGGAGTATCTCTGAGGGGATCTCTGAGGGGATCTCTGAGGGGGATCTCTGAGGGGGATCTCTGAGGGGATCTCTGAGGGGATCCCTGTGGGATATCTCTGAGGGATCTCTGTGGGGGATCTCTGAGGGGATTTCTGAGGGGGATCTCTGAGGGGATCTCTGAGGGGTATCTCTGAGGGGAATCTCTGTGGAATATCTCTGAGGGGATCTCTGTGGGGTATCTCTGTGGGTATCTCTGAGGGGATCCCTGTGGGGATCTCTGTGGGGATCTCTGAGGGGGGTCTCTGAGGGGATCTCATGTCTGCTGGCATCACTTCTAGCCAGCTGATTTCATTGTGCTTGGTGTTGCTGGGAAACCATACATCAGAAGACTGCAGGGAGGATGGGAATCAGGAATGAACTCACCTCCAGGACACACCTTCAGGAAGGTAGATTGAGATCAGATAGTTAGGAAAAAATTCTTGGCTGTGAGGGTGGTGAGGCCCTGGCACAGGGTCCCCAGAGAACCTGCGGCTGCCCCATCCCTGGAAAAGTCCAAGGCCAGGCTGGACAGGGCTTGGAGCAACCTGGGATAGTGGAAGGTGTCCCTGCCATGGCAGGGGGTGAAATGAGATGGGCTTTGAGGTCCCTTCCAAGCCAAACCATCTGTGATTAGCAGCAGGGGCTCACCCTGAGCTCAGGGACAGTTTCATCCGACAGCCTGACCCCACATTCCCTGTGCTGTGACAGCTGCAGGAGTGGCCTGGGCCTCATGTGCTGTGCATCGGCCCAGGAGGAAACATAAACAAGCAAACAAATGAATTGAGGCTCTGAAAGACTGGAAGAGGTGCTTGATGCCTTCAATTGTGCAGAAATATGTCCCTTCATGCAGGCTCGGGGTCGGAGTCAGGCCCTCAGTTCCTGCCAGGAGAACCAGGGGGTCCAGGTCATGGCAGGAGGAGATGCTGCTTCCCAGCATTCAAGTGCCACTCAAGGAGACAGGGCCCCTCTGTGCCCAGCGTGGTGCCAACAGCAGCTATCGGACAAGAGTGGCAGCAGCAGGCAAACCCCTGGTCCCCAGACACACTCCTCAGGGCAGGACCATGACACACATTGTCTCTGCCTTGCAGACTGGCAGATCCTGGGGCCACCCAGAAGGGCTCAGCTGGGGAGAGGCTGAGCTGTGCCAGGGGTGGGAGGCTGATGGATGGTCTCCTCTGGTGACCCACGGGTCCCAGCTTGGCTTTTCCCCAGTCATTTCTGGTGGTCACAGGCAAATGTGTGAGGGCAGAGCTGTGGCACCCAGGCAGCACAAAGGCAGGAGCTGCAGGAGGAAGCAGAGAACTCACTGATGGAAGAAAAACCTTGTTTGGGCTACAGCTGTAGCAGACAGACATGCAGCAACATCCAGCCTGCATCTGAGCAACCCTTCTCTGCAGCCAGGGTGCTTAGAGATGCTGCTGCCCATCCCAAGCAGGATGGAGCTGCAGAGGAAAGGATGGCCCCTTGTTTGCTGGGGGAAAGACTAAAGGGTTTCATAGCCCTGGGAGATAATTCTGTTTCCACAGCCATTTCTACTGAATGCTCATTTCCCCTCTCTTCCACTCTGCTCCCACTCTCACACTTTCTTTGCTTTTTGCTGCCCATCTGAGGTGCCACCCATTGGGGAGCTCCGTGTCCCCTGCTCCTGCTCCCAGTGCTCACAGGGCCAGGGCTGTGCAGCAATGTGGGGACTCTGCAGCTCTGCAACCCTGTCTCTGCTGTGCTGATCAGGCAGCCCTGGGAGGATCCAGCCTCCAAGGGAGGTGCTGTTGGAGCAGGGTTCTGCTGTGCCCAGACCCTGCAGGATGGTGTGAGAGTCCCACAGCCTCAGCCTGCAGAGCTGCCTGCAGCAGGGACGGTGCTGGGGCAGGCAGCTCCAGACTCTCCACACTCTTCTCCATGTCTGATTGCTCTGAAGCAGGGTCCTCCAGACCAATGAGAGGCCTTCTGCTCCTCTTGGCCTGAACACCCAATTCTCTCCTTCAGGCCAGCAGGAATTCCAGCTCAGTGATCCCTGAGGAATGGGTGTTCCTCAAGTGGAGCCACCTCCATGTCAATCCTTAGCACCCACCTGTCTGCTGACCAAAGCTGGGCAAGCTCTGGGGCTAAAAACTGCCAAACTTTTGCTTGCACTGTCCCAGCCAAGCTGCTAGACCTGCATCTACCTTCCAGCTCTCAGCTCCTGTGCATGTGGAGACGATTACAGTCTCCACATTTATCCTTTAACTCAAATTATTATTACATTCTGTTGACAGCACTTAGCACATTTTCTTGGCTTGTGGAGGCCAAACCATACTCTCAGTTACCCCGTGGGTGTTACCTCCTGGAAGGCAGCAGGATGGTAAGGGTTGGTGAAGACAGAAATTTCTCCAGGGTTCCTAAAATGAGTATTTGTGGCCAGATGCTGATTATAAACCAGGCACAATAGTTGAAGAACTGTAATATTTGAATGGAAAACATTGTTTCAGGTTTTTCAGAAGAGCCTGGGAAGTTTTAGGTGCACAAACCTCTGTCTCCCTAAGGGAAATATTTCTTCTCATATTCAGCTAGACAGGAAAACTTCTATTTTTATTAAATGCCAAAACCCTGGGAGAAGCAGCAGGCACTGCCCCGTGCAGGTCTCAGCAATGTGTGAGCTGCATAAGTACATCCACACTGCTCACCTGCTCCAAGTCCCAGCATTTCTGCAAAAATAGATCCCAGAGGAGCATCTTTGCTCTTGGAGAGGGCTTGGCCCTGATATTTCAGGAGGGCAGCAAATCTAGAAAGAGGTGAAGCCAGATGAATTGCTTCACATATCCCTTGCACTGACCTGCAGCTCCTGTGCACAAGTCAGCTCTGCCAAGCGCACAGCAAGAGCAGCTCTGCGCTCTCCTCACTGATGGGGGACAGGCAGATGTGCAGCACCCACCAGGCCTCAATGAGTCAAATACCAGCATGAAACTGGAGAAAGCAGCTCCAAGAGAATTTTCTCTGTCAGGGCAGGACCTGGCTGCTCCCCAGCCGCCCCTCCAGCCTTCTCTTTCTGGGAAGAAGAGCTGGCAGGTAGGCTGGAAGCAGCTCAGAGCCTGGGCCAGGTTCCAAAGGGGTTTCGAAACAGCCCTGTAAAGCAGTGAGATTCCCTCTGCAGCTCCCACCAGCCTGAGAGATGGCACAGAACAGCCCTGCAGGTTTTGGGAAGAAGCCCCAGGAAGCAGGGATTAGATGGTCAGAGTGGGAGAAGCTTGGCATTTTTTAGCCCTTTCCCAAAGACATGGAGTAAAAGGGAGTGTAAATATCCTGATGTGACACATTCTTCCTGTAGCCCCTTTGGGTAACAGACTCATGGTATCCTCCACACAAGGTATAAGGTGAGGGGATGCTCACAGGAAATGCAGGGAGGAGACAGCACTGCCCTGCTGGGCATGGAGACCCAAAACACCAAGGGAAGGACATCCATCACCCCCTGGCATGGCTAGAGGTGGCCAAGGTGAATGTCTGGACCATGGCAAATGGCCTGGCACAGAGGGATGAGGATATCCTGAGAGGATGAGGTATGGGGAGGTGAAATGAAAAAGACTCAAGAGAAGCACCATCTCTTGCAAAAAGTAGGTGCAAGGCATGCCAAGAGCTGAGACTGCAGACCCAGTGCTCTTTGCATTGCTTCCCTGTTCCAGATCTCCCCTGTCAGTCCTGCCCCATGGTGTGTCCTCCTTTGGGATGTTTAACTCCTGCTGTAAAACATCTGGCAGCATCACCTGTTTCTGCCATTTGGATGGAAAGATCTTGACTTCTACATTTCCTGATTGTCTTAGACTTATCTCTCAGTCTTTAACAAAGCAGCAAGAAGGGCAAGGGGTTTAGACATCTTCTAGTGAGAGGTGTCCCTACCCACAGCAGGGGCTTGAAGAGAGATGATCTTTAAAGTCCCTTCCAAACCAAACCATCCCATGATTCTGTGATGAGATTTGTTGTGTGTCATAAGCCTGGTGAGTAGAAGTATTATGGGAAAGCTGACGGAAGGAGCAGTTCAGCTGCAGCCAGGAGCATCCCTGCAATGGCAGAGATGGTTTTTGGGACCACCAGACCTTGTGCTCAGGGCTGGGGCAGAGCTAGGGAGAGTGTGGCTGTGGTTTCAGAGGAATAGCCAAAGGCCTGCATGGTGCTTCCCCTCTGCTCTGGGAGGAAAGGATTTCTCATGAGGTGAGAAATCTCATGATATCTCATGAGGGCATGGATCCCTGTGACATCAATTTCCACAGAGAGTCTGGTCTCATGCCCAGGTTTCCTCCTTACCACCTTCAGCTGGAAAGCTGAGCAGTGTCCTAAGCACCCTGAGCTTTGCTATTAGTCTGAGCACAGTCCAAAGGCTGATGAACAATTGCCTCACCCTCTCAGGATACCCTCACCTCACAGTGCTCAACTTTGGCCTCATTAGGCAGATTGTGATAACACTGAGTTTATCCCTCTGTGTCCCCAAAATATGAATATTTCATGGATCACAGCTGAAGGGGAATGAGTGAAGCCCCCCTGCATGACCAAGCTCCAGGTCACTGCTCTGTGCAGAGGGATGGGAGGGGAAGCTGACCTGAACCTATGCAACCACAGGTGTTTGTGTGTGTGTGTGTGTCCCTCAGAGCTGGCCCCAAATTCCATCTCCAAACAGCAGCACACACACCATCATTCAGCATTGCCCCCTTCCCTGCTATCAGGCAGCCCTCAGCCCTCAGTGTCCCCATGGCAGAGCAGAGCACACCCCAGAGAGCAAGTGGAGAGTGCAGCTGGAAGGGGACAGAGGCTCCTCAGGGATCTTCCCAAACCCTCCACCAAAGCAGTTGTGGAAGCGACACATTGGAGATCCCATCCCAGTGGCATTTTCAATGAATCACTTCCACAACTGCCTTGGTGGAGGATTTGGGAAGATCCGTGGGATGGCCCTGGGACGGGATCTCTCCTTTGAAGAAAAGAAGGAAGCTTTTTTTCTCCCATCAGGCTGTTTTGTCCAGGCAGGGAGAGGGGTGGTGGTGGCCCTGGGGGCTGACTGTCACACACTCACACAGCAGGAAGCCTGATGAGGATGAGAGTCCCTGGGGCTCTGGTACAAGGCAGGAGGGCAGCAGCAGTGGCTTTGGCAGGTCTGTGGCTCAGCTGGGCTGGCAGTGCCAGGCAGCACCCTGGCAAGGCATGTGCAGGGTCCCCACCACAAAATCCACCTCACATTCTGTAGGAGCAACGGGGGTAGGATTGTGGGGATGGATGGAGACGAGAGATCTCTGAAGCCAGGGCTTGGAACTTGGGGTTTATTGCAAAGGGCCTGGGTGCAGGGCCCTGCTGGGAGCTGCCAGCCACAGCTGGAGCAGGCCCCAAAGAGAAGCCCCAAAGAGGGAGAGAGGGAGTGAAGAATAAGAGGACAAAGTTCCCATTACAATACAATAAATCTTCTTCTGTGCTGAATATTCTAATTCTCACTAACCAATCTAGTACAACATACAAATCCTATAGCATTTGCATACAGCCTATAAGAATCATTACATCACCATACTGTGTTACATTTTAAACCCTAAAAACTCCTCTTTTCACCCCTTCTGCCAAGCCAGCAGGGTCTGCTCTGACCCTTGGAGCTGTCTGCAAACAGAGGGTGTTGTTCCATCAAAAGGGGATCACCTTCAGCTGGCCACACCATTGTTTTCCAGTTGTTCAGTAACTGAGGTATCTCAAAGCTTGCTTTCATTTCAATCTCACTTATAGTTTCCATATTCTCCAAATCTTTTGCCAGGCAATCATATTTATAAGGCTTTCCTGTTTCATCTTCCCCAACAACATTCCCCAACACCTGCTCAGAGCTCTGTCTGGAGCTGCTGAGACAAAGGGAAAATGCACAATAAGAGCTGTGGCCCTGCCATGGGCCCTGTCATGGACACGGCCGGGTCCCAGGGAGCAAGGACAGGGCCAGGGCTCGCCTGCCTTGGCACACTCACACAGCCAGCCCCTGGTGCTGGCAGAGAGCAGAAGCCTGTCCTGGCAGTGTCCTGCCTTCCCAGCCAGCCCCAGCAGGGCCAAGGCGACTCCTGGGGCACAAGCAGGGCTGGGGAATGAATGGCTGCTCCCCAGGACCAGCTCGGAGTGCTGGAGGCCTCCGGGCTGCAGCCAAAATAGGAACAATCTGCCCCAGAAGTGCTGCTCCTCTGGGAAATCTCCAGCCGGTCTCTGCCATGGACGTGCTCAGGGAGGCCACGCAGCCCTGCCCATCCCCTCCACCTGAGATGACCCCGCTGTTTCCTCTCTGCCTGGATTCTCCCTCCCCCTCTGCATCCCTGCCAGCTCCTCCGCCCATCACACAAAGGAGATAAATCACTTGGAAAGAGCAAATCTGCATTCATTTAAAAACCTTTTAATTTATTTTTAAAAAATAGCACTAATAAATTAGAAACGTCTCCCAGAAGGGCTGAATCCAAAACCCTCTGGCTCCAGGCACTTTATCTGCCTAACCTTGCCTCACAGGAAATGCCCTTACCACAGCACCCATCCCATTATCTGGGTAATTAGTCGAGTCTGTAAATGCAGAGCAGAGCTGGAACCTACCAACTCCTCTGGAGAGCTGGATTTTCTATTAAAAAAAAAAAAGAAAGTAAGAAAATTAATATAAAGTACACCTTGGGCAATGAAGGCAGGAAGAAGGAAATGGGAAATATCTCCAGCACAGCTCATACAAGGGTTCTTTAACACTTTAAGGGCCAGGCAGGCTTTGCTGTTCTCCCAGAAAACTGTCTGTCAAATGGTACCTTGCTCCTCAAGTGGATTTCTCTCCATCAGCATGTTTAATTTGAAGCCTTTTGTGGAGTCTCTTGATGTTAATGCCAAATCTGTACAATTCCTAAAGCAGCTGATGGATCTGACCCCTCAAGGACACCCTGTTTGCTGCACTGAGCTTCTCTGGTACTTCCTCAGCATCCTGATGCTCCAGTGTCACCATGGGTCCCCTGGCAGCTCACCAGAGCTTGCTTGTGTGATCCCAAGCTGCCCTGCCAGAGGATGGGAGGGACTTCAGGAGAGGCTCAGTGTCTTGGTTTGAAAAGCCAGGTGTCTGCTAAGGAGGGCAGGAGCCTCTCCTGAAATGGAGAATGCAAACCCCCTCCCTCCAAATTATAATTTTTGAAAATAAGGGGCTCTCAGGCAAAAATATGGAAGCAAGAATAACAGTTCTTTATTAGGGGGAAAAACCATAGAAATGCAGTAATATAAAACAACAGTGACAAAGTCAGAAATAGGCCCTGCCCCCTGTGTGTCAGGGGGTGGCACAGCCCCATCCCATGGGGGCTCAGCCCTCCTGCAGTGCCAGCTGTGCTGCTGCTGGAGCAGGGATCCTGCACAAGGGGGGAGTTTTCCTCTGCAGCTCCAGGGCTGCTGCAGATGGGCCTGGGCTCCCTCTGGCAGTGCAGGGCAGCAGAAAGCTGCTCTTCTGGCAATGCAGTGGGCAAAGGCTGCTGTGCTGCTCCAGGCTCAGATTGGATCCAGGTAGGAATGCTTGGCTCCTCCCCTGGGCAGAGCATCTCCCCATGGGATGCTGGAATTGGATCAGCCCTGCAGGGACACTCAGTGGCCATGGACAGCAGAGATCTCCTGGAGGGAGGATTGGCTGTGGGAGAGATAAAGAAAACTGCCCCATGAACAGCAGAGAACTGCCCCAGCTCTGACAGATGGTGATAGAATGCACACCCCCAGCCACATCTTTTAACCTAAGGCACTCAGGTACCCAGACTGAGGGGACAGGGAAAGGAAGGGGACATGTGGCTTTTTGGAAAGAGGGCCACAGCTCAGGGCCCTGGCTGCACGGGTCCCTGTGCCCAGCCTAAGAACAGAGCTGTAAAGCTCCCTGACTGCTCTGATCACTGTATAAGTGGAAAGTGACTTTTCCAAACAGTGAGAGTCACCTGTAAAACTGAACTGGCAAACACACCTGGCACTGACTGGGTGTCTCCTTGAGCCCTCCTGTGTGCAGCTGTGTGCTGTGCTGCAGCTTCTCCCCCTAAGGCAGGAGCCTGGACTACAGGAATGTGCCCTCCCTGGTGCAGCTCAGCTCTGAACCTGTTGGCGCCTTGTAACCAGGCTGAGCTTTGGTAGAACACAAGCCCAGTCAGACACGATATTTTGCAGGTTTACAAAGAAAAAAACGGGAGAAAGTGAAGGCAGTTCAGGTGAAAGGGTGGTTCTGGAGGTGCTGTACTTTTCTATGGCTCTGCTGTAAGGCTCATCTCCATTGCAGGACTCTCCCTGTTCTCCCTTTGCCCACCAGACCCTCATACACCCTCTCCTGCTTCTGGCCAGCTCTCCAGCCTGCCTTCTCCTGCCACTGTTCTTGCAATGACCAGCAGCACTGGGGCTCTCCAACTCCAGCCTCTGAGTCTGCACACATGCTGTGACCCATCCTCAGCTCCTCTGCTCTTTGGGCTTCCTTTTGCCCAAAGCCTTTTCCTGTTGCCAGAGCCTTTCCTGGAGCAGTTGTCCATGCCTCTTCCTCCTGAGGTGTGTGCTGTGAAGTGATGCCTGTGCAGGCAGCAGAAGGGCAGCAGAGGCAGCTGGGGGCACGTTTCCCCCATGGATGTGCTGATGCACAGGAGTTCTGCTTCCATCCCACGCTCCCTCCTGCCAGCAGCAGAGCTCCAGGGGCTGATCCCCAGCCATTTGTGCACTTTGGGGAGCAGGTAGAAATCCCCAGCTTCTTTCCTGCAGTTGGGGAATGCTCTGCTGTAGTCCAGGCTTCCTTGAGCTTTGCCGTCCTCTCCTTCCCCTCCTCCCTGCCTGCCTCCTGAGCCATCAGCTCGTGGGTGTTTCTGTGTGTCCCAGCACCCAGAAACGAGGTCCCTTTGTGTCTGAATGTGCATGGCAGAGTGTTAATACATCAAACATTTATCCACCACCTCTGTCAGTCAGAGAGCAGACAGGAGTCCTGGGTGGAGCAGCCACACACTGGACACTGCTGGGATGTTCAGTGGGGGTCAGAGCTGCTCTGGGAGGGACTGGTGGCTGCAGGGGTGCAAGGCACAACCCATAGACAGTCAGCAATGGACCATCAGAGCCACAGAAACCCTGTAAAGTGCTGCAGCACCCTGTCAGTGAGAGGCTGAGACGTTTCCAGGCCAGCAGAATGAATCCTCGTTCAGAGATTGCTGCTTGCTCCTGGCAGGAATCAAGTACCCCAAGTACCTGACAACCTTCCCTCAGTGGGCAGCCCATCTCTGCTCCTTTGGGACACACATGCACTTCTCAAGTTCCATCATAACCTGGTTTCTCCTTATAACTGGCAAAAAAAGAAAAAAGGGGTTTTCTAGGGCATGATTAATGTCCCAGTGAAAACACTGACCCTAGCAGATGAATCCCATGGGGGGGTCTTACCTCTCTGTGGTGCATGTGGACACCCCCCTCTTCCTTAGGGAATGGGGACATTGTCTGGAGCCAGACAAGTGCTCTGGGTCCTTCCACATCCCCCTTGCCTCCTCTCACTTCTTACAGCACTGGCAGCATCTCATCCCCCAGACCAAGCTGGGTATAGTGGATATTTTTATTCTCGAAGACGGGGAGAGAATGATGCATTTGACTTTATTTTATTAGAAGGCAAATTAATTACTTTAATATAGTATATTATTTTATATTATATTACACTATGTTATATCTAAACCAAATTTGCTAAGCACTCAACTCTGCACACAACTGTACAGAATTTCGTGTCTGTCAGCCAACAGTCCTGACACACACACACACCTGGTCCTGATAGGCCAAGGAAACAAAACGCTATTACTTTGGGTAAACAATTTTTATATTGTATTTTAGTTTTGCACAAACACAGGCATAGCAAATGAGACAAGAATTGTTATGATCATTCTCTGAGGGTCAGAGAATGTGAATCTCAGAAATGTTCTTGGGAGTATCGCTTTGCTTTTCTCTGTGAGGAGAAACATGGCTACACAAGGGCACACACACACTGTTGCCACCTGTGGTAATCACATATCCTCTGAACAGAGAGAGACATAGATCTCTCCCAGGATTTTCCTGGGAAGCTGTGAAAAGCTGTAAGAAAGTTCAGAGAAGAGAAAAATAAACAATTCTTATCTCCACTTGCTGCGCCTGTTGTTGTGCACATGTGGAATGTGTTATAGAAATTGTTTAGCAAAGAGTAGTTTCTTAATTAGACACTAGATAGTGTTTAGATTAATTGACCAATTAAGTTAAAGTTAAGTTACAGGCAGTCTGTAAGAGTTACGAGTTTCTTAATAGTATAGTATAGTATAGTATAGTATAGTATAGTATAGTATAGTATATTATAGTATAGTATAGTATAGTATAATATAGAAGAATAAAGCAATTATTCAGCCTTTTGCAATCACAAAGTCAATGCTAATTATTCCCCATTCAGGGGACCATTGCCATGATAGCCACTGCCAGGAGAGTGGGCTTTGGGCTGGTGCTACACAACATCGAGTGTTGCAAGCATTCAAAAAACCACTTGTGGTGCTTAGGGACAGTTCTAGTGTGGGGTTAATGCTTGGACCCAATGATCTTGGCTTTTCTAACCTTAATGAATCTGTGATCCCATAAAATATGGCACCAGATTGTGCAGTTATTTTTCATATTTGAACTGATCTGGCAAGCCATGACTGGATGTATGGAGTCTGGGTAAAGCTGTCTGCTCAGCTCTGGGCAAGAGGTCAAACTACATGGTCACCATGGCCCCCTTGGGCTTCCAGACTACCAATTAAATCATTTCCAGTGCTTGATTTGCCCACAGTAACCAGCACAACTAGCAGAGGCAGTAATTACATTTATTGGCAGCTTGATGAGGTGCCAGCTCAGGACAGGTGGAAAATGCAGGTCCTCAGAGGAGGCTGCACAAAGTCCCCTCCAGGCACCATGGTAACATCTCCAACCCCACTGGGACTGAAATAGTCAGCAAATGTCCCATCTCCAGCTTCTAATCTCACTTCATCTTCAGGTTTATTAGCTGCAAATTTGTGGTGTTTTGTGGCTTATGGAAGAGTTTATAGTACTATATAATTTTTTTTTTTGGCTTCCTGTGTGGAACCACTAATAGTCCCTAACAGGCAGAAAATTGACCTGAGACTCTTTCCCCTCCTTCTCTCCTTTTGGCATGACTGAAGATATTAATAGTTCCAGGCTGCTTGCTGTCAGCTTCAAATCACCCTGGCAGTTAAAGCCCAAAATAACTGGGCCTTTGATGTCAACTTACTTTTATTTCTAAATAAACAACAGTGTTGGTTAAGATCTTCCAAATATGAAGCTATAGGCTCCCTCTAGCAATAAAAACAATGGAAAGCCAGCCAGTTCACTGTCTTGGGCAGACTGGGTGACCTTTCAGAGGCTTTCATCTCAAGTAGAAGAACAGACAAGGCTCTTCCTGCCATCCCACTGCCATGCTAGAGCTGGTAGCTTTGAGCCTAGCTCAGGAAAGGGATTATTCATAGCCATTGCTCTTGCACATCAGTTCTGAACCCCTTGTCTGACTGATTTCACTTTCAAAAGCCCTTGATAATGGGGAAAACTCCTTTATGTCATGCTTAATTATTTTTAATTTATTTTTGTTGTTGTGAGGCTTCGCTATTACTTGGTATAGCCATGGCCATGGTGTGTTGCCATCCTTCCACCAAGGAATGCTGCCCTTGATTTCCTTTGTGCCAAAAAGGACAGCACTCCTGTCCTTTTAAAAAAAAAGGAGGAGAGAAAAAAAATCCTTGTGTTCTTTCCCTGAGTAAACAGCAGAATTCAGGGATTAATTTGGGGCTGGAGGGTCCTTTCCCTCGGTTGCTTTTTCTCCCTGATTTCTAATTTTGTTCCTGGGTTCTTTGGGAGAGCAGGAGCTCCTTGTGGCACGGGAAAGGGATATTTGAGCTGATCCAGGGGAAGATTCCTGGTGTTTTGGATAAGAAATGGATGAAATCAAAGTGCTGGGGAGGGAAGGGTTGTCCTTTAATCATTCCTTTAATTATTCCAGGGAGACAATGCCTGTGCTGAGGAATTTTCCTATTCCCTGGGATAGGAATGAGGGAGAAGTAAAAGGAAATTTCTGTGCTGAGTTATTAAGGATGAACAACAACCAATGAGCTTGTTCATGTGGGAAACCCCACAGGTCACACACAAAGTGACAGGAGAGCCAACAGGAGTCCTGGGGGGAACAGCCACACTCTGGACACTGCTGGGACTTTCAGTGGAGATCAGAGCTGCACTGGGAGGGACTGGTCAGACCCCAGGGCTGGGGCAGCACTGCCAGGTCCAGCTCCCTTGGGCCAAGAGCCCTCCTGGGCCACCCCAGCCTGTGCCACAGCAGTGAAGTGGGAACAGTGAAGTGGCTTTTTGCAGCTTTCCCTGCTTCATCCCAAATCTGGAAGCAGTGAGAAGGCGGCAGAGTGTGGAGCTGGGGAAGCAAAGCATTGCCCAAGTACCTCAGGGAAGGCAGGGAGAGGAAGGGAACCCTTCAAGGTTCAACCCTTCCTACATCCACCAGCTCCTAGAGAGGGTTTGTGATCGGTGGGCAGTTCCCTGATGCTCAGGAGAGGAAATTTCGTTGCCACTGGAGTAAAAAAGCAAAATCATCCCTGACCCACTGAGCTGTGAGTCCTTCCAATCTGAGTCCTGGGGAAGAAGCTCTGGAGAACCACCAGCAGGAACATGGGCTGGGCCAAATTCCCCATTGGCAGCAGGCAGAGAGGAGATGTCTGGGCCAGATGGAGCCTGACAGCACCTGTGGAAACACCTGAGGACTGGATTTCACCACATGAACAGAAACTTCCCCATGGACAGGAGCACCCTGGTGGAGGTTGAATGCTGTTTCTGGGCCATTGCTTGGACTAGAGCCCAGCTCCAGTTCTGTGAAAGAAGAAGGGACATATTGCAAATCAATGGCAACTCCAACATTGATGAGGGAGAGAGAATGTCCATCTGACTCCATGGATATCAGAAGGCTAATTAATTACTTTATTACACTATATTATTCTATACATCTAAAACTGAATCTGCCAAGCACTCAACCCTGCACACAGCTGCACACCCTGCACTGAATCTCATGACTGTCCCAACACACACACACACCTGGCTCTGACAGGCCAAGGAAACAAAACATCATCATTTTGGGTAAACAATCTCCATATTGCATTCTGCTTTTGCACAAACACAGGCACAGCAAATGATAAGAATTGTGTTTTCTTTCTCTGAGGTTCAGAGAATGTCAATCCCAGAAATATTCTTGGGATTACATTTCTCTGTGAAGAGAAATGTGGGGCTACAGGGACAGGGGAATTTTTTCACATCATGGTTTGGGTCTGGGCTTTGGGAAGAGTGGCCCCACTGCAGGGAAGAGATGGCACCTGAGGGCCATCCTGAGTGCTGGTTTCTCCCAGCCCCCTCCATCCAGCTGAGCCCCATGAACTGGGCAGAGCTGGGCCGGGAGCTGCCCTGGGGACACGTCAGGGTGAGAGCAGCACATGATCCAGAGCTGCCACCTGTGAGCAGCACCCAGGGACCTGCTCCCCACAGCAGCTGGGCTCTTTCCAGGAGGGAGGCTCACCTCCCCAAACCCAGGAAGCCAGGCAGGAGCAAGCACAGGCATTGTCTTCTCTGAACAGAACAGAACAGAACGGGGTCGCTGGCAGTCGTGGTGCAGCAGCAGGACTACACCTGGTTGCATTTCCACTTTCCAACAAGCCCAGTGGCTGCCAGCATTCCAAGACGGGCTTTTACCCAGCAGGAGCTGCTGAACACAATGAATGCTCTTTGTATATGTCAAGTGCAGAGGGGAGGGAGGCCCCAGGATGCTGCCAGGGCTGGGAGCGCTGTGTGTTCGCTCAGGAAGAGCTGGTCCTGCACGTACTTGTTCACATGGGGAGGTACAAACAGAACCTTCATCTGCTGATGAAAGACCAGCCTGCCTGGAAGAGGTGCAGGCTGGAAAGGAAACACATTTTTAAAGACAGGAGCAAATATTACAGCACGATGAATTATTCCCTGTAAATAATACCGGTTGCAGATCTAAGATCCCTTGTTCTGTTAGTGAATCACAGGTGAGCCAAGGCTCCTCTCTGCTGGGCAATATTTTCCATCTGTTGGCGGCTCACAGAAACAGCACTGTCCCATCACAGGAAGCCTCCACAGTGGCAGTGACACTGCAGTGGTGGGCTGAATGTCACTCAGGGCTGGGGCTCACAGAGCCTCTTCTCCAAGGACCATCCCTTGGCATCACACAGGCTCATCCCAGCCCCAGTTTGTGGTGCAGGGGAGGGAAGTGGCACAGGCAGACACCCAGCCTTGAATGACCTCTGCAGCTCTGTGGAATCTCCTTCTGATTTCAGGGAGTCACTGCAGGGTGAAATTTTTAAAGGTATTATGCACCTTATGTGTATAACTTGGGGCTGTCAGTTGACTTAGGCTGCTAATGCCTCTGATTTCAGCCATTGCAGGGATCTGGAGGTTAATCAGATTTGACTGGTGCTTTGAAAATGCGCAGTGGGGTCCTGCCTGCACTTCCCATTGCTTGTTCACTTGGGAAATCCACTCCTGTATCTTCCTGAGCAGCAGAGATGTGTCATTACCAGTCCTGCCCCTGGTAACCAAGCCTGTGCAGTGAGAGCCCTCAGCCAGGCCCTGATGGAACCTGGCAGTGCCATCTACAGACACTGGCCAAGAGCACCCAAGCAGCTGACAGGGAGCTACAAGGCAAGAGTGAGGCTATCAGCAGTCATGTGTTGGGCTATTTATCCTTGAACAGATCAATTTGGGCTCAAGCAGGGAAGTCTGAGGAAAAGCACTGATCTGCTTGGAGAAGGATGAGAAGAGAGTCTGCCAGAGCTCTCCTGCCTAATAGATGTGAGGACGGGACACCACTCCTGTTGCGCTGCTGGGCCCTGGGACAGGCACAGCAGCTTCTGGTGTGACCCTGCCACCACTCTGCAGGGCCGGCACTGGGCAGGCAGAGCTCAGGGTCTCACTGCCAGCCCTGTACTCTTCCCCTGCTGAGTGCCAGCACTGCCAACTATCAGACAGCATGAACCCTTCCTGGGTCCTGAAGGAGCAGATTCATCAGCTCAAATCTCTGCACAGAGTACCTGCATCCAGATCCCTGTGTAAAAACTGGAGGAGGGAATGCTGCCCTCAGTGTCAGGGGACAAACCCTGCCACACCAGGACCTGCCACAGCACCTGGGCTTCTCAGGGAATCCAGCAGCAGGGTCCGGTGTGGACCTTGTCAGAGCTAAACCTGACAAAATCCGCCCACAACAACCTCATTCCATATTTTTCTCTTGGGTTTGTGCCCTATCTTGTAATTCTGTGATAAGCATTCCCTAAGACATAAATCATATAAACTGGAAGTCCTGGAAGGACCTATTTGGAGAGACTCTCTGGGTTGATTTCCTGTGTAAACACCTCCAGGGCAAAGCTGAGCTGGTGCCATGGAGTCGTTCCCAAGAGGGGCACAGGTAGTGAGAGAAGATGTAAGAGACAAGGGGGCCAAGAGAGATCATAACATAATGACCAAGCCTGGGCCAGAGGATGAGAATTACAGGGTAATTGGGCAGCAGCCCATTGCTGTGTAAATGCTCAGTTATTTCTGTTCCATAAACCACAATCCAGGTTACATGGTAATTACTTTGAGGTTCATTAAGTGTAATTATACAGTAATCTCCAGGAGCCAGTAATCATGTTCCAAAGTATCTACCACTTAAAGCTTGGTGAGTGTCATGCAGGTAGGAAGCAGACTCATGGCTTTCAGACTTCAGTGAATTGCAAAGTGGGATGGCCAGGACAGGGCCAAATGTTACTGTGACAGCTGCAATTGCCTTCCAAGGAGAAAGTTTGGCATGTTAGAGAAATGCTGCACACCCAAAGCCCAGACAGTCTCCATGGGCACCCTCCAGCCAACAGCAGGATCGGTGCCTTTGAAGGGCTGCTCCTCCCAGGTTGCCCACAGTGCCCCAAAAGTCAAATAAATCCTTTTCCAGAGGTTAAGCCCATCCTTGGAGAATAAACACAACTCTTGAGATTTCATTCAGACTCAGATGTCTCTTTTAGTTGCCAAGTCAGGGTGGGTAAATTCTACACTTGTCATTACAATCAACATAGTATATTTTATTTATTTTACTACACAGCAAATTAGACAATGCTCAACAGTGTCAGTCCTTCTTGCACATCACTTCCAGCTTTGGCTCATAGATTTCAATGTGGGGTTGGCTCCAACCATCAGAAGAAGACCTAAGTGCTCCCACAGAGTCCTCTTCCCACTGTTCCCAGTCACAGCATGTCCCAGTGGCAGGGAGACCCAGTGTCCCCAAGAGGGGGAATGAGGAACGTCCCCACTGAGGGAGTTGTCCCTGATCCCCTCTGCACCACAGAGAAGCCCTTCATGGGCCCCACACAACTGACACTGCTCATGTTTGTTGTCCTTCAAAGAACCATATTTTGACCTAGAAAGGCAAGAAAAATGACTCAGAGCCAAAGGCCTGGGGCTGAGCTCCTGGGAGAAGGGGCCAGGGCCCTCAGGAGATGGGGAGCAGCTCCACTGCCCAGTGCTGGGCACGGGGCACTTGGCAGGGAGGAGCCCCTGGCAGCAGCCATGGCTTGGGCTGGCTCTCACCTGGCAGTGCTCTGAGCAGGGAATGTTCCTGCTGCAATATTCCTGCTGCAGGAATGGGTGAGATTGTGTTTCCAGGCAGTGGCTGGATCAGCATGATAGGAAAAACCTGTCTCCCATGTTAAGGACCAAGTTTCCAGCTTCAAAGCTCGAGTCCCTACAGAAATGTAAATTAATGCTTTTCCCTTCTCTGTCTTTCAGGGATTTGAACTACAACGAGCTGCTGGAATTCCCCGGGGCTATCAGGACACTGGGCCGACTGCAGGAGCTGTGAGATTTTCCTTTTATTCCTTTTCAAACCCACTCCCTGTGGGAGAGTGACCAATGAAGCATCGGGTGTGCTCTGACTTGAGGAGAGCACTCAGTCCAAGCCTTTTTTCTCCTTCCCAGTCCTATCCACTGCATCAAAGTTTAACCCCTCGATTTCCATCAGCCCTGCCCAGCTCCCCATCAGCCTCCACACCTCAGAGGGAAGCAGGAGTCTCTGCTAGCCTTGGAGCAGGTTCCTCCTACTGGTCCTCACTCTCCTGTGGCATCTCAGGGGCTCAAATTCCATCTGTTCTCTGGCTGCTTCTGATGTCCATTCCCCAGCTTGGGACCACAGCCTGGACTTAACCTTGTTATTGTGAGGCCACAGTTTCTGCAGGCACTGTGCCACCTCCTCTAATGCAAAGAAACTTAGGATAAATTTATAGGATATCTCCCTTAGGATAAATTTATAATAGGGAATTACCAGTTTATGACCATTTTAGTGGATAGCTCTCCTTCCTCTGACTGGTCAGCCTGGGAGACACTAAAAATGAGAAACCATGCCAGTTATCACCCACAAAGGAAGAAGCCCCAGGGTGGGGTGAGTTGATGTGGATCCACAGTTCCTGTGCCACACTGGTGCCAGGGGGTGGGACAAAAGCAGCTGCTCTCATGTTTCTGGGAGCCTTGGAGTAAAAATCTGACACTACTTTTTTCTTTACTGGAAGAATTCTCATGAGATTTCTCTGTTCAGCCCAAATACCATCATTATTCTCACCTTCAAAATGAGAATAAGATCCTTAATATCCTCCAAGATGGCTTTTGAAATGCCTTCACTAAAGAAAAGGCAAATTCCAAACAGTCATCAGCTAATCACCTGCTCAGACTCTTCTGGGATAAGCAACTTGGGCATCACCCAGAGCTTGGTCTAAGTCCTGGACACAGGAGCCTGTGACTGCCTTTGCTGTACAGGAGGTCAGACTGTGGCCACAGAGCTCTCTTCTGCTGAGAAAGTTTGCTGATAGGAATTTTCACAAAATTCACAGAATCACTGGGTTGGAAGAGACTTTAAAAATCATCTAGTCCAACCCAGCCCCAACACCTCACCTAAACCCTGGCACCCAATGCCACATCCAGGCTTTGTTAAATACATCCAGGGATGGGGACTCCACCACCTCCCCAGGCAGCCATTCCAGAACTTTATCACCCTTTCCATGAAAAACTTTTTCCTAATATCCAACCTAAATTTCCCTTGGTGCAGCTTGAGACTGTGTCCTCTGGTTCTGTCAGTTGGTTCTCAAGCTTAACCAAAACTATCCCAGCTGGAGCTGCAAATCCTTTAAAGTCACTTGGGCTGATAATTCCTGGCACACTCTGATTGGCAGCTGTGGGGCTGTTATGAAAACCACCCACAAAAATTGTAGTTCCTGGTGAATAGAAAATGTTGTATTTGCTTGTTTCTGTTTCCTGACCTATAAAGTGTTAAAGCTGAAGTCCTTGTACCCTCAGTGGGATTGGTGGAGTCACATATGGAACACCCACAGAGTAAATGCAGCAGATTATGTCCTGCCAAACCACAGACCTCGTTCATCTGCTGGGATGATGCTGCACCTGGGAAGGAGCCTATATCTCCTATTTGATTAATATTTTGAAGGCTCTCTGGCTTTAAAAGTGTCGAGAAAAGAAGGTTAATTTAATTAATATCAAGATACTTGTTTCTCCCAACAGTGGTTTTCACAACAACAACATCAAAGCTATTCCGGAGAATGCATTCGTTGGGAATCCCCTCCTCCAAACAATGTAAGAAAATTAAATAATGTTTCCTACATCTTTACATTGCCCAGAAAGGAGCATTTCCTGCTGTCTTTAGTTGGGATTTCTGACAAATGACAACAATCTGATATTTGCTATCCATGTGCCAAAGTAGGCTGAAATTGCTGCTTCTGGGCTCCTTCTCAGAACTGCTGTGGGTTCTCCTTTCAGAGGACAGTGTTGCCTCTGAACACAACCTCAGGAGAGCTGGTGAGAGAGAGGAGATGGCCGTGGGAGTGAGGGGATGATTCTCTTCCCCACAGGAAGACAAGAGATCAGTCCCAAGCTCAGGATCTTTGAGGCCCTTGGGTGCTGTGGGATGTGAAATCTGGGAATCCTCACAGGATGAGGATTTCCCTGCAGCTGATGTTTGCTGATAGCAAGGAAGGAACAAAACACAGGTGGTCTGCATGGAAACCACCTAAGCCTTGGCTGACATCTGCTGCTGTTTATTCCTTGTGCTCAGAAAAGCTGCTGGCCAGCTACAGCAGCAGCCACACATGTCAGAGAGCTGGGACTGCAGATCCCCATGTGTCTGCCCAGACCTGGGACACAAAGCTCTGCAGATAAACACACCCAGCTGTCAGGTCACTTCTGCTCTGACCCAGGCACAGTGAGGGATTTTTGGATACTTCTCTGAACCACACAGATATTGAAAATCGTGTGACAAAAGCTCTGCTTGTCCAAACTGGATATAAATTATAGAAATATCAATATCTGGAAAGCCATGGTGACACTGGGTGAAACCATTCAGTGCTCCAGCCAGAACCACCAGCCTCATCCCCATCTGCTTGGGCAGCATCCACAGGGTGATGATAGGGGCCAATACTCCCAGAATGTTCATCTCCCCATTGCATCTGCCCATCTAAAGTCTTCCACAGTTGTGACCGTGTTCACAGGGGTCTTAGGATGAGGGAAGAGATGAGGATCTGACTCCATGTTTCAGCAGGCTTGATTTATTATTTTATTATATATATTATCTTAAAACTATACTAAAAGAATAGAAGAAAGGGTTTCATCAGAAGGCTAGCTAAGAATAGAAAAGGAAAGAATGGTAACAAAAGCTTGTGGCTTGGACAAAGAGTCCGAGACAGCTGGACTGTGATTGGCTATTAATTAGAAACAACCACATGAGACCAATCACAGATGCACCTGTTGCATTCCACAGCAGCAGATAACCATTGTTGACATTTTGTTCCTGAGGTCTCTCATCTTCCCAGGAGGAAAAATCCTAAGGAAAGGATTTTCCATAAAAGATGTCTGTGACACAAAGTTAGTGGGGAGGAAGTGCTTCTTGTAGGAGGTGACTCAACTCCTCCCACGTCTCACTGGGTCCTAGAAGAGCTCACTGCACTGACTGTGACAAGTGGGAAAGGTGCTGGTGCTGTGTGTGACACCACAGGAGATGACACCACTGCAAGGTGTTTTTCAGTAAGACTGAAGAAAGGTTTTACACCTTTCCAGCCCATCTGGTTCAGCAGGACCCCAAAGGCCCCATTCAGAGCAGTGGAAGACCTCAGCTGTAGCAATGTCCAGCCAAAACAGGCCATGGGAGAACCTGTGTTTATCTGGGAGCAAGAATTCCTCACAGCACAGCTGTGCAGCACCTCCTGCATGGCTTGCTGCTGGCAGCTCTGAGGCTCTTGACCTGTAACAGCATCTTCTCTTCATGTGCAGCAGACTCTGACCTGTTCCTCTTTCCCATTGCAGCCATTTTTATGACAATCCCATCCAGTTTGTTGGACAGTCTGCTTTCCAGTACTTGCCAAAGCTCCACACTCTGTAAGTTCACCAAGCCCATCCCCAGAGAGGTAACATCCAAGCTCCAAGCCCTGTGTACTGGGCACCTTTGTGGCCTCCTCCCTCCCTTTTTCCAAGCCCCTGTGCCAGTAGAGGACCATGAAGCCACTCTCTTGTCCAACCCCAAAGGTTACTCCCAGGAGTAGACACTGCAAATGTTTTCTTCTGAGGAAGGTTAATTTTGAAAAGGGCATTTTGGAAGCAGACACTAATTCCTCCTCCCCACACAGCTGAGAGGCACTGGGGCTTTCCAGGGTCTCCACAGCTGTGCCAGGAGCAGCAAAGTGCCACACACAAGTGCCACAGCTTTTTCTGCTGCTGCATAATTGCCCGAACAGAAGGACACTGAAGGCATCTGCCTTCCTCCACAAGATGGAGAAGTGGAGGAACACGTCCCACCACCATGGCACAAATGATTTTACTGGGCAGCCAGCAGTGGCACTGCCTCCTTCACAGGTTTGGCCCTGTCCCTGCTCCAGGGCCCCCAGCACAGGCTGGGCACCACCTGAACCACAGCAGCTGCCCCACGCTGCCATTTCAGCCAACCGGTTGTGGCACAGCACTAAAAATACTGAGGCAGAGGCAACCTCATAAATCTCTATTTATAAGCCTCACCCAGGCACATAAAATAAATCATTCAAATAGCCCTGCATTCTTTAGATCCAAATGCATAGACCCAGGGAGGCTTGGGTGGGATGCCCCGCTTACATTCCCCACGGTAATTGTTTGGGTTTTTTTTATTTAATTTGGGTAGAGATCATGCCAAGAATGTCAGTGGCTGGGAGAGGCTTTGAGCTTGCCAAGTCTCCCTGCATGGAAGTCCCAGCTCCATCCTGCTGCATCCGCACAGTGTCTGCTGCAGCCACAGGGACACACTGGGGCTGGGCCTTGATCCCATCTGGGTGTGAGGAACAGATCTGCCACCCTGGCTGATGGGTCTGGAACCCTGAGCAGCTGCAGGTGCCTCCAGGTGCTCTGCCCACCTCACTGTGCCTTTGTTTCTCTGCAGGTCACTCAATGGAGCCACGGACATCAGGGAATTCCCAGACCTCAAAGGCACCACCAGCCTAGAAGTTCTGTGAGTGTGGCACCTCTCTCCCTCTTACCCTGCTAGCTGTGCTCTTCCTCCTCCAAGGTGGTCCAGGCTGTTTCAGTGAGGACAACTTTCCCAGTGCTGTGCAGTGTTCAGCTCTGCCTCTCCCTGGTCGCTCACCCTTCTGCTTCGTTTCACCCCTGTGGCTCCTGAACCAGCTTTCCTCCCTGTGAGTGGCTCTCTCAGTACTCTCAAGTGCTCCAGCCTTTTTTTGGTTTGTTTGTTTTTTCCTTCCTTCCCTCCTGCACCTGTGAGTGCAGTGCTTCTGCTGCACCCCAGTGTCTCTGCCCATCCTGGAACCAGCACCATGGTGCAGTTCAGAAACATCTGCCACCCAGGCTGCGGCTCCTGCAGCTGCTCTGGTCCCCTCCCCACGCCCCCAGGGCCTTGGAGGACACACTGCCCCTGGCCACACAAGGTTCTCCTCTCTTGGACACCGTCCCCACACTGAGCCCACACCGGAGCACCCCTGGCCAGGGTATGGCCTGGCCCTGCCATGTCCTGGGGACACAGGGACACACCATCCATCCCTCAGACACAGCTTCTGAGGCAGCCCTGGCTCCAGGCCTGTCCAGCCTGGACAGAGGGAGCAGGGATGGCAGAGCATGCCGCTGCCATCAGAGGCCACTGCCACCTGCCCCCAGCAAGGCCAAGGACAGCTGTGAATTCAGTACTCAGCAGTGGCCCAGAACTCTCCACATTCACCTTAGCCAGGTCCAGCAGCAGTGCCTCTTTCCACAGCTGCCAGGTAGGATTTTACCCTCTCCCTGTATTTTATTGCCCTACTGATATTGTCTCTCCTGCCACTCTCTGGGACTGGGCTTGTGGGTCACAGAGTCTGGATGCTGGCTGTCAGCAACAGCATTTCTTCTCTCTCCTCCATCCCTCCAGGACCCTGACCCGGGCAGGAATCCATTTCCTCCCCAGAAGGATGTGCCAGCAGCTGCCCAGCCTCCGAGTCCTGTGAGTAACCCGTGGCTCTGGCCTGCCTGGTCCTTACAAAGTGCCCTCAGGAACTGGGCTTTCCTTTTGTCCAGCTCAGGGAAAGGGCCAGCTGTGAGAGACCATCCTGTGGTTCTTGTTCCCATCAGCTTTTCCATGCAGAAATCACCACCTTCTTCATCACTGTTTTGAGCCTTGCTTGTTCTTGCCCTTGCTGCTCCATCCCAGGTGCTGCTCTGGTCCCAGGGCTGCACCAGGCACCTCCTCCTTGCCCTGCACAGCAGGACCTGTCCCCTCCCCATGCAGGGGGAGTAGGGAGAGAACAAAAGGAGATGGGTAAGGATGGCCACAGCCCTTCACAGCTCCTCTCAGCCCAAAACCAAGGGGGAAATCACCTTCACCCTCTGCCCCAGCCTTGGCTTATTGTAGCTGGAGCTGCAGCAAGTGCCACCATCTGGAAGAAGAATCCTGTTCATATCCCAGGAGGGGTCAGGTCTGACCTGATGGAGACGTGTGAGGCCACAAGGCCACATTTCCTCACCTGGGGCAGCCCAGCCAGGTCAGGGTTTTGCTTGGTCTCTGTTTCTTTGGCTCTGCCTGCGTAGCCAGGCACTGAATGATGCTGGGGGGTCATGCTCTCTCCTTTAGCTTGGTACATGATGAAATCAACATCTCAGAAAGGTCCTGCATCATCTCAGCAATCACACCCCTGATTCCTGAGATCCCCAACTATGTTTGCAGTCAAAGACATCCTCAGGAAATGAGTCATGAGCCAGATTTATACAAGTTTGCAGCCTTAGGGCAACAACAGGCTTGCCTCTCATCAGTCTATATACAAGCAAGCTGAAAAAGAAAACAAGTTTGTTCCAGGAAAGCAACAGGAGTGAATTCTTGATCACAGAAATTGGAAACAAGAGTAAAACATAAAAATAAAAGGAGACAATTTGTAACTTAGGAGATTACAGGCTTTTGGTTCCAGATGTCCCTGTAGGGAAGATCTCCCATCTTTAGACATCTGGACCAATTCAATGGATGAGTTGCTATGAAAGTGCAGCCTTTGGGCTGGCCCAGGCTCTTGGGTCCCAGAGCTCTGTTTATGTTTGCAGTTATCAGACTGCAAGCCCTCACAGCAGAGCCTGTTCCTTGTGCCTACCCCCACCACCCTGTGGGACAGTTTTATTGGGACACACCACCTTGTCCCTTGCCCCTTGTTCCCCTTCCCTAGTGAATTCCTGACATTAACTGCATTGCTTTAGGGTTTGGAGAGAGAGTGTGAGGGCCAATGTTTGTGCATGTTCACATCTCTCTTGCCTTTGAAATGCCTTGGCCCCTGTCCCCACAGAGCCAGTGCTGCTCTCTGCCTGTCTCTGGGCAGCCATAGAGCTGTGGCTGTGACACCTCTGGCCATAGATGACAGGTACAGCTGCATTTCCAGGTGTGGATTCTCTGCAAGGACCCTGCAGGCCAGAGGGTCACAGCCATCCTGGGGTGCCCCACACAGGCAGAGCAGCCTTTGGCATCATCCTGGCATCATCCTGCTGCTCTCATCCAGAGCTCCTGCTCAGGGCAGATTTCCTGTAGCCATGGTACACCCTGAGGTGGAAGGCACCCACAAGGATCATTGAGTCCAGCTCAGAACACCCCAACAATCCCACCCTGGGCCTGACAGAGTCCTACAAATGCTCCTTGGGCTCTGGAAGATTTGTCTTTCTCCTCAAGCAGAAATAGGTGACAACCCCTGACCAGAGCTGAAGTCCCTTGGTGCCGTCAGCACCTTCATCCTGGTGTGTTCCCAACAGAGCATGAGTGACTGAGGCTGCTCTGTTTGTAGATTCTGGGCTGCAGCTGGTTACCCTCGGTTTGGAGGAGCCAGAAACAACTCCTGGGGCAGGTTCTCCTCATCACTGTTGGCTCAGCTCCAGCCCTGTCAAGCCCAATGCATTGACACAGTGACTGATGCCAAGGATTTTCTCCATCCTGGGTGACAGCCTCCAGAGCTGAGCACAAACCTTTTGCTTGCTTTTCCCTCCCTCCTCCTCTCCACCATGGAAAAGTGGTGGTGAGTGGGTTGGCAAAATAAAATAATTGAAATATTTTAGGAGCAATCTATTGGCAGAAAGATGGAAACCGAGTTTGGAAAGTCAGATGAGAAACCACATACAAAACTTTACCCTGGGGTAAATTTCCCTTGAACAACCACAAATCCAGTCTCTGCTGGTGGGGGAAAGAGCTGGGTTTAAACATTGCTCCTTACCCAGCCTGTTTCAGCTTCAATAAATTCTCATTAAGCTGTGCCAGGGTGGGTTTTCCTCTGACTATCAAGCCACTCTGGATGCTGACAGGACACTGAGCCATGAACCAGTGGCAAGAGGAGTTTGTTGCAAACTGCTTTCGAGTGACAGCACTTGAAAGAACGAGGACCAGAGGTTGTTAAAGTCTGTAATGTCCTGAACCAAATCCCTGCCAATGCCACAACCCCTTCCCTGACCTTGGGACAAAGCCAGGAAAGGCTGAAGGGGGAGCAGGCAATGGGCAGTGGGGTTGCTGTGCCAGGAGGGAGCTGGTCAAATCCTCCCCAGGCTCTGCAGGCACATCTGCAGCTTGTGCAGGCTCTGGCAGAAATCTCTCTGTGCTGTGCCCATGGAAAGCAGGGCTGGGCATGGCAGAAGTGGCACGGGAGGGTTTCCTTTCCCAGCTGACTTGAGGCTGGGGAGGACAAGCCCACCCCAGCTGTACCAGCAGCTCCATCAGCCCATGGGCTGTGCAGGGGGTGGGTGAGTGGGGAAATCATGGGGCAGCCCTCCCCTGCACAGAAATTGGGTTAGTGTTCGCAGGGGTCTTAGGATGAGGGAAGAGACAAGGATGTTTCAGAAGGCTTGATTTATTATTTTATTATATATATTATATTAAAACTATACTAAAAGAATAGAAGAAAGGGTTTCATCAGAAGGCTAGCTAAGAATAGAAAAAGAAAGAATGATAACAAAGGCTTGTGTCTCTGACAGAGAGTCTGAGCCAGCTGACTGTGATTGGCCATTAATTAGAAACAACTGCATGAGATTAATCACAGATCCACCTGCTGCATTCCACAGCAGCAGATAATCAACATTTACATTTTGGTTTTGAGGCTTCTCAGGAGGAAAAATCCTAAGGAAAGGATTTTTCATAAAATATGTCTGTGACAAGAAATGATGGGGTAGCCCTCACCTTGCACAGAGACACCCAGAGCCAGCAGCAGCTGCAGGGTGGAGATCCCACTCTCTGGGTTACCAAAAGTGGAGCTGTGCAGGATGAGGTGAGGTCACCTCGCTCTCCAGCAGTACCTGCCTTGCAAGGGAGGGCTCAGGAGCTCTGGCTTTTGGCATCCCAACATTCCTGTGCTGTCCTTTCCCTGCAGAGAGCTGTCACACAACCAAATTGAGGAACTGCCCAGTTTCCACCGGTGCCAGCAGCTGGAGGAGCTGTGAGTATGGAAACGTCCTTGTTTGTGCTGTGCTCTGGGGAAAAAGGGCTGCTTTGAGGAGGGGGGTGGTTCCCACCCACAGAACTCCCAAGCACCGGGGAAGTTGGGCATTGTAACTCACTGTTTGGAGTGCAAATGGACCAGAGCTTCACTGTCGGGATCTCTCGCTGCTCAGAGTGACCCCAAGAAAAGTTGGAAAGTCTCTTTTCCCAGCCTGGCGCTTGAAAAAGGAGTCAGGGCTCTTCATTTCTTGGTCTCAAGGTTGTTTATTGTTCCTTATCTATAAAAAATTTTCTCTTGCCCTGCCAAGGTCCAGCAGGACAGTTCCAGGCACTCTGCCTGCCCCCAGCGCAGTGTTATGTCTTTATACTAAAAACTACATGTACAATATTTACAATAACTTCCCAATACCTATCACCTGTGTTAGACAGTGAGCTTCTACTCTAAACCAATCTGTGAGTGCCAAAACATCACAGCAGAAGATGGAGGCCAAGAAGAAGAAGGAGAAAGGCTGGACACACCCAGATCCCTCCATCTTGCCTCCTGAACCCCCATACCAAAAACCCCAAAATCTACTTTTCCACCCCGTGATAACTTCACTAATATTTTACCTAAACTGTTGTGGCTTGCTGATCTTCATACAAGGTTGGTAATTTGCCCCATGGGTCATAATCAAACCCAGAGGTGTTCTGGGCTCTGTGCCAGGGTCTCTGAGCCCCCTGGCAGGGTCCTGGCCGTCCTGGACAGCCAGAGGGATGTTCTGGGTTCCCACACTCCACTCTGCCCCTGTGCACACACAGAATAAAAATGCATTCCCTGTGCACAGGAACTTAATTCAGGTCCTGTCAGAGGTCCCAGACACTTTCAAACAGAAGTAGGATGTGACAGCACTGAATTCCCTTCTCTAACTCCAGTCCCACTATGAGCTAATCAAGAATGGGTTTATGTCCACCATAAATGTCTTCTGCTCCAAGGAGGGGCCCCATGCCATGGGCACAAAGCAGCTCTTGTCCACCCTGCCCAGGGCCAGCCCCTCCTCAGAGAAGTGGGATTCTTTCCTCAGCTGTAGCTCTGGAACTGGGTCCTCCCCAGGCCCCAGAAGGCACTGCTGCTGCTCTGAGACAAAGTTATTCACATTCAGCTCAAAATGTGGCCCTACACTTCAAACAGAACCCAAGTTTTTGGCCTTATTGAGAAAAACTGTTAAAAAAACCAATTAAGATAGACTCCATGATTTTTCACAGAATTCTGCTACCTGGAAGAACAGATGTATGGGAGCAACATCCCCATTAAAAACCACACAGGAGAGGTTGTCCCTGCTCTCTGTAGCACCTCAGCCTGGATAGTCAGAGCAGCTCATCCAGCCTCTGCAAACTGGACAATAAAACACTGTGAAGCTACATGGAAATGAGAGTACACAGCCCCTGCTGCTTCTTATGGCAGCTGTGAGTACCCCCAGGAAAACATTTGAAAAAAAAAATAGAAAGTACACCAAAAAAAGACAAATGTTCAGAATTTCAAACCTGTAGTTTCACATATTCTGCCTGAGTTCCTTCTTACAAAATTTTATAATATGCCAAATTCAGATTTAACATTAATATAGAATCACATTAAATCCCAGTTTCTGGCTACTGAAGTCAAATAGATTATACCTATATACCTATAAAAATAGTAATATTATATTAATATTAAATAGTAATATTAAATAATAATATTAAATAATAATATTAAATATTAATATTAAATGTTAAAATTAAATGTTGAAATTAAATTAAATTTTAAATTATTTTTCTTATTAAGGGACCAAAATGAGTTTTTGGTTGCTTAAAGCCAAAGTTTTTATCCTGTAAGCCCCACCCCCACCAAACATCAGGATTCCTGATGGTTTGAAACAAGTCTGGTGGTGCCTGGTGGTCCAACCTGGCACACAAAGAGTTCAGTTGTCCACCTTTGGAACAGGAGCAGGTGGCCAAATGCCAGCTGAGACACTAGAGCCAGCACATGAGGGTCCTTGTGTGAGATGAGTCAGGACCATTTCTGACTCTAAAGGCAGGGTACCCACCTGGGAAATGCCCAGGAGCTGCTGTAGGAGCAGCAGGCAGTGGCTGTGTCCCCTTGCAGGAGGTCATAGATGGGGGGATGCTGCTTCTGCAGGTCTGGGAATTCAGGGTGGGCTCACATGAGGGAAAACAGCCCTGAGGAATTGAACCTTTCCCACAGAATGCATGGTTGGAGCATCCAGGATGTCTCTTGAGGATGAAGGGAGTGTGTAGGTCAGTCACAGAGTCTGTGTGAACTCTCACCCTGCTTTTTCCCCTTCCTCAGGGGGTGAAGGAGCTGGAAAGGGGATGTGGAGGGCTGAGGCACTTCATGTGCAGATGTGGACAGTGGGTTCTACCAGACATCAAGATATTCCTTCATGAAACACTGAGATACCTTCTGCCCTCAAACCTTCATCCTCACCAAGGCAAAGGGCAGCACCACATGGTCCTTCCTGAAGGGTCACACAGAGCTGGTTGCTGATCACTGGCTCCAAACTCTCAGCTCTTCCTCTGGAAAAAGCAGTTTGGAGGCTTAGGAAGGAGCAGAATGGGAAACCAGTGTGGGTTTGGGGTTAACAGAGCACCTTTGGCCACTGCACATCAACAGTTCTGTACTGAGCCATGATGCCATCAAAAGCAGAGGCTGTCTGAGCCCTGGAGCTGCTGTAGGAGAGAATGGCTTTGACACATTTTGCTGCTCATCCTGTTTAACTCCTGAAATCAGAGTAGGTCTCCCAAGCACAGCAACTTCCACAGTGACAGTGCTGCATTGGGACAAAGATCTCCATAACTGCCTTCAGCTCTCTTCTCAAACCAGTTTCTGTTTTCCAGGGGTCTGCAGCACAACAAGATCCAGGAGATCAGAGCAGACACCTTTGTGCAGCTGCTGGCCCTGCGCTCCATGCAAGTATTGTCTGCCTGGGGCTGTGCTGGGGAGGGGGACTGTGAACCCAGCGGGGCTGGGGGAGCTCCCAGGCTGCCTCTGTCTCTGCTGGGAGACTTTTCTGTTGAGTCCGTCTGTAGGAGTGTAGGGGGCAGGACGATGGGGACGGATGGAGACGAGAGATCTCTGAAGCCAGGTCGTGGAACTTGGGGTTTATTGCAAAGGGCCTGGGTGCAGGGCCCTGCTGGGAGCTGCCAGCCACAGCTGGAGCAGGACTGAGAGAAGAGAGGGAGAGAGGATGAGAGGGTAAGGGAGTAAAAGGGGTAAGAGAGCAAAAGGGTAAGAGGGCGAAGTTCCCATTACAATACCATAAATCTTCTTCTGTGTTGAATATTCTATTTCTCACTAACCAATCTAGTACAACATACAAATCCTATAGCATTTCCATCCAGCCTATAAGAATCATTACATCACCATACTGTGTTACATTTTAAACCCTAAAAACTCCTCTTTGGCCCCTTCTGCCAAGCTGGCAGGGTCTGCTCTGACCCTTGGAGCTGTCTGCAAGCAGAGGGTGTTGTTCCATCAAAAGGGGATCACCTTCAGCTGGCCACACCATTGTTTTCCAGTTGTTCAGTAACTGAGGTATCTCAAAGCTTGCTTTTGTTTCAATCTCCCTTATAGTTTCCATATTCTCAAAATCTTTTACCAGGCAATCATATTTATAAGGCTTTCCTGTTTCATCTTCCCCAACATCCCTCTTCCATTCCTCCTTAGGAAGGAGGAGGGCACAAATTATCCCTTGGCTTCCCCCGTGCCTGCAGCTCCCCATCCTTACCTGCCCCCTCCTGCCCACACCCCACAGCTGTGCCAAGGCAGAGCCCACATCACAGACAGGCTCCTGAATGCCAGAAGGAACCCAGGGCAGAACCTGAGTGCACCTGAGCTCCAGCACCCCTGTCCTTCACTGGTTGGTCCGGGGCCATGCACTCCTGGAACACTCATCTGGGAAGAGCCCTGACAGTCTTTATTGGCTGTTCTGTTAGGAAGTGAACTAAATCCCACCAAATCTGTTGCCATGGTGCAGCAATGTGAGTGCCTTTTCACAATTCCTGGGATCCCCTGAGTGTCACAGACACCACGGTTACACCTGAGGTGTGGCAGGTGACACTGCAGACACCCAGGGAAACCTGAGCATGCTGCCCCAGCCCAGTCACACACAGAGAGAAAGCTCTGGCAGCTTTGGGTGTGTTCTGGTCCCTGGGAAAGGATTCATCCCACCCAATGTCACACACACCTGAGCAGGTATCTTGGCTCCCTTCGAGCTGGAGAGATGAAGGCTGTCCTGTAGTCAGCCTTAGGGCAAGAAATGTGTCCCAGTTTGCTGGTTTCCTCTGCTCTGCTTACAGAGGGAGTGGAGCTGTCTCACTTGGATGGAGGCAGAGCTTTTTGAGGGGACTCAGTGAACCCAAAGCACCTGTGCATGGCAGGAGACATTCCAAAATCACCCTCCCCAGAGCCCTGGCCTGTTGGGTACCTGTTGCCAATTCCTCGACGTCTGGGGCTCAGGCTGGGCCCTCCCTGGGGGCTCTCCTGTTGGGGGAGACCCTCCTGGGGCACTTTTGTGTCAGGAAAGAGAGATGCACTGGATTGCTTCAGTCTTCAGGTTCTTGTTTATTATTATCTTATCTAGAGTTTTGCACACTGTCCACACCAGGCTCAGCACGCTGGAAAAGCACCACAAAAATGGCCAACAATCTCTTGGTACAAGGTCTTTTAAAACTAAACTATCCAGTTAAGAGCTGACACCTAGATTGTTTTCCCTTTTAACCCAATAACTGATCCCACAGAGCTCCCAATGCAGACTTTTCTGCCCAATTACAAAATGCCACCCAAACCCATGGAGAAGAAGGAAGAAGAAGCATGAAGAAGAAACCCAGGATGACACCCTGTGCCCTCCATCTTGCTTCCATCCACAACACACTAAAAATCCCAAAACCTCAATTTCTCACCAAGTGATACACCTACACTACTCTCTATAATCTATTTCACACTTTTGTGGATTCCAGTCTATCTTGAAGTCTGGGCAACTTTCTCCATGGATGAGGGTCAAAGTCAGAGCTCCCCTGGGGGTCAGGACATCCCAGAGCAGACACAGAAATATTCCCTGTGTGCCCTGGGTTTCCACACTGGCCCTGTCTGCCTGTGGCCCACCCAGCACTGTGACTGCACTGGGGATGCTCTGGCACTAAGGCATGACCTGTTTGGCATGTTGGCAAAAAATTCCCAAACTGACAGAAATTAAGCTGGAAAAGAACATTTTCCATGGATCCTTCCCCATTGGTCTCAGCAGAGGAGCTCCTGCAAGGCAAACTCTTGTGCCCTCTGTTGGAAACCACTCATATACAGACCCAGATTTGTCTGGGGGGAGCTGCAAAGGGACAGAAATTGCTGCTGACCAAGGGGCTACAGATCCCACATGTGCTCCCACCAGGGCCTTTGTCAGCAGCTTCACTGCCCTGCTCTGCTTTCTTCTTACTGCTGTGTCCTTGCCTTGCAGAGACCTGAGCTGGAATTACATCCAATTTATTCACCCAGAAGCCTTTGTGACCCTGCACTCCCTCACCAAGCTGTAAGTTGCAGGGATATTTCTTTCACCAGGGATGGGAGTTATCTGAGCACCTCAGATTGACTCCCTGGGCTACCAGAATACCTGGGATTTAGATGTTGGAAGACTTATGTGTTGAGGTTCATGTCTCAGCCCTGATGTGGACACAACAAATCCCAAGGTTTCCTATTAATACTACTAATAAAGGGATGATGAAATGCAGGAGGGACCATCTTCAAGATGCTCCCATCCTGAACACTAAACCTCCATTCCCTGATGCTTCCATAGCTGCCTTAGATGCCTTTAAGGAAGATCAGCAGGATGGGCTGTTTCTGCAAGAGTCACTGCAGACCATCTGTGCTGGTTTTGGAGGGCCCCAGGTCTCAGGCCCCTCTCTAAGACCCTTGGGTATTTGATGGGCTGGGACCTGCAGTCATCCCTGACCCACAGTGGAAGGGATGTGTGGGGCACAGACATGCACAGGGAGGGAGATGCCACCCAGAGCTGCCAGCATGGCCACCAACCCCAGCCCCTGCAGTGTTTATCTCCAGAGGCTCCTGGCCCCAGAGCAGCACCAGCCCCATTTCAGCATCACATCAAGGGAGAAACTGAGGCAGTGCCCTCTGCTTGGCTCAGATACCACTGGCAGCAGAGCCCTGACCATGGTCTCCCTCTCTGCTTTCCCCTCACCAGGGACCTGACTGACAACCAGCTGGTCACGCTGCCCCTGGATGGTTTGGCTGGACTGACCCACCTGAAGCTCCAGGGCAACCCAGCTCTCTCTGAGCCCTTCACCAAGGAGAGCTTCCCCAAAATGAGGTACTTGGGGTGTTGCTCTTTCCCTTCTGGTGTTCGGCACAGGCTGTGTTTGCTCACAGCACTCAGCCTCCTGCTCTCCTGGCCCATCTCCTGCTTTCCCCACACTTCCAGGCCCATGGCTTGAGGAGGATCCATCTGCTGCTAGCACATCTCATCTTTAATATGTTCCATGGGACAGCAGTGATGTGCTCCCAGGCCACCACCCCCACCCCAAACACACACACACAAGTGGAAAACGTGGAGCAGGCCCAGCTCAGGGCTCCTCTCAATGGAAAACATTCCCAGAAGCAGTCCTACCTAATGACATCCAGGTTTTCTTCCATAAACTCTGCTTGTGTGGCCGTGTCTTGTCTGTTATGGATTAATGAGGAGCCTGAAGGAGTCAGGCTGATGAAGAAGAGGCTGCAAAAGGCTCAGAGCAGCGTGCTATGCTGCAGGCTCAGACTTTGCTGGCCCTCCTTGGCTCCTGGGTCCCAGTGTGGCACCTGCCTTTGGGCTTAGACACCCAGGGTCCAGGGAGCACAAATTCCTCCCAGATAAAGTCATCTCTTGCTTGGGTGTCCCAGGGAGTTCCCTTCAAGCCAAGAATGCATGAGCTGATGCTCCCACTCATCCAGGATGGGTTCCCAAAGCTGGAGCTTCTCCAGGTTACACACAGGGCTGGGGTCACAGATCACTGGACCAACACAGGGCTCAAAGCTCAGGCCTGAGGAAGAGTGTGGAGCTCTCCCTTCAGGTGCCTCAGCAGTGGTGCCTGCAGGGCTCTCTCCTTCTGGCTTTTTTAACTCATAGCTAGGAAATGCTGCCTGACTGGTTTCCAAATGGCAGGGGGTTCCAGAAGCTTTTGGAGGGTTTTCTACACCCAATATCATGCAACAATAGAATGGTGTGGATTGGACAGAAACATTAGAGCTCATCCAGTGCCACCCCTGCCATGGCAGAGACACCTTCCACTGTCCCAGGCTGCTCCAAGCCCTGTCCAACCTGGCTTTGGACACTTCCAGGGATCCAGGGGCAGCCACAGCTGCTCTGGGCACCCTGTGCCAGGGCCTGCCCACCCTCACAGGGAAGAATTTTTTCCCAATATCCCATCAAACCCAGCCCTTTCCAGTAGGAAATGAGGATTCCTTGTCGTGTCCCTCCAGACCCTTGTCCAAAGTTCCTCTCCAGCTTTCTTCACAGAACCACAGAACCAGAGAATCATTAATGTTGGAAAAGACCTCTGAGATCATTGAGTCCAACCTGTGACCAGTCCCCACCTCGTCACCAGCCCAGAGCACTCAGTGCCATCCCTGAACACCTTCCAGGATGGGGACTCCATCACCTCCCTGGGCAGCCCCTTCCAATGTCTAACAAGCTCTTCCTTGAAGGAATTCCTCCTGATTCCAACATGAGTCTCCCCTGGTGTAGTCTGAGGCCATTTTCTCTCTCCCTGCAGCTTAGTGCCCAGAGAAGACACCAATCCCCACCTTGTTACAAATCATCACTTGTAAGGAGTGATAAAGTCCCTGCTGATGGGGGAGAGCTTCCTTTTCTCCAGGCTGAGCCCCCTCAGCCACTTTCCATATGATTTACTCTCCAGACCCTTCCCCAGCTCCATTTCCCTTTCCTGACTCCAGCCCCTCCATGTCTTCCTTGAAGTGAGGGGTCCAGAACTGGGCACAGGACTGAAGCTGCACCCTCACAAGTGCCAAGCTCCTTTAGGGACTGGAAGGGGCTCTGAGCTCTCCCCAGAGCCTTCTCTTCTCCAGGTGAGCACCCCCAGCTCTCCCAGCCTGGCTCCAGAGCAGAGGAGCTCCAGCTCTGGAGCAGCTCCGTGGTCTCCTCTGGACCTGCTCCAAGAGTCAGTCCCTTGTGCAGGGTGGGTCAAGTTCAGCACTTCCAGGGTGTTTCTCCTCTAAATTAGTTCCATTCACATCTCTTGAGCTGGTTTGTGTTTGTAGCAGAGAAACTGAGCCTGCAGCAGTGCTTCAGTGAACCATGCCAGGCAATGGAGCCATTAACATTCCCTAAATTTGGGGTACTGCCATTAAGCAGCCCTACTCTTGGGGCCTGTCTGGAGGAGTCATCTGGGAGCAGTTCTTAGCCTTGCTGGGAGGAGCTGCACCTCCCTACCACCTTTCAATAATAGGATCTAATTTGGAGCTTATAACAGGAAACGAGCTTGTATACAGAGTTTCCAGACCCTCCCGGGGCTCGGCCAGAAATGTTTGGGAACATAAAACAAAAGCATATTTTTAGAATATAGGGTTTTACCATATTTACTGATCTTGTCAGAGGACCTTAATTGTCTGGAAAACCTGGGGTTCCTTTGCCTTCATCAGCAGTCTCCCTAACTTCCAGCAAAGCCAAAAATGCAGCTGCTGACAGACAGCCTGGTATTGCATCCAGATGATGCTCAGCTGCTGCTGAATTAACCTTGTCATACATGCTATAATTAGCAACTATCAATTCAACTTTCAAGCAGAAATCAGACATATTTCAATAACTTGTTTCACTTGGAAGACCTGAGAATTCCCTGCCTGAGCTGGGACTCCTGGAACTGGAGTTTGAAGGTACCCTCAACAGCAAGCAAGGGGAGCCTTGCTCTAGGAAAGCTTCTCCCCTTGAAGGGAGGAAAGGATGCCTGGGAAAACATGGCCTTGGGGTAAAAATTGAAGACTGCACATTGCATATTGGAGAGAGGGGCTAGTTTATTCTGAGGAGAGCAGCAGAAGGGTTTTTTAGGAATGTGGTGGTTTAGGAATGGTATTCTCCAATTTAGTGTTCCTGCTAAAACCATGCACCCCTCGCTCCTCCCCAACTGGAGGCACAAAAGGCCAAGATCAGGGTTGAGATAAGAACAATTTACTGGAAACAGCAATGAGATAAGACACAAACACTAACAGCAACAATATTAATAACAAAAAGCATAAGAAAAGAAAGTTATTTACATGGAAAGCCCCCAAAAACAAACAAATGCCAGATGGCTCCTCCACCACATTTTCTCCTTTCCCCCTAGCCCCCAGCAATGAGTAAGATGGTACAGAATAACTTCTGGGTCCTGGCCATGCTCCCTCACACCTACTGCAAAAATTAACCCTGTTCTGGCTGGAACCAGGACAAGGAACTATCTGGAAACTTTAGAGAAGTTTCCAAACCTGGCGTTTGACCACATTCTATTGACTGACAGTGTCTTAAGCACCAAAAGTGGTGCAGAGACACCATGGGCTGCCCTGGGTCCACACCCTGTCCTTCACCAAAGCAAAGTCCCTCTCCACTGTAACCATCAGCACACAGACCAGCTTTTGTCATGTCAGCAGCACAGGTACCAAAACTGGAACAAAACAGAGAAGTTCAGCATGGCTCCAGCACAGAAATTCGTGGAGTATTTTATGTGTTTTCGACTCATCTGGTTAGAGCATGGTGCTAATAGCACCAGCACTGTGGGATGTGATCCCTGTAGGGCCCATTCACTTCAGAGCTGCACATGATGATCCTTGTGGGTCCCTTCCAACCCAGAATATTTTGTGACTCTGTATAGATGAGTTTCATCTTTGAGCTGAAGGAACTAAGCAAAAAGTGCAAAGCAATGGAGTAGGAGCGACGGGGGTGGGACAGTGGGGACAGACAGAGATGAGAGATCTCTGCAGCCAGGGCTTGGAACTTGGGGTTTATTGCAAAGGGCCTGGGTGCAGGGCCCTGCTGGGAGCTGCCAGCCACAGCTGGAGCAGGACTGAGAGAAGAGAGGGGGAGAGAGGATCAGAGAGAGAGAGGGGATGAGAGGGTAAGAGAGTGAGGGAGTAAGAGATAAAAGGGTAAGAGAGCAAAGTTCCCGTTACAATACCATAAATCTTCTGTGTTGAATATTCTAATTCTCACTAACCAATCTAGTACAAGATACAAATCCTATAGCATTTCCATACAGCCTATAAGAATCATTACATCACCATACTGTGTTACATTTTAAACCCTAAAAACTCCTCTTTGGGCCCCTTCTGCCAAGCTGTAGGGTCTGCTCTGACCCTTGGAGCTGTCTGCAAGCAGAGGGTGTTGTTCCATCAAAAGGGGATCACCTTCAGCTGGCCACACCATTGTTTTCCAGTTGTTCAGTAACTGAGGGATCTCAAAGCTTGCTTTCATTTCAGTCTTGCTTATAGTTTCCATATTCTCAAAATCTTTTGCCAGGCAACCATATTTATAAGGCTTTCCTGTTTCATCCTCCCCAATACATTGGAGAGTCAGGCCATGGAGGGGACACACCTAAAGTTCTGCTTTCCTCTGTGCAGAGTCCTGGAGGTGCCCTACGCCTACCAGTGCTGTGCCTACGGGAGCTGCAGCAGCTTCTTCAGGGTGTCCAGCCAGTGGGAGGCAGAAGACATGGCCCCTGAGGAGGAGGATCCCCACAAGAGGACCTTGGAATTGTTCCCAGGTCACGCTGACAACCACTGTGAGTAAAGAGCCTGCATGGTGATCAGCCTGGGCAGGGCTGTGAGCTGGGGTGCCACCCTGCCATGCAGGGGTGGTGCCACTGTCAGAGGTGACACCTGCCTCAGGGAGGGCAGGCTGAGCCTTCTGCAGCACAGGGGGCTCATTGCTTTGAACAAGCTCCTCTGGTGACCCTGAGTGGAAGAAAGAGTAGATCTGGCACATCCAAACCTCCACAATGGAGCCAAAGGACCTGGCAGCCCTCACACCTTGGGCATGTTTGTCACTTTGGCCTTGCTGGCCATGGAGGGAGGCTGCTCAAGGCACTGGAAGGTGGCTGAGGCTACCTGGGACAACTGGGCTTGGTCATTAGGCTTCTGGGCAATGTGGAGCCTTTTGCAAGACATTGGTCTTTGTTCTTATATCATCTAGAGGAAGGACCCTGGGATTAATCTGAGTAAGAGACTGAACTACAAGACCTGGAATATCCCTCTGACTGGAGGTAGAGAGAGCTCTCATCTCTCTCTCGGGTGTTACAGCCAAGGCCAGGGTTAGGTGTGACAACAGGACCTGTGTGGGTAACACAGCACAGGGACTGGCCAAGGCAGGGAAGAAGCTCCATGGCTGAGTGTCTTGGTTTGGAAAGACAGGATTCTGCTAAGGAAGGCAGGAGCCTCCCCTGAAATGGAGAATGCAAACCCTCCCCACCCCTCCAAACTGCTATAATTTTAAATTAAGGGGCTCTCAGGCAAAGATATGGGAGCAGGAAATAACAGTTCTTTAATAGGGAGAAAAAAAAGAATAAAATAAACAATGCAGTCCACTAGAACAACACTGACAGAGTCAGAACCCAACCTGATGCCCTGTTGGTCAGGGTGTTGGTGGCAGTCCGATTGAAAATGTGGCTGCAGTCCTCTGAAGTATCAGGTGTGGTTCTGTTGGAGCAAGGGGAATCTGTAGAGAAGGATGTAGTCTTCCTCTGAAGTTCCAGTGGAGGAAGAGGCAGCTGCTGTTCCTCTGGGGAATCCCGTGGAGAAAAGCTGAGCTGGTGTTCCAGAATCTCAGAGTATATCAGGGCAGCAATGCTTGGCTCCTCCCTCTGGGCAGAGCATCTCACAATGGGATGTCACAGTTCTTATCAGCCATGCAGTGACATTCAATGGTCTGTTATCAGCAGGGGTCCCGTCCCGAGGAAGGTGTGAATGTGGTCATTCAAAGAGAGAGATAAGGCAAACTGCTCACTTGACAAGGTAATCTGACATACAGATGGTAATGGAAAACATCTTGCATGCAATCTTCAACACTGAGCAGCACTTTCTGTCCAGGAGTCCATTTATTCTGTGCTCCAAAGTGCAGCTCTGCACAGACTGCTTAAGGCCAGTTCAGGAGCCAGCAGAGAGTGCAAGGCACCACTGCACTCCCAGCCCCACAGCACAGCAGCAGCTCCAGCACAGGCTGGTGTGATCCTTCTGCAAGAGAATCTCAGAATAGCATAAAGAAAAACATGAACCCCCTTGCTTCCTCTGTAACTGCTGGAGAGTGCAAACAACATTTCAGAACACAGCCTGGATGTTGCTTCTATTTATATATTTGTGTAAATACAGTGCACTTCTGAGGCCTGAGGCATCCTGTAGGCAAATCCACATGGCAGCTGGAGAGGGAGAGAAGGCTGTGCCCTGGAGAGCCCTGACTCACCTGCTCCCAGCAGCTCTGAGCATCCAGCCCCAGCCCTGCTGTCCTGCACAGCCTGAGCAGGCAGGACTGCATCTGGAGGCACATTCAGACCCAGAGCTGCTGGACACTCTAGTCAGGAAAATTAATCCACAAACACCAGAGGTTTATGTCCAAAAAGGAGGCAGAGGAGTCCTTTTTTGGCTTTATTTGAATAAAGGGAGAGGCCATGGGGCATTCTCTTGGGGTCTCTCAGATTTTTGGAGGATGCAGCCTCCTTTCTATCCCAATTTCCCAGCCACATTTCCCTTCTCTCTTTCCCCATTTCTGAGGTACTTGAGAGGCATAGACTTTCCAAAACACCTAATACCAAAGATTTCCCTCTAATGTACAACCCTCCCTTTTAATTTTTAATTCTTACAGAATTTAGGGGTTTTTCTTCCCCATTGTTTCTTTCATCTTTCAATGTCTAATTTCATTTATCAGCAAACCTAAAGTTTATTTGTAAAAGCAAATATCTTTTTCCATTCATCAATCAGTGGAATCCTTCCCATTGCTTCTTTTATCTACCAGCAGACCCAGAGCTTGTTTGTAAAGACAAATCCCCTATTCCTCTCATTGTGTTATGGGCAGGATGACCAAGACACTTTGTGACACAGCCAGCAAGGGACCCCCAAGCCCTGTGCTCCTGCTCCTGCACTGATCCTTCCTAAGAATGACCTTTAGACATGCAGAGAGCCCAGCCAGAGGGTAGCAAATGTGATTCCTACTGGCATATGTGGCCCCAGGAAGCATGGTAGACTTGGTGGTAACACTGGCCAGACAGTACAGAGGAGTCATGTTACAGCCACTGCTGCAGGATTTCATTCTGAGCCAGGTCACTTTTTCCATCATTAATGCAGCCCATTCTGTGGCAGTCCTAGAGCAGATAGTTGTGGGGTTTGCCCAGCAAATTATGATATTTGTGGGAAGATCTTGTTTGTGACAAGGGACCACAGACCTGCTTTTGCTCAGTCTTTGGTGTTCCAAAGGATGCTCTCACCTGGCCCTGTCAGCAGACCAGAACCTACTCCAGGGTCCCAGCCCCAGCACCAGGAGGGTAATGCTGACTGATTCTAAGATGTCAAATGAGGCTGTTTGCAGCTTGTAAAGGCTCCCATTTTCAGATGTTAAAGCACTGGATCTGTTTTGAGATATCAAAGCACACAGAGGTGCAAATGTGAAATGCACAGGAACACAATTCCTTGTGATGTGCAGCTTTTGCAGATGACTCTCCAGGCCTCCAGCAGCAGGGTCTGCTCTTGATGATATGGAGTTTGTGATATTGCTGTTTTACTTAATTAATCATGGCTTTATTTCTGTTCCCTGTGCCTCCTTTCTGATGGCCACTGATGGCATTTGGCTGGGTTATATGAACCTTGTAACACTTCCTCATTAAAGAGGAGAAAAAGCTCCCAAACATTCCTTTCATGCAAGAGGGAAAGTGGTCTGCTGGAGAGAAAATACCTCAGGGCTGCGTAGCAGCAGGCCCAGCCAGCTTGTCAGGGCACTCAGATGCTGTGGGAGAACTTGTGAGAGGGACAGGGAACATTTCCAGAGAGCTCCATCCTCTCAGCCATGTGCATTGCTCCCAGTCCCTCCCAAATGAGGGAAGAGGTTCCCAGAACCTCGGGCTGGGCAGTGAAAGGCAGCTTGTCCCAGGCAGCCATGCAGGGACAGCAAATGGCTCCCAGCACACTGGCCTGCCTGGCTGTGGCTCCTACAGCCTCTCCTGCTCCCATCCCATCCCCATCCCATCCCACAGCCTCTCCTGCTCCCATCCCATCCCCATCCCATCCTACAGCCTCTCCTGCTCCCATCCCAGCACCCATCTGGCAGCCAAGCCCAGCCCTGAGGGAGCACCTGACTCCAGACCCAGAGCACACGTGGTGCCACAGACCCCAGGGTGGGATCAGCTCTTCCCCAACCCCCCAGAGCCCTGGGTGCTGGGAACCCCCCCACACCACCTGAGTATGTCCATTCTCATCTGAGTAACACCCACCTGGGGCCCAAACTAGAGTGGTCAGCACACATCTCATCATTCTGTCACTTTGCCAAAATGGATATTTAAGGTCTCACTTCCAGCACTTTCAATATTTGGGATATCATGGAATTCTAGAATGGTTTGGGTTTGGGAAGAACCTTGAAGCTCTTCTCGTTGCCCCCTGCCATGGGCAGGGACACCTTCCACTGTCCCAGGTGGCTCCAAGCCCCATCCAGCCTGGCCTTGGGCACTGCCAGGGATCCAGGGGCAGCCCCAGCTGCTCTGCAGCTCTCTTGGCACCCCTTTGGACACTGGAAGGCTCTCTAAGTGCTGAGGCCTTCTCTTCTCCAGGCTGGGCAATCCCAGCTGTCTCAGCCTCTTTGGATTGCAGCTGGCAGCGTTTAGCAGACACCCCCTGCCCCAAGCCTGCCCTGTGGCTGACCAGGAACCCAAGGATGGCTCAGGGACCTGTCCCCAGGACAGCCCCAGCAGCTCCCAATGGTGCTGCAGAGGAGGGCAGGGAGAGTGCCCTGGGGCATTTCCATCACCAGCCCAGCACCTCCCTTGGGGACCTCTGGTTTGAGGATAGGAGGGGATGAATTACAACATGTGTTTGCAATGCTGGAGCAAAGCTGTGGGAAGTGAGAAGGGAGCACATGTGTGTGATATCCTGGGCAGAGGGACACTGCTCCCCCAGCCCAGCACCTCCAGCAGCTTCTGAAGGTACTAAAGAACTTCTGCAACCACCTGCAAACCCTGCAGGGTCCTCAGAGACACAACTCGACTTCTGCCATTCAAAAAGCTACTCCAGACCCCAAACAGGCTCTGCCCAGGCCTCTTGCAGCCACCCTCACACCGAGGAGAGGGCAGGACCCTGCCAGCCCAGGGGCTGCCCTGGCTGAGACAGACAGGACTGAGCAGGGAACAAGCAGGCAGCACTAAGGGGGAAAGCATTCAGCCCAGTGTTTTCTGTTCTATCCCTGCCCAAGAAATTCTGCTCCTCTTCCTCTCACTTGACTTTTGGTACAGGCAGCTCCTTTCTCATGGAAAGGGCACTGCTGGCAAAGAGGGCTTTTCTCATAAGACCTCAGAAAGTGGAGGCACCTCAACAAAATTCAAATAAATAACAGCTTCTTCAAAATCAATGCAGCCTGCCTTGTTAGGACACAACAGCCATTTTCCTTTCTCCACAGCTCCCAGGCTGGAGAGGCACTGGTTTCTAGCAGAGAGAGGTACATTTTTCACTTTGAATCCCACTGTGCTGACTAAGGATTGCTTTGTAATTCCCAGCAGGCTCAGTAGTCCAGGCAAAACAAGAGATCATCCTTCACTTCAGAAAAATGTTGAACCTGGGCTTAAAACCAGGCTTTGAGGAGAAAATGGATGGCACAGGTTCCACTTTCCCAAGGGCTGGGTCTCAGCAGAGCACAGAAAGGCAAAGCTGTGTCTGTTTTATTTGGGTATCGTGACTGCACATCACAGCCTCCGCACTGTGGCTGGAAAAGACACTGGAGATTTATAAGACTATAAAATACAAGGATGAAATATTTTTCCATCCCACTGTGAGGGTTTCCTTGCCAGGCTCCAAAGCAGCAGTAATATTTCAATTCTTACACAGACAGATTTTAAAAATGACCTTTTTTGCCAAAGCTCCCTGAAGCCGAGAAAGCCATGAAGCTTGTCAGGAGGCACTAAAGATAGCACGTTATTTGTCATCATCCTTTAATCAAATAATCCCAGTCACATTTTCAAACACAGGCAGGGAGCACAGCTCTTGAGAGGCACCACTTCTAAACAGATTAGACACATAAATCCCACTCAGGTCAGCCTTATCTCCAGCACTGTGGGGATTTGCCTTCCTGGCCAGTGTCTAAGCTGCCAGGTGCACACCTGGGCTCCAGCATCAGTCCATGCATCCAAGAGAGAGTTCATCCCACAGCCACAGATCCAGCTCTCTGGCTACCAGGCTGTAGCAAGCACAAAACCACAACCTTTCCCTTTCCTCCTGCTGGCAGAAAAGCCTCCCAAGGTCTCCACTGGGAGCTGAAGGCTGTGCTGGTGCCACAGCTGGGAATGGGGCAGCAGGACAGAGCTGTCCTCACCGTGTCCAGCCAGCAGGACTTTGGGAACAGGAACAAGGGACAAAGCAGAAAAGAACATCGTGGATTAGGCTGAGAGGATGCCATTCACCCTGGTGACAGCCTAGACTGAACATACAGCTGAGGGCTCAGCCCCATTCCCTTCCAGCAGCTCCTTCTTCAGCCAGGGGCTCTGCCTGACCCTCAGCAAGCCCCAGCCTGGCTCAGGGTGCAGCTGCCAGCATGGCAGAGATGCTGGGGCAGGGCTGGGCTCTGCAGCCTGGCTGCACAAACCCCATGGCTGCAGAGTCTGCAAATCCCTCAGCAAATCCTGGGAACATCCACGATCAAAAACAAGGCACCACAGTCCCAAGGTTTTACAGGGCATAAAATAAAGCAATAAATGTTGTGTTCCCTTGTCTCTTTGCTGAGGAACTGCTTGGTGGTGGTTGCTGCTGACAAAAAAATTTGTGCTGCAAGAAGAGGCTGATGGTTCCCTCTGAACAAAGCCCCAAAATCCCTGTTGATGAACAAATATTGGACAAGGCCTGCCCAGAAAGCTCCCGTGGAGGAGCTGCATTTGAAGGCTTTGTGTTCTGTAACCACACAGGCTGGAGGATTTCTTTACTGTTAATAAAGAGTGCTGGGATGAGGGAACCACAGTCACACAGCTCCGGGATCTGGGGCTCTCACACTTCAAATGTTGGGAGTAACCTAAAAACAGAAGGGTTGGCTACACTGCAACCCACCAACGTTTACAAGATCTCCTCCCTCTAGAGCAGTGACTGCAGGGGACAAACTGCACACCAGCAGCTCCTTTGAACTGGCTGGGAAGGTCTGTGTGCAGGACAGGCAGCAGGAAAAGCTCCTGGCCCAGTGAGCTCTGATGGTTCTGCTAGTTCTTATCTGAGCACCATTTCTTGCTCTTTCCTCCCCAGATGACCTGGATGCAGATGATCTTCAGCTGGACCTTGAGGAATCGAAGCTGCACCCCACAATTCAGTGCACACCAAGCCCAGGTGAGCAGCCAGGGAAACCCTTTGAACAGAGTTGGGATTTTTGAGCTTCTCTCAATCCCCAGGATCCCCCACAACCTTTCAGATCAGAAAGGTTGGGCTTAGGCCAAGTGGGGGACAGGTGAGGAGTCTCCTTCTCCCCACTGGATGCAGCTGCTCTGCCAGGAGGGGAGGCTCAGGACAGGAAAACCTGAGCAGGAACCCCAGGTACCACCAGCTCCTCCATCCACTGCCCTGCTGCCCTCAGCTCTGGCTCTCCTGATTCCCTGCATGACTGACACTCAGCTTTGCCTCAGCCAGCCTGAAACATGGCATGGCAGGCCTTGTCCTGGGTGTCCTGATCACACCCATGGCACTGCAAACTGCAGGGACACTTTGCTCTGTGTCCTGAGGAAGCGGGAGCAGGGAGACACTGGGCTGCACATGCTGGTTGGGGCTCAAGGAAGTTTCTTTCTGATTTGGTCCCTGTTCATAGCTCAGTGGGGTCCTACACAGGCACACCTGGAGGCTGGAGAGGTGTGGTTCCAGCCAACCTGCTGTGGGACACTGGCAGGGACAGACTTTTTACCAGTTGTTCCACTGAGTTTGTTGCAAAAGGAGTAAGATTTCAGCTGAGGGCATGTCCTGCTGCTGGCACTCTGAGCTTCACCTCCTTTGACGTGAAAAAGCTTTCTCCATTTCCCCTAATTTTTTTGCTCTCTACCACCTAAAACTTCTACTGCCCTGGTTTTGTTTTTGCTGAGCCACTCGCTGAAACATCCCAATCCCTCCCAGATTGTCCACTCTCTCTTTCCCCACTTTCTTATTTTTTCTTTGGCAAGCAGCTTTCAGACCAGTCCTCTTTTTACCCCTCCATGACCTTCCCTTACTCACTTCCCCCATCCATCCACTTGTTTCTTTCTCCTGACATCCTTCCACATTCTGCCTGCCCAGATCCCTCTGTCCCTTCCCTGCCACCCCAGCTCCCTCCCTCTCTCCCTCATGCCCAGACACTTCACCTCACAGTGCTCATCCCCATTCATGCAGAATGAATGAGGAGGTGCAGACACCTCTTAGCCAAGGTCTTGAGTGCACAGAGAGAGGCTGGCAGTGCCAGAGCAGGATGCAGCATCCTGGCAGATCTCCACACCACCAGCTCCCAGGGGGAAAGTGAGGAGGAGCAGGTAATGGCAGAGGTCCCAAATGCCAGGCTGACACCAGGAGTGTTGGTCAGTCTGCAGTCACAACCTTCCTACATTTTAGGAGCACTGATCAGTTTGTTGTTCCTTACATTTCATTTTGACCTCTCTCTGCACCTTCTTCCCACTCTGGACAAGATCTGAGAGGGTGCCAGAGGCACTCCAGTGTGAGGTCAGGAGCACAGGGGAGAGCCAAGAGGCAGCTGCAGAAGAGGGGGGACAATGTCATATTTTCCAAGGCACTCGTGTGGCTGGTGGGACCACGAGAGAGCTGGGACTTGGAGAGAAGCAGTGCCTGCTGGGTGTAACTCTGGGGTTTGTCTTGCAGGTCCCTTCAAGCCCTGTGACCACCTGTTTGAGAGCTGGATCATCCGCCTGGGAGTCTGGGTCATCGTTCTGGTCTCGGTGCTCTGCAACGGGCTGGTCATCCTGGCTGTCTTTGCTTCCCCCAGCTACCTGTCGCCGGTGAAGTTCCTGGTGGGCGCCATCGCTGGGGCCAACCTGCTGACGGGCATCTCCTGCAGCATGCTGGCCCTCGTGGACAGCCTCACCTATGGCCGCTTTGCCCGCTACGGCGCCCGATGGGAGACGGGCGCGGGCTGCAGGGTGACGGGGTTCCTGTCCGTGCTGGCCTCCCAGGCTGCCATCTTCCTGCTGACCCTGGCTGCTGTGCAGTGCAGCCTCTCAGCCTCCTGCGTGCGGGGATATGGGAAGTTCCCGTCCCTGGGCAAGGTCAAGGCCGCCGCCTGTTGCTGCCTGTTGCTGTCCTCTGTGGCTGCCGTCCTGCCTCTCTTCTCCATTGGGGAGTATGGAGCATCCCCTCTCTGCCTCCCATACCCCATCCCAGAGGGGAAACCCAGCACCCTGGGCTTCACCGTGGCCTTGGTGATGACAAACACGCTCTGCTTCCTGACCATCACCGGCACCTACATCCGCCTCTACTGCAGCCTGCTGAAGGGGGAGTTCAGCGCTGTCTGGGACTGCGCCATGGTCAAGCACGTGGCCTGGCTGATCTTCACCAACTGCCTCCTCTACTGCCCAGTGGCCTTCCTCACCTTCTCCTCTACCCTCAATCTCTTCCTTATCACCCCAGAGGTCATCAAATCCGTCTTCCTTGTGGTCCTGCCCCTGCCCGCCTGCCTCAACCCCTTGCTCTACCTGCTCTTCAACCCCCACTTCAGAGATGACTTCCGCCTGCTGAGGCAGAAAGGGCAGGACAAGGGCAGCTTCCCCCAGTCCTGCAGGGCTGATGACATGGAGAAAAGCTCCTACGACTCCACCCAGGCCCTGGTGAACTTCTCTGACATCGACCACATGTGTGAGCCACCTGATTCCCTGGGAGTGCGGCCCATCCTTGACAGCTACAGCTTCCCCTCCATGGCGCTCATCCCCTGCCAGCAAAGGGTGGGCACAAGGGCCAAGGAGAGGGGCTGCTCTGAGCATTGCCCCTGCCTCAATGACAGTGAGGTGCTGATAACTTCAGAGAGCCAGGATCTGTCTGGCAGCAGCCTCCGGATAACCTTCTTCCCCTCCCCGCCCACGCCGCCCTACACATCTCACTTATAACCCTCCTGGGAGCAGCCATGGGAACGGCCCCACAGCCCCCGCCAAGGGCCAACACCAGTGCCCAGGGGCCAGCAAGGTGACACAAACGGCTCCCTGAAAAGCACCAGTACGACCTGTCTACCCTCATCCCCATCATACCTGCCTGGGCAACAGGCACTGCTCTGCCAGCTGCCCCTGGCCTAGAAGGGCTCTGACTGAGCTCCAGACACTCAGGGCTGGCCATGGGAGGAGACAATCCCTGTGTGAGTCTCACTTCTGCTAGGAACTGCCTGGGAGAGAGCCCCAATGGCTCAGGAAGTGGTCAGGGAAACCTCCTCCTGCCCACCCTGCAGCATCACCAGCCAGGAGGAGCCTGCAGTGAAGCCAAGTTTGTCTTCCCAAGGCAGAGACCTCTTGGCCAAAGCCATGGCTCTGTGGCAACCCCTGGAAATGGCCACCTGCAATGACATGGCCACCCACAGGAACCCTAGGCCTTGTCCTCTAGGGCTCTCTGCAGGTCCCACACACCCCTGGAAATGGACTGGTGTCTGTCTCACACCACCAAAAGCAGCATATCCATGTGTACACCTGAGTTTTGGACACCTCTACTTTGGGAATCCCCACTCATTCACTGGGAGCCTCATGGGTTGGACACACCCTCACATCAGCCAAGACCAGGAGCTGGGGATGCTCAGTCTTTCAATCTGACCCACAGTGTCTCACAAGGGGTCTCTGAAACCCACAGCAGCCAAACCCAAACAGTTCCCAGAAAAACCCATGTGCTCTGCCTGAGGTCACCCAGCAGCCCCAAGCCAAGGCACCCAAGGGCACACCAGGCCCCCTTCAAACAGCACAGCACACCTGGGGCACTCCTGTCTGCAGCCACCTGGCCCCTGGTCAGACATGGTGAAAATGGGGTCTGGCTGCTGCCTCGTTGCCCCCAAACCTCCCTCCTGGAAGAGGCTCGTGGTTCTGGGTACATGTGGAGCCCAGTGGAGCCATTTGGGGCACTGCATGTGCCTTCTCCTGTTTTAAAGGCAGGCAGCTGGTGTTGAAGGAGGAAACAGAAATCAGCATTGTGGGATGGTGGCATCAGGAGGACACAGGCCACTGGGAACAGCCTCAAACCCACTCCCTGCAGCTCAGGGATCTCCCAGATCCACTGACTCCATCACAAACCCTCCCAGTGCCACCCAGTGCAGCAGGGAGCCCTGTGCTCAAAGCTCAGGCCTGGGCAAGGCTTTGGTTCTGCTGACATTACTGCAGCTGTTTGTCACTCATTTTCATGAGATAATAAATGAGCCCTGTTGCTGACCAGTGGCTGGTTTCTGTCCTCTTTCACGTGAGGAGCACCTTGGTGGCTCCCTTGGCAGCTGCTGTGCCTTGGGTGCTGTCTGCAGCGCCAGAGTGAGAGCTGGGAAATTGTGCTGTGTCCACGTGAGTTGACACCACCCTCCCCACCCCTGCTCTCAGGAGGGAAGAGCCAAATCACCTTTATGCAGCAGGACTGTGGCACCAGGTGCCTCTCCAGGTCCCGTGGACCAGACCCTGTGAGCTGTACCCTGGGATCTGCTGCTCGGGGGTTTGAGTTCGTGGCCAGAACAGATCTGTGGCATCAAAGTGTAAGGACATCATTTAATGGGGTCTGTGCAAAGCCAGACCCACCAGACAGAGCCTGGCTCTGCTTCCCTCCTCTGCCCTTGAGACCTGTGGTCTTATCCCAAGATGAAAAACTTGAGAGATACCAAGGAGTCAGAGGAGCAAGATCCAAGGATTAGAGAAGAGGGTGGGACCCCCAAATTTAGTGACAAAATCCAAAGCTCTGCTACAATCTTCAGATGGGAACTGTGAAAAACATGGCCTGTTGTGAGACTTGAATCCTGATCCAGACCTCTGATATCCTACACGTGCTCAAAATCTGTTTTCATGTTTGGCTCATTAAAAACACAGAGCATTTTCTTCCATGTCCTTCAGGCTGCTCACATGCACAGGACTGGGAAAGACTCATCCTAGGTCGATTTCCAGAAAAAAAACGCTCCTTTGGAGGTGGGATCAACCTCCTGGAGCTAGTTCAGAGGAGGGCTACAAAGCTGATTATAGAGATGAAGCATGGGGAAAGGTTGAGAGAATTGAGATTGTTCAGCCTGGAGAAAAGAAGCTCTGGGGTGACCTAACTGGGGCCTTCCAGGACCTGAAGGGAGCCTGCAAGAAAGATGGAGAGAGACTGTTTAGAGGGCCTGGAGTCACAGGACAAGGGAGAATGGCTTCAAACTGACAGGGAGGAGGTTTGATTCGATATTGGGAAGGAATTCTTGGCTGTGAAGGTGATGAGGCCCTGGCACAGGGTGCCCAGAGCAGCTGTGGCTGCCCCTGGATCCCTGGCAGTGTCCAAGGCCAGGCTGCACAGGGCTTGAAGCAGCCTGGGGCAGTGGAAGGTGTCCCTGCCATGGCAGGCATGGGGCTGGATGAGCTTGAACGTCACTTCCCACCCAGGACAATTCTATCCCAGCATAAACTCAAATTCCCCAGCACATATCCTTACTCCATAAGGAAATCTCAAATTGGCAGACACCCTAAAATAAACCCCACTGTCACTGACACAATGAGCACCATTACAAGTCACAGACTAACTGCAACACTCCTGAAACTTGCCTGAAATCCCCTGCCCTGCATTGCTGCTGGGAGCATCTTCAAGCAGTCACTGAGGTACCCAAATGCACACAGGGCAGAAGCTGTCCCCAGCAGAGGGACAGGTGAGTTCTCCAAGGGCTCTGGGCCATCAGGGGACATCCCCTCATCACGATGGCAGCAGGAGCTGAGCAGCACTGTGGACAAGAGCAGCATGATGCTGCACAGCCAGGGTAGCAGAAATGGAGTGCCCAGCAGGTACCTGGTGTGACGGTGGTCACAAGGGGTCTTGGGTGAAGGAAGAGACGAGATCCTTGACTCCATTATCAGAAGGCTTGATTTATTATTTTAAGATATATATATACTACATTATAACTATACTACAAAGAAAAAGCAGGAGAGCTTTTCAGAAGTTTGCTAAGCTAAGAAAGAAAAGTAAAGAATGATAACAAAGCCCACTCCCTCAGACTGTGTTCTGGATTGGCCATTATTTCTGGATTGGCCATTATTTCTAAACATCCAAGATGGGCCAATCCAGACTGACCTGTTGCATTCCACAGCAGCAGATAACCTATTGTTTATGTCTATCTCTGAGGCCACAGATTCTCAGAAGGAAAAATCCTAAGGAAAGGATTTTTCACAAAGAGAATGTCTGCGACACCTTGGGGTTCCCAAACTGTCAGATCTTGTGCACAGCTCCTGAACATGTCAGGCTGCCATGGCTGGAGAGGCTGTGGGGTAGAGGCAACAGCTTCCTTTTGGGATTACACAAGTTACAGCCCTCCTCCAAAGGGTCTCTATACAGTTTCAGCCTAGTGGGTGTCTCGGGTGGTGGCCACTGTGGGGGACAGCAATGGCAAACAGCTACAGACACCCTTGATGGCACTGAAGGCAGAATAAAACCGGGAGTCAGGCCAAGGCTGGATGGAGCCTGGCACAGTCAGGTTTACAGGGCTCAGGTTCACCACCTCAGGATCTGGCAAAGATCTGGCTGAAGAGCATCTGAGAGAGCCCAGCCCAGGAAGACCCCGAGATAATGACAGGGTTGATACAGGTGAAAGCACTGCCCTTCCCATGAACAATTCCCCAGGAAGCTGTGGAAAAGCCCACTGTGGGTCTGCATAAAAGCTCTCTGGGTTGTGTGGGGGTCCTTGATCAATGGGGGACTTCCCACACCCTCTTCTCCCACATGAAGCAATGGCCAGCAGCCCTGCAGGGCCTGTCTGTGCCAGAGCCCAGCCCAGGCCAGCCAAACTGAGACCCTCTGCACCTCACTCCTCTCTCAGGGCCTCCACAGCAGATGCTGCCCATGGATGTGCTGCCCATGGATGTGCTGACCATTACTTCAGCTCACCCAGGATCCTCACTGCACCCTTCTCCTGCCTCACTGACGTCTGCAGCCACCTGCCTGGAGGGTGTTCCCAGTGAGCCAGGGACAGGCTGCAGGGCATCTCTGGGGAAGGAGGGACAGACAGAGCACCAGATCACCCCAAAGAGCCCTGAGCCCCAAAAGCAGACATGCTGTAAAGCACAGGAGCTTTTCCTCACTGTTCAGGAGGAAAGAGTCCCTTGGCTCCATCCAGGGAAGCTCAGTTGCCTCTGAAAGCCAGTGCCCATCTCCTGGCAACCCAAGAATTGTCAGCTCAGAGAGAACAAAGCTCCTTGGAGCCCTGCTCAATGCAGCAGCCTGGATCCTCTTACCCAGCTCCCACAGGAACAGAGCCCTCCCACACGTTGCTGCTGCATGGACAGTCAGGGGAATTTAGCTGAGCACAAGCTGGTCATGGAGCAGGGATCTGCTCCCTCTGCTCCCTCTGCTCCCTCTGCTCCCCAGGCCACAGCAGCCCTCAGAGCCCCTGGCAGCAGACACAGCCTGAAGGCCTCTCTGGGCTGTGCTCCTTGCTGAGGGAAAGGAGGGAGCCCAAACACAGAGCACATCCTGTGCTGACCAAAGAGGTGCCTGAGAAACAGTGAAAGGTTGTGGATCTGCAGATGTACAGGAAACAGAAACCAGCACCTTTCTATTTCTGCTGCAGGCCATAAATCCAGAGTATGAGCTCTCTGGAAGATGCTCAGTGAAGTGCCTTTCCCCACATCTCTAACAGGGTACATGTCTTTCCACTCCACCAAGCATGAAGTTCAACAATTATTTTTAAAAAATTTAAAAGTAAAAGCAATCCCACACCACTCCACCTCCCTTCCTAGCAGCTGATGTGGTCCTTACTGGTGCCACCCTGCCCACCTTTGGGCAGCTCAGCCCTCAGCCAGCTGTGGTACCTGGGGTGACCCTGGGCTCTGCAGGCAGCACACCCCACCTGGATTAGCCAGTCCCACCTGCAAGCAGGAGTCAGCTTAGGCTGTGTCACCCACTTCTCATGAGGCTGCTCAGCTGCCTCCTCTCTGCTCTGGTCTGGTGAGACCCCACCTGCAGCTGCCTCCACTTCTTGGGCCACCAACACAAGGTAGATGTGGATCTGGGGAAACACGTTCAGAGGAGGCCACTACACTGAGCACAGGGCTGGAGCCCCTCTGCTCTGCAGCCAGGCTGGGAGAGCTGGGGATGCTCACCTGGGGAAGAGAAGGCTCCAGGGAGAGCTCAGAGCCCCTTCCAGGGCCTAAAGGGGCTCCATGAGAGCTGGAGAGGGACTTGGGATAAGGCATGGAGGGACAGGAATGGCTTCCCACTGCCAGAAGGTAGGATGGATGGGATACTGGGGAGGAATTCTTGGCTGTGAGGGCAGTGAGGCCCTGGCCCTGCCCAGAGCAGCTGTGGCTGCCCCTGGATCCCTGGAGGTGTCCAAGGCCAGGCTGGACAGGGCTTGGAGCACCCTGGACAAGTGAAAGGTGTCCCTGCCATGGCAGGGGGTGGAATGAGTTGAGCTTTAAGGTTCCTTCTGACCCAAATCATTCAGGTTCCATGATTTTAAGTGGAGCTAGGCTGGGAGTCCCACTGTGATAAGGCCACAGTTCTGAGCTGATAGGAACACACTGCAACAGCCCAAGTGGGCAGGAGGGCACTGAGGTGCTGGGACAAGCTGACAGGGAGGAGGCTGAGGCCATTGTGGGCTGCATTCTGGCTGAGGAGCAGTGTTGGGGGTGGCAGGGTGACAGGCACAACTGCTCTGGAAGCCATTGTCAGGGCTGGGCACCTCTGAGGTTTCCCCTGCATGTCAGCAAGGCACTGCCAGGACACCCTGAAGGGCAGACATGGCATGTTTGGGAGGATTTTGGCCCTGAGGGACCCGGAAGCATTGTGTAGCAGGACAATGTGGAGGCAGTGTGTAGGCACGCTCAGATGTCCGTTCTCTCCTCGTCCAGCCCTCCTGGCTGGAGATGTGCAGCTCCTCTGAAACAAAGCCAGCAGAGCAAGCACCCCATGGGATTGTTTTTCAGTCTCATTGTTTTTTCCACCAACATTGTGATTTCTGTAAGGCTGGGCCATGATTGGGAACGTTTGGGAGGGCAGCACGGCCGTGGCCACGGGCATGCAAGTGATGAGGAGCAAGCTGTGCGTGGGGTGGCAATGCCTGGTACTGGCCTCCTTGGAAGCCAAAGGAAAACAGACATTTTGGAGAATGCAAGCCCATCTTCAAGACTGGGATGGACCACACATCAGGTCTGGCAGGTGACCTCAGCAGTTCCAGGTCATACCTGAGCTACCCAGGGGTTAACACCTTGTTCCTGCTCTCCAGTGACACAAAACCACATTCACTTTCTCAGGCAATCTCTTCCATTACTGTCCCAGGCTTGGTGACAACTTCCAGACTCTTGTTCACACAACACTTGCTGGTTTGAACTCTCAGAAGCAAAACTGAGGCACTTCATCTCAGCTTTTCATCTGTGAACACATTTTTAGCTGTAATTCCTGCTGGGACCTTTTCCCTGCCATCCAGACCCTACTTTTCTCCAGATGGACACTATGCTTCCAGCCCTGAATCCTCATACACCTCTTCCTTCCATCACAGACCCAGGACAGGCCTGCTGCTTGGGGTGGTCCAGAGCAGGAGCATCACAAGGATCAAATAGATCAGCTTTTGTTCTCCAAGTGAAAGACACTGTGATCTTCAATCTGTACTGCCCATGGTGGAGGCTTCCCTTGTATCTGCTCCACCCCATGGTCTCTGTCAGAGTTTCAAGGTGAAACAGTCAAAGATGGGCAGCCTGGCACAGGAAAAGGTGAGATCTGGTGGATGTTCTCACAGAGGGCTCAGCTACAAAAGACACAGGGTTGGACCCAAAGAGAGCTGGGGCCAGGGAAGGGTGTGGAGCAAGAACCTCGTGGTGTCCTGTGCTGGGTAAAGGCCACTTGGCCCTCATGCAGCCAAGAGCTGCCTCTCCCCAGAGCCTTCAGGAATGAGCACAGTAAGTGGGGACCCCAGGGCTAAAGCCACACATCCATCTGAAATCTGCCTTGCTTCAGCTGGATGTTTCCCATAGGCAGAGGAGTGGAGGCACCACTTTGAGAGGTGATAGCCAGGAGAATGGTGCAGAGGAAGCAGGATTGGAAGGGGCTGAAGAGCTAACAGTTAACATTCCTCTGGCCAGTACACTCTCCTGTTCTGGGAAAGATTCTGTTGGGAAGGAGAAGTATTCTTGGAAATATTCTGCTCAGAGATTTCTTAGACCTTGGATGAAAGCAAAGTGTGTGAAAACTCTCTCCATCTGTGATCCCAGGTAAACAGCAAACTCCAGACCTTGCATCTTCTCTTCAGATGTATTGAGGATGACATTGTACATACAACTGTCAAGTGGACACTTGGGAAAAATCACAGGAAAAGCTGAGCTCCCAGTGTGAAAAGCCAGCCTGAAAAATAGTAAAAAACTCCAGCTTCCTGAATGCCTCAAAACTGGAGTAACTTCCCTGCAGCTGTGAGGAAGAAGAATCCCCCTCAAATACTGCTCACTCACAAACTAAGTCAAACACCTCAACCTCTTCTGTGACTGCTCCCCGCCCCCAAGACACACAGGGCTGAAAGAATTAAGGTTTGTCTGGGGCAGGGTAATGGTCACAATGGTCACAATTCCTGTCCTAAAGGGCTCCCAGGGCACAGGTGTCAGCGACACATGGTGTTTAAGGATGCAGAGAAATGTTTTCTGAAGCACTCTGGCATCTACTTATGAAAGGAAACAGAAGCCCAGGATCATCTGACTGCTTGTACAGCCTCAGTGTGCAGTGAGGGATGGGGGGAGCTGGGGAATGCTGCAGCTGCCTCTTCTCTTCCTCAGATATTCCCTGAGATGTGCCCTTTCTGCAGCTCCACAAGGAATCCAGCAGCAGTGCTCACTCAGGAGCGAGGTTCCTTTGGCCCCCCAGGCCCACAGGTGTGTGTAAAAGCACAGACAGCAACCCAGAAAGAGTGAGGACACTCTGCCCTTTGGATATTGGCTGCAGGTGGGTGCAGCAGGAGCTGCAGGTTCAGGACATGGGTCATGTCTGTAGAGGCAGCTGGTCGGGGGGTCTGATGGCTCAACCTGGACACCACAACCTTCCCAGAGAGAGGTCCTGCAAGAGACAACTTTCTAGGGGTCTCAGGCAGTCCTTCAGTTGCAGGGCAACCTCAGCAAGGGGCAGCCAGCTCAGCTCTCAGCAGGGATTTCAGCTCTCAGCAGGGATTTCAGCTCTCAGTGATTTCAGCTGTGCCTTGTGAGGTGTCCCCTGGCCCACACAGGGACAAAGAGACAGAAGCATCATGTGGTTATTCCACAGAGTTCCTTTATTCCAGCACCTTGCAAAGGAGGCCAGGGACACCAACCCCTCCTGAACAGGGCACGAACTGGGGTTTTATGGGGAAAAGCAGGGGTGGTACAAAGGGGGAAAGCCAATCAGTCCCAACAAATCTACATGGGGTTCCAAAGCATGCTGGGAATTCACCATGACCAAGGGGTTTGAGAAGATCTTATCACAGCCCGTTCAAGAGATGTTTTTCCAAGAGAGAGGGCTGGCATGCCAACCTGTCTCCACAATATCCATCTGCCCCATGCCACAGTGACAGAGCTCCACCTCACCTGGTCTGGGGATGCAAAGGGCCCTGCATTTCCCACCTGTGGCAGGTACTGCTCAGAAGCAGCAGGTGATGTCCCTTTCCCTTCAGAAGTGAGGAGCAGCAGCTCAGGTGCTTCCTTGAATAGCCTGAATAGAAGAGCATTAAAAAAATCAAACCTGCTCTTTCATTACTCAGTGTGGTTTCCATCACCCAAAACTAACAGGGTGCAATGCCAGGCTGCCAAAGTACCTCAACAGTTCTAAGGAACTGTTCGTTCATTTATGACATCATTGGCACGGGGACTGTGACCATTGGGACAATCAGAATCCAATTTTTATTTATTCCTTTTCAGAGTGTTCTGAAATAAAATTCAAAATAAAGAGCAGGACCCACCACCAGAGGACATGGGAGGTGTGGTCATCACAAGGAACACAGTGCTGGGTTTGAAGGTAGTGGCTGACACAAATCAACAACAACAACCAAAACCAGAGGAGACTGGCCAACCACTCACATCACAGAAATATTATAAGATCTTCTTCTTTACACCAATTAAGTGATTTTCCTGAAGTGTAAATCAAGCTGACAGCAAAGCCATCTACAAACTAATTTCACATTTTTCCCTGCTCCTGCTAACAGCATTTTCTTTTCTTGGAGAGTTTAGATTCTTTGGGACTCTCCCTTCCTTATCCAGCAATCTGGGATAGCCTTAGAGACAAAGAAATCTTCCAACCTGTAGAACATGACCCATGGTTCTGATCCTCCTGTTGTCCAGCACACTCCCAGCCTCATGTCCAGGGTTCCCCAACACATTGCAGAGGCACAGGAGGGAAGCAGATGGAGATGCACAGTTGTTCTCATCCAAGCATAGTATTTGACCCCAAACATTGGGAAATAATAATAATAACAATAATTTTAACACTTATAACTGAAGTGTTCATTTTAGAAGTTGTAGGAGACGGCAAAGGGCCAGGAACTTGGTGAGCAGAGGCAAAAACTGGCTCCTCCTCTCAAAAAACATCGTTCTACATCCATGTTTACGCCACAGTGTGTGGGAAGAGCTGATCCTGAATTTCTGCCAGTCCAGGTATAAAATCCAGCAGCCGTTCCACACCACCTAGGAAAAGTTTGAGGTTAATTCTCAACAACAACAAACAACAAGGGCTACTTTCATTATGGATGCTTCCCTGAACCAGGTAAAGAGAGGAGGGTGGAACCAGATGATGGTGGCAATGAAAACTTTTCCCAAAATCAGCTGTTCAGGAAACTACAGCCTTCAGCAGCACAGCTAAATCAACTCTAATGCTGAAGCAGATGGTAAATTGAGTCCAAGGTTGCCACTGAGGTTCAAGGGGTGCCCAGAAGAAGTTCTGGCTCCTACACAGCTGGGCTCTTCCTCCCCTTTGCTGTACTGCCCCATGAAGCCAGTCAACAAACGAAAAAACAATTGCACCAAAAAGTCTGCAGTTGTTTTACTCTGAGCCCTCAGGGGGGAAAAAGCCTTTTATGCTTTTAATCTTCTGGTTTTCTCTTGCAATTTTGCCAATTGAGTTAATCAATTAAAATAACTGGATTATTTTCCTTGCCTAACCCTGCAAACCCACCTCTCCTCCTCCTTCTCCACTCTCACATTTAGACCTTTATTTTCCCCCTTACTCCTCCCCTTTTAGTTATATTCGTGGTTTGGAAAATTCCACAGCTGGAATTTCACATTTTCTTTTGTCACCACATTGGAGACATTTGAGGAAGACAGTGAGGGCAATGTCTCAATGGGCACAGTTACATTAGGGGCAAAGGGAAAAGACACATTAAGGCAAAGCAGGCTCCAGTTCCTGAGCCTGGCTTACCTTCCCCTGCCTTGCCATGGCTGCCTGGCTGTTAAAACCCTCCATTCATCCCCATCTCTCTGTCTTCACTACATCACTTCTTCCTCTGGAAGCTCAGTCTTGTTTCTGGGAATCCATTCCTGCTATGTACACCCCTCATCACCCTACACAGAATAAAATCATTTATAAGAGGAATAAAACTGCCCTGGACATCTGAAGGTGCCCAGTGTGAGTTGAGTGAGCAAAGCTTTGAAGAGTCCAATTCTCTCTTTTGACAAGGGCTGGGGCCTTTACTTCAAGAAAGACATTGAGGTGCTGGATCACCAGGGGAGGTTCAGGGTGGACATCATCAGAATAAATCAGGTGAGACTCCATTTTCTTCATGGTGGAAGAAGCCCATTCTTTATCCACATAACTCATTTTTATACAGTTTTACAGACCTTGTGAGTGACTCCAATTGGTCAGTAGCTTTCTTGCCAATTACTTTATTGGTTAGTAAAAGGTATTTTACTTGTCCATCAAATCTCTCTGCTCTTAAATGGTTTACATATTTTCTTCATTGGTTCTCATGGGATAGATTTAATGTTTATGCAGATTTTTTTCACCCAGGAATAGATTGTTATGTTAACAAACTGTTCACACCAGGATTGCTTGCACATGGGAACTTGCAAAGTGCTAGCTGCACTTAGAAGCAATGACAGGCCAGCCGTGATCCAACAGAGCAGGTCTGATTTTATGAGCCATTTATTTCATAATTTTTCTACCTTACTACAAGAGGACATCAGGAGGGATTTCTTTCCTTGAAGATTTGTTAAGCACTGAAAGGGGCTACCCAGGGAGGGTTGGAGTCCCCATCCCATGTGGAGAACATGTGGAGGTGTCTTGGTTTGAAAAGCCAGGTGTCTGCTAAGGAGGGCAGGAGCCTCCCTGAAATGGAAAATGTAAACCCCCTCCCTCCAAATTATTATAGTTTTGAAATTAAGGGGCTCCCAGGCAAAGATATGGGTGCAGGAATAAGAGTTCTTTACTAGGGAAGAAAATTGTAAAAATAAATAAATAAATAAATTAATTAATTAAATAAAATAAAATAAACAATGCAGTAATACAAAACAACAGTGCCAGAGCCAGAACAGGCCCTGTCCCCCTGTGTGTCAGGGGTGGCACAGCCCCATCCCATGGGGGCTCAGCCCTCCTGCAGTGCCAGCTGTGCTGCTGCTGCAGCAGGGATCCTGCACAAGGGGGGAGTTTTCCTCTGCAGCTCCAGGGCTGCTGCAGATGGGCCTGGGCTCCCTCTGGCAATGCAGGGCAGCAGAAAGCTGCTCCTCTGGCAATGCAGTGGGCAAAGGCTGCTGTGCTGCTCCAGGCTCAGATTGGATCCAGGTAGGAATGTTTGGCTCCTCCCCTGGGCGCAGCATCTCCCCATGGGATGCTGGAATTGGATCAGCCCTGCAGGGACACTCAGTGGCCATGGACAGCAGAGATCTCCTGGAGGGAGGGTTGGCTGTGGGAGAGATAAAGAAAACTGCCCCATGAACAGCAGAGAACTGCCCCACCTCTGACAGGTGGGAAATAGAATTCAGATTTGTCTTGCAATCCAGCACATCTGGGCTGGGTGACAAGTTGAGGATTGGGCACAGGTTGGACTCGATGACCTCGATGTCTTTTCCAACATCAATGATTCTGTGATTCTGTGAATAAGGAACATCCCAGAGCCCCAGAGGCTTGCAGGGAACGAGGGGTTTCAGCTGACTGTGAGGCTGCTCCAGAGCCTTTCCAAGACACAGAGCACTACTGGAGCAGGCTGAGCAGATCTGTGCCCATGAGGACAGCCAGGCTGGGGCCCTGTGTGCTCTGCAGGGAGCACAGGCAGGGATGGGGATGTGCTGACAAGGCCAACGGGGAGGGAATGGCAATTCCCAAGAAGCACATGCCCATCACAGAGAGGCTGGGCCTGGTCCCAATATCCAGGAGCCACTCTGGCTGTCGCTGTCCCACCACCTGAGCTGGGACAGGGGCCCCTCTGCAGCTGCATCCCCACACTCACCAAGTCACTCCAGAGTTTCTCACCAGCTCCATCCTGGGTTTCCCATCAGAGCACTCCATGAGAGTCTCAAATGTCCAGATCCTTACAAGAATTTAATCATGGTGCAACAGCTAAATAGCAAACTAACAGCTTGAGCTGGGCCTCTGAGGAGGCACCCCAAACAGAGAAAACCCTGTACAGGTTTTATCCCGTCACACTCTAAGGACTGCAAAGTCTGAGGGTCCTTGGCTCCTGCCATGTCTCTGAGTGTCCAAGTCCTTGGCCTGGCCACAGGAGCCTGGGCCCTTTGGTGTGCAAAGGGTCAGCAGTTCACAGCTTCTTGCCTTGGGCTCTGGTCCCCAGAGCCCAACCTGCAGCTCCACTGCAGCTCCAGTGCCACAGGCACTGAATGGATTCTACACCAGGCCACTCCTGTCACGGCAGTGTCGCTGCTCCTGAGGCTGAACTGGAGCCTGGTCCCTTGGATTCTACTCCCATCCCACAGAAGCCCTCACCTGTCCCCCAGATCTCTATGGAATGAGCACACCAGGGTTAGGATTTTTGGAAAGCCCCTTCTCTTGCAGATTTATCTGAAAATTCCAGGCTTCAAACAGCAGAACATAAAGTTGGGAAGCCACAGCCAGACACCACACATGCTACACCACCACCTTCCTCATCCTCCCATGTGAGCAAGAAACAGCAAAAAGACTTTGCATCAGAGAAGTTGTACTGCACAGGCCACTCCACATCTCCTCATCTCCCTTACCACAGGCAGCTACAGATACCTTTAGCAGTCAGTATAAGGGGAGAGGGCAGAGAGAAAATCATAGAATCACAGAGTGGTTTGGGTTGGAAGAGACCTTAAAGATCATCTTCACAGGAGTCTGGAGAGGCACATCATAAGACACATCATAAGAAGAAGTGTTGGAGAAGGAAAGCCCTTGAGGTCTGTGGCACAGATCACAAGGAAAAGAGGCTAAATCCCCTGGCCCAGGTGACTCACAGAACCTCACCCCCCTCTACCAGCAGCTCTGGCAGGAGGTATTTCCTTCTCTAACTTAACTGAAGCTTCTGCCTCATCTCCCTCAAGGGCCTGCTCCTGGCTTCTGACATTTCACATGCTCAGGGATCTCTTGCCAGCTCTTAGCAGCAGCTTCCCCCACCTGAATACCTGCTCTCTCATTGCCTCATCAGTGATCAGGAGCACAGACACATTCTGTAAGCCCTTTTTCCTCCTTCCTAGCAGGCTTTAATGACTGCTGTTAACAAAGCCTTGGGGAGCTTACAGTGAAGTGAATTTATCAACCAAGTGAAAAAGAGGAAAAAATCAGCATAGAAAGTGCTTCATCCTTAACTGAGGGTCTGTGTTCCAAACACTGTGCCCAGGGATCCAACCCTCACCTCTAAATGCCTTCCACATGCTCAAAGTGACAGCAGAAATTGCAGCTGCCTCACCATGTGCTCCCCATGGGGTGAGATGCAGTTCACCTTCCAGAAACAGGTCCTTCCAACCTGAAAGTGCTTTTTTTCAATTTTTTTTTAATATTACATTTTTGCTCCAGAGAAAGTTTCTGGAAAGGAAAATAAAAAAAAAAAACCCAACAGAACTTACCAGAAGTTAGAGCTCAGTGAGACACAAGGAACAAAGAGTGTTAGCTAAAGGCTGCTGAGATGGGTGAGATTCATCTTACTAGCCTTAGTAAGTCCAGGCCATTCCAGTGCAGGATGAAGTGTTCCTAGATTTGAAAGGGAAAGAAGAAAAGAAATTGGACCTTGGCTAACTCAGGGCACCCAGGTAGCTCAGGCTGGGCACACACACAGTTCCCAGCACACTGGGGACAATGACTGTGTCCTCTCCATTGTGGTGCTGCCTCTCCCCAGCCAGAAAACAGGGAAGGGAAGGGAAGGGAAGGGAAGGGAAGGGAAGGGAAGGGAAGGGAAGGGAAGGGAAGGGAAGGGAAGGGAAGGGAAGGGAAGGGAAGGGAAGGGAAGGGAAGGGAAGGGAAGGGGAAGGGAAGGGAAGGGAAGGGAAGGAAGGAAGGGAAGGGAAGGGAAGGGAAGGGAAGGGAAGGGAAGGGAAGGGAAGGGAAGGGAAGGGAAGGGAAGGGAAGGGAAGGGAAGGGAAGGGAAGGGAACTTCATTTTCTGACAATCCATAATATTGGGGAACTTAATTGTCTGGTGAGTTCATTTTTCCTATTCAGTGTGATCTCCTATTTACCAGAATTTCAGGGACAGGAGGTATTGCTTATAGCAGAATTATGACTTTTACTGCCTATAACCCCATAAAATTTTAAAGCACATGATGGCAGAAATCTTTCCTGCATAAAAGGCCTCCTATCCATTTCCCACCCCAACAACCCCATCACTCAGAGCACAGTAATAGGTCCATTGCAATGCTACAGGCAAAAGAAAAACCCTTATGGCTTTCTTAATGAAATCTATACAAGGTGGGCATTACCATTTCAGTCTAGAGGAAGCAGGTGTCCAGAATCCAATAGCAACAGAGAAGTCTTTACAAAAAAATTTTGCAGATATCAAGATTCTCAAAGCATCAGCTTTTCCAATGGTGTATAGGCAGAGAAACATTTGCCTTTTCAGTTTTATTTCACTTCCATCCAGACTTTTTTGTTAATGAACAAATAAAATGTGAACTGACCTAGCTCCATATTCCCTGGACCTTATCTGATTGAAGCACAGACTGGTTTAGAAAATACATTCAGGGTTGCAAAACACAGCTAAAGGAAGTTTCGCCTGGCTCTGGTGAACTACAGAGGGATTTTGGAGCACTATCCCTATGCAAAGAAAGCCTGTGAGCAAAATGTGTTAGTAAAAACAGCAGTACCAGACAGAACATCTCTTAGTGGCAATTTATGATTTTGAAATAATTTAGACTATCCCAGATGTCCCAGATGCTATAACAGCAACCAGCCTGTCTAAAGGATCTTGTAAAGCTTCTACACAGGGCAAAGTTAAATATTAAAAAACCTAATATAACATAATATAATATAATACAATATACAGAACCTACATACAAAATAAATACTGGAACATTTATGGTCCTCGATAGGATGTTTAGATTAAACTCAAATACAGCCCTTTATGCAGAGAGATAAAAGAAATCTAAAACAATTTTGGTCAGACTAGCCCTCTGGAAGACTCGAGTATAACCCCCTCCCACAGCTAGGATAACCCCAAGGCCAGAACAGGCTGCCCAGCACCTTCTCCTGGTAAATTCTGAGCCCACCAAGGATAAAGATTCTCCCAGCTTCCCAGGACCTGTCCCAGAACTACACCACCAAGGCCAGGTCGGACAGGGCTTAGAACAAACTAATCTAGTGGAAGGTGTCTGTGCCCATGGCAGGGCTGGGAAAAGATGAGCTTTAAGGTCCATCCCAACTCAAGTGGTTCTATAACACTCCAGTATTGCCCTGGTAAGGTTGGAGGGACGCTCATCTCCTGCTTGGCGGTTTCAGAAGAAATCCCAGGGATCTTTCCAGCCACTGTCACACACACCCGCACACACGCAGAGCTCCAGGAGCCCGCCCAGCGCTGGCGCCGGCAGCGGGCGGCTCGGAACTGCCCTGCCCTCGTGCGGTGTGCGGGCACTGCTGCAGCTCCGACACACAGACAGACAGACAGACAGACAGACAGAAACAGACACAGACACACAGATACACACACACACAGAGACAGACACAGACACACAGACAGACACACAGACAGAGACAGACACAGACACACAGACAGACACACACACACACACACATACATAGACACACAGACACACACACACAGACAGACACACACACAGACAGACACACACACACAGAGACAGACAGACACACAGAGACACACAGACAGAGACAGACGCACAGACAGACAGTGGGACACACACACACACACAGAGACAGACAAACACAGACAGACACACACACACACAGACGCACACACAGGCAGACAGAGACAGACACACAGACACACACAGACACACACAGTCACACACACACAGAGACACACACACAGTCACACACACAGACACACAGACACACACAGACACACAGACACACACAGACACACAGACACACACACAGACATACACAGACACACACAGACACACAGACACACAGACACACACACAGACATACACACACACACACACACACACACACACACACACACACACACACAGACACACAGACACACACACTCACACACACACACAGACACACACACAGTCACACACACAGACACACACACACAGACATACACAGACACACAGACACACAGACACACAGACACACACACACACACAGAGACACAGACACACACAGAGACACAGACACACACACACACACAGAGACAGACAGACACACACTCACACACACACACATACACACACACAGACAGACACACACACACAGAGTCACACACACAGACACACACATACACATACAGACACACAGACACACAGTCACACACACAGTCACACACACACACACACACACACACACACACACAGAGCCCTGCAAGTCCCCACACCACTGCAGGGGGCTGTGCTGCTGTGCTGGTGGCACTCGTGCTCAGGGCCGTGCCTGAAACATCCCATCCCTGTGACAGATGCTCCCCCCAACAGATTCGTGCCATTTGAAGCTGAGTTCATCACAGGAGGTTTTCAAAGCGCTGCTCAGACCACCCTTGTGAGACTTCTCTTACAGTATTCCTGAATACAGCCCCAATTCCAGAACCTTGATATCCCAAAATCATTTTAAGTTGACTCAAAACTCTCACCTAAAGGACAGAACAATTTGAAAAATTATCCAAAGTGCCAGCCCAGGAACCAACCATTCTGTGACTTTTCTGAAAGCTGGAAAAAAATTCTGAACTACAGACACAGCACACCAGAAACAACAGCCAAAGGCAGTTATGAAAATACATAGATCTAAGGTCCCAGCAAAGAAATTTATCAAAAGTCTCAGAGATCCCATTGAAGGGACATTTAGAAAATGCCTTCAGGGTGTCACTGATGAAACAATTGTGAAAATCATCAAGGCAATTGTAAAGCTGCCCTAGAGTCAAAACCATATGGATTTACTGGGAACATCTTGGTGATTGTAAAATTGCCCCAATAACATCACATAGAAGCCATTTTGGAAGTGATCTGTAATGTCAAAGCTTAGCAATAAACACCTCATTAAAAGGACCATAAAAAAAAAACAACTTAAAAAATCCCACAAAGCATCCAGTATTAAAAATCTTTTGTGTGATATTTGGAAGTATTCTCATGGGGGCCTTTTGAAGGGATTTGTACAATGATCCCTCCATTTTTTATAGTTAGGTTTACAATAGTTCCTCTGTGGGAATTTGGGCTTACTCTTGATAGCTCCTTGGCAGTGTTTTTGGTCTCCTCTGTGTGTTTTCACAATAGTTCCATGATGGAGGTGGGGTATTTTTACAAGAGGCATTTCTTAGATTTTTTGGAGACAGTTTACATAATGGTTATGTAACGGTGTCTTTGGGAAGGATCAGAGATGTGATTTAAAGGTCTGAGTGATGTTGTATTTGTGAGTGTTTTCCCTGTTAAGTCACATTCACCGAACCCACTACATGCTGTGAAAAGCAAAGTGGAGACAACCACAGTCACTGTGACCTCATGGAAAGGTAGAACAGCCATACTGTGGGCAGCTGAAGATGACACTACCCTGCAGTTCTTGGGAGGAGCAAACTGAATCTGCCATGAATATTTCCATTCATGACTGCAACAATTCCCAGCAGACCACCTGAGATCAGCAGCCCAGTCTGGTTCCCTCTTCCATCACTCCCCTGACAGTGAGCATGAGTTTCTCCCACAGGGATGGAGCTGACTTGCTCCACAGTGCAGCCAGATTGAAAACCACTGTGTAAGAAGTGAGGGATCAAAGAGTCTGGCTTCTTCCATCACCACAGCCACAATAGTCCTGCCCATCCCAAACTGGTAAACCACTGCTGAAAAAGAATCTGGAGCTCCCTACTGCTGCTCAGACTTGAAGGAGAGCCTGGGTGCACACTGGCCTGTTTTTCCAGGAACATGAGTTTCTCTGATATAAAAAATCACCTCTTCCTTCTTTTCAGCTGAAGAACATCCATTGGGTAACTGGACTGGAAGAGAGTAAAAACATTTCTTAACCCAGGGCTTGCAACAGGAGCTGAAATGCAGTAACTGAATGTTTCTCCTGGAAACTGCAGCACAGGAATTGAGAACAGGCTCCTCAGATGAGCAGCTCCATGCAGGAGCTGAAAACAGGAGGCCCTTGGCAGTAGCTTCTGAGTGCCTCTGGCTGGTAAAGGATTATCCTCCAGAGGATGAATCTTCTCGAGAGGATATTCCCAAATCTGGTGGTAGCTTTTGTTAGTTTTGACATAGGAGACTCACAGTCAGCCCAGTTCCAACATTTCATCCTCTGCCTTCCCCAAACCATCCTTCTCCCACAGCACCACAATTTTGTATGCTCTGCAAGCACTGAGAATGGGCCTAGTGTGGGACCAAAGGGATGAAAGTCCTGGAAAAGAAGGAAACTCCTTATAAACTTCAACAGAAAACATTTTTCTCTGTTAATGAACAATAAAACACATCAGTCTTGTGTCTAGAAGTACAAAAGCCTCCAAACAACTTTTTATAACTAATGTATTTCAAATAAATCTCTTTTTTTTATCAACCAGAATTGCTTGTAATGGTCCTGCCTGTACTCAGGCTAAAGCTCTCCTTGCTATCTCATGGGCACATCTGGTTTGTGTCTCCAGAGTTCCTGCACACCTCCACTCCTTGAGCACCACAGTGCAGTGCCTGAGTCACGCAGGCCCTGTGAGTTCCTGAATGTCCTGGATTGCCAAGCACTATGTATTCTATTTACCACCTGGTAGAGGTATGGCAGTTGTCTTCTGTTCAGGGGGCAGTTTTCCTTATCTCTTCCACAACCACTCCTCCCTCTGAGGAGTCATCTGCTGATAAGAGGCCATTGAATGTCACTGCGTGACTGATAAGAGCTACAGCATCCCATTGGGAGATGTGAGCCCAGAGGGAGTAGCCAAGCATTCCTACCCAGATATAATCTGGAGATTCTGGAACACCAGCATGGCTTCTCCACTGGATTTCCCAGAGGAACAGCAGCTGCCTCTTCCACTGGATCTTCAGAGGAAGATCACACCTTTCTACAGGATCCCTGCTCCAGCAGAACCACACCAGACAGTCCAGAAGGGCTTCAGCCACAATTCCAATGGGACTGCTGCCAACACCCTGACCCACAGGGTGTCAGGTTGTGTTCTGACTCTGTCAGTGTTGTTTTGATTTACTGCATTGTTTATTTTATCCTTTTTTATTCTCTTCCCTAATAAAGAACTGTTATTTCCTGCTCCCATATCTTTACTTGAGAGCCCCCCTTAATTTCAAATTTATAACAATTCAGAACAGGGGGTTTACATTTTCCATTTCAGGGGAGGCTTCTGCCTTCCTTAGCAGACAACTGTCTTTCCAAACCAAAACACTGAAGGTGGCTTGGATGCACCCTCAGTTCTTCCAAAATCCATCTATCTGTTCCTTGAAATCCTTGTTCCTCCCTGTGGCAGACTTATACTCCTCCAAGCCACATCAGCCACCTTCCCAATTGCACAGGTGTGGGAGAACAACCCTCCCCAGGTTACTCTCCTGGGCAATGACAGCTCCAAGGACTGTTATCCCTGAGAGCTACAGACAAGGGAGCAAGAGAGGAGTGAGAGGGATTCCAGCTGGGATCCACAAAAACAGCAAATGCAAAACATCTCAAACCGGGCATCTGGGCTCTGCACTGCTGTGCCCAAGTAAAAGGGTCTGACTTGTCTTTCTGAGAGAGTGAGTACATCTGGGAGAAGGAGGGCTGGAGCACAGCCAGAGCAGCTGTGCTTCCTGGGGATCTCATCTCAGTGTTCTTAACCTACAGGACCTGCAGGCACAGACTCTGTGTATTCACACAGATTTGCAGAAAGTCGAGTTTGCTTGGCAGCGTGACAGCAGCTTCCCCAGCCTGGCTTGTGCAGGAGACACTGAGCCAGGACACACTGCAGCCTTGGAGAGCCAAGAGTGTTCCCACAACTGCTGGGAACTGTGTCCCTGATGTCCCGGCACAGGGCTGGCAGAACACCTGAGTCACCAGGAAGTGTGTCTCGGTTTGGAAAGACAGAAGTCTGCTAAGGAAGGCAGAAGCCTCCCCTGAAATGGAGAATGTAAACCTTCCCCACCTCTCTGAATTGCTATAAATTTTAAATTAAGGAGCTCTCAGGCAAAAAATATGGAGCAGAAATAACAGTTCTTTAATAGGGAAGAAAATAAAAAGATAAAATAAACAATGCAGTGAACCAAACCAACACTGACAGAGTCAGAACCCAACCTGACACCCTGTGGGTCAGGGTGCTGGCAGCAGTCCCATTGGAATTGTGGCTCAGCCCTCCTGCAGTGTCAGGGGTGGTTCTGCTGGAGCAGGGATCCTGGAGAAAGGTGCAGTCTCTGCCTCTGGAGATCCAGGGGAAGAGGCAGCTGCTGTTCCTCTGGGCAATCCAGTGCAGGAGCCGTGCTGATGTTCCAGAATCTCCAGATTATATCCGGGTAGGAATGCTTGGCTCCTCCCTCTGGGCTCACATCTCCCAGTGGGATGCTGTAGTTCTTATCAGCCATGCAGGGACATTCAATGGCTGTTATCAGCAGGTGTCCCCTCCCGAGGGAGGAGTGATTGTGATCACTCAGAGAGAGATAAGGAAAACTGCCCACTGGACAAAGACAACTGCCATCCAGATGGTAACAGAAGACATCTTGCCTTGCAACCTGGAACAGAGTGCCATGTTTGGGTCACAGCACTCTGCAGGAAGTCCTGGGGGCACAAGAGATACCCTGACCAGGTCTGCTGCAGGTGAGATTCAGTACCACCCACCCCAAAAGTCATGGAACACAGACCTCAAAAACCAGTCCACCACATCCCAACTGCCTCTTCCCATAAGCACAGCACAGGTGGCTCCTCCGCTCCCTGGGCTGGGCCTGTTCCAGTGGCAGGAGGTGTCTCAGTCCAAGCCAGTGTGAGGGAGAACCCAAAAGGAAATTACAGATCAAGTTCTCCCAAGTTCTCCCCTTGCACCATACCAGCTGGGAGCTTTTTATGCAATCCCAGAGGACACACCAAGGTCCAGACAAGTCCTATCAAGACAAACCAAGGAGATTGGCTATGGACATTAACCCAGACCCAAAGCACAACTTAAATCAGAGGCCTAGAGATCTGGTTCCACCCCACTCAGAGCAGAGCCAACACCAACATCTCATCAGGTTGCTCAGAGAATTGTCCAGGTACATGTAGGTGACTTTGGAGCATGGTGTGTTTGTACAGAATTTTCTAGACAGCATCACCACTGTGAGGTTGAAATGCATTCCCACACATGGGATGACACGTTCATTTGCAAAGCCCCTGCTTTACTTATTTGCTAATTCAGAATTATTTGCTTATTCTGAATATTTGCTTATTCTTAAAGAACATTGCTGCAGTGAATTTATTTGTACATTATTTCTGAGCCCTATGATGCACCTTGCTTTGTTTAGACAAATTTGATCATTCTAATTTCTCTATTTTAGTTCCTTTTTCCTATTTCAATAATATTTATTTAAAAGGATAAAAAAATATATGAAGAACATTAATATAGAGAAAAATATGTCAATTTTTACTGTGGCTGCCTTAATTTCCCTCGGATTTTTTTTCTTGAAAAAAATCATAAGAATTATAGATAGAACACCTGATCTGGAAAGGACACACAAGGATCATCCAGCCCAACCCCTGCCCTGCACAGACACCCCA